>NC_090437.1:869383057-871883057 GCF_031143425.1 Pleurodeles waltl | reverse complement strand
GCACTTGGGGGGACAATCATTTATTGGGATTGTGGATATGCTTTGGGTTGTGAGACTGTATTCCCCCTCCACTTCCTTCCTTCCAGAGAAGCCTTGGACGGCTCAATCTGAGCTACCACTGACAGTCAAGTGATGAAGGGCTAGTTGGCCCAGCTGCCGAGAGGCCAAACTAAGCCAGGCCATGGAACATCAGGAGTAAAAGGCCTCTAAACCCCCAGGTGGGCCAAGTAATGCCTGCTTGCTCCCTTGGCAAAAGAGGTTTCTATCATCCTGAAACCTCAAATCTGTGCCTGATAGCTATATATGAAAATGCCCTCAGAATACTGTACCCATTAGCATCATGCCTAATATTCTCACCATGAAGAGTGCAACACCCCAGATGGGCCATGTATATTAAACTTGTAATCTCTCTCCACTTTACAGCCCACTAGTAGTGCCCTCTAGCAACTGAAACACATTCCACAGGTGAGGAATTTCTTTTTCTTGGATTGGTATTCTGTTTTGGATGACTCTACATACGTCGGGCTCCTGGCTTTCGCTACCAGTAAAATCTGCATGAGCACAAATATCCTTATTATGATTGTATTAACAACAGAGCTTATCCTTTTCATCACACTATCAGCACTGCATGATTAACTCCGTTCTTGGCCAAAATGTAATGGAACAATCAAGGCCTGGTATTTAAGTGGAAATTATAGAAACTTTTTCTCGAGGGATACACTCATAGACCAAGTGGGTTCGTCAAGTTATGTATATTCCATTTTCTCACCAAAACTGTTGTAATTTTAGGTAGTTGCACCACAAGAAAGCACTCAGTATTAGGAAAGTAACAATAGTTTGCTAGTAGTTTTACTGAGACCCTATGGACACTGGGTGGAAGAGAGCATAACACTTGCTACTCATCTGAACTGGTTTCCTGAAAAGTGATAGCAATATGGATCCCTCTCAGAAAATCATTCAATTAAACTGCATGTGTTGGGTATACACATGACGTACTCTAGTGTAGGCCTAGGGCTAGAACGCCCAGAGGTCCTGAAGGATAAGAAGGACAGTTAACAAGAGTTCTAATATTTCTAGAAATTATTGTATGTGTCTGCACAGTATAGGATACAACAAATGTTAACGGAATATTCTTATGGTACCCCTGTGCTTCCAACTTTCTTTGCACAGATTCTAGAGAACTCCATCCTATGTGAATGTTTGAAATAAAAATGCAAGCATACCTTATGGGTGGTAGTATTTAAGAATATGTGCAGTTTATTGAGTTGGTTGACTGCTATTCTAGCACACCTAAGATAGAATGATAAACTCTTTGATAAATGTAGTTGTGGGTGACCTTAGTAGAACAGCCAACTCAGAGGGTCAGAGGATGATATACATCATATTAAAAAGTGGGATATTAATTTGGAAAGAGGTAATCCTTACCACCTTACCAACTTAATTAGCACAAACTGATTGGGCCAAAAGTCAGATTTTAGAGAATCCTTGCTCAGTGCCTCATGACTGTAGGCCAAGCTACAGGCAACTCCCAGAGACATGCATGTAAGGTTTATTAAGTAATACAAATGTTAATGTCAGGAAAAACAATAAAACAACATTTTCAAATCAGTTACAAAACAAATAAACATTAATGAGCATAATGACACCAAAACAGAATACAATTGAATAAGAGGAACTGCAGATGTGAATTTGTGAAAAAAGGCAAACACATCTAGAAAATAGTAAAGCCCTGTTTAAAAAATAACAGTTCTTGGATTGAATGATGCCTTAGTGAAATTTTAGAATGACCGCAATGGGGTGGTGGTCAGATACAACAGGCGGGTTATCATGGACAAAGTTATTAATCTTCTGGCTTATGCTTTAAGACGTCATTGTCCTTCATCAGGGCAAGGTCCAAGGATAAAGTTGTCGAAGATTCCTTCAAATCAGAGATGCCATTGTTGAGCTCCTGTTGAAGCTGTTGGTTTTTGTGCCAAAAGCTCTACACAGAACTAAGGAAGATAGCAACCAAGGTCACTTCATCACTAGTATAGATGTGCTTTGCACTGGTCCAAGGTTGTACCTTTGAAATTAGTCACTTGATTGGTTCTCCAAATCCACCAATAGGACAAGGCTGGAAGCTTTATGAAGCAGAGATCCAAGAGGCCAGATACTTTTACTGCGAGGCCCACCTGAATCTAGTGAGTGTCTTCTCTAGACAAGCCTCAGCACCAGGATTGGACAGGTATTATATTCAACCAGGTATGTCTCTGTTAAGCTGGAGCCCCTAGAAGGTGCTTTTTTCTAGGCCAGAGCACCACTATTGTTGCCTCTTCACTTTCCTCAGTTCCAAAGGTTAACTGCAGCAGGTATGGGGAGGCTTCAAGAGAGTGAGAAAGAAAGGTGGGGGGGAGTAGAAGGAAAGCAATCAGAAGGGGAGACGAGAGAGAGGAGAGAAGGAAAAAAAGAATAGATAAATGGGAAGAAAGTGATTGGGTGAAGAGATGAATGGAGTGGGGCTGGTGTGAGCCTTTTTGCCAGGGATACTTTTTTGTGTTCCCATGTCCAACCCTGCTCAGCACCTTCTCCTTGTCATTCGGAGGTGGAAAGAATGACTACATGTTGTTTTTCTCCAATTTCTGGGAAAGTTATTTCTGGTCATTCCTACAGCCCCAAGTTTTTTTGGGTATTCTTCTAGGAACAAGGGGCCTCATTACGAGGCTGGTGGTCTTGAGACTGCCAGCCTTGCCATGGCAGTTGGATCACCATACTCCTGGCGCTCGGACCACCACATCATGACCCTAGTGGTCAGACTGCCAGGGGACCGCTGTCCCTGCCAGGAACATGGTCCGCAACGGGCTGAAGTGGTTGGACTCATGGTCAGCCACAGTGGCGCTGAGTTAAGCACCACCATGCTGAGCACAAGTCCCCTGTCTGCCACCTTCTTCATGGGGGTTAACTTCCATGAAAAGGCTTGCGGAAAGGAAGTGCTGGGGGGCCACAAGGGGGCCCATGTTGTCCCCCCAGCAACACCCTTAAAATGTGCACGGTCTGATTTGCAGATAGTGCACATTCGGAGGGTGCTGTTGTGCTACAAGATTGGTCTCTGCTCCCGTAAGGGAGAAGAGACCAATACCGCAGCACTATTCCCACCAAGCTGACCAGCGAGAACATTGTAATATTATGTTCCCGCCGGTCAGCCCAGTGGGAATATCATAATAAGACTGGGGGTGAGGCCGCCGGGCTGACGCAGTCTCATCCCCTTGAGTTTGGCGGTTGACTCATCGAACCGCCAAACTTGTAATCAGGCTCTCGGTCTCTGTTCACCCATGGCTCCTGCAAGATCTAGTCCTCAGAGGTCAGCTGGGCCTTGTTGGAGTCAGGAGTCCTTCTGCTATTTGTGTCACTGGAGCAGACAAGTTGTAGAACAGCAATGTGACTCTTGGAGAGTAGTTCCAGTCCCTGGATGCCTGGAGGAGTCAGGTGTCCTTGAGTCTGTTTCCTTCCAGCAGAGCCTTCTTTTTCCAGTGTTATAATTCGTAGTCCAGGAACTTTGTGAAGAGGTGGAGGAAAGGTGACAGTCTTCCATACCCAATCTACTGTCTGGCTGCACTGTTTAGAACCCAATCTCTCACCACCCCACCATTAACCACATGCTGAAAAATATGATGACCAGTTGTAGAAGTGGAGGAAAGCGGAGAGAGAAAACATACTTTACCACTTTAGCCCATCACTTTTATTAGTCAAGGTTACATGGAGGATGTAGTGGATAGCTACAAAACAAACACATATTTTAAGTAATTCGCCCTAAAGGGTTCTATAACTGTAATAGTGAGCAGATACATCTCAGCAGTATTGATATGTAACCAGTTCTCTGTACTTTTATGGAAACTGGTAATTTCTGAAAACTAAACTCTGAAAATTAACTACCTCAAAAATAAATACGCTATGATTTCAGAAACCACCTCAAGCTTTGTGACTATGCACTCACTTGCCAAAGATCAGTCATAGTTTCTAATTAACTTATGCAGAACTGCAAAATAACCAACAATGCCAATGTTTTTGTTGTTCCATATTCTGAGCAATGCATATGTGCCCATTAGAACTCTAATACCTTTTGCAATATGGTTTAGTTTATGAATCCTTCCTGTTGCATCACATCATATCCTAAGTACAATATGACAACCCCAGTTTTAGAGGAGTTCAGATACATATATATATATGTTCATCATCAACACATACGTATTCCCAATGTTCAGCAATGCAAACCCTTAGAGAGCAAAAGTCTTGGCAAGGAAATTCGAGGTCTATGTTGCAAGGTCCTGGCACAATTGCCCCTTTTAAGGTGCAATGGTCCACAAAGGAATTTCTACTTAGATATCCAAGATCGCTGCATAGTCTCCTGAAAAAATTGGTTCATTGTCTGCTGGGAATTGTAGTTCATTGTCGGCATGTGGCTGCTTAGAGTGCTCTCGACGTATGCAGCGTCAGTCCAGACAGATATGACTCTCTGCGATGGATACCAGTCTTTCCTTAGCTGACAGAAAGTTACTGTGAGTCAATTTGATGTAGTATTCCCCCACTCTTGAGCTCTAAATATTACGAGTGCCTCCAGGCCCTATACCTAACAACTACTCCCATTCCCTAGACACATCTAATTTTGGAGCACTTCCACTTTGCTTTCCTGTAAAAATTTACAGAAGCCATAAATCAAATGTGGCTAACCCATTCTTCCACCAGAAGAGTCTCTGGCTCTCCCTAAATCTTGTCCTTGTTTTAAGGAAGTAACCTCTGTCAGATGAAAACTAGTTCTCCCTCCTTTTTGGAGGTAGAGTGGATGTCTGATAGAAAATCATTGCGAGAAATATATGGACAGAATATCATGTCAAAAATATCAAGGACCAAAATATCGAGAAGGAATGTGTGAAGTAAGTATAGCTCTATTATCCTTAACTCCACATCTATGTACCTTGACGATATATATATATATATATATTGGCAAGGTACATATAAGTTTACTTAAATGTAGTAAAACTTTAAAACTTTGCTTTCCCATAGAAACTTATATTCTTGATATTTTTGTCCTCAATATTCTTGACACAATATTTTGTACACATGATATTTTTTCCTCTATTTTGTCCAAACACTGTTTGAGTCTAAAGGTCTAGGAGGGCCCTTGGAATGAATGGCCGCAGATCTTGTCAGCCCTATTTGAGATGTTCAAGTCAAAGGAGGAAGTTTGAAGGCTGCCCTTGGTAATGACAACTGCTTCTGCCCCCCTCCCTGTTGTCTAAACCCTGCTAAGTGGCCAGTTGTGGACAACACCCTTGCCTTGCTGGGCTGACAGACAAATCCATTTTACTTTGTAGGGAAGGGTCATTAACTTTAGCCTGGACTGTATATTTAATTTTTTAATGTGAGAGGAGTGGTAAAACTGGTTCTATGCCAATTTTGGATCAGGCTGCACAAAGTACATTTTTATACATTCAATTTTTCACTATACTTAGAAAAATGTCTGATCTCACAATTAAATCAGATTTTGAAATTCGTGTGAAGAATAATCTTGATTAATTTTCTAATATTTTCCCAGGCAACAGTACAATTTAAGAGATTTCATTTTACCTAAGCATGGTGCAGGAAAATGTAGTCCTAGCCTACACAATATCAGCAGCATTTGGGCTTTATTCACTGAGAGCATACACTACTTCAGATAAGAAGTGTGCCACTTTCCTATTTACGAGGCATCTTGCTCTGTTAGCTTAAAAGACAGACGTTAAGTATGACTTATTTACATATAAAATATGTTTTTCTACATGGCAACACATTCTTACTTTCAATGTGTCAGTGTAGTGCATTAAACTGCAGTCCAGCCAGAACACAGTGCTACTCCTAGCAGCCACATAGTTGTGTCAAATACACACAGTGCAATTCACATATGATATTTAGGCCCGTATTTATACTTTTTGACGCTAAACTGCGCTAACGCAGTTTAGCGTCAAAAATTTTTGCGCCGGCTAACGCCATTCTGAAGCACCATGCGGGCGCCGTATTTATTGAATGGCGTTAGCTGGCGCAAGCAGACCGGCGCTGCCTGGTGTGCGTGGAAAAAAACCACGTACACCAGGCAGCGCCGGCGTAGGGAAAAATGGCGTTAGGGCGTCTTAAAAATGGCGCAAGTCAGGTTGACGCTAAAAAATCATCTTAACCCGATTTGCGCCATTTTTAACGACGCCCAGACGCCATTTACATGACTCCTGTCTTAGTAAAGACAGGAGTCATGCCCCCTTGCCCAATGGCCATGCCCAGGGGACTTATGTCCCCTGGGCATGGCCATTGGGCATAGTGGCATGTAGGGGGGCACAAATAAGGCCCCCCTATGCCACCCAAAAAAAAAAAAAAAAATTTTATACTTACCTGAACTTACCTGAATGTCCCTGGGATGGGTCCCTCCATCCTTGGGTGTCCTCCTGGGGTGGTCAAGGGTGGCAGGGGGGGGCCCTGGGGGCAGGGGAGGGCACCTGTGGGCTCATTTTGAGCCCACAGGCCCCTTTACGCCTACCCTGACCCAGGCGTTAAAAAGTGGCGCAAATGCGGGGTCTTTTGCCCCGCCCACTCCCGGGCGTGATTTTTGCCCGGGAGTATAAATACGACGCATTTGCGTCGCCGTCATTTTTTTAGACGGGAACGCCTTCCTTGCATCTCATTAACGCAAGGAAGGCGTTCACGCAAAAAAATGACGCTATTTGCCCATACTTTGGCGCTAGACGCGTCTAACGCCAAAGTATAAATATGGCGTTAGTTTTGCGCCGAATTTGCGTCGAAAAAAACGACGCTAATTCGGCGCAAACGGAGTATAAATATGCCCCTTAACGTCTATATCATTGATGTATTGTCTGCTCCGTTTACTGTAGCCTTGCAAGAAAGGTACATAAACCAATTGGATGACATCAATGAAAACAGTACCATTTTAGCGCCAGAGCACATACAAAATGGCTTAGAGTTCTAATAGTTGCAAAACAGAGTTCAGAGAAAGGTGAACTATCCAGG
The DNA here is from genome assembly GCF_031143425.1 of Pleurodeles waltl. Lineage (NCBI taxonomy): Eukaryota > Metazoa > Chordata > Amphibia > Caudata > Salamandridae > Pleurodeles > Pleurodeles waltl. The sequence continues at coordinate 871,876,031 of NC_090437.1, read as the reverse complement.
GTGATCATGCACAAAAGGCAGATATCCTTGAACTTTACAGAGGCAATTTATCAGTGAAGTAGCTTATGGCAATGATGCACTGCTGAACCAGCAAACAGCACCTCCAAATGTCTCACTCTTTCATACATGGATTTCATTCACATAGCTGGAACTCAATTCCTCTCTTGTGTTTAAATCGTGGTTGCGTTCTGTAGTAATGGGATTGTGGGAGAAGTAGATATTGTCCTTCACAGGGTCACTCCAAGTGCCCTCTGTCAAAGTAATAGCCTTATCCTCGACGCAGGTCCAAATTATTATTTGCTTCTCCAAAACACATCCTAATTGAACAAATTAATCTCACACGATGTGTATGTACCTGTACTGAAAAAATGTACACAATACTATAGCTTTCCACAATTTCACAATCGCTCCTCTGGTTTTGGACAGTAAGGCCCTCATTCTGACCTTGGCGGGCGGCGGAGGCCGCCCGCCAAAGTCCCGCCGTCAGGTTACCGTTCCGCGGTCGAAAGACCGCGGCGGTAATTCTGACTTTCCCGCTGGGCTGGCGGGCGGTCTCCTTCAGACCGCCAGCCAGCCCAGCGGGAAAGAGGCTTCCACGATGAAGCCGGCTCGGAATCGAGCCGGCGGAGTGGAAGCTGTGCGACGGGTGCAGTTGCACCCGTCGCGTATTTCACTGTCTGCGCAGCAGACAGTGAAATACATTTAGGGGCCCTCTTACGGGGGCCCCTGCAATGCCCATGCCAGTGGCATGGGCACTGCAGGGGCCCCCAGGGGCCCCGCGACCCCCCCTACCGCCATCCGGATCTCGGCGGTCCGACCGCCGGGATCTGGATGGCGGTAGGGGGGGTCAGAATCCCCGCGGCGGTGCAGCAAGCTGCGCCGCCGCGGAGGATTCAATGGGGCCGCGGTACACTGGCGGGACCCCGCCAGTGGTGCCGGTCCGACCGCGGCTTTACCGCCGCGGTCGGAATCCCCATTGAAGCACCGCCGGCTTGTCGGCGGTGCTCCCGCGGTCCTCCGCCCTGGCGGTCAAAGACCGCCAGGGTCAGAATGAGGGCCTAAATGTTTCTTGTTTTAAGTTTGCCCAATTGCCATAGAAACTCATGACAGGGGATTTGGAAAGACATTATCCCTCCTCTAATCTCCCCAACAAACAGACTTTCGGATTGAAAGCTACCATGGATAATGCCACATGAAAGTGAGTAGATGAAAAAACTAATAAATGAGAGTAGACCAAGCTCATTGTCAATGCATACAGATGCCACATCATCAGAGAGGGGTCCCCTGATTGGCACATGGTATGCGTAGCAACTGCAGGCTAGACAGTGGCTCTGGCCACAGAACTGAGAAGCCATCACGGCCCAGTCCCCCCTTTGCTCTAGCTTCCAACACACCACAAAGATTTAAGATTTCGACTGGCATGGAAGCTGTTCTTTAACGAGGTATTTGGAACATGTTTGCTTCGCCCATCTTCTCTGTGGAGACAGTCGGGTCTCTTTGGGAAAGGATACACATGACTACCAGTGAAATTTGTTTGAGCCTGTCTTCACTGGCAATTTGCTACTGTTTAAAATGATTAGGTATTTGATTTTTTTTGTCGTTTGTCTTTTGGTATTTTCTATACTTCTGAGTTCTGGAGGTTTGATTAAATGTTGTGTTTGAATTGTGAATTATTAGTATAGTAAAACATTTACACTGCAGGTGAAATGTTATTTTAGGTTTACTGAGTGGGGGAGGATGTTTTCTGATAGATTTGATTATGAAACAAAATGGAAACACTGCCTTCTCGATAGGGGACTAACTGTTAATGAGCGATATCGGTCATCGGAACAGCAGACAGATCCAATGATGTCTTGCAGAGCACGATACAGTCCCGCACTACAATACTGTAAATATATTCTTTCCCGGGTCTTTTTGAAAGAAAGATAAAGCACTTGTTCGAGTTAATTTTTTGAAGACAGAACCATTGAGGTTCGGACTTGCTATTAAAATGGCATGGATATATACAGCCTTTTTTATCTTAGCACTGGTAGGTGCCTACATGAAGGTTCCTTGACAAAGACATCCAATAGACGTTTTTAGATATAAGTTAACAACAGGTAAAGCAGATTAATACAAGAATGGATAACGTTAGCGGAAATATTGAAAGCGATTATGAAGTGTAATTTAGCTCGTATTTTACACATTTATTCAAATCGCTGCTTTATTAACAGACTGCATAATTTATGCATTAATGAAAACCACCATGCCATGGGCAGTCTAATGGCAGCGTTATGAACACCGCCGCCGCTTTGTAAAATGGATGGCCGTGCACTTGATTGGCAGAAATCATACGAGACAGAAACGCATTATTCTTCCCCGTGTTACTGAGACTACATGGGCAGACATACAACGAATCAGTTGGGCTCTTCATTTGTCGCAATCAAGGTCTCTGCTCGTTTGTGGTTTTTCAAATCGTTATCCTTTGGAATTTGCTTTGTGTTTCTCTTTCACTGTACAGCATGTGCATGTCTAATATAACTTTGCTCATTTACGGAATTTGTCTTTATTCTGTCGATGAAAAGAGACAGAAAGTGGCTTCAAAAAGTACCGCAGGCGACGGCAAAAAAAAACAAGTAATTTCTGCATATGTAATACACATATACAGACACAGAGAGTCCCACACATAGATTTCACACATTTTTTATGTAGATGTGCAGAATGTTATTGTTGAGTGTGGGGTGAGGCAGCACATTATTAGTAGGAAAAAGCCTCACATTTAATTTAATTGTTTTAATAAAATGTTTGCATCCCAAGAGAGAACAATTCGCACTAATTAATTTCACTAAATACCACAATATGTATATAAGAACGAATGGACAGATGAGAGTTAGTTATGTAGATAGAGAGATTGTGGCACCAAGTGCGTATAGTAATGGAAATATTTACACTACTTAAACTCGGCCAGCCACGGGACCATCCATTTTCTTCCCACCCTGCTATAATTAAGTAATAAAACAAAATAGGTTGTGAGGTTACGTGTAATAACCGTCCATCAAAGCTGCATCCCCTTTAGATTTCAATTAAATATTCTAGGGCATCCTACCCGCAGTGTAACGTGTGGTCTTGGATCGCTCTGGGGAACGGCGACTTCAGTGTCCATATGTGGAGAATTATTGGGCGCAGCCTTTATCAGGTTACGAGTTAATTAAACAAACGGCCGCAGTCAGCACGTGCAATTGTATTCGAATATGACACTTGGAACTGTAATACCCCGGCACTTGGATCGTACGATGGTGCTAGGACTGTAATGAACGCGGCCAAAGGTTTGAAGGCAAGCGCAGAGCCCGGTTCTTGGATAGGACCGATGGACTGGCACAAAGGCAATGATTTTATGCTCAACTGCTCTAAACAGCAGAATGTTCACATAAAATCTTCTACAAAACGACCCTCTTTCTTTTATAAAGTCGAATTTGGGGTCTCACCCCAGACTTATTCTAATGTTAGAAGGGCTTTTGTTAACGTAAAGCACATCCATAGACAAAACATGTCATCAAAAAACCTAAGTATTGACATTATGCACAAGTCACCCACTGGATTTAAACTTCACACAAAATGGATGTAGTGTGGTGGAACTGCAAACTTCTCTGCCACTAAGGACATGTACAGCAGCACCGCGAGTTTTCCTCACACACAGAACATTAACGGTAGAAGCAGCAGTGCAATGTTCACTCACTGCAATGGATAAAGCTTCAGTGATGATCAAACAGCAGTGCAAGTTTTCCCTTCCCACGGCATAGAAAGCAACATAGCAAGCTTCCATCATGCATTGGACTGATACAGCCAGCAGCAGCAATGTCTCGGTGATTTAACAGTCATTATTCTTAGCCCTACATTTCCTCGCCCTGATTATTATTTACTCACCAGGTGACTTCACCTCTAATTCAGGAATTCCACAAATAAGGCAGTGCCCTGATTCACGAAATAGGTAGGTAAAGATAGGCAGAGATCTTTGCCTCTGCCTGAACATATTTTTTCCTACTTGTACCTGAGCCTATATATGGACATCTTTTGTGACTGCTGAGATTCTTTCACAAGGATGTGGAATACCATGAGTGTTTCGGATATCTGCTTTCTCGGCCACTATGTCACTACGAGGCATCAGGCCAGCTCACCAGGTGCCACTCATAGTATTGCACATTGGCCTCGTGTCTGTAGGCAATGCAGGCATTGAGCCTGCACGCTCAAGAGGCAGGGGATCAACACTAATGATGGGCCACCTCTCAGCATGTTGCTAATAGAGTTGCATGTTGGGGCTTTACCTCCAAGGTTGCTGTAGGGTAGGTGCACTTACACTCTGCTGCAGTGGCTCACGCTAGTGAGGGGCCACTTTACTAGGTGTCAGTTGGTGGGCTATCAATTACAGGGTTGCCTTTTCTTGTGAGCTGCTTGAGTCTATCAAGGCAGTTGAGTTTCTGGCCTTTGTCTGACTTAGCAGTGCTAACTAACTCACAATTGCGCAAGCACACTAGATCTCTGTGACTGGTAGTAAAATGAAAGTTCTAAGCACAATGGGCAGTCTTTCTTCTTCTCCGCATGGCTCATTAGGTAAGGATATAGTGAATCATTTAGGGCTTCGCAGAATGGGTGATCTGCCATAAAATGGTGTTTACCCACTCCATCAAACTTGTTATTGCTAGAGCGCCCGCGGAGGTCTTCTTCCCTGCTAGGGTTCAGAAACCGCAAGCACTAGGGTGAGACACCATCGCAAATTCTCACCCTCAGAGATCGACCAAACCTTTGGATTGGTGACAAAGACAGTAGTCAGAATTGTACAATCCCACAAACCAATGACATTACATCATAAACAATATTAAACACCATAAGAAAGTCAATACTTACAACTCCAAACTGAATAAAGTTTCAAAGCTTTATTAAAATCCCAAAATCAATGTCACATAAATGGTGCACGGAATTAAGTTATAAACATACATGAAAACCATAGTGTGACCGAAACGTCTGAAAGCATCTAGGCCCTCATTACAACATTGGTGGTATATGCTGCCTACCGCTGTGGCGATGGCTAATAAAAGACTGTCGTCACGGCTACCAGCCATCCGCCAAATTATGACCGTAGCTGGAATTCTGCCAGAAGGATGGTGAAAATCCGGCTGCGGCCATGGCGGTAGATGGCGGTAAGGTGGCACTGCTGCCAGCAGCAGCGACACGCCAGTAGACCGCCGCAGACCATATCGTGACACAAGATACGGCCTGGCAGTGTTCTGCTGGTGGACGTTGCTGCTGGCAGCAGCGCCCCATCCTGTCTCCTGTCGGAGTACCCCCTGCAATTAGGTAAGTCGGGTGCTCCGACAGGGGAAGTGTGGGGGGTTTTGTGTGTGTAGGGGTGTGTGTGTGCATGTCTGTGCGTGTATGAGATGCGCGTTGATCGTGTCTGCGTGTATGGATGTGTGAGTGCGTGAATGTTGTGTGTATGTGTGTGTGCATGTATGCATGTCAGTGTGTGTGGATGTGTGTGTGAATGGATGTATGTATCCATAGATGAATGTGGGTATGAGTGTGTAAATGTGTGTATTCGATGGTGCGTGAAGGTGCCTGTATGCCGTGGGGGGGCCACAGTGGGAGGGGGGAACCAGGGGAGAGGGGTGGGAAAGACCCCTATCAGTGATAGTGCCTATTGCCATGGTTTTCGTGGTGGTAAGATTGCCACGAAAACCATGGCGGTAGGAGGGGTCATAATCCGGGGGGCGGGCTAGTGACGGCCGCCGTGCTGGAGACTGAAGTCGTTACCGCCGTGGCAGATGGTGTGGTACATTGGCGGTGGCTTGGGCCAAAGCGCCAATGTCATATTATGGGGAAAAGTACAGCCAGCCTGTTGGCAGTAATTTTCTCCATTTTACCATATTCCGCCATGGTTGCATTGAGGGCCTTAATCTTCTAAACATCAATACTGTTAAACACTCCAAAGGAATAACATAGATTGGCAACAACATAATATGAATGTTAGTGCCAGACTTTAAAGCATCAGTAAATCATCAAAATGCAGTTTTAACAATTCATTTAGGAGCTGGGCCATTCCTAACATTAACTACAATTGGGACTAGCTTGTGTGGGAACGGGCTAACACATGCGAGCAAAAGCAAAAATAAAAGATGACAAAAATAATTTGGAAAACATCTAACTAGAATAACTTACTACAAAAATATGCTGGTGTAAGTGACTAAAGTAAAAGGGAAACAAGAAACCACATTTAGTTAAACCTCTCCTCCTGGGACAGCAGACAGCGTTGATTAATCGAGCAGAGCATTCACCTTCTTCCACTGTCAGTTGACAGCAGCATCCAGGATGGTGCAGAACACGGCTGCACCTAGACAGATCAGCAGTTCAGAATTAGTTAGACTTGTTAGTACTGAACCACATAAGAGAATAGGGCAGTTAAAACTATGATGAGAAAACTCATCAGGAAACTCAAAGTAGAAATGTGAGAGAGCAGACTTATGCAAGCATGGAACTTATTCTCTGAAGAGCTAGCGATGGACTGATTTCAGTTCCAAAGTTCTTCACTAATTAAAATAACCAAAATCCATTTGATTGGTCCATTAGGTGGGCACACGCTTCAGCATCCAATTACTGTAGATGGCACCACCAAGTTCTGATACATACTGACATGTTCACAGCAAATGTCCATTGTTTCTACTATGACTTCATATGGTTCCGCTAAAGTATTACATTTTCTAATGATCTGCAACCTGCAGTTCCTTTGCCAGGACACACAATAGACTAAGATAATATTCTTTCACATAAGCTTCATGAATCTTCCTGTGCAACTCAGCAGTTAGAACAAATATTGTTACATTAACTAAAGTTGAAACATGCTCTTCTCCTGGAATACAAAAGTACATTCATCACATTTGCTGCCTAAGAAAAAGAAACCAGGTTAAAGGGGAAAATAAACAAATCGTTTTTCCATTGCTGCTTGCAAAATGACTTTTCAGGCCATGTCATGTTAAGAAAGCCTGAATGCACAGTAATACACTTGCTACATGAACAAACCTTTGCACACTTTAAATTCAAATCAAATATGCAAAGCAAATTATTTTATTAAACATCATTCATGTATTTATTTTTCTAAACACATAATTCAGAATGAAATCTATTTATTAATTAGGGATACATTTTATTTTTACAGTTTCTACATAAAATAATACTTTTATGTTAATATTTATTAATAATTCACACATTTATAAATGCAAAATGTTTTCATGTTAAACATGGTGTCAGAAATAAGAAAGGTAGTCACAAATGTCCATCGCAATTTAAACTGTGCACGTTTTAGTTTCTACATTATTTCCACCTAGGCAAAATTGCTGCTTTTTAGCTGACATATGTTACGCCTATGCCACTAACAAAACATGATCTCTCTCATGATTCTTCACCCCTTTTAAAGGCGGGTGACTGGCAAGGTTTCGGACAGTGTAGCCTCATTTATCTTCACCATTAGAAACCACTGACCTGACAGCCTTCCTACTACTAGGTAGAGATATAATTGTCATGTCAGGCATGGTGATTCGGTGTAGAGATATAATTTAATGGCGGCACTTCATTCTCCTTTTTAACTATAGCGTCTGAGTGCTCTATCACCATGTGTGAGGTATACCAGGAAAATGATGTGATAACTTACTACAGTTCCTTATGAGGTATACTGTACTATAGTTTTTATATTAATACAAGGGCTAACTATAACATCGCTTTAACCTTTGCTTTTTAAGTGAATGTCTTTTTTTTTTTTTTATAAGCTAAAATCTTCATAGCTTACATAGGTATAATGTCACTTTAAACATTGTTTTTATTCAATGAATGTCTGAGGTTTTTTTTAAACGTAAAACAAGAGAAACCTATGATACCAAATTATATTGTCATGTTAACCATTGTTTTTTTTTCTTTACATGTCTGGCTTTTCACATTCATCCAGTTCCCTCACTGAGCATAGATTTCGACTGTGCGCAGTAGGGGGTTGCACATAGGGCCTAACCTGTAGGTAGGCTCTGTGGCTAACACCTAGCAGGGCTGTTCTGTGACCAAGAATTGGAGCAAACCCCCTGTCATGCATGTCCTTTGTCCATGCACGGTGTGGGATTGGCCTGCAGCCAGACCCTGTGCCCAAGCCCTAGTGGGTGACCAACCCCCGGCAGATGGCCAACAATTGGTTGCTGGCCAACCCCTATGGTTGCACAAACTCCACAGGCACCCACCCCACATTTTCTGTTTCTCTTCTGAATACCACAGCACTCCCACTGTATCATTGCACATCCAGCACAACCACCACTCCAAAGTAATGTGGGTTAGCGCAAGCTTCACTTTTTTAAGCCTGCACAATCTAGCGGTACCCAGTGGTATTCTCACAGGACTGCTTGGTATACCTAGATTAGTACTGCGGTACTCATACTGTCTTCACAGGAGTCCTCACTGAGTCCAATCTCCCAATGTACCGTATATTTTTTTTAACTCAGGACACAGGGACACAGGGACCAGTTCCGTGACACCAAAGGGGCTGACAGGTAAAAAAGTCCTCTCGGTCAATGGGTGTGGTTTATTTTTTTGATTTTCACTACTGCAGGAGTTCTGCTATTTCAACCTCCAAGACTTTACTATTTTAACTTTTAATTTCTCAAGACCAGATGAACAAACTTACATATAATCACAAAAAGGATACTTTCTGAGTTAAGATTTAATTTTCTGACAAATTTGGTGTAATTCACTTCAGTCATTTTTTCGCTTCAGCACTCATTTTGCCACACACTAAAGTAGCACTAAAAAACGTGTCTCGGTCCTGCCATAGCAGCCTGTAGTGCAGTTTTAAATGGCCATTTCGACTTGGCAAAATTGGCATTTTGGAAGGTCTAAACATTCTTTTTTAATACTTATAAGTCACACTCTAAGGTAGTCCCTAAATGCCCATAGGACAGGGTGGATGGTGAGTAAAAAGTAGGATGTATATGGTTAAAGATTTACATGTCTTAAAAGTGGAAAATCCCCAAAGTCGTTCTCTGTGGCAAAAGCTGGCTCTCCTGTAGAAAAGCACAGGGTTACACTTTCTAGTGCATAACTACAGTTTGGGACTACCACATAACTGATTCAAAGACTCTTTATATTAGGGATTTTAACTCCAATTTAATGGTCAAGTCAGATTTCAAATTACTATTTTGAAAATGCCCATTTTAGAAAGTTGGCATTTTCTGCCCAAGCCAAGTTTGCCTTTCTGCCAGTGTTCAGGACCACCTGACTGTTAATGGCTCTCCTGTGGTGTGATGCTTATTGCTCCCAGGCAGTGGAAAAGGGACATGGATGTAGGGAGCTCTGGGTCTTCCTGACAGGATGGCTGGGGAGAAGCTGTGCCCCTGTTCTAATTGCACTTCAAAGGTTGGCCTGTACTCAACCCTTCCTGATTTCGGAAGAAACCTACCCTGTTACTTGCAAATGCAGCTCACACCTGGGCCTACCTGTCCTTTGTTTAATCAGCCAGGCTGGAGCCACTGCCATAATAGGTAGGAGAAATTACCAAAATCAGTTTTAGAGTTAGACCAACACCGACAACCTGGCATTGGGCATAAAAGTGGAATCCCCAGAAGCTGGAATCAGACCTTTCCTGGACCTGTGAAGATCAGAAGAAGGACTGCCCTGCTATACAGAAACCCTGAAGGAAGACTGGACCTGCTTGCCTTGAACCAAGGACCCCAAAAGTGACTCTGAGGGTCTGCTGCCTCACTTCCTGTTTGAGCTGCAGGGACACAACAAGGTTCCAAAGGCCCTTCCTGCTTGCCAGCTGACCAGACCCAACTGAACCTGACCTGGTCCCCTCTGGTGGCCTCTGTGGGAGTGAGTTCTAAACCCCAAGTGTTATCATCAAGGTCCTGGTCTTTTGGCTGGAGTCACAGTGTGCTTCTCTCTGCCCAACTGAAGGTTTCATCAGCTGTGATGCATAGGAACACCAAGCGATGCTTTGCCCCACAGAGCCATGCAGGTTCTCACTGAAGGATTCAGTGGATCTGACGCTGGGTGACACAGATCCCCAAAGAGCTGTGAAGCCCCCAACTAAAAAGCTCACCAGACCCAACACAGGGCAACGCTAAGTGATGCTGAGCCCCACAGGGCCAAGAACCTTCTCACTAAAAGCTTCACCAGATCCGGTGCTGAGCAAAACAGAGCTGTGCAGCATCCAACTGAAAGCATCATCTGATCCAGCACAGAGTGATGTAGGGCCAAGCAGAGCCCTGTAAAGTATCACCATACAGTCCTCACAATGAAGTTAGAAGGTAAAACTCCCAGCAGGAAGAACCTGGTCCTGTATCCAGCTTGCACGTCATTGTGATTTGCCTGAACCTGTGACTTGCCCTGGTCCGGAGTGATCAGATACTCGCAGTTGGTTCTACTCGCTTCTTGGTGCTATTTTTAAGTACAAACTTTGATAGTTCATAATTCTGGTCCCAAAAATGTGTTTTCCGTTGTTTTTAGGGAAATTTTATTTATGAACATTTACTCTATTTTTCTAAACAGGTTTGAGATTTTTCTTGTGTTCCATTTTTCACTTTATTACTGTTTGAGTGCTGCACAGATACTTTTCACATTGTCCCTAAGTTAAACCTGGGTGATTTTTTTTGCAGTAGCTGATGCCTTTCACACTTTCTAGCACAATGGGATGGAAGACTCAGGGGTATATTTACTAAGATTGTGTGCCATGTTTGCATCACAAACGTGATGCAAATTGAGGCAAAAATATTTTTTCCAATTTACTTTCCAGTGTAAAACTTGTTTTGCGCTGGAAATTCTCTTCAAAGTAGAGCAAAGCAGCATCTAGTCCTGCTTTGCATTAGTTAGCACTTAGGGGTGTACCGTGGGTGGCGTTCACATTCAATCACACATGGTTTGACACAAAACCCTATGAACTAAAAAAGTGGACAGTGTTTTTCATCAGAATATTACACCTTTTTGAAATAGAGGCTATCAAGGAAAAATGCTTTGATTTCTGTTTAAAGTTAGTCTATGCATAGTATTGTGCACTGGAAGGGTATTCTAGTACAAAACCTATACTAGACTCACTCAGACACCTTTGTAATATGGTGCAAATGGGTGTGTGTGGGGTGCTCTGCAAGCTGATTGTGCACTTGCACTAAGATGAGATGGGAGGAGGTAGCCATATCTCTGTAGAGCTTGTGCTGTCCTGTTCTCTCATTTTACTCCAAGCAGTGCAGCATTTTTCATTGCTACATTGCAAGAGAATTTATTTAATAGACCCCCCCAGTTTCTCCTTAGCTCTATTGATAGGCTTGCTGAAAAACGTTTAAAGGAAATGCAGAGCATGGTAAGGTAAGGAGAGATAAGTTGACCTCAACATTGTCTCATACACCGATGACACCCAGCTGATCCTCTCCTTCACCACCAAAACCAACCTCCATGAAGGAATGAAGGCCATCGCCGAATGGATGAAGAACAGCTGTCTGAAACTGAACTCTGACAAGACTGAGGTCCTCATCCTCGGCTTCACCCCCTCCACCTGGGACGACTCCTGGTGGCCTGCCACACTGGGAACCGCACCAACATCCACCAACCACGCACGCAACCTGGGGTTCATCCTGGACTCATTGCTATCAATGACCCAGCAAGTCAACGCCGTCTCTTCCTCCTGCTTTAACACCCTCTGCATGCTTCAGAAAATCTACAAATAGATCCCCACCGGAACCAGAAGGACCGTCACCCAAACCCTCGTTAGCAGCAGACTTGACTATGGCAACGCCCTCTACGGAGGAACCACGGCCAAGTTCCAGAAAAGACTGCAACACATACAGAACACCTCCACATGCCTCATCCTGGACATTCCCCCACCACAGGCATATCACAGCCCACCTTACAGACCTGCACTGGCTCCCCATCAACAAGAGAATCATGTTCAATCTCCTCACCCACAAAGCAATGCACAACACCGGACCAGAATACCTCAACAGACGACTCTCTTTCTACACCCCGACCCGGCAGCTTTGCTCCGCTGACCTTGCCACCATTTCTCACATCCGCAGAATGACCGCCGGTGGCAGATCATTCTCCCATCTCTCTACCAAGACGTGGAATACTCTTCCTATCCACCTTAGACAGGCACAGGGCCTACTAACCTTCAGGAGACACCTCTAGACCTGGCTGTTAGAGCAGTAGCAGCCCCCCCTCAGCGCCTTGAGATCCTCACGGGTGAGTAGTCAGTTTTACAAATGCTATGATTGATTGATTGGCCTGTGTGCCTTAATTTGGCATGCACATTGTTCTTTTCAAGATAAGCACCCGGTCCGACCTATGGTCTGTACTGCTCAGAATGATATCATGGGGTGGTGTTAGCCTAGGCTAGTTACTGGAGGATTGAGTTTGGACATTGAGAAGAATTCATTAGCCACAAAACCATCCTCAGCCATCTTAGATTCAACGAACAGCTGGCTATTGAAGAATTTAGGCACCAAGGCACCATAAGGCACAGGAATTACATCACACTGATGTAAGTGTAGGAGCGTGATGCATGAGAAATTTATACAGTTTGGTTCAGGTCCACCCACGAATGTTGTGAAAGGTCCCCTTTTATGACCCTTTGCTCAACCCACTAGCAGTGTAAAAGTAATTTTGGAACACAAAGAAGAGGTTGGCTCTTCCATTCTCCTCTGATGCTCCTCTGCTTGGAGGTAAACCTTGGAAGAATTTGTTTTGCTTATTAATTTGATTGCCTGTGCATAGGACTTTGTTCCAGAACTGGTAAGCCACCTTCCTGACCTTATCCAACCACTTCAGCTGCAAAAACTGCTTGCTGGAGTTAAAGCATCAAGAAACTGTTGGCTGAGAAGGTGCAAAAATCCTAGATTTTAGAATATTGCTGACTGCAGAAAGCCTGCACTAAGGATAATGAGTTGGATAGAGCAAGAACTGAATATTTTCTTTTACTATTACTCTTTTAAACTATTGAATCAAGACTATCAGTCAAGTTAAGCCACACCCAATAGAAGTAGCCCATCATACAGCCAGCACTGAGCTGAAGCATCAGAAAGACTCATTGGTCCATTGAATGTTTTTCTCTCAGCTGTGCTGTCTACCACAGTGCTGTTGAGCCTGGTTTGGGACCCTTCATCCGATGCTGACATTGTCTGAGAAGGTAGTGTAGCGTTGTTCAAATAGCATGACCCACTGCACTGCCCCACCATCCCACCAGATGCTTGGACGCCCTAGAGTTGCAGATCTGTCAACTTTGACCAGGAGCAGAAATCTTTTACGATGACTATTTGAAGCCACCCAATGCAGATTTTATGCCACCTAGTCAGACATCAAATAATGACTCCAGCTGCTGAATATAAGATACAAGTCAGAACATACAGCCCCTTTTCTCTTCCTCATGGCGTACACTAGGAGCAGCTAGGAGGCTTGGATTTTTTTCTACTTGTCACTTTTACAAACTTTGAACTTGCTTTTTACCCATTTTCATTTGTGAACATTGTCACGTCTTTCATTGATTACTGTAGTTTGTTTCTTTTTAACTTAAACCTGGTGTACCCCTTTATTTTCCGACTCAATGCATTTCACAAATTAACTCAGTTGTTTCAATGCTCTTCTGAGTTAGATATCAGATTTTACCCAAGGAGCTTTGCAGAAACGCGTTCCCCTCGTTACCTGACAGGTGGGACACAGCCCAACATGTCAGTTTCTTACAACAGGGTTATAAGCAATAGTGAAAAAAAACAGACGCACATTTAAAATAAGAATGATTTTGAATGTATGTGTTCGATGTGTTCTCTAATCTGATATTGTGAGCTGCTAGATTCCAGTTGAATCGTTTATATTTTACGCCACGTTTGTGCTATGAGCTTGCAGTAAATTACTCTTAATTTCAAAGCAATTACTAACTTGCACTTATAGCAACAACATACGACAAAGATCAAACTATTGTACTCTAGTCACCATTACAATTTTCTTGCCATCACAAGCTTTATAATGTCAGCAAGGAATAGTGTGGCAAATGGAAAAGAGACAGAATGTTCTCATACTGGGTGTTGTTTTCCGTTAATGGTATTTTATCATTGTTTCCAAAATAAATATAGGCATTGCAGTCAATTCTGCCTAGCCGACTTGTAATTTTCATGAAAGGAACACATTTTACAAATACATTTTCAAATAATCTATATTTCCATTAAGCAACATGACCCTTGCTTAGCGAATACGTGTGAAAAACCGAAGCTCTATATACTTAACGACTTTAACTTAGCATGGAAATACTGTAGAATCCGTCTCTATTGCAGCAGTAGAACTTATGATTATTAGCCTTTGTGTGAGATGAATAAATCAAGAACTTAAAAATATGCCAACCCCAGAAACATGTAATTGGACAGGCCATCATGGCCATAAAGTGAGTTCTTTAATGGTTGACATTCCAACAACCTTACTATAGCTGGCTCCTATCAATGTGGTCAGAAACAAATGTGAATCCCCCTTCCTATCTTTTTGTCTGAGCAGTTCCATGTAGGATGCTGGAAGAAAGCAAAAACATGGTACAACAAAAGTAAACATGTGGCAATGAAAGGAGACAAGCTGGAATGTTTTGGGAGGCACAGTTTCATAGGTGAACTAGTTGTAGTAGTTTGTAGCAGGCAAAGTTCTAACCTCTCACAGACTGCATCCAGAGGGAAGGACCTCAGTGGTTGGGAATGTTGGGGATCAGGAAGGTTTATCTATGCCTGCTGAATGAAAAGAGGGTAAGTCATGCTGTACCTAAGATTGCAGTCTTGCATATATTTTTTACATTTACATTTTTAATATATTTATATAAGATGCTCATTGTTAGAAATGGGGTCTGTGGTTGTCAGTCAGTTTGCACTCTGTCCAAGCAGGGATCCTCACTTTAGTCAGGATAAAGGAGGTACACACTTCGGTAACCCCTGCTCACCCCCTTGGTAGCTTGGCACGAGCAGTCAGGCTTATCCCAAAGGCAATGTGTAACGTATTTGTACCAACACACAAAGTAATACAGTGAAAGCACTAAAACATGGACACCACACAGGTTTAGAAAAATAGTAAATATTTATCTAAATAAAAAAAGGCCAATACGATAAAAATCCGACACACACTAGTAAGGATATGACTTTTGCAATATTAAACACAAAAATAGGGCTTAGAAGCACAAATGCTCTGATTTGCAGAGGCGTAGGTGAGAGACATCGGGTCCTTGCTGCAGAGCGGTGGAAGTGAGGTACAGTCAATGCGAGGCATCCGTCCCTTACACCTCCCGCAGGGTCAATGTCTGGTGCACCAAGACGCTGTGGGGTGACCTCATGGGGTCGCAATCACACCACAGGGTCACAAGGGCTACGATGGAGTCAGATGTCACGAACATTGGTGGTATGACACTCTGATCTCATGGCCTGCATTGTCGGTGGGGTCGTAGCGCTTTAGCAAGGACCACAGATTCAGGTGCAGGCAGTGGCGCAGGTTTTCTGCAGCAGAGTCCTTTGCAAAGTCGCACAAAGTCATACGAAGTCATTTCACGAGGAATTTCACCAGATTTCGCTTTTCAGGGGCCCAGGAACTGGAATGGCACCTTCTGGGAAGCTATAACTAAAATCAAGAAGACTCAGAGATGGGTTGGTGAAGTCTTTGCTGTCTCTGAGACTTCAAAACAGGAGGCAAGCTCAGTCCAAGCCCCAGGAGATACCTCTCAAGCAGAAATATTCCACAAAGTCTAGCCTTTGTCTTCTTTCAGGCAGAAGCATCAACTGCTGGCCAACCCAGCAAAGCATAGTCAAAGGAAAAGGGGCAGCACTCCTCTTTCGGCTCTTCAGCTCTTCTCTTTAGCAGAGGTTCCTTGAATCTTGAAGTAATCTAAACATCTGGGGTTTTGGGTCCAGTACTTATACCCCTTTCCGCATCTGAATTTGGCAAACTTTAAAGAAAAGTCTCTGTTGTTGACAAGATCCTGCCTTGCCCAGGCCTGGCTCCAGACTCACACCAGGGGGTTGGAGACTGCATTGTGTGAGGGCAGGCAAAGCCCTTTTAGGTGTAAGTGACCACTCCTCTTTCCAGCCTAGCCCAGATGGCCCATCAGGATATGCAGATTACACCTCAGCACCCTTTGTGCCACTGTCTAGTCGAGATTCACAAACAGACCAACTGTCAGTCTGACCCAGACAAGAAATGCACAAGTAGGCAGAGTCACAAAATGGTTTAAGCAAGAAAATGCCCACTTTCTACAAGTGGCATTTTCAAACTGACAACCAAAAAATCAACTTTACTAAAAGATTTATTTTAAAATTGTGAGTTCAGAGACCCCAAACTCCAGATCTGTATCTGCTTCCAAAGGGGAAATCCACTTAAAAGGTATTTAAAGGCAGCCCCCATGTTAACCTATAAGAGAGATAGGCCTTGCAGCAGGGAACCCCGAATATGGCAGTATTTCACTGTTAGGACATGTAAAAACACACCAGTACATGTCCTACCTTTAACATACACTGCACCCTGCCCATGGGGCTACCTAGGGCCTACCTCAGGGGTGCCTTACAAGTATAAAAGGGAAGTTTTGGGGCTGGCAAGGTCGAGTTTGGCAGTTTAAAAACTGCGCAAACAGACACTACAGGTGCAGGTCTGAGCCATTTTTACAGGGCTACTCATGTCAGTGCTACAGGCCCACTAGTAGCATTTGATTTGCAGGTCCTGGGCACCTCTAGTGCACTTTAATGGGGACTTACTAGTAAATCAAATATGCCAATCAAGGAAAAGCCAATTACACATACAATTTACACAGGGAGCACTTGCACTTTAGCACTTATCAGTAGTGGTAAAGTGCCCAGAGTAACAAAACCAGCAAAGACAGAGTCCGGCACACAGTCAAATCCTGGGAAGCAGAGGCAAAAAAGACAGTGGGACCACACCAGGGATGCCAGGTCTAACACTAATTCATTTCAAGAGGAGGGCGTTAGACTGGAGCTTTATGCTGAGGTGGAATGAGTTGCACCAGAAAGATGCTTGTATGTAAGACAATATATTGAATTGTATGAAGACTCTTGGTGAGACACAAAAAACAAATGCGCCCTTACAGTAACAAGACCCTAATCTAGTTAAGGCTCTACCACCCTATGCATGGAGCAATTTTTATCTGTTTGCTGGCAAATATCAGATCTCTGGTCAACAACCGTTAAAGAGTATGGAGCATTTGCCAAAAAAGTTCTGGATGGCCTCACACACCACCTGGTGTCATGCTTCATCATCGGCCATCCTGCGTTTTCCTAAGCATTCTTTAATTTCTTTAATGGCGGGTGAGCCCTCATCGTCCTGACTGAGAGAACCAAATAGTAAGAAAGGGCAAAGAGGGGGGTGTCCAACTAATCTTCTGTTGGTGTCTATCTCCTGATGTTTTTCTGGTTAGCTCATAGTTCTGCACCTGATTAAGAAACTGCTTTTCTTGTTTCTGCCATCTGTTCTTTATATACCTGTCTGTCTAGCTGCTCCTTTTTGCATCCTTTATTCCTTTTAACCAACCCTTTTGAATCTTTTGCTCCTGTTACTGCTCATTTTTGCACCTTGGTCTCTTTTGTTTTTGCCTCCTGCCTTGTTCCGCCGATCATATTTTCCTGCCTTGCTGCCGGACTATCCTGCTCTCCCCACTGGACTTTCTTGCTCTTGCTGGGCCCACCCACCA
Organism: Pleurodeles waltl; assembly: GCF_031143425.1. Classification (NCBI taxonomy): domain Eukaryota; kingdom Metazoa; phylum Chordata; class Amphibia; order Caudata; family Salamandridae; genus Pleurodeles; species Pleurodeles waltl. Next base: position 871,858,327 of record NC_090437.1, on the reverse strand, counting down.
CTCCCCATATTTCTCCCACTCTGCAAGTACTTACTTAATGAAGGCTGCGGAGCGACTCCATTGAGTAGGTGCCCAGGCAACTCTCTTCTTCTTCAGTGCGAACTTGACCTTGCTCTTCTGACTCATGTTGGTAACTGTCTCCTGCCATTTTGGTTGTTCGATGTTTGCTCTGCCCCAACTTGGTAACTGCTCTTCTAGTTTGTGCCATATGTTCTATCTGCCCTGTCTCTGTTTAACTGATACTTTTTGAATCCCTTATTTCTCTTAACTGCCCCCTTTTGCATCTTTGGCTCCTCTTATGACTGTTGAACATCTTGGTCTCTTCTGTCAGTTTTTGCCCCCGCAAATGTGTTCTGCTGATTGAAGTTTCCCACCTTTTGCACACACTGGCCTTTCCTGCTCTCCCCAGTAGACTTTCTCGCCCTTGCTGTACTACTTACTGCCATGCGCCTCCCACTCACCCAGGCCCACTTTTGGAGCTGAGATGTATTCATTTGTATCATTGTATAACAATACTATGCTCTAATGGTTATCAGGTTTCCTTATGATGTAAACAAAGCAATTGAAGGTTCTTAGAGGAATGGGATATTTGTGTATTACTAAGATCTGGAAGATGTTATATTGTGGATGGGTGGGTGTTAGTCTAGAGAAGCATGCAAATGATGGGTTAGCTAAAACATAGCAATTAAGAGAAAAACATTTCTTTAATGGTTTATTTTGGAATAGGTCTACAGGTTACAATGGGAGTGAAGTGCTAGTGAGATTATTGATAAGTTATAGTACAGAGTAATCATAATATTTCTTAATTGAAGGAGAAATGGGTGGGAAATGAGTTTTAGGGGTAGACAGTTGCATGTGATATGTGTTGCCAAAATTAAGGACTATACCAGCACTCAATTAGAGAGTGTCTTTCTGATTCTGTGTATCATCCCTCAAGTTGCCAGGAAGACATGTGGGGCTATGCCAGCAGTTGAGGCAGGACTATACTTTTGTAAAATTAACTCTGCCAATCCAGGAGAGTGGCAAGGTAATCCATCTGTCTATCTACTCCTGTATTTTAGTATGCAAGACCTCATATTCTCCCTGATCACCATAGCCAGAACTCTGTGATTTGGGATCTCTAAATAGGGCACTGACACGGCCCACCATACAAGGGGATAATCCAGCTGCAGACATGTCATAGATCTGGTCAGAGGAAACAGTTTGATCTTATCCTACTTCATGCAAATGTTGGCACCCCCCCTGCTCAGAAGGACCTGGCTAATGAGAGGGCATATGTTAATGTCAGGACAGCGGACATATAATTTGCTCATAATTAGACTAAGGGCCTGATTTAGAACCCTCAGTTAAAATAGTTAGACACAAAAGCAACACAAATGTTCACATGAACATGGGCATGTATATTTTAACATGAAACACTTTTATTTTTGTGACACAAACATACACAGAATTCAAATAGTGACAAAACCAAAATAGTGCTAAAGTGTACCCCAAGTGAAAAGACACCAAATGCCAATATTGGAATTTTCGTTGTTTTTGCAATAGTTGGTGTATTGGTAAAAGAAGAAAGACAGCCACATTTTATAATTTTACAAATGTAACCACAGGGTAATTCCCCTTGTGGGATAGGAACTAGCAGGTTTTGTCTTTTTTTTTATGTCAACAGCGTTTCAACCCTATCAAGGATACAAGGGTCTCATCAGGACACATGATGACCTAGGGAATGGTTACTTGACATTAAGGCTGAAAATTGACTAAAGGGACAGCCGTATTCAATGGGGGTCAAATGTACCACAATAACACCAGTGAGACATACCAATGTGAAAGGATGAGTCAGTACTCAAGGGGCAGGCCAATAAGAATGGGCAGCAGCTGCGGGCGTGATGATGCAAGCAAGCCAACCTGCAACGAGGTAAAGTTGAACACACACATGGATATTCGTGTCCTCTCTTGGTGTGTCTCACTAGACAATTCCGTGGACAATTGGCCAGATATTAGGAAGGAAAACATCTGTGTGTATAAGTATACACTACAAAATAGCATGATCTTCCTCAATGGGCTAAGTTTTCCCTGTATGGCCTTAGGTGAGTCTCTTGTAGGAAGGATATTGAGATATTATGCCTGTGGAGATATGCCACGGTACATTTGATCTTTTTTTTTTATTATTTAGTCCCCTAATGTTCCATATTAGCATATTCAAATTCATCTCCCCCCTTCTTGTCATCCTGATTCAGCCCATACATGTAGACAGTGAGGCATAAGATATGCAGTAAATACTTCCAGATACAATGGTTTGTATAGACCTTACTGGCTAAATGTAATGCAAATATGATCTTTTCTGTTTGTGTACTACCTCTACCAATCCCACTTTGACCTCTACATTGAGCAGCATGTACCCTACTGGAACTAGAAAACCAATACAGCATACATCCCAAACATGGTGAATTGTGCATTATGGGATAAATGGTCTTACCCACTAACTGCAGTCTCTCAAGCCTGGCCAATACAAAACTCTGTAGTAATAATAACTTGGATGATGCTTGGGCGATGAGCATGTAGACTTATCAACGGGGCAGCAAGGAACTGATGTAGTGAATCAACATCTACAGACTGTGTATGTATATGCAGACAACTGCCCATCAAAACGTTACACCATGCATGTTAGTCCTGACAACCTTAGGGTGGTCTTCCTCCAAACTTTTTGCCTTTTCCTCTTCTGTTTTGCTTAAATTATTTTTTGTTGGCTTTAAGACCCTGTGCACGTTACCACTGCTAAACACTGCTAAGGTGCTTGTGCTCACTCCTTTAAACATAGTCAAACTAGATTACATTCAAATGGAACATTTCATGTATTTATTAGACCCTAGTAAAGTGGCACTGTATGTACCCAGGGCCTGTAAATTAAATGCTACTAGTTGGCCTGTTGCACTAAGGCCCATATTTATACTTTTTTGGAGCCGCATTTGTGTCTTTTTTTACACAAAAGCAGCACAAACTCACAAAATATAATTGTATTATGCATGTATGCGCCACCTAAGACATAAGTAGCCCTTTTAAAACATGTCTCAGGCCTGCCTTTCTAGCCTGTGTGCAGTCCTAAGCTCCCACTTGAACCTGGCAAAATAAACCTTTTGCCAGGCCTAAGCCTTCCTTTTTAATACATATAAGTAACCTTTGGTCTAGGCCAGGGCAGGGTGCACGGTATTTAAAATGTTGGACCTATACTTTTATGTACATGTACAGGTAGTGGAAAACCCTTAAATTCATTTTTCACTACTGTAAGGCCTACCTACCCCATAGGATAATATTGCGTTACCTTGTTACATTTAACAAGTGATAACGTTTGCTTTGGAAGAGGTAGAAATGTTACATTTACACTGAAATTAATTGTTATTTAAACCTTCTTTAATGGCGAAGTGAGATCCTAAATCACAATTCTGCACATGCCTCTTTCAGAAACTTTTCATTTTCTTGTACTAACTGTGCTGCCTTCAGTCTGAATGGTGGGTCACATGACCAGGTGTAGTTAGCAATTGGCCTTTGTGTATTCCTCCCAGATTGTGACAAAAAGGGGGACTAGATTTTAGTAAGACTGGCCATACTTCCAGGATGGGAGGGGTGGAGCTGTGCATAGCCCCACTTACCTTTCAAACAAGCTGCATCAGCACATTCACAAAAGACTCCACACTAACAGGTTTTCATCCCAGACATCCTGGGACCAGGGTAGGGTGGAAGGGAATTTCAAAATCATTTGTGGGGGGGAACTCCAGAAGTTACTCCCATTTCAAAGCTAGTACCAGGTATTAAATTAGGGCCCCCAGACCCACTCCTATGTGCACTACTGGACCTGAACTGCCGTACTGCCACAAGGCTGCTCTTTTGCTTGAGGACTGCCCTTCTCCCTGAGAAGGAAGGCTGGATGTGCTCCCTTCATTTCAGGCAGAGTGACTACAAGGGTCAGGTGGCTAACCTCCTGCAGGGACATAACAAGCTCCAGAAGCCACCCTGGAGCTGCCCATCTGACATGCTGCAAATAGACCTGCCTGGACCTGGACGTGGAACTGCACCTGCCTGAGCTCTTCTGGCTTCTGCTGGAGTGAATTCCTGATCCTCAAGAGCTGTCTCTCCTGGGCCACTGGATGGCATCAGAGTGCACTTCTCTGAAGAAGAGGGAGAAATCCTGAAGTTTTGGGCTCTTTGCTACTTTGAACAGGCTGCTTGTGATGACCGCCAATGCTAAGCTGATCGCCCTGAAGACTGACAACGTGAGATATGCACTTTGCACTACAGCATCTGCAGCCTGCTGTGACCCCAAAGCAAAGCTCCAGCAACTACCATCCTCAATACTCAGCCTGCTCTTCGTGTTACAGTCATGACCAGCCACAACACTCTTTCTGCTCCTTGTGGCCTCTTCCTCCCCAAATGGACTCTTTGAGTCAGACATTGAGAAGGTAACTTTTTCAGCAGGACTAACCTGGTTCCTCTATCTGGCCTGTGCTCTATTGCAGTCAGATTGAACTTAAGACTTTCTCACAGTCTAGCATGACCAGATAATCGCAAGTGGTGCGTTGTGCTCTTGGATGCTATGCTTACCTAAATCTCTAGATTGCATATCTCCAGTGCTACTGATTAGGCATTTGTTGTTTTGGTTTCATTTTATTTAATACATTGCACTCTTGTGTTGTGTTTTCACTTTATTACTGTGTGTGTGGTGCATACCTTACACATTGCCTCCAAGTTGAATCAACTGCTTTTGTGCCAAGCTACCAGAGTGTTAGGCATGTGTTGATTTAGTGACTTTTATAGTTAACTCTGAAAGGGATTGTGGTTGTTGCTTGAGAAATCTTCTCACCCCTGTATAAAATAAAAAATATTTCCTACAATACAGCATATTTATTTGATGCATTGCTTATGGTCAGTTTGCCATAGAAGGTGCATCACACTCAACTTTCAAATTGTCATCCTCATCTTCTGCTGTGTGTTCCTTTTAAGCTTGGTGAAATATTGACCACCAACATGTTCCAGCTGCTTAGCAGGGTCTGTAATTTTTCTTGTCAAATCATTCAGTGTAATATTTAATCTGGGAGATAGAGCGCTAAATATTGATCTTGGTGTTCCCTTAATACCTTCTTGACTTGTAGAAAAGTGCACTAGACGTGTTGGAAGCTCTGAATAAAATCCAGAAAATGGTGATCCTTATCCCTTGATATTTAAGGTCACCGTTTTCTCTGGCTTTGTGTTACGCAGTGTTCTTGTCTCTAAAAATTAGTAGATGAGCAATAATGGCTCGGAGAATCACATTGGTAGTGGTCTGGGGTCCAGGGCCTTCTTAGTTCTCTCAACCAACAAGAAATCTGAGAAAATCTCTCTACCATGTGATCTGTAAGCAATGTCTCAATAAAAAGTTCAATTGTGGTTGACACAGTCAATTCTGGCATTCTACTAATGTGTATATTATTTCACTAAGAACAGGCTTCCAATTCTTCATTTTTAACCTCTTCCATCTCACCATACATCTCTAGATGAGCAAGTATTTTATCCTGTCAAATACACCCACTTTTAAGATCCAAAACCCTTGCATTCTACCATCTCTATTTGAGTGATTTTTTTTCCACTTTTGCCTTCAGGTGGTCTAGCTAGATGGACAGAGTGTCAGCCTTGCCAACTATTGTAACTAGCTCATTCTTTATTTTGAACAGAAGCTGCTTTAGGTCACCATCTGTAGTTGTTTTGTCTTGCCTTGCCCTGGGTTTTTTTGGTGTTGTAAGGCAGTTTGGCCTTTCTAGAGTCAGCTTTCCATATCAGGACAGCAAAGGGCTTCCCAAACAATCTCACAGTCTAGCGACAGACAAAGGTTTTATAACGGCAATACATAACAGAAAGATAACAGAAATTGAGGTAAGTTATATGGGCCCACTGACAATGGGAAGAACTTAACACTAATAAGCATCTTGCAAGAAATCTTGTCTCCCGGACTGCCTATGATAATGACTGGACATGCCACTGCTGCCATGACACAAACAATATTCACTTAGGGGCCTGATTTAGATGTTGACGGACAGGTTACTCCATGACAACGGTGACAGATATCCCATCTGCCGAAATTTCAATCCCATTATTTCCTATTATTTCCTATGGGATTTAGAATTCAACGGATGGGATATCCCTCACTGTTGTGATGGAGTAACCCATCCGCCAACATCTGAATCAGGCTCTTAGTATTATAATGTTCCCCAATCACATGTGATTACTTGCCTGAGCAAAGTGGCCAAACTATCTTTCTCGGTCAACATGATGTTTCAGTAGGGCCTGTCTGTGCTCTGAAAGGCCGCTTCCTACCTCACCAGGGCGGAGCGGTGCTGCGGTCCAGGTTCTCAACAAGCCTCAAATAGCATCTGGTACCTGTAGGAGGCTGGACTGGCTTGTAGTGAGTACCAAGGGGTACTTGCACCTTGCACCAGGCCCAGTTATCCCTTATTAGTGTATAGGGTGTCTAGCAGTTTAGGCTGATAGATAATGGTAGCTTAGCAAAGCAGCTCAGGCTGAACTAGGAGACGTGTGAAGCTACTACAGTACCACTTAGTGTCATATGCACAATATCATAAGAAAACACAATACACAGTTATACTAAAAATAAAGGTACTTTATTTTTATGACAATATGCCAAAGTATCTTAGAGTGTACCCTCAGTGAGAGGATAGGAAATATACACAAGATATATATACACAATAGCAAAAATATGCAGTATAGTCTTAGAAAACAGTGCAAACAATGTATAGTTACAATAGGATGCAATGGGGAAACATAGGGATAGGGGCAACACAAACCATATACTCCAGAAGTGGAATGCGAACCACGAATGGACCCCAAACCTATGTGACCTTGTAGAGGGTCGCTGGGACTATTAGAAAATAGTGAGAGTTAGCAAAATAACCCACCCCAAGACCCTGAAAAGTGAGTGCAAAGTGCACCAAAGTTCCCCTAAGGACAAAATAGTCGTGTTAGAGGGAGAATGCAAGGAAAACACAAATCAGCAATGCAACAACGATGGATTCCTGTCTGAAGGTACCTGTGGAACAAGGGGACCAAGTCCAAAAGTCACAAGCAGCTCGGAGATGGGCAGATGCCCAAGAAATGCCAGCGGTTGGTGCAAAGAAGCTCTTACTAGGCTGAAGAACTGTGAATACTGCAGGAACGACAAGGGCTAGAGACTTCCCCTTTGGAGGATGGATCCCCCACGCCTTGGAGAGTCGTGCAGAAGTGTTTTCCCGCCGGATGGACGCCAACAAGCCTTGCTACACGCAAATCGTGCGTTTGGCGTTTTTGGACGCTGCTGGGGCCCAGGAGGGACCAGGAGGTCGCAAATTGGACCTGCAGAGAGAGGGGACGTCGAGCAAGACAAAGAGCCCTCACTGAAGCAGGTAGCACCCGGAGAAGTGCCAGAAACAGGCACTACAAGGATGCGTGAAACGGTGCTCGCCGAAGTTGCACAAAGGAGTCCCACGTCGCCGGAGACCAACTTAGAAAGTCGTGCAATGCAGGTTAGAGTGCCGTGGACCCAGGCTTGGCTGTGCACACAGGATTTCCGCCGGAAGTGCACAGGGGCCGGAGAAGCTTGCAAAGTCGCGGTTCCCAGCAATGCAGCCCAGCGAGGTGAGGCAAGGACTTACCTCCACCAAACTTGGGCTGAAGAGTCACTGGACTGTGGGGGTCGCTTGGACGGTGTCGCTGGATTCGAGGGACCTCGCTCGTCGTGCTGAGAGGAGACCCAAGGGACCGGAGATGCAGCTTTTTGGTGCCTGCGGTTGCAGGGGGAAGATTCCGTCGACCCACGGGAGATTTCTTCGGAGCTTCTGGTGCAGAGAGGAGGCAGACTACCCCCACAGCATGCACAAGCAGGAAAACAGTCGAGAAGGCGGCAGGATCAGCGTTACAGAGTTGCAGTAGTCGTCTTTGCTACTATGTTGCAGGTTTGCAGGCTTCCAGCGCGGTCAGCGGTCGATTCCTTATCAGAAGGTGAAGAGGGAGATGCAGAGGAACTCGGCTGAGCTCATGCATTCGTTATCTAAAGTTTCCCCAGAGACAGAGACCCTAAATAGCCAGAAAAGAGGGTTTGGCTACCTAGGAGAGAGGAAAGGCTACTACCACCTGAAGGAGCCTATCACAAGGAGTCTCTGACGTCACCTGGTGGCACTGGCCACTCAGAGCAGTCCAGTGTGCCAGCAGCACCTCTGTTTCCAAGATGGCAGAGGTCTGGAGCACACTGGAGGAGCTCTGGACACCTCCCAGGGGAGGTGCAGGTCAGGGGAGTGGTCACTCCCCTTTCCTTTGTCCAGTTTCGCGCCAGAGCAGGGGCTAAGGGGTCCCTGAACCGGTGTAGACTGGCTTATGCAGAATTGGGCACATCTGTGCCCAACAAAGCATTTCCAGAGGCTGGGGGAGGCTACTCCTCCCCTGCCTTCACACCATTTTCCAAAGGGAGAGGGTGTCACACCCTCTCTCAGAGGAAGTTCTTTGTTCTGCCATCCTGGGCCAGGCCTGGCTGGACCCCAGGAGGGCAGATGCCTGTCTGAGGGGTTGGCAGCAGCAGCAGCTGCAGAGAAACCCCAGGAAGGGCAGTCTGGCAGTACCAGGGTCTGTGCTACAGACCACTGGGATCATGGAATTGTACCAACAATGCCAGGATGGCATAGAGGGGGCAATTCCATGATCATAGACATGTTACATGGCCATATTCGGAGTTACCATGGTGAAGCTACATATAGGTAGTGACCTATATGTAGTGCACGCGTGTAATGGTGTCCCCGCACTCACAAAGTTCAGTGAATTGGCTCTGAACAATGTGGGGGCACCTTGGCTAGTGCCAGGGTGCCCTCACACTAAGTAACTTTGCACCTAACCTTTACCAGGTAAAGGTTAGACATATAGGTGACTTATAAGTTACTTAAGTGCAGTGTAAAATGGCTGTGAAATAACGTGGACGTTATTTTACTCAGGCTGCAGTGGCAGGCCTGTGTAAGAATTGTCAGAGCTCCCTATGGGTGGCAAAAGAAATGCTGCAGCCCATAGGGATCTCCTGGAACCCCAATACCCTGGGTACCTCAGTACCATATACTAGGGGATTATAAGGGTGTTCCAGTAAGCCAATGTAAATTGGTAAAAATGGTCACTAGCCTGTCAGTGACAATTTGGAAAGCAATGAGAGAGCATAACCACTGAGGTTCTGATTAGCAGAGCCTCAGTGAGACAGTTAGTCACTACACAGGTAACACATACAGGCACACTTATGAGCACTGGGGCCCTGGGTTACCAGGGTCCCAGTGACACATACAACTAAAACAACATATATACAGTGAAAAATGGGGGTAACATGCCAGGCAAGATGGTACTTTCCTACACAACCCCCCCCCAAACGAAGGACAATAAGACTAGCCATTACCTGATGAGTCTTCATTGTCTAAGTGGAAATATCTGGAGAGTCCATCTGCATTGGAGTGGCTACTCCCAGGTCTATGTTCCACTGTATAGTCCATTCCCTGTAGGGATATGGACCACCTCAACAATTTAGGATTTTCACCTTTCATTTGTTTTAGCCAAAGTAGAGGTTTGTGGTCTGTTTGAACAATGAAGTGAGTGCCAAACAGGTATGGCCTCAACTTCTTCAGAGCCCAGACCACAGCAAAGGCCTCCCTCTCAATGGCAGACCAACGCTTTTCTCTAGGGGTCAACCTTCTACTAATAAAAGCAACAGGTTGATCCTGGCCCTCAGAATTAAGTTGTGATAGGACTGCCCCTACTCCTAATTCAGATGCATCAGTCTGGACATAGAATTTTTTAGAGTAACAAGGGCTTTTCAGGACAGGTGCAGAGCACATGGCCTGCTTCAGCTCCTCAAAAGCTTTCTGACAGTTTGCTGTCCATAATACCTTTTTAGGCATTTTCTTGGATGTGAGGTCATTAAGAGGGGCTGCAATGGAGCCATAGTTCTTAATGAACCTCCTGTAATACCCAGTGAGGCCTAGGAAGGCTCTCACCTGAGTCTGAGTGGTAGGGGGAATCCAATCAATAATAGTTTGGATTTTCCCCTGAAGTGGTGCAATCTGTTCCCCACCAACAAGGTGTCCCAGATAAACCACCTTACCCTGCCCTATCTGGCACTTTGAAGCCTTGATAGTGAGGCCTGCCTTTTGCAGGGCCTCCAAAACTTTCCAAAGGTGGACCAGGTGATCATCCCAGCTGGAGCTAAAGACAGCTATATCATCCAAATATGCTGCACTGAAAGCTTCCAGCCCTTGCAGGACTGTGTTCACCAACCTCTGAAAAGTGGCAGGTGCATTTTTCAAACCAAAAGGCATTACAGTAAACTGGTAATGTCCTCCAATGGTAGAAAATGCAGTCTTAGGTTTAGCATCTTCTGACATTTTGATCTGCCAATACCCTGCAGTCAAATCAAAAGTGCTTAGATACTTGGCAGATGCCAGTGTATCTATTAGCTCATCTGCCCTGGGTATAGGGTGAGCATCTGTTTTGGTTACCAAGTTGAGACCTCTATAGTCTACACAAAACCTCATTTCCTTCTTTCCATCTTTAGAATTGGGTTTTGGTACCAGTACCACAGGAGAAGCCCATGGACTGTCAGAGTGCTCAACCACTCCTAGTTCCAACATCTTCTGAACTTCTTGCTTTATGCAGTCCCTGACATGGTCAGGCTGCCTATAGATCTTACTTTTGACAGGTAAACTGTCTCCAGTATCTATAGTGTGCTCACACCAAGAAGTGGTGCCTGGCACAATGGAGAAGAGTTCTGAAAATTGTCCTAGGAGATTTATGCAATTATCTTTCTGCTCAGCAGTAAGACAATCAGCCAAAACTACCCCTTCCACAAGAGCATCTTGTTCTGTGGAAGAGAAGAGATCAGGTAGAGGATCACTGTCTTCTTCCTGTCCCTCATCTGTTGCCATGAGCAGGGTGAGATCAGCCCTGTCATAGTAGGGTTTCAGGCGGTTGACATGGAGCACCCTAAGGGGACTCCTGGCAGTGCCTAAGTCAACCAAGTAGTTGACTTCACCCTTCTTTTCAACAATTGTGTGTGGACCACTCCATTTATCTTGGAGTGCTCTTGGGGCCACAGGCTCCAAGACCCACACTTTCTGCCCTGGTTGGTACTGAACCAAAACAGCCTTCTGATCATGCCATTGCTTCTGGAGCTCTTGGCTGGCCTGAAGGTTTTTACTGGCCTTTTTCATGTACTCAGCCATCCTTGATCTGAGGCCAAGTACATAATCCACAATATCCTGCTTAGGAGCTTTTAAAGGTTGTTCCCAACCCTCCTTTACAAGTGTGAGTGGACCCCTAACAGGGTGTCCAAAAAGAAGTTCAAAGGGGCTGAAGCCCACTCCTTTCTGGGGTACCTCCCTGTAGGCAAAAAGGAGGCATGGTAGAAGGATATCCCATCTCCTGCGGAGTTTTTCAGGGAGTCCCATAATCATGCCTTTGAGAGTTTTATTAAATCTCTCCACCAGTCCATTTGTTTGTGGATGATAGGGTGTTGTGAACTTGTAAGTTACACCACACTCCTTCCACATGGCCTTTAAGTATGCAAACATGAATTTGCTTCCTCTGTCTGATACTACTTCCTTTGGGAAGCCCACCCTGGAAAATATTCCCAGGAGGGCCTTTGCCACTGCAGGAGCTGTAGTGGTCCTTAAAGGAATAGCTTCAGGATATCTTGTGGCATGGTCCACTACCACCAAGATAAACCTATTGCCTGAAGCAGTAGGAGGGTCAAGGGGGCCAACTATGTCAACCCCTACCCTTTCAAAGGGAACCCCAACCACAGGCAGTGGGATAAGGGGTGCCTTTGGAGTGCCACCTGTTTTGCCACTGGCTTGACAGGTTTCACAGGACTTACAAAATTCTTTTGTGTCCTCAGACATCCTAGGCCAATGAAACAGTGGTACCAATCTGTCCCAAGTTTTCATTTGACCCAGGTGCCCAGCTAAGGGAATGTCATGTGCCAGTGTTAGGAGGAACTTTCTGTACTCCTGAGGAATCACTAATCTCCTGGCAGCTCCAGGTTTAGGATCCCTTTGCTCAGTGTACAAGAGGTTGTCCTCCCAGTAAACTCTGTGTGAGTCACTGACATCCCCATTAGCCTGTTTGACAGCTTGCTGTCTGAGACCCTCTAATGTGGGACAGGTTTGCTGTGCCACACTCAGCTCCTCTCTGGCAGGCCCCCCTTCACCCAAAAGCTCAGCAGTGTCTGCTTCCAGCTCCTCTGGTGTAGGTTCTGCACAGGGAGGGAATTCTTCTTCCTCAGAAGTTGAATCCACTGTAGAGGGAGGGATAGTAGGAAGTGGTTTGCTTCTACTAGCCCTAGCTTTAGGGAGCACTTGGTCCATTGTTCCAGGATCCAAGCTTCCCTGTCCTTTTTGCTTTTTGGCCTGAGCCCTTGTCAAAGCAAAAATATGCCCTGGGATGCCCAGCATTGCTGCATGGGCCTCCAACTCCACATCTGACCAAGCTGATGTCTCCAAATCGTTCCCTAATAGACAGTCTACAGGTAAATCTGAAGCTACCACAACTTTCTTTGGACCAGATACCCCCCCCCAGTTGAGATTTACAACAGCCATGGGGTGGCTTTGTGTTATGTTGTGAGCATCGGTTACTTGGTACTGGTGTCCAAGTATGTGTTGTTCAGGGTGCACCAGTTTCTCAATCACCATTGTGACACTGGCACCTGTGTCCCTGTAGGCCTGGACCTCAACACCATTTATTAGGGTTAGTTGCTTGTACTTCTCCAAGTTATGGGGGCAAGCAACCAAAGTGGCTAAGTCAATAGCCCCTTCAGAGACTAAAGTAGCCTCTGTGGTCTCCCTAATCAGACCAACCCCAACTAAATTACCAAAAGTGAGCCCAGCTACTCCCTTGGATTGGCTATTAGTAGGTTTGCTCCCACCACCACTGCTATTAGTAGGGACACTAGGTGTAGCAGTAGGGGTTGTAGTGGTAGGAGCTGTGGTGCCTTTCTTTGGACAACTGGGATCTGTTGTCCAATGGCCTTTTATCTTACATAAATAGCACCATGGTTTCTTTTCCTTGTTCTGATTAAAGGAGGATTTGGGCCCACCACCCCCACCAGAGTGTTTTTGTGGGCCTGATGAAGACTCATTTTTAGATTTGTCCCCACCCTTGTCAGAAGACTTACCATCCTTCTTTTTGTTGCCATCTTTGTCACCCCCTGTATGAACTTTTCTGTTCACTCTTGTTCTGACCCATTTGTCTGCCTTCTTTCCCAATTCTTGGGGAGAGGTCAGATCAGAGTCCACCAAGTACTGGTGCAACAAATCAGACACACAATTATTAAGAATATGCTCTCTCAGGATCAAGTTATACAGGCTGTCATAATCAGTAACTTTACTGCCATGTAACCACCCCTCCAAGGCCTTCACTGCCTGGTCAATGAAATCAACCCAGTCTTGTGAAGACTCCTTTTTGGTATCTCTGAACTTTATCCTGTACTGTTCAGTGGTTAAGCCATAACCATCCAGGAGTGCATTCTTAAGAACTTGGAAATTGTTAGCATCATTTTCTTTTACAGTAAGGAGCCTATCCCTACCTTTTCCAGTAAATGATAGCCATAGGATAGCAGCCCACTGCTTTTGAGGGACATCCTGTACAGCACAGGCCCTCTCAAGTGCAGCAAACCACTTGTTAATGTCATCCCCCTCCTTGTAAGGGGGAACTATCTTATGCAGATTCCTGGAATCATGCTCTTTTGCAGGATGACTATGGGGAATACTGCTGCTGCCACCATGGGTATCTAAACCCATTTTCTGTCTTTCCCTCTCTATTTCTAAAGACTGTCTATCCAAATCCAGCTGTTGCTTCTTGAGCTTCAGTCTGGTTTGCTCCACTCTCAATCTATTGAGCTCCCTTTCTAACAATCTGTCATCAGGGTGGGTGGGAGGGACATTTCTAGATACAGAGGTATGATGGGAATGAACATAAGGAGACCTGTCCCTTACAGAGGGCACCCTAACAGCTTGGCTACCAGTATAATGTGAGAGCACATCATCAGTATGATGTGATTCAACCTCTGTACCAACTATGCTAGACTGTCTAGTAATGGGCAGGCTGAGAAGTTTCTTTCCTGAACCTTTTCCTGGGGGAGTCCCTGGATCAGATTGAGAACCATTAGCTACTTTTTCTACAGATTGGGCACTTATGGCCTTATCCTGTACTCTAAGCATATTAATTAACAGTTCTAAGGAAGGATTCTTCCCTACACTCAAACCTCTCTCTATGCAGAGACTCCTTGCTCCTTTCCAGCTAAGGTGATCATATGCAAGTTTGGACAGTTCAACTTTTTGGCCTGTGCCAGACATTTTTAGAGAGAGTTAAAGTGATAGACAAAGAGAAAAAAGTTTTCAGAACTTTTTGGAAAGACAGAAAAAAACTTTTTAAACTTTTAAGAACTTTTTGAAAGTTTAGTAGTACTTTTCAGCACTTAGAAAACAGTGAGAAGAGGAAATGCAAAACTTTTTGTCTATGTGTATATACACTGACCTTGTTTTGTATATTTTTCTCTTATGAAAAGTACAATGACAAGAGTGGTAAGTAGTCTCAAGCACTTATCCCACCACTGCACAACCAATGTAGGAGGCTGGACTGGCTTGTAGTGAGTACCAAGGGGTACTTGCACCTTGCACCAGGCCCAGTTATCCCTTATTAGTGTATAGGGTGTCTAGCAGTTTAGGCTGATAGATAATGGTAGCTTAGCAAAGCAGCTCAGGCTGAACTAGGAGACGTGTGAAGCTACTACAGTACCACTTAGTGTCATATGCACAATATCATAAGAAAACACAATACACAGTTATACTAAAAATAAAGGTACTTTATTTTTATGACAATATGCCAAAGTATCTTAGAGTGTACCCTCAGTGAGAGGATAGGAAATATACACAAGATATATATACACAATAGCAAAAATATGCAGTATAGTCTTAGAAAACAGTGCAAACAATGTATAGTTACAATAGGATGCAATGGGGAAACATAGGGATAGGGGCAACACAAACCATATACTCCAGAAGTGGAATGCGAACCACGAATGGACCCCAAACCTATGTGACCTTGTAGAGGGTCGCTGGGACTATTAGAAAATAGTGAGAGTTAGCAAAATAACCCACCCCAAGACCCTGAAAAGTGAGTGCAAAGTGCACCAAAGTTCCCCTAAGGACAAAATAGTCGTGTTAGAGGGAGAATGCAAGGAAAACACAAATCAGCAATGCAACAACGATGGATTCCTGTCTGAAGGTACCTGTGGAACAAGGGGACCAAGTCCAAAAGTCACAAGCAGCTCGGAGATGGGCAGATGCCCAAGAAATGCCAGCGGTTGGTGCAAAGAAGCTCTTACTAGGCTGAAGAACTGTGAATACTGCAGGAACGACAAGGGCTAGAGACTTCCCCTTTGGAGGATGGATCCCCCACGCCTTGGAGAGTCGTGCAGAAGTGTTTTCCCGCCGGATGGACGCCAACAAGCCTTGCTACACGCAAATCGTGCATTTGGCGTTTTTGGACGCTGCTGGGGCCCAGGAGGGACCAGGAGGTCGCAAATTGGACCTGCAGAGAGAAGGGACGTCGAGCAAGACAAAGAGCCCTCACTGAAGCAGGTAGCACCCGGAGAAGTGCCAGAAACAGGCACTACGAGGATGCGTGAAACGGTGCTTGCCGAAGTTGCACAAAGGAGTCCCACGTCGCCGGAGACCAACTTAGAAAGTCGTGCAATGCAGGTTAGAGTGCCGTGGACCCAGGCTTGGCTGTGCACACAGGATTTCCGCCGGAAGTGCACAGGGGCCGGAGAAGCTTGCAAAGTCGCGGTTCCCAGCAATGCAGCCCAGCGAGGTGAGGCAAGGACTTACCTCCACCAAACTTGGGCTGAAGAGTCACTGGACTGTGGGGGTCGCTTGGACGGTGTCGCTGGATTCGAGGGACCTCGCTCGTCGTGCTGAGAGGAGACCCAAGGGACCGGAGATGCAGCTTTTTGGTGCCTGCGGTTGCAGGGGGAAGATTCCGTCGACCCACGGGAGATTTCTTCGGAGCTTCTGGTGCAGAGAGGAGGCAGACTACCCCCACAGCATGCACAAGCAGGAAAACAGTCGAGAAGGCGGCAGGATCAGCGTTACAGAGTTGCAGTAGTCGTCTTTGCTACTATGTTGCAGGTTTGCAGGCTTCCAGCGCGGTCAGCGGTCGATTCCTTATCAGAAGGTGAAGAGGGAGATGCAGAGGAACTCGGCTGAGCTCATGCATTCGTTATCTAAAGTTTCCCCAGAGACAGAGACCCTAAATAGCCAGAAAAGAGGGTTTGGCTACCTAGGAGAGAGGAAAGGCTACTACCACCTGAAGGAGCCTATCACAAGGAGTCTCTGACGTCACCTGGTGGCACTGGCCACTCAGAGCAGTCCAGTGTGCCAGCAGCACCTCTGTTTCCAAGATGGCAGAGGTCTGGAGCACACTGGAGGAGCTCTGGACACCTCCCAGGGGAGGTGCAGGTCAGGGGAGTGGTCACTCCCCTTTCCTTTGTCCAGTTTCGCGCCAGAGCAGGGGCTAAGGGGTCCCTGAACCGGTGTAGACTGGCTTATGCAGAATTGGGCACATCTGTGCCCAACAAAGCATTTCCAGAGGCTGGGGGAGGCTACTCCTCCCCTGCCTTCACACCATTTTCCAAAGGGAGAGGGTGTCACACCCTCTCTCAGAGGAAGTTCTTTGTTCTGCCATCCTGGGCCAGGCCTGGCTGGACCCCAGGAGGGCAGATGCCTGTCTGAGGGGTTGGCAGCAGCAGCAGCTGCAGAGAAACCCCAGGAAGGGCAGTCTGGCAGTACCAGGGTCTGTGCTACAGACCACTGGGATCATGGAATTGTACCAACAATGCCAGGATGGCATAGAGGGGGCAATTCCATGATCATAGACATGTTACATGGCCATATTCGGAGTTACCATGGTGAAGCTACATATAGGTAGTGACCTATATGTAGTGCACGCGTGTAATGGTGTCCCCGCACTCACAAAGTTCAGTGAATTGGCTCTGAACAATGTGGGGGCACCTTGGCTAGTGCCAGGGTGCCCTCACACTAAGTAACTTTGCACCTAACCTTTACCAGGTAAAGGTTAGACATATAGGTGACTTATAAGTTACTTAAGTGCAGTGTAAAATGGCTGTGAAATAACGTGGACGTTATTTTACTCAGGCTGCAGTGGCAGGCCTGTGTAAGAATTGTCAGAGCTCCCTATGGGTGGCAAAAGAAATGCTGCAGCCCATAGGGATCTCCTGGAACCCCAATACCCTGGGTACCTCAGTACCATATACTAGGGGATTATAAGGGTGTTCCAGTAAGCCAATGTAAATTGGTAAAAATGGTCACTAGCCTGTCAGTGACAATTTGGAAAGCAATGAGAGAGCATAACCACTGAGGTTCTGATTAGCAGAGCCTCAGTGAGACAGTTAGTCACTACACAGGTAACACATACAGGCACACTTATGAGCACTGGGGCCCTGGGTTACCAGGGTCCCAGTGACACATACAACTAAAACAACATATATACAGTGAAAAATGGGGGTAACATGCCAGGCAAGATGGTACTTTCCTACAGTACCCCCCTCTGCTTTGTGGTGCCCAGGGCGGCTGTAGCAGTGGCATCTCTGTGCAAGCTTACATTGGGATCAGGCTCACAAGCAGCCCCTGTCACTGTGAGGCCTATGAGGGCTTTTGCTGTCACTGCCTGTTTACTTAGTGGACTCACCCGCTCCCATCAAGGATCCACCACTGAGATTCCTCTGCCAAGGCCAGTGTCAGGTGACTTCAGTGAAGACACATGAACACATAAAGTGGCACCAGGGATCCATTGGTGTGTGCCGAACCAGCTGCAGGACACAGAACTCTGCTTCTGGCAGCAGTGCATGCCAGTGATATACCCCCACATGTGGGCTTTTCGAGATTGTTAATTTTGTTAGTGGCGAAGACAATTTGAATTAGATTCAGGCTTCAACTAATATACAGTGTAACAAGCAGATAGCCAGAGTTGTGCGGTCAAATATTTAGATGAGAGTAGCACAGCAGCTTTATCACCTGTATCTCAGAGACACAGCGTCTCATACACAACTCATGCTTATTGCTACTATTGTATTGTGTTTTATTATATTTGTATTAATATAGCCCTTACCATCCCTAATAAGGTGCTGAAATGCTTTTCAGTCAAGTAGCATGCCACTCATGAGCCCTGGAGAAGAAATGTTTTTTCATGTTATTTCACAATAGAGGCATGTAATTTGAGTTTTCTCTTGCAAATGTGTGCAGTGTATTGAAGTTAGTTATGTTTACAGACTCTATAATCGAAGTCCTAGGAACATTGCTCTGGGTGCCCTTTCTGGATGATTTGTATACTACGCATAGGTCCACAGGGTTTGCTGTAATCACATCAAGAGATAGGGATCATTCATACTATTCCAGTTTCAGGACACGAGAATTCAACTGGCTTTGTGAGCAAGTTTGAGCAGATAGTGTTATTTATACAGGGAAGCTGGTCATGACTCCAGACTGGTTAACCTATAGTTAGGAACAGTGATTTGAGGACATTTAGTTAAAGCAATGATTATGGTGTTCAATGTAGATACTCAAAAATATCATCTAACCATAATATTGCGGTCAAAATAGCTTGACTACAAAAATATTGTTCACCAAAATATTGAAGGTAGGTATATAGTTTTTTAACTGTTTTACTATGTCAAAAGATAAAATATTGTTTATGTTTATTTACTTTTTAATATGGTGTTTTATCGTATTGTTTTATCTTTTTTCATTCTATATGTAATTGTAAAATTCATATTATGTTTTAAAAATATTATTGAAATGTATATTATTTAAGGTTGTTGGGTTTATTGGTTAAATTGGTGAGTAGTATGATTTATAGTCTTCTTGTTGTTATTTGTTTGAAGAATTATTACATTTTTAACTATGTATTCAATTTTTAATTCAATGTATTCAGGGTGTTGGGTTTTGGAGGGATTTCAATGGGTTCTGCTTTGAATTAAATATTTAAAAATAGTCTAAATAACTAATTATTATGTTAATGTTTACATTGTTATGTAACTTGGCAAGTAACTAATTATATTTTTCTACTCAACTTGTAGATGACAAATATGTAATGTTTGTGATAATATTTTATTATATGTTAATAGGTTGTGTACAATTTTGTGGATTTGATTGTGTTTTTCTATAAACCTGTTTTGTAATCTAAGGCCTGATTTATATATTGGCGGATGGATTACTCAAAACAGTGACGGATATTCTGTCCCCTGAAATCTAAATTCCATTATTTCCTATGGGATTTGATTTCAGTAGACACCAATATCTAAATCAGGCCTTTATCTTTATATTTGTTAATTTTAGAAGGAAATAAATAAATATGTAAATAATTATTTTATAATATAGAAAATATTTAAATTTTGGGATTTTACACACATAAAACCATAGAAATTCAGCAGTTATAGTTATTGTTATATCTTGTTAGTTATTTCAAAAAACTATAACTCGTGCCCTAAGGTAACTATAACTCCCCCCCATCATGCATAGTTTTCTCATTAATAATGTTATTTAAAACGTTCCAGTGATATTATCAATGATGTCATAGAAGATGTCATGACTGATGTAATATGTGATGTAATTAGAAGTTCATGGCAAGGGCGTGAGTTATAGTTAGGGCACAAGTTAGAGTTTCTTGAGATAATTATAACTGCTAATTTTCCATGTTTTATGTGTGTGAAATCTGAACTGCTAACGATATCTATAATTGCTGAATTTCCATGGTTTTATGTGTGTAAAATCTGAAGTTAACAATAACGCCCCCACCTACAGACATCACCCTTCCTCGCCAACTCCAGAAAGAAACTCAGCACCTGGCTTTTCGACTGAGACCCTACAACCTCAGCACCTGGGTACACCCAGGGGTCATAGAGATATGCTTTACAAATACAGATTGATTGATTAAACATTTGTATTTGTAGTGGATTTCTAAGGTTTTTCAAATTACATTTCCTAACTATAAAGACCCTGTGACTTATGATTTTTTAAATGTATTTAATAAGTATAAAGTCTGTGTAACCTTTGGTATTTTCAGTGACATTCTGGGGATTTTAATGTAAAGAAATATATTAAATTTCCATACATTAATCCAACTGCTGCCATGCACACGTGAAGGCAGTGTGCAGTGGAGGATTGGTTGCAGGGCCTGGCCTCTGGTAAGGGCCTGTAGCCAAACAATGGCAGGCAGTCAACCTAATGCTTCACATGGCCTTAGGTTGTGCATGGTAGGAGATTGGGTGGATGGGTGCAGAGCCTGGCCTGTGGCCAGGCCCTGAAGCCAACCACCTGCTTGCAGCCAACCCAAAACTCTGTCCCCCGTCCCCAGCATACATTCCTCCTCCCTAGGCCAATTTCAGCCATGAAGACACTATCCTTTGGGGTCTAGCACCATATTTAATAGGGTAGGGGCACATGCCCCCCTCCCTGGGCCGATTTCCGTCCCGGGGACCCCATTCCCTAGGGCAGCACATATTCAATGGGGTAGGGGTACATGGCCCCCCTCCCTGTGCTGATTTTGGCACCAGGGATCCCATACCCAGGGGCCTGATGCATGCATTTTCTTTAGGGGAGGGGGCACATGTCCTCCCTGCTCAGACCAATTTTGGCTCTGCTAGACCCCTCTTCCTGGGTCCACCATTATATTTACAAGGGTAGGGTGCATGTAGGTCCCCTTCCTGGAGCAATTTCAGCCCCTGGGACCCTATGCCCAGGGCCTGGCTGTGTTGCAATAGAGGGAGGGGGATGCAACCCCTCTCCTCAGGTCAATACCTGCCTCAGGGACCCCATCCCCCAAGTCCTAGCCAGCAAAGGGTTCATACCTTTATGCCTACCCAGGGCACCCACCACACTATGGTTGTGGGCCACATGTGGAGCCCCAAGGCCCCTATCAGGGTCCCTGTCTCTAGTGGGTGCCGGCATTGCTCCCACGCATAAGGAGCAGCTAAAAATGCTGCTCCCTGAGGGCAGGAGCAATCTTTTAATCTGTTTCCCTGCCCGCTTTAATGTGAGCAGGGAAATAGATTAAAAGTCTGCTCCCAGTGGGTGGGTGTATTTTTTATGCTCCTGCCCGCTGGGAGTGGACTTAATGTTTGCTCCAGCTTGCCAAGTGTTTTGAAATTACTCCTGCCATGTGATAGCAAACACAGGTTTCCCCTGCCCTTTCCGTTGCGGGCGGGGAAACCATTGCTGGACATCGCATGAGCTGGCCCTGAGGGATGGAGTTTCCAGGGCCATTAATGGCTCAGGGAGGGGTGGCCACACGGCCCCCTCCCCCTTTTCGCAATTTCCTGGGCCCCAGGGGATGAGGTCCCCAGGGTCAAAATCGGCCTGGGTAGGATGGTCACATGTGTTTTCCTCCCCTGAAATATATATATATTGTTCACCCTGGGACCTGGTCCACCAGAGGGGAATAAAACAACAAATAACATGGGAGACCATGCTAAATCCTGCTGCGGATCCTTGGATCCTCTGTGAATTTGCAGCATAATTTGAAAAAAAAATGCTTTTGACCCCAGGCGGGATCCCTGTGGGACCCCACAACCAGACCTAGGGAGTCATGGTATTCCTACCCTTCCCCCTTGTATTTTTTATACCTTTTTTCTTGGGAATGACCTGAGTCCAAATCCCAAGACGGCTGCAGTGGATCTGCATCACTAGATATGCATACATATTCTTTCTTTAATAACTCCCCAAAAAACTGAACAGAGTCATGTCAAATTACAAAAATAAATATTTCTACACCAAGATCTAGCTTTCTGACAGATTTGGTGTAATTCCGTTCAGCAGTTTGCGCTGTAGTTGTGTCTACAATTCCTATGCAAAATTGCATGGGGAAAAAGCATTTTTGGACCCCCCTTTTTTTCTCGACCCCCGCTACACAAATCACTCCTAAACTTTCCCACCAGCAGCTGAAGTGAGTGGCAAACTAGTGTTGAAAATTTCGTGAAGATTAATCAAATGGCGCAAAAGTTAATAGCAAAACAAAAAAAACAATTCCCATGGAAACTAGGTTCTATCTGTAACTACCTACTGGTGACTGCCAGTAGGTGATAGATAGATAGATAGATAGATAGATAGATAGATAGATAGATAGATAGATAGATAGATAGATAGATAGATAGATAGATAGATGTACTTTTTGCAATTTCTTTAATGTAGAATATATAATGCGAACTCGACCCCACATAAATGTTCTTTCCCCAATATTTGTTTTGTTAGATTGTAGTTAAATAGTAAATCTGTGCCCGGACCCAGGTGTGCATGTTTGCACTTTCCCAGGTGTTTGTTATAGTAGCCATGGGCCCTGATTTTACTGTTATGCTGTCTTATGCCATTACTCCATTGTTCATTGGGGATTCAGGACTTTCTAATGAGATATTCTACATATTGCATGCTTCATAGTTTGTATGTCACAAAATGCAGAGGTACGCAGATCCATATCTCACAGGAAACTGAAATATGGGAAATATTTCACAGTTGCCTGTGAAATACAGATTTTATCATCATAATGGCAGTCATCAAACCACAGCAGATCTTTAACATTGTCAGAATTTTTAGGATTATGTGGCGTTGAGTTCCAACTTATGCAGCAAAGTTACCTAAATTATTGGGCAAAGAATGCAAACCATGTGTCACAATTTCTGTCAGTTTTATTTCAATACATGTGTAATAGAAACAACATTTTGGTGAAAAATGCAAATTTTGCGAATTATGTGGCAAATAATCTACTGAACGTTGATCCCCTGTGCTACTTCTCTGAACATCTATTCAGAGAGCGAAGAGTGCTTAGTGAAGCTAACCTGCCATCAAAAACGAGGCACCTGCAGCCTTGGTAACTAGGGACCTCCTGCAGTCTCAATTTTTGTGTAATAGTTGTCTTCTGACCTTGCGACTCTTGGCAGAAAAAGTGACGTTTATGATAGTGAAGATCCATCAATAAGAATGAGGCCACAAAAGTCACGTTTCCTGTAGTATATCTGGCATGCAGTCTCTTTAAAGGTGTTAGAGGGTTGGGGGTTGAGAGTGCCATGACCAAAGTTAACAACAAACGTTGTGAGATATTTGAGCACTTCATCGTGGCAATAGAGTTTTCTAGTCTGATCTTAAAACTAGAAAGAAAATCCCACTGAGCACCACACAGCACGTTGTTAGATGTAGTGTTGTCTTTTTTCACGTTGTTTTTATTTTTCAAAAATAGTTAGACGCTTCTGAATTTTAAAATAAAACCGCTGACAATTTGCTAAGTATTGCAAAAATATACGTTCCTTTGTCTAAGCTGAAATGTTTTTACTATTTCTTGTTTGATTTTGATTAGTATTTGCTTTAGTTTTTAGTTTGTAGCTGCAAATTAGAATGTTACAATAGGGCGTAGAGAAGGAATGGCCAACTTTTTTTTCCAGATATCTTTTGGGTGATGTTGAAATACAAATATATATATTTCACTTTCTAGTTTAGTGTCGTTCTCTCCTCCTGGTTCACCACTATCTGAGAGCATAGTGTGGGGTAGCTGATGAGAGGTGTTACGCAAAGCAGCAGCTGGCACAGACTTTCTCAGCTCAGATGGTGAGCTGAAAAACAGCAAGTACATGGAATGTGGCAGTGAAGAGAGGAATGGCAGTAGGCAGGTGGCAGATATACCCAGTGGCAAGCATGGGAGAAGGCAGACACTGATAGAGCACCTGTGCAGCAAAGTTATCATGTTCAAGACAGAAGAGTCAATTAGCAAGGATGGCACAAAGGACGAAGTGTGTGTGTTATGGTGAAGTGTTTCATTACGCCTATCAACACCATCCATCAGAAAGCAACTTACCTCCTTAGATAAACTTGGGACGCCAAGATAGTCAGTGGGACTTGTTGGTGAACACTGCCGCCTATGGAATGAAGGTTATCAACCATGGTAAGCAGATATCTGACTTTGTGCAAATGTGAGTACTTATCTCTGAGAGGGCCAAAGAAGCTAACATCTTTAAGGATACTGGTGATTTGCCCAATAAGGAAATTGGATGAGGAAGAAAGATGATTTTAAGGATAACAAAAGCTGCTCAGGCAGATAAGAGTGTGTCACCAAATGACAGGAGATATGGAAACAAATATGTGCCCTTAAGAGCCTGCTTGGATACAAAAACATACATTTTGTCCAACAGGAAAAAGAAATTGGTGATGATGAAAAGCGGCAATTTCAAATTCTTTTGGAAATTATTTGTTAATGGTATGGCCTTATAAAGGTTCTGCTAATTAAATAATCAATGTTGTAGCAAAGGTGTCAGTGCTCCTACTGGTAAACTAGGACTATTCTCCTCTCGCACATCATTTGGTGAGTAGAAGACAGACATAATTGTGATTCAGTGCCCCCTCATACTCTTTGGTTGGTTGTATTGCACCTTCAGCAGTAATGATAGCTATGCCTCTGCCCAAATGAAAGCTTTTAACTTACATCCATCAACTTTATGATCATACACAGGCTGACTGATAGAAATCTGGAGTTGCTAGTTAAATCACTCAAACAAGCTGGGGATTTTGGACCTGATGGGCGTATTTGTTAGGCACTGTGTTATTTTTCCAGATGATGGGCATCTGTTTCACATCTAAATTCTTGCATCGAAGAAGTATGAGATGTGTGAGAATGGTGCTTCCTCGTAAACACTGGGATGAAAGAAACGTACAGTTATCATCTCCTTTTATTGGTAGTGAGTAAGGTGCTTCCAAACGTTTTATTTCTGCAACCCTAAGAATGGGTAGATTATAACAAAATCTTGCAAATTTATGAAGATGAGTTCAAAACAAAGCATTTTTAATAATTGCCTTATTCTCACTGGTCTGGCAAGAATATCCTCATCAAAGAAATACTCGATAATGAGGTTCATTGACCTTCAAACAGCTCTGAGGTCTCAGTCACTCACATAATTGTGTGTATCTCAATAGACAGCAACATGGGAGTTAGAAGACCCAGGCTCATCATGCTGCTGCTGATATGAAGTGTCAGGAACTTTGATGTTGATGAGCTCTAGGAAAAGGGTTAAAGCATGAAAGGATTTTTGTTATTCCACTATTTTTTCCTGATAACAAAGAAACCATGAATGAAGTTTCCATTTAATATTCATGAGGTAGGTCACAAATTCCGACTGACTATGATTGGATGCCATTGCTTGGATGGTGGCCTGCGGGGGTCAGCAGACCACCATGTCTGTGATTGCATTTGTAAATGCAGCTGATTTTGCTTAAAGTCCTTTGGACTGCATTTAAACAGATTGTTTTTTAAGTTTGTTTGCAAGTTGTCAATGGTCCCCATGACCATTACCTCCTCCCCAACAACATTTTTTACTTTCCAAAGGGGACCTCTTTCCTATTGCAAATGTGTTACTACTTCAGCTCTTCTTGTCAATGCTTTGTGAATGGATTATGGTTGCAAAACATAGATACCATAGCAAACTGCTAATTTCAACAAACTCCCTAAAAAAGCCAATTTGTTTGGCCTTGAATTTCAAAATGTGTTTAGTGGATTTAAAAAAAGCCATTTGTGGTGGCAGACCTTGTGATTTTCCAAATCATAGGATTTGCAACTGCAATATGGCTTTATATATTAGGGCTACATATGTCAAGTGTACTGCATTTCTATGGGCCGAATAATTGTACCAGGTACCATATTATTATTCGCTTCTCATAATCACACTATCTATATTATAGAAAAACATATCAACCACAGTATAGTTTTATGCCGTCCATCTATATACATGAGTAATGATAACAAACTGTCACAAAACCACTTTAAGGAAGTGAAATGTTGACTTAGAACCCTATCAACCAGTATGTCAAATGATTTTGAGTACTATAGCTCCAAATGGGAACACTGCATTCAGATGACATGCAGATGATATACAGCACTGGAATTATTATCTGCTTTAAACCTTTAGTTCCCAATGAAGCATGCGACTGCATAAATTACAATGAGTAAATGACAGATTGACACCAGAGTATGACGTGACCTTCGAGCCCTTAGAACGATTTATGAGCCATTCAGTATATTACGCCATTTATAATATAAAGGTATTTCAACACAGTAGCTATTTAGTTGTCTGTGGAAATCACGTTTTGCACCTTCACGGAAATTAAGATGGCTGGAAGAGGTTTGGTTTACTTTGCACGAGACTCCACCTCCAAACAACTGAATTCCTCACAATTCAGTAAGTAAACGATCATTGATGCTTATGAATTTAATATCACAGAAGGTCCTTAAGGACCCTTCTGACACACAGAAAGGTGCTGGGCTAGTAAAAACCGGTGGAAAAAGTGGTTTGTTCCAATTTTAATGGTGATCAGTATACCTGTTTGGGGTAACAGCTTTGTGCACAAATCGGAGACTTCAGATAGTCCCCCTACATAATGACTAATGGGTTTGTTTTTATTGTTATTGTAATATGTGGCCTTGATCTTAGAGCAATCACACACCTTCCGGTAGAGGGAATGTGCTGACTTTGCTCAAAGTTTAGTGGTCAATTTGCATAATCGTGACTGGCTGCTTGACTGGCTCTTACTGCACCTTAAATCCCTCTATTTCCTATCTTACTACACCAACGTGCCTGAGACAATAAATAAGTTAAGAATTTTAAGGGCAGATTTAAGAAAAGTGGTGCCGCACCCAGTGCAGCGCCACTTTCCTTGTGCCCCTTAGCACCCCACTACCGCCACCAAGTGTGCGCCGTATTTTAAATACGGCGCACCATGGCACAGGGTAGGGGGCAATAGCGTCAGAATTTTTGATGCCACTGATGTTCTGTTCAGGGTTAGCTCCAAAATGTAGGTGCTAACCCTGAACAGTACATAGGGGCCCATTATAAATAATGATGTGCCCCCTTTTAACGCCTGGTCTGAAAAATGCTGAAAAAAAGAAGTAACATTTTTTTCACCCCCCCTAATGAGGGAACACCCCTCTGTATACATTATGCCTGGTGCAGACATAATGTGGCGCAAGGGGTTACAAAGTGGTGCAATCCATGTATTGCACCACTTTGTAAATCTGGCGTGGCATTTTTGCCATAATATTGCCAAATTAGCAAAAAAAGTGATGCTAATGTGGTGATTTTATGGTGCAAGGGGCTGTTAAATCTGCTCCTTGCAAAAACGCACGCGCAAAATTTAGTAGAATAGTCCTCTGGCTGCTGTGGAGCAAACCATATATGTATCAAAGAAAAACAGGCTTAAGTATTATTATTATCATGAGTAGATATCTACGGTACTTCAAATTAAATTTTAAATGAAAATCGTACCCATCCTAATGGCTCACTTGTGTTACTGCTGTAGAAAAGGCTATAACTACCTAATCGAATGTCTCTGCTGGAAGTGTGGACCTGTTTGTAATAGGGTACTTACACGGTTATAAATTGCAATTTTATTTCCCTTTTATTATTTTAAACTTTTATATATTTTTGGGACTTTACATTCCTTGTTGGCATTTGCTACTAGGAGGATATTTGTTTAAGGGGCTGCTGATTTATTTGAATTTGAAAGTTTATCGCCACTCATGCCTCAATTTGTCTTTCTTTATTCTCTATGACTGCTATGGATGGAACCCTCCTCTATGTAAGGGAATAAAGGCCTATCTGTGCACAGGGTGTGCCAGCTGTTCACCAAAGGCGAACATGCCGGCGCCGAAAAGAAGCTTACAGCCACAGACTCAGCATACAGTTCTCTTACAACTTCTTCCTCCTCAGTGACTGACTCTGCCATTCTGACAATCTCTAATTTCACCTGGACCCAGTCCTCAGGCCCTCTTAATGAGTTTGGTGGATTTTAGTTCTTCTATACTGGAGAAACAGAATTCATGATTCCGAGTGGTATGCGCACATCTGATTTACTCCCAAGAAGGGGGATAATATCAAGAGCTGGTGATATTGGCCCTTTTCCGAGTGTTTCACCCTGTCTAGGGGGAACACTGCAGACATTTTCCCCTGCTCTGTGCATGAGAAAAGTGTCAGGAAGAGGGCCGGTAAGGGTCAGGGTGGGGAAGAAGAAGAAGGGGGTGTCAGATCAGGGCTCACCCTGTCCAGATGGAGCACTGTCTGCACCCAGCATACTGCTCCAGGAATCCGGCGAGGTCGGGGCTGTGCTGCTTCCTGCTGCTGTTTCTGCTGCAGCCTGGAAAAGTGTTTGATCTCTCCGGCCCGCAGAGGCAGGGGTCCAGGTTGTGGACCTGATAATGTCAGGCCTGGCGGCATGTAGAACTGTGGGTGGCAGAATTTCACCCGAGTTTTTGCTCCAAGTGAACAGTAGCGGCCGGCAGCTTTAGGAGGGAGGGGGGGGGACGGGAAGCACACACACACACATACACACACACTCATTCTTTCACACACAGACACGCACGCACGCACGTCCATTAACAACACTTATAACATTCAAACATGCACGCACGCACCAAACATTCATTTTAAAAGTTCACACACACTCATTTTACACGCACGCATGCACATCCATTAACAACACTCATAACATTCAAACATGCACGCAGGCACCCAACATTCATTTTAAAACATCACACAAATACTCATTCTTTCACGCACGCACATCCATTAACACTCCTAACATTGAAACATGCACGCACGCATCAAACATTCATTTTAAAACACACACACTTACCTTCAGCCTCGAGGTCCCAGGAGGGTTGGGACTGCTGCCTTCCCTCATTGGCTGACCAAGGGAAGGCAGCGGTCCCAGCCTCGTCACAGAGTGGGATGGGGTCAGTGAGACTGCTGACCCCACCCCTCTGTGACAAAATGTCACTGATTGATACTCACCATGGCACTTCAGGGCTTAAACCTGAAGCGCCCAGGGCGAGTGTCAATGGGTGACGCTTTCCTCGTCACCCAGGGGAGGGCCTGGAGGCACCTTTGTTGAGCTGAGGAGGTCACGCTCATAGGAGCTGTGACTTCCTCAGCCCAGCAAAGTTCATCTCAAGCAGCCAGGAGTATACGCAAATCGCGCATGTCTGCTCCTGGCTGCCTGAGCTGAAAATGAAGTGTGTCTGTCAGGCTGACCTTTGTTCAGCCTGACAGACACTCTTCATGAGGAGAAAAGGTGGGGGGGTGGCCCCTCCGCCCTAAAGGACAGCCGCACCTGCAATTGAAATTCCATTAGTTGTAGTGAGGGTCTTAGTTTGGACAAGGTCGAAATAATGGTGGCAAAAGCGTGTTCCTCAAAAAATGCTTTCCACGTAACAAAATAGGATGGATAAGATACTTCACAAAAGAAGTTGTAAATCTTTTAATATTTAGTGAGATGCACTGCAGAGATGTAGGCAGACCTGTCAATATCAAAAACTTTCTTTCTGTTAGAGAGGGCTGGGATAGGAAAGGGGATAGGGCCTATAGTCAGGGCCACTGAAAGTATGGATATCTTGTGACACACGCAGGCACCATGCAAGTTGACAGCTCTTTTTAGGACTTTCCGTCTAATTCACAAATCCTGTCAGTGCACTCAAAGGGTAAACTCGATTTGAATCACTTTCCTGATGCATAACAGGTTTTTTTCCTACCCATGTGTATACCGAGTGTCAGCACTGAGAAAAATTTGCTGATATAAAACTAAGAAATTTGAGAAACTGCTCCAAAAAACCTTTTTCCTTTTTATGGTCTGGCTTGACAGTGCAGATGTAACCAGACAATTATGTGAGGAACACAAGGGGCTTTGGCTCTGCCATATGTTGGGAGCCTGGAATACATGTTTTGATTGGGGAGAAGTTGTATGCTTTCACGGAAAAAGTATTTGCCCTCCACTCAGCTGTGATTATTTTGTATATTTATACAGATGCCTGAGCTTGAAATTTTAAGGGCACACACATAGCAGTAGTAAATTGTTTATCAAAACATTATTAAAATACTCAGTAAATATCACAGACTCAATTAAAAAATAAAAAGCATTTTACGAATAATCATTTCATCATACAGTTGCACGAAAAATAACAAGTAAAGTGCAGAAGCACAGGTGCCCTGTCATGATTTGTCATGAGCCAGTATGATATACAAAGATGATATACCCTTATGCTGCTGTATATCCTATAGTGGTGGTGTGCTTACCTTGGCTCTATGCTGTGTGCAAAATAACATGTAAAGTACCACAGTGCTGATGTGTGGTCAAAGGGACATGTTCAACTATCCCAGGGCTGCTATCCAACATTGTGGGATAGGGAACCAATATTGCCCAGTTCATCCCTACCAGCCTGCCATAACATGGGCAAATTACCTTGTTTGTTGCTGGGGCCTTTATGGTCCATCTTCCTTAACCCCTGTCTAAGACTAAACACTCACATGACAAGAGTTTTAAAAATTTCTAAAAATTGTACCAGTCAGATATTATGCATTGTGTTCCAGAGTACAAAGATTACCAAGTCTCAGCGATGGATTAGGCACACACATGACATTGTAAAGCTATTAAAGTGTCTTAGATAATGAGAACAGATATGCTGTTTTTCTCCGACGGCAGCACAGATGGGAGTTGGGAAGTCATTAACCTACATTGATGTTTAGGTCTGGCTTGAAAGTTCAACTGTCATATTACCTTTTAGCCTGAATCAATATTACTCTACCATTCTTTGAGTCTACACAAATACATGTCCATTCCCATGCTATTTACTTGTAATGTTCACCTTACCATACAATACTAATTTAAGGCTGAAAGTACTGGCATTGCCAATGCTTGTTTACTTTTAGATGAAAACTTTTTCCTATTTGCAGGCTGGCTTTCTAACACACACCCTAGGAATGTGTGGCTATTCTTGCACCACTGTCGCCTAATTTATACAAGTGTATGTTTAGAAATGCAGCTAGTACTAGGGTGATCATCTGTCCATAATTTACACAAACCGTGAGTAATTTAGGGCAGTTGTCCGTAAATAATGCTTTAACAGACAATATTTGTCTGTAATTTTAATTAATTCAAACAGTGCCTTCTAATAGCCAAACACGGCTGTGTGCATCATGTAGTGGTGGCTACGGGCGTGGTACACAAGCCATAGTGTGTAAGGTGACCCACGGCGGCCTGCAACATTTCCATGAAAGAGTTCTACATGAAAGAAAACCAAATTGTACCTGCTGAGAATGGATTTGATTCATATCTCTCCACCCCCCTGTCCTTGCCCTCAGTAGTAGTCTTCATTCTTTGCCTTATGAGTTCCAGTCTCTTCCACTCTACTCCCCTCTCACACAACAGCCTGCGCTGCCCTCGGTGTTGCTTGGCTGCAGCTGCAGTCTCTCTGCTGAGTCTTATGGCCACTGGGCCTCCAGCGGACCTGATATACAGGAGCCAAGTCCATTTAAACCGAGGGCACTGACATCTCTGTATACTCATTTTTGGTTCAGAGGTTTAATTAGCATACAGAAAAATGGAATACAGTATTTCCTATTTTGTACTATCTGCTATTATTAGCTCATCTGTCTCTGGGTGCAAATATTTTATGAAATCTGCAACAGAGAAGTGGGGGGCATGGACATAGTAGTGAGTCTCTTATTTCTGGTGTCTTTTGTATGAAAAAAAGAAAACATGCAGTGACCATGCCAAAAGAAAATGCTTCATGTAACCGCACCCAAAGGCAAAAAGTCACGACTTTAATGCATCAAATAAAAATTACTATTTTCAATCCATAATGATAACAAACAGTAAAATGAATTTCCAGAGTACATGGCTAATTTTTTTTTTAAATGATCAACAGAATTAAACAAGCAACACATTAGTAAAAAGCGTCATAAATATGTAGGACTTGACTTGTTGCAGGTTCTGTGCATGTGAATGCTCAGACTCCAAGGTGAAAGAGTAGCTGCAACTAAAGACTTGCATTAATGGCAGGCTAGAGGCTGATGGTAATATTAAATTAACAAGGCTCAGTCTGGGTAAAGTCACTCATGTGTTAGTCATAGTTGTCCTTTACCATCAGACTAAAACTCAATTTCTGGCCACATCTATTCTAATTGTCTTATCCCCCTTAAAGTCCACATTTTAAGCAGGAATCAGGTAATTTGTAGATAAAGTAAAGCATCAGTGATATGTGGTTCAACAGAGTACAATTTTGCCACAAACCGAATTGTCTCTTGGCTCACCCATGGCTTGAACACTTGTGGGTCTATTATTTTACATAAAATGTAAATGCCTGTATTTTTTTTTAATCGCTCATACCATATGTGAGAAGTTGAGTTGTTAGTTGAGATGAATGCGAGCCCTTGTCAAGCAACAGCCACGATCCTTGTCTGGGTAAACCACAAAAAGTCACTAACTTGACCAGTGCTCAATCCTCTTGTAGCTTGGCACAAAAGCAGTCAGGCTTTAGAGGCAACTTATGTATAAACTTAGTATTTATGCAGTGTACAAACAGTAATAAAGTACAAACACAACAGAAGAGATATCCCACACAAATTTAGAAAAATGGAGGGAATTTTCAATAAATGATTTAACACCAAAACAATAAAAATTCAATCAGTAGAACTAGAGGTATGCTATTTTAAAGATTTAAGATAAGTATAGCGCCTAGGAGCACAAAATGCCACTTGCGGTTATCTGGTCATGTGAGACCAGGTGAAACTCATAAGTCCAGGATGATCACAATGAAGTTAGGGCCAGATACAGGGACCAGGTTGGGCCCACTGAAAAAGTGACTTTCTAAAGTCTGGAGCAAAGAGCTCTGTTCCTGTGGAGGAGGCCGCAGAGGAGCAAGGAGAGAGTTGTAGATGGCCATTGCTGTAGCGCAAAGAGCAGGCCGGGTCCTGCAGATGGTCATCGCTGTATCACGAACATCCTGTAGGGCATCATGGAGGGTCAATGCTGGAGATTCATGTTGGTGGTCACTTCAGGCTGTCAATGACATTGGACGAAGTGCAGATTTCGCTTTGCTGGTCATTGCTGGCAGTCGCTGTAGCAAGAAGATTCTGGTTCACTGGAGCTTCGCGTTGGCAGTCAATATGGGCAGCATGATCTTGGCACAAACTGGCCCATTCGTGGTCATGAAGAGCCCAAAACCTCAAATTTCTCCTGTTCTTCAAAGGGGGGCTCAAATGATGCCCCATCAAGGGTCCAAGACCTGGGTGGTACACCTCTTGGGGATCAGGAACTCATTCCAGCAGAGGCCAGCAGGGTTCAGGTAGGCCCAGTTGCAGCAAGTCAGCTGGGCAGTTGTAGGGGTGCCTCTGGAGTTTGTTGTGTCTGGTCAATTAGTTGACCCTTCGAGTCACTTCATACTGGAATAAAGGCTGCATGTTCAGTCTTTCTTCTCAGCAAGCAGGGCAAGCCTCAAGTAGCAGGACGTCCTTCTTCTGTAGTATCCACAGGTCCAAATGTGTACTAAAGAGTGGGTCTGGGGGTCCTCTTTTTATACATAATGCCAACTTTGAAATGGGAGAGGCTTCTGGAGTTTTCCCCCAGCAAAGGGGTCTGGAACTGTGTGCCTCCCTGCTCTGGTGCCAGTCTGTCTGGGGCATAAAAGGACAGTGTGAAGTCCTTACTGTGAGCTGAGCCAGTGCCTTTGCATTGTAAGTGTGGGAGGTGACAGCGCCGCCCCCTCATCATGCCAACACCCAGACCCTCTATTGTGACAATATCAGGGAGGAATACACAACGTTCAACACACCTAGTCATGTGACCTAGGAACAGACTGCAGACACCAAACAGTTAGGAGAAGAAAATGGCAACTTTCTAAAAAAGGCATTTTCAGAAGTGTGAATTAATATTCAACTTTTCCAATGAAGAGGGATTTAAATTACAATTCCTCAGATACCAAATTTGACTTCCCTACCTGCTTCTTAGCAAATGTTATCACTTTGTAATAAGGTAACCCAATGATATCCTACGAGAGTCGTAGACCTTGAAAAATGAATTTGAGAGTTTTTCACTACCAAGAAATGTAAAACCTAAAAATACATGTTCACTATTTTAAACACATTGCACCCTGCCTTTTTAGTTGTTTAGGACTTACCCTAGGGGTGACATATGTATTAAAAAGGAAGGTTTAGGCCTAGCGAAAAGGTTTATTTTGGCAAGTCAAAATGGCAGTTGAAAACTGCACACACATGCTGCAAAGGCAGACCTGAGACATGTTTAAAAGGGCCACTTAAGTGAGTGGCACAGTAAGAGCTGCACAGGTAGCATTTAATTTACAGGCCCTGGTTGCATGTAGTACCACTTTTCACGGGACTTATAAGTAAATTAAATATGCCAGTTGAGTGTAAGCCAATTTTACCTTGTTTAGTGGAGAGGACACAAGCACTATAATACTGATTATCACTAGTTAAGTGCACATAGTCCTAAAGGTGAAAGAGAAGGTGAGTAGGCAAAATGTTTTGGGGTGACCCTGTAGACAGGGCCAGGTCCAACACCATGTT
Organism: Pleurodeles waltl; assembly: GCF_031143425.1. Taxonomy (NCBI): domain Eukaryota; kingdom Metazoa; phylum Chordata; class Amphibia; order Caudata; family Salamandridae; genus Pleurodeles; species Pleurodeles waltl. Next base: position 871,823,835 of record NC_090437.1, on the reverse strand, counting down.
TAATTCTTGCTTATAAACTTGGCCAAACTGTGAGAACCTAGAGGTGGGCAAGCCACCAAGTTAATAGGGAAAGCAGAGCCAATGGTCTAGCTTGGCTACAAGAGCCATGAAATGTTTGCCATGTAATTTGTGCAAGATACATTATGTAAAAATGAAAAAGTCTCTTGAAAATGTTTTTAAAATGTATTAGTTGAAACATCAGATTATATCACTGTATAGCATGACATTTATTAACTGATAGTTTTTAAACATTAAGTTAGAAGCCTTTATGCCCCCGTCCCGATGACAATGTTATTTGTGAACAAGGAGGCAACTCTGTTGTCATGTGCACCCAACTTGTGGCCTAGATTCTTATTATACAAGTGCCAATATTATAGTCTATTAAAACAAACACAAGAGAGATATTTGCCTAGGATCACACAATTAAGTCAAGCGGGAAAGTCAGGACTGAGCCCAGGTTTTCTGATTTCACATTGTGCAGTTCATTCACTAGATAGGAGTCTCTTTCTCTCTCTCCTGTTTTACATCAAAGGTTAATACTTTGACTTTAATACTGTGGGCATTACCTTAGTGTGTGGGTGGCATGGCAACATGAAAGCTTGGCTCGTTTTTGGGCTCAAGGCTAATAGAGAACCTCAAGCTGAGCGAGAGCCAGGCATTTGGCTTGAGGCTTGCACGAGCCTTCAGTGGCTCATCCACCCTTAATATGAGCCAATACATTTCTTCATTGTGCCCCTTTTCTGTGGTCATCACATTTGAGAGCACCTTAAAATAATTCCGTTCAGGATGCACACTGTACAAAAATCTTTCATGCGTATTATTTAATAGTTCATGATGATGCTCCAGTTATACTGTTTTAACACTTTATTTAGTGTCTCAAAAATAAACAAGCACAATCATATGATATTCCAGAATGTCAAAATATCATTCCATTTTATCACTACACCATTATGTGTTATACACTTTGTGAGTCAAGAGATTACAAATTATAAGAGCAGTAGTCAAAGTAGTGCTCTAGTGGCAAATTCAACCAAGTGGCAAATTCAACCAAGGCACCTCATCAATTTTGGACTTGAGCTACTATTTCCCTATTAAAGGGTTTAAGCAATTTTCCATGTATTGTCTCAATGGGCACCAAAAAATCTCCTGGTCTTGACATGATGACCAGCATGGCTGCATAAGTATCTGCAGACTCATTATAGAGGGCAACAGCTTTGAAGTGGAGTACAAACTTAGGTAGTAGCCCTCTCATTCATGTAGTGGCTACTTTTAGCTAACAGTAAAAACAGTGCTACCAACATTCTGTTCACCTTTTTGATCTGTACAACATACCCCCCTCAGAGCCATAACAGGAGTGAAACCTATAGGTTCCACCCAAATCACCTTAAACAAATGATTCCAGACTGGATTGACACTCAAAATATTTGTGATAAGGAAGTAGTGAAAGCAGAACTTCAGATCCAGGTTATTTTGAAATAATCTATAAATCTGCTCTTGGGAACAAAGAACTTCCTAAGTTTTTCGGCTCTGATAAAAAAAAATACACCTTTAAAAAGAAAAACGATTATTGCTACTGCCTAACTCCAAGTCCACATTCAGCAACAGAGTGTTTCTTGTGACACTATCATTCATGGTGCAGAGGTAGAACTGTGAACGGTCCCTGTCAAATTTTGCTTCGTGTATGCATATATATTTTTGTAATGCCTAAATAAGTCCAGCCACAAGTAAATTATTGAACACTACTAATATGTATTATGCAAACCTAAGACCATAAGCCTATTTTGACTTGTACTTGTGTCAAGGATCTATTTCATAATTGCATCAATCAGATTGTCCATAAAATGAACCTTTTGTCCTGAATTTTGACCCTTTGTCCTGAATTTTTACACTCGCTGTTCAGAATTTGCTTCCTTGCCATGTGTCGCCCTAGCTAGTACGTGAGAGGCATTGCAAATTGTTGTGAATGCCCACAAAATGACGACTTTACTTTGCGTTTTTTGCATTTCATTTCCCTGACCACCTCCATAAAGATGGTTCATTATTGCTTCTGCAGGTTCCACTTACAAACTCAGAAAAATCTGCAGGTTTAGTCTAATCGCCACGTGCGGCGCTGACACATCTACAGTTAAACTGGCTTTGTGATGCTCCCAGCCTTTCTGATTGCAGAAAACAATTCCACGCAACATTGCGTGTAGTAGAGTGCTGACCGAACGCGGCGACCTTTTCTATGTTTACTGTTACGTATACGATGGACAATTAGTGTATACAGCCTCGCTGCCTCGGTGGCTCAGGCATTGAAGATTTGATCATTAAGGTTTTGGTGACGCCCCCTCACAAGCGCTTGCCAAACGGTCGCCTGCAGCGTGAACGCTATTTAGAAAAAATAAACTGAACCTAATAAAACAGCTCTGAGAAAGAAAAGCGAACTATCAAGGTGAATTGCCAACAGCCTTTCCTTAATTTTGTGAAAATAGAATTAGCGACGGCTTGGGACAAATTGGTGCAGATTGTACAACCACGGGGCACGGTTTACAGCATAATTGCTGCACAGAGGCACCATTACAGAGCGACGCTAAACGCGAAGTACTGCCCTGACGGAGTTCATCTCGAAATCACTCCGAGTCCAGCCTGTCTATGCAAAACCATTAATCTCAGAATGTGTCTAAACACCATCCACGAGACAGGCTGCAATTTCCAGGCCTCTGTGACAGGCGAGGAGCTAGCGCAGCGCTGTCATTTAACCCCAGCGGTTTTGTTGGTAGGCTTGAGCAGAAAGGTTTTTTTCCACATTGTCCTGTCAGAGACTGGCTTCAGCTGCTGTCAACACTGTCGGACAATTTTACATGCTAAAGTAACACAATGCATATGCACTGTATATCAGTCATCGCAGAGAAATCCATAATGCTCTGCATTATACTCCAGCGAATTGTGCCCGCTCGTAAAAAATAACATCCGTTTTTGTACATTTTAACGGCAGTAAAGAAGCAGCGAGCGCGACTCAGTTGTTTGGCTTCTCCACCATTTGTAGACCTTAGCAACAGCATGATGTCGAGTAGAATAATGTAGTGTCAGGGTTAAGGTGTGGAATCATTAGGTAAAATCATTAGACCGTCTGGGGTTGCTATTGTTAGGCTGGTGCGTACGACCTAAAGCTCAAATTCTTCCAGCAAGAGCCAGATTTATCCAGGGTTGGGCTTTTCACCAGGCTTGGGTCTTGGGCCTTGGGCCACCATTGTGTGTCCTGTTCTGTTGTTCCATCGCCAACCAGAGGTGTCACTGTGACACCATGCCGTCATTTTTTTAATGTAAGGAATTATATCCACTTGCAAGGACAATACCTGAACCATGAATTTCAGCACTGGGTTTGGTGATGTATTACGATGCACCCGTAAATACCAAACTTCTGCCACTATGGTGGAATAATGAGAACTGCATTTCAGGTTAAGAGAGGTTTTACAAGTGATCCAAGGTTTTTTCCTCCTAATTGTAGGTGAAGATCTACAAACTTATAGGTGTGCGGTTATTTAGATACGTTCTACAGAAGGTATTTTACCCTGAAATCAATCATAAATATACTAGTATCAGAAACCTAAATACTTAAGTTATGAGGCTGGGAAAGAGGAGGCAACAGCACTTTAAGTGACTTGTCCACTGAGATATTTTCCCTGGAGAGAAAGAAGAAAGGTTGCATCTGCAAAAGTACATATGTGTCAGATTTTTATCTGGTGGAAATTCTAATTGCATACAGTTTACACAAGTACTCTCAAAAACTATGATTCTCATAGTTTTCCACAAGTGCTCCTTGGATTGTTTACGAATCCTGAAATATTTTTAAAAAGGTTCAATAATTATGTGAAATGCTACATCAAATGTTGCAACTTTTTCCGTAGCATTTTTTAATTGGACCCTATACATTCCTGTGCATGGTAAGGTGGTGTGCTTCCAGGCCTGTTATAATAAGGCTAAATGGAAAAGCCAGTTACTCAGCAGACGTGCCATTTTCCAATAGAAATAGAATAGTATTAGCATTTTTAAATATCACAAACATCCCCAAAAGTGTAAACGAATAGCTGGGGAGAGCCACTTTAAAACTGTCACCACAGTCGAGTTTGCCAACTATAAATATATCAGTGGGTCGTCACTGTGAGGAAGGAAACACACGAACAGATTTCCGAAAATCCAGTAGCTGTGTTTGTTACTAAAGCTTCCATGCTCATACCAGTGCTGAAAGGTACTCTGGTGTTTCTAGATGAGGGTGTAAGTGACTGGATCCCTAGAGGAAGTGGATTTGACAGGGGAAAGAGATAGTTTCCAAAGCAACAGGGAAGTCAATATATCCATTTTATTCGAATTCAGCATGAGTGACCTGATAGACCTCTAGTGATGAATGGCTGCTAGGCAGTCAGAGATCTGTGTTTGGATGTCAGGCGTGACCATAAGAAGATAGTTATAAGGGGATTCCCTGTACCAATGAGTGTAGCTCAAGCAGGGAATGAACCAATGTAGAGAAAACTACTATATGAGCTACTCGAATACATATGAAGATACCATGATCTTCATAAAAACAATAAAGATAAGGATAATATGACCTAAGTGTAATAAGCCAATGATACACATAGGATATCGGACTGCTATATACTTATTATTAGTTACAGATAAAGTAATCCCATTATATGATTTTATATATACTTTTTATTTTTGTTATTTGTCATTCAATAATAATACAATTATAACTGATCCTTGTGGGGCACGTACTGCTAGAGATGTGAGAGGAAAGGAGCTAGGAACACCGTGACACCTAGGGGTAGATTTATTAAAAACTCATGCAGCACAGGCCTGCTGTACTGCACTGTGTGCGAGAGCATAGCAGTGCCATATCTACTAAGATATTGTGATTCCTGCTTTCCCCCTAGAAGTGGTGCACAATCAGTCTGCCAGTGCCACTGTCACACCTTTGCACTATAGTGAAAAGGTGTCTGTGTCTAGCTGGGGGGTTTGTACTGGAATGATATAATTCCAGTCCAAAATAGCATGCTCGGACAAATATAAAATATTTTTTCACTTTGGATGCGTGCTGTACAGTATAGCATACATGTAAAGTCAGAAAAGTTTGGAGACTTTAAAACATGTCTAATTTTTAATGCCACCCTCAAAGAAGCATTATCTTTGGCATAGAGCCCTGTCTACAAATGTTGGTAGATAGGGTTTTGTATAAAAAACCATAGGTGGTTGCCTGGGATTTAACATGTACCACAAATAGTATGTACCCTTGGAACAAAGCAACACAAAGCCACACTAGCGCTACCTTGTGTTACTTTAGGGTTACTTTCCAGTGGAAATAGGTTTGTTCTGGAAAGTAACCCCTAAATAAACATTTTGCATCGGTTTGTATTACGTTTGTGATACAAAACCAGTTCAAAATGTCAGTAAACTTGCGCATCAGAATAATCAGAATGATAGGATGGAATCCATGGAATGCAGAATCTTTGATACCATGACTGGACATTATGTGCTGTAGTATGTGGTGATCTACTGTGTTGGACAAGGCAGAGAGATGTAGAAGAATGAGGAAGGGTGAGAGGTGGTTATGATGAGCAGATGTTAAGAATTGCACACTTGGGGAAGGGCAGTTTCTGTGAAATTCAGTGCATAAAGAAGAGCTTGAAAAGCTTCAGGCAGGTTATGAATATTGAGGAAAGAAAGTGAGGCGGCTAAGTACCAGTTATAGAATGCAGAGAGGATGGGGATAGAGACCGCAAGACAGCAGGGGTAAACGGCTCTGCAGTGTTTTGTAGTAATTTTAAGACTGTAGCAGATTAAAAGCAAGATGGGTAGAGGTCTGTATTAAGAACGTAATTAAAGAGAGATGTCAACATAATAAAGGGAAATGTCAGAAAAGATAGGAAATAGGAGGTAAGAACCATTTTTGATTATAACATAATGAAAATGTATATAGTACTTAATATAGGGGGTTCTAAATATTCACACTTTTGAGTGCAAAGGGAACAAGGTGAAGGGAGAGTCATTAATTTGTGGAGGATCACACAATTTAGTTAATTGAGACATGCATAATTATAGCTCAGGTTTTCTGGTTCGAAAGCTAACAGTAAAAAAACTAGACTAGGCCCCTAAACTCCTTAATGATTCCATAATTGTACATAATATGGCTGTCAGGAGGTTCCAGAGGACTCTAAGCACCACGTTGGGTGGGGATGTAGACGATCAGTGTGGTTCTGGAATCCTAGGGCCATTATTTACAATGTTTCTCATTCATGTCCTCTCGGTATGTGATTCTGCCAGGGCCCTAATGATGAGCTCTCTTTGTTCTAACCCTACGTTTTCAACCTCAATTTGCTGCTTTATTCTTAAATCGCATTGACCAAGTAACAGCTTTATATTGGCTTTCAGGATTGCTTGATATTTCTGAGCAATGAGATTTAAGCAGTCGAAAAATATTATTATTTATATTTTTAATCACTGTCTCCATCGTAAAATCATGTCAGTTTCTCAAAGCCTATAGGTTCATGGCACGCATGTATTTTTTATATTTTGATTGTGAATGGTAATTTGGGCGTGGCAATATATCTTCAAATGAAATGTTCACCCCTGTAATGTAGTCACATTATTTATTGAATATAGGAGGGTGCCAAGTGAAAAACGCTACAATTTAAGTAGGCGGGTGCCAAGTGACTGCCACATTGGGGCATGTACAACAAATGTGACAGGCATCAACAAATGTTCTGCCTTTGATCTGGTGAGTGGCGTGCATTTCCCTTTTGTAATAACTATTCGCAGTTCAAGATGAAATTCATCTGAAGAGGGTACAATAAGTAGTGGTCCCCTAAATATTCCAATATGCTTAGACCATCCCCATATGACCAAAGCAATGCAGGTGTGCTTATAGAGCAGTCGCAGCACTGGCCATTTTAGGGGTTGTCTCACATTATAGGAAGATGGATGCCATGCAGAAACAGGCAGAAATCAAAACAAACTGCAATAAAACGGGTGTATAAAAAAATTCCCAGGTAGAAAATGTGATAGATGCAATTTTACCTCAAATGCAGGCTAGTAAAGTATATAAAAAGAGACTATTTATGACTTCTCTATTAATATGTTGTTCGCCCACGAGCTCCGCTTCCTTCCCTACCAATTAACTGGTGAGTGTTTTTTTTTGTAAGAGTGTTCATCACAAGCTAAGTGTATTCATCCTCGTTCGCAGCCTTTGAGGCTGATGCTTTAAACCATTTTGACGGTCTAGTTTTCTGCTTTGACACCTCCCTCTGCAGACGCACATGTGAAGGCGCACTCTCAGCATGGGGTCTTCGAATCAAAGAAGGAGCGCTCAATATCGAGACATTTTTGGGCCCAGGAATGCATTGTGATGTGCGCTGTCACTGGGGGCGACCAAAAGCTCCTACCTCTGAGCTGCCATCTGAAATCAGCCGTATCCGATTGTTCTTGCAGATGAAAGAGCGAAAGAGGCAGCATTTTCTCCAGGCATGCTGTCACTGCCGCACTCCGCGCTTAAGGAAAGTGGTGGTGGGGAAACTGATCCCAGTAGGGTCCCACAAGCACTTTCAGATGTTATTAATCTTTCCTGCGGATTGTCATTGTTCTCCGCCGCTCCATTCTGGCTGGGTACAATTTTGCATTTGGATAGTGTAAAATTGAGCTTTTAGGGATCACCTGTGCATAACATTTGGAAATGTTAAAAGATCAAAGAAAAGCAAAAAGGTCTGCATGGGATGCCAACTCAACTGTAGAAAGAATTCTTCAGTAGAAACAGAATGTGATTCCAAGTTCGGGTTGGGTTGCATTAGAAAACGTTTTCAGGCGTTTACTTGGGAAGATTCATTCCGTGTTGAAAGGGAGCCCCTTCCAATAGTTCACATGGCTTTCCCTACTCACTACTTTGCGCTAAGTTAATCCACCGCCCCTATATCATTGATGTCCTCAAAGTTCTAACAAATACCATATTGCCTATGAGATGTGTTGTAGATCGAGTTGGCAGTATCTAGGCAACTGCATGATACCACTCAATCAAATAAAAAACAAGCAGTTAGCACTTTTAGGAATTTAGTAGCATCTTGTGAGCAAGACTGGAGCAGGAACTCTGTGTGTGTGTGTGTGTGTGTGTGTGTGGTATGTTTTTGCTTATTATATTCTTGCAAACGATCCTTGCCGTATATTTTTAAGTGTTTGCCTTTGGTTTTATAACATAACAGCTTTACAGTTCTGTTACTGGTGAAGCATCTATTCCTCTTTTGAAGCACTTCGTTATTCAGACCTTCAATTCAATCCAGAGAATGGAAAGAACTAGTACATTTTAACCGAATGGAATGCACCATGTTACAGCTTGATCATATAAATATATTAAAATGAACACACAATTAGTGAGTTAGCGAGATCTGTAGCTAATGTAAATCTGTCTCTGTTGGAGGCACTGCTATACCATAATGAAATAGGAGTACAGGGTAAGGAAATTGGGGAGGCTCAGACTCAGCCACCCCTAAGGTTGAAGGGAGTGCATAACTCTACCTAGTGGCATCGAGCACACAGGCCTGCTGGGTATATTCTTTCTCCAAGCCACATTACTGCCACTGAACTGTAGTGTAAGACATTGAAGAAGCACTGGCAAAGCCAATTGGTCGCTCCTTTTGGCTTTGCTATTGCAGACCTATTGATTTTGCCAGTGCTCTATATTAAGGATGTTCAGTATGAGCAAAAAGTGAACAAAAATGGTTACTGCTCATGCTGCACAGTGCCTGCCAAAAATAGTGTGATTATGTATACATACACGTAGCATCAGTCATGCCATCCTATGTCATGACGTGATGGGAATTGTTTTTCTTAATTTACAGTCCCAATATGACATATGCCATTGATGCAGTAAGTTGAAAAATTATTAAATACATGTTGTGCAAATAAAGTTTTTTGGAAAGGAGTGGTCCATTTGTAAATTGCAGATTCTGGTCCTTTTCAAACAAATGAAGAAAAGTAAAACTGAGAAATTATGAGCTGGGTTTAGGATAGCAACACAAAGAGTGGAGGGGTGGGATATTAAAGGGATAAGAAGCACATAGGAGGAAAGACAAACAAACCCATGTACTCCCATAGACAAATAATTCTGTGAATGTGAGTAGCAGAAGAATGCTAGTCATCGAAGCAAAAGTATGATAAAGAAGCAATGCTCCACAGGAGGGACAAAATGAAGTAGCAGAAAGAAAGCAATCGAATGAGAAGCAAGCAAACGAGATTGGCAAGAAAGTCAACTAATGATAAGCAATAGGATGACCCAAAGCCCACTGTACTAATATTGTCCACAATAGATATTTCAACAAAGAGAGCTGTGAGCAGGTGAAACATAAAAAAGGAATGGACCCTATCTGAAGTGGTTGTGGATAAAGAACAGTCTCATTACGTTTCTTACAGAAGACAATCATGGAATGCAGCAATAGAGATACTGGCAGGTGTTTGACACAAGTACAATCCATGTGAATGATTCTCATGGTACGATTTAGAGTAAAAAAAAAAAAAAATACACCCACCTTGGACTAAAGCAACACATATAATTAATGCTTTTGGGGATATTTTTACTCACAACTCATACAATGTAGAATAATCAGGCAACCATGCAATAGTCTGTAGGTTGGAGGGTTGCAGGAAATCACTGTGTAGTTGCCGGCTTTTTTGTACAACCTGTCATGGATCATCCCAGTTATGAAATTAAGATCTGATAAAAAGTTACGGTTTGAGAAAGAATGGACAATTTTAAAGAAATCTTCTCCTTGGTCCTTTCAACAAAGGAGTTTACAATGCCATCAAATTGTTAACCTTTCATCAACCTACTTATTGTGCTGATTAGTTATAGGAATTTGCTGATTTCCATTTTTTTTACAGATACATAATCTGGGTATACATTATTGCCATCTAGTTAGATATATGGGTTTCTTGTGAAGCTTCTGAATCTGTCTAGCTTTAAAACCAAGTTAGTAGCTGTGATCTTAAATATTCTAGCCAATTTCCTTTATCCAGGAAGGTTACTGGAAATTATTTTTAATATTTAAAATGTAGCAATTTAGGAGTATAACTATTTTAGTTAATTTCCCCAGCACTGAAAAAACTAAAGCAGTCAGCCTTTTCAATAAAACCTCTTTCATGCATATACACATTTCATATGTTCCATGTGTTCCTTGAACCAAATCACAAACCACAATTTCTGGATGCAATTACTACTATGCCAAATTATTCCGGATATATCAACCGATTCATACACTGACATTCCTATGAAAGCCACCAAATCATTCTAGACATAAACTATATTCAAACTAGTAAGCTAAAATTACAATATATAGATATATGCTTTCCCCACAATTCTACAGGACCTATCACATCTACCTACCTCCGCACACGAGGCTCGATTTAAACTCAGGAAGCAGTTGGATGTACTTCCTCTAAATTTTGCCTGCTTGCTCACTTAGGAGAACATTCCTGTTAGTGGTAGAAAAACTGTCAGGCACCTACCCAGCACCACCAGGGCCTGTATAATGGAACACGTTAATTGTCCCTGTTTTCACCACAGCATATCATTAAACAGGTGTGTTGTGTGCAAACAGGGACACTGTACCCTATTCAAACATGCTGTACTGAGAGAAGTGCACTACTGAAAGGTGGACTGGCTGTTTGAAGCCCCCCGTTCCACTTTCTCTGTGCAGTCACCACCTACTGGCACTTCAAAGGAGGGACAGAGATTCCCCTGCAGTTGGGTGAGTGACTGCCCTTGCACCTGCAGCCCCATCTGAAATACTACAGTGCCCACCAGGCAGAGAAGCCAGGTTCAAATGGTTGTTGCACCCCGATATTCTAGCCAATTGTTGCACCCCCAATATTCTAGCCGATTTCTTTTATCCAGGAAGGTTACTGTAAATGGTTTTTAATATTTAAGATTTAGCAATTTAGGAGTACAACTATTTTAGTTAATTTCCACAGCACTGAAAAAACTAAAGCAGTCAGCCTTTTCAATAAAACCTCTTTCATGCATATAAAAATTTCATGTGTTCCATGTGTTCCTTGAACCCAATCACAAACCACAATTTCTGGATGCAATCACTACTATGCCAAATTATTCTGGATATATCAACTGTAGGAAAGTACCATCTTGCCTGGCATGTTACCCCCATTTTTCACTGTATATATGTTGTTTTAGTTGTATGTGTCACTGGGACGCTGGTAACCCAGGGCCCCAGTGCTCATAAGTGTGCCTGAATGTGTTACCTGTGTAGTGACTAACTGTCTCACTGAGGCTCTGCTAATCAGAACCTCAGTGGTTATGCTCTCTCCTTTCTTTCCAAATTGTCACTAACAGGCTAGTGACCAATTTTACCAATTTACATTGGCTTACTGGAACACCCTTATAATTCCCTAGTATATGGTACTGAGGTACCCAGGGTATTGGGGTTCCAGGAGATCCCTATGGGCTGCAGCATTTCTTTTGCCACCCATAGGGAGCTCTGACAATTCTTACACAGGAGGCCTGCCACTGCAGCCTGAGTGAAATAACGTCCACGTTATTTCACAGCCATTTTTCACTGCACTTAAGTAACTTATAAGTCACCTATATGTCTAACCTTTACCTGGTAAAGGTTAGGTGCAAAGTTACTTAGGGTGAGGGCACCCTGGCACTAGCCAAGGTGCCCCCACATTGTTCAGGGCCAATTCCCCGGACTTTGTGAGTGCGGGGACACCATTACACGCGTGCACTACATATAGGTCACTACCTATATGTAGCTTCACAATGGTAACTCCGAATATGGCCATGTAACATGTCTATGATCATGGAATTGCCCCCTCTATACCATCCTGGCATAGTTGGCACAATCCCATGATCCCAGTGGTCTGTAGCACAGACCCTGGTACTGCCAAACTGCCCTTCCTGGGGTTTCACTGCAGCTGCTGCTGCTGCCAACCCCTCAGACAGGCAGCTGCCCTCCTGGGGTCCAGCCAGGCCTGGCCCAGGATGGCAGAACAAAGGACTTCCTCTGAGAGAGGGTGTTACACCCTCTCCCTTTGGAAAATGGTGTGAAGGCAGGGGAGGAGTAGCCTCCCCCAGCCTCTGGAAATGCTTTCTTGGGCACAGATGTGCCCAATTCTGCAAAAGCCAGTCTACACCGGTTCAGGGGACCCCTTAGCCCTGCTCTGGCGCGAAACTGGACAAAGGAAAGGGGAGTGACCACTCCCCTGACCTGCACCTCCCCTGGGAGGTGTCCAGAGCTCCTCCAGTGTGCTCCAGACCTCTGCCATCTTGGAAACAGAGGTGCTGCTGGCACACTGGACTGCTCTGAGTGGCCAGTGCCACCAGGTGACGTCAGAGACTCCTTCTGATAGGCTCCTTCAGGTGTTGCTAGCCTATCCTCTCTCCTAGGTAGCCAAACCCTCTTTTCTGGCTATTTAGGGTCTCTGTCTCTGGGGAAACTTTAGATAACGAATGCAAGAGCTCATCCGAGTTCCACTGCATCTCTCTCTTCACCTTCTGCCAAGGAATCGACTGCTGACCGCGCTGGAAGTCTGCAAAACTGCAACATAGTAGCAAAGACGACTACTGCAACTCTGTAACGCTGATCCTGCCGCCTTCTCGACTGTTTTCCTGGTGGTGCATGCTGTGGGGGTAGTCTGCCTCCTCTCTGCACTAAAAGCTCCGAAGAAATCTCCCGTGGGTCGACGGAATCTTCCCCCTGCAACCGCAGGCACCAAAAAGCTGCATTACCGGTCCCTTGGGTCTCCTCTCAGCATGACGAGTGAGGTCCCTCGAATCCAGCAACTCTGTCCAAGTGGCCCCCACAGTCCAGTGACTCTTCAGTCCAAGTTTGGTGGAGGTAAGTCCTTGCCTCACCTCGCTAGACTGCATTGCTGGGAACCGCGACTTTTGCAGATACTCCGGCCTCCGTGCACTTCCGGCGGAAATCCTTTGTGCACATTCCAGCCTGGGTCCACGGCACTCTAACCTGCATTGCACGACCTCCTAAGTTGTTCTCCGGTGACGTGGGACTTCTTTGTGCGACTTCGGGTGAGCACCGTTTCACACATCCTCGTAGTGCCTGTTTCTGGCACTTCTCTGGGAGCTACCTGCTGCTAAGAGGGGTCCTTGTCTTGCTCGACGTCACCTCTACCTCCTGGTCCAATTTGCGACCTCCTGGTCCCTCCTGGGCCACAGCAGCATCCAAAAATGCTAACTGCACGATTTGCAGCTAGCAAGGCTTGTTGGCGTTCTTTCAGCGGGAAAACACTTCTGCACGACTCTCCACGGCAAGCGGGATCCGTCCACTAAAGGGGAAGTCTCTAGCCCTTTTCGTTACTGCAGAAACCTCAGCTTCTTCTGTCCAGTAGAAGCTTCTTTGCACCCACAGCTGGCATTTCCTGGGCATATGCCCATCTCCGACTTGCTTGTGACTTTTGGACTTGGTCCCCTTGTTCCACAGGTACCCTAGATTGGAAATCCATCGTTGTTGCATTGTTGGTTTGTGTCTTTCCTGCATTATTCCTCTAACACGACTTCTTTATCCTTAGGGGAACTTTAGTGCACTTTGCACTCACTTTTCAGGGTCTTGGGGAGGGTTATTTTTCTAACTCTCACTATTTTCTAATAGTCCCAGCGACCCTCTACAAGGTCACATAGGTTTGGGGTCCATTCGTGGTTCGCATTCCACTTTTGGAGTATATGGTTTGTGTTGCCCCTATCCCTATGTGTCCCCATTGCATCCTATTGTAACTATACATTGCACTGTTTTCTAACACTATACTGCATATTTTTGCTATTGTGTATATACATCTTGTGTATATTTCCTATCCTCTCACTGAGGGTACACTCTAAGATACTTTGGCATATTGTCATAAAAATAAAGTACCTTTATTTTTAGTATAACTGTGTATTGTGTTTTCTTATGATATTGTGCATATGACACTAAGTGGTACTGTAGTAGCTTCACACGTCTCCTAGTTCAGCCTAAGCTGCTCTGCTAAGCTACCATTATCTATCAGCCTAAGCTGCTAGACACCCTATACACTAATAAGGGATAACTGGGCCTGGTGCAAGGTGCAAGTACCCCTTGGTACTCACTACAAGCCAGCCCAGCCTCCTACATTGGTTGTGCAGCGGTGGGATAAGTGCTTGAGACTACTTACCACTCTTGTCATTGTACTTTTCATAAGAGAAAAATATACAAAACAAGTTCAGTGTATATACACATAGCCAAAAAGTTTTGCATTTCCTCTTTTCACTCTTTTCTAAGTGCTGAAAAGTACTTCTAACTTTCAAAAAAGTTCTAAAAAGTTTTAAAAGTTTTTTTTCTCTGTCTTTCTAAAAGCTCTGACAAACTTTTTTCTCTTTTTCTATCACTTTAACTCTCTCTAAAAATGTCTGGCACAGGCCAAAATGTTGATCTGTCCAAACTTGCATATGATCACCTTAGCTGGAAAGGAGCAAGGAGTCTCTGCATAGAGAGAGGTTTGAGTGTAGGGAAGAATCCTTCCTTGGAATTGTTACTTGACATGCTTAGAGAACAAGATAAGGCAAGAAGTGCCCCATCTGTTGAAAAAGTAGCTAATGGTTCCCAATCTGATCCAGGGACTCCCCCAGGAAAAGATTCAGGAAAGAAACTTCCCAGCCTGCCCATTACTAGACAGTCTAGCATAGTTGGTAATGATGTAGAACCACACCATACAAATAGTGTTGTCTCACATCATAACAAAAGCATTTATTCTCACCACAGTGGTACTGATGTTTCTGTTAGCCAAGCTGTTAGGGTGCCCTCTGTAAGGGACAGGTCTCCTTCTGTCCATTCTCACCATACTTTTGTTTCAAGGCATGTCCCTCCCACCCACCCTGATGACAGATTGTTAGAAAGGGAGCTCAATAGATTGAGAGTGGAACAAACCAGACTGAAGCTCAAGAAGCAACAGCTGGATTTGGAGAGACAGACTTTAGAAGTAGAGAAGGAGAGACAGAAACTGGGTTTAGAAACCCATGGTGGCAGCAGCAGTATTCCCCATAGTCATCCTGCAAAAGAGCATGATTCCAGGAATCTGCATAAGATAGTTCCCCCTTATAAGGAGGGGGATGACATTAACAAGTGGTTTGCTGCACTTGAGAGGGCCTGTGTTGTACAGGATGTCCCTCAAAGGCAGTGGGCTGCTATCCTATGGCTATCATTTAGTGGAAAAGGTAGGGATAGGCTCCTTACTGTGAAAGAAAGTGATGCCAATAATTTTACAGTTCTTAAGAATGCACTCCTGGATGGTTATGGCTTAAACCACTGAACAGTACAGGATAAAGTTCAGAGAGACCAAAAAGGAGTCTTCACAAGACTGGGTTGATTTCATTGACCATTCAGTGAAGGCCTTGGAGGGGTGGTTACATGGCAGTAAAGTTACTGATTATGACAGCCTGTATAACTTGATCCTGAGAGAGCATATTCTTAATAATTGTGTGTCTGATTTGTTGCACCAGTACTTGGTGGACTCTGATCTGACCTCTCCCTAAGAATTGGGAAAGAAGGCAGACAAATGGGTCAGAACAAGGGTGAACAGAAAAGTTCATACAGGGGGTGACAAAGATGGCAACAAAAAGAAGGATGGTAAGTCTTCTGACAAGGGTGGGGACAAATCTAAAAATGAGTCTTCATCAGGCCCACAAAAACACTCTGGTGGGGGTGGTGGGTCCAAATCCTCCTTTAATCAAAACAAAGAAAAGAAACCATGGTGCTATTTATGTAAAGTAAAAGGCCATTGGACAACAGATCCCAGTTGTCCAAAGAAAAGCACCAAGCCTCCTACCACTACAACCCCTACTGCTACACCTAGTGTCCCTACTAATAGCAGTGGTGGTGGGAGCAAACCTACTAATAGCCAATCCAAGGGAGTAGCTGGGCTCACTATTGGTAACTTAGTTGGGGTTGGCCTTGTTAGGGAGGCCACAGAGGCTGTGTTAGTCTCTGAGGGGGCTATTGATTTAGCCACCTTAGTTGCTTGTCCCCTTAATATGGATAAGTACAAGCAGCTACCCCTAATAAATGGTGTTGAGGTTCAGGCCTACAGGGACACTGTAGCCAGTGTGACTATGGTCATAGAGAAACTGGTCCACCCTGAACAACACCTACTTGGTCACCAGTACCAAGTAACCGATGCTCACAACAACACACTTAGCCACCCCATGGCTGTTGTTAATCTCAACTGGGGGGGGGTTACTGGTCCAAAGAAAGTTGTGGTAGCCACAGATTTACCTGTAGACTGTCTACTAGGAAATGATTTGGAGACATCAGCTTGGGCAGATGTGGAGTTGGAGGCCCATGCAGCAATGCTGGGCATCCTAGGGCATATTTTTGCTTTGACTAGAGCTCAGGCCAAAAAGCAAAAAGGACAGGGAAGCTTGGATCCTGGAACAATGGACCAAGTGCTCCCTAAAGCTAGGGCTAGTAGAAGCAAACCACTTCCTACTATCCCTCCCTCTACAGTGGATTCAACTTCTGAGGAAGAAGAATTCCCTCCCTGTGCAGAACCTACACCAGAGGAGCTTGAAGCAGACACTGCTGAGCTTTTGGGTGAAGGGGGGCCTGCCAGGGAGGAGCTGAGTGTGGCACAGCAAACCTGTCCCACATTAGAGTGTCTAAGACAGCAATCTGTCAAACAGGCTAATGGGGATGTCAGTGACTCTCACAGAGTTTACTGGGAGGACAACCTCTTGTACACTGAGCATAGGGATCCTAAACCTGGAGCTGCCAGGAGATTAGTGATTCCTCAGGAGTACAGAAAGTTCCTCCTAACTCTTGCCCACGACATTCCCCTAGCTGGGCATCTGGGTCAAATGAAAACTTGGGACAGGCTTGTTCCCTTGTTTCATTGGCCTAGGATGTCTGAGGACACAAAAGAGTTTTGTAAGTCCTGTGAAACCTGTCAAACCACTGGCAAGACAGGTGGCACCCCAAAGGCACCCCTTATTCCACTGCCTGTGGTTGCGGTTCCCTTTGAGAGGGTAGGGGTTGACATAGTTGGCCCCCTTGATCCTCCTACTGCTTCAGGCAATAGGTTTATCTTGGTGGTAGTGGACCATACCACAAGATATCCTGAAGCAATTCCTTTAAGGACCACTACAGCACCTGCAGTGGCAAAGGCCCTCCTAGGAATATTTTCTAGGGTGGGCTTCCCAAAGGAAGTAGTATCAGACAGGGGAAGCAATTTCATGTCTGCATACTTAAAGGCCATGTGGAAGGAGTGTGGTGTAACTTACAAGTTCACTACACCCTATCATCCACAAACAAATGGACTGGTGGAGAGATTTAATAAAACTCTCAAAGGCATGATTATGGGTCTCCCTGAAAAACTCCGCAGGAGATGGGATATCCTGTTACCATGCCTCCTTTTTGCCTACAGGGAGGTACCCCAGAAAGGAGTGGGCTTCAGCCCCTTTGAACTCCTCTTTGGTCACCCTGTTAGGGGTCCACTAACACTTGTAAAGGAGGGTTGGGAACAACCTTTAAAAGCTCCTAAGCAGGATATTGTGGATTATGTACTTGGCCTCAGATCAAGGATGGCTGAGTACATGAAAAAGGCCAGCAAAAACCTTCAGGTCAGCCAAGAGCTCCAGAAGCAATGGCATGATCAGAAGGCTGTTTTGGTTCAGTACCAACCAGGGCAGAAAGTGTGGGTCTTGGAGCCTGTGGCCCCAAGAGCACTCCAAGATAAATGGAGTGGTCCCCACACAATTGTTGAGAAAAAGGGTGAAGTCACCTATTTAGTTGACTTAGGCACTGCAAGGAGTCCCCTTAGGGTACTCAATGTAAACCGCCTGAAACCCTACTATGACAGGGCTGATCTCACCCTGCTCATGGCAACTGATGAGGGACAGGAAGAAGACAGTGATCCTCTACCTGATCTCTTCTCTTCCACAGAACAAGATGCTCTTGTGGAAGGTGTAGTTTTGGCTGATTGTCTTACTGCTGAGCAGAAAGACCATTGCATAAATCTCCTAGATCAATTCTCTGAACTCTTCTCTACTGTGCCAGGTACCACTTCTTGGTGTGAGCACACTATAGATACTGGAGACAGTTTACCTGTCAAAAGTAAGATCTATAGGCAGCCTGACCATGTCAGGGATTGCATAAAGCAAGAGGTGCAGAAAATGTTAGAACTAGGAGTGGTTGAGCACTCTGAAAGTCCATGGGCTTCTCCTGTGGTACTTGTACCAAAACCCCATTCCAAAGATGGAAAGAAGGAAATGCGGTTTTGTGTAGACTATAGAGGTCTCAACCTGGTAACCAAAACTGATGCTCACCCTATACCCAGGGCAGATGAGCTCATAGATACACTGGCATCTGCCAAGTATCTAAGCACTTTTGATTTGACTGCAGGGTATTGGCAGATCAAATTGTCAGAAGATGCTAAACCTAAAACTGCATTTTCAACCATTGGAGGTCATTACCAGTTTACTGTAATGCCTTTTGGTTTGAAAAATGCACCTGCCACTTTTCAAAGGTTGGTGAACACAGTCCTGCAAGGGCTGGAGGCTTTCAGTGCAGCATATTTGGACGATATAGCTGTCTTTAGCTCCAGCTGGGATGATCACCTGGTCCACCTATGGAAAGTTTTGGAGGCCCTGCAAAAGGCAGGCCTCACTATCAAGGCTTCAAAGTGCCAGATAGGGCAAGGTAAGGTGGTTTATCTGGGACACCTTGTTGGTGGGGAACAGATTGCACCACTTCAGGGGAAAATCCAAACAATTATTGATTGGATTCCCCCTACCACTCAGACTCAGGTGAGAGCCTTCCTAGGCCTCACTGGGTATTACAGGAGGTTCATTAAGAACTATGGCTCCATTGCAGCCCCTCTTAATGATCTCACATCCAAGAAAATGCCTAAAAAGGTATTATGGACAGCAAACTGTCAGAAAGCTTTTGAGGAGCTGAAGCAGGCCATGTGCTCTGCACCTGTCCTGAAAAGCCCTTGTTACTCTAAAAAATTCTATGTCCAAACTGATGCATCTGAATTAGGAGTAGGGGCAGTCCTATCACAACTTAATTCTGAGGGCCAGGATCAACCTGTTGCTTTTATTAGTAGGAGGTTGACCCCTAGAGAAAAGCGTTGGTCTGCCATAGAGAGGGAGGCCTTTGCTGTGGTCTGGGCTCTGTAGAAGTTGAAGCCATACCTGTTTGGCACTCACTTCACTGTTCAGACAGACCACAAACCTCTACTTTGGCTAAAACAAATGAAAGGTGAAAATCCTAAATTGTTGAGGTGGTCCATATCCCTACAGGGAAGGGACTATACAGTGGAACATAGACCTGGGAGTAGCCACTCCAATGCAGATGGACTCTCCAGATATTTCCACTTAGACAATGAAGACTCATCAGGTCATGGCTAGTCTTATTGTCCTTCGTTTGGGGGGGGTTGTGTAGGAAAGTACCATCTTGCCTGGCATGTTACCCCCATTTTTCACTGTATATATGTTGTTTAAGTTGTATGTGTCACTGGGACCCTGGTAACCCAGGGCCCCAGTGCTCATAAGTGTGCCTGAATGTGTTACCTGTGTAGTGACTAACTGTCTCACTGAGGCTCTGCTAATCAGAACCTCAGTGGTTATGCTCTCTCATTTCTTTCCAAATTGTCACTAACAGGCTGGTGACCAATTTTACCAATTTACATTGGCTTACTGGAACACCCTTATAATTCCCTAGTATATGGTACTGAGGTACCCAGGGTATTGGGGTTCCAGGAGATCCCTATGGGCTGCAGCATTTCTTTTGCCACCCATAGGGAGCTCTGACAATTCTTACACAGGCCTGCCACTGCAGCCTGAGTGAAATAACGTCCACGTTATTTCACAGCCATTTTTCACTGCACTTAAGTAACTTATAAGTCACCTATATGTCTAACCTTTACCTGGTAAAGGTTAGGTGCAAAGTTACTTAGGGTGAGGGCACCCTGGCACTAGCCAAGGTGCCCCCACATTGTTCAGGGCCAATTCCCCGGACTTTGTGAGTGCGGGGACACCATTACACGCGTGCACTACATATAGGTCACTACCTATATGTAGCTTCACAATGGTAACTCCGAATATGGCCATGTAACATGTCTATGATCATGGAATTGCCCCCTCTATACCATCCTGGCATAGTTGGCACAATCCCATGATCCCATTGGTCTGTAGCACAGACCCTGGTACTGCCAAACTGCCCTTCCTGGGGTTTCACTGCAGCTGCTGCTGCTGCCAACCCCTCAGACAGGCAGCTGCCCTCCTGGGGTCCAGCCAGGCCTGGCCCAGGATGGCAGAACAAAGGACTTCCTCTGAGAGAGGGTGTTACACCCTCTCCCTTTGGAAAATGGTGTGAAGGCAGGGGAGGAGTAGCCTCCCCCAGCCTCTGGAAATGCTTTCTTGGGCACAGATGTGCCCAATTCTGCATAAGCCAGTCTACACCGGTTCAGGGGACCCCTTAGCCCTGCTCTGGCGCGAAACTGGACAAAGGAAAGGGGAGTGACCACTCCCCTGACCTGCACCTCCCCTGGGAGGTGTCCAGAGCTCCTCCAGTGTGCTCCAGACCTCTGCCATCTTGGAAACAGAGGTGCTGCTGGCACACTGGACTGCTCTGAGGGGCCAGTGCCACCAGGTGACGTCAGAGACTCCTTCTGATAGGCTCCTTCAGGTGTTGCTAGCCTATCCTCTCTCCTAGGTAGCCAAACCCTCTTTTCTGGCTATTTAGGGTCTCTGGGGAAACTTTAGATAACGAATGCAAGAGCTCATCCGAGTTCCTCTGCATCTCTCTCTTCACCTTCTGCCAAGGAATCGACTGCTGACCGCGCTGGAAGCCCGCAAAACTGCAACATAGTAGCAAAGACGACTACTGCAACTCTGTAACGCTGATCCTGCCGCCTTCTCTACTGTTTTCCTGGTGGTGCATGCTGTGGGGGTAGTCTGCCTCCTCTCTGCACTAGAAGCTCCGAAGAAATCTCCCGTGGGTCGACGGAATCTTCCCCCTGCAACCGCAGGCACCAAAAAGCTGCATTACCGGTCCCTTGGGTCTCCTCTCAGCACAACGAGCGCGGTCCCTCAAATCCAGCAACTCTGTCCAAGTGGCCCCCACAGTCCAGTGACTCTTCAGTCCAAGTTTGGTGGAGGTAAGTCCTTGCCTCACCTCGCTAGACTGCATTGCTGGGAACCGTGACTTTTGCAGCTACTCCGGCCTCCGTGCACTTCCGGCGGAAATCCTTTGTGCACAGTCCAGCCTGGGTCCACGGCACTCTAACCTGCATTGCACAACCTCCTAAGTTGTTCTCCGGCGACGTGGGACTTCTTTGTGCGACTTCGGGTGAGCACCATTTCACCCATCCTCGTAGTGCCTGTTTCTGGCATTTCTCCGGATGCTAGCTGCTGCTAAGAGGGCTCCTTGTCTTGCTCGACGTCCCCTCTACCTCCTGGTCCAATTTGCGACCTCCTGGTCCCTCCTGGGCTACAGCAGCTTCCAAAAATGTTAACCGCATAATTTGCAGCTAGCAAGGCTTGTTGGCGTTCTTTTGGCGGGAAAACACTTCTGCACAACTTTCCACGGCAAGAGGAATCCGTCCACCAAAGGGGAAGTCTCTAGCCCTTTTCGTTCCTGCAGAAACCTCAGCTTCTTCTGTCCAGTAGAAGCTTCTTTGCACCCACAGCTGGCATTTCCTGGGCATATGCCCATCTCCGACTTGCTTGTGACTTTTGGACTTGGTCCCCTTGTTCCACAGGTACCCTAGATTGGAAATCCATCGTTGTTGCATTGTTGGTTTGTGTCTTTCCTGCATTATTCCTCTAACACGACTTCTTTATCCTTAGGGGAACTTTAGTGCACTTTGCACTCACTTTTCAGGGTCTTGGGGAGGGTTATTTTTCTAACTCTCACTATTTTCTAATAGTCCCAGCGACCCTCTACAAGGTCACATAGGTTTGGGGTCCATTCGTGGTTCGCATTCCACTTTTGGAGTATATGGTTTGTGTTGCCCCTATCCCTATGTGTCCCCATTGAACCCTATTGTAACTATACATTGTTTGCACTGTTTTCTAAGACTATACTGCATATTTTTGCTATTGTGTATATATATATCTTGTGTATATTTCCTATCCTCTCACTGAGGGTACACTCTAAGATACTTTGGCATATTGTCATAAAAATAAAGTACCTTTATTTTTAGTATAACTGTGTATTGTGTTTTCTTATGATATTGTGCATATGACACTAAGTGGTACTGTAGTAGCTTCACACGTCTCCTAGTTCAGCCTAAGCTGCTCTGCTAAGCTACCATTATCTATCAGCCTAAGCTGCTAGACACCCTATACACTAATAAGGGATAACTGGGCCTGGTGCAGGGTGCAAGTACCCCTTGGTACTCACTACAAGCCAGCCCAGCCTCCTACATCAACCGATTCCTACACTGACATGACAGTCGGTCCTTAATAAGTAAACTTACAAGGTGACGCGTATAGGTCGATGAACCTTTTGATTCGCATGGAGTATCCTAGCCACACTGTGACAAGTGTACACAATAATCAATGCGCAGTGCAATAACAATAGTCAAAGCATTTACAAATGAATCAAGAATACCAAATGATAGACACACCATGACCCTTCAGCCATGAATAACCACACCTCAAAATATATGTTTAGTAGTTTTATTGCCCTTTAGTTACAATACAAAGTCATGAGATTAATTCAAACTTTATTCAACTCAATAAACCATGATTAGTTAATCATAAGATGCCATGAACATAATCTAATCAAAGCTTGCGTCAAGGTACATTCTAGAGCATTAGCACAAATCAACAAGAAGACCCATCCCCATAAACCAGTTAGTAGCATGTGTTCAGCAGAATTTGTCTGTCAATCAATAGTCAATAGTCACATCAAGTACCGTCATGTGGCGTAACCTTAACTAAACCAGATCAGCATTAGCATGTGAGGCGTTATGCAAAAACAATTTAGAACACAAATTTGAAGAAAACATCTAAGGAATGCTATATAGACAGCACAGTTGGTACCTAGAAAAGGAAAGCAATGCAATGAAGTCACATTGACATATCTACCTATCCTCGGTATGGATCAGCAACAGAGTCAGCCTTCATTCTCAAGTCATCAGTCGATCAGCATCACATCAGGCTCTCAGTCAGAGAGTCGAGCCCAATGACAGAATCTCGAGTCACTGTTGCAAAGTCGATAAAATCTGCTCCCCTCTCCCTATCCATCTGAAGTCTTTTCCCTCTGTCATGGTGTTATATCAAAGTCACCCTGACTGTCCCCGAATTCCTAATTGGTCAATTAGACATGTGTTATTTACATAGCCAATGGATAAAACACACCAAATCTATAGATTCTAGTATTTCATGGTTCTCAGACTGTTGATTGGTTCGTCTAGTGATGGCCTCATCATCTGGCTCATCAGGTATCGAAAATGTTGCATCTTCTTCTCCAGTCAGTGTCTCCATTGTTCAAGTCCTGGGAAAGTACACCTCGTTCGTCTTACACGATAGTTGCTACATTTTTAACTCTACCATCTCCTGTCCGACGGTTCACAAGAAGGCTCCTTGCTAAGCAGATTTTATTAAACAATGGGCAGTTCATGGTTAGTTCAGCTTTCACAAACATTTTACATTTTACCATTAGAAACACAGTGTCTGCGACGAGGCCTGGTAAGACTAGGCCCAGACAATTGCTAAGTTAAGGCACATAAATTATAAAACATATGTTATATCCTTCAATATGTCACATTACTACATTATTTTTATTACATTTTCATCTTTTACGTATACATTAGTCTTCTTTCTAATATTTTGTTAACATTGGCGGCCACACCCCGTGGTCACAATTTCAAACGTGCACATTACTTTCTACATTATTCATTTTTCTACTCATCTCATTACATAAGCACTCATTAATAATTTCTAATTAATACATTTGCGTTAACACCACAAAACCATTCCATCATACCATTCTAGCCATAAACTATATTCAAACTACTAAGCTAAAATTACAATATACACATATATGCTTGCCCCACAATTCTACAGGACCTATCACATCTACCTACCTCCACACATGAGGCTCGATTTAAACTCAGGAAGCAGTTGGATGTACTTCCTCCAAGTTTTGCCTGCTTGCTTACTTAGGAGAACATTCCAGTTAGAGGTAGAAAAGCTGTCAGGCACCTACCCAGCACCACCAGGGCCTGTATAATGGAACACGTTAATTGTCCCTGTTTTCACCACAGCACCTCATTAAACAGGTGTGTTGTGTGCAAACAGGGATGGTGTATCTTCCCTATTCCAATTAATATGCTGTATTGAGAGCAGTGCACTACTGAAAGGTGGACTGGCTGTTTGAAGCCCCCGTTCCACTTTCTCTGTGCAGGCACCACCTACTGGCACTTCAATGGAGGGATAGAGATTCCCCTGCAGTTGGGTGAGTGACTGCGCTTGCACCTGCAGCCCCATCTGAAAAACTACAGTGCCCGCCAGGCACAGAAACCAGGTTCACATGGTTGTTGCACCCCTGTGGCACTGTTTGAAAATGCTGCCCCTCATGTTCCTGGAGGGATGCTCATGGAATTGAAGGAGGCCTATAGATTTCTGACTGGCAACTGACATTTTTCTACTGTTTTGCCCTATTGCAGGATGGTGTTCTCATTTAGATCTTCTTTCATTGCTTTTGGATGCAGTTCTCTCCAGAAAGGACTCTTATGTTAGGGGAAATTAGCTACATTATTGCTTCCCCCTCTTTTCAATCACTGGCCTTTAAATCTCACTACAGTCAGGCAACTAGTTGTTAAGTCAGGCATTGTTGATTTAGCACAAGTATAGCTGGTGTTAGGACAGCAACCACCCAATTTGCAATCAGATTCAGCCCTCCTTCTCGATATGTTCAAAGCACTAAGGGCCTGATTCAGAAAGAGACTTACGTGTACTAAAGTTACATGTGCGGAGTCACCGCACTTGTGGAAGAATATACTTACTCGAGGTGGGATATCCACACAGTGCACTACTGAGAGTGCACCATGCAGAAAATCCACCCAGAATGTGGAGATTCCGGCAGCAGTGTGGAGACTCCGAATCAGGCCCTATACATAGTTCATATATCAGAATATGCCCCTATTTCCAGCACTACTTAGGTGTTTGGAAACTCTAAATAGTGTGCAAAAACAGACCAGGATATATTAAGAGATACCAAGAGGAGGACAAAATGCATTGCAATTCATTCTTGAATGATACATTTGTAAAGCAAAATAATTTGCAACTGATTTGATCAACACACTTTTTAGCTAAATTTTCAATATCGAAGATGAAGTTCACAGACAATCCAATGTCGTTTAGTTTTTAAAAAAGGGTGCAAATCTTACCACTGGCAAAAGCAAAGTTTCACCAATAGTAAAATAATTTCCATCATTAAAATATTAATGCTAGAAGGCAATCATATAAATTGTTTTGGTAAAATTTCAGATAGCTAACTGACGTGTATGACAGACACGATCACTTCATCCTTAGGTAAGTAGAGTGTATTTTTTGCTCAACGTTCCACTCACAGACCCTTACTTTTGCACTTTAATTATTTTATTGTTTTTTTATATCACGTATAAGGCACACGAGCATCCATGTTTTACAATGTAATTGGCAAGACAACAACGTGAACTACACATAATTCCAAGGTGCACACTCAAAAATAAATATGAGTGATATTATTTAGAAAATACCCAAATTAATTTCAACAGTATCAGTTAGAAAACTAAGGGCCTGATTTATACTTTTTTTGTACCGCATTACCGTCATTTATTGATGCAAAAGCGGCGCAAACGTACAAAATAAAATTTAATTTTGTAATTTTGCGCCGCTTTGGCTTAAAAAAATGAAGGTAATGAAGCGCAAAAAAAGCATGAACCAGGGCCTAAGTGCAAAAATATGTAGGATCCATCAAGAATAGAGAGCAACTGGCAAATGCTGTATTGTATAATGCAGTGCACAAAAGAGACAGGTGAAACTACATCAGGGCTCGAAGGAAAAAAGCGTTGAAGCTTCAACGAGGCAAAATATCAAGAACGAAGCAAGGATGGAGGTGGTAATCAGGTAGAAAATGGCTTAGTCCTCTCTGGTATGCAGATGTATAGGTGATAGTGCTGATAACAGTTGGAACAGAATTCCAGACTTTACCATCATAGCAGTAATCAACTTGCTTAAGGTGTAATGTTTGTTGAAGACTGGCTTTTTAAGTCACAGCTTATCCATTGCGAAGATATTGGAAACCTTCTAGATCTTTACCATTATCTAGTCTGGGACATACAGAAGTTTAGGCATCCCCCCTGAGAGTCTGTTCCAGTACATACATGTTGGGCCCCTGAATTAATCTGGGATGGTGAACAGAATTTATGACCATGCTGTTTTTGTGCTTATGAAGATTGAGGGCCTGGTTTAGACTTTGGCGGAATGGGTTACTCTGTCACAAATATGACGGATATACCAATCCCATAATAGCCTATGGAGATCATAATACGGCTGACTGGATATCCGTCCCGTTTGTGACACCAGTCTGGGAGTCAGTTGTCAAGAATGTGGCTTTGTAAGGCGCTGAGTAACAGTATGAGAGGAGGCTAAAGGCCTGATTTAAAATTTGGCAGACAGGTTACTCTGTCACAATGTGACATATACCCCGTCCAACTTATTACAATTGTCATGAACAATAATGCACTTGTAATGCAGTGGATGAGATATCTGTTATGTTTGTGATGTAGTACACCATTCACCAAACTTGAAAGCAGGTTCTTAGATTTTGGAGCAGACAATTTAAAAAATGGGTTGAGGAAAACTGGGATGAAATAAGTAGGAATTCAGTTTTGTTGTGACTGAATTCAGAGTGATGAGCAATCTCCCAGGACTGTATGTTATCAAGAATTGAAGTTCTTTGACCAGCTTAATTTCTGGGCAATTACATTTGTGTTATTGAAGAATTTTTTTGTAACCATTGATAAAACATTTTACTATATTACCTACTGAAAGACAGAAACGTATTTCTTCCACTTGTGGTGTTTTATGCAGTAGCTGACATTACCACCAGCAGCATTTACCATCGGTGCAAAAGCCATATTACAAGCTATAACAGGTATAAAATCACTGACAGAATGACCACCCAATAAGATTGTACCACTGACTGTAGACACCAACCATATCATGGCATACTAATATCGGGGAGAGAATATCAAGTGGTAAAATATCGTAGGGTAAGTTTGCATAGGGAAGTATAGATTAACTATTCCTAACTCTACATCTACGTACATTGTAAATATATGAATTGCAAAGGTACAAATGTGGGGAGTTAGGTATAGAAAATCTAGATCTACTTACTTGTCAATACTTTATTTTCGATATTCTGTCCTTAATGTTCTGTCTAATCAATATTGTTAATTCTATATTAAGGAGGCACACCACCAAAATAAAATGGTTATCTTAAAAGAGTGGAAATTGAGCAGTGGTGGTATTTCCTTTGGAATGAGGTGTTTTCATCTTTATACATATTGGCACATTATTTTCATTACTCTGACACTATAATATCTCTTTTACTATTGTTCTCAGACACAATACATTGTTGATTGTTCAATTTTTAATGCTATCCATATTCCATGTTAAAAATATCTGAAAACATTTGTAGCTAAAATGAACCGTCAAACATCCTGGTTTTGTACTAAGGAATGACAGAAAAATATCAGAAGACACGGTTTTGCTTCCGATTGGAACATTTAATTATATCCCCTTTTGCTACAGAAAACAGCTTGGATCGTTATGCCTCTGCAACAAAACAGTCCTCTAAAATAATTTGTTTCAATTTTCCAAGAGTCTGACAGACCTTCCAGCATCAGTTCCCTTCAAAACCACATGCAGGATTGAGATGCTACTATATAAATAGCTTCTCAATAGGGGAGAGGAAAAATTCCCCTTATTGTATAAAGTATTAAAAAGTAGAAACCGGTATTGTGTTTTTTCTGTACAGGAACATTTCTTGGAAAAATCAACTTATCTTTCTTTTGTTCTTTGGTTATTGCCTTACTTTCTATCTATCTATCTATCTATCTATCTATCTATCTATCTATCTATCTATCTATCTATCTATCTATCTATCTAACTTGTCTTTGTCTGAACATCTGTATACAGATTAAATGTTGTATGCAATGAAGGTTTCTCATATATCTGTGGTTGATTGTTAATGTAAATGTGCTACCCATGAAGTGTAGGGGTGGCTCCTTCGTAATAGTGAAGAAGCATCGTCCCCCTTCTCAGTCAGTCAGTGAAAAATCAAATGATAATAAAACAATGTTATTATAATTTTATTTTCCACTGACTGACTGAGCCATGCAATCTAGGGCGGGCCGGGCAATGGCAGGGAGGTGAAGTGATGAACAATGTAAGCGCACATGTCGATTTGCCGGACATCTTAGAAAGACCAAACCAACATGCGCCTTACATTGATGTCATCAATGATGTAATTTGAGATGTCATCAGTGATGTCATAAATAATCTCATAGAACATGTCATGACTGATGTAGCATATGAGGTCACAAGCAGTACACGGTAGTGGCGCACCTTATAGTCATCTCTCCTAACAGGCTATATTTAAGGGAAGGAGCTGCCTCCCTGGCAATGGGTAAATGATTCCCCCTCCACCCAGCCCCAAAAGTCTTACTGCCCCTCCTGGCAACAGATTGGATGCAATTTCCTCGAATGTGCCCCAGGGGAGCAGAACGTTTTCTAGACACGAGAGTTTGTTCATTTTAGGCAACAATGGGTGAAGGTGGCCCACCCAGACATAGGGCAACACCCTAGATCAGTCTCAGCAATCTTTCTGCCCCTGCCATGCGACAGATAGGAGTTGTTTTCCTCCAATCTGCCCCTCGTGGGAGTCTAAAAACCCACTAGACCCCACAGGGAATATATTTGGGGGGGGAGCAGATTGCCCTGGTGATTGGCTAATGCCCCCCTCTGCTAGCGCCAAAGTCTTTCTGCCTCCTCATGGGCAGATTGGAGGTAATTACATCTAACCTGCCAAAGGGTGGCAGAAAGCCCACTAGACCCATGAGTATCATTTGATTTATTATTGGAAAATGGGTGGGGGTGGCCCACCCAGGCATTGGGGTTAGCTCCCATCTACCCAAATAACCTGCAGAAGTCTTTCTGCCTCCCATCAGAGGCAGAAAAGATGTGTTTTCCTCCAATCTGCCCTCACTGGAGGGGCAGAAAGCCGACTAGACCCCCAGAGAATGCATTTGGAGGAGGAAAGGGGCAACCCTGGTAATAAGCTAATGCTACCCCCTCCTCTAGCCCCAGATGTCTTTCTGCTCCCCCAGGGGTACATTAGAGGCAATTACCTCCAATCTGCCCCCGGGTAGCAGAAAGACCACTAGGCATCAGAGTGTGTTTTATTTATTGAGAAATGGGTGGGGGCCGCCCATGCAGGAATTGGGCCTAGCCCCCACCCACCCAAATAACCCACAGCAGTCTTTCTGCCCCCGTCAGGGCTACAAATCAACCCAGGTTCATTGAGAGTCGTTCCACAAGACTTCCATTGACTTTGGTTTGATGCTTACCTGTCGCATGCGCTAGGCCCAGCCTCACAATTGAGGTAGCATATTTATTGGGACAAGAGAGAATGCTGGATGGAAGGAATTGTGTGGATTTCTGCAGTTTCTCGAAGTTTACGTTACAAAAATGCAACAAAAATATGCAATCTTAGGCAAAGTTTGAAGTTTGCAGAGTGTTGTGGGTAAGAAACCTTTGTGGGATCCATGCAAGGCATACCACCCTAGTATCCCCTGGGTGTCTAGTTTTCAGATATGTCTGGGTTTGGTAGGCTTCCCTGGGTGGCCAACAATCTGCGGCGAATAAAAATGAGGCTACCCCTATTGTCAAATCATATAATTTTGGAACAGGAAATGTTGATATTTCAACATTGTATTTTGGGGCCTTTCCTGTTGTGGGCACTAGACATACTCACACAAGTGAGGTATCATTTATATTAGAAGACTCAGGGGAATGCTGCATGGAAGAATTTTTGTGACAGGCCACAAATTCCGGAAATTTCCATCACAGAAATATGAGGAAAATGTGTTTTTTTGTCACAGTTCAGGTTTGCAAAGGATTCTGGGTAAAACAACCTGGTGAGAGCCATGCAAGTTACCCCATCCTGAATTTCCCTAGGTGTTTAGTTTTCAAAAATATATGGGTTTGGTATATTTGCCTAGGTGCTTGGTGAGGTAGGGCCCAAAATCCATAGCTATCTACTTTGAAAAAAACAGGTCAATTTTGAGCAGAAAAATGTGATGTATCAATGTTGCATTTTTGGGCTATTTCCTGTCGCAGACACTCGGCCTACCCGCACAAGTGAGGTACCATGTTTATCAGAAGACATGCAGGTGCGTAGAATAGTAGGATATGTATTATTACCCATTGGATTTTGCTGCATTTGTGCCTTCTAAACGTAAGCCAGTGTGTAAGAAATAAGGTATTTTAGAAAATACCCTCTGAATCATATGCTCGTGTGGGTACCCACAAAAACAGAAATGTACAAATAACCACTGCCCCTAAACTCCATATCTTTTGCTCATTTCAGCAATAGATAGGGTACTTTGATACCTATTTTTCACTCACATATTTCACCATATTAATAGGAATACTCAGGACAGAATGAAAAACCATTGTACGGTGCAGCTCAGTTGTTGGCTCTGGGAACCTCAGTCTCTTGCTGAACCTACAAACCCTATACATACCCATAGCCAAAAGTATCTAACGAACATAATGGCATTTTGTTTTTATAAATTGGCCACTGTGACAAAAAGGTACAGATGAAAATATTGTCAGAAATGACAGTTTTTTCCTACTCGTTTTCAATATTTCTTAATTTCAACAGTTAGGCCCATATTTATACTTTTTTAGCGTCGCATTTGCGCCATTTTTTGACGCAAAATCGGCGCAAA
This sequence comes from Pleurodeles waltl, assembly GCF_031143425.1. Lineage (NCBI taxonomy): Eukaryota > Metazoa > Chordata > Amphibia > Caudata > Salamandridae > Pleurodeles > Pleurodeles waltl. The sequence goes on along the minus strand of NC_090437.1, from coordinate 871,792,821 downwards.
CTTACAAAATACAACTGTATTTTGTAAGTTTGCGCCGATTTTGCGTCAAAAAACGCCGCAAATGCGGCGCTAAAAAAGTATAAATATGGGCCTTAGTTTCTTTAGGGAAACTTTGAGGAATGTACACATATGACCTCTTGCTGAATTCAGAGCTTTGCAAATATATAGCTTTCCTGGATGACCCTTGAGTTTCACACTGGTTTGCACCACAAACTGAAAGTAGGTTGGAAGCACACCAAATAGGAAAAATTGATTTCCTCTTTGAAAAATGACAAAACTGTGACAAAACATTAATTTTTTGGATTCAGATCTTCATCTTCCTGAAAGCTGGGAAGATGGTGACTTTAGCACATCAAATTGTTCAATTATGCCATTTCTATTTAAAAGAACAGATACTGTTAATCAGGAAAACTTGGAGCATATTTAAGAGCCCCCAGTGCATCCTTGTGCCACATTAACGTCATTTGTCTGGTGCTAATGTGGCCCAAAGAGGCCAAAATCCCCTGCCATATTTACTAAGTGCTGCAATGCTTGCATTGCACCACTTTGAAACCCTTTGCACTACATTATGCCTGTGCCAGGCATAATGTATGCAAAGGGGGCGTTCCCCTGATAGGGGGGGGGCTGAAAACATGGTGCAAGGAAATCGAACACATTTCCTTGCGTCATTTTTATTCAGCACTTTTTAACGCTGAAAAAGCAAGCATTGAAAGGGGGCACACAGTTGTTAACAATGGGCCCCTATGTGCTCTGCAGGAGTAGTGCCAAAATGATGGCGCTACTCCTGTAGAGTACATCAATAGTGTGTTAAAAAATTATGGTATTGCCCCCTACCCTGTGCCATAGTGCACCGTATTTTAAATATGACGCACACATGGTGGCAGTAAGGGGGTGGTAAAGGGCACCAGAAAAGTGGTGTTTCACTAGGTTCAGCACCACTTTTCTGAAGTATGCCCCTTTGTTTCCTTTATTTTTCCCAAAAACCTCAAAGTTTAGCTATATTTTAGCTATTTTCTTGGTCCCCTCCAGGAGAACCCACAAACTTTGGGGACCTTTAGAATCCACAGGATTCTGAAAAAAAAGGATGCAAATTTGACATGGATAGCTTATGTGGGCAAAAGGTTATGGAGGCTTAAGCGTGAACCTCCCCATATAGCAAAAAACGGCTTAGCACTGTGGGAAAATGCCTTGTAGCGAAAGGGTTAAGATAACTAGAAACACATGTTTGAGTCTTTCTTTAACATTATTTAGGCCATAAAATGCAACTAGAGAACAATTGGATCCCTGTACTCTATTTAAAGAGCATAAACATCTAGCTTGGAGGACATGAAAAAAGATGGTAAGCTCTCCTGGGGTCATGTATTCTATGTCAAGGAGATTTACACTTTTTTAAAGCATTCATAGGAGTCTGCGGTATTCCTTGTAGCCCCCAATAACACTTATTTAATTCATTGGTGGTGTCCCTAATTGAGGCAACACCAACAACTACAATATTCCTAAAATAGCTCACGCAGGGCATCACAGGGCATTCCCTCAGGGAGCAATGATTATTTAATAAATGGCCTAGCCACTTCAGTACTGAAACAGCGCATCTGTGACTTAGTTTCTTATTATTTTTTTCTATTCTGGGCTCCCCGAGTCCCACCCAGGGCATTCAGACCTCTCTTTTGTTTTTTCACCTAATACTACTGTGAGGAGCTGTCAGGAGGCTAGGCTCCACTCACCTGACCAATGGCCGTAGTCTATAGAAACTAAGTGTGAGACACCAATTCCCTCATTTCCTGGATATCTACACACAGAGTGTTGTCACTGTGTGATGGCAACAGGCCTCTATGGCAGGGGGATTCTGATGAGAAAGAGAGAACAAACAGACAATTTCTCCAACTTTAGGGAACAGAGCCTTTTCTGCGTAGGACTTCTTTTTATATGGTTCTGAAGGGGATATTGAAGGCTGCCAGCCAAATGTGCACAGTGAAAAGTGAAGGTGGAAGAACATGAACACACTGTACAATGCACAATTTTGTGTCATCCCTTACTTTGACCTTGTGTGGTTGATTTACCTTTCTGCTTTCCTATGTCCTCAGTAGCTATTTATGGGCACTCTTTGCTCACAATGTGTCTCTATGAGATTTTGACTAAAAATAAACAAATACATATGAGAGGCGTTCTTATCAGGATATTATAAGAAACATACTTATTGTTACTTGGATATTATTGTACACATTATTTCCCGTTATTCATACCTCTTAAAACTCATGTTCGAGCATAGGATAATATTACAATGTTTAATGAGAAAGCCATTTACACTTTGTGACACCGTTCATATCACAACCAATTACAATCGCACAGTTCACAAAACAACAAAGCTTTTCATGTCACTTTGTATATATCGTCCATTGTTCATTATGGATGCATTTACTTCCAACTTCAAGCCTTTATACTTTAGTGAAATGTTTTTCAAGCTTTACTGATTAGTGTACTAACCCCAGATATCATTTATGAATAACTTTGTTCAAACAGTGGTAATCTGCCTTACCAATCTTCAGTAGAGTTCTGTACTTATCTTTGTTTTTCTTCTTTTACAGGGAGTCCACAGCAATATTATGAGAACAGACAGACCAAAGCAGAGGCTGCCAGAACTGATGAAGGTGTAGAGGATCCTGTACTGGGAACAGGATCATGTAGGTAAGATCATATGTGGAAACGACTTCAGGAGCCAGGACCAAGAGATGTTCATTTCTTGAGAGTCAGGAAGCCAAGCAGGAGAACAGCAGAAGGTTGAGATCTTTATAGGACAACACCCAATGACATGGCAGGGCGTAATCCAATGCAGATTCCATGCAGAAGGGTGAAGTCTTTATAGGACCACACCAAAGGGTGTTTTAGGGCATTTTCCAAGGAAGGCTACAGGCCCAGGAGCAGGGCTTAACAACAATTAACATGAGAACAATGAGGTGGGGGATCAATATAGCAACACAAACTGCAAGGAAAGGAAACAGGAAGGTCCAAGGGGTTAATTTACATGATGAGTTGCTGAATACTTAGGGGAAAAGTGGAAACCAAGAGGTAACCCAGTAAAGCCTAGAGCAGACTATGCGTGCAGAGTGAGATGTGACAGGAGCCCACTCTCACGCTGCCAGCTGGCTCCCCATCTGGCTTTCACAATCTGTGTTGGCATAGGAGCCGGCATCTTCCTACTTCCTGCTGGAGTTTATGTGTAGTGTACCCCTGCTTCCCCAGTGATGGGGAGCGGGAGGGCATGAATCATTCTGGGGGATGCCCAGTACAGCATCCCATATCTTTATGCTTTGGGGCCGTGAGGATTGGGCCCTGGGCCCCTTTTACTCATAGAGCACCCTACTGTGAGAGGTAGGGGTCCCCCCACACATTCCTGCTTCCAAAATATAATATATGAGTGTTTCAGAGATACCGTGACCCCTCCATTGATGCAGCAGCCCCCTGTTACTGGTGACACTTTGGGGAGGAGGCCCCACGTATGCCCCCTCCCAAATTGTTGATTACATTTTAATATGCTGTGACCACTGAGGCCCTGGACCACCCCACCAGGGAGTGTTGTTATTAGAAAAGGCCATTCTGCCTTTTTTTTATTTTTTAAAAAGTACAGCACCCAGTTTCCACCTGTACTATTTTTTTTGGGGGGGGGGGATTTGGCCCCAAGTTGGGCGGTCTTCATGTAGCCTAGTGGGTCATGGTATCCCTATCCTGACCCTTATGTGTTATTCCTTTTTTGTGATACAGGGACTGGATTCACAAGTCCTAAAATGGTTGCCAAATGCCTTTATTCATGTGAAGCAGCAAATCAGATTTCATTTTTTGATCTGCTGGTCCTGCGGTAGTTCCATGGCATGAAATATCTATACATTTTGAGCCTTAACTTCTTAAAAATTATTGAACAGGTTTACACCAAATCTCAAAAAGCACACTTTCAGGGTTAAGATCTAGCTTTCTTCCAAATTCAGTTTAATTCTCTTCTGCATCTTTGTTAACAATTCCTATGGAAAATTCATGGAGAAGGTGTTTTTTAGGCCCCCCCTTGTTCTAGGTCCCCACTGGATGGAATACCCAAAATGTTCCAGGAAGGAGCTGGGGTGGATGAAACTTTGTTTGGGAAAGTCTTATTAAGATTCATCTAACTGACCTAGCTACTTTGGGGGTCATTCTGACCCTGGCGGTAATTACCGCCATGGCGGAGATCGGCGGTAGCACCGGCAACAGGCTGGCGGTGCACCGCTGGGCATTCTGACTGCGGCGGTTCAGCCGCGGCCAGAAACGGAAAGTCGGCGGTGTACCGCCGACTTCCCGCTGCCCTTGAGAATCCTCCATGGCGGCGGAGCGCGCTCCGCCGCCATGGGGATTCTGACACCCCCTACCGCCGTCCGGTTCCTGCCGGTTCTCCCGCCAGGAACAGGATGGCGGTAGGGGGTGCCGCGGGGCCCCTGGGGGCCCCTGCAGTGCCCATGCCAATGGCATGGGCACTGCAGGGGCCCCCGTAAGAGGGCCCCACGAAGAATTTCAGTGTCTGCTTTGCAGGCACTGAAATTCGCGACGGGTGCAACTGCACCCGTCGCACCTTCCCACTCCGCCGGCTCCATTCTGAGCCGGCGTCCTCGTGGGAAGGGTGTTTCCCGCTGGGCTGGCGGGCGGACTTTCGGCGGTCGCCCGCTGGCCCAGTGGGAAAGCCAGAATGACCGCCGCGGTCTTTCGGCGGGAACCGCTTGGCGGGCGGCGACCGCCGTCCGCCGCGGTCAGAATGACCCCCTATGTGTTTTGCACTATCTCTCCCATTGGATAACATTGGGTTACCTTATTACATTTAATAATTGCTAACGTTTGATTGGGAATAGATAGGGGTGTCACATTTGGACTCAATTGATTGTAATTTAAAATGCTCTTTAGTGGTAAAGTTGGAATGTATGTCACAGTTCTGAAAATACAGCTTTAAACCATTGGCATTTTCTTGTCCTAACCACTTGGTTCCTTCTGATAGCTTTCTGGGTCATATGACTGTGATTTGATTAGTCGTTGGCCATTGTGTATTCCTCCCAGACAGTGAGAAAAGTGGCAAACTAGATATTAGCAGGAGGGGCCATTCTTCCAGGGTGGATGGAGAAGAGCTGTTCTTTGTCCTACTTACATTTCAAAAGGCTGCCTCTAGGATACAGACAAAGGAACCTGACACCAGTCTTTGTCACCCTAGACTACATGGAGCCTTGAAAGAGGGAGGGAAGAACTTTCTAGAACCAGATGATGGGTTTTAAAGGGAGTCCTACCACTTCAAAGGCTGGCACCAGGTATAATTATAGACTTTCTGAGCCACTCATCAAATTACTTCTGGACCTGTGAAGGACTCTGAAGAAGCACTGCCCTGCTGCTTGAAGGTGTGCCCTGTTGCACGTCTGCCTGATAAATAAAGCCTGGACCTGCTCTGTGAAAGCAGGACCACCAGAGTGACTCCAAGGGCTAGCTGGCTAGCATCCTGAGTGAGTGACAGGGACATAACAAGCTTTATAGACCTGTCCTGCATCTGCCCAGATGACCAGCACTGCAAGTGGACCTGCTTGATCCTTGTTGGCCTCTGCTAGAGTGAGTCCCTTATCCTCAGGAGGTGTCTTCCTAACGTCCTGGATCCTTGGCTGAAATCAGAGTGCACTCCTCTGTTAAGAAAGGTGAAATCCTGAAGTATTTGGATCTCATGACTCTGAAGGGCCTGCTCGCACTGAGACTCTGCCACCCGTAATGACCAGCAACGTGAAGCTCCAGTGAACCCAACTCTTCTCACTACACTGACAACCAGTGACGACTGGCAATGCAAGATCTACATTTTGCTCTACAGCAACAACAACCCTCAGTGACCACCAATGTGAAGCTCCAACAATGATTGTCCTTGACGCATCTACTAATTCATCCACTTGATTATGATCTGGGTAACCTTCTTCAATTCCTGATGATAACAATTCTCAAATTTGAAGCAAAGTTAGGTATGAATAGAACCTATACAATGTGCATATAATTCTATTTCTTTGCTGTAATTGTAGTATCTACTATGCTGTTACATATCATTTTGGCTGAGCACACCCGGAGCTGAGCATAGGGCCTAGTTTAAGGACTGACCAGTTGCTTGCCACACTTGGCCAATCCTCAGTGTGCAAGGCCAAAGACCTTGGACCCAGTATGCAAAGGCTGTCTACAATGGGTGCCGGCAGCACACTTTGGCTTTTGGTCAGGTCTTGTACCCATCTTACTGATGGTTTTGTGCAGTAGATAAAATGAATGTATCTAATAACCATTTTCTTAAAAGGAAGTAAACAGAGAAGTTGTCATATTGGATGATGTCATCAGGGATGGCATATGTGAGGTCAGAAATAATGCATGACTAGGACACATATTTTGTTTTAAGTCAATTCCATTGTTTTCTAAACGTATAACTTCTTTTTAATCTTGTTTTTTCAGTGATGGAAATGTAACTTTAAAGTCACTTTAACTTTGTTTTTTCATTGAATTTCTATTTTTGTAACATAAAGTCAGATCTTATTCAGATACCATTTTAAAATTTGTTTTGTCATTGAATTTCTGTGATGTTTTAATGTTATTATCTTCATGAATCTTTCAATTGCAGGCTGAGAAAAAAAGGAGGGGGGTCCCCAAACACAATTTCCCCATGTAATTTCCATAGGGAATTTTAGATAGTGCGACCCAGAAATTGTGCTTTTAGTCATTTTGTGTAAATCGGTTCAGTAGTTTTGGAGAAATTAAGGTTAAAATGTATAGCTATATTTGCATTTGGGCTGAAATTAAAAAAGTCAAGGCTTCCTATTGGCTGAGGGGGCTTCTTTGAGGGCTGGTCGAAATATGAACAGACATGTTGGGGTGGCCATTGCAGGAATTAGGGACTTTATCGCCTGGCCTACATTTAAAAAAAAAATACCATGTAAGGAGGAAGGTTGGAGTACCCTGACCCATGGTTCTTGTGGTCCTTGTGGCCTTAGTGATGCAAATGTTTAAAAAAAATATTGATAGTAACAATGATACCGCGGGGCTCATAGGAGAGCCCCGTGGGAGTCTGAATGACTCCCTAAGAACCGGGAAAATGAATTACATACAAACAAAAATGAATGTGGGTGTCACTGAAGGGTTTGCTGCCCAGGGGGGTTGAGTATGGTAGTAAGAACATCTTTTACATTTAAAAAAAACTAGATATTAACTACAAAAACAAAGGTTATAGTGACTTTATTGTTAAGTATGGTAATAAAACTTGCTTTCCATTAAAAACACCTCAGAAATTCACTGAAAAACAAAGGTTAAAGAAACATTATAGTTAGATGAAAATGTCAGTTAAAACATAACATTTCGAAGAAAACAAACACCAAATTCCACCAGTTATATTATACTAAAATAACTAGAGCTTGTGTCCCTACAATGTTCTGTTTATGACCTAACAGTTTGAATCACGCATGACATGTTCAATGACATCACTGATGACATCCCTGATAATATCTTAAATGACATAATTGATGAAAACATAGGCATGGCACAGGCACAAATTGGAGGTTTTTTAAGGTCGGACCTACTCACAATTTCGATTCTATCCTGTCAATGTTTAGTTAGAAAGGCTACATCAGAATTGCTTATGGAAGTGCAGGGTGAGATAACACTAGGGTTAAGCACAGGGCGGAAGTGATTTTTTTTTCATACAAAATTATTTTATACAATCAATATGCCAATTAAATGTGTGATATTAATGATATTCACAACAGAGTCTTTATGTTAAGAACAAATAAGGTTTCCTGAGCCTCAGATCTGCGAGGATTGGGTAAATGCACCAAAGTGATGAAAGATTCATAGAAAAGAACAGAAAAAAAGAAACAATGAGAAGAACTGCGTAAAAAAAAATATCACCTGACAAAAAAAAGAAGAAAAAACAAATAGATTATTTAATAAAGTAAATCGAATATGGCTATAGTAAACTACTGCTCTATGATGCAAGCCTATGAAAAAAAGATTATGGGCCTCATTATGAGTTTGGCGGTCGGACTGTCAGACCGCCATAGTGGGGGCACCAAAATACCACCATATTGGCAGTCTTGCAGACGAGTTACACAGACAGGATCGCTGACCGTCAGCCAAAAACATCAGACCGCCAGTACCATAGAGGACAGGAAATAGGCAGTCTGACCTCCAGCAGAGACAGTCCGTCGACCCAACTATTGACTGTAATGCAAGTTCAAAAGTTGCAGTGGCGGTCACTACAGTAAAACACAACTGAACATTTGATGGATTTGAAAATAGCACCACTGACACACATTGTCACACCCAACACGACTGCAAAACACACTATAAAACACCCACCTCCACACAGCACAGTCCCTTGCATCTCTAATGCCAAACACTTAAGCCAGAGTGCATTATCCCAAAAATAAAAATATAGAATAAGCACCCCTCCAACTTTCCCTGAGCACATATCTCACACCCTCAATCACATCCATTTGCACTTCCCAAGTTCAGAAACTCAACGTCACCTGTTAATTTCTTACCATTTCATTATGATAACCATGTCACCCATGAAAAATCCCAATTTCACTGAAGATGAGTTAAGAATCATGGTGGAAGAAATCATAGGAATAGAGACTGATTTATTTGGAGCCCAAGTCCAGCACACTACTATCCCCAGTTAAATGGAAATGTGGAAAAGGATAGTAGACAGAGTGAATTCTTTAGGCCCCACCCCACACATAAGGGAGGGCAACAGGAAGAGGTGTAACGACATCAGGGGTAAGGTCTGTTCCATGGTATCCAGGCACCAACTGCGGGTCCAGAAGACTGGTAGTGGTCCCCCCTCCTCCCTTACATCTCACATCCTGGGAGGAGAAGGTCTTGGCCATCCTGCAACCTGAGGGCTTGACAGGAATAACTGGAGGAGTGGAGTTTGGTAAGTCACAGCACACAAATATGTCACCAAAATGTATTGTCATGCATGCTCACTGCTCATCTTTTGTCACCTTTGCTTTCAGCCCACTCACCAGCCAAGTGTTCACCTGACCATAGACCCCTGTCTGACATCTCCCATCTGAAGCAGACTCACCTGGGGGAACAACATCTTTGTATATTGTGTGTAGTACAGGGATTGACAGTACTACAATTCCCAGCAGACACTGTTCCTCAATTCCAAAAAACAGAACAGTGTATCCTTATTGAAATTACCTTGTTTGTCAACTCCCCATTGAAGTGTACCCACCTGAGAGGATGACATTTGTACAGTATGTGTCGTACAGGGGATAACAGGACTGCTAAGGCCAAGAGGCACTGGTACTGCCACTCCACTCAGCCACTACTATGTTCTTTGCTGCGAAGACTCTTGCCCCTGAACTCCCCATTGAAGTGTACGCACCTGGAAGAATGACCTTTGTATAGTGTGTGTATACTAGAGGCACTGACTGGACTGCTAAGGCCAGGAGACACTGGTACTGTCACTCCACTCAGCCCCCACTGTGTTCTCTGCTCCAAAGACCCTTGTCCCCGAACTCCAGATTGAAGTGTATTCACCTGGAAGGATGACATTTGTATAATGTGTGTATAGTACAGACACTGACAGGACTGCTTAGGTCAGGAGGCACTGGTACTGACACGCCAAATACCAGAACAGTGTCCTCTTCTCTGAAGATCACAGTATTTTAAATCTCATATGATGTGTGATCACTGGGGGAGTTGGCATCTGTCAGGTATTGGGAGTGAGTGCTATGACTGCAGTTCACAGCAGGCACTATGCCCCGAACTCAAAACCCTCAAAAAACCCCTGTGTGCCAAATCATCATTGAAGAATACTCACTTGGGAGGAAACCATCAGTATAGGGTGAGTAATACAGGGAGTTACGTGGCTGCAGCTCAGAGGAGGCTCCCTCACTGTCACTCATGAATCTTGTTGAAGTGAGACAATATGTATGTGCATGACTGCATCAACTGTGTATGCATGTTGTATGTGTTAGCTGTGTGTAAAGTGAGCTATGTGTATGTTGCCACAGAGATTTCATCACCCATCTGACCTTGCTAGACTGTTGTGTGGATGACATGTCATTACTCTCACTACCTTTAAGGTTGTCATGCACACACCACATGCTTAATTGCTTTGGCTACATGATGTACTGTCAGGCATGGAAGTGATGGGAATGGAGTGTCATGTAGGTTCTGTCTGCTCAGCCCTCAGAGACCAAGGCCTGTGACATGTATCTCACAGTATGGGTCCAAATCTAGTTGGTGTTGAGTCACTTTTGCTATGCAACTATGGCACTATGCACACTCTCTGTATCTCAGCAGATCCTGTCATGTGGACAAATCTAGGCTTGGTGCTAATATGCAGCTTAATGAGGCTCTCTCCTTTGATAAGATTGTAAATGGTTCAAGAGGAGAGTTACTGATCTGTGACTGATGTGCACTTGGCATCATTTGCAATGTGTGTCTCTGACCCCTAACAGGTCCCTTAGTTCCACAGTCCTGTTGTTACCTTCATACAGGTCACATATGTCCTGTACAGGCTCATTGCATTACTGACATTTCCAAAGTGCAAACAAGGTGTTGTTTCCTGGGGACCCATGATATGTGTCTCAGTAGTTCAGTCACATTGAAGAAAATGGACAATGCATGCTTATGTGATTTTGAATGCAATCTATGTAGTATGGGCATATATGTCAAAAACTGTGCTCTGTGTTAATGGTAAATCACACAGATTCCCAACCCCTGAAGTGGCATGAGTCTGCATTTATATTTGCATATGTCCAGACAGGGACAAGCTAAATGCTTTCCATACCCACCATGCCAGTCTCTTCATTGTTAGCCATGTGTAATGTTTAAGTTTGTAATCTGGCAGTAGCCTGTAGGGACTGTATGGAGAGAAGTATTCTCACAGAGGGTGAGTGTTTTGATGCATTCATGCCTATGGAGTTTATCCTTCAGAAGCCACAGAGGTCTGGTGTGTCTCATAGCTCCTCAGATCGCTAGATCGTCAGATCGCTAGATCGTCAGATTGCTAGAGCATGTCCCACAAGATGTGAGTTAACCTACCTAGTCAGTGCAGGGCCTGAGTAGCAGGATTGTGACTTGGTTTGCAGATTGGGAAGTGTTTTTCATCATGTGCTTGTACTCAATCTCTAGTATGTGCGACTAGAATGTTCTTAGCTTGGTGTACAAACATGTATGTGGCTCAGCCATTTTGGATGAGACTTGTGGACATAATTTCTTGTTTGGTCTTCTGCATCTATGCAGGTCAAACCCCATCAGAAGAAAGGGATATGGAGAGCCATCGCCAAGAAGGTGCGGACCCTGGGGGTCCACAGCTGCTGGAGTGCCCACTGTCGCAAAAGGTGGGGGGACCTGAAACGCTGGGGCTGGAAGATCACGGAGGCCCAGCTGGGGCTGTCCTCCCAACATGAGTGCGGTGCCCATCGGACAATGACCCCACTAATGGCCTCCATTCTGGTGGTGGCCTATCTGTAGCTTGATGGGCGTTTGAGGGCAGCACAGCAGCCAAAAGGGGGTGAGTACACAGTAAATTCCTGTGTGTCCGATTGACAGGTGATTGAGTGAGGTTCTGACTGCTCCCCCTGACATTTAGGATGACCCATGTGTCGCACAGTAGATGTCTGGGCATACCCTTCCCACTTAGGGCAATTTTAGCAACACAAAAGGATGATATACGGAGTGCTGAAACTTTTCAAACACTCACCCCCAGTCACAGATCTGGGTTTAATCCATCGTTCTTGTGCTCACCATGCCGCACCAGTTTGGACCCAGCCATATGCAAATCAGTCTTGACCCTGTTCCCCACGAGAACAGTCCAGCCCGAACTTCCAGGCCAGGTCCTCCCTGGACTGAAATGAAGCATTCTGGGACCGGTTTTAGGGTATAACCCTTCATCAGCCAGGCTAGCTTGAATTGTGTGGCACAGTGAGCACGGTACCCATGTCTGGGCATACCCTTCCCACTTAGAGCAACTTTAGTAACACAAAAGGATGATAGACGGAGTGCTGAAACTTTTCGAACACTCACACTCAGTCACAGATCTATCCATTGTTCTTTTGCTCACCAGGCCACTCCAGTTTGACAGGAGTATGTCACCATTGTTTATTGTCTGACAGATTGTAGGAAAGTACCATCTTGCCTGGCATGTTACCCCCATTTTTCACATGTATGAAAGTTTGTTTTTGACTGTCTCACTGGGATCCTGCTAGCCAGGACCCCAGTGCTCATAGTTTGTGGCTTGATGTGTGTATCTGTGTAGTGACTAACTGTGTCACTGAGGCTCTGCTAACCAGAACCTCAGTGCTTATGCTCTCTCTGCCTTTAAAATGGTCACTATAGACTAGTGACCATGTTTCACCAATTCTAATTGGCACACTGGAACATCCTTATAATTCCCTAGTATATGGTACCTAGGTAACCAGGGTATTTGGGGTTCCAGGAGATCCCTATGGGCTGCAGCATTTATTTTTCCACCCATAGGGAGCTCAGACAAATCTTACACAGGACTGTCACTGCAGCCTGAGTGAAATAACACACATGTTATTTCACAGCCATTTTACACTGTACTTAAGTAACCTATAATTCACTTATATGTCTAACCCTCACTTAGTGAAGGTTAGGTGCAAAGTTACTAAGTGTGAGGGCACCCTGGCACTAGCCAAGGTGTCCCCATATAGTTCAGGGCAATTTCCTCAGACTTTGTGAGTGCATGGACACCATTACACGTGTGCACTACATATAGGTCAATACCTCTATGTAGCTTCACGATGGTAACTCCGAATATGGCAATGTAACATGTCTAAGATCATGGAATTGTCCCCCTGTGGCAAATCTAGTACTGGGGTGCCACTCCCATGCATACCCGGGCTCCACTATGGACCCCGGGTACAGCCAAACCAGCTATCGGGGATTTTCTCTGCAGCTACCGCTGCTGCCACCCCCACAGACAGGGTTTTGCTCTCCTGGGGTCTGGGCATCCCAGTCCCAGGAAGGCAGAACAAAGGATTTTCTCAGAGAGGGTGTTACACCCTCTCCCTTTGGAAATAGGCATTAAGGGCTGGGGAGGAGTAGCCTCTCCCAGCCTCTGGAAATGCTTTGAAGGGCACAGATGGTGCCCTCCTTGCATAAGCCAGTCTACACTAGTTCAGGGAACCCCCAGTCCCTGCTCTGGTGCGAAACTGGACAAAGGAAAGGGGAGTGACCACTTCCCTGTCCATCACCACCCCAGGGGTGGTGCCCAGAGCTCCTCCAGTGTGTCCCATACCTCTGCGATCTTGAATCCAGAGGTGTGAGGGCACAGTGGAGGCCTCTGAGTGGCCAGTGCCAGCAGGTGACGTCAGAGACCCCTCCTGATAGGTGCTTACCTGACTAGGTGGCCAATCCTCCTTTGGCTATTTAGGGTACCTCCAGTTGGCTTTTCTTCAGATAATGACTTGCAAGAATACACCAGAGTTCCTCTGCATCTCCCTCTGTGAGGATCGACTGCTGACTGCTCCAGGACGCCTGCAAAACTGCAACAAAGTAGCAAGGAGACTACCAGCGACATTGTAGCGCCTTATCCTGCCGGCTTTCTCAACTGTTTCCTGGTGGTGCATGCTCTGGGGGCTGTCTGCCTTCACCCTGCACTGGAAGCCAAGAAGAAATCTCCTGTGGGTCAACGGAATCTTCCCCCTGCTCCAGCAGGCACCAAACTTCAGCATCACCAGTACTCTGGGACCCCTCTCATCCTGACAAGCATGGCCCCTGGAACACAGGTGGTGGACCCAAGTGACCCAAACTGTCAAGTGGTCCAACTGCCCAAATTTGGTGGAGGTAAGTCCTTGCCTCCTCTCTCCAGACAGTAATCCTGTGTATTGCGTGAACTGCAGCTGCTAGGGCTTCTGTGCACTTTTGCAAGGAATCCTTCGTGCACAGCATTGCCCAGGTCACCAGCACTACGTCCTGCATTGCTCAACTCGCTGAGTTGACCACCGGTTTCGTGGGACCCTCTTTTGTATTGTTGAGACAACCACCATGCTCAGTTTTCTTAAACCTGTGTTCAAGTACTTCTGCGGGTGCTGCCTTCTTGTGTGTGGGCTCTCCGTGCTGCTGAGGGCTCCCTCTGTCTCCTCTTCTAAGTGGCGACCTCCTGGTCCTTCCTGGGCCCAGACAGCACCCTTTTTCTTCAACCACGACCTTTCCAGATAGCAAGGCTTGTTTTCGGTCGTTCACCAAAGAAACAATGCTGCATCCTCCAGCACTCAGTGGGACATCTTCTGCACAAAGAAGTTCCTGGCACCTTTCGTTGTTGCAGAATCTTCAGCTTCTTCCATCCGGAGGCTGCCATTTTGCACCTTCATCCGGGGTTTAGTGGGCTCCTGCCCCCCCTGGACACGTTTGTGACTCTTGGACTTGGTCCCCTTCCTTTACAGGTCCTAAGGTCCAGGAATCCGCCTTCAGTGCTTTGCAGTCTGTTGTGGTCTTTGCAGAATCTCCTATAATGACTTTAGTGTGTTTCTGGGAAAGTAGTATCACTTTACCCCTACTTTTCAGGGTCTTGGGGTGGGGTATCTTGGACACCCTTAGTGTTTTCTTACACTCCCAGCGACCCTCTACACACTACACTAGGCCAGGGGTCCCTAAGTGGTTCGCATTCCACTTTCTTAGTATATGGTTGCAGCCTATTGTATTCTGTTTACTTACCTGATTTTGGTTTGTGTGGATATTTTGTGTATTTTACTTACCTCCTAAGGGAGTATATCATCTGAGATATGTTTGGCACACTGTCACTAAAATAAAATACCTTTATTTTTAGTAACTCTGAGTATTGTGTTTCTTATGATATAGTGCTATATGATATAAGTGGTATAGTAGGAGTATGCATGTCTCCTAGTTCAGCCTAAGCTTCTCTGCTATAGCTACCTCTATCATCCTAAGCTGCTAGAACACTACTAATCTACTAATAAGGGATAACTGGACCTGGCACAAGCTGTAAGTACCATCAGGTACCCAGTATAAGCCAGGCCATCCTCCTACACAGATACCTTCATGTGTTATAGAATGTCATTTGGCATGTAGAACTGCAGTCGCAATGAGGGATATGACCCAGAGTCAGGCCCAGAGTGTGGAACCCCTTTCTGTTTCTCTATGCCCTTGATTTGATGTGGAATCATGTGGAAAAGGGCACTGCACATGTGTAACAGTTAAGGATTGTGCCCTAACTGTTGGCATGCATCAAGGAGTGGCTTTCAGTGATGTTGTCATCACATGTGTTTGGGTACGGGTATTAATCCACAGACAAATACCAGGGTTGGCATGTCTAAGATGTGGATAGTGATGTTGCTTCTCATTGTGCGACAGGTTGTCGCCCTTGTGTTAGTCCTTGCAAGTTCTGTGTCTCTCCAACATGCAAAGGACAGATGGCTCCTACAGAAACACTCAGAGAATGTCATTGTTATGGGTGTCAGACATTAGTTGTGACTATCCTGGGGCTTGATGATTCCTTGTTTTGTGTATTTGGGGGACATTTCTCCCTGACATGATGTCAACAGTGTTTCTTTCAATGCCATATGTGAGGCCTACCTGAGTTGCATTGATACTGCCTCCTTAACTCTATTGGGACAGATGTCACTTGGTGAAGTGTACATTGTTGATATGTTTCCATTGTGACATGGGTATTTCCATGTCACCCACTCCAGAATATTGCACTTTTGTAAGCAACATAGCAGGATTTCAGGGCATCACTTCTCATTGTTGGTTCATTATGTATGTGCCAAATGGATGTGTGCATGACCTTTTGTAGGATAGGTGGGAATTGACTTTACATTGGGATACTATTGTTTGCTAATAGATAACTGAGGTCTGCTGCATGAGCACAGCTTTGAGGGTGAAAAGGTCTCCTAGTTCTTGTATGGTTATTGTAGTTGCACAACTTCAGCCATGCAATTGTAGTTGTCTGAGATCCAGATTTTCCTGTGGCCAACTTTAGGAAATCTAGATGGCAAGCATGCATATGTTATGGCACATGTTTGGGCCACTTAGGTGGAGTGTGTTGCTGGGGCCTACTTGACATAATGATATTGTTTATCAATCAGAGTTGTAGTGGAAGTGTTATCATGGACATGTGATTACCTTATTCCTCTTTGTCTTTGCAGCATCAGCATCGGCAAGCGAATGCGACAGGGCCGAGTCGAGTGGGGAAGCATCTGGCCACGGGACCTTGGGTCAAGACTCAATGGACACAGAGGTACCAAGTGGCCCAGAGAGCGAGGGGAGTGCCACAGGGGAGACCAGAACATTGTCTTCAACATTGTATTCTTCCTCTAGTGGCCAATCCCTAGTGGGGGCGGACCCATCAGGGCATCCCCAGTACCATAGTTGTTTGCCAGCCCCGGTTCTATCACTGTCCTCCCTATTGCTCCCTACCAAGTTGGCCTGCCCGCTCACCTAAGAGGTTGGGCGTCCCCTTTGCCACAGGCACCTCTTCCCATGGCCCCTATAGCCTCTGCTGCCCTCAGTGAGGAACCTATTGACCTCCTGAGGATGATCTCTTTTGGTAAGTCAGCCATTGTGAATGCCATCCAGGGATTAGCAAGTCAGCTACAAAAGACCAATGTATTCCTGGAAGGCATTCATGGTGGAATGGCTGGCCTACAGAGATCTTTTCAGACTCTGGCCTCCTCACTGACGGCAGCCAGTCACCCCAGTCACTGACACACCAACTATATCCATCAAATCCACAGACACCACCCCTGCAGACCCGCAGACATCCACCACAAGCACCACACCCACAGACACCACAACTACAGACACACATAAATCCACCACATCCAGCCAACCTGCAGTACCACCCCAACAGACAAACACAAATCCACCACTGCCACATCCCCAAACACTCCACCTTACATCCCCCAAGACACACAAACACCCACACTAACCCACCCAACAGACACCCGCCACACACAAGCATACCTCTCAGAAGCACACTTCCACGACATCCACACCAACACAGCCTACTACCACTCCCTCAACCTCCAAATCCCAACTTCGATCTGATGACTGTCCACATATCAAAGACAAATGTTTTGTATGAGCTTAATCTTTGCCCTGTTATCTCTGTCCCAGACCCAGAAGGACCCCACCCATCTCCCAGGCTGTCCCTTCACCTCCAAGGCCTTCCCTGCATCCTGCAAGTAGCCATACCTCTCCCTCCACCTCCCAAGAAGAAGCCCACCCCTCCCACGAAGACCACCCTTCCCAAGCCCAAATCCCCCCTCCCAAAATCTGATTCCTCCACCCACCCACCCCTAGATAATCCTTGAGGTGCTAGCCTGCCACCTTGAAGCCCCTTAATGTGGAGGTTCCCTGGCTGTAAAAGGAGTCTAGTGTTGACACAGTACTGTGCACTTTAAAACCTGATGGGCTGGCCAATGGCCTTGGACATTTCCAAATTGTTTTTTGAATAAACCCAAGAGTTGCTTATTTTGGGTATACCTTTGTCCTGCAAGTCCTTTTCTAGCTTTATGTTGTTCCTGAGTAACTTTGGTTGTGTGCTCCAGTTGTGTGTGTTTTACCCTGCTTGCTGCTCCATATGCTGTTGTTTGCAGAATGTCACTTTCTGGGCAGTGCTAGTGTCCCCCAAGATAAGGGTACATTTTGTGTGTATAGGTATGTATGTGTGAATGCAATGGTGGTGTCATGGCATTGTGTACTGATTGGTATGGTAAGTATCTCTTTTTGTGTAGTCCAGTGTGGGCATGTATGGCGTTAGACCTGTCCCCCTGATGAGTCTAATGTATTCATGTGATGTCTGTCATCCTGAGTTTTTTTTGTGCTGGCATAGAGTCTGTTAAGTTGTGCTAGCTGTGTTTGTGTTAGACTGTGCATGTGCCCATTTACGTGTGGGTCCCTTGCCGCTAGATCCTGTAGAGGTATATCCAATGCATTGGGAGTTGTATGTGTTTTGTTGACTTGCCCTTCTTAATTGTGCAGATGTGAATGACATTTGGGTTTAGCATTGTTTGTCCCTGAGACCCAGGTAGGGCCATTTCCTATGAACATGTTGTTTGCGGGGCTTGTTCAAAGTGATATATGTCCTAGTGCAGTCTCCTTCCCTGGGTGTCCCAGATGGCCTGATCACAATTGTGAAGGTATAGTTGGCATAGTGTTCTTTGTCTATTTGTCCCTCTGATTTTTGTGCATGTCAGTGTCCTTCCATTGTGCTGTGATGTGTGTATCCATTGTAAAGCTGTTTAATGGTGTTGTTGTTTGTGTACCATACCACATCAATACATATGTGTGTAGTATGTGAGGACAGTCCCTGGCCATTGTGGAATATGAGTGAGTTGTATTTGTATATGTGCTGCAGGTGTGTTGTTGCTGATGTGTGTGACAATGTTGTGTAGCCTTCAGCCTACTTTTGCCTGAGCTGTGTGGCTGTGTGTATTTGTGTAGAGTTGCAGTGCAGTGTGATTGTGCTGACCAAAGGGGGTGTATTGTGACTCTGTACGTGTCCATGTTGATGTAGGTTACTGAGTTTTTATAGGTTAAGATGTGTACCTGCTGCCCATGGTGTGGTCCCCCTATGATATGTAAGCTGGCACTGCAAGCTGTTTTTAATGTTAATGACACATGTAGATGTGTGTACTTATGGTTGTCGGTGTCCACATGTGTTTGGGTACGGGTATTGTCTTTTGATGATCATAAGCAGCGGCATGACATTTGTGACAGCTCCATGTTGGCACTGGATGTGTTAGGCTTCCTGCAAGTGAGTGGATCCCTTTATACAGCTCATACATGGTGGTTGGAATGCCATGATCACATTAGCGGTGTGCAACCTCGTAATGAGTCTGGAGGAAACACAGGCTCTGCCAGCCTGTTTGTGCTTCCTCTAGACTGTGGCGGTCCATACTGCCTGGCGGTGCCGGCAGACCGCTGGCAGTCTTTTGTTGGTATGACTGCCAAACTTGGAATATGGTGGTGCGACCACCAGATCAACAATGGTCGGACTGACAACTCCACCATGGCGGTCCAGACCTGAGGTTTTTTAAAAGGTACGTCTATGACCACAACATTTAGCATGTTTTTATCCTGCTAGGATGGAAATTAAGCCACTAAAAATTGAATGCACTGTGCAAAATATAGTTTTAGCAGATAATTAGTTAGAATACATAATACATTAGTGATCTTCAGATCTGGCCTTCCATGCTATAACTATGCGACCTTTTCTGTTTCCAAAAGAGCATGAGATTGTACAGCTGTTTACTTCTTGGCACTATTGTGCAAACATAAAGAGAAACGTATAGGCACACTAACAGTGTGGACACACAGAATAGAAACATCTGAAGAATGTTTGCAAAGGGCACACAAACAAAAGAAAGGATTAAACATTTGTGTGTTAGTATAACCTCCTCATTTGTATAGCATTTATTAACTCAGCTCTAGTGTCAAATAAACTATCAGGCCCAAAGAATGTTTTAAGGCTCTCTGTAACGTGTCATAATTTTTGCAAGACATACTTTTCTGACTGCTAAGCTGTTTGTGGTTAGTACATATGTATTAAGGGGTTTTCACCTTGAAAGAGGTGTTTTTGAAATCTGAAAAATCAGTGAAGGTGTGCTTGCTTTAAGCTCACTTGGCCCAACACAGTAGTAATACCTTCACCCCCAATTCCCATCCCACACCTCTCTATTCCCAATACCCTCGTGAGTGGCGCTCCATTGCTCCAGGTAGTAACTAGTATCTGCTTACACTGGCTGCTGTAGTGCGTATTCTGTGGGACACATGCTTGATGTACAAATAGCATTCACAGCAACATGCCTTCAAGGAACCCTGACCTATGTTCCCTATGTTCTGTCCTACCCTGCCCTTTGGCATGATGCAAATCAATTCAGAATCTTATGTAGTCACATGGAATCCACACTGTCCATAATCACCTCTTTTATCTGCAGCTGCAGCAGGGTGTCTTCTCTGGGTTTCAATGTCATATTAAATTTATTTTAACACTGCTCTAATTGTTAATTGCCAAGAAGGCTGTTAGATTCCACAGATATGGCATCTAATAAAAGCACTGTCCCTTTTGAATCATACTTACCAAATATGAGCAGAGTACCCTAAAGGATACTGAAGAGCACAGGAGATGTCATAAAACAATTGGCAGGCCTCTAGTTCGCAAGAATGAACTACTCTGTCTACTCACTCGATTTTCCATTGCTAAAGTGAAATGACAATTTTAGCAAGGGGTGATTTATATCACTGGTAACTTGCTCCGTTGAAGCTGTGAGGTTACATCAGTAGAAGTAGAGTATCAGAGGATATGACACCAAACACAATGTATATCAACAAACGTTGACATTCTGGCGCGTTGTCTTCTCTGAGCCAACCAGCCTAACCTTCTTAGGCTATGTGTGAGAATATTGTACACAGGAATATTGTCTGATGTAAATATTATGTTCTAAATGTCATCACATTGGGTGTTGACTTTTGGTTACTAAATCCAATGTAATGATATTTATAAAGTGGATATTTAGGACAAATGTAACGAAATAGCGATCACCGTTATGGCAAGAAGCACTGAAGAAGTTCCAAAAACAGCTTTCTAGATCTTGACATATACACTAATATGTCAGTAGGGCAGTTATTCAAGTTTCCCCATATTAATAACCTCTTGTTCAGGCTCAGTTAGCCATTGTATATTTATCTATATGTGTGTGTGGGTATCTGTGTCTGCATGTTGTGTGTGTTAACACACACACATACATATATATATATATATATATATTTATATATAAATAACTTTTTTCATTGTTAATATGAATAGGATAAAGTAATTAACCATTAAAGAACTACATCCTTGTGTAAAACTAGGCGCAGAATGAGACAGATTTACTAAGCAAGCTGTCATCCAGTTTTCAAAGGGTTTCTTGGATTTTTGGGTGCTCCTGCAAGACAACAAGCTACCATCTTCAACAAAAAATAGTTCACTTTATAGAAAGTTTAATTAATTACTAATTCTCAGAAATTTGTATGTAAAAATCTCGAGATCATAAATTTGACCTAGAAAAATATTGACTGCAGAATATTAATTAACACTGTATCTTCAAAGTAAAAGTCTAAAGGTAAATGTTGACGTACTATTTATAACTTGACTTCTTCTATGTAGCTTTTAGCTTTGTATGTGTGTGTGTGTATATATGTGTACATTATGTAGTTCTTTCTACTGCATTATAAAGTTCATCAACTATATCGGAAAGGTAAAATAATCGTAGTTGATATTCGAAGTTGATATTCTTCTCTGTCGATCATTAAGAAAGTGAATATATTTAAGCAAGTGTAGATTACTATTCTTAACTCCTCATCCAAGTAGCTAAAAGTTATATATTTATATATATATACATATATATATATATACATATATATATATATCCAACACTTTCCTCTCGCCTTTTGGAAAGACAGCACTCCACGAGCATAAAAGGCTTTAAGAATTTTATTTGCCAACAGGAACGCTTTTCAGCCTTATCGCCTTCGTCAACCTGAAAAACGCCATTTTGGCTACACTTAAATATCATCTGATCGCCATATCCATTACCCAAATACAATGAAATGAAACCAAATTTCCAACATTGTGCATTTACACTCTATCCTCCCATCATTACTCATTTAATCATTTAGCAATTCCAAATATTAATTACATTTAAATATCTTACTTGCATTCATCTCCATAACAATGTTAATAGGTTACACAATAGCCATACATAAGCTACTGGTTTCATTATTACAAATTATTTTCAACAAACTAAAACTCTATTCAACTTCCCATTGAGGATCCTACCAAGAGACCTTAACTTATGTCACATATATTTATAGTTCCCTACTACAGTTGTGTGCTTATTACTAGCAATAACAATAGGAAGCGATCTCTAGTAGATTCATCTCCCTAACGATGTTAATATGTTGCACAATAGCCGTACATTAGCTACTAGAATATAATTATTTCAAATTCTCTTCAATCAAATTAACAATCTATTCAACATCTCATTGATGATCATACCAAAAGATCTTAACTCATATTGCATACATTTATAACTACCCGCTACAGTCGTGTGCTTTTTACCAACAATGACAATAAATTTAAAAACGCTCGCTGGGACTATAATAAGAGAATATCCAAGCTTATCATCATATTTGAGTCGGACCCCGTAAAAGATCTGCACTCTTTTGGGTAACTAATAATGATGGGTCCATTCATCATCTCACAGATAACTTATTTCAAACTACTTACCATATTGTATTGATAAATATAGGATAAAATCTCAATTGATTTTCATGTTCTTACTATACAAATTACAAAATGTCCAATACTTGTGAAATACAAATTCATCACTCACTAATATGAGACATTACTAATTAAATAAACTCATTAACATCTCAGTAGAGATGAATGTACAACTCTTCACTGCTGTTCAACCCATATGGTTATTTGATATCTAATGCTAATATATACTTGGACTCTAATTTTCTTAAGTTCTTTTCTCTGTCCCCTCCTCGAATGTCTTTCTTTATTCCACCTATTACGCTGTACCTCACATCTTCTACTCTCCCCCTATGAACCTCATGTATATGTCGGGCAACTGGGTAAAAATCATCTTTATTGAGAATAGCTCTCAAATGTTGCAAAATTCTTTTATGCACTTGCAGTTTAGTACTCCCTACATAAATTTTAGGACAGCTGCATTTTAAGATGTAAACTACAAAGTCACTTTTGTAATTGTATCTGCCTTTGATGGTATGGATCATTCTGTCTCCCCTTTTAATAACTTTGATATTTTCTCCATTTCTACATGCCTTGCATTTGGAGCATTTATAGAAACGGTCCTGAGTATTAAACCAACTTTTGTTGGATTTTTGTTGTCTCACATCGCTCTTTACCAATATGTCCTTCATAGATGTCCCTTTCCTGTAGGTGACTAGTGGCCTGCTCAATAATTCATCCCCTATAACGGGGTCACTTTTCAGAATCTGCCAGTGTTTTTGCAACAATTTTCTCATTTGAATGTGGGCAGTGTTGTAAGTCATTATAAATCTCACAGTTCCTGTATCTTTCACTATTGCTTTCCCCTTCTCACTATGGATATTTTTATTCTCTCTCAATAGTGTGGAAAACAATAAAGTGTCTCTTGATCGGGACTTCACTTTTCTGATGGCTCTATCAAGGTGGTCTCTGAATATCCTCTATTCTGCAGTCTCTCAACCATTTCATCCTGAACAACATTAAAACTCTTCCATACTGCAAATTCTTTTCACTCTCAATAATTCTCCAAAAGGAATGTTATCTTTCAAAGGTTGGGGATGATACCTGGTAGCATGTGAAATACTGTTCCCTGCAGTAGGTTTTCTAAACACTGTTGTTTCTATTTTGTTGTTTTCAATAGTCACTTTCACATCCAAAAATTCAATTTCTTGTGTATGAACTTTCCCAGTGAATCTCAAATTACAATCATTCATATTGATCTCTTCAATGAACTTCTTGGCAGTAATCATATCTCCTCTCCAGATTACAAAAATATAATCTATGTATCTAAGCCACATGAGGATATTCTCATTCCATTTATCTAAGGGGGGGATTGTCCTCCCACCAACCCACGTATAAGTTGGCATAACTTGGAGCGAAGCAAGTTCCCATCGCTGTTCTGCGTTTTTGCAAAAAAATCTCATTATTTAAGAAAAACATGTTATGTTGTAGGCACCATTGTATCATTTGACTTAACAATTTACTGTGTTGATAAAAATTAATTGGTCTTACTCTCAAGAAATACTCAACAGCATTAACCCTTAACTTATGCGGTATACTAGTGTACAAAGCTGTTACATCTAGCGTCATCAACAAGAATTCCTTCTCCCAACTCACATCAAAGATCCTTTTTTTAAAATCCGTACTGTCTTTCAAATATGAAGATGAATTTCTTACTAACGGATGTAAAAATGTGTCAATATATTGCGACACAGCTTCAAATAGGCTCCCTCTAATTGAGACTATATATCTCCTTGGAGGCTTAATAGCATTTTTATGGATTTTAGGTATCAAGAAGCACACTGGGAGTTTAGGAAAATCAACCTTTAAAAATCCATATTCCTGATCGCTAATGAGTCCTTTGTCTCTCCATTGCTTCAATTCAATATCAAATTGGGTCTTTATATCTTCCACATGTTTTTTGTCAATCCTCTGATTACACGTTGTATCATTCAACTGTTTATGAGCTTCATCTATGTATTCTTGTATTTGCCAGATCACAATATTTCCTCCTTTATCTGAACCTCTGATAACAATTTGTGGATTCTTTGCCAATTTATTCAATGTCTTGTAATAACCACTTCTATTAGCCATTGATTTCGTCATCTCTTTGAGTCTAAGAGCTTTTAATCCTTTTGTTACTGTATCTGAAAACTGGTCAATCAAATCTCCACAGGGAGCTGGAACTGTTCTTGATTTAAGTTTAAGACCTGAGGCACCTTCTTTGTCTAATCGTACTCCTTCTAACTCCAGTCTTGCAACCACTTGTTCTTCATCTATTGCCCCCATTGCATTCCCTTCCAATTCCCATTGTTCTCTCATCAAGGTCATATCTTCTGTTAGCAAATTGTCACTCCCCATATTGCCAATATCTTCACTCACTTGTTCTGGTAACTCTCCAATTTGAGGTATCTTCCTTCTCTTGATTCCATGGATTTTTAACAACTTTAATTTATGAATTAACAGGAAAATATCTATACTGCTTTGTTCATAGTCAAAACTATTGGGATGGCAAAAAGAGAGGCCTAGAGATAGATTCCTTATATCTTCATCTTCCAATACAACATCAGATGAATTGATAACAGTCTTATCGTCTAATAACACAGTTTGTTGCTTCGTGTCATTTTCTCGCCTTCTTCGGTATGTGTTTCTCTTCCCCCCTCATCTTTTCTGCCTCTTCCTCGTGGTCTGCTTGCCCCCCGCCACGGTCTGTGAGTTGTTCTTCGATCTTTCCTTAAAAAATCTAATTCTTCTTGCAACAAAGTATATGTTTTCATTCGTGTGGATTCCTCAACATCCGTGTCAAAGCTTTCACTTATATCAGCATTTTATTTCTTCCTTTAAATATTAACAGCTTTAGTTGATGACTCATTCTCTTTCTGTCTTCTCCAATAATCACATTTTTATGCAAACGTATATGTCTGTCCTGTCTCATAGTCCATGGTATCTCTGTTAAATTTGTGTGATTTTTTCTGAATGATATCTTCCTCTATTTTAGCTAAACGTTCCTCCATAGTACAGTTCAATGATTCAACCAACTTTTTGTCTGAGAAAGTATCAATTTCCTTGACAATACTTTCAATTTTTTTCCATCACCTTTTCTCTGTCTATCTGGGCATATTTGATTAATATTTTCATCATCCCTGCATTGAAGCATCATGGGCTGCCCACTCTTTCAATAACTCTGGATGGGGATCTTCATATGTAGGCATGATAAAAATCTGTAGTCCTCTTGGGACTCTCTCCGATTCCAAATATCTATTGAGAGATTCACATTCCCACCATTTATTTAATTCTCTTTTTTTTATCTTTCTAATTCTTTAAATGTTCCATAAATATCAGATCTTCCACTGGTCCATTCTCCACTTAATTGGTTTTGTTTCCCCGTGATTGATTTGAATAATGCTAATTCTGCTCGTAATTTTCTATTTTCATACGTATTTAGGGTTTTGCTAGCCATCTTTTTCTTTAGGCGTATAAAATTAACAAATGTAAACTGAAACTCCTTGTAATGCTCGTGCGTCGCTTACTGTTCAGTATAAAATATAATTATCGAAGCGACGTTTGACTCTGCTTTGTTAAAGTAAAAGGAAGCAGTGCCTACTGGCTCCCGGTGCGCCGTCGACCCCGGCGTCCTCTGACCCCGTAGCAAACTCACCCCCTGGGCCTGCACCGCGATCTCCGTCTTATTCGTATTCCCAGCGGGGACAGAAAGGTAAATAGGAAACCACTTTTGTTCGGCGTTCCCTTCCTGCACCAGACCGTCAATGGTGCCAGTCTAATGACGCGCCCCACCGAGTCTTAAATCCAACACTTTCCTCTCGCCTTTCGGAAAGACAGCACTCCACGAGCATAAAAAGCTTTAAGAATTTTATTTGCCAACAGGAACGCGTTTCGGCATTACTGCCTTCGTCAACCTTAAAAACGCCATTTTGGCTACACTTAAATATCATCTGATCGCCATACCCATTACCCATATAATAATGAAATGAAACCAAATTTCCAACATTGTGCATTTACACTCTTTCTTCCCATCATTACTCATTTAATCAATTAGCAATTCCCAAAAATTCTTACATTTAAATGTCTTACTTGCATTCATCTCCCAAGCGATGTTAATTGGTTACACAATAGCCATACATAAGCTACTGATATCATTATTACAAATTCTTTTCAACAAACTAAAAATCTATTCAACTTCTCATTGAGGATCCTACCAAGAGACCTTAACTTATGTCGCATATATTTATAGTTCCCTACTACAGTTGTGTGTTTATTACTAGTGATAACAATAGGAAACGATCTCTAGTAGATTTGTCTCTCTAACGATGTTAATAGGTTGCACAATAGCAGTACATTTGCTACTAGAATATCATTATTTCAAATTCTCTTCAATCAAATTAACAATCTATTCAACATCTCATTGATGATCATACCAAAAGATCTTAACTCATATTGCATACATTTATAACTACCCACTACAGTCGTGTGCTTTTTACCAACGATGACATCATTTTTATATATATATATATACATATCACTGAAAAAAACAAAGGTTACATGGACGTTAAAGTTAGGTTCTGAATGTACGCGTACAAAACTGTTGAAATTCATCAGTTATAATTACCTGAGCTAACTATACCTTGCACTCCCGTAATGCTCTGCTTAGGACCTCACATATTACATCATTCATGATGATGTCAGTGACATCACCAATGACATCACTGATGACATCTCTTATGACATCACTGATGACATAACTGATGACATCATTCAGTGAGTGTAAGTGGTTGTATCATTGTGTGAATGGTTGTGTGAGTGGCTCTATGGATGAATAAGTGGTTGAATCATTTGCTGTATGGGAGACTGAATGGATGTGTGAGTTGCTGTAGGGGTGAGCAAGTGACTGAGTAACTGCATTTCATTTTGTTAGTGGGTTTGTGGGTGGTTGTATGTGTGAGAGAGTGAGTGTCAGAATGGCTGTCTGGGTAAGTGAATTTGTGTCACTTTATTGTTGAGTGACTTGGTGATTCAGTTACTGTATGAGTGAGTCAGTGAGTGTCTTAATGGCTGTAAGTATAACTGAGTGGCTGTGTCAGTGAGTGTATGGGAGTATCAGTGGGTGTATCAGTGCCTGTATCCTATGTGAGAATGTGTGTTAGTCAGTGAGTGGCTGTGTTACTGGCTGCATGGGTGACTGAGTGGGTATGTGAGTGCCTGTTCATGTGAGTGAGTTGGTGTGTGAATAGTTGTATAGCTGCATGATTGTGTGTGTAAGTGACTGTACTGATGAGTCAGTGACTGTGTCAGTGACTGTATGGGTGAGTGTGTGGATGTGTCAGTGCTTCTACAGCTGATTGACTGGATGTGTTACAAGATGAGTGATCTATTAATGGGCTGCATGAGTTATTGTATCGTGTATGAATGGGCATGTCAGTGCGTGTATGGGTGTATGAGTGGGTGTGTAAGTAACTGTATGAGTCTGTCAATACCTCAGTTAGTGGTGTATGGGTGAGTGAGTGGTTGTGTCAGAGGCTGTTTGACTTAATGAATGTCTGTATATCACTAGTTTTATGCTTCTCTGAATAAGTATGTGAGTAGATGTGTGTGTATGGGTATACAAGAGTTAGTATCAGCAAATGAGTGGGTGTATGACTGCTTGTGTGGATGATGTCAACAGTGATGTCATTTGCGATGCCATCAGTGTTGTCCTCAGTGATGTAACTGACCATGCCATGAGTGATGTCCTATGTGAGGTCATATACAGTGCATTACGGGAGCACAGGCTATAGTTAGCTCAGGTAATATAACTGCTGAATTTCTACAGTTTTGTATGAGTAAATTCAGAACCTAAATATAACATCCATGTAACCTTTATTTTGTCAGTGAATTTCTAAGGTTTTTTTCATTCTAGTTCGTAACTATAACATCCCTGTAATTTTTTTAAAGTGAATTTCTAAGGTTTTTTTAAATTCTATCTACTAATTATAATATAATGTCCATGTAACCTTTGTTTTTTCACTGAATTTCTAAGGGTTTTACAATTCTATTTTTTCAACTTTAATGTTCCTTTAACCTTTTGTTTTTTTGGAACGTATCAGGTTTGTTTAAGTGTATTTTAAAACTATAACTTATGTATATTTTGTTTTTTTTTTAGGTAATTATATATTTTTTCTCATACATACTTAGATATTAAAGCCAGATATCTGGGGAAAAAGTGTTCGGAATCCTTTCATTAAGCTCTCTGCCACAGTGAAATACACAAACCCTGTACAGTGTTGCAAATTGAATTGAAGAGGCCCAATACTTCTTATAAAAGTGCTGCTGATACTGTTTTATACTTTTTTCAATATTTACACAGTTCTGAAGAAGTATTGTAAAATTATTATTATTTTTTAAAATTAATTTTGGCACCATCTGCGGTTCAGGAGAAGCAGAGCAGTGAAGCTCTATGGTTTCTATTCCAATCATTTGAATAGAATGAATCTGTGGATTTGTGATAATTTTAAAAAAATGACAATGTCCACCCCAGCGTTTCCCATATAAACAGAAGACTCAACATATTTACAACTCACAAACATATTTTATTTATTTATGATAAAACACAAAACTTATATTACAATTTTCGTGGAACCACGACTCCAGTTCGAAACCACAGAGCCACTCGATGCGTGAAGAGCAATCTAGCATTTTATTGGTTACTTTTGAACTATACTTAGGGACATATTTATGCTCTGTTTGTGCTGAAATAGCATCATTTTGTTTACGCTATTTCAGCGCAAACTTAACTCCATATTTATATTTTGCTGCTAGACCCATCTAGCTTTAAAATACTGGAGTCAAAGTCATTTTTTGCCTGCGGAAAACTACCTTGCGTTAATGAGATGCAAAGTAGGCGTTCATGGGCAAAAAATGACTCTAAGGCCCAGGTGCCTTATTTATCCTCCTGTGCAAAAATGGTGCTCGGGAGGAGGGCGGGCCTAACTAATGGCGCTAAGCTAGCTTAGCGCCATGATTTAACGCTGGATCAGGGCTGGCTTTAGGGGACCTGTGGGTCCCACTGAGAAAATTCTCACTGCTGTTCAGGTAGCAGTCATTAAAGAAAGACCACTAGCCCAGGGGAAATGCATTATTGTCGTATCTCTAATTCCAGCCCTTGAGGCTGTTACCAAAGCCAGCGTTCCAAACGCTATAGCATTACATCCACGTTGGATTCAATGGGCAACATCTCTGACAGCCACTGATATAGACTATATTTTTGACCCAAGATTACAAACACAAGAATTTTTGCAGTATGAACTAGAATACCCAGTTCCGGCAAATACATTGGCTATTGATCAATACCAAAGAGTCATGTACACCGACGGCTCAGCACAACCTGCAATAGGCACAAAGCATCAATAATTTGCTGCTTGTGCAGTCATAAGCGTCTATATGGATGGTAGTAAGTTCTACCAACAACATACTTTCCTGCAAACCCTAGGGGATTGCACTGCACAACTGGCAGAGCTAAAGGCTCTGGTGATGGCACTGGAACATACAGCCTACTCACCTAGCACCGATTGTCTGTGTTTCGTACTACTGTGTCCAGTTCTTCAATGAATATCTGCATTACTGGCGCCAGAATGGGTTCAGAGATTCCAAAGGTAACACCATCAAACACAGGCTTCTGTGGGGTAAAGTAGTGGATCTGAAGGAAACGCTACCAGATGTCCATGTTGTAGATACACTTGGCCACCAGCGTGTTGAAATACATGTTGCTGGAAATACACAGGCTGATGAAGCAGCCAAATCAGCAGTAGCTATAGCTTCTGTTGCTGCAGTAACTCGTTCTAGAACGAAACTGGACGATGACATATGGGCTTCTGTGAAAGCCACGGCTGAAGGCACGCCTTTACCAAAAGCATTTCCTGCTAAATATTCCTACCGAATGGGAGGCTTCTTAGACGCAGAAGTAAAAATATCAGGCGTGGGAGTTCGGGTAATTCCCAATAAAGACATAAGACCAGAGCTGATCAAAGCAGCGCATGAGGGGGTTGCCTTTGCCCATGCTGGTGAGGCAGCTACAATATCAATATTGCAGGCTTGTTATTGGTGGCGAGGTCTATACGAACAGACCAAGCAGTATGACCTTTGTTGTGATATCTGCCAACAAATTAACGGGTCCACTGTCAGGCGCCCACCGCAGACACCCCTCCTAGTTTCTAACAAACCATTATAAAGTGTGTACTTGGACCATTGCGGTCCCCTGACACCGGACAGTGCATACAAAAACCTCTTAGTCACTGTTGACTCCTGCTCCAGATTTCTATGGGATGGCCACAATGCTCGGCTGACGCCCAGACTGTTATTAAAGATTTGCAAGTCTTTATCGGCACATATGCAGTTGCGGCTTTCCACTCAGACCAGGGCCCTGCTTTTGCCTCAAGGGTATTCAAGGACGCCATGGCTTTGTTAGCGGTCCAACTCCATTACTCGTCTCTATTTCATCCCAAGGTAAATAGTGTAGTGGAGCAACAAAACCAAGATTTAAAGCAATCCTTAACAGCCAGAATATTAGGTGCGGATCATAGTTGGCTTAATCACCTGTCTGGAGTCGAAAGAGCACTTAATAACCTGCCTGAAAGCTCCCTGGGGGTTTGTACTTCATACGAGTGCCTGTTTGGAACTCAAATGTATGTTCCACATCTTGATGGTCCTGGCGTGGAGGTGGCAGAAAAACCCTTTGACATAAATGAACGTGTCACTGTCTTGCAGGAGTTACAGTTCCGTGACGACAAGGCTTCTGCCAATGCTGCCCCGTAGGAATTAAGGATGTACCAATAAAATCTACTGGCTGGATTCCAAATGTACGGTACCAGAACTGTTATTCTACCACCGCTGCCTGGTTCTAAACAAAACAGCTTTGTCTCCATCGACTATGTCAAGGTATATCACGTGGGCAATCCTTCACAGCAGACCAAGAGGAACAACCAGTAGTACCCGAATCTCTCTACTTGTCAAGATGTCCCTCTACAAGTTTTGTGCAGCAACGCTGACACCTCTCTGAGCTTGGGGAAGGTGGAAAATGATCTTGCATTAGTTCCACTAACATCTATTACAACAAGCAACACAGAACTTGCTGATCGATTTGACTCAGCTTCTACACAAAAGGATGGCGTCATTTACAGTGAACCATCGCAAGAGACCCCTACCAGTTCTCCTCCTTCTAATACAGCCCCAGTTTTTGCACTAACTGTCTCTGGATACTTTGACAACATCAATGACACCATTACAGACTAATTTTCCTCTTCTACACCTGAACTGCCGCAAACAAGTTAGCTGAAAAATTGGCTTAAGACAAATTACTTTATTGTCCCATGGAACCATCTGTGGCTTTCCTTTACTGTATTAGCTTTCCTCCTTTGGATTGGCTTTGCTATCACTTTCTTTCTATTAATAAAACGTCCTAAAACCCCCTTTTTCTTCTCACAAGGTCTGAAGAGACCTGTCTTTCGTGAACAATTCGGCTATATCAATTCCTTATGGGATTGTTTGGGATAAAGGCACATTTGATATATACAGCCCGACAGAGGTCATTCAAATACCATATGTTTAAACTTTCTATAACGATGTAATAATACCCGGTGTTGGTTTTGATGACTGGGATGTGAAAACAGTTAATTCTATGATGACTGAGTTGCAGTATTTTACTGCATTTGAAAGTGAGGACATTTATCAATCCAAACAAAACTATGGTGACATGTTTTTCTATAATTATTATGAACACCATTTCATTCAGAGAGCAAGTACCCCAAAGACTATTTTTAATTACACACAATGGGAACATTGTCCGACTCCATCACAAGGGAGTTCTAAAACATGTTTTGAAAAACGCACATATTTTTCTGGCCACAATGTTAAAAATGCTGAGTCATATTATTTCAAATTGCCATTTATGTAAAATGTACATACATTATTGACAGATACAAATTCAATTTATTTGGATTCCTTTGTCTCCCAGCTGGGTATAGAAGGCTATGAGTATTGGTTGAAGTCGCTTTACTTAAAAAGTGTGTGGGGAACAAAAAATTGGTAAATAGGGGGGAAGGAATCTTTAATTAGAGCATGCCTGATACCTGTTCAAATTATATTTTTAAATGAAACTGTACAACAGACAGCTGTTTAGGTTTAGCAAAAATGAAGGATTTGAATGCGCCCCTACTCCTGCCCCTACAAAGTTTTACAAATGGCAAAAGTATATAAACGCAACTGAAGATCAGCTCGATGAATTGGTCCAAAACAGCACTTTTAATGCTTCACTTTCACGTCCTGGTGGGTGGATATTGCGGCCAATGGATACCAGTGGGTGCCATAAACGTTTTATAAACTCCACAGGGGGTGTTAGAAGAAGTAGGCCTGACCCTCCCTATGTGTCATAGGAACATGCGGGTATAGTAACAACATACAGTGTAGAAAAACTATGCCAGCAATGATTGAAGAGTTCCTCACTTAGATGCTGTTAGAAAACACCTCAGTCTCCTGTCTAATAACACTGACGTACAGGATTTCCTGTTAGGCCCCAGAAAACAACGCAGAAAGTGCTTCTTATATGCAGTCTACATTGAAATTTGGAAGCTTTCTCAATAAAAAGCCACCGCCCGGTTAAGGCAAATAGATCAGGAAAACTTACAAAAGGCATTAACTGTTGTAGATAATGGGATTATACCCTGTCCGACCGAATATACACCTTAAACAACATTGTTTCTTCTGCAGTACACATAATACAAAGTGACATGTCCTCTTTACACCATGGATAGAATCAACTAATATCAATTATGCAGTTAGGTTGGACACTACAAACCCTGAAGGTCACGTTTCCTGGCAACACGTTAGCACAAGAGACATATTTTCACATTTAATTTAACACGACAACAACTAATGGCTAAAAAAGAAGCAACTTATGTCATGTTAAACATTGAGCAATTAGAAAAGTTGCCTTTTGCTGTGGCTGAAATACCATCTGCTGAGTGGTTAATACATGGGGTCATTAATCTGCCTGTTTCAACACTTCAATTCAAGTCCTGCTTAAAACACATTCCAGTGGGCAGATATGAAAGGCTAGGCAATAGTTACATCCATGAGGTGTGGGATCTACCTTTCTCGTACAAATGTTTCAGTGGCATGAAAGAGGTCTTTCTTAGCGGTAGTGAATGCAAGACTTCTGTCAGTCATTTGATGTTTTGTAAACAGCTGTCCATGCACGGGAGTGTAACGCTTCAACAGTGAACTTGGCTTGTTATCTGAAGGGAGTCTCAATCCCCTTGATTAGACCTGCATTCCAGGTGATCTCGAATGGCAGCTATGTCCTCCTCAATAGTGAGAGCTGTTGTGGGACGCGAGTAGAAATAGCTTATATCGTTTTGGTCTCTAAGATTGTTACATGCTGCGGGAATGTACTTGTTCCTCCTACACAACAGAGGGAAATAGCTGAAATTTGACACCCATATCGCTACTTCACATGTGAATTTTGACAAGCTGAGCAGACTCAAGGCTTTATTTTTTTAAAAACATGTGACGCTCAGATCTGCACGTGAGACTTGTGCTCTTCAGGTTGCGAGGTCATCAGCAGAGATACATTCCCTTTTAAGTACTAACTTTCCGAGACACTTTGGTGAGCTCCTGGGACGAAAATTTAATGCGTCCAGTAGTACTGGAATCGCAAATTTCTTTAAGGCTGTTGGTTCTGGTTTCGTTCACACCTTCTCCTCTATATTTGGCTTAATACCTTCAGCATCGTTGTGTGAATGGGTGTGTGAGTGGGTCTATGGATGAATAAGTGGTTGAATCATTTGCTGTATGGGAGACTGAATGGATGTGTAAGTTGCTGTATGGGTGAGCAAGTGACTGAGTAACTGCATTTCATTTTGTTAGTGGGTTTGTGGGTGGTTGTATGTGTGAGAGAGTGAGTGTCAGAATGGCTGTCTGGGTAAGTGAATTTGTGTCACTGTATTGTTGAGTGACTTGGTGATTCAGTTACTGTATGAGTGAGTCAGTGAGTGTCTTAATGGCTGTAAGTATAACTGAGTGGCTGTGTCAGTGAGTGTATGGGAGTATCAGTGGGTGTATGAGTGCCTGTATCCTAAACTGAGTGGGTGTGTCAGTTTTTTAAATAGGATATTGACTGGACATGTGAGAATGTGTGTTAGTCAGTGAGTGGCTGTGTTACTGGCTGCATGGGTGACTGAGTGGGTATGTGAGTGCCTGTTCATGTGAGTGAGTTGGTGTGTGAATAGTTGTATAGCTGCATGATTGTGTGTGTAAGTGATTGTACTGATGAGTCAGTGACTGTGTCAGTGACTGTATGGGTGAGTGTGTGGATGTGTCAGTGCTTCTACAGCTGATTGACTGGATGTGTTACAAGATGAGTGATCTATTAATGGGCTGCGTGAGTTATTGTATCGTGTATGAATGGGCATGTCAGTGCGTGTATGGGTGTATGAGTGGGTGTGTAAGTAACTGTATGAGTCTGTCAATACCTCAGTTAGTGGTGTATTGGTGAGTGAGTGGTTGTGTCAGAGGCTGTTTGACTTAATGAATGTCTGTATATCACTAATTTTATGCTTCTCTGAATAAGTATGTGAGTGGATGTGTGTGTATGGGTATACAAGAGTAAGTATCAGCAAATGAGTGTGTGTATGACTGCTTGTGTGGATGATGTCAACAGTGATGTCATTTGCGATGCCATCAGTGTTGTCCTCAGTGATGTAACTGACCATGTCATGAGTGATGTCCTATGTGAGGTCATATACAGTGCATTACGGGAGCACAGGCTATAGTTAGCTCAGGTAATATAACTGCTGAATTTCTACAGTTTTGTATGAGTAAATTCAGAACCTAAATATAACATCCATGTAACCTTTATTTTGTCAGTGAATTTCTAAGGTTTTTTTCATTCTAGTTCTTAACTATAACATCCCTGTAATTTTTTTCAAGTGAATTTCTAAGGTTTTTTTAAATTCTATCTACTAATTATAATATAATGTCCATGTAACCTTTGTTTTTTCACTGAATTTCTAAGGGTTTTACAATCCTATTTTTTCAACTTTAATGTTCCTTTAACCTTTTGTTTTTTTGGAACATATCAGGTTTGTTTAAGTGTATTTTAAAACTATAACTTATGTATATATATATTTTTTTTAGGTAATTATATATTTTTTCTCATACATACTTAGATATTAAAGCCAGATATCTGGGGAAAAAGTGTTAGGATTCCTTTCATTAAGCTCTCTGCCACAGTGAAATACACAAACCCTGTACAGTGTTGCAAATTGAATTGAAGAGGCCCAATACTTCTTATAAAAGTGCTGCTGATACTGTTTTATACTTTTTTCAATATTTACACAGTTCTGAAGAAGTATTGTAAAATTATGATTATTTTTAAAATTAATTTTGGCACCATCTGTTGTTCAGGAGAAGCAGAGCAGTGAAGCTCTATGGTTTCTATTCCAATCATGTGAATAGAATGAATCTGTGGATTTGTGTTAATTTTAAAAAAATGACAATGTGCACCCCAGCGTTTCCCATATAAACAGAAGACTCAACATATTTACAACTCACAAACATATTTTATTTATTTACGATAAAACACAAAACTTATATTACAATTTTCGTGGAACCACGACTCCAGTTCGAAACCACAGAGCCACTCGATGCGTGAAGAGCAATCTAGCATTTTATTGGTTACTTTTGAACTATACTTAGGGACATATTTATGCTCTGTTTGTGCTGAAATAGCACCATTTTGTTTACGCTATTTCAGCGCAAACTTAACTCCATATTTATATTTTGCTGCTAGACCCATCTAGCTTTAAAATACTGGAGTCAAAGTCATTTTTTGCCTGCGGAAAACTACCTTGCGTAAATGAGATGCAAAGTAGGCGTTCATGGGCAAAAAATGACTCTAAGGCCCAGGTGCCTTATTTATCCTCCTGTGCAAAAATGGTGCTCGGGAGGAGGGCGGGCCTAACTAATGGCGCTAAGCTTGCTTAGCGCCATGATTTAACGCTGGATCAGGGCTGGCTTTAGGGGACCTGTGGGTCCCACTGAGAAAATTCTCACTGCTGTTCAGGTAGCAGTCATTAAAGAAAGACCACTAGCCCAGGGGAAATGCATTATTGTCGTATCTCTAATTCCAGCCCTTGAGGCTGTTACCAAAGCCAGCGTTCCAAACGCTATAGCATTACATCCACGTTGGATTCAATGGGCAACATCTCTGACAGCCACTGATATAGACTATATTTTTGACCCAAGATTACAAACACAAGAATTTTTGCAGTATGAACTAGAATACCCAGTTCCGGCAAATACATTGGCTATTGATCAATACCAAAGAGTCATGTACACCGACGGCTCAGCACAACCTGCAATAGGCACAAAGCATCAATAATTTGCTGCTTGTGCAGTCTTAAGCGTCTATATGGATGGTAGTAAGTTCTACCAACAACATACTTTCCTGCAAACCCTAGGGGATTGCACTGCACAACTGGCAGAGCTAAAGGCTCTGGTGATGGCACTGGAACATACAGCCTACTCACCTAGCACCGATTGTCTGTGTTTCGTACTACTGTGTCCAGTTCTTCAATGAATATCTGCATTACTGGCGCCAGAATGGGTTCAGAGATTCCAAAGGTAACACCATCAAGCACAGGCTTCTGTGGGGTAAAGTAGTGGATCTGAAGGAAACGCTACCAGATGTCCATGTTGTAGATACACTTGGCCACCAGCGTGTTGAAATACATGTTGCTGGAAATACACAGGCTGATGAAGCAGCCAAATCAGCAGTAGCTATAGCTTCTGTTGCTGCAGTAACTCGTTCTAGAACGAAACTGGACGATGACATATGGGCTTCTGTGAAAGCCACGGCTGAAGGCACGCCTTTACCAAAAGCATTTCCTGCTAAATATTCCTACCGAATGGGAGGCTTCTTAGACGCAGAAGTAAAAATATCAGGCGTGGGAGTTCGGGTAATTCCCAATAAAGACATAAGACCAGAGCTGATCAAAGCAGCGCATGAGGGGGTTGCCTTTGCCCATGCTGGTGAGGCAGCTACAATATCAATATTGCAGGCTTGTTATTGGTGGCGAGGTCTATACGAACAGACCAAGCAGTATGACCTTTGTTGTGATATCTGCCAACAAATTAACGGGTCCACTGTCAGGCGCCCACCGCAGACACCCCTCCTAGTTTCTAACAAACCATTATAAAGTGTTTACTTGGACCATTGCTGTCCCCTGACACCGGACAGTGCATACAAAAACCTCTTAGTCACTGTTGACTCCTGCTCCAGATTTCTATGGGATGGCCACAATGCTCGGCTGACGCCCAGACTGTTATTAAAGATTTGCAAGTCTTTATCGGCACATATGCAGTTGCGGCTTTCCACTCAGACCAGGGCCCTGCTTTTGCCTCAAGGGTATTCAAGGACGCCATGGCTTTGTTAGCGGTGCAACTCCATTACTCGTCTCTATTTCATCCCAAGGTAAATAGTGTAGTGGAGCAACAAAACCAAGATTTAAAGCAATCCTTAACAGCCAGAATATTAGGTGCGGATCATAGTTGGCTTAATCACCTGTCTGGAGTCGAAAGAGCACTTAATAATGTGCCTGAAAGCTCCCTGGGGGTTTGTACTTCATACGAGTGCCTGTTTGGAACTCAAATGTATGTTCCACATCTTGATGGTCCTGGCGTGGAGGTGGCAGAAAAACCCTTTGACATAAATGAACGTGTCACTGTCTTGCAGGAGTTACAGTTCCGTGACGACAAGGCTTCTGCCAATGCTGCCCCCGTAGGAATTAAGGATGTACCAATAAAATCTACTGGCTGGATTCCAAAGGTGCGGTACCAGAACTGTTATTCTACCACCGCTGCCTGGTTCTAAACAAAACAGCTTTGTCTCCATCGACTATGTCAAGTTATATCACGTGGGCAATCCTGCACAGCAGACCAAGAGGAACAACCAGTAGTACCCGAATCTCTCTACTTGTCAAGATGTCCCTCTACAAGTTTTGTGCAGCGACGCTGACACCTCTCTGAGCTTGGGGAAGGTGGAAAATGATCTTGCATTAGTTCCACTAACATCTATTACAACAAGCAACACAGAACTTGCTGATCGATTTGACTCAGCTTCTACACAAAAGGATGGCGTCATTTACAGTGAACCATCGCAAGAGACCCCTACCAGTTCTCCTCCTTCTAATACAGCCCCAGTTTTTGCACTAACTGTCTCTGGATACTTTGACAACATCAATGACACCATTACAGACTCATTTTCCTCTTCTACACCTGAACTGCCGCAAACAGGTTAGCTGAAAAATTGGCTTAAGACAAATTACTTTATTGTCCCATGGAACCATCTGTGGCTTTCCTTTACTGTATTAGCTTTCCTCCTTTGGATTGGCTTTGTTATCACTTTCTTTCTATTAATAAAATAATGTCCTAAAACCCCCTTTTTCTTCTCACAAGGTCTGAAGAGACTTGTCTTTCGTGAACAATTCGGCTATATCAATTCCTGATGGGATTGTTTGGGATAAAGTCACATTTGATATATACAGCCCGACAGAGGTCATTCAAATACCATGTGTTTAAACTTTCTATAAAGATGTAATAATACCCGGTGTTGGTTTTGATGACTGGGATGTGAAAACAGTTAATTCTATGATGACTGAGTTGCAGTATTTTACTGCATTTGAAAGTGAGGACATTTATCAATCCAAACAAAACTATGGTGACATGTTTTTCTATAATTACTATGAACACCATTTCATTCAGAGAGCAAGTACCCCAAAGACTATTTTTAATTACACACAATGGGACCATTGTCCGACTCCATCACAAGGGAGTTCTAAAACATGTTTTGAAAAACGCACATATTTTTCTGGCCACAATGCTAAAAATGCTGAGTCATATTATTTCAAATTGCCATTTATGTAAAATGTACATACATTATTGACAGATACAAATTCAATTTATTCGGATTCCTTTGTCTCCCAGCTGGGTATAGAAGGCTATGAGTATTGGTTGAAGTCGCTTTACTTAAAAAGTGTGTGGGGAACAAAAAATTGGCAAATAGGGGGAAAGGAATCTTTAATTAGAGCATGCCTGATACCTGTTCAAATTATATTTTTAAATGAAACTGTACAACAGACAGCTGTTTAGGTTTAGCAAAAATGAAGGATTTGAATGTGCCCCTATTCCTGCCCCTACAAAGTTTCACAAATGGCAAAAGTATATAAACACAACTGAAGATCAGCTCGATGAATTGGTCCAAAACAGCACTTTTAATGCTTCACTTTCACGTCCTGGTGGGTGGATATTGCGGCCAATGGATACCAGTGGGTGCCATAAACGTTTTATAAACTCCACAGGGGGTTTAGAAGAAGTAGGCCTGACCCTCGCTATGTGTCATCTG
Organism: Pleurodeles waltl; assembly: GCF_031143425.1. NCBI lineage: Eukaryota > Metazoa > Chordata > Amphibia > Caudata > Salamandridae > Pleurodeles > Pleurodeles waltl. The sequence goes on along the minus strand of NC_090437.1, from coordinate 871,753,072 downwards.
AACATGCGGGTATAGTAACAACATACAGTGTAGAAAAACTATGCCAGCAATGGTTGAAGAGTTCCTCACTTAGATGCTGTTAGAAAACACCTCAGTCTCCTGTCTAATAACACTGACGTACAGGATATCCTGTTAAGCCCCAGAAAACAATGCAGAAAGTGCTTCTCATATGCAGTCTACAATGAAATTTGGAAGCTTTCTCAACAAAAAGCCACCGCCCGGTTAAGGCAAATAGATCAGGAAAACTTACAAAAGGCATTAACTGTTGTAGATAATGGGATTAATACCCTGTCCGACCGAATATACACCTTAAACAACATTGTTTCTTCTGCAGTACACATAATACAAAGTGACATGTCCTCTTTACACCATGGACAGAATCAACTAATATCAATTATGCAGTTAGGTTGGACACTGCAAACCCTGAAGGTCACGTTCCCTGGCAACACGTTAGCACAAGGGACATATTTTCACATTTAATTTAACACGACAACAACTAATGGCTAAAAAAGAAGCAACTTATGTCATGTTAAACATTGAGAAATTAGAAAAGTTGCCTTTTGCTGTGGCTGAAATACCATCTGCTGAGTGGTTAATACATGGGGTCATTAATCTGCCTGTTTCAACACTTCAATTCACGTCCTGCTTAAATCACATTCCAGTGGGCAGATATGAAAGGCTAGGCAATAGTTACATCCATGAGGTGTGGGATCTACCTTTCTCCTACAAATGTTTCAGTGGCATGAAAGAGGTCTTTCTTAGCGGTAGTGAATGCAAGACTTCTGTCAGTCATTTGATGGTTTGTAAACAGCTGTCCATGCACGGGAGTGTAACGCTTCAACAGTGAACTTGGCTTGTTTTCTGAAGGGAGTCTCAATCCCCTTGATTAGACCTGCATTCCAGGTGCTCTCAAATGGCAGCTATGTCCTCCTCAATAGTGAGAGCTGTTGTGGGACGCAAGTAGAAATAGCTGATATCGTTTTGGTCTCTAAGATTGTTACCTGCTACTGGAATGTACTTTTTCATCCTACACAACAGAGGGAAATAGCTGAAATTTGACCCCCATATCGCTACTTCAAATGTGAATTTTGACAAGCTGAGCAGACTCAAGGCTTTATTTTTTTAAAAACATGTGACGCTCAGATCTGCACGTGAGACCTATGCTCTTCAGGTTGCGAGGTCATCAGCAGAGATACATTCCCTTTTAAGTACTAACTTTCAGAGAGAGTTTGGTGAGCTCCTGGGACGAATATTTAATGCGTCCAGTAGTACTGGAATCGCAAATTTCTTTAAGGCTGTTGGTTCTAGTTTCGTTCATACCTTCTCCTCTATATTTGGCTTAATACCTTCACCCATCCACTCAATATTCTCCAGTATTTTGGGGGGATTTCTGATAACTTTGGCTACAATAGGTGGCATTTTGCTATTGCTACTTTTTATGTGCAATGGCTGTCCCATTGCAAAAAGGAGGACTAAAAGTGCTTCCACCAGCTTCAGCTGTGTCGTAAACGCATGTGGCAGTAATTTGGAGCATCACTCCTGGAGCAATTGGAGTGTGACTGGTCTCTGTCATTCGGACCAGTTTTGCATTGTGTGCAGCCCATGTTTTGGTGCCTCTGGTGCTGCTTTGAATATGCACTGAAAGATTGTCTTTTGACCTGTTGAGGTTCTCACTGAGGGCTCATTACCAGACATGCGCTTTGAGGGTGCGTTTACTATGGGAAGCTGTTTATGATTTGCCCTTTGTGGATCATACAGCTCTAAACCCACTGCTGGGCACACCACAGAATGCTACTGCCTTGGCTGGAGCTCAGGCCTTGGAACATGAATGCTTCTTGTTTTTCCTTAGCAATGGATTTCCTAATTTACCACCTGCTGAAGTGGAAGATTTCCTGTCTTCAATTATCCCAAATTTAATTGGCAACTTTCAAAATGACTCTGACTTTTGAATTTCAGCTTTCCCTGACACCACAATTAACATTTTAAATTGACCTTTTAATACATGCTCAAGTGTCTTTTTATCTTGTCCCTATTGACATTTCCATATCTATGCCTTAGGTTGAATTTTAGCAGCTTTTTATATAACAAGGCTTTGAACCACCTTTGAACCAGAAAGGGGAAGATGTTGTGTAGCCATTTTAGCTATAGTTTTTATACACTTTATTTTAGCAAACTAGGCGTGCCGCTGTGCACTTTAACCTAGATACATTCTATTCAGCTTCGTTATATTATTTTAACAATAGCCACATTTGTGGTCTTGTTTTATTTTTCTCCATCTAGCTGTTATTTGCCTAGGTCTGCACTGTGCTCTTAAACAAGGCATTTCTTTAATTCTGTGCTTTCTCAAGGCTGTAGTGAGATAGGTTGCTGGCAAAAGTGGTACGCTCCTATATGGAGGATACACACTCCTATATGGGGATCCTTTCTTGTAACATCAGCTATTTTATTATAAAAACACTACTTTGCCCCATGTACATTAGAGGGAGATTCCAGCCAGATGACCATGACTGTATGCTGATTACTGAGTGCTTTGCTGCATCTGCTTATGTAGACTACAGGCCTCTTGCTCAGCTATGAGGGATGATGTCTTCCCAGGGTAAGCTGAAGGGCAGAATTAGAGCTTAACATGCTGTGCTCTAACATAGCCTAGGTAGGAGCTATTCCTAATGATCTTAGTGACAATATGGTAGCTTTATTTTTATGTTTCAGTCTCCTTATCACAATTTTAGTCTTGTTGTGCTGCATCGTCCTAGCTATTGCAATACATGCTTTAGTCTCTAAGATGCAGTTACTTCAATAAAATCTTATTGAAATATACTCTGCCTCTGATTGTCCTTGCATATGTGAGACTAATGTAACTGATAGAAATGGCTGAGATCTGACTGACCACGATTTCCCTGAGGAGACATTTGTGTCATGCGCCCAGTTGCCCAATCATCCCTGCTCTTGGGTGGAGATGAGGCACTGCTAGTTAGCCGGAACAAAATCTGGATTAGGTCGACAGATGTTACCTGGTGTGGGTTCAGACTCTTTCTCCTGCAGTACAAGTGATTCTGCCACCCAAATCCAGAAGTCTCATTAGGATAATGAGAACCTCTGTGACAATTTGAGCTGGCTGGGACCATGGCTGCCTTGAGGCTGCCCCCGGGGTCCCATAAGCACATCAGGCAAGTGTGTTTTTTCTGCAGTTGCACCTTGTAAATCTATCCAATGAAGACACTTGAGGAACAATCACATTGGCAAAGTTACTGATGCACAAGGTCACTGAAGACATTTCCTTGGCGTCCTTTACACAGCTGTAGTGTAGGAGATGCACCATACATTTACCCAAAGAGGTAGCACTTACTAATTAGCCAATAGAAAGTATGCCAGTTGGGAAGACATTTTGCACAAAATGGTGACTCATCTCGGATAATTATGTATGGCAGGATTCATTAAGACGTGATGCTCATTTTACAGAAATGAAACCTCAATGGGAAGCAATTACGGTCAAACAAAGCAAGTTGAAGCTCCATTTCTGTAAAATACTAATCATCCAAATTGTGTGCACATGGTGTTTTTTCTCTGTATTGTGACCTTGAAAAGTTATCAGTAAACATTGATGGAGGTGTTTGCATCCTTGCTTTTTTTTAGAGCAATATCTCATGTACTGACTGTGATGAGTGGATTCTCTCTTGTCAACTGCTGCTGAGACCCAACCCCCTTCTGCATGCGTGACAGAGGGTTTCATAGTTATAAGGGGTTTGCCACAGGCCAGGCCTTTTGGCCAACACCCACCACACACTGGATTAACATATAGTAATTTAAATAACTTTATGTTAAAAAAACCTTTCCTTAGAAATTCACTGAAAAAAACAAAGGTTACACGGACGATATAGTTAGAAAATAGAATTTAAAAAACTTAGAAATTCACTTAAAAAACAGAGATCACTGGGATGTTACCTTTGGGCTCACATTTTAAAGGTACAAACACATAGAAATGTACCTGTTATATTCAGAGTTATTTCAAATAACTATAACTCATGCCCTTGGTAACTATATCTGGCGCCCTTGCTATGCACTGCTAATTAACCCAGATATTATTGCACTCATGCCATCTTTTATAACATAATTGATAATATCATTGTAACATTTATTGTACAATTATCCATAAAAAACTGTGCATGGCAGGGCTCAAGTTATAGTTAACTTATGGCATGAGTTATAGTTACTTGAAATAGCTCATACTGCTGAATTTCTATGGTTTTTCGAGCCTAACTACAAGGTCCCTCTAAACCTATATACCAAGATACTATAAAAGTTCAATAGTTTACTTTCTGTACTACTAATGAGTGATACTATTTCTAACATATATCAGGTGTGTGGCTGTGTAACTGTGTGTATCTGTGGTGTGTGAGTGGGTGTCTGAGTCCATGCATGGGTATGTGAGTGGGTGTGTGAGTGTCTGTATGGTGGTATATGCAGGTATGTGAGTAGCTGTGTGGGTGAGTTAGTGATTGTATGAGTGACTATATTGGTAAGTGAGTGGATGTGTCAATGGGTGTATTGGTGAGCGAGAGGCTGTGTGAGTAGCTGTATGGGTGGGTGAGTTGGTGTGTAAGTGACTGTATGGGTGAGTGAGTGGGTGTCTGAATGCTGTATGAGTGAATGAATGGCTGTGTATGTGGCTGTATGGGTTTGTAAGTGGCTGTTTGGTGAAGTGAGTTGGTGTGTGAGTGGCTGTATTGTAGAGTAAGTGCCCGTGTGAATGGATGTATGGTGAGTGGCCAGATATGTGAGTGCTTCTATGGATGTGTGAATGGGTATGTAAGTGGTTGTGTGGGTGTGTGAGTGAGTGTTTGAGTGTTTGTATGGGTGAGGGAGGGGCTATGTTGAGATGCTGTATGGATGAGTGAGTGGGTGTGTGAGTGGCTGTATAGGTGCATACGTGGGTGTGTAACTAGCTCTATGTGTGAGTGTGTGGATCTGTGAGTGGCTGTATGGGTAAGTGACTGGCTGTATGCATAGCTGTTTGGGTGAGTGAGTGGTTGTGTGCATGTCTGTATAAGTGAGTGAGTGGGTGTGTGAGTGGCACTGTGGATGAGTGATTGCTTGTGTGAGTACATATATGGGTGAGTGAGTGGCTATGTTGAGAGGCAGTATGGATGAGTGAGTGGGTGTGTGAGTGGCTGTATAGGTGCATAAGTGGGTGTGTAACTAGCTGTATGTGTGTGGATCTGTGAGTGGCTGTATGGGTAGGTGACTGGCTGTATGCGTAGCTGTATGGGTGAGTGAGTGGTTCTGTGCTTGTCTGTATAAGTGAGTGAGTGGGTGTGTGAGTGGCACTGTGGAGTGTGTGATTGCTTGTGTGAGTGCTGGTATGGGTGAGTGAGTGGCTATGTTGAGAGACTGTATGGATGAGTGAGTGGGTGCGTGAGTGGCTGTATAGGTGCATAAGTGGGTGTGTAACTAGATGTATGTGTGAGTGTGTGGATCTGTGAGTGGCTGTATGGGTAAGTGTGTGGAATGTGTCAGTGCTTCTACATCTGATTGACTGGATGTGTTACAAGACGAGTGATCTATTAATGGGCTGCATGAGTTATTGTATCGTGTATGAATGGGCATGTCAGTGCGTGTATGGGTGTATGAGTGGGTGTGTAAGTAACTGTTTGAGTCTGTCAATACCTCAGTTAGTGGTGTATGGGTGAGTGAGTGGTTGTGTCAGAGGCTGTTTGACTTAATGAATGTCTGTATATCACTAATTTTATGCTTCTCTGAATAAGTATGTGAGTAGATGTGTGTGTATGGGTATACAAGAGTTAGTATCAGCAAATGAGTGGGTGTATGACTGCTTGTGTGGATGATGTCAACAGTGATGTCATTTGCGATGCCATCAGTGTTGTCCTCAGTGATGTAACTGACCATGTCATGAGTGATGTCCTATGTGAGGTCATATACAGTGCATTACGGGAGCACAGGCTATAGTTAGCTCAGGTAATATAACTGCTAAATTTCTACAGTTTTGTATGAGTAAATTCAGAACCTAAATATAACATCCATGTAACCTTTATTTTGTCAGTGAATTTCTAAGGTTTTTTTCATTCTAGTTTGTAACTATAACATCCCTGTAATTTTTTTTAAGTGAATTTCTAAGTTTTTTTTAAATTCTATCTACTAATTATAATATAATGTCCATGTAAGCTTTGTTTTTTCACTGAATTTCTAAGGGTTTCACAATTCTATTTTTTCAACTTTAATGTTCCTTTAACCTTTTGTTTTTTTGGAACGTATCAGGTTTGTTTAAGTGTATTTTAAAACTATAACTTATGTATATATTTTTTTTTTTTTTGGTAATTATATATTTTTTCTCATACATACTTAGATATTAAAGCCAGATATCTGGGGAAAAAGTGTTAGGAATCCTTTCATTAAGCTCTCTGCCACAATGAAATACACAAACCCTGTACAGTGTTGCAAATTTAATTGAAGAGGCCCAATACTTCTTATAAAAGTGCTGCTGATACTGTTTTATACTTTTTTCAATATTTACACAGTTCTGAAGAAGTATTGTAAAATTATTATTATTTTTTAAAATTAATTTTGGCACCATCTGTTGTTCAGGAGAAGCAGAGCAGTGAAGCTCTGTGGTTTCTATTCCAATCAGGTGAATAGAATGAATCTGTGGATTTGTGATAATTTTAAAAAAATGACAATGTCCACCCCAGCGTTTCCCATATAAACAGAAGACTCAACATATTTACAACTCACAAACATATTTTATTTATTTACGATAAAACACAAAACTTATATTACAATTTTCGTGGAACCACGACTCCAGTTCAAAACCACAGAGCCACTCGATGCGTGAAGAGCAATCTAGCATTTTATTGGTTACTTTTGAACTATACTTAGGGACATATTTATGCTCTGTTTGTGCTGAAATAGCACCATTTTGTTTACGCTATTTCAGCGCAAACTTAACTCCATATTTATATTTTGCTGCTAGACCCATCTCGCTTTAAAATACTGGGGTCAAAGTCATTTTTTGCCTGCGGAAAACTACCTTGCGTTAATGAGATGCAAAGTAGGCGTTCATGGTCAAAAAATGACTCTAAGGCCCAGGTGCCTTATTTATCCTCCTGTGCAAAAATGGTGCTCGGGAGGAGGGCGGGCCTAACTAATGGCGCTAAGCTTGCTTAGCGCCATGATTTAACGCTGGATCAGGGCTGGCTTTAGGGGACCTGTGGGTCCCACTGAGAAAATTCTCACTGCTGTTCAGGTAGCAGTCATTAAAGAAAGACCACTAGCCCAGGGGAAATGCATTATTGTCGTATCTCTAATTCCAGCCCTTGAGGCTGTTACCAAAGCCAGCGTTCCAAACGCTATAGCATTACATCCACGTTGGATTCAATGGGCAACATCTCTGACAGCCACTGATATAGACTATGGGGGTCATTCCGACACCGGCGGTCAAGGACCGCCGGGGTCGGCGGGAGCACCGCCAACAGGCTGGCGGTGCCCCACAGGGCATTCGGACCGCGGCGGTTTGGCCGCGGTCAGAACAGGAAAACCGGCGGTGTCCCGCCGGTTTTCCGCTGCCCTGGGAATGCCCCATGGCGGCGCAGCTTGCTGGTCCGCCATGGGGGATTCCGACCCCCTCGCCGCCATCCTGTTCCTGGCGGTTCTGCCCGCCAGGAACAGGATGGCGGTGAGGGGTGTCGTGGGGCTCCTGGGGGCCCCTGCAGTGCCCATGCCAATGGCATGGGCACTGCAGGGGCCCCGTAAGAGGGCCCCACTTTGTATTTCAGTGTCTGCTTTGCAGACACTGAAATACGCAAAGGGTGCCACTGCACCCGTCGCACATCCTCCACTCCGCGGGCTCCATTCGGAGCCGGCATCCTCATGGAGGGGTGTTTCCCACTGGGCTGGCGGGCGGCCTTTTGGCGGTCGCCCGCCAGCCCAGTGGGAAACCCAGAATACCCGCGGCGGTCTTTTGACCGCGCAGCGGTATTCTGGCGGTTCCCTCCAGGCGGGCGGCTCCCGCCGCCCGCCGGGGTCAGAATGACCCCCTATAGTTTTGACCCAAGATTACAAACACAAGAATTTTTGCAGTAAGAACTAGAATACCCAGTTCCGGCAAATACATTGGCTATTGATCAATACCAAAGAGTCATGTACACCGACGACTCAGCTCAACCTGCAATAGGCACAAAGCATCAATAATTTGCTGCTTGTGCAGTCATAAGCGGCTATATGGATGGTAGTAAGTTCTACCAACAACATACTTTCCTGCAAACCCTAGGGGATTGCACTGCACAACTGGCAGAGCTAAAGGCTCTGGTGATGGCACTGGAACATACAGCCTGCTCAGCTAGCACCGACTGTCTGTGTTTCGTACTACTGTGTCCAGTTCTTCAATGAATATCTGCATTACTGGCGCCAGAATGGGTTCAGAGATTCCAAAGGTAACACCATCAAACACAGGCTTCTGTGGGGTAAAGTAGTGGATCTGAAGGAAACGCTACCATATGTCCATGTTGTAGATACACTTGGCCACCAGCGTGTTGAAATATATGTTGCTGGAAATACACAGGCTGATGAAGCAGCCAAATCAGCAGTAGCTATAGCTTCTGTTGCTGCAGTAACTCGTTCTAGAACGAATCTGGACGATGACATATGGGCTTCTGTGAAAGCCACGGCTGAAGGCACGCCTTTACCAAAAGCATTTCCTGCTAAATATTCCTACCGAATGGGAGGATTCTTAGACGCAGAAGTAAAAATATCAGGCGTGGGAGTTCGGGTAATTCCCAATAAAGACATAAGACCAGAGTTGATCAAAGCAGCGCATGAGTGGGTTGCCTCTGCCCATGCTGGTGAGGCAGCTACAATATCAATATTGCCGGCTTGTTATTGGTGGCCAGGTCTATACAAACAGACCAAGCAGTATGACCTTTGTTGTGATATCTGCCAACAAATTAACGGGTCCACCGTCAGGCGCCCACCGCAGACACCCTTCCTAGTTTCTAACAAACCATTATAAAGTGTGTACTTGGACCATTGCGGTCCCCTGACACCGGACAGTGCATACAAAAACCTCTTAGTCACTGTTGACTCCTGCTCCAGATTTCTATGGGATGGCCACAATGCTCGGCTGACGCCCAGACTGTTATTAAAGATTTGCAAGTCTTTATCTGCACATATGCAGTTGCGGCTTTCCACTCGGACCAGGGCCCTGCTTTTGCCTCAAGGGTATTCAGGGACGCCATGGCTTTGTTAGCGGTCCAACTCCATTACTCGTCTCTATTTCATCCCAAGGTAAATAGTGTAGTGGAGCAACAAAACCAAGATTTAAAGCAATCCTTAACAGCCAGAATATTAGGTACGGATCATAGTTGGCTTAATCACCTGTCTGGAGTCGAAAGAGCACTTAATACTCTGCCTGAAAGCTCCCTGGGGGTTTGTACTTCATACGAGTGCCTGTTTGGAACTCGAATGTATGTTCCACATGTTGATGGTCCTGGCGTGGAGGTGGCAGAAAAACCCTTTGACATAAATGAACGTGTTACTGTCTTGCAGGAGTTACAGTTCCGTGACGACAAGGCTTCTGCCAATGCTGCCCCCGTAGGAATTAAGGATGTACCAATAAAATCCACTGGCTGGATTCCAAAGGTACGGTACCAGAACTGTTATTCTACCACCGCTGCCTGATTCTAAACAAAACAGCTTTGTCTCCATCGACTATGTCAAGTTATATCACGTGGGCAATCCTGCACAGCAGACCAAGAGGAACAAACAGTAGTACCCGAATCTCTCTACTTGTCAAGATGTCCCTCTACAAGTTTTGTGCAGCAACGCTGACACCTCTCTGAGCTTGGGGAAGGTGGAAAATGATCTTGCATTAGTTCCACTAACATCTATTACAACAAGCAACACAGAACTTGCTGATCGATTTGACTCAGCTTCTACACAAAAGGATGGCGTCATTTACAGTGAACCATCGCAAGAGACCCTTACCAGTTCTCCTCCTTCTAATACAGCCCCAGTTTTTGCACTAACTGTCTCTGGATACTTTGACAACATCAATGACACCTTTACAGACTAATTTTCCTCTTCTACACCTGAACTGCCGCAAACATGTTAGCTGAAAAATTGGCTTAAGACAAATTACTTTATTGTCCCATGGAACCATCTGTGGCTTTCCTTTACTGTATTAGCTTTCCTCCTTTGGATTGGCTTTGTTATCACTTTCTTTCTATTAATAAAATAATGTCCTAAAACCCCCTTTTTCTTCTCACAAGGTCTGAAGAGACTTGTCTTTCGTGAACAATTCGGCTATATCAATTCCTGATGGGATTGTTTGGGATAAAGTCACATTTGATATATACAGCCCGACAGAGGTCATTCAAATACCATATGTTTAAACTTTCTGTAACGATGTAATAATACCCGGTGTTGGTTTTGATGACTGGGATGTGAAAACAGTTAATTCTATGATGACTGAGTTGCAGTATTTTACTGCATTTGAAAGTGAGGACATTTATCAATCCAAACAAAACTATGGTGACATGCTTTCTATAATTATTATGAACACCATTTCATTCACAGAGCAAGTACCCAAAAGACTATTTTTAATTACACACAATGGGACCATTGTCCGACTCCATCACAAGGGAGTTCTAAAACATGTTTTGAAAAACGCACATATTTTTCTGGCCACAATGTTAAAAATGCTGATTCATATTATTTCAAATTGCCATTTATGTAAAATGTACATACATTATTGACAGATACAAATTCAATTTATTCGGATTCCTTTGTCTCCCAGCTGGGTATAGAAGGCTATGAGTATTGGTTGAAGTCGCTTTACTTAAAAAGTGTGTGGGGAACAAAATATTGGCAAATAGGGGGAAAGGAATCTTTAATTAGAGCATGCCTGATACCTGTTCAAATTATATTTTTAAATGAAACTGTACAACAGACAGCTGTTTAGGTTTAGCAAAAATGAAGGATTTGAATGCGCCCCTATTCCTGCCCCTACAAAGTTTTACAAATGGCAAAAGTATATAAACGCAACTGAAGATCAGCTCGATGAATTGGTCCAAAACAGCACTTTTAATGCTTCACTTTCACGTCCTGGTGGGTGGATATTGCGGCCAATGGATACCAGTGGGTGCCATAAACGTTTTATAAACTCCACAGGGGGTTTAGAAGAAGTAGGCCTGACCCTCGCTATGTGTCATCGGAACATGCGGGTATAGTAACAACATACAGTGTAGAAAAACTATGCCAGCAATGGTTGAAGAGTTCCTCACTTAGATGCTGTTAGAAAACACCTCAGTCTCCTGTCTAATAACACTGACGTACAGGATATCCTGTTATGCCCCAGAAAACAACGCAGAAAGTGCTTCTTATATGCAGTCTACAATGAAATTTGGAAGCTTTCTCAACAAAAGCCACCGCCCGGTTAAGGCAAATAGATCAGGAAAACTTACAAAAGGCATTAACTGTTGTAGATAATGGGATTAATACCCTGTCCGACCGAATATACACCTTAAACAACATTGTTTCTTCTGCAGTACACATAATACAAAGTGATATGTCTTCTTTACACCATGGACAGAATCAACTAATATCAATTATGCAGTTAGGTTGGACACTACAAACCCTGAAGGTCACGTTCCCTGGCAACACATTAGCACAAGGGACATATTTTCACATTTAATTTAACACGACAACAACTAATGGCTAAAAAAGAAGCAACTTATGTCATGTTAAACATTGAGAAATTAGAAAAGTTGCCTTTTGCTGTGGCTGAAATACCATCTGCTGAGTGGTTAATACATGGGGTCATTAATCTGCCTGTTTCAACTCTTCAATTCACGTCCTGCTTAAAACACATTCCAGTGGGCAGATATGAAAGGCTAGGCAATAGTTACATCCATGAGGTGTGGGATCTACCTTTCTCGTACAAATGTTTCAGTGGCATGAAAGAGGTCTTTCTTAGCGGTAGTGAATGCTAGACTTCTGTCAGTCATTTGATGGTTTGTAAACAGCTGTCCATGCACGGGAGTGTAACGCTTCAACAGTGAACTTGGCTTGTTATCTGAAGGGAGTCTCAATCCCCTTGATTAGACCTGCATTCCAGGTGCTCTCGAATGACAGCTATGTCCTCCTCAATAGTGAGAGCTGTTGTGGGACGCGAGTAGAAATAGCTGATATCGTTTTGGTCTCTAAGATTGTTACGTGCTGCGGGAATGTACTTTTTCCTCCTACACAACAGAGGGAAATAGCTGAAATTTGACCCCCATATCGCTACTTCAAATGTGAATTTTGACAAGCTGAGCAGACTCAAGGCTTTATTTTTTTTAAAACATGTGACGCTCAGATCTGCACGTGAGACCTATGCTCTTCAGGTTGCGAGGTCATCAGCAGAGATGCATTCCCTTTTAAGTACTAACTTTCCGAGACACTTTGGTGAGCTCCTGGGACAAATATTTAATGCGTCCAGTAGTACTGGAATCGCAAATTTCTTTAAGGCTGTTGGTTCTAGTTTCGTTCACAGCTTCTCCTCTATATTTGGCTTAATACCTTCAGCCATCCACTCAATATTCTCCAGTATTTTGGGGGGATTTCTGATAACTTTGGCTATAATAGGTGGCATTTTGCTATTGCTACTTTTTATGTGCAATGGCTGTCCCATTGTAAAAAGGAGGACTAAAAGTGCTTCCACCAGCTTCAGCTGTGTCGTAAACACATGTGGCAGTAATTTCGAGCATCACTCCTGGAGCCATTGGAGTGTGACTGGTCTCTGTCATTCGGACCAGTTTTGCATTGTGTGCAGCCCATGTTTTGGTGCCTCTGGTGCTGCTTTGAATATGCACTGAAAGATTGTCTTTTGACCTGTTGATGTTCTCACTGAGGGCTCATTACCAGACATGCGCTTTGAGGGTGCGTTTACTATGGGAAGCTGTTTATGATTTGCCCTTTGTGGATCATACAGATCTAAACCCACTGCTGGGCACACCACAGAATGCTACTGCCTTGGCTGGAGCTCAGGCTTTGGAACATGAATGCTTCTTGTTTTTCCTTAGCAATGGATTTCCTAATTTACCACCTGCTGAAGTGGAAGATTTCCTATCTTCAATTATCCCAAATTTAATTGGCAACTTTCAAAATGACTCTGACTTGTGAATTTCAGCTTTCCCTGACACCACAATTAACATTTTAAATTGACCTTTTAAGACATGCTCAAGTGTCTTTTTATCTTGTCCCTATTGACATTTCCATATCTATGCCTTAGGTTGAATTTTAGCAGCTTTTTATATAACTAGGCTTTGAAACACCTTTGAACCAGAAAGGGGAAGATGTTGTGTAGCCATTTTAGCTATAGTTTTTATACACATTATTTTAGCAAACTAGGCGTGCCGCTGTGCACTTTAACCTAGATACATTCTATTCAGCTTCGTTATATTATTTTAACAAAAGCCACATTTGTGGTCTTGTTTTATTTTTCTCCATCTAGCTGTTCTTTGCCTAGGTCTTCACTGTGTTCTTAAACAAGGCATTTCTTTCATTCTGTGCTTACTCAAGGCTGTAGTGAGATAGGTTGCTGGCAAAAGTGGTACGCTTTGTCTCCAATGTTCACAGAAACATACACACTCCTATATGGGGATCCTTTCTTGTAACATCAGCTATTTTATTATAAAAACACTACTTTGCCCCATGTACATTAGAGGGAGATTCCAGCCAGATGACCATGACTGTATGCTGATTGCTGAGTGCTTTGCTGCATCTGCTTATGTAGACTACAGGCCTCTTGCTCAGCTTTGAGGGATGATGTCTTCCCAGGGTAAGCTGAAGGGCAGAATTAGAGCTTAACATGCTGTGCTCTAACATAGCCTAGGTAGGAGCTATTCCTAATGATCTTAGTGACAATATGGTAGCTTTATTTTTATGTTTCAGTCTCCTTATCACAATTTTAGTCTTGTTGTGCTGCATTGTCCTAGCTATTGCAATACATGCTTTAGTCTCTAAGATGCAGTTACTTCAATAAAATCTTATTGAAATATACTCTGCCTCTGATTGTCCTTGCATATGTGAGACTAATGTAACTGATAGAAATGGCTGAGATCTGAGTGACCACGATTTCCCTGAGGAGACATTTGTGTCATGCGCCCGGTTGCCCAATCATCCCTGCTCTTGGGTGGAGATGAGGCACTGCTAGTTAGCCAGAACAAAATCTGGATTAGGTCGACAGATGTTACCTGGTGTGGGTTCAGACTCTTTCTCCTGCAGTACAAGTGATTCTGCCACCCAAATCCAGAAGTCTCATTAGGATAATGAGAACCTCTGTGACAATTTGAGCTGGCTGGGACCATGGCTGCCTTGAGGCTGCCCCCGGGGTCCCATAAGCACATCAGGCAAGTGTGTTTTTTCTGCAGTTGCACCTTGTAAATCTATCCAATGAAGACACTTGAGGAACAATCACATTGGCAAAGTTACTGATGCACAAGGTCACTGAAGACATTTCCTTGGCGTCCTTTACACAGCTGTACTGTAGGAGATGCACCATACATTTACCCAAAGAGGTAGCACTTACTAATTAGCCAATAGAAAGTATGCCAGTTGGGTAGACATTTTGCACAAAATGGTGACTCATCTCGGATAATTATGTATGGCAGGATTCATTAAGACGTGATGCTCATTTTACAGAAATGAAACCTCAATGGGAAGCAATTACGGTCAAACAAAGCAAGTTGAAGCTCCATTTCTGTAAGATACTAATCATCCAAATTGTGTGCACATGGTGTTTTTTCTCTATATTGTGACCTTGAAAAGTTATCAGTAAACATTGATGGAGGTGTTTGCATCCTTGCTTTTTTTGAGAGCAGTATCTCATGTACTGACTGTGATGAGTGGATTCTCTCTTGTCAACTGCTGCTGAGACCCAACCCCCTTCTGCATGCGTGACAGAGGGTTTCATAGTTATAAGGGGTTTGCCACAGGCCAGGCCCTTTGGCCAACACCCACCACGCACTGTATTAACATATAGGGGGTTATTCTAACTTTGGAGGTGTGTTAATCCGTCCCAAAAGTGACGGTAAAGTGACGGATATACCACCAGCCGTATTACGAGTTCCATAGGATATAATGGACTCGTAATACGGCTGGTGGTAAATCCGTCACTTTTCCGTCACTTTTGGGACGGATAAACACCTCCTCCAAAGTTAGAATAACCCCCATAGTAATTTAAATAACTTTGGGGGTGATTCAGACCTTGGCGGACGGCGGAGGCCGTCCGCCAAGGTTCCGCCGCCGAATGACCGCACTGCGTCAAAAGACCGCGCCGGCCATTCAGACATTTCCGCTGGGCCGGCGGGCGCTCTCCAAAAGAGCGCCCGCCGGCCCAGCAGAAATGCCCCTGCAACGAGGACGCCGGCTCAGAATTGAGCCGGCGTAGTTGCAGGGGTGCGACGGGTGCAGTTGCACCCGTCGCGTATTTCAATGTCTGCAAAGCAGACACTGAAATACTTTGCGGGGCCCTCTTACGGGGGCCCCTGCAGTGCCCATGCCATTGCCATGGAGGATTCAATGGGGCAGCGGTAAACCGGCGGGAGACCGCCGGTTTACCCTTTCTGACCGCGGCTGAACCGCCGCGGTCAGAATGCCCTCGGGAGCACCGCCAGCCTGTTGGCGGTGCTCCCGTGGTCGGTGACCCTGGCGGTCACCGGCCGCCAGGGTCAGAATGACCCCCTTTATGTTAAAAAAACCTTTCCTTAGAAATTCACTGAAAAAAACAAAGGTTACACGGACGATATAGTTAGAAAATAGAATTTAAAAAACTTAGAAATTCACTTAAAAAACAGAGATCACTGGGATGTTACCTTTGGGCTCACATTTTAAAGGTACAAACACATAGAAATGTACCTGTTATATTCAGAGTTATTTCAAATAACTATAACTCATGCCCTTGGTAACTATATCTTGCGCCCTTGCTATGCACTGCTAATTAACCCAGATATTATTGCACTTATGCCATCTTTTATAACATAATTGATAATATCATTGTAACATTTATTGTACAATTATCCATAAAAAACTGTGCATGGCAGGGCTCAAGTTATAGTTAACTTATGGCATGAGTTATAGTTACTTGAAATAGCTCTAACTGCTGAATTTCTATGGTTTTTCGAGCCTAACTACAAGGTCCCTCTAAACCTATATACCAAGATACTATATAAGTTCAATAGTTTACTTTCTGTACTACTAATGAGTGATACTATTTCTAACATATATCAGGTGTGTGGCTGTGTAACTGTGTGTATCTGTGGTGTGTGAGTGGGTGTCTGAGTCCCTGCATGGGTATGTGAGTGGGTGTGTGAGTGTCTGTATGGTGGTATATGCAGGTATGTGAGTAGCTGTGTGGGTGAGTTAGTGACTCTATGAGTGACTATATTGGTAAGTGAGTGGATGTGTCAATGGGTGTATTGGTGAGCGAGTGGCTGTGTGAGTAGCTGTATGGGTGGGTGAGTTGGTGTGTAAGTGACTGTATGGGTGAGTGAGTGGGTGTCTGAATGCTGTATGAGTGAATGAATGGCTGTGTATGTGGCTGTATGGCTTTGTAAGTGGCTGTTTGGTGAAGTGAGTTGGTGTGTGAGTGGCTGTATTGTAGAGTAAGTGCCCGTGTGAATGGATGTATGGTGAGTGGCCAGATATGTGAGTGCTTCTATGGATGTGTGAATGGGTATGTAAGTGGTTGTGCGGGTGTGTGAGTGAGTGTTTGAGTGTTTGTATGGGTGAGGGAGGGGCTATGTTGAGATGCTGTATGGATGAGTGAGTGGGTGTGTGAGTGGCTGTATAGGTGCATACGTGGGTGTGTAACTAGCTGTATGTGTGAGTGTGTGGATCTGTGAGTGGCTGTATGGGTAAGTGACTGGCTGTATGCGTAGCTGTATGGGTGAGTGAGTGGTTGTGTGCATGTCTGTATAAGTGAGTGAGTGGGTGTGTGAGTGGCACTGTGGATGAGTGATTGCTTGTGTGAGTACATGTATGGGTGAGTGAGTGGCTATGTTGAGAGGCAGTATGGATGAGTGAGTGGGTGTGTGAGTGGCTGTATAGGTGCATAAGTGGGTGTGTAACTAGCTGTATGTGTGTGGATCTGTGAGTGGCTGTATGGGTAGGTGACTGGCTGTATGCGTAGCTGTATGGGTGAGTGAGTGGTTCTGTGCTTGTCTGTATAAGTGAGTGAGTGGGTGTGTGAGTGGCACTGTGGAGTGTGTGATTGCTTGTGTGAGTGCTGGTATGGGTGAGTGAGTGGCTATGTTGAGAGACTGTATGGATGAGTGAGTGGGTGCGTGAGTGGCTGTATAGGTGCATAAGTGGGTGTGTAACTAGCTGTATGTGTGAGTGTGTGGATCTGTGAGTGGCTGTATGGGTAAGTGACGGGCTGTATGCGTAGCTGTATGGGCGAGTGAGTGGTTGTGTGCGTGTCTGTATAAGTGAGTGAGTGGGTGTGTGAGTGGCACTGTGGATGAGTGATTGCTTGTGTGAGTACTTGTATGGGTCTGTGGATAGGTATGTGAGTGGTTGTGGGGTTGTTTGAGAGGGTGTATGAGATGGTTTATAGGGGTGTGAGTGGGTTTGTGAGTGGTTCTGTGGATAATGTCATCAATGATTTCATTTTGAGATGACATCAGTGATGTCATTGACCATGTCATGAGTGATGTAATATGTGAGGTCATAAGCAGTGCATTGCAGGGGTGTAAGTTTTAGTTAGCTCAGGTAACTATAACTGCTGAATTTCACTGGGTTTGTAAGAGTGAAATGTGAGCCCAACTATAACACCTCTGTAACCTTTGTCTTTTTCAGTACGTTTCTTAGGTTTTTTAAAATTATATATCCTAACTATAACACCCCTCTAACCTTTGGTTTCTTAAGTAAATTTGTAAGGTGTTTTTAATTTTATTTCCTAAGAAGAACCACTAACCTTTGACAGTGAGTGTGTAAGTATGGGCATAAGTGTCTCAGTAGGTCTGTGAGTGAGTGTGACAGTGTCTGAGTGGGTCTGTCAATGGGTGTGTGAGTGTCTGAGTAGGTGTGTGAGTCGGTGTGTGAGACACTAAAGGGGTCTGTGAGTGGGTGCATGAGTGTCTAAGTGGGTCTGTGAGTTAGTGCATGAGTGTCTGGTTCTGTGAGTGGGTGTGTGAGCCTGAGTGGGTCTGTGATTAGGTGCATGAATGTGTGAGTGGGTTTGTAAGTGGGTGTGTGAATGTTGGAGTGGATCTATGAGTGGGTGCATGAGTCTCTGAGTGGGTCTGTGAGTGAGTGTGTGAGTCTCTGAGTGGGTCTGTAATTGTCTTAGTGGGTCTGTGAGTGGGTGTGTGAGTGCCTGAGTAGGTACATGAGCATCTGAGTGCATTTCTAAGATAGTGCTTGAGTTTCTGGGTGTGTCTGTGAGTGAGTGCATGAGTCTGTGAGTGGGTCTCTGAGTGGGTGCGTGAGCCATAGTGGCTCTGTGAGTGGGTGCATGAATGTCTGAAAGGGTCTGTGAGTGGGTGCATGAATGTCTGAGTGCACCTGTAAGTGGGTGTTTGACTGTCTGTGGGGGTGGGGGTGTAACTAGCTGTATGTGTGAGTGACTTAGCCACAAAGAAACCTCACTTGCCCTTTTATACAAACAAGGCCACGGTATTGCACAAAATGAGTACCCAAGTGGTGTTCGTTCTGCCTCCTTGGGTAAATGTCCTGTACATATTGTACACTACAGCTGAGTAATGGAGCACAAGGAAATGTCACCAGTGACCATGTGTACGTTTTGGCAATATGATTGCTACTGGTGCATCTTTATCCAGAAATATTTGGTAACATGAATTCTCCTATTGAGGGGCCAATGAGACTACAAAGACGTAAATCCCCACCAAACCAGACTCCTTCCTGTTATCTACATGACATAGGTGCTTCTTTGTTTTGTGGAGATGTCATATTACTCAAATGTAAGAATGTGCCACCAAAACCGACAGGAAACACAATGGGGGGCCCTTTGGTAGGCTGTCCATTATCCTGGCAAAAGGGGGAGGATCTTTGCATACTGCTAAGGTGGACAGGGTGGGGTCAAGTAGGCGAGGCTTGCATGTGATTTGCACATTTGCATACTTGTAGTTATTTAAAGGGAGAACCATGAACTCTGCTTTCACCAGGAGAGGACAAGAAAGAACCCACTCGTCACATACAGATTGTGCTCCAATAGATCAATGGTGCATTCAGCTCCACAAATTTCAGACAATTTTTCAATATGAAATTGCCAAGAAAACACACTTGGTTTGCTTTTGCCAACCTAAGAGTTAAAATAATTTGTCCTTTACAGAAGTGGAGATTCAGCTGAAGCACCTGCTTGAAATGAGCATCAGGGCCAGAACAGCCCCGGAGACCCCATCTCCCGGGGCCTGGATACAACTAAATGGGGGAGAGGGCCCATGTGCCCCCCCTACTTGGGCTAAGTGTTGGCACTGGGGATTCCATCACCCAGGACCAGGCATTCATTGAACAGAGGAGAGGGCGGCCCAGCTTCCTCCCTGGGCTGATCTCAGCCCTGGAACCCTAACCCTCAGGGCCCAGCCCTCATGGAATAGAGGAGGGGGGCCATGCAGCCCCCATCGCTGGACTGAACTCAGCCCTAGGGACCCCACCCTCTGGGGCACAGCCTTCATTGAATAGAGACGGGTGGCCATGTGAGCTCTATTCCCAGGCTGATTTCGGCCCCTGGAACCCCATTCCCCAGGTCTCAGCCATGCTTTCTGGGTGCTCCTCAGGGCATCCAGTGTGCAATGGATCCGTGGGAGGGGGGCTTCTGTGGGAGCAGACACTGCTATTGCACACAGGGAGCTGCTACACATGCAGCACCCTGAGTGCAAGAGTAACCGTTTCATCTCTTTCCCTGCCCACATCTCTGGAAAATAGAAAGGGACTTCAGGCTAAATTTGAAACAGAGGAAAAGAAGACTGGGAGGGCCTTGGCAGAAACTGCTGCTGGAGCATGAAAAGAGTCTGAAGGAACTGCAAATAAAGCAATACAAAACACAGAAAGCAGTAGGAGTAGTAGTAGCTTACATGTAGTGTCTGAAGGTGACAGGAGGGCCCAAATACCCAAAGACCCGGTGCCCAACTATGTGGTGAGATTGATATTGCTGTATATGAGGTGGTCTTGATGGTGTACAAGATCCTAGTGGAACACTGGGTGGGGTGGCCTATGGAAGCATATGCCTATAATGGGGAGGAGGACACTACTCACACTAGCAGAAGATGACCAGACCAACTATGCCCCCATGGAAGCTTTTCTTGTTGCTAAGTTCAGGCTGACACCTGAGAAGCACCAGAGGTTCAGGGTTAGCTATAAACTTCCAAACTAGTTGTGGGACATCTTTGCTTACTCTAGTAAAGCACTGAATGGCCAGCTGAGGGTCAGCAAAAGTTAATGATTATGATTGGCTGTACAACCCAATTCTGAGGGAGCACATGCTTAATATTTGTTTTACAGACCTGCACTAGCACCTGGTTTATAGCCAGATGACTGATGCTAGGAAGCTTGCTGAGAACGCAGACATCTGGATCAGTATCCAGGTGTCCAAGAAGGCATCTGGAGGGACTTCCAAAAGAGTGGTCAGGGTTCACACCAGAAGAAGGAGGGAGAGATAAAACCAAAAATGAGTCTTCAATTGTCCCTTAGGACAAAGGGTCCCATTCCTAATCTGGCCACCAAAACAAAGGTTTTGTGGACAGAAATACTGGTAAGTTTGTCTCTAAGTGCTACAAGTGCTACCAGTATGGGCACATCAAAGGAGATGCTAAGTGCTCCAAGGAAGCACAGCTCCCCCAGTATTGGGCAGTCCCAGGGATTAGACATTGTAGAGCTTTGGGAGGAGATGGTCCCAGTCAGTGTGGTGGGGCAGCTGAAGTTACCTTAGTGTCCCTGGGTGATGGAAAGATAAGGCCCACATGTCTGCCAATACTTCCAAGTCTAGCCAGTGGGTCATCATCAATGGGCAGAGGGTGGAGGCTCTGAGAGACAAAAGAAACAGTATGACTACTGTCAGGTGTCATGTGGTGTCCTCAGAGCAGGTTATTCCTGATACATTTCACCAGATTGTAGTAGCAGAAGGAAGTTGAGCTCAAGTCATACCTGGAAATATTAGAGTTGCCTTAGTGGGTCTGCACAACCACTCAGCCCATTACTGCCTGAGAGGAGAGTGAAGAGAGCCTGGAGCCTGGATGAATGGGCCAGGCATCTAAAAAGAAGGGGAAGGTTAGAAGGTATTAGAAACCTGCCTCTGAAGATCCTGCAGTACTGGCTGATGGGGCGTCAGAAAAGGTGGCCACAGAGCCAACCAGGGAGGACATTGCCTCTCTGGGTGCCTGAGCTTGCTGCTGGGTGGCAAGTTGAGAGTGGGCCCATCAGAGAGGAGTTGTGCAAGGCTCAGAGAGTGTCCCTAACCCTGAAGGGACCCGGTGTTGGTAGACCAAAGCCCAGGCAGCTAGTAACACTTCTGGAGACCACCTGATCTACTGAGAGAACAACCTCCATTACAGTGAGACTTAGGTTTCTGTGCATGGTGAAGTTCATGTGCTAGTAGTCCCCAATGTTACAGAGCCCTTCTTCTGGGCCTGGCTCAAGAGATACCCTTGGCAGGGCATCTGCGGCAGGACAAGACCTTTGACAGGCTTGCCATCCACTTTTATTGGCACCAGATGAGGAGAGCCTCAGATGATTTCTGTAGGATTTGTCTCATCTGCCAAGCTAGTGGAAAGACAGGAAAGAAGCTCAAAGCTCCCCTGAATCCCTTGCCTGTCATTGGCACTCACTTTGAGAGTGTGGGCATCAACAATGTTGGTCCCTTGGACCCCAAAACTGCCTCGGATGACTGATGCAGGTGGGGGGGTGAGAATCCCAAATTGCTGAGGTGGTCCATCTCTCTACAGTAAATGGCCTTTGTGGTGGAACACCGTCCTTGGTCAGACCAGGCGAATGCTGACAGTCTCTCCAGGTTTTTCCACCTTTGTGATGAGAACTCCCAGGAAGTTGGGTAGTTCTCCCAACTTTCAGCAGGGGCCTGTCAGCCTGAGGGTGGTCTTCCCCCAAACCTTTTGCTTTCACCCATCGTATTTTTGATGATCTAATTTTTGCTGGACTTAGCGATCTGTGCACTTTACCACTGCTTACCAGCGTTAATATGCATGTGCTCAATCTTTAAAACAATAGTAATATTGGCTTATCTCCAAAAGGCATACTTAATTTACTTTTAAGTCCTTAGTAAAGTGGCACTACCTGTGTCCAAGGACTGTTAATCAAATGCTACTAGTCAACCTGCAGCACTGATTGTGCTATGCATTTAAGCAGCACTTTACATATGCCCCAAGTCTGTCATTGCAGCTTGTGTGTGCAGTTTTAAACTAACATTTTGACCAGGCAAAAGAAACCTTTTTGCCAGACCCACACCTTCCTTTTTAATACTTACAAGTCACCCCTCGGGTAGGCCCTGGACAGTCCAAAGGGCAAGATTCAGTATGTTTAAAATATTATAATTTCTTTTAAGTTTTACATGCCCGGAGAGAGAAAATCTCAGCAAGGCTTACCTCTCCCACAGAAGAAGCTGTAACTTTCAAATGGGAACAGGTCAATAGTTTGTGTTAGGTGTCTCTGGAATTGAAATAAAAAATCCTGTCTTATGGTAAAGTCAGATTTTAAATTACAATTTTGAAAATGCCACTTCTAGAAAGTTGCCATTTTCCTGCCTTAGCAATTTAGTTCATGCAGAGTATTTCTGGATCACATGACTGGTTGTAGCTGATAGTTGGGCTTTGTGTATTCTGTTAGACAGATACACACAATAGAGGGCTTAAGTGTGCATGGACGGGCCATTACTGGCAATATAAAAGGGTGGAGCTGGTCACAGTCCCACCTACACTTGAATAGGCTGTGTCTTGCCTCCACAAAAAGGGCTACTTAACTCCTGTTGTTAGTCTGGAGCCAGGGAAGGCAGGACATGTGTGGACTTCAAAGGGCAACCTCTAGAAGCTTCTCCCACTTCAAAGGAAGGCCCAGGTATAAATCATGGACTTCATACACTAACCCTCCATTACACTTCTGGACCTAGTAAGAAGGACAGCTGTACTGCTGCTGAATGGACTGTCACTCTGCTGGACTGCTGCTCTGAAAGACTGCAACTCTGCTGTGCCTCTTGCCTGGGTGAGGGCTGGACCTGCATCTATTGAACCAGGAATCCAGAGTAACTCCAAGGGCTGGTTGGCTGTCCTCACTGGAGCCTCAGAGACAGAAGGCTCCAGCACGTTTACTCTGCCATATATGAGTCTTACCCTGCCAAGTGGTGCCAATGGAACTGGATCTGAAGTTGCTCTGGTGACCCATCTGTGGATCCATCAGAAATTACCCATCTCCTCCCCAGCACGAAGCTGCCCTGAGCAGAACTGATGCGAGGATTCTCTCA
Organism: Pleurodeles waltl; assembly: GCF_031143425.1. Taxonomy (NCBI): domain Eukaryota; kingdom Metazoa; phylum Chordata; class Amphibia; order Caudata; family Salamandridae; genus Pleurodeles; species Pleurodeles waltl. Next base: position 871,729,596 of record NC_090437.1, on the reverse strand, counting down.
GCACAAGGACTCTACATTGACCTAGCAGCTTGCATCCAAACTGCTGCTGTAGGAAGCTTCCCCGTTTTAATCCCTTGCATCGCAAATCTCTTGTTAACAGCAGCCTAGACGATGCCAGTTCTCACATTGCAGACTGGCAGCTCCTCAGAACTAACACATCGCCTCAACAGCGCAATGCATCCTCAATGCCAAGCTTCACTTTGCAAGCCCTCGTCGAAGAGAGCTTCAAAAATGCTGGGCCATGCATTGCAGCTTTGCAGCTCCTCAGAACCAATGAATTGCCTTGGCTGCACAATGCATCATTGACGCAGGACCTTGCAACACTCATCAACCAGGATTTAAAGTACTGTTGTTCAGCAGGCCAATCTAGGCCCCTGTAACTGGCCCATGCTCCATACCGGTTGGCCTGACCTTGTCACTTTGTTCTGGTTCTGCACAACCAGATACCCACAATTGTGATTTTTGGCTCTATTTTCACTGAAATGTTTAAAACTGCAAATCTCCAGTTCTACTGATTGAATTTTTGCTGTTTTGATCTTGTTTTATTTATTAAATAGTGATTTATTTTTCTAAATCTGGTGTGGGTCCCTTTGTGGTGTATTTTTACTTTGTTACAGATTGAAGCGTTGCACAAATACTTCACACATTGCCTCTAAGTTAAGCCTGACTGCTCTGTGCCAAGTTGCAAGGGGGATGAGCACAGGTTAATTTGGAAATTGCTTGGACTTTACCTTGACAAGGACATTGATCCCTTCTTGAGTAGGGTTTTACGCCCTCAACAAGCAACCCTATTTCTTGTATCACAGAAAAACGAAAGGTTAAAGTAATGTTGTAACAACGTGAGAATTTTAGTGCCAAAATAATGTTTGAGCCATGCATAACCACTGAAATTCACTGGTTATAGTTATCTCTGACAACTATAACTCATGCCCTGTGATCAGCCCCTGTGTCCAACCCCTTAGAAGCAGCCAACCTCCTCAAGCCAATAGTGACCCTGGGGACCCCATCCCTCGGGCCACATGACATTAAAATGGGGAGGGGAAGAATGGCCTTACCCCCAAGCTATGACATTAAAAAGGGAAAGGGAAAGGGGGCCGCCCCCTTCTGTATGCCTTCCTAGACGCTGTGAACTCATCTTCCAGGGCTGATTACCATAGTAAAGGGGAAGGGGAATGTGAGGCCCACCTTCCGGAGCCTTATTTGGCCCCAAGTGCCACATCGCTCAAAGTCACATGACACTAAAATGAGGAGGGACAGTGCATCCTCCTCTCCAAGCCATATTAGGCTCCAGAGACCCCATTCCCTGGAGTGGCTTGTCATTATAAAGGAGAAGGTGGTGTGTGGTTCCCTTCCCTGAACCTGTATTGGCCTCGGGGACCCCATTGCTCAGAGTCCCATTCCCCAGTGCTCCTGGTAAACACCAGGACCTCTCTAAAGTATAGGTCAGTGCCCTGGTGCCCACCAGGGGCACCTATCAAGCAGCACATTGGAGTACGTGGGGGGGGAGCCGGCATTACTCCGACCCAGAGGGAGCAGTTGTTTTTGCATGCTTCATCCAGGTGGAAGCAATATCTGTTCTGTTCCCCTGCCTGCAGGCAGGTAAACAGAAATTGTGCTCTGACCCGGCAGGAGCATATTTAAATTTACCACCAGCTGGGAGCAGACATACATTTCTGCCTGCACTCCTGCAGGCAGGTAAGGCATGTGTTCTCCTGTCTAGTGAAAGATTTAAACATGTGCTAGGTAGGAGCAAACATATGTTTCCTTGTTCACAGTAGCTGAGCCAGGCCCATGGTATGGGATCATTGGGGCATTTAAAGACTCAGTGAGGGGTGCCTCCATTTTAAATAACACACATCCCCAGGGAATGGTGTACCTAAAGGCTTTTAAGGCTCAGGGAGGGGGACCTAGAGGTCTCTTCCATTTTTTGTTGGATTCAACCCAGGGAGATGGGGTCCCCAGGGGCCTTTGTATGTTTATGGAGGAGGTCCGCGCATTCCTCTTCCCCTTCATTAAAATATCAGTCCCTGAGGACTAAGGTCCCTGTAGCCTCTTAGAGGCTTGGGGAGGAATTCCACATGCCTCTCTCCCCTAATTTATAAATGTGCCTGTCCTACTGGGCCCGAGGCCACCCTGGAGGGGTGGGTTGACATTGTTATTTTAAAAAATGTTGTCACAGATTTGTGTATCCACCAGGACTGAGTCCCAAGTCCTAAGATTGCTGCCACCACAGTTGTTGATATGGGAGCAACCAGTCAGATCTCACACTTTTGGGTTGTTGATTTTCCGTGGCATGACATATGCTTTCTTTGAATTAATTGCTCAAAAACTACTGAACGGATTTCTACCAAATCACAAAAATCTCATTCTGAACCAAGCTTTCTGCCAAATTTGGTGTGTATCAATTCACCAGTTTAGGCTGTAGCAGTGTTAAAGTTCCTGTTGAAAAATGAAGGGGAAAACACATTTTGGGATCCCCCCATTTTCTCTGCCACCATTTGATATACCACCACAAAACATTCCATGAACAAACCAGTCAAAAAATAGCTATTTTTTTAGAAACTCTTGTTAAGATTCATCAAACGAAGGCAAAGTTAATAGCAACACAAAAAAGGCATATCCTATGATAATACCATCCTAACTATAAATGCCCATTGGCAACTCAGAGTTCCATAACCCTACAAGTCATGGAACTCCTTGGTGACTTGCAAAATATGTGTTGGAGGTACTTTAGGCCTTCTATGATGTAGCATGGCATAATGTAATGTTGTTGTGTGGCCATTTTAGTTATAGCTTCATTACCTTATTTTAGCAAACTAGGCCTGCAGCTGTGCACTTTAACCTAGATATATTTTATTCAGCTTTGTTTATTATTTTAACAATAGCCACATTTGCGGTCTTGTTTTATTTCTCTCTATCTAGCTGTTCTTTGCCGAGGCCAGCACAGCTGTTCTTTGCCTAGGCCAGCACTGCGTTCTTAAACAAGACATTTCTTTCACTCTGTGCTTTTCTCAAGGCTGCAGTAAGATAGGTTGCTGACAAACGTGGTAACGCTTTGTCACTGGTGCTCATAGATACACAAAAGTTTACATAGGGGCATTTTCTCAGAACATCAATATTTATTATAAAACCACTTCTCTGTCCCATACACACTAGAGGGAGATTCCAGCCAGATGACCATGACTGTATGCTGATTGCTGAACGCTTCGCTACAGCTGCTTATGCAGACTATAGGCCTCTTGCTCAAGTATGAGGGATGATGTCTTCCCAGGGGAACTTGAAGTGCAGGAATAGAGCTTAACACGCTGCGCTCTAACATAGCTTAGGTAGGAATGATTTTAATGATTTAGTCTAATGATTTTAGTGATAATATGGTAGCGTTATTTTTATGCTTCACTCTTCTTGTCACAATTTTAATCCTGTCATGCTTTCACATCCTGGTTATTGCAGTACATGCTTTATTATCTAAGATGCAGTTGCTTCCTTAAAACCTTATTGAAACATATGCTGCCTCTGGTCCTTGAATATGTGAGACTAATGTAAGTGAGAGAAACAGATGTGATCTGAGTATCTACAATTTCCCTGAGGAATCAATTGTGTCATGCACTCTGCTACCCAATCATCCCTGCTCTGGGGTGGAGATGAGGCATTGCTGTTTAGTTGGAGCAAAACCCGGATTAGGCCGACAGGTGTCTCCTGTAGTGGGTTAGACTCAGTCCACCACAGCACAAGTGATTCTGCCACTCAAATCCAGTAGTTTTATTAGGATAATGCGAGCCTATGTGACAGTGTAAAATAACAAACCATACCATAACCTAACATAACTAACTTAATATAAATTGAATGACTTAATATTGTTACATCAAAGAAAGTAAGGGCCTAATTTAAAGTTTAGTCAACAGGTTTCACCTTTACAAATGTGACGGATGTCCTGCCCACATTTTTACAAGTGGCAAAGGATATAATTTGATCGTAGTAAGGCCAATTGGGTATCCCTTATGTTTGGGATGGACTAACAAGTCTGCCAAACTCTCATCAGGCTCTAAATTGGTTTAACATATTCAAATTAGGGATTTCAATTAGGGTTTTTAGAAAATCAGTTTCCTCTCCAGTATATACTAAGTTCTTTTCAAAAATTGGAAACTTTAGAAAAGTTTAGCAATTTTTGCAGACTGTAGTAAAGTTTAGCAAAGGCTGCCAAAAACATCCAGCAAAATATTTTTTAGAAGAACAACAGTGAAAACCCCCACTAAGAATAATACTGTTATGATAATGTTTCTTTCCCATGGCTTTTTTTTACTGAAATCTTGACCTTCATTGAAAGTTTTGTGAGGTTGATGAACTTTGAAATGCTAGCAAAGTGCAAATGTATTCAAGTTTGTAAAATGTGGTAGGTAAAATGTAAGTTTTGTACACTCCTAATAAAAACAAAGAGTTTGCTTTAATTATTACAGGACTGCATGAAGAACATGTAAAAAGAGGAAAAGCTAGCATGTGAAAGAGTAACAAAGGAAAGGAAAAAAACGGTACCATCACATCACCAGATGGATAGACCCCATCAGTGAGTTGTTGAGAAAATCTCGTTATATTTATTCATCAACATTTATACTATTGTGTCTTACCCCAGACTAAAACAATATTTTTGTATCTAATTAAGATGTATTTCTAGTGCGGTGACCATTCTTCAGTTGTTTCATATCATTTATAAACATTTCTATGTGAGAAAGCCTAAAGCATTTTGACCTAAAAACCATCACCGAGGATTCAGGAAAACAGGGTAACATGCTTCATTTTATAAAGGTTTTGAAATATAATATGTTTCCTAATTAGTCACAATAGTATGTATGAGACTTTTCCGACCACAAACTGAACATTACAATTCTAATTCATTAATGAGTATTTGAACCAGATATACATAGATTTCACAAGTGCCTCAAGTGATATTATGTGACCCATGCATCAAGTTAATCTCTGTCAAATCGTTGCCCTTTGTTGAGTAAAGAAGTTGATTTATTGAGTTGCTTTATTTTACTCCCCACTTCATTCAATACTAAAGCTATGCCATCCGACAGGGTCTATAGACAAAATATCCTACATTTACTAAGCCATCGCATCACACTTGCATCACACTTGCATCGCGCAATGTGGCACAGGGCAACACAAAGGCTTATTTTGAATTTACAAAGCCATTCAAGGCCTGATTTGTGTGGCCTTGTGAAACTGTGTAAAGAAGTCTGCTGCAACGCAACTGCTTTAGCTGTGTTGTATTGCATTTCAACTTGGAAGGCGTTTCATGGGTAAAGCATGGGTATTCCTATGCATCCAACTGTGGATTTTGGCTCATTCCCAGATTTACTCGGGCCAGATGCAGGAAACGATTTGCGAGTCGCAAACGGCAAAAATTGCCGTTTGCGACTCGCAAATTGCATTTTCCTATGCAGAAATGCATATTGCGAGTCGGGACCGACTCGCAATATGCATGTCAGAATCGCAAATAGGAAGGGGTGTTCCCTTCCTATTTGCGATTCGGAGTGGTATGCAATACCATTTGCGACCGCATATGCGGTCGCAAATGGTGTCGCAGTTACCATCCACTTCAAGTGGATGGTAACCCACTCGCAAATTGGAAGGGGTCCCCAAATTGCAAGTCGCAATTTCCAAGTTTGCTACATCTGGCCCTAAATCTCTAAATGCTATACCTTCCTCAGGGAGGCATAAAGAGGAGAAATATCTTTGGTTCACCTTATTTTTTTCTCTTTCCATATAGAAAGATGAAAATGCCTCTAGGGATTGTTTTTATGCAGGAAACTGCCCCTTCCTGCAAAAAACAATCCTACCTGGAATGCAGGAACTCTTTCACTACAGTGCAAGAGTGCCTGAGTTGGCGAAAGGCAGCACAGAGTATGTGGGCTCAAGTAGAAATCAGAAATACTCCATATCTTTTAAATATGGAGCATTTCTGTTCTCTCCCTTTCAGGCAGTGCAGTGCCTCAACTTTGCTTGCTGCCTTGCTTTGCACGAAGGAACAGTAAATCTGCTCCCATATCTCACTGCAACGACTCTAAATAGGACGTATAGAGTAGTTCAGCAAGCCCTTCGCCACTTTCTCTGCAGTAAATTTTGAAAACGGACTGCAGGTTCTTCATTTTGTGTTCATAGCTGTACCTCAAAAAACTGTGTCTCAACTTGATACATTCTTAGTTGACCTTTATAACGCCTCAATCTATTTCTGGTGAGGAAACTTATTTTCCATCGATTTAGGTTCATAGATTGTTATTACTGCTTCCAGTACACTCGTGCCACAATTGCAAAAAAAACACAAATATGACCAAAGCTGAATAGTATGTTATTGCCATTGGGTGGGGGTTGGGCGCGAGGAGGTAGCTGCAGAGAATATCCCCTCAGCCTGTTTTACCAGCATAAACATACGTGTGTTCCGGAATGCAAGGACATTTCCTCTTTCCCAGGTTCAAGACTTTCAATATTCCAGACGTACTCCTCACAGAGTAAGCGGTACATATAGTAGCTGACCCTTAATACCTCAGTCGACTGTGTCTTCTGAATTGCTCAATGTCATTCAAATGTCCTCTTTAGTGTGCTGACATCTCCAGGGTATAAGACAATCAGGCCACAAAGGGATCCCAGCACATGGCGCATCGAGATTTGAGGCAGAGTGTAGCTTTGATTCCTGGGTTTCTCAGATATATCATAATAGCGCTTCAGAGCCGCGGATTCTATACACCGCCAGCTACTTGCCTGCTGAGCCACAGCACCAGCTGTGTTGGCAGCAATTTGGAAAAGGAGCAAAGAATACGTCCAGCACAATACGACACCAGGCTGCCACCGAGTACAAAACGGAGCACGGCTAAAAATGTCTCCTTGTTCATTAAACAGGAAATGAACTCTGCGAATGTGTTCCACAGCACACTAGGACTGGTCAAGAGGTCAAGATCAGATAGAGATGGGGGAGACGTCTTAAAGCCTTTTAATGCACTCGAACCATTTTCCTTGCAAAACAACATCATCCCTAAGTGAGATGTAACACTTTTTGGCACCAGGAAAAGAATGTTTATCTCTGTAGGTAACTGACCAGTAAAGATTATTCTGTTCTGCAACTTTTATGACAACTTCGTGTTTCATTTCAAAGAGGGGCAAAATCTACTATGTCCTTTATTTTAAAATCTGCCTTTTTTTTATAAGAAGGGAGGATGTAAATGGAAAGGTTGTTAACTAAAGAATGTGTTCTGTATATTTTATGACCTGTGCCAATCAACAGAGAAAGTCGCTTAGCATAGGAAGAATGGATTGATGGTTTGGTGTCTAAATTTCTATGCAGCAGCCCAGAGATTGCATTATGACTTGGGTACGCTCTTCAAGAATATGGTGGTATACCCACAGCACTGGTAGAAAAATAAAAGAATATATATACTTCTGTCAAGGGGGAAGTGGCAAATCCTAAATGTGTAATAGAATCAATCCAGGAAGACATAGGCTCACATCATGCGCAAACACTGGAATTAGTAATGTTTTTTAGCTATATGGAGTTTGCCATCAATAAAAAACTAATGCTAGCAATTTTTAATCAATGCCAGTTTTAAAAAAAAACATTCTGAGAAAGTGCCTCTTTTCGAGTGATCACCCCCATTTTGTTGTGGACTGATGCCTCTTATTTGTTTACTCTGTGCCCTAGGACACTGAGAACCAAGCCCCAGTGCATGTGCTCCGACCTCTAAAATGTGTTGCGTTTGCTAACACCTAGCTGGAATATTTACTTTTCCTATAAGTCTATAGTACATGGTGTTCAAAGTACACCTAAGGCATGGAAAGTGAAGTGTCATCTATAGACTAGAGCACCACTATTACACCAACTAATGTGATCAGGCAAATGTGACTCCAGGCCTGTCACAGCAGCCTTGCAGCTGCAGTTTAAATCTAAAACTGGATGTGTCAAAACAAATTATTTTTTAAAGCAAAAAACCTTCCTTTTAAATATTAATCATCACCACCACCACTTATAGCTCACAAGACAGGATGCATGGTATTTAAAAGTATGAGATGTAGAAATTAAGAGTTAACATACAATTAGAGTGACTAGCACCCAAAAGCTGTTTTCACTGTAGCAAGGCTGACTGTGCATACAGAAACACTAGGATGCACTGTTACATATGGCAATGCTCTCTGAAGTTAGGAAGTGCTTAGAAATATCATTTGTTGACTCTTTGTACTATTTATTAAAAGCTCACTTCATTGGTGTATTTAGATTCCTAATACATACTAAGAAAAAAGTACTTTTAGAAAGTTGCCCTTTCCCTGCCTATAGCCTCTGAAAACTAATTTACATTAGCCTCCAGCTGCAGCCCCTTGAGTACTCAAGACTTACATTATGTGTGAAAACTGCTTCTAGAGCCGAGACAAAGGCCTGGGTTTGGGGAGGTGTTTCTGTTCCTCTGGCAGGATGACTATTTAGGCAGTGCCCAGGAACCTGATTAACTTTAAAGGAGCCTCCCCTGTAAAAGGCAAATGTCACATGAAAATTGTAGAGGCTCCTTCTTTGTTCCCCAGCCAGAGAGACTTCAATCCCAATGAGGAGGGATTTGTCTCAAAAACTGATTTAGTGCACACAGAGGAGGGGTTTCTCATTTTCATGGTCACACCTCTGGGGTGGGCACATGTGCTCTGCACAAGGTGAAAACAGTTTCACCATCTAGACTTCAGGAAAGAGGCGCACAGTGGTGTAGTTTGCAGTAGGGCATAGAGGTACTGGTGGAAAAATGGGTATAGTTACCCCTGAGAATATTTCCTCTATTAGTTAGAGAGAGGGCATGATGCAACCCATCCACAAAATAGTGCCAGTCATAAATGTGGCATTTGTTCCACCACCCTCAGAACACAGTCAACTTGTGGAAGAAAAGAAGGTGGACTACACTTGATGTTTGAGACCTATAAGGAGACCTAAAAGACTGGACCTGCTTCCACTTCTGCTCAGGAGAAAGAAGTGGATTCAAGGGGCAGTTGGCTGATCTTCTGTGTAGGGTACCAGCCCACAACAAGCTGCAAGAGGCTTTTTCCCTGAAGAGCCCAGCTAACCAATACTAAATTAACCTATCCTGGAACCTGATGGGTGCCTCTGCTGGAGTAAGTCTTGGTCCTCAAATCCTAAAGTCCTGGGACTTTTGGCTATGTCAAAGTGTACTTCTTCTAACAACCCTGTACGCTGTAAAACCTGGGCCTTTAAAATTTGTTTACTAAACACCTCTGGAGGAGAAGGGCTAACCTGCCAAGCTGATCAGATCAAGGTGCCTAGCTGTTACGGTGAAGGTTCCTGTCCTCGAGGAGCTCTCTTTGGATATAGCCCACAACCTTCCCCTATAGGAAAATTCTGAGCTCCTCAAAAGAGGCTAGGTTTGAAGATTGAAATCTCAACCATGCACAAGCTCCAGAATTATCTTGCTGGTGAGAGAACTTTCCTGGGCACGCAATTTGAACTTCTCTCACCCTGAGCTTTTTCTGCCAAAAACAGCAGCTTTACCTGGACCTTGTGCAATGCCTACCCAACATTGTGAAGCCCTCTTTGGATACAGCCTGCTGCCTGTCCCTGCTGATTTTGACTTCCAGAAAATAGGATGAAGCCCCAAGATAAAACTTCCAACTGGGTCAAACATGCTAGTGTATCCATTCCATGCTCAATTGCTGTTGGCCTGAAATCACGTCTAGATCCCGGTCTACTGCGACCATTGACTACCATTGGTGCTTGACACTTTTTCGGTGCTTTTGACGCTATTTTTAGATAAACTTTTAAAAAAACGATCTCTTGTTCCCCTTATTGGATTTTTGTCATTCAGTTTTAATTTTGTAAATGACATTATTCTCTATTGTTTATAAATTGGAGTGGTATTTTTATTATGTTGATTTTTTAACTTTGTAACTGGTTTGGCACTTGTAAATGCTTTACACATTCACTTAAGTTAAGCCTTTCTGCCCTGTGTCACACTACCAGGGTTTGGACTTAGATTTAAATGGCTGGAACAAGATAGTGACTTTATTACTTGTGGTGGAATACTATCCACCCCCAATTATGAATTCAATTTCTCAAAATCATAAAACATCTCTCATAAGCTACCCTCATATAATGCTTATGGCATTTCATTAATGACTTGTTCACCCATTAAAACATGGTAATAAATGACAATTTAGATACCCACAATTGCCTGCTATCAAGTGGAACATCAACTGCCAGGACAGTTCACATGGTCTGCATGACTCAAGGACAACTACACAATCTTTGTGACGAGAAATTCTACTCTCTTTGGAAGCATTGGAACCCAGTGTAAGAGTGAGTCCACTGAATTACCAAGTACCTACTATTTAACCTTTGACTTATAGGGAACAGAAAAGTCAAATAGTCAAGGATTATTCTTGGATGGTGTTGCGGGCAGTACCTTTATTCCAGATATACATATATCAATCCTAATACATATAAAGTTCAAGCATTGTTAATCTTTAATAAAAAAAATCCAAGATATTTTTATGCTGCTGGCATGGGGAGACCTTTGGTGCATCTTTAGCTTTGATGCAAATTCATGCCAGACACTAAAAACCTCTACAGGGAGAAGAAAAGCAGAAGAGAGGACAGGGTTGGGGGATGGAAGTGTAAGACTAACACTAAATACTATGAAGACTTTTTTTTAACTTTGGTGCTACATACAACCAGTGGGGCCTCAGAACTCCTATAATTTATCAAAAAGAGCCTTCATCCTCCGATTCTGCTAGCCTGATTAGGACTGGGGTTATCAGTGTAAAAATAGCTTTTCAGATTTGTGACATGGCCTGCAAGAGTCTTTGTCCTTGCCCTCTGTTTGAATAGAGCCCTTCATGTCGCCCTTTTGTACCATCACAGGCCTTGCCAAGGATGAAAGGAAAATATTACCTATGCACCAGGGCAGAAGCTAATTTCAACTGAGTATGCATACTCTCGCAGGCCTCCTTTAGGATAGGGGTGGGTGAAGAATTCTGCTCTGCGGCAGAGTTCGCGGAGTTTTCCCCACTCTGCACTCTGTGTGGAGTGCAGAGTTCGGTAAAACTCTGCAAAGCGACATGGAGCGGAGTTCTTTCTCTCGCTCGCCAACGTTAAGTTGGTGAGCAAGAGAAATAGCTAACTTGGCAAGTGAGATTTCTGAATGCGAGTGGTAGGGCATGACCGCTTGCGATGAGAAAGCTGCTGCTCACATTGAGGAAGCTGCCACTCAAGTAGAAAGTCCACTTGAGCCGCAAAAATAAGTTAGCGCCCTCTGGCAATCCGGGTGATGCCATTCGCAATGATTTTACAGCCCATGAGAAACTCCAGCGCTGAATATCCCTGATAACAACCTGCCTTACCCGAACTCCGCCACTTGCAGAACTTCGCATAGCACGGCGGAGTTTTTTTCGCCACTCCTCCACGAACTCTGTCCAGGCCTACTTTAGGACTGGGGAAATTGGAAACGAGGACAGCAGACCACCATTCTACAGGTCGCTGTGAGTGGTAAAAACGTTTTTTTAAGAAGACGGTATTGGTAAAAAAAAAACACGATGGTGATGACGTTTGTATTAAATAGACCATGGGGTCCTATACTGCAGTATTAGTAGGGTTTGGAAAAGCTGGCCAGATTTTAAATAGAAGTTCACATTTTTAAGACATCTCCTGAGAATCGACATTTAATGGCTTATGATATTTTATAATAGCTCCGGTAAGAATTTCTGACCCGAAGAAAGGACTTTTGATGGGAATATTGGCAAAATAAAAGTAACCAGTTGGGAGGTGATAATGGAAGGTAATATATGTTAGTTAAGCATAGTCGTAATTGTGAAAGGATGGCAATGAAAGTGGATTGCAACAAATGACTCGAATTTAGTGTTAGAAATATGTAAGACCACAAAAATGCAGTGCCAACGTTTTTTATTGTTAATATATATGTGTAGAGAATATTGTATACTTATTGAAGAAATGTGTGTGATGTGGAATTTATTATTAGTTGTGAATGTTTTAAATAATGATGAAGGAAATAATAGATTTTTAGAAACATTATCGCTGTGGATTATTATGAAAAAACATAACAATATACATGCATTTTTTATCTATATGATTGTAAATGTCCTATGCAATGCACAGCACGTATATATTTGGTTTGATTAAAACTTTATGTGGTTGAGTGTGAGGATCTTGTGAGCAAAGGGGAAACATATTTGTGAGAGGCTGATGTTGCCCCCACCTGCCTTGTCTAACAGCAGTTGGGGGAGAAGGGTGGGTCAAGACTCTTACTACTTAGCACTTGCCAAAGGGCAGATGTCATTGGGGTTCTGACAGCAGCGGTGGTGCGTCCTCTTCCTCTGCATGCTCAATAGCGTGGTGTATTCGCAGCCTTCCACCTAACCTAAGGGTCGGATGGATGTTTAATACTTCTAATCTTGTCCAAATTCACTGATGCACTTTCTTCCCCTGCTTTCCAAATTTACATGAGTATGTTGAATTTGACAGGTGAAGAAAAATAGGTAGGACCATTGTGCTAGTAACCAGTGTCGCCAGATTCAATCACAATTACAATTACGAGCCCCTCCCCACCCATACCATCTGTTAAGGGGAACTTTTGATTCTAAAGACCACTCATTTGGTTTTGCAATTGTTCCTTGATTGTCAACATATTAATAACACAGTATACTTGAAGGACCCTAGCAGGGGCACAAATGTGTGCTAAACCAAAATGGTATTGTCTTATTTACTTCGTCATCATTATAGGGCTGAATGCTCATTGTGATAGTCACCCACCAGGGAGAATAAATTGTTTTCAGGCAGCAAAAATGTGACATCATGCTCTTGCATGGCTTTGAGATCACATATTTCTTTAAAGTAGGATACATCCCTTCCATGAAGATAGGCAACATTTCGGGGCATATTTATACTCTGTCTGCGCCGACTGTGCATCAAAAAGTTTGACGCACATTCAGCGCAAACCTTGCCCCATATTTATACAATGTCGCCCAACCTCGCGAACGGCAAATTCCCTCCGTGTGCTTCATTTTCTGGACGCGGGAAACCGCCTTGCGTTAATGACATGCAAGGTAGGTGTTCCCATCCAAAAAATGACTTTAAGGCATGTGCGCCTTATTTATACTCCAGTGTAATTTTGACGCGCAGGAGGGGGGCCCGTTTTTTAACACCTGGGTGAGGGCAGGCGTTAAGGGACATGTGGGCCCACTTCCATGGTCTCTGACCATGGAAGCAGTCCAGGGGTGCCCGTCCCTGCCCCAAGGGACACCTCTGCCAACCTCCCCCATCCCTGGAGGACACCCGTGGATGAGGGACCAATCCCAGGTAAGTACAGGTAAGTTTGGGTAAGTATAATTTTTTTATTTTTTTAAAGTGGCATAGGGGGCCCTAACTTGGGCCCCCCTACATGCCACTGTGCCACACCTACGCCACTGTGCCACTGTGCACTGTGCCACTGTGCTACGGCCATGCCCAGGGGACCAAAGTCCCCTGGGCATGGCCATTGGGCAAGGGGGCATGACTCCTGTTTTTGCTAAGACAGGAGTCATTTGAATGGGGGTTGTGCATCAAAAAATGGCGCAAGTCCGGTTTGAGACATGATTTTTTACTCAAACCTGACTTGCACCATTGTTTGACGCACAACCCCCATTTTTCCCTACACCAGTGCTGCCTGCTTTGAGTCTTTTTTTTTTACCCTGACCAGCCCGCAGCGCCGGTTAACGTCAATCCTTAAATAAGGCATCCGTCTGCTGCGAAGGAATGGCGTTAGCCGGCGGTAAATTTTTTGACGCAAACCAGCGCTGGTTTGCCTCAAAATGTATAAATATGGGCCTTCATTTGGTAAATTCAGTAATTGATCATCACTCTAAGAACCTCATAGTATGAAGCATGTCAGTACCAAATGTAAAATCATCAGTGCATTTCACATTATGCACCATTTTGGCACTATCACTTCTATGCAGATGTCACCGATGTGAAATCCCAGACTGTCACAAAGACCGCACACTGCTGATTTCCCAAGTTTCTATGTCAGCACTTATTGCAAGTTGAAGCAATGCCTTGTGTCAATTATTGCATTTCACTTAGGGACAAACTGATATAGTACAGTGGGTAGAAATCGCCATAAGGCTTGTAATTATTTGCTCATGTAACACAGTGCATCCAATCTCATCGAAATATTATGCTGCACTTCATGTAGGTTTAAGCATGGCACTTTGATCCTACAATAGATGGTTTACCTAACGGCGCTTATCACCATTTGTTAACATATGGTTAAATAGGCCCTCAGTTGGTATAAAAAACCAGGGCCAGTATTACATATATTGTGCTGCCCTGAGGGCAGTGTGTTCACTGAAATACAGAATGGCAGCTTCAAAGCCGCTCTCTGTTTCTCTGTGCAGGTGGCAACCTGCCTGAAGTTGACAGAGGGGTTCGAGATCCCCCTGCAGTGAGTGACGCCACTCATCTGCAGGGAGATGTGTGAGGAGAGTCCATGGGGCCCCTTTCCCTCTCCAGACAGCTGGCCCTGGGGGTACACACTGTGTTCAACTTTTTGTGGTAGACTTTCAGTGCACCTCCTAAGTGCATATTTGTTCTTCTCCCACACCTGTAATACAGAATGGATACAGAGACAAAGTATACCCCTCATTTGCATTGGGCTATGCCCCCATGCAAATGAGGCCACATGTGCCTGACCCAAACATGCATAGGCTTGTGAATCTCTGCTATATTCACCATTTACTTGACCCCTGGTCTTTGTTCCCTCTAGGCCTACCCAACCCTCCCCACATTCCATGCATCTATCAGTTGCATCCAAGGAGGGCAGCAGTCAAGGCATATGGAAAACAACACGTGTGTCACCTCTCATTCAAAGGCAAGTGCGACTCTCTGATATATCCACATATGCTTTATACCTAGACTTGGCCTTCTATAGCCCTCAGCAGAGCACTTTTTCTGTCATGCAAGCAATGCCCTGCTTGTCTGCACCTGGCCTCAAAGTTGCACTGGGGTTTTGTTTCCCAGCTGAAAGATTACAACACATATTTTGCACTAATCTAATACAATGTCAATTCTTGGAAATTATGGTTGAGTTTAGAAATTTTGGGTATGGTGAGCAAAAAGGTTTTGTATTCAGAAAGTCTGTGGTGCACACAATTACAAACTTTGCAATAACAATACTGTAAGCTGCAATATATTAAAAAAACATTAATTTGCAAATGAATTTAGTGACTGCAATGCTAACTTACTTTGTGACGCCTTATGGCTTTCAATCAATCAATCAGTCAGTTTTTTATAAACCGTGGCTTATCACCCCAAGGGTCTCAAGGCGCTGGGGGGAGGGATGCGGATCAATTGAAGAGCCAAGTCTTGAGGTCCTTCCTGAACTGGATCAGCGAGGAGGATTGTCTGAGGTGGAGAGGCAGCGTGTTCTAGGTCTGCCCTGTGAGGTAGGAGAAGGATCTTCCTTCAGCTGCGTTCTTACAGATCCTTGAGGTCGAGGCAAGGGCCAGCTAGATGGAGTGGAGCTGTCTGGTGGGAGCTCACTCTGTTATTGATTTGCACCGTTGCCTTAGAATGTGTCGTGATTCAAGCCTTGATTAGATTGCCTTTCTTTCTCCACTTTGGTCAAACAGTATTGTTCTTATATGTGTTTCATTTGATATTGAGATTAATCTACATTAATTTAGCATTGTTAATATAAGGGAAATAAACTTACTAAACTTTCCTAACAGTGTGGTTCTTCATGGCTGAAAGGTCATGGTGCGTGACACTTACTGACTCAATTGATTATTGATTTATTGATTGCTAATGATTGTTGATTATTGTGTATTTATTATTGTTTATGAAAATGAGCTATGGCAAGAACATCTTAAACGAGTTAAAAGGTTCATCGACCTATTCACGTCCCCTTGTAAGTTTACTTATTAAGGTCAGACGCGCTAACAGTTATGGTAGCAGACTAATGGTTTATCTCTTTAAGAGCTTGTCAAAAGTGTCTGGTATAGGGTGTTAACAGTTGTGGTAAAGAGACTGATGGTTTGTCTCTTTAAATGACAGGTGTTGATAGTTCTTGAGAATTCAGTATTTTTGAGATTTGGATTTTGTTTTTCAAAATGATAATTGGAGAGAAAATGATGTCCTCTTAAGTCTAGAAATGACTTTCCCAGATCCTGAATCCTGCTAGTGGTGTTGGGTATGATCTTGGCATTCTTGTGATAGAGTGAGAGAGATAGGTTGTGCTTGCACGACTTATGCAAATCAAAGGTGGATTGTGACGTTTGTGAGAATTAGGGAGTTTGCGTAGGAGTGTGCGAGAGTAGGGAAGTCGTCGAACTTCATATATGTGTGGCGCTTTGTGCTCAAAAATTGTCCACGTGGTTGTTGATGTATGGACCCTGCGTGGTCTATGACTCTGGGGTATTTTGAAAAAGTGTAAGAGACACTTGGTGATATGTTGTAACCTGTCTGGTTCAGTAGGTTGATTGGGCGTGGTCAACAAATCAGTGTGTGAGTTAAAGTGGGTGAGAGAAAATTTCGACTGAGATTTGGCGAGTTCTATGTGCACCAGGACAGACCCATTGATCAGTTGTGGTTAAAATTTGTGGGGCGAATTTTGCTTGCGATTCTGGGAGACTGAGAAAGAGGAATGGCTGCATGAGCGAAACGGCTATCAGTCAAAATTCGTAAGGTTTCTGAAGCGATTGTGTTACTTTTCCTGTAGTAAACCAGCAGATTTGTTTTGTTTTTTGGTTTTTGATTAGTGCTTGCAATATTTTGCATTAGTTTTGTGTGAATTGGAGTTTTGGAGGATGAGCCGCAAGGCTTTGTCAGCTGCAGTACGTGTGAGAGTGACGTCATTGGAGCCGTGCTGGGATAGGTTGGTTGGTGAGAAGGGTCACGCACAGATTGGCAGCCGTCCATGAGAGGCAATTGGTTGAGAACGTGGGTGATGGGAATCTTGAGAGTAAAAGTCATTTCCTGATTTGATTCAAATTAACAAAAGTAGAAAAGATAAAGGGGGTCATTACGACCCTGGCGGCCGGCGGTAAGCTGGCGGTAACACTGCCAACAGGCTGGCGGTGTTCCGCCAGCTATTATGACCGTGGCGCAATAGCCACGGCCATACCGCCGGCCCCTCCACTATACCGCCAGGCTTCTGCCTGACGGTCATAATCCCCAGGGCAGCGGTGCAAGCACCGCTGCCCTGGGGATTATTAGTCCCCGACCGCCAGCCTGTCCGTGGTGGTAAACACCGCCATTGAACGGCTGGCAGTAAGGGGACTTGGGGTGCCCCTGGGGGCCCCTGAACAGCCCATGCACTTGGCATGGGCAGTGCAGGGGCCCCCAGGCAGAGCCCCGTCGCGCATTTCACTGCCCGAATTTCGGGCAGTAAAATGCGCGACGGGTGCTACTGCACCCGCTGCACATCAGCATTGCCGCCGGCTCTATTACGAGCCGGCAGCAATGTTGATGTGACTTTTCCGCTGGCCCAGCGGAAAAGTCATAATAGGGAGCCAGGAATACCGCCGGGAATGGGGGTATTCTGGCTCCCGCAGCCTCGGCGGTCTTTTTACAAGACCGCCGAGGTTGTGATGACCCCCTAAGTTTTTTAAGTTGTTCAAAAGTGCCCTGAGGGGAGATACTTACATTAGACCGAGTGTAGGAGAGCCTACTCTGCCAGAAGGTACACCGGCTTATGTTGTAATGGAAGAATGAGGTGTTGCCCCATGTCTTTAGTTAAAGCAATTGTGCAAGTTGACAGAGAAAAATGGGACGTTTAATTTGAGGATTTTGGAGCAATTGTGGATGGCGCTATATGAATCGAAGCCCCTTCCGAGACCAGCACAGTTTGAGGCGTTAGCAGTTTGGGAGCTGGTAGCTAGAGAGAAACAGCAAATGAAATTTGAGAAAAGAATAAGAAGAGTAGAAAAGACTTTAACAGAAGCGAGACGGGTTTGGGAACAGAAAAAATGGAGATCAGTGACATTGCAGGATGTTAAATTGTTTCCAGCGATTACGCAGGAGTATGAGATGGAAGGAAAGAAAGTGAATAGAAGGACTAATAAAAGTCTGTCTGAGAGTAAGGAAGCAAGAAGGTCTTTCATAGTAGAGGAGGAACCAGATGCTGAAGATCTTGTTACACAGATACTGAGAGACCGACTACCACCGTATATGGTGCATGAGAGTTGTCCGGGTACTAGTGTTGACCCTGCAGCCCCAGCACAGGCAGCGGGGACAGGGAGTCTGGTACATGTTAATGCCAATCTGACACCGGGAGTGGTGCAAAGTAGTCCTAATGTGTTGACTACTCCTGTAGTTCAGGCACAGATGCAGCCACCACAGATACAGAGAATTTATCCTGATGTGCCTATTCTAGAGACAACTTCAAATTTAGTGGTACCTTCGGAGCAGGTGGTTCCGAGACCCATGTTGGTTCAGACTGAGCCGACTCCAATTTTGTTGGCCCAAGTGCAGCCACAGGTGATGCAGAGATTTACGCCATTGACAGGGACTCAGTCAGACTTGACTCCGGTAATGAATCAAAGCATGGGAGTTACTCTCCCACAGAGTACAGGTGCCAGAGCAGCCCCAGATGCAATATCGCTGCCGATTACTGTCAGTCCAGCTGTACCATTATTTGTGCAAAAGAAACCACTTATGAGTGAACAGGGAGCAATTTCTCAGAGTCTAATGAGGAGGGGAACAAGCAAACAAGTTCAGGCAGTTTCTTCTGTGGGACAGACGTTTGATGGATCGAGATCTCTGTTAGATCTTATTCCGCTTGTTGCACTACCAGATGCAGGTCAGAGCTTGACATTATTGACACCGCAGACACCGAGTGGAGTGGTACAGCAGGTATCACCGGTCCAAGCGAATAACATTTCGTTACAAGGACTGACAGCTCAGCAGTTAACTAAATGGTTAGACAAGCTGAATACCCCGCAGAATGCCTCTAAGGGTGAGGAGCAAATACATTGTGTCAGATTAAGTATGGAAGCGGGTGAATTAGTTTAGGGAACAATGGGATTGAAAAGATTAGAATCCTACTCAGAAGCAGAGTTGAGATACTTGTGCCCAAGGATTACAAGAGAGGCGAGCAAGGTGCATCAGAGATTAGCAAATTTGGCAGAGAAGCATGGCATAGAAATTGAAAAGAGAAAACATTTGAAAAGGGGTTACAGATTAGATTTTGAGGCAAAAGATTTTAAACACATGAGGTCAGCCCGAATGAAGGTGCACCTTCAAGAATTACTACTGAGTGCTCAATTTTAGGGAGCATTAGAGAAGTGGGAAGGCAGATGGGTAAAGAAAGAGACAAGAGGAAGAGATTCTCTAGAAGTAACTGTGAATGTACAACAGGACAAAGATCCAGTGAAGATTTTGCCAATGAGGGGAATTCCAAGGGGATACTTTGTTCACGTTCCTTGGAGTAGTAGTGACATTTTGTCATTTACAAATGATTATCTAAAATTGAGGGAAAAGCCAATAGAGTGGTATCAGCAGACAGACAGGTTTGTGAAGCTTGCAAAGTGTTTATGGGAGGACTTGAACACATTACTGGAGATAGTGGCTCTAGCTGACTTGTGGGTTGAGTGTAAGAGAGATGTAGATTGGCCAACAATTGAACTGGAGAGAGATAAGAATATAGGTGCACTGTCTCCTGAGATAATGAAATATTACTATAAGGTGATTGAGTTTCTGAAAACAAGGATTTCACCTAAGAATACTGATTGGCAGAGAATTGACAGGACAGTGCAGGAGGTAAAGGAGTCGATACATGCATACTATGAGAGGTTGTTGAAGGTATTCAAGGAGTACAGTGGCAAGGAAGCAATGGAGCCAAAAGACATGATGCATTTTGTGTTTAGATTTGTCGAAGGACTGAGACCTGAAATAGGTCAGATGATTAAGAGTCATTTGATTTGCTGGCAAGCAAAGCCGATCGATGAGGTGTTGCAGTATGCGAAATACTGTAGTGATGAGATTGAGTTGAAACAGAAAAAGTTGAAAGAGAAGGCGATGGTGATGCAGATTAAGGCAGCTCAAACAGGAGTGCAAGGGAATTTTGTGCAACAGATACCGCAGCTGCAAGGAAATGTCATGTTTCAGCCTCAGATGAGAGGTAGGGGTTGTGGTGGCAATATGAATCGTGGTCCGGATTTAAATATTGTGGTGGTTCAGAATGATGTACAAGGAATTAAGAAGCCATTGCCGTGTCACATTTGCGGAGCTGTGGGACACTGGAAGCGGGAGTATCTGATGATGGTGCAGGAGGGTGTTGTTCAGCAAGGTAATGACATCAATACATTTCAGAATGCAAGTGGACCAAGATTAAGGGGTCCAAATCCAAATTGTCAGAATAATGTGAATCAAGTGCAGAATTTCCAGCCCATGCAGCAGGTGCAAATGGCCCTTGCAAAAGTGTCACAGTTGCAGCAGATGCAGCAGCAGATTCCTATGGTGCCTAGACAGCAAATGCAGATACCTCAAGCCCCGATGGAGCAACAACAGATGATGCTTTCTCAACAGGTCACAGGTCAGAGACAAGATAGAAGTAGTAACACAGTGCACCTATTCCTGTTACACAGTGAGAATGAAATAAATGGTGAATGGATGAGCGACAGTTCAGATGAAAAGCCATGTGTGCTAACGACTTCTTTAGAAGTAGATCAGAGAGGACCCTATGTGAGGGGAAAGTTTATGGGTCACAGAGTTTCATTCTTGGTGGACACGGGAACTACACGCCTACAGTGAGGAGTGCAGAGGTTCCGAATTTGCCCCTTTCAGGAAGAACAGTTTAGGTTGTAGGAGTAGCAAACCATTATTTGACAAACCGATCCAGTGCAAGTTGAGATTGGCAATGACCAGTAACTGCATAAATTTGTAGTTTGTGATTTGAGTCCGGTATCTCTACTGGAAAGGGACTTGTTGTGTAAGACAAAGTGTTTGATTATTTGTTTGAACAATGGAATTGAGATTCAGACAAATAGTGATGATGAAGAAGACCCAGCCACAGAAACTGAGTGTGAAACTATGAATGAGAAGTACCCCTTGATTGAGTATTTCCCGATGTTCACGGTGAAAGAGCTTCATTGTGATATGCAGGGAACAGTACGAGAGAACATGTGGGATTTGACAGGAAAGGAAGTAGGGTTGATCAAAGGAGTGGAACCAATTAAGGTTACTTTGAAGCCAAATGCAATGTTTCTGCAGCTTCCACAGTATAACATGCCACAGGACGTCCTGATGAAATTAGCCCAGATAATTGCAGATTTTGTGAAGCAGGGGGGTGCTAGAAGAGGTATTCAGAAACCCATATAATTCACCGATAATGGATTTAAAGAAGCCATGTGGGAAAGCTTGGATTGTTCAGGATTTGAGAAAAATAAATGAGATTGTGGTGAAGTGCTGCCCCATAGTGCCCAATCCAGCCGTGATAATGTTCCAGGTATCATGTGATGCAGAGTGGTTTACAGTCATTGATTTGTCACAGGAGTTCTTTTCTGTGCCCCTTCATGAGGATAGCCAATTTCTTTTTTGTTTCAAAGATTTATATAAGGCTTATTGCTGGTGCAGGCTTCCTCAAGGGTACACAGAATCACCTTCCTTGTTTAACCATATCTTGAAAAAGAATTTGGAGTCATTAAAAACTCTGGTACATTGATGACTTATTGACTGTGTCCAAGACTAGGGACGAGTGTAAGTATGACTCGATTGCCCTGTTGAACCATTTGGGAAAATATAGTCTAAAAGTGTCACCAGTGAAATTGCAGTACTGCCAGAAGGTAGTGAAGTGTTTGGGTCACCAGACTGAGAAAGGGATGAGGAAAATATCCAGGGAGAGAATTACAATGATGCTGCAGATAAGTCCCCCAACTACACAGAGAGATGTCAGAATGTTCTTGGGAATGGTGGCCTATTGTCGCCCACAGATCTCTAATTTTTCAGAGATTTCAAAACCCTTACAGAAGCTGACTCATAAGGAAGTCGCTGATCCCATAGTTTTAGATCAGGATGAAATGAGAGCATTCACTGAGTTGAAAGAAAGTTTGTGCAGAGCTACAGCACTGGGTATGCCTGACTACACAAAGCCTTTCACATTGTTTTGTCATGAGCGTGATGCATGTTCATTTTCTGTCTTGACTCAGGTCCATGGAGGTGCTCATCGGCCAGTAGCAAATCTTTCAGCTACCTTGGACACAGTTGCGGCAGCCCTACCAGGTAGTTTGCATCGAGTTGCCGAGTCTTTCACAGTGTCTGTAATGGTCCCTCACTCACTCGATTGAGATTTTACTGACCAGGACAAAAACCCAATACTTGACTAGTGCTAGGTTGACAAGATATGAGATGAGTATTTTGGGAGCAACAAATGTGACACTGAAAAGATGTACAGAGCTGAACCCGGTAACTTTACTTCCAAGTGATGCCAATGAAATTGAGAAAGAGGAAGATGTTGAATATGATTGTCTCGAAGTAACGTGAACAATGAAGACACTGACTGGAGACGAAGATGCAACAAATTTGTTACCTGACGAGCCGGATGATGAGGACATCGTAAAGGGAACTAATCAACTTTGTGTGAAGAAGGAAATATTAGAGTTCATAGATTTGGTATCGAAATATTATTTGATAAAGTAATAACGTACAATTGACTCGCCAATAGGGAAATAGGGGATAGTTTAGGTGACTTTGATATAACAACGCAACAGAGGAGAATTACTTAGATTTTAGGGAATTACTGCAATATTGAGAGAAGAAGAGTCTTGAGATTCTATTATTGGGCTCATACTCTTTGACTGAGAGCCTGATGCTTTGCTGATCAATTGATGACCTGCGGACGAAGAGTGATTCTGCTTGCAGCCCCATACCGTGGATAGGTAGATATGACAATGTGACTGAATTGCAATTTAGGCCTTTTCTTTCTAGATACCAACTGCGCTGTTCCATAGCTAGATGTTTCCTAAATTTGTGTCTAAATTGTTTTGCGTGAAGCCCAACATGCTTATTTTAATCTGGGTTAGATGAGGGTATTCACATGACAACTGACGAATTACAGGGACTAATGTTTTGACAAATTATCTTGCTGAAATTCTATGTATGCCCTATCCTTGCTACAGCTGACACTGTTATTGATTTGCACTGTTGCCTTAGAATGTGTCGTGATTCAAGCCTTGATTAGATTGTGTTTCTTTCGCCACTTTGGTCAACTAGTATTGTTCTTACATTTGTTTCATTTGATGTTGAGATTAATCTACATGACTTTAGCATTGTTAACATAAGGGAAATAACTTTACTGAACTTTACTAGAGGTGTGGTTATTCATGGCTGAAAGGTCATGGTACATGATACTGACTCCATTGATTATTGATTTGTTGATTGCTAATGATTGTTGATTATTGTGTATTGATTATTGATTATTGTTCATGAAATTGAGCTATGGCAACAACATCTTAAACAAGTTAAAAGGTTCATTGACTTATTTGTGTCCCCTTGCAAGTTTACTTATTAAGGCCAGATGCGCTAACATTAGTGAGCGTCATGTAGATATTTCAAGAAAAAGGGACATTTAAGGGGCATATCACCTTCATTGTGACTCATAAGTATATTTGTCAATGGCTTGTATCATTACTGTTGTCGCAAATATGGAAAATTAAAACTCCAGTAAGGGGTCAGGGATTATCCATTTGCAAGGTGAACCCATCTGTGAGGGTTGGCTTTCATTTTGTGAATGTGGGTGTAGGCATCGGGAGGAACAGACAGTCATCAGCGTATCACTGTATGCACCCCAATGATCCCTTGGGATCATGCCAATTTTTTTATATGATTGCAACACCTGTATTCTTAAGGGAAAGGGTCAGCAACCAGCATTTTGCAAATGTGAAATCCAGGTGTGAAATTTAGTGTGGCTGGCCAGCCATTCAAAGCGATTCCCAAATATTTCACAAATGTAATCCTTCCTCTTTAACACACATGAGGCAGAATTTCTGGGGATCCTTGTTGTGCTGCAAAATATTAGTACATTTGTCTAACGTAAAAGAAAACAAAATCAGGTCAAAATCAGCACTAAAACAGCAAATGCTTTCTGAGCCGTGTGTGATACATCAGATCCTTTATCAAGTGGTATTGAACACTTTCATTTAAATAACAAGTAGCCAAACCATTTTGAAAATCAAGGAACTCTTCACCTGATAAGAGAGGTTTCTTAGACTAATGACCCTCTGCATTGCATTCATGATCCTTTTGAGCATATTATTGATGATTTAAAATGCTGCTGCTTGCTTCTGTCTGGTACATTTGTTGTCAGCACCCCATTGGGGACTGTTAAAAAAAAGAGCCAGGTAAGTTCCACCTGATTCATAATCTGTCCTTTCCTGCTGGGCTGTCAGTGATAGCCTGGTACAGGAGTGGTGCACTGCGAGGTACACTTCTTTTGACAAGGCCCTAGGCAAGTTGCAGAAGCTCAGGCACGGAACATTAATGGCGAAATCAGACACTGAAGCGCCATGCTTCCGTTTAACCCATGCTCCCTGAGGATTACCATCTGTTGGGTACACATTTGAGGGCCAATACTATGTAGACATGTGCATACCTATGGGGTGTGCAATAGCGTGCTCACTGTTTGAGACCTGTAGTCCCTTTTTGAAATGGAAGGTGCAGGCCTCAGGGCCATACACCACCATACCGGTCTGTCCTGCGAAGTCAGAGAGGATTTGTTGATCTAGAAAGAGTTTCTGGCAGACTTTAACAAGACACTCTTGAGGCACCAACCTGCAAAGTCCAATGCAGACCTGGCTCTCTACACAGACTTCAGGACAATCTTGGGTAGTAAGTGGTGCATGCAACGTTGGCCCGCACAATGGGTGGCGTTTCACCAAGAAAATTACATTTCTCCAACTGTTTCTAATCAATGTTGCACTGCACATTTGGGAGACTCTTTAGGCCAACAGAAGGATAGTCTTCTGGTCAGACAGCACGCTGGCAGTAGCAACCATTAATAATCAGAGTGCAAAATGCCCCTTTGTTCTGAGACTGCTCAAGGCCCTTATCCGTAGTTGCCTCACATCTAATGTGTATTTCTTGGCCAAGCATGTGCCCTGGCGTGGAAAATGCAGTTCCTGATGCCTTGCCCCTTTTTTAAGTTGGCAGAGTTCAGTGAGCTATTGCCACAGGGTGATTAAGTTTTTCCCAGAGGAATTGTGGAAGCTTGGTGCCCCATGTCCCAGAATTGATAGAAGAATTGTTCGACCTAGGAAAAAGCATGTGTATGAGGTGGCATTGCAAGCATGTAATCCATCCTTTGGTACAGGGGAAGGATCTGGGAGGTTCTTCCCCCGGGGGTGTGTTGCAGTTCCTAAGTGAAACAAAGGGAGTGGGGCAGGTTGTTGCCCCTTTTCAGAAGGCAGCTTTCACCTATAGTATTCTGTCTGGGGCTGAGGGGTGTGAAGAACACTACAAAGGATGTGAGGGTGAGGAGGGTGCTCTGGGGATGGGAGCACCTGGCCTCAGTGGCTCAGGATGAGAGGAGGACTATAGACATGGCTTGGTTGACCCACATCCTAAATATACTACCTTCAGTGTGCTCATCACAGTATGAGACCCAGCTCTTTGCTCTGGCCCACTTGCCTGCTTTCTTTGGGGCACTGAGGATCTCTGATTTAGTCGCCACATCCAGAGGAAGATCAGATGTCTAGGGTGCAAGTCTCAGACATCTCATAGGTGGGTGACTCCCTCAGGCTTCAGATAAAGCGATCCAATGAGGATCCATTAGGGAGGGGGGTATGGGTGCATCTCTTTTCAGCCTCAGGTGTGTCCTTTTGTCCCATAACACAAACACAAGAGTATCTTCATTTACATCCCTGCATGGGCATGTCAATCTGTTGGTGGATGCGGATGGGGCCCGCTGACATGTTTCCAGTTTTCACGAGTGTGCAAGCGATCATTGACCGCACAAGGAGAGAGACTGGATCACTTTAGCTCCCATTCTTTCTGGATCATTGTGGCCATGACAGCAGCGGCACTGGGGTTCCCCCCGAGGCCATAGAAGAAGTGGGTAGATGGAGAACGGCGTGCCCTGAGTGCTACTATAGGTCTATTGGTCCTAAAGTGGGAGGAGCCCCATCCTTCTTAGATCATGCTCAGCAGGCATGTCCTGGTGCCTCCTCCAACAAATAATTGTCTTCTGTCTTTCGGTCACAGCCCCCAACCATGAGTTGGTACATGTGTGCTGATGTGGTCATTCTTTCGTTCACAGCGTTAGTGAGCAGTTTTGTGGATGCATTATGGAGAGGGCTCAGTTGGTGGCAGGAGTTAAGCACCACTGACTGGGGATTTGGGATCTCAAATTAGAGAAGCTTGCAGACCACCTTTTTTAGCGCTAGATGCAGGGAGCATTCCCATGCCTGAGATTCCAGTTGTTCAAGCTGGGGGCAGCAACATGGTCCCCTTGGGGAGATGTGGGGTGTGTGAAGCTTCATTTTCTGGGCTGCACAAGGTTAAAAAGAGGCTGCCAGGAGTCACCATACTGTGGTCAGTGGTGATACCAAAGGCCAGTATGGTCAGGGGGGCACCTGCTTGAGCAATAAATGACTCTGTGAAGAAGCTGAACCACTCAGTGCAGAAGACACTAGTAGGCTCTTCTATGGTCTCGCAAGGAGTGAGCTGTTCCACAGGGATGGGGTGCATCTGTTTTCCAAGCATCACAAGTTTTTCCTACGCACAATCTTAGGGGCGACAGATGAGGTGTTTCTGTAGTTGAAGTGAGGAGGGCGAGTTTTCCAATAGCCTCATTGCCCTGTGGTGGAACTTCTAGATGAAGAGAAAAGGGTAGACCCCAAGAATGGGGCTGTTTTCATGGACTGACCCCTTAGTAGGGTGTTGATTGAGGAGGCACAGGGCTGGAACGAGAGGGTACTGACCTGTTCATGGTCCTGGACCTTTTTGCTCTAACCCTGAGATACCTAGATGTGAATGCTGAAAGTTGCTTCACCTGTTGTCAGGTACCCCAGCAGGGAAGGAGCACTATCTGGTGCCCTAAAATTATGTGTTGGTAGCCAAGTGCTCATCTTGCTCACCCTCCTATGCGTTAGAGAGTATGTTACATT
The DNA here is from genome assembly GCF_031143425.1 of Pleurodeles waltl. NCBI lineage: Eukaryota > Metazoa > Chordata > Amphibia > Caudata > Salamandridae > Pleurodeles > Pleurodeles waltl. The sequence goes on along the minus strand of NC_090437.1, from coordinate 871,702,470 downwards.
AAGTGCATGACTTTGATGATTTTATCAGTCAATGATTTTGCTGATGCCCATGAGGAGGGCAAGTGTGATGTATATAATGTATCTTTACTACCTGCAAATGGGGCCTTCTGACACAATGCTTTATGTAAAGGTTGCGCTGCCATGTATAAGTCAAAACATGGTGTGGGTATACAATGTACAGTCTGCGTGCTTTCCTTCAGTCCTGTCACTTTTTGAATCAGTTCTCAACAACTACAGTAGAGTCAAATGTCTCAATAAGTACAGTTGTCATTTTTTGCTGGAGCTTTGAAAAATAAAAGGCTATGTCACAGTGAACCACTATAACTGGGTTGCCTCGCTCCTTGGTTGTGGCAGTGGGAGTGTGTGGGGCAGTATATTGCACGTCGGAGTGCACTTCTGTGCAATACACATCTGTGGCGTGAACTCTGAAGAGGAACTGCCACTTCACTTCCTATTCTGTGACTGATACATGCTTGCTTTGTTGCTGTCTGAGCAGTTACTGCTGCTGCTACACAAGGTGTGTGTGTGTGTGTGTGTGTGTGTGTGTGTGTGTGTGTGTGAGAGAGAGAGAGAGAGAAAAAGAGAGAGATAGATGTGCTTTGCTACAGAGTCCACTGTATCTGTTATTTTATTAAAGGCTGATTGTACTGCTTCATCTCCTACTCCAGCTATCATTTCTGTGAGTCATAATAGCATTGCAGTTCCTGTAGTGAGGTTTTTGCACAGCAGGTGCTTATGCACTATTTGTTCTTTTTGGGAAGATGCTTGCTTTACTGTTCGTGCCTAAACTTTCTTTTAAAACACTGAAGATTCCACTTAGTTTGCTGCTCTGTCTTTGTCGCTCACCACACAGACAGTGGTAGAGAACAAAGAGTGAGATTTTTTAACAGCTTAGAGAAATATAGGCTGTTGAAATACCCTCAGGCTACCCCTGAGGGAGTTAGAACTGAGTATGTTTGTTGCTTAAAAATTGGAGAGAGTGAGATAGAAAATAACAAGGGTTGCGGCTGTAGTCAATTCTCCCATTGGCTATGCATGGGCTCTCTGTGTGAATGTCTCTCCTCGCTAGTACACAGTGGCTGATAACAGTGGCCCCTTATTGAGCTCAAGAAGTTTCAGGTGATGTAAGGTACAGTTAGAGAGCTGGCTTTAGAGCCTCATCAATTGGACATGTCTGCATGTCTAAACTATTGTCGTAGTAATGAATAAGGCTTCTTTTTTCAAGTTATCCCTAACATCTTGCATCGAAGAAATGGACACTAATGCAAATAAGACCCAGGTTGGCACTCAAGTGTACAGGTGCAAAACTAAATTTTAAAATTGAATACTGGGAACCCAAGTGTGTAGATAAAGAACTCTCTTTAAAATGGAATACTAAGAGTAAATAAGCCTTAGACTTTAGTGGTTACCATTGCTCTGCTCTGAAAACATGGTTCACAGATAGGTTGGGCCTGCTCTCTATCATGCTGCTTTATTTTTTAACTTTATAATATGGCTGGATGACTCCTTGTAATTCTAAACCTAAATCAATAAAGGTGTGTCCACTTGTGTTTTTTCTGTTTCTCACTGTTGAACCTGACCCTTACTGTAGGGTCACACCAGATTTTTGCCTTCATCTGCCAAACCCTTTTTTGTTGGCGTTTAGGACTATATGCACTTTTCCATGCCATCACTGGTAAAGTGCTTGTAATCTCTCCCTAAAACATAGTAAATATTCCTACACTTAACTGGCACATTTAATTTAATTATATGTTTCTTGTAAATGGTACTAAATGTAACTGGACCTATAAATTAAATCTTACTAGAGGGCTACAGCATTCATTGTGCCATCCACTAAAGTCGTCTTTTAAACAAGTCTCAGGCTTGCCACTGCAAGCTTATAGTGCAGTTTTAAACTGCCATTTTGACCTGGCAAGATAAACCTTTTGCCAGGCTTAACCCTTCCTTTTTAATACTAATATGTCACCCTTAAGGTAGGCTTGAAGGCTCAAAAGATTGGGTGAATGGTATTTAAAAAGCAGTGCTAAAGTCAGCTTTCACTGTTGTAAGGCTATCTATCCCATGGACTAACACTGGGTTACTTTATTACACTTAATAAGTGTTAACATCAGTTTGGGACCAGGTAGAGAAATGTTGTTTACTTCCAAATGAACTGCAGTTTGAACTCCTTTTAATGGTAAAGTTGGATTGTAAGTTACTATTCTGAAAATGCTGCTTAAAGAAAGTTTACATTTTTCTATCAAAGCCAACTGTGTCTTTCTGCTAGTGTCCTGGGTCACATCACTGTGAATGGCTCTCATGTGGTGTGCTGTGCATTACTTCCAGACATTTCAACACAAGAGGCCTAGATGTGGTGGGAGAGGGGTTTCATCACAGGCTGGCTTGGAGGGTGTTTTGCCCTGTCCTGCTTACACTTCAAAGTGTCCTGTCTGCAGTACACACAAAGGAATCTGACAATAGGCCTGCCCTTGCCTTTGCCACCTTAAACAGTTTGGAGCCAGGACTGCTGGAAGGGTAAGAACAAATCAGAACCAGTTTTGGCGGTAGATCATGACATGTCTCCACAGAAAGGCAGGTCTAAAAGTGGGACCTTCAGACCCTCTCATCAGAATACTCTTATACCTGTCTAAGATTCAAACGAAGGATTGTCCTGCTGTCTAATGGAGGGAGATTGGACCTGCTTCCTTTTAACCCAGGCTTGTCGGAAGTGGCTCCAAGGGTCAGTTGGCTGATCTACTGTTTGAGCTATAGGAGTACAACAAACTTCCAGAGGACTCCCTCCAACTGCCCAACTGGCCAGCACCAACTGGATATGCCTGGGCCTGCCTAAACCCGGATGGCTTCTGATGAAGGGTGTTCTGATCGCAAGAGGTTCTTCACTGGTCATAAACTCGTGGGTGGCATCATTGCAAACTCTGAGATTTCTAGGTCCAACACTGTCCTCCTGTAGCATAATACCCATATTCATGAAAGTGGAAGGATAACCAGTTGAGGTTTGGACCTCCTATGCCTCAGATTCCGTATGTATCTTGTAAATAAGTGAATCTGCCCACAAGTAAGAGTCAGAGAATTATTCTTTAATTCTTCCAAGTTTATTAAACATCAAACAATGTATCCAATTGTTCCTGAGTGCAAGTGTTTCCATAAAGGTACAGCCAACTCGTGTTTCACCCCTACACAGCTGTAAGCCTTGGGCTTTCCAAAGGCTTTAGGTGCAGTATATAGGAATAATTTATTTTGTGAAGCTAAAAGCAGATTTTTTCTTGAAGTGCAAGAATCAATAGTGCAATAGTCAATATTTAGAGCAAAATTGTGTCCACGGAAAATAAATCTTATCTGAGGCTAAATCCTGTTACGCATGGCTCCAAGGTCAGCCAGGCTCTCAGTCATGTAAGGGGCAACCACTAGTGGAAGCTGGGGACCCTCACCCACCAATTTCTCTGCTTTGAAACGTAAAAGAATAAACAAATATGTGGAAAGCAGTACACATCAGATAAATATACATTAAGAGCTATTTTATTTAATTCACAAACAAAAAATTATTATATTTAAATTTTAATGGGAAAGTTTGAGCTTTTGAACATTTAGTTGTATTTCTAAATGAGGAATCAATACTTTAGACTCTAGCATATAATTTTATTAGGTTTGATAGTGCATGCTCTCTTTTTCTTGGTGTGTACCAGTGTTTCTTTAATTGAGGACATTAATAATCCATATTAGATACCGTTTGCCACACTTGTGCTACTCCCATGAGTTAAGATAAGGATACCAACTATTTTTGCTCTCAGTTTCAAATTATTCCACATTAACAAAATGTTTTGAAACATTCAGTTTGCAGTGTTGCTTTTTTATGAATATACTCTCTATTTAGCCCCTGAGTACCATAGATAAGGAACCACTGTCCCAGAGCTAATAAACTAAAATGTCCAAGGACCCTACCTCTACTAAGTAAATGTTTACTAAATAGTTAAATACATTAAGTACATTAATACACAAAACAAATAAAAAGTCCCAACTAAACAATTTTATTATTTAAATAATACTTAGTAAATTTAATTGAACGGTCTGTGTAATTAATATAATATGCATTTTAGTTTTAAACAAAAGTTTAAAAAATAAATTATTTTAAATTTCGTAACTATTAATTTGTAAACTAATGAAAAAGTTCATTATTAATTTTACATATTTTGTAAGACTTAAAATGTGTACATGCATAATTTAAAATAATTTAAGTATTTTAACATTATTTCAATTGGGCATTAAGTCCCTGATCTTCATTATTTTCTATTGAATTGTGTGTAGTAACTGTGAGGGGCATTGTCAAAACTGTTTCAGAGGGCCATGGTGCATGCAGGGGTTACTTGGCCCAACCGTGGTGGTTGAGGCTTATAACTCCTGATGTCTGAGGCCTGACTTACTATCGATACTGAGCAATTGGGCAAGCACCCCTCATGTACTTGACTCTCAGTGGTAGCTGTGGACCAGCAGTCAAAGGCTGTCAGAGGGGGGAGTGTAAATACAGATTAGCGAACATAACTCATAAGGCAAAGTGTACACAGTAATGTTAATAAATCAATGGGCAATGAAATAATTGCTTTTATATGAAAAAAGAAAAAAAAAAGGTATTTTATTTATAACACTACATTTGCAAAGGAATAATGACATTCATAAGCAACAACACAATCCTCTTGAGGTCGGGGATCTAGCATTTGTCAGAAAAATCACTGTCCCAACCTCTTCCTTGCAATGTGGTCAAGATTATTCCCCATTCACTGGTGGCCGCATCCAGAGAATCCTTACCACTAGGCTGTACTCAATAGTTCCCACTTAGACTCTTAGCAATTAGTCAAATGTTTCTATGGTGCTGCAGCACCTTCAGCAGTGAGTCCCCCGGGGCTCAACATGTCCGATTCAAGTCTTATCCAACATGAAATCGCGCTGCAGGCCCTCAGCTGACTGCAGGCCCTTCAAGCTCTGTTTGGTGATGTTGGGCTGCTCACTGTACATGCAGCAGCACCTGGCAGGAACAGGCTCACTCCCAAGTGCTTCTGCAACTTTCCCCGGTGATCGGACATACTCCCAGTATGCTTAGATGCGGTAAGTGAGTCTTTCTTAAATGGGAGGATATTGTTCTTCCAGCTCCTGATCAGAACCCAGCAAGGGTGCAATGTCTTCTTTGTCATCCTCCAAGGTCTTCAAGGGTCAATCAGGGGCAAATCTCAATGCACATGGCTCGACTCGCTGGTCCCAGCCTCACTCTTTTGCCAGCATGAACCTTTTGGCAACTTTTTGGTAGCCCATTCTGGCATAAAAAGTTACCAGGGTACCTCCAGACACATTGCAGACTCCTCCAATGCAATCACCCCTCCACAGCTGCCCATCCTGGCATACAGGGCCACCAATAAGGTGTTCATGAGTCTTGGCACACTGATCACCCAATATTTTAAACAGTGACCTGTCTGCATAAAGGATCTCAGCAACAAGGCTGTGCAGGCTTGTGTTTCCCCTACAGTGTTTGATGCATTGCTCAGTCCACGAGGGCCTTCTCCTGGCATACCAGGGTCACTGAATCAATTCTGCACATGGGCAATGACGTAATCAGTGCAGAGCTGTATCCTCACACATCACACAGGGAGTAAGTACTCTTGGTAGGGCTCCCCACTGGACCATGCTCCTTCCAATGCTCTCCTCTTCCTCACAGGACACCCTGGCCTTGGCAAGCAGTCAGGTGCTGGTGCAGGTGGTCGTGGTTTCCCTGGGTGATGTCCCCTTACCCAGCAGGGAGACAAGTAAGTCTTGCAGACTTTCTCCTTCTCAGACAGCCTGTTTGGCTGCTTGGCAGATGACAAATTTTGGGGTCACAACCACCCTTCTTAGAATCCATTTCCAGGCACCAAATGTGATTTCAGTTTGGGTCTTTAAAGTTTTATGTTGGGGTTCCCCTTCTTTCAAAGTGTAAACTTTTCTCTCTCTTTTTTCTTCTTGAAAGGTTGACTGTCACAGTAGGAGAGACTCCAAAGTCGATAGACACACAATACAAGCCATGGGAGTGACTAGAATTCACACTTAGATGCCGGCCACAGTGATCAAAAGGTTAATCCTGGGTTCCTAAGTGGAAAGGGGTAGTTTCTCTCACTTCTTCCAGTATGTCCCACCCAGCTCACAGAAATGCAGCAATACACAAATCTGTCTGGGGGGATTCCTCTACTCATCATGTCTTCACCTGGCAGGCCTTGGCTTCCCAAATTGGAACTCAGGGTCCTCCATGTAATGTACCTTTGCAGGCACATTTGTACTCAGCGTACAGACACATATTCGCCATTCAATTTGCACACACTTTTCAGTACTGTAACTCTCTGTCTTGTACCATTGTGTCCTATTTGTAGCCACACACACTGCCAGCATATTCACTCACCATGTGTGTGCTGCCCAACACTTCACCCTTTATGTATTGCAGTTCTCACAATCACACACACACCAAGCACATGCTTTCACTTGAGTATAGATGCACAACACTGCATCTCTTGTGTAATCTATCCCTCACAGGTATACATCCACCCAGGACACACACTCAGCATTCATGTACTGCACAACACAGCTGTTTTCTGGAACTATACCCTTCCCAGGCATACATACATCTAGCGCAGAGTCACGACTCCTGAACTGAGCAGCACCCTACATCTACCCAATGTATGCCCAGGGTGAGCTAGGCACACAGCAGTAGAACTTTTGAAAGATAAGTGATCCTCCATCCAGTGACATGGGGTAAAAATGACCTACTCACTCATACTGATTACTACATGGTTTGTTGCCACCACCACGCTCGCGATAATTAACTCTTTGATGAAGGTTGTAGCTTCCACAATTGTGAGGGTAGCGCGTGAAGTGTCCCCTTTCAGTCCAACAAGACCGCAAACCGTGAGACAGGCCTATGTCATGGCACACATGCATGATCCATGTTTGCCAATGACAAAAAAAAAACAGCATTAAGTATCTATACAACAGAACATTTGGGCACTCAGGGCAGGGCGACACGTAATTTACCATGCCAAGAACCTTTCCATCCCAACAGGTATTATGTGGTGCTAGGCTTGCTCCAAGTCTGGGGAGAACATTTACTAGTGTTTTGTCACCTGTAGGGCAGTAGTAACTCTAAAAATGCAGTTTTTGAATAGCAATGGTCTTACTCTTAAAAGGGTAGGTGTTTTCATTTGCATGCCCTTCTATAAACTTGTCTCTACCCCTCCCTAAACCCCTTCTTATCTTACCCTAAACCACTCCCATTTAGTAGTAGATAGTCCCCATTTTCGTACCACTCCCCCAGTTCCTGACATTTACTACTCCCATGTGCAGAGATCTCTCCATAGAAAATATAGGAGAGGTGAAGATTTCTAGGGATAGGTTTGTGAATTGCATTTTATTGTACAAATGTAGTACAAAATGTAACTTGTGAATCGGGTCATAAAGATAAAGTTTTTCTTATTTTCATTTATACTTTTCACACCAAAATAGTTATAATTATTGAGAGCTGAAAAAGTACAAGTTTATCACTGACTCTGAAAAAAAGAGTTGTACAGCGCTGTGACACCTGTCACTTGGCAATTAGCACAGCTGTATAAAAGTGAGCTAAATGTATACGTGCATGTTTAAACAAAGTAAAACTTTCCTTAAGACCTTCTTACAAAAGGCATGTTCTGTATTTTACACAGCTCGAGCTTTTTGGCTATCTTTAAAAGCCAATAATAAAAAATACAAGTCGATTGAATTGCATGAAGGTGTGTGAGAAAGCGTGACAGTAAGGGAGACAATATGAGAGAGTAGGCGGGAAAAGTGGAGTTTATAGATCAGCGAGTAGCTGCTCTAGGCTGTCCAAATATGGTTGTGTCTGTCAGGAGTTTTTTTCTGTGGTGTGTGAGTGGTTGATCCGTTTGGATACATACAGTAAAGGAGAACAATCTAGGATTGCGTAAGGAAAAGAGACGTGTCCTGAATTTGCAGAGACCGATAAGTGACTGGGACAGATGAATGACATGAAAAACGGAAAACTGGTACATCGTTGAATGAAAATATAATCAGGAAACAGAGCAGAAAAAGTTAAACTATAGAGAAATAAGCAGTACACATAAATGCGAAACACATGCATAATTAATGGGAGTCATTTTGAATAAAGAGAACATTTAAGGAAAAAAACAATGTATAGTCAAGCACAATTCGATTTGTTTCTAGACAAGACAGGAAATCCATTAACATGAGAGGCCGGACAGTTTAACTGATTGCTCTTCATGTAAATCTTTTTCAGGCTGCTTATTTAAAGATGATGTGCTTGACTAAACCAGAGCCTTTGTGCTTCGGAATTTCCAGATCTAATGTGAGATATTGCAATGATGTGATGCTTCATTCACGTTCCTGCTGAAAATGATGTAATTATTAAAATGGTTTATTAAGTACACTTTAGTTGCAAAAAAAACGATCACAATAGCTTTTTACTCTCAGATATAATTGCATTGTGTGGGTGTTTCGGTGTTGTCGGGACGGCACTAGTGGGCCGAAGCATTGCTAAAGAGGAACAGTTGTAAGCGAGTTAGAGTGTAGAAGGTCCAATGAGTTCAACGTGCTGCCCTTTTCAATGTCAGGGCAATTAAAGAGTGATTATTCAGTGTAACAGAACAACATTCCCTCTGCCCACACGCATACATGTAGACAAACACAAACACAAATCATCTCGATTTTCACTGTCCAGTGTTTAAAATAGAAAAACAGGGAAAAAAAGAATGCCTAGATCTAGCTTTCTGCCAGATTTGGTGTAATTCCATTCAGAGGTGTGTGGCTGTAACTGTGACCTACTTATACCCCAGGGGATGGATTCCTCGGAGCCAGTGTTGGATTAAGGAGTTGGAGAGACACATGCCCCCTCCCCCTCACTGAAGCTGGGTCCCAGCAAATGGGATCCCTGGGGCTAAATTTGACTCAGGGAGTGGACTGCATGCCCACTCCCCTTTATATGAAGTTCAGCCCGAGGGGATGGGGTCTGCTGGGCCAGTACTGACTCAGAAGGAGGCCGTTTACCCCTCCCCAGTAATTTGAATCAAAAGGTAAAGAATCGCCAGCTCCCCCAAGCACCGAGCAGGGGCTGTGCAGTACCATCTGTGGTCCCTAGAAAAAAAATGATCTGAGACACCCAAAATATAAATTAAAAAAATATATGAATAATAAATGAGCAATAGTAGCTGCTCATGTAGTATTCACTGTTCCTTTCAACACGTGCCTCATAATGTCCAGCAAGGGATTTTAAAACATATTTTTTGTGTTTGGTGGTGTTCCTTGATGTGCCAGGGCACGACTAAGCATTTTCTTTAATGTTGTGGGTTGGGATGCAGGGAGTGCAGCAGCCCCCCGCAAAACTATAAAAGAAACACAGTGCATTTCCTGGTTCATTAAATCCGTGACCCAGGAGAGCCAGCCGAAAGCAATGCATGGTGTTGAGTTGGTTATGTGTGGCCCATTTGCCCAACCCCATGTTGTGCTCAGCCAAAGAGAGTGCAGGAGGTGGGGTTGGCTGCCAGCGAGGGGTTGATGAGCATGGCTTGTCCACAGTCCATGCCCTGCAGGCAGCCCCATGCTACACATGGCTGAAGGCCATGTGCGGCATTGGGTGGGTGTTACATATGGTAATAAGTATTACTTTATGTTAAAAAAAAATCCCTAGAATACACTGGAAAAACAAAGGTTAAAGTGCTGTTATAGTACAGTATGATCATAATATTTTACCTTAGAAATTCACTGAAGAAAACATTCGCTAAAAAAGTGTTACAGTTAGGTAAAAATGGCAGTTAAAACATATTATTTTAAACAAACAAAAAAACACTCAACAGATATATTTATCTCATGTAACTATAACTTGTGTCCTAAAAAACTTTAGCTCACACCCTTGCAATACACTACTAATTACCTCTGAAATGACATCACTTATTACACGTTCTATGACATCATTGTTAACATAACTGAAACATCTGTAATAACATCAATGATGACAACACTGCGCATGGTGGGGCAAGTTATAGCTACTTTTGGACTTTACTATATATATATATATTATCCTGAGAAGTAGGAATATTTAGGTAGTTAGCAAGCATGGCACCAGAAATCATGAGCAAGACCGGTGTGAGGCCGAAATGCGCTGATGTTTCAAAAGGCAGGCTATTCATAAAAAAGCACACTATTTTTCTATCTCTTACTGAGTGGCAACTATTTTATATGAAGAAAGGGAACTGAGGACTTTAAAGCGTGAACATGGCCATGCCATTAATGAGCAACAGTGGTGTTTTAGTGCACACCAATGTATGCCATTGGTGTACATATATATATATATATATATATATATATATATATATATATATATATATATATATATATATATACTCACAGCAAACAGACACTTTTAGCCTGCACACTCTGACTGCCAGTGCAAATGGCAAATGTGGGTGTTGTGGCCAAGCCTTCCATATTATTTAAACAGAAGACAAGAAGCAGTGCATTCCAGGAACAAGTTCTTCAGCTATATTTTTTTAGCCAAACACAAGTGCCCCTCCCCTGATCTGTTTCGACCACTACAGCTTTGATCATGGATAAGGCCGTCCCTCCTCAATTTCCATTATATAGTTCATCCAGCCCTAAGGCATTCTGGTATTTGCAGTCCTTCTATCTTGTCTATTGGCTTGCGACATAGAGATTGTCATGTTGTTATGCATATCCTTACAAAAATCAAGGCTTTGTGCCATTTTATCAACCAAACCTTCTATTTCACAAGACCATTTATAACCATCCATTTCCTAATTTTTCAAGGCATTGTGTAATTATTAGGATACTGTGACCTTATAGCTTATAAGCAAGATAACCAAATTGTCCCTGTTAGATTACATTGATGGCTTAGTGTTAATCCAGTCCGTTCCTAAACAGTTGATAAGAATGTAGGAAACTTTTATTATTACTCAAATCATTGAGGTAAAAGTAACTTCATGCCATGTGTTAAGTTTTACCCCCATTTACTTTCATTTCATTATTTGGCAACTTTCATGTTCTTCAAGATAAGGTCAAGATGGTGCTGTTATCTACGTTATAACTGCGGTTCTAGCTAAGTGCTAAATCTGATTGATCATCAGTCTTCCTTTCATTGTCACAGTGTTTACATTTATTAATGTCTCCATGAAGACTTATTCATACCCAAAGTGGGGGGACATGCCAATATTCAATACCACCTAATGTGAACTTAAAACCAACTCAACTTCAAAATAGGATGGTTAGCTATATTTATAATTATATTTCTTCAAATTTATTAGCTGTGAAATTGTCTCTCTGTTGGAAACATCTGAATGGTGTATGTGTAGTTCGTCATCGGCGTTGAGACCAAATGGAAACTTGGTTCTCATTTTCACTATATGCCTGGACTTTAGCTGGCATAGTTCTAAGGTCCTAGTTCCACCCCTTTCACTCATTGGTACATGGGCTATCCCAAAGTAACACAATGTTTTCCAATCATTACTGTGTTATTGTGTGTAGTGTTTTGCCATTGCATAGCTCTGGTCCTTATTAAAAATTGTTCTAATATGTTCCAATATTCGTTTTTTTAGTTACATGTGGCGCTCCCCACATATTTCAACTCACATTCACATTTTAGTACGTATACAACATGGGTGGTTACACATGTTATTTTTTTTATGAATTTTGTGTATTCATCCCAAGGCGTCTTTGACTTCTTTTTTATTCTCTCCTTTGTGATATGCTTTGTATGACAAACATTTGACAAAGCCCTCACCCTCGTTGTCCAACCAGGTTCTACTGCTTCCACCAGAGAAATGACTCTTTACCAATTTGTCTTTGCTTGAGAGGGCTTTTTTGTAGATGATGCTAAGTTTTGTTCCCATCAAAGACCCTATATCTGGATCTCCTTTTCAAAGATTCCAATGTTTGTCCAAGATTTTCCAAATGTATTTATGTTCTTTGTTATATTTCATAATCATTGTATTGTTCATTCCTTGATTTCATCAGACCCAACTTTTCTTCTTGGTATCAGTGTTTCAATTTATGAAAGCTTTTGCGCTTTTATTGCCCTTTGTTTAATATGCCATTTAGTTAGCCCACTTTGCTGTACATCCTTAAACTGTTCCCTAATATCATTGTCATTTGAGCAGTTTCTTCTCACTCTTATGAATTCACCATAAGGTAAGTTATCAATCAGACTTTGTTGGTGAAAGCTGCTCCCATGTAAGACAATGTTCGTTGAAGTGGGTTTCCGAAACATTGTGGTTTCCAAAGCATCCTCTCGTACATAGACTTTAATATCTAAAAATTCTATTTCAGTTTTACTGGTTTTATGTGTGAACAGGAGACCAATTTCTAGAGGTTGGTACCCTGAGACATCGCAGGAGCTGGCCTTTGGGGGTAGCGGTCCCCAGGGCCATCAATGGCTCCTTGAGGGGGCAGTGCAGCCCCCTCCACCTAGGAATTTGTCCCGGATGGTGGTGGTCCCCAGAGCTGGGGGTCCATAACAGACCCCCTTCCTTCTTCTATTTAAGCCCCAATGAGGTAGAGGCCCCCGGGGCAGCGGAGGGATGACATGTGGCCCCACTACACAGTTTTTATGGAAAGCCCCGGGGAGATGGTGGTCCCTGGGGCTGCAGAGGGGCCACACAGCCCACCCACTCTGGGGGTCATTCCAACCCTGGCGGTCAATGACCGCCGGGTTGGAGGACCGCGGGAGCACCGCCGACAGGCCGGCGGTGCTCCCAAGGGCATTCCGACCGCGGCGGTAAAGCCGCGGTCGGACCGGCAACACTGGCGGTCTCCCGCCAGTGTACCGCCACCCTTTGGAATCCTCCGAGGGGATTCCGACCCCCCCTACCGCCATCCAGTTCCCGGCGGTCCGCCCGCCGGGAACCGGATGGCGGTAGGGGGGGTCGCGGGGCCCCTGGGGGCCCCTGCAGTGCCCATGCCACTGGCATGGGCACTGCAGGGGCCCCCGTAAGAGGGCCCCTACAAGTATTTCACTGTCTGCTTGGCAGACAGTGAAATACGCGACGGGTGCAACAGCACCCGTCGCACCTTCCCACTCCGATCCTCCGAGCCGGCATCCTCGTGGGAAGGGAGTTTTTCCCTGGGCTGGCGGGTGGTCTTTTGGCGACCGCCCGCCAGCCCAGGGAAAAACTTAGAATACCCTCCACGGTCTTTCGACCGCGGAGTGGTATTTCGGAGGGGGGAAGACTGGCGGGCGGCCTCCGCCGCCCGCCAGACTTGGAATTACCCCCTCTGTGTTTATGTAAAGCCTCAGGGTGGTGGTGGTCCCCGAGGGGTGGGGGCTGCACGGCCCCCCTGCACTGTATTTATGGAAAGCCCTAGGGAGTTGGTGGGGTTGCGAGGGGGCACTTGACCCCTCTACACACAATTCCAATGAAGCCCCCCCCCCCACCTAGGAATTTGCCCCAGGGAGGTGGTGGTCCCCAGGGCTGGGTGTCCGTAACAGACCCCCTTCCTTCTTTAATTGTAGACCTGTGAGAAGTGGTGTTCCCTGAGGCTGTGGGAGGGTATGTGGCCCCCTTTCACTGTATTTACTTCCCTGGGGCTGCAGGGGAGCTGCACAGCCCCCACCCTGTGCTCATGTAACGCCCCAGGGAAATGGTGGTCCCAGGGGCTGCGGGCAGCCCCACTGCACTGTATTAATGGAAAGCTCCGAGGAGGTGTTGGGGCTGCGGGGAAGCCACTTGGCCCCCCTGCACACAATTACAATAAAGCCCCGGGAAGGTGGTGGTCCTGGAGCTGCAGAGGGCCATGCGGCCCCCTGCATGCAATATCAATAAAGGCCCAGGTAGGTGGCAGTCCCTGGGGCAAATATAAGCCCTATATTTTCTATGCCCCCGGGATCTAGCCCACCTGGGGGCTTTAAAAACACATGTGCTGGAGGCCACTTTTATTTTATTTCTTTTACCATTAATTTGCAACAGCGAGCTTTATTTCCCTTGGGCCATCTCTCTTCCGTGGGAGTGAGACTCCCTCCTGAGCGAACAGTTTAATTGGCTGACAGCAACATGATAAAAATGTTGCTGCTAGCCATTATAGGGCTCAGAGACTTAGCGCCTCATTATGACTTCGGCAGTCGGAATTATCCTACTGCCAAAGCCACGGAGAGGAGGCTGCCATCATACCAGCGGACTTCCCTCTAGTCGTATTACGATGCTTCCAGAGGGCTGACTGGTGGAAACATTCTATTACGACGTTTCGACAAGTCAGACCGGTGGAAACAGTGCCACTGCATTGGCATCAGCTTTCTGGGCATGGGCAGTGTAGGGGCCCCTGTGGCTCACAGCACTGGCTTTTCATCAGACTTTTCATGGCGGGGACCCCAGAAAGAGAACTCCTGAACTCAGCTTCGCCGTGGCTGACCACAACTCTGACCACATGATCCCTGAGGATGCATGACCCTGGCGGTGGTGGCGGTCCCCTGTTGGTCCAACCATCAGGGTTGTAATCTGGCGGTTGGACCACCAGGAGTGCAGGAGTTCTGCCACTACTGCAGGTTTGGCAATCCTCAGACCACCAAACTCCTAAAGGCTGCCTTTAGTCTCCTATACTGAAGCTATTAAAATAAAAATATATATGGGGGCAGAGTGGAGACACCCTAACTTCCTAGGCTCCAGCCGAAAAAAGGGAAAATATATGACAATCCTGCATGTGTGGGTAGAAAGTATGGCAGATAGAACCATCTGATGTACTATAAAGGCAACATAATGATGAAACACCCAAGTGGAAAAATGTTGTTAACATTAATTGTAGCCTTAGTTACTTTGTTTCCATCTAGTTTGTTGCTTTCTTGGATGTCTTCATGGTTCTACTACTTTAACTGAGAACACTTATTGTAACTACTAGGTTGGTAGTTGATGTTTCTCTTGCGACGTTTTCACATTTACCTTGTGCTCCTTTCACTGGGTGGTCAGAAACACTATTTTTGTGTACCACTTTGGAGTCTCTTTTTTTTCTTTCACCACTGGTTTTTCATCATTGTCTGTGCATAAACCACAGGTGCGGGGGAGGCATTTTCTCATACTGGGGATATTTATTTGGGCAACACGTAAACAATGACCTGGCACATTCATTTTATTTTGGTTTGTTCTGCTGAATCCCTGTCATTGTTTCTTGTTCTTTGGAACTCATTGTTTTTTTTGGATCATATTGTATTTCATGTACTTCAGTCTCAAAAAAGTCAGGAGGGTGACAAAACATGTGCTGGCTGTCAACGTTGTAATATTTGGCTTAGGAAGAACAGAGTTGAAAATGAGCTGTTTTCTACGGACCCTTAATTCTTGTGGACTTACAACAATTGTTGACTTATCTTGAGTGCTGTCGTATATTTCTGTTTATGTATACAGTGACGCTGTTTCAGCCATCACTGTTTATGCCGTTTGGTAGTAGGGATTATTATACCAAGCAGCACCACACAAATGTATTTCTTCAGAATTATTTTACCCATGTATACCACGGTCACTTAAAGGTGAGATTGATGATACCAGGTCTCCCCCTATTGATGTTATATATATATATATATATATATATGTATATAATATATATATATATATATATATATATATATATGAACATCCATCAAGCGAGGCCAGTGCACTATGCAGGAAGCTGGAAAGCCGCCAATGTCTCAAAGCAACAGCTCAACTTGTATATGGTTACTGAAAGCACACTTCAGGACAGGATAATTAAGAAAACAATTTTTTTTTGGGCAACACGTTTTGATCACATCGATCGTCTTCATAGCCAAGTTTCAAAATGATGCCACTCGCCTTAAAATAGTCTGTTAACAAAAAAACAAGAAAACAAACTATCATCACAATTGTCCTTGGGAAAAAAGGACTCCTATATCAACTGAAATCACATATAAGTTTGAAATGATAAATATTTGGCAATAACATAATGTTCCAAAATCCATAAATTAATATCTGTGCATCAATTACCATTTCTCTCACAAAAAAACTAAGAAATCAGGGCCAAGTAAAAATCTGATGTAATTTAAATTCATACTAACTTAATGCATAATTTTTGCCAATGTACGGAGAGAGCGATGGGCACCTGCTTTGCCCCCAGCTTTGCAAATTTAAACATGGGCTGGTGGGAGCAGCGCATGGTCTGGATGGAGGCCAATGAGGAATATACCCAACATTTACCCATGTAGGTGAAGTACAAGGATGATCTGTTCCTAATCTGGGATGGTGAGATCACATTAGCTCAGAAATTCATGACCTCTCTGGGACAAAATTAACTTAATCTAGGTTTCACACACAGGATGAGTAATACTGACTGAGTTTTTGGATATTGCATTATGCATAGATGTCAATAGGAGATTGGCATCACTGCATCGTAAGGACACTGCAGGGAAGACAATCCTACATTCCAGAAGCCACCACCCCAGTTCACTCAAATATATCATACCTTATGGGGAACTTCTCAAGGCCAGGCGCAATTGTAATGAAGATGCTGGTTTTGCCAGAGAAAAGAATCTCAGTGTAGAGAGATCACAGAGGGGTTATCCATCTGGCATTTTAAAACAAACTACAAACAAAATCCAGCATATCTTTCAGGAGCAGTCTTTGTTTTCTGATATTTCTAGAAAGGATAAATTACAATCTGATTCTACTCCAAGGTTTATCACCACCTTTAATAAAAGCTCACAAAAAGTAAGGAAGTGCATTAATAAACATTGGCAACTTAAAGCCAATCATAGGCCAGAAAATGAAAGACATTCCTGCCATTATGTACAGGAAAACACGTTCTATAAGAGATACATTAGTACATAGCTACATTTCCCCACAAAGGAAGTCTTAGTTGACTTTGAGATCTGGATTCTACAAGTGTGGGACATGCAAAGCCTCCATTGACAGTAGAAATTGTAATTCTGTTCTTTTACCCACAAGTAGAAAATTGTTGAAAAAGCAACATATGACATGCACTATGGATTATGTGATTCATGTCCTTGAGTGTCCATTTAAAATATGTGGGCAGTACCAAACTACAGGTTAACAAAAGGATCTTGGAACATAAGCGTGCCATTATGAACAATTAACCTCATTATCTCATAGCTAGGCATTTCTTCAGGCATCATGAGAGTAGAAGTGATTGTCTTACATATGTTGGCATTGACAGGGTCCAGAAAAATGTTTGGGGTGGTGCTCCAGAAAAAATATTGAGAATTATGGAATCTAAATATACAATCATGCTGGAGTCCATATTTCTATTTGGATTGAATGGTGAGGAGGAATTGGCAGTACATTTAGGCAACTAGTCATTCTTTGAACTTTGTGCATCATTGTATTATCTGTTTAGGCACTATTTTGCACTAGTTGTGGCTATAAAAGGTTTTAATAACTCTGTATGTTGGAAGGGATTCTGGGGAGGATTAGGAAGCATTGGTTTGGGGACAGGCAAAATGATGGGGTCTATATGATGTATATTTGTATTTCATTGAATAATGTAGCTGCACATTAGCAAGCAATGTATGCTGTTGGCCCATGGGAATTCCTATAAACGTCAGTTTGTATTTTATTTGTTTTTCCTCTTTCCTCTCTCCCCTTCTCTTCCTTCTGCTTAGATTTGTTTCATTTAGAAAAACGTGGGCTATGGTGGGTTTATTTTGTACTATTGTACCTTACACATAACAAGGCTTCAACAGGCCGCTGGGAGTGTTGAATGTGATTATAACATAGTACTTTATTGAAAAAGAACTATTATGCAGATATGCAGGGTGTTTTTTTTAATGAATTCATAATAAATTGTCTTTGTGGATTTTTTTGATTCATTCATCCTGCTATTTGTATTCATAGTAAATGTTCACTCTTTATGAACCACCTGCGTATTTCTATGAGAAAGTTGGAGTTTACGTTAACTTGACAAAGGCTACCCAATACCTGAAGTGCATTATGTGGCAGTAACTAGCTTGAAGCATGAATTTGGAGTGCCAGCTTCATTATTCTTTTATTCAAAAGTGGGAACAAGTATTGGATTTCAAGTGCATGCTGAGGCGTGGCGTGCATCCACGCCGACAGAAAGGAGCAGCTTTTTGCTGGAACAAAGGAAGATATATATGCATACCAGAAGCAAGCTTTCTTCCACATTTGTTGTAATTCCATCCAGTGGTTCGGCTGTAGTCGTGTTCAAAGGTCCTATGGGAATTAACATAGGAAACACAACTTTTTGACCCACCCCCCTTTTTCTCAGCCCCCATTTGACGGATCACCCTGAAACTTTCAATGCGCAACAAGAATCACAGGAGCACTTTTTGGGAGAAAATTACATGAAGATTTGTCAAACGATGCCAAAGATATATATATATGAAATTTGATGATGAAATGCTGCAGAGGTTTGTGTAAGGTGCGACCTGTCCTTTATCAGCAGTTTCATCTCATTACGACCTTTCACATTCACAGATTCCTGTTCAAACATACTAATTCAGTAACATTGCAGTTCTGTTTAAAAGTGACAATGCCTTAAATAAAGCACTAAAGTCAATACCTTGTGGCCTTATGGCATGTTTTCTGGCTGAGCCCATGGGAGACCTCCCAGAGAATTAATAACATTGATGGGAAATAATGCAGTAATGGCGTCTAAAGCAGGGGTTCTGAAATCCTCCACTGGTAAGTCATGTCAACAGAGATTACCTTCCAAAAGCATGTATGTACTTTGCAAGATTTTGGTATGCTTTATGACAGGATGTCACATTCCCATTTCAGTCCTACTTATCCTCTACAGGATTGCGAATCTCTAACAATATGCTCAACTGATGCTGCAGTTGCCAGGGAACAGGGACACCCATTTACTAGAAAAAAGTCCAAGATATAGCACAATTGCTGTATTTTACCACATGCGTTGAAACCCCACATTCTCATTAAACAGTAAAACATACTCTCTCTCTCATTTCGAATCCAGGATAGCTCAATCCGAGGCACTATGAACCTTCCTTCCAGCCATTCTAATATTGTCTGGGCCTTTTTTATATGCAGGACCTCAGTTGCACACTGTAAAAATATATGCATCAGTCCAGCACGCGCACTATAGTTACATACTTTCTAAAACAAAAACAAAAAAACTGCTCGATGGTGTTCTGTTGATCAATTGATCCAATGGACTCTGTCAAAGTGGCTGTATTGCAATCATTTTCAGAATTCACTACAAATAACAGTTTGAAGCGTAGAAACCCGCTGGGGAGCGACTCCATTTTGTAATAGCCAGGTCTCACTGTTATCAAAGGCAAGGATTTCTGAATGCTCACCCATGCAGAGATCCAATTGGCTCAGCTCTGAGATGTGCGTTATAGTGCTTCTTCAATCTTGAACGGAGCACTTGTGTATGTTCTATTAGGTAACAGGATGCCGGAGCTACGGCGAGACGATCCACTTGGAAAAGTTATCATTCAGCGCGCGTCTCCCAGGAGCACTAAAACATTCAGGTTTATGTATTAGCTATTAAAGACTAAATGCTTGGCACAGGAAAACTCAACAGAAGAGAATGGCCCTTTTCAAATGGATGACAAGGCTAGAATTTGAAAAGAGGACACTTAGAAGGCAAGAGTGATGTGTATTACTGTGAAAGGATTCATGGATACTGCAGTTCAGAGGCGACAAACACTACATAAAGTCTTGGCCAGATAGGGGGGGCAATGTGACTTCACACACTGAATGTGTTACCAGGGTGCTCACGGTACATATTTAAATTATAGTATGTATAAAATTACCATACCATTCACTTATCATAAAGTAAAATGCCCCCAGCTGAAACACATCAAATCGTTTAAACACCTTTTAATTTACGAATACATACAACCTTGGGAACAGTGGTATATGCACATATGAATACGTTTGGTGATTTTGGTGTACCGAACACACTCTTATTAAAACCCACAGAGACCCTTGAACGATTTTGATATTTTGCAGAAATTACACCAGGGTGGGAGCATCTGCTCCGCTGTTGCTCACTGTTTAATTACTCACCCCCATATAAGAACTAAAGCAAAAGGGAAGCATTCAACGTGCAATGAAACCAGGTGCAGAAGTAGCTTCGAACTTCCACTGCTCATTGTTTAACTAGCAGTCTGTGAAAGCTAATAAAAAATGAACAATACAAGTCCAAGCCGACCCCATTATTAGTTGAACACTGCAGGAGTAGCTCAAAAACGTCTGAGCATATCCTCTGAATATTGATTAAACAGCAGTCTATTCATGAAAGCTGATAATTCTAATTACAAACAAGGCCCACTGGTAGCTGTGTCTTACTGTCAACAGCTTAAACATTCTCTGATTTTTATAGCCATAATTTGATTTTAAGAAAGCAAACCCTTTTTTATTTGAAACGGAATTCCTAACTACACAATAAAATACGTTCTTCTACGTGGCTAAAAAAAAAAGTTTGTATGCCAAGTGCACTGACATGGAAAGGTTCTATAAGAAAATATGGATAGTATAACCTGTGGAATAATCTCCTATGTTGCCATCTCTCGACCATCAGCCTCATGGTTTACAATGTTACCAGAAACCCTTGATGGCAATCTCAGATCATATTAGGTTACCCATTATCTATCATCGGTGTATTTCATGTTCTTTTAAGTGTGAAAAAAACAAATCTCACAGCATTCCTTGAAATGTGTAAAAATATTTCATGAGACCTGGTGAAATACCAGAAATATGTCAGGGGCCTCTGTGAAATATTAATTTCATTATTATAATGTCACCCTAACCACTCATCAGTGATTCACCATTGTCCTTATTAATCAGTTTCATTTCATGAACGATAAACGAATCAGCAACATTCTAATGCCAGCCAGTATCTATCGATACTTGCAGTTAAATAAGAAACCTTCTCCAACCTCTCCCTTCTTCAGACAAAATTAGAAATACACAGCAGGTTATGTTTGGGTAACTAAAGTAGTACTCCAGTAGTACTACTCTATCTACTTTCAAATGTTATTCACAAATCTATGCTTTATGTGTAGAGTTCTCTGTTGAGAGTGCAGACAGCTCTACACACGTGGGTGGATCCTTTTTTGGTGTAAATGTGGGCGAGCCAAGTGGGAATAGGTAGAACATTGGGAATATTTAACTCCTCAGTGGGTGCATTAGAGGTAAAATCTAGGAGGTGCATAGTGAGGCACATGCAGATATAAAACACACACACAAACGAATAGGTAATCAGCTATTCACCAAAGTTAAACTTATTTCTTGCTCCAGTAGCACTACTGACCAAACAGGCTCATATCTACTCCAACCTAGTGTTAGAATAACGCATGCATCACACACGCAAATTAGAGTACTGTAAGGTAGTTTCGCAGAAATTAGTGGAGGCAGTTAATATCACCAACAGCACATACGGAAACCAAGAAAAAAAGGAAAAATATTGTTATGCATCGAAAAATATGATTTAAAATGTTTATGTTTTAATAATAAATATGTATTTCTTTAAAAATGGAAGCACACACATATAACAGTAAACACTGGGGCATATTTACAAGCCCCGTGGCGCAGGGCAGCGCAGAAAGTGACCTTGCTGTGCTGCGCCACAGGGAAAGGGCAGGAATGCACAGTATTTACAAGACACAGTGGATCTCTGCCCTTTCTGCTGCGCTGGAGCACAAATTGCTGCCTAGCGCCAATGCAGGCACCCTTGCACCATGGTGCAAGGGTTTCTGTGTTGTAAGCAGGATTGTTTTCGTGCAGGAAGGGTTACCTTCCTGCACAAAAACAATCATGAGACATTTTCCTTGTTCCATGTGTACTGCAGAATGCAGCACACATGGAAAGAGGAAACAACGAGGAGAAATAAAGATATTTCTCCTTGTTGCGCCTGCCCGGGGAAGCGTACATTTTTGACACATTCTCAGGTTTACAGATTCTTATAAATCTGGGAATGCATCAACACCCATTAAACGCCTTCCTAGGAAAGAGTAACACAACACAACGATTTTTGCTGCATAACGTAACTGCGATTTATGAAGCCATGCAAGCCCACCTTAAGCAGGCCTTGTGTGCCTTCATAAATCTGCCTTAGAAGTTGCATCGCTCTTCCACCACGTTGCGTGCTTAAGTGACGCAACTAGGGTCATAAATATGACTCAACAGTGCTTAATTTGAGCAGGTGGTTGCTGGTGAGGGCCAGTGATATTTACTTTTGGGACTTGGCACTTATTTTACTGCTTCACGTTTACCAAGTGCAAATGATGAAAAAAATCATAGAGATGAAAAGCGGAGGAGGAGAAAGACTGCAGAATTGCAACAAAGGGAGAAAGGAGGAACCGGCAAGAGCAAAAAAAGGGGCAGGGAGTGCCCAGTAGTGAATAAAAGACTACCAGCTTTGCCGTTCGGTGACCCAATGTTTAATTGAGCAGGCCGCCGGCGTCTGAGAAGAGCTTCGGGCACTGTCACTCTTTCTTTCACTAATGAAGCACTGAGTAAACATATTGAATTTGATTGATAGAGAGCACACAGCAATAAGGCTTCATTCACAGTCAACTCACTTGTTAATGCAAAATGTTGAGGGAGTCAACACTCATGTATCCACCATACCGAGCGCCAGGTGCAACTCACAAGAACATCAAATGATCACTTACAGCCTGTCCACATAGGAAGGCAATTCACTAAAACCTTTTGTCACATGGTGGCTAATGCCTTTATTATCTTGTCCCTCATTTTCAGGAATAATTAGTTGAAAAAAAGACAGAGAATATTTTGGCAACTTTGAGATGTCCAGGGAAGCAGAAATTGCTAGCCATTGCATGTCTCCAGATCAGATGCTAGACAGGATTGCAGATTGAGAGCAGGAGCTCACTTCACCTGCATCCATCACGGAGTCTGTCCTGCATATGTCAAAATATTCGCTAGACTCCAAATCCTTTCCCAAAAAACTTTCAAGAGGGTCCCTGGGGAGAAAGGTGGGCATCTCAGAGTCAACTTATCATAGTGCTTGTTACAAGAACTGACATGCATCACCAGCTGAGTCCTCCAGTTTTTCACAGTCACTGGCAGAAAGGCAAAGGGTTGAAAGGGAACTTAAATATGTTACCCACCTTTCTTCTGTTCTTAAGTTCTATCATTTACACTCATGCGCACATCAGCCATACGCTACATGGAATAAGATTTATACAACAGACACCAATGGCATGCCATCAACATGTAGGCTGTCTGAGATATCAGGTGCTGATTCACAAATGTTAACAGTGACTTTCCTGGGTGCACTCACCACAGCTGCGTTTTCTGAGTTGCTGTTCATGCTTTTGAATTGGTTACTAGGGATTTAGGTGACATGTGACAAGTAGGTAAGTTTAACTAACTCACACTAGCACTGCAGGTATATCTATGGAATGGCATTGTAAACATAGTTACTCATTACCTTACCCCATTATAATGTTCATTCATAAGACTAAAATTGAATTTATGGATGCATAAAATATGTACTAAAATTTTAAGGTAACCATATCAGAAGAAAAATCACATATCTTTTGTTAGAAATTGGGTCTCTAGGTGGCAGAGGTATGTACCCTGTCCAAGTAGGAACACAATCTTAGTCAGGGTAAGTAAGTTACACTCCCTTAATTAACCTGTGCTCATTCCCTGGTAGCTTGGCACAGAGAGGTCAGGCTTAACTTAAGAGACAATGTGTAGAGCATGGAGGGTAGGTGGGCCACAGAAACCCATACAGGGTCCCCTGAACAGAATCTTTGATGGAGCAATGTGTAGATGGTGAGGACATGATGCATCAATAATTTCACCACACTCGGGACACTGCGTCATCTTCGGGCTCTGTGGAAATGCATGCGATGTGTCGTCATCGGGCTGCATAGTGCATCGTTGTTGAGCCACGCAGTCTGTGAATCAGCTGTCGCTAGATAGCCGCTGCATCGCCGTTGGTGATGCTCACAGATTTCTCTCCTGTACTTAAGGGGGTGAATCACTTTTTTCAGATTTCAGCTGCAGAACCCACTTCTGAGACCCAAGACTGGAGGGGGCACCTCAGGCAAGGATAGGGCTTACAGATGGCAGAGTCCAGCAGCAGTAGTAGAGTTAAAAGCAGTCTTTGACGTCCATGAGACTGAAGAAGAACAGGGAGCAAGCCATCAAGCCCTTGGAGGCTCTTGGGTTCAAAGGTATAGGGAGCAAGTTCCGTCCTTTTCACTGCAGGCAAGAAACGGCAGACAACAGGCCTAGATAGCAAAGAAAGTAGCAAAATGGCAGTCCCTCCTATAGCACACCAAGCAGTAGCACAACACAGCAATGAAGTTGCACAGTGGCAGTCCCTCCTGGCAGCACAGCAGCCCTTCTCCTGCAGAGTGTCTTGGGGTCCAGTAGAGGTCTTATTTTCAGGGGTTTAGGGTCAAGTACATATACCCAAAAAGGTCTTTAATACGGGGGAGCCTTCTGAAGTGCACTAGCATCCCTTACATCCCAGCCCTGTCTGCCAGGCCATCTGTAGGACGTGATCAGTCCTTTTTTTGGAGACAAGACCTATCTATTGAGATGTAAGTGTCAAACCCTCCCCTTCCCGCTGCCCAGGAAGACCCATCAGTAGGCGGATGAATGCAGATGCAGCTGAGTGTCCTCTGTTGGTGGCTGTCTAGAGGGAATTCACAAAGTGTAGCTGTTACCCAATCCAACCCAGACATATATTCAGAGACAGGCTAAGTCACAGAATTATTTAAGGTAAGAAAATGCCAACTTTCTAAAAGTGGCATTTTCAGACCTACAATTTAAAATTTGACATTGCCATAAGTTGTTATTTTAAATTGTGAGTCCAGGGACACAAACTCCTGGCAGTACACAAGTCCTTCTTCCTGTCAGAGTGCCCTTGTTTCCAGTAAAGATCTAATTTGGTTGGATTTCGGGTTCAGTACTTATACCCACATATTGCCTTTGAAGTGGGGGAGACTTCGAAGGGGCTCCTGTTAGCTCCTCCCACCCATCTAGCCCATGAAAGTCCATCAGCCTGGTGATGGGCCATTAGGATGCAAATGTCAGACCCAAGCTCCCTTTGTGTGTGACTGCCTAAAGGGACAGCACAAAGCCCAGGTGTCAACAATCCCCGATGTGTATTTAAAGACAAGCAGAGGCACAGAATGGTTAAAGAAAGAGAATGCTAACTTCTTAAAAGTGGCATTTTCAGACTTACAATTTGAAATCCAACACCACCACAAGTTGTGATTTTAAACTGCAAATCCAGAGACACCAAACTCCATATTTCTATATTTTCCTGATTAGAAAATACACTTAAAATATGTTGTAAGATGACCCCAATGTTGTCCTATGGGAGAGATTGGCCTTGCAATATCGAAAAATGAATTTAAGAGTTTCCCACTATCTGGACCTGTTAAACTTAAAAGTACATGTCCAACCTTTTAAATACACTGCACAATGCTCTTGGGGTTAACTAGGGCCTACCTGAGGAGTGAGATACATGTAATAAAAAGGAAGGTTTAGGCGTGGCAAGTGGGTGCACATGCCATATCGAAGTGGTAGTTTGAAACTTCATACTGCACACACAAGCTCTGCAGTGACAGGCCCAAGACATGTTTGAAAAGCTACTGTAGTGAGTGGCACAATCAGTGCTGCAGGTCAACTAGTAGCATTTAATTTACAGGCCCAGAGCACATATAGTGCACTTTACTAGGGATTTACGAATTTACTAAATATGCCAATTGTGGAGAGGCCAATGTTACCATGTTTACAATACCCAGCACCTGCACTTTAGCACTGGTCAGCAGTGGTGAAGTGCCCAGAATTCTGAAAACGAGCCCACGTGAGGCAGAAAAACAGGAGGTCAGAGGGCAAAACGTTAGGGGAAACCACGCTACGGATACCAGGTATAAATCTTTGTTGCAGTAAGTCTGCCTTACTCATCGTTTCACTCCATTCTAACAGCCAGCCATGCAGCTTCAACAGAGGTATAACAGGGCACGCACAACAATACAAGCCACTACTGAATGCACTTGTTAATTCAATCCATGTATTATATGTGGTGTTGATACAGACTGCTCCAGTTCTCCCAGGAAGTATTGTGAAGATTACTGTTGCCTTATGAATGTTCTCTAACATCACCATATTTCAAGGCTTACATGTAGATCTTACCCCTCAACTAAGGCCACACCCAGATTCCCAGGGTAGGACACATAACAGGGGTTGTGATCTGCAGGTGTGAGGTTGAGTAGTGTGTCTCATTTTAAGTAAGCTATTGGTTTGGTTGCTGCCTCAGAATTGTTGGACAATGTTGAGTCAATATTTAGTCAATGATGAAGGATAGACTATGACTCTGTGCCTAAGTAAAATTCTGATACACCACTGTCGCAATACCATAATGTCATGTCCAAGCAATTCTCAACATCATATGCATCACACATCCACAAACACATCATTCACTTATTAATCCAGCTATTCCATGTCCCAACTATCTAAATCATTCAACCTTGCTTGTCACTTTCACTCACATTATTACACCACACGTTGTGTCAGAAGTATGTCACACAATACATACAGAAGTCCATCTACACATCTTATTATTAACTTTGATCTATCGCCGCATCCTAACAGGAATAACATTTTAATAAATTGCCAGGTACCACGTGAATAAATTCAGAACCCAGGTAAATCTTTTCCTTCAGTTTTTTAACATACAAATGTATTCTGCCTACATAATAGATTTATCATTCTCTGCTATGAAGGCAATAAACTGTGCAGTACAGGGGAACTACTCCCTAGTCATGGTGGAGTTTTCAGTCAACTGCAACACATAGAATATGATATATAGGACTTGAAGTAGGCCATTCTGGTGTGATACAAGGGCCATCATACAATCCTTTCCCATCCTTCTGCTCCTTTTATTCCAGAAATCTCTCAAATAGCTGAGGAGAGAAGAGACATCCCCTCGTTTTTCCAAAAAGAAATCCAATGTTATCAGGAAAGAGTCCTCCAGAAATAACCTCTGTGCCATGAGGAACTTGACATCCAGCTGAGTAACGCATCATGGATGAGATTTGTCAGGATAACACCCCACATGGTACTGCAATAGGCGTTTACACCCAAAGAGCCAGGTAGTGCCACCAGAACTGTGCAGACCTTTGGTGCTGGGTAAGGCTGAAGACTCCGAATTATTTTGGCTTCCTTCCCAGCCACATACACAGAAAACCAGCCTCTCCCAAATGCACAGTAGAGTGTGGGAAGAGCTGGGCTGGACCTCCATGATACTCTGGAGGCACAATTGTAGCAGTACATTTTACCTTCTAAAAATATAATTTTACTTGTGAATTGAATGTTTTATAATGTCATGTCTCATGTTTCACTTGTTCTTTTATGTCCATGATATCTGTTTTATAGTTGTTCTCTAAAATATCTAGTTGAATTCATGTTATTAATGTAAATATTGCTTCAAGGTTGTTTTTTATGTGCCAGCACACTGGTATTTGTTCTTAAAACATCATCTGCTTTTTGTTTAAAATGTTTGCCTCTATTGCCATGTGACCTTATTTATTAAAAGGAGTTACTTAATAATATTGCATTCATGTAACAATAAGAATCTAGGTTAATTATGTCATTTCAGACCCAATTAAAGACATTGTGAAAAACACATCTTTGCTGTTTTGACAAAGTGACACACATAAAATGCAATTATCAAGTATCACATATACAATGCATAATTTGAAATATCAACCATCCCATACGCAGATGAACACTTTGAATAAAATGCTTATGGTATCTATTTCCCATCACAAGGGAATGTAAAGAGTTACATTATTTATGTAAGTTAACGCAACCCATGTGCTAAAGTGAGATTTCTGGTATTTTTCAGAGACAAACAATAAAGGTTTAATTGCAACTAGTAGATGCTTCAGTTGTACCTTCTTTAGCTAGTTCAAACCATTAAAAGGGGCATGTGGAAACTATTACCATGCATGGCAAAGGTGAGTGGTGTATGTGACAATGTCACTCTTTGTCATGAAAATTAGTATTATGTTGAAAGTGTATTTTGTAGTGCATGAGGTAGTGGACATATGATCTCATGAGTTTGTTCTTTTCTTGCTTTCTCTTTTCAGCAGGCAGCCAAGGCCAAAGTGTAGACCAGCAGAACCAGGGAAGAAGGAGAAGGACCCCTGCCACTGGATGGAAAAAGAATGAGAATACCATCACAAGAAAGGAGGAGGAAGCATGTACCAGCAGGGAGCATGAACCCACAATAGAGTCACCCGCTCTCAATTTAAGAGACTCCAAATAGAGGCTCTGGAGTCCTAATAGGGGGTGGTAGAAGTAGACAAAACATGCCAGGAGAAGGTAGACAATAGGAGTCCAGCTAGCCAAGAAAAAAATACAATTATGGGGTTCCAGTAGCAGGTCCCTCCATCAACACGGTGCGGAGCAGCACCCTCCACCATGTAGGAGGCCCCTATTCTACTTGTACTCAATGTTACATATCCTCCTCCTACAAATGTCTATGGCTGAGGGTAAGATTCACCCATGACATCCCTGAGCCTTCAAAGAGTGTTCCAACCCAGGTCCCTCAATATGTCAACATGGCTTCTGTCTAGGAGTTCATGGGGCAGCTGATTGTTGGAAAACAGTTGCTCTTTTGCAGCCTATAAGGTAGAGATGAAGGTACACTGAGAGGTTCAGGATGACCAGCAATTACAGCTCTTCTGTCGCCTGTCCTCTATAGCCATGTCTACTCATTTGTACACTCACCCCTCCCCGCCATTCTTGTTATGAGTCCCATTATGTCTCCTTCCACTGTCCCTAAAAGTACTCTAAACTGTCCAGAATCTCAGGAGGTGTCTAGTCCCTCCACACTACAGCAAATGCCTGCACCTGAGAGAGGAGCTCCAAATAATCCTGATGTCTATTCTGGAGAACAGCCAGGAACTGTGTCCTTCAACCCAAAGTAGTACATAAGATACACCATCTTTTAACCTCATATGTTAATTTTGGATTTGAACTTTACTCAGGGACTTATTAACTTTGGTATGGACAATTTTCTGGGGGTAATATGAATATTATTGCAGCATTACAATCGGATACCAGATATACATTGCCCACCTGATGTTCCCAATGTTTTATTTGACCATCCCCTTCCAAGTTGACAGTACCTCCCTTGACTCAGGCACTAGTATAAATTGTTCTCCCCTTCCCAAGAACAGTTGGATTGATTCAGGTTTAACACTCCAATTAATTCCTTGCAAATACTTTGAGGAATTTATGAAACAAATGTTATTTTCTGAACTTCCTTGGATTTTTTGTTACTTTTTATGGTCTGGAGTGTTTGGGCATTGTTGTTTATGTATGTTGGTGTACTGCTATAAGGGAAAATGTTAACTGATAAGGACTCTGTAACAATGCATTACATTCTTCTCATGCAAACATTTTCAGTGGCTAGTCATGCATCAGATGAAATGCTATGGGAAGGTAGGTGAAATTGTTCAGAAATGTAAGCAGGTGAATTTGTTTACAAATGTAAACAAATCAAACGTTTCTATAAAGCTTCACTGGTGGGATGTGTGAATACAAATGTGGTGGGGTAAATTTATTATCATTTCATGTAGCATAACAACCATAGTTTCAGTGCTGTGTTGTCTGAAAGGGAGAGAACAGGACAGCACAACATTTACAAAGCTATGATGCTGCTTCTCTCATCCCAAGCACATGTGAACAATCAGACTGCCTAGTCTCACACACACACACGTTTGTATGATAGTGCAAAGATGGATGGATGCATGAATCTAGCTGAGGTTTTGTACTGTAAGGGTAGCCTTCACTCATGACAAGTTATGTGACATCAATTATGACATCAGCAATGACATCTCAAATTCCATTATTTGTGACATCAGTGATGGCATCATCCAAGCTACTTTGGTACACGACATTCTATAAACTAGTACGGCATGAGATGCATGAAATTAGGTACAAACTAGCTCAGAATAATATGAAGTGGCATTAATGCCATCACAGATACAACTGCCCTAGGAGTAGCATGCATGTCTTATATGCAACATTGACACTATAACATACACTTCACGGGTAGCTAGTGCACATTAGCAATCAACCACAGATATATGGGAAATCCTTATTGCACATATTGTTCAATATGGATAAAACTGTTCAGAGAAAGGCAGTGTCCTCAAAATACTCAATATTGTTTTAAAAAATTGATGCCCTACTACAGACAACTTTTATCTGTATCAAACCTCTCACAGTCACTGAACCCACATTGAGAAATTAAGTGGATGTGAGTAGAAAAGTGAGTGCTGTTAATGTGTTTACTCTATGGAGACAATTTACTGCTTACCACATTGTTTGCAAACAGTGAAGCTTTCATAAGAACACACCATGGAGTATTAAAAAGTATCTACTAAGAACAGTGCACACTCTGCAAAAGTTCTCAAAAAAGATACTATTTGCTAAAAAATAACCAAGATCTGAAGGTGCTAAACATCCTACTACCTGCACCCTTATACTGTTGTGAAAGCTTTATAGATAGCCCATCTTTTCAAGCAAAGCAAGTGCATGTACATCGGCTAGTAGCTGGTACACACAGTCTTCTATGTTATATAGAAATTGTCATGCTGAGATGATTCTGTCTCTTAACTCAACACTGCTTATAATACTTAGTATCTACTACGTAGAATCTTTGTCCTGTTATAAACCTTTTCTGCAGAACCAAAAAACTTCTGTGGTCACAAGTCATCAAGTGCCATTGGAACACAAGGTTACACTTCAATTCAAAGATTTATAAGAGGTCCAATACCTCTACACACCTATGATTCATTAAAAGCACATGCGTCTTGTAAGCAATTACACCCATTAGCTGGACACAGGCTGTACAAAATTAGGTACAAAAGTAATATGGTAATTACCTGCCACTTTGTAAACTACAAAATAATCTGGCAAGCTCATTGGAGGATGTAATTAATGTTGTTATTTGAGATGTCATCAGTAATGTCATACATAATGTCATAGAGCATGTCATGAGTGACGTAATATGTGCGGTCATAAGCAGTGCATGGAGGGGGTGCAAGGTATAGTTAGCTCTACTAACTATAACTGGTGAATTTCTGTGTTTTTTAGTTCAAAATGTTAATGTTGTCAGTGACATATTCACTTAACTATGACTTATTTTCACCATTCGTTTTGTTTTTTCAGAGATAGATAGATAGATTACACAGTGGCATTTGCTGGATTGAAACGTTTCAATTGCTATGATCTCTTCAACTTCATCATGGCATAGTTTATGAATCTTTCAGTGCAACAGGTGAAAAAAATGGATGAAGCAGATATTGAACATGCTTGCTAATCCTGTAAATTCCTCAAAAACCCTCATGCACCCTGGCTCTCCAGTTTACAGTATGCTTTGTGTAACTGTTTTGACCCTCTTAAGTCCATATAACTATCTCTATATTGTGCAAAATCATTCACTAAACAACAAGTGATGTTTTGATGTTGTTATGACCTGGGAGGGTAATGTGGGAGTTTTAGATGGGCAGGTTCGATGCTAATCCACAGTCTCCGCCAAATGAAAGCTGCGAACTGTCATTTGAATAACCTCAAACCTACCGTTTCTTGTGAGGGGAAGATGCATAGTGAGTAATAGAGGAACAGAAAAAGGCTATTCTTTAACGAAAGATAAAAATTTAGTGATTAAGCTCTCCCATAAGGGGGCTTTGTTGCTATAAGTAGCAAAGATGCCTATCTTAGGGGGAACAAACAACAGCTGTGTGATGTGCATGACACCAACCTATCAGTGTAGAAGAATATAAGCATGTTTTGATTAAATACCATGACTTACTTCAGGGGAAAAGAGGGCCATAGAATGTGATGATAATTGGTCTTTGAGGTGCGATAATCCTAAAGATCCCACCCTATATCCGCTCCCTAAAATCCATACAAATTCACACAAATTCAAAGGATCTTCTGGCTGACAAATAGTGTTCTCAATGGATGTTTTTTGGAGAATACATTTATCTACATCAATTATATTTGATCACATTTTGTACTGTAGCTGACATTGTATGTGACTGACAGGACTGACTTTCTTTCTAAAGTTACAAGGCATCAAGTGGATTGCACCTTTGTTATGTTCATGCTAGATGGTTGCTCTATATCGAGTATCAGAACACAGGTTGTTTACAAAATCACAGATCTTATTCAAGATTTGGGTATCTGTCTTAATACTCCAATATATCGTGTTCCATCAAAATCCTAAATGCTAAGATCAAATGATTGAGTATTGAAATCTCAAAAATCCCATCCTATAAAATGTGTGTGCATATAGCACAGAAAATTAAATGTAAATAAATGAGTGTGATAATAATTAACTGAAAAGCATATCTCTGTTGTATGTTACTGTTTCATATATCCAAAAAAAATATATGGTCTCTCACGCCAAGTTAAAACTCTCTCCCATATCAATTTGCCATAAAGTCTGTAAATTAGAATAACATTTGAAATGGTATTGTTTGTCCCAGAAGTGGGTCTACTATCAGGTTACATAGTATTCCATTATGTAAGCAGGTTGGCTCTCATCCCGATGCCTTAACTGATTCTTTGTAGCATATGTAATGTAAGTATGTAGTTTCAAAGAAGAAAGGACACATTGTGAATATTGTTTGCAGCAGTAAGGCCTTCAGTAAGGTTCTTTTAATTTTGAGATGGCCAATAACAGGTGTTATAAACTCAACTGAATGATGTGATACAATTGTGTATAGCTCATGTCTTTCCCATGAAGAATCCATCTTCAAGTCATCTGTAAATGAGGCATAACCAGTGGAATCAGGACCAAAATTACCAAATAACCTGTAATTTCTTATTTCTAAGTAGCTCCTTAGTGGCTCCCTACGTGGCATATGGCGGGCAGTGGCTGTACAGACAAAGCCTCATACATTCACAATAGATATTTGACATGGTGGACTAGCTTCAGGCAATACTGCATGTCAGATATTGGAGCCTCAGGGATCTCCTATTATGCATCCTCATGCCTTCTCAGAAGTCCTGTTAAGGAAGGTGGGTATGCCTGCATCCCTAAACTGATTTCTGACAGGGTAGAAGCTTGTGCATCTGTGACCAAATGATAGCTTTTCATTGAGAAAATATCCTGGTCTTGTAGGGCACTGTTTGTGGAGCCGTTCAAATATAACTGAGCCCAAACCACGCAAAGAAGGTCCATGCTGTGTCAAAAAAAGTCATCCATTCAGCTGCTGTTGCTCCACACCTTCCAGCCTACATTCCATCCTCCTGTGTCAGAGCCCTTTAAGGGCACACCTAGCACAGCCCTCACCCAATGTATCAATCTGATTAAGCCATTTATTGTAAACATTTTCATTTTGTTAGGCACAACAGCATGAAACATGTATTGTGAGGACTCCTTTCACTACTTCTTTCATGGTGATGTGCATCCAGTGCTAGAATTGGAAACACATTACTCTAGTATTTCATAAAGAGGGCATTACGTTGTGGCAGTAGAAAGGTAGTAGAGTCATAAAAAAATAACCTTGACAATCTTGAGTCAATTTATACACTTATGTTTTTAAACTGTTGGAAAGTGGCAACAAGGAAACATGTGACATTTCTATTCTGTTTTACTTAACTTGTCACACAAGGTTGTGTTTTAAAATATCTTATAGGGTTAAGGCACCTGCTCGACAGATCTTTGGATTTTCAGCAATTTCCATGGTTTAATAAGAGTAGGATAACTTTGGTCGTTAGGGCACTTGCCTGAGTAAAATATGTTTTGTAGAGCCACAGTTTTAACGCATCATTGAGGAGCATAGAGGGTTTACATGTCATTGAAAAGCCCAATGCGTGACATACAGATTTGGATTTTATGTAGCTAAGGGGGTTACTGCTTTTGTCATAGAAACCTTTTGGAGCCTCAGTAGTCCATACGTTACAATTCTTCTGATAATGTACAGTGAGGTATGAGCTGCCTGCAAACTGCAAAGCATGGTGTAGTATCATTATTGGTGTAATAGCTCATGCAGGCAGATAAACCAGGCATTCTCACAGTTTATGCATAGCTCCTTCATATAGGCCTTAAACAAAGTCGAAAACTTGCTTCCAAATTATATTTATTTTTAGCACTTGTGAAGTGATAGCAAGCTGAGTGCCTGTCATTCTTTCTATGGCATTGGAACCTATGGTTTAGGCTTCAGATTCCCAGGCAGAATCAGACTCCAATGAAGGACGGCTGATGACCCTGTAAAAGATGCTTTTTGTTATGCCCAGCTGCAGCATACAAAGTACAGAAAGAAGATAAAATAGATATGATTGTGAAAGGGGCACTCTAAGCAGATGACACATCTAGTTCTGAAACATTGGGAGTATATGGCACATAGCAGCCACAAAGATGTTTGCTTTGAAGAGTGAGCACATTACTCAAAGCTCCTAAAAGCATGCAGGCATTACACATCCTTACTAGGACAGTGACAATGAGTTCCACCAGAGGATACTATGTAGTTCTGGATATAGATTCATAGGCTCAAGGGAAGGCAATGAACTTAAGGCTAGATTTAATAAGTACTTCTGGTTGTTCTTGCATCCCGCAAGGTGAAGCAAGGCAGCACAATTCCTTCATTTAGATTTACAAACCTGGGCAATGGTCGCTTTGCGCTTTCTTGAGTGGCTTTGTAAGGAAATATAATGCAACGCAGCTGATTGTGCTGCATTATACTACATTTCGAGCTGGAAGGTATTCCATGGGTGAAGCATGGGAGCTCCTGTGCATCCACCCATAGGTGTTAAACAATTCCAGATTTACTGTAAACCTGGGATTGCTTCAGATTGGTACACCTCCCAGATGATGACACATAGAAGAGAACAAATGTTTTTTTTTCCTTCTCCTTTATTTCCTCTTTCTGTGCATCATGTATTCTGCATCACGCATAGAAAGAGCAAATTGCCTCTTTTGATTGTTTTTGTGCAGAAAGAGCTCCTTTCTGCACAAAAACAATTCCTCCTGTAAAGAGTTCCTTTTCTCTCCCTTTCACACAATGCAGTGGAGCAAGTTTCCTTGCTGTGTCACACTGTGTGAAATAATAGTAAATGTGTCCCCTAGGCACTGCATGATGTGTATCTAGCTTATTGTGAGAACAGTAATGTTCATATCTGTCACATAATGCCTATACACCACTCTCCTGTACCCAACTAACAGGACACCCTCTTGCTTGTTGGCAAAGCCAATTTATGAAATATATGACAGATGTTAGCTTGACAGCATAGGTCACAGATTGTAATTCCTGACGTTTCCACACGACAATAGCTGCAGCGTTACTGAAATTCAAAATTAATACACAAAAGGATTTAATTGAAATTTCTTCAATTAACATTGAGGGCATTCATTTGACTGAACAAAACATGTTGCTATCTTATTGGAAACTTTTTTTCGCTTTTTTACGGATCGCACCCAGCACAAGATGTTTTTTTGTCTAATATTGCAGTATCTACCTAACACATTTTTGTTAATCTCACACGTTCAGTTATGCAGTTTGGTTGCTTTGTCTTCATGCTAAATTAATCTAACCACGAGGACGATGTTCTTCTTTATCGGGCTTTCTATTTATTAAAACAAAATGTTGTGCATTCAGCTGATACAGTACATAGGGACACAGGCAAAAGAGAACGGAACAGCAGTAGCACAATAGATACAAAATGCAGATTAATTCCATTATAAATATTTAGAATATGTTGCTACAAGGTTTACCGTGGTGCATAGTGGTGGTCTTCCTCAGGAAGGTTCAACGATGCACGGAGTCAAGACAGAGGAGGGTCATTAAGAGCAGATTTGAATGAGGGGAGGTAAGATATGACCCGACATGTAGAACGCACGGCATTTGGTTGTGGAAAGGTTCAAATAACTTGCACTTGATAGTACGGGACTGAGAAGCACAGGGTGCATGGAGGGCCCTGAGCAGAGGTTTTGGGAGCCAATGCAAGCACCCTTGCGTCATGGTGCAGTGGTTCCTGCGTTGTAGACATGATTCTGTATTCAGGAAGGGAGACCTTCCTGCACAAAAACAATCCTGAGAGGCATTTTCCTCTTTCTCCATGTGCTGCATTCAAGAGGAAAAATGAGGAGAAATAAAGATATTTTATTGCATGGCGTGATAAGTCTCACGCAGGTTTTGCGCCACCCTTGCGGCCCCGTGGGCCACGGGCGATGCACAACCTTTATAAATCTGGAAATCACAATTTAACAAAAAAAGGGGACCTTACATGCCAGTATAACACTCCTGAGATGAGAAAGTCGACGGAACATCATGGCTGCAATACCACAGAGATACCTGTTTCCTGGACCATAGGTATCCTGCTTGAACTAAATCCATGATTTCAGTATATTGTAAATCGTAAAGCACGTACAAGAAAACTGAAATACTCAGATACTTCAATTATTACTGAATGATAATTATGGCAATTCTGCTTGGAGTAATTCAAATTCGATTGGTGTATTTCTTTACGTTTGTGTCCGTATTGAATTAATTTAAATAACGATTTTTTCTTTATTACAAATGTGTCTTTTATATATGTGTGTATAAGACTGCAATTTTACTTCAGCAGTGCCATATTAGTAACATGGCACCCGGAAGAGTGAGCTATCTCCATAACTGGGGTCACTGCTGCAGGATACTCATGCTGAGAGCTATCTTATGCAGTTTCCGGTTAGTATCAAAGTATTTTAACAGTGCATCCTTCTTCCTGTAGTTCTCAGTGCATTGCAGTGTGACGCCGGCAGTTTGCACTTTCTCCAGTAGAACCTTGTCAATGCTAATGGACTCCAGCAAAGTGAAGTTTTCACAGCTTTGACATCTGTTTGCACATGCAAAAGTGCCCTCTCAATGCGACAGAATGCACTGGCAGTGAAATAATTCACTAAAAGAGCATTATCAGTGTTACTGGACTCCAGACTTTTGAGCTAACTCGTGAGGACTAAAGGGTTCTCCAATTGCAATTTTCCGCAAGTAAGACGCTGTCAGGGATATAGAACCCTATCAGTGCCAATGTAGGCAAGCAGTGCGCTGTGGGTGCTCTTGTAACACGAAATAAGGATATTTCGTATTTCCAAAGATAGAAGAATCACTATGTGCAACACAACATACTCTCATATGAATGATACTCTCATGGGGTGAGGGATGGTGATGCTTGTTAATTGCAACTAACCATGGATAAATGTTATAATGCTAATTCATTTTTTTCACCATATATTTATAGCGCTGTATTTCCCACTGTCAAACATCTAGATTGCAAATAATCAGGAACGCCATACCTTACCGCATAAGGTTATTATCCATAGCTATGAGAAGATGTTGCGCTCAATATACTGTGGATGCGATGGGCCAGCCATACGTACTTATTTCAGAAGTAAACTGCTCCTACTACAGGACTTCGGCACTGTGAACTCTTCCCAGCAGTGCCATGTCAGTTATGCAGGACACTAGCATTGTAATCTTCTTTCGGCAGTGCAGGCATCCCAAAGTGATTGCATCATCCCGGAGTGCCCTGTAAGTTCCATATGACTCTATCAGTGAAAGCACCCCGTAGGATTGCCTTGTTAGGGCTATAACATTTTAGAAGTATGTGCCCCCTCTATTACTGCCTGTCATTGCTAAAGTTTTCAAGAACGGATATGCCTCCTCTAGCAGTGTGCTGTCAGTGTACAGGACGCCAGCAGTGTGAGCTTTCTCTAGCTGTGCCCTGTTAGTGTGGAAGGCCTCTAGCAGTGACTCTTTCATTCAGCAGCACCGTGTCAGAAACAAAGAATTCAAGGATAGGTTTTTACCGTTTGTTTCCGGTCAATGATAAAGGAGTCTAACAGTGGTAGGTTTACCAAGCAGTTCCCTGGCAGTGGGAGAGGTCTCTTACACTGCTTGTTTCATTTAGCAGTGCCATACAATTCTGGCAGTGGAAACCTCCACTAGCAGTACCTTGTAAGTGTAGTGGGGTTTTCAAAATAAGTGCTAACACCTAAACTGTCTGCCAGAGATATGATTAAAGATGTGTAATGTTTCCCCGTTAGTGCCTTGTCACTGATAAAGGACTCCAGCTATGCAAGCTTTCTCCAGGGTTGTATGATGGAACCACGCATGCAGCTTTCACGCATGCCTGAACAACGCGGTTGGAACAACGACCGTGTTGTTTCCATGCATGCCTTTACCACGCATGCCTTTCCAACGTTTTTTCGTTGTAAAGGCATGCCTAGTAAAGGTATGTGTGGAAATGGCATGCGTGGTTGTCTCATGCCACCCCCACACCCTAAAAACAGAAGTACCCCAACCCCCCACCCTTAAAAAGTACCCTGCCCTCAATACAAAATTACCTGGACTCCCCCACCCCCACCCCTAATAACCCGCTCTAAATACAAAATTACCCCAACCTCTCACCCCGCCCTAAAAACCCGACTCCCCCACCTGCCCTGAATACAAATTACCTCAACTCCTCAACCCGTCCCTAAATACAAAATGACACAAACCCCCCACCCTGCCCATTAAAACCTGACCCCCTACCCGCCCCAAATACAAAATTACCCCAAACCCACGCCTAAAAACCAACCCCGACATAAATACTAAATTACATCGACCCCCCTACCCCTAATAACCCGCCCTCTACCCACCCTAAACACAAAATTACACCAACCCCTCACCCTTGCCCCTAAAAACCCGACCCCCCACCTACCCTAAATACAAAATTACCCCGACCCCACCCCTAAAAACCCACCTCCATCCCACCCTGAAAACATAACTACCAAAACCCCCAAATACAAAATTACCCTAACTTCCCACCCCACCCCTAAAAACCCAAACCCCAACCTACCCTAAATACAAAATTACCCTGACCCCTCACCCCTAATAACCCGCCCCCTACCTGCCCTAAATACAAAATTACCCCAACCCCCACCCTGCCGCTAAAAACCCACCCCCACCTGCCCTAAAAACATAATTACCCCAACCCCCAAATACAAAAGTACCCTGACCCCCACCGTACCCCTAAAAACCCGACCCCCCAACCCCGCCCCCAAAAACAAAATAACCCCGACCCACCAACCCTGCCCTTAAAAGCATAGTACCGACCTCCACCCCCGCTTCTTAAGAAAACTAACCTAACCACCCCTAAATACTACCCCCAACCCTGCCACAGCCCCAGCCCCACTTACCTACCCACGTCCGGATGGATCTTCCTTTTTCTCTGCCTTAACCACGCATGTGCGTTGTTCAGCACATGGGTGGTTAAGGAAGAGAAAAAAGCCTGCATTGTTCAGGCAAGCATCTTTATGCTTGCGTGAACAACACAGGCGTGGTTCCAGATGCGTTGTTCCAGATCTTTTCCTTTCTCCAACATTATCTAATTCAATTATGTCATTGTTACAGGTCGCTAGAACTGTTTGTATCATCCAGCAATGCCATTCCCATGTAATAGAACTGTAGTTGTGTTTGCTACATTCAGCAGTACAATTCAGTGCTATTACAACCTAACAGTGAAGTTTTCCCCAGAAGTGCCCTGTCAGTGCTACAGACCTCCAGCAATGTGTGCCTTGTTCAGGAGTGCATTTCACTACTACAGATAAGTACAGTACCAATATATAATGGACAAAATATAGTTGTATAAAAATGTCAACAACCAAAATATCGTGAAGGTAAAAACAAAATAAATATATATATATATATACTGGAAGATGCAGGATCACAAGAAAACAACAGCCAGCCAGGGCAAAAATCTGGATCCCAAAGGATACAAAGAGCCACAAGAAAATGTAATATCCAAGAAAGAAGTGACTCAAACAGATGATCTCATTAAAGAACAAAAATATATTTCTACTACAACGTTTCAGCTTCCGCCTTCCTCAGGTAGGCACTGAGCAAACCATCTTGTACTAATGAGATCATCTGTTTGAGTCACTTCTTTCTTGGATATATATATATATATATATATATATTTCTCCACCAAATGACACAAGGTCAAACACGGCACACACAGGGAACCTTCTGTTTGAAAATGTATTCTTCCAACAGAGATGAGTAACCCAAACTCCACCAACGCGTTTCAACCACCAAAGGTCTTGATCACGGTGAGTGAGTGATCCATTTACAGCTTCATTTATAGATTCTCCTATTGTCTGCCTTTATGGGGCATTCTGGGAAATGTAGTTATAACAATTTTTACCATTATGTACCTACCACACAGTGACACACATAATAAGAATTATTTTACATCCCACACACCACAGTAATAAAACAAAAACAAATGTGAATATTAAACATTTTAAAACCAATTATTTATTGACCTTTTCTTATTTGCACACAATAAATTAAAAATTTTAAATTGTACATTTTTAAATTTTTACATATCTAAGTATTTCAAAAGGGGGACAGCGTACCATGAAAAAAAATTCTGTACCAAGAGAAATAAGAACAAACAAAAAGAACTATAAACCTTATTGTCGTTACAGAGTTTTTTTGATTTATCTGGAATTCTTTAAATTATATCACAGAGTGGCAGGTCAAGTAATCTCATACCCAACTAATACTAAAGAAATGTCTACTTTTCAAACTATCCCTGCCTTGCTTTTTCCTCTAGGCAGCTCTTTGCATTTGCTATGATGTAGAACATATTTCTCTATGTATGTATCAAAATCTGTATATCCCTGTATATCATAATACTGACTTCGCACAGACTCATATACAAGGTACACACTCCCTCACAGAAAAGCAACATTCAACCATGTTTCTTCATGAATTTGGATTTCTAGAGCAACTTAAAGATGTAATAAAGCTCTTCATCCCCATTGTTCCCATATGGGGTCTTAGTTTGTAATCTAATTATAAGCCTTGATTCTAAGCGTTTCAACTTTAAAACTCAGTCACCTCCTCTCTCGTGTTTCTTTACCACCGCTATGCCAAAGAATCTCATGTGTAACCAATCCGCTCCCACATGATTTTTCAAGTGTTTAGTCATTGCATAATTGCTATCACCATTTTGGACTGCTCTTATGTGTTCTAAAATTCGTTTTCTTAAGGGACAAATAGTACTGCCCACATATCTCATACCACAGAGACATTCTATCACATATACTACAAATGTAGTGTCACATGTGATCCTTTCATCAATTGTGAAATCTCTGCAATGGGGATCTAATATTTTCTTTCTGTTGCTACCAATTCTACATGCTCTACATTTATTACAACAGAAGAAACACTTTTGTGAGGTTGACAGCCAGTTGGATGTCAATGGTGATTCAAAATGACTTTTCACTAGCTTGTCTTACAATGATGGTGCTTTCCTATACGTTACATAGGGACGTTCACCTACTTTCTGACCAATATCCATATCTTTTTTGATCAGGTGCCAGTGTCTATTCAGAACATTCAAAATTTGTGAATTTTCCTTACTATAATCCAAAATCAAACGTATCTTATCTTCTTGCTCCTTTTTCTTCTGATTACACGCTTGCACCAAAAGTTCCCTTCTAGGTTTCTGTCTTCCTTTTTGTTTTTCTTGTTTTACATCTCTGGTCTTATATCCTCTTGCTAAGAACCTTAGTTCCATTTCCTCATACTTCAACTCCATATCCTCTATATTGGAACAATTTCTCTTTATCCTAATGAACTCCCCATACGGAATGCTCTTAAGGAGTGACCTAGGATGCAAGCTGGATCCATGTAGGACACTATTTGTGGCTGTTGGTTTACGATACAAGGTTGTTTGCAGTGAAATTTCTTCAATATACATCTTAACATCCAGAAAATGTATAGAGACCTTACTCATTTTGTATGTAAATTGGAGTCCTCTGTTGTTACTGTTTAATAGAACTCCACAAACAAATCTTCATTACCACTCCAAATTATGAATAGGTCATCTATATATCTTAACCAGACTGGGACATGCTCCATAGTGTTTGTTTTCTTCTCCCCAAGCTATGGACTTCTCCCACCATCCCATGGTTAGATTTGCATAACTTGGAGAAAATGAAACTCCCATAGCTGTCCCATAAATTTGCTGGTAAATGTCATGGTTAAAAATGAAAACATTATTGTGCAGACATATTTCTATCATTTCTGCTAACATTTCTGAATGTTTTAGAAAGTGGATATTTCTCTGTTGTAAAAAGTATTTCACCGCTTTCATACCCACATCATGGGATATTGAGGTGTATAGAGACACAACATCAATGGTAATTACTATATAATTCTCCTGCCATGTTATAAATTATCTATATCCACTGAAAAAAAAACAAAAGTTACAGGGATGTTATAGTTAGGAAATAGAATTAAACACAAAACACAGAAATTAATTTAAAAAACAAAAGGTTACAGGGACTTTATAGTTAAGCTCACATTTTAAACTTATAAAACCATAGAAATTCACCTGTTATGGTTAGAGTTATCTCAATTAACTATAACCCGTGCCCTAAGGTAACTATAACTTGTGCCCTAAGGTAACTAGAACTCACGACATAAGGAAACTATAGCCCGTGCCCCCACCATGCAAAGTTTTTCTGTCAAAAATCTTACTACACATATTACATTGATATTACCAATGGTGTTAATAAAGATGTCATGAGTGCCGTTATTTGTGGGGTAATTTGCACTGCATGGGGAGAGTGCGAGTTACAGTCACCTTAGGGCACCAGCAGACTGGACTATGGAAATGCCCTTTATGTCAGACTCCGAGATCAGCTCTTCCACCATCCCCAAACCATCCAGAATGCAGCGGCGAGACTCGTCCTGAACCTTCCCAGGCGGACCTGCATCACCTCCCACCTCAAAAGTCTCCATTGGCTGCCCGCTCACAAAAGGTAGAAATTCAAGGTTCTCATCCTCGCGTAAAAGCCCTCCACAACATCGGATCCAGTCTCATCAACCACAGTCTCTTGTTCCACTGGCCTGTTCTACTACCTGCGCCCTCACTCAAGTCCCAAGAGTTCACCACAGTCACTGTGATGGACGATCATTCTCCTACCTCACCCCCAAGATCTAGGGTAACCTCCTCCCACATCTGCGTACCCCTCACACCCTCCTCAACTTCAGGAGGGAGCTAAAGACATGGCTCTTTGACGAGAGG
This sequence comes from Pleurodeles waltl, assembly GCF_031143425.1. NCBI lineage: Eukaryota > Metazoa > Chordata > Amphibia > Caudata > Salamandridae > Pleurodeles > Pleurodeles waltl. The sequence goes on along the minus strand of NC_090437.1, from coordinate 871,659,364 downwards.
CTACCAGCTCGTAGCGACAACCCTTAGAGCCTGGATACCCCCCAGGATGAGATGCTGTGCTTTACAAACGCAAATTCATTAGAATACTGTGGGGAAGCATAGGTCAGGGGTACAAACTGAGATGATTGAGAGCAGGGAGGAGGGTGCAGAGGCAACAAGTTGACCAGGCTGGGCAGGCAGGAAGGCAATGGCAGTACAACAAACCGGGGAGGGCAGGGAAAAGGGGGGGCAAGAGCAACAAACCAACCATGCAGGACAGGCAAGAGAGGCTGTGGCAACATAGCAGACCATTGAGGGCAGAAGAGGCAATGGCAGTACAACCATACATGCCAACAGACCTGATTCAGACAAGAGACTCCCAATGTTTTTATGCCCAAAGGGCTTTATTTTATCTGCCTCCTGCCTAAAATTTCCTCTTTTTCAGTATAACTCAATGGGAAAAATCAATTCCCTAGGTCCTTTTTCAAACTCTCCCTCTTACCAAGCTCAAAATGTTTGCAAGTATGGTACTTTGGATCACAGAGGGCAAGAGGAATGGGGTGGGGGCATGGACTCAAAAAACAGAGGGCAGGAGGGAGATGGGTAGAGTCACCAAACTGACCTTAAAGTGCAAGTGTCAGGGATTTCAGAAGCACAATACACCATACAGGGCACGCAGTATGGCACTGCAGCACAATGGACCAATAGAACAGTAGGGAAGGGACAGGACCATGCACATGGACAACAGATAGCAGATGGGAAAGAAGCAAGGGCAACAAGCTGACCATGCCAGAAAGCCTGAAGGGCAGTTGCACCAGAAGGGACCAGGAAAGAACAGGAGGGAGGAGGGTAGGGGCAGCAGATTGGACCATGCAGGGCAGGAGGAAGGGGGCTGGTGCATGGACACAGACAACAGAGAGCAGGGAGGAGGTGGATACTGCAGCAAGCTAACTGTTCAGGGAAGGTGGGAAGGGCAGTGGCAGTACAACGGCCACACAGGGTTGTAATGAGGGAGCAGGGGCATGGTCTTGGACAATGGATGGCAAGGGGGGTGCTGAACCAGCAAGTTTGTTGGGGACAGTACAATGCCAAGCCAGGCGCTGTGTCCAAAACCCCATGCCAAAGGCTGTGCACGGCGGCAGGTAATCAAATTGCTTAATATTTTTAAAAAAACAAAAAAAATAGAAATTCACTGAAAAAAAACAAAAGATACAGGGTCATTATAGTTAGGAAATAGAATTAAACAACCTTAGAAATTCACTGCAAAACAATGGTTACAGGGACGTTATGGTTAGGTTCAGATTTTACATGGACAAAATCACAGAAATTCAGCTAACAGTAACTGTAACTCGTGCCCTCACCATGCAAGGCTAATTTCCCCAGTTATGACATCTTCTTAACATCATTGATAGTATCTCTGTAACATATGCAGTACAATTATTGATGAGGAATCTGTGCATAGCAAGGGCACAGGTTATAGTTACCTTGGGGCACAAGTTATAGTTGAATTTCTATGGTTTTGTGCAGTTAAAATCTGAACTTAACCTGCTACCTGTAACCTTTGTTTTTTTAGTGAAAATATATATACATTTACAATTCTTAATGCTGCATCTATGTACATTAAATATATATATGTTCCAGACATGACACATCTAAATGGGCCAGATATTTTCACCTTGTAGCTAGACAGGCAGCAACTTCAGTCCCACAAATGTATGCCATCTTTTTTGTCAGAACACAAGCAAGGCGAATAGCATTCAACAGGGGAGCGCTTCAGGAAAAATGCACACCTGGGAATAGCAAGCCACGTGGAAGGAAATTACACAAAAAGCAAAGGATATGAAATTAAAAAGAGAGACAACTTTGAAGAACCCACAATTCTAGTTCTCCAATATTCCTAAACCAGAAGCATTTTCACTTGCTGATTCAATGTATCCCTCTTGTAGTCAGTGGGAAATAATGACTAAATCTTAACAAATCCTTAAATAAACAAGAAAAGTTGAAGAAAAATGTGTCAGTATTGATACACACACGATTGTCTAATTTAAAGACAAACATTTCATTAGAGTTTACTGTTCTACATGGTAACTTCCTTAGTGGTTTTCCCTGGGACAGGAGAGGTTCCAATATTGTGAAGATTGTGAAACTTTATGGGTATTTGATGCATGACATTTCCACACTAGTCGCTGAGCTATGACGTCAATGCATTCACACTGGTTGAGCCAACATGAATGCAAAAATTGCAATTGCTTCTCTATGGCATATGGCACATGAAAGTCCTGAATTCTGTAGTCATCATGAAAGACAAGGAACCCTGGGCCAGATGTAGCAAACGATTGCGACTCGCAAACGGGCCGATTCGCAATTTGCGACAGTGCAAAATCGGAAATGGGATGCAAAAAGCCCATTTCCGACTCGCAAAAAGCGATAGGACCCGTTTGCGAGTCGCATCCGGTGCGACCCCATTTTGCGACCCGCAAATTGCAAGTCGCAATTTGCGAGTCGCAAACCTTATGCAATTGCAACTCGCAAATTGCGACTAGTCGCAAAAAGCCCAGTTTGCATGTCCCATTTTCCACTAACTCAGAGCAGGTGGTAACCATTACCAAAGTATAAAAGGGGACCCAGAAGGCATCTGGGTTACTCAAGATGGCGGAGATATACCTGATAGCAGTGAGGAGGAGAGTCTACGCAGCCCAGCAGAGGAGGAGGAGGGGCCACAGACAGGAGAAGATATATAGAACCAGGCAGACTCTTTTTCAGCAAACTGAAGCGGAGATCTATGACAGCCATTCTAGAATTAATAGATTTACTGAAACCACAGCTAGAACACAAGACTCTGCGTGGCTGCGCCATCCCTACGCATGTGCAAGTACTATGCGCACTGCACCTCTTGGCCTCAGGGAGCTATCAGGGGGTCATTTCCGTGGCAGGTGGGGTATCCCAAAGTGCAGTGTCAAGGTTCCTCAGGGCATTCCTAGATGCCTTAGTCACGCACATGTCTCACTTCATATACTTACCAAGGAATGAGGCAGAAATTAACAGCACCAAGCTGGACTTTTACCGCATTGCCCACTTTCCTCATGTCATAGGGTGTGTAGATGGGACACACATTCAAATATGCCCCCCTGCTAATCTGGAACACATTTTCCGCAACAGGAAGTGTACCCACTCACTCAACATACAGGTTGTTTGTGATGCCCATTATGTCATCACGGACATCGTAGCTAAGTTTCCTGGCAGTACCCATGACTCATACATTTTTAGGCATAGTGGGATACATCAACGCCTGGAACGTGGGGAATTTGGAGACGGTTACCTCCTAGGTAGAGCCACAGACACTTGCAGACATACACACAGGTCACTGTGCACGACAATCTGGACTTCCTAACCGTGTACTTTTGTGCCCAATAGGTGACAGTGCATATGCTCTCAGGCCTTGGATCATGACTCCGTTTTTAACACCCAGAACTGAATCAGAGAGGCAATACAACAGTGCGCATAAGAGGACCAGGAACCTGATCGAGCGCACCTTCGGACTGCTGAAGGCAAGATTCAGATGCCTCCACCGCAGTGGAGGCGCCCTCCAATACACCCCCATTACCGCTTTCAAAATTGTAGTCGCATGCGCCAACCTCCACAACATAGCCACCCGACGTGGGCTACCTCTCACCCCTGCAGACCCAGATCCTGATGATGAAGAGCAAGAACAACCACATCGCCATCATGGGGATAGGAGTCTAGCTAATCAAGGCAGACTGAGACGGGACCACATTGCAACGCAATATTTTGGACGGTACGTGTCAACTCCCACCATACTCACCTATTAACCATTTGTTAAGTGGAACAAAAATAACTGTTTTATTAATGTCATGAAGAAACTATATACAAGTTGAAATTGTCCATGAGCAGGAAAATGCCAACCAGTCATGTGGCACATTAACGCCATGTGCCACATTAATCTGTCCTGGCTGTTATCTATGATCTCCTGCCCCTCCTGCCAGCCTGGCTGGTCCCTGCTGCGTCCATGGTGCTGTGCCTACCACTCCTCAGCACCCTACTGTGAGTGGCAGAGACACTGCTCACTGTTGAGCCCTCCTCCCAGGTGTATTTGTTAACTTCCTGGCTGTGATGCCATCATCATGTGCCAGGAAGTGTTTCCAGAGTGTTCTGGTATGCTTTCTGGAGTGTTCTGCTGCATCTGCAAGCAATTTTGAAGGTATTCGCAATTTGCGACACCCACTCGCTAATTGCGAGTTCGTTTTTGCACACTCGCAAACAGCGACCTCGCAAACTGCGGACTTGCACACAGCGTTGCGAGTCCGGCTGCGAGTCCCAAAATCGGATCGCTTTTTTTTCTGGCATTCCAATTTGCGACTCGCATTTTGCGAGTCGCATCAACTCGCAAAATGCGAGTCGCAATTTTTATTTTTGCTACATCTGGCCCTAGACTTTTTGGCCCACTGCATTTCAAGCAACTGTGCAGGAAGCAGTGCTACTGGAATCTCTGGCTTATGGAGTCTTTCCTTACTGATTTGCTCTTACTCATACAGTCCATATAGTCAAAAGGCATGGAGGCAGGTGCACAACATTTGATTGCATTATTATGCTTCTAAGTCTAAGCTATTGTATTTGCTTTCTTCTGCAGCCAGGGCTATTGAATTTGGAGGTTATACATGAATGGGTCTACATAAATGTTTTGTATTACATATCGAATAAACTAAAGTGGCTTTCTATAGGAGCTCTCCTTAATTTCTGTTTGTATCCTTGTTCCTAGAGTGAGATAGTGTAACCGCCCATCTTCTTCATACTTATACCACATACATGTCACAACACTTTTATAGCGCGAAAACACTGCTGGGAAGAAGCTCACTATAATTGTGTTCTTAAGTACTGGAATGGTCCTACTGAGTACTTTAACACTAATAAAGCAATTCTTAGAGGTCAGTCAGACAGATGGCATCACTTAGCCCATACAAAGCCCTGCTGATTAACGACTGGTACTGATAGGGACACAATAAACTGACAGGACACCACTTGATGAAGGATACACCCCTGAAGACTTAGGTCAATGACTTGGTACTGGTGGAGCAAGACTCGCAGAATGCAGTTACTGCTGAGATGAAGGTCACGCTGCTAGCGTTGCAAATAAGGTGCTAGATAATCTCAAACTGCTAAGTAGAAGGTCAAATTGATAGCATTGCTAGATAACTGCAGGAGGAAGCTCATTCTACTGAGAAGACAGTCACACTGATGGTGCCCTACAGCATTGCCAGATGATCGTTGGAGTTGTACTGCTGAGAAGGTCATACTGATAGCATTGCTAGCTGACTACTAGATGAAGCTCATATTGCTGAGAAGAAGGTTACACTGACGCATTGCCAAGTTACAAAGCATTGCCAGGTGACTTCTCTAGTAAGCGTGTAGGGGGCACATTACAGTTTATTCATGCAAGTGAAGTTGCTGCACTGTATTGTTTGAAAGGGAGAGAGCAGAAAAGCTCATCATTTCCAAAGATACAAAGCATTTCTGCTCTCTCCTAGCGCTGGCACACTCCATGCTGCCTAGCTCCAACACATACCCCCTGCATCTTCCTGCATAGGCAGGATTGCTTTTGTGTAGGAAGATAGACCAAGAAATATAAAAACTCTGTAACTATCTTAGAAATCATACATTATCACTGTAAAAATGACTGGGTGATCCAAAATGATAGCGGCATTTGAAATTAGGCTATTGCAATATATTTGGGCCTCTGTCAGAATATTTTCCTGACCCATTTTGGGCATGATGTACACATTGTCTGGAGTACGATAACATTTTCACGACCATTTGCACTACAGGTCCAAACTCCTGAGTGAGAAAATCTCACACTTTTAAAGCAATATTTTTATAAACTGATTATAAATGGAATATGCCAAAGAGCACAAATGGCTACTCTTTCCAAGCATCATTAAAAATATAACTGGGAGATCATGCTGAAAAAAAAGCCTCTTTTGATTGCATTGCTGCTATCAATGAACAATGTAACAATGACGAGCTAGGAATATGGCATTAGCACAAACGTGGGCGACCTAAAGGAGCTATAAAATAGAAGCATACATCTAAGACATACATTTGACACTAAATATTCACCACAAAACATGTCTGGAGGTAGTAGGAAACCACATACTGAGCTTCATTTCTAAATTCAGATTAAATCAGCACCTTTTAGTTAATCTCGGGGGCATTAGCAATGATGGCCTTAGGCAATAACTGGCATGCCAGCGTGATTTTATTTCAACAGAATATTCTGCTCATTTTTCGTTTCTTTGACCCGTTTATAGCAGTTCTATGGAGCAAGGGATCAACCCACGGTTGATAGCATACACCACGATAAATATGTGTCCAGACCTGCGAAGGAAACTGCTATCCATTAAATTATTTATGTGTCCATCGAGTTTTTTTCACTTAATGCCTTGAGGGAGATGAACAACATAATGAGGTTGTTAGCCCTACAGCTGTTCTTGAAGCCTATACATTATATCTCTGCGCTGGACACTGGTCACTTGCTGGTATCTTTCTGTTTTTCAACCTCAGAAATAGCAGCTATGGACAGCAATTAGCTATCTGTGAAAGGTGAAACCCTTTGGGCCATATATGATTCATTCAGTATAGAAGTTGGAAAATACAGATATAATTGTAGTCAGATTTATTAAATTGCTTTAACGCTACCTATGTGCCCCTGATATGTTCACACTGTTGATCTATGTTGCCTGAATGCACATTACCTATTTTTCCATCAATGTTCTATTTGTGTCCTACATTATTTTTCACATCGGTGTTAATGTTTTTGATTGATATACAGTTATAACATAGAATAATCCTAATATCGATCGTTTCATTACCTGATGTGTTGGCAGTGGCTTAATAAAGCATGACCCCCCCTCCCGAACCCAATATAGTAAGGGACCTCTGAGACTCTCCTATCTCATAGATACTCAGATCCTTGGGTGGAAAGGGGGACCCCAACGGGTGGGTGTCCCCTGTGCCACGGGTTACCAGGAGCCTGTGTTACGCCCCTGCATAGGGGCTGATTGAAGGAAACTCTGGTCTCTGCACACCCGCAGTACAGGACAGGTAGTTGGCCTTGCACCTTCTCCACATAGGGTTTTCCAAGTGGAATAACGCATTGAAGAAAAAAACAAAAGAATATAAAGTCTGTATTTTAATCAGTGCTCTATTTTGAACTGATCTCAAAATCAAGCCCCATAATAAAGTGTTTGCAGGTTGACAAAGATGAAGATACAATGCCGAATGGCGTTACCTACATGCAGCCTTCACTGCTCATCTTGGTGCCTTCTTTCAGTTTTGATTAATTACCCTCCAGGGTCTTTATTTACGATCTCTATTTGTTACCTTTCTTCCTCTCCCATGGGTGGTAATAAAAGTCGGTGTTTGAGACGGAAAACAACGCCCCACCTCCCCCCCCCCACACCCCACCCGTTATTCTCACAGCTCCTTGTAACAATTAAGCCACAATTAGACGTACCAACTCTTCTATTATCCCTGCTTCCACGAGAAGGACTCCTGAGCTCTTTTTTTTGTTCTCTGTCTATTTTAAGTCTGGAGGAAAAACGTGCAAAGAGGGCGACCCATTTTTCCCCATTTAATTCCTATCTGGCAGCAGGTTCAGCCCCAGCGAGATGGAGCAAGCCAGGCAAAGTGCCATTTGAATGTGGACAGGAGCCCTGCCTTGACACTTTTTTAGCATGAGGTTAAGGGTTAAAACAAGCAATAAAAAACACATAGCAAAAAATTCCAGCTGGCCATGTACGGTGAACTGAAAATACAGCGACGGTCAAGAGACTCCACTTTTGTAATGTGTAAATTGAATTATTCGCACGCACTAGGGCTCCATAATTAAAAAGACCCTTTTCACTGAGGGGAATTTGACTGACTTTTGTATGAAACAAGAAACACACCATCAATCAGGAGGAGGCTAGGGAACTCAAAGTCTTCAGCGCATGCTGAATGATTTGCTCCGGGAAACCTTGGGGTTTTTAAAGGCAGACTATACTGTACAAACATTAATGAGCAGTTTGCGCACCACATGCTCTGTTCTAAAGTCTTTTGTAGTTGTTCTGACCAACACAAACTCCATTTTGTGGAACAGGCATGGACTATGACATCAAATGACCTCCTGTGCAAGGTTCGCAAGCTTTAAATTACTGAGCCAGAACTGCCATTGAGCAAACTCAGTGAGCTATAGCACCGGAGGAAAAATAACCAGGTAGAGGTTTATTTCTCCCTATTTGCTTTCTAAAGGCTGCTCCAGAAACTCAGAGATTTACTGGGAACAAAAGAGCTCTAAACAAAAAAAAGCGATGCATCTGGCGCTGATCGACAGGTTAATGCATTCACCCTGACCTGCTGTTTCTGCAAAGGAACTGAATGAATCGCTTACTTGTGTGGACTGACTGAAACAGAATGCTGAGGCTAGCGGGACCATAGATTAAGACAAGCTATGGCTCTATAACCCCTTCACATAAGCTCCACCTTTACATTTCAAATAATGTGCCAGAGTGTGAGCCACAAATGCCAACAGCAGTGTTGTGTATCCATTGTCAAAAGCATAGCAAATGAATCAGAATTATTCACCTGTGAGTCGGAGAAATGGATCGTGCAGACGCGGCTCCTCTGTATGGGCGGAGGAGCGTTACCCCCCGCCAGCAGCAACCGCTGCAAATCCTTTTACATGGAAAGGATAATAAACTCTGTTTATTATCCTTTAATGTGAAGGGGGCGGGGCATTGGGGGTGACTAGCTGATGGGAGTGCACTGTACACTCCCTTCAGAACGCATGTGTGTTTGGCCGGCCGTCTCGGGCCGGCCAAACACACATGTGCACAGGGCTCTCTCCAGCCCAGCAAAACAGTTGCTGGGCTGGAGGGAGCCTGCACAGGCTCCCAGTTTGCCTGGGAGCTCCCTGGTTGGGCGCTCCTAGCCAATCCTGACGCTGCTTTGAGCAGCGGCAGGATTGGTGCAGGGCAGTCTGGCAGCCTGTGCCTGCAGTCGACGAGGGACAGAGAAGTGGCGCACGGTGGCAAGTGATGTTTAAAAAAAAATTATTTTCTCCTGCGCCGCTTCGCGCCCCGCAGCACCCCATGCCCCACCTCGACAAATCCACACCAGCTGCCCCGGGATAGTGGGTTATTGATTGTTTGCTTTTTTAGAGCCTCAGTGGGCTATACTGTAGTCTATTTCTTTTAAACAGAATCAACAGTGCTTAATTTGTAATATAATAAGTTACAGTGCCCAAAGTTTTCTTAAGACGCCCGTGGCCAGTGCTGTCAAACACCGGGGTGCCGAACACCAAGGCTGCATAGTCTTGATTCCATCACATGCCTCTTAAATCCACCTTCAGGCACTCCCTGACCCTCTATTTCACTCTTTGAGGTTGCTTTTCATCCCATCCTTTTCCCTTTATCACTGTTCTGTATTTCTTTTTTCCTTCTTTCCCCTTTGTTTGTTTTTATCTCTCTTACTCTGGGTGAGTCTAATGAGGAAAAGTAAGTGCACGTCCCCAGAAATACATGCCGGTGGGTTCCACCTGCAACCACCAGGTCAAATTAGGCACCATGGTATTCTACATTCTCTGGTGAATGCTATCGCAGTAATGTAGATTAATATATACTATCCAATTGTGAATAAGAAGCCAGATGTTGTTGGCTTTTTGGACTGAAGATATACAAGTGAAAGACTCTCCATGAGGTTCTTGTGATAAGTTCATGACGCTATAGAGGCACAGAACCTATACCTTCCCATGTTCAAAACATATTTTCCCACACGTATGCTAAATTAACATGTCCAAGAGTCCAAGGGGAATAGATGAATCTATCCGTATATCAGCCATCACCATTGTAAATAAGATATCTATCTATCTATCTATCTATCTATCTATCTATCTATCTATCTATCTATCTATCTATCTATCTATCTAGAAATCTAGTCTGCTCAGGCTCCCCCCCCACATGGCTTGCCCTACAAAAGCAGATACATTTGACTCATACTCCAACAACACAGCCTGTCCTAGAAGAGCAGACACAATCCACTCATACCCTAATGACACGGCTTGTCCTAGAAGAGCAGATTCAATGCACTAATACTGCAACAACATGGCTTGTTCTAGAGGAGCAGATAAAATCCACTCATACTCTAAAAAGTGCCTTGTCCTAGAAGAGGAGATAAAATTCAATCATACTCCAACAATATGGCTTGTCCTCGAACAGTAGATACAACACACTCATACTCCTACCAGATGGCTTGTCCTAGAACAACAGATACTATCCATTCATACTTCGACGTCATGGTTTGTCCTACAAGCCCAGATACAATCAACTAATACTTCAACAATATGGATTGTCCTAGAAAAGCAGATACATTCCACTCATACTCTGACGGCATGACTTGACATATTGGGGTAGCTACATCTTCTAGTACTCCATCAATATGGCTAGATGAAGGAGTATAAATACAAAATACTCACACTATATTAAAGTAGCTAGACCAAGATGATATGACCCTCACTCAACATGACTTGCCCAGAAGGTCAGACACAATCTGCAAATATTTCATTATTAGGTCAAGATGAAGAGGTGCAAACACATTCTATTTGTACTATATCAACATAATTAGGTAAAGAGGTACAAATGTTGTCTGCTTATCCCACACCAACAACTCCAGCAAGCTTTCAATGCACGAGCACACAGATGTAATCTGTAATAACAACAAAAACATGAAAAGGCATAAAAATATATAACCTGCTACTATTCCAGACACAGGGCAAGATATCAGTTCAGATGTAGGGGCTTATTATGAGTTTGGCGGACAGTTTACACCGTCCGGAGAAGTTTTGACGGGGAGAATGCCACCATACAGGCTACCTCCCCGCCGGCCCCATGAAGAGTTTCCTGCTAGGTCAGCGGACGGGAACCTGAGTTTCTGCCCCCCTGGCCTAGTGGGAAACAGCCTACAGCATTGTCTCCAGCTCATAATTTAGCCAGTGGCAATGCTGTAGAGCACAGGCTGCACTACTGGCTGGTGGGCCCCTGCACTGATCCCCGAGCCTGTTCTGTGCCAGCATTTTCATGGAGGTGGTACCACCATGAAACCACTGATGGAGAAGGGGGTTGCAATCCCCAGGGCAGCACTGTGCTGGCAGATTAGGACCGCCACCACCTAAAAGACTGCCAGGATCTCCGATCCTGGCGAAGCTGGGGGTTCCCTGTCAGACCAACCACTATGGTTGCGATGAGGGGCACGGACAGCCGCATTGGCGGTGGTCTGACCGCAATCCATGAGTCTGGTGGTATAATGACCGCCAGAATTGTGATGAGGCCCATAATCCATTTCTACTCCACCATCACAGCACAACAACATGAACAGATATGATATGTTCACACTGCACCATCATAGCAAGGTGCAAAAATTCAAATGCAACCTCCTTCTAGCATGGGAAGTCAAAAAGGTACAGACACAATCAACTCATACGCACCTCTACGGTAAGGTGCAAAAGTACAGACACCATTTCCTTTTCCTTCTCCAACATAGCAAGGCATGAGGGTGTAGATAAACCTGCTCATACTTCACCTATATATAACTTTGATCAAAAGTACTCCCTGTTTCTACTGCTTTACCTTGACAAAAGGCACCTGCAGAGATGTAAATATCTTAATAAGGATGTTTAAGGGAATAGGTGCAAGCAACAACTTCTCAGGTGCAACAAATGTGAACAGTGATACACAAATGCATATTCCATCTTCTGATGGAACATCATCATGGCAAGTTTGGTCAGTAGAAATAACACCTTTTTCTCCACCGGCATTGCAAGAAGTAGAGGTACCAATAACCCGGACTCTTTCTCCAGGAGTATTGAAGGTCCACAGTTAAAGTTAACATCTACTCCTGCTCCATGAGGGCAAGGAGAACAGGTGCAGATTTGGTACAATTCTCCCTTACCAACATGAAATAAGGGAACATACACTGCCATCACTGAAATGGCATGGGCACAGATGCCAAATTTTCCACCTTCAACAAACTAATGGGCGTGGGTACCTGTTACAAATGGGGTCTCATTCGGCAGACGGTTTGCATCCTATCCAAGTAGGGCCCCTCCCTCTAATCAGGATAAGGAAGATACCCGCTCAGATAACCCCTGCTCACCCCCATGGTAGCTTGGCACAAGCAGTTAGGCTTATCTCAGAAGCAATGTGTAAAGCATTTGCACATAACACACAGTGAAAACACTAAAAAAGGACACCACAACAGTTTTAGAAAAATAGCCAATATTTATCTGTGTAAAATGATAAAAATCCAACATACAGTGTTAAAGATATGAATTTGGCAAGATTTACTCAAAAATATAGTTCCTTGAAGTCAGTAGCGCCACCTGGGGCTATCACAGTGTTGTGATCAACAAAACCAACAGTTTAGGTCAGCCACGGCGTCACATGGAAGCAATGGTGTCAGGAAGATCTGCAAACAGTACCTTTTGAATTGCAGGGCATTGTGGTCTTGGCGGTGAGCTCCATAGAGCAGCATCGCTGGCATCGTGGTGTCGGTTCTGGAGTCGGTGCGGGAGATGTCAGGCCCTTGAAGTCACACACCGTGCGGATCGAACTCCGGGCTGATGAAGTCAGGAGCACCGGCGTGGATGGTGTTGAGGCTGCGGTGGGAAGCAGGGTGATGTGACGTGCCCACAGGCAGCGCCTCTCTGATGGCATCCAGCGGTGTCATGAGACCAGGGCTGTGGTGTGAAGCGGGGCGGTGTCACCAGATCACGGTGCAGGCAACGTCATCGTCGCTGCGGAAGCGCTGTCATCAGTATACCCAAGCCAGCAGAGTGGGACTGGGCTTAGTGACCCTCACGAGCGGTGTCCACAGGCCACGGTGCAGGCAGGATGCCTGGTGACGTCACTGGAGTCGATGATGCTGGTGTTGGTGGACCGGGGCTGCGGTGTGGTATGGGATGGTGCTTTGTGTACCTCACGAGTGGTGACAGGCCACGGTGCAGGCAGTGGTGCCCGTGTCAGCAGGAGCGGCGTCATCGGGGATGCCCAGGCTGCGGTGTGAGTAGGCGATGCCGGAGTGCAGGGCCAACAGGTCGCGGTGCGAGCAGTAGCTTGGTGAAGTCATCCGATGACGGCATCGGTGAGACCAGTGTCCGGGGCAATGCGACTCCGCGCGGCTTTGGAAGGTCACGGAGCAGGCCAGCAGTGTTGTTGCTGGCATTGTGGTTGTTTCTCCTCTCAAACAGCACAAAACACACAGTTCCCAGTGCTGCAGGTCAAGGAAACTGAAGTCTTTGGTGTCCCTGAGACTTCCAACAGGAGGCAAGCTCTACTCCAAGCCCTTGGAGAACTTTTTCAAGCAGAACACACAGCAAGGTTCACCATTTGCACTCTTTTCAAGGAGAAGCAACAACTGCAGGCCAGTCCAGCAAAGCAACACATCAATGGGACAGTACTCCTCCTTCAGTTGTTCAGCTCTTCCCCTGGGTAGATGTTCGTCTTGATTCCAGAAAGATTCTAAAAGGCGGGGGTTTTGGGTACTCTTCCTGTACCCCTTTCTGCCTTTGAAGTTGGCAAGCTTCAAAACAAAGTCTCAAGTGTTTACAAGATTGTAAAGAAATGGCTCCCTGTTGCAGTTACCCCCCACTTTTTGCCTGATACTGATGCTGACTTGACTGAGAAGTGTGCTGGGACCCTGCTAACCAGGCCCCAGCACCAGTGTTCCTTCACCTAAAATGTACCATTGTATCCACAATTGGCACACCCTGGCATTCAGATAAGTCCCTTGTAACTGGTACTTCTAGTGCCAAGGGCCCTGATGCCAAGGAAGGTCTCTAAGGGCTGCAGCATGTCTTATGCCACCCTGGAGACCTCTCACTCAGCACAGACACACTGCTTGCCAGCTTGTGTGTGCTAGTGAGGACAAAACGAGTAAGTCGACATGGCACTCCCCTCAGGGTGCCATGCCAGCCTCTCACTGCCTATGCAGTATAGGTAAGACACCCCTCTAGCAGGCCTTACAGCCCTAAGGCAGGGTGCACTATACCATAGGTGAGGGTACCAGTGCATGAGCATGGTACCCCTACAGTGTCTAAACAAAACCTTAGACATTGTAAGTGCAGGGTAGCCATAAGAGTATATGGTCTGGGAGTCTGTCAAACACGAACTCCACAGCACCATAATGGCTACACTGAAAACTGGGAAGTTTGGTATCAAACTTCTCAGCACAATAAATGCACACTGATGCCAGTGTACATTTTATTGTAAAATACACCACAGAGGGCCCCTTAGAGGTGCCCCCTGAAACTTAACCGACTGTCTGGGTAGGCTGACTAGTTCCAGCAGCCTGCCACACCAGAGACATGTTGCTGGCCCCATGGGGAGAGTGCCTTTGTCACTCTGAGGCCAGTAACAAAGCCTGCACTATGTGGAGATGCTAACACCTCCCCCAGGCAGGAACTGTGACACCTGGCGGTGAGCCTCAAAGGCTCACCCCTTTGTCACAGCCCAGCAGGGCACTCCAGCTTAGTGGAGTTGCCCGCCCCCTCCGGCCCCGGCCCCCACTTTTGGCGGCAAGGCTGGAGGGAACAAAGAAAGCAACAAGGAGGAGTCACTGGCCAGTCAGGACAGCCCCTAAGGTGTCCTGAGCTGAAGTGACTCTAACTTTTAGAAATCCTCCATCTTGCAGATGGAGGATTCCCCCAATAGGGTTAGGATTGTGACCCCCTCCCCTTGGGAGGAGGCACAAAGAGGGTGTACCCACCCTCAGGGCTAGTAGCCATTGGCTACTAACCCCCCAGACCTAAACCCGCCCTTAAATGTAGTATTTAAGGGCTACCCTGAACCCTAGAAAATTAGATTCCTGCAACTACAAGAAGAAGGACTGCCTAGCTGAAAACCCCTGCAGAGGAAGACCAGAAGACGACAACTGCCTTGGCTCCAGAAACTCACCGGCCTGTCTCCTGCCTTCCAAAGATCCTGCTCCAGCGACGCCTTCCAAAGGGACCAGCGACCTCGACATCCTCTGAGGACTGCCCCTGCTTCGAAAAGACAAGAAACTCCCGAGGACAGCGGACCTGCTCCAAGAAAGGCTGCAACTTTGTTTCCAGCAGCTCTGAAAGAACCCTGCAAGCTCCCCGCAAGAAGCGTGAGACTTGCAACACTGCACCCGGCGACCCCGACTCGGCTGGTGGAGATCCGACACCTCAGGAGGGACCCCAGGACTACTCTGATACTGTGAGTACCAAAACCTGTCCCCCCTGAGCCCCCACAGCGCCGCCTGCAGAGGGAATCCCGAGGCTTCCCCTGACCGCGACTCTTTGAACCTAAAGTCCCGACGCCTGGGAGAGACCCTGCACCCGCAGCCCCCAGGACCTGAAGGACCGGACTTTCACTGGAGAAGTGACCCCCAGGAGTCCCTCTCCCTTGTCCAAGTGGAGGTTTCCCCGAGGAATCCCCCCCTTGCCTGCCTACAGCGCTGAAGAGATCCCGAGATCTCTCATAGACTAACATTGCGAACCCGACGCTTGTTTCTACACTGCACCCGGCCGCCCCCGCGCCGCTGAGGGTGAAATTTCTGTGTGGGCTTGTGTCCCCCCCGGTGCCCTACAAAACCCCCCTGGTCTGCCCTCCGAAGACGCGGGTACTTACCTGCAAGCAGACCGGAACCGGGGCACCCCCTTCTCTCCATTCTAGCCTATGTGTTTTGGGCACCACTTTGAACTCTGCACCTGACCGGCCCTGAGCTGCTGGTGTGGTGACTTTGGGGTTGCTCTGAACCCCCAACGGTGGGCTACCTTGGACCAAGAACTGAACCCTGTAAGTGTCCTACTTACCTGGTAAAACTAACAAATACTTACCTCCCCTAGGAGCTGTGAAAATTGCACTGTGTCCACTTTTAAAACAGCTATTTGTCAATAACTTGAAAAGTATACATGCAATTTTGATGATTTGAAGTTCCTAAAGTACTTACCTGCAATACCTTTCGAATGAGATATTACATGTAGAATTTGAACCTGTGGTTCTTAAAATAAACTAAGAAAAGATATTTTTCTATATAAAAACCTATTGGCTGGATTTGTCTCTGAGTGTGTGTACCTCATTTATTGTCTTGTGTATGTACAACAAATGCTTAACACTACTCCTTGGATAAGCCTACTGCTCGACCACACTACCACAAAATAGAGCATTAGTATTATCTCTTTTTACCACTATTTTACCTCTAAGGGGAACCCTTGGACTCTGTGCATGCTATTCCTTACTTTGAAATAGCACATACAGAGCCAACTTCCTACATTGGTGGATCAGCGGTGGGGTACAAGACTTTGCATTTGCTGGACTACTCAGCCAATACCTGATCACACGACAAATTCCAAAATTGTCATTAGAAATTGATTTTTGCAATTTGAAAAGTTTTCTAAATTCTTAAAAGACCTGCTAGGGCCTTGTGTTAGATCCTGTTTAGCATTTCTTTTAGAGTTTAAAAGTTTGTAAAAGTTTGAATTAGATTCTAGAACCAGTTTTAGATTCTTAAAAAAGTATTCCAACTCTTAGCAGAATAATGTCTGATACAGAGATGCAGGTGGTGGAACTCGACACCACACCTTACCTCCATCTTAAGATGAGGGAGCTAAGGTCTCTCTGTAATATAAAGAAAATAACCATTGGCTCAAGACCTACCAAAATTCAGCTCCAGGAGCTGTTGGCAGAGTTTGAAAAAGCCAACCCCTCTGAGGATGACTTCACAGAGGAAGAAATTAGTGACTTGGAGGGCAATTCCCCCCTTCCAGTCCTAAATAGGGAGACCAGGGCCTCTCAAGCCCTGTCTACAAAAATGATAGTCAGAAATGTTGCTTCCCTCACAGGAGGGTCCAGCATTTCTGAAATCACTGAGGATGCTCTCAGTGAAGATGACCCCCTGTTAGCCAGGATGGTCAAAAGATTGGCTTTGGAAAAGCAGCTCCTAGCCATAGAAAGGGAAAGAAAAGAGATGGGCCTAGGTCCCATCAATGGTGGCAGCAACTTAAATAGGGTCAGAGATTCTCCTGACATCCTAAAAATCCCCAAAGGGATTGTAACAAAATATGAAGATGGTGATGACATCACCAAATGGTTCACAGCTTTTGAGAGGGCTTGTGTAACCAGAAAAGTGAACAGATCTCACTGGGGTGCTCTCCTTTGGGAAATGTTCACTGGAAAGTGTAGGGATAGACTCCTCACACTCTCTGGAAAAGATGCAGAATCTTATGACCTCATGAAGGGTACCCTGATTGAGGGCTTTGGATTCTCCACTGAGGAGTATAGAATTAGATTCAGGGGGGCTCAAAAATCCTCGAGCCAGACCTGGGTTGATTTTGTAGACTACTCAGTAAAAACACTAGATGGTTGGTTAACTGGAAATGAAGTGTGTGACTATGTTGGGCTTTATAATTTGTTTATGAAAGAACACATTTTAAGTAACTGCTTCAATGAAAAGTTGCATCAGTATCTGGTAGACCTAGGTCCAATTTCTCCCCAAGAATTGGGAAAGAAGGCAGACCACTGGGTCAAGACTAGGGTAACCAAAACTTCCACTGGGGGTGACCAAAAGAAAGGGGTTACAAAAACTCCCCAGGAGAAAGTGGGTGACACTAGAAACAAAGAAAAAGAGTCCTCTGTAGGCCCCCAAAAACCAGAACAGGTGGGTGGGCCCCAAGACACAACCCAAAACAAAGGTGGGTACCAGGGTAAGAACTGGGATGCCACCAAGGCCTGGTGCCACAACTGTAAACAGTCTGGGCACCACACCAAGGACACTTCTTGTCCCAAAAACAAACCCCAGAACAAAATTCCTGGGGTAACCAGTGTAGCCATGGGAGATGACTCCTCAGATGAGGAGGTCTTCCTAGCCTTCAACTGGAAACAGGGCCCAACAGGTGAGTTGGAGATTCCAGAGGGAAGCAGACACTTCCACCACCTACTGGTGAATGGAATCCCAACCACTGCCCTGAGAGACACTTGTGCCAGTCACACTATTGTGCATGACAGGCTGGTGCTCTCAAACCAGTACATCCCAGGTGAGACTGCCAGGGTAAGAGTTAGCCTAGACAGGGTCACTAAGAGGCCTGTGGCTTTAGTACCCATAGAAGTGGGTGGCACTCTTAGCTGGAGAAGGGTAGTAGTCAGTACAGACCTCCCCCTTGATTGTCTCCTTGGAAATGACTACCCAGAGGTTAGTCAGAGCCCAAGAGAGGAACTGGTCCAGTGCCAGTCCTCTCCCAAGGATTCTGGAAGTCCTGCCTCTGCAGTAAATGCAAGCAGGCCCCAGAAGAAGAAGAAAAGAAAACAGAGTAGGAAGGGTGGACAACCTTTAGCCAAGGTTACAGCAAGCCAGGGAGATTCTGCTCCAGTAGGGGAGAACTCCAAAAATGGCCCTGATAAAGTCCAACCTGACCCACAAGAAGTCCTGGCTAGTCAGGCAACTGTTAAACCTGAGTGGGTGGCTCCTCAGCTAACAGAAGAAAGAGTGGAAGAAGGGTGTTTACTACAAAATGTGGTAACCCCCCACTCTAATACAGCAGACAGGCACCCTGAACCCAAAGAAGCCTGTAACTTAGCCCCTTCCCTTGTAGGTGAAGAGCTAAAGGTGTGGTTCTGGGCACTGACAGCTGTCAGTGGCCTCTGCTGGGTGTTAGCCTTTATGGCTGCACTATCCTTGGCATGGTGGTCAGACCCCATGCCAAATAGCAAGTTAGGCCCCCTGACCCTGTTGGTCATGGTGGGGTTACTCCAGCTCTGGGTAACCTCTTTGGGTAAGCTAGGAATGACCCTGGCTAAAATAAGATTAGCAGAGGTGGATACCTCTAAACCCAAAATAAAAAGAATGGGTGGAGACATTGAAGAGGCAGACAAGAGGCAATTCAGACTAGGTCCTATCACTGTGGAAGTGGGTCAGTTCCCCAAAGGGAATGACCTGAACAGAAGGATGTAAGGCAGAGTAGGCCCTGCAACTAACCAGCCTATTTCTCCTACTCTTCCTCGCCTGACAGACTAGGAAGACTCTCCCAGCTTGGGCTGAGTCTCCTGGCCTGTGGGCTGGGGGGGGCTTGTGTAAAGAAATGGCTCCCTGTTGCAGTTACCCCCCACTTTTTGCCTGATACTGATGCTGACTTGACTGAGAAGTGTGCTGGGACCCTGCTAACCAGGCCCCAGCACCAGTGTTCCTTCACCTAAAATGTACCATTGTATCCACAATTGGCACACCCTGGCATTCAGATAAGTCCCTTGTAACTGGTACTTCTAGTGCCAAGGGCCCTGATGCCAAGGAAGGTCTCTAAGGGCTGCAGCATGTCTTATGCCACCCTGGAGACCTCTCACTCAGCACAGACACACTGCTTGCCAGCTTGTGTGTGCTAGTGAGGACAAAACGAGTAAGTCGACATGGCACTCCCCTCAGGGTGCCATGCCAGCCTCTCACTGCCTATGCAGTATAGGTAAGACACCCCTCTAGCAGGCCTTACAGCCCTAAGGCAGGGTGCACTATACCATAGGTGAGGGTACCAGTGCATGAGCATGGTACCCCTACAGTGTCTAAACAAAACCTTAGACATTGTAAGTGCAGGGTAGCCATAAGAGTATATGGTCTGGGAGTCTGTCAAACACGAACTCCACAGCACCATAATGGCTACACTGAAAACTGGGAAGTTTGGTATCAAACTTCTCAGCACAATAAATGCACACTGATGCCAGTGTACATTTTATTGTAAAATACACCACAGAGGGCCCCTTAGAGGTGCCCCCTGAAACTTAACCGACTGTCTGGGTAGGCTGACTAGTTCCAGCAGCCTGCCACACCAGAGACATGTTGCTGGCCCCATGGGGAGAGTGCCTTTGTCACTCTGAGGCCAGTAACAAAGCCTGCACTATGTGGAGATGCTAACACCTCCCCCAGGCAGGAACTGTGACACCTGGCGGTGAGCCTCAAAGGCTCACCCCTTTGTCACAGCCCAGCAGGGCACTCCAGCTTAGTGGAGTTGCCCGCCCCCTCCGGCCCCGGCCCCCACTTTTGGCGGCAAGGCTGGAGGGAACAAAGAAAGCAACAAGGAGGAGTCACTGGCCAGTCAGGACAGCCCCTAAGGTGTCCTGAGCTGAAGTGACTCTAACTTTTAGAAATCCTCCATCTTGCAGATGGAGGATTCCCCCAATAGGGTTAGGATTGTGACCCCCTCCCCTTGGGAGGAGGCACAAAGAGGGTGTACCCACCCTCAGGGCTAGTAGCCATTGGCTACTAACCCCCCAGACCTAAACCCGCCCTTAAATTTAGTATTTAAGGGCTACCCTGAACCCTAGAAAATTAGATTCCTGCAACTACAAGAAGAAGGACTGCCTAGCTGAAAACCCCTGCAGAGGAAGACCAGAAGACGACAACTGCCTTGGCTCCAGAAACTCACCGGCCTGTCTCCTGCCTTCCAAAGATCCTGCTCCAGCGACGCCTTCCAAAGGGACCAGCGACCTCGACATCCTCTGAGGACTGCCCCTGCTTCGAAAAGACAAGAAACTCCCGAGGACAGCGGACCTGCTCCAAGAAAGGCTGCAACTTTGTTTCCAGCAGCTCTGAAAGAACCCTGCAAGCTCCCCGCAAGAAGCGTGAGACTTGCAACACTGCACCCGGCGACCCCGACTCGGCTGGTGGAGATCCGACACCTCAGGAGGGACCCCAGGACTACTCTGATACTGTGAGTACCAAAACCTGTCCCCCCTGAGCCCCCACAGCGCCGCCTGCAGAGGGAATCCCGAGGCTTCCCCTGACCGCGACTCTTTGAACCTAAAGTCCCGACGCCTGGGAGAGACCCTGCACCCGCAGCCCCCAGGACCTGAAGGACCGGACTTTCACTGGAGAAGTGACCCCCAGGAGTCCCTCTCCCTTGTCCAAGTGGAGGTTTCCCCGAGGAATCCCCCCCTTGCCTGCCTACAGCGCTGAAGAGATCCCGAGATCTCTCATAGACTAACATTGCGAACCCGACGCTTGTTTCTACACTGCACCCGGCCGCCCCCGCGCCGCTGAGGGTGAAATTTCTGTGTGGGCTTGTGTCCCCCCCGGTGCCCTACAAAACCCCCCTGGTCTGCCCTCCGAAGACGCGGGTACTTACCTGCAAGCAGACCGGAACCGGGGCACCCCCTTCTCTCCATTCTAGCCTATGTGTTTTGGGCACCACTTTGAACTCTGCACCTGACCGGCCCTGAGCTGCTGGTGTGGTGACTTTGGGGTTGCTCTGAACCCCCAACGGTGGGCTACCTTGGACCAAGAACTGAACCCTGTAAGTGTCCTACTTACCTGGTAAAACTAACAAATACTTACCTCCCCTAGGAACTGTGAAAATTGCACTGTGTCCACTTTTAAAACAGCTATTTGTCAATAACTTGAAAAGTATACATGCAATTTTGATGATTTGAAGTTCCTAAAGTACTTACCTGCAATACCTTTCGAATGAGATATTACATGTAGAATTTGAACCTGTGGTTCTTAAAATAAACTAAGAAAAGATATTTTTCTATATAAAAACCTATTGGCTGGATTTGTCTCTGAGTGTGTGTACCTCATTTATTGTCTTGTGTATGTACAACAAATGCTTAACACTACTCCTTGGATAAGCCTACTGCTCGACCACACTACCACAAAATAGAGCATTAGTATTATCTCTTTTTACCACTATTTTACCTCTAAGGGGAACCCTTGGACTCTGTGCATGCTATTCCTTACTTTGAAATAGCACATACAGAGCCAACTTCCTACAAAGATCCTTCCTTGAACAGGCCAAGCGCGAGAAATATACCAGTGGGTTGGAGACTGCATTGTGTGAGGGCAGGCACAGTCCTTTCAGGTGCAAGCGACCAGTCCTCCCTCCACTCTAGCTCAGATGGCTCATCAAGATATGCAGGCTACCCCCAGCTCCCTTTGTGTCACTGTCTAGAGGAGAGGTGTGAACAGTCCAACTGTCAAACTGACCAAGAGAGGGAGTTCGCACCGAGGCAGAGTCACAGAATGGTTTAAGCAAGAAAATGCCTACTTTCTAAAAGTGGTTTTTCAAACTCACAATCTAAAAACCAACTTCACTAAAAGGTGTATTTTTAAATTGTGACTTCAGAGACCCCAAACTTCAGATTTCTATCTGCCCTCAAAGGGAATCTGCTCTTTGAAGTTATTTAAAGGCAACCCCCATTTTAAGCTATGTGGAAGATATGCCTTGCAACAGTGAAACCCGAATTCGTCAGTATTTCATTGCTAGGATATGTAAAACACACCAGTACATGTCCTACCTTTTAAAAACACTGCACTCTGCCCATGGGGCTACCTCGGGCCTACTTTACGGGTGACTTACATATACCAAAAGGGAAGGTATGGGCCTGGCATGTGGATACACTTGTCAGGTCGAATTGGCAGTTTAAAACTGCACACACAGACACTGCAGTGGCCGGTCTGAGCCATGTTTACAGGGCTACTTATGTGGGTGGCACAATCAGTTCTACAGGCCCACTAGTAGCATTTGATTTACAGGCCCTGGACACCTCTGGTGCACTTTACTAGGGATTTACCAGTAAATCAAGTATGCCAATCAATGATAAACCAATCAACAGTACAATTTACCTAGGGAGCACTTGTACTTTAGCACTGATTAGCAGTGGTAAAGTGCAAAGAGACAATAAACCAGCAAAAACAGACCTGAAAAAATAGGAGGAAGAAGGCAGAAAGTTTGGGGATCACCCTGCAAAAAGGGCTATTTCCAACAGTACCTATCACCTGTACCCCTACATACCAATAGCATTGCCATTGATCCCAAGTGTAACATTGTTATGAACATTATTTCTTCAGTATTCCCTTTGTCAATTTTTTTATAGTTTTGGTGGAAATGTCAAAGAAGCACCCGTCTTGTGAAAATAAAAGTTTAAGGAATGGCTAGGCGATTTTGCCTTTGAAACAAAAGCACAGCCCTATCAGCATAACTTTGAGATAACACATTTATTCCTATTTATAAAGCTGAATTCTACGAAATTCTTATCACAATCTTGGCTCTTCCCACTCACTAGGTATCTGTCTATTTCGTTACTGATCGAGAAGAGCTCGAATTAGATCCTCTCCAAACACAGTACTACACAATATTTCCATTAATTTCCGTGCCCACAATTCCTACACCAGACACTATGCTCAACTATGCACAGTATCATAGTTGGCAGAACATGCATTTATATGTAAACACCCCTAAACTTTGGTTCAGTTTATAAACATTGTGGAAAAATAACTCAAACAAGAAAAAATGGTATCCAATCTTATTTTAAGTTGCTGTTTGCAAAACATAATTTTTAAATATATGCACCATTGGGGAACAACCGTTTCTAAGACTAGTCTTGATACAGCTTTAGCAGCCGTGTCAGTCACATGTAATGAGAAAGATTAATAAATAATACACATATTCACACGTAAGACGGGCTTTGTCTTAGTCCTTTTCAACCATTGGTCTGTTCAGCTGTCACTCACATTTAGATTCTGCCCACCATAATTACAGCATGGGGATTTATAGCCAGCTGCAGCCATTGGCTCTATTGCACACATCTATCTGAACGGAAGAGTAATTCATAACCTGGGTTGATGGGTCAATACTTTACTTGCCAAATGCGTTTATACCTTATATCCTTTTCTTTATCTTTTTAGATATTTTAATTCTTTTTATTTTGTAATCCCAAATGTTATTGATTTTTCCTTTTTGTAATCACATTTTAATTGTCCTTGCCTATTCCAACTAGATATTCAAATTACAGTAATTCAAAACCAGTAAAATCTTCCATTTGAGCAAATAAAGATTATACTTTACTGTGAACTGGATTAAAACTAAAAAGGATTTCAATACGTGTTCAAAGTAAACCTGCCTGCTAGGAAGCATCCATAGTGTTCTATTACAATTGTGTGTATTTTTTAAATGTTTTATTTCATATTTTATTTTTGTAGCATCTGCTTGCAATCAACAGTACTAAAAATAAACAAGTCACTGCACCACCTCTCAAAGGTCAAATCTATTGACTTTGACAATGCCTGTTACCTTTTAGTTCAAATCACACATCCCCTTTAGGTAGCTCGATACTGTAAAAGTGCTTGTTTGATTCAATAAAATTAGAACGCAAGTGTGCAGATATATGTATTTCTAATTGTTTTGTAAAACATGTTACGGCTGGAAAATTATGAATCTTGCTTTACCATTTATGTCCCCCCCCAACCCATCAACTTGGCGGATTGTCAGAGGATTTGGAGCGACTGTGATAGTACAGCAAATGGCAGAAGAAGGCACACCCATGCCTGACAGTCTGCATATCTTTGCAGCTTTTACAGACCACACATCACCCATGTTCACAAACTGTTTGTGAATGCACAGTCATGACTCCCATCCCATCAGTAGCTCAAACTTGTTTTTGTCTTTTATTAGACATATTAACCATATAGAATTAAAGAGAGATACATTTCTTCACAATTTCAATCAACGTTTGCAAAACTATTGATTTTAAAATGAATTAGATTAGAACAGTTGACATTATTGAAAATGTCTTTACCACATACATAGGGGGCGGTGGGCCGGCTTGTACAACACATACAAACTTAATCAAACACTGACGCTGTTCCCTTATTAAAATGATTCACATTTCAAAATTCTCCTTTCTACACCAACAAAATTCTGAATTAAATTAAATCATTTAAGCAAAGGCAACTAGGTTGGGGGGTGTAGGGGGCAAGGTTAATGAACTTTAAACTCCCAACACGGTCATCTACTGTAGTAGAGTAAAACCTCAAAACACACCAATACAGAACTGGACCCAAACAGGGAGAATCTATAAAACCGCACCAGTTACAACACCGGATTCCTTTCCTCTGCTTTTCACAGTAGCTCAATTATGTACTAGTGGTGTCTGCACTAACATTGCCCAGTTTTTAGCTATGTATTGAGAACATTGTCTCTCTACAGCAGTCTATGTCTGAATGCTCTTGGGGGCAACATCTGACGACCTCTGGTGGAGTGTTTAGGATATGTAGTTCTCCCAAGGGAGGGGCAGAGGGTGCAGTTTTCCACAGATCCTGCTCCTTGCAGGGCCCACAGTGCCACTGCTACCTCTACCTGATTCATTGGAGAAGGTTATTAGAGTAATTCGATTTCTCATATGTTGTAAATATGTTTTGTAAAACAGCTTCCCCTCAGTTTAATGTTGTGCAGCACAATGGTAGTTTGCAGGGTCACTCCTATCTCCTTGGATAGACCTAGGACTCAGAATCCCTCTCCTCTTCCACGATGTAATAGATTGTCCAAAATTAGCAATAGTTGCAGACATTGTCAACTTCTTTTGTTTTTTTTTAATGGACATGTTGTCTTCTACAAGACAAGTGCAGCGTGACGAGCAGGAGTGTAGGCTTCAGTTACAGACAGAAAAGACACAGCACAAAAAGCAGTGGCATCAAGCTTCCTTGCACTGAACACGGATGAAATGGATAACAACAGTGACACTTTCATTCCCAACCAGAACAGATGCCTGGCACACAGAAGGATCACAAGCCCCCCTAACAAATTTGTATGGCACTTAGAGAAGTTACACCATGGCAGCAGAAGTTCAATGTTCCCGCAAAACATGACCGCTTCTGCACAGGCAGTGGCACAGTGACCGCATCGCACAGAACCGGAACGTGTTTCACACTGAGGGAGAGGCATTCCTTGCTAGGGTCTGACTAGGTTCCTCTTCCTCTGTAAGCAGCAGTACCATTCGTTTCAACACTTGTGCAATACTGCATTTCTTTTAATACATAACCCATCTTTAACAAAGTCTATTTCTTCTGCAGAATGTAAATGTTCTCGTGTTGCATGTGCACACATGTAAAGAGAAACATTTGGGAACCGATAAATATTGTGCAGTCTAAGACCTTGGAAGCATTACCTGTTTGTCTTAATCCGTCAAATTCCACTCCTGAAGTTGAGATAAGTTAACATGATATTTAGCCTCATGACTGGTGAAAATCTATGGCTCTCACTTGACTTGGTTCAGGATATTCGTGCAATGTTTGACACTAAGGGCCTGATTCTAACTTTGGAGGACGGTGTTAAACCGTCCCAAAAGTGGCGGATATACCACCTACCGTATTACGAGTTCCATAGGATATAATGGACTCGTAATACGGTAGGTGGTATATCCGCCACTTTTGGGACGGTTTAACACCGTCCTCCAAAGTTAGAATCAGGCCCTAATTGTTCTCTAAAAAGGTTGACCATTTTCCGCTGTCAAATTCATTTTATCAATTTCATTCACTAAGCGGAACCCCTGCGCTCGAAGAGCGCAGTAGAGTGAAGGAGGGGGTACTGCAGCTAAGCTTCAGATATGTAGCAGACCTGGGGGTGGATGAAATGGACAGAGCCTCCCAGATACATACCCATAGCACTGCCCAAGCATATCCATGCTGTGAAAGTCAATTGTAAAGTGATGAAGGCTGCTGGCATGAACTGGAGTGGCCTCTCCAATTTAAAGAAAACATTGATCCATCCAGAATCCCAGACACTGAGTCAGGTTTGATCTCTGTTCTAGAAGAGCATGGCATCTTGAGGACACTGCGGATATCAACCACTGGGAACTGGGTAAGATGGCAAAATGGGTCTAAACACTGTTCATACCTCACCAAAGTAAGTTTGAATTCTCGCATTGCATCGTGTTAAGCATTAGTGTCCCACTCACTCGTGGTTCAGTTTTGTGTTATGTCACATGTCCAGCATAGGTGAGGGAACACAAAAGTAACGGAACCAGACAAAAAACAGAATTGTATTGGGTTCTCAAGTACGTGGCTTCAATTAAATGCTTGGGAGGGGCACAGAGTAATGGGCTGGAAGCAGTTACTTTCTTCAGAGCTGGAAATGACGGACACAGTCATTCACAGACATGTGACATCCCTCGCTGCAAGATCCTTGCCCTTCATGAGCATTTTATTGTAAAGAGGTTGTGGAGGTTTTGATGCATGTACTAGTCTGACAGCTGGAAGTAATGTCAGAGCAATCGAGGTAATTAACACACTGCATCAGGTCAGAGTCTCTGCTGGTGTGGCTGCTGGCATTTCATACCCTTACATTTGAACTCATGATATAAAGTCTTCCATATTGATGAATATGAATGAGGTGTGTACAAATCTTTGCGTATTCGGGTCTTGCACAAACATTTGAAAAACTAGATCCATCTATTTATGTTTTTTCATGGCAAATCGACTATTATGGCTTTTAGTTTTCCATTCCATTTTATCTAGAACATTGGTACAAAGGTAGACCCCTTGCCTCTAGTTGTGGTGGAGTCATTCCTATATAGAGACACCACTTTCAGTTTCTCCTCAGACTAGGTTCTTTTAGTCTCAGCTAAAGGTATTGAAATCAGACACTTATATTCGAACAGCAGATCCTTTTACATATACAGATCAGTTTTGTGTCCAAGTAGAAGAGATAATCACAGTGGTTCCAGTGGCAGACTAAGTGCACCAACTCCTCTTTCTACATTTGTCACAAAAACAATAATTTTTGAAAATAAGTAATTGTGATAGTAGCTGGATAGGGGGTTTCTGTTTCCCTTTAAAAGTGTGTTGCAGTCTAGTTTAATGTCTGTGGGGAAGCCAGATCCAGATCCTTACATAATGCGTTTATTTCTATTCTCTCACTTTCTAGCTAAACAAAGGACTTTTATTCTCCATGAAAAATATCTTTACTCGGAAATGTGTCCCTGCCCCAAGTGATCTGCCTTTATGTCTTACTAGGGGCCTCAGTTACAAGAATCTGACGCATTGACATTGATGCCTCATATTTCTTGTGCCTGCCGCAAATGCCCTAATGATGTGATGGTTGCACTGTATTTATAATATAGAGCTCCATAGCACAGGTTTTAATGGAAGCGTCAGAAATTCTGATTCATCTGTTGACGCTAAAGTGACACATTGCTGGAGATGTATTGTTAAACTGACACAATTCCAGCAGTGTGTCGGAACACAGAGGAGAGTTGTATATTAAAAGCCTTGCATCATTCCTTTTGCCTGGTCTAAGGAGGCATAAGAAGTTTGACGAAGTCAAGTCGGAAAGTGATGCAGTGAAAATATGTACATTTCACTGCATCAGATCTGCATGACTTCTAACGTGGGGAATGACTACCCTGCATACATTATACATGGTGCATGTATACTATGACGCAGGTCTTTACAAACTTACGCATTGGGCCCAATGTGTCAGTTTGTAAATATGGAGCAGTTTGGAGTACTGATTGCGCTGCCACTGCATCTTAAAAAATGATGCAACGATGGCCAAGCTCCTTGTAAATGAGGCTCTGGGAGTGTTAAGGGTTGTGACATATGGGTTCTGGGCTCTAATTATCCCTTTCTGTAATACCAGGGTAGTAGGTACATGTGGAATTCCATTCCGGTAGTGGGATAACAGTATTCAAATATCCCACATTCAAGGACAACAGATATTTGTCCATACTGAATAAAAATGATGGGGTTGATATAGAGTTTGGCTTATGGGTCACTCCATCACAAATGTGACAATATCCCATTTGCCTAATTACAAATGCATTATATCCTAATGCACTTGTGAGTAGGTGGACGGTATCTAACAGCACATTGAGGTTTCATGAATGAACTGCAAATACTCCCTGCTGTGGGCTTCTGGCCCATCTATTTGGAGCTTATCAAATTTGATTTGATTCCCAGGTTGTGTGTTCCAGGTCCAGAAAGTCTCTTGGGAATATAAAGCAACATGGCTTGCTTCCTGAGCACTTGCTGTAGTAGATATAATTGCTAACAAACATTCTCTTTGACTGCTGATCACCTACATCTATTTAGGGAGAGTTTGGAAAGTGTGAAAAATGTAATGTCCTTTGCTGATTTGGAATGTATATGTCTCACAAAGATCCACTAGAGTGAATATTAGATTCGAAATCTGGCAAATCATGGCTATGGTGTAACAACAGTTTTTTAACAAAAGATGTGTAGTGAATCCTATTTAGTTTTTATTGGGACTCAGGAGATTAACTTAGCCCTTTGGCTTGCAGTCCTGTCCCCACTGTCACCTGGTGACTTTTCACCTACTTAGCGTGCACTGTTTTAGTCAATTTATTGTATTATTTCCTTTAAGGCAGCTGCCATTGTTTATAGTTATAAAAATGTTTTGATTTGCATTATAAGTGCCACTATGTGAAGGGGTCACTATCAGCATCATAATCAAGTGATGTACGTAGGTATTCACACCATGTCCCTATCTCACACACATGTGACAGGAATATAATATACACTTGTTGGGGATTGTTTACATAATTGCAGCCACAAGTCTTCCTCTTTATCAATTGTTTGGAAACATACCTACATCAGGAGTCCTACATTATCTGTATAAGTACATCTCACACAGATAAGGTTATCACAGGCATTCCTTCCAGATGCCATCTACACTGCACGTCACCTTGCTGCAGAAATCAGCCTTTGTGTCACCAGGTAGTCTGACTAGAGGTATCATTCCAAGGTAACGAGGGTTGGTGGGTGCTTCTCATGGACATGGTAGTGGAAGATTAGATTTATCATACCCAGATCTCGTTAGGTGAGAGATTAGGTTATCTATGCTAGGGAATTGACATTTCATGCTTATTGCAAGATGGTGGGGTCTTTGTATTCACGACTCTCATCGTTATGATTATGCTTCTTTTATTGCTCGTTATCCTAATCATTGCAGCTCATGCATTTTATCACAGATTGAAGTCTTTTCAATGAACCTATTGAAAACTCTCCTGCATCTCCTTCATTGCCTGTGTGTGACTGAGACTCAATGCTAACATGAGAAAAGGGTAACTTCTGTTCAAACACGACTCCTCTGAGAAATCTCAGTCTAGAGTCCACGCATAGGACTGCCAGAAATCACCTTTTACTGTTTGGGTTTTTGGTGAGGTACTGCTTGTGAGCAAGGAGTGTTGAACCGACAGCTGTGACTTGTTGTAGGAGTGACAGAGTCGCCTACAAACAAAAGTGCTGTCATCCCTGAACCAACAGTCTCGCCTAGGAGCGAGAGTCCAACTATGACAGGTATTGTTACCCCCTGTTGTTATGTCATAAAGGAATTCCAGGATTCTTTGCCAGATGTCTCACAGAGCCTGTCAGTGAACTACTGGAAGAGCAGAGAGCATCATGAGTGGAGTTGAGGGGGAAAGAGGGCATAGAAGGGGATGATGGTATGTGGTAGAAGGCCAATTTTGTTTCTACAATAGGGAGGAGTGGCCATGTTGGGTATGGTTCCTCCATTTCGCCTCTGCCCCTGCATAGTAGTTTGAAATAAGGGCAAATGATTTTTAGGGGCCATATAAAGTGTGAGTAAAAAGCGTGTTACAGGATGTTTTTCACTTCAGGGTTCTGAGAGACATCATAGACAACTCGAGCTTCACTCTTGTCTGTTTCACGTGACTCAGAGACCCTCAGTGAAAAACATCTGTTACCCATCTATAACTCAATATATAAAATTAGCCTATCCATGACAGTCACTTAGATACTGGTGTTTGTGGCAGGAAGGAATATAATATAGGGTCAACATGGCAATCTTTTAGTTATGTTTTTTTTTTTTATGAGAATAATTTTGTCTTCAATGTTTGCATGTACGATGATATGTATGAAAGGTGTGAGAGCTAGAATGCGATTTGCAAAGCTATGTCTGTGCAAATACGTTTGGAATATTTTCTGTGAGAGGCAGAGTATTTTCTATTCCACATGTGGCATTGAAGGGCAGGTCAGTATTGATAGCAACCAGATTACATTTAAAATGCTCTTACCATTTCGAGGTGTATACCCAGAGAGACATAATGTTTATGTAGTGCATGTTAATCAGTAGTGTTGCACTGCAGAGACAAACATGTTTTGAGATGCTTGGGGTTTGCGATTTGTTGTAGAGGGTGTTTATCAAGTCCTCCTCGGTCTAGAGGGAGTAAAGGGGGCTGCATGTGCCTGTTTAATGATACTGAGTTGGAAGTGGATGTGAGCTGACTGAGCGATTAGAGTATGGAAGAATAGCTGTGCATTCTAATTGTACAATGTACCTGCTTCTGAGTCATGCACCTTCAGATGGCTGCATGTTAAAAGGTATCCATATGTGTCTAAAATGACACTCATCCATGACATACACTTTCTGGTGATAAGTACTGCAACTGTTGTATGACCGATTAGCATATTCTTTCTGCATGCAGACTTGCCTCCATCTCCTCCATGAAATGCTGCCTAAATAAGCGAATATTGGTACTTTTAGTTGGAGCTTACTAAATAGCATGTGTGCTTTCTATTTCAAGACATAGTACGCCTTACTAAGAAAATAGAGGTGTTTGGAGCTCTCACTTTGTTTGCAATTGATGGCTTTCCTTGTCACCTTCATTGGCCCTCTTCTTATATGTCTCCCAAGTTCTCAATTTTGTGTCTGTCCCTCCCATGCAGCATTGTCTTCTTACAATATCTTTGGTTTACTGGCATCACTGCTTGCTTTTCAAGCACTACTTTTTTCTTTTGTAAAAATAATTCAATAAGAGTGCATGATTTTTCAAGGTGCTTCCCTCGTGGACATCTCTCACCCTGCACTTCGTGTTTGTCTCTGTTGCACGAATGCTTCAACCCACCCTCTTCCCCTCACCTGCGTGCTTCTCTGGTATGCATCCCCCACTCTCGCCCTCTGTGTTGCTTTCCCCAACCCCTTCATTGATCACATCAGATCAATCTTTATTTGAGTGTCAGAGACACATATGAAGTTACATAAAATATACAAATAATATTAATAAAATGCATACTATATACGTACCTCAATATTGAGTCATTTACAAGCAAACATAGGAAATTACAAAGGTATTGACTGCCTACCATGAATTATTGACTTCAAGAACAACCCAAAACATGCCTCATCTTCATTTAAAACTTGTAAAAATGTCGGGCTACTATACACTGTGCAACTTTGCATTTTCTTGAAAAGGGAGTTAAGAAACCAACAGTAAAATTTGTGTACATTTTACAAAAGAAAATAAAGTGACCTAGAGACTTTTCAAAAACGTTGTCAGGTGGACATGTGTGCAAACATGGATCAGTATGAGGACCCAGTGGGATTAAGAGCAAATATCTGATTGCCCCTGTTTTAAAAGGGAACAGTATGATATTCCCCATTGACCAAGAGTCAATAACAAGTAGGGTCCTAAGCCAAAACTCGTTTTTAAATAGGCTCAGGTCTTTATAGTTGTTTTGCAAAGCTCCATTTCTTTCCTACAAAGATGCCTGATTTCCATAAAAAAGGGACGTCATTGTTTTTTACTCAGAAGCACATACAACAGCCGGACTGTCAAACAAGGAAGATCGCCCTAACCATGCAATGGTTTTACACACATAGGGAAGCCATATGATGAGTCCTTTGTCACAGGATAGGCAGTCTGACAGCTACAAAGATGTTGGGTCCATTTTAATACAGTCCTATGTATGAGAGCCTCAATTGTTTGTGGCTGATATATTACGATGTGGGGGGGAGTACTGAAAGCTTCCAGCTACAGAAGCAGTTCTCCTCAAGCTGAACCATGTATAACAGTAGGGGTGCATTGCGTTTCATAAGTTCAGAGAAGGGGTGAAATTGTCCTCCTGGCCAGAGGCAGGGCAAATTTAAAAGCACACCCACGGATCACCTGAGTTATGTATGGCAGTTAGAGACATTAGACATTAGACAAACTGTCCTGTAGCACTGATAAGAAGTGCACTAGTGTGACCTCCCAATCTAGCTCAAGCAGGAACTACGGCAACCTAGCGAGACTGACCTTGCCAAACACGGATGACAAATTCGTGAACGCCCCTGTGATGCTTTCACTCACCTCTGCCCTCATTGCTTTTATGTCCCCATCAGCCCTTTGACCTCTGTTGCTTTTGGGTCCCTCTTGTGTTACTTTGGCATTCTCGCCCACCCTCCCCTATGTTGCTTTGCCGTTTGCACTCACCTTGTTGCTTTACTGTGCCCCCTCCCACAAGTGGTTTCCATCTTCTCTAGTCCTCCTGCTTTTAAAAAAATGCTTTGCACAATTTATTAGGTCGAGGATAGCAGTGCATAAGCCCTGCCTTTTCTGACGTGTTGGTACGTATCTGGGCTTTTAACCACGCCCACCCCACGCCCATCACTATCACTCATTCATGGGCTTGCCTTTCGAAAATCCTTTGTTTTCATTGGTAATGCTTTACGTTTGTCCCTCCTTAGGGCAGTTTTGTTGCCACCTTGGCCATCGACCCTGTTATATGGATAATTGCACTTTTGTCGATAACTTTGACTGTGAGCAAACTTATTTTTCCCTTTGTCTCTTTCTTTGCGCTCATGGTGGCGCTTTGAATCATCTCGCTTATATTAACTGTATTATTTTTTTCTCCAGTTTGTGTGGCAAGAAAAGTCCAGTTAAGAATTTACAATGCTAATAGCTCTAATGCAAGCAAATGCGAGACCCATTGCATTGCAAATGCTGGTTTTTGTTTAAGTTACCTATCCAACGATCCTTAACTACAAAAAAAATACCTGTGTGAATTTGTACACAGATAAACGACTGGCTGCATCAAAGACTTATTTTGTTCTTTTTTCTTTTTACCTTCAGCCACTCTGAGCAGTATAGCGGATGCTCTACAGCGTGTTTAAAAACCATAGTATGGCACCCCTAACGAATATAAAAGGACATTAGCATTGGGGTAATAGAAAATACACAAAAGAAGAAAAGACAGGAATACTAACATTTTCATATATATAATCTGCCCTGAAATTACATTCCTACTGGTTATAATTACATGACTTTATGTGTGAATCACAACAGGCTTATAGCTCCAGAATCCCTGTTTAGAAGCTGAACAGGCAACCCAGTCACAAGTAACTAGTCCACAAAGATAAATGAATCGGACTTCCACTTCCAGAACTTCTCCCAAGGCTTTTCCGCTCTGCACATAAATTGCTCCTCTGGAAATTACTGCAGATTTTGAGGATGATGTTAGTACCTTTTTCATCAATATCTAAAGCTGTTGAAAAGCATGGAGTCTTTTAACAAACAACAATCACAATTAGAATTCTTTGTAAAGAAAAGTCATTATTTCCTTAGGAACGAACAGCAAAAAACATGAAAAGTCAGGCAGGGCGAGATGATACATCACTCAGGAGGGGTTTTCACAGAGATTTTGAAACTGTCAATGTTGTTCCTAGATGTAAACGCTTCCCCGTCTCCTCCTTGCTTTTCCTCTCTATTGTCTTAATTCACTGCTCACTTTACTTGTATGCCCATCGCTGTGCATTATGTCAAAGCAGTGGTGTACTTTGTTACATCTTTAACAACGCTGTTACTTCTGCATTCTGCTTTTCTGTTTTGTTCTCTTCTTTCCCATAGTAAGATGTCTTCTCGTTTTTTTTCACATATGGCTAGGCATTGTCACTGAAAACCTTTTTCAGGTATTGGATGTGATCTCATAAGAGAGCCTTTGATATTAGTCACTGCTTCAAAACTATGGTGCACAGTGCTTACAGAAGGCGGGCTTTAGTACCAGCCTCAGGCCAGAGTTAATAGAACCCGAGTAGCATTATCTCACGCTACTCTTAAAACGAAGTCGATAATTTCACCCGCTTGATAAACTCTTTATACTTGTCTTCTGCGAATAAATAGTCTGAGAACTGGCTAAAGTTATGAATCTACAAACTGGCGACAGAAGAAATAAATCTGGACTGCCTGAGCATTACAAAGGTCAGCTCTACTGATTAAGTATGTGGCCAGACACCGAAGACACCATGATCAATAGATGTCTTCGTTTTCAACTGCAATTATATTGCAGCCTACAAAAAATATCTGAACTCAGCAAGGGAAGGACTTGTAAATATAAGCCCATTCTCAATACGATTGAAAAACAAAGCTAAACTGAACTCTTTCTGGAGTCCTCCTTGAGTACCCCAAAATATGTCTAGATTGAAATCAAAATGTCCAAAATGAATCTACTCTGACTGCATTTCCTCAGAAAGGCATGTCTGTTCTGGGAAAAGGACCAACCGCGCGTGCATCCATCAGACACCTTCATGGGGCCAGTTTCACCTTGGAAAACTGCTCTGATTCGAGCGCTTTGATGTGTGAAATCCCAGAGGCGACTGCGAATTCTGACTTCACACCTTTCATCTTCAAACCTTGCTCCACGCTTATGTTCGAAAGCACTTACACTCCATAGAATAAGCCTCAGGTGTAGATGCTAATGACGTGCCAGTGTATCTTGTAAAGCCGTGAGCCGCATCCAGAAGCACCTACGGGGCCGCGTTCCACCTTATTTTACCTCAGCGTTCCTAAAGAAATCCTCCATAAAGTGCCACGTGCAGAACGCCTTTTGAGCGCAGCACTATGTTTTGGTCCTTTCTATGGTTTTAGGTATCACATCCGTAAACAAGAACGCTCAAGATGTTTGATCTAAACCTTTGTGAAGCGAGTGCAATACATTAACTGTTTCTTTGTTAAGCCCATTGCGTTAGAGCCAGTTGTAAAGAGAAAGCAAATCACTTAAAAGAAAGCCAGGCGTACACATGTGAATGATGTCAGTGAAAGCTCTTGCCTCTGCCATTCAGCACTGACGCAGGCCTAATCTGGTGACACCATCCAGAACACAGAAGAGCACTCGTCTCCGGAAGAGGGGGCGGGGCTCTCCTTTCAGCAGCTATCCACGCTATCATAGCTTCAACTTTTGAATGGAGTACCGATTATTGCTTGCTTTTTATTTGTTTTGTTACATTATGCAGCTTTTATGCAGAGTACATTGTGTGCATTTGCCAATAACTCGGTCAGCATTTGTCTGTGATTGTTGGGGAGCCCATGGGAGGTCTTCAGAGAGTAGGATTTACAGACCAGCCTTACCTTACCTAAGATGACTGAGTGTGGTGTGGGGGGCTTAAAGGGCAGTGGAAAGAGTGAGGAGGGTGTATCAATAGGGTCACTTAAAACACAACATGTTTTAAGCTTACCAACTTTTTGGAGGACTTCAAAACAGAGTTGAGAGATTGTTGTCAGTGTGGACATGCAAAAATCCCAGGTGAAATCTAACAGACACCTCACCATACCCGACTGAAAGCATTTGTACACAACTATTTACAATAGAATACATGTTTTAGGTGGGGTGGGTGGGTGAGTCCTCAAACAACCCCAATGAAGGGACACCCCCAACAGTCTCTATTTTAAGGGTCAGTAGTCCTTGTCACTGCTGGCTTAATCTCTGCATGCTCATTACACTCCTTGCTCCCTAGCTCTTACAAATGTTGGAATTGCACCCAGAGGGATAACTGCAGGTGGTGTTTGTAAGAAATTTGGTTACTGGTTGGAGGTGCAGTGAACTACTCAAGCAGCAACCACAAGCCTGGTCAGGGTGAGGCACAAGCAAACCACAAATTAACCTGTGTCCAACGTTCTGGTAGTTTGGCATACAGAAGTCAGGCTTGACTTAGAGGCAAAGTGTAAAGTATTTGTGCAACATTTCAAACAGTAATAAAGTAAAAATACAACCCGGGAAACAACCCACACTACTTTAGAATCAAAGAAGAAAATATTATAAATAAATACCAAAATGACAAAAATACAATCAGTAGAACCGGAGATATGAAAGTTTAAAGATTTCAGTGAAAATAGTTCCAAAAAGTGCAAAGCGCCCACTGTGGATATCTGGTTGCGTTGGGCTGGGACAAAGTCACAAGTTCAGGTCGACCACCATGGAGTGTGGACGAGCTAGAGGGACCTACTTAGGTCCACTGTATGGAGTATCTTAAGCCTGATGTGCGGTCTGCACGGTGTCACTTTGCCAGACTTTGCGCCATCTGGTGTTGCTTCTGCTGAAGTTGTGTGCGGGGCTTTGCATCACATTCGGTGACTTTCAATGAAGCTGACAGATGTGCAGCAAGGTTTTGTATGGTTTTGCGTCAGTTTAGATGAAGCTGCGTGCAAGGCTCTGTGTCACTTTGCATTATTTCTGATGAGACAGTTGTGCGGCAAGGCTTTGTGGGGCTTAGCGTTGGTTACAATGAAACTAGCAGATTTGCGGTGAGGCTTTGTGGGGCTTTGCATTGCATTTCTTAATGTCAGTTCTGATGGGGATCACATCTGGACTTGGCAGAGCACCTTCAAGCCCACTTCCAAGGAATCAGGACTGGGGAGACACCACTTGGAAAGGCAGGGCTCACAAATGGCACAGTCCAAGTGCTGGGTTCAAGGTTGTTAAAAGCCTGTTATGTCCCTGAGGCTTCTGATCAGGAGGCTAGAAGTCTACCCATTGAAATCACTTTGGTGTCCTACTTTCAGAGATGCATGTCCAGTCCTTCTCACCCAGACAAAAGGGCAGCAGGGCTGCAGTCCATCAGGCAGCAGAGTGGCAGCCTTTTCAACAGCACATCAGTCCTTTATCCTGGCAGAGTATCAGCAGGTCCAGAAGCTTACTGAAGAGGTGGTATCTAAGGTCCAAAATGTATACCTGGGTCTTCCTTTGAAATAAGAGAAGCTGCTGGAGGGTTTTCCCTTTCATGCCCTGACTGCAGACTAACTACAGGGGTATGCAACCCTTTGTGTGGTGGCAAGACACAGCCTAGACTATTCAATTCTAAGTAGGGCTGCGCCCAGCACTGCCCTCCCAGTGATGGCCCACCCAGGCACATCTAAGCTCCCTATTGCTTGTGACTATCTAGGAGGAATACACAAAGCCCAACTGTCAAATGCACTCAGTCGTGTGACCAAGAGACAGGCTGCAGCCAGCAAATGGCTAAGTCATGAAAATGTCAGCATTCTAAAAGTGGCATTTTCAAAATTGTTAGTAAAAATCCAACTTTACCATAAGAGAGGATTTTTCACTACAATTCCAAAAACACCAAACATGAATTGTTTACCTGTTCCTATTTGGAAGTTACAGCTTATTAAATGTAACAAGGTAACTCTGGTGTTATCCTATAGGAGAGGCAGGTCTTGCAGGAGTGAAAAATGAATTCAAGAGTTTTTCACTATCAGGACATGTACAACTAAAAAATACATTCCCACCTTTCTTAATATATTGCACCCTGCCCCCTCCCCCGGCTGTCCAGGGTCTAGTCTAAGGTCTGGTAGGGTGATGTAGTGTCATGTGGCAGGGTGGTTTTGGGGGTGTCTAATAATACTAAGGGGTGGTTTTTATGGGGTCTGGTGCTCACCTTTCTATTGGTAGTATATTTAATCTCAACAAATATCGATTTAGTTTAATCCGACGGTGCTTAAGCTAAGAAAAACCTCTGCAACTAAAGCTTAGCAATGATAACATCTATGAATGTTACCCTCAACTCTAATCACAATAAGCACTCGTCATATTCCTTGATTTAACAGTAGGTCGTATCTCAATAAATATTAAAAAGTCCACAAATAAATCAGATAGATTCCAACATTTGGCACATGATCTTCTTTATTCTTCCTATTGAATTCCGTTCTAGCCAAGCCAACACATGTTTTGTCTGGGGGCTACCCCTCGACTTCTTCAGGGCTTTCTGAATCTGGCCTCCTCTACTGGATTCGTCGTCTCAATCTTCACTGCCTGTATTTGTTTAGTAATGCCAAATAACTAATACTAATACTGTTGAATCAAGGAATATGGTTTTGGGGTGATTTGCAAGAGGCCTAAGCAGTACCTGGCCATTTGCTTTTCAGCAGTGAGAAAGCAGTTTTTGCACTGGCCGGCCGTAGCAATACCAGGATGTTGCACATGCGTAACTAAGGAACGTATATACAGATGTTTATTGGCACGATGCATCTTGATGCGTAGCTGCATCTGGTCAGAGCCACCTTGGCTACATAGACATCGTTAGGGCCACGGTAAACCTTTTGCAGCCTGCCCTGCTGGTGCTGTGTACCCAATGGATGCCACAGTGACTGACCTGCCTCTGGTTGGTTGGTACTCGAGTCTGAATTTGCTGTAAATTCAATGGTACATGAACCCTGACCAAAGGACTCTAAGCAGTCAGTGCTGGTCCAGTAGCTTGTGACCCTGGCACACACAGGCAGCATCCCGGTGGGCTGCTAGAAGCATGGACAAGAAAGTAAAGTGCCTGAAGCAGGGGCAGCCTTGTTTGACACGAGAGGGTACAGATTGCTAATGTGAATGAAGCATAGTACAGAAAGCCTCCACATGTACTAATTTGCACAAGATCATACGTGGTGAAATTTTGGGAAGTGCATTGAAGGGACAGCGGGGCACAATGGAACCGGAAAGTGAATCACTTTAGGATAGATCAGCCTATTAGAGTCAATTAAACCTGTGAAGTAAATTAACTGGCCTGCCTCCTTTTCCTTGAGAAGCTAGGCATGACCTAGTGATGTGACCTACCCAATTCCTGGGGGCTTGCACGGTTCACTGAACGGGCAATTAAATGAAGGAATTATTGAGTGCGCGTGGGCAGGCTCGAACATGCTTGCAAACTGAAGCTCACCCAAGTCCTGGTGGGAGTCACTGACCCAGCTTTATCTCTTACACCTAGGTTGAGGACTCAGTCGTGAGCCAGTGATGATTGTGTCCGCATGCCTAAGAGTTACACTGCAGCATTGACTCAGATCAGGAATGCAGACGTCTAAAGTTAACCCATAAACCAAGGGTAAGAGGCACAAAATAACTGGACACTCAGGTATAGTGCTCGGTTACACGCAACACTGCTGACAAGATAATAGTTACAATGAGAACCTTCTGTTTTTATTCCCATTTACCACGTACTTGGTATTTGAAGATTAGAGTAGCCATGGCAGTCACGAGATTCTTCCAAGCACGGTTTATTTCTATCTGGCAGTGGCCGAGTAGAAAGGGCAGTTTTTACTGGCAGCATAGTGTGCATGCATTGCACATCCTGCTTTCTTGCTCTGATGCTCACATACGGCAACACGCATTAGAGTCTCGGAACATAATTGGAAACTCCGTCTTCCATTTCCACACTTAAAAATTTAGCCATTAGATTGTTTCTGTCAATTGCACTTAATAGCCGTACTTAATGTATGGGCCTTGGAAGGATGCTAGGACGGGTTACGGGGTCGAGTGTAAATCTCGCGCCTCGCTGACTGAACTACCACACTCAGACAATGGTTCTAACTGCCAAAATGTTCTAACAGCACTGGAAGGAACCCTGGTAACATAACAGAAAGGAACCAAAAGCAATGAAACAATACGCCAGAGAAAGGAGAAATGTGAGGTATAAACTTATTAAGAGTGAATAAAAAACGTAACCAACACCGTACTAGCACCGAGTACTGCTAGTGAAATTAGAGCAAGGGGGAAGTAGCATACCCTGGGAGGGACAGGACAGGGACTCCTTGTTGAAGGGCGCCAAAGGTGTTTTTATATTAATTATTTTATTTTGGTAAATGCTGCAAAACAACATATGCTAAAACAACAAGGTGATGGATGGAATGCTCGAATTAATATCAACCATTGGCAATCGTTCGGGCCACATCCCAATCCATCGTTTTTCACCCACCATGCCAACTTAGCTTGGACCCATCCATATGCAAATCAATCTTGGCCCTGCTCCTCATGGGAACAGTCTGCCCTGAACTGCCAGGCCAGATTGTCCCTGAACAAGAAGACAAACAACCCAAGACTGGTTTTGCCCTTATTAGGGGTCTTCGGCAAGGTATAGCTTGGTTCCAGTGGAACAATGAGCCAGGGACCCATGTCTGGGAATACCCTGCACACTTATTGTGATTCATGGAATGCTTGACTTAATCACAGTCACTGGGAATCGCTCATGACCACATCCCAATCTATCACTGGAACCAAGCTGTACCTGGCTAATGAGCCTGTGATTAAGGCAAAACCAGTCCTGGTGACTTGTGCTCTAGTTTAGGGAGTCCTGGCTTGTTAATTCGGGCTGGACTTTTCCTGTTGCATCAGGTTCCAGTCTGATTTGCCTATAGCTGGGTCTCAACTGAGGTGGCTTGTTATGCAAAATAACAATGGAGTGTGATGTCGCTTGAGTAATTACCAGTGGCTGAGATTAATTCAAGCATTCAATCTATCACTTTTTTGCACACTTTCAAACAACAATACGCAGCAGAAGAGCACTTGAAATACTGTGTTGAAAACTGTGACTTCCTTAACACCTTTTGTATTCAGCAGCATAAACTAACCCTTTCCATGCTCTCACGGGGGACCACACTTTGATAATTACTGCAACACTGGTCCTTCGTGCCTATATATACCCATATCCTGTCAGGGTCAGACTGACCTAATAACGCAGAGCCCCATGAGCTGATCGCATAAATTAGTATGTGGGCTGTCTTTTTAAAAATGTTTATGGAGCTGATTTATGGCGAAGTGGGGCAGTTTTTACTGTTGATTTCTCTGATAGTAAAATACACTTTGACTGCAGCAAACACAAATACATGCAGTCACCCACACCTTGCAAAATACTCATACATTGTGTCTTTACAAGATCAGAACTGGCCTGATTTGGGAATCTGGGACACCTTTTATCTATCTGGTTCACCAATGAGGACCACTTTTATTTTGGTGCCGAAGCCTATATTTTTTCCCAGTCCGACCTTTCTTGTATCAAACACAGCTCTGTGCTGGTGGTGCTAGTGAGGATGCAGTCTCTAGAACTGGATGTCTGCCCAACCTCTGCCATTACAGAAAGGACTCCAGAGACCTCTCTTCCCTTCTCCATCCCTTTGCCAACCAAGCAGGCCGTCTGGTTTTGAAGGCATCACTCGAAAGCAAAAGTCCATTTTTTATTGCCTTGCAGGCTGACTGGTGCACATACAGACTAACCATCACCCAAAGTGGTTGTATTGTATAGATGCCAGTCTAGTGGCTTCAGAGACAAGAAAGTAAGGTGAGAATGAGAGGTCTTAGAAATGGGGCTGGATCTGCAGTAGAGAGGTGCAGGGAGAGGAGTAGAAAAAGTGGAGAGCTACAGAACTGAGAAGCACAATAGGAGAAGGAGAGGAAACAGCTTGCAGCAGGGGTCATCAAGAGATAGAGGTAAATGCTGATTGACACGTGCATCAGATGGAATTGGAGAAGGGCACGGCTCAGTGGAAGGCATTACAAGGGTCATGTTGCAATAGCGGTAGCAGTGGGCTGTGACAATGTTGGTCAAGGACCACAAACATCTAAGAAAATTTCAGGCATCTCCCTTTTTCGTGTTTTACAACTTAAGCAATGCATTATTTTCAAGCTGTGTGGAAATTCCTAATTGTGCAGAAATGAGGGGTTATGCTTTGCATGGTAAACCATACATATACATAAAGCTAGTTGTGGATTTTATTTTTTCCTGCACTGAATCAATTTTTTACTCATTATAATTATGCATATCTCAATTGTACTCACAACCAAGAAAAACTGGCCATTTTGGCCTACTTCAGCACACAGTCTGCACCACCCACCAATAATCATGCAAAATGTAAGTTAGATGAGAACTAAGGTGATCGAAATGCTTTGCGAAAAGCTTGCCAGTGGCCATAATGTGGTGCATTTTAACACACTTTCAGCTCCACATATTCACAGATCATTTACAAATGTTAGAGAAGAAACTAGTTAATTGAGATGCATTGTAATGAGAGTTTTGGCTGCATAGCTGTTCACCACCTTCGTATTTCACATCCCAACATCCCCCTGATAATAACAATAATAATAATAAAAATAATAATAGTATAACACAATAGCAATAACAATAATGTCAATAAATAGAATTTCAATAATAATCACATGTTGGTTTGAAGAGCTTATCTAGGTGCTTTGTTGAATAAACACTCAATTATCCTATTTAATGGTCATATATACACAGTATTCTAATGTAAAGGTAATGATTATGGTATATTTCCATACGTTATGTACACTTCCTACACAAACACACACCCACACACACACAGATCTCACTTAAGACAATTACTTGTTTCAATCTTTTTAAATTATGTATAACTTAGACTTGCTTTAGGCTACATTAAGATGCTTAGCATCCCCTAACCCCCCTCCAGCTCTATGCAGAGAAGGGGTGTTGAATCTATGGGCATAACTAGGTGGGGTGCCATGATTGTAACCCTGAAAGCCAAACATGACATATGACCTTATCTTACAATCATTATAGCTCCTTTCCACTATTACACTCCGCCCCCGTGACACTGCTATTTTATCATGGCTATCTCGTGGGTCCATTGATGTATACACGTCTGACATGTTGATAGAAAGTGCCCGTAACGTCCCTATTCTATTTGTTACATATTTCATGAGTGACCTTCCCATCCGATTGTAACTGCATCCTTGTTGATTGCCTCTCCTCCTTCAAGTGCGAATGTTTTATTTTGAAGATTGATAACACTGAAGTATTCTGACTATGACCAACTGCGCCCATTGTTATATTTGAGACAATTAAAATAAAATTGACTGTTTTTTAAAAATATATGGCTGCTGTTGATGCAGGGTGTAGTGATAGACGTTGATATTTGAACTGTTAAATACAGTATGGATTATTGTTATTTTATTACATGCTAGACCAATAGTTAAAAAAACAATACTTCTATTTTTTTTAAAAAGGTACTGTGCTTACCATGAAATAGTTTTGTTTGTTACATCAAAGGACAGCATTGTTATTAGTGCACAAACTAGAGTGATTTGATTTATGAAAACCACTAAGATGCACTTTATCGTGTGAAGGTTATATATGCTAAAAGATAGATTATTTTTTGTGCTCTTGCATCCCTTCAAGATTCAATCATAGCTGGTTTGTATCACTTGTATGGAAAACAAATACATTTATAGTATCACGCTTGTTTTCTATGCGATTCGTGTTTTTTCTACTTATAATTATTACATTCACTTTTACTTATTTATCTTTTAAATGAAGACACATACATTATTTTGTTTGTAACCAGAGAGGGTGAAGATATTGTTCAATGGCTGAATTGTAGAGTATGTCACCGGAGTTCACATTTTTGATATCAGGACTCACAGGTGGGGCAGTCTATTTTGCCGTTCTTTGCGTTTGCTTGTGTTTTGTTATACACGACAGGGCATCTGCTTCCTCCTTCGGACAGAGCAGGTGGGATTGATGGCTGTGGTGGCTTCAGCCAGTTGTGTGTATGTCACATATGCAGAAATATAATTGACATGAATATCGCATCCTCACAATTGTTTATAAAAATATACTCCTATCTGGTGTACATTCTCCATTATTTACTCAGGAGGAGTGATATTTTTCTAGTCAACATTTAAGATGACAATTATGTCACATATTCTGACAATTATATTCTGGTATCACACCATTTTGCAGTGTTGGTGACGTGGCAGTCTGAGAGGCTTTTATTCTCCGACCATTTCTGACATGTTCTAACTTGGCCACACCATAGAGAAATTAGATCTACAATGAACCACCTACTTCCAGGTCACAGGGTCAGCATAAGACCTGTACTTCATTTTTTCTTAGTAATGTTGGGAGTTGCACTGGGTGTCCTTACTTATGCAGTTTGC
The DNA here is from genome assembly GCF_031143425.1 of Pleurodeles waltl. NCBI lineage: Eukaryota > Metazoa > Chordata > Amphibia > Caudata > Salamandridae > Pleurodeles > Pleurodeles waltl. The sequence goes on along the minus strand of NC_090437.1, from coordinate 871,614,823 downwards.
CCAGGGCATAGCTTGGAGGGGGGGGGGGGCTTACACTCCCCCTAATGTATTTTGTGATAACTGGTTTGGTGCAGCTGCTTTCAGTCGGGTACAGTGAGGTGTCTGTCGGATTTAAACAGAAGATTTTTTAATATATTCTTTTGCCTCTCATTCCTCAGATATCAATTTTAACACTTAGGCTTGCTGTGTTTGATTCCATTGGTTCTTCCTCACTGGGTCTAACAACATACATTAGATGTGTGGTTAAGTCTTTTCACTATTTTGTTCAGTGATTAATTTGTAAATAAAAATGTGCCGGTGCCCAAAACTCTCCTCTTAAACACGCAACTGGTGCAATTAAATGTGCGAGCACGGAAAACTGAGGCAGTGGAATCCTAAAGCCATCTCGGGCCTCTTTAATCTATTTACAGCCACTACCTACCCCTTTAGCTATCTCTAGCAGCTTTCTGCTTTCTCCTATTGTGACGATTTTTCATTTTTCTCTTCCTCCGTCTTTCCCATATGTGTCTTTTGCTTGCAGTAAATGCTTGAGGCAGAAAGATAAGTGTTGGCCCTCAATAATAAGTGCTGGTGCCCGGCACCAGAAACAAGCACAAATTAAGCACTGATTTTGTTCCTGTCTTTGATCTGTTTAGCAAATGTTTCATGCATTAAAGTATTACACTAAAGCCACGTTTTCTTTTGGGATTCTGTTTGTGGCAACTGGCTCCTTAAAGATGCACCTGTATCTTTCTCTGTCCTCTCTTTTCTCAATATATCTGCCACTATTTTCTTTGACAGAGAATATGTTTGATATCCTCTGCCTTGGTGAGGGCTACGGAGAAGGTGTGAAGGGTTGCTTATGAGGTCAAGGATCCTGATGCTATCTTCCTAACCTGTCTGATGTTCGTAATCCTAGGCAATCACCGATGTAACTGTGGCTCATTTTCAGTGTGTGTCAGATTTTAAATTATAGAAAATCAAAATCCTCACTTGCACATGATTTAAAATACCAGAATGGTATATTATTATTATTATTATTATTATTATTATTATTATTATTATTATTACTAATAATAATACCAATACATTTGCAAATTATAGTAATAATACTTTAAACAGTAATGATAACAATAATACATGTAATAGTAATAATACTACTAATACTAATAACCACAATAATACAAAAATAATACAACTACTAATAATAACAATAACAGTCCCTTATGTAATGCACATAACGCACATCCCACGCCGTATTCCCTCTTTGCTCCTTCACTGCAAAGTTGCCATTAAATTCTGATGTGGGGAGAACTTTGAAAGATAATGTTTAAGTTATCATTTGTTTTAGATGCCGCATATTAGGGTTATATGATCTAATGTGTTAAATTCAAACACTTGCAGATATTAAATAGGGTGCTATGTAATTTCCATAATAAAGCTTTCCATGACTCATCTTATATATTGGCTCCTAGGACCAAGCTAGAGCTTTCGCTTTGCTTTAGATTGTCTCTCCACGTGAATATGCTGCTGGCCTACCTTTACTCTGAAAACCGTTCATACATAGAAATGGTAGACCCTTCTCTGGAAAGGCACTTGAGTGTGCCCCTCTATGGAGTGATATGTCTTGACAAACTGCAACTGAAGTATCTTGTGTAGCAGATGAATGGTCTCAGGCCATTTTTCATTTACATCTGTGACACAAAGCTTCACTGGCATTCTTTTATATATAAAGTTGTTTCTCATTTAAAACTAGCCTTACTTCCTTATAGCTGGGCCATGGAACTCCAGATAGACATCTGCATTTCTCTGCTTAGCCCTTGAGATGTGCCATCATTTTGCATCACGTGAATAAAGTACATTATTGAGCTGGAGTAATGCATGACACTCTATGATTGTTGGCCTCTGGTTTTTAGTTCATCATAACAATTTCAACAAATCTACTGCATCTCACAATTTCCATAGGTGTTTATTTCTATGCCCCAAATCATCCCTAACCAGCAGGTGTATGTTTTTGCGTGTGTGGATATGTATCAGAGAGAGAGAGAAAGAGAGGGCGAGAGAAGGAGAGGGAGGTAGCGTCTCTCTGTGTGTGTGTGTGTTTTGTTAGATAAACGGTTTCGGTTTTCTGGTCATTCATCTGCACATGTTGTGTGTTGGTTTGATTTGCAGATTAATACTCAAATGTGTTCAAGCTGCAAATTGAAAAGAGAATGGTGTTTAATCTTCATACACCCTTTTGTTGCCTATCTCTTCATTTCAATTTACAGCTCTTAGATGTATAGACTTTATACTGAGCACTCTCAATAGTCCTTATGCGTATGGCATGCATATTATAGTATTTTTGATACTAAATATATGTACCAACGTGTTTCATATAGCAGATGGTGATATTGTTTTGGTTCTGTGGACGGGCACAAACACAGATCAAAGCCGAGTGGAAGCATTTTATTTTATCCACTAATTTGCCGAGGTAAAATGTTTCCCAGTTAAAACCTATAGTTTAAGTTCATTGTGAAATTGAGAAAAAACCGAAAGGCTTTTTGAGTGGCGGAATTTCATATCATAGTCTCTAGGAAAATAAAATAATGAAGGAAAGGACACTTAAAGTTAATTTTCGGAGTGAAAGTAATTTGCCACTCCACAATATTTTACATGGAGCTAAGTAGGAATGATCTTATTGTTGAACTGACGTTGGGCTCAACCTAATTATTTTTCCACTACAGATAGAATATTATTAATTTAAAAAGAGTTATAATTATAGTGAGTAATTTTATGTTTATGTTTCGTCTCTTTTAAAGCGTGGCAATTACCATGGGGTTTCTTGGCACTGGAAGCGAAGCAGGATGCTATTCTACCAAATAGTAACAAAAGAGGAGCTAGCTGGATGAAAACGACTGCGCCTTCAAATCCTCCTGAATTTTAACCAAACATTTTGGGATTTTAAGGAAAATAACAGGGTATTCCAAAGTTTAGCAGCTGCCACAGAACATGCACGACCTCCACATAGTTAAGAATTGCCGCTCAGACGAGGGAGGCGGAACGCAGGCTCTGTGAGGTGTTAACGCAAATATATTAATTAGAAACTATTAATGAATGTTTATGTATTTTGAATAATGAAAAATGCAGAAAATGATTAACGTAGGAAAATAATGTGCACGTTTGAAAATGTGCCCTCAGAGAGCGACTACCAAGATTCACGAATTATAGTAAAAAGTGACTAACATATGTGGAACATTGAAAATATATAAAAATAATGTAGTAATATGTCATATTGAGAGATATAACATATGTTTTGCATTATATTGTAGAGCTTAACTTAGCCAAAGTTGTGGCCTAATTTTGCCAGGCCTCGTGCAGAAGCTAAATATTAACGTTCAATGTAAGACACTGACGGGTTGAACTAATCGTGAACTGCTCATTGTTTAATAAAATCTGCTTAGCTGAAAACTTTTGCATGAACCAATGGACAGGAGACGATGGAATCAAATTTTTATCAAAGACTGTGAAAAGCATTCAGAGTGTACTTTCCCAGGACTTGAACAATAGAGACACTGACTGGAGAAGAAGATGCAACATTTTTGATACCTGACGAGCCAGACGATGAGGACATCGTAAAGTGAACCAATCAACTACATGGGAACTGTGTAATGTTAGAACTTATAGATTTGAATTATAAGGATCATTGGACAAAGGAAAATCTTGTGATGAATTGACTAATTTGGAATTGGGAGATAGTCTGGGTGACTTTGATATAATGTTGTGGCAAAGGAAGAAAACTTCAGATGGAGACAGATGTTAGGAGAGAGACCTTGTTCTGAAATTGATGCAATATTGGGGAGAAGAGATTTGAGATTCTGTCATTGGGCTCATGCTCTTGAGAGCCTGATACGATGCTGATCAATTGATGACCTGAAGACGAAGACTGAATTTGTTGCTTATCCATACCGTGGATAGGTAGCTATGACAATGTGCCTTTCTAGGTACCAACTGCGCTGTCTAATAGTTTCCTTCTAGCTAGATGTTGTTCGAAATTTGTGTTTTAAATTGTTTTTGCATGAAGTCACACATGCTAATGCTAATCTGGGGTAGGTGAGGTTCCTATTCTAAGATGTTGACATATACAGTGACAAATGATTGACAGTCTGATTTGCTGAACTCAGCTACTCATGTTGACGTATTCAGTTTTGTTTCATATGTTGACTTCTGCAATTCCTTTAGAATTTATTCTGTCTCAAGTTTTGATTAGATTGTGTTATTGGTTGTTACTAATGAAGTAATCTTGATTTTGATTTGAATAAAGTTTGAATTAATCTCATGACTTAGTATTGTAACTAATAGGGAATAAAATGACTAAAACGTATATTGAGTTGTGGTTCTTCATGACTGAAGGGTCATGGTGTGATTTTATTACCTGTTGATTAATGATTTGTTTAATGGTTAGTGATTCTTGTGTATTGATTATTGTGAACATTGGTTACATCGTAGCTAGGTTACTCAATGCAAATCAAAAGGTTTATCAACCTATACGCATCCCCTTGTAAGTTTACTTATTAGGGACCGGGTGGGCAAGCAGATGTTTGTAGAAAAAAACTATTAATAACGATTTAGAGCTGAAAATAATCTTGTGTACCAAACATAAAGGTTTGAAGGCCACTTGCCCTCTACTGGAAGCTAATGTTGTGTAGCCAAAGCAGTAGAGGTGGAGCTGAATAGATTTTGAAACTGAGAGCTAAGATACGAGCAGCATTTTGGACCAGTTAAAGGTTAGGTTGTGCCTTGGCAGGGAAATCAAAGTAAATTGCATCGCAGTGATTTAGGCACGAGGATAGAAAGGCACTGAAGATTGGGATCTTGTGGGAAAATAAAAAGAGGTGAATAAACTTCTTAAGCATTCCGAGTTGAAATATATATGAACGGACCACTGAGTTGATTTGATTTGAAAGTGATATTTTGTTCTTCACACAGTTATCTGGAGCTGATTTCCCTCCGAGACAAGATGAACAGAGTGGGGGATCCCAAATAAGATGTGAGCAAGGAGGCAACAAGATCTCGATTGTAGTACTGTTAAGTTTCAGGTGATGCATGCACATACAGGAGTTAACCGCTTGAAGACCATTAAGTAAAGCATAATAACTCTGAACTGGTTTCCAGAGACAGGGAGAGGACATATCCTTGGGTTACACTGCATGTTAATAATCTGTGTTCTGAGAGACAAGGTGAGAGTTTCACCTTGAGACCCTGTCGAGCAGGAAACTCCTAAACCATTGATGGGCTGCCAACATGATTCCAGTTGCAAACAAAGGGTTTAATAGCAGCTCATTGTCTACTAAGACGAAAGACGCAGAGATCAAGCAAAATTAAAACTTCTGGGGTATCAGTATTGGGCTCATACGGTGCTCATTATCTAATACTGCTATCACAACTCACTGGGTGCTGCAGGTTGCACAAAATCCAGCCTGAGCCAGATATAAAAGTTTGTGACCCTCGAATTTGAGAAGCTGATTAAAAAACGCATGTTAAAGCATCTTAGATAAATTTGGAATATAAGAAATAGTCCGGATATTATCAATAATCTCAGGATCACAAGATTAATTTTTCAGCTGTGGAATAATTCAAGTACATTTTAATTGAGCAGGAATAAGTCTTCTCCTTAGTAAATTATTTATAATCGCTTGCATGTCTCGACGATCTTTTAATAAAAGCTCTCTGTGAAATTTAGCTTGCAAAATATCTGCAGCTGACCCTGATGGCTTACTACTTTTTATCAGCTCAAGGCATTGCCCGTCACTTAGAGCACAGAATTGTGACAGAGATTCCCCTGAAATACTACTTCTATTAAATGCCTGTTCATCATGAGGAAAGCAATTCTGTGTTTTTCACAGTGGGATCTAAAAGAGAGATCCTGAAATTATTAGCAAATTGATTGTATCACTCAACAATACTAAATTGGGAGTTGGATGCCTTTTAATTAATTAGTGACTCCTTTTAATTCATTAGTGACTGTAAAAATAGCAGCAATCATATGAGAGGCCAAAAAGATTTTCAGAGCAAAATACTTGGCATGACATTCTTATAATTTAATCTACTACACTAGATTTTAGCTTCCTGTGAGTAGTTACGAAGCCAGGAGCATTCCAGTAGCCATAGCTTCAGTGAAATTTTGGTAAGATCTTCATTGAACCAGTTCTTATACAGTTTTGATGTTTTTTTAAAAATTACAGTTATATAAACTTAATTTCAATCAGTTTTCAAAATAAAATATGCGTACAAATGTTTAATTCAAATAAATGTTTTACTTTCCCCTATACCTTACAACATGGAGACTCCACTATTGGGGTAGAGATCTCTCTATGGAAAGTGCAGGGAACATTTAGAAAGCTTAACCAACCTTACAATGAATTAGTAAAAATATGTTTATGTTAAGTATTATTGTGAACTAATTGTACATATTTAGTTTAAATGTATAACATAATTAAAAATGCTACAACACTATTATCTTAATTTTGAATTCAAACTTTATTTAATTTGAATATATTTTAAACTAAATTATTTTTTCCTGTAGTTTAAATTAAAAACTAAATTCCCACCTAAACACAGTTTTATTATACATTAATACCTAGTATAAGTAATGTATATATTAATTTAAAGTAACTTAGCTAAATTATGATAAAATAATTATGTCACACCATATTTGAATTCAAAGATATTAAGAAATTTATAAAATGAGTAATAAATATGTATTATGTTTATATTTTTGCATTAACTGTAAATTATATTTATTTACATTATTAAGTATTTGAAATAATTTCACTTAATTTAACATTATTTCCTATGAGATGTATTTTAAGTCTCTACAGTCTTGATATTCAGTGGGAGGGTGTTGCAGTATCAGTGGTTGTCCATGTGTGGTGCTTGATCTATTATTGTTTCTTTTTTAGCAGTAATATCTTACATTTGTAAATGTAGCTACCACCATTTCTCAAGGGGTGGAGATGTGTAAGTATGCACTTTTGAGGAACTTTACACTCCGATTATTTGAGTTGCCAAAAGTAATAAAGTAGCTCAAAGTGTAAATTACTTGTGTAAATCACTTACAAGTGTATGTTACCTTTGTGAATAGCCCCAAATGTGTGAGGTCATGAGCACTGCATTGGGGGAGTTATGATTGTGTAGCTATCCATAACTGTCAGATATCAGTGGACTTTTGATTTTGTCTATTCTCCATAACATTCTTTCCACTAAAGTTGTTTTATTAGCTTTCCATCTGTTAGAGATCACAGGACGAGACCTCTGGTTTTATGAATAAATATAGTTCCATGAAAAATCTTCAGTTGAAGATATGTTATGGTTATGATCTAAAATCTATGAAATTTGCGTGTTAAGGTAAGCCCAACAACCATAAATCCCACCAATACTGTGTACTCTATGACCTCACACGGGACATTACAGATGGCATCACAATTTACATTTACCAATGATATTATCAATAACTTCCCTCATGGGGCAATAGTACATTGGAATCCTAATGAACTCATTCTGTTTCTTGGTTCCCATTAGCTTAAATTGACGTAACAAAATCACTGGCCATGAGTTATTTGCTTTGAGAGAAATTGTACCCTACATGGCCCAGATCAGGAGTATTTTTACACAACCTAGCAAATATGTGCATGTTTATGTGAGAAAGCAAATGAGCCACTGGTTTCTAGTCATATACAGCAATGTAAATCTATGATATAGTTTATATACTTAAAAAGAAAGGCGATAAGCTGAAGAAGCCCCATGCTATACCATTCAGTGCAAGTATGAATGTCTCTTTTAGTACTGTACTTTGATTGACTAATGGCAAAAATAGCAATTTTAAGATTATAAAATTGACTATCTGCTAAAAGAATGCATTGCTTCCAAATGTATTATCTTCAGAGAACCTGTTGCCACCTTCTTTAGTAGAAAGTGCGTGATACTTTTTAAATGTTCCATCATCTGCACTAAAAACAAACACGTTCTACACTACTCTGGTTAAAATACACCAGGGACATAGCCAAAAACTAAGAGGTTTAGGATTTGTCTCCCTTTACTCCCTCCCTGGCCCAACAACGTCATTAGTAATTCTGACCTTGGGGAATAGCTTTAAGCCCAGAAAAAGTGCTCACAAAATGAGCAGACAAGGCAGTCTAGCTATCAAGGCTAATCAAAAACTCAGACCCCACCACAAATAACTATTTTGTGAAGTGAAGGGGCATGCAGTGAAGGACAGCACTCTATCAAGAAGGCATCAACGTTCAATCCCATTGAAGACTGCAAACATATAAGGCTGCAGGTGAGATACAGAGGCCCAGGCCCGACCCTGCTTAGCGCTTCTGAGATTTGGCGCATTTAGGACTCCGTGGATCACCACTTCGTGGAATTCCAATGAGTTTTTTTTCAACTCTGTGGAATTCCACAGAGTCGGACTCCGTCAACTCTACCCAGGCCTAATAGTGATGGAAGGTTACCACATTTACTGAGAGCTTAGTAGCCCAAGCGAGTTGGTGGTAGCAAACTGTTTTAATAGTAAATAATCAAGTAATATAGCCAGGTTGTCTGATGTGTGTCAGGGGAGTGGAGCCTACTGTCCCACTCAAAGGAAATTTCATAGCCCTGTGCTCAGTTCAACCTTGGTCTACATCAGGACAGATGAGAGGAGGCAGTGCATGCACGTTGGGGGTCGCCGCGCTGGTAAGTACGTCAAACAGTGTGTGCTAAGTACATGGAGACAGCACCTACATGTTGGAGTGCACAGCACTGGTATTTCTGTGATACAATCTGTGCTAAAGTACATGGAGGCACTGCGAACATGTGTAAGCGCATCATGCTGGTCTGTAGGTATTCCCGGGAAGTGGTACGGTATGTGAAGGGCTAAACACATGTACATGTGAAGCTCCAGAGATGCACAAATGCCTGTGAGTGGTACAGTGCATGAAGGCCTATGGGTCCCATATTGGGAACCACATGGCTTGTTGAAGGAACATGTGGAAGTAGATGAGCACTTCAGACAGATTTGTGGGTAGATGCATTCCTGAGAGCTGGATGAATCACACAGCAGTGGAAGTAAAAGCATGGCTTTTCATTATCCTTCTAAATTGATCTTTGATTCTGAAAGAGGTCACTGGTCAAGGGGGCTGGGATACATCTCAGGAAGGAGATGGGGCACATAAGGCAATCATAAAGATTAGGGCTGGAGCCCTGGTAATCATTTGATACACATATCATTGAGGCTGATCCTCTAGTTACTCCCAGGGCCTTTATTTGGGGCTCTCAGATTTGGAGACTCCTCTGCTGTGACAGAGGAAAAGGCACCTAGAAGTGGCAAACCCATAACATGAACTTCAAAAGCAGAAGCACTACATTACATTTGTATGGAACTGGATTATGAAAGGGAAGCTTGAGACTGCGAAATTGAAAAATTGAAGCTGTGCATCATCATGGAAAAGCTCAGTATGCATTCTGCCTGTTGTAACCAAGACTGGGGACAAAGGATCTGCCAGTCTCTCATTAGATTGAGGGGACATCACACAGAGAATCAAGAACCCTCTCTTGGACCCTGGATCACGAGCCTCTGTTTGGCAAATGAACTGGTGACCCTGAGAGGAGAAGGAGATCGCATGGAGGGAGTAAGCTCCAGTGGGGATCCTGTCCAGTGGATCTTGGGAGCAGAGTGTCAAATTCTGTTCCATCAGGACCACTGCACTGATAGAGTTATCTACATGTGTGCACTGTTAAACCAATTGGGCTGTCCTCCCATGTGCAGAGTCTACAACAACCTTTATGCCAGGTGGGGGCTGCAGCAAAGAATAGGAGCCATCACCCTTGGTGTCACTCTGAACAAAAGAAGGGCCATTATTTGCATCTCCATCACCTGAGGAGGGTCATCACCTTAACCGTGTTTCTCATGACCTCCGTATGTTGGGCTGCAGTGAAGATTAAGGGCTATCACCCTGGTGCAGTGTTAGATCAAGAAGATGACTGTCGTCCAGTGTACCTCTGTAGCCAGAAGGGGACGTAGGCCTGTATGTTCTGTTACAATCCCCTGTGTGTCCACAGGGTGCAGTGGTGGATTGAAAGGGCCGATGGCCTGAAGCAGCCTTCAACAATGAAGAAGAAGTGTGTCGTGATCTGTGAGGAAAAAGCAACAATTCAATAATCTGAATCTGGGAGCACCCAAGACTGGATGAGCACTATGGATGCCTCCTTTTTCTTCTGCAGAATCCTGAATTCCGTTCATTGCCTCTGAAACTTCACTCCAACAAGAGTGGGTAAGACTAAAATACAGGAATACAGGGCCTCGGCCAAGCTTGTTACGACTCGTGTGCTACAGTGTGGGGACACAATGACTTTCGCAAAGTCTTAGAACTTCTAAGACTTTAACTCACTAGTGTGTCTTAGCCTGGATGTTGCCTCAGGTAAACGGGGAATGATCACAGCCCTTGAAATTGTCAGTGGGACTTGAGAGCTGATCTGAGTAACACTAGCTTGCCTGCATTAGGAAGACTGTTTATATTATTTTGGTGTGATGTATTGTACTTTGTGATAGTAGGCAAATGCTCCTTTATTCATAAGAGCAAGTATTGGACTAGACAATCATTTATTGGGGTTGCTGGATATATGTTGAGTTGTGAGCCTGCATTCACCGTACATCTACCTTCTCCTTGAGAAGCCTTGGACTGATCAGCCCACGCTACCACTGAGATTCAAGTGCTGAAGGGGTGCTTGGACTAGTTGCTCAGAGCACATAGTAGGCCAGGCCCTAGGATACCAGGAGTGAAAGGCCTAAACCACCGCTGTTGGGACTGGTAAGGCCTGCTTGCCCTATGGCCCCCTGAAAGGGTTCTGACAAGATCACAATAATCTCATTCAATGTATGTCAGGGATCTTCAAACTGGGGGGCGGGTCACCCCTAGGGGGGCCTCAAGTGCTCCCAAGGAGGTTGCCAGGCTCTGGCCAAAAGAGACATTTTGCAAATACTGTTTTTATGCAGAAAAACACTTATTGCTGTTTTAAAAAGGTAACAGAACCTAACTACAATGTTTAAAAAGGTTTAGGCATATTTAAACATTGCCAACTTAATTGAATAATTATGAAAACTTCTGAGGGGGGCCCCCGGAGATGTTTTTTTTCCCCACTGAGGCGCTCGCGGCATTAGAAAGTTTGAGAACCCTGATGTATGGTGTTTAAATGCCTTTGCCACAAGAACCGGGGTAGTACAATTACTAAAGAGGCTAAACGGAAACATCATCTTTGTCCATGGAACACACTTCTTGGACAGAGATGTATGGAGGATGAGATTTCCTTAACAGTTTTATGCCTTAGTGAAAACTAAACCTAAACAAGCATGTCCAATGTAATGGGTCTCCCATTAGCTTGAGTTAGAGCTATTGGCTTTATAAATTAATAACTGGACTTTTCTTGCCACATAAATTGGTAGACTCTGTCTCATAATTTGGTATTTTCTGCCACATACATCCAGTGGTCCTGCATATAACAAAAGCACTTTCATTTACCTTCTTCCTCCATCTGCAGCCAAAAATGAAAATGTTGCCATTTAGCATCCCAATTTAAATCTGCCAGGATAATTTCAATAGAATACCACTTTCACCACACCACCATCAGAGTTGCTGGCTGGCCAACACAATTCCACAAAAAAAGACAAGTGTTTGCAATGCAATGGGTCTCGCATTTGCTCAAGTTAGATATATTAGCATTGTAAATTCCTGACTGGACATTTCTTGCCATATAAATTGAAAATGAAAAGTAAAACAGTTGACATAAGTGAGCCGATTCAAAGCGCCATGGCCACCATGAGCGTGAGTGAGAAGGAGAGACACAAAATGAAAAAGAAGTTTGCTCGCAGTCAAACGTATCTGCAAGCCTGCAATTATCCATGTAACAGGGTCAATGGCCAAGGCGGTAACAAAACCGCCCCAAGGTGGGACAAACCTAAAGCATTTACCAATGATAAATAGGATTTTTGAAAGGCAAGCCCATGAAGTAGTGATAGTGATGGGCGTGTGGTGGGTGTGGTTAAAAGCTCACAGATAGATCTAATGGGCCAGAGTGCTTGCGTACTTGACCTAAAAATAGCTGTGCATGACTCCTAAAACCAGCAGGGCACAGCCACCGTTTGGTGCATTAGGCCTGCAGTGCAGTCTGTCAGCATACCTACTTCACACAAATAAAACCACCCCAAGCAGCAGGAGCGATGAACACCATGTTCTACCTTGCTTTCAGAGATTGCATACTGAATCTGTACGTTCCATTTATCACTGCTCCCCTGTGTACTCCTGGTGGTATTGACGTGAGAAAAGCAGACGTGTTCTTTGAAGAAGATGGACCTGTTACGGCACTGCTGCAGAAGGACATAGCAGGGATTCGTAAGATACAAGGAATGGAACATGCAAGCACATGATCTTCTTACAACAATTTGAGAAAACGTGGCAAAATTATGTGCAGCTACTCTAATTTTATGTGGCCTGATTCACAAAGAAATATTAAATCTGGGCCCGTTTACTCGTGGGTGCAGAGTCATAACTTTATCAGGATGCACACGCATTTACAGAGGTATGCCGGAAACAGAGCTAGCCTTTTCTCCAGTGACACTCAGGACGGGATCAAATTTGCCCCCCTCCCTTTCCTTGCCCACATTTCGTCTTAGCTCTAGCCTACAGTCTGCTCTATTGTCCCTTCCCATTATATTACTTACCTAATCCTTTATTCTACCTTTATAGAAAATATTCACCTAAGCAATCACTTTAAACTAATTTATGAGCCCTGGTGAGGATCCCTCAGGGTTCAGAAGAACATTCTGAGACTGAATTACCTGTTCATAGGGTCTGCAAAGTAGATACTGAGAGATGGACTTTCTAGGTCACTCAACCAAGCAGACAATCGTCTAGAGCAAATGCACCACTACAGATGGCCTTACATTAGAAAATAAGGTGCAAATAATGTGCAAATTATATGCCCTATTAAAAGTGTCATAGCCAGGATATCGACTATATCGACAGTGTTTTGAAGCTAAGTAAGTCTAGGTAAGTATGCAGTGGTGTAACAAAGGCCCCCGCATCCCCCGAAGTGTGGGGTGGGAGCTCCAGGGGGGTGCCTCAGCACAGTACCCTGGCCTGACAGTTCCTGATGGAGTTCAGAGGGGGCCCTTCGTGTAGTTTGCTAGTTTGCAAGGGGGCCCCCTCAGGTTTCGATATGCCACTGTAAAGTATGGATGTTCTGTTCTTAAATGTGTATATATATATATATATATATACGTGTGTGTGTGTATTCTTTGAGGAGTCTGTGCCATTTTGCACAACCCTCGTTTTTGCCCTTCTGAATGTTATACTAAGAAGTGCATTTGTTGCATCTAAGAGAGTGACAATGAGACTCTATGAAAACATTATGAACAGATCTATGGTTCAAATGTATTTACATATGCAGTTCGGAAATGACTGTACTTACATGAGCAATTGGCAAAACTGCAATTTACATTACCAATAAGCGTATTAGTTTACAAAACAAATCAGTGTGTGCGAGAAGAAAATCATGGAAATGAGACCTATATGAAGAATTGAGAGCAGCCACATATGTGTTCGTCCTCTTAATGAGACACCGTGCACAGCCCATCTAAATGAGGGTCTTCTCCAAAAACCAAGCATATGTATATGTAGAAGCACATATAAATTAAAGGTTTGTTGGCTTGTGAGTTGAAAAGTGCTCAAATTAGGCGTTTTATTGTTTAAATATGTGTTATATATAAATATATATTTATATAAGAACTCACTAACCTGTGTTGATTAAAGCGAAACGAGAGCACCATATCTGCTCATAGAGCTTTATTTGAGACAGCAATCCCAATGTGTGGAATACTTGGCATCGGGCTCTCACAGACCGGTCTGTAATTTTCAAAGCGCTCTGTGCGCTGCAAATATATTTCTGTCACAATGTACACAACAGTCAATAAATACATCGACATCACAACAGACAAGGTAACCGATATAGCGTGGGCCAGGGCACAGTCTGAAATATAAAGGTACAACTAGAAACATTTGTAGGTATTTGAAAAGTTGATTTCGTGCGAGGAAAGCAGTATTTCTTACATTAAAAGAACACGGCTAGCGTTGCTTTGCATTCCTTCTTTGGAGCTATCATTGCAGATGAAACAAGGTCGATAGTATGCGAAGCGCTGGACTTCTGCCCAGCGAGATCGCGCTGCGAAAACAGAGAAAAAGTAGTCCACAAACCCAGCGAGCGTTGCATGTTTTCTGTACTTGGTCGCTGCGCTCGAGGAGGGCTTACCACCGAAAAGGCATGACGTATGCGTGCCTTCCACTAATCAAAAGAAGCGGATTCTAACAGGCAAGCCAACTTGCCAATGAAAGACACTGACGTGATGTTGAGGGGGCTCCGAGCCCTTTTCTAAAACCTAAAGTGTCTCGCTAGCGATACGCATGCGCAAGCGCATGCGACGCAGGTTCAACCCTAAAAAGGAGGAATCCTCATAGGCCAGCATCTGGGATTCATTCTGACACATACAAATAAGGAGAAGGAGTGCCATTGATCGTTGTCAGTGGTACCCAGAGAGGGAGGGAGGCTTTAGTAGTAGTACATGCTCCTAATAGTGGTCAGAAGCTTCTCTTTAAAAAACAAGAAATAGTGAAATTAACAATGGGCCACACTTATCATGTGAGAAGACTGGAATGTGATCTTAGATGGTTAATTAGGTCGATCTATCCAGGGATATCGAGTACTCAAGATACTATCAAGGGAATGCCAGAAGTGGATATCCGACTTTAGGTTCATAGATGGTTGGCGAGACACACACGCAAAAGAAGTGGACTATTCTCGTTATTCTGCTACACACACATCTTATGCCAGAATAAATCATCTACTACAGGAACTCAAAAACTGCATTACTAATATCAATCATGGAGTCATGTTCCAGTCATATCACGCTCCTGTCATTGAGACTTTAGACTGGGACACAGCAAAAAGGGTTAATGCCCACCAGTGGTGTTTTAACACACAAATACTGAGGGATAAAGTTGCTACAGAGGCAATGCCCAATCAAATCAAATAAGTTCTGCTCTACAATGATACTCGGGAAATACCCACCCTCCAGAGCATGGGGCTCACTTAAATCAGTAGTCAGGGGATTTACATAGCTTAGAAGACCAACTCAGCATATTAAGGAATATGTCTTTAAATATTTACCAGCTCAACTTTAAAAAATAGAATGACACCATAAACAAACCCACTCGCAAAAATCTGGAGGCAGGTCATTGGAGTTAGGGGAGACCTTTGCATGCTTTAGTTAAATAAAACTGAATGCTCCTTAAATAAAGAAATACTATGTGGGAGGGAATAGAGTTGGGAACTATTAGCCCCCAAAATGAAAAAGTTGCAATCACAATCTTTGACCCTTAGCCTTTAAAAATGGATAGGTCTTTGGTTACGCATGAGCATGAAAAAGGGGTGGCCTTTAAGGAATATTACGAAAATGTATATGCCACCGAGCTGGTTGCTCCAACCGATGCTATGAGACATCTGAAAGAGTCTGTCTATCACATATTACTTAAAATCAGATTGAAGTCCTGAATAGCCATAAAACCGAGGCAGACATTATTAAACAAACCAAAGGGTGGCAACAGCAAAGTCACCAGAACCAGATGGGCTGTCTCCGACTTTCTATACGACCTGTTTGGGACCAATCAGATTAATGTCAAAAGGTTATAATTAAAGGACAAGTACAGGGAAGGTCACGCCGACAATAACCGTAGCTCATATAACTGTCCTCCTAAAGTAGAGGAAGCCTATAAAAGATGCTACTAAACGCCGGTGTTAAGATCTATGCTGAAAGCATAGCTCATCGACTTCTAGGTCTCTCACCAGAGCTGAAAACGAGAATAGCCTTTAAACTAATTCCATAAGTTACTGAGTCCGAGGATCCCCAATCTAAATGCCCATTTAGGCTATCTTTTCGAGTGGTCCAGGACAGAAACAGAGTTCCAACGATGATTTATTGACCACTTTATGTACCGAGGCTATCCTCTGGAAACCCATGGAAACCCCTGAAATATCTATGCTCGGACATCATAAATTCCAACGTCACAATGGCGATCATACAAAAATGCAATGAAATAGATGAGTACTCACAAACTACCCATCAACATTTACACAGATGTTTGGTGACTCAGACTTTAGACGTGAATAAGTAGGAGACACGTTCCAACAGTGACATAACAGGAGGTGTGTAAAGACAGGGGACGTGCTTACTAAAGGGACAGTCAAACTTTTGAACAAATTGAGTCAGAGTAATGACTTTCAGAATCAGAAAGATTCTATGCCTGATTTAGTGTTTGACGGATAGGATACTTGTCACAAATGTGACGGATATTCCATCTGGCATATTACAAGTGCATTATAAACTATGGCACTAGTAATACAGTGGACAGGATATCTGTCACATTACTGATGGATTATCACATTCTCCCAACTCTAAGTCAGGCCCTTAGATACTTCCACATAAGACACTTGGTGCTACTAATGGAACTAAAGAAGGAAGCCATCTGATCATTGACCACCTTTGATAAATTACCTTAGCGGGTAACTGGAGGCCCACTTTATACCTAAAAACTATAAAATATTTATAGGCGGGCGTGGACACCCTACAAAATCATTGAACAGTTAAAGTTGGAAAAAGAGCTGGGCATCTCCCTGTCCAGAGAACAATGGGGATCACTACAACATTTACAAAGAAATTAGACATGTACAGCGGAGAGAAATCACCAGGAAGATATTACTTTGCTAGCATTGGATCCCAAATCGGTTTCACGCTGTTAGGGACCCCCACTCTCCACTGTGCTGGTGAGTAGGCAATCAGGAGGGCACAATCACTCATATACTTTGGTCTTGCCTGACATTTACCGGTACTAGGACGAGGTCCTGACTGCAATTTGAAAGAAATTATAGATACACCCATGCCGAGGGAACCTTCTGGGATACTTTTGGGATGGATAGCTAACACAAAATGTGAGCAGCGTGGAAATCAAACTAAACTCAAAACTGGTCTGTTTTAGAAGCAAAACAGCCAGTCCTTACATATTAGTGATAGTCAGACACCTGTGCCAGATGACTAATATGGGAAACTTTGGTTTATCCTGAAGGTGGAGAAAACTACACATTCAATCCGTGACAATGAAAAGAACTTTGAAATAATCTAGGGTCCAGCTTTGGTGGCATATGGCTGTGAACCTCAGGACTTTGACGTGCCCTAGCACTTTGACAGCCCTTCAACTGACTCAACTGTAATTATGTCATATGGGTGTGTCTATTTACTCTGATGGGTTAAATATTGAATTTAGTAGTGGCTGATGCTGTCTTGGGATTAGCTGGTGTGGAAATAGGAGGGGCTTCTAAGAGGTGTGGTTTCTTTCTTTGTTTCTATTTTAATGTTTGGACAAATCCATCAAAATCTCATTGAAATATAAAAACAATCACAATTCACATGCACATGCCTGAACCCTTAGTTCATGAATGTCAATGGATGTTCGCAACTGATGAGGGCATGAAAGCACTTTTGTGTTTGTAAATTGGGGATTTATTTTGGATCTGCATAGTGAAATGTCTTGCCAGACTTGCCAAGGAATAGTCTGTCTTCCTCTCTCACTCCAATTCCGATGCCAAAACCACCTCTATGGAAACAGTAAGATGAAGCATAATAATGCTGCCTGTATTGTGCAACCAGAACAAACTCAACCACGAAACAACTTGGGGTTTGGTCTTTAATTCAACCCCAAATTGCCTTACTGTAGATCTAGGTACCATTAGTCATGTGTCACTAGTTCCAGACACATTCAGCACTGAGATCCTGCTTCCTTCCTGGGGCACATGTGCACACCTGGAGGAGGGAAAAGCCCAACAGTAGAAATAGCAACTCCACTAACCTCCAAAGACATTGCTGTGGATTCCATCATTACATGAAATATGTAGAAGAGCACAACAATATAGGAACATTCATGTATTCTGTGTAATAATTTTTTTTAGTGAAAGATGGTAAACTGAAAAATATTGAAGGGTAATCGTTTCAAATACTTGCATCAGTATTTTTTCCGGTTTTGAAATTAGCTTTCCACTTCTCCTAGATGAAGATATGTTTTATTGAAAGTTTCAAATAAAAAAGCAACAAATATGCTAAAGAACAGAACAGCTTCAATATGGGTACTCACATGAATCCTCCCCTGTTTATCCATTTATAAGGCAGTGAGCAATCAATGTGCAGTTTGTTAACATCGAACGTCAAATGTTCATTAACTGTGATGTCCTTTTGAAGCAATGTGAAGATGAAAGTATAATATCAGAGCATGATACATTTTCTAAAATGCAAATATTTAGTCCATTATCCTCGGAACCATGGATTCTGGACATGTGCACAATCCTTCTTTCTCAAAGGCCTCAGAACTCCTTGTCTGGGCCTATCATTGTGTTCAGTACTCTGTGGGTGGAAGCTGTGGCTGAAGGTTACCCTTCCCAAAGAACTACTTCAAACAGTGCAGACCCACAAGACACTGGGTGCCTGATGACCCTCAGGACACCCTGTGTCCACGTAAAGCTAGAGCTTGGTGTGCATCCCGGGCTCTTAGACAGCATCCTGAAGCAGTCACTTTGACATCAAAACACACTGCGCACTTACTTAATCTATGCAAAGTGCGCTCTGAGTGTGTGGTCCTAAAACCTCCATTGGCATTGAACCCAATGTGCATAGCCTTTCACATCAGGATGTGGTTCTGTACTAAGTTCCTATAACCCACGGAACCTGCGGACAGCAGGCTCTGGGAACAGGGATCAACAGCAGACAATCCCTAGGCCAGGTTAATTTGCCATCAAACACTGGTGTGCATGTCCTGTGGTTATGCACAGCCTGTTCGGGTGGCACATATTTTATTCCATGTATACACAATCAATCTATCAATCAGTAATTTGTTAAGCGCGCTGCTCACCCGGTAGGGTCTCAAGGTGCTTGGGTCGGAGGGTGCTACTGTTCGAAGAGCCAGGTCTTGAGGCACTTCCTGAAGGTCAGGAGGTCCTGGGTCAGATGTAGGTTGATGAGGAGGGAGTTCCAGGTGTTGGCGGCAAGGTGGTAGAAGAATATGCCGACTGTGGTGGTACGGTGGATGTGGGGGATGGTTGCGAGGTTGGCGGAGCGGAGCTGGCGTGTCGGGATGTAGAAGTTGAGACGCTCATTGAGGTAGGCAGGTATGGCGTCGTGGAGAGCTTTCTGAGCGTGGATCAGGAGTTTGAAGACAATCCTTTTGTTTACGGGGAGCCAGTGGAGGTCTCTGAGGTGGGATGAGATGTGTTTGTGGCGAGGGAGGTTGAGGATGAGTTGTGCTGAGGCGTTCTAGATGCGCTAGAGTTTCTTCTGGAGCTTGGCCGTTGTTCCTGCGTAGAGGGCGTTGCCATAGTCCAATCTGCTGCTGACGAGGGCTTGGGTGACCATTCTTCTGGTTTCCATGGGGATCCATCTGAAGGTCTTGCGTAGCATGTGAAGGGTGTTAAAGCATGAGTATGAGATGGCATTGACTTGCTGGATCATAGAGAGCGAAGAGTCCAGTATGAAGCCGAGGTTGCGTACATGGGTTGTGGGTGTTGGGGCCGAGCCCAGAGTGACAGGCCGCCAGGAGTCGTCCCATGCTGATCTGTTGGGGCGAAGATGATGATCTCGGTATTCTCCAAGTTCAGCTTGAGGCGGCTTGCTTCCATTCAGTTGCCGATGGCGTGAAGTCCGGTGTGGAGGTTGGTCTTAGCGGTTGGGGGGTCCTTCGTGAGAGAGAGGATGAGCTGAGTGTCGTCCG
The DNA here is from genome assembly GCF_031143425.1 of Pleurodeles waltl. Lineage (NCBI taxonomy): Eukaryota > Metazoa > Chordata > Amphibia > Caudata > Salamandridae > Pleurodeles > Pleurodeles waltl. The sequence goes on along the minus strand of NC_090437.1, from coordinate 871,594,964 downwards.
CATAGGAGACGATGTTGAGGCCGTGGGATCGGACGATGTTGGTGAGCTGTGCCATGTAGACATTGAAGAGGGAGGGGCTGAGTGAGGATCCCTGGGGGACTCAGCAAATGGTCCTTGTGGCTTTAGACAGGGAAAAGGGGAGGCGGACTCTTTGGGTTCTTCCAGAGAGGAAGGATGTGAGCCAATCCAGGGCTCTGTGGCAGATTCCGGCGTCATACTGGTGTGTGCAAAGGGTGTGGTGACAGACGGTGTTGAAGGCTGTGGAAAGGTCAAGGAGGATGAGGGTAACAGTTTCACCTTTGTCGAGCCTGCACCTGATGTCGTCGGTGCAATCAATGAGGGCGATCTTGGTGCTGTGGTTCTTGCGGAAGCCAGACTCGGAGATGTTGAGTAGGCTGTTGTCCTCCAAGAAGCGGGATAGTTGGTTATTGACTGTCTTCTTGATGACCTTCGCAGGGAAGGGGTGTTGGGAGATTGGCCGGTAGTTTTTGATGTCTTCGGGGTCGGAGTCTATGGTGCTCATGGTCTTGGTGGTTTCCTCGTCGTTGCTGGGGGTCCAGGCGCTCAGGACGTTGGTGTGGCTGGGTGCGTTGGGATCAACCTTGGCAGTGGTGGTGGACACCAGTGCGATGCTTCCATGGATGTCTGTGATCTCGCGGTGAAAGAAGGTGGCGAGGGAGTTGCAGAGGTCCTACGAGTGGGGTGGGTTGGCAGAGCAGGACTTGGGATTGGTGAGTTCCTTGATGATGCTGAAGAGCTCCTTGTTGTTGTGTGCGTTGTTGTCAATTCGTTCTTTGTAGAAAGAACTTTTGGTGGTCCAGATGAGCTATTGAAGTTTGCGGATGGTGGATTTGAGGTTAGCGTGGTTGCTTTCTGTTTGTTCTTGGCACCAGATCTTCTCGGCTTTCCGGCATTCTCAATTGGAGGCCTGAAGGTCTTGGGTGAACCCGGGAGCTTTTTTGTTGGCGGGGGTGTTGGTGGTTTTCCTGAGTGGAGCGTGAGTGTTGGAGCAGTCGTCGAGCCATTGCTTGTGGTTGAGGCTGCGGTGTTGGGGTCGTTGGTTTTGGGTGGTAGGGCGTGTGCGAGGTTGGAGATCAATTGGTCCTTGGAGATCTTGTTCCACTTGCGGTGAGGGAGCCGATGCTGTTGGTGGTAGGTGGTGGGTTTCTGGAAGGAAAAATTAACACAACGTTGGTCGGTCCAATGGAGTTTGGTGGTGTGAGTGAAGGTAACATGGCTACTGGAGGAGAAGATGGCGTTGAGTGTGTGACCGGCTGAGTGGGTGGGCGAGGTGACCAGTTGCTTGAGGTTGGCAAGATGGTCCAGTAGGGCTGAGGAGTTGCTGTCGCCGGTGTTCTCAGATGGAAATTCAGGTCGCCCTGGAGTACGTAGTCCATGGAGGCGAGGGCACGGGTGCTGATAGTGTCAGCGATGGCGTTGCAGAATTGTGGGCGGGGTCTGGGGATCTGTAGACAGGGGGTTCCTCTGGTGTTGGCGTTGACGTATATCTGGAAGTGCAGGTGTTCTGCGGCATCTAGGGCATCGTGGGTGTTATTACCAGTGAGAAGTGGTATTTAGAAGATACAAAGCTATATCATTTGCAATAGTAATCTCACATTTTTTTGTCAGGTGTACTTCGTAGACTCATAAACACCAAGGGTAAAGCATTAGGTCATTTCAGTGAGCTGGATGTACAAACTTTGGCCAGTCTTGGTTTAATAGTTCCTTTTAATTGCTCCACAAAGCCTAAAGCCTCTGATCGGTAACTGCAATATAGCCTCTGTTCAATGTGTAATGCTGCTCACAACATTCTTATAGTCTCTCTATTGAAGTGAGTAAATCGATCTAACTCTGGAGAAGCTGGTATACAGTACCTAGGTACTAGCCCCCTCAACAGTAACTACAGTGAGACTATCATTTGTCCTTTTTGGGTAGGCATCCACCCATGTGGAGAAGATGCATACCATGCCTAGTGAAACCCACTGCAGAAGGGCCCCTCTTTGTCATTACCATGGCAGTAACCTTGCCATGGCATGGACTGATCAGCCCCAGTCTCACCCCTTCACGTGACCCCGTTGGTGCTCCATGACAAAGGAATGCTGCTGACTCCCAACAGAGTGTCACTACATGGAACAATGACAGCCCCGGCTGGTCAATGACTACCACACTCACAGCTAACTGAGATGGGAAAAATTCCACTTTGTTCAGCTCTGACCCTATTCACCATTATCTTTACCACTATTTGGGGTAAAGGAGTCAATAACTTTAGATTCACTGAAACATTTCAAGTCAGGAGCCGTTACTGACTCTTGGCCCTTTCAAGGCCCCCAATTAAATTGACAAAATGCAGTATATTTGGAAATGCATGATTACCTTTCCAAATGAATGAGTGAACGTGAAGGGTAAATTTAATGTCCTGTGTTACTTTAAATTACACATTTGCACAACTGTGCGCGGAGGATGCATAGCTACCTTTCAGACATTCTAATGCTTCAGTACAACTATCCCATTATTATCGATCAGTGCACTCCTGCAGGTAGTCTAATGACTTTGGTTCAAGGACAGGCCTTTCAGAATTCTTCAAAATTAAGCTATGAAATCTGGATCTTGGCAAATGAATTTTAGTCCATCTGGCACCACAGAGATTAGCCGAAGGTTTGTAATATAGATGGATGAGGTGCAACTCGAAGCAACCAAAGCAACATTAATATATGTCTTCCTTCCACATACAGTTATTCTTAGATTCGACTTATGTTACCCGGTTTCGCAGTCCATCCATAACAATAAAGAGGTTGCAGATGGTCACCTGTAACAGATATCTTTAGAGACTCTCAGAATGAGCTTTCAAGACCTCAGTGTCTGCGGATTTGTGTGTGTGGGGGGGGTTTATGCAGTTGCTGTTGACATTGACATGTCACAAAAAGAGCTCAACAGTATTCAAACCTTGCACGACTGATCCATGTCCCCATAAACTGTACAAATAGAGTGACCTCTAAACCACTGCCATGATCTTTGTACAACTTATGCAGTTATGGGAGGAATCCAGATGTAAAACTCAGAAATAGAAGAAAGCAGGGAAAACAAATGTGGCACAAAAATGTTATTTAAAGCAAGCACACTAAACATGTGCATTCACAGAGATATCACATGAAATGCTATGTTGTTACTACAGACCAGCAAAACTGACATTATAAAAACACTGCTTATGCTCTCACAGGATGCATGTGGCACTGGTCTTACACAGATATATAATAACCCTTAGAATGTGGTTGTGGGTAAATACCTTTTTAAAAACACAAGCACATCTGACAAAATGCAAAGGCATTTGCCACATGCAGATGTAATGAGCGTTATTAGCTATTTATTGCTATTGTTGATGGAGGGTAGGGACATCATGGCCCATGCAAGGCTTTGACCGTAATGAGTCATAGCCAATCCCAATATTCAACAATACTAATAAATATAATATCACACTTTACACTACACACAATACACATATACATAGAGACATTCACAGCAAATGTAACAACCATGTAACAGTACAATGAGTGGTGCATGAAGGAATATGTTAAAGTGAGGCAGAAATACTCCCCCCAGTGTGATATGGAGTGTAACATGTAATGAGAATATCAGCAGTAAGATTCTGAAGCGTTAGTTAATGATTTGTGAGGATGAGCAATAAAAAAAGATAGAGTCAGTTTTTGGCTCCAAGAATGACTGTATGGTGACTGCGTACCTGCAGGAGTGTGAATTTTCTAATGTTTTTCTTAATGATTTCTAATGTACTAATCATTGGTGAATTAACATGAGAAAACGGGTGACTTTTGTAAATGGTCGCCATAATTCATTTTTGTTCTCCGACTAAGCAAAACTTTAGCTAAAGTCGTAGTTATTTTCCATTGCTCAATGCTTACATAAAAGAGTGTGCTTAATTGCTTGTAAATGTGTAAATAGCTACCCTTAGCGGGTTGCTGCATAATGTCTTACAAGGTCAGATTTATTAAGTCATTATAAGAGTTGAATGTTCTATTGTTTGAAATTGTCACTAGTACATGGTTTCTACCTCGAGGATGAAAGTAGGTGTTGTGAGTTGAGACATTTCTTACTGAGAAGAGAAGTTTAGATGAGATGGAACAATGGAGTCACAGACGAGACGGAAGAGGAAAAGTTACTGTTATGAATGTGCCCTGGTTATTGTCGATGCCATTGTATTTTAGATTATCAAATAAAATAACTATTGGTTGAATCTTAAACCACCGTGTATACTGACCAATCATAGACTTTTCGAAATTAAATTTAACGATCTGTCATCTGTTCGAGGGGGTTGGTTGTGAAGTACTGTAGGAGAGAGAAGAGAACGAGATTCCGCTATCCTTTGATGATTTAAGTCATATTAGCGATGTGTGTTTAACTGTTGATGTAGACCCGATCCTGATGTGTCCCCTTGCTGAAGTAGACTGCTTGTTGTTGTTCTATGGGTAATGTATGAAATTTCATTGATATATGTGTCTTTTTGCCTTGCAGGTACTAGTTGCAACTTATAGTTTAATTGCTGCAAATAATGATAATAATGATTTTTTTTATTATAAACCGAGCTAGAGAGATTTTTCTAAATTAGTGTTTCTAAATTCTTTTACATGAAGTCCAAAATTTTAATGCTAATTTTTGGTTGTGAATCTACCTTCACAAGCTCATGATTCATGTTGGCATTCTTTGATTGTTTGTACTAATGTATACTTTACCTTTGTTGCCAATTCGAGTGTTATTAATCAGTGTTACGATACTTGAGATTATTTGCTTGATTGCTTTAATTAAACTTACAGTAGATATATAAGATGTTTTAATCAGCCACTGTTGATTCTATATGCTTATTATTTATGTTTGAGAGTTAGTTTCATGACATTAGCATTGTTAATTAAGGGAAATAAATTCATAATTCTTCTTATTAAACTGGTGTGGTTATTGTTTGAGCTCCATATCTTTGAATACGATTATTGTTGATGATTACATTACTCATTATTGACATCCCCTCAAGCCTTTGTCGTGTCGATCCATTGGCTAGCGCAAAATCTACTACTTAGTTTGGAGTAATAGCTAGGATTTTGTGGTGCTGCAGCATACCTTAAAGGACTGGGCTAGTATGAAAAAATCAGTTCATTAGATCTGGCAGCAACAAGATCAAAGTAAAATAGACAAAGGACTGCTCATCCATGAGGAAGTCCTTGGTGGGGTGAAATGTGTTGGAGCAGACTTGAGTCTGTGTGGGGTAAATGAAACAAGGTGGAATAATAAACATAATTTATAAGTCAATCTGTTAATTTGGAATGCATGCCATTCAAATCTTTGAATCTTGTGGAATATTGTAACACATGGGGGAGCTATAGTTACAAAATAAAACCTAAAACCCAGATAGTCTCCAGTTATGGTTCAGATTTTATTCACAGGATTGCTATGCAGAGTCAGGGGACAGACATGTTTCCAGCATATGACGATATTTGCATTTCATTGCTTTTTTAAGAATCCTCTCTCTGTCCCCAGCTGATTTTAAGACTAAAGTTACAGACGCAGCACCAACAATCTGAAACTCTCTTGGCTAAGTTAGGATGTTTAGAAACACTACTCCAGTTTTGGAAAAAAAGCCTGAAAACGTTCTGTTCAAACTAAAACTGGAGTAGTGGTTGTGCTCTCTAGCTATCAGTATTGTCTTGCTAGCTCTTCTGAACAATCTTTTGAGTGAAAGCACACCCTCTCATTCTCTTCTCTACTGTCAAATCCACAGTTTCTTTCCCACTTTGTGGTCTCTTGTGTCCTGTTTCACCTTCCTTCTGGAGTCTCACAATGTGGTTTTGATGCTGAGATGCACACAACTGTTCCATCTACATGTTTGCTTGCTTTGGCTATAGGTAATAATGCTCTGAATTGTGTTCTACTTCACAGTACGCTGATACCTTTTGAGTTGAGTAAGTTCTATAAGAGTGTGCTACCAATTATATAGTATCACCCCACTTTTGTCTACCAGTTAGAATTTTGAAGCTCTGTCAGCACTCCTGTATCACTTCAACAGATCATCCAGTGATGAAGATAATCAGGAATTGCCACCATCCTGTACGATGGAGACACACTATGAGTATGTTTGCACCTCTGCATGCATTCTCAAAAGTGTCCAATGTGTCTCCATGTTGATTATTGTGTGCACAGCACAGTCCCTAAATTCGGGCATGGTTTCAAGGAGAATATCATATCATAATGGGCACACTCAAAGGAATCAACTTGCTATCCTTTCTGCAAATTCTGTTCTGATAGACCGCTGCTTGTGAACCACTCTAATTTTGCTTCCACCGACTTAATCTCCCCACTAATTTCTCCAGTTATGCAGTGAGAATATCATCGTCAAATTGTCATGAAGTGAGAGCATCATTGTGTTTGATGCACTACAAATGGGATTTGAAGCAGGATCTATGTGGGTTGCAAGCAAGCAAAAAAAAAAAAAAAGCTATAAAATACTATCTCAGATTTGATAACCATGCTTCAAACTATTGTGAATCTAGCCTTACCCATGCTATTACCTGTCTTTCTCCCTCCCTTTAACCTTCCAATGCCATGTGAGCCTTGCATTGTTATGATACATGAGTAAACAACTTACATTTTTGTGTTATTGTGGAATCCACAGTCTGCATGTTATATTGAGGTTGACAGTGACTCTTTCTGTGGTAAGAGGGCAGTACCACAAACACACTTCATTAGTGTCACAAAACTGGAATTTATTTATATTTGAAATAGATTTTCTGTCACTGCTTTGACATTCTGTTTTTTTAGACTATGCCACAGCAACATGCACAAACAACAAGGTGATGGATGGAATGATTGAATTAATCTCAACCACTGGCCCCATCCCAGCCCATAGTTTTTTACCCCACCATTCCCTCTCAGTTTGGACCCAGCCATCTAAAAAAATCTGTTTTGACGCTACTCCTCATAGGACAGTCCATTCGGAACTGCCAAACCAGGTCCTCCCTGAACCGGAACACAAGCCACCTAGAAACAGTTTCACCCTAGTTAGGTCTCTTCAGTCAGGTATAGCTTGGTTCCAGTGGCACAGTGAACCTGGGACTTGCATTTAGGCATACCCAGCACATTTAGAGCAGCAAATGCAAAAACAATTAGGTGATACATGGAATTCTTTGATTAATCTCATCCACAGGCAATCATGCAGGCCGCATCTCAACCCATTGTTTTTTTAATAGATTTTCTTGCACTTCTTTGGCATTCTGTTTGTTTTTTGTTGTTTTTTAGAATATGCCACAGTTACATGCACACATTAGGTATTTATGCCCAACATGTTAAATAGTTGACCAGCTGCCACCGGCCAATGGAAACTTGAAGGCATATCTTATTAGCAACCTGGTACATATATGGGTGATAGCAAAACTAGATTGTTGTCTGCACCAGTGACCATCTTGTTATTTTATCAATCCTGTACTCATTAAATTAAAAAAAAAAAAACTTTAGTGATGAAATTTCCTCTGAGGTCATCAAAGGCAAAGGTCATGTGTAATCACCTCTGTGATGGTATTGGGGGGCATGGGTCAAATAGAATGTGATGTCACATAGGCTACCTGTGGGATCTTTTGGGTGAAATTGACATTTATCCTATAGTCACCACCCTGGCCTCCTGGAATGTGGGTCATGGAAAGTGTTTGTACACTATGAAGACAAGGAAGAGCCATGACATTTGCTACTATTCTCTTCTCTTATCAATTCCTAAGTAAGAAACTGTTGCTTCCCCTACTAATAGAAGAGGGATTAGGGACGCAAGTATAGTGGTGTTCTACCTTTTAAGTGAGCTTTATTAGGGACACAAGGCTTATCAAATCCCCCGGGACACTGGAATGGAGCCTAACAAAGTGCACGGAGAGCAAAGAGTGAAATCTAGAAGGTACGTTGGGATGGGCAGTGAGACAGAGGTGTTCACTTGCTTTGTTTAAAAAGGCTTTCTGTGCTCCAAACATGCTGTTTGAGCTACAACTGTTACTGTTACATCTTTCTGTGTAGGTCGGTGAGGCTGCCTAAACAAGACGGTTTGTATTTCATTCCAGGTTGTAAGCCTGTAAGCAAGAATTAATAGGGGACTTGGGAAGACAGTTTTTTCTAGTAGGCACACATTCACCGTTTCACATATGTACAGCCTTGATTAATTCATGAAGCACATTAAAACATAGTTACAGGGTGTTGGAAATGACCCTTTCTGCAGGGTCATCCCCAAACTTTTTGTCGTTCTCCTCTTATTTTTCTGACCTTTTTATTGACTTTAGGACTCCGGGCGCTTTACCATTGCCAATCAGTGCTAAAGTGCATGTGCTCTCTCCCCTAAAACATGATATGATTGACTTACACCTGTTTGGCATATTTAATTTACCAGTAAGTCCCTTGTAAAGTGGTATACCATATACTTAGGGCCTGTAAATTAAACCTACAGTGCTGATTGCACCACCGTCAGAAGTAGCCTTTCAAACCTGTCTCAGGCATGCTACTGCAGTGCCTGTGTGCGCATTTTACTGCCACCCTGACTTGGCATTTCAAACTACTTGTCAAGGCCTTCACTTCCCCTTTACTACACCTATGCCACCCCTAAAGTAGGCCCTAGGTAGCCCCGTGGACAAGGTGCTGTGTATGTAAAAGGTAGGACATGTACTTTTATGTTATACATGTCCTAGTAATGACAAAGAGCCTGCTTTGTTTTTCACTACTGTGATGGTGGCTCCTCTCATTGGTTAGCATTGGGGATTCACTTATATATTTTTAGGTGGTAATTTCTGATCTGAAAGGAGCAATGTTGCCATGCTAGGTATGACTGGAATGGTAGCGAGAAACCCTGCTTACTGGTGTTGTTTTTACATTACTATTTTAGAAATGCCACTTTTAGAAAGTGGGGCTTTCTCTGTGCTTATAACTCTTGTGTTTTGCAGCCTGACTCCAATCTACATCTAGGGCAGAGTGACAGCTATACTTTGTACATACTTTTCAAAATGCCACAGCACAAGAAGGACTGGGTGTGACAGGAGAGACATCTGCATCTATCTGCATACTGATAGTCTTCTTGGGCTTCGAGAGAGAGAGGTCGTTCACATCTTACATGTCAGTAGGCTGTGTCCTGCTCTTACTCAAAGGGCTGATTTACACCCTACTGATGTCTGGAGTTAGGGCTATGTTGAAAGGGGTCTGTGTTACACTTGAAAAGGTTCCTTTGAAGTCACCCCTTACATCAAAGACATTTTTTAGTATAAATACAGGGGCTCTGACCTCATGTTTTCAGAGCTCTTTTGGAACTGAGACTGAACCTCTGTCAGAAGGACTTATGGGCTGCACAAAGGTCTCATTTAGACTGTTCTTCTGCTGTTGCCCTGCTGCCTACTACTTGTTTGGTGGCATAAAGGACTGACTGGATTGCTTTTCTGCTTGTTGTCCTACTGCTAGCTACTCCCTGACTCTGTTCTGCCAAGGCACTGTGGGACTGCCAGGAGGGGTTGCCATTGGAATCGCTGATTTTGTGTGGTGGTCTACATGCCCACTGCTGTTTGTCTCCCCCCCAAGTGTTCTCCCAGGGGCCTAGTACATTGGGAACACTGTGTTACTCTTGACTTCTCCTATCCAGAGCATGGTGAGCACTGCATTTTCATTTACCCTCTTACAAAAAAGTAGTGCATGCTGAGTGCTTCTTCTGTGGCTGTACTGGCTGTAGGGCATGTCACAAAAAGAGCTAAACAGGTCAACATTGGAAGTGTTCAACTCCTCAAAATGAGAAGAGCATGTGGAGCATATTATACCTAGAGCATGGTGAGCATGTCACTCCATGCAGACTGAGGAGTGCGGACACAATAGAGATCATGGTGAGTGCTGCACCTTTGCTCCTCAGTGCACTGCGAGAACCCCCTCCACGGGGCCCCATCAGCAGGACCGGCATGCTGAGTGCTGCATCAAACTTAGAGAAGCTACTCATTGCAGCCCCCTCCCACTGAACCTGCTGGCGGTCCAACACAGAGGGAAGTCCTGGAAGAGATGAGCCCACCCGAGCCTCTGATCACCGCTGAGTCAGCTCCAATCATGGGAGGGACAACCAATGTGGCCCGTCCAAAGATAGGTACCATGTGCCTGAGCTGAGCGCTCATAGCGGAGCAAGCCCCTTTTACTGCCTGTTTCAGGGAAACCACTTGAAGGCTGTGACACTCACACCTGGGATGCTTGTTGTCCAGGATCCCACCACCACCACAGGTAAATCTCGAAGGAGGCCCTCAAGTGTGGTGTGGGATTGCCACCAGATGCTAGCTTGCAAGGGGACTTGAAATCCCCCATAAAAAGTCTAATAGGTACCGTAGTGCACCAAGTCCTATGGTAGACTGTTTCATGTAGCTTCGACTCTGAGATCATTGGTACGAGATGTGTGAGATTAACCCTAATCTGACTACATTTTAGTATTGTTGGCAAAGTGGTTACATCATACACAACGGCATCCAATGTACTGCATTGTTTCCACAATGATTAACGTGATCTGGGGTCATTTGGGTACTCATGATGGTATCTGAGGATCTAAGTGTTTTCCCTAACCAAACTGCTAAATGTCATGCCCTGATGTTAACGTGTATGTCGTGTAGATACTTGGACCGTCTGGAAAACGAGTACTATTCAGTAGTGGTGTAATAGGCATAGTATTTATCATTTTTGTTGTTGCTGATCTATGATACAATTACAATTTAAGAAAAAAAAAATTTACACAGCCCTGTGTGGAGTCCCTTTTGTGGTGTCTTTATTGCGTTACTGGTGTTAGTGTGTTGCGCAAACACTTTACACATTGCCTCTGGGGATAAGCCTGACTGCTATGCACCAAGCTATGAGGAGGTGAGCACAAGTTATCTTTGGTGTGTAACTTACTTGCCCTGACAGGAGTGGTGGGTTCTGCCTGGCTTAGAGGCATACCCTAGCCAACCAGAAACCCAATTTCTAACACAGGGAGTGCTAGTGGGTTTGGGGAATAGATTATCTTTACTTTTGCTGTTGGGCTTTTCATTGTGGGGTGGGTGTCAGAGCACTTCACCCCTGGGTTTAACTAGAGTTTACTCTAGAAAATGCTAAATTGCATCCATCAGACAGTGAACATGGGCTAAAGGGGGAGGATGACTTCCATTCACTACTGCATCATAGAGGACCATTTTTGCACCTCATATTTTCTCAAAACCATTGTAAAGCCAGAAGGGGAGCACTGGAGAAAAGGATGGGATAGTTCCTTAGATAAGAGGTTTCCAGACACACAAATGTAGGAAATGAAAGAGGAAATTTGAAAGCAAAATGGTATGAAATAACCTCTTGTAAACAGATGTTGACTTTGCTCCTTAGAACTGGCAACTCCTCCAAAATATTGTAGGATGCTGTAGTTGCCAAATTTTGCTTCAATGAAGGCTCATTTGAAATAATGAATGACACCATCTCTCGCTCAGATTGCTAGTGATACATCGGATGTTGAACTGCCAGAGAGTGCAGGTCTGTTGGAAAATTAGTAACCTCTGAAAGAGAACAACTTTTTAAAAAGTGGAAAACATCTCTTCCCTCACAGATGACGTCCTCAAGACTAGTCATTACTCTATTAGAGAGAAATATTCCCTCTGCTGAGATCTTAAGCAATGGGAAGTCAAATCCAAGCAGGTTGTCCAAGTATGAAGAGATATTGCTTAATCTTTTAAGGTCAATCTGAAGAGAGCCTTATGTCTATGCTGGAACTCTCTGCTCTGCAGCACAGAGATGCACACTTACTACATATGTTATGGTCATGCCCTGAATTGTACACATACTGGGGGGAAATAAAGGAAACTTTGGTGTCCTTGACAGGATGACAGCACTGGGACATGATGGAACATTGAATATTGGGACTCTACTCTAGACCTAAATCATTACAAACAGAAACATGTTTTGTGGATCTTGCCCTTCACCTAGCCAAAAGGTTAGATCGTATGTCGATGGAAGTCGTCCACCTCGCCTCCTGTGACCAGCTGGCGGGAGGAGGTCTAGAAATAAGGTCCTGCTGGGAGCTCCTCACTGTGAAGCGAAGAATACAGAGGACTACGTAAGTGACCTATAACTATGGCATGGGATAAGGCACAGGGAGAAGATAGTGATTGAATCAATACATGTGAAAAGTGAATGAGTGTGTAGGGGCTCCAAATCCTGATGTTCCACCTGCTCATATCATGGAGTAAGCAAATGTAAACATGAGGTATGTCTTCATTTAACTGTTTTGTCAGGGGTACCCTCCCTGTTTCCTTCCTTACACCAGACCTGCTTGGGGGGTGGAGGGTACGTTCTATGGTATGGACATACACCAATAACATATTTATTATTAATTATGTTGTCAAGGTCAACAATTCCTGGGACTTCATACAGCTAAAACGATGAATTAGACACACGCCACGGAGCAGTTCATTGGCTCCCTAATGTGACCACTACAGAATGCCATAGATAAGAAATGAAACTGTAGCACATTGTATGTATTGCCCCTGTTTTATTACAAATACAGGGAGTGCAGAATTATTAGGCAAGTTGTATTTTTGAGGATTAATTTTATTATTGAACAACAACCATGTTCTCAATGAACCCAAAAAACTCATTAATATCAAAGCTGAATATTTTTGGAAGTAGTTTTTAGTTTGTTTTTAGTTTTAGCTATGTTAGGGGGATATCTGTGTGTGCAGGTGACTATTACTGTGCATAATTATTAGGCAACTTAACAAAAAACAAATATATACCCATTTCAATTATTTATTATTACCAGTGAAACCAATATAACATCTCAACATTCACAAATATACATTTCTGACATTCAAAAACAAAACAAAAACAAATCAGTGACCAATATAGCCACCTTTCTTTGCAAGGACACTCAAAAGCCTGCCATCCATGGATTCTGTCAGTGTTTTGATCTGTTCACCATCAACATTGCGTGCAGCAGCAACCACAGCCTCCCAGACACTGTTCAGAGAGGTGTACTGTTTTCCCTCCTTGTAAATCTCACATTTGATGATGGACCACAGGTTCTCAATGGGGTTCAGATCAGGTGAACAAGGAGGCCATGTCATTAGATTTCCTTCTTTTATACCCTTTCTTGCCAGCCACGCTGTGGAGTACTTGGACGCGTGTGATGGAGCATTGTCCTGCATGATAATCATGTTTTTCTTGAAGGATGCAGACTTCTTCCTGTACCACTGCTTGAAGAAGGTGTCTTCCAGGAACTGGCAGTAGGACTGGGAGTTGAGCTTGACTCCATCCTCAACCCGAAAAGGCCCCACAAGCTCATCTTTGATGATACCAGCCCAAACCAGTACTCCACCTCCACCTTGCTGGCGTCTGAGTCGGACTGGAGCTCTCTGCCCTTTACCAATCCAGCCACGGGCCCATCCATCTGGCCCATCAAGACTCACTCTCATTTCATCAGTCCATAAAACCTTAGAAAAATCAGTCTTGAGATATTTCTTGGCCCAGTCTTGACGTTTCAGCTTGTGTGTCTTGTTCAGTGGTGGTCGTCTTTCAGCCTTTCTTACCTTGGCCATGTCTCTGAGTATTGCACACCTTGTGCTTTTGGGCACTCCAGTGATGTTGCAGCTCTGAAATATGGCCAAACTGGTGGCAAGTGGCATCGTGGCAGCTGCACGCTTGACTTTTCTCAGTTCATGGGCAGTTATTTTGCGCCTTGGTTTTTCCACACGCTTCTTGCGACCCTGTTGACTATTTTGAATGAAACGCTTGATTGTTCGATGATCACGCTTCAGAAGCTTTGCAATTTTAAGAGTGCTGCATCCCTCTGCAAGATATCTCACTATTTTTTATTTTTCTGAGCCTGTCAAGTCCTTCTTTTGACCCATTTTGCCAAAGGAAAGGAAGTTGCCTAATAATTATGCACACCTGATATAGGGTGTTGATGTCATTAGACCACACCCCTTCTCATTACAGAGATGCACATCACCTAATATGCTTAATTGGTAGTAGGCTTTCGAGCCTATACAGCTTGGAGTAAGACAACATGCATAAAGAGGATGATGTGGTCAAAATACTAATTTGCCTAATAATTCTGCACTCCCTGTATAACAAACTATGTTTTAAAAAATGTCTTTGCTGAAACTCGTGTGACATACAGAAATGCTATCCAAAGAGGGGATTTCAAAATTTTTTAGCCGTTGTTTGATTTGGATCAGCCCTCTTGAGCCATTGCTTGATGAAAGTGTCACAGAAGTAGTTGGTCTTTACCTGTCTGCAGCCATTTCAACGGTGAATTAGGAGTGTAAATCCATCTCTCTGGAGAGCCACTACCAGCCTTATAGTGGCTCTTTACCAACGTTATTTAAATACTGCTATTAAACACAATTTTAGTTGATGTGGCTTGACGTGAAAACCTATTGATGTTTTACTAGTCTCCCCAGGTTACGTCCTCTGTGCATAAATTACTTGGGGGCTGGTGCTTCAGGGTGCAAAGGGATTTTAGCATAGTGTTCGAGTCAACTTTCGCCCAAGAATTGTTTTGCGTTCAAATTTGACTTACCAGGGGCCCAGCCCAAGTTCACAGTGGAGGAGAAGTGATCTAACCAGCATTATTAATTATGGCCACACTTGTTCTAACTTGAGGATAAGACACTACGTTTTTGCGATATCGGTAACCCAAATAGTAAATTCATCAACATGTTTGAATTCAGCTACATTTCGCTCAAGTGACCTTTTAGCTTTATACTGTTTGCCGAGAACTATTCTATATGTTTTTTCAGTTTTATATAGCGCAAATTCGACCCAAGGGAATTGGAGCACTTTACATGACCATCGGTTATATTACACAACGTCAGATTTATGATTTAAGGGGCGGGAAGAAGAATTGGTTTGCCAAGAATCACAGGGTGTTGAGCCAATGCGATTCGAACCTAGTCCCCCAGTTCCAAAAGTGTGATCTCTTGTGTAACGTTACACCATCTCCCTGTATATATTCGTATTCATTTTTAGTTTGTACATAATTATACAGACCCTCCAGGATCTAGATATTTTGTGATTTCCAAAAATAAAATCAATCACAAAATCTGCAATTTTGTAAATTTGGAGAAAAAAAACTGGGACCGACCATTCCTTTATTGGACAAGTGCTGCTACTGGTCCCATAAAAGGTGGGTGGACAGCAGACAAGGGAGGTGTTTCCATCCTCCAGCTCCTGCATGGGATGCGACACTGCCATGAATATCCAATGGGATCCATCTCCCAGAAGTTGCTAATATTCCGCTCTTGTCCACTTTTAGCCTCTGATGCTGGAAAGTCAGCAGAGCTGCGACAAAATAGAGACTGCAAGATTCGATTTGACTAAGACTTGGCAGGTATGCGAATACCTTGGCACCCTTTGGCTGCTTCTCAATACTGCCTTTCTAACTCTCCTCTGTTGCTGCATTCACCCCCGACCCCTGTGCAGACTTGTGATTGTCCATGTCAACATCTCTGTCATGGTGCCCATCCTTTAGTGCCCTACTTCCATGCAGCAGGGAACCATCAGTGTCCACGCCCCTTGACACCTGTTTTTCTATGCATCCTTTACCGTGCCACGCCAGTCTCTTGTGCCCTCTATCCCAAATGGCACCTGGTCTCCTTTGCCTCTTCCCATCCCATCTGTTCCTCCATGCTCAATTGTCCAGCAGCACTTAACTTCCTTTGTCACAAACACCACAGGCCTGGGCGTTCTGTGCCCAACCCAGCCACGCCGAACCTGTCCCAGGTGTTTTTATGAGGGATTGGAGTGTGGTGTGAGTTGCTGTAAGTTGGCCCACTTAGAGCAATGCATTTATCTGGGACATTGAAATCTGCACTCTGTCTGTAATCACAAATCACCCTTTTCTTCTACCCCCAGCATCAAAACATGGTACTGGGTTGGTGAACAAAGACAGCTTGAGAATAGCTATTGGAGAGCCCAACTTGCACTGCCCGACCTTGGGTAAAAAAGACAAAGGTCAAGCAGTATTTTTCCGGTAGCACATTTTGCGCTCGTTGCAAAAAAGAAGACACACACTTTTTTGCAGTTTTTACTGCAAATATCCGAGGAGAATAATCATAATATTGAAGGAATGGTTAATGGGAATTTTTTAAAAAAAATATGTTCCATTGGGAATTTGTGTCAGCACAAAATGGCTGCCCAGTGTGAAGTGCGGACACATTTTAGAGAGATGACATGAGATGTGTGGATCAGGGTACAGCAGAGGCAACTGCAACATGAAGATGGGAACCTTTATGACAAGGTGCATGACCTTGCGAAGGTCACTTTTACCTGTGGGCTCCAAAGCAGCACTGCTAGAGTTCAAAAAAAGATATGTGCATGCATTGCTTGCTCAGTGGAGGTAGTAGAGCATTCAAAGAAAGACACATTTAACATACTGAGCACTGGCACGTTAGGTAAGGGGGAGAGAAGGGCTGGCAGGCAGAACACATCCAAGAAATGTCAGTGTTCTCCCCGCGCAGAAGCATGTGCTGAACCAGGACATGCTGCTGGCAATGAACAGTGTCTGGCTCTTGGTTGCATCAAAAATCAACAGCGTGACACTCATTTTGGAAGGGTTTGCTTTCAGTGGTTAATGAATTGCACTGGCTGGCTGGGGGATGCACAGTTTGGGCCCTGTTCCTTCAAAGGTTAGCTATAAAGTACCATCATGCTTACTTGCTGGGATATGCAGTACCTGAACATACTCTACTCTCTGTCCCCTGTATCTATTCTGGGCGTTGCATTGCCCTCAGGGTCCAATTACACTGACAGTACATCCTGCCTGCACAAGGGACTGTTCAAAGCCGGCAGAGGGTTTTCCATCAGTCTGCAAACAAGAATGTAGTTATGGTAAACAGCAATAGCATTACCTGAGGACCAGTAATGGCCTGTGAGCAAGTACAAAAGGGCACCTGTATGGGAAATATCGGTATTCAGTGGGCACTATGTCTCAGTGAGTTAATGCCTGTCTCTTTGAAGTATTGGTCACACCTTTTAACACCAGCAAGGCCTAAAGATCTTTCCATCCTTTTTATTTAGGTAACAGGAACACTTGGTTTTACAATAATTACAGAAATGTGATATAAAGCACTGTAAAAAAAACATGTTGAGTTAGGGAGAAGTAACACCATTCATTGTAAGATTGTGGGGTGCATGGCAGGCTGTAAGGTGGCAAAAGGTGCCAGTGAGGATGCCGGCACTGAATATGCCCTAGCCCATCACCTGGTGACATGACGTATGGTTTGACATGCTCTGAGCTATTCCTCACTCATGTTTATCTTGCAGTGTTATAACTGATTTTGTAGGTATGAGTTGTTTAAATCATTATAGGACTCTTTATGTTTGCTTTCTTGCCTTGTAGCTGTCTCTAGTTAGCCTTCAGTATCTCAACATTTCAAGCTGTTTACTTCACTCCTGCCGAGGTAGAATAAAGCAAGGCTATTTTACATCTCCTTGTAGGTAACATAAGAAGAAGAAATGAAAAAGGGCTCGCTTTCATTTAATTTCTAGGGTACCACTCACAGACCTTATAAATAAACAATATGAAGCTTTTGTAACAGGGCAAGTTGTGGAACATATTCTTCTAACCCAAAGTCACCCAGTACTACTGAAAGGAAAAGTAGTATGGCAGTACTACTACCACAAAAACATCAGCCTCTCCGGAGGTCTCATCATGCAGGGGCCGAGTGAGGCCTCAACTGTACTGGTGTTCCCTCCACACATACATGTTTCTGAGGCAGCTCTGTTTACTGTGGGCGCTCACACACCTTTAACCCATCCCAGGTGTATGTCAGGGCCTTTTGTCATGTGCACCATTCTGATATGTTTTGACTTCATTACTACTGCCATGCACAGTTAGCATTTCTCCCCCTAGCATCCGCCCATGCACATTGACTACTGTTATTCCAACCAACTTGCATTACAGAGCACAGTTTCCATTCACCAGTCCCATCTTTTTGTGGTTCCTTCCTCTTGCTATAATGGTTCACATGCCTGATGGGCAGTCTGGGCATGTAGAATGCACCACTTCCCCACTTATCTCCTGCATGCATACCCAACCCACATCTGCTCTTCCTTTCCTCCTTTTAGGTGCCATGCTTGCCCTACCGTTCTCAATTCCCTCCCGCCTGCTAAGCGCAGGCTGTGTGCGGTGCACTTAATTTAGACAGCTGTAGTAATGATGATGTGCATGCATATTGGCATCCAAATGTGTCAATAGAAACTATTTATTTTCAGCATTTTTTCATTTAAGTTAATATTTAACCATATCGTTTTGCCACATTTTACTCAAATGTATAAAGAGAACAACCTGGACCCGCACCACACCCCATGGGATGTAGAGAAGTGTCCTTCTTTGTAAGAGGAGACTCACACGAGGAAGCAAAGTATTTGGTCGTGTGGTTTATAGATAAATAAGTCAACTGCTTAGTTCTTTCCTGATGTGCAAGAATAACATGTTAACCCCTTTTAATTAAGAAGGTTAGCTAAACCTCATTGCCAAAAAGTGTCTTTGCTACCATCCTGCACATTCTACACTTCATCCCACTCTCCCTCCTTATACCTGCTACCGTTGGCATCCTATGCTCCCCTTCGAGTCCACTTTGTATCCTGCATCGAAACCTTGCACCATATTCCCAGCTTACACTCTGCACATGACCTGGGCCCTCAGCTGGCCTTCTCTGCTCTGCACTTTCCTTTCACTGTGAATATTCAATGTAGCCTGTGGAGATTATTTCTACGAGTGGCAATTATTCTGGGCTTTGTGTTGTAGAGAAACGGTGGTCACAAAGCTTAAACAACAGAAAGTACATATACAGCACGCCAACTAGATTTCAGCCTTACCTATCACAAAGAACAGTTACACGACAGCATCAAATTCTTCCTCACACAGAACAAGTAAAACATGGGCAGCAGCAGTACAATTTCCACTTTATGAGACAAGCATCAACCACAGATACCCATATGTTTCTACTGCTGTGCATTTCTCAAGCTTGTGGACCTCTTGTCAGTATGAAAAATCACGAGCAATTGGTTTCGCCAATGTCTGTTTTAGTATGGTTCTTGTTATGTAGCATTCACTACTTCAGCATCCCCTTCTGTCGATTCCCACTGCGTTAGGAGCCAGAGGGAATAGCAGGGGCTGCTGGGTTATTAAACAGCAGACGAACCACACTGTGAGCGTATAGAGATGGGTTCCATCACCTGTGATTTTGCTCAGGTCCACTGCTAGATATGGCACCGACTGGATGTCCTGCCCTACCGTGGAGGTGTAGTAAAGCTGAAGGCTAGCTGAGCACACCAGTAGCAGTAAGAGAAAAGATGGATAATTGTAAAGAGCAGGGCAGATTACACGTTGAGGGACCAAATCAACATCATTTGTGTTATGTTTGAACCTAACTCCATTCAGAGCATAAGGTGAAGCGACCATGGGCTGCAGTGGATGGATTATGTAATTATTTTTATGATAACAAATGGTTTTGCTGATAAAAATTTGTTTGAAAAAAGCCTAGAGATGAAACTACAATAAGCAAACATGTTAAAGGTTTTGGAAATCTTGCCAGAGACCTAGGCAGGAAAGCAAATTAAACGGACAAAGTTGAACGTGTCAACAAATAGAACGCAGTTGTTTCAGAGTTCAGGGCACACATTAGAAGGATTCACAAATTGATTGCCACAAAAAAGATATAAATGTCAAAATATATTACTAGGTTTATATTATTTGAAACAACTTGGTTTGCAATGAGAGGTAGGTTGGGTCCTGATCCCTTTTTATGTCTTATGTGTAAATCTGTGATAGGAATGGCAGTTTCCATTCGCTGCTGTTTATTTTGGAGTATTGCATTGTGAAATGAATCTTCTGCAGCCAGGCAGTGGAATGAAGATGGATTATAGTATCCAAAAGGGTGAGATATTTCGGGTAGTCTTTGTCAATAGATGTTGAGCGGCTAACAAGAGGAAGTGATTGGGAGAGAGGTCTGGGGCTGGTAAAACTAGATGGGTGAGGTCTGTGAAGGGTGTCCTAGGGCTTGAGGGAAAACCATGGGGTCGGCATAAACTATGAAGGTGGTGAGGGTACTGGAGGAGTTAGTGCGAGTTGTTTAACAAAGACATTTTACTAGGAGAGAGAGTGAATGTTTTCGAAGTAAGGGTGAGGGAAATCTGTGTTGGTTGTGGAACTGTCGTCACTGAGGGTGTATTTTAAGTGGGTTGTGTTGAAGTGGAGTCTGGAATTGTCAGAACGGACTCTCTGAGCTGGTGTCCTCCCTCCCTTGCATTCAGTACTAGGATGGGATGCATTTATTTCATTTGGGCCTGCCCTGTATGAAAGTGACCCTCCTACCCTGGGCATCTGTAGAATGGCAGTTGGCTTTGGGCTTAGACAATGTACTATTAATTTCCATCTAACATGGCCAATATTAGTAAAAAAAACAACAACAAGCACCTCTGCCTTTGGACACTGATATTGTTTCCAATTGATTGTCCATGAGTGTGACAGTGACAGTAAACAGTCCACTGTTGCATGAAGTCACTATTGAAGCAGACGCTTCTTATTTATCGGCCTCTCTTACTTAAAGCAAAAATAGTAATCATTATAACATTTTATTATGTGATTTCACTTGTACTCTGAGTAATACGGAACATTGGAACAGGACCAAGTATGATCTGTCTAGAGTGGCATAGTTAGCAAAAAAAGATGGATTGAAAGGAGGACTGAGAGTCTGCCATTAATTCAAGCTTTTTACCAATCAATGAGCCTCATTTGCAACAAACTGGTGCATCGATGATGATGCACCAGTTCGCTTGCGGTGCCCTGCGCCTCCCTAATGACACCATGATCCTTGTTAGCACAGCTGTGTCAGAATTTCTGACGCAGTTGTGGCACTTTGCTGGACTAGCATAAAAAATGTGGACGCTAGTCCAGCAAAGCTGAGGGAGGCCCATTTAAAACAGCCTGGCATCACTTTAATGCCATCCTTTGATCCGGCGTAAAAAATTACGCTAGAATGACGCACTTAAATCTTGTAGATTTCACTGGGCCAGTCCTCCGGGCCTCCTAGAGAGGGAACGCCTCCCTCGCATACATTATATCTGGCGCAAGGGTTTATAAACTGGTGCAATGGACCCATGCTTGTAAATGAGCTCCCAATGTGTTTTGGTTTTCCACATTTAGTTTGCCAACTTGTGTTTAGCAAAGGACTACCAGTTGTATCATAGTCTTGAAGTGCTTTTACAGCCTGGCACACTTTTCTTATGGTTCTGGGGTTTATTGCACATGCAGACATTTTGTTTATGCTTTCTCTGTCTGGGTACATTGCTTGAGAAACCAAAAGCTAATGGCTGTGCAGTCTTGGTCTTTTAAAGACTTTGGGGCAGATTTAATAGCCCCCTGTGGCACATTATGGCTGCTTTAACATCAATTTTTTGATGGCGGCACTAAGGTGGCCTGTTCCCTGTGTCATATTTACAAAGTGATGTAATGTGCCACTTTATAACCCCTCGCGCCACATTATGCCTGTGCCAGGCATAACGTATGCAAGGGGCGCATTCCCCTGCTAGGGGGGCTCAAAAAATGGCACAAAGAAATCTAAAAGATTTTGTTGCACATTTTTTGCAGCATTTTTAACGCCCGCACAGAGCAGGCGTTAAAAGGAGGCACACTATTATTTATAATGGGCCTCAATGTGCTTTGCAGGATTAGCGTCAACATTTTTTACACTTATCCTGCAAAGCACCAAACTATCATAAAAAAGATTGAGGCTAGTTCCCTAACTACCACCATGGTGAACCGTATCTTAAATAAGGCGCACACATGGTGGCGTTAAGGGGAGTTAAGGGACGCATTGGCGCCACTTTTTTTAAATCAGGCCCTGTGTCTCTTTTCGAGTGTAACGAGGTCTGATACTTTGAGCATCTGTCCTAAAGAGATACATCAGCAGTTGAGTGCTTGAAAGATTACCCCGATGGGCTGGGACAATTCCTGTAATTGGGGTCATTTAAGTACAGTTAGTGGTTAGTATTTTATAGGGTGTCATATAGTGTCTGCCCCTTTCTAAATCATTACACTTATGTCTGATTAGGGTACTGTGGAACTTGACGTAAGACATTTTCCCATGATAACACACTTTGATGAATACAGCCACATGTGTCCTGGTTCTAGAATGCAACTCCATAGCAATATATCTTCATCACACACAATCAACAGCGTGTGCTGCGAGCAGACGGAGCAAATGCACTCACTGACTATCTAATCCATTCAACCAACCATGTACTCTCTGTTTCATTACCTTTTCAGCATTTTATCTACACATGAACTAATTCATCCATTCATCCACCCATGAATTCACCTGTTCAGTCTCCAACCACCCCTGTATTTACTCATCAATTCATGGAATCATGGACTTATCAACCATGCATTCATTCCCTCATCCAGTAGTCCATCAATTCACCCACACAAAAATCAATGCATGCAGCCACTCACCCATTCATAAATCCATACAATAATACATCTACTCATCACTCTGACGTATTCACCCACTCAGCAATCAGCACAGCCACAAATTCTCCAAATAGTTTGAACCAAAAAAAATATAAAAATATTTAATTTGCCAATGTGTGGTTTCCATGTTAATTTTGTACTGGGGCTGCTCTTTGAGACTAATTCACCACATTCAGAAATGTGCTTCTTTCATTAGGTAAGGGTGTCTACCTTGCATGGAAGTAGTTTCACAATTCTGTACTGCTCATTATATTTTAAAATACCCTTTCAGTCTATAAAAATGAACAAAATAGGTTGAATCATGTCCGCTGGCCACAGTTTTAATTTGACTGGTATTGTGAGTGCTTAAAGAGCAGGAACACTGTTATTAATGATTGCCAAAGGAACTTTTAGGGCATGTGCTACTTTTTGTTGGAAATATAGTAGCATTTGTTGACATTGTGAGGTTATTTTAGTATTTACACAGGCACATTATTTTAGCCTTGGCCTGAGGCCTGTTCCCCTTCACCTAGTTACTTTCCATTCTTATTACTTGTATTATTTTAGCAAAGCTTCATTTTAGTGGAGATATTTTATTATTTTTATCAGTTGACCTTTGATGCAGAATTTGTTATTCTTTTCTTTGCACAACATTTTCATCCTGTCCTCAACCCATGGCTGCACACATTAGTTTACTGGGTATTACCGGTTTAGAGAGTACATTGTCTACCCTACACAGAAAAATACGTTCTGTCAAATCAAGGCAGTTCCTAGAACAACAAATGTTTTATTATTTAACACCACACTTTCCCCACATCATCAGAGGGGACATTTCAGCTAGCCATCTTATGCTGCACGTTTTCGTCACAGTTTTTGCTGAAACTCTGCTTCTTCTCTTCATCCGTATGGGAGGACTCCCAGAAGACCAACAAACCTCTTCAATGCATGTTATAGAGGTATGGGGATAGGGTTTCCTTCCAGGGACTAGACAGACAGATTAGGGCAAACACTGCTATTGCTCTCATGTAGAATCTTAGTAATGCAGGTAGGGATTTTAGAATCACTATTGTGACAGTATGGTGGGAGTTTTCGTTTGTTTCACTTTTCTAGTCACCACAATAATAGTGTTGTGTTTCATTATTCTAATAATCACAATTCATGCCTTTTTTTTTAGAAAGAATGGAGTTGCTTCAATAAAACATATTGAACCAAATCCTGCTTCTGTTTGTCTTTGCATGTATGAGACGTGCATAACTTAGAGAGAGGGGTAAGATCTGTTCCTCCACAACTTTCCTGAGGAGTCTTTGAGTGTCATGCGATTAGCTGCCACAATTCACCTTCACTCTTGGGTACTGGTGAGGTGCTGCTAGCTAGCTGAAAGTGTTAGTCTGACAGATGTCACATGGTGTGGGATCAGACTCAGTCCCACATGCTTGCTGGTGCTGCCATGAGGGGCAGCACCTCTACTATGCCAGAGGAGCATCGCCCCATTGCTAATAAGACAGCAAAAAAAAAATGATAATACATTATTATAGTTTGTTTTTTCCGCTGTCTAGGGCAGGGTGGGGCCAGCATCATCCGTATCAGGGGGGAGGCGGAGTAGTGGTGTGCTCTAATTGTGCATGTCAGTTTGGCCGGCTGTCTGTGGCTGGCCAAACTGACTTGCACACTTACAACTCTCCACCTGAGCTGTATTTCACAGAAGGGTGGAGACCAAGTGCAGACTCCCACTCCCTCCGTGAGTGACATTTCACCCCGCTCAGACCAATGCCAGCACTTCTCTCATGCTGCATGCAGCATGAGAGGAGTGTCTGGATTGGGTGGAGAATGGAGCAAATCAAGAACAGAGGTGAGGCAGCAGAGGCGAGGTGGCGAGGAGGCAGGTAAGTGCAATTTCTTTTCATTAAACATCCCCCGCTGTGAGGGCTGCCCCACCAGCAGCAGCTGTCTAAAATCCAGCAGTCTCATTCCTACAATGAGAGTCCTACGAAAACATATCTAAAGTAATCAACTGAATATGGCACATTGACATACACAAAGAAACATAACAGCACAATTAATGGCATGATTCAGCAAAACAGAACGGAAGACAAAAACTGCAGTACAACAAAACAAAATTTCAGAGCAATAGTGCCACTCAAAAAGACAGCAGTACAGCAGCACAGTGCATCAAAATCACAACAAAAAAATGCCACATACCAAAGGTGCACAAACGTTCTTGTCATACATTAGCACATCAAACACCATTTTTTCATATTATGGGTTTAAAAGTTGCTTAAGGCAAGCACTATTGTAACAGCACCAGTCAAAACTGTTTTGTGATCAGGCCCAAAATATCTAAGTACAGATTAATGTTTTGTATATAATATTCATGCAGATTAGAAAAGGAGCCATGTGACATTGCAGTTAGTCTCAAATTTACACTTAATGGCAGTGGTATAAAACCTGAAAACACAAACGCATGTTTTTGCAGGAAGACTGTGTTGATGATGGTGTGAGGAAATCACACAGCTTTGTTACCGAAAGCGCATTTTAAAATCCTGAAATTGCAGATTTATTTATCCCAGCTCTAAAATAGGGAGTGCTGAGAACAGAATGTAAGAGGACTGTAATGTAAACTGCGAAAATCGTAATCAGCAATTCGTATGTCTATCACACATTATATACATTTTAAGGAACTATGAATTCTTCTGGGTCCATGTTGGGCACAGTGTATATTAGAAACCAAATAAGCAATCATTTACAAATCATTTACAAACTGCCAAACACATTGTTTGATCACATCGATGGGGAGAAACAAGGCATAATGTCGAACATTAAACATCTAAGGGAGGGAGTAAGGAAAATAGTAGGGGAGAGTCATTGCATTCCCCCAGAGAATCCACTTAATATAAAAAAAGAGAAGGAACCTCCTTAATTGAGTCTCTCGAATTGAGAAGAGAGAACTCCTGTTTTCCTCAACGTACTCTTACCCACATATTAATGTGGCATGCTTCCACATATACAGGTACACTTTTCTGTACCTGTAAGATTGTTAGAGCCCATTCAGAGGGCCACAGGACAAGCAGGAGCTACTGAGTCCAACCGTGGGAGTTGAGGCCTTTTTCTCCCAATGTCTCAGTGTCTGACCTACTACGGATCCTGAGCAACTTGGCCAAGTACTCATTTAGCAGTTGACTCTTAGTGGTAGCACAGGTCAAGAAGTCCAAGGATTGTCGAGGAGGAATTAGACATGGGGGATGAACACAGCTCAAAATATACATTCAACAGCAGCATTAAATGATTCTCTAGTCAAATATTAGTTTTTATGATAAAATAAGTATTTATATACCAATGCAAAGTAAAATACAGCATGCACAAGCAACGCACCCAGTCCCCTAAGATTGTGGCTCTAGTGTTTCACCCAACTTGGTAGTGGTTATACACTGTAAGCGACATTCAGGTTAAGCCCAGCTAGTAGTCCAAGTTTCAGGAGTCCCACTCCAACTCTAATTAAAGTCAAGAGTTTTCCAGTTCCAAAGTGGCAGACAAGTTCCTCGAAGGTCTTCCAGCCCATCAAACACCTTTACCTGCTCTAGCAGGGCCTTCACGACCTGAGTCTCCCAGCACACTGCCTCACTGGCACAGAGGCTGCAGCAGCTGTCTCTGGTGAGTAATACAAATGCAGTACTGCTAGGGTAGCAGTTGGGTGTCCTCAAGTTAATAATATTGCTGTTGCAGGGACAGCGGCTAGGTGTCCTTGGCACTCCTCCAATGCAGGTAAGTTTCTTTGGATCCTTCCCACAGGTGGGGGTGGGCGGTAGGAATTTGATGCTCCAGGTGCAGATCCTCAGTTAGGGCTTGGGCCCACACAGGTTACCTCAGTGGCCTCTTCCTCTCGGTTGTGGTCTTGATCAGCCCACACTTCTTGCCTTTTTACCAGTGGCTCCACCTGTCATACAGAGTCACCATCCTCACTCTGAGTATGGGCTATAGCCCACTCAGCATGGCGGCAGTCTTCACTATGGCCCCACCTGGCATATGTAGTCACTGATTTCCCTCCCCAAACGGGCTATGACTCGACTAGCACAGCATTAATCTTCACCGCAGCCCCGCCTGGCAACCAGGGTTGTGGAATTCACTCTGCACATGGACTACGGCACTATAGGCATGGCAGTAATCTTCAAGGTGGCCTCGTCTGGCATATAGGGTCACTGAATCTCCTCTGCACACTGGCTACAGCTCGATTGGTGCAGAAGCCATTTCCCTACACCTCGCTTCAGAGAACAAATCACTAAGATCTCCCACTGGACCTCCATCCCTCCAGCACTCTTCTCTTCCTCAAAGGGCACATTCATCTTGGAAAGCCGGCAGGCACTGGAGTTCCAGGCCTTAAGGGCTGAAGAAACTCTCCCCCAAACCCAGTGTCTTCAAAAACTACAGACCAATCTCCCTGCTCCACTTCCCAGCCAAAGTGCTTGAGAACGCCATCAACCAAACACTCATCAACTACATCGAACGAAACCACCTTCTCGACACCTCACAGTCAGGATTCCAGGCCAATCACAACATGGAGACTGCACTGATCGCCGCCCCAAATGACATGAGGACCCTCCTCGACCGAGGAGAGTCGGCAGCTCTGATCCTTCAGGACCTCTCTTCAGCGTTCGACACAGCCTCTCACCAAACTCTCCTCAACAGACTTCATAACATAGGTATTGAACAAAATGCCCTTAAGTGGGTTGCCTCTTTCTTCTCAGGCCGCACAAGCGCATCCACCTTCCTCCTTTCAGTTCTACACCCAAGAACACCCTGCGGCATACCCCAAGGATCCTCCTCAGTCCATCACTGTTCAACATCTACATGACCCCTCTCACAGACATTATCAGATCCTATGGACTCAATATAGTCTCCTATGCCGACGACACTCAGCGAATCCTCTCACTCACTGAAGATCCTCACAATGCCAAAGCCAACTTCTGCAACTTGATAATCAACGTAGCAACATGGATGAAAAATAGCTGCCTCAAACTGACACCTACAAAAAGGAAGTCATGATTACAGGAAGAACACCTCCATATGGGACCCCAGCTGGTGGCCAGCAGAACTCTAACCAACGTTCTCTCCATCAGACCACGTACAAAACCTTGGAATCATCCTCGACTGCCAACTATCTATGAATTGACAAGTAAACTAAGCCGCCTCCTCCTGCTTCTACATCCTCTGTATGCTCTGCCAAATCCACAAATGGATCCCTACTGACACCAGAAAGACAGTCACAGACGCCCTGGCCACTAGCCGTCTTGACTATGGCAATGTTCTCTAAGCACAACTACTTAAAAGACTCCAGAGTCTACAGAACACTGCAGCCAGACTCATCCTGAACCTCCCGAAGTGCTCAAGCCTAATCCCACTCCTCAGGAACCTCCATTGACTCCCATCAAGAAGAGATGCCAATTCAAAATCCTCACACTTGCATACAAGGCTCTCCACAACCTACGGTCATCCTACATGAACCATCAACTGAGCTTCCAGCAAGACAACTACGCTCTGCCTCGCTAAACCTTGCACACACACCCCGCATCCACTGCAGCAGCAAGAGAGGCCGCTCCTTCTCCTACACAGCATTCAAGTTTTGGAACAGCCTGTCCCTCCACCTCTGAACAGCTCTCTCTCCCTGGTGGACCCAGAAGGAGACTCAAGACATGGCTTTTTGACTGACACATGGCACCCTCAATGCCCAGATACCATTAGGGTTGATAGTTCTGCGCTTTACACATGCCATGATTGATTGATTAGTTGATTTTATTGTCATGGATTCCTGGTTAATGTCCCCTCACCCAGCTGGGTGACTGGCAGACCTTAGCCTCCAGTCCTGGTGACAGGCAGAAGTGGTGCAGAAGTTCTCCTCCTTGCACAGCTGAACCTCCTGTCTTGACACTTGACAATTTTAGAGGCCTTAAGCTCCCATTTCTAAACACCACATGTGATTTAGTGTTTGAGACTTTGAAGTTTTTGTTGGGGGTCTGCTTCCTTTTGAAGTGTCCTCTCCTCAGCCTTGCCTTTCCTCTAGAAAGCAGTCTACCACATCAAGAGAGGCTTCAAATTTGATAACTCCATAACAAAGGCCATGGGAGTGACTAGAAGTTCACACCTGGATGTCAGCCACTGTGATATGTGTATCAAAGGTTACCCCAGGTCCTCAGCCCTGCTGCTTATGATTTTCTTATTAACCCATCCCCTTCCCGAGCTGTGCCCAGGCCCATTTTCACTTACCTCTCCCTGAATCAAAGAGGACCCTTTGAAGTGTAGTGAAGAGCCTAACTCTCCCTTTTCTCCAGTATGTTCCACCCAGCTCACAAGAATGCAGCAATCCACAAATCTATCTGTTGGATTCCACTACCTCCTCATGATCCACCAGTCAGTCATGGGCTTCCCAAATTGGAATCCATTATTGTACCATTCACAGCCACATGTACATCCAGCACATGCATATAACACACATACATTGCACTACATCGTCCATGTATTGTACCATTCACAGGCAAACATACACCCAGCACATGCATATGAGACACATGAACTGCACAGCACCACATACTAACCTAAAGTAGACCAAGGGTAAATTAAGCACATAGCAGTGGAACTTTACATAAATGAGCCTTCAAGCCTCACCCCAGTGACACAGGTAAAATGGCCTGTTCACACATTGATCACAACATAGTAAGCTGCCACCACTGTGCTTGTGCTGCCGAACTCCTAGCAAAGGCAGTAGGCTTTCACTACTATGAAGGAAAAGGTTTGGGAGAGTTCTGCTGGTTCAAAAAGACCGCTATCCATGAGACAGGCATATGTCATGGACCACACTCATGATCTGTGTTTGCCTAGGACAGCAAAAATCAACATCAGAGACCCAGAAATCATTGGAGTAGCAGGCACTCAGGGCAGGGGTACATGTCCATCAATCCGCAAGGGACTTTTCAGTCTAAAGAAGATTCAAACCTGCTTTTGAGGGGAGCACTTTATTAATAACTGCTAGTTTAGTCTAGGGAGAGGGAAAGAAAGATTTAAAAATGCCGATGGGTGATCACCTTAGTATTTCAGTATTATTAGAGGGAGCACTGGTGGCACATACAAAAACAGAGAAAGACCTTCTACAAATATCTTAGTGACTTCCGCATCCCCCGGTCAACATGTTTCAGCTAATTTGTTGATTTCCTTATGAGGCTTCCACCGTTTATCAAGACCAACCGAGTCCCACAATATTAACTGATGTTTTACCACTGTGAGCCTGATATACAAAAGTAAACTTACTTTTGTGTAAGTTTACTCTTTTTCGGTATTTACAAACTAGGATTTAGTAGTAACTTTACAACTGTGGAGAACTCCGCACACAAAGAGATGGGACAGGCATATCTTTTTATGTGCTGAATTATCTGCCCCACCTGTGGAGTAATGGCAGTCACAAAGTTACTATTAAATTGGTAGTTTGTAATAACAAAAAAGAGCAAATTTACACAAAAGTGTAAATGTACTTTTGTAAATCAGGCCACTGAGTATTCTTCTCATAGGTTTGGAATTGTGCAAACCACAAAAATCATGAACTTACTCATGCAATATACTGATACCAGGATTCTTAGATGTCAAGTGCCTATTTTTCGGAACCAGGAATTTACCAGCAACACAATTTAGTAAATTGGTCTCTTGTGGCTTCATAAGTAGTCACTGACAGGCTACTCCAGGCATCACACTTTCATTAAGAGGGTAAACCGCTCATTACCATGGG
Organism: Pleurodeles waltl; assembly: GCF_031143425.1. Classification (NCBI taxonomy): domain Eukaryota; kingdom Metazoa; phylum Chordata; class Amphibia; order Caudata; family Salamandridae; genus Pleurodeles; species Pleurodeles waltl. The sequence continues at coordinate 871,564,686 of NC_090437.1, read as the reverse complement.
GCATATTTACGAGCCCCTAGCACCACCGGAGCATCACTTTTTGTGACACTACAGTGGGGCTGTGCATTGCGCCATATTTACTAGGCGGCACTAAACCACTTTTTGTGGCTTAACGCAGCCTTATAAATATGGACCCCTCCGAAGCAGTTTTCTAGGGCAGATGGGCGTGCAATGGGTGCTGCTGTAGGCGCTCCACTGCAACACCAATTGCTTTTTACTCTGCCCCAGATTTGCAAGAATTTGTAAATCGGTGGCAGCGCCAAAAACTAACGCCACCCCAGGGGTCAGGTTAGCAAGAAGCTACGAGGAGAAGTACTTTTATTTCTCCTTGTTTTTGCTTTTTCCATGTGTGCTGCATTCTACAGCACACATAGAAGTGCCAAATCGCCATTGTAGATTGTTTATGTGCAGGAAGGGACACCTTTGTCCACTTAAACAATCCTTCCCTTCAACGCAGACACCCTTGCACTAGGGTACAAGGATGCCTGCATTGGTGCTGGCAACTAAATTTAGTGCCAGAGCTAGGGGAAACACAGGGGTCCACCTTATTTTTGTAAATATGGTGCATCCCTGCTTTTCAGAACTGCCTATTTTGGTGCCATGCTGCGCCAGTTCCTTGTAAATATGGCCCATAGACTGGTCCAGGAATTACTCGACTGATTTTAAAGAGTTTGTCTTCCTCGTTGATACTATATAATTTTGAACACACCAATGCATTATTAATAAGCAAGACAAGACTGTGGAAAGATGTCAATCTACACCTAAAAGCATCATTTTCCCTACAGCATTTCAGAAAAAATTGTAAGGTGCAACTGTTCTCCATCGACCTTGCAATGGAAATTTGACAGCATGTACCTCTCCGCTTCTCTCTCCCCAATGAAATTCAGCCCCCAAATACTACGCAAGCAACATAGCATGCACTTGCCTCTTGTTTATGTAAGACTGCTGATTTGTATGTGCTGCTTTGTAAATGTCTCTCTGGGGCCAGGTTTACGTTCGATAACAACCCACTCAAATTAAACATGGTTACCAATTTTATTGCAGTATTTGCCCACGCTCTTCAAACGTCCTGTAACAGCCTGTGCTCTGACTTCCATCATCCTCATGAATATATGTGCCTTCTCCACTGAGCATAAAGGCAATTGGCCGGATTCACAAAAAATGTCTAATAGTATTTGGGGAGTAGTAAGGCTCTGTCCGAACCTTCGCACTTTTTGCTATTCACACTGCAAGTGTGGGAGTGCACATGGTAGCCCACTCCGCAAGTGCATTAGGCTTCCTATTTCTCCTTTTCGGAATTGTACTTGCTGTACACTTCTACGCTATTGGAAGGGCAGTCTAAAGTGCAGGTACACTTTTTCTTTTTATTTTCTCTGCGGGGAAAGACATTTCTCTATGTTCCCAGAAAACCTGGGGTCACCCCTTTCTCTGAACAGGCAGTCACTCCAACCCTTAGCTTGGAGCACCTTTTCAACATTTTCCAGGGTGGGCAAGGGTCGGATTTCAATTTATGAATGTACATAAATGTACATTTGTGGGTGATCACACCTTCAAAGCAAACCACGCATTTTCTGCCCACTTGCAACATCTTGCATGGGATTTTCTACAGAGGTTTTCTCTGCTCTTGTCACAGAGAGATCTTCAGAAGAAAGTTCATTTGAACTTGCCAGAAATTACTTTGTGTGAATTCGTGGACCAACGTGCTGCATGGGTAGGCTCCGCTTTCATGGGTGTGCTCAGTTCTGAAGTTTTTCACCAGCAAACGTCCCTTCATTTTTGCACATAACACACTTAATAACCATTGTTTGTGAAACTTTCTGCGTGGGAAATTTAATGATAAAACTGCCGTGTTTTTATATTACAGCACCATAGAAGCGAACCATTACAATAATTATTATTCTACACTTTTTTATGAGTGACTGCATCGAGTTACATTCACAATTACATTTTTAGGATTCCTAGTTGTAGAATCTACAAATATAATTGTTTTATTGTTAATGAATCGCTGGTCGACGGCGTGGGCACAGAAGCCACGTTCAAACACAATGAACAGAAAGTACACAAGAAAAAGAACTTTAAGCGTCCTAATGCTTAAAATGATATCTGTCCCAGAAAGACGTAGGGGGTCATTCTGACCCTGGCGGTAATTACCGCCAGGGCGGAGGTCGGCGGTAGCACCGCCAACAGGCTGGCGGTGCTCCGCCGGGCATTCTGACCGCGGCGGTACAGCCGCGGCCAGAAGCGGAAAGCCGGCGGGCTACCGCCGACTTTCCGCTGCCCGTCTGAATCCTCCATGGCGGCGGAGCGCGCTCCGCCGCCATTGGAATTCAGACACCCCGTACCGCCATCCTGTTCATGGCGGCTCTCCCGCCATGAACAGGATGGCGGTAGGGGGTGCCGCGGGGCCCCTGGGGGCCCCTGCCGTGCCCATGCCAATGGCATGGGCACGGCAGGGGCCCCCGTAAGAGGGCCCCAAAAAGTATTTCAGTGTCTGCCCAGCAGACACTAAAATACGCGACGGGTGCAACTGCACCCGTCGCACCTTCCCACTCCGCTGGCTCAATTCTGAGCCGGCATCCTAGTGGGAAGGTTGATTTGCCCTGGGCTGGCGGGTGGCCTTTTGGCGGCCGCCCGCCAGCCCAGGGCAAATGTCAGAATCACCGCCGCGGTCTTTCGACCGCGGTGCGGTGTTCTGACGGCAGTACCTTGGCGGACGGCCTCCGCCGTCCGCCAAGGTCAGAATGACCGCCTTAATTCGTCCACTGTGATAAAACATCTTCAGGGTCTGAGCATGGCATTTTGGTGGTAATACATTCAAGGAGCCGACTATCTAATACGTTTGCTTGTGTGCCCAGCACATAAAAGATTGCAGCGTGCGCTGCGTTTGTTTGGGGGTACAGTTCGTCTATCTTAACTAACTGCCTATTACAACCGAATCGATCTGGGGCCTGGTCTGGCGCACAGACATGTCCCATATTGCTAATGTATTTAACAAGCACTTTAGCAGCACAAGTATTGTGAGTGTCTCAAGCTATAGCGCGGCCCCCGGGAGCATATTCCCATTTTGACTGCTCCCCTGATTTGCACTTGCTTAATGTTATGGGCTCTTCAAAAGCAGACTATTATCAGCTCTCGACGTTTTCAAAAGCTCTGCTCCAGATCGATCTCTACAGAAATGCTGCAGCAGATGCACTTGAACACGGGCTCCTCAGACGGGCTGCTCACTTTGTCCTCTTGCCAACAAGCAGTTATTCAAACTGAATGTGCGATCTAGCAGCTTAATGGATGTCAAGCATACCTACTGTGTACCTGGTATGTAAACTATGAAGCAAAGCTAGATTTAAACACAGACAGACACATATCACTATAATCTACCTTTCCGAACTGTTACAGTGAGTCAGATGTGAGAACCAATTTGTTATTGTTGGGACAGAAAAGGCCCCTGTATGTGGCAGGTGTGCTAGTCTGTCCTGAGTACCCCAGCTGCATGGATATCTGAATCCATGTTACTGATTTTTGGTCATGGGCGGACACAGATCATACATCCACACTATGGGGGTCATTCTGACCCTGGCGGTCGGTGATAAAGCGGCGGCCAACCCGCCAACAGGCCGGCGGTCAAAAAAATGCAATTCTGACCCTGGCGGGAACCGCCAAGACAGCCCGCCGCATTAACACTCCGACCGCCACGGCGGAACAAACAAACAGCGCGGCGGTCACCGCCAACAGCCAGGCGGCAGACAATTTACCGCCCACCCTATCACGACCCACCAATCCGCCACCTTTTCCGGGGCGGGAGCCCCGCCGATAAAAACACGGCGGAAACAGACATTTCCAATGGAAAACGCTCACCTCGAGACACTCCACGCGGAATCCGGACAGCATGGAACCCGAATTTAACATCATACCTGCTCTCGTCTACCTGCTCATCTACCACGAGTACGAACTCCGGCGCAGACGTCAACGGTGAGTACTGCACCTACGACACACAGGAGGGGGGAGGAAGAAAGGTTATGGGCATACACATATGCGATCCCCCCACCCCCCCAATATGTACACACCAATGCAGAGCAGGAAGTCACAGTGACACCACACAAACACCCTTTAAAAATACAATGACACAACCAAATTTGGAATAAATTTTCATGTACAAAAAAAGCACCTGGAAATAATTGAGCAACCGTGAAAAATATTTACAAAAACCAAAAAGATATACACATCAGTGTATCACTGAAGTAACAAGTCCTGCACATCCTACGAATCTAACATGTCCGTGGGCCAAGGTTCTGCGAAACAAGGGCAAAGCCCACACACGAGACCTGAGTCCTTTGGAGAGAACACTGCAGGGGTATCTGATGTCAAAACTACAGGCACCTCAGGGGGAAGGGAAGGGGGGGCCACCACAGCCACATGAGTCCACGACGCCAGATCCACGAGGAGCCACCATGCCCACTGTACCATCCTGGGGAGTGCAAAGCCACAGTCTCTCAATGTCTCTACAGTGGGTGGGTTGCCCACTGTACCATCCTGGGGAGTGCAAAGCCACAGTCTCTCAATGTCTCTACAGTGGGTGGGTTGCCCACTGTACCATCCTGGGGAGTGCAAAGCCACAGTCTCTCAAGTCTCTGCAGTGGGTGGGTTGCCCACTGGACCATCCTGGGGAGTGCAAAGCCACAGTCTCTCAAGTCTCTACAGTGGGTGGATTGGCCACTGTGCCATCCTGGGGAGTGCAAAGCCACAGTCTCTCAGGTGGATTACAGAGTCCACTGGTCAAGGAGGAGGCATGGTGGGCACAGTGAACCATAAACAGTGCCTGAGACGGCGGGACCCAGCGCAGCGGTGCATGACATGGCGATGTCCAGCGGAGCGGTGCTTGACAGGAAGGGTCCAGCGGAGCGGTGCTTGACAGGAAGGGCCCAGCGGAGCGGTGCTTGACAGGAAGGGTCCAGCGGAGCGGTGCTTGACAGGAAGGGCCCAGCGGAGCGGTGCTTGACAGGAAGGGTCCAGCGGAGCGGTGCTTGACAGGAAGGGCCCAGCGGAGCGGTGCTTGACAGGAAGGGCCCAGCGGAGCGGTGCTTGACAGGAAGGGCCCAGCGGAGCGGTGCTTGACAGGAAGGGCCCAGCGGAGCGGTGCTTGACAGGAAGGGCCCAGCGGAGCGGTGCTTGACAGGAAGGGTCCAGCGGAGCGGTGCTTGACAGGAAGGGCCCAGCGGAGCGGTGCTTGACAGGAAGGGCCCAGCGGAGCGGTGCTTGACAGGAAGGGCCCAGCGGAGCGGTGCTTGACAGGAAGGGCCCAGCGGAGCGGTGCTTGACAGGAAGGGTCCAGCGGAGCAGTGCTTGACAGGAAGGGCCCAGCGGAGCGGTGCTTGAGACGGCGGGGCCCTGTTCAGCGGTACCTGTCTTCACGGCGGGGCCCTGTTCAGCGGTGCTCTTCTGCACGGCGGGGCCCTGTTCAGCGGTACCTGTCTTAACGGCGGGGCCCTGTTCAGCGGTACCTGTCTTCACGGCGGGGCCCTGTTCTGCGGTACCTGTCTTCACGGCGGGGCCCTGTTCAGCGGTACCTGTCTTCACGGCGGGGCCCTGTTCAGCGGTGCTCTTCTGCACGGCGGGGCCCTGTTCAGCGGTACCTGTCTTCACGGCGGGGCCCTGTTCAGCGGTACCTGTCTTCACGGCGGGGCCCTGTTCAGCAGTACCTGTCTTCACGGCGGGGCCCTGTTCAGCGGTGCTCTTCTGCACGGCGGGGCCCTGTTCAGCGGTACCTGTCTTCACGGCGGGGCCCTGTTCAGCGGTACCTGTCTTCACGGCGGGGCCCTGTTCAGCGGTATCTGTCTTCACGGCGGGGCCCTGTTCAGCGGTACCTGTCTTCACGGCGGGGCCCTGTTCAGCGGTGCTCTTGCAGTATGTCAAGGGAGTCATACCTGGCCTGGACACCCTGCTCACTCGCCCTCCGACCGTGCTGTGTCAGGCCCCTTCGGGGAGTGAGTCCTGGGCCCTTTGGTGTCGTCCCTTGCAGCCGGGATGGGGCTTGTGGGGCCCTCCTGCTCCGCGCTCCTGGTGGTAGTCCTCTCCGCCCTGCTGTCCTTCCGCTCCTTAGATGGGGCTCTCGGGCCCTTGCCTCCCCTGGCTGCTGTGGCCGGTGAAGTGGCCGGAGTCACCTCCTTGGGGGCAGCCGTCTCTGCCCGCTCACGGCGGCCCTTCAATTTCCGGGTCCTCTTGCCTGGGGGGGGGCTGGCTGTCCCCTTGCTGCTCACCGAAGTGTTACTGCCGCCAAAGGGTGGACTCCACATGCCATGCACCACTTGCACTGTAGAAGTTGGGCTGGTGGTGGCTGAGGTGCCCTTGGGACTTTTCCCAGTTGGAGGGGGGGTTCGGGGGAGGGAAAGAGGTCAAAACTGGAGAGGTAATTTTTCTTGGGACCAAGGTAAGGGGTAGGAGTAGTGGTGAGAGAAGTGGAGGAAGAGGATGTGGTTGTATGAGAGCCAGGTGTGCTGTCCTTGGGTGCAGGTGACTGGGACGTAGGCTGTGGTGAGGTGGTTGGCTGTTGTTTGGGTGTCTGCCTGCGTTTATGTGTCTTGGAAGAGGGGGTGACAGACACAGTGGGAGAGGACACAGGGGACGTGTAAATGCCAGTGGGGGTGGTGACTGCAGGTGTGCGGACTGTAGTGGAGGGTTTGCTGGTGGTGGAAGAACTGGCCGATGTTGGGGTGCATGCAGGTGTGAGTGTAGACGTCACAGGGAGGGAGGAGGGAGGCGAGGAGGACGGGGACACAGAGGTGGTAGTGACTGTTGATATGTCTGCATCTGTGTGTTGCTTGGGTGAATGCTTGTATTTTCTGTGGTGCTTATGTTTGGATGAGCTGGCCTTGGGTGTTGAGGTGTGTGCAGGCTGGTCTGATGGTGTGGTTGGGATAGGTTGAGGTACAGGAGACAGAGAAAGGGTGGAGGCAGATAGAAGAGGGAGACTGGAGACAGGGACAATGGCTGCCGTCAGTGCTGAGGCCAGAGCAGTGAACGCTCGTTGATGGGCAGCCTGACCCGAATGAATGCCCTCCAGGTAGGCATTGCTCCGATGCACCTCCCTTTCCACCCCCTGGATGGCATTCAGAAGGGTAGTCTGCCCAACAATGACCGTCCTCACCAGGTCAATGAGCTCCGCACTGAGGGCAGCAGGGGTAACAGAGGCAGGGGCTGAGGTGCCTGGGGCGAAGGAGATGCGCGCCTTCCTGGCCGAGCGGCCACGGAGCAAAGACTGAGGGGCTGCTGGGAGGGCGGTGCTGGTGCGCTGGGTGGCGGCTGTACCTGTTGTTGCGGGGGCACAGATGGTGCCGCCCCCGCTAGGGAGCTCCCAAACGAGGACGTGTCCGTGTCGCTGGTGACCTGCAGCTCCCTCCTGCTCCGACGCCAAATCTCCTCCGCCGGATGATGCTAAAACACAAGAAGACAAAGATTTAGGGTGGGGGGAGAAATGAAACAAAGTTGAGTGCATGCCTTAGCAATACCCTTTGCGGAGAGGACAGACACAGGTGCCTCGTGCACTAAGTCGCGAACTTGGGGTACACTACTCAGTACTTCTGACTAGTCAAACAGGTCTAGGGACAACAAACGCGCACATGTGTGATGCTGGAGCATGGGTAGCTGCACTTGGCACCCTACAGAGGTGGGGGGCTGGGGCACAGGGCCATGCCTAAGGGAGCGGACTACACTACAGAGAGCGCCCTGGCCTAATGTCACCCACAGCCCTCCTCCCCACCCAGACGCCTCCAATGCGCATACAGATAGGAGAATGTGCGGATACTCACCCCCTTGTGTCTGCTGTGCTGTCCTCAAGCGCCCATCCAAATTAGGGTAGGCCACCGCCAGGATCCAGGACATCAGGGGGGTCATGGTGCGACTGGCACCCCTCCTAGGTCGGGAGGCCACCCCCAGCAGTGTTTCTGCGGTCTTCCTCGTTCCTCTGGCGGATGTCCTCCCACCTCTTGCGGCAGTGGGTGCCCCGTCTGTTGTGGACCCCCAAGTTCCGGACTTCATTGGCGATGGCACGCCAAATATCGATTTTCTGGTGGGCGCTCACCTGTTTGACATGTACAGGGTGGGAAAGAGAAACCGTCACATATCTGCACGTTTGGAGTACATGCCCCCCCCTCCCCAACCTTGTCATGGTTCCCATTCTCTCATCTGTCGTGCGTTGCACTCCTCATTCCCTCCACACCCCACCAACTTACATCCCCCCCCTCCACACAGGCATAACCCATTCAATGTGCACTGAGTGTACTCACCTGTTGGTCTGGAGGACCGTAGAGTAGCGCATACTGGGGGAGGACCCCGTCCACGAGCTTCTCCAACTCTTCTGAACTGAAGGTGGGGGCCCTTTCACCAGTAGCAGCAGCCATTGTCACTTCCAGACCGAGTTCACAGCAGCACTTGCAGTATAGGTCCTCTCCTGTGGATGATCAGGTCTCGAATGATTGAGCAGATAGAAAATGGCGGTCACGCCCGCGGCGGTGCGTGCCGCGGCGGTGCGTACCGCGGCGGTGCATCCCGCGACCGCCGGCGCACATCGTCATTGGCTCCTGAAACCCATAGGCTTCAATGTTAACCAATGCGTCTTCGCACAGCGGTCTTCGACCACCTACCGCCACGGTGTGCCCCGCCAGCGCAGTGACCTCACATCCCATTGTCCCACTTCACAGGCAGGCATCGGCCATTTCAAGGGCCCACATGGCTTAATTTCTAATGCGTCACACAGGCCTAGGCCTTGCAATGGCACACATACAAACATATCAAACCATACATTTACCTGTACTGTGCAAGCTGTGTTGTACGTACCTGTGAGTGGATTGACTCTGTACTCCATATTCTCCTTCCTAGCCACCGTCCGCTGGGACTAGCGATGAGAAAGAGGAATCCTCACGTGTACCGGCCGCTGGTGCACCTGTCCACAATGGAAGAACGCAACATAATACTACGATACCGACTTGACCGAGCCTCCATCCATGAACTGTGTGCCCAGCTGGAGCCAGCCCTGATGTCCCCCATCCGCCAACCCACAGGAATTCCCCCTCTAGTGCAGGTTCTGTCAGTCCTCCATTTCTTTGCAACTGGCTCATTCCAGACAACAGTGGCCATGTCATCTGGGATGTCTCAGCCTATGTTTTCCAAGATCTTATCCAGAGTGTTGTCTGCCCTGATGAAACTCATGCGGAGCTACATCATTTTCCCAGAGGAGGGTGATTTGCCTACAGTGAAAGCTGATTTCTATGCCCTTGGACACATCCCCAACATCATTGGTGCAATTGATGGGACCCATGTGGCTTTAGTCCCCCCAAATGACGATGAACAGGTGTACAGGAACAGGAAGAATTACCATTCAATGAATATCCAGGTGGTCTGTTTGGCTGACCAGTACATCTCCCATGTAAATGCCAAGTTCCCAGGGTCAGTGCATGACGCGTATGTTATGCGAAATAGCAGCATTCCCTATGTGATGGAACAGCTACAGAGACAGCGTGTGTGGCTAATAGGTGACTCTGGTTACCCCAACCTGCCGTGGCTATTGACCCCAGTGAGGAATCCCAGGACCAGGGCAGAGGAACGGTACAATGAGGCCCATGGGCGTACTAGGAGGGTGATTGAGCGAACCTTTGGGCTCCTGAAGGCCAGGTTTAGGTGCCTGCATATGACAGGTGGATCCCTAATGTACTCACCAAAGAAGGTGTGCCATATCATCGTGGCGTGCTGTATGCTCCACAACCTGGCTTTGCGACGCCAGGTGCCTTTCCTGCAGGAGGATGGTCCAGATGGTGGTGTTGTAGAAGCCGTGGAGCCTGTGGAGAGTGAAGAGGAGGAAGACTCTGAGGACGACACAGACAATAGGGACAGAGTGATACAACAGTATTTCCAGTAACACACAGGTAAGAATCACCCACGCCATTTCACAATTGCTTATAGCCTCCTGCATCTGTACTTTCTGTAGTTCCCCACAGATGTTTTTCATTAATTTTTGCCTTTCCCTTCCCTTCTCAGTGCTGTCTGACTCAGTACCTGACTTCTGCTTGGTTCGCCCATGAAATACAGCGTATTGACATTGGTATGTTGTCATGACTAATTGACAGAACAGAAATTGAACAGTAATATGTAATACATTTGTAAATAATACAGCATGACTCAAAACAGATTTGTGTGCAAAATGTGATTTATTTACAGTGCTAGATATCGGTACATGTGATTCTAAGGGTGATGGCTGGGGGTGGAGGAATATCCATGGCAGAGTCCAGTTCTCAGTCTCACAGGTGCATTGTCCTTTTGCCTGTGGAAGGATGGAGCATAGGCAGTTCATGGTTGGACAGGGTGGCAATGTGGGACAGTGGGAAGACTTGAGGGGGTATGTCCTGCTGGCGGGGGTCTTGACATCCTACTCTGTCTTTTTCTTTGGTCTCAGGCTCCTCTTACGGGGTGGTTGTTCTTCAGCAGGAGGTGGGGTTCTGGGGGGCTGTCGAGGTGTTGGGACCTCCTGTCCACTAGCGCCGGCGGAGGTGGTAGGCTGTTCCTGGTCAGGGCTAGTGACAGGGGCCCTGTGTGGTGCACCATGGTCCCGCAACGCGTCCTCTATCCTGTGGAGGGCCAGGACGATGGTCCCCATTGCGGTCCCGATGATTCTCAGCTCCTCCCTGAACCCCATGTAGCGTTCCTCCTGCTGTGCCTGGATCTCAGTGAACCTGGCCAGTACCGTCGCCATCGTTTCTTGGGAGTGGTGGTATACCCCCATGAGGGTGGTGAGGGCCTCTTGGAGAGTGGGTTCCCTGGGCCTCTCCTCCCCCCCCTGTCGCACAGCAGCCTTCCGAGCTTCCCGGTTTCCCCCGGCCTCTGTCCCCTGGACGGTGTGCCCGCTCCCACTGCCCCCAGGTCCCTGTTGTTGTTGGGGTGTTGGGTTAGCCTGGGTGCCCTGTAGTGGCAGACACACCGCTGATTGAGCTGTCCTAGAGACAGAGGCATGGGCCCGCTGGGTGGGAGCTGTGCTGGTGTTGGCAGAGGGGGTCGGGTCTGGTGTGGCCTGTGGCTGCCTGAGGGGAACCGACTGCCCAGAGGTCCCCGATGGTCCGGGCTGGTCATCAGGTTCACTGTCGACAGAGCTGCTATCCTCAGTGTGGGCCTGTTCCGGTGGTGGGATGGACACTTCTGGACCCTCCTGGCTGGTGTGTTGTCGTTCGGGTCCTGCATGGGGTAAGAGAGTTTGGTTATTGTTTCCGTGTGTGCAATAGCGTGCGTGTTATGGGTGCCCTTGTCCCCCAGTGCAGGCATTCCCTTGAGGGAGGTGTTGTGAGGGTAGTTAGTGGGGGGGGGGTTAGTGCAGTGGTCATGCTTAGGTGATGGGTGCCCATGATTTGTGTTGGCATGCAGGAGTTGGTGTTGGGATGGGTGGGTTGTGCTGTTGAGACATTGTCAGGGAGGATGTGTGCTGGGGGGTTGGGGGTGAGGGTGGGGGTGTGGGTTGGCATGCTGGTGGGGTGGGGGGGATCTAGTAGTTGAGATTGGACTTACCAGAGTCCATTCCTCCAGCTACTCCTGCGAGGCCCTGAGGATGCAGGATGTTCAAGACGTCTTGCTCCCACGATGTGAATTCGGGAGGGGTGGGTGGGGGTCCGCCGCCAGTCTTCTGGACCGCGATGTTGTGCCTGGAGACCATCGATCGGACCTTCCCCTGTAGGTCGTTCCATCTTTTGCGGATGTCCTCCCTATTCCTGGGATGCTGTCCCACCGCGTTGACCCTGTACACGATCCGCTGCCATAGCTCCGCCTTCCTAGCTATACTGGTGTGCTGCACCTGCAAGCCGAAGAGCTGGGGTTCCACTCTTAGGATTTCCTCCACCATGACCCGGAGTTCTTGGTCCGAAAAGCGTGGGTGCCTTTGGGGTGCCATGGGGTGGTGTGGGTGAGGTGTGGAGTGGTGTATGTGATGATAAGTATGTTGGTGAGTGGTGCTTTGTGCTACTATGTGGTGTGTGTGATGGTGTAGTGTGCCTCAGTGTGTCTTGCTTTGGATTGTCTGCTGTGTCTCTCTCTCCTTCTCTCAGTAATTATGGTCGCAGGGGTTTGTGGGTGATGTATGGTCGCAGGGGTTTGTGGGTGATGTGGGTGTGTGTTTTATAGTTGGTTGATTGTGTGGGAGTGGTATGTGTATGTGTATCAGGTGTGTGTATTTCAAATTGTCCAATGTGGCTGTGTTTTGGTGCTGTGTGTGTATTCTGACCGCGGCGGTGTGTAGCGCCAATGGAATACCGCGTTTGAATGACCGCCGTGTGGATTCGTGGGTCGTAATGGCATGGGCGTATTTCTGTTGGCGTGACGGTGGAGGTTTGGTCATCTCCAGTTTCTCGCTGCCCGCTGATGTGGCGGGCTGCAGTGGAGGACGGAATTTTGGAGGTTTGGCCGTTGTGGGTCAGAATGACCGTGGCGGTTAACCGCGGCCGCGGCGGTGTTATGGCGGTCTTCTGGCCGGCGGTAAGGGCCTTTTACCGCCGAGGTCAGAATGACCCCCTATGTCCATTGGACTGACCACCACTGCGTCCACTTCTCCTTCCTGAAGCCCACCACCCACCACCAACAACATCCTATCCCTCACCACAAGTGGAACAAGATCTCCAAGGAACAACTGATCTCCAACCTCGCCCAATCTACACCACCCATTACCATCGACCCCAACACCTCCGCCCTCAACCTCAAACGATGGCTCGACGAGTGTACAAACTCCCTTGCTCCACTCAAAAAAAACAGCAACACCAGAATCAACAAGACAGCTCCCTGGTTCACCGCAGAACTTAAGACCTCTGAACGAGAATGCCGGAAAACTGAGAAAGCCTGGTGCCAAAAACCATCAGTGAGCAACTTCTCCGCCCTCAAATCAGCCATGCGCAAACACCACCAGCTCATCCGGACCACCGAAGGATCCTTCTACAAAGAATGCATAGACAACAATGCACACAACAGCAAGGAACTTTTCACCATCATCAAAGAACTCACCAAACCCAAATATTGTACCATCGACCCTCTGCACTCGCAAGACCTCTGCAACTCCCTCTCCAGCTACTTCCACCGCAAGATCGCAGACATACACAAAAGCTTCATAATGCTGCCACCCACCACCGCCACCACCAACACAGCCAACCCCACAGCACCCTGCTGCACAAATGTACTGAGCACCTGGACCCCGCCAAAGATGAAGAAACCAGCAAAACCATGAGCTCCATCCAATCAGGCTCTCCCACAGAACCGTACCCCCACCACGTCTTCAACTAGGCCAGCCAAATCATCGCTCCCCAGCTCCGGTCCGTCATCAACAGCTCCTTCGAGACCGTCACCTTCCCAGATATTTGGAAACACGCCAAAGTCAACGCCTTGCTCAAAAAACCCAAAGCAGACCCCAAAGACCTCACAAACTACCGACCTATCTCTCTACTCACCTTCCCCATGAAGGTCATAGAGCAGATAGTCAACAAACAACTGTCCCGCTTCCTGAAGGACAACAAAATACTCAACGTCTCCCAGTCTGGATTCCGCAAAAACCACAGCACCGAGACCGCCCTCATCGCCTGCACTGACAACATCAGGACCAGACTTTACAAGGGTGAAACCGTTGCCCTCATCCTTCTCGATGTCTCCGCAGCCTTAGACACCGTATGCCACCAAACCCTGTGCACATGCCTTTTCGACCCCGGAATTCAACACAAAGCCCTGGACTGGCTCACCTCCTTCCTCTCCGAAAGAACCCAAAGAGTTCGCCTCCCTCCATTCCGGTCTAAAGCCACCAAGACCATATGTGGATTCCCCCAAGGATCCTCAGTCAGCCCCACCCTCTTCAATATCTACATGGTCCGCTCACCAGCATCATCCGTCCCCACGGTGTCAACATAATTTCCTACGCCGATGACACCCAGCTCATCCTCTCCCTCACGAGGAACCCCTCTACCACCAAGAAAAACCTCCACACCAGACTCCTCGCCATCGCTAATTGGATGACAGCAAGCCACCTCAAACTCAACTCAGGAAAAACCGAGATCATCATCTTCGGACCCAACAAGAGAGCATGGAATGACTCATGGTGGCCTGCCACCCTAGGACCACCCCTGACACCCACCACCCACGCACGCAATCTCGGCTTCATACTAGACTCGTCTCTTTCCATGACTCAGAAAGTCAATGCCATATCATCCTCTTGATTCAACACCCTCTATATGCTACCCAAGACCTTCAAGTAGATTCTGATAGAAACCAGAAGAAAGATCACCCACACCCTCGTCAGCAGCAGACTGGATTACGGTAACGTCCTCTGCGCGGGGACCACAGCCGAGCTTCAGAGAAAACTCCAGCGCATCCAGAACGTCACTGCATGTCTTATCCTCAACCTCCCTCGCCACAAGCACATCTCCGCCCACCTCAGATCTCTACACTGGCTGCCCATCAACAAAAGGATCGTCTTCAAAATCCTAATCCACACTCACAAAGCACTCCACGACACCGGACCGGCCTACCTCAATGAACGTATTAACTTCCACATCCCGACCAGCCAGCTCCGCTCCGCTAACCTCGCCCTCACAACAGTCCCCTGCATCCAACGCAGCACCTCCGGCAACAGATCCTTCTCCCACCTTGCTGCCATAACCTGGAATTCCCTCCCCACCAACCGACGCAAGACCCAGGGCCTCCTAGCCTTCAGAAAGAGCCTCAAAACATGGCCCCAGCACCTTGAGACCCTACCGGGTGAGTAGCATGCTTAACAAATTATTGATTGATTGATTGATGTCCTAGGCCTGTCTCATGGTAAAACAGTCATGTCCGAGTGGGCGAAACAGAACAATTGAAGGTCGACATCCAGGTGTGATCCCCAGTCTCTTCCTTGGTCTATATTGTGTGTCAGTCAGAAATTGAGCTACTCCTGTTGTGGGCAACTTTTCCTTTGTAAAAGAACAGGGTAGCAGAGAGAGCACCTAAAAAAAGCTGACAGCAATAACACAAATTTCAAAGAACCATACACTAAATCACATTTATGTCTGGATTTGGACTATAAAGCTGTGAGCATGAGTCCCACACTTTGTTGACTAGCACTGTTCATCAGGGAGGATAATTACCATGGCTTCTAGCTGCTGGAACTGGGACTAGGGACCAAAGTCCACTAGCCTCCCTGCTGCATGAGGGACTATCACCCAAGAAGTCAAGACCACTTGCCACAAGGCCTGGAGCACCGCCTTCTGCCTGCTTGCTAAAAGCAATGGACTCTGTGAGGAGGAAGCAAGACCTTGCTGAGTGGAGCCTGGTGAGCACAGTGTGAGATGCTCGGTCCATTTAGGACTGCTGCACTGACCAAATTGGTGATGCCCTCCGCCTGGAGGTTGCTGTCATGAGATAGAGGCCATTGCTCGAATGCAAAGCCAGCAGCGACCCCCATGTGCCAGGTGGGGACCACAGTAAAGTATGGGTTTATGCCTTTTTGTACAATCATTCAATCCAAGCATTTTTAAAGCGCACTACTCACCTGTGAGGGTCTCAAGGTGCTGAAGGGGGTGCTGCTACTGCTCGAACAGCCTTGTCTTGAGGTGTCTCCTGAAGGTTAGTAGGTCCTGTGTCTGTCGCAGGTGGATAGGAAGAGTGTTCCACGTCTTGGCGGTGAGGTGGGAGAACGATCTGCCACCGCGAGTCGTTCTGTGGATGTGTGGGATGGTGGTGAGGGCAAAGTCAACGGAATGAAGCTGTCGGGTCGATGTAGAATGAGAGCTGCCTGTTGAGGTATTCTGGTCTGGTGTTGTGCAGTGCTTTGTGCGTGTGGGTAAGGATTTTGAACGTGATTCTCTTGTTGACAGGGAGCCAGTGCAGGTCTCTCAGGTGGGCTGTGATGTGGCTGTGGCGGGGGATGTCCAGGATGAGGCGTGCGGATGCGTTCTGTATGCATTGCTGTCTTTTCTGGAGCTTGGCCATGGCGTTGACTTACTGGATCATTGATAGCGATGAGTCCAGGATGAATCCCAGCTTGTGTGTGTGGTTGGTGGGTGTCAGTGCGGTTCCCAGTGTGGCAGGCCACCAGAAGTCATCCCAGGCGGAGAGGGGGGAGCCAAGGATGAGGACCTCAGTTTTCTCGGAATTCCCTTTCAGACAGTTATTGTTCATCCATTCGAAGATGGCCTTCATTCATTCATGGAGGTTGGTTTTGGTGGTGGCGAGGTCCTTGGTGAGGGAGAGGATCAGCTGGGTGTCATCGGCGTATGAGGTGATGTTGAGGTTGTGAGATCGGACGATGTTTACGAGCAGAGCCATGTAAACCTTAAAGAGGGTCAGACTGAGGGACTACCCCTGGGGTATGCCGCAGATGATCTTGGTGACTTCAGAGCGGAATGGAGGGAGGTGGACTCTTTGGGTTCTGCCGGTGAGGAATGAGGTGCTCCAGTCCAGGGCTCTGTCTCGGATCCCTGCGTCGTTGAGGCGTGTGCATAGGGTGTGGTGGCAGTCGGGGTTGAAGGCAGTCGAGAGGTCCAGGAGGATGAGGGTCATGGTATCACCATTGTCAGGTATGGTCCTGATATCGTCATTGGCGGCGATGAGGGCGGTTTCAGTGCTGTGGTTGCTGCGGAATCAAGATTGGGATGAGTCCAGAGTGTTGATCTCCTCGAGGAAGCGGGTCAGTTGTTTGTTGACAATTTTCTCGATGACTTTAGCCGGGAAGGGGAGCAGGGAGATGGGCCGGAAGTTCTTGAGGTCCTTTGGGTCTGCCTTGGGTTTCTTGAGGAGGGCATTGATCTTGGTGTGTTTCTAACTCTCCGGGAAGGTGGCGGTCTTGAAGGAACTGTTGATCTTCTGGAGTTGTGGTGCAATGACGGAGCTCACTTTGTTGAAGATGTAGTGAGGGCAGGAGTTGGATGGTGAGCCAGAGTGGATGGTGTTCATGATTTTGATGATGTTGTTGTCGTTGACGTGGGTCCAGGAGAGCAGGAGGCAGGTGAGGCTGGGGGCGGTGAGTCTGCGGCGGTGTCGTTGGTTGGCGAGGGGTCTGGGTATTGAAGCTGTCATGGATGTCTGCAATCTTGCGGTAAAAGAAGGTGGCTAGGGAGTCACATAGGTCTTGTGATGGCGGGATGTCATTGACGTTGGAGCCGGGGTTGGAGAGTTACTTCACGATGTTGAAGAGCTCGTTATATCTGTGTGTGTTGTTGTCGATGTGTTCTTTGAAGGAGGTTCTTTTGGCGGTTCGGATGAGTCAGCGGTGTCTGCGGTTGTCTGGTTGCCCAGTGTCTGTTCTTTGTGCCACTTTTCTCGAGTCTTCAGCATGTTGGCTTGGATTCTTGGAGGTCGGCGGTGAACCAGAAGGCCTTTCTGTTGGTGCATCTGTTTGAGGGTTCCTTGATTGAGGCAAGAGTGTTGGCACAGTCGTCGATCCATTGCCTGAGGTTGCGGGCTGCTGTGTCGGTGGTGTCGATTGGTGGGTTCCAGGAAAGGGTGGTGATCAGCTGGACTGCGGTGATCTTGTTCCATCTGCGGTGGGTAATCCACTGCGGGTGATGGTGTGTTGTGGGTTTCTCGAAGGAGAAGTGGATGCAGCGGTGGTCGGTCCAGTGGAGTTCGGTGGTGTGGCTGAGAGAGACGTGTTTGCTGGTGGGGGAAATGGAGTCGAGCATGTGTCCTCCAGAATGGGTGTGTGTCGTGACAAGCTGCTTGAAGCCGAGATTGGTGAGGTTGTCGAGCAGGGTGATGGAGTTGTTGTCGTTGGTGTTCTCGAGGTGGAAGTTCAGATCCCCGAGGATTATGTAGTCTGTTGATTCGAGGGCATGCTTGCTGATGACGTTGAAGATGGAGTCGCTGAACTACTGTTGGGGTCTGTAAATGAGGGTCCCTCTGAGGGAGGTGTTTGGATCAGTGTGGATCTCTAAGTGCAGGTGTTCAGCGGCGTTTAGGGTGTCTTCAGTGCTGGTTGTGATTCTGAAGGTATTCCTGTGGACGATGGCGATGCCTCCTCCTGGTCTGTTGGTGCGGTCCCTACAGGTGATCTACACAGCCAGGCAGTGACCATTGTGTGACAGATGAGAGGCACTGTGAAGTAAGGGCCATCACCCTGGTGCAGAGAAAATTGACAAACTATGGGCCCGGAGGAGGCAACCCTGGAGGTAATGCACTTATCTTGTAAATATGGTACATTTCTGCCCTTTTGAATTGGCATAGGGCAGCACCGAAGAAAACCTGTGGCACTGTCCTATGCCAATTCCTTGTAAATATACCCTTAGTGTTATTTTTATGTGTACTCTATACCATGGTCCGTTTTTGATAATGCACAGCTCTCTGCTGCTTTCTGACTGGGTTCATGCTACAGAAATATCATAAACGTACACACATACATACATACCTCTACATACGCGAATGGGGTGGAAATACCAAGTTGGGTAAAGACTCTTGTTGTGCTCAAGTTACTATTTCAAGTAGGGGGCAAATGATGCATCCTGTGCATATTTGCCTAGTTGCTTTTTGCCTGGCAAAACCACATATGCACTGCTTTTGCACCCTGGAATGGAGAATAGCAAGTATTATAAACCTGATAAAACCTTTCTGAAGTGTGCAAGTGCAAATTAGGCACAATTTCTCCCTCAGTATATAGTGAACCACAAGAATTACTATTTTACTACGTCCATAATTTGCACCCTTGAGTCTGAATAATTTGAGATCCTATGGTGGCACTGATTTCTCTCTCAGATCTTGAGAATACAGAGGGCTTAATACTGAAAGAAATTTCAATGTAGCATAGTTGTTAAACCTTATCTGACTGCATTTTCAAAATGTGTTCTCTAGGTGGGTCCTCTTTCTATGATGGAATATGCCATCATATTGGAAGAGACATGAGTGATGTCATCAATGATGTAATTTGAGATGTCATCATTGATGTAATAAATGATGGCATAGAACATGTCAAGAGGGATGTCATATGTGAGATCATAAGCAGTGAATGGTGGGTGCACAATTTCAAGTTAGCTCAGCTAAACATAACTGGTGAACTTCTTTTGTTTTTATAGTTTAAAATGATAATGTTATTACTGACTTATTCACCTGACTATAATGTTACTTTAACCTTTATTTTTTCAGTGACTTTCTAGGGCATTTTAAATGTAAAGTAGTATTCAATTAACATAAGTACATTTAACCATCTGCCGCACATGGCCGAAGCGGCCATGCCCTGCAGCCAAAACTCCCTTACAGCCAATCCCCTGATGGGCACAGCCTTCAGCTGTGGGCAGTAGGGGGCAGGAAGATCATAGACACGGCGGCATTTGAGGGCTGGTCCAGCCTATATTTACCTCTGGCTCCCCAAGCAACCAAGGCAGTTGGCACAGTATTTATGAAACAAAACAAACTTCATTCACAGTTGAATAAATACAGTTTAATAGTAACAGAGACTGCTGACATTCAGAAAGTGAAGACAATTAAAATACCTTTTTAATCTTGCTACATTTGCTGCATATTCAAAGTTAGAGTTTAAATGCCAGGCTATGTATTCTGATACATTTAAACATGGAGATGTTGTTTACCTTGTTTTCCCTGACTTCAAAGTGAGAGAATATTGTAAAATGGACCATGTGACAATATCATTCATGTGCAAGCAAGGCCACTGCAATTATGCATCAGGGTAGGCCCAAATTATTCAGCAAGGTTGACTAAATTATGCTTCAAGAACACACATATTTTGCTGCTCAATGCGGCACATTTTGTGATAGTATTCATTCACTTTTTTGTCATATGTTTGCATATTAGCACAGTTTGGGCAACAGTTTAACTTTTCTTAGTATCAGTTCCATATACAAATACAGTAAAAAGTAATTGAAAGGTGACCATTCAATCTTTGTGAAAGACTTCCTAACTGGGCAGCAGCATGTTACATCATTTTTAGTAACTTTTAATCTGTTTGAGCAAGAAATTAGATTTTTTGTTAAAATCTGAAGATTATGTGGCAAATACATATTTATGCAGAGAATCACATAATTTCAGTGGCCCTCCATACAGGGAGTGCATAAAGAAAAACTGTAGTATTTAAATTTGTTTCTAATACACAAAAATGTGATTACTTGTGAATGACCTGTACAAATATTTCAACATATATCAGCAATTCTGAAAACTCAAATGAATTTTGTTTTGTAATTCTGAAGTGTGATGGAACAATGATTTTAATTGGATCAAAACACATCTTAGTGATACACAAATGTTAAATATTGTATTGCAGCATGTTTATAGCACTTACTTCACCATGTATGGCACTTAAGAGCTTATGTACGTAGACAGCAAGCTAAGCCTTACACAAGGATGTGCGTTGGATTTATTTTGTGATCCTATGTAGGAAGTGTTTCCGGGGTGTGAGTATTGTGTTAAGGAGGCACAGCACATAGCAGTGTGGTGGATAATCAGGTGTGGGAGACACATACCTGTAGTTTATGGTTTTTAAGTATATGGTTTTTAAGTATAAAGGCAGCTTTGAACAGCTCTGAAGGTCCCTTTATTGTGTTTTTTTATGATTATAGTCTGCTTAGATAGTAACTGCACTGGATTGTCTAGTCAGAACTTTTATGTGTAGTTGTGGGCCTGAGCTGGCTTGGTGGTAGGGAGAGAGAAGTGGATAGATCTGCAGGGATGTGCATTGTTACTCTCATCCCATATATGAGATATGAGTGCCATTGTGAGATGTAAAGAAGTGGCCACAATGTGTGTGTGTGTGTGTATATATATATATACATATTTGGTAGCTGCAGTTGTGTTTACATTAAAGTGTTACAATTGGCCCACAGTGTGTGACAGACCTTTTCAGGTATTCTATGCCTGTTTCTTTAGTGATGGCTGGTTTATTGGCTGCACAGTATTGTTGATAAACCACCCTCATGTCAGATATGTCTTATGTCAATGTAAGAGGTGTAAGTTACGTTTGGCTGCCGATCTCTGAATGTTAGGGTATTAATATTAGCGTGGGCCATAAACATTACATACCTATATTATACCTAGCACCCCCTAACTTACCTGCCTATCGAAAGTAGTTTGCTGGTTCGGTTGATTCCAATCCGTGGATTGTAAGATGAAGATTGAGGTGCAGGGTGTGACTGTGTTTGCTATGTTGGATATAGGGATTTCCAGATCTTGGAGGATTGCCCTGAGAAAGCAGCGCCTCCAATGGAATTTTCATGGTAAGGTGGAATAATCATAAATGTTGCAAGTCTGTGTCCTGTTTTGTTTGTATTGTTTGAGTTTAGCTTATAGGAATAGCAGTTCTTTTTTGGAAGCTCTGTGGACAATTCAAAGTGCCTTGAATATTGCCCTTCGTGCTATATATAGGTGGCCAATGGAGTGATTGCATGACTGGAGCCATGTTTTATCTTGGGTGAAGGTGAAGAAGAAGTCTTGCAGCAGCATTTTAGATGAGTTGTAGTTTGTGTATGATGAACATGGGTGTATGCCAATGTTGGTGCCTGTATCAAGTCCATGCAATTTTGACTGGTGACTTTGACCAAATTTAATTGAACTATCCATGTTTGTTCACCACCTTATAGTGGAACTCATTGCAGGATTATCCCTTGTAAAATTATTTCGGAATTCTATTTAGTTTTTACCATTGTTGTAGCCCTAAAATCTTTAAAACACACCATTCACCACTAATTTCCCAAAATCTTCTTGATGGGGATAATCTATAAACTCTCTTTAATATTATTTTATAATAGCGGTGAGTTAAATTAAAACTCCACTTATGAGGTGGGGATGAATTGAGAAATTACATCCTTTACGACGACGATTAAGTTTCCTAATATTACGTGAGGAAAGGTTTATAATTTCTGATCTTCCAGGTGTGATGATTTTCTTATACAGAATGTCCCTGGTAGGACATTTTCTAGAAAAAAATGTTGAGTGTCCTGACTGGACATCTGCAACCTGAGTTAAGGGTTGTGGGAGGGAGGGCTCTGAGCTGAGGTCAGCTTCTGTTTTTATTTGTTAACAGAACTTCAGAAGCTTTCCATTTCACAATGCTTGAACAGGTTAGAAAATACAAAAACTTGTGAGGCAGCTTACTTTACAACTTTACACCCCTCTACTTTAAATCCCATCAAACTGTTCAGATGTCAAGTTGGATTGTGGAAAGTTGTTTGAGTGTGCTTTAACCCATTGGGCGCCCAGGACGAGCTGGTCTCGCCCTCGGCAACGGTTGCCTGGTGCCGAGGATGAGACCAGCTCGTCCTGCTATGGGCCCCCGGGGGAGCGCTAGCGATCCCCCCCGATGGCCAAGCATCGCCATCAGAGGCCTTCCCTTCCGCGCTGGAAGCTCAGCTTCAAGCGCCGATAGGGGGAGAAATGCAAAAGCATTTCTCCTCTGATCACGTGGAGGGGGCAGAGAGGCATGAAAGGAAAGGAAAGGCATTTTCTCTCGTTTCATGTCTCTCTTTGCATTTCTGATGCCCGATCGCGATGCGATCGGGCAGCAGAAATGCCCACTAGACAAAAGGGATTTTTTTGTATTTCAATAAGAGGAGCGGCCCCATGGGCAAGGGCCTCTCCCAAGGGGGGCAAATGATTTCTAGGCCATCGGCCTAATATTAAAAACCACTAGACACCAGGGATAATTTTATTTATTTTAATTTTTTATGTTTGGGGAGCAACCCCTTAGGCAAGGGTCGCTCCCGGGGGGGGCAAATTAATATTAGGCCATTTCTGCCCCCCCTTGCGATCTGCCCCTGGGGGGGGCAGAAACCACTAGATACCAGGGATTTTTTATTTTATTCATACTTGATCATTAGGGGAGCGGCCCCAAAGTGGTAAATGGTTTTTAAGCCATTTCTGCACCCCACGAGGCCGATCTGCCCCCAGGGGGGCAGAAAACCACTAGATACCAGGGATAATTATTTGTGTTCATTTTTATTTTTTTATGTTTGGGGAGCAACCCTTTAGGCAAGGGTCGCTCCTGGGAGGGCCAAATAATTTTTAGGCCACTTCTGCCCCCCTGGGGGCAGAAACCACTAGACACCAGGGATTTTTTTTTTTTTTCATACTTGCGCATAAGGGGAGCGGCCCCTTGGGCAAGGGCCACCCCCAGGGGGCCAAATTATTTTTAGGCCATTTCTGCCCCCCCGGGGGCAGATCGGCCTAATATAATTAGGCTGATTTGCCCCCGGGGGGGGGGCAGAAAACCACTAGACACCAGGGATAATTTTTTGTTTGTTTTTTTTTTTTTTTTTCTGTATGGGAAGCCAAATTATTTCTAGGCCATTTCTGCCCCACGGGGGCAGATCCCCCTAATATAATTAGGCCGATCTGCCCCCGGGGGGGGCAGAAACCACAAGACACCAGGGATTTTTTTTTTTTTTATACTAACGCATAAGGGGAGCGTCCCCTTTGGCAAGGGCCACTCCCCAGGGGGCAAAATATTTTTAGGCCTTTTCTGCCCCCCTGGAGGCAGATCGGCCTAATATAATTAGACGGATCTGCTCCCACAGGGAGCAGAAACCTCTAGACACCAGGGATATATATATTTTTGTATTTACTTTATGTTTTTATGTATGGAGAGCGACCCCTTAGACAAGTGTTGCTCCCCTGGGGGCCAATTGTATTTAGGCCATTTCTGCCATCCTTGGGGGCAGATCGACCTATTTTGGTTAGGCCAATCTGCCCCCAAATGGGCAGAAACCTCCAGACACCATAGATTGGTGTGTGAGTACGTGTGTGTTTTGTTTGGGGGGTCAGCCCCTTGGGCAAGGGTCGCTCCCCATGGGGGCACATTACTGTTGGCCATACCCCCCCCCAAATAAATGGGGCCAAATTAGTTCTTCCCACCAGTGGGCAGCTTGGGCAATTATCCTGATCCACACCTGGGGGGACAGAAAGTCTACTAGAAGCCAGGGAATTCAAAAAAATACAAGAAAATAGTGGGGTGGTGGCTACCAACCAGTATGGGCCTGGTGATGCCCCCACCCAAACTGAAGGGGCTAACAGTCTTTCAGCTCTCCCCCGCATACTAAAACATCATATCCCATGGCAAGCAAGAGGACATTTGATAATTTTTGTTTTTTGTTTTACATATGGGCCATGAGAGCTTGGTAACTCTCAAAATCGTCCCACTTGGAATGGTGAGTGCTGCACATTTTTTTATTTTGGGACGCTGCCATTTGGAAAAATCAACAAGACCTAGACACATCTGAAAACTAAACATCTAGTTGATTCCAGGGTGGTGTGCTTCACATGCTCCCCACACCATTTCCTTACCCACAATGCCCTGCAAACCTGCAACTTTGCTGGAAAGCACACATTTCCCCCACATTTTTGTGATGGAACCTTCCGGAATCTGCAGGAATCCACAAAATTCCTACCACCCACCATTCCGATAAAATTGCTTCTGCACTTGTCATCCTAAAAATGTTTTTTTTCAAACTGCCCTTTTGGACCCACTTTTGTTTCCCCTTAATTTTGACATGTTTTTGTCTCTTCCCTGTCACAAGCACTTGCCAACCTACACAAGTGAGGTATCATTTTTACCGGGAGACTGAGGGGAACATTGCGTGGTAGGAAATTTGTCCCGGTGCGGTGATCCCATACAGAATTGTGGGAAAAATATGATTTTTTAGCTAAATTTGAGGTTTGCTGAGGATTCTGGGTAAGAAAACATTGGGGGATCCACGCAAGTCACACCTCCCTGGACTCCCTCGGGTGTCTAGTTTTCAGAAATGTCTGGGTTTGGTAGATTTCTCTAGATGGCTGCTGAGCCTAGGACCAAAAACCCAGGTGCCCCCCGCAAAAACAGGTAGTTTTGTATTTGATCATTTTGATGTGTCCAGATGGTATTTTGGGGCATTTCCTGTTGTGAGCACAAGGCCTACCCACACAAGAGAAGTTCTGTTTTTATCAGGAGACTTGGGGGAACGCTGGGTGGAAGGAAATTTGTGGCTCCTCTCAGATTCCAGAACTTTCTGTCACTGAAATGTGAGGAAAAAGTGTTTTTTAGCCAAATTTTGAGGTTTGCAAAGGATTCTGGGTAACAGAACCTGGTGAGAGCCCCACAAGTCACCCCATCTTGGATTCCCCTAGGTCTCTAGTTTTCAAAAATGCACAGGCTTGGTAGGTTTCCCTAGGTGCCGACTCAGTTAGAGGCTAAAAATCCACAGGTAGGCACTTTGCAAAAAACACCTCTGTTTTCTGTGGAAAAATGTGATGTGTCCATGTTGTGTTTTGGGGCATTTCCTGTCGCGGGCACTAGGCCTACCCACAAGTGAGGTACAATTTTTTTGGGAGACTTGGGGGAACGCTGGGTGGAAGGAAATTTGTGGCTCTTCTCAGATTCCAGAACTTTCTGTCACCGAAATGTGAGGAAAAAGTTTTTGTTTTTTCAAATTTTGGGGGTTGCAAAGGATTCTGGGTAACAGCACCTGGTGAGAGCCCCACAAGGTACCCCACTGCGGATTCCCCTAGGTCTCTAGGTTTAAAAAATGCATAGGTTTGGTAGGTTTCCCTAGGTGCAGGCTGAGCTAGATGCCAAAATCCACAGTTAGGCACTTTGCATAAAACACCTCTGTTTTCTTTGAAAAAATGCGATGTGTCCACTTTGTGTTTTGGGGCATTTCTTGTCGCGGGCACTAGACCTACCCACACAAGTGAGGTACCATTTTTATCAGGAGACTTGGGGCAACACTGAGTGGAAGGGAATTTGTGTCTCCTTTCAGATTCCAGAACTTTCTGTCACTGAAATGTGAGGGAAAAGTGTTTTTTTCTTCCATATTTTGAGGTTTGCAAAGGATTCTGGGTAACAGAACCTGGTGAGAGCCCCACAAGTCACCCCATCTTGGATTCCTCTAGGTCTCTAGTTTTCAAAAATTCACAGGTTTGGTAGGTTTCCCTAGGTGCCGGCTGAGCTAGAGGGCAAAATCCTCAGGTAGGCACTTTGCAAAAAACACCTCTGTTTTCTTTGGGAAAATGTGATGTGTCCACGTTCTGTTTTGGGGCATTTCCTGTCGCGGGCACTATGCCTACCCACACAACTGAGGTACCATTTTTATCAGGAGACTTGAGGAAACATAGAAGAGCAAAACAAGTGTTATTGCCCCTTGTCTTTTTCTACATTTTTTTCCTTCCAAATATAAGACAGTGTGTAAAAAAGACGTCTATTTGAGAAATGCCATGTAATTCACATTCTAGTATGGGCACCCCAGAATTCAGAGATGTGCAAATAACCACTGCTTCTCAACACCTTATCTTGTGCCAATTTTGGAAATACAAAGGTTTTCATGATACCTATTTTTCACTCTTTATATTTCAGCAAACGAATTGCTGTATACCTGGTATGGAATGAAAACCCACTGCAAGGTGCAGCTCATTTATTGGCTCTGGCTACTTAAGGTTCTTGATGAACCTACAATCCCTATATATCCCCACAACCAGAAGAGTCCAGCAGACGTAACAGTATATTGCTTTAAAAAATCTGACATTGCAGGAAAAAGTTACAGAGTAAAATGTGGATAAAAATTGCTGGCTTTTTTCGTCTCAATTTCAATATTTTTTTATTTCAGTTGTTATTTTCTGTAGGAAACCCTTGTAGGATCTACACAAATTACCCATTGCTAAATTCATAATTTTGTCTACTTTTTAGAAATGTTTAGGTTTCTGGGATCCATCATTAGTTTCACACCCATTCCTGTCACTGTCTAGAAGGAGGCTGAAAGCACAAAAAATCATAAAAATGGGGTATGTCCCAGTAAAATGCCAAAATTGTGTTAAAAATTGGATTT
This sequence comes from Pleurodeles waltl, assembly GCF_031143425.1. Classification (NCBI taxonomy): domain Eukaryota; kingdom Metazoa; phylum Chordata; class Amphibia; order Caudata; family Salamandridae; genus Pleurodeles; species Pleurodeles waltl. The sequence continues at coordinate 871,537,921 of NC_090437.1, read as the reverse complement.
TCTGATTCAAGTCTGCCTTTTCCTGAAAGATGGGAAACTGGTGATGTTAGCACCACAAACATTTTTTTGATGCCATTTTCAAGGGAAAAAAAAACACAAGCCTTCTTCTGCAGCCCTTTTTCCCATTTAAAAAATAAAAATAAAAATTTCACTGTATTTTGGCTAATTTCTTGGTCTCCTTCAGGGGAACTCACAAACTCTGGGTACCACTAGAATCCCTACGATGTTGGAAAAAAAGGACGCACATTTGCCGTGGTTAACTTATGTGGACAAAAAGTTATGAGGGCCTAAGCGCGCCCTGCCCCAAATAGCCCAAAAAAGTCCTGGCACCTGAGGGGGAAAAGGCCTGGCAGCGAAGGGGTTAATATGTATCTTTCAAAAATCCACATATTCCTCCACATTGAATCACACAGTGTGCACCCAGAATATTGGAACAAGAATTTCGATGGCACAGAATATCAAAGACAGATTATTGAATCCAAAATATCAACAGGTAAGTAAATATAGATTTTTTATCATTTATTTCATATTATATATATAAACAAAGGTTACAGGATCGTAATAGTTAGGCTCACATTTTAATTTTCTAAAACCATAGAAATTCAACTGTTATGCGCAAAGTTATCTCAAGCAACTATAACTCATGCCCTAAGGTAACTATAACTTGCACCCCCACCATGTACAGTTTTTTCCATCAAAAATGTTACTGAAAATATTACATTGATATTATCAATGATGTTATCAAAGATGTCATGAGTGCTGTAATTTGTGGGGTAATTAGAAAGTTATAGTTACCTTAGGACATGAGTTATAATTACTTGAGATAACGCTAACAGGTGAATTTCTGTACAAATTAAAAAGAAAAATGTATGTCTCAATTAAAAAGTGTGAGATCACCTTTAAGTAAAACATTTGCCATTGAAAAGAAATTAAAGGAGGGAAATGACTTTGGATACACATGGAGTCAAACCCTCAACTCTTAGTGTGAAGGTCTGTGACCTTCACCATTCCGCTACACTGGTTTTTGGTTGCCTTTAATGCCAATTTTATTTTTTAAAATTGTTTTGCCCTTTACGAGCTATCTGGGAATGCGGGGGGATCCTCAAGCCTCAAGGCCTCCACCGTGGCACCAGCCGGCGCCCACCTCCTGCATGAGCCAGCATTGCTCCAGCAAGCACAGCGCTCCTTTTAATAGCAGCTCCTTGCTGGTTAGACTAATGTTTTCATCTGCCTTCCCTGTTTGACAGGCCCCGCTGTCAGAAAGCAGAGTTATGTTTGCTGTGACTTGGCTGCAACTATCAAAGCTGCAGCCAAGCCACAGCATACAGCTACATCCCAGAGGTGGGAACCCCTAGACATAGCAGCAACAGGCCCTGGGGGTGGTGGTCCCCAGGGCCATCAGTGGCTCCTTTTGGGGATCCACATGCCCCCCTCCATTGTGCATAGCCCCAGGGAGGTGGTGTTCTCTGGGGCTTGGGGGTCAGAAACGGACCCCCTTTACATTTCTTTTTACATTTGCCCCAGGGAGGTGGTGGTCCCCAGGGCTGCAAGGGGGTCTGCTTGCCCCTGCACCATATTAGATAAATGCTTTGGGAAGGTAGTGGTCCTCGGGACTCCAGGGGGCACACGGGGAGGCTCAGGGAGGAGGGCACTTGGTTCCCTTCTTCTTTAAAAAATATAAGTCCACAGGGGTTGGCTTTATGTATGGTTAAAAAATATTACCTTATGTTAAAAAAACGCTAGAAATTCACTGAAAAAACAAAGGTGAAAGTAAAGTTATAGTTAGATGTGATGAGAAGATCTGTTTTTGTTTAGAAGAAAACCTTAGAAATTCATAGAAAAAAATCAAAGGTTAAAGTAACATTATAGTTAGGTGAATCTGTCAGTGACAAAATTAATGTTATGAACTTTAAAAAACACACGGAAATTCACCAGTTAGAGTTAGCAGAGCAAACTATAACTTGCACCACCCCCACCTTCCACTGCTTATGACATCACATAATACATCACTGCTGACATGTTATATGACATCATTGATGACATCACTGATGACAACTGAAATGACATCATCAATTACATCATTGATGACATCATCTAAACTTTGTTTTGGCACATATTGCTCTATAAATTAGTATGGCGTTAGAGACCTGAAAAAATGCTCAGATGAATGGGATGCATTAATAATGCCATCACAGATACTACTCCCTTAGGTGTAGAAAGCATGGGCTATGTGCATCATTGACCCTGTACCATACCCTTCACGGGTGGCATAGTTCACATTAACAATCAAACACGGATATATGGGAAACCTCTTTGCATTCGGATTACAATCTTCATATAACTGTTCAGAGAAAGCCAAGTTCCTAAAAATACTGAACATCTTTTCCAAAACGAATGACGTACTATGAACAGCTTTAATTTTTGTATCAAATCCCTGACAGCCACTGAACCAACATTAAGAAATAAAGTTGATATGAGCAGAGAAAGAGGTGCTGTATACAGTATACAATATATGGAGTGTTTAAAACATAATACACTGTATGCAGACAGTGAAACTCTCATGAGAAATACACTATAGAGTGTTAAACTGTATCTACAAGAACAGTGTACACTATGCAACACTTGGCAAAAAAGGCAATATTTGGTTAAAAGAAGCAACGTCTGAAGGTGCTAATGATTATAATACCTACAGCCATCATACTGTGGTGAAAACTTTACAGATAAACCATCTTCTGAAGCAAAACAAACACATGTACATAGTTTAATACCTGGTGTACACAGTCTTCTATGTTACATAGAAATTGTCCTGTTGAGACAATTTTGTCTCATAACAGGAGGCTGCTTATAATACTTGGTATGTTGTGTGTATAATCTGTACCCTGTTTCAAACTTTTTCTGCAGAGCCAAAAGACTTGTGTGGAATCTGCTGAGCATAAGTTGTCAATTGTTACCTGCACACAGGGTTACTCCTCAATGCAAACATTTATAACGTCCAATACCTGTACACAGCTATGGTGTGTTAGGAGCACATGCGATAAACCCATCAGCTAGACACAGGCTGTACAAATTAGATGAAGAAGTACTATAGTAGTTGCGCACCAATAGGTAAACTATAAATCAAACTAACACACTCATTGGATGATGTCATCAATGATGTTATTTGATGTGGCATCAGTGATGTCATAAATGGTGTCATAGAACATGTTATGAGTTGTGTAGTATGTGAAGCCATAAGCAGTGCATGGCGGGGCGCAATTTATAATTAGCTCTGTGTTTTTTTTAGTTCAAAGCTTTAATCTCACTGACATATTCACTGAACTATAACCTTACTTTAACATTTGGTGACATTTTCAGTTAAAATGTTACATTTTAAACTTTAAAAAACACTAAAATCCACCACTTATACTTAACTCCAAAAACTATAACTTGTGCCCCTACCAGGCACAGTGTTTTCACCAATCATGCCATTTCGGATGTTATCAGTGATGTTATCAATGATGTCAAAGAACATGTCATGGGTAATGTAATATGTGATGTCATAAGCAGTGCATGCTAAGGGTGCGAGTTTTATATATTATATAGTTCCTTGAGTTAACTATAACTGAGTAATTTCAGAGGATTAAAGTTTAAATGTAATGTTTTAACTGAAAATGTCACCTTTGACGTCACTTTACCCTTTGATTCAGTGAATTTTGATTTATTTTTTTTCAAAGTAAAGCAATATTTTATTACCATACCTAAGTAGGCCTACCCTGCACTGTGCACGGCCTTTGGCCCACGGTTGCACAAAATCCCACAGACACCCACCAAACTTTTTAAAAATGTTTTGGTCCCACAGCAACCTCTCATTAATTTTGCTGTACTTCTGCGAATTTTTTACTGAGTGCTGCGAGAGTACAGCGTGTCTGAGGTGATGCTGAAAAACAAATCACTTTGATCCCGATGGGGATGCATCAGGGCAAGTTAAGTAGGTTGGGGTCTGTCTTGAAATGGGTACATTGGAATATAAAAGTAAAATGGGTTCTTGCTGCTTAACATTTAACAAGTTCACCAGGATGTCAGAGTTCAGTAGGTTTGAATAGAAAAGGGGTGTTTTGAGATTAGGGTTCAGCAAAATTAGGTATGATTTCAGGGTTTTTCAGATTCAATAAGAGGAAGTATAGAGGAAGACAGATGATTTTAAGAATTTAATGGAAGAGAGGCAGTTATAGTTTCGATTTGTGCCACAGGATTCTTGAGGCCATAAATATTGACATAAATCCATTAGGTAATAATATTCCATTACAGAAGCTGAAAGAGTATTTAGCTATCTGCTACCTGATTACCCTTGATCCCAGTGCCAACTGGATCAAGGGTACCTCACAGTTGTACCCCTATAAATCCTGATAAGTCCCAGAAAGTTGGTGGAAATGGGCTGTAAAAAGGCAAAACAAGTGGAATTGATGTCCCAAATACCGATTTAGCATATTATGCCTCATTTGTAAGTTAAAAAACTTGGAATAAAAGGTATTTACCTGATGTGGTAAATACCTCACTCTAGGGAAGTGTAATTTACCACATGCGGCAAATACCTCACCTATTCTGCCTGGGTTGTATTGAGGGCTCAGGTATATTACAGACAGTGCTTAGTAATGTAACTACATTAGTAGAAAACAGTTATCATCCACTTGCTTCCCTAAAACTCCATTCTTAACTCTATTTGTTCGTGCCTTTGCTAATGAGGGTCCATACGAAAAGCATTGCACACTTAAAGGCAATGCAACAAGAGTTTTTCAATGTAGCAGGGCTTTTGGCTTAGCTCAAACGCGCTTTGCCAATATTCCGAGAAGAGTTGATCCCATCTCTGATTTGCTTTCCAGTGGGAAAGTCACACATGAAAATATTTCCTCAGCCCATTTCTGTAGTTCAGTATAATGCTGCGTACCACAAAGTACAATGTGGGTCACACAAGAAATGCGACTCAGCTTTATCAAAAGCTACAGTAAAATGCATTTGCTATTTGAATGCACTGTTGCCGGGCTTGAAGATTGTTGATCAGTTATCAACTGCCTTCATCACTCAACAGGAGGCATGTGGTTGTGCGTGGTAGAAAGTCACTTTTGAAGCTTGTGAATACTGTCATCTTTATATTGGCTGAAAGTAAGCGCCTTCCCCTGCCAAGGAAGAGAATTACAAACCTCTGAAAAGCAGAGAGGCTCAAAGGAGAAACCCGGCGCAAAAGTTACCTACGATTACCTCTGTATCTAGTGCTCAGCACTCAAGAATTCCTCTGATGGCTAGTCAAGTAGTCTTTCCTAGTTCCCTTGATGTAATTTAACTACAAAGCAATTAAACTGTGTATTTTATAGCGATTGTGCAGTCTGTGTCATTGACTATATGCAGTAAATGCTGCATTCAAATATTGCAATTGTGAGTCTCTGTCCCAATAAAATATGGTGCAGCACATTCTCGTAATGTGAAACCTTAAATGTTAGTGCTGTTGAATATACAATGGCAGAAGGAGGTTTTAAGCAATGAGCAGTGGAACACTCCTGACCTAAACCTGTTCTCCCCCTCCGAATGCCCACAATTCCAATATGCCTTGAACTTAAGCTGCAGTCCGTGAAAGAGCACAGCAAGACTGAAACCGATCTGGTTTTGCTTGTGTTGCCACTCATGGAGTATTTGATCTGACCGCTCGGAGTGGACTGGTTTCTATTGGATGAAGACGCAGCTGATTTATGTATGATTCCTCTTAGTCTGAAGTGGTAAATTGAACAAACAAAATGATGGACAGGACTAATAACAGGGTAGTTTCTAGTGACTGAGACTAGTTCAAGCATCCCACCAATCACTGTTTCTGTTTTCCCAATCAAATGTACCCCACAACATTAGGATAATTTGCCAGTTTGGTCGTTAGTACTGTCACATGTACACTAAGTGAAACAAACATTTTTCTTGTGTTGCAACCACAAAAGGAGGCTATATGCAATGAACAATAAAACTCTCGTGCAGTGAACCAGTGCTCTCTTTCAAGGAGTTTATGCCATTTAAATGTGTACATCAATGTTTCTATGATTAATCATTGCCCTCTCTGCTGACCGCACAAATACAGCGATCCAGAGAGGCCTCAGAAAAGATGGCAAGTCTTCTAGGTGTCTGGGGTCCCTTGAAGTGCTGGTTTAGGATGGATCTGTTGGCTGTTGAGGTTCTCCATCGATCGTTTATGGCAGTGCTTAATTTGTGAACATAAACATGCCAGTGTCCAAAGCCCTCCTTTTAAACATGCAGCTGCTGCGATTAAATGTGTGAACACGGAATACTGAGGCACCGTAATCCTGAAGCCATCTCGGGCCTCTTCAATCCATTTAAAGCCATTCCCTACCCCTTCAGTTCACTCTTGCAGCTTTCTTCCATTGTGATGCTTTTTTCGTTTTCTCTTCCTCCATCTTTCCCATACGTACCTTTTGCTCAGAGTAAATGCTTGAGGCAGAAAAATAAGTGGCGGCCCTAAAAAATAAGTGCCAGGGCTCTGCACCAGGAACAACAAGCACAAATTAAGCACTGGTCTGTGGACAGTTAAGCATATGGAGCACAAACCACAGAGTACCACAATGCATTTTAGGGAAATATTTGACACATGGTTTGCCACTATTAGGGAACACACTGAGATAAAGCTCACACCCATAGCACATGTGCGTGTATATTTTGTATATCATCGGCATTTCATTTTAAGGGATCTATGCACGATCACATGGTCTAAGGTTCAAATCCAGGCAGGTCAACTCAGCCTTTCATTATGCTGAGGTTGACAAAATGAATTCCATTATGTTGATGACATTAAACATCCATTATTTATCAATAGCACCAAGAGTCTACCAAGGGATATATGTGTTATGAACAAATCCAAATGTTATGTTGTGTCAAAGGTTCGAATCAAGGCAGGTCGACCAAGCTTTTCATTATGCTGAGGTTGACAAAAATAATACCTTTGTGTTTATGACAATAAACTCCATTGTTTGTCATTAGTGCCAAGAGACCACCAAGGGGTGAATGGGAGCTGAACAAATCCACATTTAACGTTATGGCACTCCTTTGCACCTTACGATCTTAGTGCTACTATTGAAATCACAGAGGCTGCAACATTCTGAATTATTACAACCATCTTCTTTCACTGCTAAAATTCCAAAACTCGACTAACCACTAACGTTGGATGCATGGGTAGCATGCCACTTTCCATAAAGATGTTCACTGCCTCATCAGGGTTAAGAGCTATATAGATTCAATTTCAGTTCAGTTCAAAGGGACACATTTACCTTCTCATAGCCTTTTAACCCTTAAACAATTCTCACTTTGTGGCTGTTGCTATCTTCATGGACTCAGAAAATTAAGCAAATCAATAAACACAGCAGTTTCAGAATGTGGAATGCATACACCCACAGCAGACAATAAAGAGACTTTCACTTGGAAACAAAAGTGTACATTTATGCATCGAGCATGTAAAATATATATTTAATAATATACATAACTAGGATCGTTGGTCACTGTTGGTTTGAAGAACCTCTGTTTTGGAGTCACAACAGATTTGATACTGCTTACATAAGCATGTAGCAAGAGAATCAGCTGATTGCTAATAATCTGAAGAAAAGACAATGGAAACCTTCAACATGCTACAGCACATACTTAATGGTTTGAAATCTCCAGTCAATTAGAAGCACTGGTAATCTAGCCCAAACTATACTTAATGAGTTGCCTTGGATGGCAGGTGTATGCCAAAACTTGGATCCTGCAACTGGCCAAGTCACACGGACTTAAACTGCACCTTATTGATGACACTCTTTGGACGGGGTGTGTTCTAGAAGGTCTGTTTGAATGGTATTCCACCTAAATATCAACTCAAAAATATAATGTTACCATAATATCATGGTCAAAATATTGTGACAACAAAAATGTCATGAACAGAAAATTAACCGTATTTCTTCATTTATTTTTTCCAACAACATTTAAGTTTAAAATATTGTTTTGTAATTTTCTGTTATGTTGTTTTATTGTAGTTTACATGTGTTTTATTTCAGTATGTTTTTAAAAATTTATTTGTAATTCTTTTACAAAAAAATACTTTTGCAACATCAAATCTTTTGGGTTGCAGTTTTTTGGAAGTGAAGGGGCGGATTGTGTTTTTAAATTATGCAATAAATTCAAAACTGTAAGCTTTTATGTATTTTGGCTTGAAAATGTTTTTTCATTATCATACACATATTTTTGCTTTTCTTTGTGTCTTTTATTTTAAAGTTTTATTTGTAATTCCAACACATTTGTAAGTTTAGCAAAGTCATTTTAATTACTTTTGTGTATTTTAAGATGTTTATTTGAAATGTAGTGTTTCTAAGTTTTTTAACATTTGTAAATAACTTAAATGTGTACTTATGTCACTTTAATGTATTAAATTTGCTCCCTGAAATGTGTGCTTTTTCTCCAATGCTTGTTAGACTGGAGTTAGAATAGCAAAACTGTCCCTCTCCCCCTAAAAATTATTCACATCCCCATTGTTTGGTAAAGTGAAGTCAGAAAAGTAAATCTGCTCCACTCCCTCTGCTCAATGTAAACATGAACCCAATATTTATTAGACTGAGATTAAAATTGTAAATCTACACTCCCCCCATTCCCAGTGAGTGCTCTTTCCTAAATGTTTCTTAGACTGGGGTTAGAATAGTAAATCCTCCCCATGCTCATGTATGCACTTCCCACAATGTAGGTTAGACTGGAGTTAGAGTGTTGGACCTGACTTCCTAATTCATGCACTTTTCCCAATGTTTGGTAGATTGGAATTAGGATTTTCGATCTATCCTCCCCCTACATGCTCACTTTCCCTATGGTTGTTAGAATGGATTTAGAACAAGAAATTCTCCCCCCCCCCCAGTGTGCACTTTCCACAATTTCTAAATTAGAGATAGAATAGGGAATAAACCCCAACAGTGTATTCCTTGTCACTGAGTTTGTTAAATTGCAGTTACAATAGTAAACTTTATCCTCTTATTCCAGCAATATACCTTAATGTTTCGGGAATTGTAATTATACTAATGTCATTTATTGGTTTATTTATTAATGCTTTTGGATTGGAGTTTGGGTACTACATGCAACTAGACTTTTAAATATATTTAAAGCATACTTAATTTTAACAAATGTTTTAGTTCATTTCATTTCTTTTGATTACTTTTCTCTTTCCCCTTATGGATTTCTAAATTATTTTCTATTTTTGTCATAATGTTTAGTTTTTTTAAAATGCTACATGTTGCTACATAATTTCACACAAATCTTATAATGGTGTGTAATATATACAATATGATAATTTTTAAAGTATGAATTATTATACATGTTTACATTGTGATTTATTATTTAACAAAAAGTAACTAGGTTATATTTAAATTAAAATTAGCTGTTTGTATTTGCATAATAAATGTACTTTAATCTGTAATTTAACATCATTTCATTTAAATTAATTTCATTATTTAAAGATAGAAAATAAAATAACCTAATGCTTATATGTACTTACCAGTATACTGTTGTTATCTTTGAGCATGATATTTTGGTAGTCAATATCTTTGTACTTTACATTATAAGTATGTAAAGTCAATATTTTGGTTGTCAGTGTTTTCACAACAATAATTTTGAACCACAATATTTTTGTGACCATATAGTCTGTCATATAGCTGTCTTAACTGTCCTTACTGAGACAAGGAAAATACATCTTTGCATATAGTTGGACCGTGCCGGTGATGTTAAATTCAAGCCTTACATTCATCTTTTTTTGTTTTTTACATTAAACATATCATTGAGCACAAACTGGCAATATGAAACAATTACATTCTTTTATTAATCAAATGTATAGTTGATGAATTAGACTGTATTCTGTGTTCATTGTTTGGTAATCAACTTGAAATTAAATTTCATGTGTGCTACTACAAAATACCATTAACTGCTATTATGAAAAGATGTGTTTAGTAAAAAAAAAACTTAAAAGACTTACCTTGTAGACACTTGAGGTGTGTTGCTTAAATTCTAATTATTTCTGCAACACCTGCTGGTAAAAGAAGAGACATGGTTATTTGCAGAGTCCCATGAATGTGTTCAGTGCTGCACAAGTTATTTGAAAGTTCAGGTAACTGACAAAAAAGGCACACTCAATAAAACGCAATAAAACACATACTCAATAATGGAGGTGTACTTTATGGAACTAAATTGAGTGCATGGAATGCTATAAGTATGTTTAATGTCAAAGTGTAATTTAGGGGAAATGGCATGGTATTTTAGTGAAATGTGCCAGAACTAATACTGTTTCATGAAAGAGTAGGTTTAGAACTGGAAATTGTAATTTATATGCTAAACAGTAAGGTAGATAGCCTATCATTGACAGACATCAATCGGTGATGGAATATGTAGGCAGAATTGTGATCCTCTGTTTTCTTTTTGGGGTGAAATACTATTATATATTAATAAGGGGGAAACAATGCCTAGTGCATATTGTTTGCCCATAACGTTTTGTGGAAGTTCTCAGGCTTTCCCAACTTTGGCATGGGATCTAGTTGGACTTGTGCAGGATCACTATGAAAGTGCTATGTGTCATGCCTGTCTGTGAGCTTTATTTTATAGATATAAAGTAGCCAGGTAGAATGCAAGGAAAAATAACAGCGAAAGCCAGAAAATTAAAGACTTCTAAGAGAGACAGAATAGTAGCAGTACACAAACAGACTACTCCTGGGTAGGTTGAGCTCATAAGGTTTCCCTTATTGCAATAGTACAAAGTGATTTATTTTCTCTAGAAAAACATTAGTGAAGGTGTACTATAAAATAACAGTGAACACACATAACACATAGGCCCTCATTATAACCCTGGCGGTCAAAGACCGCCAGGGCTGTTTTGGAGTTTGCACCGCCAACAGGCTGGCGGTGCAAACTCGCGTATTACGACCGCGGCGGAAGCACCGCGGTCAGACCGCCGGGACCGTGGTTTACCGCCATGTTGGTCCCGGCGGATTTAATCCTCCAGGGCAGCGGTGCTTGCAGCGCTGCCCAGGGGATTACGAGTCCCCCTCCCGCCAGCCTTTTCATGGCAGTAGGAACTGCCATGAAAAGGCTGGCGGAAAGGGGAGTCAGGGGGCCCCCTGCCACAGCCCCATGGAGCTTTTCACTGTCTGTATAGCAGACAGTGAAAGGCGCGACGGGTGCAACTGCACCCGTCGCACCACCGCTACACCGCCGGCTCCATTTGGAGCCGGCTCCCATGTTGCGGCCGACATCCCCGCTGGGCCGGCGGGCAGAAACTCGGTTTCCGCCCGCCAGCCCAGTGGGGATGTTGTGATGGCCACCTTCGGAAGTGCGGCCGCATTGGCGGCTGCGCTGCGGTTACAACTTGACGGGCGGCGGTTGCCGCCCACCAAAGTTGTAATGAGGGCCATAATATTTATCATGTTCTTCATTTTTCACTTGTATGTCATCATTATGTATTTTAACAGATTTGACTTTGTGAAATGTATGACGGAAATACAGCGATGGTTCAGTAATTATTCTCCAACCCAGAATTCTGATCTCAGTGCAAATATGTGCTAGTGTGGGAATTAACATTTTTATCCAATTCATAATCAGAACCTTTGAGTTATCAAAACAACCCCACTTGTACTGTTCCTGTCTACAATATCACCCTAAACTGAATGCAGTTGGGATGTTAACTAAGCTAACAGTCCATTTGCTCACCTGCCTAGAATGAGAGAGCATGGAGTGGGGAAAAGATGACATGGAGAAGTAGGAGTTCACTGACACATTAAGAGAATGTGTAAGGGAACAAGTGAGTAGTGGAGGAGATTATGGAAAGAGTAGAATTCAACAAGAGGTCCTGGAGCAAGCATAATGAGTGCCTATGATCCAAGGGATGGTACAGGTAGAAAATAATTTTGGACAAATATTGCAGTCTATTTGGAACTACTTTCTCGGCCTCAAAGGATCTCTGAAATACAGTAGATATGTAAATTTGCATGTTCAAGGAATATGGACTTGTATATTAAATGATGTATTTTTGAAAACACTAATGCACTGACAGATTTGTTTTAATTATAATTATATATATATATATATATATATATATATATATATATATATATATATATATATATATAATATGTATATATAACCTACTGATGGTTATAGTTAGAACCTAGTAGTTTCCATAGGGAAAGCCTTTTTTTGTTTTTCCAATCCCCACTGTGCACGGTTGATGGATGTGCATGGCGTTTGGTTATATACCTATGGGGTGGTGTGGGGTTGAATGCCTACAGGGGTTGGCCACAGGGCTTGGCCACAGACCAGGCCCTTCAGCTAACCCCCAACGTGCACGGGCCAAGGTCATGCTTGGTGGTGTTTGGATTAATTTAAGGTAATTTAATATTACTTAAAGGTAAAGAAAAACATAGAAATTCATTGAAAAAACAAACAGAGGGACGTTATAGCTACAAAATAGAGTAAAAAAACCTAGGAACTCACAAAAAATACAAAGGTCACATGGGTTATAGTTAGATTCTAAATTTAAATGCACAAAACTATATAAATTCAGCTTTTAAAGTTAGAGTTATTTCAAGTAACTGTAACTCATGCCCAAAAGCAACTATAACTAGAACCCTCACCATGCACTGCTACTTACCCCACATATTGAATCACTAATGACATCTTCTATGATGTGATTCATAATATAACTGCAACATTTGCAAAAAAGTTAGTGCTGAGAAAACTGTGCATGGCGGGTCATGGTTCGGATGTTAAGAACAGATTGATTAAAGAAATTTCTAAAACAGATCAACTCAGTTGGAAAGATTAAAGAGACAGGTGACTGGCATTAGAAGTGTAAGGATACAAATTTAAAGAATAACCAGTGATGCATGGCAAATGATCTACAAATACTTTATTGGATGAGACAATACACCGGAACAAAGTAACCAAATAACAATATAGCAGCAATGGATGAAAGATTAGCGAAATGGGAACAGCCAGTAGCTTGCACATTTAGCAAAGAGTGGAGCAAAGTAGGGAGTGTGGAAAGCAATAGACAGACATCCAGAGGGAAAACCCCAGTACAACAGGTGAGTGATTTGGAGAAAGTATATAAAATGGATTCAAAGCAATGGTGGGAAATGACCTCTCTAAAGTCGTATTTGGAACATAAAAGAATACCAAGGGGCCTGAGAACAATGTTGCTACCAATATATGAGGACATGGGTGAGGACCTTATTAAAGAATGGTGAGATAGCACAGAGGAGTGCTCAATAAAATGACTGCATACACTAATAAGATATCTCTAAAGAAAGATGGAAGAGCAGACAGCAATAGTAGAAACAATCATGAAGGAGTTGGAGAAGTATAAGGATGATGCAGCAGTATAAGGCTCATTAGTCAAGATGGAAACAAATTTGCATGAATAGAGTAGGAAATAATTGAAAGAAAACTCCACAGGTTTACTAGGTACAAGCTTGACTACCAATACAGGCGCATCTACACTTCTGCTAAGAAACTTGACCAACTAAGGATAAAAAGGAAAATGGATAATCCTGTCAATGAAAAAGTCAGCGAAAGTGGAGGAAGTTCAAATGCAGGCTCAATTGTGGATGAGACCCCTATGGAGTGAATGTATTTTCACAAGGAACTACGTATATTACGTATGACTAAGCAACAGATAGGAGGAGGTGGAATGCAAAGAAATCAGGGACGAGATGGTGGAGGACAAGGAAGGGCAAAAGAAAGACGAAGAGGGAGAGACAGAGGGTGGAAATAAGGACCTTGCTGATGGATACTCATTACAGACCGCAAGATAAAACTGTTGGTCATAAACCTCTCACAATTACAACTAACCCCAGTTCAAGAAAGAATTCTGAATCTGGAATTCACATTCTGCCCGACGACACTCCCAGACTTTATTGATGTTAGAATTGAGATATACAAATACATCAGGAAATTAAATCTACATAACACTTTCAAATGAGACTAAAGAAACCCACATCCATTGGATGTATGGAATATAGAACCTCTGGGTTTGAAATAAACAATGTTCCAGAATTGTTGGAAATTTGTGGGCTAGAGAGTGCTAGAGGATACTATTAAACTAATCCCTAATGAGAACTGAAGGAAGATCTCAAATATGGAAGTTACGATGACTAGTAAAATATTAACACAGGAAGAAATTGACAATGGCTTCGGAAATCAAATGGAATTCATCACATGTGCCACCATACAAAGTGCATGCAAAATGAGATCCAGATATTGCCCCCAATTACAACCTGGTAATAAAATTGATATTTTTCATGAATTGATTGTGGATGATTGTTACCCTTTGGCTAAGGGGGGAACACAGTGCTGATGGACAGAAGTGCCTACTTAATATAGGCACAGCACCAACTGAGTTACAAACGTTTACCCCACAATTTAATGAAGACAATGGAAAAAGAGTTTAATCAGAAATTATCGGTTTAGTATGAAAAGGACTTGCTAGATTGGGACGAGTACCAGTATCTATGAACTGAGCATGCCTCGGTTGCCCCCATTTATTTCCTACTTAAAGTCCATAAGGATTTAAAAATGCCACCTGGTAGACCCATTATCAGCTCTTTGGGGGCTCTGTTGGAAAAGTTCTCTAGGTATCCTGATTTGTTCCTTCAACCCTATGTCACTGGCTTACCGCCCTACCTTAGGGACTTCACTGACTTTTGGAAAAAATTAGATTGAAGTCAGAGTACACCATGATAACACTTAGGCCCTCATTCCGACACTGGCGGTCATATACCGCCAGGGCCGCGGGTGACGGAAGCACCGCCAACAGGCTGGCGGTGCTTCCTTGCCCATTCTGACTGCGGCGGTAAAGCTGCGGTCAGAAAACCGGGTCCGGCGGTTTCCCGCCGGATTTCCCCCGGCTGGGCGAATCCGCCATGGCAGCGCTGCAAGCAGCGCCGCCATGGGGATTCTGACCCCCTTACCACCATCCTGTTTCTGGCGGTTTTTACCGCCAGGAACAGGATGGCGGGAATGGGTGTCCTGGGGCCCCCTAACACGGCCCCAGCATGCTTTTCACTGTCTGCCTAGCAGACAGTGAAAAGCGCGATGGGTGCAACTGCACCCGTCGCACACCTGCAACACCGCCGGCTCCATTCGGAGCCGGCTTCAGTGTTGCAGGCCCCTTTCCCGCTGGGCCAGCGGGCGCTACCTTAGGTAGCGCCCGCTGGCCCAGCGGGAAAGTTGGAATGGCCCCAGCGGTCTTTTGACCGAGGGGGGGCCAAATGGCGGTTCCCTCCAGGCAGGCGGCAACCGCCGCCCGCCGGGTCAGAATGACCCCCTTAATGTGGTATCTCTCTATACCACAATTAATCATGAGGATGGCATTCGGGCATGCAAATATGTTTTGCGAGACAGGTCAATTGAATACTTGAAACACACAGATTGTGGTGGAGATGCTGCAATACTGCTTGACCTATAGTGGGTCATTACGAGTTTGGCCGTCTTTTGGGAAGACAACCACAGTGGCGGCTGCCAAAAGACCACCATGTTGATGGTAATCTGACTGCAGTATTAAGAGTTACAATGTGAAGTTCACCAAAAAATAGCCACATTTTAGAAACTGCCAGGACACTGGAGGATGGAAAAGAGGCGGTTCTACCACCAGCCCGGCAAAAATCCTCCCATCAGATTATGATCCAAAAATCATGACAGCGGCTCTTCCATGGTGGAAAACCATTGGCGATGCAAACCGTGGTGGTCTCCACTTACATTACACTGAACACAACACCACAGTGGATAGTCTGAAAATCGCACATTTGACACACACCCACACACTCGTCACACCTACACACTCCACTATATATCACACTCATAAACAACCCACAACCCTTTCCCATCAAAATGCCGACACAGCCACAGAGGGGCAATAACCAACACAGATTTCCTAAAACAACTTTTGGAACCTATACACATTTCACCACGCATACGTTCCACACCTGCACAACACACATTTTACTTTTACACACAACACACAACAACCATCACCCACTCACATCACAGCACCTATAACTCATCACTTATATTTTTTGCAGCCTTTTTCTTTTAACACTACCTCACCGTCTTTACCACCACTACCATGTCCCCACAAAAACACCCACATTTCATTGATGATGAGTTAAGGGTCATGCTGGACAAAATTGTCAGGGTAGAGCCATATCTGTTTGAAGCACAGATCCAGCCAAACACCAATAGCCAGGAAAATAGAATTGTGGCAAAGAATAGACAACAGGGCGAATGCGGTTTGCACCTATCCACGCACAAGGGAGGACGTTAGAAAGGGGTGGAACGACCTCCGGGGAAAAGTGCGTTCAATGGCATCCAGGCACCACCCGGCGCTACTGAAGACTGGTGGCGGGCCCCCACCTCCTTCCCCTACTTTCACATCTTGGGAGGAGAAGATCTTGAACATACTGCATCCTGATGGCCTGACAGGAATACCTGGGAGAGTGGAGACTGGTAAGTCCCCACAACATTCATGTGCCCCAATAGTTTTGTCCTGCATGCTCCCTCACCACCTTACCCAACCTCAGCTAAAAAACCACCCATCACTCCTCTGTCCAAATCTCCTAATACCCCTTTCTGGCATGCCACATGTCACCTAACCTCATCTCTAACTCATCAGGCAGGTGTGTGTGCTTACGGTTGCTGTGGTTGTCATCATTGCAGATTCCAAAGTCTTTGGGCAAGCAGGAGCAGCAGGAAGATGTTTCGTTTAGGCTCCATGGTGACTCCAGACGAGTATGACTTCCTGATGGTGGGCGTCTTCTTTTATGCAGTTGGTTTCAGCCTGGGTTTCCATGGTGGTGCGCCGGCGGAGGAAACCTTGGTGGTGTATAACCTTGTTATCTGTCTGGCGGAAACATGGTCTCCGCTGGCCTGCAGGTGACTACTGTCATCTGTGGCAGCCAGACCACAGTGGCTGTGGCGGTGGTTTGGCTGTGTTCTGTACTGAACACCACCAATGTCATAATTTGGCAGTCTTCTCCGCCAGCCTGGTACATGGCAGTCCTGAGACTGCCAAACTCGTAATGAGGCCCATAAAGTGTTTGTATTCAATAATCAGTATTGTTTGCAGCAACAGGGAACAACCATGGGCACCTCCATCGCCTCAGCCTAGGTGAATTTGTTTATGGGGTGGTGGGAGAAGGAGGTCGCCTGGGCTGACAGTAATGACATGTACATGGAGAATGTTAGATTTTGGTCTTGCTCTATAGATGACGTTATCCTGTGGGAGTGAGAAAGTTCACATCTGGTGGAATTTATTAAAAGGCTCACTTGTAATAATTGTGAATATTCAATTAATTGCAACAATCAGCAAAACACACTGTGAATTCGTTGATGTGGAACTGAACGTCCAGGACAACAAGTTAGTAAGAACAATACACAGAAAGTCCCCAACTATCAACTCAATATTACATGGGAATAGTGGCGATCCTGCAGTTTTAAAATGGAGCATCCCAGTGGCCAAATGTTGAACGTGAGGAGGATTCGATCCACTAATGATGAATTTGAAATGAAAGTAATCAAGACGATTGAAAGATTTATCCATCAAATGTACCCACTGAGTGTACTGAAGGATGCCAAGGAGATGGCCAGTATGGAAAACCAGGGAACACACATTGCATCAAATAAAGAGGGACTCGGCCGAAAACAAAGATGAGGTAATAAAAGCTTTTTTTGGAATTTAATTCAGCACAATCAAGTGTCAAAAGAATCTTGCAAAGAAATTGTCATATGTTATTAAATGATGAGCATTTACAAGAGTCCTTGGCAACAGCCTCAGGATAACATCCAAAAAACACAAAATCATTGTGGAACATCCTAACATGAAGCTACCTGGAACCTATAAAATAAGGGAGTTGTTTGACTAGTATGATGGGTGGCTTTGTAAAATACATTTCCTGCAAGGCGTCCCAGTGTGGACTGAACCAAAAACCATATCGGACATATGAAGGCCGTGTCATCCCAATACGAGATAGAATAGCATGCAATACTTACCACATGATATACGTGTTATAATGTGATTGCAATAAACTATATTGGCAGTATGATCAACAGGCTAAAAGTGAGAATATTGCGATATATGCAGGCCATAAACAATGTTGATATATGATATTTGATGGCCTGTAATTTTGAGAAGTATCATGATCGCTCTTTGGTTGGGTACAAATTCTATAACTTGAAACACATAAAGAATCATGCATGAGGCGTTGACAGGGAAAAGGAGCTGAGGAGGAAGGAGTTAAGGCTTATTGTGATACTGGGTACTGAGGTCACATGGGGCCACAATATGGATGCAGAGCTGCATGTACATTTATGAATTTTGAATAATGTGGAAGAATATGGAATCCTAGTGACAACTCCCTATTAGTACCTGTCACTCCATACCAATCCATAAGGCATCATGTTCATGAGAATGGTACCTCCCATTATAAATTGGTAGTTCACCTATTCTGTTTGATCGATACAATGACAGGTTCGTATTATGAATGTACATATGCACAACTTCATTCCGGGGAAAAGTGTATGAAGGCTGATTAAATGCACAGAATGAAATCAAGTTATTGCATTGCATTCTATGTGTTGATTTTAAGCACATTGGTCAAATGTCAATATGGTCTTTTTGTTATGTTTATGGGCTTTTCCTATAATTCATTTGTGCACATGTCACTTTATTTGGCCTTCGGAAATTAGGAATTCGAAGTAATACGATGTAATACGATGCACTTGCACCTTCGCACATATTACTTTCCTATGTTTTAGTGAATGGAAATTCAGGGGACGCATTTGGAATAAAGGAATAATGTGGATGAGCGGTAGGAACAGGAGGATGCCCTTGCACTGCAGCATATGTCACTTTAATATGCATTGATGAAATAAAAATAACAGGGGACGCCCTAGGACAGAGCAATGATATGGGTATCAAGTTAGTCTGATAGGCTGGCTCGATTGGAGCTGTCAGCTACAATACATTTTGGCACATGGCACTTTACCCAGTCTATAGAAATGAACTGCTAGAAAGTATATAATATATCTGCACTTTAGTAGTATTACTTTATTACGTTCCATTAAATGGAACGGCGATGGATGCCTCTGTAATGAAGGAATAGTGTGGATAAAAGACAGGAATATTAAGATGCTTTTGCATTGTGGCAGGGGACACTTTAATATACCCTGATAAAACAAAATTAACAGGGGATGTCCTAAAATAGGGAAACAATACCAGCACTTTTCATCAAATAAATTTACTATTTTGAGATATGTGGGGTACATGAGATAGGAAGGGGTAGAATCACACCTTCTATATGATTGGTGTTTGAATACGAATTGGACTTGTGTTCCTGGGGTAACATTGGGAAATGTGCAACATGTGTATAAGTTAGGACATGAACAAAAATGCATGAAACATACTACATGCATATGATAATTGTATGATGAGATCCAGTGGAAGGTATATACCTGGGGGATGTAACAGTGGTGTGATGGAAGATTTGAAATATACAAAATTAAATGAGTGTAATATAAATTTAGAATTTTAATGTGGCACTGGACACTTTATATCAAAGAAATGACAACAAACTTTAGCTCCCGGCACAACATTGGGAAATATGTAATATGTGTATACGTTAGGACATCTGCAAAACTGCAGAGAAACATACCACATGCATATGACAACTGTATGGTGGGATCTAGTGGAAGGTATATACCTGGGGAATGTAACTGTGACATGATGGAGGCTATGCAACATACAAAATGAAATGAGTGCAACATACATTTTGAAACCATGAATTTTGAATTTGAATGTGGCACTAGACACTTTATGTGAAAGAAAGGACAATAAGATCAACTGAGTGGGAAAGAAAATGTATGAATTGGATGTCACAATGAAGATCTCGGAAAAGGTGTACAGTACTAATGAGTATGCTAATAGTGGTGTGTGAAATTAAATGAAGGAGTGTATAATTCAATTTGGAATGTTGCAATGATAACCTGAATGAGGTTTGTGTTATTGCATTCACAATGTCATGTAAATAGCTGCACTGGTAAAGAGTTAGAGCATGAATTGTCACAGCGGTGAGAAGGAGTCACCATTTTGAGGAGTTAACCATTCTAGTGGTCAAATGGGTAATGAAATGGCGAAAGAAAGATGGCAATAAAAAGAAGTTTCATGAGCCATGATGGTTGTATAGGCCCAGTAGAAGGCAACACACTGAAACACATCAGCCTGTAATACCTTATTTTTGTATTTTCATTCATTTGCATTTGGAGTTTTGATTTTTGTCAAAATAAATCATTTATATACACAAAGAAGATGGCTATGAAATGCTTGGTGCCACCGTATTGCATGGTTGTGAAGCAAGAAAGTTTGGGAATATATATATCTAAGGGGCCAGAGTAGTGACACCCTGGTGCTAGGCTCCGAGAGGGACCCCAACAGGGCTTAAAAGCATTTTTTTAATGGTGGAAAAATACACTGATGGATCTGCAGATTTTTCCTACGTTTTTTAAAATAACAGATATTTTCCTGCCCTTTTAATGAAGCCCTTGGGTGGGCTAAGTACTGGGGGCATGTCAAATACTAAGAAGAGGGTGCATGAGTCCCCCCACCTGGACTTACCAAAGTCCTAGGGACTGCCACCTCCACAGGGCCAAACTAATAAGGTATGTGGGGAGGCTGCCCGCCCTCCTGCAGCTCTGGGGGCTGCCAACTCCCTGGGGTTTTAAACAAATTCAATGCGAGGGGCTGTCTGGTCCCCCTGCAGCACTGGGGACCCCCAGCTCCCCGGGGCTTTCCATAAATTTAATGCAGAGGGTCTGCATGGCACCCCACAGCCCCAGAGACCCCCACCTCCCAGGGGCAATGATTTAATTGTAAGCAGATGTGCTGCGTGGGCTGCCCACAGCCCTGGGGCCTCCACCCACCTGGGGCAAATATACAATATTATGCGGGGTGCCGTGCGGCCACCTCACTGGGGCAGAATCAGCAAAGAAATGCAGGGGGGCCACTTTGCAACCCCGCAGACCTGGGGACTACCATCTCCCTGGAGCAGGTTGTGCAAATAAGTGCACCCCCCCCCACACCACCAGGGACTGCCACCTCCCCAGTGTAGAATTTCCAAATAAATTTGGGGGGTGGGCACCAGGCCCCCCTGTGGCCCCAAGGACTGCCTCTTTCCCAGGGCCATGAATTAATTGTAATCAAGGGCCCACGCAGTCCCCTGCAGCCCCAGTGACTGCCATCTCTCTGGAGCAATTTTCCAAAGAATTGGAGGTGGGGCCACCCAGCCTCCTTGCAGGCCCAGGGACAGTTATCTCCCAGGGGCTAAATTTCAGTAAGATAGGTTGCCTGTTTCTGACCCCCAGCCCTGGGAACCACCATCTCCCCGGGGCTGTATACAACATTGGAGAGGTGCCACACTCTATCTATCTATCTATCTATCTATCTATCTATCTATCTATCTATCTATCTATCTATCTATCTATCTATCTATCTATCTATCTATCTATCTATCTCTCTCTTTCTCTCTCTCTCTCTATATATATATATACATATATATATATGTATATATACATATGTGTATATATATGTGTGTATATATATATGTATTCCACAACAGTAACCTGAGAAGAAATCTGTGCATTGTCTGAAAGCAAATGTTTGATATACATACATGCATACACATAAGTGTATATATATATACATATGTGTATGTATATCAAACATTTGCTTTCAGACAATGCACAGATTTCTTCTCAGGTTACTGTTGTGGAAGGCTGGCAGGTTGGTGATGTTGCTTTTTGTTATCCAACAGCATTCTGATCCATACAAGAGTGTGGACAGAACACAGCTCTGGTAAAGCTGTTGTTTGGTGTTCGTTTTGTATTGTGATTACCTCCACACACTGTTCAACATCTTAATAGAATTTCTGGCCTCATTCAGTCTGCTTGTGATGTCATTGCCTGCCCTCCATCATGTCTGATAGTACTGCATAGGTAGGTGAAGACTTCAGTAATGGTTAGGCCCTCTCCATCCATTTTGACTGTTGAAGGATTTGGGTTGTTGAGTGGCATAACCTTTCATTTCTTCGTACTGATGTTCAGACCCACTTACTGTGTATAGATGTTGAGGTGAGAAGTCTTTTCTTGCATATGTGGATGTCTGTGAGATAGCAAGGCTAGGTCATCAGCACAGTCATGGTCCTTCAATGAAGAGAAAAAGGTCCATCTGATGTTTCTGGCTTTGCCTTCAGTTGTGTGCTGCATCACCCAGTGGATGACTGTTGTGGATGAGATTGTAGAGCAATGCTGCCATCATGCATCCCTATTTCACACCTGTCTTGACTTTAAAGCTATATCTCTCACCTTGCAGATAAAATGATCATAAAAGCTACTGAACAGGAGAATTATCTGCTTAGGTACATCATAGTCTCTCAGTACACTCAAGAGGCGGTTGCAGTGGACACTCTCAAAGGCTCTTTTTAGGGCACTGCAAAATATTGCAATGGCACAACCATAGTGCTTGTAATCCGGTTGTAATAGCCACATTCAAATGTATTGGTAGCATTAAACACCCTGATGAACTCAAGTACATATCTCATAAGAAGATAAGGTCTGGAGGATTAGGGCCTTGGGTGCACCGCAACTCAGACCTTAAATGAAAAGGGAACATAATTTAGCGACATTTACCCTTATGGGCAACCTGTGTGCCTGGAAATGGTGACTGATTCTGGTGAATGTTACTAATATATTTTACTGATTTATATTAATAAATGTTGAAGACCAGTACTTGATCCATGAATTGGTGATCATTACTTGTACTGAAAATTTCACTGACCCATTGAAGTTGTATTTGCTTTCTTACAACCTGAAAGAGATGGACCGATTCAAGTGTGTGAAATTTCAGGAGTTTCAGATAACCAAGAGAGACTGAATTGGGAAAACATTGGTCAGGATGTATAAAAACAATAATTTATCATCGCACTGACTCCAACCACTACACCTATTTAAAATATTTTATTCATATAAATAAATATAAGCATAAATTAGTAGAAAGCAAGACTTCTTAGCACCTACATATGAAGTAACAGAATGAAATGTCAAAACCACCTGTAGGACATTACAGAAAGATTTGAAGCCAGACCGCTGACTTATTACGTTTTTGGAAATTCATGAGGAGATTCTCATATTTGCATTTAAACTTACTACAACTTCGAATAACAATATGAGAGCAAATATTGTAACTCAGAAGCATAGAGTCCTGTAGCCATTGGCTTATTTTGTTGTGAAATCCTTGCAGACTGGCCAGAGACATTGTCAATTACATCTTGGCTCAGTCTACAGAAGTATTTCAGTCTATGCATATTTCAATTGGCTGTTTGGCTGTGTCCTTCCTCCTTCATTATACTTCATGATGAACTATCTTATAGTCCCTGACTGACGAGCTATCACTGGCGAGAGACCGCTGACTAAAACATCAGAAAAATAGATATTGCTTTATTTTCTGTTGATTCCATTTTTCAGACACTTTTGTCAGCAATCTGCTTAAACGTCAAACCTATTAGTCAGGAACATTTATTCAAGGAAACCAATAGGGAAGTAGAAGATTGTCATTCACTTTGATAGGGTTTGTGATGAAATGATCTTCAATAGCCAATGTAAGAAAATTCAGTGTAAGGCTTTCAAAATACAACACTGCTTCATCCTTGCGTCAGTCACAAACATTTTGTTATATCATATAATTGGCCTATTTCTGGCTTACTTTTTTAATTCAGTAGTTCGGTGTACTACAAGACTAAGACACACCTAGTGACAGCAAACTTTAATTACCAGCGTGTCTTTTTTTATTTCTGGAAACAATTCCCCAACTAACAGTGGTGTGGCCCTCTGACTGAGGAGTACAGTGATTTTCCACTTTTTGAAGTGATTTGGTGGCTGGACAACAATGTCAACCCTTGGAGGTTTCAGGGCTTCAGCTAGTACAACAGCTTAATATAGTTTGAAAACATTTGCACTTGAACAATCTACGTAGTTCAAAGTGATTGAGAAACATTTTCCTAAGCAACAATTAAAATACTGTGATATGTCTTCTTAGTTCCTAATTATCAAGAGTGAAATATGACTAAGACATTTTTTGGCTTACAATTTTGGGTAATAATGAACTTCTACGTATAGATGGTGAAACTGTGTAGTCACCCTTACTTCGGGGACTCAATGTAGCCACACCTAGGAGAGCCAAACAACAGATTGGAGCTTACTAAGGTCTCTGTCATTCTTTCTACACAGCTTGACCATCACTCTCATTATACAGTCTTCTAAGTATAGCCATGTTTCCACCTTTTTCTACTTTACACAATATGTCCTGGACTTTAGATCTTGACATACAGTCCTTAGATATTGCTCTTTGAGAAACAAAAATGCTTGAATCCAGCGCTTCCTCATTTATCATAGGTGTCTTGCCTCTTTGAAGACCTATGGGCCAAAGGGTCACTTCTGGCTTCTGTCATCTTTGGAGACTGACTTTTATTTTGAGCGGCCGAACCTCACGTATAAAGTGACAACTGCTTCTATACTTTGTTTGTTACTACTTTTGATACATCCTAATGGATAACATGAGTGGTGGCATTTCCATACTTGGTCCATCTTGAGTAAGGGAACGTTCCATGTAACTGCTTATATTGGAGCCCTGTATATACAACCCTATTCTACTTAATTGTAGCTTTGAAAAATGTATTGCGTGATGAAACACGTGTTGGCTGCTGTCCTATTATGAATGTAGTGAAGATTGCAGAACTTATCTTCAGTGAAGCATACTATTGAAACATCAACATGAATCCTGACTCTATGGACTTCTAACTTTTTTGGGACTTCTATGGTATCATTGTTTGCTTATGGTACACAGTGGATCCTTTGATTCAATGTGCATTTGCACCCGTGGCAGAAGGGTGCTGGATACCCATAGAGCACTAACCCAAATTATTTTTTCAAAAGGTTTATAACTATGTTATAGCCACTTATTCTTAAGAATATGGAGGTGTGATTGTGTAGCACTACTACCTACCTGTCCACATATTGATATTAAAACTTAAACCCGCATGCCCTACTTTTTAAATATCATGCACCTTGCCCGATTAACATTTAGGGCCTACCTTAGGGGTGACGTATGAGTATTAAAAAATAAGATTTAGGTGTGGCAAAATGTTTATCTTGACAGGATGAAATGACAGTTCAAAACTGTGCTACAGGAAGCAGGGGCAGGCCTGAGACGTGTTTTACAGGACTACTTAAGTGCTTTTGTAGGTGGCACAATGACTGCTGCTGCCCACTAATAGCATTTAATTTACAAGCCCTGGGTACATATAGTATCATTTACTGAGGAAGTACAAGTAAATTAAATGTGGCAATTAGGTGTAGGCCAATTTTACCATGTTTGAATGGGAGGGTACAATCACTTTACTACTAATTAGCAGGGGAAATGCACAGAGTCCTAAATACTAACAAAAAGGAGATCAGCAAAGGAAGGCAAAAATCAGGGGTGACCCTGCAAAAAGGGCCAGGTCCAACACATGTCTTCTGGTAGCACAAAGAAAATGTGCACCTTAACAAACTTGATTCACACAAGCATTCAGATATTTTTGATGCAATTACCAGTTTTGCCCTCAGGAGGAAGAACAGCCTACTCATCAGTGACTTAGTTGACTGAGGGAGCAAAGGAGCAGGTTCTGTTTTGAGGAGGGGTTGAAAACGTCAGAGGGCTACTGGCATATAGAAGCTCTCAAACAGTGACAGTGTTCTGCTAGAAATGAAAATGGTGGCAGAGATGTATGGAAGAGCAGAAAAGAGAGAAATGCAACAGGATAAAAAAGTGTAAGCCAGCATTGTTGCAAGAGAGGGCAATCCTAGTCTTCTGCCTCTGGGGTAAGCAAGAATTTGCTTTATTAAAGGGAGGCCGTGGACAAGTGGACACCACACGATTATTACTACCAGAGGTAATATTTTCTTTCAATATTTGTCATTAGTTTCAGAAGTCGATAGGTAACACGTGAGCTTTTACCCCCTCAGTATCTTTTGCATGGAGACACCTGGGGGGCACAAGGTGACACAAGGCAACGCAAGCCCTTTAGTGGGATTTGCTAAGCCAGGCAAATCCACCTTGCATGACTGCGTGGCTTAGTAAATCCAGAGTAACGCAAGTTAGCGTGAATCACTGCCATGCGTTACCTTGCATTGGAAAAGCTTTCCATGGGTGTCTCCACCCATGGTTTTGATGCAATCACAGATTTACTAGGGTTAGTAAACCTGGGGTTGTGTCAAAATGGTGCACATTTTCAACAAAGATGTAAAGAGGAGAAATATTTTTATTTCTCCTCATTATTTTCTCTTTCTACATGTGCGCATTCTGCAGCACATGTATCAGGAGGACAATACCTCAAAGGATTGTTTTTTGTGCTGGAAGGTGTTAATGTTACTCTCAGAAGTGCAGGTGAGGTGATATATGAGGTCACTTTTACAACTGCAGGTGAGGAGAGGTATACTGACACTCAGAACTGCAAGCGAGTAGTTGTATGTCTGTCTCAGAACTGCCTGTGAAGAGATACATGACATCACTCCATGGAACTGCAGGTGAATAGATACATGGCATCACTCATAACCTCATGTGACGTGATGAACATTACCTTGCTTGCACATTTCATTAAAGGCAGCTCTGAATGAAGGAACAGACGCAAAGTAAGCCTGAATGGCCCTAATATCCTCTTTGTTAACAAGTATGTAATCCTTTATTCTTCTACATGTTCAACCAAGAATAAAGAATTGATGGAGTTGGGTAAACATCTGCCACAAAAGCAAGAACACTTGGATTGAATGTACCACAGGTGCTAATACACTCAAAAGGAACAATAATTTCTATGTTGCCGCCATGACCAGCAACCACATCAACAGCAGCGACCTCCCTGCTAATGCTTCTTCCACAATTAGATTTCTAGAGTCACTACGACCACTGTAACATTCATCTCAGAATTGTTCCACCACCAAGAAATCTATTTAGATTATGTTTGATTGATGAAACATACATATATTTAGGGATAGATTTATTACGTTTTTGTGATGGCCTTGTGCCCCGCAAAACCTAAGTAAGATTTATCAAGCAACTCAAGGCCACCTTTCATGGCCCTGCATGGCTTAATAAATCTGTAGTAACACAAGGCAGTGCAAATCACTGCCTTCCGTTATTCTGTCCCAGGGAGGCGTGACATGAGTAGAGCATGTTGTTCTCACACATCGACCGATGTATTTTGGCGCATTCCCAGATTTACCATTAGTGGTAGACCTGGGAATGACTCAAAATCCTATGTCTTTAAGAGGGGAGGCATAACATGGAGAAATATGTTTATTTCTCCTCGTGTTTTCCTCTTTCTACATCTGCTGCATTCTGCAGCACACACAGACAGAGGAAAATGCCTTTGAGGATTGTTTTTTCTGCAGGAAGGAGTCCCTTCCTGCATAAAAACTATCCTGCTTACAAAGCAGGTCCCCTTTCACAATGGTGCAACGGTGCCTGCGTTGGCATTAGGCATCCAAAAGTGCACTATGGAAAGGAAAGTACAGGAATGCGCCGTATGATATTAAATACGGCACATTCTAGCCCTTTTTCTTTCATGCAGTGCAGCGCATTGCGCTCCATGAAAGTGTGATAACTAAACATGCCCTGGATGTTTAGGATGGTACTCATGCAGGACAACACACTAAGGCCCTCATTATGACATTGGCGGTAAGTCCTGCTTACCGCCATGCTGACTGCCGCCAACATACCGCAGGCGCGGCAGATTACCGCTACCCATATTATGACACACATATAGCAATCCGTCACTATACAGCCACACACACAAGTCCACCAGTCCAAAGGTCAGTGATAAACTGGTGGTACCAAAACCCACACTGTTACACCAACAGAACTACGCCCACAGCATTATGACCCACGAATCATAGCGGCGGACATTCAACCGTGGTAAACTATTGGCGGTACATACCGCCACGCTCAAAATACACATATACATACAAAACAACACTACATTGGACAATTCAAACTACACACACCTGACACACATACACACACCACATCCACACACCCACACCACTATAAAACACACACTACCCACAACCCTTTATGAATAACAAAAATAGCCAACTGAGAGAGAGTGACACCAAGAGCACCCACAGAACCAGAGCCACATAACACCATCACCCATACACCGTCCACGTACCTTACAGCACACACCCCAACACATCACCCCACACACCCTCACACACACCACTCAAACTACATCCATGGCACCACAAAGTCACCCCAGGTTCCCAGAGGAGGAGCTAAGGGTCATAGTGGAGGAAATCATCCGGGTAGAGCCACAGCTATTCGGATCACAGGTGCAGCACACATCCATTGTTAGGAAGATGGAGCTATGGCGGAGAATCGTGGACAGGGTCAACGCCGTGGCACAGCACCCCAGAACAAGGGACGACATAAGAAAGAGGTGGAACGACCTATGGGGAAGGACGTTCTGTGGTAGCAAGACAACAGATAGCAGTACAGAGGACTGGCGGTGGACCCCAACCTCCTCCCCACAACTAACAACATGGGAGGAGCAAGTCCTGTCAATACTGCATCCTGAGGGCCTCGCAGGTGTAGCAGGAGGACAGGACTCTGGTAAGTCAACTCTTTACTACTCTCACCCCTCTACCTGCATGCCGTCACATACCCCACCCCTACCCTCACCCCATCACTCCACCACCTCATATACACCCCACATCACAACCCACCCATCCCAATAGCAAGCCCTACACGTAACGCCAATGCATGGACCCCCATATCAGACCTGCATGGACACACATCACTAAAGCATGCACACTAGAGACAATCACCTAGCCCACAAAATACTCACACAAGTCAAAGCTGACAGGGCAATCACAACCATAGAGGGCAACAAACCCATGCACAAGATGTCACATGCAGAAACAATAACACTGCATTTACATCCCCACAGGTCCCCCACCCAACGTCACCAGAGAGGAGGTGCCAGCAACATCCAGTCCCCCCACAGAAGAGGCCCACAGTGATGACAGCAGCTCTGGATGCCTGGATCTGGATGACCAACCTGGCCCATTAGGGACCTCCGGACAGTCGGTTACCCAGGCACAGTCCCATACCACCACAGAGCCTCCTCCCTCAGGAAACACCACCACAGCACCCACCCAGCAGGCCATTACCTCTGTCCCCTGGACACATCAATCAGCAGTGTGTCCACCACTACAGGGACCCCAGGAAACCCCACAAACACAGGACAATCAGGGACCTGGGGTCAGTGGCAGTGGGCACAAGGTTCAGGGGACAGAGGCACAGGACAGCAGGTAAGATGGGAGGACTGCTGTGCAACAGGGGGAGGACAGGCCCAGGGAACCGATTCTCCAGGAGGCACTCACCAAGATCCTGGGAGCATACCACCATTCCCAGGAGACGATGGGCCAGATACTGGACTAGTTGCAGGAGACCCAGCGGCTGCAGGAGGGACACTACCTGGGGATGAGTGAGGACCTGAAGAACATTAACACCACCGTGGTCACCATTGCAGGGGCACAGGCAGACATGGCCAATGCCATGAAGGAGGCAGTGGCACACCACTGGGCCCCTGACACTAGCCACACCGATGAACAGCCCTCCACCTCCACTGCCGCTAGTGTACAGGAGGCCCGGCCACAGGAGCACGTGTCCCCCTGCAGAAGGAGAACCACCCCGCAAATGGTCCCTGAGATCCAGGCAGAAGCCAGAGAACATTGTCAAGACCCCCGCCAGGAAATGAGACTCTCCTGATTGTCACCCTGTCCACCTTGAACTGTCATTGCTCCACTTCCTATGCCCCCTTGGACAATGCACCTGTGATACAAATAGATTGGACTCTAACCTGAACTTTTCTCCATCATCCCCCAGCCCATTGCACTTCCCCCTTTTCGTCAGAGCACTGCAATAAACACACGTTGAAAAAATAAAGTATGGAGTATGTCAAATGATTTCAGTATGTATTAGTTTAACGAGGTTTAAACACTGCAAAACAACTGTACAGGAATGTATACATAGGAATGACCTGTAGTAGGCTGCAGTCAACACACCAGGTGCCAGAGTGGGGCACAGATATCTGAAAAAAAGAGATGCCAAAGGGTACAGTAAGTGGCCATAGAATTGGGAGAATCTGCCTGGCATGTACAATGTCCAACTGCAATGTTAAGTGAGGTTACAGTGTCTTTCCTGTGTGTCACTGGAAGTACTGTTGTATTATTGCTGTTCTGTTGTCCTCATCCTCATCCTCTGCCTCCTCATCTTCACTGCCCACAGGGTCCACTGCTGCCACACGCCCATCTCCAGCCTCATCCTCCTGCAGAAAAGGCACCTGGCATCTCGAGGCAAGGTTATGCAATATGCAGCATGCCACGATTATCTGGTAGACCTTCTTGGGTGAGTAGGACAGGGATCTACCAGTTAGATGAAGGCAACGAAACCTGGCCTTCAGGAGGCCCTTGTCCTGGCATTCCTCACTGGGGTCAGTAGCCATGAGAGGTTGGGGTAACCAGAGTCACCTGCAAATATCAAGGGACACCTGTTAGACACACACTAACCCTTATGGCCAACACTATACCCATACACTAACATCCACTGGGTGGGAACCAGGGCTCACCTATTAGCCACACCCGGTGCCTCTGGAGTTGAGCCATCACATTTGGGATGCTGCTATTCCTCAGGATAAAGGCATCATGCACAGACCCAGGATACTTTTACTTCGCATTGACATGGGAGATGTACTGGTCCGCCAGACACATTGGCCCTCATTACAACGGTGGCGGTCGGTGTTAAAGCAGCGGTAATACTGCCAACAGGCCAGCGGAAAAAAAATGGAATCACGACCATGGCAGAAAACGCCAACATAGACAGCCACTTTAACACTCCGACCGCCACGGCGGTAGAAACAAACACAGCGGCGGTAACCGCCAACAGACAGGCGGAGGACAAAGTACCGCCCACCGTATAACAACAAGCCTATCTGCCACCTTTTCCGGGACGGAACCAACGCTATCAAAAGCACGGTGGAAACAGTACACAGAAGGGAAACCACTCACCTCTCGACACCCAACGAGGAACCAGGACGCCATGGAGCCCGAGTTACACGTACTGCCCATGCTGGTCTTCCTCCTGCTGTATCAGGAGCAGGACAGACGCCGTCGACGACCACGGTGAGTACTGCACCTACAACACAGGGGAGGGGGGAGGGAAAAGAGAGTGACACACACACGCAACACGCAATACCCCCACCCCCACCCTCACCCACAACACCATACACACAAATACATGCAGCAACATTACATATACACCCCCCCCGCCCCCTGGAAGAACGCAAGGACAAAATCAAATGATTGTAACGATTGTAATCATGAAAAATCAGATAATGAAAGTTCAAAAATCAGTATATACAAATATGTACACCAACTAAACAAGTCCAGATAGTGTACCAATCAGTGTCCGTGGACCAGTGGTCCCAAAATGCATGGGCGAAGCCCACACAAGATACCTGACTCGAAACGGAGAGAACACTGCAGGGGCATCAGATCGAAATTAAACAGGCACCTCAGGGGGAAGGGGAGGGGGGGCACCTCAGCCGGATTACCGCACAACGCCACTGCTGCACGAGAGGGCTCCATGCCCATTGCTGTATCCTGGGGAGTGCAAAGCCACAGTCTCTCAAGTGTTTCCAGTGGGTGGTTTGCCCACTGCTCTATCCTGGGGAGTGCAAAGCCACAGTCTCTCAAGTCTTTCCAGTGGGTGGTTTGCCCACTGCTCTATCCTGGGGAGTGCAAAGCCACAGTCTCTCAGGTCTTTCCAGTGGGTGGTTAGCCCACTGCTGTATCCTGGGGAGTGCAAAGCCACAGTCTCTCAAGTCTTTCCAGTGGGTGGTTTGCCCACTGCTCTATCCTGGGGAGTGCAAAGCCACAGTCTCGCAAGTCTTTCCAGTGGGTGGTTTGCCCACTGCTGTATCATGGGGAGTGCAAAGCCACAGTCTCTCAAGTGGATAACAGTCTCTACTGGTTCTGGAGGGGGCATTGTGCCCAGAGTGCTTCATCCTGTTAAGGACTGAGGTAGTGGATGCCTTTCTCCACTGGTTATGGAGGGGGCCTTGTGCCCAGAGTGCTTCATCCTTCCAAGGACTGAGGTAGTGGATGCCTTTCTCCACTGGTTCTGGAGGGTGCATTGTGCCCAGAGTGCTTCACCCTGCCAAGGACTGAGGTAGTGGATGTGATTCTCCACTGGTTCTGGAGGGGGCATTGTGCCCAGAGTGCTTCATCCTGCCAAGGACTGAGATAGTGGATGCCTTTCTCCACTGGTTCTGGAGGGGGCATTGTGCCCAGAGTGCTCCACATGCAGTGTGGCCGGTCCCATTCCCTCACCTGGGTGTGTGTGCCACGAAATTGCCTAGGAACAGGTAGCATGATACACCATGGAGGCAGAGACATACCCCACCCTGCTGCGGCTTCTCCTTCCACCTGCATGTGCACACAGTGATGAAAGTCATGCCTCATGGAAGCTGGACAGGGTCCAGGAAGTCTCCTCCAGCCTCTAACAGCTGACCACTGGGGATGGTAGCCATGTCAGCGGTGGTGCCACTGTCAAAGCAAGTCATGGGGCTGGTGGCGGTGCTTTGGGCGGTGCCTGTGACGGCGGTGCTGGCGGTGGTGCATGTGTCAGCACCTGTTGAGGGACACAGCAGGACGTCTCCTGCAGCCTCAGACGGCTGCCCACTAGGGAAGATGCAGGGGACTGTTGCTGAGGCTGCAGACGAGCAGGTGGCGGTGCAGGTGGCGGTGCTGGTGGCGATGCTGGTGGCAATGCAGGTGGCGGTGCTGGTGGCGGGGCAGGTCGCGGTGTTTGCCGCCGTACAGGTTGGTGTAGTTATTGACAGAAGGGGTGACACTAGTCCCTCAGTCGGTGCCACCGTGCCCTGTCCTGACCTGCTCTTCTGCTTTTGTCCCTTCCCCACCTTTGATGGTGCCGCAGGCGTCTTGCCACTGTCCCCTTTTGTTTTGGCGGAGCCCTTGGTGGCTGGTAGGTGCGGCTTCTCCCTCTGGGATGTGGGCACCTTCTTCACCTTGGCAGGTGGGAGAATGTCCTTGGCCTCGCAAGGTGGTACACTGGCATCCCTGATGGGTGGCGCACTAGATGACCCCGCAGTTGCTGGCACTACTGTGCTGGGGGATTTGGTGGCTGAGGTGCTGGGCTGGGACCTGGAAAGCCTGGCCCTAGGGGAAGGACAGGGAGGAGGTGAAGGGAAGAGGTCAAAGTTTGCCAAGAAATGTTTTTTAGACACACTGGGACGGGAAGATGGAGGGGGTTTGGGAGTGGAGGAAGAGGTAGTGGTTGTAGGAGGTGTACGTTTGCTGAATTTGGGTGAAGGTGAATGGGCCGGAGGCTGTTGTGAGGTGGATGGCTGTTGGGTGGGTGTGTTCCTGCGTTTGTGTACTTTGGGAGAGGTGCCCACCACCGCAAGGGAGCTCCCATCAGAGGAAGAGTCACTGTTGCTGGTGTATGCTCCTGTCCCCGTCGTGGAGCTCCCCTCGCCCTCCGTCCCACTGGTGGCTTCAGACTCCGTTGCTCCACCCTCCAGGCCCAAGTGGGTTGCAGCTCCCTCCTGCTCCGGTGCCACTGCTCCTCCTACAGATGATGCTATAGGTAGACAAAACAAAAAGTGGGGGAAAGACAGAAGAAACACATGTTTAGTGCATGCAACACCACTACCGTTGGCGGACACAACACACAGGGAGCAGCCCTCTGCACTAAGCCATGCACTAACAGATCCTAGCAAATTCACATGGCCATGGGGGACGAGGCCTAAGCCCAATTGCTGCACACCTGGAAATCACAGGAGCCTGACTAGGTGTAGATGGCTATTACCAGTAGTGGGGTTAGGGTGCCACAGAGCCTGCCTAACAAGGGACCTTGCCTACCAACTTCGCCCTGGCCTAGGGGAACCCACAGCCCACCTCCCCCACCCAAACACCTCATAATGCACGCAGAGTCAGCTGAATTAGAGTGTAATCACCCCCTTGTGGCTGCTTTGATGCCCTCAAGCGCCCATCCAAATCCGGATAGGCCACCGCCAGGATCCGGTACATCAGGGGGGTCATGGTGCGATAGGCACCCCTTTCACGTTGGGAGGCCATCCCCAGCTGGGCTTCCGCCGTCTTCTTGCTCCAGCGGCACAGGTCCTCCCATCTTTTCCGGCAGTGGGTGCTCCGTCTATGGTAGACCCCCAGGGTCCTGAAGTCCTTGGCGATGGCACTCCAAATACCCTTCTTCTGGTGGGCGCAGCCCTAGAGGAAGAGTGAAGTAAAAATGGATATGGATGTTTCTAGCCTGTACATTTCATCTCAAGCATTGCCAAACACCTCCCACCCTGGCCATGCCATACATACACACACAATCCTGACATGCTGGCCTGTCCCCCTCCCCACCCTCTTCCATCCACGACACTCCATACACTCAGGTGCCATCCACCATGCTCACAGTGTACTCACCTGTTTGTCTGGAGGACCGTACAGTTGCGTGTACTGGGGGAGGACCCCATCCACCTAGGGGAAAACTATGTAGCTGTACATGTGTTTAATCAGGGCAGACAACACTCTGGTCAGCACTTTGAGAACATTGGCTGAGACATTCTTGCTGCCAAGCCCATTGTCACTTGGAAGGAGCCAGTTGCCAAGAAATGGAGCACAGATAGAACTTGCACAAGAGTGGGGATGCCGGTGGGGTGGCGGATATCAGATATCAGGCAGGCTCCAGTTGGGCACACAGCTCTG
The DNA here is from genome assembly GCF_031143425.1 of Pleurodeles waltl. NCBI lineage: Eukaryota > Metazoa > Chordata > Amphibia > Caudata > Salamandridae > Pleurodeles > Pleurodeles waltl. Next base: position 871,502,965 of record NC_090437.1, on the reverse strand, counting down.
TGATTTTGGCCCTGTCCAGTCTATAGGTGAGGATACTGTGCCTGTCCTCCATTGTTGACAAGTCCACCAGGGGTCTGTACATGGGGCGATGTCTCCATCTCCTATTCATCCACAGCGGTTGTAATCAAGGGGGCAAAACAGGGAGAAGCTGGTCAGTATTCCACATTTCCGAACACTACACTGCATTGCATGTTGTGACTTTAACACAATATTGTTGGATAGGCCCAAATAGTTCCTATGTGTACTGTGATACAATTTGGTGCCATGGCCTGCCCTCCCCTGAAATTGCGTCCGCCTGTCCTGTATGGAGGAACATGTGGAAATGAGGTAAGTCCGCTGACGTTGGGCGCCGTTGCGAAAGGCAGTCGAGTACCGCCGTGCAACACCTCATTTGTTGTCATTGGGCCCTATAGGTTCCAGTAGCCAATGGTGACGTACGCTGGTGGTGACGCCATTTTCTATCTGTTCACTCACTTGCTACCTGACCTTCAACAGGAGAGGACCTACACTGCAAGTGCTGCTGTGACCTGTGTCTGGAACTGACCATTGTTCGAGTCACTGGAGAAAGGGCCCCTGCCTTCACCGCTGCGGAGTTGGAGAGACTGGTGGATGGGGTCCTACCCCAGTACCGAATGCTGTATGGGCCTCCAGACCAACAGGTGAGTACACTGTGAGCACAATGCATGGGGCATGAATGCATGGAATGCTGTGAGTGAGGGCCTTGTGTGAAGGGGGTGGGGGGAGAGTCCTGGGCAGCGTGCTGCATGTATGGAGGGCAATGTCTGTGCGTAAGGGGATGTGAGGGCTATGGTGGGCCATGAGTGTAACAGGCCGGACGGTCTGACTGATACTTTTTTCTATATGTATTTTTCTGCAGGTCAACGCCCATCAGAAAAAGGGTATATCTTCTAGGACGTGCGGACCCTGGGGGTCTACAGCAGACGGAGCACCCATTGTCACAAATGGTGGGAGGACTTGAGATGCTGGGCAAGGAAGATTGTGGAGGCCCAGCTGGGGATGGCCTCCCAACGAGGAAGGGGTGCCCGTCGAACCCTGACCCGCCCGATGGCCGGTATACCAGCGGTGGCCTATCCGGAGCTGAATGGGCACTTGAGGGCATCACAGCAGCCACAAAAGGGTGAGTACAGTTTCCCAATATACTACTTGCTTGTGGTGGGGTAGTCTCCTGGTGGGGGATGTGGGCCTGTGGATGCCCCTAGGCCAGGCCGGGCATTGCAGGGTAGGTCCCATGTTGGGCAGGGTCTGATGTACACCACCTCATACCAAGCTAGTAAGCATCCACTACGGGGCAAGGGTCGGTGGGTCTCAGGTATGCTGCTATTGGCGTTAGGTATTCCTGTCCTTGGCCTGGTGACTAGCATTGTGACTGTTAATGCACTGCCTAATGTGTAGGGCTGTTCCCTGTGTGTGTGTGTGTGTGTGTGTGTGTCGTGTACGTCAACGGTGGTGATGGAGCAGCCATTGACCCAGTGTATCCTTTGTCTCTTCCCCCCCTTTTGTTTTGTCACCCTGTCCTTATGTGCATTAGCATCATCTGGCGGAGGAGCAGAGGCACCGGCGATGGAGGGAGCTGCATCCCACAGGGCCCATGAGGCTGAATCCACCGACGGTGAGGGCACCAGTGGGACGAAGGGCGAGGGGAGCACCACGGCGGAGACAGGAGGGGACAGTTCTGACAGTGATACCTCCTCCGATGGAAGCTCCCTGGTGGTGGCGGACACCTGTGTGGCCACCCCACCTACAGTTACAGTTGCCACTCCCCATACCAGCACCGCCCTCCCAGCAGCCCCTCAGGGTGTTTCCCGTGCCCACTCACCCAGGAGGGTGGCCATCTCCTTCACCCCAGGCACCTCACGCCCTGCCCCAGTTAGCCCTGCTGCCCTGAGTGAGGAGGCTATTGACCTCCTGCAAACCATCTCTGTTGGGCAGTCAACCATAGTGAATGCCATCCAGGGGCTGGCAGCCCATTTGCAACAAACAAATGCGTTCCTGGAAGGCATTCACTCTGGCATGGCGGCCCAACAGAGATCAATCCAGGCTCTGGCCTCCTCTCTGATGGCAGCCATTGTCCCTGTTTCCACCCTCCCCCCTCCAACTTCCTCTGCCCAGTCCCATTCCCCTCAACCCCAACCTATCCCAAGCACACAGGCAAACCAGCATTCACACAAGACAACACACAGGAGTGGCTCAGGCAAACACAAGCACCACACATCATCCCACAGGCACTCACACAAACACCATCCAGAATCAGACATACCAACATCCACTTCCTCCACTGTGTCCCTCCTCCTCCTCCTCGTCCACCTCCCTCCCTGTAGCGTCTACACTCACACCTGCATGCACTACATCCTCATCCACTACCACCATCACGCCTATCACCACACGCCCCTCACTGGCAGTCACCACCCCACAACCATGCACACGTCCCCTGTGTCCTCTCCCACTGTGTCTGTGCCCCCTCCTCCCAAAGTACACAAGCACTCAGACACCCAACAGCCATCCACCTCACAACAGCATCCAGCCCATGCACCAGCACCCAAAATCAGCAGACAGACACCTCTTACAGCCACTTCCTCTTCCTCCACTCCCAAGCCTTCACCCTCTTCTTGTCTCAATGTCCCTAAGAAGCTTTTCCTCTCCACCCTTGACCTCTTCCCTACCCCTCCACCCCCCTGTCCTTCACGTCGGGCTGGGCGGTCAGAACCCAGACGAGCACCTCAGCCTCCCAGTCCACAGCCACAGTAGTGTCAACAGCTACTGCAGGTGGGAGAGGCTCCAGGGAACCATGCACCAGCACTGAAAGTGTGCCTGCACCAGGTGCGTCAAGGAAGGGCAAGGAGGCACCCCCAGCTGGCAAAGGGAAGGGCAAGGAGGCACCACCAGCTGGCAAAGGGAAGGGCAAGGAGGCACAACCAGCTGCCAAAGGGAAGGGCAATGAGGCACCACCAGCTTCCAAAGGGAAGGGCAAGGGGCTTGCACCAGCAGGCAGGAAGGACGGGAGGCCTGGTGCTGGGACTCATTCGGTACCCCCACCACCAACCATGGTGGTCCAGCCATCTGAGGCTGCAGGGGAAGGCTGGAGCTTCCCCCCACCACTGCCAGCACCGCCACAAGCACCACTGCCAGCAGCAGCAGCAGCCCCAGTGGGCATCCGTCCGAGGCTGCAGGGGAAGGGCTGGAGCCTCCTCCCACTGCCACCAGCACTCTCACCAGCACTACTTCCTGCAGCAGCAGCCCCAGTGGGCAGCCATCTGAGGCTGCAGGGGAAGGGCTGAAGCCTTCTCCCACCACTGCCAACCCCAACACCAGCCCCAACACTGCCACCACTGAGCAGCTGTCACCGCCGGCGGGCAGTGTGTAGCCCTGCCTCCATTGGCTTTAGTGCGTCTTGGACCCTGCAAATCCTGTAGGTGTGACACCCAGGTGAGAGACTGTGACCTTGCACTCCCCAAGATCTGCATCAGAGGGCACAATGCCCCCTCCAGAACCAGTGGAAGAAGCCATCTACTCACCCCATCCTTGCCAGGATGAAGCACACTCGGCACAAGGCCCCCTCCAGAACCAGTGGAAGAAGCCATCCACTCACCCCATCCTTGCAAGGAGGAAGCACATTGGACACACGGCCCCCTCCAGAACCAGTGGAAAAAGCCATCCACTCACCCCATCCTTGCCAGGATGGAGCACACTGGGCACAAGGCCACCTCCAGAACCAGTGGGCAGCCCACCCACTAGAGAAACTGTGGCCTTGCACTCCCCAGGACCAAGCAGTGGACAACCCACCCACTAGAGAGACGGTGGCCTTGCACTCCCCAGGACCAAGCAGTGGGCAACCCACCCACCTGAGAGACTGTGGCTTTGCACTCCCCGTGGACAACGCACAGGGCGTGTAGCCCCCTCCAGGAGCAGTGGTGTTGTACCATCTTCCGGCGGAGTTGCTCCCGTCATTCCCCGTCCCCCTGAGGCGCCTGTGTATTTTTGACCTGATGCCCCTGCAGTATTTTCTCCATGTTGTTGCAGGAATGAGGTGGGGCCTTTGCCCATGTGTTGTGGCCCTGTGACCCATAGACATTGAGGACTGAGCAGTGTCCCTCCATTTGTAAATACGTATATACTTTTTGATTTTGAAGCACGTATTAATACGATTTTATCTTATTACACTCACTTTATTCAATTCCTTTTGTCCTTGCATTCTTCCTGAGGGGTACGGGTGGATATGTAATGTTAGTGCATCTGGTTTTGTGTATGGTGTTGGGAGTGGGGGTGTTGCGTGTTGCCTGTGTGTGTCACTCTCTTTTTCCTCCCCCCTTCCTTGTGTGCTAGGCGGCAGTACGCACCGTGGTCGTCTTCGCCGGCGTTGATGTTCGTAATGCAGGAAAAGGTAGACAAACAATGGGAAGATGTGCAACTCGGACTCCATGGCGTCGTGGTTGTTCTCTGAGTCTCCAGAGGTGAGTCCTTTGACTTCTGTGTTCCTTTTCCGCCGTGCTTTTGATGTCGCTGGTACAGAAAAGGTGGTGGATAGGCCTGTCATAATGTGGTGGGCGGTACATTGTCTTCCACCTGGCTGTTGGCGGTTATCGCCGTGGTGCTTGTTGTTACCGCCGTGGCGGTCGGTGTGTTAAAGTGGCTTTCTGTCTGAGCGGTTTCCACCGTGGTCAGAATTCCATTTTTGTTACCGCCGGCCTGTTGGCGGTATTACCGCCACTTTATCACCGACCGCCAGGGTTGTAATGAGGGCCTAATTCTACACACTTAGCAGCAGGTAGATGAGACTGTCTATGGAAGTGCACACAAATGCAGGCAAAAGATCACATTGACTTTCTCAGCCAAGATGTGAGTTATTATTATTATTATTATTATTATTATTATCACCATCACTGTTCAGTCCCTGTGTTTCATAAAGATAGCATCACAAAAAATCACATCGCATAATGTCACATAACATTACAAATACCATACCCTACCATACCATACCATACCGTACCATAATATACCATAACATAACATGATGGCGACACATCACACATCTCACATCACACAACTTCGCATAATTTTCAACATCAATACAAATAACATCCCACAACATTTGATTTTGTGGCTTCTTGGCGCCGATAAAATTTCCAATATACCCCATTCCCAAAAGCATATTTCAGTAATGTATTAAATAACTGAAATGAAAACATACGTCCTTAACTTTAGGACATACAAACCAGCTCTGCACCGCTGGGGAATAATGAGAATAAAAGCCATCATTAGGAACAGGGCTGCGTTTCCATACATAACACTTACATGTTCTGGCCCAGGCATGGATCACGTAATAACCTGCTGAATATGAAGATCTATGCTAGAAACATCAAAAAGAAATCTAAGTGCTCCCAGTGCAGTTATTTTGCCAGAAGCAACGTGCAAAGCTTTCAACCAGCTATTTCTAATAGCCTTATAGCTTGGACAAGAGGAAAGAAAATTGCTTAAATCTTCCTAAAACAGATTATCATACTGACATCTGTCAGAGGGGCTCTCTGCATTTTCTCCACTTACAGCTAAAAGCATTTAACAGCAAACTGTTAATTGTGCTTGAAAAAAGGCGCCCTGTTACTTTTGATGTTATTGGGGACATGAAGAAAACAGCGGTTCTGGGATTAAATAGGTGTTTGACAGGGGTATTTCTGAAAATACAGACTGCAACAGATTTACGTCATCGTTTTTAAGGCCCTGTGCTCGGTGCTGTCCCCTCTCACCCTTAGCTCTCCTCGTTCCAGACTTTACACTGAGACATTCTACCTCCTGAGAGACATATTGATTAGGACATTCGGATTTAGTTTTTCACATAATTTTACTGACTGGATTGCTTTCCCCTCTAAGCCTCCCACCTCCTTCTGGTGGGCGGCTATTGCAAGGGAAGCCCTACCCTGGTCCCTCTTTTTCTTGTGTCCAGTGGACAGTGCTGTGTTTTCTTCAGATTCTGTGAGATTTAATGTGAACAGCACAGTGCACAAATAAATGCACGTGTTACATCTCATATATGCTGTTCTGTGTCTTTTCTTATTGTTTGTACCTTCCTTCAGTTTAAAGCTTGGGGAGATCCTAAAGTGGAATGAGTGGAATGGGGAAGAGGAAAAGGGATGCTTATATCAGGTTATCTCCATTACCAAGTAGAACTAGGCATTAACCTCCCCGTTTAAATGTGCCTGAATTCCCCATAAACCTATCCAGTAGATGCAGAGGATTTGATATTTCTACCACTTTATTGTTACTCTATACCGGGGGAGTGGCCAACAATATATACGAAGATTAATGAAATTAACTAATAATGAGTTAACAATGTACTAATGTATGATTTTGTATTACCTTTATGAGGTATATGTTAAGGTTCTGCCAAATTAGTCACTAGGCCTTAGTTAGCAAGGGTCTGGGCCTAGCTGCCTGGTCTCATATTAAATGTGCTTTTCTAATGTGCAATGTGCTGTTTTCCTGAAGGACGAGAAACTGTACTTTTCCAGAAGCTAGAGATGTGGGTAACCGTAGTAAATTCTTTCTCATGAGACCCGACTTGCTCAAGGAGACATTCTTGCCGAATGGAACAGTGTAATTCGCAACAGGTGCAAGGTTGTCTGTACTGGTAAAAGAGAATGGTGCTACTGACTGGAGCGACAAGTGTAACTTTTCTTACCTGACATTCTACCCGCTGAGGACGTCAACTACAGGAGCCAATAAACTACGTGAGAACTGTCTTAGGTGGAAAATTCTAGTAGGGTGAGCGATGGATCATTGGACAGAGATAACGATGCACCACATATTGCCCAATTGGAAATTAGAGACTTGTTAGCCAGATTCAATATAACGACGTGACACAAGGAGAAATCAGCCATTCTCTGCCATTCTTCTGAGGCCCTTCTTAGCATTCTTCCTTGCCACTTTGATGCCACTACTTGCCCTTTTTTTTGCTACTCTGAGAGACCTTGTCCTAGCTGTTTGATTCTTCAAACCATCCTCACCTTTCTTGCCTTGCCCGATACTTACTTCTCCTCCTTATGAGGGAAGAGCCTATTGCCCTGTCTTGCTGAGACTTTGCTGCTTATCCTGGCTGATGGCGAATCGACTGATGTCCTGAGGACGAAGACTGACTCTGTATGCTGACCCATTACGGAGGGTAACTATATGATAATGAAATTGTAATTGTCTGTTAGCCTTTTCTTTCTAGGTACCAACTGCTCTTTGATAGAGTCCATAGTTGGTTGTTTTCTAAATTTGTGTTACTAAATTGTTTTGCATGATGCCCAACATGCTGATGCTAATTAGAAGTTAGTTAAGGAATTCACCAAAACGGATGCAAATAGACAAATGACTGAATCTTTGCTTTGTTGAATAATGCGCTAATGATACTCTGCTGAAGTTGATTCATGTTGAGGTCGTCATTTGTTCTAATGCTCATGATCTTTGCCTTGATAAAGTCTTACTCAGGTTGTAATATTGTAACATTGTTGATGTGTCTGCTGGTATTGAGACTAATAAACTTGCTAGTAGAGTGTAACAAATAGGGAATAAATATCTAAAATCTTACTAAATATGTGTGGTTATTCATGGCTGAAACGTCATGGTGTATTTTGATTCATATTAATATCATTAACTAATTTGATTGATTTGTTATTGTGAATATTGATGAGGGTATTGATTTATTGAAAATGCTGAATAGATATCTCGTCTTAAGGTGTCTCCAATCAGGGTCAAAAGGTTCATTGGCCTAAACGAGTCCCCGTGTAAGTTAAATTATTAAAGGTGGGACGCGTTATCAGTTCGGGTAGCAGAGGATGGTTCCGGCCCTTTGGGGCCCTAAGACGAGGTACCATTGTTTTAGAATTGTTTTTGAGATAATGCAAATTGGAGAGATGATGTCCCCGTAAGTCCCAAATGACTTTACCGGAATCTCAGAGCTTGCCGAAGTGAGTTGGGTATGTTCTCGGCATTCTAGTGATAGTGTGAGTGAAGTAGGGTTTGCGCTTGCATAGCTTATGCATACCGCATGTGAATTGCGAGGTTTGTGAGAATTTTAGGCCAGGTGATGTTTTAGTAGGAGTGTGCGTACTCCGCAGTATGAGAGTAGGGAAGTCGGCAGACTTCATGTGAGTGTGGCGCTTTGTGCTAAAAAATTGTCCACATGGTTGTTGGTGATGTACGGACCCTGCGTGGTCTAAGACTCCGGAGTATATTGCTAAGTGTATGAGACACTTGGTTTATGTTGTAATTTGCGCGGTTTAATAGGTCAATCGGGCGTGGTTGACGAGTCGAGTTTGAGTCAATGTGAGTGAATGAAAACTTCGATGGAGACTTGGCGATTTCTAAAGTGCACTAGGACAAACCATTGACAAGTCGAGAGTAGAATTTGCGGGTCAAATTTTGCTTGCGAGTGCGGGATCTGAGCAGGAGAGAGTAGTGGCTGAGGCTTAAAGTGAAATCTCTGTAAAGTTCTGAAGCGATTGTGTTATCCTTCCTGTAGTAAACCAGCAAATTTGAGTTTTATTGGTGCTCGCGATATATTGCATTAGTTTTCGTGCGAATCGAGTTTAAGGAGGACAAGCCGCAATACTTTGTCAGCCACAGTGGGTGTGAGTGTGACATCTTTGGAGCCGTGCTGGGATAGGTCGATTACTGAGAAGGGTTGCGCATGGATTGGCAGCCATCCGTGAGAGGCAATTGGTTGAGAAGGTGGGCAAAGAGAGTTCTGGGAATTAAAGTCACTTCCTGATTCGATCACAACAAAATAAAAGACGCAAAAATTAAGTTTTTCAAGGCTTTAAGGAGTGCTTTGAGGGGAAATGTGTACATTACAGCGAGTGTGGGGGAGCCTACACCGCCAGAGGATACTCCGGCTTATTCTGTGATGGAGGAGACGGGAGTCGCGCCATGTCTTTGGCTAAAGCAATGGTGCAAATTGAAGGATGGTAGTTTAGCGTTTTCGGAGAACGGATCATTTGATATAATGATCTTAGAGAATTTCCGGAAGGGGTTAAATGAGCAAAAACCGTCTCCGAGACCAGCCCAGTTTGAGGCATTAGCAATTTGGGAATTGATGGCAATGCGACAGAGGCAACAGAAGTTTGAGAGGAGAATGAGGAAAGCAGAAAAGACACTAGCGGAGGCTAGGTGGGATAGTGAACACAGAATGTGGAGAAGGGAAATAACAGACGGAGTTAGGATGTTCCCGGCAATAACTCAAGAAGTCGACACGCTGGGAAGAAAGGCCACTTGTAAAATGGATAAGGGCTCTAGCAAAGAAAAGGAGACTAAGAAGTCTTGGGCAGATGCAGATGGCTCAGATGATGAGGAGTTCCTTAATCAGTTGTTACATGATCGACCACCATCATATGCCATAGATGACAATAGACCGAGTACTAGTGCAGGTCCTGTAAATTCGATGCAAAACCAGGGAACAACAAATACAGCACAGTTAAATACTGTTACAACACCAGCTACGATACAGAATGGTGTTAGTGTATCCACTGCTCCAGAGATGCAGACACAGTTGCAGCCACCACCAGTTCAGAGGCTCTACCCTGATGTCCCGATATTAGAGACAACTACGAGCTTGATGGTGCCTCCTGACCAGGCATATGCAAAATCAAAGCTGATACAAACTGAGCCAACTCCAATTTTACTGCCCCAGCTGCAGCAACAGATGGTTCCGAGTTACACTTCGGTCACAGGACCGCAGTCAGTCACAGCACCACTGACCCTCGGGTAGGTCGCTCCCCTGCTCACGCAGCGCCTCCAGTCCCTGACTGCCTTCCTCTCCTGTGAGTGTGCTCCCCCCTTCTTGCCCGTGTACCCCGAGTGCTTGGGCTTGTGCTGACTAAAAATCCCTTTTCTCTCCTTGTATCCCGTGCGTGTGCCCCCGAGTGACTGAAATTCCCTTTTCTCTCCTTGTATCCCGTGCGTGTGCCCCCGAGTGCCGTGCGCCGTCCTCCCCTCTCAGCCCCTCCTTTCTAGTAGATTTTAGTAGGCTCTTGTTCCCTTTTCGCCGTCTTGCCGCTTTTTCCCGCCGCTCCTACCGCGCTTTTCCCGCCGTTTTTTGCCGCTCTTTTTTGCCGCTCTTTTTTCCCACTTCCAGCTCCCCTGCCCGCCCACCTCCCGCCTCCCAGCTGACCCGCCTCCCCACCTACCCCTTAAATGGCGGCCGCTGCGAGGCAGAGGTAGCGACCACTGACCCTCGGGTAGGTCGCTCCCCTGCTCACGCAGCGCCTCCAGTCCCTGACTGCCTTCCTCTCCTGTGAGTGTGCTCCCCCCTTCTTGCCCGTGTACCCCGAGTGCTTGTGCTTGTGCTGACTAAAAATCCCTTTTCTCTCCTTGTATCCCGTGCGTGTGCCCCCGAGTGACTGAAATTCCCTTTTCTCTCCTTGTATCCCGTGCGTGTGCCCCCGAGTGCCGTGCGCCGTCCTCCCCTCTCAGCCCCTCCTTTCTAGTAGATTTTAGTAGGCTCTTGTTCCCTTTTCGCCGTCTTGCCGCTTTTTCCCGCCGCTCCTACCGCGCTTTTCCCGCCGTTTTTTGCCGCTCTTTTTTGCCGCTCTTTTTTCCCGCTTCCAGCTCCCCTGCCCGCCCACCTCCCGCCTCCCAGCTGACCCCGCCTCCCCACCTACCCCTTAAATGGCGGCCGCTGCGAGGCAGAGGTAGCGACCACTGACCCTCGGGTAGGTCGCTCCCCTGCTCACGCAGCGCCTCCAGTCCCTGACTGCCTTCCTCTCCTGTGAGTGTGCTCCCCCCTTCTTGCCCGTGTACCCCGAGTGCTTGTGCTTGTGCTGGTGCTGACTAAAAATCCCTTTTCTCTCCTTGTATCCCGTGCGTGTGCCCCCGAGTGACTGAAATTCCCTTTTCTCTCCTTGTATCCCGTGCGTGTGCCCCCGAGTGCCGTGCGCCGTCCTCCCCTCTCAGCCCCTCCTTTCTAGTAGATTTTAGTAGGCTCTTGTTCCCTTTTCGCCGTCTTGCCGCTTTTTCCCGCCGCTCCTACCGCGCTTTTCCCGCCGTTTTTTGCCGCTCTTTTTTGCCGCTCTTTTTTCCCGCTTCCAGCTCCCCTGCCCGCCCACCTCCCGCCTCCCAGCTGACCCCGCCTCCCCACCTACCCCTTAAATGGCGGCCGCGCGCAGCGGGCGCGCCGCTGGCACGCCAAAGGCGCGCCTAAGGCAAGCCCGTCTGCGCCCGTCCGCGCCTGGACCGCGCCCAGCGCCCGAACCCCTGGCCCCCGCACCCCCCACTTGACCTATGACTCCGCCACCCTCGCCAACCTCAACCCCGGCCGCGCGCCGGGCTGCTACCGCGCCACCCCCAAACGAACCCACGGACCCTTCACCTGCAGCAACTGCCGCTTCACCTGCCTACGGACCCACACCGCCACCACCAAGAACGACGCCCCCGGAAGCAACCTCGAATGCATCCTGGTCAACACCGCTCCGTCCACAGGCACGCCATCGAACTGTGGAACCTCATCAACTCAACGAACCCAGACATCGCCTTCCTCACCGAGACCTGGATGAACCCCTCCTCGGCACCCGACATCGCCATAGCCATCCCCGACGGCTACAAAATCATCCGGAGAGACCGCTTCAACCGCACCGGAGGAGGCATCGCCATCGCACACAAAAGCTCCATCAGCATCTCGACCCACACCGACAACTCACTTCCCGACGCCGAACACCTCCACTTCGCGATCCACATCGACCCCAAGACAACCCTAAGAGGCACCCTCATGTACAGACCACCAGGACCCCGCACCAAGTTCAGCGAAGACATCGCAGACTTCGTCAACCCCCACGCACTCTCATCCACCGACTACATCCTCCTAGGAGACCTCAACTTTCACCTGGAGAACCACACCGACAACAACACCACCGCCGTTCTAGACAACCTCGCCAAACTGGGACTGAAACAACTGGTCAACACCCCCACCCACTACGCCGGACACACGCTCGACCCCATCTTCTCCTCAAGCAAACACATCACCTTCAGCCACACCACCGAACTCACATGGTCGGACCACAGCTGCGTCCACTTCAGCTTCAAGAAAACCACCGTGCATCACCACACCCGGCAACCACCAAAAAGACACTGGAACCGAATCACCACAGAACAACTCGCAGCAACGCTCTCCCTGAACCAACCCACCAGCACCAGCAACCCCAACGAGGCCGCCAACAACCTCACCAACTGGATCTCCGACTGCGCCAACCTCCTGGCCCCTCTGAAGACCGAAACCAACACCAACAACCACAAGAAAAACTCCTGGTTCACCACCGAACTCAAAAACTCCAAGAAAGAATGCCGCCTCCGCGAGAAGACATGGCGCCTCAACGCGACAGAGGAAAACCTGACAGCTCTCAAGGACACCACCCGCCAACACCACCAACGCCTCCGCACCGCACGAAAAACAGCCTACCAGAACAGACTTGACAACAACGCCCACAACAGCAAGGAACTATTTGGCATCGTCAAAGAGCTCTCCAACCCGGATGCAGAAACCAACCCCATCCCTCCCTCACAGGACCTCTGCGACTCCCTCGCGACCTTCTTCCACCGTAAGATCGCCGACATCTACAACAGCTTCACGACCACCAACATGAACCCGCCCCCGGAAGCCGCAAACGACATCTCCACCATCCTCGCCTGGAACCCTACCACCACCGAGGAAACCACCCGCGTCATGAACTCGATCCACTCGGGATCACCCTCCGACCCCTGTCCTCACCACATTTACAACAAGGCCGACAACATCATCGCACCCCACCTCCGAGACGTCATCAACACCTCCCTCACCACTGCTACCTTCCCTGAAAGCTGGAAACACGCAGAACTCAACGCCCTCTTAAAGAAACCTACAGCAGACCCCACCGAACTCAAAAACTTCCGGCCTATCTCCCTCCTACCGTTTCCCGCCAAAGTGATTGAGAAAATCGTCAACGCTCAACTCACCGCCGCCCTGGAAACCTCCGACTCCCTCGACTCCACTCAGTTCGGATTCAGGGCCAACCACAACACCGAAACCGCCCTCATCGCAGCCACGGACGACATCCGAGCCCTGACCGACAAGGGTGAAACCGTGGCCCTCATTCTCCTGGATCTCTCTGCAGCCTTCGACACGGTCTGCCACCGCACCCTGATAGACCGCCTCTGCAGCGCCGGCATCAGAGGCAAGGCCCTGGAATGGGTCATCTCCTTCCTCTCCGGAAGGACCCAGAGAGTCCGCCTCCCCCCCTTCAGATCCGCAGCCACGGAGATCATCTGCTGCGTACCCCAAGGATCCTCCCTCAGCCCCACCCTATTCAACGTCTACATGACCCCCCTGGCAAACATCGCACGCAAACACGGACTCGACATCATATCCTACGCCGACGACACCCAGCTCATCTTATCCCTCACCAACAACCCCACATCAGCAAGGACCAGACTGCACGATGGCATGAAGGAAGTAGCGACCTGGATGACAGACAGCCGACTGAAACTGAACACAGATAAAACAGAGGTCCTCATCCTCGGCCCTACCCCCTCCACATGGGATGACTCCTGGTGGCCCCCCGCCCTAGGCAGCACTCCCCAACCGACCAACCACGCACGCAACCTCGGCTTCACCCTGGACTCCTCCCTCTCGATGACCAGACAGGTCAACTCGGTGACCTCAGCGTGCTTCAACACCCTCCGCATGCTCCGCAAGATCTTCCGCTGGATCCCCATCGACACCAGGAAGACCGTCACCCACGCCCTCGTCACCAACCGCCTGGACTACGGGAACACTCTGTACGCCGGCATCACCACCAAGCTGCAGAGGAAACTTCAACGGATCCAGAACGCCGCAGCATGACTCATCCTGGACATACCTCGCCACCACCACATCTCCGGACACCTGAGAAAACTCCATTGGCTCCCGGTCAACAAGAGGATCACCTTCAGACTCCTCACCCACGCACACAAAGCCCTCTACAACCTCGGACCCAAAAACTCATCAACTCCCGCGTCTCCTTTTACACTCCTCCGCGCACTCTGCGCTCCACCGGTCAGGCCTTGGCAGCCGTTCCCCGCATCCGCAAAACCACCGCCGGAGGAAAATCCTTCTCTTTTCTGGCAGCGAAGACCTGGAACTCCCTGCCCAGTCACCTTCGCGCCATACCCGAACACCTCCCCTTCAGAAGGCAGCTCAAGACCTGGCTCTTCGAGCACTGACCCCCTCCCCCCCAGCGCCTTGAGACCCTTATGGGTGAGTAGCGCGCTTTATAAATGTGATTGATTGATTGATTGATTGATTGAGCACCTGTAATGAATCAGAGTGTGGGAAGTAATGTTTCACAGGCTCTGGGTAGCAGACAAGCGCCAGCCGCCATATCCTTACCTATTACAGTTGGTCCACCAGTACCGTTGTATGCACAAGCAAAACCTAGTGTATGTGATCAGGGGGTAATGACCCAAGACATGATAAGAGGAGGGTTCGTAGGGAGCTCTCAAGGGATGACACCAGTGGAACAAACAGTAGAGAGATCTAGATCCTTGTTAGACTTCAGTCCGATTGGGATTCCTCCTGATACAATGAGACAATCAGGTTTGGGACTGCTGACTCCGCAGATTCCAAGTGCCAATGTGCCACAAACACCGATGATGCAGGCTGGAAATATCTTGTTGCAAGGTTTAACTGCGCAACAACTGAATGAATGGCTGGACAAGCTGAGTTCACCACAGACTACTCCTGCGACAGCAGAGCGGTCAGAAAGAGAAGAATACATGAATTTTGTGAGATTGGGCATGGAAGCAGCTGAGCTAGTTGAAGGGAGCATGGGAGTGAACAGGTTAGAATCATATACTGAAGCAGAATTGAGGTATCTGTGCCCAAAGATAACTAAAGAAGTAAGCAAGGTGCATCAGAGGTTAGCAAACTTGGCTGACAAATATGGCATAGATTTAGACAACACTAAGCATCTGAAGAGGAGTTACAGATTAGACTTTGAACCTAAGGATTTTGATCATATGAGGTCTACTGGGATGAAGGCACACCTCAAAGAGATACTGCAGAGCGCTCAAGTTTGGGGAGCGTTAGAAAAATGGGAAGGCAGATTGGCTAAGAAGAGAGATAAAAGGAAGAGTGATTGCTCGGAGCAGCAGCTGACGAAATCAGTGCCTGACACTGGTACAATGAAGGCGTA
Source organism: Pleurodeles waltl (assembly GCF_031143425.1). NCBI lineage: Eukaryota > Metazoa > Chordata > Amphibia > Caudata > Salamandridae > Pleurodeles > Pleurodeles waltl. Next base: position 871,487,774 of record NC_090437.1, on the reverse strand, counting down.
CCCCGTGAGAGAGACAGCTGGAGGGGTTCTTGTCCACGTACCGTGGTCTGGAGGTGACATTTTGTCATTCACAAATGACTTTTCCAGGTTGAGGGAGAAGCCGATAGAGTGGTATCAGCAGACAGACAGGTTTGTGAAGCTTGCGAAGTGTCTTTGGGAAGACTTGAATACCCTGTTTGAGATCATTGTTCCAGCTGACTTGTGGCTCGAGTGCAAGAGAAGTGTGGATTGGCCGACAGAAGAACCGGCAAGGGACAGAGTCACAGGAGCACCGTCTCCTGAGGTGATGAGGTATTACTATAAGGTGATTGAGTTTTTGAAGAAAAAGGTGTCACCGAAGAATATTGATTGGCAAAAGATTGATCGAACGGCGCAAGAGGCCAAAGAGTCGATACATGCCTACTATGAGAGGTTGTTGAAGGCATTCAAGCATTACAGTGGTACAGAGGTCATAGAGGCAAAGGACATGAATCGCCTTGTGTTCCGGTTTGTTGAAGGACTGGGCCTGAGATTAGTCAGATGATTAAGAATCATTTGATCTGTTGGCAAGCGAAGCCGATTGATGAGGTGTTGCAGTATGCGAAATACTGTAGTGACAAGATTGAGTTGAAACAGAGGAAGTTAAAGGAGAAAGTGATGGTGATGCAAATTAAGGCAGCGCAAGCAGGGATGCAGGGAAATGGAGTACAACAGACGGTGCAACAGCCGCAAGGAAACGGAATGTTTCAGACGCAAGCGAGAGGCAGAGGTCGAGGAGGTTTTGTGAACCGTGGTCCAGATTTGAATACTGTAGTGGTTCAAAATGATGTGCAAGGGATGAAGAAGGTGTTACCATGTCATGCTTGCGGGGGCGTTGGACATTGGAAGAGGAAATGCCCGATGATGGTGCAGGAGGGCGTTTTTCAACAAAGCAATGATGTCAATGCATTCCAAAATATTAAAGGACCCAGAATGAGGGGTCCAAATCCGAATTTCCAAAATAACATGGTTCAGATGCAGGGTCTGCAACCCATGCAACAAGCGCAGATGCCACGTGTACAACCAGTGTAGATGCAGCAAGTGCAACAGCAGATTCCCGTGGTACCTAGACAGCAAATGCAGTTGCCCTTAGCACCAATGGGACAGCAACAGGTGATGCTTCCTCAACAGGTCACAGGTCAAGGAATGAGTCAAAATAATGCAGTACAACAATTCCCATTGCGTGGTGAGAATGGAATAAATGATGAATGGTCAGATGACAGCTCAGATAGTGAGGAGTGCAGGCTTGCAGCATCCCTAGAAGTAGATCAGAGGGGACCTTAAGTGCAAGGAAAGGTGATGGGTTACAAGGTCTCATTTTTGGTAGACACAGGAGCTACACGCTCTACAGTCAGAAGTGCAGAGGTTCAGAAGTTGCCTCTTTCGGGGCATACAATAAAGGTGGTAGGAGTAGCAAATCATCTCCTGACTAACCCGAATAACCCCTTCTGTGCCACGGACGTAGTGGTTACGTCCTGCGGCACAGTGCTCCTGTCCCAAGGACGTAACCATTATGTCCTCGGCCCAGAGCCCGGAGGGAGCGCTAGCGCTCTGTCTGTGGGGTTCCCCCACCCACCCAAGGCAGGGATGGAAGGGGAAGCCCTTCCCCTTCCAACCCCCCCCCCACCTCTGTAATGACATCAGCGTGCGATCGCGCACTGACATCTTTACACACTGCCGTTCGCACTGGAAGCCATTTGCTTCCAGTGCGCAGCCAGAGAAACAGGTGAGTTTCTCCTCCGGCGGGTGGGGGGTTGTAAAATAGGAGGCACCGGGGGAAAGGAAAGGGTTTTTCTTTCCCCCGGTGGCTCTTTGAGCAAATGCGATCGGGCAGCAGGAATGCCCACTAGACGCCAGGGATTTTTTTTGTTGTTATGGTGGCAATGTTTTCGTGTTTGGCAGCGGCCCCTTGGGCAAGGGTCGCTCCCATTTGGGGGGCATGTTTGTGTGGCCATTTCTTCCCCCCTTGGGGGCAGATCGGCCTAATATTTTTAGGCTGATCTGCCCCCAAGGGGGGCAGAAACCACTAGACGCCAGGGATTTTCATTTTTTCATGGTTCATGCTGTGTTTTGTGTTTGGGAGCGGCCCCTTGGGCAAGGATCGCTCCCATTTGGGAGCCATGTTTGTTGTGGCCTTTTCTGCCCCCCTTGGGGGCAGATCGGCCTTATATTTTTAGGCTGATCTGCCCCCCAGGGGGGCAGAAACCACTAGACACCAGGGTTTTATTTTTTCATCTTTATTTCTGCTGTGTTTTGTGTTGAGGAGCGGCCCCTTGGGCAAAGGTCGCTCCCATGTGGGGGGCATGTTTGTTGTGGCCATTTCTGCCCCCCTTGGGGGCAGATCGGCCTATTATTTTTAGGCTGATAGAAACCACTAGAACACCAGGGATTTTTTTGTATGTTTATTTTTGTGGGGGAGCGTCCCCTTGGGCAAGGGCCCCCCCCCCTCCAAGGGGGCAGATGGGCCTATTTTTCTTAGGCCCATCTGCCCCCAAGGGGGGCAGAAGCCACGTAGGCACCAGGGATAGTGTGTGTGTGTTTTTTTTTGGGGGGGGTGGACCCTTGGGCAAGGGGCGCTCCCCGTGGGGACACTACTAAAGGTATTTTCTGCCCTCCTTGGGGCAGATAGGCCTATTTTTCAGTAGGCCCATCTGCCCCTATGGCAGAATCCACTTAGGCACCAATTTCTAAATGCTTGATGGTGGGATGTTTGTCAACTGGTGAAGTATTTGTGATAATTATTTTCCTCCTTTTTGTTCTAGTTCAAAGCTTTTGCTTTCTTTGCTGTGGCTCCTTGCGGTTTTGGTCGGTGGTTGACCTGCGGTTTGCATAGTTGCATGTTTTAGGTAAGTAAAAACAATTTACTCCAAATGAATGACATGTTTGTAGGTGGTGTACTAAATGCAGGTTTGTGTGAAATTGTCTTTAGATTTGTGCACAATGATATTTGTGTTGTCTTATTTCTAATTTGCTTTTCTTGCTTTCTTTTTAGTGGGATATCATTGGTGATTGCTGTGCCTGTGCAGAGTAGTTGCTGGTGATTCAAGTTTTTCAGGCAAGTGAACGGTATAGTTTTTGAGTTTATAACTCTTACTAATAAAGCTACACTTTATTACTTATCTGAACAGTGCTGGTTGTTGGTGGTGCATTTGTCCAGTTAATTTTCGTAGGAAAGATCATGGCTAGCCGCAGGATGACCGCTCAGCAGATGGTTGGTATGCTTTTTGAGTCATTGTCTGATCATGATTATGAGACGGACTCTGCATCTGAGGCAGAGGAGGAAGTGAGAGATTCTGGCAGTGAAGTTTCTGTCAGAGAGGAATCTTCTGATGAGGAAGGCACACTCAGTGCAGATGAAGGGCCTGTTTCAGAGGAGGACACTGATGTGCCATTAGTGCAGCAACCTGGGGCTGAAAGTATTTCCCATAGAAGACCTGAACTCTGGGTTGCCCCAAACATGGAGCAGCCTGAGTTGCCTGCCTTTACTGGTCTCCCGGGGTGTAGAGTCATTACAGAGAACTTTTTGCCTTCAATTTCTTTGAGTTATTCGTGGATGATGTGTTTTTGGAAGAGATTGTTGAGCAGACTAATTTGTATGAGGAGCAGTAGTTGAGGAACAAAGCTGCTAGACTTAGGCCACACTCTAGAGCTACCCAGTGGATTCCCACAAATTTGGAGGAGATGAAAAGGTTTTTAGGTTTGACTCTTTTGATGGGGCTGATAAGGAAGCCGTCACTGGCTTCTTATTTGTATACTAGTCCCTTGATGGCAACAGCTATATTTCCTGCAACAATGAGTCGTAATAGGTATTTGCTTCTTCTTAGGATGCTGCATTTTATTGACAATGCATTAGCCTTGCCACATGATCACCCTGATTCTGACCGTCTTTTTAAGATTAGGCCTGTCCTTGATCATTTTGTAGATCGGTTTTCAGAGGTCTATGTTCCAGGCAAAGAAATAGCTGTGGACGAGTCTTGTTCCTCTTCAAGGGTCGTTTGGTGTTTAGGCAGTACATTCCTAGCAAAAGGGCACGATGTGAAATTAAATTGTATATGCTGTCTGAAAGTATTACAGGATATGTGTATAATTTCCGTGTCTACACTGGTAGGGATTCCAGTAATGACCCCCCTGGTTGTCCTCCCACTTTTGGAGTTACTGAGAAAATTGTGTGGGAACTTGGTAGACGACTGTTCAACAAAGGTCACCATTTGTATGTAGATAACTTTTACACTGGAGTGCAGTTGTTCAAGCAATTGTTTAGAGTGGACACTGTTGCTTGTGGCACAATTTGTTGTAACAGGAAAGGCTATCTAAGGGAGCTTGTCTGTAAAAAACTTGAGAGGGGACAGTGCAGTGCCTTGCGGAATGATGAGCTGCTAGCTTTGAAGTTTTCAGACAGGAGGGATGTCTACATGCTAAGTACCATCCATGAAGAGAGTACTTCCCCGTGACTATTTGGGGCCAGGTTGCTGAAGTGCGCAAACCTGTGTGCATTTTAGATTATAATAAGCACATGGGAGGTGTAGATAGAGTTGATCAAAGGTTGGAACCTTATACTGCTATTCGTAAGTCTTACGTTTGGTATAAGAAGTAAGCAATTCACCTTTTCCACTTAGCAACTTTTAATGCTTTTATTGTGTTTAAGGATGGGTCTCCAGAGTCAAAGATGACATTTGTGAAATTTCAGGAGTCAGTGATAGAGAGCCTTATTGTGGTGGAACAGGCCAGAGTTCCTAGAGAAGCAGTTGGAGGATGTGGCTAGATTGAAAGATCACCACTTTGCTGAGCACATTCCTCCCACACCCAAAAAAGACTTTCCAGCTAAGAAATGTAGAGTGTGTTTTCGAAGAGGTATCCGGAGGGAGACTCGAATGTACTGCCCAGATTGTCCTTCAAAGCCTGGGCTGTGTGTGGGTGGTTGTTTTAATAATTATTACACCCAGAAGAATTACTGGGAACAACCATGAGTGTAAACTTTCTGTTTTGTATTTTCATGTGTTCAGTTTCATGGTTGGCATTTCTGTCATGTACTTAGTTAGAGCTTTTGTGTTTGTAGTTTTGTAATTATTTCTAATTAGTTAGTGGTTTCTTTGTTTTAAAAAAAAAAGTGATGCCATTGTATGTGGAGTGGCGCTTGGCTGAGGGTGTACATAGTGTACATATTGACTTTCTGTTGGCTACTGCAACACACTGCCAGTCAAACAGCAGTCCACACACTCTCATCAGCTGGTGTGATTGCTGTATCAGACATGTAGGCGTATGTAAGTGATGGGCCCTGGAGTGGTGCTGTCTGTCGATGCGAGTGCTGTAATGTGCTGGGCCCATAGCTGGCGGCGTGAATGGTCTTGTGCGTGTCATGTGTGAAAGGTGTGTGAATGGACTGTAAAGCGGTTGGTGCTTTGCCGTGGCTTTACAGCTCACGAGCTGTGAGTCATTGGTCCAGTTTTTTGGCCTTTCAGTTATTAACAGTGCTTTTGCATTTTTGTGAAATCTCTTGGTAATAAAATTGATCCACTGAACCATCACTCACCCTCGTGCCAAATCCAACCAGTATGTGTGGTAAAAATGACAAAATCTGCTCCGCTGTAATCAGGCGTCGCAGCACACCTGTGACACGCTAGGTGCCTCGGGTGGGACCCCGATGATGAAGCATGCCACCAACTTAGTTGGTGCGTGAGGGGTCTTTTTAACATAACCTAAGTGCATTTCTTTTCACAATTTTAGTGTTTGGAACATCACATAAGTATGTGGACACACCGAAATGATCTATTGCAAAACTACCTGTGTTGGGGGGTGGGGGGCACCTATGGTTTTGGTCCTGGGTGCGGCCTTCATCTAGGGAAACCTACCAAACCCAGACACGTTTTTAAAATAGACACCCCAAGGAGTCCAAGGAGGTGTGGCTTGCCTGGATCCCCCATCATTTTCTTACCCAGACTCCTTGGCAAACCTCAAAATTTGCATAAAAAATCACATTTTCCTCACTTTTCTTTGTAGGATCACCGCTGCGGCACAAATTTCCTCCCCAGCGTTCCCCTCAGTCCCCCGAGTAAAATGATACCTCACTTGCATGGGACCCCAAAGCAGAGTCGGCCTAAAAGAAGTATAAAAGAAAAATATCTGCTTATCAACTCGCTGTGCTATCCCCTCTATCTCTACAAGTTTTTGCCCTTATTCTGTTGCAAGCACCTGGCCCACCCACAAAAGTGAGGTATCATTTTTATCTGGAGACTTGGGGGAACGCTGGGTGGAAGGAAATGTGTGGCTCCTCTCAGATTCCAGAACTTTCTGTCACCGAAATGTGAGGAAAAAGTATTTTTTTAGCCAAATTTTGAGGTTTCCAAAGGATCTGGGTAACAGAACCTGGTGAGAGCCCCACAAGTCACCCCATCTTGGATTCCCCTTGGTGTCTAGTTTTCAAAACTGCACAGGTTTGCTAGGTTTCCCTAGGTGCCGACTGAGTTAGAGGCCAAAATCCACAGGTAGGCACTTTGTAAAAAACACCTCTGTTTTCTGTGAAAAAAATGTGATGTGTCCACATTGAGTTTTGAGACATTTCCTTTCATGGGCGCTAGGCCTACCCACACAAGTGAGGTACCATTTTTATCGGGTGACTTGGGGGAACACAGAATAGCAAAACAAGTGTTATTGCCCCTTGTCTTTCTCTACATTTTTGACTTCCAAATGTAAGGCAGTGTGTAAAAAAGACGTCTATTTGAGAAATGCCCTGTAATTCACATGCTAGTATGGGCACCCCGGAATTCAGAGATGTGCAAATAACCACTGCTTCTCAACACCTTATCTTGTGGCCATTTTGGAAATACAAAGGTTTTCTTGATACCTATTTTTCACTTTTTATATTTCAGCAAGTGAATTGCTGTATACCCGGTATACAATAAAAACTCATTGCAAGATACAGCTCATTTATTGGCTCTGGGTACCTAGAGTTCTTGATGAACCTACAAGCCCTATATATTCCCGCAACCAGAAGAGTCCAGCTGATGTAATGGTATATTGCTTTCAAAAATCTGACATCGCAGGAAAAAGTTACAGAGTAAAACTTGGAGAAAAATTGCTGTTTTTTTCACCTCAATTTCAATACTTTTTTATTTCAGCTGTTATTTTCTGTAGGAAACACTTGTAGGATCTACACAAATGACCCCTTGCTGAATACAGAATTGTGTCTACTTTTCAGAAATGTTTAGCTTTCTGGGATCCAGCATTGGTTTCTTACCCATTTTGGTCACTAACTTGAAGGAGGCTGAAAGCACAAAAAATAGTAAAAATGGGGTATGTCCCAGTAAAATGTCAAAATTTTATTGAAAAAATTGGGTTTTCCAATTCAAGTCTGCCTGTTCCTGAAATCTGGGAAGATGGTGATCTTGCCACCGCAAACCCTTTGTTGATGCCATTTTCAGGGTAAAAACCACGAGCTGCCTTCTGCAGCCCTTTTTAATTTTTTTTTTTTAAAAATCAACATTTTCAATGTATTTTGGCTAATTCCTTCAGGGGAACCCACAAAGTCTGGGTACCTCTAGAATCCCTAGTATGTTGGAAAAAAAGGACACAAATTTGGCGTGGGTAGCTTATGTGAACAAAAAGTTATGAGGTCCTAAGCGCGAACTGCCCCAAATAGCCAAAAAAAGGCTCCGCACAGGAGGGGGAAAAGGCCTGGCAGCGAAGGGGTTACAGATCTGGTTCAGGTTGAGATTGGTACCTTCCAGGGATTACACAGGTTTGTAGTTTGTGATTCAAGTCCTGTGTCCCTACTGGGAAGAGACTTGTTATGCAAGACGCGGTGTTCAATCACTTGTTCCAATGAAGGAATTGAAGTGCAGACAAACAGTGATGATGAAGGGGATGATGGTCAGATCTCAGAGCCAGAGACGGAGACCACAGATGAGGAGTACCCCTTGATAAGCTTCTTCCCGATTTTCACAGTGACCGATTTGCCAGCAGAGTTGCAGGGAACAGTCGCAGAGAAGGTGTGGGACTTGACAGGAAAGGAAGTGGGATTGATAAAAGGAGTAGATCCAGTCAAAGTGGATGTGAAGCCAAATGCCGTGTTCCCCCAGGTGCCGCAGTACCACATGGCACAGGATGTCCTTATACAGGTAACGCAGATAATTGCTGACTTTGTGAAGCAAGGGGTCCTGAAAGAAGTGATGAGCAGTCCATGTAATTCACCCATAATGGGATTAGGAAAGCCTTGTGGGAATGTTCGAATTGTCCAAGACTTGAGAAAGATCAATGACATAGAGGTGAAATGTTGCCCAGTAGTGCCAAATCCAGCTGTGGTTATGTTCCAGGTTCCATGCGATGCAGAGTGGTTCACAGTTGTGGACTTGTCTCAAGCGTTGTTTTCTGTGCCTCTTCATGAGGACAGCCAATTTCTCTTCAGTTTCAAATTCCTGGACAAGGTTTACAGTTGGTGTCGAATTCCTCAAGGGTTTTCGGAATTACCTTCCATCTTTAATCAGATATTGAAGAAAGATTTGGAGTCATTGGAATAGCCTTTTAGTTTGACTCTAGTGCAGTACATTGATGATTTGTTAATTGCATCCAAAACGGGAGATGACTGCAAATAGGATAGTATTGCCTTACTGAACCACTTGGGAAAGAATGGGCATAAAGTGTCCCCAAAGAAGCTGCAATACTGTCAGAAAGAGGTGAAATACTTAGGTCATCTAATTGAGAAAGGGTGAAGGAAAATATCCAAAGAAAGAGTGACTGCCATATTGCAGAAGAGTCCCCGACATCTATGAGAGACGTTAGGATGTTTCTGGGAATGGTGGGCCACTGTCGTCAGTGGATCCCGAATTTCTCAGTTATCTCAAAGCCATTGGTGAGACTGACGGTTAAGGAGGTTAAGGATGGCAAGATACCATAACTATGTCCGAGAAGAAATGAAGGTGTTCATTGAGCTAAGAGAGTGTAGGTGCAGGGCTCCAGCTTTAGGTATGCCTGATTACACAAAGCCTTTTGTCCTGTTTTGTCATGAACGTGATGCTTGTTCTTTGTCTGTCCTGACACAGGTTCATGCAGGTGCAAAACGACCAGTAGCATATTTTTCAGCTACTTTGGACCCAGTCGCAGCAGCCTTACCGGGTTGTCTGCGCACAGTAGCAGCAGTTGGTCAAAGGCTTACACAATGTGAAGGCATAGTGATGGGACATCCTTTAACTGTAATGGTCCCACACTCGGTTGAAATTTTGTTAACCCGTACCAAAACCCAGCACATGACAAATGCCAGATTGACGAAGTATGAAACGATTATATTGGGGTCGCCGAATGTTATTCTGAAAAGATGTACTGTGTTGAACCCGGCAACCTTGCTTCTGAATGAGAATACAGAAGTTGATGATGCTGAGGAGGTAGAACATGATTGTCTTGAGGTAACAGAACTGTGCACCAAACCGAGACCTGACATTAAATATACCCAATTGGAAGAAAATGATTACATTATCTTTGTTGATGGCTCGTGTTTGAGAGACTCGGTAGGAGTATTGAGAGCCGGATACATTGTGTGTACAATCACTGGTATCCTAGAAGCATCTTGGCTTGAAAGAGTTTACTCTGCTCAAGTGGCTGAATTGGTTGCTCTTACTAGAGCGTGCCATGCTGCTGACAAACTGAAAGTAACGATTTATACTGACAGCAGGTACGGATTTGGAATTGTCCATGATTTTGGCCAGCTATGGTCCCAGAGGGGTTTCCTGACCTCTTCTGGTTCGCCAGTGAAAAATGGTAAAAGAATTAAGGAGTTGTTGCACGCTATTCAGTTACCTCTTGAAATTGCCGTGGTGAAATGCAGCGCTCATGTGAAATCACAATGGGAAATGGATATGCAGATCACGTTGCAAGGTTTTGTGCATTGAACTGTATATCGTTTAAAGATCAGTGGGAATTGTTACCTGAAACAGAAAATGAGACATGCACAGGTTACACATTGATGGTGGCTGACACGTTGGAGGAATTAAAATTGTTGCAGAGTCGTGCCAGCAGGGAGGAGAAACTCTCTTGGCTTAAGATGCAATGTGTACAAAGACCAGATGATTTGTGGGTGTCAGATGAGGGGAAAATGGTTTTGCCGAACAGTCTTTTGTCACAGTTTGCAAGGTTTTACCATGGGCAAGCACATATTGGGAGAGATGCCATGATTAGGTTGTTCAAAATTGACTGGTTTAATCTGAAATTCAGACAAGCCGCAGAAGTGATTTGTCACAGGTGCATCATCTGTCAGCAGATGAATGAGGGGAAAGGACAGTGGTGAATTTGAGCCACATTGGGAGAGCAGGAGGTCCATTTAGCAGGATGCAATTGGATTTTATTGAGATGCCTGTGTGTGGAGGTCTGAGGTACGTGTTGGTGATTGTGTGTATCTTTAGTCACTGGATTGAAGCATACCCCACACGCAGAAATGACAGCCTCACAGTAGCGAAGTTGCTGCTTAGGAAATTGATACCACGTTTCGGGTTTCCGATCTCTTTAGAATCAGATAGGGGAAGTCACTTCAACAATGAGGTGGTTAATCTCCTGTGTGCAGCATTGAACATTGAACAGAAGCTGCATTGTAGTTACCGCCCTGAAGCATCAGGATTAGTGGAGCAGATGAATGGTACCCTGAAGTCGAGGATGGCAAAGATGTGAGCAGCTACAAATTTGAAATGGCCTGATGCATTGCCTTTGGTGCTAATGTCAAGGAGAAATACACCCAACAAGAAAACAGGACTGTCTCCTATGAGATTGCCCGCAGTACCTGCAAATGCTCTTGTGAATATCACAGATGATATGGTGTTGGACTACTGCAAGGGTCTGGCTGACGTGGCCCGCTCTTTCTCTCACCAGGTGGAAGCAACCACATTGCCACCAATAAATTATCCATGTCACAACCTGAAAGCTGGTGACTGGGTTGTTGTCAAGAAACACGTGAGGAAGTCGTGTTTGGAGCCACGTTGGAAGGGACCATATCAAGTAATACAACAACTACTGCTGTGAAGTGTGTGGGAATTCCAAACTGGATTCATGCCAGTCACACAAAGAAGGTGACGTGTCCAACTGATGAGGAAATTGAGTTGTTGAAAATAACAGCTAAAGAAAAGGAAGTCTCAGGGCCTGAGACAGAAGGAGAGCCTGTTGAGGACGGCTTGGTCACTCAAACAGTAAACGAGATCCAAAGGGGTGACAGTGAGCCTATCTCAACGGAGGCGCCAGGAGGTCCAACCCAGAGAGAGGTCCTCCCAGAAGCAGACGGGTGTGGTATTGAAGTTGAGCCCCTGACAGACTCAGAAGGCGAAGGAGTTGAGGCAGAAGAAAATCAGAGTGTCCAGACTCCTCTTGAGCCGCTTTGAAGTCCATCAAGAGGAAACACCATAGAAACAGAGGAGGGTAACGAATTGCCACAAGGGAGATCGAAGACCAGAGAGACGCTGAAAGGATATAAGTGGCCAGAATCGCAAGTGACAAAAGGAAAAGTGATTGTTGATGAGACAATAGAGGAGGAGGTCGATACCACAAGGAAAGAAGACCTGAGCGAAGGAGAATTGCAAGGTGACCGCAAGTTCAAAAGAAAGAGAATAGCAAACCGAAGATACGCAGGTCCTGAATGGGCTTATGCAAAGTCAGCTGAATGGCAGCAAGAGTTCTTGGCGTTCTGTTTTGATCGAGAGGTCCCAGGTCAGTACTATGGTACCTGAGTTTAGCCACGAGGAAAAGAGACTGTGTTAAGTTGAAACTGAGCTAAAGAAACCTGAGAAAAGAAATTGATAAATTACCGGATGTGACACTGTTAACCTGTATTGACCTTTTGAAAACTGATTGTGACAAGCTGCTAACCTGAATTGACAAGGATCCTGGGAGTGAATGAAAAGGCTGTAAATACTTGCTGAAGAAAGACTTTGCTTTGCCTTGCTGAAGAAAAAAGCTTTTGACCATCCTCAGATGGTTGTTGTTTACACTTATAGCACTTTACTTTCTGATTCTTTACAGATCATGCCTAGCACGGGAGATGATAATGGAGGAAGTAGGCATTGTAAATATTTGGGTGTTGCTTTGGGTGTTGTGTGTGTGATATTCATTATAGCTTTGTTTGTGGAAATGCGATTGGTGGATGAGAATGAAACTAACAATGCTACAATTTCTGAGACTGCCACACTAACGCCTTGGGAGAGGTTTGAGCAAGATACAAAGCATTTGCATGAGGAAACTAACACAAAGGGGGATCTGTCTACTAATGTTATCTAGCGCTTGCTGAGTGCGTATGAGCTTGTTATGTGTGTACACAAATTCCTGTTTCAGTACAAGAGGGAGTTACCTATCATAGTTTGCCCTTAACCTACGGGATAAGTTGTAGTTTGAAACTAACACGTTTCTATAACCAAGAAGAAGTGCAATATTTTTATTCCAATCACGACCTTATGTTCTCTTATGTGCCTATCATAGAAGATTTGAATAGTGTAGCTAAATATTATGCCATAAAGTTGATTAAAGGGTTCTTTGAAGCGAGAGTAGCAATTAGTACATCTTATGCACACCACAATAATTTGACTTGCTTGCTTACACCGGTAGAGAAAAGCTTCCTAGATCACACTGAAGATAGAAGGAGGGTTCTAAAGGGGAAATTAGAAAAAGGCGTGCAGCAACGTTCCTTTATTAATAGTGGGAGTTACAATGGAGTTAGGGAACAAGGGAATTTAGCTTTAGATGCACTACATGTAGGTAAAGCTTTGCATAACGCGACCTAAGTCTTATTATGACAATGTGTTTGTGGGAACGAGTGAATGTAAGCATGTGTTTTTGTTTCAGAGTAAATGGACGTTCATGTTAAATGGACAGGATCCAGCGATCCCAGGGGTCTATTATATATGTGGACTTAATGCTTAATACCGTCTTCCAAAGGGATGGTATGGGACATGTTATTTGGGGATAGTTTTCCCAAAGATATATCAGCTAGAGGACTTAAAGAAGTTCCAGAAAGTGTCTGAATTACATCGTACTAGACAAAAGAGAGAGACTGCTGCTGGTGTAGTAGGAGACATATTTGGAGCAATAATTCCTTCAGTGGGAGTTATTTTAAACTCCATAAAGATTCGAAAGTTGTCTACTATTGTGGATAACATGCTGACAAATTTCACAGGAGCTATACTCCTGATGGATACTTAACTTGCTGCGGAGAGGGCTATGAGTCTTCAAAACAGGTTTGCTTTAGACATTCTTTTAGTGAAAAATGGCAGAGTCTGTAAGATGCTTAATGAGCGTCACTGCTGTGCCTACATACCTGATAATAGTAATGAGATCAGAAGTATGCTTACTAACCTAACAAGAGATAGTGCAGATTTGAAGGAACTGAAAGAGCCAGGAGTTTGGAAAAAGGTTGGAAAGGGACTTGCGAAAGTGGGAAGTTGGTTTAGTAATATTTGGCATGGGACACTAGGAAAAATGATACAAGGAATAGTGATTGTTTTGACTTGTTTATTTGGGCTATGGTTATCATGCAAAATTAGTAAATTAATTAAAGCAAAATTGGCAAAACGTAATGCGAGGAGGGAAGAAAAGAAAAGGGAAACATTGTTCAGAGCTAAATATGAAAAGGCAAAATCAGGGGAAGAAATAGAGATGAAAAAGATAAGAAGATGAACGAATTGTGAAAGAAAGGGATTTGTGTGATGACAAGAGTCATCAGAGGAGGGATTGTTGGAGTTTAGCTTTTATAATCAATATTAACATGAAATGCTTGAAAAATAATGCACAATGATGCTGCATGGGAAATGTATTAATGTGCTACTAATGTAGGCGTTTGAAATGTGCCCACGGGGAGTGGCTACCAATATATACGAAGATTAATTAAATGAACTAATAATGAGTTAACAATGTACTAATGTATGATTTTGTATTACCTTTATGAGGTATATGTTAAGGTTCTGGCAAATTAATCACTAGGCCTTAGTTAGCAAGGGTCTGGGCCTAGCTTCCTGGTCTCATATTAAACGTGTTTTTCTAACGTGCAATGTGCTGTTTTCCTGAAGGACGAGAAACTGTACTTTTCCAGAAGCTAGAGATGTGGGTAACCGTAGTAAATTCTTTCTCCTGAGACCCGACTTGCTCAAGGAGACATTCTTGCCGAATGCAACAGTGTAATTCGCAACAGGTGCAAGGTCGTCTGTACTGGTAAAAGAGAATGGTGCTACTGACTGGAGCGACAAGCGTAACTTTTCTTACCTGACATTCTACCCGCTGAGGACGTCAACTACAGGAGCCAATAAACTACGTGAGAACTGTCTTAGGTGGAAAATTCTAGTAAGGTGAGCGATGGATCATTGGACAGAGATAACGATGGACCACATGTTGCCCAATTGGAAATTAGAGACTTGTTAGCCAGATTCAATATAACAACGTAACACAAGGAGAAATCAGCCATTCTCTGACATTCTTCTGAGGCCCTTCTTAGCATTCTTCCTTGCCACTTTGATGCCACTACTTGCCCTTATTTTTGCTACTCTGAGAGACCTTGTCCTAGCTGTTTGATTCTTCAAACCATCCTCACCTTTCTTGCTCGATACTTACTTCTCCTCCTTATGAGGGAAGAGCCTATTGCCCTGTTATGCTGAGACTTTGCTGCTTATCCTGGCTGATGGCGAATCGACTGATGTCCTGAGGACGAAGACTGACTCTGTATGCTGACCCATTACGGAGGGTAACTATATGAAAATGAAATTGTAATTGTCTGTTTGCCTTTTCTTTCTAGGTACCAACTGCTCTTTGATAGAGTCCATAGTTAGTTGTTTTTTAAATTTGTGTGACTAAATTGTTTTGCATGATGCCCAACATGCTGATGCTAATTAGAAGTTAGTTAGGGAATTCACCAAAACGGATGCAAATAGACAAATGACTGAATCTTTGCTTTGTTGAATAATGCGCTAATGATACTCTGCTGAAGTTGATTCATGTTGAGGTCGTCATTTGTTCTAATGCTCATGATCTTTGCCTTGATAAAGTCTTACTCAGGTTGTCATATTGTAACATTGTTGATGTGTCTGCTGGTATTGAGACTAATAAACTTGCTAGTAGAGTGTAACAAATTGGGAATAAATATCTCAAATCTTACTAAATTTGTGTGGTTATTTATGGCTGAAAGGTCATGGTGTATTTTGATTCATATTAATATCATTAACTAATTTGATTGATTTGTTATTGTGAATATTGATGAGGTTATTGATTTATTGATTGAAATGCTGAATAGATATCTCGTCTTAAGGTGTCTCCAATCAGGGTCAAAAGGTTCATTGGCCTAAACGAGTCCCTGTGTAAGTTAAATTATTAAAGGTGGGACGTGTTATCAGGTGTCCTTAGAGCCTGTTAATATCTCTAGATCTAGGGAATGGGATGTCTGTCAGGGCAACAGAGTGATTTACTTCATTTTTCTGACGGACACAAAAACGTCCTCTAAATCAAGTCTATAAACATTTCTTTAAAAATGTGTAATAACGCAAAATACATTATTCACATACAATGTTCTGATTATAACACACTAGTAATGATTGCTATGCTTACTTTGTAGGAGACAGAACAGGTTTGTATCGTATTATTCAAAGTAACCCGATCTACATTTTGCTCATAAACTGAGTTGTCAGAAGAGTGTCATTATTTCATGGAATTTGATTTGATAAAACAATTTTTATGTTCAAAGTGGGTTATACATATCCAAGCATGGACACAATGCATTGGGAGGGAAACAATGTATTCAAAGTGGAAGGCAATGTACACTTGTACAAAACAATGTGCATGTCTCCAGGACTGGCCTTCATCGATTTCAATTTATTAAGCTGGGCTACTCTTGAATATCTTCAACTATTTTTTGTTTCCAGGAGTGTTCCAGGAATTTGTTTTGTGAATGTTGAGACGTAGGACTGAAAGCTATGGAAGCGGATTCGGTGTTCTGTCCAGTAGTCTCTCATTCTTGGAACAAAAACTCTGTCACATCACACTAGAACTCACTCACTTTGCATGTGCAGAGAGTTCTCTATATGTCAGTTGATGTCTACAGTTGGTGGCTGAGTTTTAATGAACCCCATGTACTTACTCATGGTGGGCTTTGCAGTCTTTTTCATTTGCTGGGGTTGGAATTTCATGGTGGCATCCTGCCTTTTCACAGCTGATTTCCAACTTTTCAAGACTGGACATGCTGAATCAGATGCTACATCATTATAATGGTAATTGTTATTTATATAGCGCTTACTACCCCTGCTGAGGCGTCAAAGTACTTTTCAGCAAGTAGCCACTACTCCAGAACCCAAAAGGATTAGGGGTGGATTAGTATCGAGGAATATGAGTACAGTGTTAGTATTAGTATAAGGAGGTATGATTTCATTTGAGCGGAGAGCGTGAGTCTGTTAGTTGGGTTGAAGAGAATAATGTAGGTGTAGAGGAGGAAAGAATCCAGAAGTGTTAATTGGGAGATCGTAGTAGCAAGATGGGTTTGGGATGAGTAAAGGATAGATGGGGAACGCAAGAGTCTGTAGAAAGGGATTGGGGAGATCATAGTAGTAAAATGGGGTTTGGGATGAATTAAAGGAGAGATAAATTAGGGAGACTTTAGGAGGGTTGTGTGGGAGATCATAGTAGTAAACTGAGGTTTGGAGTAATCCAGACAGGGAAGAAGATGGAAGAGTCTAGGAAGGGTTATATTGGAGATCATAGTAGTAGAATGGGGTCGGGATAAAATCAGAGAGTGGAGAGAGAGGATAGTTTGATAGAGGTATAGGGTGATGGTGAGACAGAGTGAAGCTTTTGAGAGAGTATTTTCTATCCCTCTTGTACAATAGGACTAAAGTAATAAATATATAGATATATGATTACATAGTAAGGGAATATATGTGTAAGGGATATAATATTTTGATATTTAAGTCTTATAGTATGAACACAGATGTTTAAGAGTTGCAATATTTAAAGTTAATTTATTTGTGTACTTTTAAAACATTATTTTATTTTTCCTCAATATTTAAATAGTGAAATGCTTGTAGATAAGTAGTTAAGATAATATTTACCTATCACAATTGATAAAATAAAAACAAGGACTCTTAAGCATCTAATCAAACAACTTATATTGAAACTATGCAATGACCTATGAACATGTTAAACATAAAATAATTCATACATATATATTTATACATACATCATACACATATACATGATATATAAACACTCATACATACATCTACACAAACATATATATTTACATTTAACCATAAGTAAAATATAAATTTTTAAAAACAGGTGTAATGAGTATGTATATATTTTAAGACAAAATAGTTATTATACCTATTTGTACAAAGGAATATATATATATATATATATATATATATATATATATATATATATATACGTAGGGATATGCAGGCCATTGCTGTTTGAGTATGGTGGTTATGTAGGAAAGGGAAAGGGCCAACTCTTGAGTAGTCTTCTGACGATCTACCACCTATTGTCTTTTTTTTGTATGGTGGTGTTTTGAAGCGGGATGCCAATCCTGAGCTGAGGTTTCTTTTTTAATGTATTTTGTGATTTTAGAGTGGTCCTGTTCCATGTAATGCTTTGTGGGTGATACAAAGCAGCTTAAATGTGGATCATCTGGCAACTGGTAACCAATGTAGGGCCCTCAAGGCAGGGGAGATGTGGGCTTGTTGCTTCATATGTAGGAGTAGTCTGGCAGCCGAGTTCTGGATATGTTGCAGTTTTTTCATGGTAGATAGAGATGATCCATGGTTGAGACCATTGGCGTAATCCAGTTTAGATAGTACAAGAGAGATAGTAGCCTGCACCTTGTGTGTAGATCCAAGGTGGGGAAGATGCGACACAGAGTTTTCATGGTGATGAAGCTTGATCTTGCTAATTTATCCACTTGGGCATTCATTGTTAACTTGGAGTCAATGATGATTTCAAGGTTTCTAACTTTCTTGGAATCTTTAGGAGGTGGTCCCAGATTGTCAGGCCAGGCGCAAAGAGAGTCATAGCTTTTCCAATCGCCATATGTGAGTATTTCTCTTTTAGAAGCATTCCATTTGAAATGGCTCCATGTCTTCCACTGAGTATATCTTGAACATGTTGCATGCGTGTCATTAGTGCTGATATTAATTGTATGAGGTTCAGAATAGTGTTGTTTTTAGAAGTCATTTTGTTGGGTTAGTGTGTTGGTGGTGAAGATGGTGGTTGCGAGTGACATGGTGAGTTATGTTCTTTTTGTAGTGTAGACTTGTGTAGTAGATATGGGTATGCAAAATTGTGAAGAGTGGCATGCTGTTTCTTTTGCTTGCATCTGTTTAGGGTGGAAGGAGTATGGGTTAGGGGTGGTGGTCGTGTAGGTGGGTCATATTGTAAGGCTCTAACTTGTGCGATGCCAAACAGGCACCTGAGGTGGATGAATTAATATTGCTGTGTTGGGGTGTTTGTGGTGGACGTTGGTGAAGATTGAGAATGGAGGATTGAAGTTGGTTCAGGATTTGGATTATTTTTGTAGCCATGAGTGTGGGTGTGATGGGAAGTATTATGAACGTGTATGTTATTTTGATGTGCTGGTTTAGTATGTTTTGTCTTTGTGGAGTAGTGTGAGGAAATATTGATGAAATGGTTTTCTATGAAGGTTTTGTGCTGGTAAGTACTATTTGACTAGTACAGGGGGGGTGATGTGTTTTGGAGAAGAGTGTATGTGGTGTGTAAGAGGGATTGGACACCAGTTGTGACTGTTTGTGTTAGATGTGATCACTTGAAGAGGTAATATGTGTGGTGGAGCGGAGTGTAAGTATTGTATAGTTGTGTGTAATTGGTAAAAAAGGGATGAGGGTTTTGGTGGATGATGTGATGGAAGGCTGAGTGTAGGTTTTGTCATGATAAAAGGGGTCTTTCAGGAGGACGTACTGGATAGAGATGGTATTTTGTATGAATAGGGAGTGTGTGTCTGGCTGCATTAAAGTTATGTAAAATGTAACTTTGTGTTGTGTTGGTGAAGTGTGGATGTGTTAGTGGTATAGGATAGAATTGTGTTATATGTGAGAATGTAGGTGTCATAGTGATGTAGCTTTTGCAGAATTTTGCATAGGTATGGTTTGTGGAGTTTTGTAGTGGTTGTTGAGATATTGAAATCTCTATGAGGTTTGTTTGTGGGGTATGAGTAGAATGCCTTTGCTGATATTGTGATTGGATGTTTGTGTATGTGGAGGGCTTATGGTCTTAGCTGGTAAATGAAAGATTAGGCTGCATCTTTGGCCCTAGCCCTGACCAGTCCCAAACAGGCCCAAACAGGCAGCTGCCCTTGTCCTCTCTGCCCCTAGAATCTGATGCCCAGGATGAGACACCCTGAGCCCTAGGATTAAATAGCCCCATGGACCCGTGTGGCCGCTTTGCTTGATCTGTCAATCTCAGGATCCATTATGTCATTCATGTCACCTCTCATTATTAATATCCCGGTCTGTAATGCATGGAGGAGTTTACCAATCTCAGGGAGGGTCATTCCCTGAAGTTGTGGTGGTACATATAGCGAACAGAGGTTAAGTGTGCGGCCCTCCCACCTCCCTGAGATTGCCACGTATCAGCCATGTTGGTTGTAAATAGTAAATGGTACAGATCTTTTGAGTAGTATTCCCCCCCCCACGGGAATCTGTTGTGTATCCAGCATGTGCCCCCAGCATATATCCAAATCTATCTAAGGCCTTGTATAGAGTGCCCTGTAGGTGTGTTTCTTGAAATAAGATTATATTGGGGCTTGTCTTTGCAGGCATTGGAGGACCAGCATGCTCTTAATTTTATTTCCCATACTGTTTACATTCCATGACCAAATGCTAAAGTATTTTTTGTGTTTCTGCGCTATAGGTGTATTAAAATCCGTTCCATTCTCTGTGTCTCAGATTTAGGGCCCATGAATAATGCTGAAGTGTTGTGATGCATTAACATTGCAACTTTTGCAAACTGTTGAAATAAACCCCCTAAGTACCCTCTCCCTGCTACCCTGTGATCCTAAAACCACCCACCTCCTCAACTTGCAGAGTGTCTGTCACCCAGTAATGAACATCAGCTCATGTGGGTGGGCTACCCTCGCCCCAGCTGACTACCTGTATGTTTATGATCTTGCTGAGTAATCCCTGGACATTCACCTTAGCTGTGGGACATAAAGAACTTGACTGTGGCATTTCTAATGTGCAGGACACCATATGAACAAGCTGGCTGAAGGATTGCATCCTGGTCATGGAAGTTAAAAATTCTGGTGATGATAGTGCATGGAAGAGTACCCGGTTTTGGTGGGGGACCAAGTGCTCTATGTGCCCATTTCACCGAGAAACATTTTCAGAGCATCTTAGGGCAGAGAGTATTGGTTACTAGATCTTCTAGAAATAGGTCCGCGCTTGGTCCTTCCGCTCCCTCAGGGACCCCCACCATCCTGATGTTGTTTCTTCTTGACCGGACTTCCTGATCTTCGAGTCTAGCCACCATGGTTACGGTCTGCTTCGTCAATGCTTGGACCTGTTCCTCCAGCCTCTTGGTTGTAAATCGGAGGCCTGTGATCTGAAATTTTGCTGTTTTCACCTTGTCTGATATACTAAGGAAGTTCACCTCCACTGTGAAGGCGTCTATCTTTGGTTCCATTGTGTTTTGCATATCTTGGATTGCGGTCATGATTTTGCACAGGGACAGTTTGTCTTTGGATGTGCAGACTTGCGCCTCTCCCCTGTCCATGGCGTGGGTTTGTCTGCCTCAGACAGTCATCGCTACTGTATACCTGTCTATGATATTCATTGGTTTGGGTTTAGAACTGCGGTTTCTGACCATGCCCTTGGTATCCCAGTTTGTTCTATCCTCCACCGCCAGCTGATCACCTCCTAGTTGGTCTGTATTATGGATTGGATGGTTTCTTTTTTGCTTGTGTTGTAGGAGTAGTAGTAGGGTGCTTAATAGATCTTGTAATTGTCCACAGGCCCCAGTAGCAGTGTTGCCAGGTTTTTACTTTGTCAGTCTCATAATATTAGATCTTAGTCCCTGACAAACGTCTCATCCTTGAGTAATGTCCGAAAGGGGCTGTAGAAAGAGAGAGATAATGGTGAAGGCGCTTCCTGGTTTGTTGCTTTCTTGGCCTTACCCCTCAATTGAGTTATTTCAGTGACTGTGTCCTTTTGTGTAGTGTGACGGGGGAGCCCTAGTAACAGTGTTCGGCGGTCACCTTGAGTCTTGAGTGGCTCGTCAGTCATTGCCCAACCTAGGTGCTTTTTGCCTTAGAATTGTTTGCTTACTGAATCTTTTAGGCCTCTCTCTCCCAGTCAGTCTTGGCTCCTCTCAACCGCCTGGATGGATTCTTCAATGGCTGTTATGAAACCTTTCTAAGTCTCACAGCAAGCCTGCAGTGCCCCTGTGTGTCCAGCAGCCTGTACTTTGAGTACTTCTCTAAATACCTGCTCAGAGGGGAGTTCTCTCTTGTGATGAACGTTATGCCTGAATTTCCAGCGGACGAGGTACGTAATGCAGGGAGCACCTCTACATTGCTCCGGGAACTTCGCTGCCACCCCTGGCAGTCCAGTCTGAGTAAAGCAGGGTGGTGCTTCCATGCTTAGTTCCCTGTTCAGGCCTGCATGCTGGTTCTCTGGCTGCCGGGTCTAGGCCAATAGGTCCCAGGAAGTGTCAATGGCACCGTTCTTGCCGCCTGCTGCGCAAAGCTGTGTTTACCTGCTTTCTGTGGTATGCGTGCAAGCTGCCAACCGCAGAGTCATGGCCAATTCCCCAAGGTAGCAGGCCCTAGCAGGCCTTGCGTTCGTCGGCTGTCCCTCAGGGTCTTGCTATGTCTTTCAGGGTTCCTATGTCAGGCCCCTCCCAGCTGGTCATGCTAGCGATATGTATTCTAGTCTCTCGCAGATCACCGGGTTTACCGTTGATTTACTCACTGCTGATGGTTGAAAGGCTGTTCTGGGTCCATTGGCCTAAGGGCTTCACACAATACATTGTAAGCTACTTCCTCCGGCTGAAAGTTCGGAGTCTGATTTTTGTCTACTGCTGGCTCTGGTGACTGCCCAGCATCTTCTTGCAGTCCAGCGGTGGGTTATGGCCTCCATAGTGTGTTTTGTGTTTGACTTTGTCACAATTCCAGATGGATTTTAAGAGATTTATACCACAGCTACAGAGCTATTTCAGTGTGTGCCCATCTTTGTTGGCGGTTAGCCACACTCCCATCAGAGCCATCTGTGAATGCTTCAGGGGCAAAACATACCATTTAAATGGCTGTCTGCTGCTATTTTATTTACCTAAGCAATTATGCAGGCATTTCAACGCCAGTACTGAAGGTGGGGAGTGTATCTTTAAGCAGATAGCAGGGAAGGGGTGGTCACAAGGAGCAAGAAAGTGGGGAGCGAGCAAAGGGAGAGAGAGAGAGCACCGAAGAATGCACTGAATAATAGGGTTATATGGAGTGGGAAATGAGAAGGTGGCAGTGGCATAGAAAGGGAGTGAATCAGAGAAAGCAGTGGTGAGCAACAAGAGAGAGAGAGAAAGAAAAGAGAAAAGAGTCCCTCATGCCCTTGAATGCAAAAGTAGTTAGGAGGCAAAATGACATATTAATAGCTGATAGAGTGAGATGAGAGCCCTTTGCCTGTGGTTGTCAGTGTCACAAACTAATTGCTGGAAAAGGAAGAACACAAAAAGCCATTGGCCATAGTGGGTTGGCTGAAAATGCACTTTAATTATACGTTAAAGTATTAGATACAATAGGTTTGACAGCTAAAGCCTTAATAGGTGACATATAAAAATCACATCATAACACTATGTACAAACTTTAACTCAACTTGAATAATTCAGCGAAATGTCAGCTCTTTTGGAGAGTTTATCATTATGGAGGGTAAGTTAAGGTTCATATGTTTCATTATTGCATTGTCTTGTGTTAGACCTGGCATCAGTTGGTGAGATTTCCCCTGTCTTTTTTGCTTCTGGCCTCCTGTTTCTGACTGTGCTGCATTTAGTTTTTGCTGGTCTTAGGACTCTTGGCACTTTACCACTGCTAACCAGTGCTTAAGTGCAAGTGCTCCCTGTGTAAAATTGTATTGGTGATTGGTTTATCCATGATTGTCATATTTAAGTTACTAGTTAATCCCTAATAAAGTCCACTATGTGTACCCAGGGCCTATAAATCCAATGCTACTAGTGGGCCTGCAGCAATGATTGTGACACACACTCAGTAGGCCTTTATACATGGCTCAGGCCTGACATTGTAGTGTCTGTGACTGCAGTTTTAAACTGCCATTTCTACCTGACAAGTGCGCCCAATGGCCGGGCCCAAACCTTCAATTTTGTACCTGTAGGTTTCCCCTATGGTAGGCCCAAGGTAGCCTCATGGGCAGGGTAAAGAGTATTTAAAAGGTATGACATGTAATAGTATGTTTTACTAGTCCTCATAGTGAAATACTGCAGATTTTGGTTTTTCTAAATTGCAAGGCATACCTCACCCATTGGGTAACATGGAGATTGCCTTGAAATATCTTTTGAATTTAATTTCCGATTGGGAGCAGAGAGCGATATGGAGTTTGGGGTCTCTGAACTCAAAATTTAAATATATATCTTTTGATGAAGTTTTTTTTTTTAATTAAAAGTTTGAAAATGTCACTTTTAGAAAGTGGGAATTTTCTTGCATAACCATTCTGTGCCTCTGCCTGTCATCTGAATACACGTCTGGGTTAGGATGACTGTTGGGCTGTTGGGGTGTTCACTCTAGACAGTCACACAAAGGGAGCTGAGGTGTGCCCTGCACATCCTGATGGCCCATCACCAGGCTCTGGATCTTCCTGAGCTAGAGTGATGGGAAGAGCTGACACTTGCACTTGAATAGGGCTGTATCTGTCCTCACACAAAGCAGATTCCAACCCCCTGGAGAGTGTCTGGGGCCAGGTCAAGGAAAGGCAGGGTCTTGTGCACTACAAAGACTTATCTTTGAAGTTTACCTACTTGAAAGACAGAAATGGGTCTAAGTACCGGGTCTCTGACAATACAGAGTTAAAATCTTTCTGGTGGGAAGAAAAGCTGGATACAGTAGGAGGAACTGCCACTCTTCGTGTTGCTTTGTTGTTCTGGCCTGCTGCTTGCTACGTCTGGCCTGGGAGTGAAAGGACTGGACTTTGCTTTCTACATCCTTCTTTTCAGGATTCTCCAAGGGCTTGAACTGAACTTGCCTCTTGTTAATAATTCCCAGGTGCATCAAAGGCTTCATCTGTCAGTGCCTGGGCTCCTCTGCTGGGAGTCCCAACTTGTTAGTCCCTGGGCCCTCCTGTTGACCTGAATGAGAAAATCTATGCACTGATGCGCTGTGGCTAAAAAATCATTGTAATACCTGCCGATTCAATGCAGCGCCAGTCTCACAGTTGAAAAATCGATGCAGCACCTACAGAATCGATGCAGTGCCTTTTTCACTGTGGTTCCATAATCACAGCACGTCTGGATTTTCCACACATCATCCCCGAGTGTCAACTTGTCATCATCCCCACACCACAGTAAGGAACAGAGGCTGCATGTTAGGAAATTGACACATCGTCTTTTCTGTGAGGAGAGAATCGACACATCACCTTACTGACAGTAAGGAACCTATGCATCATCTCACCTGCAAGGAAAATATCAGTGCATCACCTCCCCTGCGCAGTAAGGAACACATGCATCGCTTTGCTTTTCCGGTACCTCACCTCCCCATGTAGCCCGAATCGTCTTTGTTTTCGATGCATCCCTGCATCCCAGGTACTTTGTGCTAAGGTGATACAACCATTGATTGATTATGGATTAAGACTTGCTTAATTTTTTTTTAAAGTGCTATCTTGATTTGTGTATGATGAACATTTGTTGTTTTGGTCTAGTTTTACTCAGATAAATATTGACTATTTTTCTAAACTGGTGTGGAGTATGTTTGTGGTGTTTTCACTGTTACTGTGTGTGTCTACAAATACTTTACACATTTCCTCTGAGATAAGCCTGACTTCTCTTGCCAAGCTACCAAGGAGGTGAGCAAGGGTTATCTTAACAGTGTGACTGCCTTACCGTGACTACAGTGAGGGTCCCTACTTGGACAGGGTTTGAAACCACTGCCAACTAGAGACCCCATTTCTAACATCTTGGGATTTATCTCAAATAAAAACCTTTTGTGATATGTCAGACAATGTCTCAGAGACATGGGCCGGCAGGGGCTACTGGGTCAGGGGAACATGGAGAATCCTAAATTTACAAATTCCTACGCAATTCTTAGATACCCAAAAGGAGATACTGCGTATAGGCTAGTTATAAAAATCTGCAGTTTGCAATAACAGTACATCAACTATTCTTTCAGGAGTCAATAATGAGAGTTTTAGCTAAAGTTAAAATTTGTATTAGTTATGAATTTCAAATCTTTTTCTTTATTAGTCAATTAAATTTTACAGAACATTGCATAAAGCGTGTCCTGCAATTTTTCCCTATTCTAGTACTCTGAATCAGTAGAAGTAAATCATTCTAGTCAGAAATAGCAAAAGGAACAAGGTTTCAAGAGGCAGTCTAGCCAGCGAAGCTATCACTACTCTTAAAGAATCCTTTAACAGGCTCTAACTAAGAAAGGAATAGACAGAAAGCAAGTGTGTGTGAGTCTAGCAGAGAGAATGAATCTAAAACACTGCTGTCACCATCACTATCACTATCTGTTCTTCTCCTGGGATTATTTTCTAATAAAAATACAATGGAAAACTTTATAGTACAAAGTTTAATCTCAGATATTTGATAGCCAATCAGAAATTATGAAAATCCTAAAACAAGGTCAGCTTCCGTAGAGATGGTAACTCCTACTAAAGATAGTACGTCTGCACGATACATTTAATAACATTTCTACAAAAGTTGTATCCTTGAGTGAATTTCTGACTCGTCTTTGCAAAGCTTTGAACTATACTAGTAGTTTCTAGAGGCTCAAGATCAAGCTTTAGATCAGAACTTTCCTTTGCATACTCTACAATCTTTCTACTCTCGTCAGGAATGTATGTGCAACAATTCTCAGTTTTCAGCATTTTGCAGAATCTGCCTTTCCCCGCTGGTAAGATATCTAATGCAGAGCAGTTCTGCAAAACTTAGACCTAAGTGCAACAAGCTCAGTGTTTTCCACTAATAAAGATCCAGAGGTACTAATTGTAAGCTATCAACTACTGTTGAAGGTTTTCAGATTTTCTCACCATTCAAGACTACTCCTACAGCAGGTATGATTGCTTCAAATATATCTCCCACTAACTGTGTTCCCTCAGTCATACTGCATATATATCTTTTGTGTGCTAGTGTAATTGTTAATGCATCTAAGCTCTGTATGTGATACATTTTTGGAAAGAGTAAGCCCAAATAGCAAATACCATCCCAATAAGCTGGCAATCTAAAGTAAGCATTCTCTCCACATATAAAGAACACTCCAGGTATTGTAGGATCATCTTCTTGCAAAATGTTGCCTGTTCCTCCAGACAATTCAAGAACATGCTCACAATTACTATTTCCCACTGGTGTCTTCCTCCCACTAATTCTCCTTTTAAACACACACGCTTTCCCTTGGTGTGTTTTATCTAATTTAAGCCTAGGAACAGACATTGGCGGTCATTCTGACCGCGGCGGTCGGCAGTCGCCGCCCGCCAAGCGGTTCCCGCCGAAAGACCGCTCCGCGGTCAAAAGACCGCGGCGGCCATTCC
The DNA here is from genome assembly GCF_031143425.1 of Pleurodeles waltl. Classification (NCBI taxonomy): domain Eukaryota; kingdom Metazoa; phylum Chordata; class Amphibia; order Caudata; family Salamandridae; genus Pleurodeles; species Pleurodeles waltl. The sequence goes on along the minus strand of NC_090437.1, from coordinate 871,461,069 downwards.
GGCTTTCCCGCTGGGCCGACAGGCGACCGCCAGAAGACCGCCGGCCGGCCCAGCGGGACAGCCCCTTCAACAATGAAGCCGGCTCGGAATGGAGCCGGCGGAGTTGAAGGGGTGCGACGGGTGCAGTGGCACCCGTCGCGATTTTCACTGTCTGCTAAGCAGACAGTGAAAATCTTCGTGGGGCCCTGTTAGGGGGGCCCTGCACTGCCCATGCCAGTGGCATGGGCAGTGCAGGGGCCCCCAGGGGCCCCACAGCACCCGTTCCCGCCATCCTGGTTCTGGCGGTGGACATCGCCAGAAACAGGCTGGCGGGAAGGCGGTCGGAATCCCTATGGCGGTGCTGCAAGCAGCGCCGCCATGGCGGATTCCCTGGGCCAGCGGGAAACCGCCGGCTCCCCTTTTCTGACCGCGGCTTTACCGCCGCGGTCAGAATCGCCAAGGAAGCACCGCCAGCCTGTTGGCGGTGCTTCCGCCGCCCTCCGCCATGGCGGTCATGGACCGCCAAGGTCAGAATGACCCCCATTGTCTTTCTAAATTCATCTTCTTCTCTCAATACATTCTTCTAAACATCTCCTTTCTTATACATACCTTTTGCAAATTGCTCATTTCTCTCTTCTAACATTAAGGTGAAAGCTTTTTGTTATGAATACGTCAAGCATGTTAGGTTTCCGTTATATGCTTTAACGGTGTTTATAGAACAAATGGTCTAAAATAATGCCATGCAGTCTCCAAATCCCTAGCTTGTGCACGTAAATATATACTTTTCACTAGTGGAACTTTAGAAAGTACCATGTCAAAGTTTGATTATTAGTATTTAAAATATTGTTGCCTATATATTAAACTAAGAAATATACTACATAGAATAGCAAGGAAAGTGGAATATGACTGTAAGTAACCTGTTCATCTGCAGAGGATGGCATGTGTGCACAAACATAGCAGTTGTTAACATCAATAACCTTCATTGTCTCCTGAATTAGCCTAGAGTAAACATGAATTGAATAATCTTCATTGATGTAATCTACAAATGGTGTCTTCAGTGCATCCTCATCTATACTTGATTTAGCTAAGACTTCTCCAACAAGTAGCTGGTGAACTACTGGTAGCTCCCCAGCTATCTATAAGTAGCTCTCCTGTGTACACTCCAGCCTACTAAATTATAGGCTTTTGTTTGGTTGAAATAACATATGTCTACCAAATTTCAAAAGCATGTTTTGTAGATGAAAATCTGTGTATTTCCAGAACTCATAAGCTGATATTTTGTAGTGAAATTGGTGAAATTGCATCATATATTTAAAGCTGGCATTTCATTGAAAAGTCATGTGATATTGGAGAGAGCCACTACTAATAAAATTACCTTGTTGCTAGGGCCATGTCTATTAGGTATTACCTATGTAGAGGCATTCCACAATGACACTGTGTTTTCTGCATTACTACCAACAACCGTGCCTGATGAACTGAGGTGATCACTGCCAGTAATCTTGCATAGTGGTGCAACTCATGTTGCTTTGTCTCATGTGGTCAATATTACTACACTAATATTAGTAGCTCTAAATGCCTTTCAATGATCTTAAGTAGCTCTAATTACGCAAAAGTTGGTTGGAGACCCCTGGTTTAAATGTTGCATTTACATTTTATATTACAATCTTTTCTGTGTCAGGTGTGAATTGTATAACTAAACCATTGCTATTCCTCCTAAATCTATAAGTGTAAGTAAGATCCCTAAAATATTTTGCACCTTGTTCTATGAGCATTACATGTGTTGTCTCTAAAATCATATCTACTACCAATAAATAATTTGTGACAGTAAATGATCTCTTGTTGAAGTTGAACACTATATGTACACTATTTTTAATTTTGTTGTTTTCTTGAACTACCCTTTTCTTTTAATTGGTTTTTCTTTTTCTTTAAATCTATTAGTCTTGTTAATGATAATATCTCTGTATAGACAATTCTTAGCCCTACCCTCTGTTCTTCTAAAATGTTATCCCTATTCTACAACTGCTCCCTCGGACCTTGGTACTCTTCTTATCTTCTTTTTCAATCAATGTTATTAGTCTTTTTATTTCATGAACAGATCAAATAATATCTTTTATTTCTCAGTTTCATTTGAATTTTCAGATCAATAGTTAAAAGGGATTTTCAAGGAGGCTCTGCAGTTACTTGCTCCAATCAAGCAAGTCAGAAATGGGAACATTCAAAACTTTACTGACATTATGGGGGTCATTCCAACATTGGCGGTAAAAGGTGCATACCGCTGTCAGAAGACTGCCAACATACCGCTGCGGCCGCGGTAAACCGCCACGTCATTCTGACCCACAACACGCAACCCGCCAAAATACAGTCACCCACAAAAGTCCGCCACAACAAAGGCCAGCGAGAAACTGGCGATAAGCAAACCGACACCGTCACACCAACAGAAATACGCCCACACTATCAAGACACACGAATCCACGCGGCGGTCTTTCAAACGCGGTATTCCATTGGCGGTACACACCGCCGCGCTCAAAATACACACACACTTACAAAACACAGCCACATTGGACAATTCCAAATACACACTCCTGATACACATACGCACACCACTCCCACACACCCAATTAAATATAAAACACACACCCACATTACCCACAAACCCCCACTCCTAAAAAATCGGGACCAAGCACAGAGAAATAGAGAACCGAGCACCCAGACGCGCATATTACCATCACCCAGCAATATTACCATGCACTTCACACAACACACCAATACACATCACCACACTTAGCACCACACAATCCACCCCACACATCACCTACACCACCCCATGGCACCGCAAAGACACCCCAGGTTTTCTGAGGATGAACTCAGTGTCATGGTGGAGGAAATCGTACGGGTAGAGCCACAGCTATTCGGAACACAGGTGCAGTAGACATCCATTGCCAGGAAGATGGAGCTATGGAGCAGAATAGTCGACAGGGTCAACGCTGTGGGACAGCACCCAAGAAATAGGGATGACATCAGGAAGTGGTGTAACGACCTACGGGGGAAGGTGCGTTCCGTGGTATCCAGACACCGCCTTGCAGTGCAGAGGACTTGGCGATCCTGCATCCTGAGGGCCTCGGCGGAGTATCTGGAGGAATGGACTCTGGTAAGTCTTATCTTCACTACTTCATCTCCCCCACCCCACCAGCATGCCAACTCATATCCCCACCCTCACCCTCACCCCCATCACTCCTACTCCTTGCAAATGTCTCACCATCACAACCCACCCATCCCAACACCAAGCCCTGCATGCGACCACAAAGCATGGACACCCATCACCAAAGCATGCCCACTGCACATACCCATCCCCCCCCCAAACCACCGTCACAAAAGCCCCCACACAGGAATGCAAGCACTGGGGTACACGGGCACCCACCCATTGCACACCATGGCACACACAGATGCACTAATCATGGTTTTATACCCCTGCAGGACCCGAACGCCACGTCACCGCGCAGGAGGGTCCACAAATGTCCACTCCACCCCCAAAAGAGGCCCACAGTGATGACAGCAGCTCTGTCGACCTGGATCTAGATGACCAGCCCGGCCCATCGGGGACCTCGGGACAGTCGGTTCCCCTCAGACAGCCACAGGCCACAGCAGACCTTCCCCCCTCTGGGAACACCAGCACAGCACCCACCCAGCGGGCCCATACCTCTGTCCCCAGGACACGTCAATCAGCGGTGTGTCCACCACTACAGGGCACCCAGGTTAACCCACCACCCCAACAACAACAAGGACCTGGGGGCAGTGGCAGTGGGCATACGGTCCAGGGGACAGAGGCCCAGGGAAACAGGGGAACTGGGAGGGCTGCTGTGCGACAGGGGGGGGACAGGCCCAGGGAACCCACTCTCCATGAGGCCCTCTCCAACATCATGGGAGCGTACCATCATTCCCAGGAGACGATGGCGACAGTACTGGCCAGGTTTCCGGAGACCCAGCTCCTGCAGGAGGACCAGTATTTGGGGTTCAGGGAGGAACTACGAACCATCAGTTCCTCCCTGGGCACCATCGTAGGGGTTTTGAATCTGGTAGTCACCACATTGCGGGACACTGTGGCACCACAAAGGGCCCCTGACACTAGCATGGACCAAGAACTGCCTACCACCTCCGCCGGCGCTAGTGGACAGGAGGCCCCGCCACAGGACCAACAGGCCACCAGCACCCCACCCCCTGCAGAAGGAGAACCACCCCGTAAGCGGTCCCTGAGATCCAGGAAGAAGACAGAGTAAGATGCCAAGACCCCCGCCAGGAAAGGATACCTCCCTGATTGTCATCCCACTGTCCCACATTGACACCCTGTCCATCCTTAAACTGCCCCAGCTCCACTTTCCACAGGCATTTGGACAATGCACCTGTGATACTAATAGTCTGGACTCTGCCATGGACATTCCTCCACCATCACCCCTCACCAATTTGCAACCACCCACCAATATAGATCACTGTAATAAATACAGTTATTGCACAAAACAATCAGGAGTCTGGCTGTGATTTTGAACAAATGTATTAGACATTACCATGCCAAAATACTTATTTACATTGTGATGCCAACATAACAATGTCACACAGCTGTAGTCCATGGGGAAACAAAGCAGATGTCACACAGTGGGGTCCACATCTCTGAAATCAGAAGGGAAAGTCACAACTCAGTTACCATACACTGGGTGAAAAGGACAGACAGTAGAGAGGTAGTAGTGTTTAAGCACATGTAGTATGCCGGTGTGTATTCTTACCTGTATGTCATTGGAAATATTGCTGTATTACTGTGTTCCTGTTGTCTATTTTGTCTTCTTCGGCTTCCTCGTCTTCACTCTCCACAGGCTCCACAGCTGCTACAACACCACCATCTGGACCATCCTCCTGCAGAAAAGGCACCTGTCGTCGCACAGCCAGGTTGTGAAGCATACAGCAGGCCACGATGATCTGGCACACCTTCTTTGGTGAGTAGAATAGGGATCCACCTGTCATATGGAGGCAGCGGAACCTGGCCTTCAGGAGGCCGAAGGTCCGCTCGATCACCCTCCTAGTTCTCCCATGGGCCTCATTGTAGCGTTCCTCTGCCCTTGTCCTGGGATTCCTCACTGGGGTCAGTAGCCATGACAGGTTGGGGTAACCAGAGTCACCAATTAGCCACACATGGTGCCTCTGGAGTTGCCTCATCACGTAAGGGATGCTGCTATTCCGCGTCATGCACTGAGCCAGGGAACTTGGCATTAACATTGGAGATGTACTGGTCTGCCAAACATACCATCTGGACATTCATGGAATGACAACTCTTCCTGTTTCTGTACACCTGTTCACTCCTGTGGGGGGGGACCAAAGCCACATGGGTCCCATCAATGGCACCTATGATGTTGGGGATATGTCCAAGGGCCTAGAAATCACCCTTCACTGTAGGCAAATCCCCCACCTCAGGGAAACGATGTAGCTCCGCATGTGTTTCAGCAGGGCAGACAACACTCTGGACAACACCCTGGAAAACATAGGCTGGGACATCCCTGATGATATGGCCACTGTTGTTTGAAATGACCCACTTGCTATGAAATGGAGCACTGATAGCACCAGCACTTGAGGGGGGATTCCTGTGGGTTGGCGGATAACTGACATCAGGTCTGGCTCTAGCTGGGCACACAGTTCCTGAATAGTGGCACAGTCAAGCCTGTATGTCAGTATGAAATGTCTCTCCTCCATTATCGACAGGTCCACCAGCGGTCTGTACACCAGAGGATGCCTCCATCTCCTCGCATGTCCCAGCGGACGGTGCCTATGAAGGACAACAGCGAGCACAGAGTCAATCAACCCACAGGTATGTAACCACAGCTTGCACAGAACACGATTCTTAATCCATAGAATGGCTTGTATGAGTGTTGATGCAAGGCCTAGGTATGTGTGACGCAGTAAAAAGTAAGCCATGTGGGCCCCTGAAATGGCGGCTGCCTGACCTGTAAAGTGCGACAATGGGATGTGAGGTAACTGCGCTGGTCTTGCGCACCGTGGCGGTAGGCGGTCGAAGACCGCGGCGCAATGCAGCATTGGTTAACATTGAACACTATGGGTCTCAGGAGCCAATGACGATGTGCGCCGGCAGTCGCACCGCCGCGGCCGTGACCACCATTTTCTATCTGCTTAATCACTCGATACCTGATCTTCGACAGGAGAGGACCTACACTGCAAGTGCTGCTGTGACCTCGGTCTGGAAGAGACAATGGCTCATGCGACTGGGGAAAGGGCCCCTGCCTTCACTGCGGAGGAGTTGGATAGACTTGTGGATGGGGTCCTCCCCCAGTACGCGCTACTCTACGGTCCTACAGACAAACAGGTAAATACACTGGGAGCATGCTTTATGGGCTATGCCTGTGTTGAGTGGGGTGGATGAAAGATGGGGGGGAGGGGAGCTATTGAGGCATGCATCAAACGACGGTGAGAGCATGTGCCACATGGCAAGGGTAGGGATGGGGGGGCCACTCACATTGAGGGTGCAGAAGGTAATGACTATTCTTCTCCCCCTGTACATTTCATATAGGTCAGCGCCCACCAGAAGATCGATATTTGGCGTGCCATCGCCAAGGACGTCCGGACCCTGGGGGTCCACCACAGACGGGGCACCCACTGCCGGAAGAGATGGGAGGACATCCGCCGCTGGAGCAGGAAGACGGCGGAGGCTCAGCTGGGGATGGCCTCCCAACGTGGGAGGGGTGCCAGTCGGACTTTGACCCCCCTGATGTCCCGGATCCTGGCGGTGGCCTACCCCGATTTGGATGGGCGCGTGAGGGCATCACAGCAGACACAAGGGGGTGAGTACACTCTCATTCTGCTGACTTTGCGCGCAGTGGAGGTGTCTGGGTGGGGGAGGAGGACTGTGGGTATCCCTAGGCCAGGGCGATTTCTGTAGGCTAGGCCCCTCCGTAAGGCATGGCCCTGTGCCCCCGCCCCCCACCTCTGTAGGGTGCCAAGTACAGCTATTCATGGCCCGTGTCATCTATGTGTGCAGATGTCGTCCATAGGCTTGTAGGCCATGGCCCAGGGATTGAGTAGTCGACCCCAAGTGCACGGCGTAGTGCAGGGGGCTTCTGTGTCTGTCCTGTCCGCCAAAGGTGTCGCCAATGCATGCACTCAACATGTCTATATTGTGTCCCCCCCCCTTTTTTGTGGTCTTCCTGTTCATGTATGCATTAGCATCATCAGGCGGAGGAGAAGTGGCATCGGAGCACAAGGGAGCTGCATCCCACATGGCCATGGAGGGCCACGCAACGGACTCCGAATTCACCAGTGGGACGGAGGGCGAGGGGAGCTCCACAGCGGGGACTCGGGCAGACATCAGTGACACCGACTCGTCCTCTGAAGGGAGCTCCCTTGTGGTGGCAGCAACATCTGTGCCCTCCGCAACAACAGGTACAGCCGCCACCCACCGCACCAACACCGCCCTCCCAGCAGCCCCTCAGCGTTTGGCCCGTGCCCGCTCACCCAGGAAGGTGGGCATCTCCTTCGTCCCAGGCACCTCAGGCCCTGCCCCAGTCACCCCTGCTGCCCTCAGTGAGGAGGTCATTGACGTCCTGAGGACGCTCACTGTTGGGCAGTCTACCATTTTGAATGCCATCCAGGGTGTAGAAAGGGAGGTGCACCAGAGTAATTCATACCTGGAGGGCATTCATTCTGGTCAGGCGGCCTTTCAGCGATCATTCCAGACTCTAGCCTCGGCACTGATGGCAGCCATTGTCCCTGTCTCTAGCCTCCCCCCTCCAACTTCCTCCACCCATACCCTATCACCTGTACCTCTGCCTATCCCAGACACACCATCAGACCAGCCTGCACACACCTCAACACCCAAGGGAAGCCCAGCCAGACATAAGCACCACACATCCCACAGGCAGTCACACAAGCAACATCCACATACAGACATACCAACACCCACTGCCTCCACTGTGTCCCCCTCCTCCACGTCTCCCTCCTCCCTCCCTGTCTTCTCTCCCTTCACACCTGCATGCACAACATCTTCAGCCACTACGTCCCTCAGCAGCACACACACCAGAACCCCCCGCACACGTGCAGTCACCACCCCCACTGCCATTTACACGTCCCCTGTGTCCTCTCCCAGTGTGTCTGTGACCCCCTCTTCCAAGATAAACAAACGCAGGCAGCCACCCACCCAACAGCCATCCACCTCATGACAGCCTCCAGCCCAAGCACCTGCACCCAAAGCCACCAGACTTACAACTCTTACAACCACAACCTCTTCCTCCACTCCCATACCCACTACACCTACCCGTCCCACTACTCCCAAAAAGCTTTTCCTGTCTAAACTCAACCTCTTTCCACCAACTCCCCCACCCCGTCCATGTCATAGGACTACAGTCAGCACCTCAGCCACGACAAAACCGGCCCCTGTCATCACAGTCTGCCATGGACAGTGGAGTGCCCCACCCACCAGGGCAGCCAGTTTGGTGCGAAGCCAAGGCACTGGCAGCCCACCGCCGGAGAAACATCCCAAGATAGGCAGTGGCCGGCGGGAGAGGGTGAAAACACCAGGGACTAAAACCCCTACCAGGGCTCCGGCAGGGAGTGTGGAGACAGCTGGCACACCGCCCAAGGTGGGGAAGGGCCACAGGCGATCAGGGAAGGCTGGGAAGGGCATCACGCCCGACAACACCGCCATCAGCCCAGCTGGCCAGGAGGGCCCTGCCAGCCCCATCTCAGGTGGGCAGGAGGCCACCAACAGCCCCGGCACAGCTGCCCAGGAGGGCCCCGCCAGCCACAGGACAGATGGGCAGGAGGACCCCGCCAGCCACAGGACAGGTGGCAAATGACCTCCCCGCCATGGCCGGAACCGCTGAACTGGGCACCGCCGTCTCAAGCACCGCTGCACTGGGCCCTTCATCTCAAGCACCGCTGCACTGGGCCCTTCATCTCAAGCACCGCTGAACTGGGCCCTTCATCTCAAGCACCGCTACACTGGGCACCGTGGTCTCAAGCACCGCTGAACAGGGCACCGCCGTCTCAAGCACCGCTGCACTGGGCACCGCCGTCTCAAGCACCGCTGAACAGGGCACCGCCGTCTCAAGCACCGCTGCACTGGGCCCTTCATCTCAAGCACCGCTGAACTGGGCCCTTCATCTCAAGCACCGCTGAACTGGGCCCTTCATCTCAAGCACCGCTGAACAGGGCACCGCTGTCTCAAGCACTGCTGCACTGGGCCCTTCATCTCAAGCACCGCTGAACTGGGCCCTTCATCTCAAGCACCGCTGCACTGGGCACCGCCGTCTCAAGCACCGCTAAACTGGGCCCTTCATCTCAAGCACCGCTACACTGGGCACCGGCGTCTCAAGCACCGCTGAACTGGGCCCTTCATTTCAAGCACCGCTGCACTGGGCCCTTCATCTCAAGCACCGCTGAACTGGGCCCTTCATCTCAAGCACCGCTGCACTGGGCCCTTCATCTCAAGCACCGCTGAACTGGGCCCTTCATCTCAAGCACCGCTGCACTGGGCACCGCCGTCTCAAGCACCTCTGAACTGGGCCCTTCATCTCAAGCACCCCTACACTGGGCACCGCCGTCTCAAGCACCGCTGAACTGGGCCCTTCATCTCAAGCACCGCTGCACTGGGCCCTTCATCTCAAGCACCGCTGAACTGGGCCCTTCATCTCAAGCACCGCTGCACTGGGCCCTTCATCTCAAGCACCGCTGCACTTGGCCCTTCATCTCAAGCACCGCTACACTGGGCACTGCCATCTCAAGCACCGCTACACTGGGCACCGCCGTCTCAAGCACCGCTGAACAGGGCACCGCCGTCTCAAGCACCGCTGCACTGGGCACCGCCATCTCAAGCACTGCTGAACTGGGCCCTTCATCTCAAGCACCGCTGCACTGGGCCCTTCATCTCAAGCACCGCTGAACTGGGCCCCTCATCTCAAGCACCGCTGAACTGGGCCCTTCATCTCAAGCACCGCTGCACTGGGCTCTTCATCTCAAGCACCGCTGAACTGGGCCCTTCATCTCAAGCACCGCTGCACTGGGCACCGCCGTCTCAAGCACCGCTGAACTGGGCCCTTCATCTCAAGCACCGCTACACTGGGCACCGCCGTCTCAAGCACCGCTGAACTGGGCCCTTCATCTCAAGCACCGCTGCACTGGGCCCTTCATCTCAAGCACAGCTACACTGGGCACCGCCGTCTCAGGCACTGCTGAACAGGGCACGCCGTCTCAAGCACCGCTGCACTGGCCACTCCATCGCAGGCACTGCTGGCCCATGAGCGGCAGGGGCTGGGCCGCATCTGTGTCGGGCAGGGCTGCACGAGGCACTCTGGGCACCATGCCCCCTCCAGAACCAGTGGAGACTGCTATCCACATATGAGACTGTGGCTTTGCACTCCCCAGGATTGAGCAGTGGGCAGCCCACCCATTGTATAGACTTGTGAGACTGTGGCTTTGCACTCCCCAGGATTGAGCAGTGGGCAGCCCACCCACTGTATTGACTTGTGAGACTGTAACTTTGCACTCCCCAGTGGGCATGGAGGCCCCTCGTGGATCTGGCGTCGTGCACTCATCTGGCTGAGGTGCCCCCCCTTCCCTTCCCCCTGAGGTGCCTGTAGTTTTGCTATCTGATGCCCCTGCAGTGTTCTCTCCGTTAGAGTCAGGTATCCTGTGTGGGCTTTGTCCGTGTGATTTGGGCCCAGTGGTCCACGGACAATGCCTGCTACAATGCTCGAACTTGTACATTTCTGTATATAAGAGTTTTTGATGTGTATAAATATTTTTGTGGCAGTATTGCAATATATTTTGATGTTTAGAATCATTTCCTTTTGTCTTTGCATTCTTCTGGGGGGTTTGGGGGGTGTAACTGTGCTGTATTGCTATGCATTGATGTGTGTGTTGTAGTGGGTGAGGGTGGGGGTGGGTGTGTCGCGTATGTGTGTCCCCGTAATTTTTTCCCTCCCCCTCCCCTGTGTCGTAGGTGCAGTACTCACCGTTGTCTTCTGCGCCGGTGTTCGTGCTCCTGGTAGAGGAGCAGGAAGACTATCGCTGGGAGTATGTGGAGTTCGGGTTCCATGCTGTCCTGATTCCTCGTGGGGTGTATGGAGGTGAGCGTTTTCCCTTCGAAATGGCTATTTCTGCCGTGTTTTTATCGGCGGGGCTACCGCCCCGGAAAAGGTGGCGGATTGGTAGGTTGTGATACTGTGGGCGGTACATTGACTCCCGCCTGTCTGTTGGCGGGGACCGCCGCGCTGTTTGTTTGTACCGCCGTGGCGGGCGGTGTGTTAATGTGGCGGTCTCTGTTGGCGGTTACCGCATCGGTCGGAATTCCATTTTTTTTACCGCCAGCCTGTTGGCGGTTTTGCCGCCGCTTTAACACCGACTGCCAGGGTTGGAATGACCACCTATATGTCCATTCAAGTGACGAATATCTTCTACTCTACTCTACATCTTTTTGATCTTCTGAGTGTATTTGGTTATTTTTCTGTATCACCTATACCATTTAACTGTGCGTCTTCTCTGATTGTCAGTGGTATTGATTCAGCTGACACACTCAATCTTGATTTCCTTCTACTGTATGCTTTTGGCCGTTTTTCGTTATGTGGATCACTTCTTGTCTCTATTTCAGAACCTATTCCTTAACCTGCATCTTGAAGATTCTCTGCTTCTTCTGCAACAGTTTTAGAAGTTACTTCATTGGATTGTATTACCATTTCTTCTCCAGCACTACTCTGTGAGAAGTACTGAAGTTGGTCTTCTTTAACTGTAAGAGATTCTTTACCCCTTTCTTCTTCTTGATGTCTCTGACTACAGTCATGTCTTTCTTGAATCTGTTCTCGTACAATGTGTGGTGGTACGTACACCAGTGCTCTTGCTTCTGGCTCATTGAACACTATTTCTTCATAAGGATCTCTTGTTCTCTGGGCATGTGAAGGGTGTACCTAATTTGAGAGTCCAGCACATTTAACTGCTGTTCTTGTCATCAGAATTACTTAATAGGGGCCTTTCCAACATGGCTGTAGATAGGGCTTTCTCACTTGCCTCTTGACTAAGACCCAATCACCAGGACTAAGGTTGTGACACTGCTCATGTTTTGGATGTGTGATAATAGCTTCAACCTGCAGAGAGACAGAATGTACTACATCAGCCAACCCCTTACAGCAATCGAGTATCAGGAAATCTGTACAGTCATAAGTGCATTTTCTGAAACTTTAGGTAATCTCATTGCTCTGCCCAAATGAATCTCATAGGGCAATAAACCACTTTTCCTGTTAAGTTGTTTCACTATGTCTGAAGCTTCTGGACGATAACTGCAATTGAGCTTCTGTTAAACTTGTAATGCTGTACACATTTTTATAATCTCACTGTTAAAGTGGGTACCTTGATCTGACTCTATAGAGACGGGCATGCCATACCTGGGTATAAACGTCCTCAACACTACTTTGCTAGAGTAAGGATATCATTTCATCTGGTTGGATAAACTTCTACAATCTGGCGAAAATGCAGACTATCACCAAGACATATCCCAACCAATTTCAAATAGGCATTTCTATGAAATCCATTTGCATTCTGTTGAAGGGATCTCCTGATCTTCCTACATAACTCAATGTAACATGTGCTTGAATACCTACATTAATCTGCTGGCATGTTACACATTAGTGACACAATTCTTCTGCTTGGGCTCTGAATCTGGGATTAAACCAGAACTGCTTAAAGGTATGAATCATGGCATCCCTCCCTAGGTGAGCTGGGCCATGGAATAATCTTGTTATTGGAAATAGCAGACTGTCTGGAAAAACTGGTCTTCCATCCACTGAAACTAAATCAGTGTACCCATCTGGCCCACACCCAGCTCTGAACCAACCCTGATTCTCTGTATCTGGTGCATTTTCTTGCATTCGTCTTATGATAGCCCACTTTTCAGCCACTCTCAGCATCATGGAAAAGACATTTCCTCCTGAATTTTCATTTGTAAAGGAGCCATCAAATGTGCAGGCCACAGCTGCACAATAGCATGTAACTTCATCAGCACACCTGTTGCCGGCTGTGACATAACTACTGTCACACCTGTGTGCTGCACACTTCACAACAGCAATTTCAGTGGCGAGCTGTAGAACTTCCAACAAATTTTTTACTTTTTCCCCATTTCTAATGGGTGAGCCAGATGAGGTCATGAAACCTGGCTATGACCACAACTGTCCAAAAACATGGACAACACCTTATCCATACCGACAATCTGTAAATATAGTCACTCTCATTTGTGCTGTCAAGCTGGTTAGGGCAATTAATTCTGCAACTTGCGCTGAAGAAATTTCTTGAAGCAATGAAACTACTATTACTTCTTGAATTGTGCAGACCGCATAAGATGCTCTTAAAGAACCTTTATTTGTTCTCAAGCATGAGCCATCCACAAATAGAATATAATCTGGACCTATTAAAGGCTCATCTTTTATGTCTGGTCTGAGTTTGGTGCATACGCCTGTGACATCAAGGTAATCATGTTCAAAATAATCAGATTCTTCTCCCTCGAGGATGAGTAACAATGTGCGAGGATTCAGTGCTTGAGATCTTCTCAGCACAACATTACTTCCATCAAGAATCTGCTGCTCATATCGGGTCAGTCTCAAATTAGTAGAATGCTGTGTTTTAGTTTTGGTAAGTAATACCTCGACTGAGTGAGGAACCATGACGCTGTCCCATCACAATGTTTTTACACTTCTCAAGGCTTACACTCACTGCAGATACTGCTTCAAGGCAACCAGGCAAAGTGGCAGCACTAGGATCAAGAGTTACAGAAATGTATGCCACAGTCTTTTTGGCATCTCCATGAATCTGGATTAGCACTGAGACCTCCCTCTCACTGCAGACCTCCCTCTCACTGCAAAAGAGTATAAAATCTTTTGTATAATCTGTCATTACCAGTACAGGGGCACAACAGAGACTTTCTCTCAGATCAAGGAACCCTTTCATGCATTTGTTGTCCTATGGAATTGAATCTGGTTCATCTTAGTGTGTCAACCTCAGTAAAGGTTTTGCCACAAAGGAAAAGTTGGATACCCACTGTCTGTAGTAGCCAACCATTTCTAAAAATATCATGACCTCTCTGCGTTTTAGGAGGACTAATTTTCAGAATAGCTTTGACTCTCTCTCTTGACACATTTCTCGTTCCCTTTTCAATTATGTGTCCTCAATATTGGACTTCTTTTTGACAACACTTCAGTTTTTTAGGGACACTTAGGGGGTCATTCTGACTTTCACGGGCGGCGGAGGCCGCCCGCCAAAGTCCCGCCGTCAGAATACCGCTGCGCGGTCAGAAGACCGCCGTGGTAATTCTGAGTTTCCCGCTGGGCTGGCGGGCGACCGCCAGAAGGCCGCCCGCCAGCCCAGCGGGAAACCCCCTTCCATGAGGATGCCGGCTCCGAATGGAGCCGGCGGAGTGGAAGGGGTGCGACAGGTGCAGTTGCACCCGTCGCGATTTTCAGTGTCTGCTTGGCAGACACTGAAAATCTTGGTGGGGCCCTGTTGCACTTTTCCATTCATGTTGTTGATCAAGGGAGTTATTCCCTCTATCACTTCAGGAGTCATGTGATAGGGTGGTGTTCTAAGGAAAACTGCATTTGGCTTTATGTTTATTTTGACTGATTCAACTCCTTTGAATAATCCGATATCCTCTCCTGTGTCATCCCACACCTCTGAAGTAACTTTTTGAAGGTAAATCTTTTGTTGTTAACATTGGGTAGAACCCTATTGTCTCTGGTTGAACAATTTTAAAATCTACATCCTGATCATGAGTTTGAAATTCTACTCCTCATGGTGTATAATAGCTGTTGCAATTTAACTTGCACAGAAAATCTCTCCCTACCAGGTTAACAGGACTTGAATCGCACACCACAAACTGATGACTTTCCTCAAAGGAATCTATTTTTACAGGTACTTGTTTTGAAATCGGGTTACTAATTTGTCTGCTTGTAACTTCCACAACTTGGATCTCTTTTCCTGAAAGGGGTACATCTGCTTCTTCCACTGTTCTCACAGTGGAACAAGTAGCTCATGTGGCAATCAGAAATTAGACTTGCCGGCTATTCACCTCACCTTCCAAAAATGGTCCCCTCTGGTCTACCTCTAAGACTGTGCCAAGCACACACTCTGCCTCCCCTCCCAGGCACCATCATTGTGACATGCCTGAGTCTAACATCTCAATGTTATCAAACATGGGAAACTATTGGACTGCATTCTGATTTGGAACCTGCATCACACATTGATTCATTTTCAGTAACTGATTCTGATGTTAGGCTTCATTATGACATTGATGGTCCCACTGCAAGACCACCAATGCCATGGAGAGGACGCTGCCATCATGCCGGTACCATCGTATTACAATGTTCCCACCAGGCTGAACTTCGAGAACATTGTATTACGACTTTCCCGCTCTGCTGACTGGCAGGAACAGTACGGTATTGGTCTCTGCTCACCATGTCAACACCAGGACAGTGCGCGCTCTACGGGCATCTAGAATGCAAAAACACAACACTCGCAAGATAATGTAATTTATGCATTGTGATGATATGTTATTGTTTAACCTTTTGCATTGCAGAATTCCATCCAAAAGATTCATTTTAAAGGTGCTTATAAATACTGTACATTTGCAATGTATTTCTGCAGACATTCAGAGTGTGTTAGGGTGTGGTCCCTTTCCAGGGCCTTCTAGAGACTTTCCCTGCAACATGCCTGGGCGTGGTTCTAGGCTGGGCCAAGACTCTATAAAAGAGAGTCAGCCCAACTTCCAGTGCTCACTATTCAGAGGTCCCGGTGCAGAGCAGCAGCTTCTTTCTGAGCTCCTGTCCCGGCGGCCTATTTGGATTTTCCAGTCTTATGCACTCATCTCTCACTGGTGATCACTGTTTCCAGGCGGTAAGACGGTGTTTGGACATTTCCCAACACCGTAATTGAGAATTTTCATATTCTTGATTTTAATTCTTAAATGAATAACAGATTATTTGTGTGCTGCCATTTTTTGACATTTGTATGGTGGTTTGCAAATAGGGAGGACGCGCAATTTATTCCATAAAGATTTGACTTCATTATTACATTGTTGTTCATTGCGTGCTGATATTTCTTGAGATTTACATGGTGGCATTCGAATCGGCGAAACGCGCGATTCACTTCTCGTGTGTAATTCATGCTGTTAATTGTGCGCTACCATTTTCTGGCATTTACATGGTGGCATTCGATTGGCAACACGCGCGATTCTTTCCTTGAGTGTTTTTTCATGTTATTCATTGTGCGCTACCATTTCTTGGCATATGCATGGTGGCATTTGAATTGACAAGACGCGCAATTCTTTCCCTGAGTGCTTTTCATGTTGTTCATTGTGCGCTACCATTTCTTGGCATTTGTATGGTGGCATTTGAATCGGCAAGACGCGCAATTCTTTCCTCGTGTATAAATAATGTAAATTACTGTGCGCTACTATTCAAAGAAATTTTCTTGGTAGCATTTCAAGTTGACACGTTGCGTGATTTATTCCTTGAATCTACGTTGTGTGATTTCATGGTGCACAATCCTTTATGGTGTTTAATACTCATATAAAAATCTGTAATGTGCGCAATTCACTTCCCAATGTTTTTTCTGAGATGAACACAACAATACCAGAATTCTAGATGTAATGCTGTGTGTTCCTGATATGTATTCTTAAAAGGAGATTCATATGGTTGTTTAGAAATTGCTCAGAGTGTTTCCTGATTCTCATGCTAAAGAAAGTACTCGAATCTGAAAGTCCTATTTAACTTTTCCTGTTTCCTCCTCAGGTATTCGGTCATCCAAAGCCTAGTCAGTTTTAGGACTATTCTAGGGTTGTTCATGTTTTTTGGAAAAGACGAAGCTTAGAGTTGTAGCATGGTACTGAATTCATGAGATGTCATTTTGATGTTGTGTTTTAACCTTTTGCTTCCTACAGGTCTCCTTCCCAGCTGTTCCCGTCCTAATCCCCTTTTCCCCACTTGGACTCTCTTAGACTCTGTGATAAATCTAATCAGAGTATTGGAGCTGTCTTGTGGTGGAAGTGTTGGGAACGTGCACAGACCCCGAGGATCTGGTGACTCTGACAGAATAGTGAGCCCACGAATTATTATCCTCCTGGTTTGTGTATGTTCTCAGCATGGCCACACTGGACGAGCTAGTCAAGGCTATCACCCAGCTCCAGTCAGAAGTGGTATCATCAAAGGATTTGACAAATAGTCTAGCTGAGAGGGTGAGTCAGTTACAGAATAAGGTTGAGAAGAAAGGACAAAGTCCCACAGGTGTGTCTTGGCCAGGTACTTCTTCTCCGACTTCTGGAGGTAATCCGACTAACATTTCCCTCAATATTCCTTCAGCCATTCCTTTAGCTTCCCCAGAACGCTTCTCAGGTGATCCCTTGAAAGCGCAATCTTTTCTGGTTCAAGTGGAACTTCACTTCACCTGCAGACCACATACTTTCCCCGATGCCCAGTCTAAAGTAGCTTTCTTGTTGTCATATCTGTCTGGAGATGCAGCTACCTGGGCTATTCCTCTTGTGCGTAAAAATAGTCCCCTGTTGTACAACTGGAAAAATTTTGTTTGTGAATTTGAGAGAGTTTTCGATCATAGAACTGTAACACAGTCAGCAGATCGTGAATTATTAGACTTATGCCAAGGGAATCAGGACTTAGTGTCATATTTAGCCAACTTCAATCGGCTGGTCGCTGAGACATCCTGGCCTGAAGAAAAACAAGCGGCCTTGTTTTACAGGGGACTCAAAGAGGAGCTAAAAGACATCTTAGCGCAAATCGACCTGCAAACTGTCAAGATTTAATAAACATTGTCTTGAGGCTTGATCATCGTTTAAATGAACTAAAAGGAACGCGTAAAAAGACTGAAAAACATTCTTGGCATGCTCATGATAACAAAGACTCAGAGAGAAAGAACGGCGGAACCGATGGAAATTGGAACCATCAGGAGACCTTTGACCAAAGATGAAAAGGACCTACGCAGAAAAAATGGGCAATGTCTCTATTGTGGGCGGAAAGGTCATTTCGCCAAAGATTGTCCAATCAAAACAAAGAGCAAGCGAGGCCCAGTTCAGAAAGTTGCAACCAATGCATCAGTCGAGTCGGAAAATCTAAAGCACCCAAGTTGCAGAGAAAGGTTGCTCTTGGGTGTCACCGTGGATCCTTCACAATCCAAACATCTAAAATTGGGAATAAGAGTTCAGGTCAAGAAAAATACCTATTTCAAGAAGGCTCTAGTCGACTCTGGGGCTACCGGAAACTTTGTTGACGCCCAATTGGTTCGTGCATGGGGGATCCCATGTATTGAAAAGAAGACCCCAGAAACCATCCAGGCAGTTGATGGAAAACTCTTGACTGGAGGTCCGATAACTCTTCAGACTGTCCCCTTGACAATAATTTGTGAAGGTAAAAATCAAAGAAAGAAACATAAAGAGGAACTCATCCTTGATGTGATCCATGCTCCCCAGTATGGGATCATCATTGGCTTGCCATGGTTAACTCATCACAATCCAGAGATTAATTGGGCAGAACGAAAGATCGTGTTCTCATCAGTGCTATGTAAAGAACATTGGAGGTCATTCTGACCTCGGCGGTAAAAGTCGCTTACCGCCGGCCAGAAGGCCGCCATAACACCGCCGCGGCCGCGGTAAACCGCCACGGTCATTCTGACCCGCAACTGGCAAACCGCCAAAAACCCGACATCCACAATAATCCGCCACACCAAAGGTCAGCGGGAAACTGGCGATGACCAAACCTCCACCGTCACGCCAACAGAAATACGCCCATGCAATTCCGACCCACAAATCCCCGCAGCGGTCTTTCAACCGCGGTATTCCATTGGCGGTACACACCGCCGCGCTCAAAATACACACACCTTTACAAAACACATCCACATTGGATAATTCAAAATACACACACCTGAGACACATACACACACCACTCCCACACACCCAATCCAGTATAAAACACACACCCACATCACCCACAAACCCCTACGACCACAATTGCGAGTGAAGGACAGAGAGAGAGAGCACAGCATAGAGTACACCATCACACAGAGGCAAATCACAACATCACCCACACACTTTCCATGCACAAAACACCACCACACTCACCACACTCTACAACACATACACCACCCCTCACCTCATCCACACCACCCCATGGCACCCCAAAGACACCCCAGGTTCTCTGACGCAGAACTCAGGGTCATGGTGGAGGAAATAGTTCGGGTAGAGCCCCAGCTCTTCGGGGCACAGGTGCAGCACACCACCATTGCCAGGAAGATGGAGCTATGGAGCAGAATAGTTGACAGGGTCAACGCTGTGGGACAGCATCCATGCAATCGGGATGACATCAGGAAGCGGTGGAACGACCTACGGGGGAAGGTGCGTTCCATGGTATCACGGCACAACATTGCGGTGCAGAAGACTGGCGGCGGACCCCCACCTACTCCCCCAGAATTCACAGCATGGGAGGAGGAAGTCTTGCACATCCTGCATCCTGAGGGCCTCGCAGGAGTAGGCGGAGGAATGGACTCTGGTAAGTCAAATCTTCACTACTTCATTCCCCCCACCCCACCTGCATGCCAAATCATACCCCCACCCTCACCCCCACCCCCATCACACCAACTCCTTGCTAATGGCTCACCATCACAACCCACCCATCCCAAAACCTAGCCCTGCATGCCTCCCCAAAGCATGGACACCCATCCCCAAAGCATGCCCACTGCACACACCCATCACCCCCACAAGCCACCGTCACAAAAGCCCCCACAAGGGAATGCCAGCACTGGGGGACACGGCCACCCACCCATTACACTAAATGCCACACACAGAAGCAATAACCATACTCTTATACCCCTGCAGGACCCGAACGCCACCACACCGCCACGGAGGGTCCAGAGATGTCCATCCCACCCCCAGAAGAGGCCCCCAGTGATGACAGCAGCTCTGTCTCCCTGGACCCTGATGACCAGCCCGGCCCATCAGAGACCTCGGGACAGTCGGTTCCCCACAGACAGCCACAGGCTACACCAGACCCAACCCCCTCTGGGAACACCAGCACAGCTCCCACCCAGCGGGCCCATGCCTCTGTCTCCAGGACACGTCAATCAGCGGTGTGTCCACCACTACAGGGCACCCAGGTTGACCCACCACCCCAACAACAACAGGGACCTGGGGGCAGTGGTAGTGGGCACACCGTCCAGGGGACAGAGGCCCAGGGAAACAGGGGAACTGGGAGGGCTGCTGTGCGACAGGGGGGGGACAGGCCCAGGGAACCGACTCTCCAAGAGGCCCTCTCCTCCATCATGGGAGCATACCACCGCTCAGTACCTGGGGTTCAGAGAGGAACTGAGGAACATTAGTTCCGCAATGGGGACCATCGTCGTGGCCCTAACCCAGATAGTCACCACATTGCGGGACCATGTGGCACCACAAAGGGCCCCTGTCACTAGCCTGGACCAGGAATAGCCTACCACCTCCGCCGGCGCTAGTGGACAGGAGGCCCCCACACAACGACAGGCCACCAGAACCCCACCTCCTGCAGAAGAAGAACCACCCCGCAAGCGGAACCTGAGATCTCACAAGAAGACAGAGTAGGATTGCAAGACCCCCGCCAGCAAACGATACCCCCTGATGTCATCCCACTGTCCCACATTGTCACCCTGTCCAACCTTGAACTGCCCCTGCTCCATCCTTCCACAGGCATATGGACAATGCACCTGTGCGACTGAGAACTGGACTCTGCCATGGACATTACTCCACCATCACCCATCCCCGTTTTACAATCATGTTCCATAAATTTAGCACTTTAATTAAATCACTTTTTGCACTAAAAAAATCTGGAGTCTGCTTGTAATTTGAACAAATGTATTAGACATAACGGTGCAGCAATGTTCAGTTACATTGTGATGACAACATACCACTGTCACACAGGTGTAGTCCATGGGCAAACAAAGCAGAGGTCACGCAGTGGGGCCCACAGCTCTGAAAACGGAAGGGAAAGTCACAACTCAGTTAACAGGAACTGGGGGGGAACTCAGACAGTAGAGAGGCAGGAGACTTTAAGTAAATGTAAAATGGGGTGGTTGATTCGTACCTGTGTGCTACTGAAAATGCTGTCGTATCACTGTGTCCCTGTTGTCTGTGTCGTCCCCGTCGTCCTCCTCCTCTTCACTCTCCACAGGCTCCACAGCTGCTACAACACCACCATCTGGACCATCCTCTTGCAGGAAAGGCACCTGGCGTCGCAAAGCCAGGTTGTGAAGCATACAGCAGGCTACGATGATATGGCACACCTTCTTTGGTGAGTACATTAGGGATCCCCCTGTCATATGCAGGCACCTAAACCTGGCCTTCAGGAGGACGAAGGTTCTTTCTATAATCCTCCTAGTTCGCCCATGGGCCTCATTGTAGCGTTCCTCTGCCCTTGTCTTGGGATTCCTCACTGGGGTAAGTAGCCACGACAGGTTGGGGTAACCAGAGTCACCTATTAGCCACACACGGTGTCTCTGTAGCTGTTCCATCACATAAGGGATGCTGCTATTTCGCATGATGTACGCGTCATGCACTGACCCAGGGAACTTGGCATTTACATGGGAGATGTACTGGTCAGCCAAACAGACCACCTGGACATTCATAGAATGATAACTTATTCTGTTCCTGTACACCTGGTCACTGCCACTGGGGGGAACCAAGGCCACATGTGTCCCATCAATGGCACCAATGATGTTGGGGATATGTCCAAGGGCAAAGAAATCACCCTTCACTGTAGCCAAATCGGCCACCTCAGGGAAAACAATGTAGCTCGGCATGTGTTTCAGCAGGGCAGACAACACTCAGAAAACCTTAGAAAACATAGGCTGAGACATCCCTGATGATATGGCCACTGTTGTTTGGAATGATCCACTTGCCAAAAAATGGAGTACTGACAGAACCTGCACCAGAGGGGGAATCCCTGTGGGTTGGCGAATGGGGGACATCAGGTCTGGCTCCAGCTGGGCCCTGTATAGTGGCTCGGTCAAGTCTGTATGTAAGTATGACATGTCTTTCTTCCATTGTCGACAGGTCCACCAGCGGTCTGTACACGGGAGGATTCCTCCATCTCCTCGCAAGTCCCAGCGGACGGTGCCTAGGAAGGACAACATGGAGCACAGAGTCAAGCAACCCACAGGTACGTAACCACAGCTTGCACAGTACACGATTCGCTATGCATTGAATGGCTTGTATGAGTGGCAATGCAAGGCCTAGGCCTGTGTGACGCCGTAGAAATTCAGCCATGTGGGCCCTTGAAATGGCGGCTGCCTGACCTGTGAACTGTGACAATGGGATGTGAGGTCAATGCGCTGGCGTGGCACACCGTGGCGGTAGGCGGTCGAAGACCGTGGCGCAAAGCAGCATTGGTTAACATAGAACCCTATGGGTCTCAGGAGCCAATGACGATGTGCGCCGGCGTTCGCGGTACGCACCGCCGCGGTACGCAGCGCCGCGGTACACACCGCCGCGGGCATGAGCGCCATTTTCTAACTGCTTAATCACTCGAGACCTGATCATCCACAGGAGAGGACCTATACTGCAAGTGCTGCTGTGAACTCGGTCTGGAAGAGACAATGGCTGCTGCGACTGGGGAAAGGGCCCCTGCCTTCACATCTGAGGAATTGGATAAACTCGTTGATGGGGTCCTCCCCCAGTATGCGCTACTCTACGGTCCTCCAGACCAACAGGTAAGTACACTGGGAGCACGTAGTATGGGCTATGCCTGTGTTGAGTGGGGTGGAGGTAAGATGGTGGGGAGGGGAGCGTATGGGGATAGCAACGCACGACAGATGAGAGCATGTGCCACAAGGCAAGGTTGGGGAGGGGGGGCCACTCACATCGACCATGCAGAAAAGTGATGATATTTCTTTTTCCACCCTGTCCATGTCACATAGGTCAGCGCCCATCAGAAGATCGACATTTGGCATGCCATCGCCAAGGACGTCCGGGCCCTGGGGGTCCACAACAGACCGGGCACCCACTGCCGCAAGAGGTGGGAGGACATCCGCCGCGGGAGCAGAAAGACCGCCGAGGCTCTGCTGGGGATGGCCTCCCAACGTAGGAGGGGTGCCAGTCGTCAATTGACCCCCCTGATGTCCCGGATCCTGGCGGTGGCCTACCCCGATTTGGATGGGCGCGTGAGGACATCACAGCAGACACAAGGGGGTGAGTATCAGCACATTCTGCTATATTAGCGCACAGTGGAGGCATCTGGGTGGGGGAGGATGGCTGTGGCTATCTCTAGGCCAGGGCGGTTTGTGTAGGCTAGGCCCCTCCGTTAGACATGGCCCTGTGCCCCCGCCCCCCACCTCTGTAGGGTGCTAAGTACAGCTATCCATGGCCCGGGCTCACCTATGTGTGCATTTGTCGTCCATAGACTTGTAGGCCAAGTCACAATAATTGAGTAGTGTACCGCGAGTGCGCGGCGTAGTGCAGGGGGCTTCTGTGTCTGTCCTCTCCGCCAACGGTGCCGCCAATGCATGCACTCAACATGTCTTTCTTTCTTCTCTCCCCCCCTTTTTTTGGTTTTCCTGCTCATGTGTGCATTGGCATCATCAGGCGGAGGAGAAGTGGCATCGGTGCACGAGGGAGCTGCATCTCACATGGGCCTGGAGGGCCCTGCAACCGACTCGGACATAACCAGTGAAACGGAGGGCGAGGGGGGCTCCACAACGGGGACCCGTGGAGACGTCAGCGACACCGACACGTCCTCGGAAGGGAGCTCCCTTGTGGTGGCGGCACCATCCGTGCCCACCGCAAAAACAGGTACAGCCGCCACCCAGCGCACCAGCTCTGCCCTCCCAGCAGCCCCTCAGCTTTCACCCGTGCCCGCTCGGCCAGGAAGCCGGCCATCTCCTTCGCCCCTGGCACCTCAGGTCCTGTCCCAGTTACCCCTGCTGCCCTCAGTGAGGAGGTCATTGACCTCCTCCGGACGCTCATTGTTGGGCAGTCTACCCTTTTGAATGCCATCCAGGGGGTGGAAAGGGAGGTGCATCGGAGCAATGCATACCTGGAGGGCATTCATTCGGGACAGGCTGCCCATCAGCGATCGTTCAACGGCCTCAGCACTGACGGCAGCAATTGTCCCTGTGTCTAGCCTCCCCCCTCCAACTTCCTCAACCCAGTCCCACTCCCCTGTTCCTCTGCCTATCCCAGACACACCTACAGACCAGCCTGCACACACATCAACACCCAAGGGCAGCTCATCCAGACATAAGCACCACAGATCACACAAGCATTCACCCAAGCAACATCCACATGCAGACACAGCAACACCCACTGCCTCCACTGTGTCCCCCTCCTCCTCGTCTCCCTCCTCCCTCCCTGTGACGTCTCCACTCACACCTGCATGCACACCACCATCAGCCAGTACGTCCATCACCACCACACCCACCAGAACAGTCCGCACACGTGCAGTCACCACCCCCACTACCATTTACACGTTCCCTGTGTCCTCTCCCAGTGTGTCTGTCACCCCCTCTTCCAAACAACACAAACGCAGGCAGCCACCCACCCAACAGCCATCCACCTCACGACAGCCTCCGTCACAAGCACCTGCACCCAAAGACAGCACACTTGACTCTCCTACAACCACATCCTCTTCCTCCACTCCCATACCCACTACAACTACCCGTCCCTGTCTTTCTAAATTGATTTTCCTTTCCAACCTTGACCTCTTTTCAACAACTGACCCACCCCCTCCATCTCGTAAGAGTCCAACCAGCACCTCAGCCACCACAAGCCCTGCACCTACTAGGACCATCGTTCAGGGCTATTGGAGTCCACCAGCTCCTAGGGCAGGAACATCGGCCAGCAGCAAGGGGACAGCC
Source organism: Pleurodeles waltl (assembly GCF_031143425.1). Taxonomy (NCBI): domain Eukaryota; kingdom Metazoa; phylum Chordata; class Amphibia; order Caudata; family Salamandridae; genus Pleurodeles; species Pleurodeles waltl. The sequence continues at coordinate 871,436,184 of NC_090437.1, read as the reverse complement.
AGCCCACCCCCTGGGAAAAGAAGCAAAAAAGTGAAGGGCCGGCGCCACAGGCCTGAGACGGCTGCCCCCAAGGACACCAGCCTTGCACCGTCACCTGGCCCATCCACCAAGGGAGGCAAGGGCCCCAGAGATTCTTCCAAGGAGGGCAAGGGTCCCAGAGATACTTCCAAGGGAGGCAAGGGCCCCAGAGATTTGTCCAAGGAGGGCAAGGGCCCCAGAGATACTTCCAAGGGAGGCAAGGGCCCCAGAGATTCATCCAAGGAGGGCAAGGGCAGCAGGGCGAAGAAGTCCGGCAGCAGGCGAGCTGCCCAGGAGGACCCCACCAGCCCCATTTGGGGTGTGACGGAGGACACCCACGGACCCAGGAGTCCAGCACAGGAGGGCCCCGCAAGCGATAGGTCGGATGGCGACTGAGTGGGAATGATTGCCCAGATCTGGTTCCCTAGGAACACAAGAAAAGCACCGCTGAACAGGGCCCCGCCGTGAGAAGCACCGCTCCGCTGGGCCCCGCCGTGAGAAGAACCGCTGAACAGGGCCCCGCCGTGAGAAGAACCGCTGAACAGGGCCCCGCCGTGAGAGGAACCGCTGAACAGGGCCCCGCCGTGAGAAGAACCGCTGAACAGGGCCCGCCGTGAGAAGAACCACTGAACAGGGCCCCGCCGTGAGAAGAACCGCTGAACAGGGCCCCGCCGTCTCTGCACCGCTCCGCTGGGCCCTTCATCTCAAGCACCGCTCCGCTGGGCCCTTCATCTCAAGCACCGCTCCGCTGGGCCTTTCATCTCAAGCACCGCTCCGCTGGGCCCCGCCGTCTCTGCTCCGCTCCGCTGGGCCCTTCATCTCAAGCACCACTCCGCTGGGCCCTTCATCTCAAGCACCGCTCCGCTGGGCCCTTCCTCTCAAGCACCGCTCCGCTGGGCCCTTCATCTCAAGCACCGCTCCGCTGGGCCCTTCATCTCAAGCACCGCTCCGCTGGGCCCTTCATCTCACGCACCGCTCCGCTGGGCCCTTCATCTCAAGCACCGCTCCGCTGGGCCCTTCCTCTCTAGCACCGCTCCGCTGGGCCCTTCATCTCAAGCACCGCTCCGCTGGGCCCTTCATCTCAAGCACCGCTCCGCTGGGCCCTTCATCTCAAGCACCGCTCCGCTGGGCCCCACCGTCTCTGCACCGCTCCGCTGGGCCCTTCATCTTAAGCACCGCTCCTCTGGGCCCTTCATCTCAAGCACCGCTCCGCTGGGCCCCGCCGTCTCTGCACCGCTCCGCTGGGCCCTTCATCTCAAGCACCGCTCCGCTGGGCCCTTCATCTCAAGCACCGCTCCGCTGGGCCCCGCCATCTCTGCACCGCTCCGCTGAGCCCTTCATCTCAAGCACCGCTCCGCTGGGTCCTTCCTCTCAAGCATCGCTCTGCTGGGCCCTTCATCTCAAGCACCGCTCCGCTGGGCCCTTCATCTCAAGCACCGCTCCGCTGGGCCCTTCATCTCAAGCACCGCTCCGCTGGGGCCTTCATCTCAAGCACCGCTGGCCCATTGGCAGGGCCGGATCTGTGTCAGGCAGGGCTTCACGAAGCATTCTGGGCAGCATGCCTCCTCCATAACCAGTGGAGTCTGTAATCCACCAGATGGTACAGTGGGCAATCCACCCACTGAAAAGACTTGTGAGACTGTGGCTTTGCACTCCCCAGGATGGTACAGTGGGCAATCCACCCACTGTAGAGACTTGTGAGACTGTGGCTTTGCACTCCCCAGGATGGTACAGTGGGCAATCCACCCACTGTAGAGACTTGTGAGACTGTGGCTTTGCACTCCCCAGGATGGTACAGTGAGCAATCCACCCACTGAAAAGACTTGTGAGACTGTGGCTTTGCACTCCCCAGGATGGTACAGTGGGCATGGAGGCCCCTCGTGGATCTGGCGTCGTGGACTCATGTGGCTGAGGTGCCCCCCCTTCCCTTCCCCCTGAGGTGCCTGTGGTTTTATTATCTGATGCCCCAGCAGTGTTCTCTCCAATGGAATCGGGTTTCGTGTGTGGGCTTTGCCCATGTGTTTATGCACATTGGCCCACGGACAATGGCATGTAGCAAATATGTGCCGGACTTTTGGACTATGTTCATATTCTTCATGTTGTGATTTATTTGTTTTAATAATCTAATATTTCACTTAAGTTCAAATATGCTTTAATATACTTCTGTTTTAATGATCATTTTATTTTGTCTTTGAATTATTCCAGTGGGTTTGGGGGGTGTAAATCTGACTTGTTGCTCTGCATTGGTGTGTCGGGATTGGGGGGGGGGGGTCGTGTATGTGTGTGCCCGTAATCTTTTCTCCTCCCCCCTCCCCTGTGTCGTAGGTGCAGTACTCACCGTTGTCTCCTGCGGCGGCGTTCGTGCTCCTGCTAGAGGAGCAGGTAGACAATTGCTGGTAGGATGTTTAATTCGGGTTCCATGCTGTCCAGATTCCTCGTGGAGTGTATAGAGGTGAGCGTTTTCCCGTTCGTGATCTGTTTCCGCCGTGTTTTTATCGGCGGGGCTCCCGCCCCGGAAAAGGTGGCGGATTGGTGGGTCGTGATAGGGTGGGTGGTACATTGTCTGCCGCCTGTCTGTTGGCGGTGACCGCCGCGCTGTTTGTTTGCCCCGCCGTGGCGGTCGGAGTGTTAAAGTGGCAGGCTGTGTTGGCGGTTCCCGCCAGGGTCAGAATTCAATTTTTTTGACCGCATGCCTGTTGGCGGGTTGGCCGCCGCTTTAACACCGACCGCCAGGGTTGGAATGACTGCCATTGTCTCCAAAGGACTCAAGAATCGGAAGTTCGCCATTCTTACATAGCTACCGCCGCAGAGAAAGAAGTTCAGTTGCCCAAACAGTATTCATCTTATGAAGATGTATTTGATGAGAAGGAAGCAGAGAACTTACCTCCTCATAGATCTTATGACTGTCAAATTGATCTAGTCCCAGGGGGGATACTTCCCAACTGTCGTGTGCATGCCCTGTCAGAACATGAAAATCAACATTTACGAAAATACTTGGATCAATTCTTAGAGAATGGTTTCATCCGCCCCTCTAAGTCTCCCACAGCTTCTCCTTTATTTTTTGTTCCAAAAGCGAACAGAGAGCTTCGAACTTGTATCGACTATAGGGGCTTGAATAAAATCACCATCAAAAACAAATATCCTTTGCCTCTAATTCCGGTCTTACTGGAACAAGTAAAGAAAGCAAAAATCTACACGAAGCTTGATCTTCGAGGTGCTTACCATTTGGTCAGAATGAGAGAGGGTGACGAATGGAAAATGGCATTCAAAACAAGATATGGCCTTTTTGAATACACCGTCATGCCTTTTGGTCTGTACAATGCTCCAGCAGCATTTCAATTTTTCTTAAATTACGTTCTTAGAGAGTACCTCGATATCTTTGCCATAGTTTACATTGATGACATTTTGATCTACTCAGACAATGAGAATGAACATGTTCAACATGTCAAGAAAATGTTGGCAGCCCTTCGTAAACACCATTTATATTGCAAGCTAACCAAGTGTGAGTTTCATGTTACCACAGTTGAGTTTTTAGGGGTTATCCTTACCCCTCAAGGTATGGTGATGGCAGAAAGGAAAGTAAAAGCCGTATCTGAATGACCCATCCCAAAGACTGTTTGTGATGTACAATGTTTCCTGGGCTTTGCAAATTTTTACCGGAGGTTCATCAATCATTTCTCCCAGACAGCGGCTCCAATTACTAAGTTATTAAGAAAGAAAGAAAAATTTGTATGGTCTCCAGAAGCAGACCAAGCCTTTTCAACTTTGAAAGAATCTTTCTCCACTGCCCCAGTCTTGACTCATCCAGATGTGGATCGACCTTTCATAGTGGAAGCTGATGCTTCAGATGTGGCGATAGGAGCAGTCTTGTCACAACGAAACAAAGACACTGGTCAGCTTCATCCTGTAGCTTACATGTCTCGGAAGTTGAACGAAGCCGAACAGAACTATGTAATTGCTGAAAAAGAGCTTCTGGCGATTCGTGGCGCCTTTAAAGAATGGAGACATCATTTGTTGGGAGCTAAATATACTGTCACAGTATATACTGATCATCGCAATCTTCAATTCATGAGTTCTGCCAGACTTTTGACTCCTCGGCAATTACGCTGGATGCTGTTTTTTGCCGAGTTTGATTTTGTGGTAACCTTCCGGCCTGGTAAAGATAATCGCAAAGCTGACGCCTTGTCCCGCCAAGAGTCTACCACATTGCCTGCAGTTCAAACCTCCAGAGCTATCATTGCTCCTGACAAGGTCATATGTATCATAAAAACAGAAGATTTCTTTGAAGACATCCGCAATTCATTCACTGTTGAAAAATGGCAGGCGTGGGCCCAAGCAGATCCAAAAAGATCAATCAAGCAAGGATTACCCTTTCACGATGCTCGTTTGTTCGTGCCCACTACCAAACTTTGCAAGATAGTGTTTCATTGGTTGCATGTTATACCTACAGCAGGTCACCCTGGTACTCATAAAACTCTTGAATTAATCCAACGCTATTTTTGGTGGCATACCTTAACAAAGGATGTAAAAACAATGGTAAACAACTGCGAAGTCTGTGCTTGCACTAAAACAAGTCATTCAAAACCGAAAGGGTTGTTACACCCACTCCCAACCCCAAGTCGTCCGTGGGAACACATCTCTTTAGACTTTATTACAGGTCTGCCAGTAGTTCAACAGCATTCAGTAATTCCGGTGGTAGTAGATAGCCTCACGAAATATGGACATTTCATTGCCTGTAAGAAATTACCCACCTCTAGTGATTTGCCTCCAACTTCTGGAAGACATGGTGTAAAACACTCCAAGTGACATCTACTCTATCTACTAGCCACCATCCTCAAACAGATGGTCAAACGGAGAGACTAAATCAGACTTTGAAGCAATACCTACGTGCTTACGCTGAAAAAGCACTTAATTAATGGACATCAATGCTCTGGTTAGCTGAGTTAGCCTACAACAACTCCTTCCACACGTCTACTGGCATTACACCCTTCTTTGGTTTGTTTGGCTATCATCCTGACACCTTGCCCATCACAATTCCTCAAGAAAGTTCTCTCACTCCAGCTGTGTCAGAAATCATTCAACATTTGCATCAAACTCAGAAATCGATTCAACAACATTTAGAAAAAGCCAAAAAAAAATACAAAAAGCATTATGACAAGAAACATTGTGAGGGACCGCAGTATCAACCTGGTGACAAAGTGTGGCTTTCCACAAAACATATAGGGGGTCATTCCAATATTGGGGGGTGGCGGGCGCCGCCCGCCAAGCGGAAACCGCCAATTGGCCGCTCCGCGGTCAAAAGACCGCGGCGGCCATTCAGACTTTCCCGCTGGGCCGGCGGGCGCCCGCCAAGGGAGCGCCCGCCGGCCCAGCGGGAAAGGCCCTGCAACACAGAAGCCGGCTCCGAATGGAGCCGGCGGTGTTGCAGGGGTGCGACCGGTGCAGTTGCACCCGTCGCGATTTTCTCTGTCTGCTATGCAGACAGTAAAAATCATGCTGGGGCCCTGTTAGGGGGCCCCTGCACTGCCCATGCCAGTGGCATGGGCAGTGCAGGGGCCCCCATGGGCCCCACAACACCCGTTCCCGCCATCCTGTTCCTGGCGGTAAAAACCTCCAGGAACAGGCTGGCGGGAAGGGTGTCGGAATCCCCATGTCGGCGCTGCTTGCAGCGCCGCCATGGAGGATTTGGCCAACCGGGGGAATTCCGGCGGGAAACCGCCGGACCTGGTTTTCTGACCGCGGCTTTACCGCCGCGGTCAGAATTGGCCAGGAAGCACCGCCAGCCTGTTGGCGGTGCTTCCGTCATATTAGCCCTGGCGGTCGCCGACCGCCAGGGTTAGAATGACCCCCAAAGACTTCAAGAAGAAGCACATGTTCAACCCCAAATTTATAGGTCCTTACACTGTTCTTCAGCAAATCAATCCTGTGACCTATAAACTACAATTGCCAAAATCATTACGGATTCATCCAGTGTTCCATACTTCCCTCTTAAAAAAGGCAGTCCAAAAGGTCCACCCTCATCCAGCTCCTGTTCTAGTACAGGGGGAAGAAGAATATGAAGTCAAGAAAGTGTTGGACTCTAAACTGAGAGGGCGTAAGCTATGGTACTTAATCTCATGGAAAGGTTATGGCCCTGAAAGTAATTCATGGGTTTCCGCATCTGATGTTCATGCTCCAGTACTTGTGAGACGCTTTCATCGTCTCAATCCAGATAAACCAGGCCCTAGAGCGCGCCTGGGAGAGGGGAGTACTGTCAACACCAGGACAGTGCGCGCTCTACTGGCATCTAGAATGCAAAAACCCAACACTCGCAAGATAATGTAATTTATGCATTGTGATGATATGTTATTGTTTAACCTTTTGCATTGCAGAATTCCATCCAAAAGATTAATTTTTAAGGTGCTTATAAATACTGTACATTTGCAATGTATTGTTGCAGACATTCAGAGTGTGTTAGGGTGTGGTCCCTTTCCAGGGCCTTCTAGAGACTTTCCCTGCAACATGCCTGGGCGTGATTCTAGGCTGGGCCAAGACTCTATAAAAGAGAGTCAGCCCAACTTCCAGTGCTCACTATTCAGAGGTCCCGGTGCAGAGCAGCAGCTTCTTCCTGAGCTCCTGTCCCGGCGGCCTATTTGGATTTTCCAGTCTTCTGCACTCATCTCTCATTGGTGATCACTGTTTCCAGGTGGTAAGACGGTGTTTGGACATTTCCCAACACCGTAATTGAGAATTTTCATATTCTTGATTTTAATTCTTAAATGAATAACAGATTACTTGTGTGCTGCCATTTTTTTACATTTGTATGGTGGTTTGCAAATAGGGAGGACGCGCAATTTATTCCATAAAGATTTGACTTCGTTATTACATTGTTGTTCATTGCGCGCTGATATTTCTTGACATTTACATGGTGGCATTCGAATCGGCGAAACGCGCGATTCACTTCTCGTGTGTAATTCATGCTGTTAATTGTGCGCTACCATTTTCTGGCATTTACATGGTGGCATTCGATTGGCAACACGCGCGATTCTTTCCTTGAGTGTTTTTTCATGTTATTCATTGTGCGCTACCATTTCTTGGCATATGCAAGGTGGCATTTGAATCGACAAGACGCGCGATTCTTTCCCTGAGTGCTTTTCATGTTGTTCATTGTGCGCTACCATTTCTTGGCATTTGTATGGTGGCATTTGAATCGGCAAGACGCGCAATTCTTTCCTCGTGTATAAATAATGTAAATTACTGTGCGCTACTATTCAAAGACATTTTCTTGGTAGCATTTCAAGTTGACACGTTGCGTGATTTATTCCTTGAATCTACGTTGTGTGATTTCATGGTGCACAATCCTTTATGGTGTTTAATACTCATATAAAAATCTGTAATGTGCGCAATTCACTTCCCAATGTTTTTTCTGAGATGAACACAACAATACCAGAATTCTAGATGTAATGCTGTGTGTTCCTGATATGTATTCTTAAAAGGAGATTCATATGGTTGTTTAGAAATTGCTCAGAGTGTTTCCTGATTCTCATGCTAAAGAAAGTACTCGAATCTGAAAGTCCTATTTAACTTTTCCAGTTTCCTCCTCAGGTATTCGGTCATCCAAAGCCTAGTCAGTTTTAGGACTATTCTAGGGCTGTTCATGTTTTTTGGAAAAGACTGAGCTTAGAGTTGTAGCATGGTACTGAATTCATGAGATGTAATTTTGATGTTGTGTTTTAACCTTTTGCTTCCTACAGGTCTCCTTCCCAGCTGTTCCCGTCCTAATCCCCTTTTCCCCACTTGGACTCTCTTAGACTCTGTGATAAATCTAATCAGAGTATTGGAGCTGTCTTGTGGTGGAAGTGTTGGGAACGTGCACAGACCCCGAGGATCTGGTCACTCTGACACACCATATCACTCCAGCATCCTTAGAATGAGCACTGCTGCAAAGCAGACAGTGTGCATTCTGCGGGTCCTTGGCAGGGGGGCCCCTGCACTGCCCATGACTGCACTGCCCATAACATGGTCGTGGACAGTGCAGGGGCCCCCCTGTGTCGCCTGGCACAGGCTTTCTGCCAGCCTTTCCATGGCGGTGAGACCACCTGAAGTACATGCTCAGTGTGCTGTTCAGGTTTACAAGAATATACTAGGATGTCATCCAGATAAATCACCACACTGTGATTCAATAAGTCAGAAAACAGAGTCCATGAATCGTTGAAATATGGAGGGTGCGTTTGTTATACCAAAAGGCATGACTCGGTATTGATAATGGCCAAATGGAGTGCGAAAGGCTGTTTTCCATTCATCTCCTTCCTTGACACGTAAGAGATGATAGACACCCCTCAGATCCTATTTGGTAAACATCTTGGCACTTTGACGGCGTCAAGTATATCCCTAATAAGGGGTAAGGGATATCTATCTTGATGGTTATTTTATTCAATCCACGAAAGTCAAAACAGGGACGCAGATCTTTCATTTTCTTTGGAACAAAAAAAAGAGGAGCCCCTGCAGGAGATGAAGAGGGGGCGACTAAACCATTCTGTATATTATTATCTAGGTATTCTTTAAGTACCTTCTTTTCTTGTTCAGTCAACAAATACATCCGTCCAAAAGGAACCACTTCTCCCAGAATCAAAGGAATGGCGCAGTATTAGACCCGATGAGGAGGTAAAACTGGTTTGCAAGGCTTCTGGAATACGTCACAATACTTTTGATAACAAATTGGTACTCCCTGTATCAAGTTGCTAGAGCAGCTTGTATTCTTGGAAGAAGGAATTAAACATTTTGGAGACCAATATGAGTTCTTGGAGTAACAGTTCGGTTGACAAAACTGTGATTATAAAGATATTGTTCTTGTTTCCCAATTGATATATGGGTTATGCTGAGTTAGCCAGGGAATTCCTAATATCATGGTATGATTTGGAGAGGATATTAGATCAAAGGTAATGTGTTCCTGATGTCTCCCGAAATGCAGACAGAGAGTGGGTGTAGTGTCCACCACTGGTCCTGAGGTTAAAGGGGACCCATCTACTGTGTGGACTTGTTCCAGCATTTCTTTAGGAACTCGTGGTATACCTCTTTCTTTGGCCCAAGTTTCATCCAAATATATACTGCTGGCTCCACAATCCAACAATTCAAAAACCTGCTCTTGTTGACTTTGGGAACACTGTACTGTAACAGCAGTATAAACAGAGCTGAGGTATTCTCTCTGGAGCAACATATTGAAGGTAACGCTACTCCTCCCGTCCTCTTCCTCCTCACAGGGAGCAGGAACTGGCATTTCCCAAAGGTCTGGAAGGATGGACAGGACACATCCGGATCAAGTGACGAGCCTTGCCCCAGTAAAGACAAAGACCCTTACGTCGCCTATCCTCTCTTTCTGATTCAGATAAAGGACCATGAACTAGGTCTATCTGCATGGGTTCTTCTTCTGTAGACTTATTCGCCTCAGAATGGACTTCGTCAGAATGACGGGCTGCGGAATGGGGTAATCAAGACTGATACTGTAAGCGAGTCTTTCGCCTTTCCATCTTACGTTCCCGCAACCTATACTCTATATTCAATGCTTGATCCATCAGTTCTTTCAGAGATCTAAATTGAGTAGAATGCATCAATTCATCTTTTATTTCTGCTTAAAGTCCTCGGCGAAACAAGGTTACAAATGTGCGTTCCACCCAAGTGGTCTCAGATGCTAACCATTTAAATTGGGTTATGTATTGTAATACATCCTGATTACTTTGCTGTATATCACATAAGGCTTCTTCAGCAACAGCTTCCAACCCGGGTCGTTCAAACATCTGTTTAAAGAGTTTAAGAACGGCAGGATAATTAGATAATACAGGATCCTCAGCAGATACCAAGGGGGTCGTCCAAGCTAGTGCAGACAAGGCACTGATCAAATAACCCACCTTAACTTTGTCAGATGAAAATTGGAAGGGTTGAAAGGCAAAGAATACTGACAAAGGTTCCAGAAATGTCTTTACTTTATGTGGATCTCCGGAATATCGAGGTGTGAGGTGGACACAGGAGGTATGTGCACAGGTCCAGAAGACAAGGCTTGTCGTAGTGCAGTATTCTCTGCCCGTAATTGTTGTAATTCTTGGGGTTGTTGCACAGTATGGAGCATGGATTGTGTATTTTCTATGACATCATCCTGTGGTCCCTCCATGGGCTTCACGCAATGCGGATTCTTTTTGCATTGCAATCTGTCACGGTCTGCACGTCTGAGACAGCCATGGAAAGACTGATGGAAATTGGATTCAGGATCAGCACAGCAGCACTGAGTTCAGCGCTGCAACGGCTGACCATGAATCCGACTGCCGTAAGCCCATTGGGAACAATGTTCCTGGCAGGGACGGTGGACTTGAGGTGGTCGGACCGCCAGGGTTGTTATGGGGCCATCAGACCACTTGGAGTGCTGTGGTTCAACTGCCGCTGTGTGTCACAGTCTGCATGTCTCTTACCACCGTAGGATGAGGAACGACCGGTTCCTTACTGGTTCTGGACTTGCCAAGATAGGGGCAAACCTTTCTAGTAGCCACCGTGATGCTGACTGGAAAAAGATGTCGAGGCAGACCGTACCCTCCAGAAGGAGTCCCATAGGAAAAACCCCAAAAATGGGAAAAAACATCTAATACTGGAACTCCTTAAAAAGAGAAAAACACAATGAAAAATGGGAAAAAATAGAATAAAATTCTGCAGGAAGAAGCAGGGAGAAAACTGGAAACAGGAGTGAGGATCACCACCAAGACGGAAGTCTTTGCAACACAAGGAAGAAAGGAATTGCAGTGCTTATATACCATGAAACAGGAAGTGACACAACAGGAAGAAAGTACAACACCATCTTGGATTGGGAAAGACCACATAGAAATGAATGAGAGAAAAGACCAAATAGAAAAGGAAAAAAAGCATGCTGGGAAGAAGAACACCAATATGGAAGACCAAGAAGAAAGAAGAAACGAAGACAGAAGACGAAGAAAAAGAAAAAGGAAGAAAGAAGAGGAAGGACCCAAGGAGGTAAGTACAAGGAAAATCTTGGAGGCTGTCAGAGGCTGGGGAACGGCCCAGAGCATGAAATGTGCCTCCTGGGCTGCACTGCAGCAAAACGAGTACAGAAAAATGGGCCACGGCGGTTTTGGCATCCTGAAATGCGGACTGCCGGCCCAACCGCGGTCCGAAAGGGCGACGGCACAGAAGTCTGCGGCTTCACACCGTGAGGCTGGCAGTCTGAAGACTGACAGCCTCGTAATGAGATCCTTAATCTTGCACTGTTTATATTTGATTGAACCACAGGTGCTTGTGGCATGGGTACCATTTGAGTTTGATTTTACATTGGCACTTGCATTTGTCGCATGGAAGCATTCAGCATCTGCATTTGGTTTACTCCCTCCATTCTATTATTAACAGTTCTATCAGGATTGAGCCCACACTCACTCTTCCAATGCTCCACCCTGTTACACAGATGACAAGGTGTAATTTTCTTCAGCGTCGCAAAACATCAGCTACTCGGATCACTGGGAGCATCTCTTCCTCTTCCTTGAAACTCCATCATGACTCCCTGCGCACCTTGCATTCCTGATTGAAAAGCTCCTGTTTGCATTCCACGAACATCTTGGACTGCACCACCATTTGCATCAAACATCTGATTTTGAAATCCTTGTTGCCAAATGTTGTCTGAGGCAACATAAACTTCTTTTTAATTTGACGCTGTTTCATCTCCTGCTTATCACTGTAATACTGTGCATATTTCAAAATCTCATTCAAACACTTTGGGCCTGATTTTGATATTGGTGGATGGGCTACTTCATCACAATAGTGACAGATATCTTGTCTGACGAAATCTAAATCGCATTATGTCCTATGGGATTTAGATTTCAGCAGACAGGAAATCCATCACAATTGTGACAGAGTAACCTGTCCGCCAATATCTAAATGATACCATTTGTCTGCCAACAATCACATTCTGCTGTATGCTCTGACAAATTTCAGGTCTCAATCCAAGCATAAACTGTGTAATGAAAAAACGCATATCTGTTAGATCTAGATGTGTCCGTCCTGTATGCTGCTGAGAATGAGAATCAACCTTTCATAAAATTCACGCACAGTTTCCTTAACTTCCCGCTACATTCAATTCTATTTCAAATCAATCAAATCATTAGGCAGAACTCTGCCTTTCAAAAATGTTATGACTTCATTATACCTGGTCATTACCACAGGAGAAGGCACATTTGTAACAGGATCCCTAACTGGTTCTGCATCTGGCTATTGAACAGCAATTTTACATTCTGCTCACAAATCACTTGAAACCACAATATCAAAGAACATATTTAAATCAGCCCACCCCTTTGAAAGTTTAACAAATCTCTCAACTTGTGTATAACATTGCATTGGACTTCCTCCCAACTTTGGAAAATTGATTGTAAATTATGCAATTTCTCCTCTACTCCAATGGACATTATACCCACCACCTTGTATCTCTTTAAAGGATATGCTGTAGTTGTTTCTTAATTTTCTCAATGTACTGTTTTGTTTCTTTTCTCCTCAGCCTCTTCTACCGGTTTCTTTTCTATTTTCAAGTTTTTGTGACCATTTTGTTTTTCAAATTTGTCAAATTCACTTTCATTGCACACACATTTTATTAATTCAGTGAGATGAAATTGCATTCCTGAAGAACACATGTTTTTGATTGATTCATCTTTTAATTGCACCCTGAAACTTGTCTGTACTGGTATGCTTTTAGAAATATCAACCTCATATTTGCTTCCAGGTCAGTTAGTCTGTCATGAACAGTTGCAGCTTTTCCTGTAATGTCAACTCAAGTAAACCAATTCTCTTTCTTGGTGTTGATTTATGGGATCAAGATTCAAAAATCCTTTAATAATTTCTTCTAATCCGACTTTTAATTTTGGCACATTTAAAGGTTTCTTCTTTTCAGGAGCTGGGCTGGTATCTGAACTTGAACTAGTACCCTGTTTTTCTGTATCCTCAAATTTCACAAAGTTTCTGGGAGGTCCTCTGAACTAAGGAGGAAAGAAGCCACCTTCTACATTGCGTTCACCTAGTATGGTTTGTGTTGTGAAAACAAATTGCCTTCCTTCTCCTATTGCTTGAATAGTCTCTAGTGGTGTCCACATTACAATGTGTTAATTTTGTGATGGCGGGATAAACCCATTTACTGGTGTTCACCCAGTTGTTTCCTGAACCACTGTAGCTGGAGCATGAATAATTGTTTAGGCACTGTTTGTGGTATAATCATTTCAGTAACCTGTGCTGGAGTTGTAACCACATTAACTGGAGTATCTGTTCATGTCACCGTTTGAACTGTACTCATTGGTGCTGGAGCACTTACAACTGCTTGTTGAGTTACAGGCTGTGTAATAACATCAGACTAGTAATTTGGGAAACACCTGAATCTGTTGGAGCTGTAGCTATAGTCACATTGTTTACTAAATAAATGAGTCCATCATTTGGCACAGGAACCACATATGGTGGCCGAGGCACAATCATTTTAGTCAATACAGGTTGCATATGTGCAAACTGTACTGTTTGCATCAGATTAGTAATTTGGGAAACACCTGAATCTGTTGGAGCTATAGCTATAGTCACATTGTTTATTAAATGAGTCCATCATTTGGCACAGGAACCACATATGGTGGTGGACGTATAACCAAGAATTCATCTAATATAGCATCACCTGAATCAGTATCCAAATCACATTTGTTTGATTTCAAGATTCTTTAGCCTTTGTAACCTCTTCTTTTGTAAGTATGGGGTATAATCTAGTACCTTCGACTACACCTTTCCTCCATACCTGTGCTTGTTCATTCCAAGCTGCATAATTTCTCATTGCTCTCTTAGTTTGTTTTTGAAATTTGTTTCTGTCCTTAATTCGTGCCATCTTCTTGCATGCAAAAAGTGCTTTATATTGTGTAGATCTGAGAGGTAGCTTCATTTCACATAATCTTATAATAATTCCTTAATCAACTGTCCCCCCTCTAAGACAACTCAATGCCTCTTCTTTTTCAGTGAACTGGCGCCATTGACGAAGCCAAACACACATAGTTAGCCCTTCTTCAATCATCATATGATATGCTGGTGTATCTTAATGAGCTTCTTCCTCATTCTCCCTAACTAGCAACATTACATCACTTCTCATTAGACTTCTTAAAGCTTTGAAACTTGTCATATTTCAATTTTACTTCAATAAATCCAACAGTCAGATTTACTGCATCACAACTGTTTTGAAATTGTTCCACATATGTCAGAACTCAGAAACCCTTCTATCAAATCACAATGCAGCCTCCATCAACCAATGACTTTGCAACTTTTACCGAAATTCAACCAATCACAGTGCGGCATTATACCAACTGGCGAAGGCCAGCACACCACAATATGAAGCAACAACTCACTTCTTCCAGTGATTCAACCTCAATTACAATTTTCTCCTCCAACGAACAAAATACAAATCTAATAACTAAGCAACATAAAATGTAATCATTCTTTATCTGCTTCTTCTAAAGAAAACCAATGGTACAATTCAACAATTGGAACTAGGGCCCATATTTATACTTTTTTAGCACCACATTTGCGTCAGTTTTGGATGCAAAAGCGGCGCAAACTTACAAAATACAATAACATTTTGTAAGTTTGCTCTGCTTTTGCGTAAAAAAAATGACGCAAATGCGGCTCTAAAAAAGTATAAATATGGGCCTAGGTTTTACACCTTCCGATTCTCAATCAAAAATAATTTTCCACTAACAATGGTGAGTTCTCAACCTGCGAGAAATCATCTAATTAGTGTTGTGTCACATTTGTGCACCAGGTTTCACAAGCACCAATTAGTACAATCACAACAGAATATAACGTGCCTGTGTGTAAAGTTGACAATGTCTCAGGACTTACATTTCTCTTAGCAGACCAGAAAAACTCTTACTTTCTCTGTATATCTCTATCCTGACAATTTAGACTACTTCTAAACCCAATAATATCTTTGCCTCTTTGACAAAGCACATAAAACATAGAGCATAGCAATTATAATCAAAAACATCATAAAAACATTTTCAATACAAAATCACAATATGCACAATTCTGAAGCATCACCATATTAATATTCTTACATGTCGATTTCATCTATTCTTCAACTGCAATCTGCAACCGCTTCAGAAATTGCACCTCATCAGTCACCGCTTTCGGATTGCACGCACTTGGGTTTTATCTAAATTTGGGCACTTTTTATTTATTGCTGATTTTTTCCCATGCCAACTTAACCTTACCTCTGCTACCAACTTTTTAGGAGCTCAGAGAATCCTACATGTATAAGATACTCCAAACTCTTAGGCGCCCAAGAGGGGATCTTTGGTATAAGCTAGAAATAAAAAGTCAATAATAATAGTTTTAGTTAAAGTTTGAAGTTTTACTTGTCATTATTTTCAAACCTTTTTCTTTATTAGTCAATTATGATTTACAGAACATTGCATCACGTATGCCCTGCAATCTATCCATTTTCTAGTATTCTAAATCTGTAGAAGAAAATCATTTTAGTCAAAAATTGCGGAAGAAACAAGGTTTCAAGAGGTAGTCTAGCAAGAAAATGTATTAGTACTCAGAAAGACTACTGTAACAGACTCTAGAGACTAGTCTGGGTAGAAAGCAAGTCTGTCTGAGTCCTGCAGAGAGAATACATCTGAATCACTACAGTCACTGTTGCTGTTGCTATTGCTATCTGCTCTTTGCCTAGGACCCTTTTATAATACACATACAATGGGAAACATTTCAATACAAAGTTTAATCTCAGATATTAGACAGTCAGAAATAACAAAAATCAGAGGATGAGGGCAGCTTCTGTAGAGATGGTAATTTCTAACAAAGACAATACTACAAGATAAATTTAATAACATTTCTACACAAGTTGTGTCCATGAGTGAATTTCCCACTCATCTTTAGTCTCTGAAAGAAAAGACAATCATGTAAACGTTGTGCATAAAAAGCATATGCGTTAGAAATAGCCCTTTTAGCAGGGTTATCACCAAACTGTTTGTCTTCTTTCTTCTATTTTTTCTGATCTATTTTTGCTGGTTTTGGTACTCTGAGCTCTTTACCACTGCCGACCAGTGCTAAAGTGCATGTGCTCACTGGGTAAATTGTGATTCTGATTGGTTATCCATGATTTGGCAGATTTGATTTACTAGTAATTCCATAGTATAGTGTACCATGTGTGCCCAGGGCCTGTAAATCAAAAGCTACTAGTGGGCCTACATCACTGATTGTGCCACCCACAGGAGTAGCCCTGTAAACATGTTTTAGACCTGCCATTTTCACTATTGCAAGGCCTATCTCTCCCATAGGTTAATGTGGGGATTGCATTTAAATATCTGTTAAGTGCAGTTTCCCATTGGGAGCAGATGGCAATATGGAATTGGGGGTCTCGGAAATCTACATCTTTTAGTGAAGTTGGTTTTGAAATTGTAAGTTTGAAAATTCCACTTTTAAAAAGAGGGCATTTTGTAGCTTAACCATTCTGTGCCTCTGCCTGGCTACTGAATACATGTCAGAGTTATACTGACAGTTGAGCTGGTTGTTAACTCCCTCTAGACAGTGACACAAAGGGAGCTGTGTTGTATCCTACATTGCACAAAGTGAGTATAAGTACAGGGGATGTTTCCCCACAATTTGGAACACCTTGGGAACACTTAAGTGTTCTTGTAACTGAACACAGCATGCTGGAGGGACTCCCCAGGTACTGCTTTGGACTGCTGCTGCTATGCTGACCTGTGACCTGCTAGGTCATTTGGAGGAACTGCCACTGTTTGCATCCCCCGTTGTGCTGGCCTGCTGCTGGGCGCTACTGCCCTGTGCTCCATCCTTTTGTGTCCTCAGAGGCTGGGTGCTGTGGCCCCTGACCACTGCAACCTCTGGAACTCCACTGGCTAAGCACCTGAGGAGCGTTCTTCTTTTTATGAGTATATTGCCTGGAGAGTGCTTCTCTTTATGCCCCTAGCGCTTTGAGAGTGCTTTCTTCTCGATTGCCTTGTGCTTTCTAAGCACTCACTGTGGTTCGGAGTAAAAAAAGTCAACGCCACGACCCAGGCACTTTGGAAATCGGAACATATCAGAAGCACGCTCCTTGAAGTGCCCCCGGGGCACGAAGAAAGGAAGGAGGAAGGAAGCACAGTGTTGTTATGTTCCTGGGGGAGTGGGCAACTTGAGGAGTGTCCCCGGGGCACGGGCAGGCACCGCCTTTTGAGAATTTCACTTTTACGGCCTGGAGCCACGAGACAAAGGACGCTGGCCGAGTCAGGAGTACAGGATGCCTTTGCCGGAGCCCTCCATCGAAGTAGGAACTGGCGTGCCTGATCCTGGGCCAGGCAGGGTCCCACGGCAGGAGGCTCACCCCGGCCAGCTTGTTTGCAACCAAAGACGTGCGGTCTCCCCTAACAACAGGGAAGTGGTCCGTGGTGCCCCCCAGACAAAGAGGGTGCACTGGAGAAGCAGGACACAGGAGGGCAAGGGTGAGCCCCTTTTCCTTGATCACTGCATTAGGAGTGTGAGGCTCCAAGGGTTGCATACTACTTTTTAGGGTCTGCGGCCGGGAGGGAAGCACTGGGCCCCTTTTCATATTGCTCCTCTGGGGGCCCCCAGTTACTTTGTGGCACTGGATGTGCCCTCATCAGTAGAAACAGGTACTTTTAATGGATGCATACTTTTCTAATGTTTCTGTGATGGGCATTATGGGCCTTGTATGTTAACCTGTTTTTTTTAACTGTACCATAGGCATCTACTAATGTTCCTTTTATGGGCATGCGATACAGGTATATTTTTATGACTTGCCATATGTGTTCTAATGTTCCTGGTATGGGCATTTATGATTTGATGACAAGTGCGTTTCTTTAGTAATGTTCTCCTGACTACTGCTTATGTTGCAGAATATTGAGTACCTGTGTGTTCTATTATGACTACTGCTCATTTCTGCGGAGTACTAGTAACCTACGTAATGTTAATAGCCAACCAGAAACCCCATTTCTACCAAAGCTATAAACGGTTTAATTTGTGATCCATTCACTTCTTACAAGTTCTCGTACATGTGTTAATCTGAATGTGAATTGGATGGCCTGATAGTGAAAGCAGATTTGCGACAATGAATGAACATTTGTTAAAACAAATAGGCATTAATTTGTCCAAATGAAAGTTCATCCTATCAAATGCACATTTTTTGAGTGAGCCTCATTATGTCCATATAGTTTGTCAACATGCATTTGTGAAAGTTTAGTGGGCACTGGAAATGACACATATTCTAAATGCACAGCGTGTGTCTTTATTTGTTCTGTGCACACCAAATTGTTTGATAAATGTATATCTTGTTTAAATTATTTTTCTGAAATACAGTTGCACAACTTTCATTACTTTGCTACACAATTTTGGCCAAGTTCATCTTGGTCAAAATATATATATAGACAGTTTCGATATTTTTTAGATACTTCGCCATTGTGCAAGACGTGATATATATACTGTATATTCACTCAGTGTGCAGGACGTGATATATATATTCACTGAACAAACGAAGGTTAACATGACATTATAGTTAGGTGAAAAAGTCAGTTAAAACATCATATCTTAAATTTTAAAAAAACATTGAAATTCATCAGTTGGAGTGTACTAAGCTGACTAGAACCTGGGCTTCACCATGCCCACTATTGTCACAATGTAATTTGAAATGTTAGCAGCGATCTCATCAATAAAGTTCAGTGAATATGTAATGAGAGATACATCCTGTGAGGTCACAAGCAGAGCATGGTGGCACATGTTCTTGTTAGCTGGTGAATTTCAGTGGTATTTTTTAGTTCAAAATGTTATGTTGTAATTGTCATTTTTACTTCACTATAACATCACTTTAACCTTTTTTTGTTTCAAAGAATTTCTAGGGTTTCTTTAACGTAAAGTACAATCCTAATACCATACCCAACATCTAGAGGGCTGCCAAAGCATCACAGTACATGGCCTTTGGCCTTGCATGGCTTGGACTTGGGCGCAGGGTCAGGCCAGAGGCCAGTCCATGCTTACGCCTTCCCATTCCCCTGGACACCCATCCCACATTTTTTTTAATAATTCATTTTCCCAGTCCCTGAGAATTGCCATGGGATTGTGCACCTCCCCGAATTTTTTTTTTCTAATTTGGGCCCAAGAGATGTCCCTCTGAAACACCACACACAAGGGTTAGGGGTGAAGGTATCCTCATCCCACCACATTATGTCCTTGTTCAAAAACCTATTCAGGACAAAGGATCAAGCCCTCAAGTCTGTAATAGCTGCCGCAACATTTAATTTCATGATGATCTTCTTCTGAAAAAGCCCCATCAGCCAATCTGAAGACTTGAATTTGACTCCAAAAGTCCTGATTTCCATAAAATGTTAACTTTAATTTTGCAAAAACTATTATAAAAAATTCACCCAATCAATCTTTCCTCAACTTTTAAGAAATACTGTTGAGCCATTTTCTGTTCAAAAATCCCTATGGCAGCGGTTTCCATGTGGACCACAACACCCCGGTGAGCCATTAAAACTAGCCTTGGACAATGGAAACAAAGGTAACTAGTGGGCCACGTCTGGAGCCTCCCTCACTCTTCGCAAAGGAGTTTCACACCTGCTCCACCTCGCTCTCAAAAACAGGGAAGTGCAGTTCTAGGACATTGGAGCACTGCTGCGAGGGAGCACTGACAGCTCTCCGGGGGCAAGGGACAGCCTCTGCCACTCACCTTGGGTGCTTCTGCGTCCTCTATTGCTAGCTGCAGAGTGAGCAGTGTGCTGTACCTGGCTCTGCTCTGAGGAGCGGTTCTCGCCACCTGCAGGGAAGATTTTCACCTTCTCCTGGGGGCACTCGCCTTCAGCAGAGAACCGCACCCCACATCCTCCTATGACAGGAATAGGGATAACATCTTCTATGAGAGGGCGATGACCTACCAGGTCACCAGGATGGAGCAGGTGATGGAGATCATGTCAACCCTTTCCCCCTGACTGATGTCTTTTATGCAAGAAGGGACCCCTTCCTGCACAAATACAATCCAATGAGGAATTTCCCTCTTTCTGTGTGTGCTGCAGAATTCATCACACATAGAAAGGAGGAAAAAAAAAATATATATATATATATTTTCTTAGTAATGCCTCAGCTGGGGATGTGTAGCAGTTTTGGCACAAGGGGAGGATGCAAATCAGATCAAGGTTACCCCACCCTCTACCTTATCTGGCTGGTCCACATCATGCATAATAAATCCGTCTGGTCCAGCAAAAGCCACAACAGTGCCAGAATCCTTC
Organism: Pleurodeles waltl; assembly: GCF_031143425.1. NCBI lineage: Eukaryota > Metazoa > Chordata > Amphibia > Caudata > Salamandridae > Pleurodeles > Pleurodeles waltl. Next base: position 871,415,887 of record NC_090437.1, on the reverse strand, counting down.
CTTATCCATGTTTCTGTTATGAACACGTAGTCTAACTTGTTATCTTTTACCAGCATGCAAACATTAGTTGCATGCATTACAGTTGACCTTGCAATAATTCAAGTGCATTTAATGCCGTAGAAAGACCTGGCCTCAGTTTGTTCCAAAATTCACGGGAAGAGACTGTTCTGAACTTCGCAGGCCATTTCCCTGTCTCAGTTTTAGGTTTACTCACACCTTCACCGACCAGATGTCTTGGTAGCACGTTATAAGATGGGGTCATGGTTTTGAAGAGCCGCAGGACACACAGTACTTGTTGGAGAGAACCTTACAGATAGGAAGAACTCACATGTGAAATGTTGTTGGTAGTGCTCTGAAACTAATGGGGCAGCAGGCTAGGCTCTGGGTCTGGAGTGGGAGCGGACGGGTGCAGACAGGCTTGCCCCTACACGCGTTTGCTGTAAAGAAGCAAATCAGCTTCCCTAATTTAGCCCAGACTGCACTTGGAAGAAAGAGAAAAACTAGTGTGCAGAACTGGGGATAAAAGAGAAACAATATAGTGTGCAGAACTGGGGAAAAATGGTGGTCTTGTGATAACAGAGCACCAGCCAAAAAAAATTAAAATATTGTTATGGTCACATATTTAATAGCCTTTTTATTTACAAATACATGTAACTTTAATTAAAAAGTAATTAAATTATTTGAAATTAATTCAATACATAACTTTTTGTAATTTTAATGCATAATAAATACACGTAAACTTTTTAATTTAGGTGGGATTTATTTAAATACATCTTAAACTAATTATGTTAATTTAAATTTACATATTTATGGATCAAATCTGTTTATTGATATTTTCAATTATAAAAAAACATCACATATGGAAAGCATTTGAACAATACAATTGCATTAATATACAGCATGCTCCATGCACAGTGATAAAACACCTGAATAAAATTTCAACTTTGTTTCCCTGCAGCTGGCACACCGTACAGCAAACAAGCGGTCCCAGGACTCGTTCCTCCTTGATCCTGGAGCTATGTATACGTCTCTACTGCACACTCGCTCCCATTCGCTCAACTCAATTCCAGAACCCTCAAATAGGCCGGACATGTCAGTTCTGTGAACTCCGCAGATAGTATTTGTAAAAATGGTTGCCAAAGTTCCTTAAAGTCCCCACTACGCTGCTGTGAAGTCAAAGTAAGCTTTTCCATGGCAAGAATAAACCAAAGCTTATGAAGCCATGCGGTTACTGTCGGGATCTGGTCAGTCCCCCACACGGTTAATAGCAGCTGTAGTGCCGCATTTAAAGCCAAGGCCATCTGCCGTCCTTTTAATGATCTCAGGGGCAAAGTGAGCGGATTGGGCAGGCCGAGCAAGGTGTACGCCGGAAATCTGGGGATCTGAGTAGCAAACGCCGTATCTATGATGTCTATCATAGTCTCCCAGTACTGATGAAGCTTAGGGCAATGCCATAGTAGATGGACAAGCGACCCCACACCCCCACACCCCCTCCAACAAAGGTTAGACTTAGTAGGATCCCAAGCATGAATCCTTGCTGGAGTGTAGTATCAACAGGAGGCCAGCTTATAGGCTGTCTCTGTGCCCGCTGCATTGTAAGCTGTGTGATGTGTCCTGTAAAAAATGCTCTCCCACTCCTCATCAGACAGCTCTCTCTCCAATTCCCTCTCCCACCTAAGCTGACCCTTAGTCCTAGGCGGACGGGCCTCCCCCGCAGGAGGGCATAAAGCTCCCAGATCACCCGCTTATCGTCCTTTTTCATTAGGATCCATTTTTCAAACGTGTTAATGGCCTGTCTATTAGTGCTCTGTTAGCTGGTAGCAGGGCCCAGTGCCGTATTTGATAATACATCATCCTATCAGCCTCGGTTAAGCCATACGTCTCCCTCATCTGGTCAAAGGGGATCACTCCCTGCTCGTCAAAAAGATATCCTACCCTTTTACAGCCCCCTTCATGCCAACGACGCAGTGCCTCCGACTGAAGACCCGGACCAAAATCAGGGTTCGCACCAAGAGGGGTCATTGGGGATGGGAAAGTCGTCAAGCCCATTCTGCTAGCCACCCGGTCCCACACCCTCATCGACACTTCCGTGACCGGGGATACATACAACCCCCGCGCTCTATGATGGCGCCAGGGCTCCTTCCATATATGTGAGCCAGCCACCGCCTGGTCCATGAAGCACCAATGTTTCTCGGAAGACGGGCGGTTCCATTCCAATAGGAAACGCAATTGCGCTGCCTGAAAGTATCGTAGAAGGCAGGGGACCGCCAGTCCCCCCTCCTGCTTAGGGCGATACATCACTCTCCGTGGTAGCCACGTCGCTTTCCCTTCCCAGATAAATCTTAGAACCGCTGATTGAAGGGTTGCTATAGTTCGTGGAGGGGGTGCCACCGGAAGTGCCTGAAACACATAAAGTACGCGTGGTAGGATGGTCATCTTCACTGCCGCCACCCTACCCAACCAAGACAGTTTAAGTCTACCTCAGGCCTCTAAGTCTTGCTGCACCTCTTGGATCAATTTAGTGCAATTCAATGTCGCCGTACGTGCGACCGTAGGCCCTAACTCGACCCCCAAGTATGGAAGCTTTGAGGAAGACCATATAAAGTGGAATCGGGCCTTCAAATCTCTTTCATGCTCGGCACTGATAAACCTACTCATGGCCTGCAACTTTAGCATATTTATTCGGAATCCTGAGACCCGTCCAAATTCCTCTAGTACACCTATTAGTGCAGGCAGTGAGGTCGCAGGTTCCGCCAAGGTAAGAATCACGTCATCCGCATATAACAATATGATATGCTTATCTCCCCCAAACCTCACACCCGTGATCCGAGGGTCATCCCGAAGCCGCTGCGCCATGGGCTCCATATAAAGTGAGAACAAAAGGGGCGAGAGCGGGCACCCCTGCCGGGTCCCTCTTTGAATTAAGAATGGCCACGAGAGTGTCCCATTGACTCGGACTGCCGCCCGAGGCGCTTGATAGATACAGCGGATCCACAACATAAAACCCGGGCCCAGCCCAAAGCGCTCTAGCACCTTAAACAGTTATGGCCAATAGACCCTATCGAACGCTTTTTCGGCATCGATAGAGAGGAAAAGCGCTTCCCTGTGAGAGCGGTCTGTTTTATCCAATAGATGAAGCAATCACTTGATATTATCACTACACTGCCTACGTTGTATAAAGCCCGCTTGGTCGGGATCCACAAGGCCCGGCATGTAATAATTGAGGCGGTGAGCCAGTATGCCAGTGAACAGCTTGGCATCAATATTCAGGAGGGAGATCAGCCTGTATGAGGCGCATTCCTCAGGGTCCTTTCCCGGTTTCGGGTAAACCACAATGGTAGCATCCAACATGCTAGACGTAAGCGCCCCCGTATGTCAAAAAAATTAAAGAGTCGCACTAAAACGGGTACCAATTCCATACAGAAGGTCTTATAAAAAAGTGCGGAGAATCCATCGGGCCAGGTGACTTCCCGGCCTGCAAGCGCGCAATTGCCGATATGACCTCTTCCGCCTTTATAGGTTGATCTAACGAGGTCGCCTCCCCCTCGGTCAAGGAAGTAATTGCTATACCCTCTAGAAAGGCCTCCGGCGTAGAACTACCGGGCTCCTCAGCCCCATATAGTTCCTGATAAAACTCCACAAAAGCCTCCGCAATTCGGTCACTGTTGCGCGCCTCCGCCCCGAGGGAGAACGCACCATTTTTATCATTGACGCCGTGCGCTCGCAAGCGATGTGCCAGTAGCTTCCCACATTTATTACTTCCTATATAGTACTTATGCTTAAGGCGCACTACCGCATACTCTGCCCTGTCCCAGTTCAACCTCCTCAACTGCTTCCTTACTTTCTCAAGCTCTCGCCATACTCTCGGTGCGCCGGTGTTCTTTTGTGAAAGCTCCGGCACCCGGACTCGCTGTTCTAAATCCTCTCTGAGTAGTCTCCTTGCTTTATTATCCCTAGCGGATAGTGACATCACCTCGCCCCTCAATACGGCTTTCAGTGCCTCCCATAGCGTCGCCATGCAAGTAGTCCCATCGTCATTAAGGCTAAGGTAATCTATTATTGCCCTACGAATCGCCTCCACTGTTGCCCCATTCTGAAGCATAGAGTCTCTAAATCGCAACCCCGATGCAACCACACGCTCCATATTCATGTGAACCTCAACTGAAACCGGGGCGTGATCCGACAGGGCTCGAGGTTCAATCACTGACTCCCGGACCCGGGGAAGAAACTCCTGCGAGGCCAGGAAGAGGTCCAGTCTAGCATATGTCTTGGTCGCTGCCGAGTAGAAGGAATAATCTCGTAACGTGGGGTGCGCCCTCCTCCACACATCTTCCAAGTCGCACTCACTCAGCCACTGATGACCAGCCACCGTCATAGACCCTGTCTGCCCATACCTGTGACCTGAACGATCCAGATCACCATCCATCACCAGGTTAAAGTCGCCCCCTACCAAGATAGCACCATCAGGGGATTGCAACAGCGGGGTCAGGGCCAGTTTTAGGAAGATTTCTTGCTGGGAGTTAGGCGCGTATAAGGAAGCCACAGTGAAGGAAAAAAAAAACAGCCTCATTCGCATAGCCAGAAGCCTCCCCTGCACCTCGTGCAGTTTTGACACCACCTCCCCAGGGAATGAGCACGCCAGTAATATCGCCACCCATGCATGCTTTGATGATGCCGAGGACCAAAACTGCCTGGGGAACCACTTAGAGCGCATACGATAAGTATCTTTTGGGACTAGGTGTGTCTCCTGCAGCAGACATATGTGACTGCCCGATCTCTCAAAGGAGGACAGGATGGCTAACCTCTTGGTAGGATTATTGAGTCCACGGACATTCAGGCTTGTACATTTAATAATCATATCCTAAAATGAGGGTCGAAGAAAGAAGGAAGGGAGCGCGCAAGAGGAACACCCCGTGCCAGAATCTACACTACCCATAGCACCAAGACCTGAGACTATCTCTACAAAACAGCCAGCATAGCAGGGAAACACAACAACATTCAACCAATACGCACAACAGGTGCATACAACACAGAAGTCCTCGAACATCCATTGTCACGAGGAAAAGTCTCCACAGGGCAGTAGATCCATCCATGTTTGGTAAACCAGGTCCATCGCCCCCACCGCCCGACCCTCTCCAACGGCCAACATGCCGTCAACAGCAGGGCCAACTGCCGTTCTGGACACCCCGGCCCACTCTTCTCTAAGCTGAAGTTCCGGCAGCCACGCTGTTCAAAACAGATTCCCTCTCCGACCTTAGCTCCAAGGCTGTTGGACGCTGGAGCTTCCTTCTCTTCTCCTTTCGCCTCCAGCGCGGAGGACCCCTCTCAGGCAGGGTCGCCCTCTCGCTCGCCTCCTGGGATATATCTCCCAGATCCAGGATCCGGCTTGCTTCCGAAATGGATTTCACCTGCCAGAGCTGATCCCCCCCGCGGAAGACTAGACAGAACGAGTGGCCCCAAGAGTAAGACACATTGTGCGCCCGCAGGTGTTCCGTGATCGGTCTAAATTCTCTCCGCCTCTGCAGGGTCCGCACAGAGAGGTCGTGGAATAGTAGGAGTTCATGCCCTCTAAAAAGTACCTGCTGAAGATTGCGAGCCCGCTGTAAGATCTTTTCTTTAAGGACAAAGTTGTGGAGACAGGCTAGAATGTCCGGAGGGCGATCTCCAGGGCCACCAGCGCGGCCGACACGATGAACTCTATCCAGGACTATCTCTTGAGTCTCGTCCTGGCCAAGCATATAGCGAAACAGGCCCACCACATAGTCCCCAATGTCCTCCTTTTCCTCCCCCACAGGAGCCCCTCTGATGCAGATATTCTGTCTCCTCAAGCAGTTTTCCAAATCCTCGACCGCTATCTGGAGGAGATCCTGCTGCTCACGGAGGCGGACTACCTCTTGTTGCAGGCCCGCCACCTCTTCGCCACGAGGAATCTCACCATCTTCCAGCTGCGAAACTCGTTCTCCCAAGGAGGTCACCTCTCCTCGCAGCTCCTTCACCTCCTGGGATATATCCCTACGTAGCTCCTGAATGTCGCTCCGAAGCAAATCAAACAGGGAGGTCAAAAATGCCTTTGTGACCGGCGAACCCTCATCTGAATCCATCTCCGTCCAACCCTCCAGGGGTCTCGTCGCCGGTGAGTCCTCGGTCGTGCCGCCCAATGGAAGACGGGCCCCTGTCAGCATTTCTCTCACTGTGCGCTCTCGCTTGGTTTTGGACGTCGCCATGGCTCATAGGCCTAGTCTCAGTTCGCCGCTTCAGCCCCACAAGCAGCTCCGAAAGTTCTGTCTAAGGTAAATCACCAGGTGTCACCGCATAAGATATTCCACCTGGACCCAGCAATTGGTGGCCACCTCTTGTAGGGCTTCGCTTTTATAGCCTCTGCCACCTTATGCAGGCGCCCGCACTTACTAGTGCTCCCAGTGGGTGAGCAAAGCAGTTTGGGGCAGAAAGGCGGCCTCCCCTGTCTTTGCCCGGTACCGCGGGCCTCTACTCCGTCCTGCAGATGCACTCTAGCGTGGGGGGTGCTGGTCTCAAGCCCCCGACCCGATCCTGGATGCAGGGGCGCCCTCCGCGTCAAAAGAGCTCATAGATCCAGGGGCCGAAACCCCCACTGAGGTCCCACCGCTCATGGGGCCCAAAAAACGAACCCTCAAGGGCCTCAGCCCCTCCGTCGCCGGGTCCAGGGAAACGCCGGAGGAAGGCCCGCCTCAAGACCCGGGCCGCCGCCCACGCCGCTCCACGGCCTCGATTGCCCTTTGGGACCGGCCGCTCCTCCCCCAGCGAGAGTAGCGTAGCGCGCCCTAGAGCCTCCGCCGGACGTCCAGCAGCCAGCCGGGGTGTCCGTCGCTTGGGGGGGGGGCTCAGTGTGTCCCCCCGCCTGGCCAGTCAGCGATTTTCGGGGCCAGTGCGGCGGAGCTCGGACAGGCACATCCTAGCGAGCCGCCATCTTGTCCACGCCCCCTACATTTACATATTTAAATTAATTAAATATTTAACTTTTTTTTATTTAGTTCTGCGATTAAACTAGATATATGAGATTAATTTATAATAATATTTAACATAAAAATATTTACTATTTTTTTAAAGTTTAAATACCTTATTTGCATTTCCCTATTCTTTGCCATTCAGGCAGAGAGTGAAAAACACCATGCCTCACTTTATACAAGCCCAAGGGAGAAGTACTGCTTTCTATGAATATACCAAAAACCTGGTTGAAAATCAATGGCAAATCAGTTAACTACAACTAAAAATAATTTAAATTTTATGCAAAAAAATACAGTAGATAATTCAAAGAAGTTGAAAGAAAAATCATTCTCCTGTGCCAGAAATGCTGGGTAGTTCTAGGATAAGACAATAAACGCCTCGATAGTCTCTTCAACAAAAAATTGCTCTTCGACTATTGCTTGAAAGAACCAGTTAAACCCAAGTCCACACATGAACAAAATCCCTCGAAAAAGACTTGCATTTGTCCTTATAAAACGTGCACTCTTTTATCATCGTAGTGCCCACTACCACGTCGTCGCTTTACTGATGCTCAATTTGATATTATTTAATACTTTCTGAAATTATATTGTAGGATAGCATTCCCTTTATATGTGTACCTGCATTGTGCAAAGTAGCTGCTTCATACTTCTCCTACTTACAGCATGCTAGTTTACCGTGGACTTAATAATATTTTTTGGCTGAACTAGCTGTACCATCTTAAATGATCCTATATGGCTTACATGACGTTGTCATGCAGGATTTTACAACTCGTCACTGCCCTCGGACAGGCTTAAGTACACTTCTGAATCAATATTTTATTCAGTTTCGTGGACCCTTTTTTGGTGGATCATCTACAAGTTTTCATCTTGCTAGGCCATCATTCTGACACCTCTTTTTGAATTGTTGCATATTAGGATGCTTAAACTGGTGCTTAACAGAAATGGCTTCATGAGTTGATATTTTCGAAAGGCTGAAAACTGCAACACTGGGCTAACTTAGGGATTTGCTTTCTCATCTGTAGACTTGTGGGTAAAATATAATTCGGTGGATTCAAAGTTAGGACCTCGTGAGGTACTGGCTTAGCACTTGTGACAAGCGGACAGGATGAAGGCCAAACCACTCCAATTTATAGTAAGCCGTTCGATGGGTTGCATGGCAACAGATCTGGTTCAGCATATGAGTGTGGCAAACCATTTTCTATAGGTTTTTTAGGAGTTCGAATATGCAGGTTAGAAATCATTTTATTGAATTTATGATGCATTTGGGGAATGCACTTGGGTCATTGAGGAATCTAAGGTATTATATAAACTCTTCATATTTCTTGTGCTAGGGCAGTATAATGCACCATGAGCAACAGTACAAAGCTGTATCTCTTGCACTTACAATAAGAACTACACTTTAGGCACCAGTTCGAAATGTTTCAATGCCTAATGAAATATAATCCATCTATTTGTTTCTTCAGAGGTGTTTTTCTCCAGCCTTCTTCAATGCTTTTCTCGACATTCAAAAGCCAGCCTACTGTGAGGCAGCATCCCCTTCACAGGATCCCCGTGATCTGTCACAGAGTTTTAAAATAATTGGTAATGCAGGAAGGAGACACTTTTAAGAACAATGGTTCATGTGATATAATGCACAAATCCCCAAATCCACAAAAGCCTCCGCAATTCGGTCACTGTTGCGCGCCTCCGCCCCGAGGGAGAACGCACCATTTTTATCATTGACGCCGTGCGCTCGCAAGCGATGTGCCAGTAGCTTCCCACATTTATTACTTCCTATATAGTACTTATGCTTAAGGCGCACTACCGCATACTCTGCCCTGTCCCAGTTCAACCTCCTCAACTGCTTCCTTACTTTCTCAAGCTCTCGCCATACTCTCGGTGCGCCGGTGTTCTTTTGTGAAAGCTCCGGCACCCGGACTCGCTGTTCTAAATCCTCTCTGAGTAGTCTCCTTGCTTTATTATCCCTAGCGGATAGTGACATCACCTCGCCCCTCAATACGGCTTTCAGTGCCTCCCATAGCGTCGCCATGCAAGTAGTCCCATCGTCATTAAGGCTAAGGTAATCTATTATTGCCCTACGAATCGCCTCCACTGTTGCCCCATTCTGAAGCATAGAGTCTCTAAATCGCAACCCCGATGCAACCACACGCTCCATATTCATGTGAACCTCAACTGAAACCGGGGCGTGATCCGACAGGGCTCGAGGTTCAATCACTGACTCCCGGACCCGGGGAAGAAACTCCTGCGAGGCCAGGAAGAGGTCCAGTCTAGCATATGTCTTGGTCGCTGCCGAGTAGAAGGAATAATCTCGTAACGTGGGGTGCGCCCTCCTCCACACATCTTCCAAGTCGCACTCACTCAGCCACTGATGACCAGCCACCGTCATAGACCCTGTCTGCCCATACCTGTGACCTGAACGATCCAGATCACCATCCATCACCAGGTTAAAGTCGCCCCCTACCAAGATAGCACCATCAGGGGATTGCAACAGCGGGGTCAGGGCCAGTTTTAGGAAGATTTCTTGCTGGGAGTTAGGCGCGTATAAGGAAGCCACAGTGAAGGAAAAAAAAACAGCCTCATTCGCATAGCCAGAAGCCTCCCCTGCACCTCGTGCAGTTTTGACACCACCTCCCCAGGGAATGAGCACGCCAGTAATATCGCCACCCATGCATGCTTTGATGATGCCGAGGACCAAAACTGCCTGGGGAACCACTTAGAGCGCATACGATAAGTATCTTTTGGGACTAGGTGTGTCTCCTGCAGCAGACATATGTGACTGCCCGATCTCTCAAAGGAGGACAGGATGGCTAACCTCTTGGTAGGATTATTGAGTCCACGGACATTCAGGCTTGTACATTTAATAATCATATCCTAAAATGAGGGTCGAAGAAAGAAGGAAGGGAGCGCGCAAGAGGAACACCCCGTGCCAGAATCTACACTACCCATAGCACCAAGACCTGAGACTATCTCTACAAAACAGCCAGCATAGCAGGGAAACACAACAACATTCAACCAATACGCACAACAGGTGCATACAACACAGAAGTCCTCGAACATCCATTGTCACGAGGAAAAGTCTCCACAGGGCAGTAGATCCATCCATGTTTGGTAAACCAGGTCCATCGCCCCCACCGCCTGACCCTCTCCAACGGCCAACATGCCGTCAACAGCAGGGCCAACTGCCGTTCTGGACACCCCGGCCCACTCTTCTCTAAGCTGAAGTTCCGGCAGCCACGCTGTTCAAAACAGATTCCCTCTCCGACCTTAGCTCCAAGGCTGTTGGACGCTGGAGCTTCCTTCTCTTCTCCTTTCGCCTCCAGCGCGGAGGACCCCTCTCAGGCAGGGTCGCCCTCTCGCTCGCCTCCTGGGATATATCTCCCAGATCCAGGATCCGGCTTGCTTCCGAAATGGATTTCACCTGCCAGAGCTGATCCCCCCCGCGGAAGACTAGACAGAACGAGTGGCCCCAAGAGTAAGACACATTGTGCGCCCGCAGGTGTTCCGTGATCGGTCTAAATTCTCTCCGCCTCTGCAGGGTCCGCACAGAGAGGTCGTGGAATAGTAGGAGTTCATGCCCTCTAAAAAGTACCTGCTGAAGATTGCGAGCCCGCTGTAAGATCTTTTCTTTAAGGACAAAGTTGTGGAGACAGGCTAGAATGTCCGGAGGGCGATCTCCAGGGCCACCAGCGCGGCCGACACGATGAACTCTATCCAGGACTATCTCTTGAGTCTCGTCCTGGCCAAGCATATAGCGAAACAGGCCCACCACATAGTCCCCAATGTCCTCCTTTTCCTCCCCCACAGGAGCCCCTCTGATGCAGATATTCTGTCTCCTCAAGCAGTTTTCCAAATCCTCGACCGCTATCTGGAGGAGATCCTGCTGCTCACGGAGGCGGACTACCTCTTGTTGCAGGCCCGCCACCTCTTCGCCACGAGGAATCTCACCATCTTCCAGCTGCGAAACTCGTTCTCCCAAGGAGGTCACCTCTCCTCGCAGCTCCTTCACCTCCTGGGATATATCCCTACGTAGCTCCTGAATGTCGCTCCGAAGCAAATCAAACAGGGAGGTCAAAAATGCCTTTGTGACCGGCGAACCCTCATCTGAATCCATCTCCGTCCAACCCTCCAGGGGTCTCGTCGCCGGTGAGTCCTCGGTCGTGCCGCCCAATGGAAGACGGGCCCCTGTCAGCATTTCTCTCACTGTGCGCTCTCGCTTGGTTTTGGACGTCGCCATGGCTCATAGGCCTAGTCTCAGTTCGCCGCTTCAGCCCCACAAGCAGCTCCGAAAGTTCTGTCTAAGGTAAATCACCAGGTGTCACCGCATAAGATATTCCACCTGGACCCAGCAATTGGTGGCCACCTCTTGTAGGGCTTCGCTTTTATAGCCTCTGCCACCTTATGCAGGCGCCCGCACTTACTAGTGCTCCCAGTGGGTGAGCAAAGCAGTTTGGGGCAGAAAGGCGGCCTCCCCTGTCTTTGCCCGGTACCGCGGGCCTCTACTCCGTCCTGCAGATGCACTCTAGCGTGGGGGGTGCTGGTCTCAAGCCCCCGACCCGATCCTGGATGCAGGGGCGCCCTCCGCGTCAAAAGAGCTCATAGATCCAGGGGCCGAAACCCCCACTGAGGTCCCACCGCTCATGGGGCCCAAAAAACGAACCCTCAAGGGCCTCAGCCCCTCCGTCGCCGGGTCCAGGGAAACGCCGGAGGAAGGCCCGCCTCAAGACCCGGGCCGCCGCCCACGCCGCTCCACGGCCTCGATTGCCCTTTGGGACCGGCCGCTCCTCCCCCAGCGAGAGTAGCGTAGCGCGCCCTAGAGCCTCCGCCGGACGTCCAGCAGCCAGCCGGGGTGTCCGTCGCTTGGGGGGGGGGCTCAGTGTGTCCCCCCGCCTGGCCAGTCAGCGATTTTCGGGGCCAGTGCGGCGGAGCTCGGACAGGCACATCCTAGCGAGCCGCCATCTTGTCCACGCCCCCTACATTTACATATTTAAATTAATTAAATATTTAACTTTTTTTTATTTAGTTCTGCGATTAAACTAGATATATGAGATTAATTTATAATAATATTTAACATAAAAATATTTACTATTTTTTTAAAGTTTAAATACCTTATTTGCATTTCCCTATTCTTTGCCATTCAGGCAGAGAGTGAAAAACACCATGCCTCACTTTATACAAGCCCAAGGGAGAAGTACTGCTTTCTATGAATATACCAAAAACCTGGTTGAAAATCAATGGCAAATCAGTTAACTACAACTAAAAATAATTTAAATTTTATGCAAAAAAATACAGTAGATAATTCAAAGAAGTTGAAAGAAAAATCATTCTCCTGTGCCAGAAATGCTGGGTAGTTCTAGGATAAGACAATAAACGCCTCGATAGTCTCTTCAACAAAAAATTGCTCTTCGACTATTGCTTGAAAGAACCAGTTAAACCCAAGTCCACACATGAACAAAATCCCTCGAAAAAGACTTGCATTTGTCCTTATAAAACGTGCACTCTTTTATCATCGTAGTGCCCACTACCACGTCGTCGCTTTACTGATGCTCAATTTGATATTATTTAATACTTTCTGAAATTATATTGTAGGATAGCATTCCCTTTATATGTGTACCTGCATTGTGCAAAGTAGCTGCTTCATACTTCTCCTACTTACAGCATGCTAGTTTACCGTGGACTTAATAATATTTTTTGGCTGAACTAGCTGTACCATCTTAAATGATCCTATATGGCTTACATGACGTTGTCATGCAGGATTTTACAACTCGTCACTGCCCTCGGACAGGCTTAAGTACACTTCTGAATCAATATTTTATTCAGTTTCGTGGACCCTTTTTTGGTGGATCATCTACAAGTTTTCATCTTGCTAGGCCATCATTCTGACACCTCTTTTTGAATTGTTGCATATTAGGATGCTTAAACTGGTGCTTAACAGAAATGGCTTCATGAGTTGATATTTTCGAAAGGCTGAAAACTGCAACACTGGGCTAACTTAGGGATTTGCTTTCTCATCTGTAGACTTGTGGGTAAAATATAATTCGGTGGATTCAAAGTTAGGACCTCGTGAGGTACTGGCTTAGCACTTGTGACAAGCGGACAGGATGAAGGCCAAACCACTCCAATTTATAGTAAGCCGTTCGATGGGTTGCATGGCAACAGATCTGGTTCAGCATATGAGTATGGCAAACCATTTTCTATAGGTTTTTTAGGAGTTCGAATATGCAGGTTAGAAATCATTTTATTGAATTTATGATGCATTTGGGGAATGCACTTGGGTCATTGAGGAATCTAAGGTATTATATAAACTCTTCATATTTCTTGTGCTAGGGCAGTATAATGCACCATGAGCAACAGTACAAAGCTGTATCTCTTGCACTTACAATAAGAACTACACTTTAGGCACCAGTTCGAAATGTTTCAATGCCTAATGAAATATAATCCATCTATTTGTTTCTTCAGAGGTGTTTTTCTCCAGCCTTCTTCAATGCTTTTCTCGACATTCAAAAGCCAGCCTACTGTGAGGCAGCATCCCCTTCACAGGATCCCCGTGATCTGTCACAGAGTTTTAAAATAATTGGTAATGCAGGAAGGAGACACTTTTAAGAACAATGGTTCATGTGATATAATGCACGAGCAAATGTTCAAAGCACTGCACGATTACAAAGGCTCAGCAACTTTTTATCCACACATGCAAACTTTGCAAGGGAAAAACAAAAGAAAAAAGCAAAAAAACAAACCAGCAGGAAACAGTAGCCGGTCCTATAATTAACAAAATTGAAAGTCATCTTTGAATAGTTGCGGCACTTCCACAACTCCATAGCAGCAGGCAACATCCTTGCAGTTAAGGATATGCCGTATGCTTTGTTGTCAGTGATGTACAATAGGAAATTCTGTGCAATTCCATTAGTAGGGGATTAGAAAACAAGATAGCAGAGAAGGCCAAACATGTAAAATAACCTTGTGGTCTTTGGAGAGATGTGGGATGGGCACCGGGAAATAGTGCTTACTTTATAAAATAATATAAGGAGATTTCTCAGGAGACCACTGCTGTTTGCACACCCTAAAGTCCCTGCCAGAGCTATCAAACACCAATACCAATGACACCTATCTACCATTCAGTGCTTGATATGTAAAAGAATGAGTGCCAGTGCCCAAAGCTGTGCTCAGAAGCCCATGGCCGGCACTATCAAATGTCAGCACACTGAATACCAAGGCTGTGTAGTCTTCAATCCACCTCAGATGTCTTAAAATCTACCACTTGACACCCCCTTCCTCTATATTAAACTCATGGAGATTCCTTATTTCTCTTTTTGTGAAGGTGTTTTTGTCTTTCTCCTCCTCCTTCTTTCCCCTTCGTGTGTTTCTCTCTCCTTTGCTCTTGCGAAATGTCTGATCAGGAAAAATTTGTGCTGTTCACAAAAATAAGTGCCTGTGGCCCCACTGGCAGCAAAAGCAAAGCAAAACACAAATGATAGACGGAATGCGGAACCAATCAAACATTCACCCCCAGTCACAGATCTGGGTTTAATCCAACATTCTTTTGCTCACCATGCCACCCCAGTTTAGACCCAGCCATATGCAAATCAGCCTTGACCCTGTTCCTCATGGGAACAGTCCAGCCCGAACTGCTAGGCCAGGTCCTCCCTGGGCTGGAAACAAGCATCCTGGGACCGGTTTCAGGGTTTCACCCTTCATCAGCCAGGCTAGCTTGAATCCAGTGGCACAGTGAGCCGGGGACCCACGTCTGGGCATACCCGGCACACTTATGGCAGCAAAAGCAAAGCAAAACACAAATGGCCCCACTGGCAACCACCAGCTCAGCAGTGCTTAATTTGTAAAGAAAAATGTGCAGGTGCCCAAAGCTCTCATTAGAAATACGTAGCTGCTGCAATTAAATGTGCGAGCACAGTATACTGAGGCAGCAGCGTACTCCTAAAGCTATCTCGGGCCTCGTTAATCCATTTACAGCCACTCCCTGACCGTTCAGCTCACTCTTGCAACTTTATGCTTTCTCCCTTGGTGACACTTTTACGTCTTTCTCTTCCTCCTTAATTCCCATATGTCTTTTCCTCGCAGTAATTGCTTGATACAGAAAAATAAAAGCCGGCTCCCAAAAATAAGTGCCGGTTCCCCGCACCAGAAACCACTGTCTCAAATTAAGCACTGTAGCTCAGATTAAGCACTGTTATTATTACAGTCCTACAAATGTGACAAGTTGATTTATAGTAGGTGACCCCAAGCTCTAAGAATGGCATGGGCACACTGGTATTAATATTTTGTTTGTTGTATATTGAATTTTTAAACACTTTGCTCATGTGCTTTTTTAAAACATAGACTGCAGGCCACCCTGTTGTGGACTGTCATAAATATGGATTCCAGTTACCCGATTCCCTGGTAATTCCTCAGTAATAAAAATGGACCCTAAGGATGTCACATGTGATACCCAACAACTCTAGCCCCTCCCCATCCATCAGCTCTACCAGGATGGTGGGACAGAAATTACCATGTACTTCTCCAGGTCAGTCGCAGTGATGCCATAAGTGTAGTGTGAGCAGCCGTAATATTCAGAAGGATCATACATTTTATGAAGGCCATGTTAATTTATAGGGGTGTGTAATATTTGTGTACTTTGCTTTTGCATAATTACATGAAATTGGTTGAAAATAACTCCACACTATATTATTATGAGGTATGCAACACAGGAGGCTGCATTTTTGTGCTAAAAAAGTGTGGAAAATACAAGTGCAGTGAACAACAGATGCTCACTTTATTTATGTTTGCATTATTCCCATCTCCCCTTCCATAATTTTACCATAAAGGGTGATGTATCTATGCCAAGTGGCATAACATAGTAATTTGGGGAATTTCATATAACAGGCTTAATGCAAAATTCCAGAAATTATGCTAATAATGCCAATGTAATTTAAATTTTGCTTGGGCGTACTTAAACTGTCATAGGGCTTGCTCTAGCAAGCCTTTTTGTAATCTCAAAGTCCTCTATAAGTAGAGGGATCCCAGGCTTTGTGACTGTAAAAAGTAAAACTACAATATACCATAGGGGCATTGCAAGACCCACTTGCAAAATGCAATTGACGTCCTGCAAGGCACAGCAATGTAAAGGGGCATGAAAGAGCCATCCCACCTTTTGTTCTTTGCTATGGAATGTATCAATAGTTTGCAACTGCAATTGGGGTCACAAGTAATTGATCAGAAACTGAGTACTTGCATGGGATCCGATCATTCACAAGGTGGAAGCTGTCCCTAGGACAGCTTCACCTTGTGAATATGGATTTTTGCAGTAGAGGAGCAGACAGCTATCCAAAGATCTATAGCTTGCTCCATCAGTGGCATTCACAGACTCCCAACATTTTGTTTGTGAAGTCAGAAATTGTCTTTCAGCGGGGTAATTATTCACCACAGTCTACATAAACAAAATCAGATATCGTTATATCATTATCTATTGATGTGCCCTTGCAAACAACATGTATTCTGCATTGCCAATCAATAGCAGTGTTAGATAGTCTCTCACTGTGAACACAAGCCCTACCAAAAAGTGGGCACTGGGAAGCATGAAACATTTCTCATCAGTTCTCGCTATTTCTACCTCTTTGCTATAACACCCAGCACAAGGAATACAATTACCCACAAGTCGTTGTACTTATACCCTCCGAAGGAAGTCAAACTAACTTCATAGCTTCATCCCCATAATTCACTGATACCCATCCATAATTCTATATGTCCTTTACACTTGTTCCAAGATGACGAGTATCATAAGTGCCACTCTTCAGCAAGGAATAGCCCCAAGTGAATACAACACTTATTCCACTACTGATTAAAGCATTGACTGACCCAATGGAACCAGTGAATTGCAGACCTATCCCTTATTTCGTGTATTAGCAACACAATGGGAGGGGAGATAACACAACAACAACAATCTTGACACAATTTAGTTGAATTCTGAATTTGAGAAAGCCTCTTTAATTGACCGTGGCGAGATCCCCTGGTTAATGGTCATCCAGAAATCTTAATCCTTCTTGAACTATCTGCATATAATGATACCGTTTATCATAAAACTTAATTGGGACAATTGAATACACGGACAGAAATCTCTGGAAAAACTCTCCGCTGTTGTTGTTCCTTTTTAGCAGACTGTGCTCAGGAAATTAGACTTGTTTTTTCACAAAAGATTGTAAAAATCATCTAATACTGTGGCGCATAATCTCCCCGCCTCCCTTTCCATTCAAAATATAGGAGACAGTCTGCACAGTTAATCTCACAATACTACCGATAGTTCCAAGCATACGTTAACAACATCCATGTCTACACTTGTAAGTGTACTCTTCAAAATGTGCGACACGATTGTGATCTGCCTGAAATAAGTGTATTCTTGGTTGAAAGAGTGCTATCTCGTCTTGAGCAGACTAAAACGAAATTCGTTAGAATTTGTGATACCTCTTGTGTCAGCCTTTCCATCGCTTGCCCATAGCAACCAGGTCTCTCACCAACCCTGAGAAAAGCAGTAATAACCTTTTGGTGTGATTACAGTCAGGCCTTTCTGTGGTCCTCATAGCATAGCACAAACTAAGAGCATCATTTTCAACCTAATAATGATGGGAAATAATCTCCAGCTGTTTCTAGGCGACTTTTATATTGTTTATGCTGAAGCACTGAAGAAAGGGATATTTAAACTCCAAAGGCTGCAAAAGCATAAAGTCACCCTCAGTTCAATCTACGTTGGCCCTCATAGAACTGCACTAGCTGCTGTTAACACGGGATGAAGTTAAACATTCTCAATACCGTCTTCAAAACAGGACGTGAGTTGGACCAAATGGTTTTCAGTGGCTGTTCCCGAGCTACACTCCCAATCGAATAGTCAGATCCAGTAATCCAAATCTACTTGTCGAGGCCGAATGTAGTTGAAAATCCCAAGGTGGGAAGTCAATCGTACTGAAGGAGCCCAGCTCTGGAAAACGAAGTGTACAAACCTGAAGAATCAATTTAGTCTGGCAACATTAAAAAAAACATCCGAAAACAAGGCTTTCAAGGACGTTTTTCCACCCTCTACTCCTTCTCTGCAGGGATAGGACCCGTCTTTGTGTAGTTTGTTTTGCCTCCTGAAACAACAAAGATGATTCTCTGGTAGTACAACTCCCCACCAATTTGATTATTGTTACAGATAAAATGACATAGGGAATCTACATAAACTGCTGCTTTCATTGTTTTTCAGTGGTATACTGTAGCATGAAGAGTCAGGGAATATCAGTAAGTATTGGTAAGTTTATTTTCTCCACAAGAACAGGGCAGCCAGAAGATGCGACTCACAAAGACGCCGTCTCAACTGTTTCTTCCCCCCGTTCTCTTATGTCAAGTCTCGTGCAGGGATTCCAGAACGCACGCAAGACTCAACATAAGAACCCAACACATCCTTCCCCTTAACACATAAAAATTACACTGAACTTATACCCACATTTAGAACATGGAAATAAAATAATACTTAAACAAAAAGTACAAAATCACGATATTTGCTGGGAAGCATTCTGCTTCTAGACGGAGTCTTCCTCTTCATGTCCTTTGTCACATACTCCTCCTTGGCTGATCTCTTTAACTCCTTGTCCAGCACCTTCATTTCACAAGGAGAATTCTTCCGCAAAACGTCTCTTGTCTCTTGCTCCATCTTGGACTCATCCCCTGTTTTGTTCAACAGTTCCACATCACGAGCCAAGGACACCCTCTCCTGTTCCACCAATTGCCATCTTCCAATTTAACAGCATTTTTACAAATTTTGATGACTTTCTTTGGACCTGAAAATCTATATTCACCTTTCTGAACAACGCCGTCTCAACCGTTTCTTCCCCCCATTCTCTTATGTCCAGTCTCGTGCAGGGATTCCAGAACGCACGCAAGACTCAACATAAGAACCCAACATAGCACTATGTCACAAGCCAGAACTTTGCAAAACAAATAAATACATACATAAAGTGGCAGCTTGTTCCTTGTGTTGTGTGGCCACTGATATTAACCGCCAAACCGCAGGAAAAATATTGAGCCTATATATGTTCTGCACCTATATTACACATAGATATGGTCTTCACATCTTAACAAATCTTCTGTTAGTGATTGTTAGAAATAGGATCTTTGGTTGGCAGTCAGGTTGTCCCCTGTCCAAGCAAGGACCCTCACTCTACTCAGGGCAAAGGAGAAACATGCCCCTTTAACCCCCACTCACCCCTTTGGTAGCTTGGCACGAGCAGAGAGGCTTAACCCAGAGACAAGGTGTAGAGTATTTGTAACAACACACACAGTAATATAGTGAAAACACTGCAAAATGACTCAACACCAGGTTAGGAAAATAGCCAATATTTATCTGAACAAAATATGACTTAAACTACAAAACTCCAACATACACAGGCACAGTTATGAATCTTCAAAGATTAAACTTCACTATCACGCTTAGAAACCCAAATGCTTCAATTAGATGCTATCAAGGCATCCTGATGGAATTGTTCCCAACAATCCGACTAAAATGGTTCTGGTCATGAAGTCACACAGACCCCCAGGTACAGTACCTTGTGAAAATGATGAAACCAGCCGGTGCACGGAGTCGGGGATCGCGGCGTCGCTGGATCAGAGGTGGTGTCAGTTCTGGTGCTGCAGAGCGAAGGAATCATGAAGAGGTATTGAGTCCTTGCTACAGAGCGGTGGAGGTGAGGCAGTGTCGATGTGAAGCGTTGGATCCGTGCACTTCCGGCGGAGTCAATATCCGGCGGTCACGACGTGGTGCAGTGACTTCCACGGAGTTGCAGATTTCGGCAAGGTAGCAGTGGCAACGGACCTGAATGGTCATCGCACGCCAGCAAGGACCATGGCTTCGCTTGCAGGCGGCGTCATGGGATTTGGCAGCAGCATCAATACGGAGTCGTCCGAAGTCAGTTTCCTTGGATCTTCTTTATTTTCCACAGCTTCTCCTTTCAAGGGTCCGGGGACTGGATTAAGCACTACTTGGCATTGCAGGAGTCTCAGCAGAGAGTCCAGGTGTTGGCAGAGGAAGTCTTTGATGAGAACAGAGGGCAAGCTCAGTCCAGGCCCTTGGAGATTATTCTCAAGCAGAAATATATCACAAAGTCCATTCTTTGTCCTATTTCACAGGCAGAAGCAGCAACTGCAGGATAGCCCAACAAAACACAGTCACAGGCAGGGGCAACACTTCTCCTCAGGTCTTCAGCTCTTCTCCTTGTCAGAGGTTCCTCTTGATTCCAGAAGCAAATATTAAAGAAATCTAAAGTCTGGGCTTTTGTGTCCAGTATTTATACCCCTTTCTGCCTTTGAAGTTGCCCAGCTTCAAAGAAAAGTCTCTGTTGTTTACAGGATGCTGCCTTGCCCAGGCCAGGCCCTAGACACACACCATGGGATGGAGACTGCATTGTGTGAGGGCAGGCACAGCCCATTCAGGTGTAAGGGACCACTCCTCCCTCCACTCTAGCCCAGATGGCTCATCAGGATATGCAGGCTACACCCCAGCTCTCTTTGTGTCACTGTCTAGAGGAGCCACTTACCTGACAAGCTTGGTAAGACCTACAATGCGTATCTGAGTGGCTGCACATTTGGGGCCAGTAGAAGTAGGTAACAAGCTGTTCAAAGGTCTTGTCCTGCCCCAGATGTCCAGCTGAAGGCATATCATGGGCCAGACCCAGTAGGAAGGCTCTGAAGCACTGGAGTACCACCAGCACAGAGGCTGACCCAGGCTCAGCAAACATAGGCTCACGATATAGGAAGCCGCCCCTGACCTTCCTCCTTCTGGCAGACACCTAGGACATTCTTTTAGGCTCCAGGGTCTCCTGATTACCCTGATGGGCTGCCATTGACCAGATGGACACACACACCCATCCAGGCAGACCCCACATCTCCAAGTTAGACCTGTGTTTCACCTCCTCCCAAGGGGAATCCTCCAGGTCATTGCTAAGCAGACAATCTACAGGCATGGTTGGACTCGCAGCTACTCTCAAGACACCTGAGACCCCCATTCAAAGGGAACCTGCACCACTCTGCAGAGGCAGGCTGAGTTGTCTACCACAACCACTTGGTGAAGTACTTGGGGAACTACCTCCTCCTCAGACAACAGGTGACTTCTCACAGTAGTCACATTGGCTCCTGTGTCTCTCAGAGCCTTCACCCTCTGTCTATTGATGGTCACCCACTGCCTGTACTTTTTAGTGTTTTCAGGCACAAGGGTTCTCTGGATCATCTCACTGTCCCCTAGTGAGACAAGGGTAATCTCAGCTGGCTCCCACCCACCTGAAAGCAACTCCTCCCCAAGTGCTACACTGGCCAAACCCTGTGACTGAGCACCAGTAGGTGCCGGTGTCCACGTGGGACATTTGGGATCCCCCCTCACATGACCCACCTGGTCACATACATGACACTTGCGGAGACCCCCCTCTGCAGGTTTCCATTTAGAAAACCATGGCTTCTTTTCAAATGGGGACTGGGAATCCTTACCCTGGGAACTAGGTCGGTGTCCTTCAGAGAACTCCCCCTGTTTACCCTTACCCCCCACTTCTTCTGAGAGGGACCCTGCCAGCCTTGGCACGGTCTCCCCTATACCTCCTTCGGACCCTGGTGCTCTCCCAAACGTCCGCTTCCTGCGCAAGCTTCCTGGGGTCAACTCTGGGAAATAAAGGCTGTAAAAGTGCTCCCCAGCAATTAAGTTGTAAAGCCCCTCATAAGTTGTTACCTTAGTGCCGTTCACCCAACCACTCAGTGACCTGCAGAAAGAGTCAACACATTCTAACCTTGTTTGGGATTCCTTCTTCTTGTTGGGCCTAAACTTGTCCTTATACTGCTCAGGGGTGAGACCATACCTACTGAGTAGGGATTCCTTCATGATGACGTAGGTGAGTCCCTGAGGGTCCCCTAAGGATGTCACGGTGTCCCTCCCTTCCACAGACCCGCCCCCCAATGTGCTTCAGGGACCATGTTCATGTGGACAGCACACTTATACCACTTAAACCATAGGTAGATCTCATTCTCCCTCTTATAATCCTTAATTAGGTCTTTGGGAATGTGCACCCTCCTTTAAGGCTGCACTGCAGTACTGCTGCCACCATCTCTACTAGTCTGGCTCCTCTGATCTAGTTCCCTTAAACTAAGCTCATGAGCCAGCAGTATCTTCTTCTCCTCAATAACCAGCCTCCTCTCCTCCTTCTCCATTTTGAGCTTCTCCAACTCAAATCGGTGCACTCTCTCTGCCTGTCTGTCCTACAACTCTTCAGGAGTCAGACCCTTAGAAGACCCACTGCTACCTGCACTAAAAACCCTTGCTGAACAGTTTCAGTTGGGCAACTGTATAACTCTCCAGCTTCTCCAACTCAAAAACAGCTCCAGCTGTTGCATCTCCAGATTGGTTAATTGTGGTAATTCAAAAGTGCATTATTCCAAGGCAGAACGAAGAGTTCCCAATGAGAAGTTCAAAAGTCATAAAATGGAAGCAGATGAAGTCCAAGAAGAGAAAAAAGCAAAATTACAAAACAAGTGGTATGTGGTCATGTAATGGTCTGCACTGAAAAAGTAGTGTATCCTTAATCACCGTATGTCAAGTACAAATTCAAGTTCAATCCTCACCGCTGATCACCAATGTTAGAAATGGGGTCTTTGGTTGGTAGTCAGGTTGCCCCCTGTCCAAGCAAGGACCCTCATTCTAGTCAGGGCAAAGGTTTGGCATGAGCAGAAAGGCTTAACCCCGAGACAAGATTAAAGTATTTGTACCAACACACACAGTAATACAGTGAAAACTCTTCAAAATAACTCAACACCAGGTTAGGAAAATAGCCAATATTTATCTAAACTAAATGAGACCAAAATGACATAATTCCAAAATAAACAGGCAAAGTTATGAATTTTTAAAGATTAAACTTCACTATAGCACTTAGAAACACAAATGCTTCAATTAGGTGATATCACGTCATTGTGACGGAGTCGTTCCCAACAATCCAACACCAATGACACTGGTCGCGGAATCACAAGGCTCTCAAGTACCGTACCTTGTGAAAATGAGGAAACCAGCTGGTGCACAGAGTCGGGGAATGAGGCGTTGCTGTATCCGAGGTGGCATTGGTTCCGGTGCTGTGGAGTGAAGGAGCAGAGGCGTCATGAACAGGCATCAGGTCCTTGCTGCGGAGCGGTGGAGGTGAGGCGGTGTCAGAGCGAAGCGCTGGATCCACGCACTTCTGGCAGAGTTAATATCTAGCGGTCACGACGTAGTGCAGCGACTTCCACGGAGTCATGGATTTCGGAGAGGCTGCAGTGGCATTGGGCCTGAGGGATGTTTGCACTCCAGCAAGGACCATGGCTTTGGTTGTAGGCGGCGTCACAGGATTTGGCAGCAGCGTCAATCTGGAGTCGTCTGAACTCGGTTTCCTTGGATTTCCTTGATTTTCCACCAGGTTCTCCTTTCAAGGGCCCAGGGACTGGATTAGGCACCACTTGGCAGGGCAGGGAGTACAGGTGATGGCAGAGGAAGTCTTTGATGGCCCTGAGTCTTCAGAACAGGGGACAAGATCAGTCCAAACCCCTTGAGATTTTTCTCAAGCAGGAATGTACCACAAAGCCCAGTCTTGGTCTTCCTTCACATGCAGAAGCAGCAATTACAGGGTAGCCCAACAAAGAAAGGTCACAGGCAGGGGCAGCACTTCTCCTCACTTCTTCAGCTCCTCTCCCTGCCAGATGTTCCTCTTGGTTCCAGAAGCAAATCTTCAAGAAATCTAAAGTCTGGAGTTCTGGGTCCAATACTTATACCCCTTTCTGCCTTTGAAGTTGTCCAACTTCAAAGAAAGGTCTCTATTGTTTACAGAATCCTGTCTTGCCCACACCAGGGAGTTGGACACTGAATTGTGTGAGGGCAGGCACAGCCATTTAGGGTGTAAGTGACCACTCTTCCCTCCACTCTAGCCCAGATGGCTCATCAGGATATGCAGGCTGTTCCCCAGATCTCTTTCTGTCACTGTCTAAAGGAGATTCACAAACAGCCTAGCTGTCAGTCTGACCCAGACAGGGAAACCACAAACAGGCAGAGTCACAGAAAGCTTTAAGCAAGAAAATACCTACTTTCTAAAACTAACAATCTAAAAGCCAACTTCACTAAAAGGTGTATTTTTAAACTGTGAGTTCAGAGACCCCAAACTCCACAGTTCTATTTGCTCTCAAAGGGAAACTGCACTTTAAGATATTTACAGGCAGCCCCCATGTTAACCTATGACAGAGATAGGTCTTGCAATAGTGAAAAACGAATTTGGCAGTATTTCACTGTCAGGACATGTAAAACACATCACTACATGTCCCACCTTTAACAATACACTGCACCCTGTCCATGGGGCTCCCTTGGGCCTACCATAGGGGTGACTTACATGTATAAAAAGGGAAGGTTTAGGCCTGGCAAGTGGGTACACTTGTCAAGTCAAATTGCCAGCTTAAAACTGCACACACAGATACTACACTGTCAGGTCTGAGCCATGTTTACAGGGGTACTCATGTGGGTGGCACATTCATTGCTGAAGACCCACCAGTAGCATTTGATATACAGGCCCTGGGCACCTCTAGTGCATTTTACTAGGGACTTGCTAGTAAATCAAATATGTCAATCATGGAAAAGCCAGTTACACATATAATTTCACATAGGGAGCACTTGCACTTTAGCACTGGTCAGCAGTGGTAACGTGCCCAGAGCAACAAAAACAGCAAAAACAGAGTCCAGCACACAGCAAAAACCTGGGAAGTAGAGGCAAAATGTTAGGGGAGACCATGCCAAGGATGCCAGGTCTAACAGTGATCATACCACTTCTTAAACCACTGAAAATGGAATAGACAGACATTGACCATTTTACATTTGCCTTCACATATGTTTAAAATATGATATTTCCTTTCAATCATCATTGAACTCACAAGGCGTGTGTGATAATGGCTCCTCATACTTCATCCTGTGAGTCTTGATCACTATTGCATTTGCTGTTCTTGTGATGCTCCAAACGTTTTCTTGTAATATCTGTGTACTCATCAAAGAGGCATTCCCCCTTGTACTACTGGATTGTGTAAAATGCAATAGACAACAATCATTCCTGAAAATATTTTTCACCCTTATAACAGCTGATTGACAGAAATAACTAGGCATTTTAATGATAATTCAGTACTCTCTTATACCTTGTGTCCCTCTAAGAGCACAAATGACTGCTTCTTTAAGTTTTGTGGTAGGGTGGTTGTATGGGTCATCGGCTATGACCCTACTGCATACCTTTCATAATCTATGTAATGGAGGAAAATGTATTACATGGGCTTAATGTCATCTGACATCAGCATTCAAAGTATTCCTCTGCATATGTATGCTTTCAGTGAGTTTATGTGCCAATGTATGTCCTATCACCTACTAGTAGACTCTGTTCATAGGTGCCATTTTCAAAATGCTAACTTCCTGCATTGTGTATGACAGAACTACATTGACACTCTTTCTAGGCAGGAAACATCTTCAGGACCACCTGCTTCACATGCTAGGCCATTCAAAGCAAAACTACTTTATGATTGATCAAGAAATTACCCACTAATGCTAGACAACACCAAACAAGGAGCCAGGACATTGCCAGACTGGAGACAAAGAAATGCAAAAAGGAAGAGACCAGAAGGAATTCTAAATTAAACTAGGTGCCCACAATTTCGAAAAAATATACCAATAGAAATAGGAACAGCACCTACCTCACTCCAGTTTAGGAAGAATTTGACGTCTTGTCTCATCAAGAAACACTACCAATATACATAATAGCAATTGACCATTTCCTACCTAAGTATAAGCAATTCTGACATGTCTGATGATTCATAGCTAGGTTTGTGCTTTACTTTGATACCTACATGCCTGAAATTGAAGAATCATGTGTACCTCTTGAAAACCTAGAAACAATATTCATGAAATAGTATTTTGCCTTAAATATTGCCTGCACCGCACCTTATTGGTATGTCTGTGATGTCTGTTCCTGTGTATGTGTGTCTTATCAGGAGGAAGAACAAATGTGGCATGGGCACAATCTGTTGTACCAATGACATGAGGGAAACTGTTTGTTGATGTCCATTAGCTTTTGTTAAATCCATACTGGACCCTGGTTAAAGCAGTCATTAGTGATCTAATGTGATGTTTATGGTTGTTTCAAAGGGGAATGGCTTAAAATGCAATTCAAATATCAGAAACCATATTTTACCATTTGATGGTACTCTTGCTGCTGCACAGTCTCCAGTCCTATCTGTAAGCACCAATTATCCACCCAATGGGGAATGTGCCCCTTTTATCTCCCTTCTTTAGTCACAGGCTTTTAGATTTCCAGATGACTGCCTTTATTTGTAAATTGAAAGGATGGTACTCTGGCAGTAGAAGTTGCCCATATTTCTCAGCTTGGCCAGCCTTCATCTTGATATTTCCTCTTCATTCTGGGCAGATCATGGGTGTGGTGTGCATGCCTCCTTCTCCTTCATTTTTCATGTTGTTTCTCCTTTTTTGGAATGATCTTGAAGGAATGGTGTCTTTATGTTCTGCTTTCTTCTCTGGCCATGTCTGCGTTTTGAAATGCATTTCTCCCTGGTCCTCGAACCCCTGCCAACTTCACCTTAGGGCAAACTAATTTACTGACACCACCTGCCTCTCTGTGACCTCCTCCTCACTGTGGTGACACTTTACTCGAATCTCTGTTTTTCAATTTTGTTCATTTTTGTTAGGAACTAGTGCGTGAAATTGTTCCTCGTTTCAAGCAACACACAAAAACAAGCATCCTGTTGCTGGTTTTGGGGTATCACCCCTCATCAGCCAGGCTAGCTTGAAACCAGTGGCACAGTGAGCAGGGGACCCATGTCTGGGCATACACTAGGCAGTTGGGGTGAACACAGCAACACACAAAGAGGTGATAGATGGAGTGCTGAAACTTTTCAAACACTCACCTCCAGTCACAGAACTGGGTTAAATCCATTGTTCGTTTGCTCACCATGCCAACCCATTTTGGACACAGCCATATGCAAATCAGTCTTGACCCTGCTCCCCATGGGATTAGTCCAGCCTGAACTGCCAGCCCAGGCCCTCCCTGGACCGGAAACCAGCATCCTGGGATTGGTTTCAAGGAATCAACCCTCATCGGCCAGGTTAGCTTGAATCCAGTGTTACAGTGAGCAGGGGACCCACGTCTGGGCATACCCTGGCCACTTAGGGCAAACATAGCAACACACAAAGAGATGATGGACGGAGTGCTGAAACTTTTCAAATACTCACCCACAGTCACAGATCTGAGTTAAATCCATTGTTCTTTTGCTCACCATGCTCCCCAGTTTGGACCCAGCCATATGTAAATCAGTCTTGACCCTGCTTGCCATGGGAACAGTCCAGCCCAAACTTCCAGGCCAGGTCCTCCCTGGACCCGAAACAAGCATCTATTGTTCCCCATTCAGGCATGGGAGAAAGGTATAAGCAGACAAGGAATATCAGAATGAGTCTTTGGGCTCATTAGTCATTGTGGGGTATACAATGAATCTGGTTATCTTGTGTGGAGCAACAGAATGCTTCAGGTTTATTGGCTGGTGAATCAATTCACTCCTTTATTAACTGTGCTTGTTCTTTAGCTGCTATGCTGTTGTCAGGTTCTGGGATGGGGTATGCATTGGACTGATATTCATGACTTTTGTAGGTCTTGGGCATGGGACCGCTTCCTACACTGTTACTCTCAAGTACCATTGCTGGCATTGGTCATGGATGGATTTGCTTGTGTGGGGGTCTCTTGCCCCATGTAGCAGTATTGAGCGCCGTACATATAGGTAACAATTATTATTCTTAGTCCTACTCTTGTCACACTCACTATAAATGACTCTTGATCTTCAGTGGTGGTTTTCTTTTAAAAAGTTCAGGACGATACTGGGAATATCTGCCCCACTCTACGGCATTCGGGCTAGGTGCAGCTTCCAGTCATAGGTTTATGCTGGGGTCTCTGTCTGGCAGGTGGGGCTCACCTCATGAGTAATGTCCATGGCAACAACACTTAACACTAACAGTAATGGAGCAAATCAGGAATTATTTTAGCAGAGAAGATGCAGCAAAAATGGCTGTGTTAAGGATGTAAAGGGGGAGAGGCTCACTTTTTAAATGTATGTAACTCAATCCTTATTTGCTCTCACATCACATTCATCTTAATTTTTGAAACTGCATGTAGTGTGGTTTTCGTTGTGTCATGTTGCATTCAGAAATTCCCATTGGGGAAAGCCCTCGCCAGAAATTAGGTAGCACGTAAATAACTTTATTTTTAAAACGTTTCACTCTGTTCCAACCACGATGACACGTGTTATTTATCGGTATGTATTTGGAAGGAGGCAAAATGGCGTTGGCATAAACTGAATTGATAAAGAGTTTCACAGGGATGCTTTATTGCTACCAACTGCATATTAATGCTGAACAAGCACATGTTTGGCAGTTCTGAGCAAACCAGAGGGTCCAGAACACCAGATGCCATTTGGCAGGCTGATAGTTGAATTGCATTTGTATGTTCACGTTAGTTCCTTGCTCATTGATATTGTGGGTCAAATAGTCCAACATACAAAGTTTGTTTAATACCATCCAGAAAGGGGACAAGGTATCTGAAACGCTGTGTAGAAATACTTTTTTGTGTGGAACATCCCTTTGTTCTAGTATTGAAAGTTGTCGATTTACATATTTAATATGGAAAGTAGGTGTGAAGTAATGCGGTATAGCAAGTGACATTAATGGCACGAAGGGGAACCTAAATTAATGAAAAATGTAACAATCGCCTGAAAGGTTCACTCGCGCACGCATTGAGCAAAAAAACTGACTGTGAAAACCGTCCTCGCTGCATTCATTGTGATTCATTTACCCATGTTAAATCTATGTGAGATGACGATGCTCCCTCCCTCCATTCCTCCTCACCTTCGCACTGTCATTGCAGAGGCCAACTGCACCGGTACTGTATATAGAAAGTTATAGCCACCTACTGAGCGGCTTGCTTTGTTTATGATTTCTCAAAGGCTTCTTTGAGCGGTCATTAATGTGTGGTGTGCCGTGATATTACATACAATGTCTCAAATTGTTACAGAGCAGATCATACATTTTCATACCAACCATTGTGTTCATTTCATTATTATTATTATTTTTAAATGGAGATGAATTCCTGGAAAATGTGTCTTTTGGCTGGTAGGACCCATTGTGAAACTATGAGTTATTTCCACTCAGTTGGTACGGTCAAAGAAATGCGCAGAAGACCAAAGATGGCACAGACTCTTAGCATATTTGCTTCCATCATTAATAGGATAAGATATGGTAATTACACTGTTCCGCCACAAAGATGTACTATCATAAATGTGTCACCTTTCTGCTATTCCTGTATCATCGAAACCTATGTACAGATTGACTGTGCCATTATACTGAAAAAAACGATCTGCAGAGCATCACCTTGGTTCAAGCGTGGCACATGAAATCATCTATTCGGTATAAAAGGAGACTGTAAGGTTTAACTAAAAGGGGATCCTAATTTTTGGGCATAACACGTGTTGCTTCTCAAATCTCAGAATGTCGGCTGGCAATAAGTCTTAGCTACGCAGAATGGAGATGCCGGAGGACAGTGTGCTTTGTTGCGTGAAGCAAGAGAAATTATGGGAACTGACTTTCCAGATGGAGATGAAGCAGGTTCTTTGAAAATGGAACAAGCGTCCATTGGGACAGAGTGAACTAAAATCCTGATAATGGCGATGCAGTTGTTCTATCAAGGTGCTAAGATTAGACAGGGGAGGCAGAATTTTTTATAGCTTTTAGGAGGTAATGATATCAAATATCCTCAAACTCACAATTCATACTACATTTGATTGAAATAAAGGCTTGTAATTTCCCAAAGTGTGACATTAACTGAGGTTGATGAAGACAAGAATAAAATCATGCCACACCATAGCTTGGGAGGAGGTCAACTGAAGTCCTTGGTTTGATTAACAACACTTTATTTGGGGGAAAGATCTACAGCAAGGACCATGCAATTGTTGGCCCTTCTACTCAGTGACTAGCTGAACCAACCATGTGAACATGAAGACAACATTGTTGCGACTGCTGATTTGAAAGATCCAAAAGTCAGCCGAAATTACTTCCAGGTTGGCAATTGATTCCTGTTGGAAATTGGGTTTCTGGTTGACAGAGGTATGCACCCTGTCCAAGCAGGAACCACAATCCTAGTCAGGGTAAGTCACAAACATGCCCTAGGTTAGCCTGTGCTCACCCACTTGTAGCTTGGCACAGAGCAGTGAGGCTTAACTTAAGAGGCAGTGTGTTAAGTGTTTGTGCAACACTTTGAACAGTAAAAAAGTGAAAAAACAACAAAAAAGGTACCACACCTGGTTAGAAAGAGAAAGATGGAGCTTAAGTTTGTGTACAAAATAAGCCAAAAAAAACAGGAAATCCAATAAGTAGAAGTCAAGATATGAATTTTTAAAGAATAAAATGCAAGAAAGTGCTTAAAAGCATAAAGCACCAACCAGGGATATCTGGTCACACTAGACTGGGGTAAATCCAAAAGTTCAGGCTGACCATGATGTAGCCTGGGTATGATACAGTCCTGTTTGCGGGAAGAGGTTCACCATGAGCAAGGAGACCATCGCTGGCAGTGGTTTGTGGGCATTAATAGTCGGGCGGGCATTACGGATGGATGGGCTGGAGTTTACTGGAGTTGCACTTACAGTGCAAAAAGAGAAATTTGCGGTGGCTTGCACCGATTCTTTGGGTGAGCGGCATGGTTCCGGTGCAAGCAGGCCCATTTGGGGGCATGAAGAGCCCAGAAGCTTGTTTTCAGAAGCCCAAAACTATTTCCAAGGGCCCAGGACTGGACAGGCACCTCTTGGGGGTCAGGAGCTGGTAGAAGACGGGTCCAGGAGCTGTAGCAGATGATTTGTAAGTCTTTTGTGTCCCTGAGAATTCAGAAAAGAGGAGGCAAGTGAGGAAGCCCTTGAAGTCCCTTTGGATCTGGGATGTAGAATTGCAGGTCCAGTCCTTCTCACTTCCAGGAAAGAGGGCAGTGGGCAGCAGGACAGCTCAACAAAGCAGGAGTCCAGCAGAGTAGCTTCTCAGCAAAGTGTCAGTCCTTTTAGCAGCACAGCAGTCCTTCTTCCTGGCAGAGTATCCGCAGGTACACTCCTACTGAGTTGGAGGTGTCAGAGGTCAAGTTCTTATTCACAGTTGTGTCCTTGAAATGGAGGTGACTTCAACGAAAGGACTTTGAAGTGCACAGCAGTGGTGGCCTGTCCTTTAGGGTGGAGGGGCCACGCCCCCCACCCTTTGCCCCTCATGAAGAGTGTCTGTAAGGCTGAACAAAGGTCAGCCTGACGGACACTCTTCATGTTTAGGTCAGGCAGCCAGGAGCAGACATGCGCGATTTGCACAGACTCCTGGCTGCCTGAGCTGAACTTTACTGGGCTGAGGAGGTCACAGCTCCATTGGGCTTGACCTCCTCGGCTCAGCAAAGGTGCCTCTAGGCCCTCCCCTGGGTGACGAGGAAAGCATCACCCTTTGACACTCGCCCTGGGCGCTTCAGGTTTAAGCCCTGAAGTGCCCAGGGCAAGTGTCAATCAGTGACACTTCGTCACAGAGGGGGGGGTCAGCAGTCTCACTGACCCCATCCCACTCTGTGACAAGGCTGGGACTGGT
This sequence comes from Pleurodeles waltl, assembly GCF_031143425.1. Taxonomy (NCBI): domain Eukaryota; kingdom Metazoa; phylum Chordata; class Amphibia; order Caudata; family Salamandridae; genus Pleurodeles; species Pleurodeles waltl. The sequence continues at coordinate 871,384,207 of NC_090437.1, read as the reverse complement.
GCCTTCCTGGGGAAGACAGCAGTCCCAACCCTCGTGGGACCTGGAGGCTGAAGGTAAGTGTGTGTGTGTGTGTGATGTTTTAAAATGAATGTTTGGTGCACGCGTGCATGTTTGAGTGTTATGAGTGTTGTTAATGGAAGTGCGTGCGTGCATGTGTGTGTGAAAGAATGAGTGTGTGTGATCTTTTAAAATGAATGTTTGGTGCATGTGTGCATGTTTGAATGTTATGAGCGTTAATGGATGTGTGTGCGTGCGTGTGTGATGTTTTAAAGTGAATGTTTGGTGCGGGCGTGCATGTTTGAATGGTATGAGTGTTGTTAATGTGCATGCGTGTGTGTCTGTGTGTGAAAGAATGAGTGTGTGTGTGTGCCTCCCAACCCGCCCCCCACCCTCCTGAAGCTGCCGGCCGCCACTGGTGCACAGGTGTCCTCCCTTCCTGACCTGGCTGTAGACTCACTACAAGGGGATATACAGCCCTTTGTGTGTGGCAGGACACTGCCCATTCAGGTGTAAGTGTCAGTGCCATCCTCCCATCCTGCCCAGGATGGCCCATCAAGCTGTGGAGGGCCTATCAGTCATACCTAAGCTCCTTTTGTGTGTGGCTGTCTAGAGGGGATTCACAAGTGCGGCTTTTACCCCAAGCCAGACATGTATTGGAGACAGGCAGCAAGCACCCAGATGCTAAATTAAGAAAATGCCAACTTTCTAAACATTGTATACTCAGAACTGCAATTTAAAATCCAATGTCCTCATAAGTTATGATTTTCAATTGTAAGTCCAGAGACACCAAACTTGACACACAAATCTCTTCCAGATTGTGAACTACGCTTATATGATGTACAAAGGTAATACCATTGTTATCCCTTGGGAGAGACTGGCCTTACAGTAGTGAAAAATGAATTTGGGAGTTTTTTCACTACCAGGGCATGTAAACCTTAAAAGTAAATGTCATACTTTTTAAATACACTGCAGCCAGCCCATGGGCTGTCCAGGGACTACCTTAGGGGTGACATATATATTAAAAGAAAGGTTTAGGCCTGGCAAGAGGTTTAAAATGCCAAGTTGACATGTCAAGTTAAGCTGCACAGACGGGCTTTGCAATAGCATGCCTGAGACATGGGTAAGTGGCTACTTAAGTGGGGCACAGGCCGACTAGTAGCATTTAATTTACAGTCCCTGGCCACATGCAGTGGACTTTACCAAGGACGTATAGGTAAATTAAATATGCCAATTGGGTATAGGCCACTGTTACCATGTTTTTAGGAGAGAGAACAATCACTTTAGCGCCAGTTAGCAATGGTTTTACAGCTAGCGTAAACGAGGTGAGAAAATGGAGTGAGGCAGGCAAAATGTTGGTGGGAAGTCCTGAGGATGTCAGGTCTAACGATTCCAAGTTTTGTCAAGTCAGCAAGTTTCTCACATAACAAAACACTAGGGGCCTTTGTGAATGGACCCAAAACTATTTTTTCAGGGCAGGTAGTGGTCCAATGGACCACTACCTGCCCTGAAAAAATACCTAAACTAAAGGTTTCGTTTTTTTTTTTTAAAGTGCAGCTCATTTTCCTTTAAGGAAAACGGGCTACACTTAAAAAAAAACAACTGCTTTATTGAAAAGCAATCACGAACATGGAGGTCTGCTGACTACAGCAGGCCTCCATGTTAGCGAGTGCCTATAGTCGCTATGGGGCCGCAATTTGCGACCCACCTCATTAATATTAATGAGGTGGGTCTTTGCGACCCCATAGCGACTCGCAGACGGTGTCTGAGACACCGTTCTGCATTGGAAATTGCGATTTGCAATTTGCGAGTCGCAATTTCCAACTTTGCTACATCTGGCCCCAAATGAGAACCTGTGTTCATGAGCAACTTCTCATTAAGCAAAATGCCCCACATTTGGCTTTCTTCCTCCTGGCTCTGAGTATCTGAAATTCTTGGAACTAATGAGTAAGGCTGATCCTTATTAGCTAAGGATGATCATCTGGGCATTCACCCAAAGTTCCCTCAGGCAAATGCCAAACAAAGCAATGGACAGCAACCTAAAGGTCAAAGGCCAGTGCCCCTATTCTTCACCATCTAGGTAGCCCACTACTTTCCTCTGAAGTCCTTTCCTTTCCCACACTTCTTCAAATACACAAACACATGCACCTCTACAAAACACAAATTTCCATCATACACAATATATCCACATGACCACACAATATCCCAATATCACAATGCCACAACATGTCACTCCAACACCTTCTGTACAACTCAGTTGCATCTAAGACTACACCACTTGTGGATATGAAACAGCAAGCCTCATAACCTCAAACAGGCTAGATGAACTATTCAGATAATTCTGAAATAGACCCATATTGTCTCTAATTTTTCATAATTACCTTTCAGATGGCTATACCATCCTTCACCAATAAAGTGCACCTAAAATGGTATTGTACTTCACATTCGTTATTAAATAACTACTACTAATAATCACTTATCTCACAACCCAGTGCTTCATTTATTATTTTCTCTGACCTTATCACTCCCCTCTCCACTTCATCAACAACAATATGCTTTATTAACTTATTACTTGTGACTTTTCTTAACCATCAACAATACCTACTCTACAGACCATGCCACTATGTCATGATATTCCAATGCACAATCAAATATGCTGACCCTTTTAATGCCACTGTAACACTCTAAGTACCTGTAATGGTGTTTTCAAATGAAGGAAGCATTTACAGAAGTCATCATCTATAAGAAGCAGCAGCCCCACATCCTTACACTCCCAAAAACAGCACAATAGTTCTTAGTAATTCCATCACATCCTCATTCAATTGATTAGGGCTCTCCTCTCATGAGAGAGTGGATTAAACAACATGCAATCATATCTGAAAGTACATGCTACTCCATCTGCGCAAGCAAAAGTATTCCACTAAGAACAGCTACCAGATTATTCATGTACTTGTCCCTTGACACAATATATTAGGCACTCATTACTCTCACACACATTCACACAGTTGGCAATGATAGCGTACCAGGTCCACTGAGCTGGACAGTCCACATTATTGTTGATTTTCTTTTGTTCTCTCTCAAAAATCCCAAATCAAAAACAAGCTCACTTTATTATACAAAAGAGCACATTCCCCAAGAGCCCCACATGATGAAAACACAAAACCTATATACCCAAACCTCAATTTTACCTTAAAGCCCTAGCCAACTATGGTAACTCCTTAAGCAAGTATATCACTGCATCAGCCCGCTCTCCCATCATTCATTGTATACACCATGAAATCACAGATCAATGTCGTCTCCTCCCCCTACTTCCTCACTTCGTGCTTGCTACATAAGATTTTCAAGTGGCTACCCCTACACACGAGACGCACTGTGACACAGGCCCTCATCAGCAGCCAATGGATCATGGCAATGCTCTCTGCGTAGGAGCCATCACAAACCTCCTATAAAGACTCCAGACCTTACAGAACACTGCAGCCAGACTCATCCTCGGCCTTCCCCGATGAACCCACATCACACCTCACCTCAGGCAACTCCACTGGCTCCCTGTACAGAAAATATGCTAATTCAAGCAGCTGACCCACGCACACAAGGCTCTAAACAATCAAGGACCTACATACATTCACCATCGCCTAAACTTCCACCAACTGTCAAGAAGACTATGCTCTACCTCCTTTTTTACTTGCTCATACTCCCCACATCTACCAAAGCAGAAGTGGAGGGCATTCCTTCTCTCACATCGCATTGCAGCAAAAACCTGGAACAGCCTCTTAACTCACCTCCAGGCCATCACCTCACTTCCGGAATTCAGAATGGCCCTCAAGACCTGGGTATTCTAATAAGCTTCTGGGACCTGCAAGCCCCTGGATACCCTACTGAGTGATTAGCTGTGCTTTACAGATCCTGATTAATTGAATGATTGAACTGAACCCAATAACTATTTTGACAACAAAATCAACTCCTACCCTTTTTTACACAAGCCTGGATAGAACAGTGCCTGTCCAACTGTGATTTCATATTGTTTTTTTACCAAGTTCTCCACATATACCAGTCTTAATTCTGCTCCCATTGTAGCTCTGAACCAGAATCAATCCAGGTAAGGTGAGGCCACCCTCTTTTGCCCTCAAGATTTGAGTCCAGTGTTTAAAACAGCTGTTGTTCTTCACACAATTCTCCAGCTGGGCACTACTATCTGAATGACACAAGTGCATCTATAATCCCCCCACCACTCTTCCATCCCAGTAACTTGGCGCTCTCCATAATGTTCAATAAAATTACTAATGATCTTTAAATTCTATTTGTAAACTGTCAGTTTCTGAGCACTAATCAAAACATTTTCATGTACATATGCACTTATCATGCGGTTCCAACTATAGTAAAAGGACTGCGTGTTTAGGACGGCAGAACATCAGGGTATGGGAGAGTGAGTCCACCATTAGTAACTGTTGGACTAACTCCTGGCTAGCCAACAGTGCTCCACCCAAGCCCCAAACTGACCGGGGTGGAAGGTGATTATGGCAACCTGAACATTACACTTTCACTCCCCAGGGAAGCCATGGAAACAGATCTTACCCCTTTTAGATTATTACTCATGCATATCAAGGTGAAACACAAGAGATGGAAGATATATTTTCAATACATTTATTGAAACAATCTCAGTTTGGCATATATAGATTGAGATGCAATAATTGTGCAGATGAAACAAAGCAAAGTAATCTGCATTACAAACATGGTAAAGAAGATAAACAACCCAACTCTGGTGTATGTGGTTCTAGATGTACAAGAGGTTCCTACATAACCCTGTCTATGCTGAGTGCATATCAGGGGTTAGTCTTCTGGCTGGCCAAATCTAAGGGTTTAGCCCCAACCCCATACCTGGAAACAGTGTCAGAAGTTAGTCGGTGATGTAGCTGGCAATCCCCTCAGTAGGCTGGTAGAGCAGCATCAGCCAAGCTGCATGTCGCACAGCATGCGTTATAGGATAGTTGTGGCCGGTATGCACTCTGCCCCCTCCGGGTCAGTGCACCGTTTATATAATAAACTATGCTGTATTGGAAGTACAGTTATGATCCAATGCTGTATCTAGATGTTAAAAGCTGTCTCCTGATCGGGCAAAACAACTGGCATATCGTGAACAGAGTTCTTTAGCCTTGGACAGAAAGTATTGATTTCATATTTTGCAAAGGCTAACTAAACAAGCAGCTTGTTCCTCGTTTCCTAGAATAGAAGCAAGCCAATAAAAATATGTAAAAATCACCACTAAAAGCAGCCTCACTACAATGAATAAAATGTGAACTGTAAAATGAAGCTAAAACCGGCGTAACCATCTCAGGTTCTAGAGGTCCTCACGATGATATACAACTCTGTCTCAAAATTTGACAGCATATGACAATCAACATATGACAGAACATCTCAAATTCACTAAGACATGGCATTCTAATCTTTATGAGACTCAACCCCTCTAAAATAGACTTTGTCTACATCACTGTCGATTCACTTATCTCTTAGACACAAAGTACACTCTATAAAGTGCCAATTATATGCTTTCTACTGCTTGTTTATCCTCTGTGCACAGTATCATCCACTCCAGTCATTTTGGGATTTTGCCTTCGCATTCTACATTCACACATTGACAATGCTATGTTATGGCCATGTTATGTTATAGTTATTTCTAAAGCGCACATATATCCGCAGGTGTCTTGTCACTAGCACTACTGAAGCCTGGGATGACATGCTCATTAGGACGTGAAACGGAAGGTTTTTAGAGCTTTCCTGAAAGGGAGCCAGGTGTCAATTGATTTGATCTGAATGGGTAAAGTGTTTCACATTTTGGAAGCTGATGTCATAAAGCTTCTTCCTTCCCACGAGGAGGGTCTAAATCTTAAAATCAAGACATTTCTGGAAGTGGAGGAATGCAATGTCCAAGGAGGTGTATACCTTTCAAATTTTCTTTTCAGGTATTCTGGCCCAATTCCATGAAGGGCCTAGAAAGTGTTACAGAGTGCGATAAAGATAATTTTCTGTCTGACCGGCAGCCAATGCAATAGTTTTTAGTGCATTAGAAGCTGACTGAACCTTTGGTACTCCAAGCAACAGATGTGCTGCTGTATTTTGCAGTGTTTGCAGTTTCTTCAGATGTTGCTGTTACATATTTGTGTAAAGGCCATTACAATAGTTAATTCTTGACAGGACCAATGATGTTCCTACGGTGTTCTGTAAATCAGTTTTGATGTACGGAAGAATATTCTTCAAGATCTTAAGGGTGTAGTAAGAAGCAAATGTGACCACATTTGCTTGAGCCCCTAAGGTCAATTTATTGTCGACTAGTACTCCCAGGTTGCAAACTTTCCTGACTGGGACGGGAAGGGCACCCTGCTAGCAATAAGGGGACCAAAAGACATTATGACATTACCACTGACCCTCGGGTAGGTCGCTCCCCTGCTCACGCAGCGCCTCCAGTCCCTGACTGCCTTCCTCCTGTGAGTGTGCTCCCCCCTTCTTGCCCGTGTACCCCGAGTGCTTGTGCTTGTGCTGACTAAAAATCCCCTTTCTCTCCTTGTATCCCGTGCGTGTGCCCCCGAGTGACTGAAATTCCCTTTTCTCTCCTTGTATCCCGTGCGTGTGCCCCCGAGTGCCGTGCGCCGTCCTCCCCTCTCAGCCCCTCCTTTTTAGTAGATTTTAGTAGGCTCTTGTTCCCTTTTCGCCGTCGTGCCGCTTTTTCCCGCCGCTCCTACCGCGCTTTTCCCGCTGTTTTTTGCCGCTCTTTTTGCCGCTCTTTTTTCCCGCTTCCAGCTCCCCTGCCCGCCCACCTCCCGCCTCCCAGCTGACCCCGCCTCCCCACCTACCCCTTAAATGGCGGCCGCTGCGAGGCAGAGGTAGCGACCACTGACCCTCGGGTAGGTCGCTCCCCTGCTCACGCAGCGCCTCCAGTCCCTGACTGCCTTTCTCCTGTGAGTGTGCTCCCCCCTTCTTGCCCGTGTACCCCGAGTGCTTGTGCTTTGCTGGTGCTGACTAAAAATCCCTTTTCTCTCCTTGTATCCCGTGCCTGTGCCCCCGAGTGACTGAAATTCCCTTTTCTCTCCTTGTATCCCGTGCGTGTGCCCCCGAGTGCCGTGCGCCGTCCTCCCCTCTCAGCCCCTCCTTTTTAGTAGATTTTAGTAGGCTCTTGTTCCCTTTTCGCCGTCTTGCCGCTTTTTCCCGCCGCTCCTACCGCGCTTTTCCCGCCGTTTTTTGCCGCTCTTTTTGCCGCTCTTTTTTCCCGCTTCCAACTCCCCTGCCCGCCCACCTCCCGCCTCCCAGCTGACCCCGCCTCCCCACCTACCCCTTAAATGGCGGCCGCTGCGAGGCAGAGGTAGCGACCACTGACCCTCGGGTAGGTCGCTCCCCTGCTCACGCAGCGCCTCCAGTCCCTGACTGCCTTCCTCCTGTGAGTGTGCTCCCCCCTTCTTGCCCGTGTACCCCGAGTGCTTGTGCTTGTGCTGGTGCTGACTAAAAATCCCTTTTCTCTCCTTGTATCCCGTGCGTGTGCCCCCGAGTGACTGAAATTCCCTTTTCTCTCCTTGTATCCCGTGCGTGTGCCCCCGAGTGCCGTGCGCCGTCCTCCCCTCTCAGCCCCTCCTTTTTAGTAGATTTTAGTAGGCTCTTGTTCCCTTTTCGCCGTCTTGCCGCTTTTTCCCGCCGCTCCTACCGTGCTTTTCCCGCCGTTTTTTGCCGCTCTTTTTGCCGCTCTTTTTCCCTGCTTCCAGCTCCCCTGCCCGCCCACCTCCCGCCTCCCAGCTGACCCCGCCTCCCCACCTACCCCTTAAATGGCGGCCGCTGCGAGGCCGCGCAACGGGCGCGGCGCTGGCGCGCCAAAGGCGCGCCTAAGGCAAGCCCGTCTGCGCCGGTCCGCGCCTGGACCGCGCCCAGCGCCCGAACCCCTGGCCCCCGCGCCCCCGCTTGACCTATGACTCCGCCCCCCTCGCCAACCTCAACCCCGGCCGCGCGCCGGGCTGCTACCGCGCCACCCCCAAACGAACCCACGGACCCTTCACCTGCAGCAACTGCCGCTTCACCTGCCTACGGACCCACACCGCCACCACCAAGAACGACGCCCCCGGAAGCAACCTCGAATGCATCCTGGTCAACACCCGCTCCGTCCACAGGCACGCCATCGAACTGTGGAACCTCATCAACTCAACGAACCCAGACATCCCCTTCCTCACCGAGACCTGGATGAACCCCTCCTCGGCACCGACATCGCCATAGCCATCCCCGACGGCTACAAAATCATCCGGAGAGACCGCTTCAACCGCACCGGAGGAGGCATCGCCATCGCACACAAAAGCTCCATCAGCATCTCGACCCACACCGACAACTCACTTCCCGACGCCGAACACCTCCACTTTGCGATCCACATCGACCCCAAGACAACCCTAAGAGGCACCCTCATGTGCAGACCACCAGGACCCCGCACCAAGTTCAGCGAAGACATCGCAGACTTCGTCAACCCCCACGCACTCTCATCCACCGACTACATCCTCCTAGGAGACCTCAACTTTCACCTGGAGAACCACACCGACAACAACACCACCGCCGTTCTAGACAACCTCGCCAACCTGGGACTGAAACAACTGGTCAACCCACTACGCCGGACACACGCTCGACCCCATCTTCTCCTCAAGCAAACACATCACCTTCAGCCACACCACCGAACTCACATGGTCGGACCACAGCTGCGTCCACTTCAGCTTCAAGAAAACCACTGTGCATCACCACACCCGGCAACCACCAAAAAGACACTGGAACCGAATCACCACAGAACAACTCACAGCAACGTTCTCCCTGAACCAACCCACCAGCACCAGCAACCCCAACGAGGCCGCCAACAACCTCACCAACTGGATCTCCGACTGCGCCAACCTCCTGGCCCCTCTGAAGTCCCAAACCAACACCAACAACCACAAGAAAAACTCCTGGTTCACCACCGAACTCAAAAACTCCAAGAAAGAATGCCGCCTCCGCGAGAAGACATGGCGCCTCAACCCGACAGAGGAAAACCTGACAGCTCTCAAGGACACCACCCGCCAACACCACCAACGCCTCCGCACCGCACGAAAAACAGCCTACCAGAACAGACTTGACAACAACGCCCACAACAGCAAGGAACTATTTGGCATCGTCTAAGAGCTCTCCAACCCGGACGCAGAAACCAACCCCATCCCTCCCTCACAGGACCTCTGCGACTCCCTCGCGACCTTCTTCCACCGTAAGATCGCCGACATCTACAACAGCTTCACGACCACCAACATGAACCCGCCCCCGGAAGCCGCAAACGACATCTCCACCATCCTCGCCTGGAACCCTACCACCACCGAGGAAACCACCCGCGTCATGAACTCGATCCACTCGGGATCACCCTCCGACCCCTGTCCTCACCACATTTACAACAAGGCCGACAACATCATCGCACCCCACCTCCGAGACGTCATCAACGCCTCCCTCACCACTGCTACCTTCCCTGAAAGCTGGAAACACGCAGAACTCAACGCCCTCTTAAAGAAACCTACAGCAGACCCCACCGAACTCAAAAACTTCCGGCCTATCTCCCTCCTACCCTTCCCCGCCAAAGTGATTGAGAAAATCGTCAACGCTCAACTCACCGCCGCCCTGGAAACCTCCGACTCCCTCGACTCCACTCAGTTCGGATTCAGGGCCAACCACAGCACCGAAACCGCCCTCATCGCAGCCACGGACGACATCCGAGCCCTGACCGACAAGGGTGAAACCGTGGCCCTCATTCTCCTGGATCTCTCTGCAGCCTTCGACACGGTCTGCCACCGCACCCTGATAGACCGCCTCTGCAGCGCCGGCATCAGAGGCAAGGCCCTGGAATGGGTCATCTCCTTCCTCTCCGGAAGGACCCAGAGAGTCCGCCTCCCCCCCTTCAGATCCGCAGCCACGGAGATCATCTGCGGCGTACCCCAAGGATCCTCCCTCAGCCCCACCCTATTCAACGTCTACATGACCCCCCTGGCAAACATCGCACGCAAACACGGACTCGACATCATATCCTACGCCGACGACACCCAGCTCATCTTATCCCTCACCAACAACCCCACATCAGCAAGGACCAGACTGCACGACGGCATGAAGGAAGTAGCAACCTGGATGACAGACAGCCGACTGAAACTGAACACAGATAAAACGGAGGTCCTCATCCTCGGCCCTACCCCCTCCGCATGGGACGACTCCTGGTGGCCCCCCGCCCTAGGCAGCACTCCCCAACCGACCAACCACGCACGCAACCTCGGCTTCATCCTGGACTCCTCCCTCTCGATGACCAGACAGGTCAACTCGGTGACCTCAGCGTGCTTCAACACCCTCCGCATGCTCCGCAAGATCTTCCGCTGGATCCCCATCGACACCAGGAAGACCGTCACCCACGCCCTCGTCACCAGCCGCCTGGACTACGGGAACACTCTGTACGCCGGCATCACCACCAAGCTGCAGAGGAAACTTCAACGGATCCAGAACGCCGCAGCACGACTCATCCTGGACATACCTCGCCACCACCACATCTCCGGACACCTGAGAAAACTCCATTGGCTCCCGGTCAACAAGAGGATCACCTTCAGACTCCTCACCCACGCACACAAAGCCCTCTACAACCTCGGACCCAAACTCATCAACTCCCGCGTCTCCTTCTACACTCCTCCGCGCACTCTGCGCTCCACCGGTCAGGCCTTGGCAGCCGTTCCCCGCATCCGCAAAACCACCGCCGGAGGAAAATCCTTCTCTTTTCTGGCAGCGAAGACCTGGAACTCCCTGCCCAGTCACCTTCGCGCCATACCCGAACACCTCCCCTTCAGAAGGCAGCTCAAGACCTGGCTCTTCGAGCACTGACCCCCTCCCCCCCAGCGCCTTGAGACCCTTATGGGTGAGTAGCGCGCTTTATAAATGTGATTGATTGATTGATTGATTGAAACAGGATAACCTTTGTTTCACCCGAGTTTAGCTTCAAGCAATCCTGGGCCATCCAGCCACTGACTGCCTGCATACAGTTGTGTAGTTGTGATCATCATCACAGAAAAGGCTCCATCTTGGCCTGACTCTCAAACATATGGAGCACCATCAGGCCAGACGTGAGAGTCAGAAAACACAAAAAGAAAAGGCAAGGATGCCCAAACCAGCCCCTGGACCAATCTTGCTTTTAGTTTGAGACGATCTCCCTACTTCCAGAATTACATGAATTGCTAAATACTCTCTTTTATAGTACGTGTGTTTAACTTTTAGCTATCTTCTAACTCCTCCATTGTAATTTAAGATTTTCTCTCAAACCTACATTTAGCAGCACATCAGGCCCTCCTCCTCACTTCTTGAGTTCTGCAAGAGGCTAGAGACCTGTCTCTTCAAACAATTCTGCAGGGACTACACACCCACTCACTTGCTAAAGCACCTGGATGCCCTCACAGGCAATTATCATGCTCTACAAATCTACATAACATAACAGCTATATTCTGAGAAAGGATATTGTATGTTTAGCCCTGATTGAGGATGAATGTGCATATTCCTCCTCTACTGCTCTTTTAATAACTCTCTGAATTTCAGAGATGGCTAAGTGTTCACATGTATAGGAAGAGGATCCCATCATCAATGTGAAGAGGTACTTTGACCTTTTAAGCTGGACATGGGATAGGCTTCCAATATGTATGAGAGGCAATGCTTGCCACTATGCTCCTAAGCTTGTTGGCTAATATTCTGGCTCATATTTAAATACAATTCACACAACACATCAAGTAACATTGCTGCACAGCATTGTGCAAATGAAAACGAGTTAAAAAGTGCCATATCTGCTACGACGTGGCCCTGTTCTGCCCTTTCCCTGTGCTGCAACATTTTTGGCTGTCAATCACCAACATAGACACCCATGTGTCATAGTGCAAAGGTGTCTGTGTTGTGTGATTTATAGGATAAGCACAGAAAGGAGTCTCTTCCAGGACAACACATATGCTATAAGTCATTGCACACTTTGTATGGGTGCTGTAGAACCCAGCACACATCCAAAGAGAGAAACACAAGGAGAAATTAAAACATTTCCTTGAGTAGGCATAGGTATTTGGTACAAATCCCTGTCCACTATTCTTTGTAGCTAGGAATTTGCATATAAATACATGGACGGCTCATGGTGAAGCCCATGCACTACCAGTGGAATTCCCCCTTGACACAGGGCTAAAGGTTAGAGGCGTGGAGTGTGTTAGAGTGTAAAAATTACGAATACAATTGCGTGATTAACTGAAAGAAAAACGTGTGTTTCTAGTGCAAGGCTGAAACGAAAATGAGCCCTACATTGATAAATGACACAGATATTTCAAAAATGAAAATGAATCGCAGTCTAATTAAATTTATTTAATGTTTTAGTGAGAGTAATGAAAAGTAATAATTACATACTCAGAAATTAATATTTTGAGTTTTCTGAAATGTTGTACACTGCACATTTTACTGTGTGTTTTAAACAGGGCTATGTTAAGCTAATTCCAAATGAAATAAATGTGATGCTCAGAAAATGCTGATGGTGGTGGAAAATTTGCTGTTCTTTCTGAAACATCTTGTGTGATGATCTAATGTCCCAGAGAGAGAAATGTTCTTGTGCTGTATATTTTGATACATTTATTTAGTTCCTGTTAGATAGTGTTCCACAGAAAACAATGGCGTTCAGTAGTCTTATGTAGTTTGAAACATTTTATTTCTACAAACGGAAACTGGTAATGGCAGTGAAAGAAGCTGAACCAATGAGGGAGAAAAAAAACACAAGAATTGTAACATTAGTTTTAATTGGTTCTGTCCAAACGACCTATAGTATAAACAAATGGTAGAGTATCTGGTTACTTTTTGGGGACTTTAATATTGTGATATAGCTCAGCCTTGGGGGAGATTTTGCTTTGTCCTTTACTGTGTTGAGATGTGCTTTTATTTCTGTTAGTGAAATAATGTGCTATGTGCCACTTTGCAGTTCAGATGCATTAATGCCAAATATTACTGAACTGTTCCCATAGATGTCACTGTCCAAAGAACCTGAACATGAAGATGCTCTACTGAAGAATTCTCTGCCTGCTGAACCCATGAAGGAGAGGTACAACCTACTTTGTGCATTTGTCTTTCTTGCCGGTTTTCATGTTTTTCTCTTCTAGAACCCCAACCGCTGTTTTTACTAGAGCCATAGATGGATGTTTTCCAAATTCGTTTTTGTCTTCTTTTTTCTTTTTGCATGAAGTCCATCATGCTTAATCTAATTAGGTGATAGAATGTCACATTCTAAATTTGGCTGCACAAAATAACTGGCTGTGAATAATACACCTGTCTTAACTTAAGTATTCAATCTCAACTGTGCATCTGATATTTCTGTTATTCTGTATGGTGATTCTTGAGTGCCTAATAATTCATAATCTGTCAAAGCTGAGATTCTTTAGAAGGTTTGGTCAACCTGTGTCATTCATGTATCTTTATAATTTGGTTTTGTGCTTGGTTTATGTGATGGTAGCATTGTTAATATAAAGTGCAATAAATGTATTTACTTAACTGGTGTGGTGATTCAGGCCAAATAGGTGATTGTGTGTTTAAATTACTGACTCTTATGTTGATTAATGGTGGTATTGTTTGGTTTTATTTGTTGTTGACTTAGTTTAGTTCAGAGCCAAACACTCACACCTATCTGAGTTATATGGGTTCATCCGACCTTGTGAGAGTAGATGGTTGTTTACCTTTACGTGTCCCCTTCTGAAATAAATTATCAAACCAACTATAAGGTAGGGCGCACCCACAAGTGTCAGAATGGAGTGGGGGAGTGTTGAGCAGTGTTGCGCTCAGTTTTGCATTACTCTTGGTTACAATTCGATTGCAAATCCCAATATAACACTTTGCAACGTGTTTATGTGAAAACAGGTATGCAAACTTGATGCAAAGTGTTTGTAAATCTGTCTCTCTCTTTCTGATGGTCGATGACCCTGAGCTAGCAAGCATGCTCGCATATCACCTTTAAACAGTTTCTCTTAAATTAATTACTTTTACGTTTTTCAGTTAGCTAGCATGCGTTGACCTGATAACATTTTGTGAACACAGAAAATAACAGAAACAATTTTAATAATACAAAATCAGTTGTTCAGCGGCAAAAAGCTGGGATTGTATGAAGAGGTTTTTGGACCTATTTCAAAATTAATTTCTTTCATTTAACCTTGCTTCTGAACTGAAAAATTACATTTTACAGCACTTCTTGAGCATGCTGTAATCGACATCAAATACACACTTTCCATTTTTCTTTATGTAATAGCATTTATGTTTGGAAACTTAAAATAATATTCAGGAGATGATCCTTAATGTAATAACTAAGTGGATTAAAACGTTTTCTAGACATTATTTTTTCGTTGTTTCTGGCAGTCTGTGTTGACAGACTTTTGCAATGAATTTCTGACAACACGCTACATTGCATGTGTGGGAGGAGCCCTGCACAGACTAGTTGTAGAAGCCTAATTTATGCAGTGAGCACACACCACGGGCAGCCATCATGCCCACGCACAAGGTGTGGTTTGCTTCTGCAAGCTGTGTCTGAACATTGCTTGCTTCGTAAGGGCACATTGAGTCCTCTGCATCAAGTGATGACCAGTGCAAAGGCAGTGCACTAGCTAATCGGGGCAATTGAGCTGTTCGGTTGTACGTCAACTGACACTTCTCCTGTACTCCCTCGATATGCCTGTCAGAAGAGTTCCAGTGGTTTAGATAAAGAGTACAGAGTTCTGAAAAACTACCCATATATGTTAGTATGCATCAATTTTATGCTTATATTAATGCACTGTGGTTCCCACTTCTCTCCATATGTATTTTACTTCATATGTTGAATGTGCTTTCAAAACATAGTATTGCTTTTTAGATCCATGATTAACACATCTAATTTCCTTTATAGAATAGCAGAACAAATTATTCGAAACCAAAGATAATTTACAAATAAACCAACCTCACCTGAATGCACCATGAGTACAATAGTCAAGAAGTATCTGAGCCCCACGCGTAACCTGGATTAAAGCTCCTTACTTCATTACTGTGGCTCCTGATTTATACGCTACAATATGAACTTCTAAGAACAACTTTACCAAAGTGCCTAGTTTAGGGATGCCACCTACACACTTGGACAATATGACTGTTTTCGAGTAGTCCAATATTGCCACAACGCTTGCTCCTAGATTCGGTTCTCTGCCTTACTGAGCAGCACTCATCGCCAAAGGGTGGTAGTGATATGTGAAGGCACAGGAGCAAAGCAGCTTTAATCCAGGTTACAACCCAAACCCTGCAGGCGAGCCAGTACTCCAAATGACGCCCCCAGAACATCATCCAGGGTATTGCTGACAGCGAACAGAACCTTGCAGGGTTCTGAAGTTCCATAAAGGATTAATATCAACAAACACCTATATGCATAGTTTAATGCTCCCTTACCCTTGTAACTTTGCACTGTCACAGGGTTTTACCTGGATACACTGTGTTTGGACGCATACTTGAGTTAATCAAACAAGCTAACCTGGGGTTGAGTTCTTTGCAGGACGACCCGTTGTATGGCATACCACAAATTGCATAAACTTGTTTTTAAACTGGAAAGCAATCAAAACGAACATCTGTCGTCTTCCTTAAAACTGTTTCCTTGACAGTCAAGAGCTATTTGTGTTATGGAAGGAATGGAGGAGGGAGTTCAAGAACCTGGTATTGTTAACTTGCCAACAATGCATTTTCAACGATTGTAAGATTAAGGTTTGTATCCTTAACTGTTTAAATTCCTTGAAGAGAATATATGGATGGTTTTCATTCAAGCAGATTGTTGAATCACCAAATTTGCTGGGGCACCGGAAGTGACATCACTGTAGTTGTGACCTTCTCAAAACATCACAGGGATGATACTTTTTAACCCCTTATCTCTTAATAGACTCCTATTTATTACTAAGAAGCTATGATGGGGCCAAGTAGCAGAGGTCTGCTTTTATTCTGTTTCCCCAGTTTCCTTTATGACCCCAGGCAGCAACGGAGTTAAGGGTAATACCAGCTGCAAATCCTGGCTACACCTAACTGATGTACATGCATGCATGTACCTCAGAAGGCGGGAAGTTGTGTGTCTGACATACACATCGTCGGATGTAAGGGCAGAACACAACCGTAGAACATTTCCCACCAACATAAACAAGCATTGGCAAAGCCAATAGGTCTAGACTATACAAGACCTATTGGCTTTGTTTTGCCATGATCAGTGTGGCTCCTATTCAGCATGGCTATAGATTAGTGGTGTGGATTATCAGAGTGGAGTGGGGGAGTATAGTGTTGTAAAGTGTATTGGTCTGAAATGTTGTACAGTGGAGTAGGAGGATTAGAGTGTCATAGAGTAGAGGGAGTAGTATTCAATGGCAGAGAGGGTTGTAGAATGGAGAGGAATGGGGTGGAATAGGGTAGGATGGGTTAGAGTGGATTGAGGTAGTGGGGTGGATTGGACTAGAGTAGAATGGGGTAGATTGCAATGGGGTGGATTGGTGTGGGGTGGATTGTACTGGAGTGGGGTGGATTGAAAAGAAGGTGAGGTGGGTGGGATTGAAGTGGATGAGAGTGGGGTCGATTAGATTGGATTGGATCGGTGGTTTAGATTGGAGCAATAGGGATGTGGTTGATTAGATTGGAGTTGGGTGGGGTGGACTGAATTGGGGTGGGTTGGGGTGGGGTGGATTAGACTGGGGTGGTGTATATTGGATTGTGGTGGGGTGCGGTGCATTGGATTGTGGTGGATTGGACTGGGGTGGATTACATGGAAGTTGGGTGGATTGCAGTAGGGTGAGGTGGATGGATTGGAGTAAAGTGGTGTTAGAAATGGGGCCTCTGGTTGGCAGTCAGTTGGCACTCTGTAAGGGACCCTCAATCTAGACAGGGTAGAGAGATACACACCTAGGATAATCCTTGTTCACCCCCTTGGTAGGTTGGCACAAGCAGTCAGTCTTATCTCAGAGGCAATGTGTAAAGTATTTGCACCAACACACACAGTAACACAGTGAAAACCCCGCAAAAGTTCTCCACAACAGTTTAGAAAAATAGCCAATATTTATCTAAATTAAACATGACTAAAACAACAAAAATCCAACATACACAAGCAAAGATATGATTTTTTAAAGTAAAAGAGTCTTAATCCATATAAATCAATGGATGTGTTGTTTTTAGCACAAAGTACCTGATATGTGTCAAAAATAAAGCCGCACAGGTGAGCGTGCGTCAGAAAGGCAAGCTGTGCATTGATTCTTTCCTTGCAGGAAGAGATGCGTCGAGTTTCCAGACAAATAGACTGAGGTCTATGAGGTGATATTGCAGATTTTGACTCCCAGAGACAGTGTGTGGAAAATCCAGATGCACAGCAGTGATGAGTTCAGGCTCAGCTTGTGATGCATCGATTTTACCTGCGATGTGTCGATTTTTCAGCCAAGGTGCAGACGCTGCATACATTTTTTTACAGCTCACCTCCAGTACACCTCGGGTCACCAGCTTCTTCTTTCAAGGGCCCAGGGACTGGATGTGGCACCACTTTGCAGAGTTGGGGTCTCAGTAAGAGATGCCAGGTGCTGGCAGTTGAAGTCTTTGATGGCCCTGAGACTTCAGAACAGGGGGCACGCTCAGTCCAAGCTCTTGGAGAATCTTCACAAGCAGGATACACAGCTAAGTCCATTCTTTGTCCTCTTTAAGACAGAAGCAGCAACTGCAAGACACCCCAGCAAAGCACACACAGCAAAGGGGCAGCAATCCACCTCCAGCTCTTCTCCTTGGCAGAGGTTCCTCTTGATCCAGAAGTATTCTAAAAATCTGGGGTTTTGGGTCCACTAGTTATACTCATTTCTGCCTTTGAAGTAGGTAAACTTCAAAGGAAAGTCTCTTGTTCACAAAGTCCTGCCTTGCCCAGGCCTGGCCCCAGACACACACCATGGGGTTGGAGATTGCATTGTGTGAGGACAAGCATAGCCTTTTCAGGTGTAAGTGTCAGCCCCTCCCTCCCCTTACAATGGATAGACAAAAAGCAAGAAAGTGGGCTGAAGGCAAAATTGTCCACACAGTGCTATGATTTTCAATCCTACTTTTACACAAGCAGATTTAAAAGAATCCATTGATTTTCTTCAATTCTTGTGTCTGATGTTCAGCTTGATTTGGCCCCAGATTTTGCCACCACACTTCACTATGGCTCATACATACAGAAGCTAGGCAGAAATAACTCCTCAAACTTACAATGTAAGTCAAAACTCTTTAAACTCTGGGGCATACGTAACTGGTAGTCTGTGGCTTTATTACCAGGGGCATGCAAATTCCTCCGCAACTACTTATAAATGAAGATGGCCTGGAAGTGAGAACTTGTTCATTTGTCATGTTTACAGGCTGTCTCCATTTACAGATGGCAAGGTGCATAAAAAGCATGGGGACTGTCATCCTGAGCCCTGTGGGGACAGATGTCAGTGAGTGTGGTGGGAGGTAAATAATCAGTACCTATTTTGTTTTTTGACTTTCAAGTTACTGCATATATAATAGCACAGACATCGTAAATGAAAAATGGTGGGTGGGAAATAAATTCTGCAGCGTCATGAAACCTAAATTGGTTAATGTAATCTCAACAGATATGCATCTGTGTGATTAGGCAGGCACAGAATTGAATCCTGGTTCTTGAAGTTGGGAAGAATGACTTCTGTATTTATAGTGCTACAAGGTCCCGGCCTATGAAAGAAAGCACCGTGAATATATAAGTTATTATGTTAAAATTGTATTACACACACTATGTGATAGGCTGCCACAAAATGATTTAGTGTTTAACACAAAAACAATTTCTTTCAAAGTGTATGTTTTATTAATAAGTAATCAGGCTTTACCTAGCGCAAACATGTTTATAAGTGTCCATTAAGACGAATTGCAGAATTCACCTGATAACCCTCTGTTAGACCTGACAGCCTTAGGTGGTCACCCCTAACTTTTTGTCTGCCTCCCTCCACTTTTTGGACACTGTTTTTCCTGGCTTTTAGACTCTGCACACTTTTTCACTGCTAACCAGTGCTAAAGTGCATATGCTCTCTCCCTTTAAACATGGTAACCTTGGATCATACCTGATTGGACTATTTAATTTACTTATAAGTCCCTAGTAATGTGCACTATATGTGCCTAGGTCCTGTAGATTAAATGCTACTAGTGGGCCTGCAGCGCTGGTTGTGCCACCCACTCAAGTAGCCCCTTTACCTTGCCTCAGGCCTGCCATTGAAAGGCCTGTGTGTGCAGTTTCACTGTCACCTCGACTTGGCATTTAAAAGTACTTGCCAAGCCTAAACCTCCACTTTCTACACATATAAGTCACCCCTAATATGTGCCCTGGGTAACCCCTACAGCAGGGTGATGTGTGGGTGAAAGGCAGGACATGTACCTGTGTAGTTTACATGTCCTGGTAGTGTAAAACTCCTAAATCCGTTTTTCACTACTGTGAGGCCTGCTCCCTTCATAGGCAAACATTGGGGCTGCCCTCATACAGTATTGAAGTGGTAGCTGCTGATCTGAAAGGAGTAGGAAGGTCATATTTAGTATGGCCAGAATGGTAATACCAAATCCTGCTGACTGGTGAAGTTGGATTTAATATTACTATTCTAGAAATGCCACTTTTAGAAAGTGAGCATTTCTTTGCACTTAAATCTTTCTATGCCTTACAATCCACGTCTGGCTGGGCTTAGTTGACAGCTCCTTGTGCATTCACTCAGACACACCCCAAACACAGGGTACTCAGCCTCACTTTCATACATCTGCATTTTGAATGGGTCTTCCTGGGCTGGGAGGGTGGAGGGCCTGCTCTCACACAAAGGACTGCCACACCCCCTACTGGGACCCTGGCAGACAGGATTGAACTGAAAGGGGACCTGGTGCACTTCTTAGCCACTCTTTGAAGTCTCCCCCACTTCAAAGGCACATTTGGGTATAAAACAGGGCCTCTGCCCTTTCTCATCAGACACTTGCTGGAGAAGAAACCTGAACCAGAACCTGCATCCTGCCAAGAAGAACTGCCTGGCTGCCTAAAGGACTCACCTGCTTGCTTTCTACAAAGGACTGCTGCCTTGCTGTTGCCCTGCTGCCTTGCTGAACTCTTGTCTGGCTGTAAAAGTGCTCTCCAAGGGCTTGGATAGAGCTTGCCTCCTGTTCCCTGAAGTCTCAGGACCAAAAAGACTTTTCTTTTTCATTTGGACTCTTCGTGCGCTGAAAATTTCGATGCCCAGCTTGCTCCGTGGCGAGAAAAACGCCACACACCGAAGCTGATTGACGCGATGCCTTCGGGACGACCGGAACTTCGACGCACGGCCTCGCAAGGACAACGCCGCCTGACTTCCAGAGGGGAAATCGGCGCGACGCCTGCCGTGAGAGCGAAACTTTGACGCACAGCCCCGCGGAACGACGCGCAGCTGGAAAACAAGCAGGAGAATCAACGCACAGACCCCGGGACATCTGGTAATCCCGCGATCCACAGAAAGAGACTGTCCGTGCGTCGGAAAATGACGCACGACTTCCCAGCGTGAAAAATAACGACGCAAGTCCGTGTGTGCAGGGGAGAAATCGACGCACACACCATTTTTCCACGTATCTCTTCTTCTGCTGCCCTTTGTGGAGATTTTCCACTTTAAACCAGGTACTTTGTGCTTGAAAGAGACTTTATTTGCTTTTTAAAGACTTAAGACACTTTATATCACTTTTCAGTGATATCTCTACAATTTCACATTGCATCTTTATTCGTTTTGACCTGCAATTATCCAGATAAATATTATATATTTTTCTACACACTGTGTGGTGTATTTTTGTGGTGCTATATGGTGTTATTTTATGAATTATTGCACAAATACTTTACACATTGCCTTCTAAGTTAAGCCTGACTGCTCGTGCCAAGCTACCAGAGGGTGGTCACAGGATAATTTTGGATTGTGTGTGACTTACCCTGACTAGAGTAAGGGTTCTTGCTTGGACAGAGGGTAACCTGACTGCCAACCAAAAACCCCATTTCTAACACCCTCTTACAATACCTCTCAAAAAGAACAAATCTTCGTCAGCATCAAGAATAAACTCCATAAAATAAAGTCTGTACCTGCTCCCAAGCTGCGTTTGCATTTGATGATTAACCAATCACACACATTCACATTATTTTCAGGTATCAGGCACTCTGGTAAGAAGGCATGTTTCTTTTTCTCTCTGTCCCTCTGCTGGCTTCACAGCCCAGTAGGCAGTGAATCACCTTCCTTGGGAGAGGCACCTCAAAGTCTGCATTACCCATCCAGGTATGGTTGCTTTTTTAACAAAAAGTATGAGAAATGTTTTTGTAAAATTAAAAAAGCATGGGGACATGGGTCTTTATAGAGCCCACCCACTTTGACCTCTGTTTACATGCAGATGTCCATTCAGGTGAGTTGAGGAGGTGTGAAGGAGGAGGCCCACATTCGGATGCAGAGCCATGATTGTCTGAACCACTGGATCATCAAAGTAATGGCCATGAAGAAATGGGAAAGAAGTGAGATACATAGATACCATCAAAGAAATGGCCCAGGTGAGGAGGTACTATGTGGGAGCTAATTTATTTAATTTACAAATGGACAGAAACAGCTTCCTCAGAGAGATGCCCTTTTGAAAAGGGTGAGATTCAGGGGCATGTGCTTTTCTTATTCAAATGGCCATTATGATCAGTAGTGCAGCAAGCACAGTGGCTTCATGAGGGCCACTGCACCAAATTGATGGAGATTTTACTATGACAAAAGGGAAATGTGGGCCCATAATTCTTGCTAGCATTAGAACCTACAACAGCCTTGCTGCTCAGGGAACTGAGACAAAGCAATGGTGGCAAGATGTGTGGCTTTTATCTTTTTTTTTTTTAAAAGCAAAGGGGTAGACAGCCTACTTTGATTCACAGGCATAGGAGTGATAACCCAGTGGAGTGGACAGAGGAGACCGGGCCGTAGGTATCATTGACACTGAGGGTGCAGAGGCAGCGAGGCCCAGTGTTGCGAGGGGTCAAATAAACTCCAATTATGTCTCTCTTACTATCCTTTCTTGCTCTCATTAGGGCACCCTTGCTGTGGCAGCATTAATTTGAACCTAAGAGCGGTAACCCACTGGAGAAGAGAAGACACCATAGCCTTGACTCAGAGAGATCTTGGAGAGCAGGTGGGGCAAGATGAGGCGAGTCACTAATTGTCCTGATGGATGAAAGGGTTTTGCACAAAAACCAGGTCAGGCAGCCAGCAGCTAGACAGGCGCTAAATGTGCAGGCTCCTGACTGCCAGTGTTGAACTATGGTGGGCATGTCACAGGTCCTCTAGACATGACGACTCCAGCCTGACAAAGTACCTCAAGGCCCTCCCCATCATGATGTGGAAGAGTGTCTCTGATTTCCTTGGAAATGGGCATGTCATTTCTAAGTCCTGAAGTGGCCAGGGCTGAGTGTCAATCACTGCCACCTTGCCACAGAGTGGGGTGGGGTCATCAACCCTCAGTGAACCCATCCCATTTTGTGAGGAGTAGGGACTGCTGTCTCCACTCATTGGCTGACTTAAGGTCAGCCATTGAGGGAAGGTATCTGCCCACCCCTTGTGGGACATTTCAGGCAGAGCTGCGTAGGTAAGTGTGATTTTTTTATGTTTGGTCATGCATATATGGGAATGAGTGTTGTGAGTAGATATGTGTGTGTGTTTGTGTGTTGGTGTGTGTGTGTGTGTGTGTGCGTGCATGCATGTGTGAACGTATGTGTGTGAGTCAGTGTTTATGTGTGCATTTGAGTCCCGACCACTCCCCTCCCTGCTATAAATACCTGCTGCCACTGGATGAGAGGCCATGTTTTTTTAACAAAGGGCAGAGATAGCCCATTGTTCATGGTAGTAATGATTAGAGAAGCTGGTGCAATGGCACAGGGCATCAGTGGAGTGAACAGCCCACTCTACTACAGCTATAGTTATATAACTGTTATATAACTGCCTTACTTTACAAAAAGTTAAAATTGTCTTACTTTACAAAAAGTGCATGGGAGCTCATTTTCCTTGCTAGCAATAAAGCTAAAGGCAACCTTGCAACGCATGGGGATGGGGGGGGGGACAAAATCTGGGAGCTAATTCTATTTCCCGAAAAGGACTGAGAACCTAGTTCAAGATTGGATTGATGTCCAGGAATCCTGGGGAAAGGGTGAGGGGAGTACAGAAGCCAGCCTGTTACTCAGAGGCACTGCTGTCATTAGTGCTTCAACAGGAATTGCCTTGGGACCCAAGAGTGTGAGGGGCTCACATGACCCACAGGCGGTAAATTTGTTTGTTGTGTTGGGGGTCTCATCCAAGAGGGGAGCAGTGCTTTTTAGCCAGTTTCTGTTTTTCATTGATGTATTTGCTCTTTTATAAGTCCAACATTTAATATGGATAATGAGCTACGGAAATGTACCACAGAAATGAGCTCATAAGCCTCAACCCTTGCTCTCAGCTCTGCCTCTCCTGCTCCCCCAATCCTTGCCATAATATTTTATGGGTAGGCCTAACTTCAAAACATTTTGCTTAGGAACGAGGGCTCAGAACAAAAAGGTTTGGAGGCCTAATTCTCTAAGTTGATAATACAACATTAAATACACAACTATCCTATGTACTTACTCATCTCAAACATTTAAATGCTGTCAAAAAGAAAACTGTTGTAGAAAAGAAAATAACAAAAAAGAACATCTTAAAACACATATAAATGAGCTAAAGGAAACACTTAAAGCAAGTAATTTCTCCATGCAATATTACATTAAAAACAAATCTGAGACAAAAACAATTTAACTTCAGTTATAACGTATTTCCTTTATTTGTATCTATTTAAAAAGCATTCTGATGCTCATATATATTTCTCTCCGAGTCAACCCCAGTAGAAATATGTTATTATAAACCAGGGTGGGTGATGTTTAGTTTTTGTTTTAAATTTGATGAAATGGCTTTAACAGCCACTCTCCACACACCTCATAATTAGCAAATGTCAAATAAAACAGTTAAAAAAACTAAATAAAGATTTCAATGAAGCACATTGGTGAAGTGTTGTCAGCTTTAATTCTTGACACAGGGAGGCAATGAATATCATCTCTATTGCTAGCAGGACTCTCATATGTGAAGCACGCCCTATTCGTGCATCAGGTATAATTGCATTAATTGTCCGGTTTGCTCTGTTGTAGTTTCCAATCCTAGCATGTCATGCTGATTAACATCAAACGACATTTTGATATTCACAGAAAACATATTTCCATTTTGAGTCAGAACGGTTCACTTAGGGAAATTACAGCTTCCCTGCTGCAGTACTGTACAGAAGTGTTTTGAATGAATCACGTAGTAGATGTGCAGTCTGAGGACACGATGCTTTTCCCGCGCCTCCTGTCGTTGTGCATTGAATGTGGTTAGGGACACAGCGGAATGGCTCTATCGAAGTAATATTGCAAATATTTTTTAATTACGCAAGGCATCTGTTGCCCTTAAAAAATGAAGTGTCTCACTAGAGGTTCAGCTGCCAAGAAGTTCTGATACTGAGCAGCGTTTTTCCGACTCATTTTCTTTGCTCTGAAAAAATAGTCCTTTGAGGAAGGTTTAGGAAACAGTGAAGCTGCAAAATCAGGTACTAAGCCTTAAAAGGTTTGAGGGTTTGGTCTTTAATATCCATGACTGGATTAACGGAATGAAACCAAAGGAGAAACCTAAAAAGCCAGTTGTGCTCTACAAACATATGCCTTGGGCTATCTTTTGCAAACCCGCAGCTAATGCTCAGAGACAGGGATGGGATGTTAATTTCTCCGCGGCTTGTTGCGCCGGAGAGCGGAGCGTGGCAGAGAATAGGCACATTGCCTCACTTTGAATGCAGTAAGTATTCAGCTGAAAATCAGGGCCTGCAGACAGGAATGGTGACTGATAAATGTTGGGGGTATATAATTGCCCTTGTCAACCTTGAGCTCACAGTGACTAAATACCAGGAAAATGAAATCAATACCTCGCCAACTGCGCACATAACTACAATGTGTCTGTGTTCCCACCAGGAAAACAAAAAATCAATTTATTGTGTGAAGACCTGCTACCCTTTTAGAATTTGATCTGTCTGCCGATGTATTAATGCTATCGATTTTGCTGAGCTAAAGTTACACAATATTGAGGTTTTGGCAGTTTCAAATTGCCGACCTCTAGCTTCTTAATCATGTTCAAACTTTGGTAGAAAATTAATTCTCGACCATGTATACATTATGATTTATTATCTTTTTTCATTTCTTTCCGATTGGTTCTTGGAAATACTGTGTCACGTCCATTAACTGCAACTAGTGGCACACTGAAATATCTCCATGTGCAGAATAATGGAGATAATTTGTCCAGGAGAGTGGATTTGTGATTATAGGTCCGCAAAGTGACATGAATGCAAATGTTGCTACCTGGACATGAAAGATCCTTGTTGGTTCCCAGGTGAGCTTGCTGCATTCTGTGTATTGAATTGCTGCTTGTTTTACAAAAGAGATATCCATTAGGCGGATCAATAGTGTGTGTTTCCATCCACACCTCTCATCTGCAAAACAGAAGCGTGCCTCACTATGATGAGTATACTTAATGAATCTGCTAGCTGACAAAATAAATATTCTGCATTCCTAGGGCATATAGAGAATTAAAAAAAAGAAGACATGCTCCAATGTTTTGGTCTGGCATTGCTATTTTGTTATGGCATGTGTATTTGTGCAGCACACTTTCACTCAAGAGGGTATCCTGGCACCAAGCAGGTGTTTGTGTGCTTAGCCCTCCCTATGGTAGGATGGTTAATCGAAAATCCAGGTCTTCAATGTCTTCCTGAATTCAAGAAGAGAGGAGAAGGTTCTAATGTGGCGTGGGTGGTGGTTCCAAGCCGTAGGAGCCATGTAAGATGACACCTGTCAACCTGATGTGGTTCTGTGTATGAGTGGAATGTGTGTGAGTAGGAGTCGTGTGGAACAGAGGTATCTTGGTGGTTCATGTGTGAAGATGCAACTGTTACGGTAGGTCGGGCCTAAGTTGTGCAATGCTTTGAATGTGTGTGTGCATGAGGAGTTTGAAATGAGTGCATTTGTGTATCGGGGGCCAGTAGAGCTACCAGAGGTGTGGTGTTATGTGAGTTCTGTGTGGAAGTTTTAGGATAAGAAAGGCTGCCAATTTGTGTGTGGTTTGTTGTCTTCTAGTGAGTTGTTGGGTGATCCTTGCATAGAGGGTGTTTCTGTAGCCCAACTTGCTGGTGGCTAGGGCACAAGTGATAGTTTTTCTAGTGTTGCTTGGGAGCCATTTGAAGGTCTTCCTCAGTATTTGCAAGGTGGGGAAGCAGAATGTAGTGAGGGCGTTCACTTTTGTGGTCATGTCCAGTTTGCTGTTGATGACTATTCTGAGGTTCATGGTGTGGGTGCAGGGTCTGAGTTGGAGTTCTGCCGACAACCAGTTGGAATTCCATGATAAGGTGTTCTTGCCAAACATCACTACTTCTGTCTGATAGTGTTGAGCTTGAGACACTTGCCTTTCATCCAGCTAACAACTTCGGCCATACAGACATTGAACTTGTTTCTTGTGCTGGGGGTTTCATCCAAAAGGGAGAGTATGAGTTGCATGTTGTTGGAGTAGGAGAGGATGTTGATGTTGTGTTCACAGATGACATTCCCCAGGGGAACCATGTATATGTTGAAGAGGGTAGGGCTGAGCAATTAACCTTGAGGCACTCCACAGATGAGTCTGTGGGCTTCTGAGGGGGAAAGTGCCATGATGACAGCCTGTGTTCTATATAATAAAAAAGAGCACATCTAGTGGAGAGTGGGACCTTGGATTCCAATCTCAGGCACCTGATGATGAATGGAGTGTGTGGCTCTGTCATATACTGCCAAGAGGTCCAGGAGAAAGAGGGTTGCTGTTTCTCCTCTGACAAGGATCACGAATATGTCATCTGTGACTGTAATGCGTGCTAGTAATGTACTGCGGTTGTGCCTGAATCCGGACAGCATGGCAGCAAGGAGCTGCTAGTTGCCGAAGTGGTGGTTGAGTCATCTTTGATTAGTTTCTCTAAGACCTTTGTCGGGCATGGATTGAGATGGCTCTGTAGTTGGAAAGCCTTGCTGGGTTACCCGGACCTTTTGATCTAACAAAATTATAGGTATAATACAGTCATCTAATGGGGCTTTCAGCCAGCCATCTTCATCAATTGGTCTGTTAATGTATCATTCACATTTTTGTTCTGCCTGCAACAGCATGAGGCAATAGGTCAGCCCACTTCAGCCATTGCATAACTTGACTGTGAGTGACTGCATTCTACCCTTTCACAAGAAGCACATTCTCAAAGAAGATAGTTCTCACAGTGCCAGGGACTACTATGGCAATTAGTGCTTTTTGAGACAAAAAATACTTTTGCACTTACCCAAGTTTTTTTAGAATAACAAGGGCCCATCATTCTCCTGAACAAAAAATGTTTTGCAAAACTATGACAAAAAAAAACAGGTATTGACAAAGCCAAAATTCTGGCATTCAAACCTGATATGCTGGCTTTGCCAATGCTTCTTCATTCTTGGGGGGCTTAAAATATAAATATATATCATTCTAAATATGTCAAACAATCAGTCATAAAGGTGTGTGTCACAACGCATGGAGATGGAACATAATAAACAGCAAAGACCTGACACAGAGGATCAGGTGGCCTGAGCCTCCCAGTGGGCATGACATTCAAAAGATTGAGATTCCAACCAATCCACATTCCAATTACCTAATAACAACAATAGATGAGCTAATTGGTACCTATTCTGATGTATGCTTTCCTGTTTTCAACTCTTTTTAGATAAGGTTTTGCAAGTTACTTCAAATGAAGTCTGCATATTTGATGGCCTGGGAGGAGTTGACAAAGTTCCACTCCACGGAATTCTGCATAGTTGATAAAAAACTCTGTGGAATTCTGCAGAGGTGGAGTTCCATGTGCCGCAGAGTGGCACCCTCTCCAAATGTGCCAAATCTTGGAAGCACTGAGTAGGGTCACCCCTGCTTAGCTCTTCAGAGATCAGGCACATTCAGGAGAGGGCTGTAGGCAGTGAAAGCTGCCATTTTAGGCCTCTTGTGCACCGACTTGTCCCGTATGCTCTGCACATAGTGCAGGCTGGTGCACAAGAGGGCTGAAACAGCACCTTTCTTTTGCTGCCTCTGACCCTGGCATGAATTCAGGCCAGGACTGTAGGCAGTGAAAGCTGCCAGTGCAGACCACTTGTGCCCCGGCCTTCCCAGTGTAGCTCCACTGGTGTTGCTAGTGGAGATTTTGGGCGAATTCCACACTCCAAGCAGAGCGTGGAGTGCCCACAACTGCATTAGCGCTTCAATGCTCACGCCGGAATGCGCTCTACAAAAATAACTCAATACAATACAATACAATTAGCCATGCCAGCGGAGCAGAGCTCGCCGCCCACACCTACTAAAGACAGGGAGGGAGAAGCAGATAAAGGATTCAGACAGAAAGAAGGAGCTCCGTAAAGAGAAAAAGAGATACAACGGTGGAGGGTACGGAGGAAAATAAATTGAGGCTAAGGGCAATAACCAAGTAGAGAGACTGACAGACATATTGACAGATAGACTCACATGTAAATAGATATGCAGACATGCAGGTAAGGCATGCAATGTAGATAGATAGATAGATAGATAGATAGATAGATAGATAGATAGATAGATAGATAGATAGATAGATAGATAGATAGATAGATCTTCAAAATCCACACCGTTCTACATTCTAGAAATAACTCTAGCTCTGGAACTCCTGCTAATGTTCCACATCAGTAGCCATGCTCTCAGTTACCACACATCTTCCCCTTTAACAAACTAATCCACAAAAAAATATGAATATATCATATAAACATAACATAATCAGATGATGCACAGCATGAAATTACCTATAACAAATTGTTGGCAAACTGCAATATTATTACATCCTAATAATGACATATACCTACTCCATTCATGTTCCACACATTCCCATCTTCTGTTTTGATGGCATACTTGATGGCATACTTGAGTAATTGGATCACCTGCAAAGGTGATGAAAATCTTGCCATATTTCCTACAGGTAATTTAGGTATAGCTACCGCTTTAGTACATCATACAATAATTTCCTTTACATACTTTATTCATTCACTCGTTCACTTAATTTTCTAGGGTTCCATACCATACATTTGTTTTTTCCATTTCTTAGTCATCTTGTTGAATATTTCTAATCAGACTGTCTTCCCCTCTGTATGCCACTAATAAATTCATAAATTATTCTTGCACCCTTGACTAATTAAATCATTTCTATGATGGATGTTATCATAACGATGTTCAGAAGGCCACAGTGCATGCAGGGGCTACTGAAGCCAATGGGGGGGATTTAGGCCTTTTAATCCCGCAGCCAAGTACCCCCTCTACACTTGACTCTCAATGATAATCATGGTTGAGAAGTCCCAGGCTACCTTAGGGGGAGATGTGGATTCAAAATACTGGACACGAACTCCCAACTCAAAATGCGCATGGCAGCAGCAATAAATCAATGTCCAACCAAATACTAATTTATGTGAAAAAATCATTTTATTTATATTGCTACCCATACTAATTTTACAAACAATCATGCAGTCTTCCTTTGAAGTATGGGCTCTAGTGTCTGCTGCTGAGACCCACTCAGTCCTCGTGGTAACTCTCATGGTTATTCCCCATTCACTATTAGTAACATTCCAGGTATTTCCCATTAGTAGACTCTAACTTAAAGTCAATAGAGTTCCATCTCTACCACACATCAACTAGCAGCAAGTTTCCCCGGGAAAAATAGTTTTGAAACAGACTTACCCTTACCGGCAGGAGACAAGCATTCTGAGTTCCTGAATGTGCCCATCCATAGGCACTCACAGTGGCTTCAACCCAGTTCAGAGAAGTCAGAGACACGTAGATTAAGTGGCTGCACTCAGCAGGTGTAGGATATCTTCCTCATGGTGTGCTCCTGCAGTGACCAGAGGTATTGTGTGGCTTCTCCTGTGGGGTAAGTGTTTGTTCACTTCCAATGAGGGGTGGCTACGACAATCCTGTCCTGGGTCCCACGCTTGGGTGACGGTGCTCCCCAGGCATCCTCATGGCTTCCAATAGGGTAGAGCAAGCCGCAGTCCTTGGTACTCCTGATACCCTCCTCCAACATATGGAGTCATCACAACTCACTATCCATGGGCTTCAACCCAGTCAGCATGGTGAAGTTTTCTGCGGTGGCCCATCGTGGCATAAGGGGTCACCACACTGCTACCACATAAGTCTTCAACCCATACTGCACAGCAGTCTTTTGCATAGCTGCCCCTCCTGGCATATGGGGTCTGCATCGCTACCTCCCAAGGCTTCAACTCTCACCACATGACAGTCTTTCACATGGCTATCTTAATGGCAGCCCTCTGCCGGCATTTTAGGGCCACTGACTCAGGCCTGTTCACAGGCAAACACCCGATTGGTCCATCTGCCATTTCCTCACAACTCACACAGAGAGTCCACTCAACAGGGCTGCCCACTGGAGCTCGCTCCCTTCAACACTCTCATCTTCACAGGGCACACTGGTCTTGGCAAGCATGCTCCCGGTTCCAGGGCAGGTGATCTTGAATTTCCTGGGAAATGTCCTGTTACCCAGCAGGGAGACTAGCAGGCCTTGTCCCCCAGTTCTGGTCACAGGAAAGAGTTTTGAAAAGCTTCTCTGCCTCACACAGCCCGTCTGGCTGCTTTGCAGCTGACAATTGTTGGGGTTTCAAAGTCTCCTTCTTATAGTCCATTGCAAAACACCAAATATGATTTAGGGTCTGAGCCTTTAAAGTTTTATGTTGGGTTCTGCTTCTTTTGAAGTGCCTACTCCTCAACTCCCTTTTCCTCTTAAAAAAACAGTCTGTCACATAAGGATTGCCTCTGAAGTTGATGATCCCACAACACAGGCCATAGGAGTGACTAGATTTCACACCTGGATGTCAGCCACAGTGATTTGTGCCTAAGATCAGCAGCCTAGGACTCCAAAGCTGACTTTTTATTATTCTCTTATCAGCCCCATTACCACCCTGTGATGTGCCTAGGTCCCTTCCTTGTGACCTCTCTCTGAATCAAAGAGCATCCTTTGATGTGTGTAGGGGAGGCCTGGCCCCCCCCTCCCCAGTGTGTGTCCCACCAAGCTTACAGGAATACATCAATACATAAATCAGCCTGAGAGATCTCTCTACCTCCTCTCCATGTTTCAACATGCAGGCCTGGGTCTCCCAAAAAGGAACCCAGGTCCCGCACACACACACATACTGCACGGTACTGTATCCTTGATATACTGTACTCACAGGCACACATACATCCAGCACTTGCATTTAATATGCACTCACTGCCCAGCACTGTATCCTTCATGTAGTGTACCACTCAAAGGCACATGCACCTCCTGCACATGCATACACCATGCATGCACTACTCAGTACTGCATTATTCAAGTGTTTCACCCTTCCTATGCACACATACACCCAGCACAGATACACCACTTCTGCGCTGCACAGCACTTCACATCATTCTTATGTACCTGAAGTTGAGATAAACACACAGCAGCGGAGTTTATAAAAAGTGAATTAGCCCATAGGTCTCACTCCAGTGAGACAGGTTTAAAAAGCAGATGTTCACTCCTACCTATCAGTACAATGTATCCTGACCCCACCATGCTCATGCTGCTTAATTCCTGGGGAAGGCAGAAGCCTTCCACCACTATGAGGGTAGCGCTGCCTAACTCGTGGTGAAGGCATTAGCCTTCCAATAACATGAGGGTAGCTCTTAGGTCACCCTATCCAGTCCCGCAATCCATGAGACAGGACTATGTCATGGTGCATGCGCATAATCTGTGTTTTCCTAAAAAAAAAAACATCAGCATTATACATCTAGACATCAGTACAGTTGGGCACTCAGGAAAGGGGTGCATGTCAGTTACCATACAGAGGACTTTTAAATCCCATGTATTCAATCTTTCTAATGCACTATTGGTCTCTGGGTGATGAAGAGCATATTTGTTGTGAAAGATTCCCCTCAACAATAAAAACTATTCCATGGCTTTTGATACTAGTTGCGGACCATTGTCCATGAGAACGGTGCATGGTAAGATGGTTAGATTCTATATTATCAACTTATTTATGTCTGCCCATTTTGAGAAAAAATCCATTAGTATTAAAATATCCCCTTGTGATCCTCATCCATATGAAGGTCAAACTGTGTCTAGAGCTAAATTTTACCATGGTGAACTAGTAACATTAGTGCACATCATCAGAGAAGTCCTCTCTTTCCAAATAATTTCACTTACTGAGCATTCAGCACTCTGGCAAATGATGATTTCAACATGCGTATCCATATTGCATTGCATTTGTTTACCTTATAAGACTGTCTAACTATTCAGTTTCACTATTTTTTTTCATTTTTTTTTCAGTTTTATTGTTAGCTCATTCAATTCTAAAATCTTCAACACTTCTTTGAATCTGTTATCATTTTCTTCTTCAAATCTTCCACATATTAAACTTTCATCCTGATAACATGCACACCACATATCTTATTTAGTCATTTACACATTGGGTTATATTAATACTTTGTTTGCACTGAATTTGCGTCATTTTTATTTACGTAAATTCATTGCAAAATTAACTCCATATTTACATTTTGACACCAGATCCGTCTAGAGTCAAAATATTGGAGTTAAAGCCATTTTTTGGATGTGTGAAACCACCTTGCATCAATGCAATGCAAGGTAGGCGTCCCTGTCCAAAAATGTCTCAAAGCCCCTAGCGCCTTATTTATCCTCCCATGCAAAAACGGTGCACGGGTGGAGGCGGGCCTAAATAACGGCCCTATGCCTGCTTAGCACCATTATTTAACGCCTGGGTCAAGGCAGGCGATAGGGTACCTGTGGACTCATTTCCATGGTCAGACACCATGGAAAGAGCCAACAGGTTTCCATCCCAAACCCCAGGAACACCCCCACCAACACCAGAGGATGAGGGCCCATCCCAGGTAAGTAGAGGTAAGTACTTTGAAAATGTTTTTAAAGTGCCATTGGGGGCCCTGAAATGGTCCGCCCTACATGGCAGTGGGTGCAATGGGCATGTCCAGGGAACCCTTGTCTCCTGTGCTGTCCATTGGGGTGGTTGGCACGACTCTTGTCTTTTATAAGACAGGAGTCATGTGGTATGGATGGTTTTGGGTCAGGAAATGACGCTAGGCTGGTTAAAGGCATTTCTTTTGCCTCTAACCAGCCTAGCGTCTTTTTTTGGTGCAAACCCCCGTTCCCCCATGCCGCCACCCCCACCCGGCTAATGTAATTTTCCCTGACGCTTGCCTTCCATTTGCTCCGGCTTGTGGGATTCCATAAATTTTGGGCCCGGCTGGCTCTCTGGAATGACACAAGCCAGTGCTATACTTTTTGATGCAAAACTGCATTCGCGCAGTTTTGAGTCAAAGAAATATGGGCCATCATTTGTTGAGAGGCTGATGAAAGTGAGACTAAGCCAAAAGGCATTTCTGAAAATTCATGAGAACCAAATGTTGTGATGAAATCAGTTCAACTTTTTGGATACATCATGTAGTCTCACCTCATCGTATGCTGATGCAAGATCTAATGTTGCATCAGAGAGGATATCATCTCAGTAATATTGGTTAATGGTAGGTGATCAACGACTACACATTTATTCAAAGCTCTTAAATCTATATATAATCTCAGGTCACGAAAGGGTCTATGAACCATTACTTATAGTGGGTAACCATTCCTTGCACCATTATACCTTCTTTACACATCTAATTAATCCTTCACACCCTCCTTCACACAAACAAAATACTTCAGGTATAGCATCTGTTTTAAGTTGAATTCTGTGTGAAAACCTTGGAAAATAGTTTAATAAACTTAATTCTTTGTTACTTACCTTGTTCTCAGAACAAAAGTTCACTTTACAAACATTATCACTTTCCATAATCAGATTAGGCTATCTTGTATCAAGTAAAATGAGGCCAAATAAGCACATGTTCTCTGTTTTGTGGAACGTTAACCTTCCAATTACATGTGGATCCATGGAAATCTATTTCTGTATTAGAGTACTCCATTAATTGAATTTGCTTTCCACTGTATCCCCTTGGCATTGCATGGTGTGTTAGCAGTTTTACAGAATATTGAAATGTAACTAATAAACTTTAAGAAACATTAATGTTACATATGCCCTGAAATATATCAGTACTGACACAGATATGCCATTTACTGTAGTAATGTCTTTAAGATGTTTTCTTTTGCCTTGATATTCACTGTGTACTTGAACGCCTTCACCACTACTTACTTATTTCTGTAACATTGAAATCCTTAGTGATGGATCTGCAACATTGTTTTTCTTTTTTCCTGTTTCCACAATATACATGCAATTTTAATTGTTGACCAATCTTCAAAATTAGCATAGTGCCCTTGAGTTACACATCTAAAGCATACTCATTTTGATTATTTTTAATGTAGTTCCCGTCTTCTTCTTTAGTCTTTAGTACTAATTGCAGTATTTGGTTTAAAGTCAAGGAATTCTTCATGAGTTGTCCTGCACAGTTTAACAAATGTTCATTCTTTTAGCTATCTCAGTGACTTCTGTGAGTGGCTGATCATACTTTAGCTAAATCTCTTCACAATTTGTATCTAAATTACAGTGGAGCATAAATTGATATCAAATATACATGATCTCAAAGTTATATGAAGAATCCAGCTTTCTTAGAGATGCCATATACTGCTCTACTGACTCGAAATCTTGTTGAGTATGTTTGTCAAATTGATAATGTTTTATAAAATACTATACCATTTTCGGGAAATAGTGGTAGTCTATTTTTATACATATGCCAAATTAATGTAAATCAGTGGCTTGATTTGCTGTTAAATCTAGTACATTTTAAAAAGTTTCTTGCCCATCAGGGTGGAAACAGTTCACTAGGAAAATTTTCTTTGCAATCAATGAATTATTTCTGCATACTTTGGAGTAATGATCAAAAACATTTTTTCATTATGCTCATTTTATAGGCAGTTCACAAGAGTAGGACAATCAAAAAACAAAGGAGTAGTGGAAGTGTGTATTTTGTTTTATTCCTATTTAATATACCACAGCATAAGTACTACAAAAGTATGAGTAGCACTAAGTAGTTTTGCACAAAACCTAACATTTAATATAGTTTTCCATATTTAAGGTATTTGTGTTACTGTTGCATAACATGCTTGAATAAATAAATATTTGATTATTGCTGGCACTTGAGGCATTAAAATAATGTGTTGAAGCAGGAGGGAGATGCACCCAAAGCACAAAATGTAAAGTGCTGCAGGCTTATTTCAATTTCTATTTATTGATTTGTATTTTATGTTATTGATTTGAGGACTTAACGGTATCAGAGTGCTGTACAAAAGTAAACAAACCACATATTAACTGGAAAAATGTGAGTTATGTATCAAACAAATAAATCAAACATGAAAAGAGAACAAATTCAACTAAGAATAAACAACACCACTACAGTGTCATCTAACTTGCTGCCTGGTCAATTCCAGCATCAAAGTATTCATAGGGAGAGGCTCAGTTGAAAAGACTAAAAGTGGCTATTGATGGAATCTGTTCAACAGAAAAAAAAATTCTACTTTTGCAAAGGAGGTAGATGAGGGGTTGGATCTGATTTCCAAAGGCATTGTGTTACATATTCTTGGGGCTAGACCAGAAAAGGAACGGTTGTAAGTTTTCTTTTTGTTGAATTTCTGTTGTTTCAGCAGTAGGGAGTTATTCTTAAGAAATAACAGGCATCAGACAGTTCGAGCTTATTGGCCAAGTAGTTGGGCATGTTATGGTGAAGAGCCTTGTGAATCATGCAGGGTTTCTTCAGCTGGATCCTTGTTTCAAGCGATAACCATCTTAAAAGTTTTATGTCAGGTGTAATGTGGTCGGGTGTTCTTGATCACGTGATGAGCCTGGCAGCTGAGGTCAAAGCAGCCCTAAGTGGTGGCAATCTTGCTTTAGGGTGACCTGCAAGAGTATCACTTCCATAGTCTGGAAGTGACTAGGGATTGATCTGTCAACTGAAAGTCAACAGATGGTAAGAAGGGTGTGATTTTCCTAAGAGTGCGCAGAAGATAGTTAGTTCCCTTGGGAGTAGACTTGATATGATCTAGTATATTCAGGTGTTTATCCATTGTTATGCCAAGTGCTTTAGTAGAGTCAATAACACAAGGGCACAATTGAAAGCTGTAAGTTGTTTTAGCCATTCTTCTATGGGGGCAGAGTGATTGAGAGGGGCAATCAAGTGGAATTCCGCTTTGAGTGTGTTGCACATCAGGTGGTTGTTGGTTAACTATTGTTGGGTTTTCAGTAAGGTGGAATTGAGAGGTGTGTTATCTTTGGGAGAGGAGCTTTTTCATTTACAATTGTGTATCATCAGCATACATGTGGTATTGAATGTTGGAAAGCTTCAGAATTTCGGTAAAGGGTTCCATGAACAAGTTGAATAGCGTGGGTGGCAGTGTGGAACCTTGAGGGATGCTTATTGAAACCAGAGTGGTGTCAGAGAGGGTACGGTTGGTTTTTAATCTATGAGCTCTATTGTGTAGGAATGAGGCAAACCAGTTTAGGATGGGGCCAGATAGGTCCATCCTATTCTCCAGGAAGCTGATAAAATTTTCATGTTTGACCATATCAAACGCAGATGAACGATCCAGAAAAATAAGCAGTCAAGGTTTGTTCTGATCAAACAATCTAAGAGTGTCATCCATAATGTGAGTTATGGCCATTCCAGTGCTGTGTCCCATTCTGAAACCTGACTTACAGTGGTCAAGGAGATGAAACTCCTCAAGGTGTTTGCAGAGTTGCAGGTGCACTCATTTCTCTAGTAACTTTGCAGGGGTCCGGATGTTGGTAATTGGGTGGAAATTTAATAAGATCGGAAAAGCCTGCATTAGGTTTTTTTAGTATTGGGGTGACTTGTCCTATCAGGAAATAAGCCATGGGAGAGAGATGCATTAACAATCTTAGTCCAAACTGGGAGAATGGAAGATCTAAGCTCCTCAGTGAGATTGGCGGGCAGCGGATCATTAAAGTGATAAGACAGTTTTATTGAAATTATTGTTTTGAGTATATCAGCTTCAACAAGAAGTTTAAAGGTATTCCAAGAAGCATTATTTTTTGTAATAAGCTCAGTTTGACTGGAGCTCACCAGATGCTGTGTTTGGGGGAAACTGGGCTGCACCTGACTATGTAGCTGCTAGAAAGCAAGTTGCAAGTCTAATTCAAAAGTCTTAGTTTTTTTCAGTTAAAAATGTGGAGACTTCATATCCATTAGGCAGTGACCCATAATCCAGTGATTGGTGGTTAGATTTGCGGACAGATTGTTTTTTAATGACTTCGAAAAGTTTTTATTGGCATTGTCAAGTTGGGTC
This sequence comes from Pleurodeles waltl, assembly GCF_031143425.1. Taxonomy (NCBI): domain Eukaryota; kingdom Metazoa; phylum Chordata; class Amphibia; order Caudata; family Salamandridae; genus Pleurodeles; species Pleurodeles waltl. Next base: position 871,346,731 of record NC_090437.1, on the reverse strand, counting down.
CTTCAGTAGTCTGATTTTGAGCTTTTGATGTGCTTGTTGTAAGTACTTCTTAGTGACCTCATGTGCTTGAGATGAGCAATGGAGAGAGAACTTCTCCATGTTCTCTCAGCAAGTCTAAAGCTGTGCCTTTCCTCATTGAGGTTGCCATTGAACCAGGGATTGGAATGTCTACTAGGTATTATTTTATCTGTTTCAGAGCAATTGTGTCAAGAATGTTAGACATAGGTTGGAAGTAATGATCAGCAAGATCTTTCACATTTGTCAAGTTTGTAGGAGGTTGTTACTCATAGAGGTCAAGTTGGTTAGATTAATATTTCTCATGTGTCTAGACCATTGACTGGGTTTTTGAGGTTGGCCCTGCTTAATCAACACCTTTTTCAAGATCAGGAATGAGATTGGGTGGTGATCTGACCAATCACAGGGTGTTATGGAATCCAATTGTATGACATGAATCTTGGTGATGATTAGGTCGAGGGTGGAACCTCTAGTGTATTTAGGGCCATTACATGACTGGATCAGGCTGAGGTCAGAATGGAAATCTTTGAAGGTGTTCAGTAAGATGTCATTTAAGCCATTCCAGTGAATGTTGAAATTCCTAAGGAAGATCTGGCTGTAGTGTTGGTCAGAGATAGAAGAGATGGTCTCCATACATTGTTCTATGAAAGGCATTAATTTCCAGGGAGGTGATAAATAGTGTGGATTTTGCATACAATCTTGTCATTATTCCATAATTCAAAATTTAGGTATTCACAAGACAGTATTTGCTCAGTTTGTGCTTGTTTCAGGGTGAGCAAAGAGCGCTACATGCATGTTGCCCCTCCCCTGCCTCCTCCAGATCTATCCAATCATAGTTGAAAAGGACTAGGATGTCCAGAATGGGTGATGAGGTGTCATTAAGTTAAGTTTCAGTTAAGATTAGGAGGCCATGGATGAGATTGATGATGTCCTTTGCATGTTTTACTGCTGACCTGAAATTAAGAAGCATAGACTTGGTATGAGATTTGGTTACTAGTGCCTCTTAGTGTGTAGTGGGGACCTGTTATAGATTGAGCTTATTTATGGTTCTATAGATGTGACTGAGTTCTCTGAACGGGTTGGAGTGAATGGTCTGGATAGGGACAGATAAAGGTGATGAATTCTTATAAGTGGTGGAGTATGGTAACCGAAGGGAGTGAATATCTGCATCAGATAAGTGATCTGAAAACTTCTGGCCTCTACAGGAGGGATTGTGATGGGATCAAGCTCTCCAATGTAAGATAGGTGAGCTCTCTTTTAACAATGTCACATGCCCTGAAAAATTGGACGTTCCCCTTAAGGAAGGATTATAATATTTAGAGATTGAGGTACTGTTACTCCAAGCTGCCCAGTTAGGAACCTTGAGTTTCTGGAGTTTTGAGGTGATGTGTAAATGTATCTGGATATCAGCTTTAACTAACTGAAGGTCTTGTTTAAGGTCAGTGTGTTTATCCTTGAGGTGAGGAGGGTCAGTAGTACAGATAGGGTGTAGTGTAACCTGGGGACAGATGCTGTGTGAGGTCCCTCGTGGCTGACTTTGTTCGCAAACCAGAAGTGTTGTAGATGGTGGAGGATATAATAGGAGAAATGGTTGGGCTGTGAGGGCAAGTAACGGGTAGGCTAGAGGAGAAGGGTGCAAGAGGGGTCAAAAGAGTTCTCCTTGATGCACCAGCAATGGCCCTCGTGTCTTGTTGTGAGGTCATTGTTAGATGGATAGGGGTCAATGTGGTTGAGAGAGATGCCCCTAGGGCCGCAGGTAGGGAAGGAGAGGTGGGGCCATTGATCAAGAGAGGACGATTAGAGATGCTGGGGACCTCTGGGATGAGGCTGTTAGTTCTCAGACACTGAGTGTTAGCGTCCAATCTACTATGCGCTAGGGGAATGTGCAGATCGGGAGAGAGGATAATAGGGAAAGGGCAAATAACATCACTAGGAAGAGATGGAGTGGGGCCATCAACAACAGATCTAGTGTTGGGATATGGAGCATTGTCATGAGGAGAGCTAGGTGATAGGATAGAGATAGGATTGGATCATTCCTGTATTTCAATAGCTAAACAAGAGGAGCAACAGTGGATTCTAGAGGTAGAAGGGGCATTGTTCAACACCATATTTTTAATCCTAACAAAGATGTTATCAAACTGCTCATGATTCTGGTCAGAGGATTGGATGAGAACATTCCCATTGTTGTAAAGGGAGATTGTTGCATCTGCCTTGAAGACAGGTGAAAGTATTATGGATAAGTGTAACCCATGTGGTATTTTCTTAGTTGATCTGGAGCAAAGAGGCTATGGCTCTCCTCCATTTGGCTCTTCTGTTGCTAAAGAAGATTTGTTCTTTAACCATGGCTCCTTTTTAACACAAAGGTCTAAATCAGAAATTAGTGTTTCATAGTGTCTTTTGATAAGGTTGTGAAGTTCTTGGCTGCATTCTTAGATAGGTTAGAGGACTAGTTAATCTTGAAATGGTAATAGGTGGTAGCAAGTATAGTGATGTGCCAAAGTCAGAGAGACTAGTAGTTGTGAAAAATCCCAGTTATATGGTTAACAGCATTAATCCTGAGGCATCCTGCTCTCCTAGCACTGATTTGATTCCAGCATTAACCAATAGATTATTGCCAGGAAAATAGGGATTAACCTGCAGTAACAAATGAGCCACTGCCAGAATTATATGTATATATTCTGAAACAGCAGTCAATACTTTTTGATTGAGAATATTATTAAAGTAAAGTTGAGGTTTCCTAGAGAGTAAAAACTGCCTTAATAGAACTGGCAGAGTCCAGCAGTTCAATAATGGTAGACCCTGGACCCATTGTAGGATGACCGCCCCCTTAGACTTACTATCATGACTATGAGCATCAGGGGCCTTGTTTAAAAATAAAGTCCTTCTTCAGTTTCCAATTTATAGCGTGAGATAAAGGTCTGATGTCACTTGATGACTGTCATTTTGACGACAAAGGCCTTCATCTGAGAGAGGGAGAACCCCAAATGGAGGTCTAGACAATGGCATAGGAACAGGAGAGCCTGCAATAGTAAGGATGCAACCTAGTCTGCACAACCAAGGGGGTGCAGGGAGATGAGGATGCAGCCACAACAAAACCGCTGCAAGGGGACAAGTCTGCAACAAAAGCAGGCGTACCTAGGCAGCAGTCAAGATGAAGGGCTCCATGCGCAAATTCTAGATTCCCATTCTGGTCCGGAGAAATCAAGGGGACATTGGGATCATCACCATCGGCGTGACCACCACGAGAACAATGGCTGCTGTGCACAGGACAGGACGAAGCTGACCAAAGTCAGGCAAGACACCAGACAGCACGCCGGGTGCTGGTCGCTGGTGCATTTGAATGTGCAGATTGGGACTCCCACCACCATGCAAGAAAGTTGATATGTTGTAGGCCAGTCAGGGGCAACGGACACCGAAGGAGTCACACCACGGAGACAATCGAGGTCAGGGACAACCATGAAGGGCCCCTGCAGGAGAAGGTTGCGGGATAATCTGGAACTGCAGCACCAGGTGCCTCAAGTTTTAACTGGTCTGTGCACCACCAAGAAAATCTTTTTGTGTACTTATTCTCAGCATGCACAGTGTAGTACTGATACCATCTGAGTTCTTGAAGATTTCTTTTTTCAACAATCAATGGTGTAGGTTTATTGGTGTGCGCATCACTGCAAGGTAAATTAACGTCCCTGACTAAATACTGATAATTTGTGTCAACAAGATAAAATGTAATTATCCTAAACTAAAATGACATGTTTGCGTAAAATGGCACTCTTACGTTGTTACCCTGTTTGAAATAAAATAGGGCTTGAAGCCTTGGAGTACAGAGAACAATTGACAAGGTAATGGCACTCCAAATGGATAAAGGATCAGGCATAGTGCCTGAAACAAAGAACAAGTATATTTCACATGGATGATGATGACACTGAAGTGGTGGTTCATTTCATACATGCTATGCAACCGGGGGACACCCCCGAAAACGAATCCCAAAATGCAGTGTGTAACCTGCTGGTCACCAGGTGCCAGCGTTGATTGACACTGGAGCATCCCTTAACATCATGGCACAGTCAGTAATGCAGACACTTCCTGTGCTGCCCAGCCTGAGACCCCCTCCATGCAGGTATTTGCATATGGATCTACAAATCCACTCCCATTAGCCCGTGTGTTCACAACGGAGATTACTCATGAGTCTCACTCCACTTGTGCCAAAGTGTATGTCACAACAGGGGGTTCAGGAATGTTATTAAGTTGTCAGAAGGTAGAGTGTCTTCAACTGTTCGCCTTTGTCTTCAATGTGCACCAGGAAAGTGTGGATGATCTGGTTGGAGAGTTTGCACCTCTGCTTGAAGGCATAGGGTGCCTAAAAGATTGTTTGATAAAGCCCCATGCTGACAACATAATAAAATGCGTGGCACTAAAACACAGCAGAGTGGCTTTCCACCTGAGACCAAAAGTGGAAGAGGAACTGAACAAGTTGGAACAGGCTGATATCATTGAGAAAGTTGACTGTCCAACTCCATGAGTGTCCCCAATTGTGGTAGTGTGCAAACCCAAACAACCCGGAGAGGTGTGGATTTGCATCAGAATGCACCTACCTAGTTTGGCCATTAAGCAGGAACATCATTTAACGCCCACCGAGGATAACATTGTGGCAAAATGAGTGGATCCAAGCTTTCCTCCAAGATGAATTTGTGAGCCGGATACCACCAGCTGATGCTACAACCAAAGTCTCGAGCCATCACTACGTTTTCCACCCATATGGGCATAAGAAAATACAAGCACCTCATTTTTGAAGTTTCCAGTACAACTTAGGCATTTCAGGACACTATCATGAGCATGCTGGCTGACCTTGAGGGGGTCTCAATGTCAGTGATGACATACTAGTACATGCCCCCATGCTGAAGATCATATTGATAGCCTGAGAGCCACGCTCCAACAACTGTGTGACAATGGTCTCAAGCTTCACAAAGAAAAGTGTGATTTCCTCCAGAAGGAAATACATTCTCTGGCTATCGATTCTCCCAGAATGGAGTACTACCCGACCCAGTAAAAGTCCAAGACATCCAGTCAGCACCGGCACCCATTACAGTTATGGGAGTGAGAAGATTCCAGGCATGGTCACATATTGTGGACAATTCATTTGAAACCCGACTGACATCACAGCACCACTGAGAGAACTATCAAAGGCCAATACAGTCTGTAACTGGGGACCTGGCCTTCCAAGTGATGAAACTAGCATTGTCCTCTGACACCACCCTAATGTATTTTGATCCTGCCAGAGAATCGGAACTATCCATGGATGCAAGTCCTACTGGCCTGGGGGTGGTGTTATCACAAAGACAGAACAATGGGGAATGGGCTCCTGTGGCATATGCCAGCTGTGCGCTGACAGAGAATGAACGTGCAATATTTCCACATTGAAAAGGAGGCCATTGCATTACACTGGTGCTGTCGCCATTTCCACCTATACATATATGGCCAGCCTTTTTTTATGGGTATGGATCACAAACCCCTAATCAATTCTATTGTTCATGAGGTCATCCTCAAAACCCCTGCCAAGGATTGAAAAATGGATTCTGCAGGAATAGCATTTCACAGTTGTCTATCATCCTGGAACCCAGAATCCAGCAGATTATCTGTCATGTCATGCATGACCGGCTACAAAAAAGAAAGAGTTGGACGTGGAAGAAGTGGAAGTATATGTGCCGCTGGTTGTAGAATGTTCCAGACCACTAACCATCTCTCTAACCGAGATTGTCAAGGCCATAGCTGCTGATGATTGTCTCCAGTTGGCCGTGTTGGCTGTAACTTCAGGAAGATGGGGCACCCTCATCAACAAAACGTCCCACTGCATGGAAGAAACAAGGTTGACATTAAACTCCCTACATAACGTCCACACAGAACGGGTGGTGTCTCCTAAAGGCTACCTTATGAGAGGCTCTTGTCATTCCCAGGCCCTAACTGTAATGAGTAGTTGACATTGCTGATTTGGCTCATCAAGGAATTGTCAAACCAAAGTCCCAGCTGAGATGCAAGGTCTGGTTTCCTAGTTTAGGCACTTTGGTTGAATGCATAGTTTGTCAGTGCCCACCATGCCAAGCTACTGGCCTGGCGAAACCGCTGACACCCATCATCACAGAGATTTCACTGTCCCCGTGCCAGAAAGCCAGTGCAGATTTTGGAAGCCTTCCCAGTAGTAGGAATATGTTAGTTGTCATAGATGACTTTTAAAAATATCCAGAAGTTGAGGTTATGGACTTGATGCCCGCAAGTCAAACCATACCCAGGTTGGAGAAGATAATGGCCACCTATGGGCTCCTTAAAGAACTGCGCACAGACAATGACCATCCATTTTCAAGCCAGGAGTTAACAGAATATCTGCAGTCCCAGGGCATTCATTACCAGAAGTTCACAGCATGCAGGCCACAGGCAAATAGAGAAGCAGAACGTTTTATGCACACTGTAAACAAAATGCTCAGAATTGCGTTAGCCAATGAACAAAATATGGAATGTGCTCTCTATGCTAAGGAAATACCACATAACCCATCACTCGATAACACAAGTTATTCCCAACACCCTCAGTTCGAATTGACCAGTGGGTCATGTCTTTCCCCAGATTGAGGGGCTGTCAGCGATACAGAAACAAGTTACTCAAACACTGCAACAGTGCCGAATACAGAATGACCACATGTCGAGAGTCAGCAGAGTGAAACGAAATCCCATCACTGTTGCCAGAGTAAGTTTATGATGCCTTTTGAGATTGAGCCTTGGAAGGTACATTCAATAAGAGAGACAATGATCACTGCTCAAAAGTCTAGAGAGACTATCACATGGAATGTATCCTTTTTCAACCACTCCTGATTGCCTCTGAGCAGCCCCACAATGGATCCCTCCACAATCTTAGGAAATGGAATGGAGAACGATGATGAAGCTCCCCAAACCACCAGAATTGTTTATAACTGTGAGTTTCCCCTAGCAACGAGGAGGTGCTCTTTCTTGGAGCAGGATCCAGATGTGCTGTCCAACTCCAGTAAACACCAAAGGGTGGCGAGGCCAGACAAGATGATGGAAGAAGCCACTCGCCAAGGAACTGAGAAATATTGTCTCTGACCTTGTCCCATGAAATCTTCTCGTCTGAAGGATTTTGTATTAAATTGAATCGTTGTTGTTTTCTTGCATACACTGAAAATATCCATCCTATCTGATTTGTCACTATATTTTATATCTATTTGGGGTAAAAGAGGAATGTTATGTGTTGCCTGTGGGTATATTTTATATCTATTTGGGGTAAAAGAGGAATGTTATGTGGTGCCTGTGGGTGAGCCCGCTGTGCAGTGAGTGGGAGGGGGAGCATGACTTGCCAGCCTTTCGAATATGCACCCCATGGTGCAGGCCATGACATGAGGAGGGAAAAGTAATAAAATTGCCCGGGTCACGCTCCTCGTGGCTTTTTTGTCAATCACCCAACAGCCTGTGAGTCATTTATTTATTGTGCCCCTCCGCACATAATTTAGGGCCCAGATTAGCCCATACAGGAACACAGTCAATTTAACATAATTCTAACAAGGCGATACTTGCTAAAGTGCTAGACTGCTTTATTTCTCAAAACAAAATAAAAAAATAAACAAAAACCTCTGGGGCAATATACTGCAAAACACACAAATAAACCAAAGAGCTTTGCTACTGTTTGACAGCAGGCCCTGCCATGCCTTACGTGGTGCATTCAACTGCTTTTTGGAGCAGGAGGAACATTGCTTCTCATAATCTCGTTTCTGTAAAGCAGCCATAATAGCCACGTTGCTAATAAAAAAAGGCAAGCTTTTTTTTTTAATTGCAAAATGTTACATGAAGTATAGCAAATAGCGCTGTGTGAGATGACAATTAAGTAACTTAAAAGGAAATTTAAAAAATGACTTGTAGGTTGAAAAACAATATATTATGAATTATTAAAGAGTAAAATACTTTTCTGAAGTGAATAATTTTAAGCATTGTCTTCTATATGTAGTTTTCAGCTCTGCCCCTTACCTGCAAAGTTGGGGCATACTGCTATGTGGAATTAGGTGGCTGAAGGATTTTTTCCCAGGCACTTTTTCCTTATGGAAGACGATTTTTAAAGCCTCCAGTGTACATTATGGGAAAAAATGAATAGGTTGCTCAGCTCTGAGTGCCTCTTGTGGAGACACTCTGAGTTGGAAAATGGCCCTTTAAGCTTTCAGTCTTTGCCTCACATGCAGCACTCAGATCATGAAAGCAGCTGCATATTGTCAAAAAGGGAATCATTTTAATTTTCACAAAGTTGGTACTCTTTGACCAGGCTCTTTTTGCAGGGTTATCCCCAAACGGTTTGCCTTCTTCCTCCTATTTTTTTCTGACCCGTTTTTGGTGGCTTTAGGACTCTGTGCACTTTACCCACATGAGTAGCCCTGCAAACAAGCCTCAGGCCTGCCATTACAGAATCTATGTATGCCATTTTAAACTGTCGTTTCAACCTGGTAAGTGCACCCACTTGCCTGGCCCAACCCTTCCCTTTTACTACATGTAAGTCACCCCTAAAGTAGGCCCAAAGCAGTCACAAGGGCAGGGTGCAGTGTATTTGAAAGGTAGGATAAGGCTTGATGGTGAAATACTGCTAAATTCGTTTTTCACTATTGGAAGGCCTATCTCTGCCTTAGGGTAGCATGGGGATTACCTTGAAGTATCTCTTAAGTGTAATATATAATTGTGAGCAGATTGAGATATGTAGTTTGGGTCTCTGAACTCACAATTTAAAAATGCATCTTTTGGTGAAGTTGTTTTTTCTGAACTGTGAGTTTGAAAACACCACTTTTAGAAAGTGGGCATTTTCTTACTTAACCAATCTGTTCCTCTGCCTGTCTGCTGAATACACGTCTGGTTCAGGATGACAGTTGGACTGTTTGTGGATTCACTCTAGACTGAAACACAGAAGGAGCTGATGGGTATCCTTTATGTCCTGATGGCCCATCGTGAGGCTGATGGGTCTTCCTGAGGTATAGTGGTGGGAGGAGCTGACACTTGTACTTGAATAGGGCTGTGCCTGTCCTCAAACAAAGCTGTCTGTAACCCCATTGAGTGTCTCTGGGGCTTAGGCAGGAAAAGGCAGGGTCTTGTGCACTGCCAAGACATCTCTTTGAAGTTTGTCTACTTCAAAGACAGAAATGGGTATATCTACTGGACCTCTGACACTACATAGCTAGAATTCTTCTGCACTGAGGAAATTCTGCTAGGTAGAAGAGCTGGATCCTGTAGGAGGCACTGCCACTCTACCTGTTACTTTGGTGAACTGGCCTACTGCTTTCTGCTTCTGTCCTGGAAGTGAAAGGACTGGACTTGTGTTTCTATATCCTGCTTACAAACATTCTCCAAGGGCCTGGACTGAGCTTGCCTCCTGTTAGGAAGTCTCAGGGACATCAATGCCTTTACGTGGCAGTGCCTGGGCTCTCTTGCTGAGAGTTCAGACTTGCCAAGTGATGCCTAAACCAGCTCCTGGGCCCCTGGGAGTGAGTTCTGGTGCAACATGGAAGAAACTAGTTACATCAACTTCCAGAACACCTTTGGAACCGGCGTCGCTCTCTGAATTCATGCCGCTGCCTGCACCAGAGCTGTGGTCCCGCACTGAGTGCAACAACCCTGACTTACAATGCAGGCCCAACACCACTGCAGCACCTCTGAAGTCGCACCACAGAATGATTCCAGAGTGATGTATCACCGATGTCCATGGCACCCGACTCCGCCGCAGCACCTGTGGCCCCATGGTGTGATCTTGACACTGCAAAGTTGATCCATTGTGACCCGACCTGCAGGATTCATCGATTCCCACCTTGTCGTAAGGAAGCAATGACATGCCACTAATGCCACATCATTTCCCCCTGCAGACGTAAGGAACTGATGCCTCCCCGCCCCTGCCTAGCAGTAAGAAACCAATGCCTCACTTCCCCGGTGTCAGTAAGGAACCAATGCTGCAACAGCTCCAGCAACGTCTCACCTCCCTGACTCCGTGCAATGTCTTTGTTTCCTCATAATTTTCCAAGACACTGGAACCAGTGTGTACACAAATTTGTGGCCGTGCTCTCTTGCTGGTGACACCAGAATGTCAGAAGCGACTTCAAGCCATTTTCATAGCCCAAGTTGGAGATGTGTTTCTGAGCACTTTAGTACATTTAATCTTTGAAAATTCATATCTTTACTTGTGTATGTTGCATTTTTGTCATTTTGGTCTTGTTTTTCTCAGATAAATAATGCCTATTCTTCTAAACTGGTGTGTGGTAAGTTTGTGGTGTTTTTATTGTGTTACTGTGTGTGTGTGTGTGTGTACAAATACTTTGCACATTGCCTCTGAGATAAGCCAGACTACTTGTACCAAGCTACCAAAGGGGTGAGCAGAGGTTATCTTAGCTGGGTCACTCCCTCACCCTGACTAGAGTGAGGGTCCCTACTTGAACTGGGTGTAAACCAATGCCAGATAGAAACCCCATTTCTAACAGGGACTCACCAAACTTGTAATTCAACCCTGCCCTGTTTAGAGCTGGGGAACCCCAGGGTCTCCCTATCTGAAGCCTGAACTGTTGTGCGGTTGGAAACCCTGGACCTGATGACTCATCCACACAATTTAGCCTCTAGGTCATTATAAATGTAACCATTGCATATTTAGGGCGAGCAGCTCTCACTGCATACTCTGAGGTAGCAAGATCAATTAATGACAACCTGCAGAGTTAGAGAACTCCCTTTGGAAATCTATTCAATAAAAACCAAAAAATACAGATTAGTGCTAAAAGAAACAAAGCACTCACTTGGAAATCTAGTTTGCGTGCAATGCACTGACAGTGTGATCCCTGCCAGGCAGGTAGGCATTTCAAAAAGGGAGCCCTGTGCCACTGGAGGGTTGGTGGGCTGTCTGCTGAGGTCCACATAACCTCATACGTGTTGGTGCTAGGATACTTTTTTACTGTTTTTTATTACATTTATATACAGACAACAAAACAAATCTGAACATTTGTCAAAGAATCCATTTGGTACAAACCACTAAAACACTCTGAGGAAGAATCACCCTCCCCAGTGTTCATTATTTCTACTATTTATAGCATTTACCGTTCCACAAAGACTCTTCACTGTAGGCCCCTGAAAAGCTATAAAATAAGTGTAGTTAGCAGAGCTAATTATAACTTGTGCCACCGCCATGCGCATCTTATGGCCTCACATATTCCATCAATATTCCCTCCACCGTGCACATCTTATGACCTCACATATTCCATCACTCATGACATGTTCTATGACATAATTTATGACACCACTGATAACATCTCAAAAGACATAACTGATGACATCATGCAATAAGTGTGTTATTTGTTTTATGGTTTACACAGTGACAAGTAATTACCACATTACTTCTCTGCCTAATTTTGCCCGTGTCCAGCTAATGGGTGTAAGTGTTTACAAAGCGCACATGCTGCTAATGCATCATAGGTGAGTAGAAGTATTGAACACGTTATAAATATTTGTTTTGAAGAGTAACTCAGTATGCAGGTTACAGGTGACAACTTATGTCCAGTATGTGGTATACACGTTTTTATGGTTATGCAGAAAAGTTTTCCATCAGGGCAAAAATTCCATGTACTTTACTAAATATTATAAGCAGCCGTGAGCTATTAGACAGAATCGTAACAGTATGCCAATTTCTATGTAACATAGAAGACTGTGTGCACCAGGTACTGACATATACACATGTGCTTGATTTGCTTCAGAATATGGACTATGTGTAAAGTTCTCTCCACAGTATGAAGGCAGAAGGTAGCAGGACCTTTAGCACCTTCAGACCTTGGTTATTTTAAGTGAACAGTCTCTGGACAGGTTTTGAGTGTTCACTGTTCTTAGTAGGTACTTTTTAATACTCTGTGAGGGTTTCACAGTCTGCAAACAGTATGGTACAGAGTAAGGGCCAGATGTAGCAAAGTTTTGCGAGTCGCAAATGGCCCGAATCGCTATTTGCTACCCCGCAAAATCCGAAATGGGATGCAAAAATCCCATTTCCGATCACCAAATAGCGATGCGACCCAGCACCGACTCTCAAAAATTGCGACCTGATTTTGCGACCCGCAATCTGGAAGTCACAAATTGCGAGCCGCAAACCATATGCAAAAGCCAGTGGCAAATTGCGACTAGTCGCAAAAAGCCCGTTTTGCACACCCAGATTACCACTGATTCAGAGCAGGTGGTAACCAGAACCAAAATATAAAAAGAGACCCAGAAGGCATCTGGGCTATTCAAAATTTCTGAACTGTACGTGATTGCATGGAGGAGGAGAGTCTAGGCTGCCCAGCAGAGGAGGAGGAGGAGGCAGAGACAGGAGAGGATATACCGAACCAGGCAGACACTATTTCAACAAACTGAGGACGAGATTTATGAAAATATAGACTGAGCAGTGCTGTCATCTTAGAGATTATTGAACTGCTGAAACCTCAGCTTGAACGACAGACAATGCGCAGCAGCGCCTTCCCCACACATGTGCAAGTGCTATGCCCACTGCACCTCTTGGCCTCGGGTAGCTATCAGGGGGTGATTGCAGTGGCAAGTGGGGTATCACAAAGTGCCCTCTCATGATTCTTCAGATGTTTCCTAGATACCATACTCGCACACATGTCCAGATATATATACCTTCCCAGGAATGAGGCACAAATCAACAGCACCAAGTTGGACTTCTACAGAATTGCCAACTTCCCCCATGTAATAGAGTGTGTGGATGGGACACATATACAAATTTGCCCACCTGCAAATCTGGAATATGTGTTCCGCAATAGGAAATGTACCCACTCACTAAACATCCAGTGGTATGTGACGCCCATAATGTCATTACTGACATTGTAGCTAAATATCAAGGGAGTACACATGACTCATACATATTCAGGCACAGTGGAATACACCAACGCCTAGAACGTGGGGAGTTTGGAGACGGATATCAATTAGGTATTGGTGACTACACTCTGAAGCCGTACATACAGGTCACTGTGTAACCCTGTGATGCCCTTGCTAAATTTGCCTTTTTTGTCAAACAGGTGACAGTGCATATGCCCTGAGACCATGGATTCTCACCCCATTCCTAACACCTGGCAATCAGAACGAGAGGCGATATAACATTGCACATCAGTGGACCACAACTGTTGTTGAGAGGATTTTGGCTTGTTAAAGGCAAGATTCCGATGCCTCCTCAAGAGTGGAGGTGCAATCCAGTATGCCCCAGAAACAGCATGCAAGATAGTTTCCGCCTGTGCCATCCTACACAACATTGCCACCAGACGTGGGCTACATCTCACCCCTGAAGACACAGACACAGAGGATGAGGAGAAAGAGCTACCACACCGACAGCCTGGGATAGAAGCATCGCAAATGAGGGCAGACAGAGACGGAACCACATTGCAACCCAATACTTTGGCAGGTACGTGGCAACCGTGAGCACTCTCACTAATGTCAGACACACATAGCCCAGTTGTGTAGTCAAACAAACAAAACCTTTTTATTGCTAAACTATAATGTCATTAGAAATGTGCAGTATGCCACAGTCTGGTATTGGAAACAGTCAAATCAGACACATCAATTGCATGCGCCTCAGTACTAGCACATGTCAGCGGCTCACAGCCTCCTCCGACTGCGGCCCCCATGGCTCACTCCAGGTGGGTCCCCTGAGCCCTAACGTGCACTACTACTGCACAGCACACACGCATCAGTGGCAGACACACTGCTGATTGTAGAGCCCTCCTCGCTGTCCTACGGGGTATCCCCTGTGCCCCTTGCAGCCTGTCTACTCTCCATTATGTCAACGGCATGGCTGATGCGGCTAAGTCCCCGTGCCACATCACCAGCAAAATGACCCAGTTCTATCTTCAGGCTGACAGTGCGCCTTGACAGGTAGGTGGTGTTAGTAGCGAGGCGCCCAATAGATGCTGCAAGTCTGTCTAACCGGGCTGCAGTGTTGCGCTCCCTGTGCCGTGCCTGTGCCCTGTCAGCCACCAGTTCCCTGACCAATAAGTCGATGGACTGTGTCAGGTTCCCCAGATGTGTGTTCATAGCTTGGAACTGATTGTCCACATTAGCCAGCCCATGGGTCATAGTGGTCTGCAGTCTTGTTAGGTTCCTATTAATTGACCTCAACTGTCTTTTTTGCAGGCGCTGACCCTGTACTAAGGATGCCTCAAGTCCCGCAAACTCAACATCTGCAATATCCTCACTGTGCACATACTGAACTCTGCGGCAACATCTGCGCACTGCGCCTGCTGCTGGCTGTGTGTGCCTCTCCATAGGCCATGGCCCTGGTGCTACCACTGCTGCCTCCATATCCAGTGCAGGATCTTCCATGGACTCCGGTGGCATTTCCATGGGTGGTGGTGTCCTGCTGTGCCCTGCTGTGTCAGTGGCAGCCTCCTCCTGTGGGTCTGGCCCCTGTTCCTCTCCCTGCACATGTTCGCTGATGGGGGGTCCTTGTGGGAGACCTGTGGGACATAGGGGATACACTGTCAGTCTCGCACATCTGTTTTATGCCTCATAATAAAGATTTGCCTATATTTGGACTAACGTACTACATTGCCCCTAATGCACTATTCTAGAGGTTGCTAGACTGGAATGGAGCTAGTCTGGAGGTGCCTGCTGCTGTGTACTGGGATTGTGTGTATAGTGCATTTGTGGGTGTCAAAGCATATATCATGGTACTCACTTTTTGATGTTCCAGGTGCCGAACTGTCCACATCTCTTATGCCCAGTACAGCCTACGGCTCCAGTGTTGTCTCCACCTTGGTTTTCAGGGCTGTAGGTGGTGGAACGGTGAATGAGCCTCCTCCAGTGCCCTTCATCTCCCTCATGTGCTCCGAAAGCCTCTCCTTGGTCCTGCAGCCTCTCCTTGGTCCTTTTCCTAATTTCATCCAGGGTGCAGTGGCTTACCCCAATGGCATTAATTTTGTCCTGGATGTCTTGCCATATTTATTTTTTTTGAGTGTCATTTCTGCCTTGCCAAAGAGTTGGTTACTGAGCACTCCTCAGTAAGTACCTCCAACTCCTTGTCAGAGAACTTTTCTCTTTCTGCCAGCACTGGGTGACTCCTTCTCCATTGTTGCTGCAGATCCTCTCACCTGGATGTGGCTCTGCAGTTTGGGCTGGGTGTGCTTCTCCCTCCTCCCAGTTCTATTTGGTGACTTCCTGGTTCTTATGTTATCACTGAGAGCCAGGAAGTGGGTATTCAAACTGCTTTGTTCCACCTGCAGGCAATTTGCGAGTTAGTCGCAATTTGCGACACAGGAACACACCCTTTGTGCAATTTGCGGCCTCGCTTTTAGCGTGGTCGCAAATTGCGACCTCGCTAAAAACGGAGGTTGCAAATTGCGGTGCAACACCTCTGCGACTCGCAATTTGGAATGGCGAGTCTTTCTCGCATTTGGTTTTGGAGTCAGAAATATCGATTTGCATGGAGTCACTATTTCCGAGTCGCAATTTTTTACCTACCTACATCTGGGCCTAAACTCTCTCCATAGAGTAAACACTGTTTGCACCATACACTTTTATAGTCATATCAACTTCATTTCTTAAGGACTGTTTGGTGACTGTGAGTGGTTCGATATAGATAAAGGTTGTCTGTAATAGAGCATTAGCTTTGCAACAGAAATTGGGTTTCTGGTGGAACTTGGTTTTCTCTGAACAGTTGTATACATATTGAACACTGTGTGCTGTAAGAGTTACCCTCCTATCTGTGGTTGATAGTCAACATGAACTCAGCTACCCAGGAAGTCTATGGTTTAGGGTCAATGTTGTACCTAACACAAGCTTGGTTCACCTGGCAGGTTTGTATATATGATGGCATTAATAATTAATCAATATTATTATGATCTATTTTGTACTTATTTTCAGATTTCTAATGCCATTATTAGTTTCTACAGCAATGTGTTCAAAAGACGCTTGGATGATGTTATCAGTAATGTCATCAGAGATGTCACCAATGATGTCATTTGAGATGTCATCAATTATGTCATAAATTATGCCATAGAACATGTCATGCGTGATTTAATATGTGAAGGTCATAAGCAGTGCATGGTGGGTGCAATTTTAACGTGTGTATTTTTTTGTTCTTGTATTTTTTTAGTTCAAACATTAATTCTATCACTGAGATATGCACCTTACTATAACGTCACTTTAAGCCTTGTTTTTTTCAATGAATTTCTAAGGTTTTTTTGTTAAACAAAAACAGATCTTTTTTCAGACCTACCTATAACATTACTTTTTTCAGTGAAATTCTAGGTTTTTTTTAATGTAAAGGAATATTTTACTACCATACGTAAAGTCAAATCCCCCATGCACGGTTGGCCATGACCTGCAGCAAACCCCCCACAGTCAGCCAATCCCATTCTGTGCATGGTCTTTGGACGTGCACAGCAGGAGTTTGCAACAGGGTCTGGCAGCCAACCCCACCACAGGCAGCCTTAATAGGCCTGGCGACCACTTCACCTGGGACCAAATACAATAAAAAAGGGGAGGGGGCCACGTGGCACAACTCGCAAAGCCTTCTAGGGCCCCTGAGATCCCATCCCCCAGAGGCAAAATTTAAGGGGAGGGGGAGGGGGAGTGAAAGGTTTGTCTAATTGTGTTTAGCAGCTTTGGTGGTAGCTTTGATGGTAATACTTCTTAAAGAAGTCTATGGAAAATGTATGAGGAGTTTACATTTTGGGAGCCCTTTTTTCTCACCCGAACCCCGCTTGACGGATCACTCAGAAACTTTCAATGCACAAACTAGGCAAAAAAGAGCACTGTTTTGGAATTATTTTATGGAGATTTGTCAAACGGTGCCAAAGTAATTAGCAACACAAAAATGCACTTCCTATGGAAACACTAATCTAGCCAGTGGAGACCGCCAAGGGGTAAACTATATATATAGAAGATAAAAAAGAAAACAATAAAAAAAATCAGAGTTATCACTACATACAATGATAAGTCAAGAAAGGTGGCAGATATACTCCCTAAGAACTGGGAAGTAAAAAAAAAAATAACATACTATTGTTAGCCATATAGGTGACAAACCCAGTAATACATATCGGAGAAGAAGCAACATCAAAGACATGTTAATAAGGAGCAACGTGCAAAAAAGACACAGTAGACCTAGTTGGGAGGAGAACGCAAGGGATTTGTCCCTTGTACAGATGCAAGGCGTACAAATACATCTCCATCAGGACCACATATAATGTCATTTTCCATGACAAACAATTTTAAATTAGAAAACAAATAACAGACTACGTGGTGTGTTGTAGTGAGTGTCACCATCCAAAAAGGTATTAGAAGTACAATTTTCCAAGTAAAGAATCATATCTAGAGCACACAAGAGCCATCCCTAATAATGTTCTCATATACCCAGTAGCACAACAGTTTCATGATAAACATGAGGGGGATCGGACCCAAATTACTTTTTTGGTTTAGATGAATTCAGGAAACACCAGTGAGAGAGAGATCACGGTCTTGAATTACAAAGATTAGAGTCAGATGACATCATTAGTTTGGAAACAGTTTAACTGGGTGGACTTCATAGTAGCAAAGAACTAATAGTGCATCTGAGGAGCAATCTCCAAACTATGACTCTCCCATGTATCAGTTGTTCAAATCATTGTGTGTGTTTTTCAAGGCTTTTTAAAGTGTTTTTTTGTTTATGTTTTTATCATTATTTTTTCAGTTCCACACATAGTCAAACATCATATACAATATTTATGTCCTTTCTTTCTTAAGTAGGAATATGGCCCACTTGGGCTCCAGTCTGTGGACAGGTTTCCCCACGGGAGAGTATGTTTTGTGGGTGTGGAAACAAATAGTTATGGGAAGCCTCTCATTGTATCTTTTTTAAACTATCTTTATTACTTTTTATATTTTGTTAATTCAATTGGCAACAAAACACACATTTTGCTTACGGTAACCTCACACCGTTATAAAGGAAGGAAGTCATAGACAGCACAATTGCATGTGACCAATCAGTCACTCCATACATGTACATTGAGAATTCCCCCCCATTTGGCGAAACTCCATGGTAAGAGGGAGCAAAATGCTTGATCCAGCAAAGACAAAACACTTGCCAGCAGAGGGCTCAAAGTACAATGTTTGTTTAAGTGTGATGTGTAAGTGTACTGTGAAACAGATGTCACAATTGCATTCAGATTCAAACTTGAGCTTTATCAAGTAACCATAGCAATGAAATAACACCCCCAACCCCAGCCTGTGTGCCTATGTGTGGCCAATTCCCTTTGCAGGAGCACACCACTTTCAGTGCATGTATGAACATTCAGTACCATACTTCACAAAATTTGCCAAAGTCCCCCTCATTATACCCTGACGGACATCCCAGAAGCGGGTCCAACACCTGGCCATCTAGTGTACCACCCTAGGTAAGGGGCCCACTCAAAATTGGCAAGAGGGGAAAACCCTGCCAACACAGTCTCTCCCAAAGTGAAGGCTAAGCGCTCAAGGGGGGAGGGCATCAGTACAGGCCTCGATTTGTTCCAGGTAAGTGCTACAACATTCCAATGGATTCAGTCCCTCTCTCCCTGTGTGCACAATCGCTTGTGCACCGATAGCTCAGCAGGCACTGAATGGAGCATGTCTGCCCACCAATGTTTCAGTAGGGGTGCAGTGTAGACGTCCAAGCCACAGTGATACATCGTTTAGCTAAGATGAGTCCTAAGTTACTGGAATCTCAGCAGACCCTTGTGCTTCCCTGGTGATATGCCCCATATCAGGCAAGTATCTAAGTGGGTCCAGAGGAAATACATTATTTGGCATAGCTGAAACCACCTGTAACACCCACTTCCAAAAGGAAGCAAATTAGTATGCAGAATCACACCATGTGAAGGAAGTCAGCATCAGCAGATCTGCACCTTGGACATATGTTAGAAGCACCAGGGAACATCTTGCTTATCCTGTATGGGGTGAGAGATGCATGATGCAGGAAGTTGAAACCATGCATTTCATGTCCCCTGTTTGACCGATTGTAAACTTCGGTCCTACTGTTTGTCTGTGAAATTAGTCACGAGCACAAATGTCCACCAATCTTGTAGTTGTGCATGTTCTTCAGTTGGTCTGCTTTGCAAAACAGAGTATAAATGTGTGATGGCCCTCATAACATTCCCCCTGTTACTGCTGCTTCAAGAGGTGCCTTCGTGGGAGGTTGCATCACATTCCGCAGAACTGTTCTGGACCTAGTCCATGATCTAACATCAAAGACACAGAAGCCCTCCTTGCACACCACGTCTGCCAAGGTTGTGATTCCTGCCACTTCCCAATCCAGGACCCGATGCATGGCCCTAAAGCCTGCTCATTCTGGCCTGGCCCAAATCGGTAGACTGGGTGCATAGGGCGCCCAGCACTGCCCATCTCTAGTATAGCATTTCCAGATGTATAGTGCCGTACATAGCAGCATACTACTGGCGTCTCCCTGTCAACTAAAAAATGCCAGTGCATCCTAGAGATGGTTCTCCTGCAATCCACCTAATAGGCCACTGCAGTTGTGCTGCAGTACAGTACCATACGTAATCCGGGGCTCTGAGGCCACCTTCACGCAAGGGAGAAAATAGTTTATGTAGAGCAACCGGTCTCCTGCCAGTGCCACAAATCAATTCCATCAACACTCTAAGAAGAAGGTCTTATGGGTAATCCATAGTAGGGCTGCAAAGAAATAGCAAAGTCTTGGCAGGACCAAGGGTAGTTTGGTCCAAAAAGGGAGGGAGAGGTAATTCACAATCTCTGCCTTCCCTATCTTCCCCTCTAGAAAATCATGCAGGTGGTAATACACCTGCCCTCTAAGATATTTAATGGAGTCAAACTGTCAGTTCAGTTCCGTACGCTGCATTGTAATCCGATGGACCTCAGGAATAGCAGCAGCAGGAATAAACAGGATTTATCTCAATTAAAAGTGAGGCCAGACATGACTCCGAATGTAGTCAGCAGAGCCATGACCTCTGGCAATACCGTTGAATCAGCTCTCAAATAAATCAACATGTCATCTGCGTAGAGGGACACTATTTGGGGATGCCTAAGCACCACAAGACCCCACTATGGTGCCTGATCCCGAAGCATACACCCCAAGGGCTCCATGGTCAAGGCAAACAGTAGCGGTGAGAGATGGCAGCTCTGTCGCGTACCACTAGCCTAATGAAAAGAAGATATTATGTCCCCTGTGTGCACCCTGGCAGTCGGATTAGTGTACAGTAATGCTACCAAGCCCATGAATGGAGGGCCGAACTCCATGTGTGTCAGAACTGCCATCAAGTAAGGCGAACCAAAGGTGTCAAATGCCTTCTCTGTGTCAAGCGAGGTGACCCAACCCTCTGTACTTTTGCACCTTGCCCAGTCCATTACATGGGACAGCCACCACAAGTTAATAAAGGTGTTGCACCTGGGTATAAAGCTGTATTGGTCAGACTGGACTAAGGAGGGGACTATTGTAGTAGGATGGTTAGCCAAGACCTTCCCAAAAACCTTGTAATACAGATTCAGTAGAGACAGGGATTGCTTGGATGTCACTTTTAGGGGATCTTGCCCTTGTTGGGGCAGGACTACAATCACCGCTTCCCTCATAGAAGTCAGTAAGGTCCCTTTGGCCAATGTACATTCATACACCTGAAGGAGGAGCAGGCAAATTGAAAAATGTAATGGGCATAAAATTCAATAGGGAACCCATCACTACCTGGAACTTTCCCTCTGGCAAAATGGGTTATCGCTTCTTGTACCTCTTCCAATGTAAGTGGACTGTCTAATTCCTGGTGCTGGAGGGAGTCAACTGAAAAAGTATGGACACATGTCAAATATGTAGTAAGCGGATCTCAAAGGGTTCTCTGTACAGACCCCAGTAATAATTCTCAAATTCCCAATTGATATCCTCCTGCATGTTGAGTAGCTGCCATGACTGCTGTTGGATTGTGGTGATCGGAAGTATGGACGATTCCCACCGTAACAACCACGCCAGTGGATGACTCGCCTTATCTCCGTGTTCATGTTGTTGCTGTCTGTATACCTTAAAATCAAATTTGGACAACCGACTGATCAATTGCCGGTATTCCTTTTGCAAGACAGAGAGAGATGGAAATTGGTCACAGTTCATTAGGCATGTGCGCTCCAACTCTCCCAAATGACCCTCCATTGCAGCCACTTCTTCATTCACCCCCTTATGCACTCCATCCACTGTTATCATACATAAGTCATATAACACAACTTTGAATGCATCCCATTTGACTAAAGCTTCTGATGCCATCCCCTGGTTGTACAGGAAGTAAGCATCATGGGCCTCACCAATCTGAGAGCGAAATCCCGTGTTGGCCAAGGCATCAGTGTGTAAGTGCCAAGTTGGAATCCTGGGTCTGGGTCTCCCCCAATTCAGTGAAACCAATAAGGGATTGTGATCCGACAGGGTCTTGCCCAAGTGCTCCACTCATGTGCACATTGTAATCATCTCGAAAGGAGCAAAGACCATATCTAGTCTGGAATGTAGCTTGTGTACCATTGAGTAATGGGACTATTCCCTGTCGTTGGGTTGCATGAACGCCAAATGTCCCTACTTGTAAATCGTTAACCCACGTTTTCAGATTTTATGAACAGAGCAAAGGTGTGCCCCTGGAAGGGCGGAGTACATCTGTCTGTTGCCAGGTCAAGTACCCCATTCTAATCCCCTCACCAAGGTGTATGTGCTGCTCAATCTCTGAGCGAGACAGGTGTTCGGGTCATATATAATGCAGAATGCCCCATAGCTGGGGTGTAAACTGCTACCAGTGTTAAGGGTATTTCATTAAGTATCGCTTCCACCATAACATAGTAGCCCTCAGTGTCCATCTTAGTGTGTGACAACATAAAGGGCACACTCGGGGCGACCCATATCAATACACCTATTGCGTAATTAGAATGTGTGGTACCATAGACCCAGCCCTGCCATCGTCTACCCAGTCTAGCAAGTTCCAGAGCTGTAAAGTGCAATGTGGGCCCCCGTGTCTTCAGGTAAGCATATATCCTGTGGCGCTTAGCATAAGAAAATATACCTCTCACATTCCACGTAAAAAAACTGTATTCTGGGAGGGTCAATGCAAAGTACACTCGTAAATGTACATGAACCACAAAAGAGAAACTGGTCAGATGAATCTAGCACACAGCACCACACATATGCGTTCCCAATCCCCAACATTGTCTCAAACTCACTTCATAAAGCTATTGCACAACTATGCAGCAACAGGCCAGAAACCCCAAAATCTGTGTGAACCAAATCGTGAGAAAATCCAGCACATCATAGGGGGAAACACGTGGTGATCATGGATTGTTACTTTCAGGAAATTGTTCAGCATATCCTGTAGCACAGGAAACAAAGGTAAGCCGCTTCCCACCCACCACTCGCCTTCAAGTAGGCTCCCTCATTTGAAAAGCAGATCAACCACTCCAGTGGGTTCTCACAGAAATAATAAAAAGATACGGGCACAAGAGAGTCAACCAATGTAATCAGCAATCATCAGAGTAACCACAGGACCCCAGTGTATCTGGTAAGTCATCCAGCAAGGAACTGTTCATGGACAGAGAGTCTGCAGCATCTATGTCCCCAGGACTGCTTCCTAAGCTGGGGGGCCAAGCCCAATGCAGCCACCACCTGTGAACTTTCCTGTGTGGCCTGGCCATGGGATGGGCGGGAACAGTATTTACAATTGGAGCAACATCGATTCCGAGCAGAATGCCAACCATCCTCTGCATCCTCTGCATCCTGCCGAACTGAGGAAGGGTGCTCCCCTTTGGACTCGAACCAGTACCATGCCTCACGGACAGATTGAAATAGAGGCACCTGGTTGCCATCCACCATAAGGAGGCTAGCTGGAAAGTATTTGATCCCCAATTGTTGGAACTGGGATTTGAGTTGGAGTTTGAGCTTCTCCTTGTAGTAGGAGGCCCTACGCTTCTGGACCTCAGATGTATGGTCCAGGAAGATAGTAACTGTCTGGTTCTCCACTTGCCATGGGTCTTTGGTGCAAGCATCCTGAAGGATCTTATTGCATTTCTAGTAGTTGAAAAGGCGGGCCCCACCAGACGTGGAGGCACCACTTGTGACAGTGGTCAGGCCAGTACTCGATGAGCTCGCTCAACTGAAAAGAAAATATATGTCCTGCCACCCAGACTGTGTTCATCAGCCATTGTTCTAGCTACAGGTCTATGCTTGGGCCTTCAGTCTTCTCATTCAGGCCCAACATGCGGATGTTGTTCCATCTCAACCATCACTCTAAATCTTCGGCCCTATGCTTCAATATGTCTACCTCTCATTGCAGAGTGCAGCCTTTGTTTTCGATACAACAGGTAACATCTCCTTTATGGTCATATTGTGGGTGGTTTCTCTGGTCTTCAGTTTATTATGTTCTTCACACATGTGGTCCATGTTGATGATCAAAGTGCCTAGTTTAAGTTCCAGTGTCACTTTTATATGCTGCACAGATGCCAACAGTTCTGCAAACTTGGCATTAGTGTCTTGTAGCATCTGAGCGCCATTGGGGCAACCCTGTCAGGGGTGTACCCATCTTGGATGAGGCATAGGCCTGGTGGGCAGCCCCTGGTTTGGAGCCCTTAGGATGCACCATAATGACAGAAAAGGTGGTGGCATGTACAATTAACCCCCTCTCCACGCCATGGTAGCGGAAGGAAACAGGTATCTCAGAAGTGCTTTGTCAAATGTATTCCAGTAATAAACACGTGCACCTCCCACATGCCGCTCCCCAGAAAAGGAGCCCTCACCTATGCCGTAGTTGGGCACAGACTTCCAGCCGCTTGCAGGATGGGCTTGTACCTCCTCGACCTTGTAGGAGGAGGTGGGCTTTCGATGGTAATGCCAAAGAAGAAAGGGGGCCACAGGAGATAACCAAACATGATGACCAGGCTACAGAGTCCCATCCACCACTCAGTAGTGCCAGGAAACATCCCCTCAGTGTCCACACAGAAAAAGGGGGGGCGCCGACCGATGTAAGACTTCTCCCAAGCAGTGAGGCAGATCAATATGGAACCTGCACCTGAGCCACAAGGGTGGGACCTGCGAATCCGCCCCACAGTGCTCAGGTCAGATCATTTTAGTTGAAGTGGTGAGGGGTCAGCTCACTGCACCAGAGCAGGGCCTCCTTCGTCCCCTCCATACATGCAGCCAGGTCTCACAGTAGCAACATGCTTTGTGCTAGTGCCCTCCTTTCGTAGTGCAAGACCAGGGCACACAGCTCAACAGATGCAAGCAATGGTGACAGTAGTCATTATGGTGGGCATTGAAGATTAGAGAGGGGCTGGGTAGCACTATGGCCCGTGCCACCCGTCAGTCGATTAAACAACCCTCATGGGAATAGAACCAGCCACCTCCATTTATATTTAATAGTGATATATGTTTAAGGCTAATGGTTTATTTTCAATTTATTGGTTACATTTTCTTCTCTTATGTAAGGCATGATAGTGCCCAATAGGGCTTTAATCAGTGGATCGATGTGTCCGAATGGCTTCTATGTGTATGGTAGGACTGCAACAAAGAAATTAGATAAATGTGTGTATATACAGACACATAACATTTCCTTTTCCTTCTCGTGATAGTGGTTTACCTGTATTCAGATTTAAATATTGCTTTTTTATCTTGATGTTATCTCCTTTTTGTCAGTATTGTATATTTCTATTTGCTTTTTGTCAGTCTGTTTGTAAAGCACTCTGATCCCTGTTGGGCTCTGTCTATGCTACACAAAACTACAAAATCTAAAAACATGCACTTTTTTAGAATAAACAATCATTCACATTTCTTATACCAGTGGGGCATTGAATTCTACATTTCTTCATCACCTGAAAGCTTTAATTAGCTGGTCTGGTAGAATGGTTTTGAATTTAAGATTGAGTTTCAGTGCTCCACTGGCATATTTCCACATGTTTAACAGTACCCCATCCTCTTTAGTGACATGTGTATTTCTAAAAACGTTGAGAGGGAGAGAATGTATAAGTATTTGTATGACATTGCAGCACAGTTTGGTATTTCATACTAGGATAATCTGAACATTTCCATTGCGGATCAGAGTCTGATTTAGTTTTGGAGAGTTATGCTGTTAGTTGCATGCAGGTCTAAGTTCTTATTCACTGTGACTTTTGGTGACTGGTTGAGACTGGACTTCTATTCCACATTCCTCATTTGATATGGATGCATATTGCCCAGCAAATAGCAGGTGCTATTGGATTAAAGTATGACTGATTTTGCCTAAGCAACATAGTGACTAAGTTGGAAAGTGAAGATGAGTAAGTGCCTCATTGTCACACGTTTGTGCTAATGCAGAATAACATTTTTGAACCCATATTTGCCATTTTCATGGAGTGTGATAAGTAGCTGGTGTACAATTTGCTCCCACTTAGGAGTTGCAGTCTTTAGAATTAGGAACAAGGGCAACTGCACATGATTTCTCCCAGTTTGAGGTGTGCAAGGCATTAATTTGCATTCCAAACCCCAATTTGTGCAAGATTTTCCTTGGCATAAACTAAGGGGCACATTTATAATCCCCTAGTGCCACTTTCGTCACATTAACGTCATTATTTTTGACATTAATGTGGCCCAAGGAGGCCGAAATCCCCGTGCCGTATTTACAGAGTGTCGCAATTCATGCACTGCACCACTCTGTAACCCTTCGCTCTACATTATGCCTGCTCCGTTAGGGGAGGGGGCAAAAAATGGCGCAAGGAAATCTGCTAGATTTCCTTGCGCCATTTTTTATGGCACTGCTCAGAGCAGGCGTTAAATGGGGGCTTCCATTCTTTAGAATATGTACTCTGCAGGAGTAGCGCAGCTTGGCACTACTCCTGCAGAGTCCATCAATAGCTTCACATTGATTACCGCTATTGTCCACTACCCTGCACCATGGTGCACTGCATTTCAAATATGGCACACATATGGTGGAAGTAGGGGGGCACTAAGGGATACAGGGAATGTGGCGCTGTACTCGGCGCAGCACATTTACAATAAATCTGCCCCATAGGGTGCAAACCCATATCTCACATGGTTTGACCGGAGCTGTAAATCCTGTTCGGGAACAAATGAAAATATGCAGATGAATCTTTATCAGCTGCCCTCTGGTACTCAGTGCCCGAGTGAGCTAATCACTAAAAGCCCATAGGCATGTGTGAACCCATTACAGTGTTAGTGATAAGACAGAATGCAAACAAGAGAGACTTAGAATAAGTAAAAGGCAAAAGAAAAGCTATTTTGAACAAGTTTAGTACCAAGATCACATAAGCATCCCAGCGGTACCTAATTTGAATTTGTGGTGGTCAGTGAGCACTGCTGCCACTTATTTATGGGGATCAATACACTTTAAGTTGGTCCTGCAGGTAGTGGTCCTGAAAAATATTTTACTAGTTTAGCCGAGAACAAAAATTCTGATTTAGATCTTGAAGGATGAGTTACTCCGTCACAACTGTGACAGATAACCATAACCCGTCCTTCAAAATGTAAATCCTATTATATCCTATCTGATTTATATTTCGGCGGGTGGGATACCTGTTACCTTTGTCATGGAGTAACGCATCCGCTAAGATCTAAATCAGGCCCTAAGTTTTCAAAATTTTCTAGGGGCTAACTCTTTGTTAACGAAGGCAGGATCACTGTAATGTCCATGCTGGCAAGAAGCAGTGCCAGTTGGGTAGGGGGTCTGTGTCAGTGGAAGAAGTGGTTGATATATATATATATATGAAACGACAAAGTGCCGGCATGCACTGGGGCTGAAACAGCAGTGATTTGAGCAGGGTTCTGGTTGCCCCTAATATTGTAAACACATCTTCCACACAGAAAATAAATGCTCAAATTTCCTGTAGCTGTGAAGATAATCTATATTTAGACCTCTGCCGATGCGTTTCATTCTCAACGGACCTTTTTCACAGGTAACTTGAGAAAAGTGACCAACACAAATATAAATAAATGTAATAGAAATATTGAAAGAACTCATCCAGTGTCAATACCATGGGCACCATCTTGGAACAATATTAGTATTAGTAAAACATACTGAATACATATTGAAACACCTTCTGTGCTACAAAAAATACTGAATTGAACATGATATTAAAAGTCCTCAATGATACAATTATTAGACACAGTCCACTAATTTGATATCATAGGCAAACTTATTTTTTTTATTTTCTGCCCCCTTTCCCCAAACATAAAAGTTTAGAAGGCCGGTTTAGAAATGTATATATTAAAATTCAATTATAAATAGGTAAAGCTTAATGCTATGGTTAAGAGATGTGAAATCCCCATTTCATGTACACGTACTTGTATTGTGTCTAATTCCTCACCTTCATAATGTACTGCTCTCTTGCTCCTCATCTAGGTTTGTAGTATCTACACACATCCATTATTAAATATATTTATGCCTTGGCAATGAAAAGAAAAGTGGCCCAATAACTCATTTTAATTTTAAGAACTATACACATAAATAAACTTTCAAACATTTATTACTACAGTCCAGAAGTCACCCACGCAAGAAAGTGATTGTTTACTGTCCCATTGATTGTTTGGTCAATTAGATCACACACAGATACAACTTTCCCTGTGGTCATGGTGCCTCAATGGTATAGCTTTAACTTACTGCACAAAGATAACCCATTGAATTTTGGTTTTGTTTAAATACATTTTGCTAAATCAAATATACATGAACAAATGCCATACAATGAACCACATATGAAGCGGTCCAGAGTATAATAAGCTAACCTTTGCCTCTTGTGCGTCAAGGATGCAATGCCCCACCCACAATGGTAACGGCATGTGTGTGTACATTACTTACTGGTGGTTGGCCAACCACCCAACCCTGCGCCATGCACACCCTCTCGCCATGTGTGGTGGGATTGTCCCCATAGCCATTCAACCCAACGTTAGGGGTTTCCACAGGGCCTGTCTCTTTGGGTGTGCAAATAGGTGTGAGAGGGTGTCTTTGAATGTGAGAGTGGGTGTGTGAGTCTCTGTGTGTGAGAGTGGGTGTGAGCGTGTCTGTGAGTTGGTGTGTGAATATCTGTGTGGGTCTGTGAGTGCATGTGTGAGGGTGATGAGTGGGTCTGTTAGTGGGTGAGTGAATGTCTGAGTTGGTCTGTGAGTGGGTACATGAGTATGTAAGTGGGTCTGTGAGTGGGTGCATGAGTGGCTAAGTGGGTCTGTGAGTGGGTGTGTGAGTCTCTGAGTAGGTCTCTGAGTGGGTGCATGAGTGTGTGATTGAGTGTCTGATTGTGCCTGTGAGTGGGTGTGTGGGTGTGTCGGTAGCTGTGTGAGTGACTTGGTCACAAAGAAACCTCACCTGCCCTTTTATCCAACAAATATCTACTCAAGTGGAGTTCTTTCTGCCTCCTTAGGTAAATGTTCAGTATGTATTCTACACTATAGCAGAAATATCATCAGTGACCTTGTGTGCATGTTAGCAACATGATTGTTCCTGTTGCGTCTTGCTCCAGAATTCTGTGATAACATGAATCCTCCTATAGAAAGGCCAACAAGACTATAAAGATGTAAATCTCCACTAAACTGAGGTCCTTCCTCTTATCTATATGATATAAGTGCTTCTTTGTTTTGTGGAGATGTCCTCATATTCCTTGGCATCAAGAATGTGTCACCAAAATCGGCAGGAAATGCACTGGGGGGTCCTTTGGTAAGCTGTCCATCATCCTGGCAAAAGGAAGGGGAAAATGTAAGCATACTACTAAGATGGACAGCGCGGGACCAAGTGGGCGCAGCTTCCAGGTGATTTGCACATTTTTATACTCACAGAAATTTGAAAGGAGAACCATGGACTCTGCTTTCTCCAGGAGAGGACAAGAAAGAACCCACAGTCATATACACATTGTGCTCAAATAGATCAGCGAAGCATTGAAGCATTTACTTCCACAAAGGATTTCAGATTGTTTTTCAACAAGGAATCGCTGAGTAAGCATTCTTTATAGAGGAGGGGGGCCGTGCGGCCTCCCTCCCTCTACTAATCACAGCCCAAGGATCCCGCCCCTCAAGGCCCAGCTTTCATTGATTAGCAGAGGGGGCCGTGTGGACCCCTCTCCCTGGGGTGATTTCGGCCCCCATCCCCCAGAAGCCAGTCTTTGTTCAATAAAGGGGGTGCATCCTCCCTCCTCAGGCAGATTTCAGCCCCAGCGACCTCATCTCCCGTGGCCCAGCCATGTCTACTGGCTAAAGTCCCCCATGGTCCCAGCCAGGTCCCTAGCCTCCAGCAGGAGCCAGCATTGCTATTGCAGACAGGGAGCGGCTAAACATACAGCTCCCTGTCACTACATGTCCTGTATATGTCCCTTGCGACAGGTATGTACACATCCCTTGTCATTGGGTAGGAACGGAGTGTGGAATAATGTGTCTTTCCACAACATGACAGCCAGCTTACATGACCAATACTTCATGATTGTCATGTGTCACATAGGGTTCACAACATTGTGAGATGTGTCCAGATTGTTGTTTGTCTCCCTGCCTAGAGACCGCAAAAATGCAGTGATGAGGAATGCACCAGTTTACCGGCCCCTAGTAGATATTGAAACCATGGAAGAGCGTCACATCATCATGACCTATCTATGGAACTGTGGCCCTCATTACAACCCTGGTGGTCGGTGATAAAACGGCAGTAATATCGCAAACAAGCTGGTGGTAAAAAAAATGGAATTATGACCACGGCGGAAACTGCCAACACAGACAGCCACTTCAACACACCGACCGCCACGGAGGTAGCAACAAGCACCGCAGCGGTAAACGCCAACAGCCAGGCAGAAGACAATGTACCGCCCACTCTATTATGACAGGCTTATCCGCCACCTTTTCCGGGGCGGTACCAATGACATCAAGAGCACGGCAGAAACAGAACACAGAAGTCAAAGGACTCACCTCTGGACACTCAGGGAACAACCACGACGCCATGGAGCCCGAACTGCAGATCTTCCCCATGCTGGTCTACCTCCTCCTACACCAGGAATACCAACACCGGCGACGACAACCATGGTGAGTACTGCCGACTAGCACACAGGGGAGGGGGAGGAAAAAGAGAGTGACACACACACGCAACATGCAACACCCCCACCCCCAACACCATAGACACAAACAGATGCAGTAACATTACATATTCACCCCCTACCCCTCAGGAATAATGCAAGGACAAAAGGAATTGATTAAAGTGAGTGTATTAAGATAAAAATCCAGAAAAACGTCCTCTAAATTCAAAGTCCTTAATGTCCGTGAGCCACAGGGCCACATCACATAGGCCAATGCCCCATTTGACTCCTGTATCAACCCGGAGAGAATACTGCTGGGGCATCAGGTCGAAAATACACAGGCACCTCAGGGGGACAGGGAAGGGGGAGGTACCTCAGCCAGAAGATGGTACAACACCATTTGTCCTGGAGGGGGCAACATGCCCTGTGCGATGTCCTGGGGAGTGCAAAGCCACAGTCTCTCTAGTGGGCGGTTTGCCCACTGCTTGGTCCTGGGGAGTGCAAAGCCACAGTCTCTCTAGTGGGTGGTTTGCCACCTGCTTGGTCCTGGGGAGTGCAAGGCCACAGTCTCTTAAGTGGGTGGTTTGCCCACTGGTTCTGGAGGGAGCATTGTGCCCTGTATGCTTCATCCTGGCAAGGATGCGGTGAGTGGATGCCTTCTTCCACTGGTTCTGGAGGGGGCCTTGTGCCTAGTGTGCTTCATCCTGGCAAGGATGCAGTGAGTAGATGCCTTCTTCTGCTGGTTCTGGAGGGAGCATTGTGTCCTGTGTGCTTCATCCTGGCAAGGATGCTGCAAGTGGATGCCTTCTTCCACTGGTTCTGGAGGGGGCATTGTGCCCTGTGATGCAGATCTTTGGGAGTGCAAGGTCACAGTCTCTCACCTGGGTGTCACACCCACAGGATTTGCAGGGGCCAAGAAACACTACAGTCTATGGAGGCAGGACTACACATTGCCCGCCGGCGGTGAAGATTGCTCAGTTGTAGCAGTGGCGGGCTGGTGTTGGTGCTGGCAGTTGTGGGGGGAGGCTCCTGCCCTTCCCCTGCAGCTTCGGACCGCTGCCCATTGGGGCTGCTGGTGGTGCTAGAAGGGTGGGAGGCTCCTGCCCATCCCCTGCAGCCTTGGACAGCTGCCCACTGGGGCTGCTAGTGGTGCTAGCAGTGGTGGGGGAGGCTTCTGCCCTTCATCTGCAGCCCCGGACAGTTGCCCATTGAGGCTGCTGCTGCTGGCAGTGGTGCTGGTGGCGGTGCAGGTGGCAGTGCTAATGGCAGTGCAGGTGGCGGTGCTGATGGCAGTGCTGGTGTCGGTGCTGCCAGTGGTGGGGGGAGGCTCCTGCCCTTCCCCTGAAGCCTCCGCCGGCTGCCCACTGGGGCTGCTGCTCCAGGTGGCAGTGCAGGTGGTGGGGCTGATGGCGGTGCTGGTGTCGGTGCTGCCAGTGGTGGGGGGAGGCTCCTGCCCTTTCCCTGAAGCCTTTGACGGCTGCCCACTGGGGCTGCTGCTGCTGGTGGCGGTGCTGTTGGCGGTGCTGGTGGCGGTGCAGGTGGCGGTGCTGATGGTGGTGCTGGTGTTGGTGCTGCCAGTGGTGGGGGGGGGAGGCTCCAGCCCTACCCCTGAAGCCTCAGACGGAAGAAGCGCCATGGTTGGTTTTGTGGGCTCAGATTCTGTCACAGCATCAGGCCTGCTGTCCCTCCTGCCTGCAGGGGCAGGCCCTTTGCCCTTGCCGTGTGGTGGTGCTTCCTTACCCTTGCTGTATGGTGGTGGCTCCTTGCACTTGCTGTGTGGTGGTGCCTCCTTGCCGTGTGGTGGTGCCTCCTTGCCGTCTGGTGGTGCCTCCTTGCCCTTGCCCCTGCCGTGTGGTGGTGCCTCCTTGCCCTTACCGTGTGGTGGTGCCTCCTTGCCCTTACCTTTGCCCTGTGGTTGTGCCACCTTGCCCTTCCCCTTGGCAGCTGGTGCAGGCACACTGCCAGTGCTGATGGGTGTCTCCTTGGAGCCTCTCACACTGCCAAAACTAGAGTGGCCGTGGACTAGGTGGCTGAGCTGCTGGCCTGGGTTCTGCCCACCCTGGCAAGATGTGAAGGACGGGGGGAGGTCAACGGTGGAGAGGAAACGCTTCTCAGATACACTGGGTGGGATGAGGGCGAAGGTTTGGGAGTGGAGGTAGAAGGAGTGGTTGAAGGAGGTGTCTGTCTGCTGTGTTTGGGTGCAGGTGCCTGGGCTGGATGCTGTTGTGAGGTGGATGGCTGTTGTGTGTCTGAGTGCTTGTGTTTGTGTACTTTGGGATGAAGGCGCACAGACACAGTGGGAGAGGACACAGGGGATATGTGCATGGATGTGGGGGTGGAGACTACCAGTGAGGGGCGTGTATTGATAGATGTTATGGTGATGGAGGTAGTGGGGGTGGATGTGGTGCATGCAGGTGTGAGTGGAGACGCTTCTGGGAGGGAGGTGGAAGACGAGTAGGAGGGGACACAGTGGAGGCAGTGGATGTTGTTATGTCAGCATCTGGATGCTGCTTGTGTTTGCCTGAGCTACTCCTGTGTGTTGTCTTGGGTGCATGCTGGTCTGAATGTGTGCTTGGGATAGGTTGGGGGTCAGGGGCATGGGACTGGGCAGAGGAAGTTGGAAGGGGGAGGCTAGAGACAGAAACAATGGCTGTCATCAGGGACGAGGACAGAGCCTGGAATGATCTCTGTTGGGCCACCACGCCAGAGTGAATGCCCTCCAGGAATGCATTTGTATGTTGCAAATGCCCTGCCAGGCCCTAGATGGCATTCACTATGGTTGACTGCCCAACAGAGATGGATCGCAGGAGGTCAATAGCCTCCTAACTCAGGGCAGCAGGGCTAACTGAGGCAGGGCCTGAGGTGCCTGGGGCAAAGGAGATGGCCACCCTCCTGGGTGAGCGGGCACGGGAAACTCGCTCAGGGGCTGCTGGGAGGGCGGTGCTGGTACAGGGGTGGCGGCTGTACCTGTAGTTGGGGTGGCCACAGAGCTGTCCGCCACCACTAGGGAGCTTACATCGGAGGAGGTATCCTTCGTCTGTCTGATGCACTCACCCTCGGTGGATTCGTCTCCTGGGCCCTGTGGATGCAGCTCCCACCATCGCCGGTGCCTCTGCTCCTCCGCCAGATGATGCTAATGCACAGAAGGACAGGATGACAAAACAAAAAGGGGGTGAAGAGACAGAGGATACACTTGGTCAATGGCAGCAACAACATCACAGTTGGCATACACAACACACAGGGGACTGCCCTATGCACTAGGCAATGCACTACCAGTCACAATGCTAATCACCAGGCCATGGACAGTAATCCCTAATGCCAGTTGCAGCATACCTGAGACCCACAGAGCCTGCCCATTAGCGGATGCCCACTAGCTTGTTTGGAGGTGGAGTTCATCAGGCCCTGCCCAACATGGAACCTACCCTGCAATGTCCGGCCTGGCCTAGGGGCACCAACAGGTGCACATCCCCCACCCGTAGACCACCCAACACACACAAGTAGTATATTGAGAAATGTACTCACCCTCTTGTGGCTGCTGTGATGGCCTTAAGCGCCCATCCAGCTCTGGATAGGCCACCACCAGTATGCAGAACATCAGAGGGGTCAGGGTTCGACTGGCACCCCTTCCTCGTTGGGAGGCCATCCCCAGCTGGGCCTCTGCCGTCTTCCTCGCCCAGCGTTTCAGGTCCTCCCACCATTTGCAACAGTGGGTGCTCCGCCTGCCGTAGACCGCCAGGTTCCGCACTTCCTTGGTGATGGCATGCCATCCATATACCCTTTTTTTGATAGGCACTGACCTGCAGAGAAATAAACATAGAAAAATGTATCAGTCATCCCTTCCGGCCTGTTACACTCATGTTCCACCATAGCCCTCACATCCCCTTATGCACAGACATTGCCCTCCATACATGCAGCACACTGCCCAGGACCCCTCATCCACCCTCCCTTACTCGAGGCCCTCACATACAGCACTCCATGCATTCATGCCCCATGCATCGTGCTCACAGTGTACTCACCTGTTGGTGTGGAGGCCCATACAGCATTCAGTACTGGGGTAGGACCCCATTCACTAGTCTCTCCAACTCCGCAGCGGTGAAGGCAGGGACCCTTTCCACAGTGACACGAGCCATGGTCGGTTCCAGACACAGGTCACAGCAGCACTTGCAATGTAGGTCCACTCCTGTTGAAAGTCAGGTGGCAAGTGAGTGAAGAGATGGAAAATGGCGGTGACGTCCGCGGCGGTGCGTACCGTCACCGCCGGCGTACATCACCATTGGCTACTGTAACCCATAGGGCCCAATGTTAAACAATGAGGAGATGCAGGGCGGTACTCAACCACCTCCCGCAACGGCGCACAATGTCAGCGGCATTACCTCATTTACACCTGTCCATCCAAACAGGACAGGCAGCCGCCATTTCAGTGGGGGGCAGGCCATGGCACCTAACTGCTTCACAGCACACATAGGCACATTTTGGGGCTAAAAATCAACATGCTGTTTCTATAACAACATGCAATGCACTGTACATTTAGGAAATGTTGAAAACTGACCAGATGCTCACCATTTTGCCACCTAGATTACAACCACTGCAGGTGAATAGGAGATGGAGGCTTCCCCCCATGACAAGGCCCGTGGTGGACTAGGCAACAATGGAAGACAGGCACATTATCCTCAACTACAGACTTGATAGGGGCCACAATCCAAGAGCTGTGTGCCCAATTGGAGCCAGACCTAATCTCAGCTATCCGTCACCCCACTGGGATCCCCCCTCTTGAGCAAGTCCTATCTATGCTCTATTTATTGGCAACTGGCTCCTTCCAAGTGACAGTAGGTTTGGCAGGTGGAATGTCACAGCCAATGTTCTCAAACGTGCTGACCAGAGTGGTGTCTGCCCTCATGAAGCACATGCGCAGCTATATCGTTTTCCCCCAGGTGGAGGATTTGGCTACAGTGAAAGCTGATGTCTATGCAATGGGACATATCCCCAACATAATTGGGGCAA
The DNA here is from genome assembly GCF_031143425.1 of Pleurodeles waltl. Taxonomy (NCBI): domain Eukaryota; kingdom Metazoa; phylum Chordata; class Amphibia; order Caudata; family Salamandridae; genus Pleurodeles; species Pleurodeles waltl. Next base: position 871,311,715 of record NC_090437.1, on the reverse strand, counting down.
TAGATGGTACACATATTGCCTTTGTCCCCCCCCCCCCCGGAGAAATGAACAGGTTTTCAGAAATTGAAAGAGCTTTCACTCTATGAATGTGCAGATAGTGTGCCTGGCGGACAAGTACATCTCCCACCTCAATGCAAAGTATCCTGGGTCTGTGCATGATTCCTTTATCCTGAGGAATAGCAGCATCCCATATGTGATGGCTCAACTCCAGAGGCACCGGGTGTGGCTAATAGGTGAACCAATGGTCCCCACCCAGTGGATGTTGGAATATGGGGCCAGATGTAGGTAGGTATCTGATTGCGACTTGCAATTTGTGAGTCATAGCGACTCGCAAATTGCAACTCGCAATCCGAGATGCAGAAAGGTGTCTCAGACACCTTCTGCGACTCGCTATGGGGTCGCAGTTTGCGACCCCATAGCGAGTCTAGGCACTAACGGGGATGGTGGCCTGCTGGAGACAGCAGACCACCATGTCCGTGACTGCTTTTTTAATAAAGCAGTTATTTTTTTCTCTTTGCAGCCCGTTTTCCTTAAAGGAAAACGAGCTGCAAAAAGAAAAAATTCCGAAACCATTTGGTTTCGGTTTTTTCAGAGTAGGCAGTGGTCCATAGGACCACTGCCTGCTCTGAAAAAATATTTTTGTGGGCATTCACAAAGGGGAAGGGGTCCCATGTGGACCCCTTCTCTTTTGCGAATGAGCTACCATCCACTTCAAGTGGATGGTAACTGCGAGTTGATTTGCGACCGCTTTCCTTAAAGGAAAACGAGCTGCAAAAAGAAAAAATTCCGAAACCATTTGGTTTCGATTTTTTCCGAGTAGGCAGTGGTCCATAGGACCACTGCCTGCTCTGAAAAAATATTTTTGTGGGCATTCACAAAGGGGAAGGGGTCCCATGGGGACCCCTTCCCTTTTGCGAATGAGCTACCATCCACTTCAAGTGGATGGTAACTGCGAATTGGTTTGCGACCGCTTTCGCGGTCTCAAAGCAACTCTACATCGCGATGCGGTCGCAAATAGGAAGGGAACACCCCTTCCTATTTGCGAGTCGGATTCACATTTTGCGAGTCAGAAATGTGATTCTGCATCGCGTTCAGCCTTTTGCGCCTCGCAAACTGCGTTTTTTGCCGTTTGCGAGGCTCAAAAGGCTTCCTACATCTGGCCCATGGTGCAGGGTTGGCCCTAAGGGTTAGTGTCTGGCTAACAGGTCTCCCTCGGTATTTGCAGGTGACTCTGGTTACCCCAAACTCTCATGGCTACTGACTCCAGTGAGGATTGCCAGGACAAGGGCCGAGGAAAGTTGCAATGAGGCACATGGGTGAACAAGAAGAATTATAGAGCAAACCTTTGGCCTCCTGAAGGTCAGGTTTCGGTGCCACCATCTAACTGATGGTTCCTTGTGCTACTCACCCAAGAAGGTGTGCCAGATCATTGTGGCATGCTGTAGGTTGCATAACCTTGCCTTGAGACACCAGGTGCCTTTTCTGCTGCAGGATGAGGATGGAGATGGGTGTGTGGCAGCAGTGGAGCCTGTGAACAGTGACGAAGATGAGGCAGAGCATGAGAACAGCAATCATTCAACAGTACTTCCAGTGACACACAGGTAAGACACTGTAACTTCACCTACCATTGCAGTTTTGTGTTGTAAGTTTTCACTGGCAGGCTGATGTTCTGATTACTATGGCCAATTACTGTACCCTTTAACATGTCTATTCACAGATATCTGTGCCCCACTCTGGCTCCTGGTGTATTGACAGCAGCAAACTGCAGGTCATACCTAAGTATACATGACTGTACTGTTGAATTGCAATGTCTACAGATTGTGAAACGAATACATAGCTCATTCACTTGACAGACTCAATACTTGTATTTTTTACAAGGATGTTTATTCATGTGCTAATAAGAGGATGGGATATTGCTATAGGGTGGGGGTGGTGGAGGAGAGTCCAGGATAGAGTCCAGACTATTTGTATCAAAGATGCATTGTCCAAGGGGGCATAGGAAGAGGAGCAATGGCAGTTCAAGGTGGACAGGGTGACAGAGTGTGACACAAGGGTGAGAATCAGGAGAGTCTTATTTCCTGGTGGGGGTCTTGGCAAAAGTCTCTGGCTTCTGCCTGGATCGCAGGGACCATTTGCATGGTGGTTCTCCTTCTGCAAGGGGTGAGATGCTGGTGGCCTGTTGTTTCTGTGGCGAGGCCTCCTGTCCACTAGCGTCAGCAGAGGTGGAGGGCTGTTCATCGGTGTGGCTAGTGTCAGGGGCCCGTTTATGTGCCACTGCCTCCCTCATGGTGTTGGCCATGTCTGCCAGCACCCCTGCAATGGTGACCAGGGTGGTGTGGATGTCCCTCAGGTCCTCCCTGATCTCGAGGTACTGTCCCTCCTGCAGCCGCGGGATCTCCTGCAACTTGGACAGTATGTGGCCCATCATCTCCTGGGAATGGTGGTATGCTCCCAGGATGTTGGTGAATGCCTTGTGGGGAGTCCGTTCCCTGGGCCTGTCCTCCCCCTGCCGCACAGCAGTCCTCCCAGCTTCCCTGTTGTCCTGTGCCTCTGTCTACTGAACCGTGTGCCTACTGCCACTAACCCCAGGTCCCTGATCGTCCTGTGTTTGTGGGGTTGCCTTTGGTTCCTGTAGTGGTGGACACACTGCTGATTGACGTCTTCTGGGGACAAAGGTATGGGCCCGCTGGGTGGGGGCTGTGGTGTTTCTTGAGTGCGGAGGCTCTGTGGTGGTATGGGATTGTGCCTGGGTAACCAACTGTCTGGAGGTCCCTGATGGGCCAGGTAGCTCATCCTGATCCAGTCATGCAGAGCTGCTGTCATCACTGTGGGCCTCTTCTATGGGGGACTGGATGTTGCTGGCACCTCCTCTCCGGTGACATTGGGTGTGGGACCTGTGGGGATGTAAATGCAGTGTTATTGTTTCTGCGTGTGACATGTTGTGCATGGGTGTGTTGCCCTGTATGGTTGTGATTCTCCTGGCAGCTTTGCCTTCTGTGAGTAGTTATTTTGTGGCCTAGGTGATTCTGTCTAATGTGCATGCTTTAGTGATGGGTGTCCATACAGACCTGTGAGTGATGTCTATGCATTGGTGGTGCATGGCATTGGGATGGGAGGGATGTAATGGAGGGGTGTATGTGAGGTGGTGAGGTGATGGGGATGAGGGTGGGGTGGGGTTTTGTGATGGCAGACAGGTAGGGGGGTGATAGTAATAGAGATTTGACTTACCAGAGTCCAGTCCTCCAGCTACTCCTGCCAGGCCCTCAGGATGCAGTATTGCCAAGACTTGCTCCTCCCTTGTTGTTAGTTATGGGGGAGGAGGTGGGAGTCCTCCTCCAGTTCTCTATACTGCTATCTGGTGTCTTGCTACCACGGAACGCACCTTCCCGCGTAGGTCGTTCCACCTCTTCCTGATGTCATCCCTTGTTCTTGGGTGCTGTCCCACAGCATTGACTCTGTCCACGATTCTCCGCCATAGCTCCATCTTCCTAGCGATTGATGTCTGCTGCACCTGTGATCGGAATAGCTGTGGCTCTACCCTGATGATTTCCTCCACCAAGACCCTGAGCTCCTCCTCTGAGAACCTGGGGTGTCTTTGTGGTACGATGGGTGTAGTGTTTCTAGTGTGTGTGTGGGTATGTGGGGTGATGTGTTGGGGTGTGTGCTGTGAGGTGCGTAGATGGTGTATGGGTGATGGTGTTCTTTGGCTCTGGTTCTGTGGGTGCTCTTGGTGTCTCTCTCTCTCTGTTGTCAGAAAGGGTTGTGGCTAGTGTGTGTGTGTGTGTGTATGTGTTTTATTTTGGTGTGGGTGTGGTGTGTTTATGTGTGTAGTTTCAATTGTCCAATGTGGTGTTGTTTTGCATGTGTGTGTGTATTTTTAGCGCAGCAGTATGTACCGCCAATGGTTTACTGCGGTTGAATGTCCGCCGTGGTGATTCGTGGGTCATAATGCTGTGGGCGTAGTTCTGTTGGCGTAACGTGTGAGTTTTGTTCCCTCCAGTTTATCACTGACCTTTGGGCTGGCAGACTTGTGTGTGTGGCTGCATAATGACGGATTGCTATGTGTATGTCATAATATGGGTAGCAGTATACCGCCTCAGTCACGGTATGTTGGTGGCAGTCGGCATGGCGGTAAGCAGGACTTACTGCCAATGTCATAATGAGGGCCTGTATGTCTATCAGGAAATGTGTTGTCCGGTTGGAGCCAAACCTCCAGCCCGCTTTGAGAAATCCCCATGCCATCCCTCCAACAGTCCAGGTGTTGGCAGACCTGCATTTTCTGGCTAGTGGCTCGTTTCACGTGATGTGGGACTGGTTGTAGGGATGTCAAAGCTCAAGTTCAGTAAGGTGTTAAAGGATGTGCTGGATGCCCTACTCAAGCATGTGAACAGGTACATAAGGTTCCCACAACGGTTCCCACAACGTGCTGAATTGCTCACTGTGAAAGCAGCCTTCTACAATATATCACATGTCCAACATGTAATAGGGGCTATTGATGGGACTCACATCACCTTGGTACCTCCGACGGACAATTAACAGGTCTACAGAAACCAGAAGAGAACACGTTAGCTCAATGTATATGTGGGGTGTCTTGCAGATGAGTACATAGCACATGTAACAGCAAAATTCCCTGGTTCAGTACATGATTGCTACATCCTAAGGAACAGCAGTGTCCCTGCATTGATGTTACAGTTATGGGGAGAAAGGGCCTGGCTAATAGGTATGTGTACTGCTCTCCATGTCAGACATTTGATATCCCTCCCTACACAGGGCCTACAATTGTTGCCTATTGTCATATCTCCTTTTCCACACAGGTGACTCCGGATACCCCAACTTGCCCTGGCTCCTGACACCTGTTAGACAACCAACTACAGGAGGGGAGAACAGGTACAATGAGGCACATGGCTGGATGAGGTGGGTGATTAAGAAGACTTTCGGCCTCTTGAAAGTTAGCTTTCATTGCCTTCATGTGTCCGGTGGTGCCCTACAATACTAACCAGTAAAAGTCTGCAAGAACGTGGTTGCATGCTCCATATTCTGTCCCTTAGAAGGCACGTCCCACTGCTGGAGCAGGGGGACTGTTAGAAATGGGGTCTTTGGTTGACAGTCAGGTTACCCCTTGTTCAAGAAGGACCCTCCTCTAGTCAGGGGAAAAGAGAATCACCCTCAGCTAACCCCTGCTTACCCCCTTGGTAGCTTGGCAGAGCAGTAGGCTTAACTTCAGGGTGCTATGTGTAAAGTATTTGTACCAACACACACAGTAACTTAGTGAAAACATTACAAAATGACACAACACCAGTTTAGAAAAATAGGAAATATTTATCTAAACAAAACAAGACCAAAACGACAACAATCCACAATACACAAGTCAAGTTATTAATAAAAATGCAAAAAGATTCTTTAAGTAGTTTTACACACACACTAGCGCTGCTAGCGTGAAAATGTACCTGGTGCGTGTCAAAAATAACCCCGCACGGGCAAGTGTGCATCAAAAAGGGCTTGCGAGGCGTTGATTCCACTCACGAGCGGGACCGTGCGTCGTTTCTCCTTTCCCGGGTCGGCACGTTGTTTCTTCTCTCCACAGGAGAGTGATGCGTCGATCCGGTCAGCACTCTCAGGTCTGGGCAGGCCTTGCGTTGTTTTTCCACGCACAGCGGTACTTGAGTCGGAAATCCAGCTGCACGATGATCCGAAAACCCCGCAGTGCGGGTTGTGATCTCCCAGCCTGTCACTGATGCTGCACGTCGTTTCTCCTGCTTCGTGCGTCGATTCTTCTGTCACGTTTCCTGCGAGCATCGTTTCTCAGCTGCGGAGCCTGCGGCACATCGTTTCTTCAGCTGCAGATCAGAGCTGTGTCAATCTTTTCCCCGCACGGCGCTCTGTGTGTGGATTTCCTTGTCTTTATGCTGCCATCTTCTCCTTTCAGGGTACCAGGAACTGGATGGGCACCACAGGGCAGAGTAGGAGTTTCTACAGAGACTCCAGGTGCTGGCAGTGAGAAGTCTTTGCTGTCCCTGAGACTTCAAACAACAGGAGGCAAGCTCTAAATCAAGCCCTTGGAGATTTATTTACAAGATGGACGGCACACAAAGTCCAGTCTTTGCCCTCTTACTCTGGCAGAAGCAGCAACTGTAGGATAGCTCCACAAAGCACAGTCACAGATAGGGCAGCATTTATCCTCAGCTCTTCAGCTCTTCTCCAGGCAGAGGTTCCTCTTGATGGCCAGAAGTGATCTAAAGTTTGTTGTTTTGGGTGCCCTTCTTATACCCAATTTCTCCTTTGAAGTAGGCCTACTTCAAAGTAAAGTCTCTTTTAAATGTGAAATCCTGCCTTGTCCTGGCCAGGCCCCAGACACTCGCCTGGGAGTTGGAGACTGTATTGTGTGAGGGCAGGCACAGCCCTTTCAGGTGTGAGTGGCCACTCCTTCCCTCCCTCCTAGTACAGATGGCTCATCAGGATATTCAGGCTACACCCCAGCTCCTTTTGTGTCACTGTCTAGTGTGAGGTGCAACCAGCCCAACTGTCAAACCGACCCAGACAGGCAATCCACAAACAGGCAGAGTCACAGAAATGGTATAAGCAAGAAAATGCCCACTTTCTCAAAGTAGCATTTTCAAACACACAATCTTAAAATCAACTTTACGAAAAGATGTATTTTTACATTGTGAGCTCAGAGACCCCAAACTCCCCATACCCATCCGCTCCCAAAGGGAATCTACACTTTAATCAGATTTAAAGGTAGCCCCCATGTTAACCTATGAGAGGGACAGGTCTTGCAACAGTGAAAAACAAATTTAGCAATATGTCAGGACATATAAACCACATTACTATTTGTCCTACCTTAACCGTACACTGCACCCTGCCCTTGGGGCTACCTAGGGCCTACTTTAGGGGTGTCTGACATGTAAGAAAAGGGAAGGTTTAGGCCTGGCAAGTGGGTACACTTGCCAAGTCGAATTTACAGGTAAAACTGCACACCTAGACACTGCAGTGGCAGGTCTGAGACATGATTACAGAGCTACTTATGCGGGTGGCAAAACCAGTGCTGCAGGCCTACTAGTAGCATTTGATTTACAGGTCCTGGGCACCTCTAGTGCACTTTACTAGGGACTTACTAGTAAATCAAATATGACAATCATGGATAAACCAATTACATCCAATTTACACAGAGAGCATATGCACTTTAGCACTGGTTAGCAGTGGTAAAGTGCTCAGAGTTCAAAAGCCAACAGGCCAGCAAAAATAGGAGGCAGGAGGCAAAAAGATTGGGGATGGCCCTGCATAAGCAAAAAAGTCCAACAGGGACATTGATGCTGGAGCAGTGGTTGAGGCCGGTGACTCTGATACTGAGGAGGAGGCAGACAAGGAGGAGGCACATGACAACAGGACTGACCTGATTTGTCTCTACTTTTGATGATAAATACGATTGTGTGATTTGGATTTTATATGCACTTGGACTATGTATTGGTAAAGTTAGTCTGTACTCAGATTTTGGATGCATGAAGGTGTGTGTGGAGACTACTGCCTTCCACCTTGGTACCCAACCCTGAAAGGTAACTGACTTACCATGAGGGGTAGTGGAAATGCATTGCTGCCAATGACTTGTGAAATGTTGGTGCCATAACGAAACATCCTCATGGTTGTACCAAAGGTTTTGGATCCTAAGTCTGACTGTTTGGGTAAATGTAAGGGACACTTATCACACTTGTCCTGCTATATAGGCCTATCATGCTGCATTGTCAGCTGCTGTGCGGCAACTACCGGTTCCTCACTATGCAAGGAAGTGATCAGTAGAGGATGTCACCTATGAGAATTTTTTACTTTATACACATGTGTGTGAGTGACAATGCAGGCCCTTACATAAGTGGTATCATAGCTACTGGGGCAATCACCCTGTGTTTGTGTTCTACTGCCATTAATGTATGGATATGGACAACCTGCCTTAATACATTGAGCCTTATTCCATGTAATTTTCCCTCTTCAGGTCACATGTCTGTTTGCAAGCTGATTACTGATATGCCTATTCGCACCCTTGCCATTAGATTTTACTACAATATGGATGTACGCACACACCTGCTGGAGATTCCTACTACATCTGTCACTTTGAAATTCTTGTAGTGCCAATATGTGTATTTGTTTGTTGTTTGTAAACAGAAATGCCACTTTACACAATGAAGACACACGCACCATTACTTGTGCTAATTTGTGTTAATTGAGTGCTTCCCACACATTCCAGAAGATCGGGGAGTTTGTTTAGGTGAAGATCAGAGTGGGTGGTCCAGCTGTATGTTTCACAGGTCCTATATCCATTAGCCTTAGGATGATGGGAACTTGGCATTGGACATCCAACAGGGTGTAACAGTGGCACACAAGGGTGACAGTTCAGGAGAAGGATCACTTCCTGGTTGGGGGATTACTCTTTGCCTCAGGTCCTGCAGGATGTCTGGATTGCAGACCTCTTTTACAGAGTGTCCCTCAGCTGCAATGGTTGGCGTGGTGGTGGCCTAAGGGTCCTCCTGCTGGGTCCATTCCAGCAGCAGGTACTGATGTAGAAGGCAGTGGTGTTGTGTGACTACTGGATGGGGGCCTGCTGTTGGGTGGAGGACGTACACAGGATGGAGTTGAGTTCTTTGAACTTCCCTAACATGGAGACCATGGTGGCATTGAGTAGCTGACACTGCTGCATGGCCTCCTGGTGGTATGCTTCCTGGAGCCTTTGGGTCTCCTGCAAGGTGGTGAGTATCTAGCCCATCTTGTCCTGGGATTGCTGGTAGGCTCCCAGGACTCTGGAGACAGCCTCCTGACTCGTCCTTTGGCCCATGATTGCCCTCCCACTGGCCCTTACCCTCTGTGCCTGTGCCCCTGGTGCAGTGTGCCCCCTCCCACTGACACCAGGACTGTGATTTTCTTGGATTGCAATGTTGACTCATGCCCCTGTACTGTGGGGCACAATGATGTTTGATGTGACCTTGGGACACAGGTTTTGGAAGGTGGGCTCTGTTGTGCAATAGATGCCACAGGGGAGGTGGTTTCAGTTGTGGGCAGGGAGAGGCTGGTGGTGGTGGACTGACCGCTCATGCCTGATGGGCCAGGTACATCATCCCTATCCAGATATCCAGGGGATTCCTCCTCTATTGGACCTGCTTCCAGGGCTGGGCTTTCTGTCACTGGCATCCTCTACTGTGTGGCAGCACTTGAGAGACCTGTAGAATGAGAGGTGTGGTGTCACATGATGAGATTGTACAAGTGGTACACATGGTTGCATGCCATCATTGTCTGGATTTGCAGGACAGTAATAGCAATAACAGTTACTAGACTACTGCTTGTGTTTGCATCCGTAGAATGTTGTAATGGTCCGATTTTGATCAATAGTTGGTATTGGTATTGCTACTGTCATTACCATGTACTGATGTGCATTCCAATTAAGTGTTGGTGAAGGGGGGGGGTGACATGGTTTTACGTGCAGGTGCACACATGTGAAGTGGATTTAGCAGTCATGCAAGGGTAGGGAGTGTTGCATTGTGGTAGTTGTAGTACTTGCTGCAGTGAGGGGAATCCATGCGCTAGGTGGACCTGTGAGGGAATGGTGTTAGTAGGGAGTTGTGGCATGCAAGGGTGGGTATTGGGTCCATGGTGAGTTTGTGCACCTTAGGGTGGTGTGAGGGGGTGGGAGGGAGGTGGGGGTACATGCTGTGCAGGGGTACGTGTTGGCCAGGGAGTGTAGTTGACCTACTAGTGTCCAGTCCACTATGTATTCCCATCAGCACCTCTGGGTGTAGGATGGTCAAGACCTTCTTCTCCCATGATGATAATTCTGGGGGAGGTGGTGGGAGCCCACCACCAGTCTTCACGACAGCAATTTGATGTTGTGATGCCATGGCCCGTACCTTCCCCCGTAGGTAGTTCCTCCTCTTCCTAATGTCATCCCTTGTGCGTGGATGGTTTCCCACTGCGTTCACCCTGATGATGATCCTCTGCCATAAGTCAGTTTTCCGGGCTATGGATGTCTGCTGGACCTGTGCTCCAAACAATTGCGCCTCTACTCTGACGTTTTCATTGACCATGACTGTCAAGATGGGGCCACTCACCTGAAAAGCAGGATGTCTGCAGGTGCGATGTTATGCCCCGACCTCCTGGAACACCTCTCTGCACTTCCTGGTGGACACAGAAACCCCGGCAGGTGTCCCAAAAGGAAAGGGGGAGTGGAAGAGAAAGAGACAAAACACTGCCACGTCTTGCCGGTCCAGCCAGGCACCCTGTATCTTCAGTTGGGGCAGGTCATTGTTGACAGAGTGATAGTAGAGTTAGTTCAATCAACTTCCTTGAAACTGAATCTCTCTTTCCAATATGGGCACAGGAGCGGTAGAAGAACACCGGGATGCTCCAGCACTTTTCTTGGATAATAATAACTGTTGGCACAATTACTAACACTGCATTACCAAAAACCCAAACTGAATACCATAACAATAAGTACTGCAACACTAGGGCTGGCTTCACAGAGACTCACTGTTGCACACTACAATTAGAACTGTGGTTGCACTTATCATGCACAAAAAAGACAAACAAGGGCATTAATTATATCACGTATAACTTTCCTGCATGCCTAGGGTTAAACTAAAAGGAACAAAAACAATCCAAGAAATACAAATGTCCACTCTGGGTTTAAACAGTTAGGGTGGCACAGTTTGGTTTGGTTTTACTGTTTGTGTGAAAGACCCTTCAAAAGTAAATTCCTCAAACCTGAAACACAGGCATGAATCACACAATTTAAATCCAAGAGTTATGCTATTAGAGAAAGAAAAGTCCAGTAAAAGCTCTTTTATAATTGCACTGTCACTTTTTGTAGTACTTGAGCTCAAGCAGATTTCCTGAAGTACATTTAGGCAAGTAACTACAATAATAATGTAGAATGTTCAGAAATGCATTTGTCTCTTCAAGATAAGCACTCTGCCAAAATACAAGGTCTGAAATACACCAGCTGTTTTAGGAAAGTGCAGCGCTCAAAGAACAAACTCCCTGGAGAATACTAGTCACTTAGCTGCAGTCATTTCCGGAGTGCTGGAGGAATGCCTGGTATCTGCTGGTACAGGAACGAAGAAAAGAATTGCCCAAAAAGTCCTGAATACGAGGATGACAGCAGGGGCAGCACTGCCAAATCAGATGCTGAGATCAGGAAGCAAAACAAATCCAAGCAGGGAGGCATGCTTCACTCTGCTATTCATAGCGAATCAGGAAAGCAGTTGAGTTTCCACATGTGGATGAGTCACCACACCCAATTAGAAGCACATGTCTGCACTACACCCAATTAGAAGCACATGTCTACACCTGCTCACATTAGCAAACAAGCATTGGTAAAACAAGCATTGATAAAACCAATTGTGTAACACAGCACATTATGTTCACTTAGAAACATGAAGGTTTAACCAAGAACAGAGATATGCTTTCACCCTAATCCCTGGGGATGCTGACAGATAACACAAGAGGTACCTTGGGAATTCATGACAATGACTCTCAGCTCCTCGTCTGTGAATAGTGGTATTTTTGTCATGCAATGGCGGATGTGCAGCGGGTGGTGGGGTGTGTGATGTGCAAGGATGTTGGGTGTGATGTTGGTGTGAGTTTGAGTGATAGGATGTGTTTGTGAGCAGTGGTGATGTGCGTGTTGTGTTGCTCTTGATTTTGTGTGTTGTGTGATGAGTTTTCAGTGTGATGGTGCCTGTGATATCTAGGTGCAATGCCTTCTGTCAGTGTGCTCTTGCCTCGTTATGTCAGACTTTCTGGGTGCAAAGGATTCTGGGCATGTGTGGAGGTGTCTTTAGTGGTGTTGTCGTCAAGTGTTTGTGGTGTGTGTATGTGTATGTGTATCAGATGTGGGGTATTGGTATTGTCCAATGTGGTGCAGTGTTCTGGTGGTGATGCTTTTTTGTCCATGGCGGTTCAGACCGCCAATGGATTGCTGCCATGCTACGACTGTGGTGCTGATTTGTGATTTGGAGGGCGGGATGTTGTCGGCGTGGTGGTGCTGGTGGTGCAGACACCTCGTTCAAGTCATGGTTCAGGCCGACGGTGTTGTTTTTTTGGTATTTTTGTTTTGGCAGTGTTGTGTAGGTGACTCGTAATACAGCGGTCTTCAGACCACGATCACTTGCGGTCTTTCGGCACCAGCTTCCATGGCGGTCTTCGGTAAAGTCCGCCGAAGTCAGAATGACTATCAGAATGTAGAATGTACATTAATTAATGTTTTATTTTATTTTTTTTACATTTTTTGGGGATCTGCCGATTTTGCACAGATCCTGAGATTGTCGCATGTCCTAACTCTATGATTTTGTGGCGATGTTGGAAGATTTGGAAAAAAGTCTGAGAAGTCTGATCCATGAATTTTCTGATTTAAAAATAAATGTTTTATGCATATGTGAGCCTCCAAATTAATATTTTCTATAAGGTTGCTCATGTTTGAGAGATGTTAGATGGTTGTTGTTACTTCTTACTGCAAAAATAAGGCATTTTAATACTACAGTGAATCTGTGGTATAGAGTCAAAATCTGCAAAGTCGGAGATTGTGAAAAAATAAATCTGCCTTTCTATTGGTTCATATGAACCAAACCCAACCTTCCAAAATCTACAGCAACTCTGCCAGTTTTTGATTGTCTGCTGCTGAAGGAAGTTGCACTATTACAGTTTCAGTGGAAAAATGGCAGAAGCTCCTTATCCCAGCAGGTCTGAAGCCCCAGAGAATGTGGAGGAAGTGGAAGAAAAGAAAGCAACATATGGATATGGTGTTCTGTTTCTAGTGAGGAGAAGAAAGCGTGCACCAGGTTTGTTTAATGTAACCTGTTTGGGAAGCAGCTTTCAAGGGTTACATTAAAAAAATATAGTTATGGTACTTCCACAATGTGGAAGCATTTCAAAATCTATCACAAGCCTGCCTATCTTCGCAGCATGTGAGAGAGAGACAGTGATACATCACATCCTCAACCTTCCACATCAACTGCTAGATAAGCTCCTCCAAATATCTCCATTGCACCTACATGCAAATAATTGAAGGAGGTTGAAATTTATTGTGGCAAGTGCCAAGAACTTGTCATAAAGAAAAACAAAGATATTATGACAATGCTGGAAAACGTTAGGAGCCCCAGTTGTTGAGCTGTTTTCTTTATTATAGTGTTACAAACACTAGTTTTTAAATATGCAACAGTTTTGCATGTAGTTTTATTGTTGTCAGATTTTCCCTTTTTAAGGTTTGTTTTGAATACAAAAAAATTTAAAAGGTTTCCTGTCAAAAATGTTTTAGAAAATTTTTATTTTTAGAACTGCCATATTGCCTACAAAGAGTTGTGTCTGTGTTTTTATTTTTGAGTGGATACAGTACTGTATGTGTAAATGTATGTGTTGGTGTGTGAGTTTGTGTATCAGTGTATGTATTAGTGGATGTCTGGCTGTGTTGGTGGATGCATCAGCGTGTCCCGGTGTGTTTGAGTGTATGCATCAGTGTGTGTGTGTCTCAGTGTAAGCATTAGTGTGCCCATAGATATGTCAGTATACTCATCAGTGTGTGCATGGGTGTGTCTGACTTTTCATTAATGTGTGCCTTGATGCATGAGTATATGCAACAGTGTGGACTTGAGAGTGCCAGTGTGTATATCTGTGTGTGTCTGGGTGTGTCAGTCTATGCTTCAGTGTCTGCCTGGGTGTGTCAGTATATGCATTAGTGTGTACTTAGGTGTGTCATTGTGTACATATCAGTATGTGTCTGGGTGTGAAAGTGTATGCAACAGTGTGTCCTTAGGTGTCTCAGTGCATGCATCAGTTTGTGCCTGGGTGTGTCAATGTATGCATCAGTGTCCGCATAGCTGTATTAGTATGGGCATCAATGTGTGTCTATGTGTGTCAGTGTATGCATCAGTGTGTCCCTAGGTGTGCTAGTGTCACTATCAGTGTGTACCTGGCTATATCACTGTATGCATGACCGTGTTCCTAGGTGTGTCACTGTATAAAACTGTGTGTGCTACTATATGCATCAATGTGTGCCTGGGTGTCTCAATGTATGTATAAGTGAGTGTGTGGCTGTGCAAGTGTATGCACCAGTTTCTGCCTAGGTGTCTCGGTGTATGCATGAGTATGTGCCTGGGTGAGTCAGTGTATTCATCAGTTTGTGCCTGGGTGTATCAGTGTATGCATCAGTGTGTGCCTGGGTGGGTTAGTGTATGCATAAGTGTGTCTTGATGTGTTACTACATGCTAGAGTGTCTTCTTGGGTCACTCGCTGTATGCATAAATGTGTGCCTGGGTGTATCAATGAATGCGTGTGCTCGGACGTGTCAGTGTGTGCATCAGCGTATGCATGGGTGTGTAAGTGTGTCCATCAGTGTATGACTAGTTGCGCCAGTGTATGCATCAGAGTGTCTTTGGGTGTGTGAGGAACAAGTCCTTGAATTGGATTGGCTCTCAAATGGAACCTGGCGGTGTCGGAGCCCTCTTTGATAATATAAAAATGGTGAGGAGAGTAAAATGGATAGGAAGTAGCCGGAAAACACTCAAGGGAGATTGCGCAGTTCTCACCTTCTAATTGCCAGCCCTAGTAGAAAGCATTTTCCGTAAGCACGGTGCAGGGCCAGTCACTCCATACGCTATATCAGTACTCTCGCTGGGTTATTTTTACCAACCTATTCCCGGAAGTTATGCAGCTAGATTTCAGACACGTGGTCCTGGGGAAATTATTAAGCCCCATCCAATTCCTACTCACAACAGATATCAAGCCCTGTCAGCCCTTGAAGAACTGGATTGACCGTGTACTGAGAATATAGAGTTGCATAAAAAGGAGGCACCCGTAATAAACACTAATGAGGGGCGGATAAGGAATGTTGAGCCACTTAGGACATATGCACCCACAGTAGCACAAACATTGTAAATTTTAATTTACAGGAAAAGAGCACATTGAATATAGAAATAAGTCTACTATTTTGGAATGTGGCAGGCTTATGCAGTAAGCTTAATTCTACAGAATGGGCGACCTTCATTGAAGACTTTCCCTTCTTATGCCTATAGGAGACGTGGCTTTTGGACTCTATCCAAATTAATGGATATAGAACATATCATACACCGGCCATTCCCTTAAGACACGGAAGGCCTAAAGGGGGTTAAGCATATACATTTCAAATAAGCTGCCACTGATTAACCTGCCCATGCCATTTTCCAACCCATATTATCAAATGATTGTGTGTGACCTAGAGAAGCTGATCCAATTAGAGGTTGTTAACTTTTATAATAATGCCCCTAAAGGCGAGGTCCCTACCATCCTAGGCCAGCTAGGAGATGATCTAGCGAAAGCCTGTGTAAGCAACAGAAGAGAAAGGGTCATAATATGGGGTGGTGATTTTAATATCCATCTCTGCAGGGAACCTTCAGAAAAGATATGTGGCCTAAAAGAAGAAGTTATAGGGCCTCGAGTAAATTTTGCACATGATTGTCAAGGAGATGCTACGAATGAACTGGTGTATAAATTTGACTTGCTTTTTATAAATGAGATACACAGTAATGAGCAGCAATTCAAGACCACTTCCAATGGCACAGTGATTGATTTTGAATTAATAACAAGTCATTTTGCACATAGCCTGTCTAACTATTTATTACATGGTATAGCTTTAATGATCATTACCCACAGAGCTTACAGATCTCCGTTCGATCAGACAAACAATGCCAAAATGACAATGATGATGTAGTAAACGATATTGAATTAGCCTCACGTAACGGGTATTAATTACGCTGGTCCCAAAAAGAACAGAAAGGCCTCCTTAACCAACTAATCAGAGATCACTCCTTGGATTTTGGGGTATGCCTCAATGAAGATGTGGATCCCCTGAAATGCATTAGTGCCTTTACATCGATTTCTTGAGGTGCAAAAAGAGCCCTCACCAATAACAGAGGGAAGCTGGGGCAATGGAAAAATAATGGTTTGATTGTGCATGTACCAAGGCAGATTAAAGATTAAAGAAGGCCTTGGGCACTCCAAACAGATACCCAAATGAGGTTCCCAAACTTAGACACAAATATAAAGTAGCAATTAACAGAAGGAAAGATTGCCTGAAAGACGAAACCTGGGAATCACTCAATAACGCCAGTCTCAAAAATGATAACATCCTATTTTGAAAGATAACACATTTACCAATGCTAGGGGCAAAAGAGAATCCTAGAATGGAGATTGCTATAATGGAAGGAGAATGGATTGGTCATTTTTCTGACAGATATGGCCCTGTAAGCGAGGTAGATCCAAATGAGCCCTTAACTGGTGATGTTACTAGAACCCGTTGCCCGTTTGATCTTAACCCCATTATTTAGCTTGGAGGAAGTCATAGGGGCCATTAATGCAAGTAAAGCTGGAAAGGCCCCAGGCCCCGATGGTGTCCCAGTGGACCTCTCTAAGGTCAACATCAAGCTACGGGGTCCTCTGTTGACCCAGGTCCTGAGGGCCTGCTGTATTTCAGGATTTATACCATCTTGGGTGGAGTACATTATTATTTCCAATATTTACAAAGGGCGACCGTCTCAATCCATCATGTTATAGATCCATCTCACTTCTTGATTTATTACCCAAATAGCCGGCTGCATTATTCTGAACAGATTACAAGACTGGGCAGAATCAAATAACATCTTGCCAGAACTACAATATGGATTCCGTCCAGGGATTGGAACAGTGGAACAGGCCCTGAATCTAAGCGTTATAATCGGGAAATATACAAAGATAAGGGAAGGTAATCTTTAGCTTGCCTTCATTGACCTGACCTCAGCTTTTGATTGTGTAGTTCACAATACCTTGTGGAGCATTTTGAATGATATAGGGGTAGACCAGACCATCTATTCAGGAAGTAAAGCTAAGGTGATATATATGGGGGAAGATGGAAATGTTCTAGACCCTTTTGTATACACAGAGGAGTACATCAAGGTTGTATTTTACCACTTTTTTTATTTCCATTATATATAAATAAGCTGGAGACAGAATTGGTAAATAAGTGTAAAGATCTCCCACAAATCGGACATTGTCTGATCCCGGTCTTACTCTATGCAAATGATGCCGTCCTTATGGCACGGACTCCATTAGCTCTCCAGCGACTCTTGACAACGTGTGTCAGCTATATGACCAATTTGGGTCTAAAAGTTAATTGTTCTAAAACTTATATTTTGAAATGTGACAGAAAGACACTTAAGAGCCATGATATTACTATGCAGGGCAGGAAAATTAATTCTACATCAACATTCTCAGATTTGGGAATCCTGTTTGACAAGGATGGCACTTGGTCACGGTGTATAAACGTTAGGAAATTACACTTTATTAAGGCCAATAGGGCTCTGAAGAACCTTTCGAAATGTCTAAGGACCATCACACCACAGAATATGTTAAAAGTATGCAGAGCAAAATGTATCCCCACTGCCATTTACGGGGCAGGAATTTGGGGACACTCTAAATAAAATATCCTCCAAATAGCGGAAAATGATTTCTTGAGAGCTCTGTTACTGTACCAAAGGGTACTCCCTCATTTGTTTGGCATACAAAACTGAGGGTTACTTACTTAGCTGATTTAATAATGGTACAGCCCATTTTATTATGGCAGAAAATATGAACCTCAGAACATGCAGGTTTAAACCGGGCTGTTCTTCGGGGCTGTTTTGCTTCTAAACTCTCCCTAAGAGTCCCATGGTTGAAGTATATTAACAATTTTTTTAAAGACCTGGGGCACACTGGATACTATGAAAATCCAGAACTGCAGGTTGTAATATGTAGGAAAGGCCTGAAGAACTCGTGCGTTAAGCACTTAGCGGATCTGAGGTGTTCAGGGGAAGCCCAAAAACATAACGTCATGCGTAATAAACTTATGCTGACTGCAGATGGCATGCAGTTTTACTTAATGCATGTAACGAGTATGAGACATCATTTTGTCCTCACTCGTCTAAGATTAGACACATTTCACCATTTGGTAACTTTCCATTCCATGAACAATAGGAGTGTGACATTAAAGACATGTCCTTGCGATTCTGTCTCAACACAAAGTACAATACATGTGGTGTTATTCAGCAAATTATATGATATGTTGAGAAAACAATATATAATCCTTCTATTAAGAATTTTTCACATACGCTAATTCCATCCTGTGTACCTTTGTCTCCAGTCACTCCTGACCATCGAAATATGCTGTGCTCTGGCAAATTTTTTAGGTTCTGTTTTAATTGCTAGAAAGCACTTAAATGAGATTATAACTTGAATCTGTTGAATACTTTATTCTAATTACCACAGATATTGTATTTAGAATAATTAGTCAGCGGCTTGAGCTGACTAGATCATTTGCCTGGGTAGTTATGATAAATTTTCCATAATCCTCAACAACAAAAAATTTAGTATGCCCCTTCGGGGACAGAACCTACACATAGTATGGGGGTTCTGGATTAATAAAGTATTTTGTTGGTACCATTTTACATCATATGTTTTACTTAGAAATACGTATGTAATGGACCGAACCCAAAGGGGTTTTATATAAATAGTCAGGCGGGAACACATTCTCCATATAATCGTAGTGAACTTGCATTTAGGACAACTCGTATTTTAGTCAATCTTCTGAGATTATGGAATTTTATTCCTTGTTTTAGAGATATGAATTACCTGCTTTAACTTTAATTGTATTCTATTTGGTACTGAGCGTTTTACTCAAAATGAGATCTGTTGCTGTCCATATGCTATAGAAAATGAGAATATTTTAGACTAAAAAGCTATTTATTATGAAATGTGTTGTATGTATTATGTCTTTATGGTCTTTTGTGACCGAATAAAGAATCTTGATGATGGGTGTGTAAGTCGGTGCAATAGTGTGTGTCTGGGTATATCAGTGTATGCATCAGTGAATGCCTGGGTGTGTCAATGTGTGCATCAGAGTCTGTCTTGATGTCTCAGTGTATGCATACTTGTGTGTCTAGGTGTATTGCTATACGTATTGGTGTGTTCCAGCGTGTGAGTGGGTGTTATCAGTGTGTGAGTGGGTGCATCATTGTGTCATTTGGTGTGTCAGTGTATGTGGCAGTATGTCCCTGGGTATGTCAGTGTGTGCTTCAGTGTGTCAGTTTGTACATCAGTGTATGGATATGTGTGTCACTGTATGCATCTGTGTGTGCTTGGGTGTGTCAGTGTATGCATCAGAGTGAGTCTGGGTGTATCAGTGTATGCATCTTTGTGCAGTCTGGTGTTTGATTGTATGCATCAGTGTATGCATGGCTGTGTCAGTATATCCATCAGTGTGTCCCTAGGTGTGCCAGTGTATGCATCAGTGTGTCTCTATGTGTGCTAGTGTGAGCATAAGTGTGTACCTGGATATGTCACTGTATGCATGACCGTGTCTGTAGGTGTGTCATTGTATGCATCTGTGTATGCTTAGGTGTGTCAGTGTAAGCATACGTGTGTGCCTGGGTGTATGAGTGTATGCATCAGCGTGTGCTTGGATGCGTCAGTGTGTGCATCAGTGTATGCATTAGTGTATCAGTGTTTCTATCAGTGTTTTGCTAGTTGTTTGTATGCATCAGTGTGTACTAGGTGTGTCAGTTTGTTCATCAATGTGTGTCTGGGTGTCTCAGTGTATGCATCAGTGTGTATGTAGATGCATCAGTGTGTGCATCAGTGTGTGTCTTGATGTGTCAGTGTGTGTTTAGTGTCTGATTGGGTGTTGCAGTGTATGTATTAGGGTGTACTTGACTGTGTCAGTGTTTTAATCATTGTTTGGTTGGTTGAGTGAGCATCTGCGTCTGTGCGTGCCTAGGTATGCAGTGCTAGAAATGGGGTCTTTGGTTGGCAGTCAGGTTACCCCCTGTCCAAGCAAGGACCCTCACTCTAGTCAGGGTAAGGGAGAATCACCCTCAGTTAACTCCCGCTCAGCACCTTGGTAGCTTGGCACGAGCAGGTAGGGTTAACTTCAGAAGCATTATGTAAAGTATTTTTATCAACACTACAAAATGATACAACACAGGTTTAGAAAAATAGGGAATAATTGTATAAACAAAACAAGACCAAAACAACAAAAATCCAACATACAGAAGTCAAGTTAGGAATTTTCAAAGAATAAGAGTCTTCAATCCTTTAGAAAACAGTGAGAACATTGTTAGGTTACTAAAGTACCTGGGTAGCATCAAAATAATACCGCACGGGCGAGTGTGTGTCTGAAAAGGCCAGCGATGTGTCGATTTCTCACTCGCAAGCGAGAACGTGCGTCAGTCCTCCTCCGGTCGGGTCGGCATGCGTTGTTTCTCCTCTCCTGCAAGAGAGCGATGCATCGATCCGGACAGTCACCTCGGGTCCGGGCAGGTTTTGCGCTGTTTTTCCAGCAATGTTGCATTGAAAATTAGATCTCACAGTATCACAAAACCTCGCTGCATGGTGTTTGCGTCATTATCAGCTTCAGTTAGGGATGTTGCGCAATGTTTCTCCAGCAGTGTTGCATTGATCTTTCAGCCGCGATGCAGGTGTCGTTTATCAGCCATGTCACGGAAGGTGCGTCGAAAATGTCCCCGAACTTCGGTCTGTGTGTGGATTTTCAGTCTGTGTCTGCCAGCTTCACCTTTCACGGGCCCAGGAACTGGATAGGGCACCACTTGGCAGGGCAGGAGTATCAACAGAGAGTTCAGGTGCTGGCAGGAGAAGTCTTTCATGGCCCTGAGACTTCAACAACAGGCGGCAAGCTCAGTTCAAGCCCTGGGAGATTCTTCAAAAGCAGGAATGCTCAACAAAGTTCGGGGTCTTTGTCCCCTTTCACAGGCAGAAGCAGCAACTGCAGGATAGCTCCGCAAAGCACATTCACAGGCCGGGCAGAACTTCTCCTCAGCTCTTCTCCTTGGCAGAGGTTCCTCTTGATTCCAGACGTGATCTAATTTTCAGAAGTTTTGGGTGCTCTTCTTATACCCCTTTCTGTCTTTGAAGTATGTGTACTTCAAAGGTAAGTCTCTCTTGTTTGTCAGATCCAGCCTTGCCCAGGCCAGGCCCCACACACACACCGGGGGGTTGGAGCCTGCATTGTGTGAGGGCAGGCCCAGCCCTTACAGGTGTGAGTGACCACTCCTCCCCTCCTTCAAGCACAGATGGCTCATCAAGATGTGAAGGCTACACCCCAGCTACCTTTGTATCACTATCTAGAGAGAGGTGCAACCAGCCCAACTGTCAAACTAACCCACACTGGGAATCCACAAACAGGCAGAGCCACAGAATGGTTTAAGCAAGAAAATGCCTACTTTCTAAAAGTGGCATTTTCAAATGCACAATCTTAAAACCAACTTTTCTAAAAGATGTATTTTAAAATTATGAGTTCAGAGACCCCAAACTCCACATGCCTATCTGCTCCCAAAGGGAATCTGCACTGTAATCATATTTAAAGGCAGCCCCCATGTTAAACTATGAGAGAGATAGGCCTTGCAGCAGTGAAAACTGGATTTGGCAGTATTTCACTGTCAGGACATATAAAATACATTAGTATGTATCCTACGTTAAACCTACACTGCACCCTGCCCATGAGGCTACCTAGGGCCTACCTTAGAGGTGTCTTACATGTACGAAAAGGGAAGGTTTAGGCCTGGCAAGTGGGTACACTTGCCAATTCTAATCGGCTGTTAAAACTGCACTCACAGGCACTGCAATGGCAAGTCTGAGCCATGTTTACAGAGATGCTAAGGTGGGTGGCACAACCAGTGCTGCAGGCCCACTAGTAGCATTTGATTTACAGGCCCTGGCACCTCTAGTGCACTTTACTAGGGACTTACCAGTAAATCAAATATGCCAATCATGGAAAGCCTATTACACATACATTTTACACAGGAGCACTTGCACTTTAGCAGTGGGTAGCAGTGGTAAAGTGCCCAGAGTAACAAAAACACCAAAAACAGAGTCCAGCACACATCAACAACCTGGGAAACAGGCAAAAGGTTTGGGGAGACCACGCCAAGGATGCCAAGTCTAACAGTCAGATTAGATATGTATATGTAAGCTACGGTGGATTTATTTGATATATGTTGCTGTTATACTGTTATTAACTGTTTGTACAAAATAATATGTATGAATGAAAGAAGATAAAAATATTACCTGAACTAAAGGAAAAAATACATCCTTTAATCTGTGCTGAAAGAGAGAAAATATAAATAAAAGTTAAAGTTTCATAACATATTTTTATATAATAAACCTTCACAATCTGTAATAGAAAAATTGTTAATACAAAATCACAACAAATGTATATAATTGTATAAGAGTTATATCTATTATTCAAAAATGTTATGTTCCCTTTTTCCACTGTTCTCAGCTTCCATACTTTTGCACTGTAGAGGAAGTGTGTATAGATGCTCATCACTCAACAGTGGGGAGAAAACAGTCATATAGACTGTAAAAACTGTACATACATAGCAAATTATTTCAAATTAACTTTACTAGGGATCACACTCACTAAAAATACTTATCAAACTGTTTTACATATATTTCGTAAATAACATAATGTATATTTTATTTCTAGAATAAAATTGAGGTGTATGAATCATAGTGGTAGCTAAAATAGTATATAAAGACATCACCCTTGGTAGGCCACATGATGTCATTAAGGGCCAGATGTAGCAAACACTTTGCGACTCGCAAACGGCGAAAATTGCCGTTTGCGAGTCGCAAATGCGTGTTTGCTATGTAGAAATGCATTTTGCGAGTCCGAACCGACTCGCAAAATGCATTTCCGAGTCGCAAATAGGAAGGGGTGTTCCCTTCCTATTTGCGAGTCGCAGTGGTAGGCAATTCCATTTGCGACCGCATACGCGGTCTCAAATGGAGTCGCAGTTACCATCCACTTGAAGTGGATGGTAACCCACTCGTAAACGGGAAGGGGTCCCCATGGGACCCCTTCCCCTTTGTGACTGGACCCAAAAATATTTTTTCAGAGCAGGCAGTGGTCCAAGGGACCACTGCCTGCCCTGAAAAAATCCGAAACAAAAGGTTTCGTTTTTTTTTTCTAAGTGCAGCTCGTTTTCCTTTAAGGAAAACGGGCTACACTTGGAAAAAAAAAACCTGCTTTATTTAAAAGCAGTCACGGACATGGAGGTCTGCTGTTCCCAGCAGGCCTCCATCCCCGTGAGAGCCCAGAGTCGCTATGGGGGTGCAAATTGCGACCCACCTCATTAATATTAATGAGGTGGGTCTTTGCGACCCCATAGCGACTCGCAGAAGGTGTCTGAGACACCTTTCTGCATACCAAATTGCGACTTGCAATTTGCGAGTCGCAGGGACTCGCAAATTGCAAGTCACAATTTGGTATATTGCTACATCTGGCCCTAAATCTCTTCCATCAAACAAGAGTAGATTACATGCATGGTGTAAATTCTCTCATAATGTTTTGAGCTGTTCTTCATACATACGTTTAGCAGTATACATTGTGTTGTTCAGTACATCTTTGTCCTTGTTTGCAGTTTCTGGTGTATGGTTTTAATTTACTATTACCTCTGTTGTTTTCAAGATTTGAAATCCGTGGTGAAGATATCACCCATGGTAGTCCATATGATGTATTTTTCTTAATAGAAATGTAGCATTCCGTTTTCTTATGCAGTAATCCTTGTTAGAACTTTGGTTTTAGAAACAAAAGGTAAGAATTTTGAAGTTTATAGGGTAATCTCTGTTTGAAGGTAAGGTTGCTATCATTACATTCCGTCCATCCAGTTGTATGTTTTTAATAGATGGTGTAATGTCCAGATGTAACATTCAGTCCTTCATGATAAAATAATGGCTATACAGGTATATGTTTGTCCACAAACAGAGATTTGTCCATCTTTAGAAATTAGTAATTTAGTTCCATCTGCACTGCAATGCTGTAGCATTAAGATGATATACTTGACAGTTTTTCTTATGTTCAAAGATGATAGTAGATCTGACTTACATTTTGTGCAGGTATTACTCTGTGGTACATCTTTAAACAATTTGTCAAAACTGATAGTTTTAGAGGCTAGTATAGTCATGTAGATACATGATTATGAATCTATTTCCGTTTTTGAAGAAAAGGAAAAATATATACAATCATGCTTTCATGAGTACCTTGTTCCAAATAGGTCATCAATAGGTACCATCTTTTCATCTAAGATACTGAGTAGGCCATTAAGAATAATTGTGCATCTTCTTGAGTGTTCTGAGCGAAGTGTACAGATCCAGTGCACAGATCTGGAAGACCTCTAATAAAAGATGCAGAACATGTTTTTGTTCTATCACTGTAGAACCATTATAACAAGCAAAAGAGAACAGAGCACAATCTTTTATCCTTTATCTGTTTAAGTAAATAAACCAGAGTAGGTAAGGAGAATAGTGAATTAAGAACTACATTGACATAGCAATTGACTCCAGAGATGTTTGAGAACTGGAAACCTACAATTTCACTACCTTTTTCAATATTCTTTTTCACCAATACTTCTTTTCTTTTTTCATCTTTTTCTCTGGAACGACACTATGAATCTTTGAAATCTTTCATTTCGATAAGATTGTAGGCTTGTTGTAAACTGGGTACTGCCCTAGAGGGGGAGTATAAAAGCTTCTCAAACGGTTGTACTCCACTACACAACTGGAATCAGCATTCACTTTATTGTCATTAAACTCTATGAGACACAAACCAGACAAAGTTCTAACGCATGACAACGCTACAGAAGACATACCTTCCTTAAATACAGTGCTACCTATATTAATAAATGTTGCATCTACACTTAGACCTAGAGACGTATGTATTGTTACAGAGTATGCTAGAGATATTGGAAACTGCTTTCTGTGAGCATACAAGTCTTTTACAAGCAAGGAACCTTGCTATTTGTTTTACACTATCAAGATCATCACATTCAATTACTAGATATTGAAGCTCATTTCTGTTTGGATACAAAATGAAATCAATTATTTTACCCATGGCTCCATTAACTAATCCTTCTTCAACATGTCAATTACTCCACAAAATCACCCTACAGTTCTCACAAACACGTAACCACTTTTGAATTCTGCAGTTTTGGAAACTGACTTTTCCAAATAACAGAGTTTTGATTGTAGTTTTTCACTCAATAGTATTGTCACTGCTTGATGTTCCATTTTCTCAATTGATATTAACTCCGATATTTGTTCTTTCACACAAGAAATTTTTAATGTTGGATAAATTTGAATGTTAGCTGTGCTGCAGACGATTGGGAAGGAAATATGTTTTTTATAAATCGGGTTTCAAAGTGACATTTCCCTTTTTTTGGCATTATTCCTACTCTAATGTCCTTCAGAATGCTTCCATATTCCATATTGCATATCAGATGATTGACGCATGTTTCTTATTAGTTCTTTGTACTGAAAATTCAACCAAATGGTCACATTTCCAATGCGTCCTAAAGAATTACAAGTTTCTTCATGTAAGAGTGTCTTAAACACAGGCTGTCCTTTCACGGAGGTAAGTTGAATAATTCACCAAAACAATTAGATGCTTTCCTCCAAAATGTATGTCACACTCTGTCTTCAATATCTGTTGCATTCTTAAACGAAAAAAAAGCAAGCATTACGCTTTAGGCCACGCTCGCCTCATCAATGATTAAAAACGAAGTTCTTCAAGACTCTAGAAGCTTCATGACAACGACAACCTTCTCCAGATAACTTTTGGTCCTCCAATTTGTTTTTGTGTTCAACAGCCCAAAGGTCAGTGATAAACTGGCGGTACCAAAACCCACACCATTACGCCAACAGAAATGCGCCCACAGCATCATGACCCACGAATCACTGCGGCGGTCATTCAACCATGGTAAACCATTGGCGGTACAAACCGCTGCGCTCAAAATACACACACACTAACAAAACAACACCACAATTCATACTAAACACACCTGACACATATACACACAACACCCCCACACCCCCACACCACTATAAAACACACACCCACACTACCCACAACCCTTTACGACCCAAAGAATTTTACAACTGAGAGAGAGAGAGACAAGCAAGGAACACCCACTGAATCTGAGCCACAAAACACCATCACTCATACACCATCCACGCACCTCACAGCACACACCGCAACACATCACCCCACACACCCTCACACACACCACTCACATTACACCCATGGCACTACAAGGACACCCCAGATTCTCTGAGGAGGAGCTAAGGGTCATGGTGGAGGAAATCATCCGGGTAGAGCCACAGCTATTCAGATCACAGGTGCAGCTGACGTCCATTGCTAGGAAGACGGAGCCATGGTGGAGAGCTGTGGACAGGGTCAATGCCGTGGGACAGCACCCCAGAACAAGGGATGACATCAGGAAGAGGTGGAACGACCTACGGGGGAAGGTGTGTTCCGTGGTAGCAAGACACCAGATAGCTCCTCCCCCACAACTAACAACATGGGAGGAGCAAGTCTTGGTGATCATGCATCCTGAGGGCCTGGCAGGAGTAACAGGAGGACTAGACTCTGATTAGTCAAATCTTTAATACTTTATCTCCCCCTTCCTGCATACCCCTACCTTCACTCCCATCACTCCACCACCTCACATATACCCCACCATCACAACCCACCCATCCCAATACCAAGCCCTGCATGCAATACCAATGCATGGACCCCCATCACAGACTTGCATGGACACCCATCACAACAGCATGCACACTAGTGACAATCACTTAGCCAACCAAATCACAACTCACACAAGCCAAAGCTGCCTTGGTAATAACAACCTTAGAGGGAAACATACCCATGCACAAGATGTCACATGCAGAAACAATAACACTGCATTTACATCCCCACAGGACCCCCCACACAACGTCACTGGAGAGGAGGTACCAGAAACATCCAGTCCCCCCAAGAAGAGGCCCACTGTGATGACAGCTGATCATGGACCTCTGGACAGTCGGTGACCCAGCCACAGTCCCAAACCACCACAGAGCCTCCTCCTCAGGAAACACCAGCACAGCACCCACCCAGCGTGCCCATCCCTCTGTCCCCAGGACACGTCAATCAGTAGTGTGTCCACCACTATAGGGACCCCTGGCAACCCCACAGACACAAGACGATCAGGGACCTGGGATCAGTGGCAGTGGGCACACGGTTCAGGGGACAGAGGCACAGGACAACAGGGAAGCTGGGAGGACTGTTGTGCGACAGGGGGAGGACAGGCCCAAAGACCCGACTCTCCACGAGGTACTCACCAACATCCTGGGAGCATGCCACCATTCCCAGGAGACCATGGGCCAGATACTGGCCAAGTTGCAGGAGGCCCAGTGGCTGCAGGAGGGACAGTACCTGGGGATCAGGGAGGAGACACCACCCTGGTCACCATTGCAGAGGTGCTGAAAGACATGGCCAACACCATGAGGGAGGCAGTGGCACACCAACAGGCCCCTGACACTAGCCACACCAAAGAACAGCCCTCCACCTCTGCCGACGATAGTGGGCAGGAGGCCCCGCCACTGGAACAACAGGCCACCAGCACCCACACCCCCTGCAGAAGGAGAACCACCACGCAAAAGGTCCTTGCGATCCAGGCAGTAGTCAGAGAACATTGCCAAGACCCCCGCCAGGAAATAAGACTCGCCTGATTGTCACCCGTGTGTCCCACTCAGTCACCCTGTCCACCTTGAACTGACATTACTCCACTTCCTATGCCCTCTTGGACAATGCACCTGTGATACCAATAGACTGAACTCTAACCTGGACATTTCTCCACCATCAACCTAGCACATTGCAATACCCCCCACACATATTATCACTGAAATAAATAAACACCCTTGGAACAAATACAAGTATGGAGTCTGTCAATTGAAAGAAATATGTATTTCTTAAACAAAATGTAAACATTCCAATTCAAATGTACAGTTATTTTTACATAGGTATGACCTGCAGTGGGTAGCAGTAAATACACCAGGAGCCAGAGTGGGACACAGATATCTGATAATAGAGATGCCAAAGGGTGCAGTATGTGGCCATAGAATAGGGAAATCAGGCTGCCATGTACAATGTCCAACGCAAAACTGCAATGGAAAGTGAAGTTACAGTGTCTTGCCTGTGTCTCACTGGAAGTACTGTTGGATTATTGTAGTCCTGTTGTCTACATCCTCTTCTTCTGCCTCCTCTTCGTCATTGTTCTCAGGCTCCACCGCTGCCACACAACCATCCCCAGGCTCATCCTCCTGCAGAAAAGGCACCTAGCGTCTCAAGACCAGGTTGTGCAACATGCAACGATGATCTGGCAC
Organism: Pleurodeles waltl; assembly: GCF_031143425.1. Lineage (NCBI taxonomy): Eukaryota > Metazoa > Chordata > Amphibia > Caudata > Salamandridae > Pleurodeles > Pleurodeles waltl. The sequence continues at coordinate 871,283,482 of NC_090437.1, read as the reverse complement.
ACCTTCGTGGGTGAGAAGTACAGAGATCCACCTGCCAGATGGAGGCACTGGAATCTGGCCTTCAGGAGGCCAAAGGTGCGCTCAATGATCCTCCTTGTTCGCCCATGTGCCTCATTGTAACGTTCCTCTGCCCTTGTCCTGGCATTCCTCACTGGGGTCAGTAGCCATGAGAGTTTGGGGTAACCAGAGTCATGTGTAAATATGGAGGGATACCTGTTAACTACACACTCACCCTTAGGGACAACCCCACACCCATATACCTACATCAACTGGGTGGGGACCAAGGGCTCACCTATTAGCCTCTGCAGTTGAGACATCACATATGGGATGCTGCTATTCCTCAAGATAAAGGCATAATGCACAGAGCCAGGATACTTTGCATTGACATGGGAGATGTACTGGTCCGCCAAACACACCATCTGCACATTTAGAGAGTGAAAGCTCTTTCGATTTCTGAACACCTGTTCGTTTCTCCGGGGGGACCACAAAGGCAATATGTGTACCATCAATAGCACCAATGACGTTGGGGATATGTCCCAGTGCATAGAAGTCAGCCTTCACTGTGGCCAAATCCTCCACCCGGGGGAATACGATATAGCTGCGCATGTGTTTCAACGGTACAGACAACTCTCTGGTCAGCACGTTTGAGAACATAGGCAGTGACATACCTGATGCCATGGCCACACTCGCTTGGAAGGAACCACTTGCCAAGAAATGGAGCACTGACAGGACCTGCACTAGAGGGGGGATACCTGTGGGGTGGCAGACAGATGCAATCAGGTCTGCTCCAGTTGGGCACAAAGCTCTTGGATTGTGGCCCTATCAAGTCTGTACGTTAGGATAATGTGCCTGTCCTCCATTTGTGCCAGGTCCACCAGGAGTCTGTACACAGGGGATGTCTCCATCTCCTATTCATCCTCAGTGGTTGAACTCTAGAGTGAAAAACGGTGAGCAGAATGTCATATTCAAACATGTACTCAGATTAATATGCAATTTATGTTTTACAGAAACAGTATGTGAACTTGTAAGTCAGTTGATGTGCCTATGTCTGCTGTGATGCAGTTAGGTGCCATGGCCTGTGCCCCCCGGAAATGATGGCTGCCTGACCTGTGAGAAGGGACAACTGTAAATGAGGCAAATCCACTGGCGTTGTGTGCTGTTGCGGTCGGTGGTCGAAGACCGCCATGCAACACCGCATTGGTTATCATTGGGGCCCATGGGTTCCAGGAGCCAATGACGATGTACGCCTGCTTTGACTGTACACACCGCCACAGACGTGACCGCCATTTTCTATCTGTTCACTCATTTGCTACCTGACCTTCAACAGGAGAGGACCTACACAGCAAGTGCTGCTGTGACCTGTGTCTGGAAGCGACCATGGCTCGAGTGTTTGGGGAAAGGGCCCCTGCCTTCACTTCGGAGGAGTTGGAGAGACCGGTGGATGGGGTCCTACCCCAGTACCCTTTACTTTATGGTCCTCCAGACCAACAGGTGAGTACACTGGGAGCATGATGCGTGGGGCATGAATGTATGGAGTGCTGTGTGCGTAAGCCTCATGTAGGGGGAGCTGTGGGGTCCTTGGCAGAGTACTGCATGTATGGTGGTCAATGTCTGTGCGTAAGGGATTGGGAGGGATATGGTGGGCCATGAGTATGACAGTCCATATGGTATGACTAATACCTTTTCTGCTGCATTTTTCCTGCAGGTCAGAGCCCATCAGAAAAGGGGTATTTGGCATGCCATCGCCAAGGAGGTGCGGACCCTGGGGGTCTTTGACAGGCGGAGCACCCACTGCCGCGAACAGTGGGAAGACCTACGCCGCTGGGCAAGGAAGACGGCGGAGAACCAGCTGGGGCTGGCCTCCCAATGAGGAAGGGGTGCCCGTCGTACCCTGACCCCCCAGATGTTCCGCATCCTGGTGGTGGCCTATCCGGAGTTGGATGTGCGCTTGAAGGCATCACAGCAGCCACAAGGGGGTGAGTACAGATTCAGATTCTTGACTTTGCATGCATTAAGGTGTTTCCTGGGTGAGGAATGTGGGCTGTGGGGGCCCCTAGGCCAGGGTGAACATGGCAGGGTAGGTTACATGATGGGGAAGCTCAGATGCACTCCAACCACAATAATGTTGGTGGACATCTACTACTGGGCAGGGCCCTGTGGGTTTCAGGTGTGCAGCTGATGGCGTTAGGCATTGTACACCATTGGCTGGTGACTAGCATTGTAACTAGTAGTGCATGGCCTAGTGCATAGGGCTGTTCCCTGTGAGTTGTGTTCGCTAACAGTAGTACCCCCCCCTTTTTGTTTTGTCACCCTGTTCTTGTGTGCATTAGCATCATCTGGCGAAGGAGCAGAGGCACCGGCGATGGAGGGAACTGCATCCCACATAGGCCTTGAGGCTGAATCCACCGACGGTGAGGGCACCAGTGGGACGGAGGGCAAGGGGAGCACCACGACGAAGACATGAGGGGGCAGTACCAGCAGCGACACCTCCTCCGATGGAAGCTCCCTGGTGGTGGTGGACACCTCTGTGCCCACCCCAACTACAGATACATCTGCCACCCCTTACCAGCATCACCCTGCCAGCATCCCTTCTGCGTGTTTCCTGTGCCTGTTCACCAAGGAGGGTGGGCAACTCATTCGCAGCAGGCACCTCAGGCCCTGCCCAGTCAGTCCTCCCCATCATCCACCTCCCTTCCAGTAGCGTCTCCACTCACACCCGCATGCACTACATCCTCATCCACTACCTCCATCACTAGCACGCATATCACTACATGCCCCTCATTCGCAGCCACCACCCCCACATTGGTGCACACATCCCCTGTGTCCTCTCACACTGTGTCTGTGACCCCACCTCCCAAAGTACACAAACGCAAGCACACAGACACCCAATAGCCATCCACCTCACAACAGCATCCAGCCCATGCACCTGCACCCAAACACAGCAGACTGACACCTCTCACAACCACTCCCTCTTCCTCCACTCCCAAACCTTCACGCTCTTCCCCCCAGTGTCCCTAATAAGCTTTTCCTCACCACCATTGACCTATTCCCTACCCCTCCCCCCCTCCATCACTTCGGGCCAGGGTGGCCAGAACCCAGCCCAGCACCTTAGCCACCCAGTCCACGGCCACTGTGGTTTCTGCAGCTACTGCAGGTGTGAGAGGCTCCAAGGAGGCACCCGTCAGCACAGCCAGTGTGCTAGCACCACCTGCCAAGGCCAAGAAGGGTCCGCCACCTAGCAAGGGCAAGAAGGGGATACCAGCCAGCAAGGGGAAATAGGCACCACTAGCCAGTAAGGGGAAGGAGGCACCACCAGCCAGCAAGGGCAAGAAAAAAACACCAGCTGGCAGAAGCATGGAGGCACCACCATCTGCCAAGTGCAGGAAGGGGCACACAACACCAGCCATGGCACTTCAGCCATCTGAGGCTGCAGGTGAAGGCCTGGAGCCTACCACCATTGCGGCCAGCACTGCTACCTGCACCGCAGCCAGCACCGCTACCTGCGCTGCGGCCAGCACCGCCACCTACCCCACCGCCAGCAGCACCACTGCCAGCAGCAGCAGCACCAGTGCACAGCCACCCGAGGCTGCAGGTAAAGGGCTGGAACCTACCACCACCGCAGCAAGCACCAGTACTTGCACCTCGGCCAGCACTGCTACCTGCACCGCGGGCAGCATCGCCACCTGCCCCGCTGCCAGCAGCACCACTGCCAACAGCAGCAGCCCCAGTGGGCAGCCGTCAGAGGCTGTAGGTGAGGGGCTAGAGCCTACCACCACCACTGATAGCACTGCCACCGGCAGCGCAACTGCCATCCACTGAGCACCCATCACCGCCGGCGAGCAGTGTGTAGTAGTGACTACATGGGCTGCAGTCCATCCTGGCCCCTGCAACACCTGTTGGTGTGACACCCAGGTGAGAGACTGTGACCTTGCCCCATCCAGGATGAAGCACACTGGGCACAAGGCCTACTCCAGAACCAGTGGAAGAAGGCATCCACTCACCCCCTCCTTGGCAGGATGAAGTACACTGGGCAAAAAGCCCCCTCCAGAACCAGTGGAAGAAGGCATCCACTCATCCCATCCTTGGCAGGATGAAGCACACCGGGCACAAAGCCCCCTTCAGAACCAGTGGAAGAAGGCATCCACTCACATCCTCCTTGCCAGGATGAAGCACACCTGGCACAAAGCCCCCTCCAGAACCAGTGGAAGAAGGCATCCCCTCACCCCCTCTTTGGCAGGATGAAGCACACTGGGCACAAAGCCCCCTCCAGAACCAGTGGAAGAAGGCATCCACTCACCCCCTCCTTGCCAGGATGAAGGACACTGGGCATAAAGCCCCCTCTACAACCAGTGGAGAAGCCACCCACTTGAGAGACTGTGGCTTTGCACTCCCCAGGACCAAGCAGTGGGCAAACCACCCACTAGAGAGACTGTTGCTTTGCACTCCCCTGGACCAAGCAGTGGGAGACCACCCACTTGAGAGACTGTGGCTTTGCACTCCCCAGGACCAAGCAGTGGGCAAACCACCCACTTGAGAGACTGTGGCTTTGCACTCCCCAGGACCAAGAAGTGGACATGGAGCCCCCTCCAGGCCAGTGGCATTCTACCATCTTCTGGCTGAGGTGTCCTCCCATTCCCCGTCACCCTGAGGTGCCTGTGTTTTTTTTCTTTTGACCTGATCCCCTGCAGTGTTCTCTCCGTATTGAGGCAGGAGTCAAGTGTGGTCTTGGCCTATGTGTTATGGCCCTGTGGGCCACGGACATTTTGGAGTGGGCATTGTCCCTCCTTTTGTATATATTGTACATGCTGTTTATTGATTTAAAGACGTATGTATCTACAATTGTAATATTACACTCATTTTAATCCATTTCTTTTGTCTTTGTGTTATTCCTGAGGGTTACGGGGTGCATATATAATGTTGTTGCATCTGTTTGTGTGTATGTGTTGGGGGTGAGGGTGAGGGTGGGGGTGGGGGTGTTGCGCATGTGTGTTACTCTCTTTTTCTTTCCCCCCCTCCCTTGTGTGCTAGGTGCAGTACTCACCGTGGTCGTCTTTGCCGGCGTTCGTGTTCCTGGTGTATGAGGAGGTACACCAGCATTGGAAAAATGTGCAGCTCAGGCTCTATGGTGTCGTGGTTCTTCCTTGAGTGTTGAGAGATGAGTCGTTTCCCTTCAGTGTACTCTTTCCACCGTGCTTTTGATGGAGTTGGTACCGCCCTGGAAAAGGTGGCGGATAGGCCTGTTGTAATGCTGTGGGCGGTACATTGTCTTCCGCCTGGCTGTTGGCGGTTACCGCCGCGGTGTTTGTTGCTACCGCCGTGGCGGTCGGTGTGTTAAAGTGGCTGTATGTGTTGACGGTTTCCTCCGTGGTCATGATTTCATTTTTTTTACCGCCGGCCTGTTGGCGGTGTTACCGCCGCTTTATCACTGACCACCAGGGTTGTAATGAGGGCCATAGTCTTTTGCAGATAAGTGGTTAGAACTTGTATTAAAAAAGTTTTTGCAGTAGCAGCTTGTCCGCTGACGTACAAAAGAATTGGCTTAAAACTTGAATATTTACATCGATTTTTTTCATGGAGGAATCCATGTTCTATTTTTTCTTTAACTTCCATATATAGTTCTTTCTGCTCCTTATTGAGTTGTTCTACTATCTGTTTCAAGTCAACATTTTCTTCTCTTGCTTGTTGTATTGCTGTCTCATTCATCGCTATAGCTGCTTCATTTTCGAATAAGGGCAGTCCAGAAGGATCTTGACTGAGAGGTCCAGAACTCTGGCTGCTTTGAGAACTATCCTCTGCTATCGCAATAACAACCGTGTCTTCTTATTCATTTTCTTCATTTAGCATTTTCAGGTAGTTGTGAAATATTGCACATTCAACACTATCTATTTCAGCATTAGTAGAATCTTACCTACGAGTCATACTGTCCAAGTAACTCTGTTTCAGAAAGTCAAGGTTTGAATAGCTGGAGAAGTGCTAAATAGAAAATGTATTTTTTCTCAGCAGTTTGACAAGAAGGTTTTCTATGTTTTAATAAGTTGCCTTTTTTATGCCAAACCAAACAACCGTCGCAACCAGCTACACTATATTTGCCTTCATGAATGTTTTTCCAAAACATTATTTTTGTACCTATACTGCTGTAGAATTTCATAAAGACACATTTTTTTTGAGGTGTAGACTTCTTCTTGGACAGTAAGGCCCTCATTACAAGTTTGGTGGGCGGCGGAAAACGCCCACCAAACTCATTCTGCCATTAGGCCAACTGTGTGGCCTGAACACCGCCGGCCCTATTTAGAGTTTACTGCCAGCCCTGTGGTGAACAGGGCCATAACATTGATGCTGGCTCCTAATGGAGCCAGAGCCAATGTGGCGGTGCGGCAGGTAATTCAGGCAGTGGACAGCGTGACGGGGCTGTGCATGGGGGGACCACGACACCCCCATTATGCCAGCCTTTCTATGGTGGTGTAACCTGCCATGTAAAGGCTGGCAGTATGAGAACTCGTAATCCCCAGGGCAGTGCTACCCTGGTGGATTGCAACCACTGGGCCTGCCAGGCTGCCGCCAGCCGGCAGCCTGGTGGTGTCGGAGGTCCAACCGTGGCGGCTCCCCCACGGTAGTAATATGGCAGTCTCACTGCCAGGTCGTTGGCAGTGTGGCCGCCACCAGCGAGTCTGGCAGTCATGAAACTGCCAGACTTGTTATGAGGGCCTAAGTGTCCAGCATATTTGTTTTTACATTATCTGTGCTCGCTGAAATAAACGTTGCTAACTAAAGATTCCTGGATAAGATTTCAAGATCTGCTTTGCCTGTTGGCAAGGCCTAGACTAACCCAAGCAATTCCTCTAGACTTAGAAAACAAGCCAGCTGAACTCAACCTATCACAGCACTCAAAAGAGCTTTTCCCTAAACGTGAGAGCACTTTCAAGCTGAAACCCTATGCGATTTTTCTGCAGAAATTTCCTCCCATGTTTCCTTCATCTCTGTGTTCTCTGATTTTGTGATGTATAAAGTGACATAGCGAGCAACAGCAATGGAATTGTCAGCAACAAACTGTGTGTCCATATTTGCATTGCATAATTTCAGGATGACAGGATTATAATTGTTAATATATTTGAGGGACTCTGATCTTTCCAGATTATATGTATTTTTTTGATGATTTTCTTTTCAGTGTGTGCCTCACTGCAGATAAAAAGCTGTTCACTCTTCCTTTTGAAATGATAGTCCTTAGAAATCCAAAATGACACCTTCTTTAAAACTTTCTTTTACATCTGTATCTTCGGCAGCAGTACTTTTCATTTCTATGTGTTTGGAACCATAGAACTTGCCGTTGAAGTGTTTTGTTATTATTCTCATTTGGAATACTACATGTAACATACTGTTCTATGAAAGGCAGTACACACTCATTAGTATCAGTTCCAAATTGTGGTGCATCCTTTATCTATAAAAGCATGTGTATTACAGGAGTACCTCCTGCCTGGTATTCTTTTCCCCAAAACAAATCTGTGAGTTTTCCAAGAAGAGGATTTGTTGCATTGCATATACAACTCAACATAACTTGAAACTTGTTATTGAAATACCTACATACATTAGCAGTATCCAAGGAGACAAGTTATCCTGCTGTCTTCAAATGAATAACCTTAATATTAGAGTTTGCTTGTCTTAGCAATTGTAGTAAATCTTCCCATGCATACAACTAAGCGTTACAAATCAAGTAGGTAGACCTAAGTTATGGGGCATATATTTAAGTTCTCCATGATGACGGTGCCAGTAGTCATTGGTCCCACATTGACATGCCATCACATTAATTAAGTTGTAAGATTTTCATTCTTACCTTGTATTTTGTCAACAAACTCCCTTGCAGAGAGATTTTGCAGACTGACATAACATAAGAGAGTCCTGACAAGTAACTCTCAAATAACAGATGGGATGTATAGGGATTACAATGTCAAAACATAGGGTTCTCTGAATATAATCTTGTAGACCTATTCTCAGCTGCTGGTATTTGTGTAGGTCTCCCATCATAGCATACACCTACTCCGGTGGAAATACCTGTGGAAAACAGCACACCTCTAAACATTTTTCCCACACACTGATTGGAACTCCTTTAGCTTGTTTCAGTTGAAACAGATCAACGGCATACCCAACAACATCTTTTGAATGAAGTGAATAAATACTAGACTGTTTATATATTTCTTCTGACTTCTGCTTACAAACTTTTTCTATTTGTCCGCTTAGTTTCAGTGCTTCATCATCGATGCAACTTACTTCTCCAATGATATAATCAATATGTTTGTAAAAAACATTATTTTCATTCAAGTATACTACAGATTGTTTTACTTTACTCACATCCTCTAATTCTTGCCAGATTTGTTTACTTTAAATGGGAACTCCATTTACTAGAATAATGAGTGATTCATCTAAATCTTTTTCAACACCCACAGTAACAACAAATGTTTAAACCTAGAGGTAAATACACAACTCTTCCTTCAAGTCCTTTCTTTAGCCTTGTTGGTGTCAGTTTCCCTGTTTTTGTCTCCATTCGAATGATTGCTTGCAATGGGGGCACAGTTTGTATTAGAATTGATTCATACACATGTAATTTATTGAGTTCTTCTGGAATTGGCACACATTTTAATCTATTATGAATTGCCCTGGCTGACATTATATCATTCTCTAATTTGTTATAATAATAGTTACATATTGTTTCCTTTGTGTCTAAATTAAACTGCTCTTCTACAAATAGAAATTCACCAAATTCCTTCCACTCATCATTGCTGTTTTCTTCAGTTTTAGAACATAGTTAGAACCTACATTATGATTCTGGGCTTTGTAACGAGTGCGGCAACAACAAATACAAACATATTGAGGTTTCTCAGAACACAGCGTATTAAACTTTTCTATCTCCTGTTTAAATTTTTGAATACTTATCTGTGTATCCATTTTTCTACAGCTCTTGGCAGTTCCTCCTCATTTCCTTTATTATCTTCTTCAGGCCCAAAGAAACAGAACAGAATATCTTCAGAAACTTTCCCAACCCCTCCCACACTACTATGAAAAAGAGCTCCATTCAAATCTCCTAAACATGAAGATGGTGTTTTTACATAATAAAGTCTCCTGACTAAATTGCAAATCTTTTAATGATGCACAGCTCTAAAGTGATGAAATGTGCTTCTACACACTTTCTTTGAAAGCCATGGCAATGAATAACCTTGTAAATTAGTGTATTTTGTAACTTTCAAGGATCGAACTCTTGAAGCATCCTGCTTTTCTGTTTGAGCCTACTCCATGAAAATTGAAAATTGATTCCTGACGGACAGTAAAAATACTGCTACACTTCCACTTCTACACAGAAGCTTGTTTACGCCTTCCTTGTACTTCTTCATGTATCACTTGTTCTACATTCCTAGGAACTATCTGTTCTTTTTCCATGGGAGTGCCATCTTTCACTTCATAGCAATGGACACTTGTGTCAACTGCATGCACTGATGTGTTCTCTTGCAAGTAGCTCTCTCCCTTAAAAATTACTTTTGCTAATAAGTATTTTCTTTAAGTTTTTTTTTTCTCATACTAGTGTCTTCATTCTGTTCAATATTAGGATAAAAGTCTCCTTTTTAGAACAAATATTTTGTCCACTATACTCTCAATATGTTGTTTTTGCTTAGCTATTGCATTTCTCCTCATTATTTTAGTAAGTTTTGTATCACTCTAGTTTGAAACAGTTTTACTCTTAACTCCTTAAACTGTGTTTGTCTCCAAGTCAATTTCTTTCTTTCCTCATTACATTTTTCTAGATTTATAAGCATGTAGTCCTCCCTCTTTTTATTGGACAAATTATTTTCAGTTTGCAATTTTTTACATACTATTTTGAGAATGTCCTTAATACTCTTACCAGCTGTTCTTTGATTTTTGTCCGCATTCTGCACTTTACTTGTCTTTGTAATGTCAGTTTCAATTAGGTAGCCTTTTTACTGTCAGTTTAAATTAGGTAGCATTGTTTACTCTATTTCCTTCTTGTTTCTCTCTTGTTAGGCATTCTGATTGATTTGTTTCCAGTACAACTGAATGTTTTCAAATCAAATAAAAAATACATTGCATCTAGAGAAAACAGTATAAAAATAAATACCACAACCAATTAGCTCTGCTAGTGTGTTCACTACTAAATACAATGGTGGTCATTACAACCCTGGCGGACGGTGTTAAAGCGGCAGTAAGACCGCCAACAGGCCGGCAATAAAAAAATTGGAATTACGACCGTGGCGGAAACCGCCAACATAGACAGCCACTTTGACACTCCAACTGCCATGGCGGTACAGACAAACAGCTTGGCGTTCACCGCCAACAGACAGACGGAAATCAGTGTACCGCCCACAGTATCACAACCTACCAATCCACCACCTTTTCCGGGGCAGATTCACCGCGGACAAAAACACGGCAGAAACAGGACTTCGCAGGGAAAACGCTCACCTCTACACACCCCACGAGGAATGAGGACGCCATGGAACCAGAGCTGCACATTTTTCCAGCCCTCATCTTCTTGCTCCTCTACCAGGAGGACGAATGCCGGCGGCGAAGACAACGGTGAGTACTGCACTTACGACACAGGGAAAGGGGGAGGGAAAAAACAGGGACACACACACGCAACACCCCCACCCTCACCCACTACAACACACACACTAATATATATTTATACATTATAGTTACACCCCCCAACCCCCCAAAGGAATGCAAAGACAAAAGGAAATGAGTGTAACCATTGTAATATATAAAAATCAAGTAGGCAAAAATATATATGTATACACCATAAACAAAATATACACCAAGCTTAGTAGTCCAGGTAGTGCTCCAATGAAGTCAGTGGAACACTGGGCCCACACTGTATGGGCGAGGCCCACACAAGATCCCCGACCATGACGGAGAGAACACTGCAGGGGCATCAGGGAGCAAGAAAACAGGCCCCTCAGGGGGAGGGAAAGGGGGGCACCTCAGCTGGTTGAGTGCACAACGCCAAATCCATGAGGGGGCCACATGCCCACTGCTCCATCCTGGGGAGTGCAAAGCCACAGTCTCTCAAGTCTCTACAGTGGGTGGCTTGCCCACTGCTACATCCTGGGGAGTGAAAAGCCACAGTCTCACAAGTCTCTGCAGTGGGTGGCTTGCCCACTGCTGCATCCTGGAGAGTGCAAAGCCACAGTCTCTCAAGTCTCTACAGTGGGAGGGTTGCCCACTGCTGCATCCTAGGGAGTGCAAAGCCACAGTCTCTCAAGTCTCTACAGTGGGAGGGTTGCCCACTGCTTCATCCTGGGGAGTGCAAAGCCACAGTCTCTCAAGTGGATAACAGTCTCCACCGGTTCTGGAGGGGGCCTAGTGCCCAGAGTGCTTCATCCTGCTAAGGACAGAGGTAGTGGATGTGATACTCCACTGGTTCTGGAGGGGGCCTGGTGCCCAGAGTGCTTCATCCTGCTAAGAACAGAGGTAGTGGATGACAGTCTCCACTGGTTCTGGAGGGGGCATGGTGCCCAGAGTGCTTCATCCTGCTAAGGACAGAGGTAGTGGATGTATCTCTCCACTGGTTCTGGAGGGGGCCTGGTGCCCAGAGTGCTTCATCCTGATAAGGACAGAGGTAGTGGATGACAGTCTCCACTGGTTCTGGAGGGGGCATGGTGCCCAGAGTGCTTCATCCTGCTAAGGACAGAGGTAGTGGATGTGATACTCCACTGGTTCTGAAGGGGGCCTGGTGCCCGGAGTGCTTCATCCTTCTTGTGACTGACTCAGTAGCGTCAGTGCCCTTGGCGCTCATGGGCCATCGGTGCTTGGAGCGGCGGTACCCTGTTCAGTGGTGCTTGAGGCGGCGGTGCCCTGTTCAGCGGTGCTTGAGGCGGCGGTGCCCTGTTCAGTGGTGCTTGGAGCGGCTGTGCCCTGTTCAGCGGTGCTTGAGGCGGCGGTGCCCTGTTCAGCGGTGCTTGAGGGGGTGGTGCCCTGTTCAGTGGTGCTTGGAGCGGCGGTGCCCTGTTCAGCGGTGCTTGAGGCGGCGGTGCCCTGTTCAGTGGTGCTTGTGGCGGCGGTGCCCTGTTCAGCAGTGCTTGGAGCGGCGGTGCCCTGTTCAGCGGTCCTTGAGGCGGCGGTGCCCTGTTCAGCGGTGCTTGGAGCGGCGGTCCCCTGTTCAGCAGTGCTTGGGGCGGCGGTGCCCTGTTCAGCGGTGCTTGGAGCGGCAGTGCCCTGTTCAGCGGTGCTTGAGGCGGCGGTGCCCTGTTCAGCAGTGCTTGAGGCGGCGGTGCCCTGTTCAGCAGTGCTTGAGGCGGCGGGCTCCTTTGCAGCGACTCAGCTGCCGGCGGTCCTCTCTGTCCCAGCGGGCATGTGCTGGCAGTCCTCTCTAGCACAGCGGGGCTTGTACTGGCAGTCCTCTCTAGCCCAGCGGGGCTTGTGCTGGCGGTCCTCTCTAGCCCAACGGAGAATGTGCTGGCGGTCCTCTCTGTCACAGCGGGGCATGTGCTGGCGGTCCTCTCTAGCCCAGCGGGGCTTGTGCTGGCGGTCCTCTCTAGCCCAGGGGGGCTTGTGCTGGCGGTCCTCTCTAGCCCAGCGGGGCTTGTGCTGGCGGTCCTCTCTGTCCCAGCGGGCATGGGCTGGAGGTCCTCTCTAGCGCAGCGGAGTTTGTGCTGGCGGTCCTCTCTGTCCCAGCGGGGCTTGTGCTGACGGTCCTCTCTGTCCCAGCGGGGATGATGGCAGTGGCCTCCTGGGCAGCGGAGATGATGGCGGTGGCCTTCTGGGCAGCGGGGATGATGGTGGTCTTCTCCGCCGTGCTGCTCTTCCCAGACTTGCCGTGTTTCTTGTGGCCCTTCCCCACCTTTGAAGGTGTCGCAGCTGACTCCACACTCCCACCGGGACCCCTGGGAGCGGCTTTGGTGGCTGGAGTCTTCCCCCTCTCCCGCAGGGCACTGGCCAACTTCTGATGCTTGACAGGTGGGGGACTGTCCGTGCTGTGGCTCCGTGCCACACTGGCTGCCCTGCTGGCCGGTGCACTCCAGATTCCAGATTCCTGGAGATGTTGTGGCTGAGGTGCTAGGTTGGGACCTGGAGAGTCGGGCCCTAGGACACAGACGGGGTGTGGGAGGTGTGGGGAAAGAGGTCACGATTGGACAGGAAAAGTTTTTTGGAGACACTGGGACGGGCAGCTGGAGGGGATTTGGGAGTGGAGGAAGAGGTTGTGCTTGTAGGAGGTGTTCGTTTGGGGACTTTGGGTGAAGGTGCATGCGCTGGAGGCTGTCGTGAGGTGGATGGTTGTTGAGTGGGTGTGTGCCTGCGTTTGTATATCTTGGGAGGTGGCGTCACAGACACACTGGGAGAGGACACAGGGGACTTGTGGATGGTAGTTGGGGTGGTGACTGCACGTGAGCGGGGTGTGGTTGTGTGTGTGCTGGTGATGGCAGTAGTGGCTGTAGATGTAGTGCATGCAGGTGTAGATGAGACTGGGAGGGAGGAGGGAGACGAGGAGGAGGGGGACACAGTGGAGGCAGTGGATGTTGGATGTGTCTGCATGTGTGTGATGCTTGTTTGAGTGCCTGTGGGAAGTGTGGTGCTTATGTCTGCCTGAGCTTCCCTTGTGTGTTGAGGTGTGTGCATGCTGGTCTGAAGGTGTGCTTGGGATAAGCTGGGGTACAGGGGATTGGGTCTGAGTGGAGGAAGTTGGAGGGGGGAGGCTAGAGACGGGGACAATGGCTGCCATCAGTGCTGAGGCCAGAGTCTGAAAAGCTCGCCGAAGGGCCGCCTGACCAGAATGAATGCCCTCCAGGAATGCATTTGTTTGTTGCAACTGCCTTTCTACACCCTGGTTGGGATTCAAAATGGTAAACTGCCCAACAGTGAGGGACCTGAGGAGGTCAATGGCCTCCTAACTGAGGGCAGCAGGGGTGACTGGGGCAGGGCCTGAGGTGCCTGGGGCGAAAGTGATGCCCACCCTCCTGGGTGAGCGGGCACGGGGCAAAGGCTGAGGGGCTGCTGGGAGGGCGGTGCTGGTAGGGGGGTGGCGGCTGTACCTGTAGATGTGGGGGGCACTGATGTTGCCACCAACACAAGGGAGCTCCCATGAGAGGACGAGTCTGTATCGCTGGTGTCAGCTCCTGTCCATGCCGTGGAGCTCCCCTCGCCCTCTGTCCCACTAGTGAACTCTGAGTCCGTAGTTTCGCCCTCCAGGGCCATATGGGATGCAGCTCCCTCCTGCTCCGGTGCCACTGCTCCCCGCCAGATGATGCTAATGCACACAAAAACAGGTAGACCACAAAAAGGGGGGGGACGACAAAAGAAAGACATGTTGAGTGCATGCATTACCCCTACCGTTGGTGGACACGACAGACACAGAAGCCCCCTGCACTACGCCGCGCTCTTGGGCTCCACTGTGCAATCCCTGTGACATGGCCTACTAGGCTATGGACGACATCTGCACAAATGGATGACACAGGGGCATGACTAGGTGTACTTGGCACTCTACAGAGGTGGGGTGGGGTGCCACATGGCCTGCCTTACGGAGGGACCTTGCCTACTAAACTCGCCCTGACATAGGGAAACCCACAGCCCACCTCCCCCACCCAGACACCTCCACTGCGCGCTAAATCAGCAGGATGAGAGTGTACTCACCCCCTTGTGGCTGCTGTGATGCCCTCAAGCGCCCATCCAACTCCGGGTACGCCACCGCCAGGATCCTGAACATCAGGGGGGGTCATGGTGCGACGGGCACCCCTCCCACGTTGGGAGGCCATCCCCAGCTGAGCCTCCGCCGTCTTCTTGCTCCAGCAGCGAATGTCCTCCCATCTTTTCCGGCAGTGGGTGCTCTGTCTGTGTTAGACCCCCAAGGTCCGGACGTCCTTGGCGATGGCAAGCCAAATATCTTTTTTCTGGTGGGAGCTGACCTACATGATTTTTACAGGGGGAAGAGAACCTTATTAGCAACTGCACCGTCACAGTCATTGGCCCCATCCCTACCCTTGGCATGTGGCACATGCACTCACCATCGTTTCTTTCACGCCACACTCTCCCCCCTTCCTTCTTACATCCACCCCTCTCCACACAGGCATAGCCCATACAGCATGCTCCCAGTGTACTTACCTGTTTGTCTGGAGGACTGTAGAGTAGCGTGTACTGGGGGAGGACCTCATCCACGAGTTTCTCCAACTCCTCTGATGTGAAGGCAGGGGCCCTTTCCCCAGACACTCGAGACATTGTCTCTTCCAATCCGAGGTCACAGCAGCACTTGCAGTGTAGGTCCTCTCCTGTCGAAGATCAGGTATTGAGTGATTGAACAGATAGAAAATGGCGGTCACGTCCGCGGCGGTGCGTATCGTCACCGCTGGCGTACATCGTCATTGGCTCCTGGGACCCATAGGGTCCAATGTTAACAAATGCAGCACTGTGCTGCGGTCTTCGACAACGCCAGTGCAGTTACCTCACATCCCATTGTCCCACTTTACAGGTCAGGCAGCTGCCATTTCAGGGGCCCACATGGCTTTATTTGTAACTGCGTCACACATATCTAGGCCTAGACTCTACACACATACAGGCCACTTTTTGGATTAGGATTCATGATCTGTGTAAGCTGTGGGTACGTACCTCTGAGTTGGTTGACTCTGTGCTCGCTGTTGTCCTTCATAGGCACCGTCCGCTTGGACATGTGAGGAGATGGCGGCATCCTCTAGTGTACAGACCGCTGGTGGACCTATCGACAATGGAGGAAAGACATGTGATCATCACATACAGGCTTGACCATGCCACAATCCTGGAACTGTGTACCCAGCTGGAGCCAGACCTGATGTCAGCAATCTGCCATCCCACAGGAATCCCCCCTCAAGTGCAGGTGCTGTCAGTGCTCCATTTCCTTGCAAGTGGACCATTTCAAACAACAGTGGATGTCCCAGCCTATGTTTTCCAATGTGTTGTCCAGAGTGTTGTCTGCCCTGCTGAAACACATGCGGAGCTATATAGTTTTCCCTCAGGTGGAGGATTTGCCTACAGTGAAAGGTGATTTCTATGCCCTGGAACATATCCCCAACATCATAGGTGCCATTGATGGGACACATGTGGCTTTGGCCCCCCTGCAGGAGTGAACAGGTGTACAGAAACCAGAAGAGTTATCATTCCATGAATGTGCAGGTGGTATGTTTGGCCGACCAGTACATCTCCCATGTTAATGCCAAGTTCCCTGGCTCAGTGCATGACGTCTACATCCTGCAGAATAGCAGCATCCCTTATGTGATGGGTCAACTCCAGAGGCACCGTGTGTAGCTATTAGGTGAGCACCTGGAAGCAAGTCAGTGGGAATGGTTGTCTGGGTCTGGGGATATCCCTACAGGTTAGTTTGTGTTTAACAGTTGTCCCTCACCATTTGCAGCTGACTCTGGTTACCCCAACCTGTCATGGCTACTGACTCCAGTGAGGAATCCCAGGACAAGGGCAGAGGAACGCTACAATGAGGCCCATGGGTGAACACGGCGGATAATAGAGCGGACCTTCGGCCTCCTGAAGGCCAGGTTCCGGTGCCTCCATATGACAGGTGGATCCCTATTCTACTCACCAAAGAAGGTGTGCCAGATCATTGTGGCCTGCTGTATGCTTCACAACTTAGCTTTGCGACAACAGGTGCTTTTTCTGCAGGAGGATGGTCCAGATGGCGGTGTTGTTGCAGCTGTGGAGCCTGTGGACAGTGAAGACGAGGAAGCAGAAGCAGAGGACATCCACAACAGGGACTCAGTGATCCTGCAATATTTCCAGTGAGACACAAGTAAGAATACAAACCTGCCTATTACATGTACTTTAACATTACTACCTCTCTACTGTCTGTCGTTTTCACTGAGTTGTCACTTTCCCTTACGATTTCACAGATGTGGGTCCCACTGTGTGACATCTGCTTTGATTCCTCATGGACTAGAGCTGTGTGACATAGGTATGTTGACATTACAAATGTAAGAGATTTTTGCCACAGTAATTGATAATACACTAATTCGAAATCACAGACTGACTCCAGATTGTTTTGAGCTTCAAGGGTGTTTATTTAAGTGCTCAATATTGGAGGGGGTTGCAAAATGGAGAGGGGTGATGGTGGATGTATGTCCATGGCAGAGTCCAGTCTATTGGTCTCACAGGTGCATTGTCCAAATGGGCATAGGAAGTGGAGCTGGGGCAGTTTGAGGATGGACAGGGTGACAAAGTGGGACAAAGTGGGACAAAAAGATGACATTCAGGGTGGTCTCATTTCTTGCCGGGGTCTTGGCATCGTTCTCTGTCTTTGTCCTGGATCTCAGGGACCGTTTGCGGGGTGGTTCTCCCTCTGCAGGGGGTGGGGTGCTGGTGTGGTGGTCCTGTGGCGGTGCCTCCTGTCCACTAGTGCCGGTGAGGTGGTGGGCAGTTCATCATCCAGGCTAGTGTCAGGGGTCCCTTGTTGTGCCACAGTGTCCCTCCTGGTTTTGAGTACTTCCTTGATCACCCCTACGATGGTACCCAGGGTGGAATTGATGGCTCTGAGTTCCTCCCTGAAGCCCAAATACTGTTCCTCCTGCAGGCGCTGGGTCTCCTGAAACGTGGCCAGTACCGTTGCCATCGTCTCCTGGGAGTAATGGTAGGCTCCCATGATGTTGGAGAGGGCCTCGTGGATAGTGGGTTCCCTTGGCCTGCCCTCCCCGTGTCGCACAGCAGCCCTCCCAGTTCTCCTGTGTTCCTGGGTCTCCGTCCCCTGGACCATGTGCCCACTACCACTGCCCCCAGGTCCCTGTTGTTGTTGGGGTGGTGGGTTAGCCTGGGTTCCCTGTAATGGTGGACACACTGCTGATTGACGTGTCCTGGGGACAGAGGCATGGGCCCGCTGGGTGGGTGCTATGCTGGTGTTTCCAGAGGGGGGAAGCTCTGTAGTGGTCTGTGACTGTGTGATGGGAACCGACTGTCCCGAGGTCCCCGATAGGCCGGGCTGGTCATCTAGATCCAGTTGGACAGAGCTGCTGTCATCACTGTGGGCCTCTTCTGTTGGTGGTGTGGACATGACTGGACCCTCCTGTGCGGTGACGTTGGGTAGGGGTCCTGCAGGGGTGTAAAAGCATGATTATTGCATCTGTGTATGCCATGGTGTGCAATGGGTGGTTGACCGTGTACCCCAGTGCTTGCATTCCTGTGTGGGACCTTGTGTGAGGATGGTTTAGGGGGGTGAATGGGTTTGTGCAGTGGGCATGTTTTGGTGTTGGTGTTGGTTGTCCATGCTTTGTTGTTGCATGCAGGGCTTGGTGTTAGGATGTGTGGTTTGTGATATTGGGACATTTGTGAGGAGTTGGAGTGATGGGGTGAGGGTGGGGGTAAGTGATGGCATGCAGGTAGGGTGGGGGATGTAATAGTTAAGATTTGACTTATAAGAGTCCATTCCGCCATCTACTCCTGCGAGGCCCTCAGGATGCAGAATCGCCAAGACCTGCTCCTCCCATGTTGTTAGTTGTGGGGGAGGGGGTGGGGCTCTGCCGCCATTCCGCTGAACCGCGAGGTGGTGTCTTGAGACCACGGAACGCACCTTCCCCCGTAGGTCGTTCCACCTCTTCCTGATGTCATCCCTCTTTCTTGGGTGCTGTCTCACTGCGTTGACCCTGTCCACTATTCTTCGCCATAGCTCCATCTTCCTAGCAATGGGGGTGTGCTGCACCTGGGATCCGAATAGCTGTGGCTCTACCCAGACGATTTCCTCCACCATGACCCCGAGCTCATCCTCGAGAACCTGGGGTCTCTTTGCCGTGCCATGGGGTGGTGTGGGTGATGTGTGGGTTGATAAGTGTGCTGATATGTAGTGGTGTGAGGTGCGTGGAAGTTATGTGGGTGATGGTGTTGTGTGCCTGTGGATGCTAGTTTGTTGATGGTGGTGTCTCTCTCTGGCCTTCTCTTGGTGATTCTGGTCATAGGGGTTTGTGGGTGATGTGAGTGTGTGTTTTATATAGTATTGGGTGTGTGGGAGTGGTGTGTGTATGTGTATCAGGTGTGTGTATTTAGATTTGTCCAATGTGGCTGTGTTTTGTAGGAGTGTGTGTATTTTGAGCGGGGCGGTGTGTACCGCCAATGGAATACCGCGGTTGAAAGACCACCGTGTGGATTCGTGGGTTGTGATAGTGTGGGCGTATTTCTGTTGGCGTGACGGTGGAGGTTTTGTTTTCACCAGTTTATCACTGACCTTTAGTGTGGCGGACTTGTGTGAGTGTCTGAATTTTGGCGGATTCCGTGCTGTGGGTCATAATAGCTGTGGCGGATATCCGCGGGCGCAGTGGTGTGTTGGCGGTGTTCTGCACGGCAGTAAGCGCCTTTTACAGCCAATGTTGTAATGACCACCAATGTGTCTTAGTGATTATCTAATAGAGTAATACATTAAAAGTAGAATTCAAAACATTCTAAAGGTATTTTTAATTTCAACACAAGGTAGGAGTAACAGTGCACACTCAACCTCTGTAGAATGAATTAATGTTTAAGGAGTAGTTGTGTGTGTGTGGCTAACTAGTTTGTGACAGTACGTGGCTACATATCTGAGTGAGTGTATGAGTCCCTCATTAGTGTGCCATCAGATGTTTGAGTAAATCACTATCTCTCTAACATCAATATAAAACTATTGTATCAATGTAAGACTGGATGTGAGACTGTGTCTTTGGTTGTGAGAGTGGGTGTCAGAATGTCTGGGTATGAGAGTGACTGTAAACGTGTTTCAGTGTGAGATTGGTTGTGACAGTCTCTCTCTATGTGTTAAACTGGGTGTGACAGTGTTTGCCTTGGTCTGACAGTGTCTGACTGTGAATATCAGTGTACACTTTCTGTCTTATTACCGTTGCGGTAGGCAGTCTATCTGGGTGTGAGGGTGGCTAAAGAGTATATCCTTATGAAACTGGGTTAAGAGCATCTGTCTAGATGTAAGACCAGGAGTGACAGACTTTCTCTAAGTATAATAATGCGTGTTTGTCTGGATGTGAGAGTGGGTGTGAGAGTGTCTCTTTTGGTGTGAAAGTGGGTATGAGTTTGTATGTCTGGACCGTCAGACTGTAAGTGACAGTGTCTCTGGGTGTGACAGTGGCTGTGTCAGTGGCTCTGCCCTTTTGCTAATAGCTATATCATTACTACAACAGCCAGAACACTGCATTTGTAAGTGAGCACAGGACGCTGCAAGTGCATTTGAAAGTGAGTGAGACTTAGAAGGATATGTAAACTTTTTATTTAAATAGGAACCACTCTGCTGCACCATTTACCTATATAGTAGCCGAGTGCTCAGTGTTGTGCAGTAAAATGATACTTGATCTTCAAGCACCCTTTTTAATGGAAACTCTACCTCTCAGTAAAAATTGTCCATTTACATTCTGCTTTAGTAGGCCTGACCCATATCTAAACTAGTAGTTGTTTAGATAGGTGAGTAGGATGTCTCAGTATTACTCTACACATCTGTAAGGGTGTAGCAGTACATCTATCAGTGTTCAATCATATGTTTAAGTAAACAAGATGAATGAGTATGTAACTCAGTGTACAATCAGCTGCAATGTTGCTGCAAACATAAGTGTTGTTAGGGTATCTGCATATCTGAGTCTTTGTCTACATGTGTAAGTCTCTGTCCTTTTCTAAATCGATCTATAAGTTGCAGTATAGCTTGTACACTGTGTACAGATGAGCGTAGAAAGGTGCTAGTACACATCTAGCTTAGGGGAACTGAGAAGGCCATTATCACCTTTGAACTTCAAAGCACCCTGCTCTGCAGTCTACTTATAGACTAGCTGAGTACTGAACTTTCATTAGTAAAACAACAGTTAAAGGATTACAGGCAGTAAGTAAACTATCTTTCTGTACAACCCGTTTCTGTAGTAGTAGACCTCAGCCATACTTAAACGAGTACTTGTCAGCCTGTGAGAGTAGGTTACATCAGTAATTGCTTGCATAGCTGAGTGAGGGTATTAGTACCTCTATGAGTTTCCCAGTAAATGTCTAATCACTCTAATACTATGTGAAATCTAACTGCTGCCTGTGTGTGCATGTATGTGTAATTGCTTATCTTACCCATTACTGGATGTCAGTGTCTTTATCATTTTATTAATAGATAAACACTTGGAGAATGCCTGCACACTTAATATATATTTGAGCATAAGTCATGTAGCTGACAAGAAATTTGTTCACCTCATAATAATAAACTACTCTACACTATAGGTTACTCATAAGCTCTAAGGGTTCAGTCTTATGTGCTATAATAGAACTGTAATCTTTCTTTACTTATTGTTCCACATTTCATTATTGTTATGACACAGCTATCGTTTATATTCTTTTTTAGTTGTAACCGACATTGTATTATTTCCCATTCATATAAATACATTATAAATTAAAATACAGCGCGTCAAGAGGTGTGTCCAGGGGCAGGAGCCCTTTAAATTTCAACAGCGCTCCCGCCGTCGCGGGAAGCGCGTCAAGAGGTGTGTCCAGGGGCAGGAGCCCTTTAAATTTCAACAGCGCTCCCGCCGTCGCGGGAAGCGCGTCAAGAGATGTGTCCAGGGGCAGGAGCCCTTTAAATTTCAACAGCGCTCCCGCCGTCGCGGGACGTGCGCGGGCGGCGCCCGGGCAAAGCCCGGGCCATGGGCGGGCCCGTCCTTGCCCGTCATTGCCAGGAAGAGGCAGGGCAGGGCCACCCCCCTAACTTTCACATCAAGACACTCGGCTTAGGCAGCTCATAAGTAGCTGGCCGCCTGAAGGTACTGTGCCAAAAAGGTCCTTTTATAGAGGGCCTTAGGACGGAAGCCACCCTCTCCCAGCAAAGTGCTTTTCTTATTATTACCTGCTAGATTTGAAGTGGGTCCGGGCCGGGTCGCTGTCTCTCTACTGTATTACAAGAAATTTACTTGTAATTCTGAGTGTTAAACCTTTACTTAAATACCTGTCATATTCATTGTCAGTATTTATCATTTAGGCTTACCCCCACTAGACCTACTTCTACTCTTGTCCATAAATACATATTTGTCCTCGGGTTTCATTAGAGCTGAAGTATCATATAGGTGGCTCAAAGCATGGGAAAACGTAAGGCATCAGAACCCCCAAGGGGAAAAGAGAAATCTACAAAAAAACTCAGGAATGCGGGCGAGAATTGCACCATAGACGAAATTGATGATCTTATTGAGGAGGTAGAGTCATTATTATGTAGTAGGGCCACTGTCCGGGAGGGACCTGATAAAAAGATTACCTCTTACTACACAAAGAAAGTTGAACTAAAGGAAGATATAGTGATAGACACTATTAGTCACCTAGAGGGGGAGGAATCACCCGATATTAGGTCTGGTAGCCCTAAGTATGCTACAACTCGATCCAGACATCCATGCTCCATAGATAGTACTAGGAAGAAGGGCCACATACAGGAGTGTGAAGTTGTTTGTTCCAATAAATATGCAGTCTTGGCAGAAGTTGATAGTAATAAAGAACAGAATACACAAGAGGGAGAATTGCTGAACGAGTTATACCCAACTATTCCAATTGTACAGGTACTTAGAGAGAGGGGGGGTCATTCTGACCCTGGCGGCCACCGACCACGGGAGCACCGCCAACAGGCTGGCGGTGCTCCAACGAGCATTCTGACCGCGGCGGTTCAGCCGCGGTCAGAAGCGGAAAGTCAGCGGTCTCCCGCCGACTTTCCGCTGCTCGTTTGAATCCTCCATGGCTGCGGAGCGCGCTCCGCAGCCATGAGGATTCTGACCCCCCCTACCGCCATCCTGTTCATGGCGGGAAAGCCGCCATGAACAGGATGGCGGTAGGGGGGGTCGCGGGGCCCCTGGGGGCCCCTGCCGTGCCCATGCCAATGGCATGGGCACGGCAGGGGCCCCCGTAAGAGGGCCCCGCAAGGTATTTCAGTGTCTGCCTTGCAGACACTGAAATACGCGACGGGTGCTACTGCACCCGTCGCACCTTCCCACTCCGCCGGCTCGATTACGAGCCGGCATCCTCGTGGGAAGGGAGTTTTTCCCTGGGCTGGCGGGCGGTCTTTTGGAGACCGCCCGCCAGCCCAGGGAAAAACTCATAATACCCTCCGCGGTCTTCTGACCGCGGAGCGGTATTATGGGGGCGGAATTCTGGCGGGCGGCCTCCGCCGCCCGCCAGAATTAGAATCACCCCCAGGATCTCTCCATGCCACTTAGAACCAGTGAATCCCCCAAAACATAAAACAAGAACTATAGCAGACCTCTATGACCTACTCTCTGGATTAATACAGGAAGTTAAGGACCTGAAACTTGAAGTAAAAACCCTATCAGATATTGTGGAAAAGGGGGGGGGTAGGGGTACCCACAAAGCTCAGTGCGAAAAGGAGACCCCCCCTATATCACTTCAGCCACAAGGTAGACCCACACGTTCTCATAATTTGACTACTAACCCCAACCCTACCCCAGCTATAGCCAAGATTTTTCAGCAACCGCAGGGATATACGAGAGGGGTAAACGGGGAAAATACTGGCCCACGCAATTACCCTAGAAGTAATGCTAGTGATCTATGCCAAAAAATAGGGAATCCACGTAGAGAATCCCGTTTGGTAAAAGGGCCCCAAAAGGGGAATGTGGAGCTTACCCAGATCACCCATCCCCAAGCATCTCATGACCGTAACTATTATACTACATGGAATCGGTATTCTGTGGGGGATAGGTTTCCCATTAGGACCAATGTTGTATATCTATTAAATGTCCCAAAATTGGCCATAGATAGTAGTGAAGACGAAGATTCCTTAAAGAATAAGCTTACACAT
This sequence comes from Pleurodeles waltl, assembly GCF_031143425.1. NCBI lineage: Eukaryota > Metazoa > Chordata > Amphibia > Caudata > Salamandridae > Pleurodeles > Pleurodeles waltl. The sequence continues at coordinate 871,259,739 of NC_090437.1, read as the reverse complement.
TGGATTAGGACCAAAAGACACTGTCTATCCATAATTCATTCAGATATTAAGAGGGCAGAAAGAATCTCAGGGGGGATGGGGCAACATGATGTTATTGCATTAACATTTAAGGATGGAAGCTTATCCAGAGGCCTGATCGACATGGAACAGAGAACCGCCACCCCCACGATCAATGCCATGAGGTTCAGTTCGGAACCTTACATTACCAAACCCCTAGTCCCGAGGCCTAAGTATAATGACATGGAGGGACTGCAAAATAGAAACTCCGATTCCAATCTTGAAAGAGTAGATTGACTACTCCAGATTGATCAGGCACAAGTGGGACTAATTGGGGACCCAATAGTAGGTGAGCCCCTCATAGGGTTTGATCCTCATGTAACAGGGGCAGGGAATATAGTGCCCCGTAGGAAAGATTCAACAGCATATTTGAGCCCTACTTCTAATGCTATCACCCCAATCGGGAGGGGTCCTATCACTATGATCTCCTGGAATGTAGCAGGCTTAAAAAATAAGCTTACAGACCCGGAATGGCAGGACTATATTGATCAATATCATGTCTGTCTCTTTCAAGAAACTTGGCTTAAAGACCCACCGTATAAGCTAGGATATAAAACCTACTTTATTAGTGCAATTTCAGCTGCCAGAGGGAGACCGTCAGGGGGACTGGTTGTCTGGGTGAAAATCTCACTAAATGTTGAGATACGTATGCAAGACACAGAGTCAGATGACATTTTATGGTTGGTAATGGGGGGAAAAAATAAGATAATATCCCACTTATTCAATGTATATATAAGACCTAGAAGGACAAACTTGGAGTCGCCTGAAATAACTTTATTAGACGATCTGCTTAAAATGATCCCAGGAGGAGACACAATTATGATAGGGGGTGACCTTAACTGTAATTATGAACCCATAACTGGATTTGAACATCTAGCAGAAGAAGAGGATAGAGCCAGAGCAATTCCTTATTTAACAATAGAAAAAACTGTCCCAGGCACAGTGGCTGCATTGCAACTTATGGGCCTTACATTAAAACATGGACTGAGGGCATGTAATGGTAGAGTGGGTGAAGGAGGCCTTAATTTGGATACCTTCCAGAGAGGCAACTCTACCTCGAAAATAGATTATATTTTACATAGTATAAGTACATGGGGAAGATTAGTGACTTTTAAAATAGATAAAAGAAGGGAAAGTGACCACTTTCCGTTAATAATTGAACTTAGCGCCCACCTCCTAGATTTGGATTTGGAATATGCAGAACATAATAAGGTGGAGTTACAACCCTCCCTCAGTAACAACAGACGGGATATAAAATGGCCTGCAATAATAGGCAATCTGGAGACTATGACAAATATTTACCATACATATTCTAATCTCCTAGAGCCTTATGTTGAAAATGAACTTACTGATATCCCCATCACGGCCATCCACCAATCAATGAGTATTGCACTAAGACCCTTCCTAACCAAACAGCCACGGTACAAGCCCAAAATGGAGAAGGTGCAGATCACCCCAAGCAGCCCATGGTACACTATTAAATGTAGGGAGAGGAAAAAAGAGCTGATAGAGGCTCTAAAGCAAAAGAACCAATTGGCCATACAACAGGCAAGGGCCAGCTACAAGAAAACACTGGCAACTGCCCAAAGCAACTGGGAGGATCAAAAATGGCAAGATCTCCTGGAAGCAGCAAAAACCAGTGACGCTAGGAACTTCTGGAAAATAGTTACCCATGGTAGTAAAGAGGGGATAATTTCTACTGACCATCATATAGATCCCAATACATGGGTTAACCATTTTACACACCTTTATTCTGACCCCCCCAGCCTTGATTTCTATCCCTCAAGACATATAACACTAGCTACTCAGGGCATCTTACCCGAGTTACAATTTAGCCTGGAGGAGACGGTGAACGCCATTGAAGCAATCAAGCTGGGGAAAGCCCCCGGTTTGGACAAAATCCCGGGGGACCTGTTCAAACATAGTTTAGAAATTTGGGCACCCTATCTAAATCTTTTAAGTAACGCTATAGCAAGGGGAGGTCTTGTCCCCGAGACATGGAAAGGGGCAGAAATAATCCCAGTCTTCAAAAAAGGTTCCAGGGATGAACCAGGGAATTATAGACCAATTAGCCTCTTAGATGTCACGCAAAAAGTATATGCTAGACAGCTGCTGAATAGGATTAACAGCTGGATAGATGGAAACAGCATACTGACCATATACCAAGCCGGCTTTAGACACCAGACGAGCACAGTCGATCAGGCCTTTAGGCTATCGACGATAATGTGGAAATATACTAGACTAACGAAAGGCCATCTCTATATCGCATTTGTGGATCTGCGCGCAGCCTTTGATCTAGTGCCAAGGGACTCCTTATGGGCTGCGTTAGGGAAACAGGGTATGCCAGGGAACCTCTTGAGCCAGCTAGAGAGACTACATGAGAATACATTTGCAAAGGTTCGGTGGGGGCCAAAGGGAGAGTTGACAGACCCAATACCTATTAAGAGGGGGGTGAGACAGGGTTGTGTGCTTGCCCCAACCCTCTTCTCATTATACATTAATGATCTGGTTCATTTTTTGAAACAAAGCAACCATGACTCACCAAGATTGAACGGTGATCCTGTCCCCGCTCTCCTCTTTGCAGATGATACTATCCTATTATCTCAAACTCCCATGGGCTTGCAAACTCTATTAGATAAATTTAGCGAGTACTGCAGCCTGAAGGGATTAGAAATTAACACAAACAAGACCAAATACCTGACTGTTAACCCTCATAAAGCACTCAAGAGAAACAATCGGATTAGAGGGCAGGCATTGGAACGAGTAACAAATTTCAATTATCTAGGGATACTCCTTGATGCCAAATTGTCAGGGACACCGCATGTTAATAAAGCTGCTATTTCCTTAGCGCATAGTTCCATGGCAATTAGCAAAAATTACAAATGCTCAAGGTCTAGTATTGTTTCACCAGTATTTGAGATTTATAGGTGCAAAGCACAGGTTGCTGCTCTATATGGTGCTGAACTCTGGGGATTCATAAATCTAACCCCATTGGTTACCCAGGAAAATAATTTTATGAGGGGGGTACTCGGTCTCCCTCCATCTACTCCACTGATTCCTTTAACCTATGATATTAACATGAAACAAATAGGTAAATTGGTAGCCTTGAGGCCCTTGCTTTACTGGTGTAGACTTTGGTCTACCCCTGAATTAATCCATTATAGGCAAGCGCTAATTGAGATTATAGACTTGGACAAGGCAATTTCCCTCCCGTGGCTCCATTATATAAGACAATGCTTTTACACTCTTGGCCTAAAATTTTACTGGGAAGAACCATACACACTAACAAAACAATCTAAGATTCAACTAAAACAAGTATTTTGGGACTTTACCCTAAACAGCCCTCTCTACAGCAAGGATCTAGGTAGACTCACTTTAAGTTTCCTGGATATGAAACCATTACCGTATGCTGAGGAATGGATAGATACTATCCAACCTAGACGAGCAAAAGTTTTATTTATGAAGCTTCGATATGGGACTCTCCAGGTTAAGGCTTTTACTTCTAAATGGGGCCCCTTCAATGGGAGAACACAAGAGGTGATTTGTGGGCTGTGCAATATGGAGACTCCTGAAACGGCGGACCATGTCCTTTTAAACTGCAATGCCTATGATAAACCAAGGAGGAAATGGCTTCGACCTATCTGCAGGAACGTTGGAATCAGGAACTATAATGAAGCAGCAAGATTCTTGAGATCTAGTACGATACTATATGTTGTTTTTGGTTTAAGCCGGGTTTTACTAGCAATTTCATTTATTAGAGACAAGGCGGGCCTAAGGCTCTAGGATTCAGTTATTTATTCACTTTATTTAAATAGTCCTCCCCTACCAAAGCAAAATAAGTGCCTGATGGCACTGGAGGCAAATTCTAAGGGTTTTATAAAAATGTAATACTGTAATTGATTCTTATTTATAGCTTTTAAGATTAATATTCCCTTTTATCCAGACAGTCGGTTTTTAGTAGCTAAATGATTGTTAATTGCTGATGGAATAATGTGTCTTTTGTAATACTTGATTGTTTGCCTTTTATGGCTTTCAGCCGAACATAGGCATGTATGGGAAAAGAAATCGTTGGGCATTAGGGATTCCCACTCAGCTCTTAAAAACTAGTAAAACAAGACCACATGCGATGGTGGAAGGCACATTGCCAAGATTCTTAGAGGCACTTTGGTATGCTAAGGACAAATGTCCTACAAAAGGAGCACGAAATTCTATTCTTACAATGGTCATTATTTGTGCTTACTTATAGTCCTAGAGACCAAGTGAACTTTCTTGCCAGTACACAGCCATATCTATTAACAGTCAGATATCAATCCCATTTGCTCTGTGCACACAGATTGTATTTATGACCACTCTATATTATTCTTGGTGATTTGTAAACTGATGTGTACTGTGTATTTTTATAATGTTTTAATCGATCAATTACTTATTCTTTTTCTTTTATCTAACTGTACTGTATGACCCAGGGGGAGTCCTGGATTTTATTTTTTATTTTTTCTTATAATCTTATGATGGGTCTGGTTTTACTGTTTTTACCAAATTGCTTTTGTTTTCTTTTAGAAAAGTATGAATTGTGTTGGCATGCTTTTATGGTATTGTTTTACCGAAATAAAGCTGAATTGAAATTTAAAAAAAATACATTCCACAACTCATTCCTGTTAAGTGTCTTTGGTATTGTGTATATTTGTCTCTCAGACCCAGTTAAAATTCCTTCTTCCTGAAAGTATGCAAAAAACAAAGTAGAACAATGATATACCACTCTCATACAATGGAAGAACGAGTGGCAAATTTTTCAACTTTGTTTTCAACGTTACAGAATCACAAACCAAATCAACATGACTCTTTCATATCTAAGTTGTGCTATGCATTTTCTGATTGGATTTTACACTTAACCCTTTCCAACACTCCTAAAACGATAGCCCGATTCCATACCTATTTCAGCTGAATCAGTGAATTCTCAGCGGAGCCTAGCACGACCCTCCCCGTGTAACTCTGCGGTTAGAAGTGCGGATTCGCTCAGGACTACAAACTTCATTTTCCTGATATATTATAAAATACTACCATATATATTCGTTCTTTAACAAAATACTTAATTCACAATGAAACACTTTTTAAAACAAGTTTTCACTAGAACTGCAACTACAAAGTCCGAGCCTAGTTTTCTTTTATCCCATCCCCATGCTCCTGTAACTCTGTTACCCTAGTAATCTACCTTGCAATGTTTTGTTGGAGCAGAAAGTCACAAGTTCATAACAGTTTCATAACAGCACCATAATCCCTTGCAGAAGGAATTTACCAGGTATCCTTGATTTTTTTCAAATGATTCACATACTTAAAACACCAACAGTTTTTCTACTTTCTCAAAACCCAATCTAACATAAATTTTATTTTCTCAAAAAATCACTACCTATCTTCTTACAGAAATGTGTTTATACAAACCACTGTGTGTCTGGGAGTGAGATTGGATGTGAGAGTGTCTGTCTGAGTGTGAAAGTGTGGCTGGTAGTCTCTCTTGGTGTGACAGTGTCGGTGTGAGTGTCTGTTCAATTGTGACGGTGGGGTGATAGGGTGAATTTGCATTTAAGAGTGAGTGTGAGAGTGTCTGTCTGGATGTGAGCGTGAAGTTGAAAGTGTCTGTCTTGATCTCAGAATGGAGTGAGAGTGTCTAGGTATGAGAGTGAGTGTGAACGTGTCTGTCTGGATGTGAGAGTGGGTGTGACAGTGTGTCTCTGGGTGTCAGAGTGGGTGTGAGAGTGTCTCTCTGGGTGTGAGAGTGTGTGGGAGTGTCTGGGTGTGAGTGTCAGAGGGTCTGGGTGTGAGAGTGTGTCTTCTGGTGTCAGAGTGTCTGTCTGGGTGTGAGAGAGTCTCTCTTGCTGTCAAAGTGTCTTTGAGAGTGCCTGTCTAATTGTGAGGGTGGGTGTCAGAGGGTGTATCTGCATGTGAGAGTGGCTGTAAGAGTGTCACACTGGGAGTGAGAATGGGTATGAGACTGTCTGTCTGGGTGCAAGAGTGGATCTGAGAGTACCTGTCTGGATCTCAGAGTGGATTTGAGACTGTTTGTCTGGCTGTGACAGTGTCTGTCTAGGTATGAGGGTGGGTGTGAGGGTGTGTCTGTCTGAGTGTGATAGAGGGTATGAGAGTATCTCTCTGGGTGTGAGAGTTAGTATGAGAGTGTCTGTCTCTGTGTCATAGTGAGTGGAACGTGTGAGAGTGCCTGTCTGTGTGGGAGAGTGTCTCAGTGTGAGAGTGGATGTGACAGTGCCTGGGTGTGAGAGTGAGTATGAGAGTATCTGGCTGGGTGTGAGTGCATCTGTCTGGATCTCAGAGTGGATGTGAGAGTGTCTGGGTGTGAGTGTGACAGTGTCTGTCTGGGTGTGCGAGGGGGCATGGGAGTGTCTCTCTGGGTGTCAGAGAGGGTGTGAGAGTGTTGTTCTTGGTGTGAGAGTAGATGTGATAATGCCTGTCTGGAACTCAGAGTGGATGTGAGAGTGTCTGTCTGGGTGTGAGAGTGGGTGTGAGAGTGTCCCTCTTGGCGTCTGTCTGGGTGTGAGAGTGTCTTTCTGGGTGTAAGAGTGACTGTCTGGGTGTGGGAGTGGGTGTAAGAGTGTATAGGTGAGACAGAGGGTGTGACAGTGTCTCTCTGGGGATGATAGTGAGCATAGCGTGTCTGTCTTGGTGTGTGAGAGTGTCTGGGTGTGAGAGCCTCTGGGTGTGAGAGTGGGTGTGAGAACATGTCTCTGGGTGTGAGAGTGGGAGTAAGAATGTCCAAGGGTGTAAAAGTCAGTGTGAGAGTGACTGTCTGGGTGTGAGAGTGGGTGTGAGAATGAGTTTGTGTCTGGGTGTGAGAGTGGGTGTGAGAGTGTCTCTCTGGATGTGAGAGTGAGTGTAGGAGTGGGTGTGAGAGTGTCTGTCTGGGTGTGAGAGTGGGTGCGAGAGTGTGAGAGGGGGTTTAACAGTGTTTCTCTGGGTGTGAGAGTGAGTGTGAGAGTGTCTGCCTCAGTGTCATAGTGAGTGTGAGAGTGTCTGGCACACCAGGGTGCTTTATTAAACAAACAAGCGCTGTAGCCCGTGCTTTTTTTTTTTGCTGCAAATTTGAGAATTGCACGAATTTGCAGCAACAAATTAAAATAAAATATTTTTTAGCCCTGCGGCAATAAATGTAAAATAAAGTGTTTTTTAGTCTGTGGGGGGTTCCCTGTGGATCTCTACCCTGGCACCTTCTCTTTTTTTTTAGGGTTTTATCTGGGATCCGGCTGAAACCAAGTCACAAGATAGCTGCCAACACTTCCTGGTTTGAAGTGTTGGCAGCCAATCAGAACTGTGCATTTTCCTACATGAGCTCGTCTTTTTTTGCGACTCATCGTGTAAGATCAGTGGCCCTACATATACAAATGTATTTTCACTTCAATATTTTCAAAACTACTGAACAGGTTTCCACCAAATAAGTGAAAGCGTGATCTGTGTACTGAAAGCTATGTTTCTGCCATGTGCCACTTTTTTGGGAAAAAATATAGTCAAGTAAAAAAAAAAAAAAATGATGGAAACATGGTCCTAACTATAACTACCTGGGTGATATATATATATTTAAAAGTTTACATCCAGACTGTGCTAACCAAATTTGATTTGAGTAATTTATGGTGTACACCTATCTATAATTTAGTTCTCTGACTATAACTTTATAAATTGCAGCCGCCAAAGAAACGTATACTCTTTTTTTTTTTATATATATATGTGTGTAATACATTTGAGGTGGGCAGATTCAGAGAGTCAGTAGTGTTATGGAGTGTTCTATATAAAGGAACTATCCTCCACCTACAACTTGGAAATTTCCTAGGGTTCTATGCTCTCTTTTGCATAATTTATGCAGCTCTCTAAGCCTGAAATGGTATTGCTTTGACTTACACTGGGTACTCCCTTGTGTCTGCACAAAGCTAAACCTCTCTGACTAGCTGTAATGACAGCAAATCACGTGTAAAGGGTTGGTTTTATTAATTCCAGGTTGACTAGGAAGGTATTCTACTAAACCAAAGCTATAATACTGTGCCTGGAATTGTATAAGGCTTTTGTTATTTACAACTTGTCATGGATGGCACTGTGCTTCAACTATGCTTATAGACTTTGCTGTAGCAGTGGAAAACAAAACTATGTCCATTTCTAGCTCAGCATGGATGCTAATCCTATGCTTAAACATTTTGCTAGAAAAATAGACATTTGAGGTGAGCAAATTCAGAGAGTTGCTTGTGTTGTCGGGCTTCTATACAGGAGCTGCTCTCTACCAAAATTTGGGAACTACCTAAATTTCTCTGCTTCTTTTTTGAATAATTTGTGCAGCACTCTAAGCCTGAAAGGATATTGTTTTGACTTATAATGAGTATTCCCTTGTGTTTGGACAAAGCTACACCTTTCTGAAGAGCTATAATGATAGAGAAACAAATGTCAGGGGTTGCTTTTATTTATTCAGGGTTGGCATTGATGGCTTTTTACAAATCCATGCTGTAATACTGTGGCTGGAGTGGTAAAAGGCTTTCTTCATTTTACAGCTCAGTGTGGGTGGCACTGTGTTAATTCTATGCCTAAACACTTTCCTGTAGAAATGGCAAAAGACTTTGGGCCAGATGTACAAAGCATTTTTCCAGGAGCAAATGGCCCAATGTGCCGTTTGTGACCAGAAATCTATTTTTTCTAATGTACAAAAGGCAAAATGTGATTTAGTAACTTTTTAACAAATCTCATTTTGTTTTTGTAATTCAGTAGTTAGAAAGGGCGTGGTTTGGGCATCCTTTCTAACTACTGAATCAGTATGATATCTATTACTGTTTTGCGACTGAATTCTGGACTCAAAACAGTAATACTTTACAACCAGTTTGAAACTGGTGGTAACCCATTCACAAATGTGAAGGGGATCCCAAGGGACCCCTTTCCCTTTTTAGAATGTAAATAATAATATTATTAAGAGCAGACAGTTGTCCCACAGACCATTATCTACTTATAAAAAATGAAACTAGAAAGTTTCATTTTTGTCTTTTAAACACTTTCTGTTTTTCTTTAAGTAAAATGGGCTGCATTAAAAAAAGAGATTGCTTTATTAAAATACAATCACAGATATGGTGGTCCACTGAGCCCAACAGGCCACCATACCTGTCATGGTTGTGATTCCTAATGTGTTGCAAATTACCACCTACCCCATTAGTACGCATGAAGTAGGTCTATTTGCAACCCACTAGGAATTGTCATTGAAACTCAAAGGAGTTTCATACATTAGGAATACTGATTTCCTAGTTGCGAGTCAGAGAGAATCGCAATAATGAAATCAGTAGCCATAATGTTAGTACAACAAACCAATAGTTACTTTCTAACTCAACGTGGATGGCACTGTGCTAGTACTATAATTAAAGACTTTGCTTTAAAATTGGAAAAAAACTTTGAGGCATATTTACAAGCTCATTTAGCTGCTGTTGCATCATTTGTTGTGATGCCACGGCAGCGCAAGCCTTCAAATCATATCATATCACTTTGCATGGCTTTGAATATCCTCATAGATATGGAGTAGTGCAGGCTGCGCAAATCGCTGTGTTGTCTTACTCAGCTTTAGAGAGGCATTCCATTGGTGTTGGGGTGGGTGTTCCGATGCAACATCCATGGATTTTGATGCCTCCCCACATTTAGAAGACCTTGTAAACATGGGGATGCTCCAAATCCTTCGGCCGTCCCAGGAAAGGCACTACAAGGAGAAATAGCTTTATTTCTCCGCTTTTTTCCTCTTTCTATGTGTGTTGCATTCTGCAGCACACAGAGAAAGAGGAAAAAGCCTCCCAGGACTGTTTTTGTGTAGGAAGATGTCCCTTCCCACATCAAAACAATCCTGCTTATAACACAGACAACCTTGCACCGCGGTGCAAGGGTACCTGCATTGGCGCTAGGCTGCCAAAACGGCACTAGCTCAGTGGGAAAGAACAGGAATGCACTGCATTGCATAGATACAATGAATTCCTGCCCTTTCCCTTTGACGCAGGGCTGTGCAGCAAGGTGACACGCTATGCTGCCCTGTGCCAAAAGCCCATAGATATGGGCCTTAGTCCCACTCTAGCTCGGCATGGATGGCACTGAGCTAATCCTATGCTTACAGACTTTGCTAGACAAACAGATATTTGACGTGAGCATCTATATCCCCTACCAGCACCGCCCTCCCAGCAGCCCTTCAGCGTTCGCCTGTGCCCGCTCACCCAGGAGGGTGGGCATCACCTTCGCCCCAGGCACCTCAGGCCCTGCCCCAGTCACCCCTGCTGCCCTCGGTGAGGAGGCCATTGACCTACTCAGGTCACTCACTGTTGGGCAGTCTACCATTGTGAATGCCATCCAGGGTGTAGAACGAGAGTTGCAACAGGGTAATGCATTACTGGAAGGCATTCATTCTTGTCAGGCTGTCCTTCAGCGAACCCTGCAATCTCTGGCCTCAGCACTGATGGCAGCCATTGTCCCTGTGTCTAGCCTCCCCCCTCCAACTACCTCCACCCAGACCCAATCCCCTGTACCCCAGCCCATCCCAAGCACACCTACAGACCAGCATGCACACAAGTCAACACACAAAAGTAGCTCCAGCAAACATAGGCACCGCACATCCCACAGGCACTCACACAAGCATCACACCCATACAGACACAGCAACATCCACTGTCTCCACTGTGTCTACCTCCTCCTCTTCTCCATCCTCCCTCCCAGTCTCGTCTACACACACACCTGCATGCACCACATCTACAGGCACCATGAGTCGCACAAGGAGACCCAGCACCCCAAGCCGCTCACCTGCACTCACCACCTCCACTGCCATTTACACGTTCCCTGTGTCCTCTCCCAGTGTGTCTGTGACGCCCCCTCCCAAAGTACACAAACGCCGGCAATCAATCACCCAACATCCATCCACCTAACGACAGCCTCCAGTACCCGCACCTGCACACAAAACAGCTAAAGTTACACCTCCGACAACCACCTCCTCGTCCTCCACTCCCAGACCCCCTCCAGCTACCCATCCCAGTGTTCGTCAGAAACTGTCCCTCTGTAAAATTGACCTTTTTGCCCCCACCCCCCCTCCAATTCATCAGTCCTGTCGTAGCGCCTCAGCCAAAAAGCCTCCAATAACAGTGGTGCGTGTTCAAGGCTTGTGGAGTGCACCGGCCACTAGGGCAGGCAGTAGGACCCTGAGCCAAGGCACTGGCAGCCCACCCCCTGTAAAGGCTCTCAAATTGGAGAGTGGACGACGGGACTATGTTAAGACTCCTGGTGGGACAACAACTGACATGGGTTCGAAGGGGATTGGTGAGTCAGCTGTGACTCCAACAAAGGTGGGGAAGGTCCAGAGGAAGTCTGTCCAGCCTCTTGTGAGTGTAACGGCGGAGAAGTGCGCCATCATTCCCGGCGGACCAGACACAACCGCCAGGACCGTCATCACTGCTCCAGAGACCACCGCCAGAGTCACTGCCCAGGAGGGCCCCACTATCGTCACTGGTCAGGAGACCACCGCCAGAGTCACTGCCCAGGAGGGCCCCACTATCGTCACTGGTCAGGAGACCACCGCCAGAGTCACTGCCCAGGAGGGCCCGAGTATCGTCACTGGTCAGGAGACCACCGCCACCGCCGGAGTCAGTGCCCAGGAGGGCCCCACTATCGTCACTGGTCCAGAGACCACCGCCAGAGTCACAGCCCCGGAGGGCCCAAGTATTGTCACTGGCCTGGAGACCACCGCCAGAGTCACAGCCCCAGAGGGCCCAAGTATCGTCACTGGTCCGGAGACCACCGCCAGAGTCACAGCCCTGGAGGGCCCAAGTATTGTCACTGGTCCAGAGACCACCGCCAGAGTCACAGCCCCGGAGGGCCCACGTATCGTCACTGGTCCAGAGACCACAGCCAGAGTCACTGCCGAGGAGGGCCCCGGCTGCCACAGTCCCTCTGGGAAATGAATGAACGTCATGCCACACACCAATGCCCAGTGTAGAGAACGCCATGCCACACACCAATGCCCAGTGTAGAGAACGTCATGCCACACACCAATGTCCGTATCAGAACCGCCATGGCAAAGCACCCCTGAACAGGGCAAAGACTGCCATGTCAGAGCACCGCTGAACAGGGCAAAGACCGCCATGGTGAAGACCGCTGAACAGGGCAAAGACCGCCATGGTGAAGACCGCTGAACAGGGCAAAGATCGCCATGTCAAAGCACCGCTGAACAGGGCAAAGACCGCCATGTCAAAGCACCGCTGAACAGTCCTGAACCGCCATGGCAAAGCACCGCTGAACAGGGCAAAGATCGCCATGGCAAAGCACCGCTGAACAGGGCAAAGACCGCCATGTCAGAGCACAGTTGAACAGGGCAAAGACCGCCATGGTGAAGACCGCTGAACAGGGCAAAGACCGCCATGGTGAAGACCGCTGAACAGGGCAAAGACCGCCATGTCAAAGCACTGCTGAACAGGGCAAAGACCGCCATGACAGAGCACCGCTGAACAGGGCAAAGACCGCCATGGTGAAGACCGCTGAACAGGGCAAAGATCGCCATGGCAAAGCACCGCTGAACAGGGCAAAGACTGCCATGTCAGAGCACCGCTGAACAGGGCAAAGACCGCCATGGTAAAGACCGCTGAACAGGGCAAAGACCGCCATGTCAAAGCACCACTGAACAGTCCTGAACCGCCATGGCAAAGCACCGATGAACAGGGCAAAGATCGCCATGGCAAAGCACCGCTGAACAGGGCAAAGACCGCCATGTCAGAGCACCGCTGAACAGGGCAAAGACCGCCATGGTGAAGACCGCTGAACAGGGCAAAGATCGCCATGGCAAAGCACCGCTGAACAGGGCAAAGACCACCATGTCAGAGCACCGCTGAACAGGGCAAAGACCGCCATGGTGAAGACCGCTGAACAGGGCAAAGTCCGCCATGTCAAAGCACCGCTGAACAGTCCTGGACCGCCATGGCAAAGCACCGCTGAACAGGGCAAAGACCGCCATGGTGAAGAACGCTGAACAGGGCAAAGACCGCCATGGTGAAGACCGCTGAACAGGGCAAAAACCGTGTAGGAATGAAAAGGCCGCCACATCAGGCATCCTTATCCCATGTGCAGCTGGGACAGTGACAGGACATGAACTTTCACAGGGAGACTCATCCAGTCTGGGCACCAGTCCCACACAGTACCAGTAGAGAACTGCATCTACTTGAGAGACTGTGGCTTTGCACTCCCCAGGATGACACAGTGGGCAACCCACCCACTGTATAGACTTGTGAGACTGTGGCTTTGCACTCCCCAGGATGGCACAGTGGGCAAGCCACCCACTGTATAGACTTGTGAGACTGTGGCTTTGCACTCCCCAGGATACATCAATGGGCATGGAGCCCCGTTGTGGATCTGGCTTCGCATTCATCTGGTTGAGGTGCCCCCCCTTCCCTTCCCCCTGAGGTGCCTGTAGTATTTCGATCTGATGCCCCGGCAGTGTTCTCTCCGATAGTGGTCAGGTATCGTTTGTGGGCCTCGCCCATGCATTTTTGGACTGTTGGTGCACGGACATTGTTGTGTACATATCTGCACTACTTCTCAGATTGTATCTATAATTATGATTGAATTTGAAATATATATCTGTATATTTTTGTATGACATGTATATTGGCACATTACATTGTTTGACCGAATTTTGCATTGTCTATTCATTCTTCCGGGGGGATTGTGGGTTATTACTGTGATTTATTGTGAATGCATTGGTGTGTATGTTGTAATATGCGAGGGTGGGGGTGTTTCGTGGGTGTCCCCCTAACTTTTGCCTCCCCCCTTCCCCGTGTCGTAGGTGCAGTACTCACCGGTGTCTTCGGTGCCTACGTAGCTGTTGGTCGTAGAGGAGCAGAAAGACAAGGGCAGGGAGTATTTGTAATTCCGGCTCCATGGAGTCGTCGTTCCTCGTGGGATGTGTTCAGGTGAGCGTTTTCCCATAGCAAAAGCTGTTTCCACCGTGTTTTTATCCAGGGTGAATCCGCCCCGGAAAATGTGGCGGATTGGTAGGTTGTAATACTGTGGGCGGTACATTGTCAAAAACAACAAGTGATGGACGGAATGCTGAACATTGTCAAACACTCAGCCCCAGTCATAGATCTGGGTTTAATCCATCATTCTTTTGCTCACCATGCCACCCCAGTTTGGACCCAGCCTTATGCAAATCAGTCTTGACCCTGTTCCTCATGGGAACAGTCCAGACCGAACTGCCAAGCCAGGTCCTCACTGGACCGGAAACAAGCATCCTGGGACCGGTTTCGGGGTTTCACCCCTCATGAGCCAGGCTAGCTTGAATCCAGTGGCATGGGAAGCACGGGACCCACGTCTGGGCATACCCTTCCCACTTAGGGCGACAAAGCAAAAACAACAAGTGATGGAAGGAATGCTGAACATTGTCAAATACTCACCCCCAGTCGTAGATCTGGGTTTAATCCATCGTTCTTTTGCTCACCATGCCACCCCAGTTTGGACCCAGCCATATGCAAATCAGTCTTGACCCTGTTCCTCATGGGAACAGTCCAGACCAAACTGCCAAGCCAGGTCCTCACTGGACCGGAAACAAGCATCCTGGGACTGGTTTCAGGGTTTCAACCCTCATCAGCCAGGCTAGCTTGAATCCAGTGGCATGGGAAGCACGGGACCCACGTCTGGGCATACCCTTCCCACTTAGGGCAACAAAGCAAAAACAACAAGTGATGGACGGAATGCTGAACATTGTCAAACACTCACCCCCAGTCAGAGATCTGGGTTTAATCCATCGTTCTTTTGCTCACCATGCCACCCCAGTTTGGACCCAGCCATATGCAAACCAGTCTTGACCCTGTTCCTCATGGGAACAGTCCAGACCGAACTGCCAAGCCAGGTCCTCACTGGACCGGAAACAAGCATCCTGGGACCGGTTTCGGGGTTTCACCCCTCATCAGCCAGGCTAGCTTGAATCCAGTGGCATGGGAAGCACGGGACCCACGTCTGGGCATACCCTTCCCACTTAGGGCAACAAAGCAAAAACAACAAGTGATGGACAGAATGCTGAACATTGTCAAACACTCACCCCCAGTCATAGATCTGGGTTTAATCCATCGTTCTTTTTCTCACCATGCCACCCCAGTTTGGACCCTGCCATATGCAAATCAGTCTTGACCCTGTTCCTCATGGGAACAGTCCAGACCGAACTGCCAAGCCACGTCCTCACTGGACCGGAAACAAGGATCCTGGGACCGGGTTCGGGGTTTCACCCCTCATCAGCCAGGCTGGCTTGAATCCAGTGGCATGGGAAGCACGGGACCCACGTCTGGGCATACCCTTTCCACTTAGGGCGACAAAGCAAAAACAACAAGTGATGGACGGAATGCTGAACATTGTCAAACACTCAACCCCAGTCATAGATCTGGGTTTAATCCATCGTTCTTTTGCTCACCATGCCACCCCATTTTGGACCCAGCCATATGCAAATCAGTCTTGACCCTGTTCCTCATGGGAACAGTCCAGACCAAACTGCCAAGCCAGGTCCTCACTGGACCGGAAACAAGCATCCTGGGACCGGTTTCGGGGTTTCACCCCTCATCAGCCAGGCTAGCTTGAATCCAGTGGCATGGGAAGCACGGGACCCACGTCTGGGCATACCCTTCCCACTTAGGGCAACAAAGCAAAAACAACAAGTGATGGACGGAATGCTGAACATTGTCAAACACTCACCCCCAGTCATAGATCTGGGTTTAATCCATCGTTCTTTTGCTCACCATGCCACCCCAGATTGGACCCAGCCATATGCAAACCAGTCTTGACCCTGTTCCTCATGGGAACATTCCAGACCGAACTGCCAAGCCAGGTCCTCACTGGACCGGAAACAAGCATCCTGGGACCGGTTTCGGGGTTTCACCCCTCATCAGCCAGGCTAGCTTGAATCCAGTGGCATGGGAAGCACGGGACCCACGTCTGGGCATACCCTTCCCACTTAGGGCGACAAAGCAAAAACAACAAGTGATGGAAGGAATGCTGAACATTGTCAAACACTCACCCCCAGTCATAGATCTGGGTTTAATCCATTGTTCTTTTGCTCACCATGCCACCCCAGTTTGGACCCAGCCATATGCAAGGGTTTCACCCCTCATCAGCCAGGCTTGCTTGAATCCAGTGGCATGGGAAGCACGGGACCCACGTCTGGGCATACCCTTCCCACTTAGGGCGACAAAGCAAAAACAACAAGTGATGGATGGAATGCTGAACATTGTCAAACACTCACCCCCAGTCATAGATCTGGGTTTAATCCATCGTTCTTTTGCTCACCATGCCACCCCAGTTTGGACCCAGCCATATGCAAATCAGTCTTGACCCTGTTCCTCATGGGAACAGTCCAGACCGAACTGCCAAGCCAGGTCCTCACTGGACCGGAAACAAGCATCCTGGGACCGGTTTCGGGGTTTCACCCCTCATCAGCCAGGCTAGCTTGAATCCAGTGGCATGGGAAGCACGGGACCCACGTCTGGGCATACCCTTCCCACTTAGGGCGACAAAGCAAAAACAACAAGTGATGGACGGAATGCTGAACATTGTCAAACACTCACCCCCAGTCATAGATCTGGGTTTAATCCATCGTTCTTTTGCTCACCATGCCACCCCAGTTTGGACCCAGCCATATGCAAATCAGTCTTGACCCTGTTCCTCATGGGAACAGTCCAGACCGAACTGCCAAGCCAGGTCCTCACTGGACCGGAAACAAGCATCCTGGGACCGGTTTCAGGGTTTCACCCCTCATCAGCCAGGCTAGCTTGAATCCAGTTGCATGGGAAGCACGGGACCCACATCTGGGCATACCCTTCCCACTTGGGGCGACAAAGCAAAAACAACAAGTGATGGACGGAATGATGGATTTAGGCCCAGATCACTGTACTGGGGGTGAATGTTTGACAATGTTCAACATTCCGTCCATCACTTGTTGTTTTTGCCTGGTACATTGTCTCCCGCCTGTCTGTTGGCAGTGACCGCCGCGCTGTTTGTCTGTACCGCCGTGGCGGGCGGTGTGTTAAAGTGGCTGTCTTTGTTGGCGGTTTCCGCCAGGGTCATAATTCCCTTTTTTTGTCCGCCGGCCTGTTTGCGGTATTACCGCACCTTTAAGACCGTCCGCTAGGGTTGTAATGACCCCCTATATGTGTTAGTTTCTTTATGACTACCTGAGAGAGTGTGTGAGTAACTGTGTGAGTAAGTGACTGGTTGTGCTATTTGTTACACTGTGAGTGAGTCGGTGTTTAAGTAATTGTATGGGTAAATGGCTCATTATTTGTGTAGCTGTATGTCTGTAATTGGGTGTCTATGTGTCTGTATTGCTGAGTAAGTGGGTATATGAGTGGGTGTATGGGTGTGTGAAGGGCTCAGTCAGTGGTTGTGTTTGTGAATAAGTGAAGATTTTATCACCTGTATAGGTGGCTGTGTAGCTGTGTGAATGACGTTATGAATGTATAAGTCGGTGTATGAGAAACTGCATGGCAAAATACATGTTTTGTGACTGGCTATATGACTAAACAAACAGGAGTGAGTGTTTTTTACAATGAGTGAGTGTTCTTGTGTGTAGTTGTATGGGTGTGTGAATCAGTATATGATTAGTTGTGAGAGGGTGGGAGTGGGTGTGTGAGAGGTTTGTATGAATGTGTGAGTGGGGTATGAGAGTCTTTAGCTAGATAATGTCATCAGTGATGTCATTTGAGATGTCATCAGTGATGTCATAAGTGATGTCCTTGGCACCTGTCATGAGCAATGTAATATGTGAGGTCACAAGCAGTTCTTTGTGGGGGGGTCAGTAATACTCAGGGCTGCTAACTATAATTGCTGAATTTCTATGGGTCTGTGCGAGTAAATACAGTACCTAACTATAATGTTCCTATAACCTTTTGGTTTTTTAAGTGAATTTCTAAGGTTTTTTTTTTTATTATTCTGTTTCCTAACTATAAAGTCCCAGTAACCTTTTCTTTTTCCAGTGAATTTCTATATTTTTTTAAAATACAGTGGGGAGTTGTCTGGAGGACCTGGCAATGGCCAGGATCATTGGCCAACCCTGCACATAATATAGGAACCCCATGCTATATTAAAAATACAAGCTATAAACACATGCAAAATCTGAGGAAAAAGTATGGACAAAGACGGTTAAAGTAGAAGACACCAAGGTCGAGGCACAGAAAAAATGTGGGAAAAAGCAAGGAAAAGCAGTAAAAATGAGCTAAAACTAAGCAGAAGGTACAAAAAGAATAGGTGAAAAAATAACCAGAAAGAAGTGAAAATCAGTGAAAACCGAGAAGAGAGGAGAGAAAGAAATGGATTAAGAAAGAAGATAAAAGGAATGATAACAAGGTAAAAGTAAGGAGAAGGCACACAAAATATGGAGCAGAACGGAAGGACAAAGCAGTAGAAATAAAGGAAAAGAAAGCAGAGAACACATAGAAAAATGGTCATAAAAGAAAGAAGTGTTTTATATTGAGTATTATTTTATTTTTTTAACATTTTTTTGAGTCTTGGATCTGTAGTGGCCCCTCCCATTACATATTTCCGGTTCTGTGGTAGGGTCGCGAACCTGGGGTGGTTTTTGACAGTAGCTAAAAACACATATAGAGACTTAAGAAATATATTTTGAGGTTAGTAGTTTTTTACAAATAGTAGTAAATGTTACAAAACATAATGTTAAAAAAGTATGAAAGGATGTTCTAATACTATTTCAGGATTCGGGATGATGTTGCGATGACACAGCAACGTCGTTGCAAATCCCATGTGACCCAAAAACAAATGGATTCTAGTGGTTGAGACAGTTTTCAATCTCTTTAAAAGGAAGTACCTTCCGTTTTTTTTATGCTTTGGGTGTGGCTGCTATATTCACACTTTGGCATACAGACCATCAATTTTGTTTGTTTTTTGGTGTTTCAGTTTGTTTTTGCTTAACTCTAAAGAATGGCACCAGCTGCTGAAATAACTACAGGTGCTTCTGGATCAGAAAATCCTCTCCAGCAGGACATCAACTCATCTTCTGACGAAGACCTTCCTCCGAAGAAAGAAAGTATAGTGTGGAAATGTCTTTCCATCCCTTCTAGGCCAAAAAAAGTTTTTGAAAAAGTAAATGCACTGAAGGAAACATGCATGCAGTGTCACGTGGTACTAACAAGAAGTACTTTTGTGGTACTTCCAGCATGCAGAAGCATTTGCACACCGTCCACCCAAGACATATGACACGAGCAGAAAGGGAGCGTGATGTCAGTGAGAAACCAACAGCTGTCGCAGGAGATGTGCTTCAGTACTTTAATATTTTCAGAACCAACATCTGCTGAACAAAGCCGAGTATCTCAGTTTGCTTTGTTAGGCAAATTTTGTTTGCGGTGCAACAAAGAGCTTAGTATGGGAGAACAGTCGACACCTGCTCTTATAAAACACTGTGACACCCACAAGGGGAAAGATCCAGAACAACGCATCCCGAACCATGCCTACGTTGTTCATGTAAGCGAAACAACGCTTGCCTGAACAACGCAGGCCTTTTTCCCTGCCTTAACCACGCATGTGCTGAACAACACACATGCGTGGTTAAGGCAGAGAAAAAGGAAGATCCATCAGGAGAGAACGCAGTCAGGTAAGTGGGGCTGAGGCGGGGTTGGGGGTAATTTTTAGCAGTGGGGATGCGGATGAAGAGGTTGGGGTGGTTATGTTATTTTATTTCTTTTAATGGACAGGGGTGGGGGTCAGTACTATTGTTTTTTAGGGCAGGGATGGGGGTTGGGGTAATTTTGTATTTAGTGGGGTTTGGGGCTCTGGTTTTTAGGGGCGAGGGTCAGGGTAATTTTGTATTTAGTGCAGGTGGGGTGGTCAGGTTTTTAGGGGAGTGATGGGGGTCAGGGTAATTTTGTATTGGTGGTTGGGGTAATTATGTTTTTAGGGTGGGTGGGATGGGTTTTCAGGGGTGGGGGTCAGGGTAATTTTGTATTTAGGGTGGGTGGGGATTTAGGTTGTTAGGGGAGGGGTGGAGGGTTGGGGTAATTTTGTATTTAGGGCAGGTGAGGGGCAGGTTATTAGGGGTGGGGGTTGGGGATTGGGGTCGTTTCGTATTTAGGGTGGGGACAGGTTATTAGGGGTGTGGAGTTGGGGTGATTTTGTATTTAGGGCAGGTGGGGAGGCAGGTTATTAGGGGTGGAGGTGGGGGGTCAGGGTAATTTTGTATTTAGGGAAGGAGGCGGGTTTTTAGGGGTGGGCGTCTGGTAATTTTGTATTTAGAGTGGGTGGGGGGTCAGGTTTGTAGGGGCGGGGTTGGGGTAATTTTATATTCAGGGCAGGCGGGGGCCGGGTTTTTAGGGGCATGGGTGGGGGTGTCAGGGTAATTTAGTTTTTAGGGGGTTGGTAGTTTTATTTTTGAGGGTTGGGGTTCAGTTTTAGGGCTCAGGGTGGGTGGGGGGCATCGGGTCGTTTTTAAAGGTGGGGGTCAGGGTACTTTTGTTTTTAGGGATGGGGAGGGCTAATTTTGTTTTTAGGTGTTGGGTTGTTTATTTTTGGGGTGGGGTTCGGTTTTAGGGTTCAGGGTTGGTGTGGGGTATTGGGGTAATTTTTAAGGGTGGCTGGGTCAGGATAATTCTGTTTTTAGGGTGGGGGGTGGCATGCAACAACCCCGCATGCCGTTTCCACACAGGCCGTTGCTAGGCATGCCTTTACAATGAAAAATCACTGTAAAGGCATGTGTGGTAAAGGCATGCATGGAAGCCGCATGCGTAGTTCCCTCATACAACCCACCCATAACTGTTCATTTTTTTGTACTGTGTTTTTTAGTTAATACAATATGTTTTAGTCTTTTTGTTCTGAAGGCAGTGATCTCCCGTTTTTCTATTGAAAAAACAAACAAAAAAACCCAAAAAAATAAACCAAATTGTCAGAAAGAAACAAAAAAGCCAACCCTCCCCCCCACAAAAAAAATTGGTTCTATTTGGAGCCGGCTATTCTGGTTGAAAAAAGAGAAACTATATGTCATATGTGTGTTTGTTAAAATGTGGACTTTTTTTTGAGTGAGAGTTTGTTTAACCCCATAAGGGCGGCGTTGGCCACTGGCCGACGCCCGCACTACCTCCCTGGTGCGGGTCACGACCACTGGCCGACAACAGGGGGGGGGGTAAAAATCTTCCGGTGCAATGCACCTCCATGGGAGACGCGAAACAACTTCCGCGTCTCCTCCCCACCCCCCTCCCGCCCCTCTGTGATGTCAGCGCGCTAAGGTCACATTTTCCCCACCAGAGCAACAAGAGAAACAGGTAAGCACTCTCTCCCTACTGTGGTGTGGAAAAAAGGCCAAAACGTCCTCCCCAGATGCCAGGGAGGCATCCATGGAAAAGGTAGAGTCTCCCCTTTCCATCGATGCCTTCCTGGCACTGTTTCCTGGCCATGGATCGCAGCGCGGCTGCGATCCATGGCCAGGAAACGTCCCTAGGCACCAGGGATCTTGTTTGGGGGGGTCGGCCCCCGTGTAAATGGGCCGGCCCCCTGCCCCCGTGGGGGCATAAATAAAAAAATAAATATGTTGGGGATGTTTTGGGGGGCGAACGCGCCCCCCAGATTAAAAAAAAATAAAAATAAATAAATAATGGCGGGGTCGACCCTCCGAACACCGGGCCGACCCCTGGGGCAATAATTAGTTGTAGTTTTCCCTGGGGTGCGATCAGGCTCCCCCAGGGAATATTAAAATAAAAAACATAGAAAATGTTGGGGGTCAGTCCTTAGGCTGACCCCCGATGGGGCAATTTTTTTTTTTTTGTACATATGTGCTTTGCCAAGGGAAATATATATATATATATATATATGACAAATCTATATAGATGTGTGTATGTATGTGTATATATATATATATATATATATATATATATATATATATATATATATATAAAAGTCCACACTTCCTCCAAATATTTAGAGAATACTCGGACACCAAAGCGTGATCCAAATGTCTTCACTAAGCCAATGCCTTCACACAACACGCTTCGCGTTGTGTGAAGGCATTCGCTTAGTTTCCACAATTGGCCCCCCAGGGAAACCACACATATATAAAAGTGATATATATAAATATATTTATCTGTCTTTTGTCTAGTGGCAGTTTTGATGACATAAAATAGCGCAGATGGTTTATTGTCCTGCTGCAAAGGATATACATTTATATGTATTTAGCTGACTGTCGCACTGGGTGCCACCAGCGCTAAAGGCTGTGATGATAGGTATGTGGTAAGGTGAAGTAATACTATCTTTTTAGTTTTTTTCACTGTCTTCAGAGAATCTGCCGAATTGGAGAAGAAGCGAAGGTAAGGTGACAACATTTCCTATTGGACACATCAAACATACCCAGGAGCAATTTTGTGACTCTATCTGCCTTCTACGTAGGCTAGTACTCTAGAGGGACAGTTTAGCCAGTAGCAGAGATGGCGTCTCGTTGGATGACTGCTGCTCAACCCCTAACTCGGGTTATAGAGGACAGCTCTGATGTAGGATCAGAGACTGAAACAGCAGATACTGAGACAGCATCTGAGGGAGAGGACAATGGGGTAGAATTTGGGAGTGATTTTTCAGTCAGCGGAGTCCCATCTGACGACACCTCTTCCAGTGATTCTGAAGGAGATGATGATGAAAGCCGTGCTGTCCCTTCGCAAGCACAGTCTGTGCAGCGGGACAACATCGGGTTAGTCGAACCCAGAGAGCAGGAGCATGCGGCCACAAGCACAGAGAGAGTGCTCTCTTGGCAGCCCCCCTGTTTAGTTCAGCCCCAAATTCCACCTTTTACTGGTGATGCTGGATGTAAAGTCGATACAGCTAGCTTTTTGCCAGTCGACTACGTCCATCTATTTTTGGATGTTGACTTCCTTCAGGAAATTGTGCAGCAAACAAATTTGTGTGCAGACCAATTTCTGAGGGAGCGTGGAGGCACCCTAGGGCCCCGTTCTAGGGCACGCCAGTGGACTCCCACTTCGCTGGCGGAGTTGAAGATATGTTTGGGCCTTACGCTCAAAATGGGGTTAGTGCAGAAACACACCTTGCAGTCCTACTGGACGACTCGCACGGTTTGGGTAACCCCCATCTTCGCACCATACATGAGCAGAGATAGTTTTTTGCTACTGCAGCGCATGCTGCATTTCAATGACAATTCTGCTGCATTGCCCCGGGACCATCCAGACCATGACAGGTGGTCAAAATTCGGCCTGTTGTGGAACATTTGTCTGCCAGGTTTCCAGAGATCTATACTCCTGGAAAGAATACAGCAGTTGATGAGTCCTTGATCCTGTACAAAGGACGGCTGCTTTTCAGACAGTACATTGCAAGCAAAAGAGCTCGCTATGGCATAAAGCTGTACATGCTGTGTGAGAGCTCTTCTGTCTATGTGTACAGCTTGAGAGTGTATACAGGGAAGGACTCTACCCTAAACCCTGTAGGTTGCCCTCCCGCGTTAGGGTTCACAGGTAAGATTCTATGGGAACTTGTCCAACCACTTCTTCACAAAGGTTATAACCTTTATGTGGACAATTTCTATACAGGAGTAGAGCTGTTCAGTGAGCTCTACAAAGCTGGCACTGTGGCCTGCGGTACAGTTCGTTGTAACCGCAAAGGATTCCCGCAGGAGCTTGTTTGCAAGAAGCTCCAGAAATCCCAGAGTACTGCATTGTGTTCTAATGAACTGCTCACAGTCAAGTTCTTAGACAGGCGTGATGTATACGTGCTCACTACAATTCATGATGAGAGCACTTCTCCCATCACGGTTTGAGGTCAGATGGCCGAAGTCCACAAGCCCATCTGTATACTTGATTACAATAAGTACATGGGCGGAGTGGACAAGAACGACCAGGTTCTTCAACCATACAATGTGTGTCGTAAAACTCGCACTTGGTACAAGAAACTGTTTACCCACCTGATTCAGATGGCAACATATAATGCGTATGTTGTTTACCGTCAGACAACCACAGGAAGACTCATGCCTTTCCTTGACTTCCAGTTGTCTGTAATTGAAAGCCTCACTGCTGTTACAGAAGCAGCAGCAGCCTCCACCTCATATGTTCTGGAGGATGTGGCAAGGCTGCAGTAGCAACACTTTGCTGATCGCATTCCTAAAACACCCAAAAAGGATCGTCCATGTTGTTGCTGTAAAGTGTGCTCGAAGCATGAAAAGCGGCAGGAGAGTCGGTATTACTGTCCCCAGTGTCCATCACAACCAGGCCTCTGTATCCCTACTTGCTTTACGTTGTGGCATTTCCTGTCGCGGGCGCTAGGCCTACCCACACAAGTGATGTATAATTTTTAGTGGGAGACTTGGGGAACGCTGGGTGGAAGGAAATTTGTGGCTCCTCTCAGATTCCAGAACTTTCTGTCACTGAAATGTGAGGAAAACGTGTTTCTTTAGCCAAATTTTGAGGTTTGCAAAGGATTCTGGGTAACAGAACCTGGTCAGAGCCCCAGAAGTCACCCCATCTTGGATTCCCTTAGGTCTCTAGTTTTCAAAAATGCACAGGTTTGGTAGGTTTCTTTGGGAAAATGTGATGTGTCCACGGTGTGTTTTGGGGCATTTCCTGTCGCAGGCGCTAGGACTACCCACACAAGTGAGGTATCATTTTTATCGGGAGACTTGGGGAAACGCTGGGGGGAAGGAAATTTGTGGCTCCTCTCAGATTCCAGAACTCTCTGTCACCAAAATGTGAGGAAAATGTGTTTTTTTTAGCCAAATTTTGAGGTTTGCAAAGGATTCTGGGTAACAGAATCTGGTCAGAGCCCCACAAGTCACCCCATCTTGGATTCCCCTGGGTCTCTAATTTAAAAAAATGCACAGGTTTGGTAGGTTTGCCTAGGTGCCAGCTGAGCTAGAGGCCAAAATCCACAGGTAGGTACTTTGCAAAAAACACCTCTGTTTTTGTCAAAAAATTGGATGTGTCCACGTTGTGTTTTGGGGCATTTCCTGTCGCGGGCGCTAGGCCTACTCACACAAGTGAGGTATCATTTTTATTGGGAGACTTGGTGGAACGCTGGGTAGAAGGGAATTTGTGGCTCCTCTCAGATTCCAGAACTCTCTGTCACCGAAATGTGAGGAAAACTTGATTTTTTTAGCCAAATTTTGAGGTTTGCAAAGGATTCTGGGTAACAGAATCTGGTCAGAGCCCCACAAGTCACCCCATCTTGGATTCCCCTAGGTCTCTAGTTTTCAACAATGCACAGGTTTGGTAGGTTTCCCTAGGTGCCAGCTGAGCTAGAGGCCAAAATCTACAGGTAGGTACTTTGCAAAAAACACCTGTGTTCTGTCAAAAAATGGGATGTGTCCACGTTGTGTTTTGGGGTATCTCCTGTCACGGGCGCTAGGCCTACCCACACAAGTGAGGTATCATTTTTATCGGGATACTTGGGGAAACGCTGGGGGGAAGGAAATTTGTGGCTCATCTCAGATTCCAGAACTCTCTGTCACCGAAATGTGAGGAAAACGTGTTCTTTTAGCCAAATTTTGAGGTTTGCAAAGGATTCTGGATAAGAGAACCTGGTCAGAGCCCCAGAAGTCACCCCATCTTGGATTCCCTTAGGTCTCTAGTTTTAAAAAATGCACAGGTTTGGTAGGTTTCGTTGGGAAAATGTGATGTGTCCACGTTGTGTTTTGGGGCATTTCCTGTTGCAGGCGCTGGGACTACCCACACAAGTGAGGTACCATTTTTATCAGGAGACTTGGGGGAACATAGAATAGCAAAACAATTGTTATTACCCCTTGTCTTTCTCTAAATTTTTTCCTTCCAAATATAAGAGAATGTGCAAAAAAGACGTCTATTTGAGAAATGCCCTGCAATTCACATGCCAGTATGGGCACCCCAGAATTCAGAGATGTGCAAATAACCATTGCTCCTCAACACCTTATCTTGAGCCCATTTTGGAAATACAAAGGTTTTTTTGATACCTATTTTTCACTCTTCATATTTCAGCAAATGAATTGGTGTATTCCCAGTATAGAATGAAAACCAACTGCAGGGTGCAGCTCATTTATTGGCTCTGGGTACCTAGGGTTCTTGATGAACCTACAAGCCCTATGTATCCCCGCAACCAGAAGAGTCCAGCAGACATAACTATATATTGCTTTAAAAAATCTGACATCGCAGGAAAAAAATTACAGAGTAAAACATAAAGAAAAATGGCTGTTGTTTTCAGCTCAATTTCAATATTTTTTTATTTCAGCTGTTATTTTCTGTAGGAAAACCTTGTAGGATCTACACAAATGAACCTTTGCAGAATTCAGAATTTTGTTTATTTTTTTAAAATAGTTAGCTTTCTGGGATCCAGCATTGGTTTCACACCCATTTCTGTCACTAACTGGAAGGAGGCTGAAAGAACAAAAAATAGTAAAAATGGGGTATGTCTCAGAAAAATGGCAAATTTGTGTTGAAAAATGTGGTTTCCTGATTCAAGTCTGCCTTTTCTTGAAAGCTGGGAAGCTGGTGATTTTAGCACCGCAAACCCTTTGTTGATGCCATTTTCAGGGGAAAACCACAAGCCTTCTTCTGCAGCCCTTTTTTTCCAATAAAAAAAAAAAAAAACATTGCTCTATTTTGGCTAATTCCTTGGTCTCGTCCAGGGGAAAGCACAAACTCTGGGTACCTTTAGAATCCCTAGGATGTTGGCAAAAAAGGATGCAAATTTGGCATGGATAGCTTACGTGGACAAAAAGTTATGAAGGCCTAAGCGCGAACTACCCCAAATAGCCCAAAAAGGACTCAGCACTGGGGGGGGGCAACGGCCCAGCAGCTAAGAGGTTAATAGTAGGTAAATATATACATTATTATGTCTGTTATTGTGTATGCATTTGTGCCTGGGTGTATTAGTGTATGATCAATGTGTGTGAGTGTGTCAGAACATACATCAGTGTATGTTTCGGTGTGTCAGTGAATGCATCAGTGGGTGCCTAGGTGTGTAAATGTATACATCAGTATTTACCTGCTTGTGTCAGTGTATATATCAGTGTATGACTGAGTGTGTTAGTGTATACATCAGTGTGTCCCTGCCTGTACCAGTTTATGCATCAGTGTATGTCTAGGCTTGTCACAGTATGCATGAGTGTGTGCCTATGACGTTAGTGTATGTATGAGTGGGTGCCTGGGTGTGTCAGTGTAAGTGTCAGTGTGTGAATGGGCATGTCATTGTATTTATGAGTGTGTGCCTGGGTCTATTAGTGTATGCATGAATGTGTGCCTGGGTGTATTACTGTATGCATCAGTCTGCCCATGGCTGTTTCAGTGTATGCATCAGTGTGTGCTAGGGTGTGTTAGTGTAGGAATCAGTGTGTGACTGGGTGTGTCAGTATATGCATCATTGTGTGCCTCAATGTGTCAGCATATACAGCAGTGTGTGCTAGGATGTATCTGTGTATGCATTAGTGTGTGCCTTGGTGTGTCAATTATGCATGAGTGGGTGCCTGGGTTTGTTAGTGCATATATGAATGTGTGCTTGGGTGTGTAAATGTATGCATCAGTGTGTGCCTGGGTCTGTCAGTGTATGCGTCAGAGTGTGCCTGGGTGTGTCAGGAGGGAGGCAAGTCCGTCTGTACTCATCTGCCCTCAGACAGTTCTCAGTACCAGCTACTCTGCCAGTTTGGTGCCAGACTGCGGCTGGACACTTTCATATACCAGAGAGGCTCCACTTGCTTTGCGTCCCCATGGTAGGACTCATGCTTGTAATCTGTTTGACTCTTCAATAGCGGTAAGTTATCTGACTTGAACTGTCTGCTCCTTAACTCTTCTTCACCATAGTGCTAGCCCAGGTACTACCGAGATTTTGTCTCCACCCATAGCCATGTCTACTCATCACTGGCTCATTTGCACACTAATTAATGCCAGATTGCTAATTAAAAATAAGTTCAATTTTTTTGAATTCCTTCAAGCACATAATAGCGATCTCGCTCTCATTATGGAAGACTGGGCTGATGAGTCTTCGCGCCCTGACTTAGTACTAGCATCCCAAAAAGTTTACTCACTTTTTAAATTAGAAAGTGGAGTAGGGAGAGGCCCCGGTTCAGCATTATTTTATAGAAATCATCGAGCTGGCAGTTTTTCCCACTGCAGCACTCTCCAGGAAATACAAGGCATTGAACTGTACGATCATCCTTAACTATCATGCCTCCTCATGCCTATCATGCTCAATTTTTTTCTCTTTGAGAGAGAGCAATGTGTAGCCGTGGATGGTTTCTCTTTCAGCTCTTTCTCTCTGCCATGCAGCGTTCCTCAGGGCTCTTATTTAAGTCCTACCCTTTTGAATTTATATGGGATACCTTTAGCCACACCATTTGGGCTCTCTGTGATAAGTTACGTGGACGATACCCAGATCGTGGTCTCTGTTTCAGGTTACCAGCAAGAATCAGAGGGCAATTTTCTGAGTTGCATGCACCAGATCAGCCACTGGATGACCAACAACTGTTTAAAGTTAAATTCTGGAAAAGCTGAGGTTTTGCTTTTAGGCAGTAATACTTCCTTTTGGTCTCCTGATTGGTGGCCGCCAGACTTAGCAAACCTTCCTAGTCCTGTACCCAATGTAAAACACTTGGCAATTGTATTTGACAACTGTTAGACTTGGCATCGTTGGCAAGGTCTCCCCTAACTTTTTGCCTCTACTTCCCAGGTTGTTTATGTGTGCTGGACTCTTTTTGTTCCTATTTTATTTGTTCTGGACACTTTTACCACTGCTGACCAGTGCTAAAGTGTAAGTGTTCCCTGTATAAATTGTATGTGTACATTGGCTATCCATGATTGGCATTTATGATTTACTAGTGAGTCCCTAGAGGTGACCAGGACCTGTAAATCAAATGCTATTAGTGGGTCTGCAGCACTGGTTATGCCACCCACATTAGTAGCCCTGTAAACATGGCTCAGACCTCCCACTGCAGTGTCTGTGAGTGCAGTTTCAAACTGCCAATTGCCAGGCCTAAACCTTCCCTTTTTATATATGTAAGGCATCCCTAAAGTAGGCCCTAGGTAGCCCCATAGGCAGGGTGCGGTGTCTGTTAAAGGTGGGACATGCACTTATGTGTTTTACATGTCCTGACAGTGAAATACTGCTAAAATTAGTTTTTCACTGTTACAAGGCCTAGCTCTCTCAGTTGAACATAGGGGCTGCCTTTAAATATGATTAAAGTTCAGATTCCCTTTGGGAGCAGATAGAAATATGGAGTTTGGGGTCTCTGAAATCACATTCCAAAAATACATCTTTTAGAGAAGTTGGTTTTTTGATTGTGTGTTTGAAAAGGCCACTTTTAGAAAGTAGGCATTTTCTTCCTTGAACCATTCTGTGGCTCTGCTTGTTTGTGGATTCCCTGTCTGGGTCAGATTGACAGTTGGGCTGTTTGCACTTCTCCTCTAAACAGTGACACAAAGGGAGCTGGGACGTAGCCTGGATATCATGATGGGCCAGCTGGGCTGATGAGAGGAGATGGGAGGAGTGGTCACGTACACCTTAAAGGGCTGTGCCTGCCCTCACACAATGCAGTCTCCAACCTCCTGGTGTGTGTCTGTGACCTGGCCTGGGCAAGGCAAGATCTTGAGAACAACCGAGACTTTCCTTTGAAGTAGGCCTACTTCAAAGGCAGAAAGGGGTATAAGAAGAGCACCCACAACCCCTGAAAATCAGATTACATCTGAAACCAAGAGGAACCTCTGCCAAGGAGTAGAGCTGGAGAAGCTGGAGGAGGAGTACTGCCCCTTTGCCTGTGACTGTGCTTTGCTGTGTTGACCTGCAGTAGCTGCTTCTACCGAAGAGAGGACAAAGATTACATTTTTGGGACTTCCCACTGGTGAAGAATCCTGCCTGCCAAGTGGTGCCCTAACCTGTCTCTAGGCCTGTGAAAGGTGCGGCTGGTGGAAAGGGACAGAAATCCACGCAAAGACTGCAGTGCAGGGAAACTTTTGATGCACCACCTGCATTGCATTGCGGCTGGGAGATCGATGCAACGTGGCTGGATAAATGACGCGCAACACCCACAACAGCTGCTGTTAATGTTGCAAGCCACCACGCAGCGTGGTTTCTTGACACCGTGCAACTGGATTTCGACGCACCATCACTGGGTGTGGAAAATCAACGCACAGCCTGCCCGGACCTGAGGTGTCCATCCGAGTCAATGCATCGCTCTCTTGCGGGAAAGAAGAAACGATGCACGTCGACCTGACCGGAAGAGGAACGCTGAATGCTCTCGCTTGCGAGTGAGAAATCGATGCATCGCTGGCCTTTTCCAACACACACTCGCCCGTGTGGCTTTATTTTGATGCTACCCAGGTACTTTTGTACGCTAAAAACGTTCTCACTGTTCTCTAAAGGATTGAAGCCTCTTATTCTTTGAAAATTCCTAACGTGACTTCTGTATGCTGGATTTTTGTCATTTTGGTGTTGTTTTGTTAAGACAATTATTCCCTATTTTTCTAAACCTATGTTGTGTCATTTTGTAGTGTTGGAAAAAATAATTTACATAATGCTTCTGAAATTAATCCTACCTGCTCGTGCCAAGC
Source organism: Pleurodeles waltl (assembly GCF_031143425.1). Taxonomy (NCBI): domain Eukaryota; kingdom Metazoa; phylum Chordata; class Amphibia; order Caudata; family Salamandridae; genus Pleurodeles; species Pleurodeles waltl. The sequence continues at coordinate 871,229,160 of NC_090437.1, read as the reverse complement.
TACCAAGGTGGTGAGCGGGAGTTAATTGAGGGTGATTCTCCCTTACCCTGACTAGAGTGAGGGTCCTTGCTTGAACAGGGGGTAACCTGACTGCCAACCAAAGACCCCATTTCTAACAACAACAGTTTGGTATTTGATAAACAGACAAACACAGTAATTTAATCATCTTTGTTCATCCTTAAGATTCTGAGAAAGGTTCTTCCCTTTATTCCTTTAGATTTGAGGAAATTAGTTGTTACCACACTTCTTCTCTCAAAGCTTGACTACTGTAATGCCTTGTACGTTAATTGACAGAAGTGGTTACTGAATTAACTACAGATCCTGCAGAATGCCTCTGCTCAGCTCCTGCTAGGAATTCCCAAACATCATTCCACTTGCTAAACTTTAGCCCATCTGAACGGGCTTCCATTGCACAACCACGTTGACTTTAAGGCACCATGCATAGCTTTTAAAGTCTTGCATGTTCTAAGACCCAAATATCTAAAAGAGAAGTTTATCTGGTATGTCCCAGCCAGATCTTTGCAGTCCTTTTTGGCCAATAATCTGGTTGTCCTTAAATTTAAGAGAGCCATCTGAGGAGGAAAACACTTCATCCATTGCACCACTAGGTGGTGGAACTCTCTGCCAGTGCATTTGAAGAAATGTACCTCACTACAATCTTTTAGGAAAAGCTCTAATCCTGGCTTTCTAATCTTTAAACTGGTGTGATCTTGTTTTTTATATTTTCTTCTGTTCTCTGTTTAGTGCCATGACGCCTCTGAGCACATGCCCACATTATAAAATGTTTATTCATTTCATTTCAGTGCCTGCCTGGGTTTGTTAGTATATGTATGAATGTGTGCTTGGGTGTTCAAATTAAGTCATCAGTTTGTGTCTAGGTGTGTCAGCGTGTGACTGGGTATGTCAGTATGTGCACAAGCGTATGTCTGGGTGTGTTAGTGTGTGCATGTGTGTTTATCTGGGTGTGTTATTGTATGCATGAATATGTGCCTAATGTGTTTTAGTGTATAGATTAGTGTGTGCCTGGGTGTAGGAGTGTATGTTTCAGTGTGTTCCTGGCTGTGTTAGTGTATTGATGAGTGTGTGTTGGGGTGTATAAATCTATGTACCAGTGTGTGCCAGATTGTGTTAGTGTATACATGAGTGTATGCCTGGGTTTGTTAGTATATGCGTCAGAGTGTGAATGGTATGTTAGTGTATGTATCAGTGTGTTCCTTGGTCTGTTAGTGTATACATACATGTTTACCAGGTTGTGTTCCTTTATGCATGTGTGTATCTGGGTGTGTTACTGTATGCATGAGTGTGTGCCTGGGTGTGTGAGTGTATGTATCAGTGAATGCCTGGCTGTGTTACTGTATAGATCAATGTGTGCCTGGGTGTATAAGTGTATGTATCAGTGTGTGCTTCGATGTATTAGTGTATGCATGAGTGTGTGCTTGGGTGTGTTAGTGTATGCATCAGTGTGTGCATGGGTGTATGAGTGTATGTATCAGTGTGTGCCTGCTTATTCTAGAGTATGGATAGGTGTGTGCCAATTTGTGCTAGTGTATGCATGACTGTATGCCTGAGGATGTTAGTGTATGCATCAGTGTTTGCCTGGGTGTGTGAATGTATGTATCAGTGGGTTCATGGGATTGGTAGAGTATGGATGAGCATGTGCCAGGTTGCATTAGTGTATGCATGAGTGTCTGCCTGGGAGTGTTAGTGTAAGCATGAGAGTGTGCCTGAGTGTTTGAGTGTAGAGGCCTGATTTAGAGTTTTGTGGAGGGGTTTACTCCATCACAAACATGATGGATATCTGGCCCGCCATATTGCGAATCCATTTTGTTCTATGGAGATCATAATATGGTGGATGGAATATCTGTTATGCTTGTGACAGTGCAACCCGTCCTCCAAACTCTAAATCAGGTCCCATGTATCAGTGTGTGCCTGGGTGTACTACTATATGCATACGTATGAATCAGGTTGTGTTAGTGTGTGCATGAGTGTGTATCTGGGTGTGCTAGTGCGTGCATGAGTGTCTGGCTGGTTGTGTTAGTGTATGCATCAGTGTGTACCTGGGTCTGTTATTGGATAACTTAGTGTTTGGCTAGGATTATCAGTTTCTGCATTCACATTTGCCTCAGTGTGACAGTGTATGCATCATTATGTGCCTGGCTGTGTTATTCAATACATAAGTAATTGAGAGTGTGTGTCAGTGTCTACATTGGTATGAATCTGGATGTCTCAGTGAATCTATCAATGTGTGCCTGGGTGTGTGACTGCCTGCATCAGTGTATATTTGGGTCTGTAAGTGTCTGGATTGGTGTATTTGTGGATGTGTCAGTGTGCCCATCAATGGCCTGTGTGTGTCACTTAATGCATGGGTGTGTGCTTGAACGTATCATTGCAAGCATTATTATTTGGCTGTGTGTTTTAATGTATGTGTCAGTGCAATGCTGGCTGTATTAGCACATGAATGAGTGTGTTTCTAGTTGTGTCACTGCCTGCAGCAGTGTATGGCAAAGTGTGCCAGTGTCAGCTTGATTTAACACAATGTTGTATCAGTATATGGAATAGTGTATATCTGGGTGTGTAAATGTCTGCTTTAGTGTATTCCTGGGTGTGTCAGAGTCTACATCAATGTGTGCCTGGGTGTGTTAATGCATTAGTGTGTACCTGGCTGTATCAGTGTACATACCAATGTCTCTGAATGGTCTCTGAATTGAAAAAGATATAATTAGCTATATTTCTGCATTAAATAGATCAATTAATCTGTGTAAAAAACATACATAGAAGTTAAAGTTTCATAATATAAATGCATCTATTAAAAGTTCACAATCTGTAATAAAGAAGCTATTATTTATATTAACACAACACAATAACACAACCAATTTATATAATTGTAGAGCAATTATACATATTATTTAAGCATCTCATATTCATGTGGTCACTGTTCTCAGCTTCCATACTTTTACACCATAAATGAAGTATTTTATAGTTACTCATCACTGAACAGTGGGGGAAAAACAATCATTTAGACTGTAAAAAGAAACATAAGAGCAAATTATGTTACTTTAAATTAACATTACTATGCGTCACACTCACTACAAATAATGACCTGTTTTATCTATACTTATTAAGTAATGTAATAGATGTAAGCTTTAATGCAAGTATTTTTCCATATTAAGATTGTTATAATACAATTACTATATATAGAGGATACCAGTAGATGTAAAGCTTTATAAAGACATTACCCTTTGTTAGGGAACATGATGTCACAGAGGCGGTCATTCCTAGATTGGCGGGCGGCGGTCGCCGCCCGCCAAGCGGGAACCGCCAGAAGACCGTACCGCGGTCAAAAGACCGCGACGGTCATTCTGAGTTTCCCGCTGGAGCCGCCCGCCCGCCCAGCGGGAAACCCCCTTCCACGAGGATGCCGGCTCCGAATGGAGCCGGCGGAGTCGAAGGGGTGCGACGGGTGCAGTTGCACCCGTCGCGATTTTTAGTGTCTGCCATGCAGACACTGAAAATCTATGTGGGGCCAGTGCCCATGCCACTGGCATGGGCACTGCAGGGGCCCCCAGGGGCCCCACGACACCCGTTCCCGCCAGCCAGGTTCTGGCGGTGAAAACCGCCAGAACCAGGCTGCGGGAAGGGGGTCGGAATCCCCATGCTGCCGTGGAGGATTCCCTGGGGCAGCGGGAAGCCGGCGGTTGAAACCGCCGGCTTCCCTTTTCTGACCGCAGCTTTACTGCCGTGGTCAGAATGCCCCGGAAGCACCGCCAGCCTGTTGGCGGTGCTTCCTCCGTCACCTACCCTGGTGGTCATAGACCGCCAGGGTAGGAATGACCCCCAGAATTTGGTAATCCGTCAACAATGAGTAGAGTATAATCTTGTTATAATTGTAATTTTTTTTAGTACTTTTGCAGCAGTTTTTGAAACATCTGTTTGATTGTGACTGTCTTCTTATTACATTCTGTCCATCCAGTTTTACTTTTTAAAAACAAGTTGAATATCCACCAATATATTTATTTTTAAGAACTTTAGCAGTGTTTCTTTCTTTGTAAAATAGTTGTTCGTTCTCATTTATAGTTTGTGATCTGTGTTTCTTATTTAGTGGTATCTTTGTTGCTTTATTTTAGGAGTAAGTGCATTTCAATAACTGGAATCGTATATGTAGACATCACCTTTGGTAGGTCGTGCGATGTCTTAACTTGTAATATTAGAACTCCCAGAAATGTATTATTCCATGCTTTTAAGTAACAATTCTATTTAGTATTTTGGTTCAAGAAAGGGAAGAAAGGAATTTGGCAGTTTATAAGGTAATCTCTTCTTGAATGTAAGTTTGCTATTGTAACGCAATGTCCATCCAGTTGTATTTTTAAGTAGATGGTGTAGTGCCAGATGTAATACTTAGTCCTTCATGAAAAATTATATAGCTATATATTTTACCAGAAATAAACATTTGTCCAGCTTTAAAATTGGCAATTTATGTTTCTAATTTTGTTTTACTGCTGTGCATTGCTGTAGCATTAAAATGATATATTTGCCAGTTCTTGTTATAGTCAAAGTTGATAGAATTTCTGAGTTACATTTTGTGCATGTATCATTCTGAGATGCATCTTTAAACAATTTGTCAAAACTGACAGTCTGGCAGACTTAAGTTGATAAAACTTTCAGAAATAATTTCTGTTTTTGATTAAAAATGACAGTAATCACAGTCATGTTACCACGAGTGACTAAGTCCAAATAGGCTGTTAATAGGTGCCATCTCTTCTTCTAAAATACAAAGTATGACCATCAAGAAGAAGGGGTTTGACATTCGAGATGTTACTGTTATTATTTGAAGACTTTTGTTTCGATAATATTCTAGGCTTTTCATAAACTGTCCTAAGTGAGGAGTGACAAACTTGAATCAGCAGTTTCTTTGCTGTCATCACACTCTATGAGCTACAAACCAAAGTTCTAACCTTGACAATGCTACATATGACATACCTTCCTTGAAAACGGTACTACCAATGTTAATAAATGCTGCATCTAAATTTAAATCTTGAGATTTATGGATTGTTACAGGATATGAGAAAGACACTGGGAACTGTTTCCTTCATACATACAAGTATTTTACAAGCAAGAAGTGTGCACCAGATCTTGCTACATGCTTTACACCTTCAAGTTGATCTAACTTAACATCTAGGTATTGAACCTTGTTTCTGTTTGGATGCAAAATTAAATCAATTATTTTACCCATAACTACATCAACTATTCCTTCCTAAATGTTTAAAAATCATTGAAAAATTATCCTAAAATTGTACAGACATATAAACACTTTTCTAATCCGGCAGTTTTGGAAACAGACTTCTCCAAAGAATCCAGTTTTGATTGTAGTTTTTCAGACAATACTATTGTCACTCCTTGGTGTTCCAATTTATCAATTGCTGTGAGATCCAATATTTGTTATTTCACCAGTTGTAGCAATGGTTCAATAAAAAAGGTACATTCTTGAAGAGTAGGTATTAGATACACAATGGATTTTTGTTGTTGAATATAGTCAAACATTAGGTGTGCTGCATAACTTTTTGAAGGAAATATGTTATTTATAAGCAGAGTTGCAAGCAACGTTTTCCTTCATTTGACAGCACTCCTACTCTAAAATCCTTCATAATATTTCCATATTGCATAGCACATGCTTGAAAAAAAATTCTCATTTTTTCTTTGTATTGGAAATTCAATACTTCCTAAAGAATTTCAAGTTTCTTGCAATAAATCACCAAAGAAATATTACATGCTTTCCTCCAAAATGTACATCATACTCTGTCTTTAGTATCTGATGCATTCTTAAACGGACAAAGGTGAGCATTGAGTTCAGACCATGCTCTCCTCATTGAGAATTAAAAGTTTACATTCATTCATAACTCTGGAAACTTTGTGACAAGCTTCACCAGATAACTTTTGGTACTCCTGTGTATTATTGTATTCAAGAGGTAGCATAGGTAGACAATGCAAGGTAATTCCTTTGATGTTGTGTGCAGCTAATCCAGTAGGTGCTCTTACTACACATGGCAAAATAGAGTATGCATTCCTCTGTAGATAGGTTGTAAGAATTTGGATTCAAAAGCTTTTCCTAGGGCCAGCTTGTCCACTGATATGCAATAGAATTGGCTTAAATGTTTAATATTTACATTGATTCCTTTCGTGGAGGAATCCATGCTCTGTTATTTCTTTCACTTCTATATATGTTTCTTTCTGCTCATTATTTAGCTGTGCAACTAATTGTCCCAAGTCAACAGTTTCTTCTCTTTCTTGGTGCATTGCTGTCTCCACCTCATCAATGGCTATGGCAGCTTCATTTCTGATTCTTGGCTGTTCAAGAGGATTGTGACTAAGAGTTCTGGCACTCTGGCTGCTTTGTGAACTATTCATTGTTTTCTCAGTCATAATTGCTTCCTTTTGTTCAATTTCTTCATTTAACATTTCCAGGTAGCTGTGAAAGATTGCACACTCAATGCTGTCTTTTAGAGCATTAAAAGAGTCTTCGTAGTAGTCATATTGACTTAGTAACTCTGCTTCATGAAGCTAAAGCTTAATTAGCTAAAGAAGTGTTAAGTAGAAAAACTATTTTTTCGCAGCAGCTTAACAACTAAGATTTCTGTGGTTTATTAAATTACCTTCTGCATGTTGAACCAAACAAATGCCACAACCAACTACAGCATATTTCCCTTCATCAAAATTTTCTGTCACATTGTTTCTGTACCTATAGTGTTGCCGAATTTCTTAAAGACACATATTTTTGACGTGTGGACTTCTTCTTGGAGAGTAGGTATCCAACATATTTGTTTTTACAATATCTGTACTCTCTGGATCAAACTCTGCTAGGCACTAAGGCACTAGGGGCATATTTATACTCTGTTTGCACCGAATTAGCGTCATGTTTTCAGACTCTAATGCGGTGCAAATCTAACTCCATATTTATACTTTGGCACTAGACCCGTCTAGTGCCATATTTATGGAGTTAAAGTCATTTCTTGGACCTGGAAACCTACCTTGCCTTAATGAGATGCAAGGTAGGCGTTCCTGTGAAAAAATTACTCTATGGCCTTAAGGCCATATTTATACTCCCGTGCAAAAATGCCTGGGTCAAGGCAGGCGTTAGGGAACCTGTGGGCCTATTTCCATGGTGGTACACCATGGAATAAGCCCCCAGGTGCCCACCCCAGGCCCCAGGGACATCCACACCAGAGGGACTGCGGAGGATGGGGGACCCCATCCCAGGTAAGTACAGGTAAGTACAGGTAGGTATTTAATTTTATTTTTTAAAGTGCCACATGGCACAGGGTGCAATAACCATGCCCACAGGACCCTTGTCCCCTGTGCTGGCCATTGCGGTGGTGGCCATGACTCCTGTCTTTTCTGAGACAGGAGTCTTGTGGTATGGATGGTTTTTCATCAGAAAATGACTCTAGGCATGTTAGAATAATTTTTTTGACTCTAACCTGCCTAACGTCATTTTTTGGTGCATAACCCCCTTCTTCCAAACCATCAGCTGCACCAGACTAATGTAATTTTTTTTAAAGTTAGCCTACCCTTTGCACCGGCTTGCACCATTCCATAAATATGGCGCCCGGCTGGTGCACAGAAATGGTGCAAGCCGGTGCTAAACTTTTTGTTGAAAAACTGCGTTAGTGCATAAATCAGGGCCTAAATCTCTGGGAAAGCATTCAAAACTGTTATGCATGTTGGCAAGGCCTATACTTTGAGTACAAGCTAGCTGAACTCAACATATCACAGCGCTCTAAGGAATTTATCTTCCTATGCGAAAGCATTTTCAAGCTATAGCTGTACAATTTCTTGGTTAGAGATTATTCTGTAGAAATCTCCTCCCACACTTCCTTCATCTCTAATTTTGTGATGTACAAAGTAACATAGCAAGCAACAGCAGTGGAGTTTTCTGAAACAAACCATATGTCCATATTTACATTCCATAATTTCAGAATGACTGTATTATAATCATCAATACACTTGGAGGCCTCTGATCTTCTGAGATCATATGTATTTTGGGGGATTTTTGGGGCAGTGTATACCTCACTGCAGATAAAATGCAGTTCACTCTTCCTTTGGAAATGATTGGCCTCATTATGAGTTTGGTGGGTGGCGGAGGCCGCCAGCCAAACTCATAACTCCACTAAACAGCCATTGCGGGCTAATCCCAGCCGGCTCTACTTTGAGTTTCCCACTGGGCGGGTGGGGGGAATCAGTGATTCCGCCCACCGGCCCAGCGGGAAACAGGGCCGTAACATTGCAGCTGGCTCAAAGGCAAGCCAGCTGCAATGTGGTGGTGCGGCGGGTGCAGCAGTACCCGTTGTACATTCCACTGCCCAAAATTCGGGCAGTAGAATGCACGATGGGGCAATGCATGGGGACCCCACTCTGCCCTGCCAAGTGCATGGGCAGTGCAGGGTCCCCCAGAGGTCCCCGACACTCCCATTCTACCAGCCTTTCAATGGCAGTGTAAACCGCTATGGACAGCCTGGTGGGTGGAACTCGTAATACCGAGGGCAGCACTGCTTGCAACATTGTCCTGGCGGATTGCAACTGCCGGGACTGCCAGGCCCGGCGGCAGCCTGGCAGTGTAGGCAGTCAGACCATGGCAGCTCCGCCACGGTCATAATGTGGTAGTCGGACCGCCACAACCACGGCGGTCCGACTGCCACCGTGAGTCTGGCAGTAAGACTCATAATGAGGCTCAATATGTCTTGGAAATCCAAAACAATACCTTCTATAAAAATGTTCCTTTCTTTGCCAACAATACTTGCCACATCTATGTGTTTGGGAGCACGGAACCTGCTTTCTTAGGCCTTTTTCATCATTCTCATTTGGGATGGTGCATGTAACATACTGTTCTATGAAAGACAGTACACAGTCGTCAACGTCAGTTCCAAATGTTGGTGTATCCTTTATCCATAAGTGCATGTGTACATGAGGAGCACCTCTTACCTGGCATTCTTTACGCTAAAAGAAATCTGTATCTTCACCAGGAGAAGAATTTGTTTTATTGCATTTAAAAACCAGCATCACTTAAAACTTGTTATTAAAATACCTACACACAGGATACAAAGATCAAAGTTTTCCTGCTGTCTTCAAACTAATATCCTTAATGTTAGAGTTAGCTTCTCGTAGAAACTCAGGTAAATCATCCCATGCATACTCTGTGCAACTAAATGTGGCAAACCAAGTAGGCGCACCAAAGTTTTGCAGCATACACTTAAGTTCTCCATGATAACAATACCAATAATCGTTGGTACCAGGTTGACATGCCATCAAATTAATCAAGTTGTATTTGAGGGTTTCATGCTTACCATGTACTTTGCCAACAAACTCCCTTGCAGAGAGTTTTTTCAGATTATCTCCTGTCTTTAGAATATGTTTCACAGCATCAGACAGTCCTGACAAGTAACTCACAAATAATAGATGGAATATATAGGGAGCACACTGGAGAAACTCAGGGTCCTCTGAATATAGTATTGTTGACCTATATTGAGCCGCTGGTATTTGTACAGCTCATTCATTGTATCGGCCACCTACTCCAGGAGGAAATTGCTGTGGAAAACAGCAAGCATCTAAACTTTTTTCCCCCACACTTATTGGAGCTTCTTTGGATCAAGGTCAGCCCCATCAGCTTCTTTGGAATGAAGTGGATGGATACTATAGTGCTCATATATATCTTCTAACTTCTGTTTATTCACTTTTTTCTATTTGTTCACTTGAATTGTAATGATTCATCACTGATACAAGTTACATCTCCCCAAAACATTTTTTCTTTCAAGTATAATGTGACTTTTTTCACCATACTTATATCTACTAGCCCTTGCCATATTTTTTATTTTTGGTGGGCACACAATTTACTAGAATGATGAGTGGTTCATCAATATCTCTCTCAACACCCACAGTCTTAACATTATTTCAATATATAGAGGTAAGTAAACAACTATTCCTTTAAGTCTTTTCCGTAGCTCTGTTAGTGGTAGTTTCACTGTCTTCGGTTCAATTCAAACTATTGCTTGAATTGGACATATAATTTGAATGAGAATTGATTCACAAACATTTAATTGTTGAAATTCTACTGGGATCAAAATAAATTCTAATCTGTATGTATTCCTCTACCTGGCATTTTAACATCCCTAATTTATGATAACAATGTTTGTATATTATTTGCTTTGTGGCTAAATCAAAGTGTTCTTCTACAAATAGGTATGCACCAAATTCCTGCCACTCATCTTTGTTTTCTTCCTAACGTTTAGAAAATATAACTATTATGCGAGTTTGGCTTTGTAGTGAGTGTGGCAGCAACAAATATAAAAACACTCTGGTTTCTCTGAAGATACTGTGTTGAACTTGACTATGGCCCTCATTACAACATTGGTGGTAAAAGCCGCTTACCGCCGTGCAGAAGACATCCAAACACACCGCCGCGGCCGCGGATTTCCGCCACAGCTATTATGACCCACATTTCGGAATCAGCCAAAATTCAGACACCCACACAAGTCCGCCACACCAAAGGTAAGTGATAAACTGGCGAAAACAAAACCTCCACCGTCACGCCAACAGAAATACGCCCACACTATCACGACACACGAATCCACGCGGCGGTCTTTCAACCGCGGTATTCCATTGGCGGTACACACCGCCGCGCTCAAAATACACACACATTTACAAAACACTACCACATTGGACAAATCAAAATACACACACCTGAAACACATACACACACCACTCCCACACACCCATTACAATATAAAACACACACCCACATCACCCACAAACCCCCACGACAAAAAATTCCGAAAGAGGGCCACAGAGAGACAGCACCACCAAGAACAACAGCATCCACAGGCACACAACACCATCACCCACAGAACTTCCACGCACCTCACACAACACCCCACTACATATCAGCACACTTATCACCACACAATCCACCCCACACATCACCTACACAACCCCATGGCACAGCAAAGACACCCAGGTTCTCGGAGGAGGAGCTCAGGGTCATGGTGGAGAAAATCGTCCGTGTAGAGCCACAGCTATTCGGAGCACAGGTGCAGCACACCTCAATTGCAAGGAAGATGGAGCTATGGCGAAGAATAGTGGACAGGGTCAACGCAGTGGGACAGAAACCAAGAAATTGGGAGGACATCAGGAAGAGGTGGAACGACCTACGGGGGAAGGTGCGTTCCGTGGTCTCAAGACACCACCAGGCAGTTCAGCGGACTGGCGGCGGACCCCAACCTCCTCACCCACAACTAACAACATGGGAGGAGCAGGTTTTGGCGATTCTGCATCCTGAGGGCCTCGCAGGAGTATGTGGAGGAATGGACTCTGGTAAGACAAATCTTAATTATTACATCCCCCACCCTACCTGCATGCTATCACATACCCCCACCCTCACCCCCCGCACCCCAACTCCTCACATATGTCCCAGCATCACAAAGCACCCATCCCAACACCAAGCCCTGCATGCAACAACAAAGCATGGACACCCATCACTAAAGCATGCCCACTGCACATACCCATACAACCCCCTAAACCATGATCACACAAGGTCCCACACAGGAATGCAAGCACTGGGGTACACGGTCACCCACCCATTGCACACCATGACACACACAGATATAATAACCATCCTTTTATACCCCTGCAGGGCCCCTACCCAACGTCACCGGACAGGAGGGTCCACACATGTCCACAACACCAACAGAAGAGGCCCACAGTGATGACAGCACCTCTGTCCAAACTGGATCTAGATGACCAGCCCGGCCCATCGGGGACCTCGGGACAGTCGGTTCCCCCCACACTGGCACAGGCCATCACAGACCTTCCCCCCTCTGGAAACACCAGTACAGCACCCACCCAGCGGGCCCACACCCGTCCCCAGGACACGTCAATCAGCAGTGTGTCCACCACTACAGGGAAACCAGGATAACCCTCCACCCCAACAACAACAGGGACCTGGGGACAGTGGTAGTGGGCAGACGGTCTAGGGGACGGAGGCCCAGAAACACAGGGGAACTGGGAGAGCTGCTGTGCGACAGGGGGCGGACAGGCCAAGGGAACCCACTCTCCACGAGGCCCTCTCCTCCATCATGGGAGCATACCACCACTCCCAGGAGACGATGGCAAAGGTACTGGCCAAGTTTCAGGAGACCTAGCGCCTGCAGGAGGAACAGTATATGGGCTTCAGGGAGGAACTCAGAACCATCAGCTCCACCCTAGGCACCATCGTAGGGGTACTGAAGGAACTACTCAACACCAGGAGGGACACTGTGGCACTACAAGGGGCCCCTGACACTAGCATGGACGATGAACTGCCCACCACCTCCGCGGGCGCTAGTGGACAGGACGCCCCACCACAGGACCACCACACCAGCACCCCACCCCCTGCAGAGGGAGAACCACCCTGCAAACGGTCCCTGAGATCCAGGACAAAGACAGAGCACGATGCCAAGACCCCCGCCAAGAAATGAGACCACCCTGATTGTCATCTACTGTCCCACTTTGTAACCCTGTCCATCCTTAAACTGCCCCAGCTCCACTTCCTATGCCCATTTGGGCAATGCACCTGTGAGACTAATAGACTGGAAAAAACAATCTGGAGTCTGTTTGTGATTTCGAAATAGTGTATTAGCAATTACAGTGACAAAATGCTCTTTCAATTGTAATGTCAACATACCTATGTCACACAGCTCTAGTCCATGAGGAATCAATGCAGATGTCACACAGTGGGACCCACATCTGTAAAATCGTAGGGGAAAGTGACAACTCAGTGACCATACACTGGGTGAAAATGACAGACAGTAGAGAGGTAGTAGCGTTAAAGTACATGTAGTAGGCAGGTCTGTACTCTTACCTGTGTCTCACTGGAAATATTGCTGGATCACTGAGTCCCTGTTGATCATGTCTTCTTCCTCTGCTTCCTCGTCTTCACTATCCACAGGCTCCACAGCTGCAACAACACCGCCATCTGGACCATCCTCCTGCAGAAAAGGCACCTGTCGTTGCAATGCCAAGTTATGAAGCATACAGCAGGCCACGATGATCTAGCACACCTTCTTTGGTGAGTAGAATAGGGATCCACCTGTCATATGGAGGCACCGGAACCTGGCTTTCAGGAGGCCGAAGGTCCGCTCGATCACCCTCCTAGTTCGCCCATGGGCCTCATTGTAGCGTTCCGCTGCCCTTGTCCTGGGATTCCTCACTGGGGTCAGTAGCCATGACAGGTTGGGGTAACCAGAGTCACCTGCAAATGGCGAGGGACAACTGTTAGACACACACTAACCTGTAGGGTAACCCCAGACCCAGACAAACATTCCCACTGACTTCCCTCCAGATGCTCACCTAATAGCCACACACGGTGCCTCTGGAGTTGACCCATCACATAAGGGATGCTGCTATTCCGCAGGATGTAGGCGTCATGCACTGAGCCTGGGTACTTGGCATTCACATGGGAAATGTACTGGTCTGCCAAACATATCATCTGTACATTCATAAAATGATAACTCTTCCGGTTTCTGTACACATGTTCACTACTGTTGGGGGGGGACCAAACCCACATGGGTCCCATCAATGGCACCTATGATGTTGGGGATATGTCCCAGGGCATAGAAATCACCTTTCACTGTAGGCAAATCCTCCACCTGAGGGAAAACGATGTAGCTCCGCATGTGTTTCAGAAGGGCAGACAACACACAGGACAATACGTTGGAAAACATAGGCTGGGACATCCCTGATGCTATGGCCACTGTTGTTTGAAATGACCCACTTGCAAGGAAATGGAGCACTGACAGCACCTGCACTTGAAGGCGGATTCCTGTGGGATGGCGGATTGCTGACATCAGGTCTGGCTTCAACTGGGTACACAGTTCCTGGATTGTGGCACGGTCAAGCCTGTATGTGATTATGACATGTCGCTCCTCCATTGTCGACAGGTCCACCAACGGTCGGTACACCGGAGGATGCCGCCATCTCCTCACATGTCCCAGCGGACGGTGCCTATGAAGGACAACAACGAGCACAGAGTCAAACAACTCACAGTTTACCCAGAAAACCAATCATACACAAAAGTTGGCCATCTTTTACGGCAGTGAGTGCTCCGTCTGTGGTAGACCCCCAGGGTCCGGACGTCCTTGGCGATGGCACGCCAAATATCTTTTTTCTGGTGGGCGCTGACCTACATTAAATGTACAGGGGAAAAACAGAAGTTATTACCAACAGCACAGTCAAAGTGATTGGCCCCCATCCCTACCCTTGTCATGTGGCACATGCATTCACCGTCTTTCATGCACGCAGCACTCTCCCCCCTTCCTTCTTACATCCAGCACTCTCCACACAGGCCTAGCCCATACAACATGCTCCCTGTGTACATACCTGTTTGTCTGGAGGACCGTAGAGTAGCGTGTACTGGGGGAGGACCCCATCCACGAGCTTCTCCAACTCCTCCGATGTGAAGGCGAGACTTGAGAGACTGTGGCTTTGCACTCCCCAGGATTGAACAGTGGACAAACCACCCACTGTAGAGACTTGTGAGACTGTGGCTTTGCACTCCCCAGGATTGAACAGTGGGCAAACCACCCACTGTAGAGACTTGTGAGACTGTGGCTTTGCACTCCCCAGGATTGAACAGTGGGCATGTGGCCCCCTCGTGGATTTGTCATCGTGCACTCAAGCGGCTGAGGTGCCCCCCCTTTCCCTCCCCCTGAAGTGCCTATTTAGTTGCTCTCTGATGCCCCAGCAGTGTTCTCTCCGTCATGGTCAGGGATCTTGTGTGGGCCTCGGCCATACCGTGTGGTCCCAGTGTTCCACGGACTTTCTTAGCGCACTACCTGGACTACTATGCTTGGTACATATTATGTACATCGTGTATATATATATTTCTGCCTACTTGCTTTTAATATATTACAATGGTTACACTCATTTTCTATTGTCTTTGCATTCTTCCGGAGGGTTTGGGGGGTGTAACTGTGATGTATTGATATGCATTAGTGTGTGTATCGTAGTGGGTGAGGGTGGGGGTGGGGGTGTTGCGTGTGTGTGTCCCTGTTTTTTGCTTCCCCTGTGTCGTAGGTGCAGTACTCACCGTGGTCTTCGCCGCCGGCGTTCGTGCTCCTGGTCGAGGAGCAGGAAGACTATTGCAGGGAGAATTTGGAGTTCCGGGTCCATGGCGTCCTCGTTCCTCGTGGAGTGTGTAGAGGTGAGCGATTTTCCCTTCGGGATTCCTGTTTCCGCCGTGTTTTTATCCGTGGTGAATCCTCCCCGGAAAAGGTGGCAGATTGGCCTGTCATAATAGTGTGAGCGGTACATTGTCTCCCGCCTGCCTGTTGGCGGTGACCGCCAAGCTGTTTGTTTGTACCGCCGTGGTGGTCTGAGTGTTAAAGTGGCTGTCTTTGTTGGAGGTTTCCGCCACGGTTGTAATTCCAATTGTTTTACCGCCGGCCTGTTGGCGGTCTTACCGCCGCTTTAACACTGACCGCCAGGGTTGTAATGACCACATATGTCTTATGCACATTTTTCTATACTAATCTCTTTATTCTGTTGCTCTACACCTGCAGTCATTACCTCCTCATTTTCCCTACACTCCTCTTCAGGAACAAAGAAACTAAACTGAACATCCTCTCAAACTTTATCTGCCACAGTACCATGCAATGGAGCTCTATTCCGCTGTCCTAAACATAAAGCTGGAGTTTTTACATAGTATACTGACTAAATTTTGCTTTTTTAAATGATGCACAGCCAACATTCTGAAGTGATGAAAATTTAGACTTCAGCATTAAAATTCTCTTAGGAAAGTTCTTAATTTATCCATTGATTCCTGACAGGACAGTGCAAATACTACTGCACTTCCACTTGAACACAGGGGCCTGTCTATGTCTTCCTTGTACCTATTGAGTTATCACTTCCTCTACATTCCTCACAACTATCTCTTCTTTTTCTATGGGATTACTATCTTTTACCTCATAGCAACAACCAGTTATGTCAACTGCATGAACTAATGTATTCTTTTGTAAGTAGTTATCTTCATTGAAAAACGGTTCTGTACTACATGTGTGCATCCATTCAACTTTAAACATTTCAAACAAATGACTTTTGTTATTAAGCCTTTTCCTTAATGTTATTTTTTTCATGCACAATACTCTTTTGTCTAGTGTCTTCATTCTGTTAAATATTACAATAAACTGTTTCCTCTTTAGAGCTAATGCTTTGTCAACTATACTATCAATATGTTGCTTTTGTTTAAGAACAGCACTTCTCCTCTTACATTTCTTAATCTTTAGCAAATTTGGTATTATTCTAGTTTGAAACATTTTTACTCTTATCTCCTTAAACTCTTTCTGTTTCCACATCAAAATCTCTATTTCCTTATTACATTTCCTACTTTTAAAAGCGTGTAGTCATTGCTGTTTATCACTTGATTTTAAACTCCTGTTTTTACTAGGCAAGTTTCTTTCCGTTTGCAATTTTACATGTGCTTTTCAGAAACTTCTTAGAGTTCTTACTAGATGTTCTTTTTTTCTTGTCCACATTCTCTACCTTATCTGTCTTTTTACTCTCATTTTCAATTAAGAAGTATTGTATCCTCTGTTTTGTTTTGTCTCTTATCCGGCATTCTGATTCTTATTTTTTCAATAAAAATGGATAACTGCAAATTATCTAAAAAATTCATTTATAGCTACAGTAAATAGTATTGCATTGCATACTTCAAACAATTAGGTGTGTCAGTGTGTACCTAGCTAAGGGGTGAGTTATTTGTAGTAAAAGTAGAGTTTAAGGCTTAGCAAAGGGATTTTTAATGGCAGGTCTAGCTACCTGGATTCATAACTGATGTCTATGTATGTGCATGTATGTATAAGTGGCTCTTTCAGTGTCTGACTGGATATATGAGTGACCCCTTTTGTTAATACGTATTTGAGTTGCAATATGTGTGGGACACTGCACATGTAACTGAGCATAGGGGTCAGCAAGTGGATGTCTAACTCAGTGAAACATAGAAGGACAAGTCTCATCTTTTAAGCACAAAGCACCCTGCTCTAAGCCTGCCTACAGCCTAGCTGGGTGCTCTCGTTTGTGCAGTAAAAGGACAGTTTAAGGATCCTGAAACAGGTTTTCTAATGGCAAGACAAGCTGACAGTAAAACTGCACAATCAGACTCTCCACGACAAAGCCTGAGCCATGTTTAAAGAACTACATGTCTTGATCGTTAAGTAGGCTGTGTCAGAACTTAACTACATATCTCATTGCTGTTGTCATATGGCTGTGAGAGCAGCATCTCAAGTGTGGTGTAAGGAGCAGCGGGCTGCCAGGCGACACAGGACAGTTCTATTGTTGGATGCCCAAACTGTGGTGTGCAGGCAGTAAGTAACCACTTTCGACCAAAAAAAGGGAATGCCACGATGTGTTGGTGGGGGCGTGAAACCAAACATTTAAGTGAATATGCCAATATATCACTCACTCTTTCACTAAGTCTATAGGCCTCTATATGTGTATGTAAGTGACTATGGGGGTCATTCCAACCCTGGCGGTCATCGACCGCCAGGGTGGATGACCACGGAAGAACCGCCAACAGGCTGGCGGTGCTTCCCTGCCCATTCTGACCGCGGCGGTAAAGCTGCGGTCAGAAAAGGGGATCCGGCGGTTTCCCGCCGGATTTCCCCTGTCTGGGCTGAATCTCCATGGCAGCGCTGCAAGCAGCGCCGCCACGGAGATTCCGACCCCCTTCCCGCCACCCTGTTTCTGGCGGTTTTTACCGCCAGGAACAGGATGGCGGGAACGGGTGTCGTGGGGCCCCTAGGGGCCCCTGCACTGCCCATGCCTCTGGCATGGGCAGTGCAGGGGCCCCCTAACAGGGCCCCAGCATGATTTTCACTGTCTGCTTAGCAGACAGTGAAAATCGCGACGGGTGCAACTGCACCCGTCGCACCCCTGCAACACCGCCGGCTCCATTCGGTGCCGGATTCTATGTTGCAGGGCCTTTCCCGCTGGGCCGGCGGGCGCTCCTTTGGCGGGCGCCCGCCGGCCCAGCTGGAAAGCCAGAATGGCCTCCGCGGTCTTTTGACCGCGGAGCGGCCAAATGGCGGTGACCGCATGGCGGGCGGCTACTGCCGCCAGCCGCGGTCAGAATGACCGCCTATGAATCACTTACTGGCTGTGTTGGTGAGTTCAGGGGTTTGTAATTGTGTGCACCTGGTTCCATTACTGCTGGATACATAACTGCTGTGTTGGTATGTACATGAATGTATAAGTGGCTCTGTCTATCATTGTCTGGTTGACTGTGTGTGTGGCTTTATGATTTTGTAAATACGTATGAGTTGTAGCATGGGTGGGACACTGCATTTATAAATGAACATAGTAGTCTGCACATGCACGTCTAACTCAGTGAAACTCAGAATGACAGGTTTCCTTTTTTAAGCACAAAGCACCCTGCTGTATGGCCTACCTGCAGCATAGCTGAGTTCTTGGTTTTGTGTAGTAAAAGGACAGTTTGATGATCCTCAAGCAGGTTTTTAAATGGCAAGTGGAGCGGGCAGTAAAACTGCACATTCAAACTCTCTAGGAGTAGGCCTGAGCCATAGTTAAAGTACTACTTGTCTGGATTGGTGAGTAGGTTGTGTCAGTATTTAACAACATATCTGCCTGAGTGCATCAGTACCTCTATGGTTGTGCCATCAGATTTTTAAGTAAATATGCCAGTATACCAGTGGCTCTTTTAGTAAGTCTATGTGCCTCTAAATGTGTATGTGAGTGTCTATATGAATCGCTTAGTGGCTGGGTTAGTGGATACAGGAGTATATATAACTGTGTGAGCAACTGGCTCCAATACTGCGGCATGGCTAGGACACTGCATATACATACTGAGCATAGTGGTCTGTAAGTGCATGTCTAACTCAGTGAAACTGAGAAGGACATGTTTCACTTCTTGAACGCAAACTACCCTGCTCTATGGCCTACCTACAACTTACCTAAGGGTTGAGGTTTGTGTAGTAAAAGGGGAGTTTAAGACTTGGCAAGCAGCTTTTCTCACAACAAGTTAAGTTGACAGTAAAACTATACACACAGGCTTACCAGCAGTAGGCCTGAACCATGTTTAAGGATTACTTGTCTGAAAGAGTGACTAGGTTGTGAGATTACTTGACTCTATATCGAAGGGACTGTATCAGTTACCAACTAGGACTCATACTGCAGCATACATAGCTGTTGTCTGGATGTATCCATAAATCTATAGGAGGCTCTTTCTGTCTCTCATTGGATGTGTGAGTGCTGCTATCCTTTTATACATAGGTATGTGAGTTGAAGTATGGGTGAGAGACTGTGTGTAAAGTGGGCATATGGGTCTCCTACAGCCCACCTAACTTAGTGAAACGCATAAGGACATGTTTTGCTATTTTCGCCTAGCTCCAACCTACCTGAGGGGCACATTATATATAATAAAAGGAAACTTTAAGGCTTGTCAAGCAGGTTTTGTACTTCCAAATAGAGCCTTTAATTCTTTATTTGCTGATTATTTTACTTTTCTTTATTTTAATCACAAATGTTCTGTTTATATTTATTTTTACTTTTTTTCACCATGCTACTCACTTTCATTCATCGTTTATAGACTCATGCCTTTTTATAATGCATTTTAAATTAAAGTACATTTTAGTGCACATACCTGTTAATTGTGTGTGTTGGTCTGCATGTTTGTCTTTCAGTATCAGTTAGAATTTCTTCTCACTGAAAAAGTGAAAAAAGAAGCAGAAGAATAGTACACCACTTTCATACACGGCACCCATTAATGCCAACATTTTCAACTTTGCTTTCAAGATTACGCAATCAGAAATTCAGTCACAAACTCTCTTTCATATTTAACTTACGTTGTACATCTTCTGACTGGCTGTTATAGTTAACCCTTTCCAACACACCTCAAAAGATAGCCCAATTTGATAGGGGTTTCCACCAGATCGACAGATCCACCACAGCACTCAGCATAGCCCCCCTGTGTAACTTTGCGGGCGATCCACACAGGAGTTCAAAATTTGTTTTAGCTAACTATTCCAAACCAATTTCAAATGTACACCTATTTGTACTGAAAAACATATTGACACCAAAATAAACTTTAAAATATATTTTTCCCATTAAAACAGTGTAGTCTTTTCTATGCCTTTACCCCCATCCCCCTATAGCTGTGCTACCATGGTAATTAAGTTTGAAACTTTCTTTTGTAGCAGCAGGTCACAAGTTCGTAATAGCTTTTCAGAGCAGCATGCTTACTTGTAAACCAAATGTAGCAGCAGTGGTTGAATTTTTGAAACAGTAAATATATCCCAAACACCAATACTTTTTCCATCTTCTCCAAAGCCAATCTGATATCTACTTACTTTTCTCACAATAACACTACCCAGTTTTAAGCATCAACATATTTATAACAACCAATCACATGTGTTCTTTCAAATTGTAACCAGTAGCTTCCATGTCAACTGCATTTCATTTGAAAACTGACTCGTTCAACTCCAACCCTCTCCTGTTCCCAGCTTCCCTCCAAAATGCTCAGAGTGTGGATTGTGGGCCATAGCATTGTGTTTTGGGTCAAAGAGAGTGCTAGAAAAAGTGGCATTGACAGGAACCCGGGTTTATCCAATGTGGATATTACTACAGTTGGCCAGAGAGGGTTAAAGTGGCATCAATTGTTGCCTTTGGTTGAAAGCATTAAGGATTGCCAACATCCAGACCTCATGGCGGGCACTGTGGTGGTAATGACCTGAGCGCAGTAATTGGGGTAGGATTGCAAATCCTAAAGTAGGATATCTTTGGGAAATTAATGTAACTTCTCCCACACATTGCCTTTGTTTTTTCTAACATTTGCCAAAGGTAGAAATTGTCAAGCGAATTCTGTCCTCAAATAGACAAATGAAGGAAACATGTTAACAAAATTGTGTCTACATTCCTCAGAGAACCTAACATAGGCCATATATGCCACAATAATTTAAAGTTTGATTGCGAATGGTATGTATTGAAATGATGCAGTTCACCTGGCAGAGAACGGCAACACTGTGTTCCAGCAGAACTTTAAAGACTGCATCCTGTTTCATATGAAGTTATCAACTACACTCCATAAACATAAGGGCTCTTTTCAGAGCCAACTCTTTTACCATATTCATATTTATGTATTTTTTAAAATCTCATTCAGATCTGCAGATCCATTGCAGATTCACAAACCAAAAGCACTCATCCAATGCACACGAGCAATACTAAAGTATATTTCAGTATTTATGTAAAGGTTATATATGAGTGAGAGAGTGTCTATGTGTGTCAGTGTCTATCTGAGTATGTCAGAGGTTGTGAGAGTATCTGTCTGGGTATGTGAGTGGTTGGACAGGGTCTTTGTCTGGGTGTCACACTGGATTTGAGAGTGTTTGGCTGTAATAGTGGGTGTGTGACTGTCTGCCTGGGTGTCACAGGGCATGTGAGAGTCTGTCTGGGTGTGGGAGTGGGTGTGAGAGGGTGTCTCTGAGGCTGTGAGAGTGTGTCACAAGGTGTGTCTACGTGTGAGAGTGGGTGTAAGAGGTTGTCTTTGAGTGTGAGCGTAGGTGGAAAAATGTCTGTCTGGGTGTGAGAGTGGGTGTGGGTAGGTGTCTCTGGGTGTGAGAGGGTGTCTGAGTGGCTGTGAGAGTGTCTGACTGAGTGTGGGAGTGGGTGTCTGGGTGTTGGAGCGGGTGTGAAAGGTTTGTCTGGGTGTAAGAGTATGTGCGAGAGGGTGTCTCTGGGTGGTAGAGTGGGTGTGAGAGGATTTGTCTGGGTGTAAGAGTGTGTGTGAGAGGGTGTCTCTGGGTGTGAGTGGGTGTGAGAGTGTTTTTGTTTGAGAGTAGGCGTGACATGATGTCTCTGGGTGTGAGAGATGTTTGAGAGGGTGTGTCTGGTTGTGAGAGTGGATCTGAGAGTATCTGTCGGGTGTGTTAATGGGTGTGAGAATGTCTGTATGGGTTTCAGAGTAGATGTCTGAGTATATAATTTTTTAACTTGCGGCGAGATCCACAGATCTGCCATAAAGTTACACAGGGGGCCGAACGGAGCCCCGCTATGAATCTGCGGATCTTGAAAACAGTCAAAAAATTTACGTTTTCTGGCTATTACTCACTATTTTATACATCTAAATCATCCCAATGGGGTCAGGGAACTTCTACCCTGAACCCATAATAGGAATTTCAGCCCACATTTGAACGCCATGAACCATTTCCCTATAAAAACAAGATAGTGGCCCAATTCCCTTTCACTTGACAGATCACCCCAAAACTTTCCAGACAGCAGCTGAACCAACTGTGGTATTAGTTTTGAAAAGTACATGAAGATTTGTCAAGCGATGTTTTTGGCAAATCTGAAAAACTAGAAATTAAAGGGGGCGCTAAACTCCATTCTGCCTGCTGAGTTCATGGAGGTTTTGCCACTCCGTGCTCTGCTTGGAGCCAGGAGTTTGCCAAAAACTCAACCAACACCACATGGTGGAGTTTACCAGCCCCTGGAAACATTCATCCTTACTCTTTTGAATTGATCTCATCATGTCCGCTCCACTAACACCACACAATTAATAGGCACACTCAAGCCATTCAGAAACCTTGAGGTTTTTTATTTGCACTGTTGATGTCTCCGTCCTGCCTCTGACCAAAGTACAGTCAAAGAGTATGAGCTTGTGTGTGGTCATTTTGTGGCTTATTGACATCTGCTGCCTCTTCATTGCTCTGTGTTTAGCCCCTCCCTGTAGCACTTGGCCCTTGGTGCGTGCATGGCATGGGGCGGAAGAAGAATCAGCTCAAGCCTTGGTGCTGGTATTCTTAAGGACACAAAGGCTTAAGGTATCTTTTACATGGCAAACGGAGCAGTAGCTATGTAAGAAGGTGGTGGGTGTAGTAGATTCAGGTTGTGGTCTCTTTAGCTTCGCTGAATTCTGGGTTGAGCCCTTCCTAGCCTCAGAAACCTTATTTATGTTTTTTAATGCACGCACAGTTTTGTACGGCATTTCTCCATTTTATTTTGCCCTGGAAAATACAAGAAGGATATATGTTTTTTGGGAGCAAGGAGTGAACGTAATATAATGTGAAGAAACTAAAGAAGGCAGAGGTTTCAGGAGCAGGCTGTGGGCTTGTGTGTTTTATGGGCTCCTCGGATGCAAGCAGGAGGGAAGAATAGAAAGGGCTATGAAGGGGCTCGCAGGATGCAAGAAGTGGGAGTAGCTGTTGTGGGGGTGAGAGGCGTGTAAATGACAGAAAGCAAATGACATGCACAGCCTTTGTTAATAACTTTCCATGCCAACATCAAGTATGCTATCTTTTTCACTACATTTTGAAAGCTTATGCAATCATCCACTATAGCCTCTTAAGTCATGATGAGGAGATACGCTTTGACAGAGAAACAGGTGGCTAAGTTCACACAAGATGCTTAAACAAAACATTTTTGATGGTGCTGAGGTGAATTTAAGTATTTAACTTGCTAGTTAGTGAAGTTATGCATATCAGTGTGTGTGTCTTAGAATATGGGCTTGCCTTTTATGTTCATTGGTGAGACCAGAGCTAATTCAGAGTCTACAGTGGAGTGCAGTCATTAAATCTCAGCCGGGCCTTCAAAAGTGTGCTGCTATGAGTGGCACCTTCCACTGTGTGTACAGAGTAGTGTGGCTGTCACTGGATCTCGGAGAGGCCAATCACGGTGAGTTGTACAGGCATGTATTGCACCAACTGCAGTGCTGTCATTGTGTGATTGAGAGAGCAATGTGACACATGTGGTGTGCAGAGCAGAGGGCAGCCAAGCAGCACAGGACAGTTCTATCATTGAATGCCCAAACAGTTGTGTGCAGACAGTGGGCGACCACTTTAGACCAAAAAATGGAATGCTGCGGTGTCCTGGTGGAGGTGTGGAGCCAGTGAACAGCCATTCAGGCAAGGACACGACTGTGTGAATATGAAAGCAGTTCTTAACAACGGTAGCAATGGGGACAAGTGCAGCGAGAGGGTAAGACTATTGATGTTAATTACACTTTTTTGTGGCTTCCAAATATTTCTCAAGTTGCTTCAACAATTGAAGCTAAATAGAACAAGACACAAGTGAGCATCAGTGATGTCCACAAGAAACCCTTGGATAAACACAGCCCTTACCCAGCCTGTTTCATCGCGTTTTCTCTGCTTACAATGTACTGCCCATTACTGAATCACATTTGACTTTGGCTTAATGGGGAATCAAAAAATGATCCTAGAAATTGCCATAAACTGTCAGCACAGTCTCTTCTCCTAGGCTGAATGTGTGATCTGAAGAACTAACAAACTCCACCTGCAATTGAATTTGCAATGTGTGTACCCTACTCTTCCCGTTAATGGCACTGGCGTCACTTTGCAGCTGTGTTTTCTTTAAAGTGAGCAGCCAGTCATTTTTGAGTTAGGTATATGTAGTAGTAATGGAAATGGCCCTTTTTGCAGGGATATCACCAAGGGCCAGATGTAGGAACAGACAATTTTGCGAGTTGCAAATTGCGAGTCATACCGTCTCGCAATTTGCAACTCGCAAAATTGTATGCAGAAAGGTGTCTCAGACACCTTTTGAGACTCGCTATGGGGTCACAAAGACCCACCTCATGAATATTAATGAGGTAGGTCGCAAATTGCGACCCCATAGCGAGTCCCTGCACTCACAGGGATGGTGGCCTGCTGGAGACAGCAGACCTCCATGTCTGTGAATGCTTTTTTAATAAAGCAGTTTTTTTTTTCTTTTTGCAGCCCGTTTTCCTTAAAGGAAAACGAGTTGCTAAAAGAAAAAACTTCCGAAACCATTTGGTTTCGGTTTTTTTCAGAGTAGGCAGTGGTCCATAGGACCACTGTCTGCTCTGAAAAAATATTATGGTCCCATGGGGACCCCTTCCCTTTTGCGAATGTCTCACCACCAGTGTGACACTGGTGGTAACTGCGAGTTGATTTGCGACCGCATTCGCGGTCACAAAGCAACTCAGCATGGCGATGCGGTCGCAAATAGGAAGGGAACACCCCTTCCTATTTGCGAGTCGCATCCTCAAATTGCGAGAATTTGAGGATGTGCATCGCGTTCGGCCTTTTGCATGCCACAAACTGCGTTTTTCACAGTTTGCGACATGCAAAAGGCTTCCTACATCTGGCCCCAAATGTTTTGCCTTCTTCCTCGTATTTTTCTGACCTGTTTTTGTTGGCTTTAGGACTGTGCACTTTACCACTGCTGACCAGTGCTACAGTGCAAGTGCTCTCTGTCTAAATTGTATTGTTGAATGGTTTACCCATTATTGGCATATTTGATTAACTATTAAGTCCCTAGTAAACTGCACCAGAGGTGCCCAGGTCCTTTAAATCAAATGCTACTAGTGGGCCTTCAGCATTGATTGTGACACCCACATGAGTAGCCCAGTGAACATATCTCAGACCAGCCACTGCAGTGTTTGTGTGGCAGTTTGAAACTGCCAGTTCGACCTGCCAGGCCAAAACCTTTCCTTTTACTACATGAAAGTCGCCCCTAAGGTAGGCCCAAGGAAGCCCCATGGGCAGAGTGCAGTGTATTTGAAAGGTAGGACTTGTATTGGTGTGTTGTACATGTCCTGATAGAGAAATACTGCTAAATTGTTGTAAGGCCTTTCTCTCCCATGGGGTAACATTGAGACTGCCTTGAAATATATTTTAAGTGCAGGTTCCTATTGGGAGCAGATAGAGATGTGGAGTTTGGGGACTCTGAACCTACAGTTTCAAAATACATCATTTGGTAAAGCTGGTTGTTAGATTGTAAGTTTGAAAATGCTACTTTTAGAAAGTGGGCATTTTCTTGCCTAACCATTCTATGCCTTTGCCTGGCTGCTGAGTACACGTCCAGGTCAGGCTAACAGTTGGGCTGTTTGTGAATTCACTCTAGACAGTCACACAAAGGAAGCTGAGGTGTTTCCTGCATATCTTGATGGGTCTTTCTGGGCTAGAGTGGAGGGAGGAGCTGACACTTGCACCTGAAAAGGGCTGTGCCTGCCCTGCCACAAATCAATCTCCAACCCCCTAGAGTGTGTCTGGGGCCAGGACAAGGAGAGGCAGGGTCTTGTGTACTACAAAGACTTTCCTTTGAGGTTTACCTACTTTAAAGGCAGAAATGTGTATAAGTTGTGGCCTAGTGGCTGCCCAACTTCAGAACTCTTCTGGACTAATGACATCCTGCCAGGAAGAAGAGTTGGATGCTGCAGGAGGAACTGCCACTCTGCCTGTTGCTTTGCTGAGCTGGCCTGCTGCTTGATGTTTCTGTCCTGGGTGTGAAACGACTGGACTTTGCTTTGTACATCCTGTTTTCCAAGGTTGTCCAAGGGCTTGAACTGAGCTTGCCTCCTGTTGTGAAGTCTCAGGGACATCAAAGACTTCATCTGCCAGTGCCTGGGCTCTTCTGTTGAGAGTCATGATTTGCTAAACGGTGCCAAATCCAGCCCCTCAGCCCTTAGATGTGGAAGCTGGTAACCTGAGTGAAAATCTGCACACCGAGGTCGTTGCAGCAGAAAAATCGATGCAGGGCCTGCACTGCAGCTGAAAACTTGATGCAGCGCCTTTCTAGCTGATGCAAAATTGATGCATTGCCTGCTCCAGCGCAGATTTTCCCTGGGCATCATTTTTCTTCATCAACGTTTCTCCGCAACCAGGAATCAACTCATCACCTCAACCAGGAATCAACTCATCACTAGTCTGTCGGGAAAAGAATTCACATATCGCCAACTGGGCAGGGAAAGAATTGACAAATTGACTGCCAGGCAGAAGAAGAATCCACACATTTCCCACCCAGCGTGAAAATAATCAATGCATTGCTTGCTTTTCCGACACATCACCTCCTTTGTGACCTGCATCATCATTGTTTTTGACGCATCCAAGGTACTGTATGTTATAAGGATACCCCCACTGATTTTTCAGGGTTAAGTGATATCTCTACTTGTGTATGTTGGATTTTGTCGTTTTGGTCTTGTTTTACTCATATAAGTATTGACTATTTTTCTAAACCGCTGTTGAGTACTTTTATGGTGTTTTCACTGTGTTACTATGTGTGTGTGTGAGTGTGCAAATTATTTACACATTGACTCTGAGATAAACCTGACTGCTTGTGCCAAGCTACCAAGGGGGTGAGCAGGGGTTACTTAGGTGTGTGCCTCCCTTACCCTGACTAGAGTGAGGGTCCCTACTTGGACAGGGTGTAAACTGACTGCCAACTAGAGACCCCATTTCTAACAAGTAGGAATAAAACAGCAGGTTCTCAAGTGCTTTTACTTCTTTGTCTTATTTGCAATTTGATTTTTTTCCCTTACCTTATGTGAATTGATTCAGTCGCTGTACAGAACTCTGGAAAGACTCTGGAACATTCCTTCTCTTTTAATGATTGCTCTCACAGGGTCAGGCAGAACTCCACAGAATCACATGGATTTTTTGGGACACTCTGCGCAATTCTTAATAGCAGAACTCCAGGAGTTCAGCCCACCGTAATTAAAACACTCTTTCAATGGAAACTATGTTCTAACTGTAACTACCTAGGTAAAATAGATAGATAATTAGATAGATAGATAGATAGATAGATAGATAGATAGATCACTTTTCACGTGTGTGTGTGAGAGAGCCAGAAAAATTGCATTTTTAAAATGAATTGAAGTATTATGGTAAATGAAATATTGTTGAAATATTAAACCCTAATTAGTTGAACTCTACTGGGACATTTTGTGTTGTAAAGAAAACGTGCAGTACCTTTTATCCATTAAAATGACACACGAGGCTTCTTCTTGAAGAAAGTAGACCCGTTGCATCAATTTGAAGTTTAAAGACTAAAAACAAAGCAATCACATTAATTTTTGACATATTATGCCCCTCCTTAGAATTACAGTTGAAGTGTCATTTGGATTAGTTGAATGTTCTTAGGACGTGAATTAAATCAGTGCATAAAAAGCTGATACCGTTCTGCTATTTCTGTGTGTACAGCCATACTTTTCATGCTCCAATCCTCGCCTCGTTTCACCTCCATACCCACTCAGTTCATCCATTTTCAGTTCCCTTCAGCTTCCTTCATCTATCCAATTGCAGACATTACCTATTAGGACTCCAGATCTGATGCAGACGCACAGCCCTGTATTTTCCTACTCAAGAGAATGTGCACCTTCGTGAAAAAAACAGTTATAGGAAGACAAGATATCTTTATAGAACCTATGCCTCGGTGGAAAAACCCACCCTCTAAGTATTTCAAAAAACTTTCCTTACAGGTTAGATCTAATTTTACGGTTTGTTACTGGTGCCGGATTTGTCACTAAGTCAATTACTATGCTCCCGTAAAACAGAAGAAAATCTGATTAACTTTTTTTCAATATAGACGAAACTAAAGCAGGCAAGTCTCAAGTAGTTCAATTGCAGTTTAGGACACATTAATGACGTTCCAGGGGATTTTCAGATATGGCCTTTTTATTGTTATGTGCACATGGTGGTATTTTAAATTTGATACAGGCGTCTGAACAAGGGGATTGTAGGCCCACAACAAAAGGATTTAAGTCAAGGGGGCAATCTGCTACTTGGTGTAATAATATTTTTCTCTCTGCTTATGTTTGTGCAGTCCAATGCAATGTGAAAATTGAAAAACACACTTCTAGGCAGGTTCCCATTTTCTTCCCAGAATAGAGCTGGAAATAATTATACATGTTCTGTAAGGTTTAGGGTAAGGAGAGGGGATCTAAAAGTACCATATTAATCTTTTTGTAAGTGCATCTTGGGAATGTTCAAGCAGACTACCTTAATAATTATTGGCAGAGGCAACCAGTCTTGCTTTGACAATGCGTGTTCTCTGTCACGACTGTCTGTCTCAAGACTTGTATAATTGCAGCAAAAGCACTGGCAAAGGCAGTGTATGGTTATCTTGGAATTATTTTATATACTTGGAAGATGGCTGTCAAGTCATGCCTAGCAGAAACTTGATGGCCATCGAGGAAGGGTGTAACAAGTAAATATGTGTACACAGTTCCATCAATTCCAAGAAGGCTACCAATCATGATTAGCAATGCCAATGCTTGCATTGAAATTCTGCAAGCATTCGCAATGCCAAAAGAGGCCGTGGGTAAGAAGTAGCGGATGACAGCTAAAGGGTTGGCACGAGGGGGATCGGATGTAGGGAGAGGCAGAGGAGGGGTGAGAGAGCTACACTGAGTCCCAGCAGTGCTTGGTGTTGCTAAACAAGGAGGGAGGTACAGCAAGATGTGAGTGGATACTGAAAATGAGTGGACAGGTAGGTGTGCAGAGAGAGATAAAAGAACGCACGAGAGAGAGTAATAAGCAGGACATGAACCCTTATTGGGGGTTAAAGCTCAGGTGTTATTGACCTGCAAAAAGAAAAGTAGTTCCGCGGTGTGAGTAATGAAAGATGCAGCAAACTGATCAAAACGCAGAGTGGAATGTAAACGTTACAGAGGTGAACAAAAGCAAAAATTAGAGGGAAGGTCATTGAATCATCATCAGGCAATAGGAATGGACAAAAGGCATCCGATCATGAGCAGGAGTTGTATCCCAAGTACGGGTTACAATATTCTGAGAGATAGACAGCTAAAGTTCTCTGCAGCAAGACATCAAAGAGGGAACTTCTCATTTCATCTAAAAGGAATTTTGACGTGAAGCATCTTGACTTCTCTGGGACTGGGAATAAAGGCAGAAAATAGGTAGCTACCCAATGTGTTTAGGTGCACAACGTTTCTTTCTATAAGTGGAACCTGGTAATGTATGAGGCACAAATGACCCTACCTTACAAAAGAAATTAAAACATCAAGTGAGTTGTGAGGTTCTTGCTATAAGAGATATGACGGAAAGCATAGAGTGCTTTACAGCCGGGAGTAAGGACCGGAAATAGGTAGGTTTCAAAGGTCTGTAAGTAGACGACTACGCTTTCTGTTTACAAGTGGAACTTGGTACCGAGCGAGCAGCAAACTAGTGCGCGACATGCATTATGCAATACGTGCTCGATGAATGCTCAAAGGCACGCAGTGTTTCTTTTTACAAAATGGTGATGTCCTTACGAGGGGAGCAGAGTTTCCCGCAGAATAACTGTGCTGCCCTGGGACGTCCCCGAAGTATAATTTCAGCTCAAGCAGAATATTCTGTTGCTTATTTTCAGCCATTGCTGCTTTTTCATCATTTGCAGAGATTGCTCCCTTGGCACTGACAGATGGGTTTATCAGACACAGGGGAAGCAGAGCTGGCAAACATTGCACTGCTCTGTGGGGAAGTCTGCGAAGGACTGGTGTGCACACTAGAACATGCTTGGAAGGGGCTTGAATAAAAATATTCTTTACAGAAGGCAGTGTCTTTTTTCTTTACATCGTGCAAAAGAAAATGTTTTGCGAAGAAACTGTCACAATACAGTAACGGTAGCATCGGGACTATTTGCCCGAATCCCGAGCACTTACAATAGATTTGTCTGTGTTATTAGTTACTCAACACTTTAGCCCTCATTACAACCCTGGCGGACGGTGGTAAAGCGGCGGTAATACCGCCAACAAGCCGGCGGTAAAAAATGGAATCACGACCATGGCGGAAACCGCCAACATAGACAGCCACTTTAACACTCCGACCGCCACAGTGGTACAAACAAACACTGCGGCGGTAACCGCCAACAGACAGGCGGAGGACAAAGTATCGCCCACCATATAACAACAGGCCTATCCGCCACCTTTTCCGGGGTGGAACCAACGCTATCAAAAGCACGGCGGAAACAGTACACAGAAGGGAAACCACTCACCACCCAACGAGAAACCAGGACGCCATGGAACCCAAACTACAGGTCCTGCCCATGCTGGTCTTCCTCCTGCTCTATCAGGAGCAGGACAGATGCCGTCGATGACGAGGGTGAGTACTGCACCTACAACACAGGAGAGGGGGAAGGGGGGAGGGAAAAGAGAGTGACACACACACGCAACACGCAATACCCCCACCCCCACCCTAACCCACAACACCATACACACAAACACATGCAGCAAGATTACATATACATCCCCCACCCCCTGGAAGAACGCAAGGACCAAATTAAATGATTGTAACGATTGTAATCATGAAAAATCTGATAGTGAAAGTTCAAAAATCAGTATATACAAATATGTACACCAACTACACAAGTCCGGATAGTGTACCAATCATTGTCCATGGACCAGTGGTCCCAAAATGCATGGGCGAATCCCACACAAGATACCTGACTCGAAACGGAGAGAACACTGCAGGGGCATCAGATCGAAAATAAAAAGGCACCTCAGAGGGAGAAGGAGGGGGGCGCCTCAGCCGGATGAACGCACAACACCACTGCTGCACGAGGGGGCTCCATGCCCATTGCTGTATCCTGGGGAGTGCAAAGCCACAGTCTCTCAAGTCTTTCCAGTGGGTGGCTTGCCCACTGCTGTATCCTGGGGAGTGCAAAGTCACAGTCTCTCAAGTGGATAACACTCCCCACTGGTTCTGGAGGGGGCTTTGTGCCCAGAGTGTTTCATCCTGCCAAAGACTGATTTAGTGGATGTGATTCTCCACTGGTTCTGGAGGGGGCCTTGTGCCCAGAGTGCTTCATCCTGCCAAGGACTGAGGTAGTGGATGTCTTTCTCCACTGGTTCTGGAGGGGGCCTCATGCCCAAAGAGCTCCACATGCAGTGTGTCCGGTCCCATTCCCTAACATGGGTGTGTGTGCCACGAGATTGCCTAGGAATAGGTAGCATGATACGCCATGGAGACAGAGACATACCCCACCCTGCTGCTGCTTCGCCTTCCACCTGCAGGTGCAAACAGTGACGAACGTCATGCCTCATGGAAGCTGGGCAGGGTCTAGGAAGTCTCCTCCAGCTTTGGACAGCTGACCACCGGGGATGGTAGCCATGTCAGCGGTGGTGCCACTGTCCGAGCACGTCGCAGGGCTGGTGGCGGTGCTTGCGGCGGTGTCTGTGGCGGCGGTGCTGGCGGTGATGCATGTGTCAGCACCTGTTGAGGGTCACAGCAGGATCTCTCCTGCAGCCTCGGATGGCTGCCCACTGAGCTAGATGCTGGGGAGTGTTTCTGAGGCTGCAGACGTGCAGGTGGCGGTGCAGGTGGCTGTGCAGGTGGTAGTGATGGTGGCGGTGCAGGTGGCAGTGCTGGTGGCGGTGCAGGTGGTAGTGCTGGTGGCGGGGCAGGGGCGGTGTTCGCCACCGTACAGGTTGGTGTAGTCATTGACAGAAGGGGTGACACTAGTCCCTCAGTCGGTGCCACCGTGCCCTGTCCTGACCTGCTCTTCTGCTTTTGTCCCTTCCCCACCTTTGATGGTGCTGCACGTGTCTTGCCACTGTCCCCTTTAGTTTTGGCAGAGCCCTTGGTGGCTGGTAGGTGCGGCTTCTCCCTCCGGGATGTGGGCACCTTCTTCACCCTGGCAGGTGGTGGAATGTCCTTGGCCTCGTAAGGTGGCACACTGGCAGCCCTGAGGGGTGGCGCACTCGATGACCCCGCAGTAGCTGGCACCACTGTGCCTGGGGATTTGGTGGCTGAGGTGCTGGGCTGGGACCTGGAAAGCCTGGCCCTAGGGGAAGGCCGCGGGGGGGAGGTGAAGGGAAGAGGTCAAAGTTTGCCAGGAAAAGTTTTATAGACACACTGGGACAGGAAGGTGGAGGGCGTTTGGGAGTGGAGGAAGAGGTAGTGGTTGTAGGAGGTGTACGTTTGCTGAATTTGGGTGAATGTGCATGGGCCGGAGACTGTTGTGAGGTGGAAGGCTGTTGGATGGGTGTGTGCCTGCGTTTGTGTAGTTTGGGAGGAGGGCTCACAGACACACTGGGAGAAGACACAGGGGATGTGTGAATGGTAGTGGGGGTGGTGAGTGCACGTGAGAGGTGTGTGGGGATGGGTGTGCTGGTGATGGAGGTAGAGGCTGAGGATGTAGTGCATGCAGGTGTGAGTGGAGATGAGACAGGGAGGGAGGAGGAGGACATGGAGGAGGGGGACACAGTGGAGGCAGTGGATGTTGCTGTGTCTGCATGGGGATGGTACTTGTGTGAGTGCTTGTGGGATGTGTGGTGCTTATGTTTGCCAGGTCCACTCTTGTGTGTTGATGAGTGTGCATGCTGGTCTGGTGGTGGTCTTGGGATAGGCTGAGGTACAGGGGATTGGGTCTGGGTGGAGGAAGTTGGAGGGGGAGGCTGGACACAGGGACAATGGCTGCCATCAGTGCTGAGGCCAGAGCCTGAAATGCTCTCTGTTGGGCCACCTGCCCAGAATGAATGCCCTCCAGGTATGCATTTGTTTGTTGCAAATACCTCTCAACACCCTGGATGGCATTCAAAATGATATATTGCCCAACAGTGAGGGATCTCAGGAGATCAATAGCCTCCTCATTGAGGGCAGCAGGGCTGACTGGGGCAGGGGAGGAGGTGCCTGGGGCGAAGGAGATACCCACCCTCCTGGGTGAGCGGGCACAGGACACACGCTGAGGGGCTGCTGGGAGGGCGGTGCTGGTGGGGGGGTGGCAGCTGTACCTGTTGATGCTGTGGGCACAGAGGTGCCCGCCACCGCAAGGGAGCTCCCATCAGAGGAGGAGTCACTAGTGTATGCTCCTGTCACTGTCGTGGAGCTACCCTCGCCCTCCGTCCCACTGGTGGCTTCAGACTTCGTTGCTTCACCTTCCAGGGCCAAGTGGGTTCCAGCTCCCTCCTGCTCCAGTGACACTGCTCCTCTGCCAGATGATGCTATTTCACACAGGAACAGGTAGACAAAACAAAAAGAGGGGAAGACAGAAGAAACACATCTTCAGTGCATGCAACACCACTCCCTTTGGCGGACACAATACACAGGGAGCAGCCCTCTGCACTAAGCCATGCACTAACAGTTCCTAGCAAATTCACCTGCCCATGGGGGACGAGGCCTAAGCCCAATTGCTGCACACCTGGAAGCCGCAGGAGCCTGACTAGGTGTAGATGGCTATTACCAGTAATGAGGTTGGGGTGCCACAGAGCCTGCCTAACAAGGGACCTTGCCTACCAAGTTCGCCCTGGCCTTTGGGAACCCACAGCCCCCCTCCTTCACCCAGACATCTCGTAATGCGCACAGAGTCAGTTGAATTAGAGTGTACGCACCACATTGTGGCTGCTGTGATGCCCTCAAGCACCCATCGAACTCCGGATAGGTCATCACCAGGATCCGGTACATCCGGGGGGTCATGGTGCGACGGGCACCCCTTCCACGTTGGGAGGCCATCCCCAGCTGAGCCTCCACGTCTTCTTGCTCCAGCAGCGCAGGTCCTCCCATCGTTTATGGCAGTGGGTGCTCCGTCTATGGTAGACCCCCAGGGTCCGGACGTCCTTGGCGATGGCACGCAAAATACCCTTCTTCTGGTGGGCGCTGACCTAGAGGAAAAGTGAAGTAAAAATTGATGTTTCCAGCCCGTACATTTCATCTACCGCATTGCCAAACACCTCCCACACTGGCCCTGCCATACATACACACACAATCCTGACATGCTGGCCTGTCCCCCTCCCCACCCTCTTCCATCCACAACACTCCATACACTCAGGTGCCATCCACCATGCTCACAGTGTACTCACCTGTTTGTCTGGAGGACAGTGCAGTTGTGTGTACTGGGGAGGACCCCATCCACCAGTTTCTCCAACTCCTCTGAAGTGAAGGCAGGGGCCCTTTACCCAGACACTGTAGCCATTGTTGCTTCCAGACACAGGTCACACCAGCACTTGCAGTGTAGGTCCTCTCCTGTTGAAGGTCAGGTATCAAGTGAGGGAACAGTAAGAAAATGGCGGTGGCCTCCGCGGCGGTGCGAACCGTCACCGCCGGCGTACATCATCATTGGCTCCTGGGACCCATAGGGCCCAATGTTAACCAATGCTGAATTGCGCCGCAGTCTTCGACCGCCCACCGCGACGGTGTACAATGTTAGCACAGTTCCTCATTTCCCCTTGTCCCACCTTACAGGTCAGGCAGCTACCATTTCAGGGTGCCACATGGGATGGAAAAAAACTATGTCACACCTATCTAGGCCTGGAATACAGACAGATACCGGCACATTGCGATTTTTCAACGTTTTAGCAAATAACACATTGTGATACCTAAATGTTGGATGACCCTCTGCTCGCTGTTCTCCTCCATAGGGCATGTGTGCTGGGGCAGGTGATGAGATGGTGGCATCCTCTGGTGTACAGTCCTCTGGTGGACCTGTTGAGAATGGAAGAGAGACACATCATTATCACATACAGACTTGAATGTGCAACAATATTGGAACTGTGTGCCCAGTTGGAGCCAGACCTGATTTCAGCTATCCGCGATCCCACAGGAATCCCCACTCTAATGCAAGTTCTATCTGTACTCCATTTCCTGGCCAATGGGTCTTTTCAAACAACAGTGGCCATGGCATGAGGGATGTCCCAGCCAATGTTCTCTAACGTGTTGTCCAGAGTGTTATCTGCCCTGCTGAAACACATGCGCAGCTACATCGTTTTCCCTCAAGTAGAGGATTTGCCCACAGTGAAAGGTGACTTCTATGCCCTGGGAAATATCCCCAACATCATTGGTGCCATTGATGGTACACATGTGGCATTTGTCCACCCCCCCCCCCTTGCAGGAATGAACAGGTGTACAGAAACCGGAAAAGCTACCATTCGATGAATGTGCAGATGGTGTGTTTGGCAGACCAGTACATCTCCCATGTGAATGCCAAGTATCCTGCCGCCGTGCATGGCGCTTACATTTTGAGGAATAGCAGCATCCCTTATGTGATGGGGCAACTCCTGAGGCACCGTGTGTGGCTAATAGGTGAGGCCAAGGTCCCAACACAGTTGACATAGGTGTCTGGGTATGGGGTTGTCCCTATGGGTTAGTGTGTGTCTAACCGTTGTCCCTCGACATTTGCAGGTGACTCTGGTTACCCCAACCTGTCATGGCTACGGACCCCAGTGAGGCATCCCAGGACAAGGGCAGAGGAACGCTACAATGAGGCATATGGGCGAACTAGGAAAGTGATTGAAAAGACCTTCGGCCTCCTGAAGGCCAGATTCCGGTGCCTCCATCTGACAGGTGGATCCCTATACTACTCGCCGAAGAAGGTGTGCAAGCTCATCGTAGCATGCTGTATGCTGTACAACCTGGCTTTGCGACACCAGGTGCCTTTTCTGCAGGAGGATGGGCCAGATGGTGGTCTTGTGGCAGCTGTGGAGCCTGTGTACAGTGAAGAAGAGGAGGCAGAAGAAGAAGATGTCGACAACCGAAACAACATCATAAGGCAATACTTCCAGTGAGACACAGGTAAGAAGATGTAACTGCTTCCCACATCTCATACTACTGTTGGAGCTAGCATAAGTCTGTCATTTTCACTCAGTGTATGGACCCTGACTTGTTACTTTGCCTTTCCATTTCACAGATCTGGCTCCCACTTTGTGCCCCATGCTATGTGTACTGCTGGCCTACAGCTGTGTTATATTGGTATGTGAACAAGTACATTGACATTGCTATATTCCAGAGATTTTGCAATTAAACATTAGTGAAAGCACAGACAGACTCCAGATTGTTTTGTGATTCAAGTGTCTTTATTTCTGTGCAAATAAGTAGAGGGGTGTGTGAAATGGGCTGGGGTGATGGTGGAGGAATGTCCATGGCAGAGTCCAGTCTATTTGTTTCACAGATGCATTGTCCAATGGGTCATAGGAAGTGGAGCAATGGCAGTTTGAGGTGGTCAGGGTGACAAAGTGGGACAGAAGGGTGACATTCAGGGGGGTCTTAATTCCTGGCGGGGGTCTTGGCAATGTTCTCTGTCTTGTTCCTGGATCTCAGGGACCGTTTGTGGGGTGGTTCTCCATCTGCAGGGGGTGGGGTGCTGGTGGCCTGTTGTTCCTGTGGCAGTGCCTCCTATCCACTAGCGCCAGCGGAGGTGGAGGGCTGTTCATCGTCCAAGCTAGTGTCAGGGGCCTGTTGGTGTGCCACTGTGTCCCTCCTGGTGTGGAGAAGGTCTGCCAGCACCCCTGCAATGGTGACCAGGGAGATGTTGATGGACTTCAAGTCCTCCCTGATCCCCAGGTAGTGTTCCTCCTGCAGCTGATGAGTCTCCTGAAACTTGGCCAGTACGGTGCCCATGGTCTCCTGGGAATGGCGGTAAGCTCCCATGATGATGGAGAGTGCCTTGTGGCGAGTGGGTTCCCTGGGCCTGTCCTCCCCCTGTCGCACAGCTGTCCTCCCAGCTTCGCTGTTATCCTGTCCCTGATCATCCTGTGTTAGTGGGGTTGCCTGGGTTCCCTGTAGTGGTGGACACACTGCTGATTGACGTGTCCTGGGGACAGAGGGATGGGTCCGCTGGGTGGGTGCTGTGGTGGTGTTTCCTGAGGGGGGAGGTTCAGTGGTGGTTTGGGACTGTGTCAGGGGAACCGACTGTCCCGAGGTCCCTGATGGGCCGGGCTGGTCATCTTGATCCAGGCGTGCAGAGCTGCTGTCACCACTGTGGGCCTCTTCTATGGTGGGACTGGATATGTCTGGCACCTCCTGTCCGGGGACGTTGGGTATGGGTCCCTTTGGGGTGTAAATGCATAGTTATTGTACCTGTGTGTGCCATCTTGTGCAATGGATGAGTTACCCTCTACTCCTGTGCTTGCATTATTGCTGTGGCCCTTGTGTGATTGGTGATTTTGGGGCATGAGTGAGTCTCTCTACTGGACATGCTTTGGTGATGGGTGTCCAGGCATTGGTGTTACATGCAAGGCTTGAATTTGGGATGTGTGGGTTGTGTTAGTGGGGTATCTGTGGGTTTTTAGGGTGATGGGTGTGAGGGTGAGGGTGGGAGTATGTGATGGCATGCAGGTGGGGTGGGGGGATGAAGTAGTAAAGATTTGCCTTACCAGAGTCCAGTCCTCCTGCTACTCCTGCAAAGGCCCTCAGGATGCATTATCGCCAAGACTTGCTCCTCCCATTTTGTTAGTTGTGGGGGAGGAGGTGGAGGTCCACCGCCAGTCCTCTGTACAGCAATCTGGTGTCTGGATACCACGGAACGTACCTTCGCTCGTAGGTCGTCCACCTCTTTCTGATGTCATCCCGTGTTCTCGGATGCTGTCCCACTGTGTTGACCCTGTCGACAATTCTCCGCCATAGCTCCATCTTCCTTGCAATGGAGGTCTGCTGCACCTGTGATCCAAAGAGCTGTGGCTCTACCCGGACGATTTCCTCCACCATGACCCTGAGCTCCTCCTCAGAGAACCTGGGGTGTCTTTGAGGTACAATGATGTGGTGTGGGTGATGTGTGAAATGGTGTCTGTTGTGATGTGTGAGGGGATGTGTTGGTGTGTGTTGTTTGAGGTGCGTGGATGTTGTATGAGTGATGGTGTTGTGTGTCTGTGGATGCTGGTGTTGTGTTAGGTAGTCTCTCTCTCTGGCCTTCTTTCAGAATTTTGGTTGTAAGGGTTTGTGGGTGATGTGGGCGTGTGTTTTATATTGGATTGGGTGTGTGGGTGTGGTGTGTGTATGTGTGTCAGGTGTGTGTATTTTGAATTGTCCAATGTGTTTGTGTTTTGTAAATGTGTGTGTATTTTGAGCGCAGCGGTGTGTACCGACAATGGAATACCGCGGTTGAAAGACCGCCGCGTTGATTCGTGGGTTGTGATAGTGTGGGCGTATTCCTGTTGGTGTGACGGTGTAGGTTTTGGTATCGCCAGTTTATCACTGACCTTTGGTGTGGCGGACTTGTGTGGGTGTCTGTATTGTGGCAGATTCCGAGCTGTGAGTCGTAATACCTGTAGCGGAATTGCTCTGCCGCCTCGGCATGTTGGCGGTCTTCTGTATGGCAGAAAGCGGGATTTACTGCAAGGGTTGTAATGAGGGCCTTTGTGTTTTTAGCAGTAACTTACATAGTCTTATGAAAAGTCTGCAAGCAGAACAATTAATTTAAAGGAAAAGATTACGCCAAACCACTCCTCC
The DNA here is from genome assembly GCF_031143425.1 of Pleurodeles waltl. NCBI lineage: Eukaryota > Metazoa > Chordata > Amphibia > Caudata > Salamandridae > Pleurodeles > Pleurodeles waltl. The sequence continues at coordinate 871,190,221 of NC_090437.1, read as the reverse complement.
TCTTTCAATTAAGCATCTAACTAAAACGAGAAAATCAAAATAGCAGCATACCAATGTGGCATGTTGTGAAGGCGAGTTAGAAATGGGGTCTCTAGTTGGCATTGGTTTGCACCCTCTCCAAGTAGGGACCCTTACACTAGTCAGGGTAAGGGAACCACACAGCTAAGATAACCCCTACTCCCCCCATTGGTAGCTTGGCAGGAGCAGTGAGGTTTATCTCAGAGGCAATGTTTAAAGTGTTTGTATGAACACACATACACACACACAGTAACACAGTGAAAACACTACAAAAGGACTCTACACCAGTTTAGAAAATTAGCCAATATGTACCTGAATGAAACAAGATGAAATGACAAAAATCCAACATACACAAGTAAAGATATGGGGGGTCATTCTGACCCTGGCGGTCCATGACCGCCATGGTGGAGGGTGGCGGAAGCACCGCCAACAGGCTGGCGGTGCTTCCTGGGCGATTCTGACCGCAGCAGTAAAGCCGCGGTCAGAAAAGGGGAGCCGGCGGTTTCCCGCCGGTTTCCCGCTGGCCCAGGGAATCCACCATGGCGGCGCTGCTTGCAGCACCGCCATGGGGATTCCGACCGCCTTCCCGCCAGCTTGTTTCTGGCGGTGTCCACCGCCAGAACCAGGATGGCGGGAACGGGTACCATGGGGCCCCTGGGGGCCCCTGCACTGCCCATGCCAATGGCATGGGCAGTGCAGGGGCCCCCTAACAGGGCCCCACAAAGATTTTCACTGTCTGCTGTGCAGACAGTGAAAATCGTGATAGGTGCCACTGCACCCGTCGCACCCCTGCAACTCCGCCGGCTCCATTCCAAGCCGGCTTCATTGTTGAAGGGGCTTTCCCGCTGGGCCGGCCGGCGGTCTTCTGGCGGTCGCCCGCCGGCCCAGCGGGAAAGCCGGAATGGCCGCCGCGGTCTTTTGACAGCAGAGCGGTCTTTTGGCGGGAACCGCTTGGCGGGCGGCGACCGCCGACCGCTGCGGTCAGAATGACCGCCATAATTTCTAAAGGTTTCATAGAGTCTAAATCCATAGGAATCATTGGTTGTATCATTTTAGCACAAAGTACCTGGTCTTGAAACAAAAACAATGTAGGCCGCAGTGGAAGTGAGGCACTAAAAAGCAAAGCAATGAGTCGGTTCCCTACTGCGCAGGGGATGTGATGTGTCAATCATTTACTAACCGGAAAGGCGCCGCACTGATTTCCAGACACGCAGCCTCGGTTCCTTACTGCGGTGCGGGGTTGATGAAAAATTGACACCCTGGGGATGATGCCTGGAAAATCCAGACAAGCTGTGTTGATGGACCCGCAATGAAACAGGTGCTACATCAATTCTGCAGCCGCAAGACAGGCGCTGCATCGATCTCCAGCTACAGGGCAGGCACTGTGTCGATTTTTCTGCTGAGGCGCACCAGTGTGTGGATTTTCTCCTTCAAGACACTAGCTTACACTTCCAAGGGCCCAGGGACTCGAGTTGGCACCACTTAGCAAGTCAGGACACTCTGCAAAAATTTGCAGACACTGATACATGAAGTCTTTGATGTCCCTGAGGCTTTTTAACAGGAGGCAAGCTCAGTTCAAGCCCTTGGAGAACCTTGGAAAGCAGGACGTAGAAAGTAAAGTTCAGTCCTTTCACTCCTAGGACAGAAGCAGCAAGGAGCAGGCCAGCACAACAAAGAAACAGGCAGAGTGTCAGTCCCTCCTATGGCATCTAGCTCTTCTTCCTGGTAGAACGTCCTCAGTTCAAAAGTGTTCTAACTTTGTGGGGTCAGAGCTCCAGAACTGATACCCAGTTCTGCCTTTGATGTAGGCAATCTTCAAAGGAAAGTCTCTGTAGTGAACAAGACCCTGCCTTTCCTGCCCTGGCCCCAGACACACTCCAGGAGGTTGGAGATTACTTTGTGTCAGGACAGGCACAGCCCTATTCAGGGCTGCCTTGGGAGTGAAATCTGGCATAAAACAAGAAGAGACAGGCACATCGACTCCGGACGACTCCAGAACCAGCGCCACTGCCTGACTATGTGCCTCTGCCTGTCCCTAAAGCCAATGTCCCCATTGAAGTGCGACAACTGCGACTAATACTGCTGGCCCGATGCCAGTGCAGTACCTTTGAAGTCCTGCAACATGCTGTGCCACCGATGACATTGACACCCAACTCTGTTGCTGCACCTGTGGCCCCATGGTGTGACCCTGAGAGGTTGCCCCATCGTGTTTTGACCCACTGGACTTATCGACCCTTCCAGACTGTAAGGAACCGAATCTCATTTCTGAAGCCACCTCAGTAAGGAACCAATGTTTCACCTCTCCTGCATAGCAGTAAGGAAGCAACGTCTCACCTCCTGCATAGCAGTATGGTACCAAAACTGCTACAGCTCCAGCGACGCCTAAAATTCCTGACTCCATGCCACGTCTTTGACTCTGCCTCATTTCTAAGGTACTGCACTTGGGGTCCGTGCAACTCCATGACCAGTGTTGCACTTCCTCGCAAGTGGGTCGGACTGTTGGGCAGGACTCCGTCATGATGCTGTGATAGCATCAGTTGGAAATAGTGTGTTTCTAAGCACTTTATTGGGATTTAATCTTTTAAAATGTATATCGTTGCTTGTGTATGTTGGATTTTTTATCATTTTGGTCTTGTTTTATATCATTCTATTTTGATAAACATTTGTGGTGTCCATTTGTTGTGTTTTCACTGTGTTACTGTGTGTAGGTACAAACACTTAACGCATTGCTTCTGAGATAGTCCTGACTGCTCATGCCAAGCTTCAAAGAGGGTGAGAAGGGGTTATCTTATGACTGTGACTCCCTTGCCCTGACTAGAGTGAGGGTCCCTACTTGGACAGGGTGTAAGCTGACTGCCAACTAGAGGCCCCATTTCTAACATGTAACTCTCTACAGTGAATACACAAAGCTCAACTGTTGCTTTTATTTTCTAAAAGTTGAATTTTCAAACTTACAATTTAAAAAACAACCTCACCAAAAGATGTATTTTCAAATTGAGGATTCAGAGACCCCAAATTCCATTTCTCTATCTACTCCCAATGGGAAATTACACTTAAAATTAGGGGTGGGTGGCGAACTCTGCCCCACTGGCAGACCTAACAGAGTTGTTGGCACTCCAGATGCTCAAAACCTCCACTAGCCCTGCCAGCGGAACAGAGCTCATCCGCTGCGCACTGCAGCCCAGTTATGGGCTACACAGAGCGAGCACAGACAGTCTGTGCTTGCGCTGTGTAGCCCATAACTGGGGCTGCAGTGCACACCGGTGACTGATCCAGGCCTCCCTCTGCCAGCAGCCGAGGAGCAGGGGACAGACGGAGGCAAAGAGCCAGGCCTCTGGGAAGGTGGAGGAGAGGACAGTGAGGACACCCTGGAGGACCCAGGTAAGTCCTTGTTTCTTTTTTTCCTTTTGTGCACACTGGTGGACAAGAGGCCTGAAACAGCAGCTTTCACTGCCTACGGCCCTTTCCTGAATGTGCCTGATCTCAGAAGCACTAAGCAGGGTTTGGCCTGGTTAACCAGGCCTGACCCTGCTTAGCACTTCCGAGATCTGGCGCATTCAGGACTCTGCAGCTCATGGAACTCTGCTTCTGAGAAATTCCACAGAGTTTTTAATCACCTCTGGGGAATTCAGCAGAGTGGAACTCTGAGAACTCCGCCCAGGTCTACTTAAAATATATTTCAAGACAATCCCCATGTTACCCTATGGGAGAGATAGTCCTTGCAATAGTGAAAACTGAATTTAGCAGTATTTCACTATCAGGACATGTAAAACACACCAGTACATGTCCTATCTTTTAAATACACTGCACCCTACCCCTGGGTCTGCCTTGGGCCTACCTGAAAGGTGACTTACATGTAGCAAAAGGGGAGATTTGGGCCTGGCAAGAGGGTGCACTTGCCAGGTCGAAATTGCAAGCCAGGAAAAACAAGATCCCGCACAGGATCAAAAACAGGAGGTCAGAAGCTAAATGTTTGGGGATAACCCTGTAAAAATGGCCATTTCCAACAAGGCACATGCATCATTTGTAGCACAGAGAAGCTGCCAGCAGCTTGCATTCAGAATGGGACAACACATGCAATTGTTCTGAATGGTAAATACATTCAGCGTCATTATGAGCACATCATGGAGGCATAGACAAGCATTACCCTTTCGTAAAGTATCTTAAAAGGGGTTTTCTTCTGCAGAAGAATTTTATGCTTAGGCATTGAAGTGCATTGTCCATAACATACATATATATATATTTGTCTTTTTATCGTTGCGCATATACATATGATCTAATGTCTTGCTTTATGGGTTGACATCAATGACCACACTTGGTAAAATGAAAGATAATCTAGAATGAATCCGTTGTTTGTACCGTGTGCAATGCAAGCCTTACTAGTTAGTGGTAAAGAAACACCTACTCTGTGAATAAAAGGAGGAGTTTTGCATTGGGGTTGAGATAGGCAGATACAGGGGGGACCTGGGCAACCACCTTACGGTGGGGACATTTCTCATGATGCTCCGCTTGTTAACATCCTTTGATTACATCATAGCCCCTTTGTGACATGAACATCCTCTTTTTAATCTGAAATTAACGTACAGTCAGACCAATCAGGGATGGTATGTTGACAAATAGCAAAAACTGAAGTGTTTTGGTTCTACCTGGCTTGGTAAGGTCTTGGGAATGTAGCGCACCAGCCAGGAACCATCAAATAGGAAGAAGCAAAGGCTTCTATAGACACCTTTCCAAGACATTTCTGAAAGGTGGCATCCATCATTAGCTGGCACAGACAGGCGATATCGAGAAGCTCCCCTTTCCATGGTCTTCTTAAACGATTGAGCTGCAGCCCCGCTTAATGCCCCCCACTGTGTGATAGGTTTATAGGCTCTATATACTCACATAGCCACTGATGTTGTGTCTCTCAAAAGACTAAGGAGTTAAGGAGTTGCGCAGAATGAGGCAACCTTCTGTGAAACTCAGCACTGTTAAACCATGGCATACTGTTTTACATAGAGAAATGGCGCCTGTTGTCATTTGGATACTCGGTTGATAACACAGGATATCCCTCGTGGAATACTGAAAGATGCTAGTGCTATAGACCTGGTTTAAATTTGAGGTGCCAATTTCGTGGTAAACATTTGTTACTAAATGGGGGTCCTTTCACATATGTACAAGCCACAATTCAATAGCTTGTTTACACTTTATAATGTATTTTTCCACGCAAAAATCAATTGTTTATACTTGGTAAAAAAAAATACAAAAATCTTGCATTTCCCTAAGAAAGCTATGCCAAGGAGCTGCTTGTATGTAGTCCAAGATTTATTTTCATTGAAATAGTCACTCAAGTTTTCTATCTAGCAGTGCATGAAATTAACGATTGCTTGGTTTTTACTCTTCTATCCTCTGGACTTTATTATTTATTATTATTATTATTATTATTATTATTATTATTACTTTTATTATTATTATTATTGACATTCCTATGCACTTACAACAGCAAGGCATCGCTAGGTGCATTTAAATCGGGGACCGTCTTAAGTAATGCCTTTTCCATTTCTGGTGTGTCAGCCAACATGTTAGGGGACCTCGTCAATACAGTTATGTGCTCTTGGCCAGACAGTGCGAGCTGGCCTAATAAAGCGCAAACTGCGCTAATGAAGCAGAAAAGGCGCGTGGAAGTCTGCAGGGCTTTGCCGGATGAATGCGGGCCTGGGAAGCCCGCTGATCATCATTTCCTTTCCCAGCAGCAGGTACGCGCCGGCTGCACGGTGCAGAATAGACTCTAGAGGGGTTTCACGGATTAGGAATTATTCCTCAAAACAAAATTAAAAAGATGAAAAGATTTCAAATCAAAAGAAAGAAATAATAGCCGCGTGAGTTAATCCTCACATTAAAATGTGTGTGAACTGCCCGCAGACGTTTTTTCTCTTTTTTTCTCTTTTACAGAGTCGTGGGCCGTATTTTTATATGCGTTCATGAAAGCATCCCTTTTTCGTCTCCTGGAATCGAATCCTGCAGGTGTTCACCTCTATGCTAAAGCCAATGAACCGCGAGACGGTGGAGTTCAGAGAGAACGGATATTGTGGGGACACATCCTGAGGCGCGAATATGCAGCATGCTCAACAGCCACACTGTTCGTGTCATTATTACGTGCTTTCCTACCTATCATTCACGTGAGGTCAAAGTTCACAGACAAGAACAAGTTCTAGTGAATAGGCCATTGCCGAAAGAGAGTGCTGCTGGACATTTGTAGACGTTCGGTGTAGGAGCACCATGGGTTTGTCCCTTCCAATATATTATTGTAAAGCCAAGTTCACACTCAACAGTCCAAGTCAATAAAAATACCTTCTTTGAACACATGCTGCTTCATAGAAAAACGCATGCATTCTGTAAAAGTCAATGAGCAAACCTGTTTATCGAACGCATTGTTCACACCTAAGGCCCACCAAATGCACTGTTTTCTTGCGAACTGACATGTTAAAACCTGCTTTTTACAGCAATGACACGGTGAAAGGGTCCCAAGGGACCCCTTCCCATTTGCAAGTGAGTTAAGACCTCCTTTGAGGTGTTGGTTAAGGTATCAATGATTAGTGACCACACTTAAGGTTGGAAACCATTGATACATACTGTAGGAAATCGCAAATTGAACGGGATACCATACACATGCCCTATTAAATTTTTGATTCCGTATATAGTGGCAAATCTATTTTGCGATTTGGTAACGAGTTACTGAATCACAATTTTTGTTATGAACCAGTGATTTAAGTGGGCAGATACTGTCTGGTACTGAGTACCTGTACTTCTTTCATTTGAAAGGGGGAGTACCTTCACTTCTCAGCACTACTTCAATACATTTAATGGGAGAGTACAAGCACTTCTCTAGAGCAAACAGGTACTCTAAGGTGTGAGTACCTGCACTTCTATTTTTCCATTTAAAACACTGTTTTAAACAATCCCAAATGCTATTTTGCGGTGGCAAGAGCTCCAATTTAGCAAATTAGAGCCTTTGCGTTTGCAAAAGTAGCTTTCCACATGAGGCATTGAGGGCCTGATTTAAGAAAAGTGGTGCTGCATTCAATGCAGTGCCACTTTTCTTGCCGTATTTAATATATGGTGCATCATAGCACAGGGTAGGGGCAGTAGTGGATTTTTTTTTTGCGCTATTGATGTACTGTGTAGGATTAGCGCCAACATTTTGGTACAAATCCTGCACAGTACCTAGGGGCCCATTGAAAGCAATGGTATTCCCATTTTTAACGCCTGCTCTGTGCAAGTGTTAAAAGTAACCTCAAAAAATGACACAGTGAAGTCTCTTAAATTCAACTGCCCTATTTTTGCGTTCTCCCTAATGGGGGAATGCCCCCCTAAAGGGGGAAAGTTTCCTTTGCAATCATTATTCATGGTGCATGCATAATGTGACACAAGGGGTTACAAAGTTGTGCAATGCATGCATTGCGCCACTTTGTAAATATGGTACAGCAATTTTGGGCTTGTTGGGCCACATTAGCATACAAAAATGAGACTAATGTAGGGCAAGGATGAGCTAGGCCCTCTAAAATCTGGGGTCCAAGTTCCTTCAGTCTCTGTAGCATCACTACCGCCTACACCAGCCTGAATGGCCAGAGATTCAGCCTGGCCCTCTACTTCTGATTTGACATTCTGACACCCTCTCTTCATTTCTTCTTGGCTCTTTCTCTGATTGATAAAAATGACCTCTCACTTGGCACAACTTATTTCTACATTCCAAACACTTATGAAGTCCATTTCACTCTTGCATATCACTCCTCTGCAGATCCCTTATGCTCTGATTATTATGAGTGGAAGTTCACTTTTGCAATTCAGAAAACATGATTTTGTGCTTGTAATGATTTATTGTCATATACACTTAAACAAGACAAGTGTAATAACTTGTGAGTGGAAATCTGCTCTCAAGGGAGGGCAGTATACATTTAAAGCTGGGAATCTCACGGAGACCTGTTGAACACCCATATGTGTATAAGTTTCAGGGCCTATACAACGTTTTCTACACAGAGCAGAGGCTGGGGTTTACCCCTATTAGGGTCACAAGTAAATGTTTATAGAGGGTGAGCATTGGGAGGAAACACCCATAACATTGTTGGGGATGGAAAAGAAAACGTTTTTCCATGGGGAAAAGATCTCAGGGGAGAAAAAAGGTGAGCATGTGCAAATGCACTTTTTTACACATTGATAATTGTGCAACTTGATGAATTAAACTGCTTTCAAATATAAGTACTCTGGTAAACCTGCTTCTTTCACATAATCGTGTAGGTGTTCCAGGTTTTTGTTGAAAATTCCAAACATTTTTAATTTATGCCCAAATATTGATGTAAACCTACATGTGAAAAATACATCTTGTTTTCTAAGCAGGCCTGCCGTTCTCCTTTCTCACACTGCCTGTCACGGACAACTGTGGCCTTTCTCATTTAATTTACAGTAGTGCAAAGATGCAAACCTGACTATCTCCTGATTCACACTTAAGTATCTGTGACTTTCGATACGTCTCTCAAATTGCATTTCATATTTCACTGATTTCCTCGTGTAGTAGTTGAACACTGTGCTTGAAGATAACTTTAGAACATTCACTTTTTCACCATCACCACTTTTTAAAGGCCCAAAGCGTAATCATATCTGCATTTTGCCACATCTTTTCTGTCATTATGTTCTGGAAATCTGATTGAAAGAAAGATTTAGCTGACATCTTAACATAGCACAACAGCATTACTATAACAATTGTGCTGCTTGTTTTATATTGGATACTTGCCTATCACCTGCAGCTTCACAGCTAGTGTCATTTCGAAACCCCAACTTAAGTAGCTCAGGCTGCACCGAGGAAAACCTACCAAACCTGTGCATTTTTTAAAACTAGACACACAGGGGGAACCCAGGATGGGGTAACTTGTGGGGCTCTTACCAGGTTCTGTTATCCAGAATCCTTTGCAAACCTCAAAATTTGACATAAAACCAATTTTTACTCACATTTCGGTAATAGAAAGTTCTGGAATCTGAGAGGAGCCACAAATTTCCTTCCACCCAGCATTCCCCCAGGTCTCCCTATAAAAATGGTACCTCACTTGTGTGGGTAGGCCTAGTGCCCATGACAGGAAATGCCCCAAAACACAACATGGACACATCACATTTTCCCAAGAAAACTGATCTGTTTTTTGCAAAGTGCCTAGCTGTGGATTATGGCCTCTAGCTCAGCCAGCACCTAGAGAAACCTAGCAAACCTATAAATTTTTGAAAACTACATACCTAGGGAAATTCAGAATGGGGTGACTTGTGGAGCTCTCACCAGGTTCTGTTACGCAGAATATTTTGCAAACCTCAAAATGAAGCAAAAAAAAATATTTTTCCTCACATTTCGGTGATAGATAGTTCTGGAATCTGAGAAAAGTCACACATTTCCTTCCACCCAGCATTTCCCCAAGTCTCCCGATAAAAATGGTACCTCACTTGTGTGGGTAGGCCTAGTGCCCGTGACAGGAAATGCCCCAAAACACAACATGGACACATCACATGTTCCCAAAGAAAACTGACCTGTTTTTTGCAAACTGCCTAGCTGTGGATTATGGCCTCTAGCTCAGCCGGCACCTAGGAACACCTACCAAACCTGTGCATTTTTGAAAACTAGACACCTAGGGAAACCTAGGATGGGGTTACTTGTGGTGCTCTCACCAGGTTCTGTTACCCAGAATCCTTTGCAAACCTCAAAAATGTGCAAATAAATTATTTTTCCTCACATTTCAGTGATAGAAAGTTCTGGAATCGGAGAAGAGCCACAAATTTCCTTCCACCCAACATTCCCCTAGAACTCCCGATAAAAATGGTACCTCACTTGTGTGGGTAGGCCTAGTGCCCATGACAGGAAATGTCCCAAAACACAACATGGACACATCACATTTTCCCAAGAAAACCGACCTGTTTTTTGCAAAGTGCCTAGCTGTGGATTATGGCCTCTAGCTCAGCCGGCACCTAGGGAAACCTAGCAAACCTATACATTTTTTTAAAATACACACCTAGGAAAATACAGAATGGGGTGACTTGTGGAGCTCTCACCAGGTTCAGTTACGCAGAATATTTTGCAAACCTCAAAATGTAGCAAAAACAATTATTTTTCCTCACATTTCGGTGATAGATAGTTCTGGAATCTGAGAAAACTCACAAATTTCCTTCCACCCAGAATTTCCTGAAGTCTCCCGATATAAATGGTACCTCACTTGTGTGGGTATGCCTAATGCCCCTGACAGAAAATGCCCCAAAGCACAACATGGGCACATCACATGTTCCCAAAGAAAACTGACCTGTTTTTTGCAAACTGCATGGCTGTGGATTATGGCCTCTAGCTCAGCCCGCACCTAGGAAAACCTACCATACCTGTGCATTCCTGAAAACTAGACACCTAGGGGAACCCATGATGGGGTAACTTGTGGGGCTTTCATCAGGTTCTACTACCCAAAATCCTTAGCAAACCTCAAAATTTGGCAAAAAAAACACTTTTTCCTCTGCGTTCCCCCAGGTCTCCCAATAAAAATTGTACCTCACTTGTGTGGGTAGGCCTAGTGCCCACGAAAGGAAATGCCCCAAAACACTATGTGGACACATCAAAATTATCAGATACAAAACTACCTGTTTTTGCGTGGTTGGTACTTGTGTATTTTGGTCCTGGGCTCAGCAGCCATCTAGTGAAACCTACCAAACCCAGACATTTCTGAAAACTAGACACCTGAGGGAGACCAGGGAGGTGTGACTTGCTTGGATCCTCCAGCGTTTTCTTATTCAGAACCCTCAGCAAACCTCAAATTTAGCAAAGAAGTCACATTTTCCCCACATTTCTGTGTGGGACCACTGCAACAGCACAAATTTCCTAACACCCAACGTTCCCCTTAGTCTCCCGATAAAAATGATACCTCACTTGTGTTCGTGGGCCAAGTGCCTGTGACAGGGAAGAGCCAACAACATGTCAAAATTGAGGGGGAACTAAAGCGGGTCCAAAAGGGCATGTTTAGGCTGAGAAGTGGGCAGAATTTTTATCGGTATAGATGCGACAATGCTGGGTGGTAGGCATTTTGAAGATTCCTGCAGTTTCCGGAATGTTCCATCACAACAATATGGGGAACATGTGTGATTTCAAGCAAAGTTGGAGGTTTGCAGGGCATTATGGGTCAGAAAATGGTGCTGGGTGCATGTGAAACACACCACCCTGGACTCATCCAGATGTTTAGTTTTCAGAAGTGTCTAGGTCTCGTAGATTCTTCTACATGGCGGCGTCACAAAGTCCAAAAAGTACAGTCCTCACCATTCTAAGTGGGATGATTTTGAGAGTTAGAGAAGCTCTCATGGCCCAAATGTCAAACCAAAACCCCAAATAATCAAATGCTTGCCGTTGGGATAAGATCTTTTAGTGTGCGGGGGGAGAGCTGAAAGACTGTTACCCTCTTCAGTTGGGGTGGGGGCATAACCATGCCCATTCTGGGCGGTAGCCTCTATTCCACATTTTTTTTAATTCCCTGGCATCTAGTAGGCTTTCTAGTCCCCCCCCAGGGGAGTGGACCCCATCTCGCCACAGGTGGGTAGAACAACTTTGTTCCCATTTATTGAGGTGGAGGTATAGCCATACCCCACCCTCATTTTTGAAAAACATTCTTACCTGGTGTCTGGTGTTCTTTCTACCCCCCCTTGGGGGCCGATGGGTCTTACAAAAATAGGCCGATCTGCCCCCAAGGGGGGCAGAAATGGCCAACAGTAATGTGCCCCCATGGGAAGCTGCCCCCCTAAATAAAACACGCACACACATCAGTCTCTGGTGCCTAAGTGGTTTCTAATAGAAATAGGCTGATCTGCCCTCAAGGGGGACAGGAATTACCTAAAATCAAATTTGCCCCCCAGGGGAGCGACCCTTGCCTAAGGGGTCGCTCCCCTTGCATGAAACTGGAGTTAAAAAAATCCCTGGTGTCCAGTGGTTTCTACCCTCTTGGGGGCAGATCAACCTAATTATAATAGGGTGATCTGTCCCCAAGGGGGGCAGAAATGGCCTCAAATAAATTTTACCTCCCCAGAGGAGCGGCCCTTACCTAATGGGTCGCTCCACTTGTGTGTAACTGACCTGAAAAAAAATCCCTGGGTGCTAGTGATTTCTACCCTCTTGGGGGCAGATTGGCCTAATAAAAATAGGCAGATCTGCCCCTAAGGGGGGCAGAAATGGCCTAAAATAAGTGTGGCCCCCAGAGGAGTGACTCTTTCCTAAGGGGTCTCTCCCCACCTGTAAAAAAACTAAACAAAATGTATCCCTGGTGTATAGTGTTTTCTGCCCCCCTTGGAGGCAGATCAGCCTAATTAAAATAGGCCGATCTGCCCCTAAAAGGGGTAGAAATGGCCTAAAAATATTTTGGCCCTCTGGGGAACAACCCTTGCCTAAGTGGTTGCTCCTCTTATGTCAATAAACAAATAAAGCATCCCTGTTGTCTGGTGGTTTCGAACCCCTTGGGGCCAGATTGGCCTAATAAAAATAGGCCTATCTGCCCCCAAGGTGGGGCATAAATGGCCTAAAATAAATTTTCCCCCCTTGGGGAGCGACCCTTGCCTAAGGAGCCGCTCCCCCCGTAAGAAACAAAAAATAAATTCCCTGGTGTAAAGTGTTTTATGCCCCCCTTGGGGGCAGATCAGCCTAATTAAAATAGGCTGATCAGCCCCCAAAGGTGGCAGAAATGCCCTAAAAATATTTTGGCCCCCTGGGAAGTGACCCTTGCCTAAGGGGTCGCTCTCCTCATAATACATTTAAAAAAAAAAAAAATCTTGGTGTCTAGTGGGCATTCCTGCAGCCCGATTGCTCTGCGATTGGGATGCAGGATTGCTCAGAGAGATATGAAAAGGAAAAGAAAAGCCTTTCCTTTCCTTTTCATGCCTCCCTGACCTCCCCTGCCCCTGTACTGAGGAGAAACTAATCTGCTTCTCCTCTGTCACTCTGTAAGCTGTGCTTCCAGCGCAATGGTGGGGACCTCTGATGAGGTCAGTGTGCGATCGAGCTCTGATGTCATCAGACGTCACTGGAGGGAGTTGAGGGTGGCAGGGGAAGCCGTTCCCCTGCCACCCCTGACCGGGGGAGGCGTCTCACCCTTGGCACAGCAGCGCTGCAGCCGAGAGCGAGACCAGCTCGTCCACGGCACCGAAGGGGTTAAAACAACATCATGATTTGATATTGAAACAGTAGACATCATTAATCTTAACTGCAAGTGTATATATGCGTTAAAGTATATGCGCTGCACCTGAGGCTTCATCTTATAGAGGCAACCCAGTTCTTATTGCTCTCTGGAATTCTAGATTATCATTTATTATCCCTAATCAGAGCTACAAATTGTAATTGATGGTCATTAAAGGTGGGGTAATGCTGTTGAACTGGTGCAAGTGTAAAACCTGCTTGGATGCTGCATTCTTGATTATTTGTAGTATATTGAATTGGCATAGAAGGGCTCTAATGTAGAGGTCATTATCATAATTGTGATGAGCCAAAACTAAGGCTATTGTGGTGTGCACCTATCGTGGGTTCCCCTTATAGTCTAGAATGGGCACCCTTATTTTAGCTCTAGGCCTGTAGCTTGTGGCCTTTCATATACGTTCACATTTTATTCATCTTATTTCATTTTATTATATTTTAGCACAGCTGTGAGGTTTGTGAAAAATCTTCCTCCGGCGGTGGTTTTCTGGATGCGTTGGGCAGTGCGGTGGGGTCTAGGGGGTTATGGAAAGAGATGCAATGGTTAAGGTAGGCTGGTCCGATGTTGTGAAGGGCCTTGTAAGTCTGGGTGAGTAGTTTGAAGTTGATTTTCTTCTCTACTGGGATTCAATGGAGGGTCCTCAGATTTTAGGAGATGTGTTTTTGGCGGGGGAGGTTCGGGACGTTTTGGATGAGGTGTAGTTTCCTGATGTTCTTTGTTGTGGTGCAGGCGTAGGGTGCTTCGCCTTAGTCGAGCTTGCTTGTGATTATTTTGTGACAGTCGACTGGGGTCCATTTGAGGATGTTGAGGAGTTGGCAGAGGGTGTGCAGCAGGAGGAGGTGGCTGCGTCGGGTCATTAATAGCGAAGAGTCGAGGATGATTCCTAGGTTGTGGGCATAGTCAGTTGGAGTAGGTGGTGTGCTGGGCTATGTGGGCCACCACAAGTCGTCCCAGGCTGAGTTGGAGTTTCCTAAGATGATGAGCTTAGTCTTGTATGAGTTGAGCTTGAGGCAGCTCTCCCTCATCCAGGTGGTAGCGGCTTTCATCCCGGTGTGAAATTTCCTCTTAGCTTTGTCCAGATCTTCAGTGAGGAATATGACGAGTTGTGTGTCATCTCAGTATGACACGATGTCCATTTCATGTTCTCTGACCATGGCTGCAAGTGGGGCGATGTATATGTTGAAGAGCGTTGGGCTCAGGGAGGAACCCTGAGGGACTCTGCAGCTGACTTCTGTTGGTTTTGATATGAAGAGTGGGAGCCTGACTCTTTGTGTTCTTCCAGTGAGGAAGGAGTGGATCCATTGCAAGCCTTATCCGCGGACTCCTGTGCCGTGGAGTCTAGTGCATAAGTTGCTGTGGAAGACCATGTCGAAGGCAGCTGAGAGGTCGAGGAGTATGAATGCTGTTATGTGTCTGCGGTTGAGGAGTGTGTTGATGTCATTTGTGCTGTGGTTGCTGTGGAATCCAGACTGAGAGGTATTCAGAGAGTTGTTGTCCTGGAGGAATTGTCGCAGCTGCGAGTTTATGGCTTTTTCTAGGACTTTGGCTGGTAGGGTAACAGCAAGTCGGGTTGGAAATTCTTGAGCTCTGGTGGGTTGGATGTTGGTTTCTTCAGGAGGGGGTGGACTTCGGTGTGTTTCCAATCTTTGGGGAAGGTGGCTGTTGTGATGGAGCAGTTCAGCGTCTTGCAGAGTTTGGGGGCAATGGATGCACTGGCTCTGTTGTAGATGTGATGAGGACAGGGGTCTGTTGGTGCTACAGAGTGAATGCTGCTCATGATGATTTTAGTCTCTTCTGTGGTGAGAGTGGACCATCTGTGGATGGTTTGGGTGGGTTCTGGGTGGCTGGATCGGTTATAGGTTTTGACGCTGGGCGGGTTGTGTGGGAGAAAGCTAGCATAGATGTCCTTTATCTTATGGTGGAAGAAAGTGGCCAGTTTGTCTTAGAGGTCTTGCAATGGAGGGGTGTTGGTGGCTTTGGAGGAAGGATTGGTGAATTTGTTGATTACCATAAAGAGTTCTCTTGTGTCGTGCAGGGAGTTGTTAATGCTTTTTTTGTGTACTTGATTCGTTGGTGATGGGCGGCAATGGCATCTCTGAAGGAGGTGAGGTCTTCGCTGGTTTTGAGTAGGGAAGTGGTGTTTCGGTTGTTGTGGTCCTCGATGTGGAAATTCAAGTCACCCTGAAGGAGGTAGTAGGTGGACGCCAGGGCGTGGGCGCTGACGATGTCTTCATTGGCATTGATGAAGGCTGGGCGGGGGCCAGTCAGTCTGCAGACCAGGGTGCCATGGAGGGAGGAGTTGGGAGTGGCGTGGATCAGGAAGTGTAGGTGTTCCATTCTGGCGCAGTGTTCCTCCGTGTTGACCATGATGTGGAGTCAGGACTTGTGTAGGATGCCCAGTCCTGCACCTGGATGGAAAGGGTCGGTCCTGCCTTAGGAAGTTGTAGCCGTCTGGGATTGCAATGGCGATGTCTGGTCCGGAGGTAGGGTTGGTCCAGGTCTCTGTAAGGAAGGTGATGTCTGGATGGGTAGAATCGATCAGGTCCCACAGTTTGGTGGTGTGCTTATGGAGGGAGCGTATATTCAGAAGGAGGCAGTTGTTGAGGTTGTGGCGGGCATTAATGGTTCCAGATTTGGGGTGTTCTGGTTGTCTGTTGTGGCTGAATCTGAGTTTGTATTTCCAGCAGGAAAAAGGCCAGTGCGTGTTCTCAGAAGATGTGGTTCAGTAGGTGCTGAGACGTCCAGTATTAAGGAGGTGGAGGGTCTTGGTGTTGTAATGGAGGGAGGCCAGGGAATGGCTCATCGGGGATTCAGGGTTCCTGGCACTGGGTGCAGTCCAGGCGCAGAGGGTCACAGAGGAGCTTGCTCTTGGTGCTCCATCAGCACGCCTGTGATGTGCCCGCTGCACACAGCCACAATTAAGAAGAGGAGGGCAGTGCGGGGTCCGGTCAACTTGGAGGCAGGAGGTTGGGAAAAGCACTTCACAGGGGGATGTGAGGAGGCGCAGGGGCAGCAGTGGTATGGGAGGGAGAGGCAAAACTGAGGGTAGAAACAAAAGGGATAAAGAGACAGAAAAGGAAAAAGTAAGTGAAAGAGGTAAAGGCATAAGTATAAAGGCAGCAGTAAGGAGAGACAGAGAGACCGAAGATTCTTACTTGTAGGTGGCCACTAGGTCACCAGGAATGAGGTGCAGGCAGGAGCCTGCGGGTGGAGGAGGGCCTCGAACTCAGTCAGGCAGACTCTCAGTACATTCCCTAAGGCAGAGGATGCAGCAGCAGAAGGAGGAGCTGGGAAGGGCAACAGACACAGGCCAGGGGGTCAGTGCAGTCCATCTGCCTAATCATCGCAGCTCATGCCTTTTATCATCTGATGCAAGTGCTTCAATAAATATATTGAAACATATCTTGCATATCTTTGTCTTCCTTCACATGTGAGAGACTTTGTGTAACTGAGAGAAAGGGGTATGATCTGTCGACCATGACTTACCTGAAGAGTCAGCGGGTCATGTTTCTAAGTTGCCACAATTCACCTTTACTTTCTAGGTGTGCGTGAGGTGCTGCTACCTAGCTGATGAAGTCAGGCTAACAGCTTCCAGTCGGTGTGGGACTGACTCAGTTCTCGCTTTCGTCCTAACCTTAATAATCTTACCCACAAGGTAAAAGTCCTATAACACACCATGTAGGGAATTCACAAATGAAGAATCATAGAACTTAATGTTCTCATGGTAAAAATGCACCAACGTTCATTGTTAAATTGTGTTGGAAGGATAAACATGAAATCCTTAATCAGTCTCAAATCTTTTATTTCAAATTACGAGGTTGGAGCCAATTCAATGTTGTGAGACCATGCAGTGGTGGGATGATAGCTATTCCATACCTACATTCTTAATTTTATGGAAGGAAAGCTTCAAATGGTCTGTACAAGTCAGTGGTTGACTACTAAAAGTTACTTTCTGAGTTCAGAGGTTTGAGGCCTTTCAGACTTTGGAATGAGTTGTATATTTTTGGCATAACTGTGGCAGTTTAAATTGAAATATTTATTGTTGTGAGGAAGTGATAACAAGTATACATTGAAAAGTAAGCAGTTGATGTTGGGGCCTTATGAGATGCCTATACTACAATGGCAAGGTGTACAGAGGAATAGAGGAAGTGCAGTGATTTGCACTCTATTGGAACCAGTCCAACACAGGACCTTAAAATTCTCTTGAGTAGTTGTGAGCGGGCTACAATATTTAATGATGATGAGAGGTCAAGTAGTAGGAGAATGGCAGCTCAAATTCAATCACTAGTATTCCTTAGGTCAACCAATAAAACAAAAGCAAATTCAGTGCCTCCTCCAGGTAAGAATCCTGTTTGTTTGTCTGTGAGGAATATGCTTTCTTCAAGGACAATAGATGTCTGACAAAGGCTACTTTTGTAATAAGCTTTCCCAAACATGTTGTGTTTGATATGGATTTTTAATGTTCTGGATGTGCGTTGACTAGCATTTGCTTCTAATAGGAAAGGATTGATGCACAGGTTTTTTAGGTTGATGGGTAACACATTCAAAAGTACTTGAAACAGTTCTAAATCTGCAATGGTATAGGAAGACCTGTAACTTGATAAGTTAGAAGCTCAACAATACTAAATTTGGGAATCAGGTCAAGCAAAACGATCTTGAAAAGCAGATCCTAATTATACACTAGACATTTAATCAAAGATGTGTGCAGTTCAGCCCAAGAATAGGTGTTGATGGTGACTGATCATAATTAAGCCTTAAGCTGCCCCAAATTATGATATGATTCATAACCTTTACCAGTGGTTCAAATACGATTCATAGGTCAGAACTTTTAAACAAAAAACATATTTGTTTCTTATTACATTTGATACCATTCAAGAGATCTGCATGAAACTTTACAAAAATAAGTTAATCTGATTTCAATTCAGCTTGACAAATTTATTCAAGGTGTAAAAGGGGCAAAAAGTTACTTTTTCTGTTTTAACTCATGTATAATTCATAGCTCTTCTCTTGTGAAAGCACTGCTGAGTGGAATTACAAAAACCTAGACATGAAATAATACTTACTCAAGGATGTGCTTTTGTTTGGTTTGGTTAAAACC
Source organism: Pleurodeles waltl (assembly GCF_031143425.1). NCBI lineage: Eukaryota > Metazoa > Chordata > Amphibia > Caudata > Salamandridae > Pleurodeles > Pleurodeles waltl. The sequence goes on along the minus strand of NC_090437.1, from coordinate 871,171,888 downwards.
CTCTTAGCAGTTATTAGGAATCAACATTATAAAATGTGCCAGCAGGCTTGAAGTAGCTACAGTGTTAAAAAATATGTGGACTGTTAGTCCCATAAAAGGGTCAGGAACCCACAAATTTGATTAGATGAGGGATTCTCTGTTCTTCATTTCAGGGCTATGGATTTAGATGGATCCAAAGCCTGGTCCACAGACCTGAAGACTCCATTGGCTGGCAGTAAGGCAGAACTATTACAAGGGAAGGGGCTCTATTCTTGCTGCAGCATCCTCTGGCCCCTTGGCTCAGGTATTAGGGGGAAGAGACACTAAGATTAAAATAATTTTAAAAAGAAAAGAAATTACCATGGGGGTTTCTGGATATTCACTGCCCACAAATCCCACCTTGGGCTTTGCAAACTCATTAGCAAGGGCTCTAGGACAATTATTGGGCTCCCGTTGAGGAATGTGGATGTGGAATTGCGAGACTTAAGGGTTCCGAGTACCCCTTGAAATGAGATAAAAATAAAAAGTAAAATAATAAAAAAAGTCAAAAATAAAATAAATGAGGTAGCTACATCTTGATAACTGTGCTCAGTGGGGGCGAGCTATCCAATGGGCAGGGTCTCTGGCCAACTCCTACAGCTGACACACAAAATACATCAACAGTGGTGGTAGGACACTTGCAACAGATGATTCACAGGGTCTGGCTGTTGGAATGGCCCTCCGTCTAAACTCCACTGTACACTGCCTTTGTGTATTTTGGGGGTTGGTCACTCAGGTTAGATGGGGAAGCAGCCAGTCCCCACTGCATAGTGCATATAACCTTTCACAGTGGGAGCTGTCCACTCGCAATGAGAGTGGGGCGCGTAGTGGAAGTTGGCCACATGGGGTGAGTTCAATGCTTACAGCCTCATAATATTCATAACAATAAGTAACAACACTTAAGGGTACAACATAATTAATTAACAATGCATACTTAAACTAATTACTAATACATTAATCCTAATCATCACATTAATAGTGTTAATAGTAAAGTGATATGTAATATGACATGTAAGATCAGTTATAACATTTATAATTGCACTTGTAACATCAAAGGTGAGGTCATCGGGATTACATTTGGTGTGTAAGAGTTTGCACAGCTGCTGTGTGGGTAATGTATTGTTGTGCTAGCCATAACTACTCAATTTCAGTATTTTTGGGCTTTAGTTTGTAACCATAACTTTCATAAACAATCCTAACTATAACTTCACTTTAGCTACATTTTTTAACGATGTCTATATATGTGTGCAAGTGTGAGTTTTCCTTGTATTCGTGTACTTTTTAATTTTTTTAAATTTATTTTCTAAATATATTTTGAATCAACTTTTACTTTATTAAATGGACATCTGTTGTGAACACAAAAGGTCACTAAGTAAGCAAAGTTTCCAATTAATATGACTGTATCTTCAAACCCTATGGGCTGTGGAATGAGAGAGAGCATGACTTATTTAGGTTACTAAATGGCCGCAGGGTGGCACTTGCCTTCTACAGTGAAGCCCTTACCACAGAAAATACTGTAAAAAAGATAATAAAAGCCCCATTTTGGTTGCAATGCCACATAAGGCATAAAAACAAAAGAAGACATTATTCAAAAATAAAAACACAAAGAAATCAGCAAGAGTAAACTTTGTAGAGAGAATACAGAAAATATGAGATAACTTTCTAAAATGAAATAAAGAGGATGTGAGAAAAAATTACATTTATATATCACTTAAAAAAAACAAAGTTTACAGGGACGTTATAGTTAGACTCACATTTTTAATGTACAAAACCATAGAAATTCAGCTGTAATAGAGTTATTTCATGTAACTATAATTTGTGCCCTTGCCATGCGCAATTTTCTCATCAATAGTTTTACGGAAAACGTTACAGCGATATTATCAATGATGTCATAGGATATGTAATGAGTGATGTAATATCTGGGGTAATTAACAGTGCATGGCAAGGGCGCAAATTATAGTTACCTTCAGGCACAAGTAGATAATTATAGTTAGGACCTAAATTCAATAGGAAAATTATTTTTTGACTTTCCTATAACTTTGATGCTGTTTGAGGAATCTTCACAAAACTTTCGAACAAAAGTGCCCTGCTGTGTCTTATTCTGCATGGTAAGTTTTGGGGTGAATCATCAAGTGGAGGCCAAGAAAAAGGGGGTAAAGAAAGTGCATTTTGCATGTTAATTCCCATAGGTATTTTAAACACAACTGCAGCCTGAACCACTGGGTGGAATTACACCAAACCTGGTAAAAAGGTAGCTCTTGGTCCAGAAAGCATTATACTTGTTGTTTGTTGTAAATCTACTCAGTATTTTCTAAGATATTTAGAGAAAACCAAAGTTGAATATTGAGGGGCGCAAACACTTTGCAATCCTCCCGATCTCGTACAGACATCTGATTGGCTGTCAACACTTCAACTAAGATGTTTTGGCAGACATTTTAGGAAATGGACTCAGCTGAGTCTCAGAAAAAAGTAGAAAATAAGAAAAGAGGGCAGGGTAGGAATACCCTGACCCCTTAGCCTTGGTGCAGGGACCCCACCAGGCAAAACAGCATAATGTAAAAACTGTTTGCAGCAAAATCACAGCAGAGTCACAAATTCACAGCAAAAATTATAGAAAAACAAGTGCAGTCTCCCACACTTGTTTTAAGTTTAGCCCTCAGGTGGGCCAGGTCCTGGGGGCATTGGAGATTGGCAAAAAAAGGAGGAAGGCACATGGGGCTGCCCCTCCGAGGGGGTTTTGAGCCTTAGGGATCACCACTTCACCAGGGATTTATTAAAATATGGTAGGGGGTTTCAGCTGACCAACCTCCATTTGGCTCTCTTGAGTCCCAGGGACTCCCATCCTGCCAGGGATTTATTTAAAAAAGGTGGGGGGGGCACATGGACCTTCCTCCTGAGGACCACAACTTCCCCGTGACTAAAAAGACAAGGAGCTGGAGTACCGCACTGAACCCCATGGACCTTGACCTCCCCAGGGACAGGTACATAAATAAAACTGAGAGGGGGCCACATGGCCCCCTTTCCAGTCCAAATATGGCCATGGGAACCACCACCTGCTAGGGGCCAGCCCATGCTAATTAAAGGAGGGAGGCTGCACAGCCCGTCTCCTGGAGCCATCAAAGGCCCTGGGGACTGCCACCTCCCCAGGACCGTCTCCTGCAATCTCCAGCAGTGCCTACCCTCAGGAGATAGCAGTTTGCTTCACTTTGAGGGAGCTGTAACAGCTCCCAACAAGCGAGAGCAAACACTAACTCCACTTCCAGCAAGCAGGAGCTGTCAAACTGCTCCTGCTCATTGAGGCTTGAGTTTTCATCACTGCTGCCATGCGGACAGGGAAACAAATGAAAGATTTCTCCCACACAAGGTAGCTGCATTTAGCAGCTCTCTGCGTGCAGGAGGAATGATGGCTCCTGGAAGTGGCGGGGAGCCTGATGGGACTACGGGGGCCTTCAAGCTCCCGACATGGTCCCGATCAATACAATCTGGGTGCCCTTAATGGGGCCAGGGCACCCAGGTAGAGACAGCTAGGCCCTGGGGGATGGAATCCCGAAGGCCGAAATCAACCCCTCCCAGTATTATTTTTTTCAGAGTCCCCCGGGAGGTGGTCCATAGTTTTAGTCCTAAAATGGATGATATGCATGTCAGTTTTAGTTTATATGCAGACGATTTAGCAATCTTTGACCTGACAGAAATAGGCCTCCAGAGGAAACTGTATGTATTCTCAGATTACTTCAAAAGGTATAAAATTAAACATTTTATGGAAAAGACCAAAGTGCTTCTGATAGGGAGGAAGAGGATAAAGTTGGGGTGGTTAATAAGTAAAGTCAAACTCTAGACAGTTAGGAAATATAAATATTTATGAATGTGATTCTTCCATGACCTACGGTGTAAGGAGCACTTAGCTTCTACACAAGCTAGGGCACTCTCTTACATGGGGGCCAGAGAAAATGTGATAATCGCTATGGGGGGGCCCTCTGTGCATCAGTGTTGGCACGCCATCGGGGTATAACAAGACCACAGTTCCAATATAGTGCTGAAGTGGTCAGCATCAGTGGCAAAAAAAGCTGGGATGCTGAAGAAGGAAGGTGCTTAAAAACATTGCTTTCTCTCCCATTGTCTACAGTGGTGCAGGCAGTTAGAGTGGAGATGGGCTTGACAAAGTGGACTTATTTAGCATTTGCACATATAATAAGATTTTGGTTATGAATAGATTGTGAGGAGATCTTCAAAATTTCTCTGTTATGTAAAAGGGAGATATTACAAAGTGAATTAACCTGTGCCAGAGAAGTCAGAGGGAGTATCCTCGATTGTGATAGGGAATTAAAAATAAATATCGCAGATGGAATTGATCAGATTGGGATGAGCAAAGCTGAATTTAGGAGACTAGTAAAACAGGTATCTGGAGTGGAGGACGCTCTATACTTAGAGAATAAGAAATTGGTCTCCCTCCTGATGATATCATGGATGGGAGATGAGACCTTCTCCTATCTAGAGAACTCACAAATGCAGATTCATTGAACTCTCTTGAGAATTCGAAGTGGGGTGAACAAAGTTCTGATATCCCACCCACATGAAACTCTGTTAGATAGAGAGAGAATTTGTAAGTGTGGCCTCAACATGAAGGGAGGTTTAATACATACCCTAGTGGACTGCTTGTGTTTTTTACATTAACGAAATTTGTTACTAAAACCAGTTTTTAGAAAGTATATTAATGATAGGGTACAAGCAAACTACTTGTAGAAATGAGATTCCTGGTTGTAACGTGTGATATGGGGTGATTTTTATTATCTATAGATTCATTTTTATGGTTGAAATAACAGTTTTAAATGAACTTGTATGTTTCTATAAATTTAGGGTAAGTAGAATTACATGATTGGATGAATTATGGTTTTAAGGATGTTTTACTGGGAACTTGTTAATTTTAACCCATGACCTTAATTCTTATGATATTTTAGGAATTGTTCTGTTTTAAAGGCCAAGACCTAAATAAACATGTGTTTTGATTGATTAAGCAGGTACTGTTAGAGGCAGAGGAAATGATACTCTGACTGATTTAATTGCATCTAAACTATGGGCAGGGAGAGTATGCACGTTCTCCATGACTAAGTGTTCCATCAGCAGTCATTATGCATTGGAAATAAGTATTTGAGTTGCTCCTCAGGGACTGTAAGTGAGATGGCCACTCTGATTATATACTCCAGGATTAAGGGGATATGTTGTAAATGGAGTGATATCAATCCAGAGGCTTTTCTAGCAATCCTGTTAAGGAGTCACAAGAAGCATTTTGGGCTATGTCTAAGCATTGACTTAGTCACAGCAAGCATAATGAGGGCCTTTTCTGAAATTTGCAGGAAGGAAATGTAGTTACTAACAGTACCTCGGCAGCAACGTGCGCCCAGTTGCAGAAGTGGTTTAATAAAGCATGCTCTCAAGCACACAGTAGCTTGCTGTCAGCAATTAAACATTCCCTTAGGGACAAGGTGATGATTAGGGCACTGAGAAAGCACTACAAACAAATTGTGGAGATAAGAAAAGAGGAGGTCAGAAGGAAAGATTAGGAGCAGTTATCCATTGCATGTGCCAGAAAAGACACTACTAAGTTCTGGAAGATAGTGAATGCCTGTTTCCTTAGGAATAATTCCTCTACTAAGATAAATGTGACTATAACTAAACACTTCCAGGTGAAGCACTTCTCTACCATCTATGACTACCAATGTTAATTTAACTTCTATTGTGATCTGTGGTAATGGGGCAGTGAGCATTTAAAAATGTCACTCAAGGACCTTATGGCAGCTGTTGAGAGGTGTCCATTTAGTGAAGCACTGGGACCAGGTGGTGTCCCGTTTGATCTAATAAAATGTACCTTGGCATTCTGGGCCCCAATCTTGGTGAATGTTGTTCAAAGTGTGAAGTACCCTCAAAATCCTGGTCTAAAGCAGTAATTGTATTAATCTTTAAAAGGGGTGATAGGGGTGATCCTCAATGTTACAGTCCAATATTGTTACTAGAGTCCACTGCCAAGGTATTGGGCAGGATACTATTGGACCATCTGGAGAAATGGGCAACTGAGAAGGGTGTTTTTGCATTGGCCCAATATATGGCCTCATTTACGAGGCCCTATCAGCACACTGAGCCACTGGAGCTTCATTTGTTTTATGCTCCGATGGCACAGTATGGCATCCCATATTTTCAAAGCCACCTAAAGCCACTTTGTTTGGCTTTTTATGGCCTTGTTAGTGTGGGCCCCTTTCATGATATAATTGCATGAAAGGGGTATTGCTTGGAGTGTTCCCATGCAACTCCCAGGGAACGCTAAGGAATCTGACGCATTCCCAGATTTACAGGTCTGGGAATGTGTTGGATTCTTATGCCACCTCAGAAGTGACACAACACGGAGAAAAATATATTTATTTCTCCCCATTTTCTCCTGCATTCTGCAGCACACATAGAAAGAGGAAAACACCTCTCTTGTTTGTGTGCATGAAGGTGCCAAGGGGCTTGTAAATAAGCCCCTTAGTTTTCAACAGGGCCCCAGCTCCACTGATCAGTATCTGTACCTTCATCTATTAGAGAACAAATGTGTGCTTTCTAAAGAAGGGTGTCTCTTTCTAGCATTTATGGATCTTAGCACATCTTTTGATAATGTTGTAAGGGGGAGGGTCTGGGATATGTTAGAAAAGCAGGGTGCACCAGCGGTGCAAGGGGCTTGTAAATAAGTCACTATGCGTTTGACTGAGTACTTTAGGGAGGTCAGCCAGGTATAGGGAAAATAGAGTCAGTGCCAAAACTCACCCCTGTCTCAGACCATTTCTTATGTCGATCCTCTTGGAGAGAGATCCATCAAGATCTAATTCCACCTGGGCCCAGTTATCTCTATTGAGTTCTTATAAGATTATAAGCAAATCATTGGGAATACCAAGATTATTTAATACTTCCCATAACAAATCCCTATCCACTGAATCAAACACAGGGCTGAAATCAACAAAGCAGCAGAACAGTCTTTCACAATGCTCCATTGATCTCCTAGCAATGGTCCATAAACTGAAACAGTGATCAACTTTAGAGTGCCCCCCTCACCCTTGAAGCCTCCTTGTTCTTGAGGGATGATTGTGTTTGTCTCCGCCCAGACCCTCAATGTCCCCAAAATGATTTTTGAGAAGACCTTCCACCTACATCTAACAGATTTAATTGTCAATAGGTTCCTGAGAGGGAATACTCACCTTTCTTATATAAGGGTTTGATTTTCGGCCCATTTCAACTATCAAGAAAGCTATCTGTCAGAAGTATTTTCTGGAAAAGTAGATGAAACAAACTGCCCCACCAGGCTATGTTCATTTTTATTATGACTACCAGTAACGTATCGGGACCTGCAACTCTCGTTAGGTGTAACATTTCTATTGATTTCTTAATTGCTTGCAATGAAAACCTCTCCTTTGTTTCTACGATTACAAGAAACCTTATTGGGCAATGGGTCAGTGTCACACTTATGTTACAAGTCTCCTCCAAGAATTCTACTCAGGCATCCTCTCCATTGAAACTGTCAATTTCCCTTGCATATTTCCTATCCCGCCCTGTACCAGCCTCAAAAATGTATTTATATTTTCAGACTCTATTATCTCAATCATTTCATCCCAACATTTTGTTTTAAATTCCGGTTCTTGCTATTCACCAGATTTTTATATTCTTTCCTTACACTATGAAGGCATAACATGTCCATTTTATTTCTATTAAATCTAGTATATCTTTCAAGCTTACTCATTTTTTGTTTTACAAACCTACATTCGTTATCAAACCATCTATTCATGAATTGCTGTGTGGACCTCTTTTAATTGTATTGTTAAAGACCATCAGTTCATTTTTTAAACATGAAGCCACATCTTCTATTATTACCTCATCCGATGACAAAATGTCAAGGGGTGCCTCTCCAGATATAAGATCCCCATATCTATGTTGAAGGGCCTTCAATTGTCTTAGATGCTTTTCAGCGATTCTTGTTCTTAAGCGTTTTGGATATCTGATCTTTAGTGGTAGAACCTTCATCTGGCTTGGGATAATTTCCAGGTTGAGGATTGTATTTAAGTGGTAATTTTCACTCCCCTCTATTTTTAATACCCCCAATTTCCTAATTAGATCACAGCCCCTACATCCCTTTCTGTACCATCATTTACTGACAAGCAAGCCCTTTGAATACTAAAAGCCGGTAACAAATCCTCGTACATTTCATCCACCATCTTAGAAAGCAATTTGTGGTTGAAGTCCCCATTCGAATAAGCAGATGTCAGGGGTGCATCTCACTTACTCTAATCACGTCTCCTTTAAACAAGTCCATATTGCCTTTATAATTATGAAGACGTCTTATAAGTATATAAATGTTGAGAATAATGAAACTTTCAGTACCATGACTAACCTTTAGCAACTTTATGCCACAGGCAAGGATCAAATTACAGTGTGTCTTAAGATCCCATATCCTAGATACAACTTAAGAGGATACCAACGTTAACAACCCCCTGAACGCCTCCATGTTGTACCATCTAATGCCTTCTGGTGAACTCCCAAGAATCCATCTATCAGTGGGGTTCTTTGCACAGCCACGGCTCCTGGAAACACAAATTTTTTTATTTCTATAAAAATCAGCAGCTTCTGTCAATTATTTAAGCCATGGGGGTTCCAGGAGAGCAAACTAATGCTGTGCAGTGTTACCCATTCCTAATCCACATTGCTTAGGTCAGCCCATTCACCCACAACCTCGTCCCCATTTAGGCAGTCATACCTGATTTGATTTTCCCCTTGGAGCAAGGTAGCATGGATCCTACCTTGTCTTGTTTCCAATGTGTGCCTATACCAAGAGTAAACCCCCTGTGGGTTCCAATTAACTTGGTTTGTCTAAAGCCGAATATGGCATTGCAAGAAGCCAGACTTAAAGGCATATGCTGGTCTATGTCCATTTCCCTGGATATTTTCACTACCTGAGACTTTAACTCTACTTCTGCTCTGAAAAAGGTATTGCTAGGGAGTCTTGAGTATAACAGGCCTTTTGTTACCTCCTCGCCTCCTCTATTTACGAAAAACCCAACTTGTTTCAAATCAGTTGAAGAGCTTGGGTGGAGACTGGGGCAGGAGGAAAATAGCTCAAGAAGCCGGGATCTGTTTAAAGGATTTAGCTTCCATCATCTTTTCCCCTGCCTATATTCTAGGGCTGGCTTTAGATATACCCATAGGGAGTTTACTTTCCCCCCTGACCCTCTCCACATCCTTGGAATATAAAGATGTCCAAGTTACATTATTACCAAGTCTTTGTTCCATCACTGTAGTGAGGCTAACATCAGGGGCACACACTTTCTGTTCTTTTCTACCCCCTCAGGGTTTCTCCCTCCTGTCTCCCTCCCCATTAGGTCTCACATTTTATCCCCCCTGATGCCCATCATGCATCTTTTGCCCCTCCCATGCCCTACCAGCAGATCCAGCTTGTTGTACCCTGGGGGGGGCATTTTTCCCTTTCCAGGGGTTTATACATAGATTAGCCAGGTGCAAGATAGAAAGGCTAATCCGAGCCTGTGTGCCACCTATTTTTCCTCCTTCCCATGCCTCCATGCCTCTTGCTGTAAGCTGAGAGTATTGTATGACACTCTGGATTTTCCTTTTCAGCTCCCTGAGTAACAGTCTCTGACCCACTTTTTTTGTCCCTTTGTTGTGTTTTGAACACCTCTGGGGGAGGTGTGGCCACCATAGTAGCTACCTCTTTTCCTTATTAACATAGGAACTTTAGAAACATATTCAGAAGGTAACCCTTCTGAGGATTGATCACCTCTACATTCCTAGCAGATACCCCCTTGACAGTCTCATCACCCATGTCCCTACATTGATCCACTAGTGACTCCCCACACGGGCCTTATTAAATTGGGTATGCAACCATTTGTCAATTTCAATTCTGATGCAATAGTCAGTGCCACTGCCTCAAAAATACCCTGCAGATTTTTTTGCATCAGGACCATAACGTCCAACATTAACGAGGAAGAGGATAATCCTATATCCAAACTGGGTACTACTGTGGGAGGGAGTTCTTAATGCTCCATGTTTATTTGACTTAGTGCTCTAATGCAGAAATACTGCTATCATGGAGTCCATGACATTAAATACTTTAGATGGTATCCCTTTGTTAATTTCCTCGTCCAAGTACAGTTGTTCATGACTCCAGTTTGATGACCCAGGTTTATCTCCTTAAGAGCCTGCTTCTCCTGATCCCCCCACTTGCAGGCAAGGTGATGAAGATAATCTGGGTTCCAGCAGGTCTGCCCCTTGTTCAAACAGAAATTGTGACTTGTGTTGCTCTACCTTGCTCTTATCTGTGTGCTTCCCCACAAATTCTTAAGTAGAGTTCACCAGGGGTTATGCCCTTGGGGTCACATATCCTTGCACCTCTAGCATCTTCTCCACCCCCCAGAACGGCTATCCATGTCATTTGACTGACCTGGGCTTCCCCTTTTTGAGTTAGGTGTATTGGGGGAATTTAACTGGGCCCTTGCTTTCCTTACTTTCATCCTTTCTTCGGTTTCTGAAGCCTTACTCAGGCCATATTATAAGAGTCCTTTGAAAAAGGGAGTCTTCGCCTGGTACTAACTGCCTCTTCAGAATCGCCACCGCCACCACAGAACTGCTGTGTTTTGTCATTTCCCCCTTACTGTGTGAACAAGGCCAGTTTGACTGAAACACATTGCAGGGGCTGATGTTCTCATACTAAACACTGGTGACCAATTTCCTCAGTGTGCATGAGTTCCTTCTTTGGGAGTTTACATACATATATCACCTCTGTCCCCTACGTTATGCAGATCACTTCTACCTCATGCACCAGTGCCACACTCATGCAAGAATAAATATATTTATCCAATCATTACTTAAAAGATTTTTCAAATGTATGTCCACTGGGGCAGTGCATTGTTGGGTATTGAGATATATTTCCACATATTTTGTATTTATATGTCTTGATTCTTACTGCTTATTAAAATGTGAAATCTTCTTGGCTTTAAATGATTTGACAGTTTAAGAAAATATATGGAGCAAATTGAACACAATTAGAAAGATGATGTATAGTCTTTGGAATTGTCCTGCTGTGAATTTAGCAAAAATACTGTTGTAACAATTGTGAAATTATTCTGGGCCGCATATGAATTTTGGCTTGTGTGAAAAATGGAGCTATGCGCTGTAATATAGTTTGGAACTCACTCAGGGCAAAACGAACACTGTAGTGCATGATGAGAGACATGATGTATTTTGGCTTTCCGGCTTTTAGATTTATTTTATTTTCATTTATTAATTTGGGAGCTATCTTTTTGTGTTATTGACTAAATAATTATGTTAACTTTTTAATTACGCAGTCATTTTTCTGCTCATGTGTAGTAAAATGATGCTATAATGTTGCCATGATTGTCGTGTTGCATTGTGGAACTTTGTGAACATATCTATGCCACATGTTAATTTTCAGCAGTATTTGTTTATCCATTTAAGTTTTTCATTATTGTAAAACAATGACTATCCTTTTAAACAAAACAATAATCATTATTGAATTACATCAGTGAGGTGTACATTTAGCAACCAATGTCTTCATTTGATGAGTAGCTTATTTTGTCATAGACTTTTGACTATGGGCCTAATTTAGAACTCGGCTGATGGGTTACTACATCACAATGGCTGAAATCTAAATCCCATAGAATATAATGGGATTTCTTTTTTGGTGGATTGGATATCCGTCACCGTAAATGGTGATTTGGTTGGTCTGTTTAATGTTAATGGAAAAGCAGGCATTTTACTTGAGAAAGCCTGTAAAGCCGAAACACGTTGTCTTTGGCATTGTAAGAATAAATAATTTTCACTGTGAAAGAGTGCCTGGATTTATATGAATTTGTCTGGAATATATATATATATATATATATATATATATATATATATATATATATATATATATAGTTAAAAGCGCCGGGAGGTGATGGTCCCCGTGGCTGTGGGGGAGGTCATCAGGCCTCCCTCACATCAGAAAATTATTTTGCTCCAGGGAGGTTGTGGTCCCCAGGGCTGTGGGGGGCTAGGAGGCCCCCCTATTTGTCCTATTTGAAAAAAAAACAATGCGCCCAGGACCTGGCCCACCCGGGGTCTTATAAAAAACCAGTGTTGAGATTCTGCAGTAACATTCCTTTTCAAAATGCACAAGAGCTAATGCACAAAGGAGCTGTCCCTTTGTCTTTTTTTGCACTTTTTTTTGGGGGGGGACTCGTCTCATGTCCCTGGGACCACTGCCTGCTCTTAAAAAATGTTTTTGCATGCATTCACAAAAGGGAAGGGAGACCTCTGTGATTCGGTATTAGGAAGGGAGGCCCTTCACACGCCCCTTCCTAATACCGAATCAGTATGTAGTCGCAATTCCAATTTGTGATTCGGTAACCAGTTACTGAATCGCAAATTGGAATTCATAGATACCAAAATGCATTTTTGTGATCGCAGTTGCAAAAATGCATGGTACATCTGGCACCTTGCCTCGAAGTGTGTCCTTTGTAAATACTTGCAGTGTTAAAAAATAAGTGGTTTCTATGTCTCAGACGCCCCTGGCAGCTTATAAAAGTCTGAAATTCGACAATCCTGTTTTCCACAACCAGTAACATCCTGTTGGAATGATTAACATGGTCTGAGGTCCGCTAGATCTGCTATATCATTTTTCTAGGACTGGAAACGCTTGTCTTTGATACACTGTGCTGAATAATGCCTACAATAAGTACAGATTTCACAATGGGCATTTTTTTAGGCGTGTCAGACTCATGTTTCAAAAAATGTAATAAGACATACCTATATATGTAGTGATTGGCTTTCAGTAAGCTTTCTTTATCCAATCTTGTCAAGTGACATTCACATTTTACTGCCAACCACCACAACATGTAGCATGTGAAAATGGTTCGGTGCACTTCAGCCATTGTCTATCTTCACTATGAGTGTCAGCATTTTGTTAATGGACATCAGCCCAAAAAGTAGTGTGCTTCATTATTTAGCATCATAAGCCAATCTCTGTATTTATTTCTGTTTCCGTTACATGTTTTTATTCTACTTCGAGATGGGTAATTTTTTCATTTACACTTATCCCAGAAAGTGAACCCCATTTAGACAACAGTATTTTTCACTTTTGTTGTCACATTTACTCTTGTAATGACTATTGCATTTGCTTGCAAAAAAAGAATTAAAAATATTGCAGGCTTGTCAAGAAAGGACCTATTGGCTTTTTCACCGCTTTTATTTATTATATTGTATTCTGATGCGTTTCTTCAGTCAATCATTTTACTTTTTGCATAACAAAACTATATAGCCTAACGCCTAGGATCACACGCTCGACGGTTATGGACCAAAGCCCTGGAAAATATAACTGTCAAAAAATGAATGAAAACTACTTTCTGAAAAAGAAATCACGTCACAATTGCAAGGGAAAGGGAGTGAATATGTATTTTTGTTCTGTTGAAGATTCGCCCAAGTTCAATTTTTCCCCTCTCAAATTGCTCCAATTGCACGGTCCGCCGAGTAGCTGACAAGTATCGTTAACCTGTGAGAGTGGCTGTATGTGTGAATGCTCCTCCCTGGAGCCCCTGTTGTGAAGTTAAAAAGTTCTATCTCAGTGGGCAATATTAAATACGCACATGGATGGCTAAATGAATAAACAAACTCAGACTTGCATTGAAATTGGTGGCAATGTCACACATGTTAACAAATACCTGTCAGCAGCTTTTGCTGTCTCCAAACTGCAGGAACAATTATAGACGCAAAAGTGATGCTATTGCATTGGACATCACCATGGCTGTTGCCCAGGACATGTCATAGTAATGTGTCTTTGCTCATTTAAACTGCATGCGTGGCACAGTCACAATCAGAGCTTGAATAATCACTGGAACAAAGCACCTCACTTCTCCATTAACAAGCACTGGCAAAGCCAATAGGTCTAGCCTTTGAACAGCATTAGCTGAAATTTTCACCCTGCCAATACGTATTACCAGGCTGTTCAACACAGACAAAAAGAAAAAGAAATGTTGCCAATAAAGAACAGTATCAAATAAACCTCCCACATCAAAAACTGTCCAGCGGCAATGTGATGTGTCAACAAATGTGAATATATGCATTATCATGCTGCAGCAGCAGTTTTTTACAGTATGACTTTTCTCACTGTGATTCCACATAAGAATCACCATGTCTGTGAAAGAGTGCTCATGACGCAGTGGTAGTCATCTTTTTTTAATTTTTTATTTACTGTTTAAAGATGGCTGTTGCCCATCATGGAGTGTTAACATGAAAAATAAAAATGGAGCCTAAGAATGCTCAAATTCAAGACGGAATGGCCTAGTATAAAACTACATGTGTGGGACCCTCCAAAAGACAGAAATAAAGATGAAATGTGACATTGAGGGATGGCCAAGCAACAAAGAAGGAGGCAAGAGGTGGAAGGAAGCAACTTAACTCTGCCAAGCAGCTTGAAGCAAAATTAAGAAGAGAGAAGGAAGGAAAAGAAATGAGAAAAGCCAGGTGGTATGGGAAGAGGACCGGGAAGTAATGAATGAACTGGAAGAGGCAGGGGAAAAGTAACATGGAGAGTCCCGAGACGTAAGATTGGGATTTAAAGGGTCTTCATGTAAAGAGGGAGTGAGCAAGAAAACATTTGCACTTCCATTGGATGCTGAAAGCAAAAGTTAAAAAGTAGTTCCATGAATAGAAGCAGTGGGAGGATAAAGTTGGTAGATGTTTTAGTAGAAAATAAAATCCATTTCATTAAATAACATGTATCAGTGAAAACTAGACCTAAACAGAAGCCACATTTAAACATTAACTTTTCTTTCTAAACTTTGCATGACCCGTATTTGCTTGGCTTGCTTGATTTGCTAACACCGACAAATTCCAACAAACTTGAATTCAGCGAAAATGTTTCAATCATAACTTTTGCATAGCCTATGCATTACGCAAGCTTTCTATGCTAACAAAGAAATTTATATTATTTTATGATTTCTAACTGCCTGTCCTGCTTATGGAATTCCAAAACTTGCTAAACTAATCTGAAACTTGCTTATTTATGAATAGGCTTTAGTGTGGAGATGTATGGGAAAGGCATGTTTTAAGTTTATTTGTACAAAATCTTAATGTGACTGTCTTTTGTTCAGAGGCCAAGATGAGTGAGCAATTTGTCAGTTAAAACAACTTGTAAAGAAATGTTAATATTTGTATGTTGAAGTGATAGTGTCTTTGTTAAACATTTCCATCCCAATGGAAGCTGACATCGTCATCTGAATTTCAGCGTATTTGATTGGATGTCTAATATCTGAGAATAAACTTTTTTAATATATTGTGTATGTTTTGAATTCATGTATAACAGTGTCCCAGGGAAAGAACAGAGAGAGAGGAGGTTTTTGTTTAGCCTGACCACTTGTTCTCAGACCCAGAGTCTCTCTCTGAGCTCTTGACACAGACAGATTTGCTTTCTGCCTAGATTACTCTCTGCTAGTAGTCCGCTACAGTATTCTTTATGAGTACTTATAGCTTTGCAAACCGGACTGCTTCTTAAACTTTGTTCTTTTTGCTATTCATTGACTAAAATGTTTTACTTTTACTGATTTAGAATACTAGAAAAGGGATATATTGCAGGACATGCTTTATGCAATATTCTGTAGATTCTAATTAATAAAGAAAGACTTTATGATAAAATAAAACTTTAAAAATTCAATTGAAACTCTCATTATTGACTCTAGAAAGAATATCAAATGTAAATGTTTATGAAATTTGCAGCTTGCACCTTCAACCCATATCCAAGATCCCTTCTTGGTCATCTAAGAGGTGGGGAGTACTTTATAATTTTAGGACTCTCCACTCTCCCACAATCATTCAATAAAAAGATGGTAAAGAAGTTATACTCCAGATGCAGGGACAAACACATGCTATCAAACATGATGTAAGAAAATGAAACTGGCAAGAAAGCCTAACAGTCATGAGCAATGTGGTGATCTAAACCCCAATGTAAGAATTGGTTGTACATAACATCTTTTGAAAACAGACAGCTAAAATCTGTCTGCAGGTGAGATCTAAAACTGGTGGTAACTTGATTTGGTTGGAAGATCTGTCATAGGTACCTATCCAGTCAGCTTTTGTTTGAAAGAATGTACCGGTCCTCCTTCATATTCAGAAAATAATCTCTTACAACAGCTGAGTCAGCAGTGTTTTGCTTCTCCTTTCAGTTGCTAATTAATTTGCTGAAGTAAAAAGGTTGTCCAATAAGTGCACTATAATTGCATAGTTATTTCTGCTCAGTGGGCGTTAAAGTCAAAGCTTGAATGGAGAGTACATAGTGGCTTGCAACATCTACCAATCACAGCTACAGAAATCTATACATACCGCTTAACTGGAATGTAATAATCACAAGTTCAGCATATGTGCCTCTGAAATTAAAATTTAGCCTCAATATGCCGATTAACAAAATGAGAAAACTCCAATTAAAGCAAATTAGTCTAATGTGCATACGTTGGAGAAGACAGACGACTTTGAAAAAACCTGGAAGATAATGATACCCATATGGGATATGTTTTCTGCATTTTTCATATAAATTGGACAGTTTTAGAGGCTAAATATGGTGCAAATGTCCTTACAGGCAATTATGTCTTTACAATGTTGGTGGCTGACATCATAAAAGTATAATTTTAATTGCTATTAATTGCATTAAGTCTGCTGTTATTGAATACTTAATGCCATCTCTGACAGTGGCCCTGATTTATTCACTTTAATGAACCTTCATAGTAGAAGTCTGAAATTATCGGGCTACTTATGCCAGGCCTAAAAGGGTACTGTATATCATTTACAAAGCGTAGCCTAAAAGGCATTCCATTATTGTTTTCAAAGCAGACTCCGCGCCTGGCCGTGTCCCGGTGATAAACCAACAAGGTGGAATTGTTTCCAGCCAGCTTTCACGAGGACATGTATTTGAAATGCACTGGACACACAAAACTTGAATGAAAACGCACAACCTGTTATGGTGCTTTAAAACAGACTCCAAAAAACAAATTGGCATATTTAAATGCTGTTGTGCCCACCTCCTCTCCTTACGAAAGTAATGCCCCCACACACACACGCACACGCAGAATGTAATATGCTATTTAATAACATTATTCAGGGCTTAAATGTGTTCAGTAAAGTAAAATAGTATTGAAGAGACCACTTATTAGGAGAGTTGTTTCTCTTTTCAAAGTCATAGTTACATGCAAACTACGAGGAAGTAAATAGTGTTTTTCTGATGTTAATTGCACTGCTCTGCGAAAATAAACTTGAATTTGACACTAGCACTGTAGCAATATGTGTGCATACGTGTGTTTATTAATAGAGTTTCTCTCTCTCTCTCTATATATATATATATATATATATATATATATATGTAAATATATATATATATATATATACACACACATATATATAGAAAACCTCACCAATTATGAGAAATGACTTCTTAAAGGTCAAATGAGAAATTATATATTACTACACAAAGCATGTCATTGATACAATCACTGAAGGTGGCCAATGGCTCTGTATCCTCAAATCCTGCATCTCTTCTAAGCAGGCTCTCAGATACAGCTCTTGACTGGAGTGTGAAATGCTCCTGAGCTCATAACTAATTTTGGCAGTGACTGAGGGACACGCTTATAATGTGCTTATAATGGGTTGCTTCTTCTTGTAGTTTTGTTCTTCCATGTGACTTCTGACCCCTCATTGCCGGCCAAACTAAAACTAAGGGATCACTTTATCAGATCAGACTAAATGATGTAGATAACAACACCTCAGACATCCTCTTCCCTCTAGACCTCTCCAAAAATGCCATCCACTTTTACAAAATCTGAGTACTAACTGCAAACCCTTTAATTCTAATTGGTGATAAGCATCACAGTCTCAAATTGAACACTAATACAACCGCTTGACTCTTTTACATTAATGACAAACCTTAGCAACATACACTCTATGCTCTTTCTGCTTGGTCTTGGGAAACATTAAAATGCCCTACAGATAAAACTAACCATCACAGGTTCCTAAAACCAGAAATGTGGCCTTCACATAAGCTTGTACAGTAATGGAACTGTCATAATCCAGCCTTCTAACATCCGTCTTCATTTCAAAACCACCTAGTTTCAGTTGCTTAGTTGCTTATGCTCTAATGTCCTCTGGCAATGCTATGCACAACACAGAAAACACTACAATTGTGGTCAGTGATGATAATCAAGCGTCCAGCTCACTGCCTCCAACCCTCTGTGAAGCTCCCCCACCAACTTCACATGCTCTGTATCTGAAATAATTTACTTCAACAGTAGCCTAAACCACAGTAGTGAAAGTCAAAAACTTTACAGAGTGAACAAAAGTGCTCTCGAGGAATTGTTATACCACACAGCAAATACCGATGGCAAGGTATTGGAATTTGTTCAGTGACATAAATAGCTTTCCCTTTCCTGGGCCAGTTGGTATCATGGCCTTAATAATTTCTTTTATAGGATAGTGCACTGAATGTCCTGAAAGAAAAATATACTTCAATGTTTAAGGGGAGCATCAATACCGATACAATGACACTATAGCATTCCTCCATGGACCTGCAAGGAGATTGTCCCATTCCTTAAAAGGGTCATTGGACAATTTTAAACCAAAGTTGGTCACTGAACTTGAAATAGATTTAGCAAGGCAATATAAATGTATGTAGATGTAAAATGGAGCATAGTTGGCAGTTATTGTTGATATCTAAAACAATTTTAACATAATGTATATGCCATTGTTGTGTAGCCTCTCATTATTCTAATGAGACTACTGGATTTGGGCGGCAGAATCACTTGCACTGTGGGGGACTGAATCTAACCCACTACAAGTGACACTGTCGGCCCAATCCGGGTTTTGCTCCCGCTAACTAGCAGTGCCTCATCTCCACCCAAGAGCAGGGATGATTGGGCAGCCAAGCGCATGACACAATTGATTCCTCAGGGAAATCGTGGTCACTCAGATTGCATACATTTCTCTCAGTTACATTAGTCTCACGTATACAAGGACAATCAGAGGCAGCATGTTTCAATAAGATTTTAATGAAGCAACTGCATCTTAGATAATAGAGCATGTACTGCAATAATCAGGGTGTTGAAGCATGACAGGATTAAAATTGTGACAAGGAGAGTAAAGCATAAAAATAACGCTACCATATTGTCACTAGAGTCATTAAAATAATTCCTACCTAGGCTACGTTAGAGCACAGCTACCTAGGCTAGAGGTGAGCTCTACTTCTGCCCCTCAGGTTCCCCTTTGAAGACATCATCCCTCATACCTGAGCAAGAGGCCTGTAGCCTACAGAGGCAGCTGTAGCAAAGCGTTGATCAATCAGCATACAGTCGTGGTCATCTGGCTGGAATCTCCCTCTAACGTGTATGGAACAGAGAAGTGTTTTTATAATAAAACAGCTGATGTTCCAAGAAGGAATCCCTACGTAAGAGTGTGTATGTTTCTATGAACACTAGAGACAAAGGGTTACCACGTTTGTCGGCAACCTATCTTACTGCAGCCGTGAGAAAAGCAGAGAGTGAAAGAAATGTCTTGTTTAAGAACGCAGTGCAGGCCTAGGCAAAGAACAGCTAGATAGAGAGAAATAAAACAAGACTGCAAATGTGGCTATTGTTAAAATAATAAACAAAGCTGAATACAATATATCTAGGTTTAAGTGCTCAGCTGCAAACTTAGTGTGCTAAAATAACAGGTATGGAGCTATAACTAAAATGGCTACACAACACTATGAGACCCATATTGTAGGTTATGGAAATTCCTGCTCAGAGACATGATCCAGGTATTAGGATGGTGGCACTTACACTTTATGCAATTGTAGCATCCATTTCCTACTCACAGTCTAAATTTAAATTTTGAGTTAGCATTCACATTTGGAGACTTGTCTTCTGGCACTGAAGCATGTGGTTCAGAATCTAGTGTTTCAGGGCAACATTAACTTAGGAACTGACTTGGAGAATGTGCTTGCACTGCAACACTAAGTGGCAGTCCTAATGCTGGCAAAACCAATCCAAAATGGAAAAGGCTTTGTTACTTACACTGGTTGCAATTGAGAGATGATAAAGGTCAAATGGTCTGAGATTGCAGCACATAAACGATAACATGTAACATTGACCATCTTCTGTTTCAGGCTGCAGGTCTCTGAATGGGGAGCTTTTCATAATGAAGCACGACAAAAGTGTTAATCCTACTTCAACATGATGCAGGAAGAAGGGAGGTTCCACATGAATACTATGCAACTAAGCTGCTTAGACCTTTTGTCTGCTGTAACACTGTACCTAAAGAGTGTTAAATAGTGAAATCTTGACCTCAACTGCAGACAATGTGGTACACACCTCTATTGTATTTGATAAATTAAACAAGAGAAGTTAGGCATCGAGTACAGTGGTTTGGTCCCTAGTGCATGAACAAGAGACCTTAATGTATCAACATGGAAAGTTTCCAGACGAGCTCAGATGCAACACAGAACGCCCTTGTGTGCAGCAGCACCGTACAAGTCTGAATGAATACTCTCCACATGTGGTGAAGAAATACTCCTTTTTTATAACAAAAGCAGAATAGACGTGATTGAGGGTAGCCATTGGTGGTGAGTTCGCTGAAAGTTAGGTTTTAGCAGTGGGAGAAGTGAGCTGCTGAAGTGAGTTGGAGTTCGAGTCGGGAGATGGAGTATCTGGGTCCCTATATACCAGGTAGGGTGGGCCTGGTGAACTGGGTCTGGCAGGGAACCTTCTCCCTAAGGAGAGGTAAATATGAAAAGAACCTGAGCTAAATGAAACGAAATGTTAATTGTATCATTTTGCACTCAGAATTTAAATGCAAAGCGTGATGCGACGGAATTTGTTGTAAAATGTCGCAACATAGTAATGTAAAATAGAAATCTACAAAGGACTCAATTCCTACACTTACAATCGCAACACGCACATATAAATAGGTCCTTGAAATGCCTTTTTTGTTGCTGGAAAACCAGGCCAAAAAACAGAACACGAAAGACCTTTGGTTGTTGTTCTTATATTTAGAACTAAACAGTTACAATCAGCATACGTTATTTTATTCATGCATCAACATTCACCAAAATAAAACATCAGCATTAAACAGAATGCAGTACCTATGTAAAGGTTACTCATTTAACATGAGTATCGGAATGTTTGGTAACATGAGGTTCCAATTAAGAGTCTTAACAGCACTGTCCTGTGTAATCTTCAAGGAGTAAGAATTATGTTTAGTTAGTGCCACATTGTAATGAAGGAAACTTCTGTGTTTTGCAAGGCAAAGTTGATGTGCACAATTCAAGTCAATATGTTTTGGTGTGGGCTTCACAGTGAGATATGCGTATCTGTGTGAACTGAGGAACGTCAACAAGGGGAATTTGTTCGGAGTGAAACTTCGAAATTGAAATGAAGTGACACTGCGCAGTTTAAGGACCTCTCCATGTCTTAGCAGATGTTTTTTTATTTCCAAAATAAATAAAGTACACAAAATGCAAAGCAAGAATTTAAAATTGAAAAAAGAAAAACTATTATATATGATTTATAGACACGATTATTGAGTAACATAGGTGACAGTCTACATTGGTTGCTTAAAAAAATGAATACATATTGAAAAGATCACTTGTATGATATGAGTGATGGTTTTTGGTTAATGTCTTGCAAACAAGTATTATTTTGCGCCGAGAAAATAATGTAAATGTTGAACAGATTGTGTTCCATGATCCAGACCAAAATTGAGCGTGAGACTGAGTGAGGGTAGTTGTGGTCATTTATTTTTATTTCCTGTAGACGACCCTGACCAGATAACCCCAGAACCAATAGACTGAAAAGGAGATAACATACGTTTTTCTTTGTATTTAGAACGTCAGTAATATAATTAAAAGAAATAAATGTAAAAATGTCCTCTATAAAACATATGAGTAATCACTTAAGATGTTTTGTATTTGTCCTAAAACCTGAAATATTCTGAACCTAGAATAATTAGTAGATTCTCACCATTTTTAAGTTGCACCTCAATGCCTCTGTGCTGCAAGAAATCAACAATGGCACATCATCATGCAATACAACAATATTTGTTGATATGGAGGTGGACGAAACCTTCAACTTGCATAGTAAAAGGCAAAAAAGTTATTTCTAATAACTTTCTGGCCAAGGGAAAAAAGAAAAAAAAAAATTCTTCACTGGCAGGAGAAGCTCTGCTTGTGCTTCTCCCACTGATGGGAAGTAGAAAAGTCCAAAACCCCACCCTATGAGTCTCCATGACTGCCTGCTGGCCCCCTCCTAAGGGTGCTTACCCACACCCAATTGACCACCCCTCACCTGCCACAAAACTACCACCTGCACCTTTCCCAACACTACATGCTCAAGTGCCTTTTAGCTTGTCATGATTGGCATTTCTGTATATATGCTTTAAGATGAATTTTAGTAGCTTTCATATATTAGCTTAGGCTTTGAACCACCTTTGAACCGCAAGGAGATGGTGTTGTGTAGCCTCTTTAGCTATAATTTTACACACATTATTTTAGCAAACTAAGCCTGCCACTGTGCACTTTAGTTCAGATATATTTTATTCGGCCTCATTTTATTATTTTAACATTAGCCACTTTTCGCGGTCCTGTCTTATTTTCTCTATCTAGTTGTTCTTCACCTAGGTCAGGACTCCATTCTTGAACAAAACATTTCTCTTAGTCTGTGCTTTTCTCAAGGCTATGGTAAGATAGGTTGCTGGCAAATGTGGTACGCTTTGTCTCCAATGTTCACAGAAACATAAACACTCTTACATGGAACATCAGCTGTTTTATTATAAAACACTACTTCACCCCATAAACGTTAGACGGAGATTAAAGCCAGATGACCACAACTGTATGCTGATTGCTGATTGCTTCGCTGCTCATGTAGACTACCTGTTTCCTTGCCCATATGGGAATGGTGTCTATCTAGACTACAGATCTCCTGCTCAAGTATGAGAGATGATGTCTTCCCAGGGGAGGAACTTGAAAGGCAGAATTAGAGTTTAACATGCTGTGCTGTAACTTAGCTTAGGTAGGAACTATATTTATAAACCACAGTGACAGTATGGTAGAGTTATTCTTGTGTTTTACTCTCCTTGTCACCATTTGAATCTTATTGTGCTTCATTGTCCTAGTTATTGTAATACATGGCTTACTATCTAAGATGCAGTTACTTCAATAAAACCTTATTGAATTATATTCTGCCTCTGATTGTCTTTGCATACGTGAGACTAATGTAACTGAGAGAAACGGATGAGATCCAAGTGACCACGATTCCCCTGAGGAGTCATATGTGTCATGCGCCCTGTTGCCCTAATCATCGCTGCTCTTGGGTGGAGATGAGGCACTGCTAGTTAGCTGGAAAAAAACCAGATTAGGCCAACTGGAGTCACATGCTGTGGGATTAGACTCAGTCCCCCGCAGTGCAGGTGATTCTGTCGGCCAAATCCAGTAGTCTCATTAGGATAAGGAGAACCTACGCAACACTAGAAATCCTCCCCACTCTTTCGTTTCACTCTCCCTCTCAAGCCCTCCCATGAAATGCACAAACTAATGGCCCTGGCAAAATAGTAATAATTCTTGACAATATGTGGACATCCATGGGAATGATAATCAGTGCCTACCTATGGTAATATGTTGTTCTTCAAATAAATATGGTATTTATTGGAAATTTGTGGATGTCCAGAAATTATGTCCCCTTTGGGTAAAATTCTGGTCTTGGCACAATAATGATATTTATTGTAACTTGTGGCACATCTATGTCATATTGCCTACCTCTGGTAAAACACTGACCTTTGCATAATGGGGCTAACTCCTGACATATTGTGGGCCTCCATTGTATGATGGTGCCTATCTCTGGCATAATAGTGGTAGTGACAGAATGGTGATCATTCTTGGTATATTTTGGACATCCATGACACAACAGTACTCACCTATGTTGGTCCTGACAGTATAGTGGTAATCCTTGGCATGTTGTGTGCACAAATTGCATAGAGGTGCAAATCTCCGGCATAAAATCATGCTAGGTCAAAAGTGGTATTTACTGGACTATAATGGTCACTTTAACCACAAAGAATTTTCAGAATTTGGACAGCTATCCATTGCATAACACATGCTTTTTGATACATTTTAATCACCTGTACTTGCTATAATGCTTGCCCTGCATTATGGTAGAAATTAATGCCATACTATGAACATGCACAACATGAACAGAAATTATTTTAAATATGTTAAAGTTCAACCAGCTGCATTGAAGAGAAGAACAAGTACTGTAAGTGACACATGTAAGATGCAGGCTAGTATGCAAGTACACAGGCTTACCCTAACCTCTTGCCGTAACCCAGGACAGATATCCTATGGTCAAAAGTTTTCAGAGAGAAGGTTGGGAAAGGAGGAACCTATTGCATTTGTAAATTATTTTTCTAAATACAACCTTTTCAAATTCTTCTCAAATCATCTGTCAAGTTAGAAGAATGATGATATTTTCAAAATCCTCAAAGCAGGTGACTGAGGGATTAGCAAACACCAAAGGGAGATATAAAAGAAAATGATAGGGGAGAGTCACCTCATTTTCGCAGAGAATCTACATAATACCAAAAAAGAGAGGCAAAGTTCTTAATTGAGTTTCTTGTATTTCTTGCAATTTGTGTTTTTTAATATTAAAAGAAAACAGGTGTTCTGTAGTCTCAATATGAGACACTCAATTAAGGAGGTTGCCTCTCTTTTCTGTGTGATTATTGCGCACTGGAAAGTCTGGGGTGAATAACCATAGAAGTGACAGTATATATGATAATCAAAGGTTTGCTCTTAGCTAGGAAGTTAAATTCTGTACCCACCTTTCGAAGCACACAATGGACATTATGGCACTCATAATGAACATGGCGGTCTGGACTGCCGTGTAGGTGGTGGAGGTACTTGTCGCCAATGGCATGGCAGTCCAGACCACCATATTAGTAACATGGCTGAACCGCCACGGATGAAACACCGCCACCGCCAGGCTCCCGCTACCAGGCAGCCAGGCGGTGGCGGCGTTTCAGATCAAACAGGGCAGCGCTGCAAACAGCGCTGCTCTCCAGACAATGAGTCATATTCCACCAGCCTTTCCATGGCGAATTACGGGCAGTGAAATGCGCGACGGGTGCTGCTGCTCCTGTCGCACCGCTACATTGCCGCCAGCTCCGTTTGGAATCAGCGTCAATGTTTAGGCCCTGTTTCCAGCTGGGCTGGTGGGCAGAACCACTGTTTCCGCCCACCGGCCCAGCGGGATGTTCTTTATGTGGTCGGCGGGGGGGTTCTTCGCACTGGTGGTCTTCTATCGACCGTCAGCGCAGATCTCGGCAGGGAAACCCGCCAAGATCGTAATGACCCTCTATATGCCAAAGCACTGTACAATTTTAGACAGTTATTTTACACTTATCTCATTTTTTAACCATGGGTCAATTTCCTTTATAATTTCTTTGGTAAATAAACAGCCAATTGTAAATCCACCTGTCCTATATACAAACACCTTGGAAAATATCTAACTAACCTACTACCAATGAGCTTATATGCTGTCAAAAACAAGATCAGCAGAAAAACCTGAGCTATTATTATTGCGAAATCTGAGCTTCAATAATGATGTGGTGCTACTTAGTGGAATCAGACTCCAGAAAAATGTATGAATCCGCTTCACTGTGGGGTGCATTATCCTTGAATGTACGACAGGAAAGGATAGAATAGGAGGAACATTTGTCTAGTGTATACCTACAACCTAGAACCTAATTTAATACTGGCCTGCATGGTCTGCGTTTCAGGAGTAAATAAGACAAGTTTTGATTCAGCTGAGAAATAGGTTTACCCAATCCCTAGGCTTGCATGATACTAATAGGAACACAAGGGCACTGAGCTACCACTAAATAAAATCCACCACATTGACATTACCTTAATGAAGACTACTACAAATCCTACTTCATAGAATAAAGTAAGTGCTACTGAGAACCTTACTGCATAGAATTAACTATGTCATATATGTAAAAGGAAAAACATGAGATTCCTAAGCATAACCCTTTGCCCTAAAATATAATCTTGCACTAACCCTAAAGGCACCCTTGAACCTATCCTGACTTAACCCAAATACCAAGCCTATACATAAATATTAACCAAAACATTGAGAGTAGCCATACACATAAAGCTAAATATATCCAAAATCCATAGAGTCACCCTTACACTAACTCTAAAACGAAGGCCGCACCTGCCCTCTCCCCTTACCTGACACCTGATCCAAACCCTAAGGATACGCCTACTGTAATCATAGTATTACTCATTACCATACCCTTTTATCTAATTAACATTAACAGTATCCCTAACCCTCATTCTCACACTTACTCTTGTAATTACTTTATTGGTTGTCATGTTTTTCCCAGTAAAATAATTTTGATGCAGCAGTACCTGTGTAATGGTGGATCAATGTAATTGATTATCAGTAGCAGGAATGCAACATCACTACTGCTATCAAACAAGTTTTAACAGTTGTTTATAAGGGAATAAATCAAGGTGAATGATAAACCTGACTTTCCGGACTGTCCAGACTATGCTCTGCCTCTGTAAATTCACGATTGGTGAGGATTGGGATTAGTCAGTGTGCAAAGACAAACCACCTTGTGACACTACATTTGTGAAAATATGCTCTTTGGAAATGCAAGTGAAGGTTATTATTCTCATTTGATAAGCTTAGGAGAACAACATGAATTGATCAGTCCATCATGTCATCTCACAGAATTTGTCATGATAAAAAGTGTAAGAATATATCTTCCTCTGTCAACTCAATACAATTTTATTTTTATTGTATACTGTTATCTAAATCGCAAACATAGCCCCAGTGTTTCTGACTGCTATACAAGGCAAAAAGTTACATAGTATATGAAAATACTAATAACACAATAGTAAGACAGAGTAGAGCAATAATCGCACAATATATGCTAGACGTTATAGCTTCTGACAAAACAGTAAGTTAACACAGCAAGGTCAATGTAGAAACAAGGACAGACCATCAAGAAATCAACATACTGACCAACAATATTGCACTCGATTTGACCGCCAAGCATACTCCTGCCTTACTGACTACCAGAGGGAAGGAGTCAAAAGAACCAACAGCAACTTGCTGTAGTTTCTTAGGCAGTATGGAAATACCAGAACCACCTGCAAACAGGGATGGTCTTTTAGTAGACAGAGGTTCAAAGTGGTAAGAATCTGGTCATCAAAATTGCTTTATCTTTCTTTGAAATATAGCAGAAAATGGTTTTGGAAGGGAGTACCAGAGTCTGAGGCTGATCCACAAAATGTGTAAGAGTAGGTCATTTTTTTCTTAGATCTCTGTGGTTCCAGCAGAAGGGAGCTAGAACTGCGTTGGAAGTGGTTGTCTTTAGAGATGGTGTGACTGAGTGCTAGGTTTTTAATGGTATGAGCAAGCTTCTTACTTCACTGGGAAGTGACTGGGGAGATATGAGAGAGGAAGAGAGAGAGAGTAATATGATTGAAGCATCTAGCACAAGTTATCAGCATTTTTCAATATGTTGACAAAGTTAGTTGAGGACACATTTTTCCGGGAAATTGGTAATGAAATTGTTAAGTCCTTAGTGAAAAGGAGTACTCGTCCAGACTCACTTGAATCTGCATATTAGTGACACAATAATTAATAAGCCTTTCATAGTTTTCAGATAACTATAGTCAAAATACTTGCGATTTTTATGATATTGTATACAGACTGGAATTTAAAAAGTTAAGATGGACAGGGCCCAGGGAACACTGAGGCTCAGATTCAAGCCAAAGTGGTGCAGCGCAGTGCTGCACCAAAATAGCAGCACCACGCTGCGCCACTTTTGAAACGCAGGGATGCCCAATATCTTCAGAAATACGGCACAGCCCTGCGTTTCCCAGTGCACCAGCGCAAAATTAAGCTGCCAATGCTGGCATCCTTGCACCATAGTGCAAGGGTGTCTGCGTTGAGGGGATAGATTGTTCATGTGCAGGAAGGTGCTCCTTCCTGCACATAAACAATCTATTATGGCGATTTGGCACTTCTATGTGTGCTGCAAAATGCAGCACACATAGAAGTACCAAAGCTTCATTTTGGAATTAATGTTTATGTGCAGGAAGGGACACCATCTTGCACATAAACAATCATCCCTGGCATTTTGATTCTTCTATGTGTGTTGCAGAAGCACTCTTCCTCGTTTTGTCATGCTAACGCTACCTCTGGGGAGGTGTTCATTTATGGCGCTGCCTCTGTTTGTGACAACTCGTAAATCTGAGGCAGCATCAAAAGCAATGGGTGTTGCAGTGGAACGCCCACTGCAACACCCATTGCACGCCCCTATGATGCAGAAAACTGCTTTGGAGGGGCCCATATTTACAAGGAGGCATAACGCCACAAAACGTGGCGTTACGCCTAATTGTAAATATAGGGCGGTGGTTAGTGCCACTGGAGTGTCACGAAAAGTGATGGCCCGTGGCGCTAGGGGCTGTTAAATATGCCCCTTTTTGTCTTAACTGGACTGATACACAGCTTTTGACTCAGTAGATCATGGCCTGTTGGTGTCAAGACCATGCATCTTGGCAAGGATAGAAAATGATTCTTTACATTAGTTTAACTCATTGCTTTACAGTTTGTTGCCTTTATCAGATAACAGGACAGCTGCTTGGAGTTCTGGACTGTAAATTCTGCAGTGCCTCAAGGGTCATCACTACTGCCTGCTCCTTTTTTAGCATTTTCTGACAAATGTTTTCAACTGAGAGAAAAGCTCTTTAGCTGTAGTTTTCTGCTGGTGATACCCACTTTTACTTTCAGATGGAGAAGCAAAACGTTGAGACAGCTGATTCGTGCAGGAGGAAGCAATCAATCAATCATAACATTTGTAAAGTGCACTACTCACCCCTGAGGGTCTCAAGGTGCTGGGTGGGTGCTGCTACTGCTCGAACAGACTGGTCTTCAGGTGTCTCCTGAAGGTTAGCAGTTCCTGTATCTGTTGCAGGTGGATAGGGAGAGTGTTCCACATATTGGCGGCGTGGTGTGAGAATTATCTGCCACCCGCAGTCGTTCTGTGGATGCGTGGAATGGTGGTGAGGGCAAGGTCAGGGGAGCGAAGCTGGTGGGTTGGGGTGTAAAAGGAGAGTTGTCTGTTGAGGTATTCTGGTCCCGTGTTGTGCAGTGCTTTGTGAGCGTGGGTGAGAAGCTTGAACGTAATTCGCTTGTTGACGTGGAGCTAGGTGGGCTGTGATGTGGCTGTGGTGGGGGATGTCCAGGATGAGGTGTGTGGTGGCGTTCTGTATGCGTTGCAGTCTTTTCTAGAGTTTGGCCATGGTTCCTGCGTAGAGGGTATTGCCGTAGTCAAGTCTGCTGCTTTCGAGGGCTTGGGTGACCATCCTTCTGGTTCCGGTGGGCATCCATTTGTAGATCATCCGAAGCATGCAAAGGGTGTTTAAGCAGGAGGAAGAGACGGCGTTGATTTGCTGGGTCATTGATAGCGATGAGTCCAGGATGAACCCCAGATTGCGTGCGTGGTCGGTGGGTGTCGCTATTGATCCCAGTGCAGCAGGCCACCAGGAGTCATCCCAGCGGAAGGGGTGGAGCCGAGGACGAGGACCTCAGTCTTGTCAGAGCTCAGTTTCAGGCAGCTGTTCTTCATCCATTCAGCGATCATCCTTATTCCTTTGTGGAGGATGGTGCTGGTGGTGGAGGGGTCCTTCGTGAGGGAGAGGATCAGCTGGGTGACATCGGCGTATGAGACGATGTTAAGGTCGTCTGATCGGATGATGATTTCAAGCAGAGCCATGTAAATGTTAAAGAGGGTTGTGCTGATGGATGACCACTGTGGTACGCCGCAGATGATCTTAGTGCCTTCAGAGTGTAATCGAGGGAGGCGGACTCTCTGGAACTGCCGGTGAGGAAAGAGGTGATCCAGTCAAGGGCTCTGTCACAGATCCCTGCGTCATCAAGGCGTGTGCATAGGGTGTGGTGGCAGATGGCGTCAAAGGTGGCCGAGATGTCCAGGAGGAAGAGGGCCACGTTTTGCTGTTGTCAAGAAGGGTCCTGATGTCGTCGGTGGTGGAGATAAGGGTGGTTTCGATGCTGTGGTTGCCCGGGAATCCATATTTGGATGAGTCCATGGTGTTGTCTCCTCGAGGAAGCAGGTCAGTTGTTTGTTGACGATCTTCTTGATGACTTTTGCTGGGAAGGGGAGCAGGGAGATGGGCCGGAGGTTCTTGAGGTCCTTTGGGTCCACCTTGGGTTTTTTGAGAAGGGCGTCATTTTTGCCATGTTTCCAGCTCTCCAGGAAGGTGGTGGTCTTGAAGGAGCTGTTTATGATCTTACGGAGTTGGGGTGCGATGACGGAGCTCACTTTGTTGAAGATGTGGTGAGGGCAGGGGTCGGATGGTGAGCCGGAATGGATGGTGTTCATGATTTTGATGGTTTTGTCGTCGTTGACCTGGGTCCAGGAGGTTGGTGTGGCTGGGAGGCGGTGAGTCTGTGGTTGACGGGGGGTCTAGGTATTGAAGCTGTCATGGATGTCTGTGATCTTGTGGTAGAAGAAGGTGGCTAGGGAGTTGCAGAGGTCTTGTGATGGCGGGATGTCGTTGATGTTGGAACCGGAGTTGTAGAGTTCCTTCATGATGTTGAAGAGCTCCTTGTAGCTGTGTGTGTTGTCAATGCATTCTTTCAAGGAGGTTCTTTTGGCGGTTCGGATGAGTTGGTGGTGTCAGCAGATGGCGTTCTTGAAGGCTGTGTGGTTGTCCGGTGTCTGTTCTTGGAGCCACTTCTTCTCAAGTCTTTGGCATGTTTGCTTGGATTCTTGGAGGTCGGCAGTGCAGAAGGCCTTTCTGTCGGTGCATCTGTTGAAGGTTTCCTGATCAGGGCAAGAGTGTTGCGGGCAGCTGTGTCGGTGTTGGTGGTGTCGATTGGTGGGTTCCAGGAGAGGGTGGTGATCAGCTGGTCTTCGGTGACCTTGTTCCATCTGCAGTGAGGGATCCGCTGCGGGTGGTGGTACGTTGAGGGTTTCTCGAAGTGAAGTGGATGCAGCAGTGGTCGGTTCAGTGGAGTTCAGTGGTGTGGCTGAAGGAGACGTGTTTGCTGGCGGAGAAGATGGGGTCAAGCGTGTGTCCTGCAGAGTGGGTGGGTGTTGTGACGAGCTGCTTGAGTCCAAGATTGTCGAGGTTGTCGAGCAGGGTGGTGGAGTTCTTGTCGTTGGAATAACGTTCCTAGGCATCGTGACTCCACTTTTGTGATCAATGCATTGGTCCTCTGGCATTAAAAGAGTCACTTGAAACACCACTGGGCATTTTTAATCTGATATTTCGGATCTCACACTATCACCACTTCCCCTCACCCCTCACAAAAGTACTCCCTAAAACAAAGGGATCCCATTTGTCACCATAATCATGTCTGCCAATTGAGGCAGCCATATTATGAAGCGTGGCAACTACAGGGTGTGTTAGGGCTTATCTAGTATTTTTGAAGTATATCCTTTTTCCTTTCAACTCAAACACACACGGGATAGTCAACGTGTCTAACTCAAAGACAGATAACTTCTTTTGACACATCAGTCACAACGTCGGAATTGCTTTTTATTATATGTGCGTTTTTGAGACAGAAAAATAGCTAACATTATCTCCGCAGTGAGTTTTACAGGATAGCTATGTTTCCAACAAGAACAGCTATATGTTTTCTTGAAAATTATATCTCACATCATTAGTAAACCAGGAACACTACAAGAGTAAGTCACACCACTCATACCAAAATAAATAAATTGGGCTCTCAAAATAGAAAGATTATGAATTTATCAAATTTAAGTTATGTACGTGATTCAGCAAGATAAAAGTAGAGCTAAGACAATTTCAGTTCTTCAGACAAAGTGAACTTAGATTTTTGTTTGTTTGTTAGTCAGGGTCTTCGCTTTTAGCCTAATTTGCATGATTAAATGATGAGATATTCATTATGCTTACTTAATCAGTGCTATTTGTGCATTAGTAATCCCAGTCGCTCGCTAATGGGACAGAACATCCATTATTGCCTTTTCAATTTGTTTTCATGTCCATTGTCTAAAATGATGTCGTCTGTTTTAAAGGGCAGATGCACTCTGCACCACGTAAATTATTTAATGAGGGTAGGAGTTAGTCATTTAAAGAACTCCAAGATCTTTTCCTAATTTCATTCGGTTGCATCTCATCTGCAAGACGCATTTAATGCAGCGCATGATCAAGCAATGGCAGATAAAACCTGCCATCTGGCTTTGTATACTCAATGAAAACTAATTGCAATTAAAATTGGCGATTCATGCAACTACAGCCATAAGAAACAGGTCAAATTTCCATGTCTGTGAAAATGTTTTTTTGTCTCATTGACCACATATGAAGGATGCCTAGTTGGACAGCACATTCCAAGTGCGCCATGTACATTCTCAACTTGTTTGCCTATAAATTTCAACGAAGGTTACATAAAATAGAGAGAAAGAACAGGCATAATATAGAATGTGGCATTTTACCCAAGTCAAAAAGTGCTCTCACCCGTGCTTTAAAGGTAAATAGAATTGGTAGTAATTTTATGTAATATCTCAGGAAATAATTTGCCATAACATGTTAACCAGGGGTGTAAATGCTGATATTTAGCACCAGAAACACGTGAGGTTAATTCATAGTAAATTTAGGCGCTAACTCATTCACCTGTGTAGTTACACATCATTACCCCGGTACACTGCGGAAGTGGAATGCAGCAATATTGCGTGCATAAAATGCCATGAGGTCTGCAGCTTTGTTACCACCATTTTGTTTAGATGATTAGGGTCTTGTTTCAGGTGAGCAGAAAACATGAGCCAGAACACGGAATCAGAAACAGGAAAAGTGACGTTTCACAGACTATAATGTAGAAACAAAAAGATGTTCATAGGTTGTTCTATATTTAAACAAGAGAGCTGTCAATGAAATCATTTTAACACTGGACTACGAGTGAACTAAAGTGCATGTCAGCACCCATGGGATCGTTTTTCAGCACCAGGGCCGGACCCTGGGGTGGGGAAGGGGCAGGAGTGTGCACATTCCACCAAGAAACAGAGGTTGACCTCTCCCAGCAGGCAGCACCACAGATCCCAATATTCAACATGACGACCTGTTCTGCTGCCTACTGTGGGTATTTCCATTCACTGGGAGGTGGTGAGGGTCCCGTGCCTTTGGGCCCGCACCTTGAGTTCCCCCTGTTGAACGGAGGTAAGCTTATATGGTTCACAAATTTCGTATTTACCCACAGTTTAAACTTTCAAAATTAACACTGAACTCAATGTCAGTGAAGCCATTGTCACTGGAAGTAGCAGAATCAGAACATTTAGGGGGTTATTCCAACTTTGGAGGAGGTGGTAATCCGTCCCAAATGTGACGGATTTACCACCAGCCGTATTACGAGTTCCATAGGATATTATGGACTCGTAATACGGCTGGTGGTATATCCGTCACTTTACCGTCACTTTTGGGACGGATTACCACTTCCTCCAAAGTTGGAATAACCCCCTTAGTTCTGTCTTTTTGAGACTTGTGACATACCTACTGAAGGGAACTTGATCACCATATTTAGTAGTTAAATGATTTGGACACTGGAACCGAAGCTGTCACTCTTCTCTTAGGAGACCAATCACAATCCAACTCCAGACATGCTTACTTTCTAAGGATTAAATGAATATATAAGAGCAAACAAGAAAATATATTGGTCACATTTACAGTGCATCAAATGCCTTTGAATGGAACTCAAGGAATCTACCACAGGGGATACCCAAAGAAAACCCAGTTGAGACCTGGGTATAGAATTATCTATCTATATTAATGTCTCAAGGGGAACCCTTCAAAAGCATTGATTAAGAATAAGATATACAATAAATCACGTTTTAAAGGGAATACCGAAGTGCATAACTGTATTTTGAAAACAGATTAAATAACAGCATCCATATTTCACAAAATCACATTGAGTTAGTTATTTAGTGAATTAAGTGCTCATGAACGGTGCAGTGTGAAAAAAATATATACATATTTGTACAATACATACAGAAAAACCGCCAGCACGCTATCGCCATGACCAATAATTTGTATCCAAGGTAAAGTAAATATCCTTGATGAATTAATACAATCAGTAGCCCGACAGAGGTAGCAACATACAATTGTGAAGTAGTCGAAGTTTAGACCCCTAACTATTTATACATACAATTTATGATATTGGCTCAAAACCTTTCAGTTAACAATAATGAACCAAGCAAAAACATAAAGGATCAGTGAGACTCTGATTTCACCTTGAGTGATGTTCAAACAAAAGTACACAAAAAGAGAATACATTCCAACTGAATAACCCTTATGCAAATGTAATGAAAATAATGAAAGGCACTTGGATAAAGGTGCTTGTAGCAGGGCATCCTCCGTGACCACAACCCTCAGATGTTCCGGGGGTACGCCCGCGGACGCCCGAGGACCTGGGGGTACTTCCGGTGCCTTCTGTCTCGACCCAGAAGCATTTTTTCGGGCGCCAAGAAACGCCGAGGGGGGGGGGAGGGATGGTGGGGGGACTTTTAAATCCCCTGAGGAAGAGGAACAGGAGCCGCATTATAGCAAGAGGACCACAAAAGAGCCGACCACGATGCTGGTTTAAGAAACGACAACACCGGAGACAAGCCTCGGAGGAGACGAACAGGAGGCAGCAGGACGCTGAAGCCGGCCACGCTCTAAGAAGAGCGTGGCCTAACTGGGTACGGAAAAGGGAAAAGGGACGTTTGTCTTGTTTTTTTTTCATTTTGTTTTCCCCCCTGTATTTAACACTGATACAGAAACTGGGGTTGATATAACCATAAAGTGAGCTTCTTCTGACACGAACAAAACCTGTTTTCTTTTCCTTCATTATTTCTGTTATATTATACATAGGGTATGTAGCTAGACATAAAAAAGAGACAACAGAAGAAGCAGGTTATGCTCTCTGAGATTATTTTATATACAGATACAGGTCATTTTTGTATGTATTGCAACATTTTGACAATAGTAGGACATCGAGCTCAGGAGATAGAACAGGATGGAAGGAAACTCAGCCAAAAGAAAAGGAAATAAACTAAGGAAGAAAGAAAAGGGAAAATACAAAGAGAATATAAAGAGGAAGAAGCATATCAGGAAAAAAAGGAAGGCTACAAGATAGAGAGAAGGAATATATCAGAGAGGAAAGCGAAAATAACAGTACAAGAAAAGAAAAAGAAAAGCAAAGAGGTAGAAAGAAAGAGTCAGAAACAGTAAGGAGAAAGAAGGAAAGTAAAAAAGGAGAACATACATACCAACCTTCTGAATTCTTCTTTCTTTACACGCTCCTCCTGAGTCGCCCTCTGGATAAAAGAAGAATAAAAGAGAGAAAACGTGAAGATAAAAGGGGAAGGAAAAGACGAAGAGCCAAAACAGAACAAGGATAAAATATTTAGAAACTGTACAACCCGTATTTACCTTAATAAACCAGTATATTAAAGACCCATGTGTCCCTCTGTTACTGACACTCTGTTACAGTGCCCCAATTTGATTTCTATTAAAACACATAGGACAGAAGAAGTGGCAGAGGATGCCAGGAAGGATAAAGCACAGGATGTATTTGTTTGCTTTTACTTTACAAATTTGTGAAGTGCCCACACTACTGTGAGACCTCATCAGAGTGCAAGAGTAGTAGAGGATGGGACAGAGTCTGTAGGATGGTTCTTTAGAGGCCTCACGGCAGAGCCTTTACATTCATGTGGAGAATGGAATTTCAATTTCCTTCTGAACTGTATGGGTGCAATCACAAACATGTCTGTGGCCAAAAATGCCTCCAGTTACGCCTGCCAGGTACCCAAAAAATGTTTGCCTGGCAGGAGTACCTGGTTTGGCTGACATTCTGCACAATTACAAGTACTAAACACCGTGCAAGGGTTCGGGAGTAGAAGGACACAGGACTGGTTTGTTTTGAGGGTTTGTGAATGCCCACAAACATTTGAGCTTGTAGCTATTCACAAACTACTCTTTTTTTTTACCCTGAAAATGGCCTGATATTTACTCAAGCAAAGGCCTGGAGTAACCTTACCTCAAAGTGGAAAGGGGAACAAAACACCCCCAAATTTAGTGGGAGTTTAGGCAATGAGGTGCCATAACTGACCTGGATCTTCATAGGGGTGTCAGGAGCATAAGAATGGACTTCACTTGCCCATCCAGACTTAGGGGGTCATTATTAATTCGGCAGACGGAAAAGCCTGTCTGCCGAAGTCCCGACAGGCAGGTTGCCGCCAGTGCACCAGCCTTCCTGCGGGCCTCATTAAGATTTTCCAGCTGGGCCAGCTGGCAGGAAGAAACTTCCATGTAATTGCTGGCGGAGAAGGGACTCGTAATCCCCAGGGCAGTGCTGCTTGCAGCGCCATGGTGGATTAGGACCACCAGCACCGCCAGACCAATGAAAACTCATAATCTGGCTGTACTGGTGGTCCGACTGTGGCACTACCACCAGGGTTGTAATGAACCCCTAAATGTCTAGCAGCTATTTGATTGCCAGATAAATTAATCCTTGGGGAAAGGAGAATAAAACGGAGCTGATTGTTCTGATACAGAGGATTTTTTATATTATTTTTAGATCTGTGTCACAATAAACATAAATACAAGGCATGAGTACAGGCTCTTGTGGTCAAAGAAGTGTTCTGAAATTCCATTCTGAATGTACCTCCATGCATTTAAGTTACTTCTTAGCTGTTTGTTTTCTCCTGTCTATACTAATACTCAACAGAAGAAAGAGAACACTGCAAACATGTGTCGCTTCTCTGCCCTGTTACAATTAATTTGTTTACTTATGGGTACAAGACTTAACCTAGTAACCATTACCTTCATCAATTATGTGAAAAATATAGGTAGTCAGTAATAATGTTCCATAAAGAAAATAGTTATTGCTTTATAGCCAATAATAATTTGGAGTGCACAAGTGAAAAATAGTTAAACTTAAATGGAAACATTGCCATACTGTTAAGTGTGAGTGATTAGTATAAATAAATCTGTTCACTGAATAACAAGTCAATAGTTACTGTATGTGAATGAATTCATAACCCTCCACAAGTATCTAATCCGTGACACCCACAGACTTTGGCCGTGAGCAGTTGAGATTAGCTACAGGCCATAGGCCAGGCCCTCTCCCTAGTTGGAAAGTTTGCAGCTCTGGCTGTAACATCACATCCTCTCCCCTATGTGTAACACATAATCAGGTGATCAACTGGATAAAAAAATACTTAAAGATAGCTAATTATTTAAAAGTGTTTTGTTGCTATTTGAGAACTCAGAAAATATGTCCTCGTTTTATTCTTTTAGAGCACTAACGATAAATTCCATGGAAATAAGACCCCTTCATTTTTATAATTTCTAAGGAAATTATTTAGGTATTGCGGTTTTGATTATATCAAGATGACATCAGGCATGCCACACTTTTGTAATAAATTGAGAATGTTGCAGTCTAGGTGGTCATTAAAATACTGTGGAGAGGCAGAGGTCAGGGGCACGGGCTCGTTTACTTGAGGGCAGGGAAGAGGGTGCAGAGGCAACAAGTTGGCCACACTGGCCAGGTGGTAGGAGCAGTGGCAGTACAGCAGACCATGGAGAGTGGGGGAAAGATGGGCAGGGGCAACAAACTATGCAGGACAGGCAAGAGAGGCTGTGGCAATATAACAGACCATTGAAGGTAGAAGGAGATAGTTGGAGTACAACCATACCTACCAACAGACCTGATTCAGACAGGAGACCCTTGATGTGTTTAAGGGATTTATTTGATCTGCCTCCTACCTAAAATCTCCTCCTTTTCTATGTAAATCAATTGGGAAATCAATTCCCCAGGTTTTTTTTTTTAATCTACCTCTTATCAAGTTCAAAATGTTGGCAACATTGGATCAAGAAGGGCAAGAGGAATAGAGTAGGGATATGGACTTGGATAACAGAGGGCAGGAGAGAGATGGACAGGGGCACCCAACTGACCTTAGAGGGCAAGCGTCAGGGGTTGCAATAGCACAATACACCACACAGGGCAAGCGGGAAAGCAGTGCAGCACAAGGACTATGGAAAGCAATAGGGAGGGGACAGGGCGATGCACATGGACAACAAAGAGCAGAGGGTAAGAAGACAAGGGCAGCAAGCTGACCATACAGGACAGAAACGAGGGACAGTTGCAGCATAAGGGACCATGAAGGGCAGGAGGGATGGTGCAGGGGCACAACAACAAACCAGACAAGGCAGGAGGGAGGGGCTGGTACATGGACTCAGATAACAGAGGGTCAGGAGGAGATGGATGGGGCAGCAAGCTAACTGTTCAGGGCAGGCAGAAAGGGCAGTGCCAGAATAACTGCCACACTGGGCTGTAATGAGGGATCAGGGACATGGACTTGGACAATTGATGGCAAGAAGGAGGGGGGAAGGAAGAAGCTTGAAAAGGGTCAGCACAATGTCAGGCCTGTCCCTGCATCCAACTCCTCACCCCCCACCATGCACGGCGATGGGCATCCTACTTAATGTTAAAAAAAAAAAAAAAAAATAATAATTGAAAAACCCAAAGGTTACAGGTACATTATAGTTAGGAAATAGAATTAAAATAAATCTTAGACATTCACTAAAAAATCAACGGTTACAGGGACGTTAAAGTTAGGTTCAAATTTTACAAACACAAAACCACAGAAATTCAGCTGGTATAGTTAGAGCTATTTTAAGTCTCTATAACGTGTGCCCTAAGCAATTATAACTTGTGCCATTGCCATGCACTGCTAATAACCCCAGATATTACATCACTCATGACATCTTCTTTGACATCATTGATAATATCACAGTATTGGTTGCAGTAAAAGTATTGATGAGAAAACTGTGCATGGCAAGGGCAGGAGCAATACCAGCTTCCGCAGGACGCAGAGACTGTGGACGCATCTAAGCCCACCCTTCAATCCCTGATCCAGAGGAATATGAACACATTTCTAACCAAAAAAAAAGCACTTCCTAAATTTAATTAAGAGGAAGTACCCTTGTTTGGTGGCGATTCAGCTCTTTGTACTCTGGCCTTCTTCTCCACACCAGGATTCAGGTTATCATTATAAAGACACTTGAGGAACAATCACATTGCCAAAAATTAAGAACACACTGGAGACATACCTCAGGATCCTTTAATAAGCTGTAGTGTGAAATATGCACCATATATTTACTGAGATAGCACTTACTAATCAGCCAGTACATAATACTCCAGTAGATAATACTCCAGTAGATAATACTCCAGTGGGGTAGACATTTTGAGCAAATAGTGGCCTCTTCAGAGATAAATAAGCAGGTCAGGATGCATTGTGGTACCAATGCTGTGCATCGCATGGGGTTGGGTGACAATGGGGGGTTGGCCGCAGGTTATGTGGTGCAGGGTTAGATGCATGCGGGGGTTGGCTGCAGGGCCTGGCCACAGGCCAGGGCCTGCAGTGAACCACTGCTGCATATGGCCAAAGGCAGTATGTGGGTGGATGCCTAGGGAGGGTTGTCCAGTCTCTGCAGTCAATCTCCACCTTCTGCATTGTGTGGCGCAGGGTTGAGTGGTTATAGGGGGTCGGCTGCAGGGCGTGCCCTGTGGCCAACCACCACCATGCATGGCCAAAGGGTGGATTTACATAAAATAATTAATATTACTTAATGTTAAAAAAAAACATGTAGTGAGGAAATAGAATTAAAAAACATAGAAATTCACTTTAAAAAAACAAAGGTTATGGGGATGTTATAGTTAGGCTCACATTTCAAACGTACAAAATCATAGAAACTCAGCACTTTGAGTTATTTCAAGTAACTCTAACTTGTGCCCTAATGTAACTCTAACTTGCCCCCCTCACCATGCACTGCCAGTTACCCCCATATTACAACACTCATGAAATCTTTGATAACATCATTGATAATTTCAATGTAATATTTGCAGCAAAATTATTCAGGAGAAAACTGTACATGGCGAGGACACGAGTTATAGTTACCTGGCTTTTTGTACCTCACTTCTTTAGCACCAATACTATTTATTCTTTATATTGATCAGCTTGAGACTTTCCTAATAGAACAGTGTAAGGATGTACCCCAGGTGGATGAAAGATATGTACCAGCCTTATTATATGCTGATGATACTGTTCTTATAGTGCATGCGGCCAACGTTCTCCAGAAGCTGTTAGATAGGTTCATTGTATTTATGGATAGCCTGGGTATGAAACTAATTTCCCTAAATCTTATACCATGGTCCCTGGCCTGGGAAAACTAAATCTAAAACCTACAGGATAAATTGTCATCAGATTGGAAAGGCAGAGACATTCTTTTATCTGGGCTTATTACTGAACACCAAATTGAATTGGCAAGTTCTGCTCAATGCCCAGGCACATTCCCTTAATAAAGTATCACAAAGCATTGAGGAGTTTTCAAGGCGGCTTGGGAGGACCCACATTAAATTTATTTTAGATTTCTACAAAGCACAATGTATCCCAACATCTTGTTTTGACTGCAAAATTTGGGGCTAGAAGGGCTGTAATCTAATTCAAGTGGAGGAAAATACATTTCTGAAAAGGGTACTTAGGTTGCCCCAAAAGGTCCCCGTGGAGATTGTACAAAAGAAATTGGGGGTGGGCTATATGTCTGATTCTATTCAAGTACGTCACTGATACTTGGGCTGTTAATTTGGATCAAGGAAGAATTAAAATTCAATAGAAGGATCCTAAGAGACTGCCTTGGCTTGGACCGTGGTCTCTATATACCTTGGTTCAATTATGTTAAGTGTACCCTGAGTAGTCTAGGTAAACCCAAACTGTTCTCAGATCCAAAATCCATTTCCAATGCATATATTTGTTGGGTTAAGCAAGTTTTGTGTGCATGGTGCAAGACAAAAGAGTGAAGGGTATGATGTATAAAAGTTACATCATCCATTATTCTATGGTTAAGTCCTTGAACCCCACTGAACCATATTTATTGCTTGATATGCCAGCCCACCGAAGGTGACTTTAACCTATTTTCACCGGAATTTGTTTCCACAGTTCCTAGTGGGATGGCACAAACCTTCAAATCCTCCGTTTTGCACATGTGTCCCTGCTGCTCAGTTTGATACCTTGCAAATTGTTTTTAAATGCACAAAATGTTCTAGATTACGTTTTAAGTACATTCATCTGTTGTTTTTAGCTATGAACTTACACAAGTCAGACATGCTTTATTGTAGCTCCAATTTTTAGACTCACCTCCAGTCAGTTTTTATGCCTCTTGGTTTTTATCAGGGGTGCCTCATTCATTTGTATGAGATGTTCTGAGGTACTATTTTCTCTTAGGATGATTTGTCCCTCTGTATATCTGCATTTGTGTGGTTTTATGATTTGTTCATTGAAATTGAATAAAGAGGTATTTGGTTGGTTGCGTTACATTATCTCACCTTATTTCTGAGTCTAAAATCTCCTGTCCAAACTTCTTGTTGGTGAAGATATGCAGGAATATACAGACACATTTGGAACTAACTGCTTAACACTTCCACTACCTATTATCACACTAAAGGCAAAAGCTCATTGGCTAGTCTGTTCCTAAAATGGCAGCAAATAAATGATGTCCCATCATCATCATCATCAACTTTATTTCGGTTCACTGAGGAATAAAAATATACAGTAAATCATATAAAAGCTTACATAAAAACATATAACTTTAAAAAACACAGTTCATTACAGTACTAAATGAGTCGGAAGATTAAAGTCCTGTTCCAATTCTTGGCAAGAGAAAAAGTGCAAGGTGTTGAACCTCGGTGCTAAGACAGGTGCCAGAAAAACACAAACCCAGAGAGAGTCTTAAAAATGGGCTAAAAAAGGGGTCCACTATGCCATCCTTAGAGTTTAGCAAAATGGAGGCTGACTCAAAGCACTTTAGTATCTTTAATAAAATTAAAGTGCACAGTGCAATAAAGCGAATAAAAACATGCCCTTATGGCTTTATTCCCTTTAAACCAGTAAGCCTCGATCTATTATACCAGATTGAATGCAAACAGTTAGAGATCAAGTAAAACAATACATCTCCTGTTGTCTGACTTCCAAACTCTCAAGGCATTGTGTCGGTCATCAAGTCCGAGAAGCCAGCAAAGGGGAGCAATCCATCTGGCACACTGCTTTGCATAGGCGAAATAGAAAAATAAAAAATGTTCTCCATGACAGCCCGTGGAACATAAATTATAGGGGTTGGTGCTTTTAATCCAAGAGCAACCAAGGAATGCTAAAGGGCACCAGCCCTATGTGATAAAAAAGGGTTTGTGTAGATGGAAAATTGACATGATCCACAAATTCGTCAAAAGACGGGGTGCATTTGAAAGACAAGTGGGAATCTGTGAAGCTGCTCGAGGAAACAGCAGATATTGTAGTACATATGACAAAGTTCCAATAACAAGATTTCACAGATTCACTTCTTAGTATTACAGCAGGATGCAACCAATATTCGCTCAATCCTAACCTTCTCAGCCAACTTTTTATATGGGATAGCCAGGGAATTGTATGTGGTGAATGGATGCCCAACAATTCCCTAAGACAGTCTTTATAGAGGGCCAGTTTCTTAGTCGTCCAGATCCTAACCACTATTAAATGGTTTTTAAGCTAGCTATGTCTGAGATTTGTCTGAGATTTAAATCAAACCTTA
Organism: Pleurodeles waltl; assembly: GCF_031143425.1. Lineage (NCBI taxonomy): Eukaryota > Metazoa > Chordata > Amphibia > Caudata > Salamandridae > Pleurodeles > Pleurodeles waltl. Next base: position 871,129,122 of record NC_090437.1, on the reverse strand, counting down.
ATGGGAGTAATGAAGCACTATTATACAGACTAACCAAGGATTAAATAAACAATGTTCTTGCTGCTATCAAGTGAATTAAGGTTGCAATAGCCCCACAAGGGCAGCCCTGCAAGCTTGAATCTTATGTATCTTTAAGGCCAGTATTATAGCAAATGAAGAGTCCATGTCGGAAAACCTAGTGATAGCCCCAGCTATCTGTTTTAAAATCAGTGAAACATTTTCAATCTGTGTAGACCACCCATGGGAATCACTTAGTCTCATTCTTAAACAGTCAAACTCAGAGACCCTATCTAATGTGGCACCCTCTAAAACTACCTCTAGCTTTTCTGGGGGCTGAATACTATGTACTTATTTTACTGATATTAATCTCTAGGCCATGGTCTTTACAGAATAGACTTAATTTCCCCAAAAGGGTACATAAACTCCCAAGCCCTGCAAAGTTTTGGAAAGGAGAAGTGTGTCATCTGCAAATAGCATATCCTGTCTTTTTAGCCTGGTCATTTTGGGGGAATTGTTATGAAGATCCAGGAGGTAAGAAACACATCCACTAATAAATAGCAGGAAAAGTGTAGGTGCCAGGACACATTCATTAACACCTCTACTAACAGGGATGTTTTACGTGGTTTCCTCACCTAGTCCCCATCTGACTCTGGCAAAATTATCTGTATATAGTTGCTGGATAAAAGCCAATAAGCCAGCAGGGGCCCCAATCTTCCCTAGAACCTTCCAGAGATTGGCCCTCAGAACAAGGTCAAACGCAGCCCGTAGATCCACAAATGCAACAAATGGCGACCCCCTTTCAATATCAATGCTTTTCCATTTTATAGTGAAGAACTGTAAGACCTGATCAACCATACTTATCTTAGATCTGTACCTCACCTCGAAGTGAGACAACACCTTTTCAGAGGAAAACTCTCATAACCTTGTCAGGCTTTGCATGCTATAGAGTTTTTGCACATTGTCAATGAGACTTATGAGTCAATAATTATGTGGGGCTTGTTTGGTTCACTTTGTGAAGATTGGTATAATTTCAGCCCCTTTCCAGGAGTTAAGAACTGAAGTGCCTGCAGCTATGGTGTTGGACTAAAGGTTTATGTATGGTCCCCAGATCCAAGGTTCAGACCAAAACAGATCACCAGGGACTCTAATGAGTCTGGGTGTTTTCTTCCTGTGTAAATTCCAGAGGCTCACCTCCAAAGCTCTTGATAAAAGAGGAGGTCATGATGCTAGTTTTACCCTCATCAGCGAATGGCTTTGCGTAAAGGTCTGTGAAGTGCTTAACCACTTCCCCCATGAAAATGGAAAATGAAAATGGCATTCTGGATGAGCATGGTCCCTATGTCCATGAAAATGGAAAATGAAAATGGCATTCTGGATGAGCATGGTCCCTATGTCCATCATTATTAACAGATGCCAGAATTGTCTACATCTTTCACAAAGAGTGTTCCCAGGCACAAACAAATTATTTGTGGACCATCATAATTTGAGCAGATGTATGGTCCTGTTCTTCAAATGCAGACAACGCTACTCTAACAGTTCTGTAAATCTCTTTTAGGGTACCCACCAAGTTGAATATATCCACTTATCTCACATTCTGTTTATTATTTGTCAGTGAAATTGAGTTGGATGTTAAAGGCACCTCACTAAATGACGTATCCCTAATTTGGGAACCCTTCAATTCGACATAATGGGAAGATGATCTCCTTCCTGGTGATTAATGACCTCTGTGTGAGTCATTTTGTGCCAGATCCTAATATCTAACAATATGTACTCGATATTAATTTTGTGGTCCCTCTTCTCAAAGGTTGATTTAGCGGGAAACATCCTGAACAACTAGGTCTAAACCACTACGTGAAATGCACTGTTCCTGAATGATAACAAAAGGAAAGAAAACGAACAGGGAGAGTGTTGGATTAACCTATTCAATAGAGAATCCTATTCAATAGGAGCAAGAGTCCTCACACACCCAAATGGGTGTCATGCTTCATCATCGGACAAGCTCCTCGTCAGACTGGCGCTGCAATGTCTGACGGGCACCACCCTTTCGGGGGGCTCTTTGCCGGAGTTCTTTTATGATGATGCCTCACTATCCCATAGAGCAGTAAGGAAAGAAAGGAGAGCAAGAAAAAAGTATAAACCAAGTTAAAATTGGCTCAAAACCTATCTGCAAGATTTACTTTTATTGGTGCAGAGAGTGGGCCAAGATTAAAACAATAATCTGGAGAACAGAGTCGATATAATGTCCGACCTTTCTCACACAAATGGGTGGTCCAAAACTATAAGACCCCTCTTAGAAATTGGGTCGACATGTTTCGCGTCTATTCGGTCCACATAGGATCCACTGACGCTTCCTCAGGACCTAAATATGATGATGCTTCTCCACATATAAACTCAAAAAATGATCTTGCCTATAGCAACTACTAAGTGAAAGCAAAGAATCAGTCAGTCACTTACATAAGTCCATTATGACCCACAGTGTCAATCCTATTCGTCGCCCCTCCCAATTCGAGACAAGGCTTCATGGGATCACGCAGACCTTAGGCCTGGTCCAAGTACCAAGAATTAGGCGGCCGGCCGTCGGCGGTTGCTCCTACCCCTGATCGCGCTCCCGAATTGCGGTAGTTTTGGACCACCCATTTGTGTGAGAAAGGTCGGACATCATATCGACTCTGTTCTCCAGATTATTGTTTTAATCTTGGCCCACTCTCTGCACCAATAAAAGTAAATCTTGCAGATAGGTTTTGAGCCAATTTTAACTTGGTATAATATATATATATATTCTAAACAACTAATAAACCATAAAAACCAAAAGGAAAACCTTACCTTAAAATTAGTTGTTCAGGCAATTGTTATTCAGACACAATAGTTGTTCAGACAGTAGTTGTTCAGTACTTAGTTATAGAGACTTTTTAGTTGTTTAGCAGTAGTGGTTTAGACTATAGTTGTTTAGGACCTAGTTGTTCTGTCACATATTCTGATTTAGCATTAAAATCTGAAGTAGAACAGTGATTGCACACTCTTAGGCCCTGGGACTCTACTATATCTGCTACCTAAGGGGCAGAGGAGCTCTTCCTGATATTTTTCCTAAAGTTGTGGTATTCCCCAACTTCATGTTCTATCCTGTTCATCTCAAACAAAGGAAAGTAGGGCTCAAAGCTAATGTTATAAACACCTGGGATAACCATGTGTGCCTAGCCCCCTAAGTTATTAAAAGAGTGTTCAAAGTTCTTAAAGTTTGGGATGGTTTGTTAAAAGGAGGAGACGTAGTATAGATGTTCACAATAAGGTAGGGGATCCCTGACTTTGGGGACAGTCTAAGTACAAGGAGACCTGAAGAATCAGTATCAATTATGTTGACTGAACAGTCAAGTGATGTTTTAACCCATACAATAAGCCCTCCAAAAGGCCTGCCTGCTTTTAGAGCTATGGCCTCCATGCTATGTGTTATATAACCCCGCCTATAAACTTTATTGACCCCCCCCAGGTCACTTGAAAAAAACAAATATGGAATTTGTCTTTCAATGCTCCCCAATCCTCATCTGCCAGTTGGGATATAATCCTGGTTCACTAATTGTAAGTTTGTTGCAGAGTGCTTTGAAATATAATTTGCACTCGAATGAGTATCCAGCATGTTATGGACAATTACGGGAGTCAAGGTGCTGTCCCTAGAGACATACAAGTTGCAGAGGGCCCTCACCCTACTAGGCAAGCAAATTGGTCCTTGTACCCAATGATCTGCTGCATTTCAGTAGCGTGGGCTGCCAGGGGTTTATTAGTCAGAGTGGCAGAACAGGAAAATTAAGCATTCAGTCAATCATGGTCAGACCACTATAACAGGATGGGCTGAAATAACTACAACTTTTTACCTTCGCTGCTCCTGATATTAGTGCTGGCAGAATCATCCTTGCCCTCTCTCTTCCCATCATCCGAGAGCCTTAACTTAAAACACATTTCAGATCCTCCAGGAATGCTGGTCTAGTGAAATCAAGCCCACAACCAGTTCAGGAGCGACATGGTCAGTAGAATCAAATCCCATTGACCCCCAGCCATAATGAAAACGTTTTGTTTGCACAATATCTTAAAAAACTATTGAGTAACACTGTTTAACACTTATGATCCAGTGTCGGACCTTGTATTTCAATGAGTCACTGCCTTGGATAGCACCAGGAGGTCATATAGGAACCTTTTTCGTAAACACAGTGTGACCCAAAAGGGGACAACAGAGTTTCTCTAACACCTGTTATCAGAAGCTGCTCTTAGAGGCATTTTCACAGGGGAGGACATTCCCCAATGTGGATACACCAATATTGTCCAACCAGAGCAGTGAGACAAATACTCAAACCGCACCTCCTCCTTGTCCCAAATATTACAATATGTCATGCTCTAAAGCCCACAACACCCACTGCTCTCAGAGTGCAACCAGAGTGGCTTATTAGGGCTGTTATTTGCTTTGAACTGCAATTAATATATTTTGACTAAAGGAATCATACAAGGAAATATATGTAGTTGAGAACTTGCAGGCGGTGTAATAGGAAACTTCAACCATCTGTGCAAACAAAAATAGGGTTGCCCTGAGGAAGTTGACAGGTGGTGAACAAAACGTGCTGGCTGTAGTCTGTTATATTGAAGAGAATAAAAGATCCCATTGGAGCAACACATTTGGATGAACACTTTCTTTATGAATTTTGTCGGTGCCCCTCCAATTGCAATTCACATTCCCCAATGTGGGGTGTATAGTACAAACAACTCTACAAATAGCCAATGTTGTATTACATTCATAGTAGCACACATAGTAAGCTGTGACTGGTGCAGCTTTCCTGGAATACTACTGGGTACGTTTATGAATTCCAAATTCTCATAGATCTACACAGACTCATTTGAGTAACTGCATGGATGTTGATTTACTTGTTTGTTTGTGAATAGAGTCCTGCATATTCAGGTTTCTTATCTGAGGGGTGATGGCAGTAAATTCCAGCTGGTAGCACCTTTTATATGTAATGATTGACCAACCACACAGCTTATATCTCATTTTACAATAAGATAGTAGTTTTAGGTAGGCCAACTTAGAACACTTTAGTAACTAGGAAAAGGACTGGGATCTGTATTAATTTGTACAAACACTTTGAAATCAATTTGATCTTTTATTGGAGGCTAATCCAAATATTTTCATATATTTTTGTGATTTGCTTCTGATAACTTTATCCCAAAGGCCATCTGAACTGCAACATTTTGGTTACTTTGAAGTGCTGCAAGAGTTTATGTTTGAGGCGCACATGGCGTTATTGAAATAATCCAGGGAGGCCTGTATTATTAGGTGGGCTGGGGTCAAGTTTTGAAAGCAGTAAAATAAGAGTAACTCCCACAATATGTAATGACAACACTGGCAAGACTGAAAAGAAATGTGTGATTTGAAGATGACGCACAGCTTGTGGGCCTTCTTTTTTGATAAAGGATGGCTGCCATCTTATGGCGGACACTAGTTCAAGGTCCAGAATCTCTGTCCTTGATGCGTTGAGACACAAATAACCGAGCAGCAAACACGATGAGACTGCCATTAGAGAGTAAGAATTAATAACCGATTATATGGGGATTGACCCTTAATTGCATGCATTTAATGAAAATTTGGCATTAAAATGAACAATCTTGCTAAGTAAAACACCATAATGTAAAACCTGTCAGAGTTGTTTGTCCACATGAAAGGATCAGACCCTGATGCAGTTAGGAGTGCTGAAGCCTGTTCCATTCAAGTAACTGACAGTAGTAAACATACTGTCAGTGACATAGAACTGTTTTTAATTGTGTGGGAGGACAGCGCCAATAAAGGTGTATAACCTAACCAGTCTGACAATTTTCAGCAACATATGAGCAAAATCGATCATTCTCTTAAGAATGGCATTGATAAAAATTATTGTTTCCCTATGTATGATGTTGGCGGTTGGTGGCAGAAATGTCTAAAGTGTGTGCAGGGTGTCAGGAAAGTTTTAAATCATATTACCAACACCTTTTCGATGGTTCTTTGATGTGGCAGGCAATGGAATGGGATATTATGGTCAATTGTTTCTTAACCCTGCTGATCCATCTAGTAGGATCAATACACAGATAATGCTCTGTTCTCTGGTGTGGAGTAAAGGTTCTTGGATCTTGCTGTTTTTATAATTCTTTTATTTAAACTTGTTCATAAAGCATGATCATGGTTTTACTACACTTCACTGTGTTGTGTAGTCTTGAGATCACAATGTACATAAAATGCAGTATAAGGATGCAGGACCAGACTTATCAGCACTTTGCACAGGTGCAATGTTAGCATAAGTGAGGTAAACTGTGGAAAAGTGTTGATTTAGCATTTACTTTCAAGCCCTAAACATGTTTTCCACTAGAACGTTGCCTAAAAGTAACAGAAAGTAAAGCTGCATGCTGCTTTGTGCTGCTTCGCATCAACTGGGGGGGGGGGGGGGGGTCCAATTGCTGGTATGTGGTTTATAATGCAAAGCCCTAACTACTAACATTTTTTGTACCAAAAAACTACACACCCTTGAGAAAAGCACAAAGTAGGAGCAAATGTTTCTTTCCTCCAAACATTTCTAACTGTGCTGTAGTGTACAGTGCAGATACAAAGTGGAAAACATTTAAAAGTAAGTCTAATCCTAGTACTATGTACAGAAATGATACTCTTTCAGTATGAAAACTATGCCACACTCACACAGACACCCTTGCACTATGGTGCAAAGGTGTGTGAGTAATGAAAGGTAGCCTAACTGTACACCAGCACTTAGAAAGAAAACAGCAAAGCTTAATCTTAGTAGATAAGGCACTCTCCTGTTCCCGCAATGCACACCAGCATCTTTAGTTAAGTAAAACGTAATAGTAAATTTGCCCCTATAGTGCTATCTAGAGGGAACACTGCAGAGGCAATAAGAGAGGAAAGTGCATTGTGAGTGTAACTTGCACTGCGCAGTTGGAGTAATAAGAGCAACGAATATTGTAGGACAGAATAATTGTTGCCTAATTGTGACCATAGAACATGTATAATACCTATAATATGTGCAATTTGAATGTCAAGTACATTGTATAACATTCACTAATAGCATATCAGTATTTAAATATCAACCTTTCAACATGTTGATTCCATATTATCTACCACAAAGATTGTGTAAATGTAAGAGTATCTAGGTAAGCAGTGGATTATTAAACTAGACATACCTGCACTAATTCTGGTAGACGACATTTTAACCACAATATGTTGGCAGTTTGATATATTTGCCCTAGATATGATGACATACAATGGAGAATATAGAGACGAGAGATCTTATTCTCTTATGGGACATTACTGCACGGGAGACACAATTTCCAGTTGAATATAATGTGATAAGTGTAGAACCTTCATGAGAGGTGTAATATCTTCTCTAGGCGATGTAAGAAGAAGAAGTATGAATAGTAGAAAAGTCTACTTTATTTTGATGAGATGAAGGTAACAGAAACTCCAGCCACACCTGCACACAGCTCCTCCAGCTCCAACTGCACAGAACACACCAGCATTCCGGACAGCACAAAATCTGGTGCAGGGGCAGCCAGACCATACCAACTACTACATTAAATACGAATGAACAGATGTCCTGAGAATAAAATAAGATTTACAATAAAATAAGATTTACAGTAAAATATAACCTAAAGCGACACATAAAATACTACACCACCCTTCCCCTTCAAAAAAACAAAAATAAATAAAAAACAATAATAACAATATAAAAGAGAAAGAACCAGAAAACATATTATTTTAGCTTAACAACTCTATTAGGATTCCAAATACGTCCATCATCCACCCTCAGAGCCCCTTTAAACACCTTGATAACTTTACAAAACGTTACTGTAGTGAGACTGTCCACTGCTCGTTTTACCTGGCAACTTGACTTTGACAGAATAACCCACATTAACATGTATTTCTTTCACAGACGTGCGTACATCATACATAAGTTTCCTTTTCTTTTGACAACTCAAATGTCTGCTCACAGCAATATCTTTTTGCTTCTCATAGTCAAATTGCTCCATAGTATAATTTTTAATCCATGGCATATCTATCTTTGTGTGAGGAACGAGTTTTCTGAAGATGACAAAAGGCAACTGACCAGTGCTTGTGTGAGGTGTAAATCTGTAATCCTCAACTTTACGCTTAACCATGCTCTCCCAATCACCTCCTAACTGTTTTGCCAACTGCATGGTTTCTTTCAACGTTCTGTTAAAACGTTCCACCATCCCATTGGTTTCTGGATGGTATAAAGCAAATTTTTTGTGAACAATGCCCCTTTCCTTCAAAAACTCACACATTAAATTAGACGTGAATTGTACGCCATTATCTGATAAAATGTATCTTGGATTACCCTCCCTTCCGAACACCTCCACCAAAAACTTTACTACCTTCAAAGAAGTGACTTCAGAAATAATCATTATTTCAAGCCACCGTGACAACCCATCCATGAGGACTATAACATACTTGGAGAGTGTTCCAACACTTATAGGACCCAAAATATCAATCGATACTTCCTCCCACAACTCCTTGGGGACTTCCGTCAACAACTGGGGTTGTGTCCTAAGCTTTAAAGTCTTATCTGCCATTTTGCATTCCACACAATCACGAACTTTCCTTTCAACCGCTAGATCCATACCCAGCCACCAATACACACCCCTCATTCTTTCTTTAGTTTTACATATACCATGAAGGCCACTATGTGCTAGATCTATTATACGCTTACGTAGCTTACATGGTGGAATCAATCTACACCCTCTTACAACCACTCCATTTTGTATAGAAAGTTCATGCCAAATTTTTACTAAATTGCTCACTAAATCCCTCAGCATGACGAGGTGGTAATCCAGCAGACAGCAAGTCCTTGACCTTTAGCAATTCTTCATCATTATTCAACTCTTGTTTTCACTCTTCCTCAGAAATACATCCACCTGTGACACTACAAACCTTAACTTCCTCGTCCACCCACCACGACTTATCATTTTCACACTCATCCAATTCTTTCTTCTTCATCCTGGATAAACAATCTGCAGTCCTGTTCTCACATCCAGGAACATACTCCACACTAAAATGATAATCGTGAAGGCCAACAATCCATTTACATATACAACCTGAGAAATTGTCCAAGCCTTTCCTCTCAAATATTCCACATAAAGGTTTATGATCAGTTCGTACCTCAAAGCTAGTACCCCAAAAGAAACTGCTTAAATGTGTTAACAGCCCAGAATATGGCTAAGGCTTCCTTTTCAATTGTTGAGTATTTACATTCCGCTCCTCGCAAACCTCGTGAAGCAAAAGCAATAATATTCACCTTGCCATCATTGAATTGTTTCAAGACACAACCTAAACCTTTCTCCGAGGCATCTGTAGTGATAGAGCAGGGAAGACCAGGTTGGAAACTGCTAAGCGATTGCGCTGAAGACAAACCAAATTTTAAGTCATCAAACTCCTTCTGGCATTCTGAATCCCAAATAAAATCAGTACCTTTCTTGAGCAAACTCCTAATAGAACAACTCCTTTTAGCCAAATCAGGTATAAACCTAATGTAAAATTCTACCATCCCAAAAAAAACTTGAACCTCACCCTTATTTTCAGGAGCAGCCAAATCAAGAATAGACTTCACCAGCTCCTCCTTAGGTCTAACTCCATCACTTGTTATTATGCTGCCTAAATACAGAATTTCCGATTTGAAGAACTTGCATTTGGTACCTTTCAATGTAATTCCTTTCAAACGAAATGTATTGAGCACCTTACTGACCAATTCTTTATGTTGTTCAATGGTATTTGAGAAAATAAGAACATCATCTTGAAAATATTTCACACCAACAATGTCACCTAGTATTTCATTCATTAGTCTTTGAAATACTGATGCTGCTGAACAGAGTCCAAAAGGCATTCTATTGAACTTGAATACCCCAAAGGGTGTAATAAAAGAAGTGAGTAACTTAGACTCTTCGCACAACTGCACTTGATGATATGCTGAACTCAATTCTAAGGTGGTGAAGAACTTGGCATCCCTCAGAGGACTAACCATCTCAGTAATATTAGGTAGAGGAAACCTATCCTCAATGACTACCTTGCGTAAGTCAACACACAGTCTAATGTCTCCATTACTTTTAGTTGCAACCACAATCGGAGCGATCCATTCAGCCGCCTCTACTTTCTCAATTATGCCTTCAGACATCAGCCTCTGAAGTTCCACCTTTACTTTGTCTGGTATACTAAAGGGAATTTTTCTGACCTTACACGCGACTGGAGAAGCATTTATTTTGAGTACAATATGATGCTTATACCCTTTGACGCAGCCCACCTTACTATTGAAAACATCCGGAAATTCCTTCATCAATTCTTCACCCCAACTACAAACCTTCTGCACTTGTACTTGGGGTACAGAGTTGGGGTTTAGTATAATTCTCCACAATTTTTGATGCAACCAACTCAGTATGGTATCACCTACAAAAGGAACATACACCTTTCCTTCAATCGTGTTCCCTTTGAAAACAATTCTACCATCAAAGTAGCCCTTTAACTCTATAGGTTTCCCACCATAACTGAAAGGTGTAACATCAGGTGCATGAAGAGTCACTTTGTTTGAAAGTATTTAGTATAATCAGTATCCGAAACTAAAGTCAACTTTGCCCCTGAGTCCATCATCATTGATATTTTAACACCATCAACCTCCATAATATCTGTAGGATACTCACATCGAACATTAGAGATACAATTTACATCATTAACTATTTGTAAAATAAATCTTTTTCCATTATCATCCTCTTTATCACACTCAACCTCATTCACTTTCACAATTGTCTTTTCTAAAGACTTGCAACACCTGGCAACATGACCCTTCTTGCCACACTTCTCACACACCATATAAAAAGCAGGACAATCTCTGCTGTTGGCTAAATGTGATGGAGAATTGCATCTGAAACACAATAATTTTGTTTTTGCACTGGTATTTCCCCTAGGTTTAGACTCAGCATCCAAGGATTGAATAGCATTAGATACACATTGTGATTTTCTTAGATCCTCAATACAAGATTCATAATGTTCTATTTGTTTAGCCACAACCAACACCTCCTCCAGAGTCAGATCCATTTTTTACCACAAAGCTTCTCTTACTTTATCACTTCTGCACTCTAACATGAATTGATCTCGGATGAGTTCATCTAAAGTATCTCCAAACTTGCATTGAGCTGCTCATTTACGTAGATTTGTTACAAAGTCCTTGACAGTTTCAGTATCGTTCTGTTTACATTTTCCAAAATAATCTTTGAAGAATAATTGACACTTTAGGTAAGAAATGTCTGTCTAACTTAAGCAATGTTAACTCAAATTCATTTAAAGTAGTGTCTCCATCTGCGCCATCAAGAGTATTGATCGAAGGTAAAGCCTCCAAAATTTCCTGACCTTCCACTCCTTGACAGTGTTGTAGAACAGAGGTCTTCCTGTCCGCCGATAGATTGCTGCCACAAATACGAATATAAGTAAGGAATACTTTTTTCCATTTGTTCCAAGGAATAGGTGGATCTCCTGGTAATGACAAAAAGAAGGGCGGCGGAGTAATGTTTTGCATAATTCCGAAAACAGATGTTGAAGAAGAACCAAGAAAAAGAAAATAAAACAAAATAAAAAGTATACTCAGATCTTAGATGGTGGTAATATGGATTGTAAAGTCCAGAGGAGCCGGAGAAAGCCGCAAACAACCAATGGACAATAATTGAAGCCAGCAGGGTGTTTTAAAAGAAAGCATGCAGCCAAAATGAAAAATTCAAATGCTTAAAGAATGCCCTTATACAGTGCTGAAAATGTGAATTAGAAATCTCAAACTGCCTGCAGCTGCGAAATAAAGAAGCAATTAGAACTGATTAAATAGCACTGGAAGCGGCGAATCCTCCTGAAATCAGTTTGCCAGGAAAGCTTCACTACAATATCTCTAGCGGCGTGCGCTGAATGGAACCAAAGCCGCGTGAAGAGATATAAATCATGCGCTTGTAGAAAATGACAAGGCCGCTATTCAAGCTCGTGAACGACGAGTGCAGCAACAGAAAGAGAGACGCTGGGAGTTGCTAAGCAGCTGTTTCAGAGCTTCAGCAAAGGAAAATGCGTTGGCAAGGAAACCAGACGCATTAATCCTCGCGCTAACAAAGAGGTTGGTCCGGTAATGGAAAGGGAGCCGGTGATTAAAAAATAACACATACAAGGCACATAAGAAGATACTGAGAATTAATTTTTTTAATAAAAAAAAAAAATAGGAAAAAATAATTGTAGGAAAAATAAATAAGCGTCACACAGTTAAAAAAAAAATATCACAGTTCCATATAGTGTGACAAGACCCAAAAGTGTGTTGAAGTTTCCTGCTAATCCATTGTGAAATCCCATCCTCGTCGCCAAAGTGTAATATCTTCTCTAGGCGATGTAAGAAGATGAAGTCTGAATAGTTTTAGAAAAGTCTTCTTTATTTTGATGAGATGAAGGTAACAGAAACTCCAGCCACACCTGCACACAGCTCCTCCAGCTCCAACTGCACAGAACACACCAGCATTCCGGACAGTACAAAAGCTGGTGCAGGGGCAGTCAAACCATACCAACTACTACATTAAATATGAATGAACAGATGTCCTGAGAATAAAATAAGATTTACAATAAAATAAGATTTACAGTAAAATATAACCTAAAGTGACACATAAAATACTACAAGAGGACATCAAAATACTATGCATTCTGGGTCTGATTCACAAATCTAACTTACACTTTTGAGTAGCTATACTATTTTTGGCTAGTCACAAAGGTAACTTACACTTTTGTTTAATTTACACTTTTGAGTAAGTCCAGCAGAATACATGGCCAAACACTGTTGCTGCAACAACCTCTCATAGAAAATAGGGATTTAAAATAAAACTTGGTAAGAAATAATGTTAAATTTAATTGAATTATTTGAAATAGTTAAATATATAAATAAATATAATTTGATGTTGAACAATATATATTTATTATTTCACGATAAACTATTTTAACACCCCATTTCAAAGTTAAAAAATAAAATACCCTTTATTTTTATTGTTTAGCATATATAAGTTTAATTAATTCTATACATCATTTTCAATAATTATTAACGCATATTAAAATATTTTTTTCTTTACATATAAATGTATTTTCTATTTAAACTTCAGAACAATACTTTTCATTTAATATGATATATTTATATTAGTAAAGTTTTAATTGAAAATTAAGTTACTATTGCATCATTTTTATACTTTGTTCATTTAACATAAATATAGAAAATTAATTTACATTAATATTTAATAGTAAAATATTTTTATATTTATTTTTGAGTTTTTTTATTTGCTCTGTACTTTACCGTGCACAGTATGAAAATAAATATTGAAAATATTTTTAGCACTCAGGGTCTGGTTTCGAGGTTGGAGGTCCTAAAACTACCAAACTCGTGTTGGAGGTCCAACTTCTGCAATCCTGGCGGTCCGACCGCCAAATTATGATCCTGGGGCTGGACCGCCAGTAAACCGCTGCCACCACCAGGATTAGGGATCCCCACAGGTTGGTTCCGGTGAAAGTTGTGGCTAGCCACAGTGGTGTTGAATTTAGCACCGCCATGCTGATCACAACTTTCCTTTCTGTCAGCCTTTTCATGATGGGATACCTGCCATGAAAAGGCTGCTGGAACGGCAGAGTTGGGGCCATGGGCGTGGCACTGCCCTGCCCAGGACCATGGTCTCCCGGTCAGCACCCTCGGAATGCGCACTGTCTTGACAGACTGCGCATTTTGAGGTTGCTGTGTGCAATGGCATTGGCCTCGGCTCCCTGAGGGACTGAGGCACTATTTTCATTGGTCAGTTTGGCAAGAACATCGTAATATGACGTTTCCGCCAATTAGTCCATCAGAAACATCCTAATATGATGGTGATGAGGCTGCTGGCTTGATGGCTGCCTCCCTACCACTGTATTGGAGTTCAGGAGGTTCAACTGCCAAACTCATAATCAGGCCATCAGTCTTTTTCTTCTGCTATAGTCAAACACAAGTTAGATTAAACTATGGCCTTTCACCATTTACAGATGGAGACTGTCGGTTCAGTCCAGAAACATTTTGGAGATACATACTACACAAAAATCATGCAGCTAGCTTTTGCAAAGCTTGTACTCAAGGATACGTGGACTCTCATATCTTCTTTCTTTCAGCTTAAGCTTTCCTGTTTATATGCTCAAGGTTAGCAAAATACCTTGAATTTTCGTTAAAGGAATTCTACTTCATATGTATTTCAGTTTTATGAAATAAGTATACAAAAGGGTTATCATGAAAAATATAACCCTACATCATATTGAATAACTCAATGTTGCTTTCTCATAATCCCTATCACTGTAGTCAAGATTTACAGCTTTGTCCACAAAATGGAAGAATGGATTTGTAGAGTTTCAGCCTCATTTAGATTTTGCCAGAGAGGGTAATCCATCACAAATGTGACAGAGTACCCTGTCAAATTCTCAAGTCAGATCTACCAACTCTATTTTGCGTTTGTTTTTCAAATTGTCAAGTAAGGATCTCTCACTCTATTTTAAGTCATGCAAACTGCCATGCTTGCAGGTCAAGGGCCTCCGCTGGATCCACATTTGGAAACTACTGACCACCAGCCCACCAGCTAGATGTCAGACTGCCTACCCTATATAGACCAGATTATCTGACATAATTTGTTTCACCTTTGAGAATGCCAGAAAAAGCCTGGTGATCCTGAACACACAAAAAATTAAACTGACCCCACACACTAGAAGAAAACTACAAAAAAAAAACAAATTGTGGGCATGTTTCTGAAAAACAAAAAGCTTTGCTAAGTAACAATATGGAAAATGTTAGCTGCTGAACAAAGCTGCACTGCCCTATTGGCAACTCCTTTGAAATATCTAAATATGGCATATGCTATTCACCAGAGTGGGAAAGCTTTTGACCTCTGCCACCATGATAGGACAGTGACTGTCCACAAACATTAAATCAGGCCAAATCTTCAGCAGAGAATGAAAATGTAATGCACATATTAGCCATTTTCAAACCACTACACACTGCACAAGGGTAGTAGATATTGTCTGTTGTTTACAGTGAGAGAGCTGGACATGCTAGGATTTGACATTTGACATTCGTTTAAACATTAATATTCCATGTTTCTTCCTTAAATTTGTCTATCACTTTGGGATAGTTACAAAAGATTCTTGTCAAGATCTGCAAATTTTTTAATGGATTTTATGAGTGATGTTCACATATATGGTGTATCCGAATGGCTTTCATCCAATTCTGGGTCAGGGGGATGTCATACTAGCCTACCTCCTTATCCTAGCAAAATCAGGTTTGCAGTGTTCATCGATTAAGGTACATCTTGCAGCTATAACTGCTTACCGAAAATCACCTCTTCAGACATCATTCTTTCAAATGCCTGTGATTAAAGATTTTCATGAGGGCTTAAGAAAGGTATTTGTTCACCTTCTCTTCCTTGGGAGCTGAATGTGGTACTTTCCAAATTCATGGTTCCACCCCTGGAACCTCTACACAAAGCTTCTCTAAAACATCTTACATGAAAGACAGCATTTCTTGTCGCTATAACTTCAGCACATAGAGTTAGCAAAATTCAAGCTCTTTGTGCCAAACAGCACTATACATTGTTACACAATAACAGGGTAGTGATCAGGACCCATCCTAGTTTCTGTCCCAAAGTTGATTCTGATTTTCACATTAACCAGGCTATCTCACTTCCAACGTTCTTTCCAAAACCGTCCACATCAGCGTAAAGAACTTTGCAGTCTTTAGATCAAAAAAGAGTACTAAAGTTTTATCTGGATAAGACAAAATACATCAGTCAGTCTAATCATTTGTTTGTGAACTATGATCCTATAAGAACATGCATTGCTGCCTCTAAACAAACCATTTCCAGATGTATAGTTTCTTGCATAGTTTTTGCTTATCAGTTAGCTAAGAAACACTTGTCTGCCAGGCCCAAAGCTCACACTACAAGGGGCTGAGTGTCAACAGCAGCCCTTCTGAAAAATGTCCCCATCTCCGAAATCTGTGCAGCATGGAGATTGGTGCATACTTTCACAAGGCATTACTATCTAGACTCAGATACTAAGACAGACACCCAAGTAGGACAGGCCTCCTTATGAAATTTATTTCAATAAACAGATGAACTGCTTTGCTTACTCTTGCTTCATCTGCAGACGTGTGGGATGGGCTTGCTACTCTATTCAGTGATTAAGACTATTGATGAGGATCTCCTGGAAGAGAAGGATAAGTTACTTACCTGTAATCCTAGTTCTCTTCAAAGGGAATCCTCACAGAGTCATTAACAACCCGCCCACCTCTCTCATATTCAGCAGTTAATACATGGTGGTGTTCTGTTCTTCAAATCACGTAAAAAAGCATTGACCTAACTGTCACCTCACTTTCACCTCTGGGGCATGGTGGGATACTGGATGTTCTGGAGTTCTTAAAAGCACAGTGACAGTTTTTGCTTTGCTATGTTTTAAATGCAGCCTTTTGGCTAACAATGCCTTTGCATTTCATTGTAGTTTCTCTTCAATAAAGGAAGAATTTTTGTACTGTATTGTGAGAAGGTAGCCTCTTTCTAGCCTTGTTACCCCCACTTTTGGCCTGTTTGTGAGTGTATGTCAGGGTGTTTGTCACTGTTTTCACTGTCTCACTGGGATCCTGATAGCCAGGCCTCAGTGCTCATAGTGAAAACACTATGTTTTCAGTATGGTTGTTATGTGTCACTGGGATCCTGCTGGTCAGGACCCCAGTGCTCATAGGTTTGTGGCCTATATGTATGTGTCACTGGGACCCTGTCACACAGGGCCCCAGTGCTCATAGGTGTGCATGTATATGTTCCCTGTGTGGTGCCTAACTGTCTCACTGAGGCTCTGCTAACCAGAACCTCAGTGGTTATGCTCTCTCATTACTTTCAAATTGTCACTAACAGGCTAGTGACCAATTTTACCAATTTACATTGGCTTACTGGAACACCCTTATAATTCCCTAGTATATGGTACTGAGGTACCCAGGGTATTGGGGTTCCAGGAGATCCCTATGGGCTGCAGCATTTCTTTTGCCACCCATAGGGAGCTCTGACAATTCTTACACAGGCCTGCCACTGCAGCCTGAGTGAAATAACGTCCACGTTATTTCACAGCCATTTTACACTGCACTTAAGTAACTTATAAGTCACCTATATGTCTAACCTTTACCTGGTAAAGGTTAGGTGCAAAGTTACTTAGTGTGAGGGCACCCTGGCACTAGCCAAGGTGCCCCCACATTGTTCAGAGCCAATTCCCTGAACTTTGTGAGTGCGGGGACACCATTACACGCGTGCACTACATATAGGTCACTACCTATATGTAGCTTCACAATGGTAACTCCGAATATGGCCATGTAACATGTCTATGATCATGGAATTGCCCCCTCTATGCCATCCTGGCATAGTTGGCACAATCCCATGATCCCAGTGGTCTGTAGCACAGACCCTGGTACTGCCAAACTGCCCTTCCTGGGGTTTCACTGCAGCTGCTGCTGCTGCCAACCCCTCAGACAGGCAGCTGCCCTCCTGGGGTCCAGCCAGGCCTGGCCCAGGATGGCAGAACAAAGAACTTCCTCTGAGAGAGGGTGTGACACCCTCTCCCTTTGGAAAATGGTGTGAAGGCAGGGGAGGAGTAGCCTCCCCCAGCCTCTGGAAATGCTTTGTTGGGCACAGAGGTGCCCAATTCTGCATAAGCCAGTCTACACCGGTTCAGGGACCCCTTAGCCCCTGCTCTGGCGCGAAACTGGACAAAGGAAAGGGGAGTGACCACTCCCCTGACCTGCACCTCCCCTGGGAGGTGTCCAGAGCTCCTCCAGTGTGCTCCAGACCTCTGCCATCTTGGAAACAGAGGTGCTGCTGGCACACTGGACTGCTCTGAGTGGCCAGTGCCACCAGGTGACGTCAGAGACTCCTGCTGATAGGCTCCTTCAGGTGTTAGTAGCCTATCCTCTCTCCTAGGTAGCCAAACCCTCTTTTCTGGCTATTTAGGGTCTCTGTCTCTGGGGAAACTTCAGATAACGAATGCATGAGCTCAGCCGAGTTCCTCTGCATCTCTCTCTTCACCTTCTGATAAGGAATCGACCGCTGACCGCGCTGGAAGCCTGCAAACCTGCAACATAGTAGCAAAGACGACTACTGCAACTCTGTAACGCTGATCCTGCCGCCTTCTCGACTGTTTTCCTGCTTGTGCATGCTGTGGGGGTAGCCTGCCTCCTCTCTGCACCAGAAGCTCCGAAGAAATCTCCCGTGGGTCGACGGAATCTTCCCCCTGCAACCGCAGGCACCAAAAAGCTGCATTACCGGTCCCTTGGGTCTCCTCTCAGCACGACGAGCGAGGTCCCTCGACTCCAGCGACTCTGTCCAAGTGACCGCCACAGTCCAGTGACTCTTCAGCCCAAGTTTGGTGGAGGTAAGTCCTTGCCTCACCTCGCTGGGCTGCATTGGTAGGAACCGCGACTTTGCAGCTACTCCGGCCCCTGTGCACTTCCGGCGGAAATCCTTTGTGCACAGCCAAGCCTGGTCCATGGCACTCTAACCTGCATTGCACGACTTTCTAAGTTGGTCTCCGGCGACGTGGGACTCCTTTGTGCAACTTCGGCGAGCACCGTTTCACGCATCCTCGTAGTGCCTGTTTCTGGCACTTCTCTGGGTGCTACCTGCTTCAGTGAGGGCTCTTTGTCTTGCTCGACGTCCCCTCTCTCTTCAGGTCCAATTTGCGAGCTCCTGGTCCCTCGTGGGCCCCAGCAGCATCCAAAAACGCCAAACGCACGATTTGCGCCTAGCAAGGCTTGTTGGCATCCTTCCGGCGGGAAAACACTTCTGCACGACTCTCCAAGGCGAGAGGGATCTGTCCACCAAAGGGGAAGTCTCTAGCCCTTTTCGTTCTAGCAGAAACCTCAGCTTCTTCTGTCCAGTCGAAGCTTCTTTGCACCCGCAGCTGGCATTTCCTGGGCATCTGCCCATCTCCGACTTGCTTGTGACTTTTGGACTTGGTCCCCTTGTTCCACAGGTACCCTAGATTGGAAATCCACAGTTGTTGCATTGCTGGTTTGTGTCTTTCCTGCATTATTCCTCTAACACAACTATTTTGTCCTTAGGGGAACTTTAGTGCACTTTGCACTCACTTTTCAGGGTCTTGGGGAGGGTTATTTTTCTAACTCTCACTATTTTCTAATAGTCCCAGCGACCCTCCACAAGGTCACATAGGTTTGGGGTCCATTCGTGGTTCGCATTCCACTTTTGGAGTATATGGTTTGTGTTGCCCCTATCCCTATGTTTCCCCATTGCATCCTATTGTAACTATACATTGTTTGCACTGTTTTCTAAGACTATACTGCATATTTTTGCTATTGTGTATATATATCTTGTGTATATTTCCTATCCTCTCACTGAGGGTACACTCTAAGATACTTTGGCATATTGTCATAAAAATAAAGTACCTTTATTTTTAGTATAACTGTGTATTGTGTTTTCTTATGATATTGTGCATATGACACTAAGTGGTACTGTAGTAGCTTCACACGTCTCCTAGTTCAGCCTAAGCTGCTCTGCTAAGCTACCATTATCTATCAGCCTAAGCTGCTAGACACCCTATACACTAATAAGGGATAACTGGGCCTGGTGCAAGGTGCAAGTACCCCTTGGTACTCACTACAAGCCAGTCCAGCCTCCTACATTGGTTGTGCAGTGGTGGGATAAGTGCTTGAGACTACTTACCACTCTTGTCATTGTACTTTTCATAAGAGAAAAATATACAAAACAAGGTCAGTGTATATACACATAGCCAAAAAGTTTTGCATTTCCTCTTTTCACTCTTTTCTAAGTGCTGAAAAGTACTTCTAAACTTTCAAATAGTTCTTAAAAGTTTAAAAAGTTTTTTTCTGTCTTTCCAAAAAGTTCTGAAAACTTTTGTCTCTTTCTCTATCACTTTAACTCTCTCAAAAAAATGTCTGGCACAGGCCAAAGTGTTGATCTGTCCAAACTTGCATATGACAACCTTAGCTGGAAAAGAGCATGGAGTCTCTGTATAGAGAGAGGTTTGAGTGTAGGGAAGAATCCTGCCTTAGAACTATTAATTAATATGCTTAGAGAACAAGATAAGGCCATAGGTGCCCCATCTGTTGAAAAAGTACCTAATAGTTCCCAATCAGATTCAGGGACTCCCCCAGGAAAAGATTCAGGAAAGAAACTTCCTAGCCTGCCCATTACTAGACAATCTAGCATAGATGGTAATGATGATGAGCCACACCATAGAAATAGTGTTGTCTCACATCATAGCAAAAGCATTTATTCTCACCATACTGGTAGTAATGTTTCTGTAAACCAAGCTGTTAAGTTGGCTTCTGTAAGGGACAGGTCTCCTTCTGTTCATTCCCATCATAGCTCTGTTTCTAGAAATGTCCCTCCCACCAACCCTGATGACAGAATGTTAGAGAGGGAACTCAATAAGTTGAGGGTGGAACAAACCAGACTGAAGCTTAAAAAGCAACAGCTGGATTTGGATAGACAGTCTTTTGAATTCGAGAAGGAAAGACAGAAGTTGGGTTTAGATACCCATGGTGGCAGCAGCAGTATTCCCCATAGTCATCCTGCAAAAGAGCATGATTCCAGGAATCTGCACAAGATAGTTCCCCCTTATAAGGAGGGGGATGACATTAACAAGTGGTTTGCTGCACTTGAGAGGGCCTGTGTTGTACAGGATGTCCCTCAAAGGCAGTGGGCTGCTATCCTATGGCTATCATTTAGTGGAAAAGGTAGGGATAGGCTCCTTACTGTGAAAGAAAATGATGCCAATAATTTTACAGTTCTTAAGAATGCACTCCTGGATGGTTATGGCTTAACCACTGAACAGTACAGGATAAAGTTCAGAGAGACCAAAAAGGAGTCTTCACAAGACTGGGTTGATTTCATTGACCATTCAGTGAAGGCCTTGGAGGGGTGGTTACATGGCAGTAAAGTTACTGATTATGAAAGCCTGTATAACACAATCCTGAGAGAGCATATACTTAATAATTGTGTGTCTGATTTGTTGCACCAGTACCTGGTAGACTCTGATCTGACCTCTCCCCAAGAATTGGGAAAGAAGGCAGACAAATGGGTCAGTACAAGGGTGAACAGAAAAGTTCATACAGGGGGTGACAAAGATGGCAATAAGAAGAAAGATGGTGAAAAATCTCAAGATAAGCATGGGGATAAGGGTAAAACCAAAGATCCCTCTTCAAATCTTAAACACTCTTCAGAGGGTGGGGATAAAACAAATTCTTCCTCTTCTTCCCAACCTGCACACATTAAAAAGCCTTGGTGCTTTGTGTGTAAAAACAGAGGCCATAGGCCAGGGGATAAGTCCTGTCCAGGTAAACCCCCTGAGCCTACCACCACTAATACATCAAGCTCTAGTGCCCCTAGCAGTAGTGGTACTAGTGGTGGGACTGCTGGCAACAGTCAAGCAAAGGGTGTAGTTGGGTTCACTTATGGGTCCATAGTGGAAACTGATGTAATCAGTCCCAAGACAGTTCCTGTTACACCTAGTGGCATTGGCCTTGCCACACTGGCTGCTTGTCCCCTTACAATGGATAAGTACAGGCAGACAGTTTCAATAAATGATGTTGAGGCCTTGGCCTACAGGGACACAGGTGCCAGTTTCACTTTGGTGACTGAAAACCTAGTGCCTCCTGAACAACACATCATTGGACAACAGTATAAGATTATTGATGTCCATAACTCCACTAAGTTTCTTCCCTTAGCTATAATTCAGTTTAGTTGGGGTGGAGTTACTGGCCCTAAGCAGGTGGTGGTATCACCTAGCTTACCTGTAGACTGTCTCTTAGGTAATGACCTAGAGGCCTCAGGTTGGGCTGATGTAGAGTTTTATGCCCATGCAGCCATGCTGGGCATCCCTGAGGAATTGTTCCCTCTCATTTCTACTGAAATGAAAAAGCAAAGGAGAGAAGGCCTGAAAACTCAGGATCCCTCTCCATCAACAGGTAAAAAGGGTATCACAGTATCCCCTAACCACCCTACCATTCAGGATACCATTCCTGTGGTGGGAGAAACCTCTCCTGGGGTGGCACCTGTTCCAAGGGAATCATCAGCTGGCATAGCTGGACTCCCTGAGGTAGAAGTACCTCTCTGTGGGATAACTAACCTTGGTGACAAAAAGAGCACCATTTTAGTTAACGTGGAGCATCCCTCCAACCCTCCCAGAGAAACTTTAGTGCAGAAACCCTGTACTGCCTCACAACACTTAGGACAGCATCCCTGCCCTAGTGTGGAGCTCATAGGACAGCATCCCTGCCCTACTCCAACTCAAGAGAAACAGCATCCCTGTTCTCTCTTCCAGCCAAATGGACAAAGTTTTTGCCCAGCTATGGCTTTTCTGAGACAGCATCCCTGTCTGGCATTTCCATCACTACAAATAGGTTCAGTGGACAATTCCCACTGCTCTAAACTAAAACTTACTGATAGAAACTCTGAAAATACATCTTCACATTGTTGCTTAGCTAAAAAACTTCAAACAGGGTGGTTTACATCCCCACAGGGAAGTAACCATATAGTGGATGATAAAGGGAGTAACCAGTCTATTGCAGAGCTACTCTCTACTTATCACCACTTAGACAATAAAGTCTCAACTGGCCAAGGTTAGCCTTATTGTCCTTCGTTTGGGGGGGGGTTGTGTGAGAAGGTAGCCTCTTTCTAGCCTTGTTACCCCCACTTTTGGCCTGTTTGTGAGTGTATGTCAGGGTGTTTGTCACTGTTTTCACTGTCTCACTGGGATCCTGATAGCCAGGCCTCAGTGCTCATAGTGAAAACAGTATGTTTTCAGTATGGTTGTTATGTGTCACTGGGATCCTGCTGGTCAGGACCCCAGTGCTCATAGGTTTGTGGCCTATATGTATGTGTCACTGGGACCCTGTCACACAGGGCCCCAGTGCTCATAGGTGTGCATGTATATGTTCCCTGTGTGGTGCCTAACTGTCTCACTGAGGCTCTGCTAACCAGAACCTCAGTGGTTATGCTCTCTCATTACTTTCAAATTGTCACTAACAGGCTAGTGACCAATTTTACCAATTTACATTGGCTTACTGGAACACCCTTATAATTCCCTAGTATATGGTACTGAGGTACCCAGGGTATTGGGGTTCCAGGAGATCCCTATGGGCTGCAGCATTTCTTTTGCCACCCATAGGGAGCTCTGACAATTCTTACACAGGCCTGCCACTGCAGCCTGAGTGAAATAACGTCCACGTTATTTCACAGCCATTTTACACTGCACTTAAGTAACTTATAAGTC
Organism: Pleurodeles waltl; assembly: GCF_031143425.1. Taxonomy (NCBI): domain Eukaryota; kingdom Metazoa; phylum Chordata; class Amphibia; order Caudata; family Salamandridae; genus Pleurodeles; species Pleurodeles waltl. The sequence goes on along the minus strand of NC_090437.1, from coordinate 871,105,739 downwards.
ACCTATATGTCTAACCTTTACCTGGTAAAGGTTAGGTGCAAAGTTACTTAGTGTGAGGGCACCCTGGCACTAGCCAAGGTGCCCCCACATTGTTCAGAGCCAATTCCCTTAACTTTGTGAGTGCGGGGACACCATTACACGCGTGCACTACATATAGGTCACTACCTATATGTAGCTTCACAATGGTAACTCCGAATATGGCCATGTAACATGTCTATGATCATGGAATTGCCCCCTCTATGCCATCCTGGCATAGTTGGCACAATCCCATGATCCCAGTGGTCTGTAGCACAGACCCTGGTACTGCCAAACTGCCCTTCCTGGGGTTTCACTGCAGCTGCTGCTGCTGCCAACCCCTCAGACAGGCAGCTGCCCTCCTGGGGTCCAGCCAGGCCTGGCCCAGGATGGCAGAACAAAGAACTTCCTCTGAGAGAGGGTGTGACACCCTCTCCCTTTGGAAAATGGTGTGAAGGCAGGGGAGGAGTAGCCTCCCCCAGCCTCTGGAAATGCTTTGTTGGGCACAGAGGTGCCCAATTCTGCATAAGCCAGTCTACACCGGTTCAGGGACCCCTTAGCCCCTGCTCTGGCGCGAAACTGGACAAAGGAAAGGGGAGTGACCACTCCCCTGACCTGCACCTCCCCTGGGAGGTGTCCAGAGCTCCTCCAGTGTGCTCCAGATCTCTGCCATCTTGGAAACAGAGGTGCTGCTGGCACACTGGACTGCTCTGAGTGGCCAGTGCCACCAGGTGACGTCAGAGACTCCTGCTGATAGGCTCCTTCAGGTGTTAGTAGCCTATCCTCTCTCCTAGGTAGCCAAACCCTCTTTTCTGGCTATTTAGGGTCTCTGTCTCTGGGGAAACTTCAGATAACGAATGCATGAGCTCAGCCGAGTTCCTCTGCATCTCTCTCTTCACCTTCTGATAAGGAATCGACCGCTGACCGCGCTGGAAGCCTGCAAACCTGCAACATAGTAGCAAAGACGACTACTGCAACTCTGTAACGCTGATCCTGCCGCCTTCTCGACTGTTTTCCTGTTTGTGCATGCTGTGGGGGTAGCCTGCCTCCTCTCTGCACCAGAAGCTCCGAAGAAATCTCCTGTGGGTCGACGGAATCTTCCCCCTGCAACCGCAGGCACCAAAAAGCTGCATTACTGGTCCCTTGGGTCTCCTCTCAGCACGACGAGCGAGGTCCCTCGACTCCAGCAACTCTGTCCAAGTGACCGCCACAGTCCAGTGACTCTTCAGCCCAAGTTTGGTGGAGGTAAGTCCTTGCCTCACCTCGCTGGGCTGCATTGCTGGGAACCGCGACTTTGCAGCTACTCCGGCCCCTGTGCACTTCCGGCGGAAATCCTTTGTGCACAGCCAAGCCTGGGTCCACAGCACTCTAACCTGCATTGCACGACTTTCTAAGTTGGTCTCCGGCGACGTGGGACTCCTTTGTGCAACTTCGGCGAGCACCGTTTCACACATCCTTGTAGTGCCTGTTTCTGGCACTTCTCTGGGTGCTATCTGCTTCAGTGAGGGCTCTTTGTCTTGCTCGACGTCCCCTCTCTCTTCAGGTTCAATTTGCGACCTCCTGGTCCCTCCTGGGCCCCAGCAGCGTCCAAAAACGCCAAACGCACGATTTGCGCCTAGCAAGGCTTGTTGGCGTCCTTCCGGCGGGAAAACACTTCTGCACGACTCTCCAAGGCGAGAGGGATCCGTCCACCAAAGGGGAAGTCTCTAGCCCTTTTCGTTCCTGCAGAGACCTCAGCTTCTTCTGTCCAGTCGAAGCTTCTTTGCACCCGCAGCTGGCATTTCCTGGGCATCTGCCCATCTCCGACTTGTTTGTGACTTTTGGACTTGGTCCCCTTGTTCCACAGGTACCCTAGATTGGAAATCCACAGTTGTTGCATTGCTGGTTTGTGTCTTTCCTGCATTATTCCTCTAACACGACTATTTTGTCCTTAGGGGAACTTTAGTGCACTTTGCACTCACTTTTCAGGGTCTTGGGGAGGGTTATTTTTCTAACTCTCACTATTTTCTAATAGTCCCAGCGACCCTCTACAAGGTCACATAGGTTTGGGGTCCATTCGTGGTTCGCATTCCACTTTTGGAGTATATGGTTTGTGTTGCCCCTATCCCTATGTTTCCCCATTGCATCCTATTGTAACTATACATTGTTTGCACTGTTTTCTAAGACTATACTGCATATTTTTGCTATTGTGTATATATATCTTGTGTATATTTCCTATCCTCTCACTGAGGGTACACTCTAAGATACTTTGGCATATTGTCATAAAATTAAAGTACCTTTATTTTTAGTATAACTGTGTATTGTGTTTTCTTATGATATTGTGCATATGACACAAAGTGGTATTGTAGTAGCTTCACACGTCTCCTAGTTCAGCCTAAGCTGCTCTGCTAAGCTACCATTATCTATCAGCCTAAGCTGCTAGACACCCTATACACTAATAAGGGATAACTGGGCCTGGTGCAAGGTGCAAGTACCCCTTGGTACTCACTACAAGCCAGTCCAGCCTCCTACATGTATGCCTCCCTTTTTCAAACTTACAGAAATAAATTTTTTAGCTTTTGACATAGTCTGCATAGAGATGTAGAAACATGTATATGTATATATGCGTTAGAATTCTAGGTACAATTTTATATATTTTCTCTCTCTCTCTCTCTCTCTCTCTCTGTATATATATATATATATATATATATATATATATATATATATATATATATATATATATATATATATATTTGTGCTCCAGGGTCCCCGTGCATGGGTGAGAATATTCAGTGTTTATGACTTTGATGAGGATTCCCTTGGAAGAGAACTAGGTTTACAGGTAAGTGACTTATCCTTATCCACAGATGGTTTTAAAAGACACAGTTAGAGCCATCCTGCAAATAAAACAGTTTTCCGACACCTTATTTGAAAGCAATCTTCTGAGGAGCATATGGCATTGTCTTTTTTTCAGAAATATGTTGAGCCATAAAAAATAACGTTTACCAACATTTATATTAAAACCAGGTCTGCTGGTGTGCAATTCAATTAATAAAAAATGACATTCAGTGTTTGCTTGAATTTTTAGACATCACCAGCAGTGTACTGTATTTATACATTTTGAAATAAGACGACAGATTGATTATGTGGGTTTGAAATGTTATTTCTGTTAGCTGCTGGTGAACAGAAAAAATCTGTTGCTGCTGTATGCATTTATTGATTGATTTATTTTGGATATTTTGGACATTACTCTTCCAGCTTCTCAAGGATATCTGTGCACAATACACAATTCATTCAAAGACGAACACATTGACAAGATTATTGAAGATACGTTGATGCAATACACCAAGCACTCAAAGTGGCTCTTCAAGTCCTTTTCACACAGAGGGCCTAATAAAAAATTTCATAGAAACTTTACCATAGAATTTGTCCCTGGTAGAAAAAACTGGAAAGAAGCAACAGAACCAGTGAAATGTGGTTCAATGGAGACGTGGTTTAGATGAAAAGCCACATTTTAGAAGAACACTGATCAAAACTAAGACACGATGCAACATGCACAGCAGCTTACAGTAAAACAGGTCACATTGACCTACTGTCCTAAATGTGTAAGTGATGTATTAAATTATAAAAGGGAGACCATTAATATTTTCAAATATGTAACCTGTTTGAACATTTTAGCACTTTCATGAAAACTGTTAAGATTACAAGGCCTGTGTCTGTTGTTATAATATTAGTCTGCTCACAAAATACATACCCACCACAAACAAGCTGAGTCACTATTTAGCTCCCCTTTCACTTCTCCACTCAAATCTTACACACTTTTCCTAATCCCTCCAAAAGTAAAAGATGTGATGAAGCTTGATATAAAAACCAAGGCATCCTATATGCTGATAGAGTGATGGCCGGCATCTTGCATGAAGTAATTCCTCCACAAGCAGTTGATGTTAATGATTCCGCTAGAAACAGCATTTCCAAGCTGTTTCAAAGACTTCCTCACCACACCCTTTAAAAAAAAAAAAAACACATGCTCACAGATATTAGTGAGTGAAAAAGAGTTGTCTTTTCTGCATGGTTACTCTAGATTTTTCACATTATTTCTGGACACTATTTTTGTGAGTAGAACGGCTTCTCTTTAGTGCTATAAAGCATATACTCGGTCCCCAATTGTCTGTTTAAGTTTCATGGACAGCCATAGCAGAGGGTGCAGACAATACACTAATGGCAAATGTGGACTGCAGTGTGAATTTACACCACCCACATGTATGAAAAAAATATGGCTGTCAGGAGAACCATTGAGTTTTGGCTGGTCTGAAGTTTAACAGCAGTGCAGTAACACATGGAAAAAAGTACCTTTGCCCTGTAGGAAAGCCTATCTTTATATACTACAAAGTCACCCCTAAAATGTGCCTTGTATGCCACAAGTCAGGGCGCCTGAAATATATATGTAAACAAGTGGGAAACTAGATATTTAATAATGGTGCCCTCACAGTGTCTTAAATGTGCCTCACCATGTCGCAATCCTTAAAGGCTATTTCCACTGTGTGAATAAAATATGTATTTTCTGTCTTTCCTTGGACAAATGCTAGAAAAATAAATCATTCAGGTATTGTCACTCAATTGTCAAAATCTGATTTAATATTGACATTAGATTTTTGAAAATTATAGTGGAAAAAAACTTTATATTAATATACTTTAGGCTGCCTCAGTCAGAACTAGCTAAAAAGCGGTTCTGACACCCATCAGACCCCCAGAGATGGAATACACATCTTTAGCTGGGAGAGTTAATGACCCTGGCTGAGAAGACAATGCCCTGCCTCTGAGCCATGAAAGAACAGGGTGGTATTAATGACGGTCTGCTTATGTCCTAATTTAGAGTCTAGAGAAGGGCCATCATTCTTCCGTCATGGAGGAACCAATTTGTCTGATCCTCAGTACTCCTTCTTCAGTTTCCAAGACTACTGTCAACAGATAAAACTCTGTCAAGGTTGGTATGGCATACATCTGTCTGCCATATTTAGAGTTGCCTGCCTTCAGAGAGAAATGAGCGAACGTCATGATGTAATACAGCAATGTTGAGCATGTTTTCAGATGGTGGACACCTCTCTCATATTGAGTCATATGTCCATCAATACACACTTTGCTCTTTTTGTTGCTATATTTATTTAATGCTTGAACAATTCATATCTCTTGTTCCACTTATTTGTTTGTATATTTTGGTTTAATTTGTCCTTTAAATGTAACTCTATTTTTCTATTTATGTTTGAGATTGGTATTTTAACCTGCATAAATACTTTCCCCATTGCCTTAGATTAAGCCGCTTTGCTGTGTGCCACTCCTACTAGGGAGATGGCCCAATGTTAATTTAGTGATATTTAAGGTTCACCCTGACAATAGCTGGTTTATTTCTGGAGGAAGGCAGTCACCCACTCTGAAGTATAATCCAGTTTCATATTTTAGAAAATTCAACATTATTATCTTGTTGTTCGTCACATTATTTTTTTTTAAATACATCTTCCGACTAGGATGGCTTAAAATTACTGTTATTGACTGAAAATATTTTAGGGATCCAAGTTCACAAACTTTTGCTGAGGTACAGTGCGGTAGATCCTGGTACAGCAGATTCAACAAACCTTGCTTTATAAAGTTCACACACACCCTCAAAAGCTGCAAACGGTAAAGCCCCATTTCAAATTTAAATACAATGACCCAAATTCAGGCCTTGATTTAGAGTATGATGAGCGGCTTCCACTGAGCAATCATGACCAATATTACTTCTGCATTTTTAACAGTAGCTTTTAATCCTCTGTCAATTGGAATAATGTGGACAGGATATCCATCATATTTGTAAAGGAGTAACCCCCCGCCTAACTGGAAACCATGCCCAATGAGTTTAAAGTAAATATTTTAATAATATTAATAATGAAATAAATATCAGTAAGGAACCTTAATGTTGGCAGGTTTGGATATGTGTTATGGAAATGGTCTAATATATCTGCCAACTCTAAATAAGCCCACAAACATTATGAAGAATTAAAAATATGTTTTGCATTAACAGGCTATCATTTGATAAACATTTTCTGTCTAAGGACAACCATTCAGATGGCAAACAACATGTTCTAATATGGTGGCCACTTAGCCTAAAGAAATATAATCTGAAGCATTCAGTGGGATTATCTTTCTTGCCAATGAAGAACATCTGGAAAATCAGTTGGGCCCATCAGGTTTGTGTGGCAGTGCTATCTGCCGCCTAGTCTCTTTCAACGCACTATACTTAGTACATGCAGCAGAGTCCTGTTCCCATTGGAAACATCTGTGGCTCCACAAGCCCCTTTGTCCCCATACCCTCATCAACTGCAGTCACTCATCCTGGCCCCTGTGACAACCACAGAAATTGCAACTGTTGTGCAGCCCGGGCATACAACATTTGAGGCCACCCAGTGAAGGTCACATGCCCCTTCTGACAGAGCTGGGCTAGATCTGCTGTGGACATTGAGGCTCAGGTCGCATCTTCAAATGTCAAGACCATAGACTAAACAATATGGGTGCAGCTACGCAGCAGGAGGAACAGCGGGACCAGAACATAGTACTCCAAAGGGCACAGAAGGTTCTCCTGAGGGCCCAGAATGAAATCTAGAGTCCCAAAATGATATACTAGAATGGCGCATGATGGACTACAATTTATCATCTATATTCTTGGATTGTACTGGTAGCTTTAGATCATTTCTGAAGCTGTGTCAAATTTAACTGGCCTTTTGTGTGACCAGAGAAACATCTATACATGGCATCTCTGTGGAACAGGAAATGCTATGGCCCATGGAGCCAACTGTTGCCACCTTCCCAGCTTCCACTCAGATTCAGACCCTCATTATGACTTTGGCAGTCCGAGGACCGCCGCTGGGCCGGTGGAGAAGACTGCCATAATATGACCATGATGGTGTTCCCAACAACACACAGCCAGAACACCTTCATTACCGCTAGTGCGGGTGGACCGCCGCAGCCAGAGGTAGGCATCTCCAGGCTGGCAGAGACCATGTTTCCACTGACCATATTACGAGCCAGCACACCGCCACAATTTCCGGGACAGTCACACCGCCACGAAAAGCCTGGTAGAAACGAGCAACATAAAAGGAGATACTCACCTTCAGGAACACAAACACGTCCACAGCCATCATGGAACCAAAGACCCTGAAAGTCTTCCCAATGCTCCTGCAGGCCATACAACTCCAGAATCAGTGATGAAGACAACATCCATAAGTACACACACCTAGCACACACTGGAGGGAAGGCCTTTAGTACACACCCACACACAACACACAACCCTGGCACAGCTAGCCTCGCCCACACACACACAGAAACATACACCCGTTCCAACGAACAAACGCATCTACATACACACTCACACACAAACAACACACACCACGTCCAACATACATGTGTCATACACACACCACACCACACACACACACATCACCCCCACTGTCAGACACATCCATGCACAACACCACTGAGTCACACAACCACAACACCATCGTAGCCACACAAGCGCATTGGCAGAGAGGCACAACGCACACCTCCACAGGAAATCACATACTGCAAGCAACACGTAATAACAGCACACAAGCAATACAAACAATAACACTGGCAACCAACTTGTCACAACACATGCCCCTTACACCCAACACACAAAGTACATCACAGATGCATCACAACACACACACCACTACCACACAACAACAACACAACATTTCACAACAAGTCCATAGCACAACTCACCCACACACCTCATGCTGCTACACAAACACCTCACATACACAGAAGACACATGCCAAATTGCACATACACAACACATACATGTGGAAGGAAAGGCAGGATAAGGTTGTTAACCTTGACACCAACAGGTGACTGGTGCAGATGTATTAATATAAAGGTCCCATCATTAAAATCAACTTTATACACCATAGGCCTACTGGCCAGTCCAAAAGTGTCCATTGCCCCAGGGACACTGGGTAGAATATCTGGCCCCAACTTGACTCCTGACTGCAAAGTAACCTCCATATGGCAGGGGCATCAATGGGGCATGCAGGCACCTCAGGGGCAATGGGGGGGGGGGGTGGGGGGGCTCAATTAACAAGTTTACAGGAACAGAAAGAGCTTTTACTCCATCAATGTCCAGGTCATGTGCCTCACTGATTAGTACATCTCACAAGTGATGGCCAAGTTTCCAGGATCTGTGCATGTCTCCTACATCCTGAGGATTAGCAATGTCCCACACATGATGGCACAGCTACAGAGAGAGAAGGCCAGGCTCTTTGGTATGTATCCAGTAGTATGTGTTCAACTGTAATGACTCATCTCTTCACATTCTACCCTGTGTGTCTACTGGTATTGTGACAGGTCGAACCTTTGTGCACACAGGTGACTCTAGTTATCCTACCCTTCCGTGGCTGCTGACACCAGTGAGATATCCAACAACAGATGGTGAAACCATTTCAATGAGGCCCACAGCAGGACGAGGCGTGTCTTCGAGAGGACCACTGGCCTGCTAAAGGCAATATTTTGGTGTCTACATGTCTCAAGAGGTGCCCTGCTCTACAGACCACTGAAGGTCTGCCAGCCCGTAGGTGCCTGCTGCATGCTACTCAATCTGGCTCTGAGAAGTCACATACCATTAATGGATTTTGAGGAGGAGCCAGCTGGACCTGTGGCTGATGATGGTGACATAGACATTGATGAGGAGGCAGATGATGAGAATGTAGCTGGCTCTAGGACAGAGTTGATCCAACAATACTTCAAATGATCTTCAGGTATGTGTCAAGTGTCTTGGATGTGAACTGTACTCCTGTGTGCTTTGTGACATAGCTCACCCAGGTGTGTGCCATCAGTGGAGGTATTAAGTGCAGCAATCCCTCTGTGTGAGTTTGTGGCAATTACAATTTTCCCATCGAGGGAGGTGTTATTGTTCATATGTCAGTGCAATGTTTACTGTGCAGTTGGGTGCCATCAGATCTGCAAGGGGTTGGCCATGTTTTATGGTCCCAGTAATACAGTGTCAACTGAAAAGGACTGTCAGCCAAGGTTGTGTCAACAGCATAACAACTTATACTCACTGTGCACAATGGACAGATATGGAAGCTAACTCATATTGACAGTTGAACTGGCCTTTAGTTGGGTACTGTGAGCTGTGAGGGATGGACCATTGGGAATGGATGTCTTGAGAATGTGCATCTGCTACGATATTTTGTGTTCACATGCCACTTGGGTACTCACACTAAAGAAGACGACAATGTACTGTATGTGTGTTGGCTGGGCAACAGTGATTCTTATCATGATGGCTGTACCTGTCTTTGTGTATTTGCAGGTAAATTGGGTGGTGCTACTCAAGTCCCTGCCTTGATTGGTGGGTCCCTCAACACAGGATTTGAGGAAGAGTCTGTTCTATTACCAAACTTGCTGCACGTGCCTCCCCCTTCTGTCCATTTTACAGACTTTTGCTGGTCAATGGTTTAAGTAAGCTGACATTTTGTACAACAGTTAATTCATACATTTTACAATGAAGACACCTACGCAGTAGCTGTGCGCAGTGGTGTTTATTGTGATTTACATGTGCAATGGGTGATGAGTGGGTTCATGGTGGATGAAATCATCAGATCAGCTGGCCCAGCTGTAGGTAGTAGAGGTCCAATATCAAGGGCCATTGGAAAATGGAGAGATGACAGTGGACAGTCAACAGGGTGTGTCAGTGGCACACAAGGGAGAATGTTCAGGAGAGTCTCACTTCCTGGCAGTGGTCTTGACATCAGCTCCTGCAGGTTGTCTGGATTGACGACTTTGTTTGCAGGGGTTCCTCAGCTTCTGAGGGAGGGGTGCTAGTGGCCTGTGGGTCCTCTGGAAGGGTCTCCATTCCACTGGCTGAGGTGGAAGTGGATGGCACAGATGGTATGTGGCTAGTGGAAGAGGCCTGCTGGTGGGAGTAAGATGCACGCAGGTTGGATGTGAGTTCCTTTAGCACCCCTGCAATGGAGGGCATGGTGGCATTTTGTGCCTGCCACTGCTGCATGGCCTCCTGGTGGTAATCCCTCTGCAGCCTCTGGTTGTCCTGCAAGGTGAAGAGTATCTGTCCCATCTTGTCCTGGGATTGCTGATATGCTCCCAGGACTTGGGAGATGGCCTCCTGTCCAGTCTTTTCCCTTGGGTGCCCCATCCCTTGCCTCACAGGTGCCCTCCCAATGGCCCTTGCCCCCTGTGCCTGTGCCCCTGGCATGGTGTGCCCACTCCCAGCTACACCAGGACCATCATCGTCTTGGGCGTGAGGGGTAGTCTCAGGTCCCTGTACTGTGGGGCACACTGCTGATTGAACAGTCCTTGGGACACAGGTTTGGGGTGAGAGTTTCAATGCATCTCACCAATATCACACTGGAGGTCCCACTGGTAGGACTCATCAGAGATGAATGGGATGTCCCTCTGCAGGGAAATATTGTTTCAGCAAATAACACAACTATTTTGCAGACCTTTCTTGAAGAGTAGAAGAGGCTCCTCCCCTTCTTGGCCAGGAAGCTTAATTCCCCTGATGTTTTTTGGTTTTCACTGTAGTGTTAAAAGGTGTTAAAAGCCATGTGTGGCTAGGATAAGCTGAGTCCCCTGAAAAACATAAAGAAAAATACAAACATAACATTAAGAATACCTGAATGCCATCACTTGAAAACATTATATCACTACAACACTAATGTTAACACTTAAGAACAAGCCAGGCCTTCATTCCTGCAAGGTCTGCCATTTATTGTAGTATGCAGCTGTTGCATAGCTCAAGCCAGTCACAAGTTGAGCCATGAAATCTTGCATGAATAGTGGTGATGTAGAGCTCTTGTACGGAGTGGAAATACTTACTATTGTGCTATACTTGCACCTAGTCATGAGGTGTCGCAAATGGAACTTGCGTTCCCTCTATGACACCAACAACATGTGGTAGGCCTCGCACAACACAACATTCAGTCGTGAAATTGTTCAATTTAGAATTGGATGTAGTCCTTTCTACTTCTGAGCATAACATCAAAAACGTGTTGTCTGTGACACCCCATAGGAGTTGCTGACATTGTACTAGAAGGAGCCAGTCTACTAGAACTATGACACTGTCATTATATTCACAATTTATGGGTTAGCAATTCTATACTAATGTCCAGCAATCAATGTGCAATTAATTGTAGAGGTAAGGCTTGAATTGTGACATGATTCACCCTACACTTTTTAAGATGTGCCTTTCCTGCATGGTTTCCAGAACAGGAAGTGTTTTGTTGATTCTTTCTTGACTTTGCTTTCTTTGTAATCTTCCCTGTACTGGTGGATGGATATGTCTGAAAAATATAAGTGCATCAGTAAATATTGTACTCTCACACACAGGCTTGGACATTAAATAAGAAAAACGCAATTAGTCACAAGTAAACATGAATACCTATAACATACTAAATCATTTTTGATCTGTTTTACAAACTTTTTATTTCAGAAAATTATGCTAACTGTACTAAAACATGTATTTGTTAAAAATCAATTTTGACTGTACATATTTTTGTATTTCACATTGTGAAAAAATTCATTTTTAATCAGAAATATGAGGTAAACGTTCTTTTTGGTTTAATTCTGTCAAGGTAAACTTACTTTACCCTGCGGACATACTGTGTCATTGATAAATCAACATAGGTTTATGTTGACAGGCAAAACATGGCAATGACTGACATATCTCTCACGGACGACAGACTAATAAGCGGAGTCTGTACCTACAGGTTTGGTTGTATACCATTCCACATTGGTTAAATATGTGACATGATTGACAGAATGCTTTGAAGGCGTGTAAGTGTCTTTTTGAATAAATTTCCAGCACTTTGGCATACACATTTTGTGTGGGGTCGTATTGTCATTTGCCTCCTAACATTCAAGTGTAGCAGACTTCCTCACCAGTTGCTGTTCATTTACTTCTGAAAGGACCCACTCTGGTGGTGTGTATAGGTGACAGGGCCCCCCAATTAAAAGGGAAAGAACTAGCCATACTTGCAGAGGGAGCCCCGATCACTACACTCAGTGGTATAATCCAGCAAAATGTAAGTGCCAAAAATGAATATAAATATGTCTGATTTGTACAAAATGATAGCGAGTGACTATGCAAAATAAATGCAATGTTTTTGTATTCATATCATACATTATCTGCTAGCAATATTTCCATACATGATCAAAAGTAAATTAAAAAGCAAGTTAATTTTCAGCCTATAGTGTCAATAAGTAAGTTTTCTGAGCCTACGGTGACAATTATGAATGCTAAAATCATGCTGCATTGGGCAACCACCCAATTTGTTATTGTACAAGACAGTGCACCCTGTAATTTTCTATGGTTCTGTGCGTGTAAATTCAGAACTTTTCTATAACGTTCCTGTGACCATCGGTTTTTCAGTTTATGTAGATAGATAGATAGATAGATTTTACCTACTCAGCAGTGGGCAGTTACGGTTATGACCTAGTTTATATATATATATATATATATATATATCGCACCCCTGTCACAGCTCCTTCCAAGCAAAAGCAAACTGCTATCTCATAAGGGTGGGCTCCATGGGAAGTAGCAGCAGCTGGTACTGGGTGTCCCTTTTCTCAGTGCCGCGCCGCGAAGTTACAGAATTTAAAGAGGCATGTATTATGATGTCATTGAGCGGTATGATAATCAAAGGATTGGACATTTGTGGTGCAGGTTGGACTCAACTACATGTCCCTCAGGTTAATATGACTGCATTTTACTTTGTGGGACTGTTTACTGAAGTTTGAAAAATGGCACTCTAACTGAAATAAGGCCCTTAAGAAATGCATCTGGCTGTCTGTATGTGCTTTATATACTGAATAACCTTTGTAAGGAAGTACACTTATGTCTTTGTGTGTGAAGCATATTCTGCCAAGATTGAGAACTAATAAAACAAGAATTGTATAAAACGGATATCTTTTGAGCTATGGGCATTTGCTGATGGTGCATCATATTATGCTATTCTTTCACTTGGAGTCGACACCTGGAGCAGCAGGTGTCTGGATGTGTGTACATCAAGACTAATAGTAATTGGGACAGGGTATGGTGCCGGCTTGATCATGCTTCAAAGCCTTGGACATGGTCCCCAAAGCCATATATGGCCCAGGAGGAGGAGGGGCCCATGTGCCCCCTCCTTCTTAATTATACAATGCTGGAGGTGCCTGTCCCACGTGGGTGCAATATAAAAAGCAAGTGCAGGGGACCGTGTTTGCTTTATTTTTTTATTTCACAGCAAAATTTGTGAATATTCATGAATTTTGCCATTATTTTAAAAATAAATGCTTTTTTTGCCCTGGTGGGGATCCAGGTGAGCACTGCACCAGGTCTAGAGGGTTAGGATTAACATACCCTGCCCCCTATTCTTCTTTTTACATTTGTCCCAGAGAGACACCCCCAGGGCTAAATAATATTTTTGTAAACATTTTTTGCCACTCAAATTCATGTAAAACAATTTACAGTGAAGCCCCCAGGTGGGCCAAGTCCCTGGGGCATTTACATTTTTATGCAGGGGGGTCTCTGGTCACTCCGGACCACCGCCTATCTGGGGCCTTTATAAAATGAAATGCGGGGGGCCACCTGACCCTCCACAGACCAGGGGACCACCACTTCCGTAGGGCTTCAAATAATTGTAATGGGGGCTCAGGCTCCCTAGGGGCTTAAAAAACATGAAATGCAGGGGGCACCTGGTCCCCCCACAGCACCGGGGGGCCACCACCTTCTTGGAAGCTTTAAATGAATTTAACACAAGGGGATTCTCAGCCCTGAGGGCCACCACCTCACTGGGACATTGCTGAATTTGTGTGTGTGGGGCCTGCATGGCCCACCTGCAGCCCCGGGGACCCACACTTCCACAGGAAATTTATCAAATTGTGTGTGGGGGCAGCGCAACCACCCCCCAGCCCCAGGGTCTGCCACCTCCTCAAGCATTGCTCAAATTGTGTGCAGGGGGGCCTCACAGCCCCCTGAACTCCTCTCACAACCCCAGGGACCACCACTTGCACATAATGCAGGCCCACTTTACATGGCTTTTCATGGCCTTGTAGATATGGTGTAAGGCAGCACAAGTCACTCTGTTGCCCTGCACTGCATGAGGGAGGCATTTCATGGACGTTGCAGTGGGTTTTCCCACGCAACAGCTATGGGTTTTGATGCATTCCCAGTTTTAAAAGAATCTGTAAACCTGGGAATGCGTCAAAACCTTAGGCCTCCTCAGGGGAGGCACAACGAAGAGAAATATCTTTATTTCTCTTCATTTTTTCTCTTTCTATGTACTCTATGCATTCTGCAGCATACAAAGAAAGAGGAAAAAGCCTCCAAGGATTGTTTTGTGAAGGAAGATGTCCCTTCCTTTACAGAAACAATCCTGTCTGCAATGCAGGTATCCTTGCACCATGGTGCAAGGGTGCCAGCATCTACTCTAGGTAGCCCATTGTGCACCAGCGCAGTGCGAGAGGACAGAAATGTGCAGTATCTTGTAGATACAGTACATTTCTGCCCTTTCCCTGTGGGGCAGGGCAGTGCAGCAAGGTCACTTGCTGCACTGCCCTGTAACACAGGGCTTGTAGATACGCCCCTAAGTCTCCACTCATCCATATTGCAAGACATATCCTAAATCAGTTATTTGGGTTTCACATCTCTCTGGAGACAGACTCAAAACCACTGCTCTATAGTTTTTCTGGCTTTCCTACAAAAAAAGTGAGTTTCAAAATTAAGATGTCTTCTGCTGAAGATAGAAGAGAAGGGGAAGAGCATGACACATAAGAAGACTTACCAGCTACAAAGAATTCCCCCATTTGAAATAATTTCTCAAACCCTTCAGGAGAAAAGAATGTTTTTGCTAAAAATTGTCTAATGCAATATATGCAACAAAAAACTGTCAAGATGTATGGTGAAGAAGTATTCACATGGCACATCCTCTATTTGGAAACACCTGAAAACCATAAATAGAAGGACATATCACAACATAATAAGAGAGAGGGAAGGTGGTGATTCATCATCATCATTTGGACCATTTGTGGGACACTTACCTCTTGAACAGATGGTTACCACCCCCGAGGCTTCACCAAAGCTGGAAAATGTGGTCACACATTGTAGCAAATAGCATATGCCAGTTGCACTAAAAATCTCATCTGTTGGCTGTTTATGGACGCTGTCAACATACATAATTCTTATTTTTTTCACCTCACCATTCCAGCTTTCATTCCTCTTTAAACACAAGTAGATATCTGAAAAGCAAATATAGAATACATTTACCTTTTCATTACATACTATAAGCAAGTGAGTAGCTAAAAAAAGGGGTATGTAGATGGGTAACAGGCTATGTAAGTATCTGATAATGGGTATATAAATGGGTATGTGAGTAGCTATACGGGTGGGTGACTGGATGTGTCAGTGGCTGAATGGATATGTGAATGAGTGTATCAGTGACTTAATGGATGTGCCACTAAATGTGTAGCTAGCTGTGTACATGTGTGACTGAGTATGTTAGTGGGTATCTAAATGGATATGTAAATGGCTGTATGGATTCATAACTGGCTGTGTTGGGTTTTGGATGTGTAACTGTGTGCACAAGTGGCTCTGGTAGTCATGGATACATTGGTGCTGTGTGAGTGGATGAGTAAGTGACTCTGGCGGTGTCTGACTGGGCAAATAGTTTAGGTGAGTGACTGGGTGTATAAATGGGCATATGGGTGTGTAAGTGCATGTGTAACTGACTGAGTACTGAGTACATGATTAGCTATGTAGGTGTGGGAGTGGGTGTGACAGTGCCTGCATGTGTGTGTGATTGTGTAAGTGGATGCATAGGTGAGTAAATTGGTGTGTATGGGTATGTGACCAAGTGTGTCAGTGACTATCTGTATATATGACTACTGGGGACATAAGTGGCTTTGTAGGAGTGTAACTCTGTGTGTAAGAGCCTGCCTAACCATGTGAGTGGGTGCAAATTACATTCCATTAAATTACATAATTTAAGGAAGACCCCCATCGAATTGCAAACACATTTATTCATACTGGCTTAATAATAAAAAAAAAACGATATTATCAATATACCAATTCCTCCTCCTCGGCTGCTCACTAATTTGTTACTTAATGTGCTCACCTAACCTCCCTTCTATTTAGCCTTTTAGTGTAGTGTCTAGAAGCTACACATTTTCTTTCAGTTTATAAACACTCATAGGATTTTTAATATACCTTTTTAGTACAACTTATTCCACATACCTGTAAAATCTTTTTGCTGTTGTGCAACTTATATGTTAGTATCTGTTAATACCTGTTTTCCACTGCGTATCTCAAATCAGAAATATGGTAATCCTCCTCCAGTCTCAGTAGAAAAGTACCAATGATGGGTACCTTTCCCACTGTGCTCTCACTCATACTGCTGTACTGACCAAATCACAGACTTAATTTCATCATTTATTTTTGTTATACCACTTCTAAATGGTCACTATTTGTTAACCCTTTCCATGTTTCCTGTAAAGAAGACCAATTCTGTAATTTGTTTTGCAGATCCGTGGATGCGCTGTGGGGCTCAGCGTGGCCTCCTGTGTGATACGCAGCGGATCCGTACAGCAGCTGGGGATTCATACAGCAGCCCATAAAAGCATTCAACAATCTGCTATCAATGATTTTCATTTATATTTTACTGTGTAAAATATTGTCATTAACAATACATATACACCATACTGAGCAATAGTTCTTGTAAAACAGTCTGCTTTTCAGTTTCACACTGCAGTTTTCTTCGCTCCCCCCACACTCATTTAGCTCAGCTTCAATAGTAACTGTGTTTCCAATAGTCTATGCTTACCCATAGGTCAAAAGTTCACAAGACTTTCTCTCAACAACATACTACCGCCACATTAACTGTAGCAGGTGTGCTTGCCTGTTTGCAATTCCAAGCATATCCCAAAAACATAACTTTGTTTTTATTTTTCCAAAGCCAATCAAAGTTAGTCACTTTTTTCACAAAGTCACTACCTCATTTTAGTGCTCTGCACATCTCCATCATCTAATCAAATATGTTCTTTTATATTTTACTTGCTGTCATCCATTGACACCATATTTCATCTTCAAAATTGCATCATTCTGCTACAGCCTTTTCCTCTGTGCTAATCAAGTGTGTGTCCAAAATTGTCAGAGTCTGGATACTTTTGTGTTTTGAGCCAAAGAGAATGCTAGAAAGAGTGACATTGACAGGGACCTAGGTTTACCTAGTGTAGACATTATTTGGATTGTCCAAAGAGGGCTAAAGTGGCATCAATTGCTGCATTTGGTTGAAAGCATTGTGGATTTGGACATGCTTGTGCAATGTGGTGGCAATGATCTAGGCATAATTATTGGGGTAGGGCTGAAAATCCTAATGAAGAGTACCTTTGTTATATTAATGCCTTAGTGTTGTTAATCATTTGCCAAAGATAGAAGTGGCAGTGATCAACTGAATTTTGTCCACAGATAGAGAGATCCAGGAAAAATGTAAATACAACTGTTTTTGTTTTTCTCCCAGACCACAACATGAGCTTTATATACCATAACTATTTACACTTTGGTATGGATGGAATATATCGAAAAGATGGACTTCGTTTTACAGAGAGAGGCAACAGGGTGTTCCTCAACAACGTAAAAGACTACGGGGGTTATTCTAACTTTGGAGGAGTGTTAATCCGTCCCAAAAGTGACGGTAAAGTGACGGATATACCACCAGCCGTATTACGAGTTCCATAGGATATAATGGACTCGTAATACGGCTGGTGGTAAATCCGTCACTTTTCCATCACTTTTGGGACGGATTAACACCTCCTCCAAAGTTAGAATAACCCCCTACATCTTGTTCTACTACACATCATAGACATATACATCATAAAAACAAAGGCTCTTTTCAGAGCCAACCCTTTTCCCAAAGACTGTTAGTTTTTTTAAACCCTTTTTTTAACTTCTCACTCTGATCCACAGATCTGCCATTGATCCCCAGATGAACAAGTGGCCTGCCTGTTATATTGTGGGACGATTCAGAATGGATATGTGGATCTGATGTTGCTGTATGGGTGTATGAGTGGTTGTGTAAGTGACTGCGTGGGTCTGTGAATTTGTGTGTAAGTGGCTATATAGATGTGTACATGGCTTCTCTACGGTCTCTGTGAGGATGTATCAGTGACTGTATGGGTATGTGAGTGGCAGTATTGGTATGTGAGGGGGTTAGGTAGTGGTTTTGGGGGTCTGTGAGTGGGTGTTTGAGTGTCTGACTGTGTGAGTGCCTATGTGAGTGTGTGAATGGATGTGCAAATGGGTGTGTGAGTGGCTGTGTGTGTCTGTGGGTGGGTGGGTGTGGTAGTGGTTTTGCTGAGTGGGTGTGTGAATGAGTGTGTGCGTGAGTGTGTGAGTGCTGTGTGGGTCTGTGAGCGGGCATGGTGGTCATTGTGTGGGTCTGTAAGTGGTTGTGTGAGTGTATTCATGGGTGTGTAGATGGGTGTGTGACTGAGTGACTGCGTGAGTCTGTGAGTGGTGTGCAAGGGATTCTCTGGGTCTCTCAGTGAATGTATCAGGGACTGTATGGATGTGTGAGGAGGTGTCTGAATGGCTGCATGAATGTGTGACTGGGTGTGTGACAAATGCAAAAAGAACAAGTAATGGACGGAATGCTGAAAAATGTCAAACATCCACCCCAGTATAGAGATCTGGGCCTAAATCCATTGTGTTTTGCTACCCATGCCATTCCAGTTTGGAACCAGCCATATGCAAATCGGTCTTGATCCTGTGTGGGTGTGTGAATGAGTGTGTGAGTGGGTTTGTGAGTGGGTGTGGTAGTGGTCTTGTGGGTGTGGATTGGTGTGTAAATGGCTGTGTGAGTGTGTTAAAGGTTTTGTAGGTGGGACAGTGAGTTGGTGTGGAAGTAGTTTTGTGGGTCTGTAGGTGGGTGTGTGAGTGTGTGAATGGGTATGTAGATGAGTGTGTGAGTGGCTGTGTGTGTCTGTGAGAGGGTGTGTGGTACTGGTTTTGTTGGTTTATGAGTGACTGTGAGAGTGGGAAGATGAGAGGGTGTATTTTTTTTATTTGGGATCTGCCTCTACGGATCCATCGCAGATTCACACGAGGGGACGAACTGAGTGCTGCTGTGAATCTGTGGATCCTTTTGCACCCCCAAAAGCATTTTTGGGTAATTTCTTGCCCATGAGGGGTTCCTCTGAGACCCCTCCATCCGTCCCATGGGGTCAGGATACCTAGAACCTGATGTCTTATATCCTATTGCATCTTTATTCCCCCATAGGACTGAATGCAATACACAAAATGGTAGCTGCAACTTTTCATGGCATTGCTGTTGGCACGTGGATCCACGTAACCACTGCAGTGGATCTGCAGTGGATCTGCATCTCTAGACATACATATATATTTTTTCTTTAATAACTCTAAAACTACTGAACAGATTTACACAAAGTTAGAACAAGAGATCTTCCTAGACCAAGATCTATCTTTCTGCCAAATTTGGTGTAATTCTGTCCAGTGGTTCAGGCTGCAGTTGCGTCTAAAATCCCTATAGGAAATTGCATGAAGAAAACACCTTTGGGACCCCCACCCCTATTTTCTCGACCCACGCTTGACAAATCATCCCGAAACTTCCCAGACTGCAGCTGAATTGACTGGTACACTAGTTTTTAAAATGTTGTGAAGATTCGTAAAATGGCATCAAAGTTAATAGCAAAATAAAAAATGCTTTTACTATGGAAACTAGGTTCTAACTACCTACTGTTGACTGCCAGTAGGTAATATCTATATCTATATATATATGTATATATATATACATATATATATATATATATATATTCACAAAAAAACAAAGGTTACAGCAACGTGATAGTAAAGTTCATTATTATTATATATACAGAAAGCCATGGAAATTTAGCTGTTATAGTTAGAGTTACTTCAAGTAAATATAACTGCACATTATTCTCATCAATAATTTTACTGCAAACGTTACAGCGATATTACGAATAATGTCATAGAAGATGTCATGAGTGATGTGAAATCTGGGGTTAGTTACTGGTGCATGGGAAGGGTACGAGTTATACTTATCTTACCAACATTGCCCTCCTGCTTACCTCTGTGCTTAGATTGCTGCCCCTATCCTCTTTCCCCCTGCCCTCCAATGTCTGTGTACATGTCCCTGCTCTATACTTTTTGCCTACCATATTCCCTCAACCTGTCATAGTCCCTCCTATCTACTCTGAGTGTTCTGTTGAGCTGCCATTGCCCCTCCCACCTGCCTAGCATTGTCAGATGGCTGCTGCCTATCCCTGCCACCTCCACTCTGCCTATCAGAGTTCCATGCCCCTATCCCCTCCCTGCCATCCTCCATGGTCCATTTTGCTGCCACTCCCTTCTGCCCTCCATGCTCTGTACTGCTGGAACTACTCCTCCTATCTGCCCTACATGGTCTGTTGTGAAGCCCCTTCTCATGCCCTCTCTTGTCTGTATCCAGCCCCCACCTTCCCCTTCTGTCCTTCATGTCCTTTGGGCATTTCCCTGCCCTCTCCATCTTGCCCTCCATGACCATTGTGTTTTGTCACTAACCTGCCTACTTGCCATACATGGTCTTCTGTGCTGCCACATCCCATCCCACCTGCCCTGTGCTGTCAGCTCACTGCCCCTGACCCTCTCCCACCTTTTATCTGTGTGTATGCCATTATAGTCTCACTGTTGCTCTCCCTGGTATGTTGTGCTTCCAGTCCCCATCCCACCTGTCCTCCATGGTCAGCTTGCTGCTCCTGCCCTGCACCCTTGCCCCCTGCCCTCCGTTTCCCATCTGCAAGCCTACTATCCCCTTCTTCCTGCCTTGTCTGGTCAGTTGTTATGCCCCTGCACCCTCCCTCCTTCCGTCCATGGATACGTTATGCTGCAACTGTCCCTCTTGTCTCAACAGTATGGTCAGTTTGCTGCCCTTGCCTCATTCCTCTTTTTTTCTCTATTGTCAATGTGCATGGCCCTGCCCCCTCCCTATTGATTTCCATGTTCTGTTGCATGGCCATCTTGCTTGCCCTGCGTGGTGTA
This sequence comes from Pleurodeles waltl, assembly GCF_031143425.1. Lineage (NCBI taxonomy): Eukaryota > Metazoa > Chordata > Amphibia > Caudata > Salamandridae > Pleurodeles > Pleurodeles waltl. Next base: position 871,084,651 of record NC_090437.1, on the reverse strand, counting down.
TTATGACACTGCAGTCCCTTACACCTACCTTGTAAGGTCAGTTTAGTGCCCCTGCCATCTCCCTCCGGCATACTGTTTTCCGAATCCATGTTCTACCCCATTTCTCCTATCCTCCGTGATCCAATCTAGAATATTTGCCAATATTTTGAACTGGGGAAATTATTTTCCCTATTGATTTACATTTAAAAAAGGAAATTTTATGCAGAAGACAGATAAAATAAAGTTCCTTTGAGCTTAAAAACATCAAGAGTCTCCGGCCTGAATCAAATCTGTTGTTGTGTGTTGTTGTACTGCTGCTGCCTCTTCCTTCTGCCCTCAATGGCCTGTTATATTGCCACAGCCTCTCTTGCCTGTCCTGCATAGTTGGTTTGTTGCCCCTGTCCCACTTATCCCTGCCTTCCATGGTCGGTTGTGCTGCCACTGCCCATTCCACCTGCCCAGCGGGATCAACTTGTTGCCTCTACACCATTCTCCCTGCTCTCAATTATCCAAGTCAGTGCCCTTCACCTCCCCACAGTATTCTAATGAACAACTAGATTGCTAACATTCTACATTTGTTACAAAAGTGTGGCATGCCTGATGTCATCTTGATGTAATCAGAACTGTAATACCTAAAGCATTTCCTTTAGAAATTATAATAATGAGAGGGTATTATTACCTTAGAAATTATGATTAGTGCTCTAAAAAACTAAAATGACTGCATATTTTCTGAGTTCTCAAATAGTCTCAAAGCTATTGGAAATTATTTGCTATTTTTATGTTTTTTTATCCAGTTGATCACTCGATTATATGTTACACTTAGGGGAGAGGATGTGGCATTATGGCCAGAGCTGCAGACGTTGCAACTGGGGTTCCAGTTTCAGCATCAGCTCTGCATCCTGCGATTGTGGGCAAATCACTTAATCTCCTCGTGCCTAAAACCAAAATGAATGTGTCCTTGTGTAATGTAGCTATGTCCATGTAAATCACACCAATAACTTCATTTCAAGTCTGCACTATATACCACTGAAACAAATATGTGTTTTGCATACTTTTGACATTGGACTCTTTTCCCTCAGGTGGCCATCTTGGGAGACTTATTTGTTATGAAACTCCCTAATTTACTCATTTATTGCAGTATCCTCAGTAATAAATGTTTTCAGTTTTCCACTTCAATTCCATCAAGATGTCATTCAGATGTGCCACATCTTTGGCATAAATTCAGAATGTTAGCACTCTAGTTTCTCATTAGAATACTCTAGTAAAGTTGTTGATGACCAGGAAGTTAACTAGCAGTCTGCTGCTGGTGTTGAAAGTGTAAGTTTTAGTTTGCAGGTCAGAATGTATTAATGAAATAAAAAGGGAAGATTTTTGAGAACTCACTGAAAACATGACCTAATTTTTCTTTCTACAACACTACCATGATTTCCATGACAAAACGAACCCCCTCATTTTGTTCCTTTCTAAATTAAATGTTTCATGTTTTACTCAATCAAGATGATATCAGGTGTGCCATACTATTGTCATAAGTAAGACTGTAGGTGCTCAGTTGTGCAATAGAACACAAGGGAACAACATATTATAAGGTGGACAGGCTGCTCCTGTTAGAAGCAAATGTTTTATTTAGAATGTCAGTTTTCATTCTCATGTGGCTGAGAAAGATAGTGTGAATTCACAGAAATATTCTCTTGTTTTAGCTTCTGGAGCCCCATTTATAGCCTCTAAGGAAAATCCTGAGAAAACAGTTTTCTATCAGCATGATTCATTACATCCCAGGAGATGGCTTTTTCATGAGGTAAAATCACCTTAGAAATACACCACAGTTCCTAAAATTAGTATGGTACCATGAACAAATGGTTTAAGTTGTAGCTGAAATCTTTTATCACCCTTTATACGTTCTCCATTTTTTGATCCTCAAAACTTGCTATTCACTACAATGCATTTCAGTGGGGAGTTATCATGTATATCGGTCCCAAGATGGCTGCCAGCAGTTCCTGGTTGAAGTGATGACAGCCAATCAGATTTCACCATGAGATCTGCACTTAGGCTTCACCCAGATATCTATATTGATTTTTCCTTTAATAACAGGAAATAACAAACAGAACGATCTGCAAACTAAGATCTAGCTTTCTGACAAATTTAGCATAATTCCAGTCAGCGGTTCAGGCTATAGTCATGTCTAAAGACCCTATGAGAAAATGCATTGTGAAAACAAATTTTGCCATCCCCTCTTTTTCTCAGGCCCAGCTTGACAGATCACCCAAAAACGTTCTAAACAGCAGCTGAACTGACTGTTGTATTAGTTTTGAAAATTTTGCGAAGATTTGTCAAACAACATCAAAGTTATTGTTTTTTTCCTATGGAAACTAGGTCCCAACCATAAATGCATACTGGTGACCATTAGTAGGTAATATATATAAACCAGACAAAAAACCCAACGCATTTCGGCATTGCCACTCACCTTGTTCACGGGTTGAGATTTAGCGTAACAGTGCAAATTAAAAGGACTTTGAATTTTAAATACAAAAAGCAGACTGAGGAAAGCAATGCAAGAATTATAACAACCACAATGTTGTACAGCCTTTGGTCATGAGCTGCAGTGATTGGCCACAGAGCCTGTGGCCAGGCCCTGCAGCCTACTGCTATTATCACCCAATTCTGTGGTGTGCACAGCCTTTGGCCAGGTGCAGTGGGGTATGGCTGCAGGGCCTGGTCTGTGGCCAGTCCCTACAGCCAACACCTATAATCACCCAACCCTGTGCCTAGCACGGCCTTTGGCCAAGCGCAGCGGGGGTTGGCTGCAGAGCCTGGCCACAGGGCCTGCAGCCAAACCACTATAACCACCCAACCGTTTGCCACACATAGCCTTGGCCATGCACAGCAGGGGTTGGCCGCAGGGCCTGCCGTGCATAGCCTTTGCCCATGCACAGCAGGGGTTGGCTGCAGGGCCTGGCCTGGGGCCTTGTCCCTATAACCACCCAGACAGAAATTGGGAGAGGTAAAGAGAGTGAGCTTTTTCAAATGTTGATGCATCATGTACTTAGAATGAGATATAGCCAGATAAATTTAAAAATTTCTCAAGTAAGAAGAGTAAGATCACTTTTCAATATGCACCTTAAATATTTGAAGTTAAAAAGGAATTGTAGAGTGGAAATGACCACAGTCTCAACTAGAATAGAACTCACAACCTTCAGTGTGACATTCTGAGACATTCTGAGACATTCTGAGACAGGTGACTTATTCAATAAAAAGGCACAGCATGAGATACCAAGACTTAAACCTTCAACCTACCAGGTGACAGTCTAGTAGCTGTCCCAGTAGGCCTTTTTTTGTTTTTTTTAACAGAAGAGAACCATGGAAGGAGCCTAAAGGCCCATGCGGTCCTAGCCAGCTCCCGACTGCTTGAAATAACAGCTCCCTGCTTGCAGGAGCAATGTTTTCATCTGTTTCCCTGCAAGCATATTTGTGTGCAGGGAAACAGATGAAAACTCCATGTACTGCAAGTGAGAGCTGTTTGACAGCTCTCGCTTGCAGAAAGTGGACTTTGCCTTTGATTGATGGGAGCTGTCAACTCCAACCAAGCAAAATCAAACAGCTATGTCCCGGGGGTGGGCACTCAAAGAAATAGTAGGAGCGGACCCTGGGTGGTGGTGGTCCTCTGGCTCCTCAAGGAGGGCAACGCAGGCACCCTCCAATGTGTATTCGCCCCAGGGAGGTGGTGGTCCCCAGGGGTCTACAATGGACTCTCCTCATTGTTTAATTTTAGCTCCATGGAGGTGGTGGTCCCTGCGGCTGTGGGCTCCGGGAAAGTGGTGGTTCCCAGGGTAGCAAGGGAGCCATGCAGCACCTGCGTATCATTTAACATTTGCCACAGGGATGTGGTGGTCCCAAGGGCGTCGTGGTGGGTTGCACGGCCTGCTGCATACTTAATTAGTTTAGCCCCTGGGAGGTGGCAGTCCCCGGGGCATAAAACTTCCCTAGAAGAGGGGCCTCATGCCCCAGGACCAGAGCTAAGGGGTCAGTTATCAAGTTGAGCAGCACCAGTACAAGTATGTGGAATATCAATTAGATACATTTGTTTTACAACCAAATATTATTGTGACTGGGGTGCCTGTGATGCTAATTTAACGTTATTGAGATTAAGCATTCCGGAAACAGAGACATAAGAATTGAATAGTGCATTGTGGGAATTGTATTCTAACTATGAAGTCACATGACTGATAATTTAAAAGCACTGGTGAGAAATTGTTTGCCTCTAATCACCTGTGAACAAGGCAATGTATGCCGAAACGCGTCAGGGAAATGGCCAAATATACTGCTTAAAAGCGTGACTAAATGCTCAGATTCACGTGGATTGGTGCCTTGGTCTTCTTCGTGTCAGTACTAACATCATAATGGGAAGCTTCACCCCTGTAAACAAGGCCGCCCTGCAGGATCTGTGGCCCTCGTGTGAAGTAGATGAACTTGGATTTAAATTTACAAGGGCCCGATCCATTCACTCCCGGGAGAAATGGCATTTATCCAAAACAACGATGGAAGTGAGCAAGGGATGGGAGAGAGGTATTTTTCCTCTCTTCCAGCTTTTCACGGAGTCTGTGGCAGCGGCAGTTATCAAGTTGAGCAGCACCAGTACAAGTATGTGGAATATCAATTAGATACATTTGTTTTACGACCAAATATTATTGTGACTGGGGTGCCTGTGATGTTATTTTAACGTTATCAGGATTAAGCATTCCGGAAAAAGAGACATAAGTATTGAATAGTGCATTGTGGGAATTGTATTCTAACTATGAAGTCACTTGACTGATAATTTAAAAGCACTGGTGAAAAAATGTTTGCCTCTACTCACCTGTGAACAAGGCAATGTATGCCGAAACACGTCAGGGAAATGGCCAAACTGCTTAAAAGCGTGAATAAATGCTCAGATTCACATGGATTGGTGCCTTGGTCTTCTTCGTGTCAGTATATATATATATATATATATATATATATATATATATATATATATATATATAAGATTTATATATATATATATCCTACCCTGCTCTGCTTATGACCTCACATATTACATTACTCATGACATGTGCAATAACAATATTGAGACATCACTGCATAAGGGCCCCAGAGCATAGGGTCCTCTGGGGCCAAATATTGGCCTTGAGGGATTCCTTGCCCTCCTCCCCAAATAACAAAATAAATATGTACCATCCGTTGGGCCCTGGCCCACCATGGGGTGAAATTCACTGAAATAAGGGGGTATGATTTTTTTGCCAAAACCAAAAAAAGGGATTTTTTAAAAACACATTTTGCCCCCAAGTTGTATCCCTCGATCATCTACAAGTCCTAGGGAGTCATGATATCCCTACGCTGTACCCTTATGTACTTTTTGTAAATCATTTTCAAGACAATGGCCTTGAATCCTGTAATGGCTATCACAACATTTCTGTTCTAGTTGGAACAAACTCCTGCTCCTTCCAGGCATGAGCAATGCGAGCTTCTGATGCACCCAGGATGACCTCAAATGGGCAGCTGACAGGGCCACAGGGCCTGAAAGCTGCCCATATGACCCTCAACATAGTGTCTTGTGGGTGCCCTATAGCGGAACCCACCTAAGGTCTTGGGGTTGGGGTCCCTATGGTCATAAATTCTCAGGGAGGGGGCTGGATGTCTCCCTCCCCTTACTAACAAAAAAGACATTAGAGAATGGGGTCTTTGGGCCTGTAGTGACTCAGGAGGGGGGCATTGCAACCCCACTCTCCATTTAAAAATGAAATCAACCCTATGGCATGGGGTTCCCGGGCTAAGCAAACATTAAAGTAACATTATAATTAGGTGGAAATTTCAGTGGCAACATAACATTTTAAACTCAGGAAAACACAGAAATTTACCAGTTATAGTTACCTCTAATAGCTATAACTCGTGCCCTAAAGTAACTATAATTCAAGCTCTCACCATGGACAACTAAGGGGGTTATTACAACTTTGGAGGAGGTGTTAATCCGTCCCAAAAGTGACGGTAAAGTGACGGATATACCACCAGCCGTATTACGAGTCCATTATATCCTATGGAACTCGTAATACGGCTGATGGTATATCCGTCACTTTACCATCACTTTTGGGACGGATTAACACCTCCTCCAAAGTTGTAATAACCCCCTAAGTGCTAAACATATTACATCACTCATGGCATAATTGATGACAAACCTCTGCATGGTGAGGGCATGAGTTATAGTTACTTTAGGGCATGAGTTTTAGTCACTAGTGATAACTAAACTTGATGAATTTCAGTGCTTTCTTTAGTTTTCAAACATTACGCTGTCACTGAAAATTTCACCTAACTATGGGGGTCATTCTGACCCTGGCGGTCTAAGACTGCCAGGGCCACGAATGACGGAAGCACCGCCAACAGGATGGCGGTGCTTCCTAGCCCATTCTGACCGCGGCGGTAAAGCAGCGGTCAGAAAACCGGGGCCGGCGGTTTCCCGCCGATTTTGCCCCATCTGGGCTAATCCGCCATGGCAGCGCTGCCATGGGGATTCTGCCCCCCTTCCCGCCAGCCTGTTTCTGGCGGTTGTCACTGCCAGGAAGAGGCTGGCGGGAACGGGTGTCTTGGGGCCCCTGGGGGCCCCTGCACTGCCCATGCCACTGGCATGGGCAGTGCAGGGGCCCCCTAACAGGGCCCCAGCCGGCTTTTCACTGTCTGCCTAGCAGACAGTGAAAAGCGCGACGGGTGCAACTGCACCCGTCGCACGGCCGCAACACCGCCGGCTCCATTTGGAGCCGACTTCTGTGTTGCAGCCCTCCTTCCCGCTGGGTCAGCGGGCGCTAACATAGTTAGCGCCCGCAGGCCCAGCGGGAAGGTCAGAATGCCGGCAGCGGTCTTCTGACCGCGTAGCGGCCAAATGGCGGTTCCCGCCTGGCGGGCGGCAACCGCCGCCCGCCAGAGTCGGAATGATCACCTATATGTTACTTTAATCTTTGCCTTTCATAATATACATAGCCACTTGAGTAGGAAATCTGAGGTTGGAAAAGCCCCAAATCGATAATACATAAACTTTTGTTTATTATGTTTTAAGTATTTTGTAATAAAAAAATGCCTGGTGGCTTTTGCATTGTATGTATTTAACACCATCCAGGCGTGCCTTTGCTGTGCTAGCGCAGGCAAATCCTTTAGTTTGCTAACTTTGTAAGCACTGATGGAGACACATTTTTTAAAAGCTACATGACACACCTGCTGGGTACATAAATCCCTTGCCTAGAATATGTGTAAAGATGTTTCCAGGAAGCAATAGTACAGTGAATTGCTTGGGCTGGATGCGATTTCTTGTCAGTTAAGATTGTCCGAGATGTTTAATCTAGGGGCTTTTAGTTTGTGGCACAGAATGTGAAATGCTTGGTGTCTGCCTTCTATTTGGTTTGATAGGACAAACTCCAGGTGTGTCTGTGCTGGAGAAGCTGTCCTAGTAAGAGGAAAAACAGATTTATATGGCTTGACCAACAAGATGCTCCAGAGGCTAGCATGCTTTCCCATCACGATTTGGCTCCCATATGTTGTTGTTGGAAGTAGCTTTGGTTTTATAACCTAAAGCACTGGATCTAAGCTAGAACCAATAAATGTTAAGAAGCAGTTGTAAAAGCACATTACAGAGATCTGATTGGCTGGAAGTGTTGCCAGCTATTTTAAGGATTGGCTTCAGCCGACTCTGAAAAGAAAATGTACAAAAAAAGAAAAGGGGGCAAGGTATCTTAACCCTAACCCCCTAGCTTTGGTGCACGGGTCCCCTTGGGGCCAGGGCAAAAAAGCTTTTTTTTTTAAATTCATGGCAACATTCACGAATATTTGCAATTTAGCCATGAATTTAAAAATAAAACATGGTCTCCTACATTTAAAAATGCTTTAGCCCCCAGGTGGGCACGCATTCACATGTGCCTGGCCCTGCGGCCAACCTCCAGCTTGCATGGTCGAAGGCCGTGCATGGTGTTTGATTTAACGTATAGTAATTAAAATTACTTTATGTTTAAGAAAATATAGAAATTCACTGAAAAAAACAAAGGGTACAGGGATGTTACAGTTAGGCTCACATTGTAAACGTACAAAAACATAGAAAATCAGCTGCTATAGAGTTATTTCAAGTAGCAATAACTCGTGCCCTAAGGTAACTATAACTTGCGCCCTTGCCATGTTCTGCTAATTACCCCAGATATTACATACTCATGACATCTTTTATAAAATCATTGATAATATTACTGTAATATTTGCTGTAAAATTATTGCAAGAACTGAAAGGATTTTATTGGTGTGGGAAATGTAAAGCCTGTTGGCACAGTAAACGTGTGAAGGAATACATTGTACCCTATGGTACTGGCGCCAGGAATATTACACGTTTTTTGACCTGTAGCACCCAGTTTGTAGTATACATTCTACCTTGCCTTTGTTAAAAGAGATACGTGGGGAGAACCATCCATAGTGCTAAAAAAAAGAGTACTAGAGCATATTCGGGCCATTGACAATGGGGATCCCAATTATCCTATGGCTAGACATTTTGAGGAATCACATTACACAATAGGACTAAACTAACATACTTTGCTGTAGAATATGTAACCCATAACATCAGATTAGGAGATAGAATTACCTTTCTCAGGAGAAAGGAGTCTAAGTATATAATTGATTTAGAAATGAAATGCCCTGATGGGTGGAATACAGAAGATTTGAGTGTCCTTTCAGGGTAAAATTGATGCACTTGTCCTTTGAACCTGATATTATGTATCATATGTGGTGAATGGGATTTATATGTTATATCATTACTGCATATGATGCTTATCTGCCTATGATTTTCTCTGCAATGTATTAAACATTCAGTTTTAATCTGAGAATCCTTGATTTTTACAAAGGACAAGAAGGAAGGGGGTCTCATGCAAGATGTGGTCGCCCCCTTGGGCTGGAGTTTTTCCCTACCCTTTTCTTCAGCTTTGCATCACACATTTTGGGTGAACATTGTTCAGATAAGATATTTATTTTCTTTCATGGACTAGAGTGGTTTTAAGTTTGAACATTGCACCTATGTCTTCTTTATTGAAACTTTTCTGAGTGGATCATATCAGATGTTGTGTCACTAGCAATATTCATGTTAATTATGTTTGACTGGCAATATTGCAGCATCTTATACTCATTATTAATATATCTATAATGCCATGTTGCGATTGAGCGCCCCATCTCTCTTTTTTGCAAAGTATTTATTTTCCTCATTTTACTAATAGCATAGTTGGACAATAGGGCTCTAGGTTTAATATCTGATGCTTTCTAGCCTCCACTGTGGAGTTATACTTTTGTAATTAATAATCAGGTACTCAGACTGGGGAATATTCATAATACACACTATGTGATATTTCAAATACGTTTGTAGTGTTACTCCTGATGATTGACTATAAACTTTGCTTGTTAAGCATGGTCACACAAAAGGGCTCCATAGATATATTACGCACTGTGAATCAGTGGAGGACTCATTATATATAACATATACATGGCTATTTCATTAAGGCAGTGGTGATATGCCTTAAACTACTGGTAGGTTTACTATGTATATAGTACTTGAAGAAGGCAAAGTTATTTCAATTTTCCACCAGGGTTATACATGTGATTCATTCTTTTGTCTCCTTCATTTCAATTATTATAATTCATACTTTGTTGTCTTTATATGATTTGTTACATATTTTCTGAGACTTCTATTTATTCTTATGAGACGGATCGTATGGTACCAAACCCATTGTAAGATGGTGCTACTTACTATCCATTTTAAGTACCTTTTTTGTTTCTTTAGTGCTTAACTTTTGTGGCATCCTCTTTAGTGGTCAAGTGATCAAGGTACTTGAGGCCGAAACATGTCTGTGTTTTTGCAATGATAAAGCTTCACTAACTGCGTGAGCTGAGTGAGGGGAGATTTTCTTCTTTTTTGGGATGTGATTTGTATCCAATGTACTCTGTCGGTCTGTCTGCTCCCACTCCGCTGGATGTGACTGCTAGAGTGGTTATTCTTTCATCATATATGGATTTTGAAATGAAAACTCCAGTACCATGAAAGACAAATTATATATGTGGTATATTCAATTGTTTTCAAAACATCTAGACCCATAGCTTATGTTGTGTTAGGAACGAGAACAGTAAAACATTGTTGAGGGCATGGAGGTCAGTCTTTGGCATGGGTAAGTTGTGTGGCATGCATGTATAACTGCTATAACTGATACCACTGAGACTATCCACAGTGCAATATATGTTTTCACATTTAACTGAATGTTGTTCAAATGACATATGTGTTTTGTGACATGGCAATAGCTGAGCCAAGGGATACCTTGCTTGTGGAAAATAACTTTACTCATCTTAACATCTCTTTTTATTGTGCAGCCAAAAATATTGAACATCTCTTAACCAATGACTATACAAGTATTTATTTGTGTTTTTGCAGCCCCTGATATATCAAAATTCTAAAAACTTATACCGAACGTACAATGGTCTATAGTAACCTAATGAAATAAGGCATACTCCAGCACATTGTGACATATAGGCCATTCATAAACTAGTACTATGGCACAGTGCCCTTTCATCACATAGTCATGCATTAACATTGAAGTAAAAACAAATAAATGTGCTTACATCTGCTCATCACACAAAAAGTGTGTCATGGCCTCATGAAGAGTTACCACATATTTGTGCAACATTATATTAAGTATATGTTTAGGCTTATTTTCCATGGCATTTGTCATGCAAGTGACTTGAAACGTAACAGACACCACATCTACCTGAAAAAAGCACTACATCACACATTGTGTACTCACAGGACGGTAGTTTGCACTTCAGTCAGTGTTATGTTAAACAAACACATAAAACAAATATCATTCAATAGCATTTTCATATGTTAGCAATTACTCATATCTGGATGTAAGTATATTTGTTACTTATTTGTTTTGAGGAAACAGTTTTGGCTTTTTTCTTCTATTACTCTGATTGGATCAGATCCCATAATGAGAAAAAGATCCAGTGGGCAATTGCCAGCTAAGTGTGTCAGTAGGGGTTTCATAAAACCCGTTGCATCCACTGTTGGTAAAGGTGGGAAGACCAGTTTCACCTCATTACAAAAACTGTAAACAAGAACACCTCTGCAAGGGTCAAGTGAGTGGCCCTGTTTCCCCGTTCCAAGGAGACAACAATGAGAAGGTTCTGTAACTCCAGTGGGCCCCTCAAACTATAGAGGACTGGACTTTGCAGGAGACCTATTTGGAAAGAGACGTGGTATTGAAAAACCTGCCTGAAGGAGCTGGGAGCTGTAGGACTGACCAGCAAGAACATTCCCAGCAGCTGGAAAAGGTGGAATTTAGTCATGTTTTGTAACTCCACGGGATTGGGACAAGGTTCCAGTCCTGTGGTTCCCACCTAAGTTGGCAAGAAAACCAGGTTCATCCCATTATGAGCTTTTTGCTGCAAAGAAAATAGATTTAGTGTAATCTAGCGTTAAAGTTGTTAAGACTTGTGTAGCCATGCCTGGCTACAGCTTACAAGTTTGCCCTGGTGGAGTCTTTTTGAGAACCGACAAGTGACTAATTCCATAGGTAAAACCTTAGACCATAGCCCACTAAGCAAACTCAGTGCTATGAAAACTCAGCTTTGCCCTACTCTGAACTTTAGGTGTTAAAACCAATAGCTCCATTGGGAACTTAAAGACAACATATTTAACTTTGAGGCACCTTTGCCATTCTCAAGCATGCTTCGCTGAAGAATTATGACTTCCATTTCTGGAACTAAGGGCATCATTTACAAGAATACTTGTGCTGAAGAAAGGAAGCTTACGACACCATGGATGCGTCATATTTATAGTATGAGGCACCATGATGTAGTCTCCCATCATGTGTCAGAAATACTGGCACAACAGAGGGAAGGATGCCACAGCACATCCTCTCAAAACATAACACATGGCTGAAGCTGGCCTCCGAACAGACCCAACTTCAGCAATGTTTCAAAAATCTGAGATGATGAGTACGTTCAGATTGGTGCAAGGAGCCTAATGTGTGGGGATGAATGTAAAAGACTCTAAAATGGTAAAATAGCACCTTCTACACTTTTACATTGGTCCTGGATGTAAGAGGTAATGCATGCAGTATGGCTATGCGTGATAAGACAGTGGCCATTGTCTACTTATGTGTATGTAGAGACCTGAGTATGTGTGACCTGAGTATGTCTGACTCACGAGGCGCCATTCATAGTGTCCCAGGATGCGTCATAAATACTGACACATCTGAGGAAAGCATGCTGCAGTTCATCATCTCAAAAAGTAATGCATTGCTGAAGTTGGCCGCAGAACTTACACAACTTTGGCAATGCGTCAAAAATCTGAGGTGATGCGTCAGTTCAGATTGACGCAAGGAGCCTAATGTGTGGGGACCAATGTGAAAGACTGTAAAATGGTGGAATAGCACCTTATACACTTTTACATTGGTACTGAATGTAGGAGGTAATGTATGCAGTACAGCTATGTTCCACATTACAGTGGAAATAGCCTACTTATTTGTATGTAAAGACCTGAGTATGTGTGGCATAGTGAGCGACAGTGTAATGTAAGTTAATAGAAATATATGTTGGAATGTGAAGTGACAATACATGTATTATCTACCATATGTGTGTACATACCTGTTGTCCTTTGGAGTGTGCAGGTCTTGCTTGGGGACCCGCTCTTCCATGGAGAAGTGACAATCCTGGCTTTTCCCTTAAAAAAATACACAACATCCCATTGCCTTGCTGCAGTTGTTGCAGCAGATATGCTAATATGAGAATATGCTAATAAGTTGCGTATATTGACTAATGAGAAAACTTGACATTTGATTAACAGTAATTGAAAATAACATGTAATGTGCAAAAGTGCCCACGGGGAGTGGTCACCATCTGTGTTAACAGTACTAAAATAATGTGAAATGTTTAATAATTGTACTAATGTGTTATAATGAGAGATATAAATTTATGTTATGGTGCTTCATTTCCTTAAATTAGCTATACCAGGGGCCTAGTCAGCACTGGGCCTTGCTTGCTTAAACGTGGAGACGCTATGAGCTGTAGCAGACTGGAACTGGAGAAAAGAGACCTTGAACTGTATAGAATTCACCATGAAACACTGCTAGAAAAATCTGCAAACTCAGCAGCGGACAGGAGACGATAAGAACAAATTGATACAATTATGTGTAAAGTAAGCTAAATATACTTTCCCAGGACTTGAACAATAGAGCTACAGACTAAGAGTTGGGAGAAACAATTTTGTTACCCAAAGAAACCGGATGATGTACTCTTTGACAAGAGGACCAATCATGTTAATGGAACTTGACTCTCAAAATAACGTAGACAAGTGGTAAACAAAATGTATACGTTAGAGTCATAACCCCTGATAAGGCTGACCAATGGGCAATTTGTGGGACGGAGTGAGAGACCCTAATAAAAAGTCATGACATGAGAGGAGAAATCAGAATGGAGAGGCGAAAGTTGATGACGTCAGGAGACGCTGTCCGAAGTGCTGAACTTGGTCTTGCTTCCTGTGAGCCCGAGTCTTATTGATGACTGATAACCCGGGGACGAAGTCTGACTCATTGCTGATCCCTCTTGGATAGGTAGCTATAACCTGACTGACTAGTGAATGCTTTTCTTTCTAGGTACCAACTGTGCTGTTTTAAAATGTTTTTCTCTTCTGGATAGATTTTTCCAAATTAATGATTCTTGACTAAATTGTTTTCGCATGAAGACCCACATGCTGATGTAATTTGGAGATAGTTAGGCTGACAAGGGTGACTTAGAGTGACTCAAACTGACTGACTTATATTGCTGAATTATTCGACTGCTCACAAATTGCTATGCTTTCTTTAACATTGGTTGCATATTAATAAAGTGCTGAGAATTCATTGCTTATGTTGCTAATAAAGATTTGAAAATAATGATATTGTTGAATAAAGGTTTATGAATTAGAATTGTAACTAATAGGGAATAAAATGAACTAACTTCCATATGAGTGATGGTGGTTTTTCTGATTAGATTGGTTCATGGATAATTATAGTTGATTGGATTGATTTGTTGTAACTGTCTTTTACTAGCTATACTTGACTAGGATACCCTATGCGATCCAAAAGATTCATCGACCTATACGTGTCCCCTTGTCAGATTACTTACTAAGGACTAGGCGCGCTACCACAGTGGATGATCAAATCATAGGTGCGACGGTCCCAGGTTGGTCAAGGGGTCCTACAACATGACTGCCACATGTGTTGCCTACTACATCTAGTGAGGATGTGAAATTAGACATCTTCCACAGTGTAAAGTGACTTCAAACGGTCAGATCTGGGTTTTGGAGGTGTAGGAATTCTGTTGCATTGCACTCTTTGCAAGTCGCATCTGGCAGGAGCATCAAGCAATAAAAATCTTGTAAATATCACTGTGTCAGTTGTAAGTGACTTTTTCCAATGGAATGCCCACTCTGTATGTATTAAAATCTCCGTGACACAGCCAGATCCCGCACAGGTTTATTTTGCTGCAGGCCCTGAAATACTGATGCATTTGGCTAAATGCATTGTGTTGTAAATATGGAGGTAACAGAGCACTGCTGCAGCGTCAAAAAGAATGATGCAGTGGCTGCTTAAGCTCCTTGTACATAAACCCCTAAAAATGGAGGAAAAATCTCTGGTGTATTCAGCCTCTGTTCCACTGTGGTCAGCATTAAGGCATACCCATATTCCCAGAAACAGTGAACTGTTGTTTTTCGATAGTGTTACTTGTTCTGGGTGCCTTCTGGTTTAAAGCTTTAAACATTCATATATGTGGTTCTGATTATCAAATTTTAATGATTTGTTGGTTCTTGCTTTCTAAATTGGTATTTATATTCCAAAATTTGTTTGGAAATTTTATTTTGCCATGTTCCTTTCTTCAAAATCATTGGTACTGCTTAAACATTTAAACATGTACAGATGGCATCTCTGAAAACTATCTCACTGAAAGCAATCACTGCTCTTAATCATCCTGTTTGAGATCTACATCTGCCTAGTGGCACAAGTAAGAGTGCAGTAAGAGTACAGTGTGTTCCATTTTAAATAAAAGCAGGAGAAAAATGACTCAAAATGTACACACATCACCAAATCTGTGAGCCAAGTCTCCCATTCAAAGAAAAAGCCTCCCAGATTTGCACAGAGTATACAATGTGATGGTGAGAGGTTAAAAGCCTTAAAACAATGGACCACAAGCCTTTTGTGGCCTCACATTTTCCCATTGTAATAAACTGTAAAAAAATTGTGCTATTAGTTGAGGGTTGTGAGCCCCAATCAAGTAATAAACACAATCCTTGACAATGTGAACCACAAAAGTCACTAACTAAACCTGTGTTTAATTCTGGGGTAGCTTGGCTTAACTTAGAAGCAATGTGTTGGTCAGGCTTAACTTAGAGGCAATGTGTATATATGCATCACTCCAACAGTAATGAAGTGAAAACATAACATAAGAAAAATCCCAAAACAATTTAGAAAAATCGAGTAAAATGTCACAAATAATCAAAAAGACAAAATTCTAATAAGTAGAATCGTAATTATGATTTGTTAAAGTTTCCAGTGAAAATAGCACCAAAAAACATAATGCACCAAACACTGTATTTGGTTCCTCAACCTGTTTTGGGTAGTTACTCCTCCCATTTTGTGTAATGGTAAGCCAAAATATGGTGATGAACCTATTTCAGAGGCAGCTCTTATATTTCGTTTCTTGGTGAAGGCATAGCTTGTCAGACAGTTCATAGGAGCCAGCCTCCTCTATACAAGCCTGTTGCAGTGGGGACACTTGATTGATTGGTGGTGTCCTGGCAGGCCTTATGAGTGTGCATTAATACAGTGACTGTGTACATCAGGAGCAATTTACTGAAAAGTGTGTATACTGTATTGTAATCTATACTATGGAAGAAATCTGCAACAAACTACAGTATCACCATGGTTAGGCCGATAGGCTACGCTTGTGCACCACTATGGTAAATAATGATCCTGAATGCAGATAAGATGGTAATTTCCACATATCTGCACTCCTTCTGGCACTCCAAGATTCAACATTTTTCTCTGACTCAGCTCCTAATTTAATTATCACCTTTGATTCACCCTGCTGGGTCAAGTTAATTACTCTGCTAGCGAGTCAGAGAATCAAATGCCTTCATACACCAAAAGGCTATTTACAAATTATTAGGCTTGTTCCTGGGAGAGAAAAGAGTAGGGACAGACTCTGCATGTAATTACTTGTTACTCTGCACCTGGCCTGCAAAGGCTCAACCCCACAGAAACAAAGGAGGAAAGTCAGACCACTGGAGTCAGTCACAGGAGGGGAATCCCCTTTCAATTTTCCAAGGAAGTGACAAGACAGCTATAGTAGTTAGGGGTGGGACTTAGAAACTCAGAAAAGGACTTTCAACAGACTGAGGGTGTCATTCCGAGTTTGGCAGTAACTGAACTGCCTCGCCAGCTACGGTCTTTTGTCCGCCACCAGAGTGGCAGTGCAGACCTGTCAACATCAGGGCAGTGCGCGCTCTACGGGTGACTAGAATGCAAAAACCCAGCACTTTCAAGATAACGTAATTTATACATTGTGCTGATATGCTGTTATTTAACCTTTTGCATTGCAGAGTTTAATCCTAAAGACTAATGTTCAAGGTGCTTATAAATACTGTCCATTTGCAATGTATTGCTGCAGGCTTTCAGAGTGTGCCAGGGTGTGGTCCCTTTCCAGGGCCTTCTAGAAGCTTTCCCTGCAGCATCCCTGATTGTGGTTTGTGGGCTGGGCCAAGACTCTATATAAGGGAGCCAGCCCAGCTCCACGTGCTCACTATTCAGAGGTCCCGGTGCAGAGCAGCAGCAACTTCCTGAGCTCCTGTTCGGGAGGCCTACTTTGATCTTCCAGCCTTGCCCTTTCACTTTGTTGGTGATTCTTGATCAGGGCGGTAAGACGGAGGTCGGGCTGGGCCCCCGATCCCGTTCTCGAAAGCTTTCGAGTTCTTGGGCCTAATTTGCAGGATAAAACAGTTTTGCTCTTGTGCGTGTTAATGTGCGTTTGATGTTTCATGGCATTTACATGCTGACACTCGAATCGGCAAGACGCGCGATTCTTTGCTCGTGTACAACTCTTGATACTCATTGTGCACTACCATTTTATGGCATTTACAAGGTAGCATTCGAATCGGCAAGTCGCGCGATTCATTTCTTGTGCTTAATCTGTGTTACTCATTGTTCGCTACCATTTCATGGCATTTACAAGGTAGCATTCGAATGGGCAAGACGCGCAATTCATTTCTTGTGCTTAATTCATGTTGTTCATGGTGCGCTACCATTTCATGGCATTCGAATCGGCAAGACGCGCGATTCATTTCTTCTGCTTAATTCATGTTACTCATTATGCGCTACCATTTCATGGCATTCACATGGTGGCCTTCAAATCGGCAAGACGCGCGATTCATTCCTTGTGTTTAATTCATGAATATTCAGTGTGCGCTACCATTTTCTGGCATTTGTAAGGTAGCATTCGAATCGGCAAAACATGCTATTCATTTCTTGTGCTTAATTCATGATATTCATTGTGTGTTACCATTTCCTGGCATTTACGTGGTGACATTCAAATCAGCAAGACGCGTGATTCATTTCTTGTGCTGTACTCATGTTATTCATTGTGCGCTACCACTGCATGGCATTTACTTGGTGGCCTTCGAATCGGCAAGACGCGCGATTCAGTTCTTGTGCCTAACTCATGTTATTCATTGTGTGCAACCATTTCATGGCATTTACAAACTCTTGTGGAAATCCGCAATGTGCGCAATTCATGTTCCTGCATTCTAAGAAACTAAAGTGCTAGTATTCTAGATGTTATATTGCATGTGCATAATAAGTCCCTTAAGTACAATTCCTATGGTGTGATAGAATTCATTCAAATTATTTTGTTGTCCTCATGCAAAAGACTATGCTTGAATTTGAAAATGTAATTCTAGAAGGTTTAGATGTTTCTAATCCATGTGTAACATTTCATTGAGAAATTCATTGAAAAGTTGTATTAATCCTTCTTAATTCCTTCACAGGTACCCAGACATCTTGAGGCCTAGTTATTTAGTCCATGCTTAAGTTATCCATGTATCCAGTATGCCAATGCTTAGAATCATGGTCTAGTAATGATTAGTATGATATAATCTTGATATTGTGAGTTTTAACCTTTTGCTTCCTACAGGTCTCCTTCCCCGCTGTTCCCTACCTAATCCCCTTTTCCCCACTTGGACTCTCTTGGACTCTGTGACATTCTAATCAGAGTATTGGAGCTGTCTTGTGGTGGACGTGTTAGGAACGTGCGCAGACCCCAAGGATCTGGTGACTCTGACAGAATAGTGAGCCCACAAATTAATAATCCTCCTGGTTTGCGTATGTTCTCAGCATGGCCACATTGGACGAGCTAGTCAAGGCTATCACGCACCTCCAAGCAGAGGTGGTGTCATCAAAAGATTTGGCAGCTAGCCTAGCTGAGAGAGAGAGTCAGTTACAGGATAAGGTAGAGAAGAAGGAACAAAATCTCACAGGTGTGTCTTGGCCAGGTCCTTCTTCTCAGACTTCTGGAGGTAATCCTACAAACATTTCCCTCAATGTTCCTTCAGCCATTCCTTTAGCTCCTCCAGAACGTTTCTCAGGCAATCCCTTGAAAGCGCAATCATTCCTGGTTCAAGTGGAATTACACTTCACCTGCCGACCACATACTTTCCCTGATGCCCAGTCCAAAGTGGCTTTCTTGTTATCATACCTGACTGGTGATGCATCTACCTGGGCTATTCTTCTTGTGCGTAAAGACAGTCCCCTGCTTTACAACTGGAGAAATTTTGTTTGTGAGTTTGAACTAGTATTTTATCGTAGAACTGTAACATTGTTGACAGATCGTGAATTATTAGAGTTACGACAAGGCAACCGGGATTTAGTGTCATATTTAGCCAACTTAATTCGGCTGGTAGCCGAGACACCCTGGCCTGAAGAAAAGCAAGCGTTCTTGTTCTACAAGGGACTCAAAGAGGAGTTAAAAGATATTCTAGCTCAAATTGACCCGCAGCCTACAGACTGTCAAGACCTGATAAACCTCATTTTGAGACTGGATCATCGTTTAGCAGAACGAAGGGGAACACACAAAAAGACTGAAAAATATTCTTGGCGTGTTCACGATAATGGAGAATCAAGAACTCAGAAAGAAAGAACGCCTGAACCTATGGAAATCGGAACAATCAAGAGGCTTCTGACCCAAGACGAAAAGGACCTACGTAGAAAGAATGGACAATGTCTTTATTGCGGGCGCAAGGGTCATTTTGAAAAGAATGTCCAATCAAAACAAAGAGCAAACGAGGTTCTGTCAAGAAACTTGCAGCCAATGCACAAGTTGAGCTGGAAAACTCTAATCACCCAAGATGTAAAGAAGGGTTGCTCTTGGGTGTCACCGTGGACCCTTCACAATCTAGACATCTCAAGCTGGGCATAAAAGTTCAAGTAAAGAAAAATACCTATTTCAAGAAGGCCCTAGTAGATTCTGGGGCTACCGAGAACTTTGTTGACGCCCAATTGGTTCATGCATGGGGATCCCATGTATCGAGAAGAAGTCTCCAGAAATAATACAGGCAGTAGATGGAAAACTCTGGACTGGAGGTCCGGTAACTCTTCAGACTGTCCCCTTGTCGGTGAGGGTAAGAACCAAAGAAATAAACATAAAGAGAAACTCATCCTTGACGTGATCCATGCTCCCCAGTATGGAATTATCCTTGGCTTACCCTGGTTAACTCATCATAATCCTGAGATTAATTGGGCAGAACGAAAGGTCGTGTTCTCATCAGTGCTATGTAAAGAACAATGCCTCCAAAAGTCTCAAGTACCAAAAGTTTGCAACTCTTACATAGCCACTGCAGCGGAGAAAGAAGTTAAATTGGCCAAACAGTATTCATCCTATGAAGATGTATTCGATGAAAAAGAAGCAGAAAACTTGCCTCCTCAGAGACCTTATGACTGTCAAATTGATCTAATCCCAGGAGTGATACTTCCCAACTGTCGTGTATACGCCCTGTCAGAACGTGAAAACCAGCATTTACGAAAGTATCTAGATCAATTCTTGGAGAATGGTTTCATCCGCCCTTCCAAGTCTCCTGCAGCCTCTCCTCTGTTTTTTGTTCCGAAGGCGAATGGAGATCTTCGAACTTGTATTGACTATAGGGGTTTGAACAAGGTCACCATCAAGAATAAATATCCCTTGCCCCTGATTCCGGTCTTGCTGGAACAAGTGAAGAAAGTTAAAATCTACACTAAGCTCGATCTACGAGGTGCTTATCATTTGGTCAGAATGAGAGAGGGCGACGAATGGAAAACAACGTTCAAGACAAGATATGGCCTCTTTGAATACACCGTCATGCCTTTTGGTCTGTGTAATGCTCCAGCAGCATTTCAATTTTTCTTGAATGACGTTCTTAGAGAGTATCTCAACATATTTGCCATCGTCTACATCGATGACATTTTGATCTACTCTGACAATGAAAATGAACATGTACAACATGTCAAGAAAATTCTTGAAGCCCTTCGAAAGCACCATTTATTTTGCAAACTAACCAAGTGTGAGTTTCATGTTACCACAGTTGAGTTTTTAGGGGTTATCCTTACCGCCTCAACGTTAAGGTGATGGCAGAAAAGAAAGTAAAAGCTGTATCTGATTAGCCCACCCCAAAGACTGTTCGTGATGCACAGTGTTTCCTGGGATTTGCAAATTTTTACCGGAGGTTCATAAATCATTTCTCCCAGACAGTGGCCCCAATCACTAAGCTATTAAGAAAGAAAGAAAAATGTGTATGGTCCCCAGAAGCTGACCAAGTCTTTTCAACTTTGAAGGAAGCTTTTACCACTGCCCCAGTCTTGACTCACCCTGATGCAGACCGTCCCTTCATAGTGGAAGCTGATGCTTCAGATGTGGCAATAGGTGCAGTCTTGTCACAACGAAACACAGACACTGGCCAACTTCATCCCGTAGCTTACATGTCTCGGAAACTGAATGAAGCCGAACAGAACTATGTCATTGCTGAAGAAGAGCTTCTGGTGATTCGTGACGCCTTCAAAGAATGAAGACATCACTTGTTGGGTGCCAAATACACTGTCACAGTATATACTGATTATCGCAATCTCCAGTTCATGAGTTCCGCCAGACTTTTGACTCCTCAGCAATTACGCTGGATGCTGCTTTTTGCCGAAATTGATTTTGTGGTAACTTTCCGTCCTGGCAAAGACAATCGCAAAGCTGATGCCTTGTCCCGCCCAGAGTCTACCACTTTGCCTCCAGAGCTATCATTGCTCGAGACAAAGTCCTATGCATCATAAAAACTGAAGATTTCTTTGAAGACATCCGTAATTCTTTCACCATTGAGAAATGGCAGACATGGGCCCAAGCAGATCCCAAAAGGTCAATCAAGCAAGGATTACCTTTCCATGACGCTTGTTTGTTCGTGCCCACTACCAAACTTCGCAAGATAGTATTTCATTGGTTGCATGTTATACCTACGGCAGGTCATCCAGGCACTCCTAAAACTCTTGAATTAATCGAACGCTACTTTTGGTGGCCTACCCTGACAAAAGACGTAAAAGCAATGGTAAACAACTGCGAAGTCTGTGCTCACGTTAAAACAAGTCATTCGAAACTGAAAGGGTTGTTGCATCCACTCCCAACTCCAAGTTGTCGTTGGGAGCACATTTCTTTAGACTTTATTACAGGACTACCAGTGGTTCAACAACATTCAGTAATCCTTGTGGTAGTAGATAGTCTCACGAAGTATGGACATTTCATTGCCTGTAAAAAATTGCCCACCACCAGTGAACTGGCAACTATCTTACTGAATAGGGTGTTCCATTATCATGGACTGCCAAAAATGATCCTCTCCGATCGAGGGACGCAATTTGCCTACAATTTCTGGAAGACATGGTGCAAAACACTTCAAGTCACATCCACACTATCTACTAGCCATCATAGTCAAACAGATGGTCAAACTGAGAGACTAAATCAGACTTAGAAGCAATACCAGCGTGCTTACGCTGAGAAAGCACTTCATTCTTGTACATCAATGCTCTGGTTTGCTGAGTTAGCCTACAATACCTCATTTCACACTTCCGCTGGCGTTACACCCTTTTTTGGCTTGTTTGGCTATCATCCTGACACCTTGCCCATCACGATCCCTCAAGAAAGTTCTCTTACTCGCTGTGTCAGAAACCATTCAACATCTTCATCAAACCCAAAAATTGATTCAACAGCATTTAGAAAAGGCCAAACAAAAATACAAAAAGCATTATGACAAGAAACATTGTGAGGGACCGCAGTATGAACCAGGTGATAAAGTGTGGCTTTCTACAAGACATATAGACTTCAAGAAGAAGCACATGTTTAACCCCAAATTCATAGGTCCCTACACTGTCCTACAGCAAATCAATCCTGTGACCTATAAACTGCAATTGCCAAGATCATTAGGGATTCATCCAGTGTTCCACACTTCCCTCTTGAAAAAGGCAGTCCAGAAGGTCTGCCCTCATCCAGCACCAGTTCCAGTACAGGGGGAAGTAGAATACGAAGTCAAGAAGGTGTTGGATTCCAAACTGAGAGGGCGTAACCTATGGTACTTAATCTCATGGAAAGGTTATGGCCCTGAAAGTAACTCATGGGTTTCCGCATCTGATATTCATGCTCCAGTACTTGTGAGGTGCTTTCATCGTCTCAAGACAGACAAACCAGGACCTAGAGTGCGTCTGGGAGAGGGGAGTACTGTCAACATCAGGGCAGTGCACGCTGTACGGGTGACTAGAATGCAAAAACCCAGCACTTTCAAGATAACTTAATTTATGCATTGTGCTGATATGCTGTTATTTAACCTTTTGCATTGCAGAGTTTAATCCTGAAGACTAATGTTCAAGGTGCTTATAAATACTGTTCATTTGCAATGTATTGCTGCAGGCTTTCAGAGTGTATCAGGGTGTGGTCCCTTTCCAGGGCCTTCTAGAAGCTTTCCCTGCAGCATGCCTGAGTGTGGTTTGTGGGCTGGGCCAAGACTCTATATAAGGGAGCCAGCCCAGCTCCACGTGCTTACTATTCAGAGGTCCCGGTGCAGAGCAGCAGCAACTTCCTGAGCTCCTGTTCCGCAAGCCTACTTTGATCTTCCAGGCCTGGCCCTTTCACTTTGTTGGTGATTCTTGATCAGGGCGGTAAGACGGAGGTCGGGCTGGGCCCCCGATCCCATTCTCAAGGCGTTCGAGTTCTTGGGCCTAATTTGCATGATAAAACAGTTTTGCTCTTGTGCGTGTGAATGTGCGTTTGGTGTTTCATGGCATTTACATGCTGACACTCGAATCGGCAAGACGCGCAATTCTTTGCTCGTGTACAACTCTTGATATTCATTGTGCACTACCATTTTATGGCATTTACAAGGTAGCATTCGAATCGGCAAGTCACGCGATTAATTTCTTGTGCTTAATCCGTGTTACTCATTGTTCGCTACCATTTCATGGCATTTACAAGGTAGCATTCGAATGGGCAAGACGCGCAATTCATTTCTTATGCTTAATTCATGTTGATCATGGTGCGCTACCAGTTCATGGCATTCACATGGTGGCATTCAAATCGGCAAGACACGTGATTCATTTCTTGTGCTTAATTCAGGTTATTCATTGTGCGCTACCATTTAATGGCATTCACATGGTGGCCTTCGAATCGGCAAGAAGCGCGATTCATTCCTTGTGTTTCATTCATTAATATTCAGTGTGTGCTACCATTTCATGGCATTTGCAAGGTAGCATTCAAATCGGCAAAACACGCGATTCATTTCTTGTGCTTAATTCATGATGTTCATTGTGTGTTACCATTTCCTGGCATTTACGTGGTGACATTCGAATCGGCAAGACGCGCCATTCGTTTCTTGTGCTGTACTCATGTTATTCATAGTGCGCTACCATTTTGTGGCATTCACATGGTGGTATTCGAATTGGCAAGACGTGCAATTCATTTCTTGTGCTTAACTCATGATGTTCATGGTGTGCTACCATTGCATGGCATTTACTGGGTGGCCTTCGAAGCGGCAAGACGCGCGATTCAGTTCTTGTGCCTAACTCATGTTATTCATTGTGCGCAACCAGTTCATGGCATTTACAAACTCTTGTGGAAATCCGCAATGTGCGCAATTCATGTTCCTGCATTCTAAGAAACTAAAGTGCTAGTATTCTAGATGTTATATTGCATGTGCATAATAAGTCTCTTAAGTACAATTCCTATGGTGTTATAGAATTCATTCAAATTATTTTCTTGTCCTCATGCAAAGGACTACGCTTAAATTTTAAAATGTAGTTCTAGAAGGTTCAGATATTTCTAATCCATGCGTAACATTTAATTGAGAAGTTCATTGAAAAGTTGTATTAATCCTTCTTGATTCCTTCACAGGTACCCAGACATCTTGAGGTCTAGTTATTTAGTCCATGCTTAAGTTATCCACGGTTCCAGTATGACAATGCTTAGAATCATAGTCTAGTAATGATTAATATGATATAATCTTGATATTGTGTGTTTTAACCTGTTGCTTCCTACAGGTCTCCTTCCCAGCTGTTCCCTACCTAATCCCCTTTTCCCCACTTGGACTCTCCTAGACTCTGTGACATTCTAATCAGAGTATTGGAGTTGTCTTGTGGTGGATGTGTTAGGAACGTGCGCAGACCACGAGGATCTGGTGACTCTGACAAGACCGCCATATAACGAGTAAGGCAGTGAACCCAATGCAACACAGACAACTCACTGCCAGCAACCCCACCGCTGACGAGCAGCAACCGATGGCAGAAGCCAACTTCATGCAGGGGGAAGCCAACGTCCCGCCCGCCATATTCCGAGTCATCACACCACCAGGATATCCGGTGAGGGCTGGCTGCCACAAAAAACCTGGCGGAAACAGAAAGTACAAAAGGAGACACCCACTCCAGGCACAGAGGCGCCTCTGCGGCCACCATGGCAGACAAACTGCTAGTCTTCCCAGCGTTGTATCTCGCCATACACCTTCAGGGCCAACGACGAAGATGACAACCGTAAGTACGCCTAGCACAGAGGGGAGGAATGGCAGTGATACAATTCCACACATAACACACATTCCTCGCACAGACAGCTAAGGCCACACACAGGAACACACAATCTACGTCAATGGCAAGTAACTAACGCCAACACAACCATAACCACACAATGACAACTAGACCACAAACACCTCAACGCAGGCACAGACAGGCACGTCGTGCGACACCACACATACACCCACACCATGAACTCTATGTAGCAATCACACACAATCAATAGCTGAGAACACACATGCAAACAATGATACAGATAACACAACACATACAACCAACAATCAAGGAAATCCACACATGCAGCAGCATACACACGGACACACACACCGCATACAATCACACAAGCAAGCAGTCACACACATCACAACATCCCCATGACCCAAACCATCTACCCAGTGCATGCAACATAGACACCATTCATACACAGACCTCACACACCTTTGCACAAAGATGTCACACCACCATGCATACGGAAACCAGGACAAGCATCTCAACTTGACAACCACAGTAATGTGGCAGTTGTATTCAACAACAAAATAATTAAAATAAACTATATATAAAATGTGCCAATGGCAAGTCTAATATCTGCTGGACACATTGTCCATGTATCACGGGCCCAACTTGACTCCTGACAGCAAATAGGCCTCCACATCATAGGGACATCAATGGGACAGGCGGACAACTCAGGGGTGTGAGGGTGGTGGGGGAGGTTTAGATGTGGAAGGGTCACGTTTTGGTTTGGGTTTAGGAGGGGTGACTTTGGCACTGGAAGTGGTTGATATCTTGCTGGGTGGAGGAGCAGGGGAAACACCAGAGGGGGCACCCAAGGAATGGGCGGTGGAAGGGCCTGAGAGGGGCAGGAGGACACAGCGTTTACTGGGAAAACAGGGTGGGAGAGGAGTAGGGAAGAGGTCAAGGGCAGCAAGCAAAACCTTCTAAGGTACACAGGGCAGTCACATGATTGAGGGTTGGGAGTGGAGGTAAAGGGAGTGCTACTCTGACGTGTTGGTGTGTTGTACCTGGATGCTGGTGTGTGCCATGTCTGTATGTGTGTGGTGGCTGAATGTTGGGAGGGTAAGTGTGTGCATGTGCATTCACTGGGAGGAGGGAGCAGAGATGCAGGGAAAGGGAATGGGAGATGTGTGAGTGAATGTTGCGGTGGGGTGGATGTGCTGCAGATGATAGTTGTGGTGAGTGCGGATGTGGTGTGTGGGGTGTGTGTCTGTGAGTCTGCTGTTGTGGTTTTTGAGAGTATGACAGGAATGGTAGTAGGCCTAGTGTGTGATGATGGAGTGCTGGCAGGTGTGAGTGCAGATGTGACTGCAAGGGAGGAGGTGGTGGGGGAAGTGTCTGTTGTTATGTCTGCAGATGTGTGTTGTGTGTGTGCATGCCTGTGGGAATGTTTGTGATGCCTATGACTGTCTTTTCACACCTTGTCTGTTGTAGTGGGTGTGTGCTGGTATGTAGGTGTGTTTTGGATGTGTGTAGGGAGTGGGGCTGTGGATTGGGAACAGGTAGCTGGAGGGGTGATGTAAGATGAAGGGACACTGGCTGCTGGCAATGAGGAGGCCAGAGGCTGAAACGATCTCTGTAGGCCAGACAAGGCACTCTGAATGCCTTCCAGGAATGCATTGGACTGCTGCATCTGGGATGCAAGTCCCTGGATGGTGTTCACGATTGTTATTTGCCCCACAGAGATGGACTTCAGGAGGTCAATAGCCTCCTCATTGAGGGCAGCAGGGCTGACTGGGGCTGAGGCAGAGGTGCCTGCAGCGAAGGAGACACCCACCCTCCTGGGTGAGCAGGCACGGGCAACTGGGTGGGGTGCTACAGGGAAGGCAGGGCTGGTGAGGGGGTGGCAGACAAAGTTGGTGCTGGGTTGGTCACAGATGGCTCAGAGGAGGAATCTGAATCAGATGTGTTGGTAGCACCAGTCTCCCCCGTGGTGCTCCCCTTGCCCTCCGTCCCACTGGTCTCAGCTTCACTGGTGTCTGCCTCCAGGGTCATGTGGGCTGCTGCATCCCTGCTGGCTGGTGCCCTTCCTCCTTCGTCAGATGATGCTAATGCACACATAGACAGAGGTGGAGAGAGAGAAGGAGGGTGGTAGGAAAAGAAAGGGAGGAAATTATGTTAACCTACACATCCACTGCACATACAAACAATACAGATTACAACCCCTACCAGGGAAACAAGAGACCATTTAGCAATCATTTACTATTGCGTCATGCAAGTGATACCCAAACTTACCTACCCCTGCAGTCTAAACACCTGAATGAAGACCACTACATGGCTATCAACTGCATGAATGACTTATCCAATGAACCAGCTCAAGACCATACCCATCCACATGTCATCCATTACAGAATGATACATATCTGAGCACAGAGGGACAGGGAACACTAACTAACTGACAGGAATGTGTGGAGTACATGTGCTACAGAGGTCCATTGATGTAGTAAGTCAAACAATTGCAATGTTCATGTACCATGTCTGTCATTACCTATATACAGTGCCTAAATGACCACCTTATACTACAACAGTACACACAGAGTTGGAGGATTCAGTCAGTGACATCATTGCATACATGAGCGACCCATACCTACAGGTGACCGTGTGTCGCAGTATCACCATTTCTTCTCCTGCATAACTTAACATGGCTAACGTCACACACTCCTACATGATGGGTGTGACAACCAGGACTGTGCATTCCCTAAATCACATCTGACCACGTCAATTCCTAATCCAGTGAGGGTCACAGTACACAACCATGCAGTAGTCACTTGACAGTCAACACAGACACCCTTGTGGTTGCTGTGCTTCCTTCAAGCACCCATCCAAATCTGGGTATGCCACTGCAAGTATGCGGGGCAGTAGGGGGGTCAAGGTCCGATAGGCACCCCTCCCACGTTGGGAGGCCATCCCCAGGTAGGCCTCCGCGGTCTTCCGGGCCCAGCGCCTCAGGTCCTCCCACCCCTTCCTGCAGTGGGTGCTCCACCGGCTATGGAACCCCAGGGTCCGCACTTCCTTGGATATGGCTCTCCATAACCCTTTTTTCTGGTGAGCGCTGATCTGCATGGGAAACATTCAGAAAAGGGGGGACATGACATTAATTACAACAATACAGCAGTAACCTTTGGCGACACACAACAAACAGGGACCATGCACACTGCCAATATTCCACACATATCCCGTGCATGCTAAACACCTGATCAGTCATGACATGTCAGTGTGCACACAAATACATAGTCAAACACCACCAGACATGTTGGCCAAAAGTTGTACTGACCTGTTGCTCTGGAGCACCGTACACTTCCGCCAGTTTCTCCAGTTCCTCCGTAGTGAAGGCTTGGGCCCAATCCCCTGCAGTGCGTGCCATTGTTGCTCCAAGTGACAGGACACAGCAGCAAACGAAGTGGAGGTCTGTCTTGCCCGAAAGCCAGTAGTCGAGTGAGTTGACCCATACAAAATGGTGGTTATGACCGCAGCGGTCATGACCTTCACTGCTGGCGGTGATCGTCATTGGTCCCAGTCTCCCATAGACGTCAATGTGAACCACTGGGGAGTTGCACAGTGTTTCATACCGGCTTCCGCTATGACGACTTCCGCCAGCAGAACGAGGTCACTTCCAGCTGTACAATGCATGCCGAACAGGCGGATGCCATATTAGTCTGTGACATTACTGTCCTGGGTGCACAATGTGTAATTACCTGCATTTCGTCACAAATAGATCCATCAGGTCACACATTGTGGATAATGACACATGTAGTGAGTGGTGACATCACCACATTTGTCACTACAGTTGTCACCATATATGATCAGTATAGTGGAACACATGGAAGGTTTACATGCACATGTCCTGCATACATCCGTTGCCACAGGGATCATGTGCCATTGTCTGGTTAGGAATGGGTATTGGAGTAATGTGTCTTCCCACAACATGACAGCCAACTTGCATTATTTGCACTTCATGACTGTCGTATGTCATACTTGGTGCCCTACATTGTGAGTGGTTCCCAGATTGTTGTTTGTGTCCCCACACAGATATCACCACAATGGAATGATGAGGAATGCACCAGCTTACCGGCCACTCGTAGATCTTGATATCATGGAAGAGCACCACATCATCATGACCTATAGACTGAACCATTTGTGGATCCGGGAATTGGTCGCCCAGTTGAAGCCAGACCTCCTGCTGGGTTTGAGAAATCCCCATGCCATTCCTCCAACATTCCAGGTGTTGTCAGTCCTGCATTTTCTGGGGAGCGGCTCTTTTCAGGTTACAGTGAAACTAGCTGCAGGGTTTTCACAGCCCCAGTTCAGTTAGCTGTTGCAGGATGTGCTGGATGCCCTATACAAGCATGTGGACAGGTACATTAGGTTCCCACAACGTCAAGAATTACCCACTGTAAAAAGCAGCCTTCTACAACATATCAAATGTCCCACATGTAATTGGGGCCATTGATGGGACTCACATTGCCTTGGTACCTCCGAGGACCTATAGAAACAGGAAGAGTACATATTCGCTCAATGTACAAGTGGGGTGTCTTGCAGACGAGTACATAACACAAGTGAACGCAAAATTCCCAGGATCAGTACATGATTTCTACGTCCTGAGGAACAGCAGTGTCCCTGCAATGATGACACAGGTACAGGAAGAAAGGCCCTGGCTCATAGGTACTATCCTCCATGTCAGATGTTTGTACCCCTCATAACACAGTCAGCACTCTGCCTAGCATTGTTACCTATGGTCATGTTGCCTTTTCCACACAGGTGATTTCAGATACCCCAACCTGCCTTGGCTCCTGACATCTTTGGGACATCCAACTACAGGAGGGGAGAATAGGTACAATGAGGCACATGGCCGGATGAGACGGGTGATTGAGCGGACCTTCAGTCTCTTGAAAGCTAGATTTAGTTGCCTTCATGTGTCTGGTGGTGCCCTACAGTACCGACCAGGGAAAGTCTGAAAGATCATTGTTGAATGCTGCATGCTCCATAATTTGCCCCTCAGAAGGCACATCCTACTGATGGAGAAGGGGGATATTGATGCTGGAGCAGTATTTAGGGACGGTGACTATGATGCTGAGGGGGAGGCAGATGAGGATGAGGCACACAACAACAGGGCTGGCCAGATTTGTCACTACTTTCAATGATGTACAGGTATGTGAGAATTGTATGTCATCTGCACATGGAAGATGTCTTGCTGAAGCCAGTCACTAGCCAGTATGTGCATGAATCAAGGTGTGTGTAGGGACTACAGCCTTCCATCTTGGTTTCCAACCTTGAAGGGTAGTAGACCTACCATAAGGGGTAGTGGTAATGCACTGCTGCTAAGTACATATGTGGAATGCTGGTGCCATTGAGGTACAGCCTTAATGTTATACCAAAGGTTTAGGGTCCTCAGTCGACTGTTTAGGGACATTTTAGGGAGAATTAGCAGTCTTATCCTGCTGTGTAGGCATGTCATGCTGCATTGTTAGCTGGTGTGTGGCAAGTACCTGTTCCTGACCACTCAGGGAGGTGTACAATATAGGATGTTACCTATGTTACAACTTTCTTGTCCCACACGTGTGTGACTGCCTATGAAGACCCTTACATATGTGGTATCATAGCTGCTGGGCCTGTCATCCTGTGTATGTGTTCAAATGGTGTGGATGTATGTATTTTTTACATGCCTTACAACTTTGTGCCTGATTCAATTTCATGTTCCCTCTTCAGGGCACATCTCTGTCTGCAAGCTGATTTCTGTATTCTCTGTTGCCATTGTTGACACTGGAAATCATTACAATTTTGATGTGTCCCACTACACCGGTCACTTCAACATTGTTGTGGTGCTGACATGTGTATATATTTGCTGCTTAGAAATAGGATTGCCACTACATACAATGAAGAGACGTGCACCATGACTTGTGTGAATTTGTGTTTGTTGAGTGTATGACATCACAGTCCAGAGGAGTGGGGTATTGGTGTGGGTGCTGATCAGAGTGGGTGGTACAGCTGTTTGTCTCATAGGTCCTGTATCCATTTGCCTGGTATGCTGTGTACTTGGTATTGGACAGCCAACAGGGTCTAACAGTGGCACACAAGGGTGACAGTTCACAAGAAGGATCACTTCCTGGTGGGGGGATTGGTCTTGGCCTGAAGTCCTGAAGTATGTCTGGATGGGAGGCCTCTTTTGCGGGGTCCCTCAGCTGCTCGGGTAGGGGTGCTGGTGGCCTGTGTGTCCTCCTGCTGTGCCTCAATTCCAGTAGCAGGTGCTGATGTTGTTGCCAGTGGGTTTGCCTGACTACTTGATGTGGCCTGCTGTTGGGTTGAGGATGTCTGCAGGATGTTGTTCAATTCATTGAACTCCCCTAATATGGAGACCATGGTGGCATTGAGTGCCTGCAACTGCTGCATGGCCTCTAGTTGGTATTCCCCCTACAGCCTTTGTGTGTCCTGCAAGGTGGTGTGTATCTGGCCCATCTTGTCCTGGGTTTGCTGGCACCAGCCTCATCCCTTGGTCCACGATTGCCCTCCCACTGGCCCTTGCCCCCTGTGCCTGTGGCCCTGGTGCAGTGTGTATCCTCCCACTGACACCAGGACCATCATTGTCTTGGGTTTGCACCGTTGACTCCTGCCCTGTCCTGTGGGGCACATTGTTGTTTGATGTCACCTCATGTAGGAGGCTGGACTGGCTTGTAATGAGTACCAAGGGGTACTTGCACCTTGCACCAGGCCCAGTTATCCCTTATTAGTGTATAGGGTGTCTAGCAGCTTAGGCTGATAGATAATGGTAGCTTAGCAGAGCAGCTTAGGCTGAACTAGGAGACGTGTGAAGCTACTACAGTATCACTCAGTGTCATATGCACAATATCATAAGAAAACACAATACACAGTTATACTAAAAATAAAGGTACTTTATTTTTATGACAATATGCCAAAGTATCTTAGAGTGTACCCTCAGTGAGAGGATAGGAAATATACACAAGATATATATACACAATAGCAAAAATATGCAGTATAGTCTTAGAAAACAGTGCAAACAATGTATAGTTACAATAGGATTCAATGGGGAAACATAGGGATAGGGGCAACACAAACCATATACTCCAAAAGTGGAATGCGAACCACGAATGGACCCCAAACCTATGTGACCTTGTAGAGGGTCGCTGGGACTATTAGAAAATAGTGAGAGTTAGAAAAATAACCCTCCCCAAGACCCTGAAAAGTGAGTGCAAAGTGCACTAAAGTTCCCCTAAAGACAAAGTAGTCGTGTTAGAGGAATAATGCAGGAAAGACACAAACCAGCAATGCAACAACTGTGGATTTCCAATCTAGGGTACCTGTGGAACAAGGGGACCAAGTCCAAAAGTCACAAGCAAGTCGGAGATGGGCAGATGCCCAGGAAATGCCAGCTGCGGGTGCAAAGAAGCTTCGACTGGACAGAAGAAGCTGAGGTTTCTGCAGGAACGAAAAGGGCTAGAGACTTCCCCTTTGGTGGACGGATTTCTCTCGCCGTGGAGAGTTGTGCAGAAGTATTTTCCCGCTGAAAGAACGCCAACAAGCCTTGCTAGCTGCAAATCGTGCGTTTGCCGTTTTTGTACGCTGCTGGGGCCCAGGAGGGACCAGGAGGTCGCAAATTGGACCTGAAGAGAGAGGGGACGTCGAGCAAGACAAAGAGCTCTCACTGAAGCAGGTAGCACCCGGAGAAGTGCCAGAAACAGGCACTACGAGGATGCATGAAACGGTGCTCGCCGAAGTTGCACAAAGGAGTCCCACGTCGCCGGAGACCAACTTAGAAAGTCGTGCAATGCAGGTTAGAGTGCCGTGGACCCAGGCTTGGCTGTGCACGAAGGATTTCCGCCGGAAGTGCACAGGGGCCGAAGCAGCTGCAAAGTCGCGGTTCCCAGCAATGCAGCCCAGCGAGGTGAGGCAAGGACTTACCTCCACCAAACTTGGGCTGAAGAGTCACTGGACTGTGGGGGTCACTTGGACAGAGT
This sequence comes from Pleurodeles waltl, assembly GCF_031143425.1. NCBI lineage: Eukaryota > Metazoa > Chordata > Amphibia > Caudata > Salamandridae > Pleurodeles > Pleurodeles waltl. The sequence continues at coordinate 871,051,525 of NC_090437.1, read as the reverse complement.
CGCTGGATTCGAGGTACCTCGCTCGTCGTGCTGAGAGGAGACCCAAGGGACCGGTAATGCAGCTTTTTGGTGCCTGCGGTTGCAGGGGGAAGATTCCGTCGACCCACGGGAGATTTCTTCAGAGCTTCTGGTGCAGAGAGGAGGCAGGCTACCCCCACAGCATGCACAAGCAGGAAAACAGTCGAGAAGGCGGCAGGATCAGCGTTACAGAGTTGCAGTAGTCGTCTTTGCTACTATGTTGCAGGTTTGCAGGCTTCCAGCGCGGTCAGCGGTCGATTCCTTATCAGAAGGTGAAGAGAGAGATGCAGAGGAACTCGGCTGAGCTCATGCATTCGTTATCTAAAGTTTCCCCAGAGACAGAGACCCTAAATAGCCAGAAAAGAGGGTTTGGCTACTTAGGAGAGAGGATAGGCTACTAACACCTGAAGGAGCCTATCAGCAGGAGTCTCTGACGTCACCTGGTGGCACTGGCCACTCAGAGCAGTCCAGTGTGCCAGCAGCACCTCTGTTTCCAAGATGGCAGAGGTCTGGAGCACACTGGAGGAGCTCTGGACACCTCCCAGGGGAGGTGCAGGTCAGGGGAGTGGTCACTCCCCTTTCCTTTGTCCAGTTTCACGCCAGAGCAGGGGCTAAGGGGTCCCTGAACCGGTGTAGACTGGCTTATGCAGAATTGGGCACATCTGTGCCCAACAAAGCATTTCCAGAGGCTGGGGGAGGCTACTCTTCCCCTGCCTTCACACCATTTTCCAAAGGGAGAGGGTGTCACACCCTCTCTCAGAGGAAGTTCTTTGTTCTGCCATCCTGGGCCAGGCCTGGCTGGACCCCAGGAGGGCAGATGCCTGTCTGAGGGGTTGGCAGCAGCAGCAGCTGCAGTGAAACCCCAGGAAGGGCAGTTTGGCAGTACCAGGGTCTGTGCTACAGACCACTGGGATCATGGGATTGTGCCAACTATGCCAGGATGGCATAGAGGGGGCAATTCCATGATCATAGACATGTTACATAGCCATATTCGGAGTTACCATTGTGAAGCTACATATAGGTAGTGACCTATATGTAGTGCACGCGTGTAATGGTGTCCCCGCACTCACAAAGTTCAGGGAATTGGCTCTGAACAATGTGGGGGCACCTTGGCTAGTGCCAGGGTGCCCTCACACTAAGTAACTTTGCACCTAACCTTTACCAGGTAAAGGTTAGACATATAGGTGACTTATAAGTTACTTAAGTGCAGTGTAAAATGGCTGTGAAATAACGTGGACGTTATTTCACTCAGGCTGCAGTGGCAGGCCTGTGTAAGAATTGTCAGAGCTCCCTATGGGTGGCAAAAGAAATGCTGCAGCCCATAGGGATCTCCTGGAACCCCAATACCCTGGGTACCTCAGTACCATATACTAGGGAATTATAAGGGTGTTCTAGTAAGCCAATGTAAATTGGTAAAAATGGTCACTAGCCTGTCAGTGACAATTTGGAAAGAAATGAGAGAGCATAACCACTGAGGTTCTGGTTAGCAGAGCCTCAGTGAGACAGTTAGTCACTACACAGGTAACACATTCAGGCACACTTATGAGCACTGGGGCCCTGGGTTACCAGGGTCCCAGTGATACATACAACTAAAACAACATATATACAGTGAAAAATGGGGGTAACATGCCAGGCAAGATGGTACTTTCCTACACAACCCCCCCCCAAACGAAGGACAATAAGACTAGCCATGACCTGATGAGTCTTCATTGTCTAAGTGGAAATATCTGGAGAGTCCATCTGCATTGGAGTGGCTACTCCCAGGTCTATGTTCCACTGTATAGTCCATTCCCTGTAGGGATATGGACCACCTCAACAATTTAGGATTTTCACCTTTCATTTTTTTTAGCCAAAGTAGAGGTTTGTGGTCTGTCTGAACAATGAAGTGAGTGCCAAACAGGTATGGCCTCAACTTCTTCAGAGCCCAGACCACAGCAAAGGCCTCCCTCTCAATGGCAGACCAACGCTTTTCTCTAGGGGTCAACCTCCTACTAATAAAAGCAACAGGTTGATCCTGGCCCTCAGAATTAAGTTGTGATAGGACTGCCCCTACTCCTAATTCAGATGCATCAGTTTGGACATAGAATTTTTTAGAGTAACAAGGGCTTTTCAGGACAGGTGCAGAGCACATGGCCTGCTTCAGCTCCTCAAAAGCTTTCTGACAGTTTGCTGTCCATAATACCTTTTTAGGCATTTTCTTGGATGTGAGGTCATTAAGAGGGGCTGCAATGGAGCCATAGTTCTTAATGAACCTCCTTTAGTACCCAGTGAGGCCTAGGAAGGCTCTCACCTGAGTCTGAGTGGTAGGGGGAACCCAATCAATAATTGTTTGGATTTTCCCCTGAAGTGGTGCAATCTGTTCCCCACCAACAAGGTGTCCCAGATAAACCACCTTACCCTGCCCTATCTGGCACTTTGAAGCCTTGATAGTGAGGCCTGCCTTTTGCAGGGCCTCTAAAACTTTCCATAGGTGGACCAGGTGATCATCCCAGCTGGAGCTAAAGACAGCTATATCGTCCAAATATGCTGCACTGAAAGCTTCCAGCCCTTGCAGGACTGTGTTCACCAACCTCTGAAAAGTGGCAGGTGCATTTTTCAAACCAAAAGGCATTACAGTAAACTGGTAATGTCCTCCAATGGTAGAAAATGCAGTCTTAGATTTAGCATCTTCTGATAATTTGATCTGCCAATACCCTGCAGTCAAATCAAAAGTGCTTAGATACTTGTCAGATGCCAGTGTATCTATAAGCTCATCTGCCCTGGGTATAGGGTGAGCATCAGTTTTGGTTACCAAGTTGAGACCTCTATAATCTACACAAAACCGCATTTCTTTCTTTCCATCTTTAGAATTGGGTTTTGGTACCAGTACCACAGGAGAAGCCCATGGACTGTCAGAGTGCTCAACCACTCCTAGTTCCAACATTTTCTGAACTTCTTGCTTTATGCAGTCCCTGACATGGTCAGGCTGCCTATCGATCTTACTTTTGACAGGTAAACTGTCTCCAGTATCTATAGTGTGCTCACACCAAGAAGTGGTGCCTGGCACAGTAGAGAAGAGTTCTGAAAATTGTCCTAGGAGATTTATGCAATGGTCTTTCTGCTCAGCAGTAAGACAATCTGCCAAAACTACACCTTCCACAAGAGCATCTTGTTCTTTGGAAGAGAAGAGATCAGGTAGAGGATCACTGTCTTCTTCCTGTCCCTCATCAGTTGCCATGAGCAGGGTGAGATCAGCCCTGTCATAGTAGGGTTTCAGGCGGTTGACATGGAGCACCCTAAGGGGACTCCTGGCAGTGCCTAAGTCAACCAAGTAGGTGACTTCACCCTTCTTTTCAACAATTGTGTGGGGTCCACTCCATTTATCTTGGAGTGCTCTTGGGGCCACAGGCTCCAAGACCCACACTTTCTGCCCTGGTTGGTACTGAACCAAAACAGCCTTCTGATCATGCCATTGCTTCTGGAGCTCTTGGCTGGCCTGAAGGTTTTTACTGGCCTTTTTCATGTACTCAGCCATCCTTGATCTGAGGCCAACTACATAATCCACAATATCCTGCTTAGGAGCTTTTAAAGGTTGTTCCCAACCCTCCTTTACAAGTGTGAGTGGACCCCTAACAGGGTGTCCAAAAAGAAGTTCAAAGGGGCTGAAGCCCACTCCTTTCTGGGGTACCTCCCTGTAGGCAAAAAGGAGGCATGGTAGAAGGATATCCCATCTCCTGCGGAGTTTTTCAGGGAGACCCATAATCATGCCTTTGAGAGTTTTATTAAATCTCTCCACCAGTCCATTTGTTTGTGGACGATAGGGTGTTGTGAACTTGTACGTTACACCACACTCCTTCCACATGGCCTTTAAGTATGCAGACATGAAATTGCTTCCTCTGTCTGATACTACTTCCTTTGGGAAGCCCACCCTGGAAAATATTCCCAGGAGGGCCTTTGCCACTGCAGGAGCTGTAGTGGTCCTTAAAGGAATAGCTTCAGGATATCTTGTGGCATGGTCCACTACCACCAAGATAAACCTATTGCCTGAAGCAGTAGGAGGGTCAAGGGGGCCAACTATGTCAACCCCTACCCTTTCAAAGGGAACCCCAACCACAGGCAGTGGGATAAGGGGTGCCTTTGGAGTGCCACCTGTCTTGCCACTGGCTTGACAGGTTTCACAGGACTTACAAAATTCCTTTGTGTCCTCAGACATCCTAGGCCAATGAAACAATGGAACCAATCTGTCCCAAGTTTTCATTTGACCCAGGTGCCCAGCTAGGGGAATGTCATGTGCCAGTGTTAGGAGGAACTTTCTGTACTCCTGAGGAATCACTAATCTCCTGGCAGCTCCAGGTTTAGGATCCCTATGCTCAGTGTACAAGAGGTTGTCCTCCCAGTAAACTCTGTGAAAGTCACTGACATCCCCATTAGCCTGTTTGACAGCTTGCTGTCTGAGACCCTCTAATGTGGGACAGGTTTGCTGTGCCACACTCAGCTCCTCCCTGGCAGGCCCCCCTTCACCCAAAAGCTCAGCAGTGTCTGCTTCCAGCTCCTCTGGTGTAGGTTCTGCACAGGGAGGGAATTCTTCTTCCTCAGAAGTAGAATCCACTGTAGAGGGAGGGATAGTAGGAAGTGGTTTGCTTCTACTAGCCCTAGCTTTAGGGAGCACTTGGTCCATTGTTCCAGGATCCAAGCTTCCCTGTCCTTTTTGCTTTTTGGCCTGAGCCCTTGTCAAAGCAAAAATATGCCCTGGGATGCCCAGCATTGCTGCATGGGCCTCCAACTCCACATCTGACCAAGCTGATGTCTCCAAATCATTCCCTAATAGACAGTCTACAGGTAAATCTGAAGCTACCACAACTTTCTTTGGACCAGTTACCCCCCCCAGTTGAGATTTACAATGGCCATGGGGTGGCTTTGTGTTATGTTGTGAGCATCGGTTACTTGGTACTGGTGTCCAAGTATGTGTTGTTCAGGGTGCACCAGTTTCTCAATCACCATTGTGACACTGGCACCTGTGTCCCGGTAGGCCTGGACCTCAACACCATTTATTAGGGTTAGTTGCTTGTACTTCTCCAAGTTATGGGGGCAAGCAACCAAAGTGGCTAAATCAATAGCCCCTTCAGAGACTAAAGTAGCCTCTGTGGTCTCCCTAATCAGACCAACCCCAACTAAATTACCAAAAGTGAGCCCAGCTACTCCCTTGGATTGGCTATTAGTAGGTTTGCTCCCACCACCACTGCTATTAGTAGGGACACTAGGTGTAGCAGTAGGGGTTGTAGTGGTAGGAGCTGTGGTGCCTTTCTTTGGACAACTGGGATCTGTTGTCCAATGGCCTTTTATTTTACATAAATAGCACCATGGTTTCTTTTCCTTGTTCTGATTAAAGGAGGATTTGGACCCACCACCCCCACCAGAGTGTTTTTGTGGGCCTGATGAAGACTCATTTTTAGATTTGTCCCCACCCTTGTCAGAAGACTTACCATCCTTCTTTTTGTTGCCATCTTTGTCACCCCCTGTATGAACTTTTCTGTTCACTCTTGTTCTGACCCATTTGTCTGCCTTCTTTCCCAATTCTTGGGGAGAGGTCAGATCAGAGACCACCAAGTACTGGTGCAACAAATCAGACACACAATTATTAAGAATATGCTCTCTCAGGATCAAGTTATACAGGCTGTCATAATCAGTAACTTTACTGCCATGTAACCACCCCTCCAAGGCCTTCACTGCCTGGTCAATGAAATCAACCCAGTCTTGTGAAGACTTCTTTTTGGTCTCTCTGAACTTTATCCTGTACTGTTCAGTGGTTAAGCCATAACCATCCAGGAGTGCATTATTAAGAACTTGGAAATTATTAGCATCATTTTCTTTCACAGTAAGGAGCCTATCCCTACCTTTTCCACTAAATGATAGCCATAGGATAGCAGCCCACTGCCTTTGAGGGACATCCTGTACAACACAGGCCCTCTCAAGTGCAGCAAACAACTTGTTAATGTCATCCCCCTCCTTATAAGGGGGAACTATCTTGTGCAGATTCCTGGAATCATGCTCTTTTGCAGGATGACTATGGGGAATACTGCTGCTGCCACCATGGGTATCTAAACCCAACTTCTGTCTTTCCTTCTCTAATTCAAAAGACTGTCTATCCAAATCCAGCTGTTGCTTTTTAAGCTTCAGTCTGGTTTGTTCCACCCTCAACTTATTGAGTTCCCTCTCTAACATTCTGTCATCAGGGTTGGTGGGAGGGACATTTCTAGAAACAGAGCTATGATGGGAATGAACAGAAGGAGACCTGTCCCTTACAGAAGCCAACTTAACAGCTTGGTTTACAGAAACATTACTACCAGTATGGTGAGAATAAATGCTTTTGCTATGATGTGAGACAACACTATTTATTTGGTGTGGCTCATCATCATTACCATCTATGCTAGATTGTCTAGTAATGGGCAGGCTAGGAAGTTTCTTTCCTGAATCTTTTCCTGGGGGAGTCCCTGAATCAGATTGGGAACTATTAGGTACTTTTTCAACAGATGGGGCACCTATGGCCTTATCCTGTTCTCTAAGCATGTTAAGTAACAGTTCCAAGGAAGGATTCTTCCCTACACTCAAACCTCTCTCTATACAGAGACTCCTTGCTCTTTTCCAGCTAAGGTTGTCATATGCAAGTTTGGACAGATCAACACTTTGGCCTGTGCCAGACATTTTTTAGAGAGAGTTAAAGTGATAGAAGGAGAGAAAAAAGTTTTCAGAACTTTTTGGAAAGACAGAAAAAAACTTTTTAAACTTTTAAGAACTTTTTGAAAGTTTAGGAGTACTTTTCAGCACTTAGAAAAGAGTGAAAAGAGGAAATGCAAAACTTTTTGGCTATGTGTATATACACTGACCTTGTTTTGTATATTTTTCTCTTATGAAAAGTACAATGACAAGAGTGGTAAGTAGTCTCAAGCACTTATCCCACCACTGCACAACCAATGTAGGAGGCTGGACTGGCTTGTAATGAGTACCAAGGGGTACTTGCACCTTGCACCAGGCCCAGTTATCCCTTATTAGTGTATAGGGTGTCTAGCAGCTTAGGCTGATAGATAATGGTAGCTTAGCAGAGCAGCTTAGGCTGAACTAGGAGACGCGTGAAGCTACTACAGTATCACTCAGTGTCATATGCACAATATCATAAGAAAACACAATACACAGTTATACTAAAAATAAAGGTACTTTATTTTTATGACAATATGCCAAAGTATCTTAGAGTGTACCCTCAGTGAGAGGATAGGAAATATACACAAGATATATATACACAATAGCAAAAATATGCAGTATAGTCTTAGAAAACAGTGCAAACAATGTATAGTTACAATAGGATGCAATGGGGAAACATAGGGATAGGGGCAACACAAACCATATACTCCAAAAGTGGAATGCGAACCACGAATGGACCCCAAACCTATGTGACCTTATAGAGGGTCGCTGGGACTATTAGAAAATAGTGAGAGTTAGAAAAATAACCCTCCCCAAGACCCTGAAAAGTGAGTGCAAAGTGCACTAAAGTTCCCCTAAAGACAAAGTAGTCGTGTTAGAGGAATAATGCAGGAAAGACACAAACCAGCAATGCAACAACTGTGGATTTCCAATCTAGGGTACCTGTGGAACAAGGGGACCAAGTCCAAAAGTCACAAGCAAGTCGGAGATGGGCAGATGCCCAGGAAATGCCAGCTGCGGGTGCAAAGAAGCTTCGACTGGACAGAAGAAGCTGAGGTTTCTGCAGGAACGAAAAGGGCTAGAGACTTCCCCTTTGGTGGACGGATCCCTCTTGCCGTGGAGAGTCGTGCAGAAGTGTTTTCCCGCTGAAAGAACGCCAACAAGCCTTGCTAGCTGCAAATCGTGCGTTTGGCGTTTTTGGACGCTGCTGGGGCCCAGAAGGGACCAGGAGGTCGCAAATGGGACCTGAAGAGAGAGGGGATGTCGAGCAAGACAAAGAGCCCTCACTGAAGCAGGTAGCACCCGGAGAAGTGCCAGAAACAGGCACTACGAGGATGCGTGAAATGGTGCTCGCCGAAGTTGCACAAAGGAGTGCCACGTCGCCGGAGACCAACTTAGAAAGTCGTGCAATGCAGGTTAGAGTGCCGTGGACCCAAGCTTGGCTGTGCACGAAGGATTTCTGCCGGAAGTGCACAGGGGCCGGAGCAGCTGCAAAGTCGCGGTTCCCAGCAATGCAGCCCAGCGAGGTGAGGCAAGGACTTACCTCCACCAAACTTGGGCTGAAGAGTCACTGGACTGTGGGGGTCACTTGGACAGAGTCGCTGGATTCGAGGGACCTCGCTCGTCGTGCTGAGAGGAGACCCAAGGGACCGGTAATGCAGCTTTTTGGTGCCTGCGGTTGCAGGGGGAAGATTCCGTCGACCCACGGGAGATTTCTTCGGAGCTTCTGGTGCAGAGAGGAGGCAGGCTACCCCCACAGCATGCACAAGCAGGAAAACAGTCGAGAAGGCGGCAGGATCAGCGTTACAGAGTTGCAGTAGTCGTCTTTGCTACTATGTTGCAGGTTTGCAGGCTTCCAGCGCGGTCAGCGGTCGATTACTTATCAGAAGGTGAAGAGAGAGATGCAGAGGAACTCGGCTGAGCTCATGCATTCGTTATCTAAAGTTTCCCCAGAGACAGAGACCCTAAATAGCCAGAAAAGAGGGTTTGGCTACTTAGGAGAGAGGATAGGCTACTAACACCTGAAGGAGCCTATCAGCAGGAGTCTCTGACGTCACCTGGTGGCACTGGCCACTCAGAGCAGTCCAGTGTGCCAGCAGCACCTCTGTTTCCAAGATGGCAGAGGTCTGGAGCACACTGGAGGAGCTCTGGACACCTCTCAGGGGAGGTGCAGGTCAGGGGAGTGGTCACTCCCCTTTCCTTTGTCCAGTTTCGCGCCAGAGCAGGGGCTAAGGGGTCCCTGAACCGGTGTAGACTGGCTTATGCAGAATTGGGCACATCTGTGCCCAACAAAGCATTTCCAGAGGCTGGGGGAGGCTACTCTTCCCCTGCCTTCACACCATTTTCCAAAGGGAGAGGGTGTCACACCCTCTCTCAGAGGAAGTTCTTTGTTCTGCCATCCTGGGCCAGGCCTGGCTGGACCCCAGGAGGGCAGATGCCTGTCTGAGGGGTTGGCAGCAGCAGCAGCTGCAGTGAAACCCCAGGAAGGGCAGTTTGGCAGTACCAGGGTCTGTGCTACAGACCACTGGGATCATGGGATTGTGCCAACTATGCCAGGATGGCATAGAGGGGGCAATTCCATGATCATAGACATGTTACATGGCCATATTCGGAGTTACCATTGTGAAGCTACATATAGGTAGTGACCTATATGTAGTGCACGCGTGTAATGGTGTCCCCGCACTCACAAAGTTCAGGGAATTGGCTCTGAACAATGTGGGGGCACCTTGGCTAGTGCCAGGGTGCCCTCACACTAAGTAACTTTGCACCTAACCTTTACCAGGTAAAGGTTAGACATATAGGTGACTTATAAGTTACTTAAGTGCAGTGTAAAATGGCTGTGAAATAACGTGGACGTTATTTCACTCAGGCTGCAGTGGCAGGCCTGTGTAAGAATTGTCAGAGCTCCCTATGGGTGGCAAAAGAAATGCTGCAGCCCATAGGGATCTCCTGGAACCCCAATACCCTGGGTACCTCAGTACCATATACTAGGGAATTATAAGGGTGTTCTAGTAAGCCAATGTAAATTGGTAAAAATGGTCACTAGCCTGTCAGTGACAATTTGGAAAGAAATGAGAGAGCATAACCACTGAGGTTCTGGTTAGCAGAGCCTCAGTGAGACAGTTAGTCACTACACAGGTAACACATTCAGGCACACTTATGAGCACTGGGGCCCTGGGTTACCAGGGTCCCAGTGACACATACAACTAAAACAACATATATACAGTGAAAAATGGGGGTAACATGCCAGGCAAGATGGTACTTTCCTACACCTCAGGACACAGTTATGGGAAGGTGGGCTCTGCTGTACATTGGCTGCCACAGGGGAGATAGTTTCAGTTGTGGGCAGGGTGATGCTGGTGGTGGTGGACTGACCTCTCATGCCTGAAGGGCCAGGTTTGTCGTCCATATCCATACTTCCAGGTAAGTCCTCCCCTATTGGACCTGCTTCCAGGCCTGGGCTTTCTGTCACTGGGCTCCTCTGCTGTGTGGCAGTACTTGGGAGACCTGTGGCATCAGACGTATTGTGTCAGATGATGGTATTGTAGCAGTGACACACATGGTTGTATGCCATTATTGACTGGATTTGCAGGGCAGTAATGGCACTGACAGTTAGCAGTCCACTGCTTGTGTTCAGTGGAATGTTATAATGGGCCTATTTTGGAGGATAGTTCATGTTCGCCTTGCTACTGTGATTGCCATGCACTGATGAGCTTTCCTAATATTTATTGGTGATTGGGAGTTACATGGTTTAAGGTGCAATTGCAGTGATGTGATGTGGATGTAGCAATCATGCAAGGGTAGGAGGTGTTGCATTGTGGTAGATATGGTACTTGCTGCAGTGTGGGGTATCTATGCACTAGGTGAGCCTGTGAGGGAATGGTGTCAGTAGGATGCTGTGGCATGCAAGGGTGGGTATTGGGTCCATGGTGGGTTTGTGCACGTTAGGGTAGTGTGAGGGGGTGAGACGCTGGTCGGGGTACATGCACGTGGACATGTTGGGCGGGGAGTACAGGAGACTTACCAGTGTCCAGCCCAGTAGGTATTCCGGTCAGCCCTTCTGGATGTAGTATGGCCAGGACCTTCTCCTCCCACTGTGATATTCGTGGGGGGTCTGGTGGGGGGCCACCACCTGTCCTCATTATGGCGATTTTGTCCTTGGAAGCCATGGCCCGCACCTTCCCCCTAAGGTCATTTCACCTCTTCCTAATGTCCTCCCTTTTGCTTGGATAGTTCCCCACTGCATTCACTCTGATGACTATCCTCTGCCATAGGTCATTCTTCCAGGCTATGGATGTCTGCTGGACCTGTGCTCCAAACAGTCGAAGCTCTACTCTGAGGATTTCTTCAACCATTACCCTGAGCTGCTCTTCTGTAAATCATGGGTTTTTTGCTGGTGCCATGATGGTTGTGTTTTGGGTGGGGGTGTTTGTTGTGCAGGGACCCTGGGTGTGCTGCTTGTTGATGTGAGTTTGTGTAGCGGTATGTGTGTGTGCTCTGTGGTGTTTGTGTGCAGTGGTGTGTTGTGTGATGCGTGTTCCGTGTGATGGTGCCTGTGGTATCTAGGTGCAGTGCCTCCCTTCAGTATGCTCTTGTCTCACTCTGTCAGAGTTTCTGGTTGCAAAGGGTTCTGGGTATGTGTGGGGGTGTTTTGTAGTGCTGTGGACAGGTGTGTGTATGTGTCTCAAGTGTTGGATAATGGTATTGTCCAATGTGGTGCAGTGTTCTGGTGGTGGTGCCTTTTTCCCCGCGGCGGTTCTGACCACAAATGGGTTTCCATTGTGTTGGGTCCGCGGTGCTGATTTGTGAATCATAATTTGGTGGGCGGGATATTCTCGGTGTGGCGGTGCTGGTGGTACAACCGCCTCTTTCACACTGTCATTTCAGCCGATGGTGTTGTTTTTTTGGGTGTATTTTTGGTAGTGTTGTGTGGGTGACTCATAATACTGCAGTCTTCACTCCCACATCACTGGAGGTCTCTTTGAGGCCGCTTGCTGGGTGGTCTTCAGGAATGACTACCTAATTGCTAGCACCATCTTGGAGAATCATGAAATTCTCTGCAGAAGGGTTTTGGTAGAAGTGGAGGGATGATGTGTCACCTGATGGTTGGACAAAAGTGTCTACCATCCTAAACTTTCCACCCTCACTTAAAAACACCTGCTAAAGGGAAAAACCTTTGAGAACGGTCTCGATCTAAACAGAAAATGCATGTAAAACAAGTGCTGACCAGTGTCAGCTAAGGATTTTGGGAACCCAGTATGACATACTTCAGTGGCCCCTGTCTGAAAAAGCTTTGCATCTTATTACCCATTTTTTGGTGATGATGCCCCACCACCATGATGCCAAACAATACTGAAAAATACCTTAAAAGTTGAGATGGAAAACCAGAAAGATATAACAGAGATAAAGTTCAGTTTGCCCGGGAGACCCTTGGAAGATGGGTGCACTTGGCAAGTGCCCACTTTGCCCATGCCTTAAAATGTCTCTGCTGCTGACTAGGGAATATCCACAGTAGGATATCAAAGACAAACTCCCAAATGTTCTAGAGATTTATTGAAGGTATTTCCTCACAGGGATAACAATTTTCAAGTAGATACAAAAGTTTAATCTGCAAATTCTGTGTACTCCTGCTGATTGTCTGTACTATGGGCAATCCATATGAGTAATTGCATAGTGTAAGTAGGGTTGTGGGCATTTCAATGCGTGGCCACCTTCAAGTTTATGGGCATTCATAAATCTTTTGCAAGAAGATTTCCACACTGAAAATCAAGTTTAATATTATTATCTATGTGGCCCTGTCACGTAGACTGTCATTATTCTAATGAGACTACTGGATTACGAGCGGCAGAATCGCCTGTGGTGTGGGAGACTGAGTCTGACCCACTACAGGTGACACCTGTTGCTCCAATACGGATTTTGCTCCGGCTAACTAGCAGTGCCTCTTCTCCACCCAAGGGCGGGATGACTGGGCAGCCGAGCGCATGACATAATTGATTTCTCAGGGAAACTGTGGTTGCTCAGGTCTCATCCGTTTCTCTCAGTTACGTTAGTCTCACATACACAATGACAATCAGAGACAGTATGTGTTTCAATAACGTTTTAATGAAGCAACTGCATCTTAGATAGCAAAGCATGTGCTGCAATAACCAGGATGCAACAACATGACAAGATTAAAATTGTGACAAGGAGAGTGAAGCATAGAAATAACGCTACCATATAGTCACTAGAGTCACTAGACTAATTCCTACCTAGGCTATACTGGAGCGCAGCGTGTTAAGCTCTAATTTTGCCCTTCACGTTGCCCTGGGAAGACATCATCCCTCATACCTGAGCAAAGGCCTGATGTCTGCATATGCAGTAGTAGCGAAGCATTCAGCAATCAGCATACAGTCATAGTTCTCTGGCTGGAATCTCCCTCTAACGTGTAAGGGACATTGAAGTGTTTTTATAATAAAACGGCTGATGTTCTGAGAAAATGTCCCTACATAAGGATGTGTGTTTTCTATGAATGTCAGAGACAAAACTTTATACCACGTTCATCGGCAACCTATCTTACTGCAGCCTTGGAAGAAGCACAGAGTGAGCAAAAATGTCTTGTTTGAGAACAGAGTGCTGGCCTAGGCAAAAACAGCTAGATAGAGAGAAAATAAAACAAGACCATAAAAGTGGCTACTGTAACAATAAATGAAGCCGAGTAAAATATATCTAGGTTAAAATGCAAAGCTGCAGGCCTAGTATGTTAAAATAGCGTGTATGAAGCTATAACTAAAATGGCTACACAACAGCCCCTTAAGTGAAAATAATTCAATCTTTTGGTTTTGCTCGAATAGCATATGTGGATGACATACAGCTTATTGTGTCTATCTCAAATTATATCAAAGATGCAACTTTTCACTTTAAAAAATGCATGTGGGCAATTGTTCACTGGATGAGTGCAAATTTCCTCAGGATCAACTCAGCAAGGTTCTTTTTTGGGGGAAAAATTCCCCATCTTGGAATCAATCGTGGTGGCCTCAATCACTGTGCACCCCTCCCACACTGGTTACCAGTGTTAAAAATCTGAGTATCATCTTTGCCACTAGCTTCACTTTCAAGGCACAGATAAGCAAACTTACTTCTTCCTGTTTGCTTCAGAAAACAGTGGTCACAGCCCTCATTCTTTCTAGACTGGACTATTGTAACTCTCTTTATTTAGGGATTCAACAACGTTCTCTGAATAAACTTCAATGTCACCAGTATGCAGCAGCGAGGCTTCTAGTGAAGATTCCTAAATTTCATTCAGTATCAGGGACCTAAAAAGAGCTCCATTGGCTGCCAGTAAAATCGAGGATCAGATTTAAGGTCCTTTGTCTAAAATTGAGTAATGCTAAAAAAAACAAATGTTTTTAAAATCAGGAGAACTAATTGGGGGGCAGGAGATTTACTCCTTATACAGTGTGGATCAACCTACCTGAGCAAGTAAGAGATCAATCTAATTTTCTGAGTTTTAGAAAAATGTGTATAACTTAGTTATTTACCCGTCCAACAGGAGAGGTGTAATTTAGGTTTAAATCTGTTCCAGTTCCAGCACTTGATGGTCAGTTTGGCAGTCTCTTAGCGCCAAGGGACCATTGGCATTCACTCACTCTATAAAACTATCATCTTCATCGTCAAGGGTTGGATAGAAGGAGAATACTGCTAATATTGGTGTGAAGGGTTTCTTCAAATGGGAAAACAGCTAGCGTGCAATCACTTATGCATTACATTCACAAATCAGAAACATATGGTTACTACATCTCTAAATTTCAAAATATGTATACATTGGAGTACTTCTGGCAAGTCGCAAAGGTTGGAGCATCACAGGAGTACTCTTGGAATTATTTTCCAAGAAAGTCAAGAAATTTGGCCCAGTAATTCCAACTTTCGAAAAGAAGCGAATGGTTGTGCTTTGATGCACTTCATCGCATCACTTCCTTTGCAAGCTTCACTTGAGCAAAAAAAAAAACTATGGTACTCATTGCCATTAGTTTAGGCAGCAAAAGAGCTCAGTGGAGGATTGCTGCTTGTAAACATAGCTGCTAAGAGAAAGTGGCTTGTTTATGAAAGTCTCATTCAGATGCAGATTAATTACTCATAGAGAACATGTATTTACATAACGAAAGTTAACAGAAGTAAAATGAGGAATTTGCAATCTAATCTGAATTCTTGAAACTGTTAAATGGCTTTTATTTCAAGTTATTTACATTATATACTTAGGGAAGGCTATTTCTCTCCCAATTACCCTATAACAGCAAACACAGATACATTGCAAACCTGATGGAAAATGGAAAGTATGTTTCTTCCAGCAGCTTCTATATGGACTAAATCACAGACGCATTTCCATAATATAAAACTTTAAAATAGCAATACCAGAGACAGATTAAGATCATCATTATGACACTGATGGTAAAAACCTCCTACCGCCACGGTGACGGCCATCAACATACCATCACCACGGCTACCATCTGCCCTCCATATTATGAGCACTGCCTGTCTTCCGCCATAATAAATGCGGACGGTGGTAAGCTGGCACTGCTACCACCAGCACTGCCACGCCAGTATAACGCTGGCAGGCATATTATGTCCAGTAATATGGCCTGGCGGTGTTCTGCTGGTGGGGCGCTGATGGCGGTAGCAGTGCCCCTTCCCGTTCCCTGCCAGAAGACTTCCTCATCCAAGGAAAGTTGGGCTTCCGACAGGGGAGGGTGGTGGGAGGTTGGGGGGTGTTGTCTGTGTCTGAGTGTGTGTATGAATGTGTGAGTGTTTGTGTGTGAATGCATCTGTGTGTGTTGTGTTGCTTGCGTGGTTGTATGCGTGTAAGAATGGTGAAGTGAGTGCGTATTTGCATGTCAGTGTGATCGTTGTAAGAATGTGTGTGAGCATGTCTGGATGTATGCATCTATGAATGTGTGTATGCCAGTGTGTACAATAATGAGTGTATGCCAGTGTGAGTGATTGTGTGTATGCGTGGTGCGTGTCTGCAGGTGTGTGCGTGTATGGTGGTCAGGGTGTGTGTGAGGATTGGAGGGGGTGGGGAGAGCTTGGATGGAGGGGGGCTGGGGAGTGTCAGCAGGAGTGTTGGGGGGTGGGAGAGCCACCTACCAGTGACAGGGAAGGAACTCCCTGTCACCGGTAGGGCCTACCACTATGGATTTCGTGCTGTTGCTAACGCCACGATAACCATGGTGGTAGGCAGGCTCATAATGCCTCGGGCAGTACTATGCCGGCCGCTGGGCTGGAGATAGACATCTCCGGCCCGGCAGCTCATACCGACATGGAGGTATGAGTGAAGAAGTGGCAGACTGGCTGCAGCCAACCTGCCAATCTCATAATGTGGTGGTATGTATGTACCGCCAGACTGTTGGCGGTATTGCCGGTCACATTACCACTCACTGCCGTGGTCATAATGACCCCCTATTTCTGCAAAGCTTAAAATACTGGTAAGCTGAACATACTCAGAGTCCAAAAAGGAGGTGAAGTAAAATCAACCCCACCTCATTTCAGGGCACAATAAGAACGATTTTGATGACAACTTAACATAACAAGAATTGGCAAAGCCAATAGGTTTTGCCTGCAAGATATATGGCTTTGTCAATGTTTTTTAGCCATGTTCGACAGAAGCACGGCTGCTGTGCAGCATGGCTGAATGTTTCATGGAAAGTATCATGATGCAGCCCGTGCTTGCCAGGTCACAGTGTTTTTGTTATTGCTTGCTAGAGGGAGGGAGGGTGGTGCTGGAGGGGACATGGACAATGGAGAGTGTGGGGAAAAAAGTGGATTGCAAGGTGGGAAGCAACACAGAGGGAGGAGGCAACTGGGAAGGCAGATAGAGAAAGCAAGGAGGACAATGGAGAAAGCAGAGAAAAAAAGTATTATGACGAGGCCAGTGGTGTCTATGTCATAGCGCTTTTTTTTATGATTGGTGAATGGGTAAGATGGATAACAGAAGGAGGAAGAGGCAACATGGACAATGGAGGGAGGGAGGAACAACACAGATGGAGGTGGGGAGAGTGGGTGAATGCAGCAACATTGACAACAACAGGAGGAAGGGTGGGGACAAGCAACAAGGCCAATGGAAGGAGAGAGAGAAGGTCGGGACAAGCAACACAGACAACGGAATGAGGTTTGAGGGCTAGCAACACAGGCAAGGAAAGAGGGAGGACAGGTGGGGCAAGCAACAGAGATAACGAAGGAGGGAGGGCTGGTGGAGACAAGCAACACAGACAATGGAAAGAGAGAGGGCAGGTGGGGCAAGCAACAAAGACAACAGTAGGAGGGAGGGAAGGTCAGAGTGAGAAACAGGGACAACGGAAGAGTGCTTAACCACAAAAAAAAAGTAGCGCCTAAAAAAAATGAGCAATAGAAGAGCCCAATAAATTGGTCCCTGCTCCAAAGGGAGGGACAAACACACAAAGAGGAATGAAGGCTACTGCAGCTGACAAAGAAAAAGCAAGTAAATAGGAGTGACAGGGAAGCCAACCAATGATAAGCAATGGGTGGATTTAAGTCCACTGTTAGAAAACAATACATCTCGCTAGAGAGGCTACGGCCCTCATTACAACATTGGCGGTAAATGCGCCTACTGCCGTACTGACGGCTGCCAACATACCGTGACCACGGCGGTATACCGCTAGGGGTATTATGACCCACACAGAGAAATCTGCACTATACAAACACCCACACAAGTCCGCCAGCCCAAAGGTCAGTGATAAACTGGCGGTACCAAAACCCACACCGTTATGCCAAAAGAAATACGTCCACACTATCTGGACCCACGAATCACCGCAGCAGTCTTTCAACCCCTGTAAATCATTGGCGGTACAGACCGCCGCCCTCAAAATACAGACACACTAACAAAACTACACCACATTGGACAATTCAAAATGCACACACCTGACACACATACACACACCACACCCACACACTTGGACCACTATAAACCACACCACCCAAATTACCCACAGCCCTTTCAATGAAAAAAAAAGATTGCTAACAGAGAGAGAGAGACAAGCCAGGAGCACCCACTCAATCTGAGCCACAAAATACCATTACCCATCCAACATCCACGCACCTCCCAGCACACACCACAACACATCACCCTACACATCCTCACACACACCACTCACACCACATCCATGGCACGCCAAAGACGCCCCAGGTTTTCAGAGGAGGAACTAAGGGTCATGGTGGAGGAAATCATCCAGGTAGAGCCACAGCTATTCGGATCACAGGTGCAGCAGACATCCATTGCAAGGAAGATGGAGCTATGGCGGAGGATTCTGGACAGGGTCAACGCCATGGTACAGCACCCCAGAACAAGGGATGACATCAGGAAGAAGTGGAACAACCTACGGGGGAAGGTGCATTCCGTGGTTGCAAGACACCAGGTAGCCGAGGAGTGGTGGTGGACCCCCACCTCCTTCCCCTAAACTAACAACATGGGAGGAGCAAGTCTTGGCGATCATGCATCCTGAGGGCCTCGCAGGAGTAGCAGGTGGACTGGACTCTGGTAAGTCAAATCTTTACTATTATATCCCCCACCCTACCTGCATGCTATCACAAACTCCTACCTCTACAATCACACCCATCACTCCACCACCTCACATATACCCCACTATCACAACCCACCCATCCCAAAACCAAGCCCTGCATGCCACACCAATGCATGGACACCCATCACAGACCTGCATGGACACCCATCACTAAAGCATGCACATGAGAGAGAATCACCTAGCCCACAAATTCACCACTCACACAAGGCAAAGCTGACAGGACAATCACAACCATACAATGGAAACACACCCATGCACAAGATGGCACACGCAGATACAATAACACTGCATTTACATCCCCACAGGACCCCCACTCAACGTCACCGGAGAGGAGGTGCCACCAACATCCAGACCCCCACAGAAGAGGCCCACAGTGGTGACTGCAGCTCTGCACGCCTGGATCATGATGACCAACCTGGCCCATCAGGATCCTTTGGACAGTCAGTTACCCTGCCACAGTCCCATACGACCACAGAGCCTCCCCCTCAGGAAACACCAGCACAGCACCCACCCAGCGGGCCCATACCACTGTCCCCAGGACACATCAATCAGCAGTGTGTCCACCACTATAGGGACCCCAGGCAACCCCACAAACCCAAGACAATCAGGGACCTGGGGTCAGTGGCAGTGGGCACACGGTTCAGGGGACACAGGCACATGACAACAGATAAGCTGGGAGGACTGCTGTGTGACAGGGGGAGGACAGGCCCAGGGAACCTACTCTCCACGAGGCACTTGCAGGGATCCTGGGAGCATACCACTATTCCCAGGAGACCTGGGGCCAGATACTGGCCAAGTTGCAGGAAACCCAGCGGCTGACTGAGGGACAGTACCTGGCGATCAGGGAGGACCTCAAACCCATCCACACCATCCTGGTCACCATTGCATGGGTGCTAGCTGACATGGCCAACACCATGAGGGAGGCAGTGGCACACCAACGGGCCCCTGACACTAGCCACACTGAAGAACAGCCCTCCACCTCTGCAGGCGCTAGTGGACAGGAGGCCCCGCCACTGGAACAACAGGCCACTAGCACCCCACCCCCTGCAGAAGAACCACCCCGCAAACGGTTCCTGTGATCCAGGCATAAGCCAGAGAACATTGCCAAGACACCCACCAGGAAATAAGACTCTCCTGATTGTCACCCTTCTGTCCCACTCTGTTACCCTGTCCACCTTGAACTGCCATTGCTCCCCTTCCTATGCCCCATTGGACAATGCACCTGTGATACAAAGAGAGTGGACTCTAACTGCCATTTCTCCACCACCACCCCAGCCCATTGCACATCCCCCTCAACCTCTTAGCACTTAAATAAACACCCTTGGAACAAATACAAGTGTGGAGTCTGTCAATTGATTGAAATATGTATTAGTTCGACAATCTGTAAACATTGCAATTTATATGTACAGTTATTTATACATTGGTATGACCTGTAGTGGGCAGCAGTAAACACACCGGAAGCCAGAGTGGGGCACAGAGATCTGAAAATAGAGATACCAAGGGTACAGTAAGTGGCCATAGACATAGGGAAATCATGCTGCCATGTCCAATGTGCAACAGAAAACTGCAATGTAAAGTGAAGTTACAGTGTCTTACCTGTGTGTCACTGGAAGTACTGCTGTATGAGAGAACTTCTGTTGTCCACATCTTCATCCTCTGCCTCCTCTTCCTCACTGTCCACAGGCTCCACCGCTGCCACAAGACCATCTCCAGGCTCATCCTCCGGCAGAAAAGGTACCTGGCGTCTCAAGGCCAGGTTGTGCAACATGCACCATGCAACGATGATCTGGCACACCTTCTTGGGTGAGCAGTACAGAGATCCACCTGTCAGATGGAGGCACTGGAACCTGGCCTTCAGGAGGCCAAAGGTGCGCTCAATGATCCTCCTTGTTCTCCCATGCGCCTCATTGTAATGTTCCCCTACCCTTGTCCTGGCATTCCTCACTGGGTCAGTAGTCATGAGAGGTTGGGGTAACCAGAGTCACCTGCACATATCGAGGGACAACTGTTAGACACACACTAACCCTTAGGAACAACCCCATACCCATACACCAACATTTACTGGGTGGGGACCTTGGGCTCACATATTAGCCACACCCGGTGCCTCTGGAGTTGAGCCATCACGTATGGGATGCTGCTATTCCTCAAGATAAAGGCGTCATGCACAGAACCAGGATACTTGGCATTCACATGGGAGATGTACTGGTCTGCCAAACACACCATCTGCACATTCAGAGAGTGATAGCTTTTTCTATTCCTGAACACTTGTTCATTTCTCCGTGGTGGGGGGGGACAAATGCTACATGTGTACCATCAATGGCACCAATGATGTTGGGGATATGTCCCAGGACATAGAAATCAGCTTTCACTGTGGCCAAATCCTCCATCTGGGGGAATACGATGTAGCTGCGCATGTGTTTCAGTAGGGCAGACAACACTCTGGTCAACACGTTGGAGAACATTGGCTGAGACATCCCTGATGCCATGGCTACTGTTGTTTGGAAGAAACCCCTTGCCAGGAAATGGACCTGCACTAGAGATAGCTGAAATCAGGTCTGGCTCCAATTGGGCACACAGTTCTTGGATTGTGGCCCAATCAGGTCTGTAGGTAAGGATTATGTGCCTGTCCTCCATAGTCGCCAGGTCCACAAGGGGTCTGTACACGGGGGGATGTCTCCATCTCCTATTCAACTTCAGCTGTGGAACTCTAGGGTGGAAAACGGTGAGCAGAGGGTCATATTCACACATATGTTGTGATAAAAATGCATGTTTTCCTTTACAGAAACAGTATGTGAATTTGAAAATCAGTTGATGTGCCAATGTCTGCTGTGACGCAGTTAGGTGCCATGGACTGTGCCCCCCTGAAATGGCAGATACCTGATCTCTGAGGAGAGACAAGTGGAAATGAGGTAATTCCGCTGGCGTTGTGCGCTGTTGCGGTCAGCAGTCGACGATCGCTGCGCAACTTCGCATTGGTTATCATTGAGCCCTATGAGTTCCAGGAGCCATTTTCTAACTGTTCAATCACTTGCTACCTGACCTTCAACAGGAGAGGATCTATACTGCAAGTGCTGTTGTGACCTGTGTCTGGAAGCGACAATGGATCGAGTGTCCCCGTCTTCACTTCGGAGGAGTTGGAGAGACTGGTGGATGGGGTCCTACCCCGGTATACTTCACTCTATGGTCCTTCAGACAAACAGGTGAGTACACTGTGAGCATGATGAGTGGGCCATGAATGTATGGAGTGCTGTGGGTGTATGCCTTGTGTGGGGGGGGGTTGAGGGGTCCTGGGTAGAGTGCTGCATGTCTGGTGGTCAATGTCCATGTGTAAGGGGATGGGAGGGATATTGTGGGACTTGAGTGTAACAGGCCAGACGGTATTACTAATCCCTTTTTTCTATGCATATTTCCCTGCAGGTCAGCACCCATCAGAAAAAGGGTATTTGGCATGCCATCGCCAAGGAGGTGCGGACCCTGGGGGTCTTTGACAGGCAGAGCACCCACTGCCACAAACAGTGGGAGGACCTGTGCTGCTGGGCAAGGAAGACGGCGGAGGCTCAGCTGGGGCTGGTCTCCCAACGAGGAATGGGTGCCCCTTGTACCCTGATCCCCCCTGATGTTCCGCATCCTGGCGGTGGCCTATCCAGAATTGGATGAGCGCTTGAAGGCATCACAGCAGCCACAAGGGGGTGAGTACAGAATCAGAATCATGACTTTGCGCGTGTTAAGGTTTTACAAGTGTAGGGGATGTGGGCTGTGGGTGCCCCTAGGCCAGGGCAAATTGGCAGGGTAGGTCCCTTGTTGGGCAGGCTCTGAAGCACTCCAACCCCAATAGTGTTAGTGGGCATCTACTACTGGGCAGGGTCCTGTGGGTTTCAAGTGTGCAGCTCATGGCGTTAGGCATTGTACCCCATGGGCTGGTGACTAGCTGTGTAACTGGTAGTGCATGGCCTAGTGCATAGGGCAGCTCCCTGTGTGTTGTGTACGCGAACGGTAGTGGTGTTGCTGGCATTGACCAAGTGTATCCTCTGTCTCTCCCCCCTTTTTGTTTTGTCACCCTGTCCTTGTGTGCATTAGCATCACCTGGCAGAGGAGCAGAGGCACCGGCGAAAAAAGGAGATGCATCCCACATGGGCCTGTAGGCCGAATCCACCGACGGTGATGGCACCAGTGGGACAGAGGGCAAGGGGAGCACCATGACGGAGACAGGAGTGGACACTACAGACAGCGACTCCTCCTCCAATGGAAGCTCCCTGGCGGTGGCAGACACCTCTGTGCCCACTCCAACAACAGGTACAGCCGCCACCTCCCCTACCAGCACCGCCCCCCCAGCAGCCCCTCAGCGTGTTTCCGTGCCCGCTCATCTAGGAGGGTGGGCATCTCCTTCACCCCAGGCCCCTCAGGCCCTGCCCCAGTCAGCCCTGCTGCCCTCAGTGAGGAGCCTATTGACCTCCTGAGATCCCTCACTGTTGGACAGTCAACCATTCTGAATGCCATCCAGGGTGTCGAGAGGCATTTGCAACATACAAATGCATACCTGGAGGGCATTCACTCTGGTGTGGGGGCCCAACAGAAAGCATTTCATGCTCTGGCCTCCGCACTGATGGCAGCCATTGTCCCTGTCTCCAGTCTCCCCCCTCCCCCCTCCAACTTCCTCTACCCAGTCCCAATCCCCTCAACCCCAACCTATCCCAAGCACACAATCAGACCAGCATTCACCCAAATCAACACACAGAAGTGGCTCAAGCAAACACAAGCACCACACATCATCCCACAGGCACTCACACAAACACCATTCAGAATCAGACACTCCAACATCCACTGCCTCCAATGTTTCCCCCTCCTCCTCCTCGTCCACATTCCTCCCAGTAGTGTCTCCACTCACACCTGCATGCACTACATCCTCCTCCACTACCTCCATCACCAGCACGCCTATCACTACACGCCCCTCACTGGCCGTCACCACCCCCACATCCATGCACACGTCCCCTGTGTCCTCTCCCACTGTGTCTGTGACCCCTCCTCCCAAAGTACACAAACACACACACACACCCAACAGCCATCCACCTCACAGCAGCATCCAGCTCATGCACCTGCACCCAAACACAGCAGACTGACACATCCTACAACCACTCCCTCTTCCTCCACTCCCAAACCTTCACCCTCTTCCCACCCCAGTGTCCCTAAGAAGCTTTTCCTCTCCACCCTACCCTTGACCTATTTCCTACCTCTCCCCCCCACATCCTTTACCTCGGGCTAGGGTGGCCAGAACCCAGCCCAGCACCTCAGCCACCAAGTCCACGTCCGCTGTGGTTTCAGGAGCTCTGAGAGGCTCTAAGGAGGCACCCGTCAGCCCAGCCAGTGTGCCACCAACACCTGCCAAGGACAAGAAGGTTCCGCCACCAGGAAAGGGCAAAAAGGGGAGAACATCCAGCAAGGAGAAGGAGGCACAACCAGCCAGCAAGGCCAAGGCAAAGACTCCAGCTGGCAGAAACAAGGAGGCTCCACCATCTGCCAGGGGCAGGAAGGGGCCCAAACACCAGCCAGGGCACTCCAGCCGTCCGAGGCTGCAGGGGAGGGGCTGGAGCCTCCCCTCTCCACTGGCAGCACCGCCAACTGTACCGTGGCCACCACCGCCTGCTGCACTGCGGCCACCACTGCCAGCTGCACCACGGCCACCACTGCAAGCTGCACCGCAGCCAGCACCGCCACCTGCACCGTCACAAGCACCGCCACAAGCAGCACCGTCCGAGGCTGCAGGGGAAGAGCTGGAGCCTCCCCCCACCACTGACAGCACAGCCACCTGAACCGGCACTGCAACCACTGTACAGCCGTCCCCATCAGCAGACGGACTGTAATCATGCATCCATGGTGTGTCATGCATCCTGCCCACAGAAAATTGTGTGGATCTGACACCCAGGTGAGTGACTGTGACCTTGCACACCCCATGTGCTGCATCACTGGGCACCAAGCCCCCTCCAGAACCAGTGGAAGAAGGCATCCACTCACCCTATCCTTGGCAGGATGAAGCACACTGGGCACCAAGCCTCCTCCAGAACCAGTGGAAAACCAGCACCCACTAGAGAGACTGTGGCCTTGCACTCCCCAGGAGCAAGCAGTGGGCAAACCACCCACTTGAGAGACTGTGGCTTTGCACTCCCTAGGACCAAGCAGTGGGCAAACCACCCACTTGAGAGACTGTGGCCTTGACCTGAGGCCCCTGCAGTGTTCTCTCCGTATTGAGGCAGGCGTCAAGTGTGGGCTTGGCCTATGTGTTTTGGCCCAGTGGGCCACGGACATTTTGAGTGTACATTGTCCTGCCTTTTGTACATATTATATATTTTGTAAATACTGTTTTTTGAATTATTTACGTATTTCTGACTATTTCTAATATAATACTCATTTGACTCCATTGCTTTTGTCCTTGCGTTATTCCAGAGGGTTATGGGGTATCTCTGTAATGTTGTTGCGTGTGTTTGTGTGTA
This sequence comes from Pleurodeles waltl, assembly GCF_031143425.1. Classification (NCBI taxonomy): domain Eukaryota; kingdom Metazoa; phylum Chordata; class Amphibia; order Caudata; family Salamandridae; genus Pleurodeles; species Pleurodeles waltl. The sequence goes on along the minus strand of NC_090437.1, from coordinate 871,026,777 downwards.
TGGTGTTGGGGGTGAGGGTGGGGGTGGGGGTGTTGCGTGTGTGTGTCACTCTCTTTTTCCTGCCCCCTCCCCTATGTGCTAGGTGCAGTACTCACCGTGGTCGTCGCCGCCGCCGTTGGTACTCCTGGTATATGAGCAGAAACACCAGCATGGGAAAGACCTGCAGCTCAGGCTCCATGCCATCCTTGTTCTTCCTTTAGTGTTGAGAGATGAGTGGTTTCCCTTCAAAGTACTGTTTCTGCCGTGCTTTTGATGGCGTTGGTACTGCCCCGGAAAAGCTGGCGCATGGGCGGGTTGTAATGGGGTGGGCGGTACATTGTCTTCCGCCTGGCTGTTGGCGGTCAGCGCCGCGGTGTTTGCTGCTACTGCCATGGCGGTCGGAGTGTTAAAGTGCCTGTCTGTGTTGGTGGTTTCCTCCGTGGTCATGATTCCATTTTTGTTACCGCCGGCCTGTTGGCGGTATTACCGCCGCTTTATCACCAACTGCCAGGGTTGTAATAAGGGCCTACATGTGCTGTCTTCGGCAAGATCTAAAAAGAGATTGTTTGATCCGTCATGAATATGGAATTTTAATTTCTGGATATAAAAGTGGGACTTCTGCACGTCAAAAGACATCATCCAATGTACAGGACACCAATGAAGTTTCATGTTCCCAAATCCCTGCCAAATGGTGTATGCTGAATTATCACTACAAATGAGCTCTTCTCATCACATATTCACAAACTGTTACAACATTTAAAATGTTGGCATCTTATATCAGAAATAATTATTTTTGGGATCAGCACCAACATAGTACTGCAACCTTCCATTGGCACTGCATAATTAATTCAAACAAACAAATTCTCAAAACACACATATCAAGTACCTAAATCACTGTTAGGAAAATAATGGTTCAATGCAAGTAGAAGAGCAAACGCATGCCAACGACTGAGTATACAGTGAATGGTATTGTGAAAGCTCAAAATAAAATGCCACTGCATGAGAAAGCAGGTTTTCCTTTACAATAGTCAGACTTATTTGGAAGCTTAAAATCTTCCTCATTTGCACTTTCCTCATAATTTATGCCAAGCAACTGTAAAGGGAATGGATCACTATTATCTGTGATTGATGCAATGTCATCTACTAGTTTGATGCTGGTGTCTCTGCATTTCAATAAAGTGAGTCGTGAAACTCAGGTTGAGAAGGTTGAGTTCATCTTTTGAGGTCACTTTGCCCTTCAAGCTAGTTAGTGTCTGCCTTCTCTATCTTTTTCCGTATGAAATGTGTGTCTTAAGGAAATCAAATGAAGGATTCACCACAATCAAATATAGGGGGTGATTCTGACCCCGGCGGTTCACTACCGCCGGGGCCAGGGTCGGCGGGAGCACCGCCAACAGGCTGGCGGTGCCCCGCAGGGCATTCTGACCGCAGCGGTTTGGCCGCGGGCAGAAAGGGAAAACCGGCGGTCTCCCGACGGTTTTCCGCTGCCCTGGGAATCCCCCATGGTGGCGCAGCTTGCTGCGCCGCCATGGGGGATTCTGACAACCCATGCCGCCATCCTGTTCCTGGCGGTTCTCCCGCCAGGAACAGGATGGCGGTATGGGTTGTCGTGGGGCCCCTGGGGGCCCCTGCAGTGCCCATGCCAATGGCATGGGCACTGCAGGGGCCCCCGTAAGAGGGCCCCACATTGTATTTCAGTGTCTGCATTGCAGACACTGAAATACGCGACTGGTGCCACTGCACCCGTCGCACCTTCCCACTCCGCCGGCTCAATTCTGAGCCGGGGTCCTCGTGGGAAGGCTCTTTTGCACTGGGCTGGCGGGCGGCCATTTGGCGGCCGCCCGCCAGCCCAGTGCAAAAGCCAGAATCACCGCAGCGGTCTTATGACCGCGGAGCGGTGTTCTGGAGGGGGGTACTCTGGCGGGCGGCCTCCTCCGCCCGTCAGGTTCAGAATGACCCCCCTAATGTGTGTGCAAATCTTCAAATAATCACACGTAACTAGATAAAACAATAAAGATTGATTCTTCTACCCTACAGGTTTTGTGAACTGACCGTAACTATGTTCATTTACGTACTTCAATGAATGTCTTTTAATTGAACTGACTTGTGGTCATTTAGTTTGTGACACAAGCAATTGGTTTTCCGCTTATCTCCTTTTCAGGTTGAGTGCCCAAGCACTCTGACGTGTTGCAATCTATCGGTGGGCTTTTAACCATGCCCACCACACGCCCATCACTATCACTGGTTCCTGGGCTTGCCTTTCAAAAATCCTTTGTTATCATTCGTAAATGATTTACGTTTGTCCCTTCTTGGGGCAGTTTTGTTACCACCTTGGCCATCTACCCTGTTACATGGATAATTGCACTTTTGCCGATAGGTGTGGCTGCGAGCAAACTTTTTTCCTTTTTTGTCTCTCCTTCATCCTCATGGTGGCCGTGATGTGAATCGGCTCGGTTATGTCCACCGTTTTACTTTTCATTTTCAATTTATGTGACAAGAAAAGTCCAGTTAAGAATTTAAAACACTAGTAGCTCTAACTCGAGGAAACGCGAGACTCATTGCATTGCAAATGTGTGTTTTCGGGGTAGATGCATTCTCATTCGCCATCAGCAGCATGCCACCGTACAAGAAACTGTGCCTAGGATTCCAGTTAAAACTGCAAAGGGAAAAGTGCAGCGTAGAAACCGGAAAGCAGAACACTAACAGCAACATTTAATAGCTACGTGTTTGATCCCAATAGAAACCCAGCTGCGAACAGGAGAAGGCAACGTGCAGGCAAAGGGAAGCTCATTGATAAAAAATTAAATGCGTTTTAAAAACATTACCCACCTGCACTGCCACTCCTGCTTGTATCAGGCTGTTATTATTATGTCAGTCGCCAAGGCAGTTCAATAACCTGCATAAAAATGGGGGTATCAAAAATTAGCAACTCTGGCCCGACTAAGATATGAAGCAAACGCTAGATCAGCAGATTGTGCGTCGAGTCGCTCTGTTGGCAAAACAGATAGAAACTGGCCTCTTAAGGCACTGCCTAGTGCTAGTGCTTGCCACTCGTCTGTGTGAAATATTCCTTTTTTTAGCCAACACTTCCAAAAACTGAACGAATGTAATCACAACCAATTTCTAATCAGCTAAGAACAGGTGACCTGGATGGCCCTTGTCTGGGAAGACCGTTGTTAAGGCTGCACTCTGAAATGCACACACTGTATTCAATGATATGAGAGGTGTCATCAGGTATTTACAGGGCAAGTAGCCCAGTTCCAAATTAACTCTGTTGGGGAAATGCTGTGATGAGCAAGCACCTTTTTGCATCCAGTTTTGCATGTGTTATTGACTGTTAGAAATGGGGTCTTTGGTTGGCAGTCAGGTTACCCCTTGTCTAAGCAAGGACCCTCACTCCAACCAGGGTGAATGAGAATCACCCTCAGCTAACCCCTGCTCACCCCCTGGGTAGCTTGGCAGGAGCAGGTAGGCTTAACTTCAGAGTGCTAGGTGTAAAGTATTTGTACCAACACACACAGTAACTCAATGAAAACACTACAAAATGACAGAACACAGGTTTAGAAAAACAGGAAATATTTATCTAAACAAAACAAGACCAAAATGACAAAAATCCACAATACACAAGCCAAGTTATCAATAAAAATGCAAGACGAGTCTTCATGTAATTTCAAATACAATGCTAACGCTGTTAGCGTGAAAATTTACCTGGGCGCATCAAAAATAATCCTGCACGGGCGAGTGTGCGTCAAAAAGGGCTTGTGATGCGTCTATATCACTCACGAGCTAGACCGTGCGTCAGTTCTCCTCCAGTCGAGTAAGCGTGCTTCGTTTCTTCTCTCCGCAGGAGAGCAATGCATAGATTCGAACCACACTCTCGGGTCCGGGCAGGCCTTGCATCGTTTTTACACTTCCAGCGATATCTGCATTACAAATCCTGCCGCACGATGATCTGAAAACTATGCAGCGCGGGTTGTGATCTCACCAGCCTCTGTCAGCGATGCTGCGCGTCGTTTCTTCAGCCACGTGCGTCAATCTCCCAGCCGCACAACAGGCGAGCGTTGATCTCAGCCACAAAGCTGGCGGTGCGCCGATTTTTCAGTCGCGGATCAGAGTTGCGTCAATCTTTTCCCTGCACAGCAGTCTATGCGTGGATTTCCCACTCTTGTCCTGCCAGCTTCTCCTTTCAGGGCCCTAGGAACTGGATGGGCACCACTTGGCAGAGTAGGAGTCTCAGCAGAGGCTCCAGGTGCTGGCAGAGAGAAGTCTTTGCTGTCCCTGAGACTTCAAATAACAGGTGGCAAGCTCTAAATCAAGCCCTTGGAGAGTTCTTCACAAAATGGAAGGCACACAAAGTCCAGTCTTTGTCCTCTAGCACAGACAGAAGCAGCAACTGCAGGAAAGCTCCACAAAGCACAGTCACAGGCAGGGCAGCTCTTCTTCCTCAGCTCCTCAGCTCTTCTCCAGGCAGAGGTTCCTCATGGTTTCCAGAAGTGTTCTAAAGTCTATGGTTTTGGGTGCCCTTCTTATACCCATTTGAGGTAGGCTTACTTCAAACCAAAGTCTCGCTTGTTTGTGAAATCCTGCCTTGCCCAGGCAAGGCCTCAGATACACACCAGGGGGTTGGAGACTGCATTGTGTGTCAGCAGGCACAGCCCTTTCAGGTGTGAGTGACCACTCCTCCCACCTAGCACAGATGGCTCATCAGGAAATGCAGACTAAACCTCAGCTCCCTTTGTGTCACTGTCTAGTGAGAGGTGCAACCAGCCCAACTGTCAAACTGACGCAGACAGGGAATCCACAGGAAGAGTCATAGAAATAGGTTAAGCAAGAAAATGCCCACTTTCTAAAAGTGGCATTTTCAAACACAAAATCTTAAAAACAAATGTATTAAAAGATGTATTTTTAAATTGTGAGCTCAGAGACCCCAAACTCCACATGTCTATCCACTCCCAAAGGGAATCTACACTTTAATCATATTTAAAGGTATCCCCCATGTTAACCTACGAGAGGGACATGCCTTGCAACAGTGAAAAAACACTCAGGACATATAAAACACATTACTATATGTCCTGCCTTAACCATACACTGCGCCCTGACCTTGGGGCTACCTAGGGCCTACCTTAGGGGTGTCTTACATGTAAGAAAAGGGAACGTTTAGGCCTGGGAAGTGGGTACACTTGCCAAGTCGAATTTACAGTTTAAAACTGCACACACAGACACTGCAGTGGCAGGTCTGAGACATGATTACAGAACTACTTATGTGGGTGGCACAACCAGTGCTGCAGGCCCAATAGTAGCATTTGATTTACAGGCCCTGGGCACCTCTAGTGCACTTTACTAGGGACCTACTAGTAAATCAAATATGTCAATCATGGATAAACACATTACATACACATTTTGTATAGGAGCACTTGCACTTTAGCACAGGTTAGCAGTGGTAAAGTGCCCAGAGTAACGAAAACAGCAAAAACAGAGGCCAGCACACATCAACAACCTGGGAAACAGAGGCAAAAAGTTAGGGGAAACCACGCCAAGGATGAAAAGTCTAACACTGACACATTGCGCTCTTTGCATTTCGTGTTACCATCAGTGAAATGCTAATGATATCTGCAAGTGCAAAACGTGTAGCAGTGTGAAAACGGAAGCAAATACCCTTGGTGCCAGTTTTTAAATTATCACAACGGTCTTGAAGACTTACCAAATAGAGAATCGGGCATAACTGAAGAGGGCATGGTACATAAAAAACTGTATCTGAAAAACAACGTAAACTCAATTTGTTTCAAGTGTTTTAATACATTTCAATTCTTTTAAAGCCCGAGGGTAGGAAATCAGCTTCAAGTGCAGGCTACCGGCAGAGATGTTTAAACAGGGAAATAAAGGAGATAACCCAAAAACAGCTGCTATAGATTTCATGTTAGAATTAGCTATTTCAAAGATATTTCAAGATAACAACATTTTTGTCAATTTAATTTGTGACTGTTGAGTCACTGTTTGACTCCTAATGCTTCAGCTTTTCCTCCTGAAACTGATTACGTGAGTGCAAATCAGTTGGCAATATTACCATGTTTATTAATCTGTAAAGAATTCACACTATTATAAATCAGAACACAATAGTAGTTGTAGCACCACACATTTAGCAGTTCCCATATGAGGTGGTTTCAGTTACATCCATGGGCTAAGCTACCATGCCTAAAGAACTGACAAAAAGGTTGGAAATAACTTTGTCACAAATGTTTCTAGCATTCAAGCGAGACGTGTATTACTTTAAGCTCCAGAATGCATAGAACGTGTGGCTGATGGGTAATGTCATGTAAAGAGGTCACTCCAACAGAATCAGAAATAGTGCTACTTCATAGCATATGTTATTATAGCAGCAACCATGCTTTTAATTTTGTCTGAAACCCCGGCACAAAAAGTGTGAAAACCACAAAAATATGAATGTTGTTTTTAAATCCTACATGGGTAGTCTGCATTATAAAATGAAATATGTGTTACAAATTTCTCCACAATTTCTTTTAAAAGAATGACTACGTTCTCTGTAGGGATTGTCCATAAAGGTCTATAAACATCTATACTGATTATAGCAATGAGCCTGACCTGGGTAGAGAAAGGAGAAACTTGGAAGGGGCCATAAAAGAGAAACTAAGCAGAAAACATAGTTAGCACTTTTTCATTGTAACACTAGAACAAGTAGTACACAAAGGGGGTCATTCTGACCCCGGCGGGCGGCGGGAGCCGCCCGCCTGGAGGGAACCGCCAGAAGACCGTACCGCGGTTAAAAGACCGCGGCGGTCATTCTGGGTTTCCCACTGGGCTGGCGGGCGACCGCCAAAAGGCCGCCCGCCAGCCCAGTGGGAAACAGCCCTCCATGTGGAGCCGGCGGAGTGGAGGATGTGCGACGGGTGCAGTGGCACCCGTCGCGTATTTCAGTGTCTGCAATGCAGACACTGAAATACAAAGTGGGGCCCTCTTACGGGGGCCCCTGCAGTGCCCATGCCATTGGCATGGGCACTGCAGGGGCCCCCAGGGGCCCCACGACACCCCTCACCGCCATCCTGTTCCTGGAACCGCCAGGAACAGGATGGCGGTGAGGGGGTCGGAATCCCCCATGGCGGCGCAGCAAGCTGCGCCGCCATGGGGGATTCCCAGGGCAGCGGAAAACCGTCGGGAGAGCGCCGGTTTTCCACTTCTGACCGCGGCCGAACCGCCGCGGTCAGAATGCCCAAGGGAGCACCGCCAGCCTGTTGGCTCCCGCGGTCCCCGGCCCTGGCGGTATTTACCGCCAGGGTCGGAATGACCCCCAAAGTGTGTTTTCATTGCACAGTGCCTTTGTGTTGGTAATCTGTTGTACCCAAAATCAAAGTTAAGCTGCTTTTGACACACCCTGGCTTAGTTTGGAAGCAGAATATGGTTTCATAATCATTTTTCTGTGAAACTACACTAGTTTGAAGAGGCAAGACATAGCAATGCTGGGCATACACATGGGGAGTACTAGTACTCGGCCTCTGCATAGACCCCATCATGGAGAAAAAACACACAAGGCATAACTTAAAGGAAACAGTACAACTGTCATGCAATGTACTCTATTCAACAGGTGAGAATACATTATCTCCAAAAGACAAAAGACACACTCCATAATTTCTGTTTTATTTTTTCTAAGATTTGCCACCAGCCCCACGTTGGGCCTCATTGCGACTTTGGATGTCTTTTTTGAAGAACCCCAGTTTGGCGGTAATCCGACCACAGTGTTAACAGTCACACTGTGAAGACCGCCAGAAAACTGCCAACATTCCAACACCTCCAGGACACTGGAGGGTGGGAAAGAGGCAGTCCCACCACCAGCACCGCCAGCCCGACAAAATTCCACCCATCAGATTACAAGCTACAAATCACCACAGAGGTTCTTTCACGGTGGAAAACCATTGGCAGTACGAACCACCGCTGTCAACACTAACTACGGTAAGAAAACAACACTATATTGGATAATTTGAATACCCCACACCTGAAATACATCCACACAGCTGACACACCTACTCACTGCACTATATAACACCCCAATACAACCCACAATCCTTTGAAACAAAACACCATTCACATACACCGAGAGCAGGAAAAATTAGAGAGAAAGCACCTTTACACAATAGCCACACATACAAATCTCACTCATCACACACCACACAACTGCACAACCAACACAATACAACCATCACTATCACAAAGAACCCCTGGCAACTGTCTAATCCTCACAACGCAACAACCACACCTCAAGTACACAACACTGCACCCTAACACTCACAACACCCCCCACACACTGACTATACAACCACTACCATGTCCCCACAAAAACACCCACAATTCACTGACAATGAGTTGAGGGTCATGGTGGATGAAACTGACAGGGTCGAGCCACAAATGTTTGGAGCACAGGTCCAACAAACATCGATTGCCAGGAAAATGGAGTTGTGGCAAAGGATAGTCGACAGGGTCAATTCAGTGGGAAGCCATCCAAGAACAAGGGAGGACATCAGGAAGAGGTGGAATGACTACAGGGAAGGTGGGTTTCATGGCATCATGCCACCAAATCACTGTGCAGAAGACTGGCAGTGGGCCCTTACCTCCTCCCCCACAGTTCATGTCTTTGGAGGAGAAGGTCTTAGACATACTGCATCCAAAGGGTCTGACTGGAATACCTGGGGACTGGAGTCTGGTAAGCACCCACTACAGTCATGTTACGCATTTGTCCTGTCTGGTATACCTCTTCATGACCCGAATACTCCCCATTTAACTAAATGTCCTACTATCCCTCCCACCTATTCACCTAATGCCCCCTCCTGTATGTCACACCTCCACTCACCCCAAATGCCCTCACAGCCCTTGCCAAAGGCACATAAACTACTGGCCAATCATATCACTACAACACCCAGAATGCACTAACCAATCATTGTTAAAACCTGGAATGTGCCCAACATGTCACATGTAATGAATGTACAACTAAAATATTAGCAACACAATCTGGATTGTACCAGTGATGACTAGTACATGGCAATGGCAGCAATGCAATGGTACACTCACAATAGTATCCAAAGCAAAATACAGCTACAGCTCAGTGACCATTCCAAATGACCACAGATCCAATATCCAAACCCAGAAATAGACTCACCCGGGTAGGAAAGTAACATGGCAGAGTCACCGCACGTGCACATTATCCAGATATTGGACTATTACCTTTGCATACTCACATACTGTGTTCCCACTAGGACACCATTGTGCATTGTGAAGCTATCATGTGTGACATCTAGGAAGCCTGACCATTCACAATGTATCAGAGCTGAACAGTCATGTCAAATATCAGACTAAACCAGAACCCATCTGTTGTGCAAACTGTATCAAACTTGCCTGACAGCTCCCAACATGGACAATGGAAACCAAGTCACTGAGTAGTATGTACAACAAATGTATGCTGTGCAGCATCTGTCACTGTCATTGCAGGGAATCTAGCTAAGCCACTGTCTGCATCTCACAAAGTTGTTACCAAACACACAATCTAACCTGTACCCTGTGTCTCACGTCCTTCACAGGTAATCCTGCCATAGCAACCCTGGAGAGGATACCAGAAACTGCCAGTCCCCCTCAGGATGGTGGCCCCACTTTGGACAACACACCAGGATGTCTTGACAGTGACGACCAACCTTGCCCATCTGGGACACCTGATCAGTTAACGGGTCCCAGCCTTACCCTGCCCACATCAACCTCTCCCACCACTGGGGCACCCACATCACAGCCAATCAATAGCTCCCAGACCTGTGTCCCAAGGACTGCTCAATCAATTGTGTGCCCCACAGTACAGTAACCTGAGTCAAACCTTGACACCCCAGACAATGTTGGTCTTGTTAACACTGGGAGTGGACATACAGTGCCAGGGGCACAGGCACCTGGGAGTAAGGTGCGTGGGAGGGAAGCTTTGGACCAGAGGATGGGGCCTCAAAGGCACTTCACTGACCAGGAAACCATCTCCCAAGTCCTGGGAGCATACCAATCTTCCCAGGACAGGATGGGCCAAATAATTACTATGCTGGGGGAAAATCAAAGTCTGCAGAGGCAATACCACCAGAAAGTCATGCAGCAGTGGTAGGCACATAATGCCACCATGGCTTCCATTGCAGGGGTGCTGTGGGACATCAACACCACCCTCATTGGACTCTCCAGACAGCATCAGGCCCCTACCACTAGCACCTTTACATCTGGCTCATCTGCGGCAGCTAGTAGCATGGCGGCCCTGCCAGGGGAACCACTGGCCTCAGACACCCCTCTCTCTGTAGCTGAAGAACCCCCCGCAAACGTGGACATCCATCCACACATCCGGCTGGAGCAGATGCCAAGCCCAAACCCAATGCCAGGAAGTGAACCTCTCCTGATTTGTCTCCCTTGTGTGCCACTGATACACCCTATTCATTGTTCTGAGACAGAACTCCATCTTCCCATGGACACTGGGCCTGTGCAACCAACTGTTGTGGCAGCTACCCTGATGAATTCATCTACCATGACCTCACTCATCACCTTTATGTTAATCTATGTATCTTTTTTGACCATCACTATGTAACAACATGGTATACTCTGGATTTCACACTCACTTATATCTGGCCTGTGACATTTCTGTATACTGTGTCTTCTGCTGGGGGTGCCTCCCTCTGATGCCACCTGTAGATTTAAATGACAGAAGAAATAACTCACACACAACAATACTAACTTACAAAGCAGTCAGGGCCTCTCTGTTTGAAATCATGCCATCAAATGTGGGACATTGTTGTTCTGCATGATGTAGGAATCATGCACAGATCCAGGAAACTTGGCTGTGACTTGTGAGATGTCCTCGTCTGCCAGACACACCACCTGTTCGCTGATTGAGTGGTAGTTATTCCTGTTCATGTACACCTACTTATTGGCATTGGGAGGGACCAGGGCTACATGGGTGCCATCAATGGTTCCTACCACATGAGGAATGTGCCCCATCTCATAAAAATCTGCCTTCACAAACTCCAAATCCTCTCGGTGGGGAAACCTGATGTAGCTGTCCAGGTGTTTCAGCAATGCAGACAGTACATCCTTCAACACAAGACTAAACATGGGCTGAGACATCCCAGCTGTTAAAGATTTGAACGATGGGAGGTATGTCATACGGATTGCGAATTGCAGGCATCAGATCTGGCTCCAACGGAGTACAAAGTTCCATGATTGTCAGATGATTCAGTCGATATGTCTGTACGACATGCCTGTCCTCCATTGTTTTAAGGTTTACTAGTGGATGGTACATTGGTGGGTGTCTCACTCTCCTCATGGTAGCATTACTATGTTGAGAGAAGGGAGTATACAATTAGCAATGCTGTATTCATACATCTATTACACATTGCGTATCACCTGACACCTAACATATGTAGAAGATGCGTAGAACGTCTGACATATACAGTACAGTCCATAGATATTCACCGAGTCCTGCCTCATTGTTGCACATTGGCTTACATGGAAATTGGAATATATTAATTACATATAACTGTTGTAAACTACCTATATCTACCCGTAGCTTATGTACCTCAGAGTCGCTATACATAGTTGTCACCATATATACTCCCTAATCACGTCATTTAGTGAATATATGACCAATATGTTGCACATACATGATGGTACTACATACGTGAATACTGCCTTTGATGTGGAATAGGTGTATGATACAGATAAGTACACACATCCATTGAAGAAATGTGTATAAAATGGCAGGCTCCTGACCTACTGAACTGGACAGGTGGAAGTTTCCTGAGTCCGCCGGCGGAAGTTATACTGGCGATAGGCGGCCGCAACCGGCGTGCGACTTGCCATTGGATAACATTGCTTCCTTTTGCCAGACTTGGGCCAATGACGATGACCGGCGGTGATGGTCCTGTACCTGGCAGTCGTGGCTGCCATTTTCTGCTGTATTGCTCACTTGACTCCTGACAATGTTGCCAGCAAGACCTCCACGAAATGAGCTGCTGTGTACTGCCTCTGGGAGCCACCATGCTACATCCTGCCGGTGATAGTGCCCCTGACTTCACACTAGAAGAACTACAGAGGCTGGTGGAGGAGTTCCTACACCTGTTTGGACAGCTACATGGGGCACCAGAGGAGCAGGTGACTCCCTATGCCATAGTCATGTGTGATAGATGCTGTGTGTGACATTGCATACTGCATGTGCATTAGTGTGGGTGTCGAGGCATGTAAATGGCATGATGCATAGGCATGTGTACTAAGAGGATGGGAATGAGTGGCAACTTGCTATGCCCTTTGTGCATTGAACAGTCCTATTGGTATGGTGCCAGTGTACATGACTTTCTCTTATCTTCTGTATCACCCATGCAGGTAAACGCCCATCAGAAGAAGGGGATCTGGTGTGCCATCACCAAGGAACTGAGGACCCTGGCGGTCCATAGCAAGCAGAGCACCCATTGTCGCAAGCAGTGGGGGGACCTGAGACGCTGGGCCCGGAAGGTGGCGGAGGCCCAGCTGGGGATGTTCTAACAATGAGGGAGGGGTGTCCATTGGACCCTCACCCCTCTAATAGCCTGCATTTTGGGGGTGGCCTACCCTGAGCATTTGAGGGCAGCACAATAGCCACAAGGGGGCAAGTACTGACTGTAGTCATGTAATTTGCCCTGATAGGTTGGTGCTAGCTGTCACACTTTAGCAGCTGAGACACTCTAGTTGGTGTTCCGAATATGTAGACAACTGGGAATACATTGTACTCTGTTTGCAGTACACAGAGAGGGAGATCTGGCCCTAGGCTAAACACATGTTTATGTTTAGGTCAGGTGTATCTAGGTACATCTATGTCAGCTTGTGGAGATGTACAGCGACCAGTGCCACATGTATCACTCCACCCAGGTGTACATAGGTCTGTAGGCTACTGTTTCACCCTACCTGTCTAGTATATGCTTGTCCGTATATCCGATTATATGAGTATGTAGCTCTATGTTGTCAGACCACTCCCAGTATGTAATCTATATTTGCTAGTGTACCAGACATGTGTGGGACAGTGTCTAGTTAGCTTTAGTCCTTGTACAGGTGTTGACTCCATGTGAGTCTTTCATCTCATTCAGTCAACAGGTATGGGCAGATGTGAACACTACATATGGGTTAGTGGTGCTGTCCCCTTTGTCCCCTCATGTGAATATTATGGGGTATGTGAAGGTTGTAACTGAAGGACAGCCAATATGGGTGTTTAATCATGAATATGTGGCCTACCCATGCTTTTTCAGGTCACTGAAATGTAAACTAATCACTAGTGTCCCAATGGCTTTGTTTCAGTTGAGGTAAGTGATTATGCAGTCCTACCCATACATAAATTGCAATGTCGATCATGTGGGAATATCTGCCTACATCATCTCACAATGGTTACTTGGGGTCAGATCATGTGGAGTGGGACAATCCTTGTTGCCCTTTGCCTAGCTGATGTGGACAGGTTGGACAGTACATTCTATAGGGTCACTTCTTACTATGAGATGTCATTATTTGGCTGTAGTACTGTTTGTCATAGAGGTGTTGTAGTTGTGGCATATGTTGTAAGTGTAATGGCAGTCGTGTGGGTCCATATGTGTGCTTCATGTCTACATGTGTTCTCAGTGGGGTATGTGTGTTGTGTGTACCTATTTAATATTCACATCAGGGATTGGTATGCATGATGTGGGTTTACTCATGTTGACGTGGTATCTCTGTATATGCATGTCAGGTGGAATATGAGTTAGCCTCATAGGTATTAGTTGGCTGTCCCATGTTTAGTTGTGGTTACAGTGCTCTCTGTGATTGTCAGTGGGTGCATCATGCATGCTAGGTTAGCCACTGTTGCCGTACATCCATGTATGGTGTGATGTGGAGTATCTGTGTATGGAGGCTGCAACTAGATAGTTAGGGTTAGATACATTTGGTGATGTAGGTGGTCTCCAGACATGTATTGTCAGATTCAGGTGGCACCTGACTGGGACTGCCACATGTTGTGTCTTCATCATGGATTGTTTCGAAAGTGTAAGATATGTACAGAGGGTTCAGCCAGGCATGTGAAGTTACTGTGAAGGAACTGTGAAGTTAGTCAGTTGAGTTGTCTTGACAAGCATGGTACATTCCTTATGGACATGGACACGTAAGGAGTTGTGCGTGGACATGCATGATATGGTGTTATCTGTCAATTGCTGTTCCTTATGGTGATAGGGGATATAGGAGATGGATGAGGACTGTTGTTGAGCTTTAGCAAGGGCACGATGTGCATACTGACATAGGTTTACAGGTGAATAGATGGAAGGGTCCAGTTTTGGTACCTCACATGGATCATGATAACAGTGAGAGATATGACATGAAGGGGTGGGTAGCAGTGACATGTTGTGACATGAAGTAGGAGTGTGGTATTCCATATGGGATTCCCTGGCCAGGAGATGTCTACCTATTGTTGTGCTTATTGTTATGTATGTATGTGAAGAATGTGATGAACCTCTCTCTCTCTCCCTCCCTCCCTCTCTATTTGTGTGCATCAGCACTGGCATGCAAAGTCGATAGGGCACAGGCAAGTGGGGAGTGTTGAGGCCACCGACTGTGAGGGACCCAGTGGCCCGAAGGGCGAGGGGAGTGCCACAGGGGAGACCTGAACATCATTATCATCTTCAGAATCCTCCTCCAGTGGACCCCATTTGATGGTGGCGGACCCTTCTGGGACAACCCCAGCACCATCTTTGTCCACCACCCTCCTTTCTACCACCACCCTTCCTGTAGCTCCCCACCTAGTTGTCCATGCCCACTCACCCAAGAGGGTGGGCATCTCCTTTGCCACAGGTACCTCTGCCCCTGCCCCAGTCAGTCCTGTTGCCCTCAGTGAGGAGGCTATTGTCTTCCTGAGGTCAATCTCTATGGGTCAGTTGACCATTGTGAATGCCATCTAGGGACTGGCAACTCAAGTCCAGCAGAGTAATGCATTCCTGCATCTCTGGCATGCACACAAACACCCACCTGCATATACAGCAACAGTCACTTCCTGCACTGCACCCCTGCCCCAGCACCTCTGACACTAAGGCTGACATACCTGTAGTCACCACACCCACATTCACTGATCCAGCCACAACTCCTATCCTACCCACAGTCACCACCATAGCAGACCCGCACAATAGCAGACCCACAGACATCCAACCCATCCAACCACATCCACAGCCACCAAAACTACACACACCTACATCCAGCACATCCAGCATGCCTTCAGTCACCACCCCAACAGACAGTCACCCATCCACCACGGTATCTCCCAGCACCTCCACCCCCCTCCTCCCAAGACGCGTAAATGCCCACACTCACCCACCCAAAAGACACCCACAAGCAAACCTCACTCACACATGCACCCAAAAGTCCAACAAGACACCTCTTACAGGCACTTCCTCTCTCTCCACTCCCAAACCCTTTTGCCATGACCATCCCCGTGTGAAAGAAGCATTTCCTCTTGGAGTTTTCCATTTTCCCTACACCTCTCCCACCCAGTGATACCCCTAAATGATCTGTGTCCCTTTCCAAGTCCAGCCCTTCCACCTCCAAGACTTCCCCTGGCCCCTGCAAGTTTCCATGTCCCTCCCTCCGCCAAGAATTCAACCCCTCCTAAGAGTTCCCAACCCTCCCCTAAGCCTCGACCAAAGCCCCCTCCCAAGCTAAAACCCAAAATCCCCCTCCCAATCCAAAGCCCAAACCCCCTCCTCATGCCCCCCAATCCCTGAGGTGCCTGCCTGCCCCCTTGATGCCACAACCAGTAGAGATTACACTGCAGTCAGAAGTCAAGTTTGGGGATACAGGCATGTGCATTTTAGACTGGCCTATTGCCTTTGTACATATTTTCATATATTTATTTATGTATTTTAATAATTATCAGGGCCAGCCTGTTGTTGGTTCAAAGGTAACATCTTTGTCCTGCATTATTTTTCTTCAGGCAGTTTTGCTATTGGCTGATATTGTTTGTGTGTTCCCCTTTGTGTGTGGGTGGTGGTTGTACTACCAGTTGTGTCTGGCTTGCATGTGAGGTTGTGTGCATGGCATTTTTCGCCCAGTGGTGGGTGTGTTGTGTGATGGTCATGTGTATGTTCGGGACATGTGATTGTATTGGTTTTGTGTGGTATTTGTGTTGACGTGTAATTTGCAGTGTTGTGTTCATTTGTGTGGTTGTACTGTGTGTGAGTGTGGATTGGTATGTGTGAACCATTGTGATGTGTGTTTGAGGGGTATGTGTTATGGCTCGTTGTTTGTATGTCTGATTTGTGCACCTGTCTCTGGATTTGTTACATTGTGTTGTATGATCGAATTGTGATGTGGAGGTGTGTAGTGAATGTTCTTAAGGGTGCCTTTATGTTGTTGCAGTAGTGGTGTTTTTATGTCATTTGGGGGTGTTGTGCATTGTTGTGTGTGAGTGTTCCGCTGCTGTGTACCTGGGTGTTGCTGTGTGTCTTTTGCGTCTGTGTGTGTGTGATGGGCGTAGTGTGTGTAGTTCCATGTGTGTGTTAGGTAACCCATGTGTGTCACCCTCGCCAGACATCCAGGGTGTGTATGTTATGTGTGCTTAGGTACTTCAACATTTCACAACAGTGACAGGTAAGTGTGTGTACTCACGGTTGGTGTCATCATCAACGTCGCTGGTTCCGAAGTCGTTGGGCGAGCAGTGGGAAGACTTGTGGTTCTAGTTCCATGGTGGCTCTGGACGAGTATGGCTTCCTGTAGGTGAGTGTCTCTTTTTATAGAGTTGGTTTCCACCAGGGTTTCCGTGGTGGTGCGACCGCGGTGGAAACCTTGGCGGTATGCAGCCTTGTAATCTGTCTGGCTGAAACATGGTCTCTGTCGGCCTGAAGGTGGCTACCTTCATCTGTGGCGGCTTCACCACTCTGGCGGTAGTGCTTTGGCTGTATTCTGTTGGGAAGACCACCATGGTCATTATATGGCAGCTTCTCCGCCAACTTGTTGGCGGTACGACCGCCACCGCCAACATGGCGGTCCTGAGACCACAAAACTCGCAATGGCCCCCTTAGCATCTGAGGACACCTATTAAACATACTGAAAACCTATACATGCATGATATGATGGAATCTTGCATTCTTTGCCTTTTCATTGAAGTTATAGTGATCTTCTCCAGGCACTTTAAATAGCACACTGTAGCCCCAATTACATTGTATTGGGTTTCCAAACTCTGCATCAGTAATTACCAGTACTAGGTGGTAACAAACCTTCTGTGCCTTACAATTATGAGTTAATCCTCACAGAATAGGGAATTACTATGAGGATCCTGGTTTACCTGCTGGTATTATGCCAGGTTTCCCCATTTTTGTGGAGTTTTATACACATATTTAAAGCATGCTGCTTTCAGCAGGAAGGAAGGTGTGCAGAGAAGGGGTACAGAGAAGTAACAAAAAATGACGAAAGTGGTGAGGGTCCAACACCCAGTATGAATGTTGACAGATTTGCCTTGTCTGACTCTGCACAAACTGAACATCAACTTTAAGAACCATCTCTTTATTGAAAGATGATGTATGGTTGATAGCAGGCTTACTTGGACTATTGGGCATTGAGGCCAACAACTCCCTGGACATCTTCCAGTCCGGCTTCCGCAGCAATCACAGCACAGAGACAGCACTCCAGGCAGCCACCGACGACACCCGATTACTCCTGGACCACGGCCACACCGCAGCTCTCATACTCCTCGACCTCTCAGAAGCTTCTGACACGGTCTCCCACAGCACTCTGTGCACCAGACTCCATGACACTGGAATCCACGGAAGAGCCCTGGAATGGATCTACTCCTTCTTCTCCAGGAGGACGCAGAGGGTCAGACTCCAGCTGTACACCTCCAGATCCACAGGAGTCAACTGTGGAGTCCCCCAAGGATCCTCACTGAGTCCCACACTGTTAAACGTACACATGGCCCCTCTTGCTGCCATCGTCAGAAGCCACGGTATGAACATCTTATGCCGATGACGCACAACTCATCATTTCCCTCACCGAAGATCCGGACACGGCCAAAAGGAACTTTCACACAGGAATGGAAGATGGTCGCCACCTTCGATGAGAGAAAGCTGCCTCAAGCTCAAATCCGACAAGACGGAGCTCATCATCTTCGGAAACGCCACCTCAGCTTGGGATGACTCCTGGTGGCCCACATTCTTCAGCACCCCCCTTGCACCAACCGAGCACGCCCACAACTTAGGAATCATCCTCGACTCCTCCCTATCCATGACCCGCCAGGTAAACTCTGTTGCCTCCTCCTGCTGGCACACACTCCGCAATCACCGGAAGATCTTCTGATGGATCCCAGCAGATTGCAGCAGGACAGTCACCCATGCCTTAGTCACGAGCAAGCTTGACTACGGTAACGCCCTCTATGCTGCACCTCAACTAGGAACATCAAAAAACTTCAACTCATCCAGAACGCCACCACCTGACTCATTCTGGATCTCCCTCACCAAGAACACATCTCCCAACACCTGAGGACTCTCCACCGGCTACCGGTCGAGAAGCGAATCACCTTCAAGCTTCTCATGCACACGTACAAGGCCATACACAATGCAGCACCAGCCTACCTAAACCACTGCGTCTCCTTCCACACCCCCACCAGATCCCTTCACTCCACCCAGATTGCCTTGGCCACCGTCCCTTGCATTCGCAAAACCACCACCAGAGGTCGATCTTTTACCTACACTGCAGCAAAGAGCTGGAACAACCTCCCCCTGGACCTCAAACAAAGCCCATCACTACCCATCTTCAGGAATAACCTCAAGACATGGCTCTTCAGATGAGCCCCTTTCCCCCCATCGCCTTGAGACCTTCACGGATGAGTAGCCACACTTTACAAATACTGATTGATTGATTGAGAGATACAGTAGTGGCTTGACCTCCACTGAAGTGAATGCAGGAGTGCATTTATGTGAATTCATGCCTCACCTGCTTAGTAGTCTGAGAAGCTGAACTTCATTCGACAAGCTATTGCAGCACAATAATAGTTTAGACAATAAAATACAGTTGATTGTGTTGGACGTGGGCCTCTTTCAGACCAAACAGGGGAAAATTGCAAAAAAAACTCAGACTCTCAATTCCATTTAGCTGCCCTGGAGTCTGACATGATGGAAAAGAAAACCCACATAGCATATACGTTGCATATATATTGGAGACAATCAGTCTCCTTGAATAATGGTCAGAAGGTACAGAAGATCAATTTTGATGCAGGAATAATTGAGGGTAACAAATGATTTACAAAGATGATGGCTGAGGCAAAAAAAATTCTCACTTTATTATATCAGTGGATGCACAATAAGAAAACAATCAGAGATTGGTGCACGAGTCTGGGAGACCAGCCATCATATATTCCCATATGGGACAAAGCGCACAATCACAATAATAGAACATATGACTCAGCACTAAAAGACTTTCCTTGTGAAACAAAATTATCAAATTATATCTACAATGTTTATCAAATCAACATATGATCACATAATTCCAAGACTCATCCAGATTTTTCTTAGAAGATTCTTTCTTTATTCAAAATTCTTCTTAAAAGCTTCTTTTCACTGTAGCCAATGCGTATTGGGCCACATGTACAAAGCAGAATCGGGCCGTTTGCGACAAGAAAAAAGCATTTGGCGATTGACAAACCCAATTTTGCGATTCAGTAATCTCTTTACCGAATCACAAAAAGGGTTTGTGAGTCACAATTAGGAAGGGGCGTTCCCTTCCTACTTGTGAGTCGCAGTGCGATGTTTGACTGTTTTGTGACTGTGAATTTCAAATTGGTGCTAACCCATTCGCAAACGGTAACGGGTCCCAATGGGACCTCTTCTCCTTTGTGAATGCATGCGAAAAGGGACCACTGCCTGTACTGAAAAAATGAAATTTTTGTTTTTGAAATGCATTCCGTTTTCTTTTAATGAAAACGCGCTTCATTTAAAAAAAACATAATGCTTTATTTAAAAGCAGACACAGACATGCTGGTCTACTGTCCCCAGGAGGCCACCATCCCTGTGAGTGCAGCCATTCCCAATGAGGTTACAAATTGTGACCTACCTCATGAATATTAATTAGATAGGTCATTTGCGACCCCATTGGGAATCGCAAACAGTATGAGGTACTCTGTTGTACATATGGTTTTGCAAGTCGCAAATGAGTTGCAAAACTTTGGATCACAACATCTGTCCCATTGTCCCTCAAAGGGACTTCTACAGGGCTAATTCCAGTCTCTTTTTTTTTAACACAAGTTGAGCAAGCTCTCTTTTCCCTATTGTTAGATGTCCACTGAATATTATTCTTGTATCATTCCCGTCTCATGTTGCTTGTTGACGCTGGGGGGACTAGAGGGGGTCATTACAACATTAGCGCTGTAACCGCCGTGCGGCCGCCAATGCGGCCGCACTCCCGCGGTGCCCATTACGAGATCCCCGCTGGGCCGGCGGGGATGTGGGCCGCAACATGGGAGCCGGCTCCAAATGGAGCCGGCGGTGTTGCGGCCTTGCGACGGGTGCAGTTGCACCCGTCGTGCTTTTCACTGTCTGCTATGCACTCCACTGCCCAATCACAGATCTGGGTTTAATCCATCATTCTTTTGCTCACTATGCCCCCCCAGTTTGGACCCAGCCATATGCAAATCAGTTTTGACCCTGTTCCTCATGGGAACAATCCAGTCCGAACTGCCAAGCCAGGTCCTACCTGGCCCGGAAACAAGCATCCTGGGACCAGTTTCAGGATATCACCCTTCATCAGCCAGGCTAGTTTAAATCCAGTGGCACAATGAGGACGGGACCCATGTCTGGGCATACCCTTCCCACTTACAGCAACTTTAGCAACACAAAAGAATGATGGACGGAGTGCTGAACAATGCAAACACTCACCCCCAGTCACAGCTCTCTGTCAACACCAGAACAGTACGCGCTCTATTGGCGTCAAAAAATGCAAAAAAACATCACTTTCAAAATAACATGATTCATGCATTGTGCTGATATGTTGTATTTTACCCTTTTGCATTGCAGAGTTCAATCCTAAACACTTATTCTTAATATGTTTACAAATACTGTTTCTTTGCAAGGTATTGCTACAGGTTTTCAGAGTGGGTTAGGGTGTGGCCTCTTTCCAGGGCCTTCCAGAGACTTTCCCTGCAACATGCCTGGGCGTGGTTCTGGGCTGGGCCAAGACTCTATATAAGGAGAGTCAGCCCAACTCCCAGTGCTCACTATTCAGAGGTTCCAGTGCAGAAGAGCAGCTATTTCCAGAACTTCAGTTCCAGTGGCCTTTTTGATCTCCCAGTTCTGCTTTGAAATCTTCATTGGTGCATCTTGTTCCTGGGTGGTAAAACGGTAGTTGGGTTTATTCCCAATACCGTTTATTTTATCTAGAATTATCTCATTCTAAGATCTGATCGTTTATTCATGTTAACAATTTGTTTTAAGGTCATAGTCATAAAAAGTGCACTCGAGTATTTTTGTTAAAGTGTGTACATGGATGTTTATGAAACGGCAAGAAGCACGATTCGTTTATAGTTTTGAAACTCATGTTACATTGCGCGCCAGCGTTTACTGACATACGCGTTGAGGTTTACAAATCGACAGTATGCGCGATTCGTTTGAAAAGCTTTAAAAAGAAAAAAACTGTGTTACATTGCGCGCCAGTGTTTATTGACATACACGTGGACATTTATGAATCAGCAGGCGGGCAGAACAGTGAAGCGGCGGATGACCATGGCGGTTACCGCCATGGTCATAATACTCAAAAAAAGACCGCCAGCCTGTTGGCGGTCTTACCGCCGCTTTAACACCGTCCGCCAGGGTTGTAATGACCCCCTATGTTTATTAATATTTACTTCAGGTTATATTGTGTGTTCTAACCTTTTTTCCCATTAAAGGTCTCCTTCCCAGCAGTACCCTTCCTAATCCCCTCTTCCCCTCTTGAACTCTCACAGTCTCTGTGAATTGTCTATCAGAGTCTTGAAGTTGTTCATTAGAGGACGTGTTGGGAACGTGCGCAAACCCCGAGGATCTGGTGACTCTGACACTCTCAGTTTAATCCATCTTTCATTTGCTCACTATGCCAACCCAGTTTGGACCCAGCCATATGCAAATCAGTCCTGCCCTTGTTGCATATGGGAGCAGTCCAGCCCGAACTGCCAAGCCACGTCCTTCCTTGACCCGAAACAAGCACTCTAGGAACGGTTTCAGGGTATAACCTTTCATTAACCAGGCTAGCTTGAGTCCAGTGGCACAGTGAGCACGGAACCCACGTCAGGGCAT
This sequence comes from Pleurodeles waltl, assembly GCF_031143425.1. Lineage (NCBI taxonomy): Eukaryota > Metazoa > Chordata > Amphibia > Caudata > Salamandridae > Pleurodeles > Pleurodeles waltl. The sequence goes on along the minus strand of NC_090437.1, from coordinate 871,004,494 downwards.
ACCCTTCCCACTTAGGGCAACTTTAGCAACACAAAAGGATGATGGACATAGTATGGGCTGGACTGTTCCCATGGGGAACAGGGTCAAGACTAATTTGCATATGGCTGGGTTCAAACTGGAATGGCATGGCAAGCAAAAAAACTGATGGATTAAACCCAGGTCTGTGACCGGGGGAGAATGTTTGATTTGCTCTGCCTTCTGTCCATCATCTGTTGTTTTTGCATTTGTTGACCCAAGTAGGAAGGGTATGCCCAGACATGGGTCCCGTGCTTGCTATCCCACCAGATTCAAGCTAGGCTAGCTTATGAAGGGTGATACCCTGAAAGCTGTCCCAGGATGCTTGTTTCTGGTCCAGGGAGGACTTGGCCTGGTAGTTTGGGCTGGACTGTTCCCCTAGGGAACTGGGTCAAGACTGATTTCCATATGGCTGGGTTCAAACTGGAATGGTAAGTCACGCAAAAAAACTGAGGGATTAAACCTAGATCTGTGACTGGGGGGTGAATGTTTGATTTGCTCTGCATTCTGTCCATCATCTGTTGTTTTTACTTTAATAAAGTTGGCATTTCTTGCCTTAGTTATTTGGTATCACCACACAAATGACTTAATACCCCCTGAAGGTAGTCTATAGCTAGGGCCAGGAATGAAGGGCACCTCTGCACTTCAAAGGCATGGCTCTGGAAGGTTCTCCCCACTTCAAAAGCGCAAATATTTATAAATACTGAACATCAGACACCAACTCTCCAGAACACTTCTGGACCTGTGGGGGAAGGACTGCTATGCTGCTGAAATGACCACCACTCTGCTGGACTGCTGTTCTGAAGGTACTGCTGCCCTACTGTTCTGACCTGCTGCACTTTTGACTGGGTGAGAAGGGAACTGGACCTGCAACTTCACCCTTGAACCAATAGCACCAGAGTGGCTCCAAGGGGTAGTCTGCTAGTCTCCAGATCTGACCCTCAGGGACATAGAAGGCACACTAACATCCTGCACCAGTTTTTGGACCCAGCAAAAGTAAGTTACTGACCCCTAAGTGTTGCCCCTGAAGTTGTGGACCCTTGGTGAGGCTCAGATAATTACATATTTAGGTTTTTGTGGTCTTCATGACTGTAAATGGGCCCGTTGCCACCAATTCACCCATTGGGCCCGTTGCCACCAATTCACACCGCAATTCAGGGCAAAGCTCCGGCAGCTGCCTCTTCACACTCCAGCATCGACCGCTAGCAAACCTACAGCGACACTCATCTGTGAGGACTTCATGATCTTCATGCTTCATGCTGTGCTGGTAGCCTCCAGAGAGACTACTTGTGGCGTTTTCCACCATGAACGGGACTCTTCGCATGGATTGGAGAAGGTAAACCTCAGCAGGCCTAACCTGATAGTTGTAGCTGACCTGCACTCCATCACGGTTGGCCTGAAAGTGTGACTTTGATCCAGTACAGCACGAACGAGTAAGCACGGTTGGGGCTTTGTGCTTTTTGCTTTTTGGCGCCATTTAAAATTTAAGTCTTTTAAAAAAAATCATAACTCCAGGTCTCCTGATCATATTTTTGTCGTTTTGGTCTTGTTTAACTAATTCATTTCTGCTCTATTTCGCTACACTGGTGCTATACTTTATACATGCCTCTAAGATAAGACTGACTGCTCTGTGCCAAGCTACCACGAGGTTGAGCACAGGTCAATTTGGGGTTTGCATGTGCCTTACTCTGACAAGGATTGTGGTTGCTGCTTGACCAGGGCTCACACACTGGTCAACCAGTAACGCAATAGCTCACAACCTTGAAAATATAAATTGCTGCTGATTCATCATTTGGAATTTGATGAACAAACTGTTTTCTAACTCTTGCCACTTGTTGTCAGACATAGGAGACATGAAGTTGTTGTTCAGTACAATGGCTGCTAAACAAATTAGAATATTATGTTGATATTCAGTTGAGTCTTCTTGACCATGCACAAAGCCAAATGCACATAAGTTAGTGTCATAATTTTGGTTCCAAAAGATAAAGATTGGAGCATGAGTAGGTGTGACATTATTTTAACACTCCTGGCTTACTCACACATTTCAAGAGTAAGCCTTGAGTTTCCAGGGCTTACTCCTGGGATCAAGGAGTAAGCTAAAAGTACTACAAGAGAAGGGCACAACACAATCTTTGTGAACTGGCCCACATGCATAATACTTGCACCTTGAGAATTATAAAAAAAAACACCTTGCAACAAATTACCAATTTGTGGCAGTCTTTAGATTGTGCTATTGATATGGTGAAATTCATTGAGCAAATCCAAAAGCTCGTGAAAAATTTGTGGAATTGAATTGATCTACCAGTTTGTGTTGTACAGAAAAACCAGTGGTGCCATAAAATATATATTTGGAAGGTTTGTGCTAATAGGTGGAGCACAAGGAATGGTAGTTAAGGTAGAACAAGAGTATGGGATGGACATTTCAAATTCACCGTGACTGTCCTGCATTGGCACTGTATTTGTAGAAATTTTGGGAAAGGTATTGCAAATATCATTAGTGGTGGCACTAGTAACATTTAGGATGGTGTTGAAATAATGTTTCTATCTGTGTAGGAAGATGAAAGAAAGTTTCAAGAAGGGAACCATTACCTCATATTTCAATAATGATTATGCATGTTTTTTTACTTGTAGATGGACTGTCAATCCGATATTATCCCAAAGGACAATATTTATTCAGCCTAGTGATATAAGTTTTTGAATTAGTGCATGCAGAATATTTCATTTTGATGCTAACAAAGAATTAGCAACCTGGATATTTGTGGCTTGAAATGGGCAAGAATGTGGTATGTGTTGAGTACTTCTATAGCACTTACTTAGCCAAAAGGTAGCGGTGATGTGATGTTGAAAATAAATAGATGCAGGTAGCATGGTAGAAGTGCTAAGCATGTTGAAACAAGAAATGCATCTCTCTGACCATTTGCCCACCTGAATGTCCCTGGAATAAGGTGGCAGTTACTTTTATGTCCATTCTGGATGCTTCCTGCACACAGACATTATTTAATAGTGTTATCAAATATTATTCTGTGTGGGTTGATTTCAAATTTGTGGGGGAGGCAATAATGCAGAAGGTAGATTTTCTGATGAATGTGTTTGCTATGGAAAGCTTTCTCCTAAATTCAGTCTCAGACAGTGAGGTAGAAATTATGTTATGGAATAGGAAAACATTTTTGGAAAGGTGTATAATTTGCCTTGCAAGTATTGCCTTATAACCATCCAAGGGCAAATGGTTTGGTTGAACGTATGATGTGGATGATTGTTAATTGTAGATGCAAATCTTTGATTAAATCAGTTTTCACTATTTTGTGCATAACAGACACACCACATATTGCGACTGGTTATATCCCTTCTCAATGTTTAAGGGAAATGTTGGTGAGATCAGAGTTCTATCCAGTGTGATAGAAACATTGAGTGAATTGTTGTGAATATATCCTGGTCTTTCAAGATGTTAAAGAGATCATGGCTGCAAGTCAAACTTGTGCCAAAAATATGAAATTGAAACAGAAATGTGCTGGATATATTCTGACCTTACACAATTACATAACTTGTATAAAGAAGGGCTGTTGGGTGTGCCAAAGGTACATCTATCAGGTTTGCATTAACCTGATAATCTGGATCGAACATGAGAGATACCAATATTCACACTCCCTTGAATCCATTGACACACATGCAAAAGATATTTATGCTTGTCAGCAGTAGGTCTGGGGAATGGGACAAGAAGAAAAATAGAGACACTCTCTATGTCCAATTTGCTTTATTTTTACAGCTAGGCTCAACCTGCAGTACTGATGCATGAATGTCTACATGAAGAAATACATCTTTTAGTTTTGTATAATTTGCACTCTAATTCACTAATGTATTGCATACAATTGCTTTCAATGGTTTGTAAAACAAGGCAGTGATCTGAATGTAACAAGTTTATCAGTTGTAACATAATGAAGAGACTGTAGTGTTCTTCTCCTCCTGACAATATACATTCACTTTACACTATACAACAGTTTCCATTCCACTGGCAATAGCTAATTACTGTACATAGCTCAAAATAATATAAACAAGAACTGTGCAAACTGAGGATTCTTCTTGTTCCTCTTGAGAAACAATAAGCGCAACACTATTTGTAATCCTTTAACAGTTGGACAGAATGTCTGTAAAAGTAGTGTACAAATTAAAATCTAAATCCTTGATCTCTAATGTTATCCCTGGATACTTCTCTGTTTCCATTAGTCTTTGATAACTTCATATGGAAGCTCAGTGAGTTCGAATCTCTTAGTAACAAAGCTCCAGTGGAAGCAACTTATCATGTTATTTGCTTAGAAAGCAGCAATCTGAAAAATGAAAACTTATACTCTATGTATCCAGGATGACTGCCACTGTTGCCAGACTCTTAAGAATCCCTTTGTGCTCTCCGACATGTAGCCTGCCTTGTCTTCACTTGTGCATTTTGTGTAGTGCAAGTATCACAGCCACATAACTGACACCAAGCAGAACCCATACTCTGAATGCACCACTAACCTCCTCTGCAATAGAAGACTCGAGCATCTAGAACATTCAGAGGAGAGCATCTACATGCCCTCCTGCCATATGGAGGTGAGCGAGGCTGTAGATCTGACAATAACTTACAATGCTTGCCATTCATTTCAGTATAATTACAAAACTGATTATGAGTGAGTGAACATCCAGATGGTATTCCACTACAACATTTGTTTCTCATCATGTTGATGTACTACCTGTGATTTTCTTTTTATGGCTGGATCATGGAAGTAATAGTCGCTGTAAGGACCATTCCCCATTCCAAGTAGCCTTGTACCGAATTGTTCATAATGTGGCTATCCTTATAGTGATGATCATTGGCTGGATAGAGTATGTTATTCCAACTCTATTTGCCATCAATTGGATTTCTGAAAAAACATGTCTATGCAGATGTGAATGGCATGTAGGGACGAGCAGTATCAGTATTCCCTGAACACTGAATACACAGGTCTCCATATATCAATCAGATTCTTGGTCTATACACATGCTTTCAGTCTCCCATTAGGTTTCCTTGTGAGTGTGTCCTGTAACAGCGGGCAAGACCTATCCACATCCCCAGCCATGATGCAATTAAGGCCTCCACCAATCAGTGGTGGCACATGTAGGAATTCTGTTAGTACAGGGATTTAGTTACTACAGGCTTCCAGTATTTTACGTATAAAGACCAAGCATATGGACATGCATGCTGTTTCTCCACCCCGAAGGGCAACCCTGGTCTGACTCAAAAACAACACACTCCTCTTATGTGGTGAAATGAAGTAGTCCTTTCTACCTGTGATGTAATGTCTAACCCGCAGTTTTATTAAGATATGTTTCTTGGAGGAAGGCAAAGTGGACTTTGCACCACCAATAATATGTATGAATCTGGTGTCTCTTAGTAGTATGACTCAAGCCCTTACTGTTCAAGGTCAGGAATATATGCATACTATATGAAATCAGCGTCCCCTCTGCACCTCTTTTTTGTTCCAGCCTAGGGTAAGGCACAACCCTGGCTGTCTGTGCAACTTGCCAGGAGTATCATATGTTGGCCAGTAGAATCCCAAGACCTCTCAGAGTTTATGGCCCGGGCAGTTATCTAAATCACAGTGGTGGGAATTGTGAACCAAAGAAAGAATGGGGTACGTTTTGCAACAAGTGATCTACCGTGTGGATCCTCCACTGGGACACTCCACTTACTCTTGAGCCTGAAACCCCCATCCAGCCCAGTATTATTCATATTTCATTCATATATCATACTTTCAACTTGTAGTGTAAGTGCTTGCATTGTTCAGCACTGTTCAGCACTCTGTCCATCATCCTTTTGTGTTACTAAAGTTGCCCTAAGTGGGAAGAGTATACTCAGATGTGGGTCCCATGCTCACTATCCCACTGGATTCAAGCTAGCCTGGCTGATGAAGGGTATCATCCTGAAACTAGTCCTAGGATGGCTGTTTCCGGTCCAGGGAGGGCCTGGCTTGGCAGTTCATGCTGGACTGTTCCCATGAGGTACAGGGTCAAGACTGATTTGCATTTGGCTGGGTCCAAACTGGGGTGGCATAGTGAGCAAAAGAACAATGGATTAAACACAGATCTGTGACTGGAGTGAGTGTTTACATTGTTCACCACTCCGTCCATTATCCTTTGGTGTTGCTAAACTTTATAAAAGTGGCATTTTCAGAACTGTAATTATATATCTGACTTCACCATAAGTGAGCATTTGTCATTACAATTGCAGAGACACCAAACGCGAACTGGTTACCTGTTCTCATTTGGAAACTAAAATTGTAAAATGTAATAGGATAACTCCAATGTTACCCCATGGGAGAGGTAGGCCTTGCAGTAGTGAAAAACTAATGTAAGAATTTTTCACTACCAGTATATGTCCTACTTTTTAAATACATTGCACCCTGCTGTATGGACTGCCAGGGTCTACCCTAAGGGTGACTTATATGTATTAAAAGGAAAGTTTAGGCATGCTAAAGGGTTTACTTTGCCAGCTCGACATGGCAATGTCAGACTACACACACACACACATACACACAGGGTGCAATGGCTGAAACATGTTTAAACTGCTGCTTAAATGGGTGGCACAGTCAGTGCTGCAGCTCCACTAGCAGCATTCAATTTACAGGCTCAGGGCACAGGTAATGCCACTCTACTAGGGACCTAGAAGTAAATAAAATATACAAATTGAATGTAAGCCATTTTTAAGGAGCATGCTTTAAGCAGAAGTACTTTAGCACTGGTTAGCACTGGCAAAAAAATGCAGAGTCCAAAAATTCAACACAAACACGTTCAGAAAACAGCAGGGTGAAGGTAAACACGTTGGGAATGACGCTGCAGAAAAGGTGAAGTTCAACACGATCCCCCTCCAGCTAATAGCCAGGGTAGCCTACTCAATTCCTTGAAGGGTTCCCTACTTAGGGGATAGATCATGGACGAGAGCCCTGTTATGCAGGAACACTTGTCACTTCTACGTCTCTCTGAACTCAGTTGGATCCCTTTGTCCATACTCTCCTGAGCCACTGACCTGACAAATGAGGAACCCTTCTCCTGATCTGTGGACCATATCCATACAGTACCTAACCTTACCTTGCTCACAGATCCATTCCAGTAGGCAGCCAGTACCACTATGGCCAACAAAGTGATGTGGCCCATTCCACCCTTGGATCAGACTTCTGTCCCTAACCCAAGGACAACTCCCCACAAGGACAGTAACCAAAAGAGCCATTGACAGTTATCAGAGTCAACAGCCAGGCCCAGGTCATCCAGGGTTCTTTGAGGTTTCTCAGAGGTGTTTTGCACACTACTTCCAGTCTTCTTCCCACCATTTCAGGGGAGATAGCCTGAGACTAGCCAATCAGTCTAGGATTTGTACCCTATGTCTGTCTATGTGGGAGCACAGGGAGCACTTCCAGATCTGAAGTGGCCTCATCAGGGTCAGTATTGGAGTGTTATGTTCTTAGAGTTGATCCTCCCACTGTGGGCTCTCTTCTCCTCCTGCCCCTCCATCTGGGCCTCTGCACCCTCCCCTTAGGACCAGTACTCCCAAAAGCGAGGGCTTTGAAGGCCCCCCCTTGGCGGCTGCCCCTCCCAGCTCTCCTAACACTATAGAGCTCCCTCCAAGGGATGGTCTCTTGGTATCGACTAGGTGCCCTTGCTTGCCCCCCAACTGGGAGCAATCCAAGCACCGGGGTTGAAAATGGGGCACCATGATCCTCTGCCTACCAGAACCCCCTCTCCTGTCCATAGAAAGGACATGGGAACGCTTTCCCCCACACTAAACTGGGACCTGTCTGGGTCACAGTGTACATTTCCCTTCCCTCTGTTGGGGAGGATCCTGAATCACCCTCTTTATGATCACTCCCCATTGCGTTCCCACTCTGGTACTAACCCAGAAGTCTGCCTCCTCTGCAAGTTCCCTATTTTCAGTAAGCTTGCAGTCAACCAGGTGTTGGCGTAGATCTGGAAAACAGTGACTGAACATATTCTTTCTTGCCATCAAATTGTACAGCCCCTGATAGGTGTTTATTTCACTATTCTTCACAAAATCATCCAGTGCCTTACACAAGTAATCCACAGAATACCCCAGGACTGGTGAGACAGTTTCTGACTGCCCCTGAACCTCAACCTGTACATTTCTGGGGTGAGTCCATATTTATTGATAAGGCAAGCAGTACATCCCTCCCATCAGCAGGTATTTGCCTCCAGAGGCCAGTTGGGCAATCTTCCTCAGAAACCTGTGCATCTATAGAGGTACTTCATCTATAATACCTCAAACCACCTGCCTATGTTAACCCCCACCTCAAAGTCAGGCACCAGGTCCCTGGGTATGTGGATTTTCCTTCACCATAGGACACTGTATTTTCACAGCCAACATTCCAGTTGAACATTTATAGCTGTTTAGCTGTCAAGTCGTGCTCCTTAACACTCAGTTCATGAGCCAGCAAGATTTTTTTGTCTTCCAAGGCTCTCTCACCCTCAGCCTTTTTCTGTTCTGCCTCCATGGGCAGTTTTTCCTTGGCTAATACCCTCTAAGTCCCAACCCTTCTATCCTGCACTAAGGTTTTGTCAGCCCCGGCTCTTCTCTCACTTGCATCCAGTCTGGTTATCTACACTTTCAGGCCCCTTTCAGCCTGTCTGCTCTTCGGAAAGATTGAAAAGCAGATATCTGGTTTTATTGGACTGGGTCAAAGTCACACTTTCAGGCTGACTGAGATGGAGTGCAGGTCAGCTACAGTCACCAGGATAGGCCCGCAGAAGTTTACCTTCAAAAATCCATACCAAGAGTCCTGCTCACTTTGGAGATGGCTGTGAGCAGGAAGAGTGTCACAGGAGGCTGCTGGAGTAGCTTGAAGATCTTGGGGTTATCGTGGACAAACATTGCTGGAGCTTCGTGTTGGTGGTCCTGGCTAGCTGTTGATGCTGGAGTATGAAGAGGTGGCTGCCGGAACATCACCACAAATCGCAGTGCGAGCAGCAAGGTCTTGATGTGAACAGGTCCATTTCCGTTTTAAAAGAGCCCCAAAACATTAATATACAGCTCTTTGAGCTTCACCAAGGTCCCAATACATGAGGGGTACCACTTGGGGGTCAGGAATTCATTTAAGCTGGGTGCAGGGGCTGGTGCAGGATGTTGGGGAACCTATTAGGTCCCTGAGGCTCAGATCAGGAAAGCAGTAGACTTGCAGGCTGCAGGCAACAAATGGCTACATCAAAAAAATGCCAATATTCTAAAAGGGGTATTTTCAGAATTGTAATTAAAATCCGACTTCACCTAAATTAGTTTTTTTCATTATGATTCTACAGACACCAAACATTTTATAAGTGCAATTTCCCATTTGGAAATTTCATTTATAACATTTACTAAGGTAACTCCAATGTTATCCATCTTGAGAGGCAAGACTCGCAGTAGTGAAAACAAAAGTTCATGTCCTACTTTGGAAATACATTGCACCCTGCCTTCTAGGCTGTTTAGGACCTACTCTAAGGGCGACCTCTAGGTATTAAAAAAGAAGGTTTGGGCCTGGCAAAGGGTTTACTTTGCCAGCTCGACATGTCAGTTTAAAATTGCATGCACACAGACTGCCATGGCAGGCCTGAGACATGTTTAAAGTGCTTCTTAAGTGGACGGCACAGTCAGTGCTGCAGACTGGACCACTAGTAGAATTTAATTTACAGGCCCTGAGAACAGGTAGTGCCACTCTATTAGGGAATAACAGGTAAATAAATTACTTGAATTGGACATAAGACAATTCTACCATATTTTGAGGAGAGAGAACAAGCAGTTCAGCACTAGTTGGCAAAGGCAATGTGTGAAGAGTCCAAAAAGGCAACAAAAATGGGTTCAGAAAACAAGTGGGTGAATTCAAAACGTTGGGGGTGACCCTGAAGAAAGGGCCAAGTCTATCAATGGTCTAACCTGCTTCCAAAAATGGTTCTTGAGTCCTAGGCCTGGGCAGAACTTGCAGAGTTCAACTCTGTGGAATTCCATTGAGGTACAAAAAATCTCTACAAGATTCTGCATAATTCCATTAAATGGCTGAAATAGGCAGGTTGCACTGCTCATGCTGTGATTTAATGCAGGTGGATCATTCCGCACTGACAATCCGCGTGAATGGCACCAGGCAGCGTGCCAGAGAGAGCAGTTTCTCGAGTCAATTTAACTGCCACTCAAGTAGATTTTCTTCTTAAGAGGCAGCTTTCTGACTGTGAATGGTTGCGACCTCCTCCGACCGCCCATGTTGGAGAAATCTTGCCTGCAGCCCTCGAAAGACCAAAAATCACACTACGGAATGCCAACTTTCACTCGCCAACTTACCATTGGTGAACTGCGTGTGAGAAACAAATCAGCCACACAGTGGTTTGGGGAATTGATTGAACTCCATCTTACAAGCGTAATGTGGCCTGTCCAAACTCTGCCAACTCTGCCAGGAGAATGTAATATATCACCCACCCCTAATGAGTAAGTGAACAAAATTGGGTTTTTGTAGGGGCAAAATGGTGGGGGAGGTGTTACATGCTTTCCTATGATACAACAACAAAAACACAACGAAATAGAGATAGAAAAAACTATACAATTTGACAAAGGTTTTACTTTCATTCTGTGAATTTGACCTTTTACTATTTGTCTTTACCTTTTACAACTTTCTTTAAAACTTCCTTCATTAGTGCATGTAAGAAATTGAAGTATTAGCTGAAGGAGTAGATACCTACCTTAAGTAATCACCACAACCCTTGTTAGGGTGAGCCCCTAAAGCCACTAAATTAACCATAGCTCAACCCCTTTGTAGCTAATGCACAGAGCAGATAGTTAACTTAGAAGCAATGCTGAAAGTATTTATGCAGTACCAAAAAAGTGAAAACACAGCACAAGAAAAATTCCAAACCAACATAGAAAAATAGTGTACATTTTAATAAATAACATTACAAGAAAAAAAGAAACCAAATGTGGGAAACCAGAGTTATGAATTTTTAAAGTTTAAGGTTCAAAATTGCACCAAATAGCATTGTGTGCCAACTGTGCTCATCTACTTGTTCTTGACCAGTACCTAGGTGCATGTTAAGGCCAACCGCAATGGAAAACATGCCAAATACAAGTTTGACCTGGTCAGACATTTTATCTTTGGACTAAGGGCCTCATAAGGAGTTTGGCAGTCGGACGAGCCAACCGCCAAACTCGCAGGGAGGATGCCACCTTCAAACAGGTGGTGTCTCCCATGAGCATATTACAATCTTCCCACTGAGCTGACTGGCGGGAACACTGTATTACATGTTCCTGCCGGGCTGACTTTAAGGGAGCTGAGGCCAATGCTGCAGCACTCTGGCACCTTTGGAATGCGCACTGTCTGCAGCAGGGTCCCCGCCATGGAATGGCTGGCAGAAAGCTGAGTTGTAATCAGCCAGGCAGCGCTGAGTTCAGTGCCACTGTGGCTGTGTACAACTCTGTCCACCATCACCCTGTCGGGAACCATGTTCCTCGCAGGGACTCTGGTTCCCTAGTGGATTTTCCCGACAGGGTTGTAATGTGGCGGTTGGACCTCCACAGTTGCGGCAGTTCGACCGTCACCGCGATGCCTTGGACCACCAGCCTCGTAATGAGGGCCTAATTCTCTGACATGGAAGTAAAAAATAATAAGTGAAGATTTCCAACTTCAGACTTAGGGTCAGATGAAAGAAATGCAATTTTGCATTTCTTAAATAGCAACTTCATAGAAATCGCTATTTAAAAAATGCAAAATGCGATGTACTAAGATACCGATTTCCTAATACGATCGCTACAAAGTAGGAATCGTTATTAAGAAATCGCTATTAGGAAATCCCATTGCATTTGAGTCAATGGGCTGGTTTTGCATTTCCTAAATGGCGATTTCTTATTTGGAAATCACTGTTTAGGAACTGCAAAACCAAGGATGGCAATAGGCAAAAGGCCTCCCTCAGTGCACCTCAAAAATAGGGCTGCAACCGTAGAGCACTCATATGCCTAATGGCATGTGTGTGCTCTATTGCAATTTTAAAAAAGCACTTTGGGGTGATTTTTTGAAATTGCACCTGGTTACCATCAACTTCAAGTCGAGGGTAATTTCATCTCCCAAATGCCCAAGTAGCATTTAGGAAATGCATGGTAGATCAGAATAGGAATCACAAATAGGAAATCTCTAGTTGCGATTTCCTATTCTCTGAATCACAAGTTGTGATTTCTACAGGGTAGAAATCACAATTTGCAGTTCCTTAAACAGCTTTGTATTTAAGAAAAGCTGAGTTTTCATTTATTATCGGCCCAAAATAGCGATTCCGACTATTAAGAAATGCAAACTAGCTTTGTATATCTGGCCCTTAGTCACTTTTTTGGACCTCAAATTCTTCCAGTTTGGCAAGGCTGTAGCAAAAGAGGGCTCCACATGGCCAAATACCATCTCCATGCCGTCCCATTGAAGCAGATTTGTTGCTGTGGAAATCTCAAACAGTTATCACAAATCCAATTTCACCAGACAATTGGGCTTGTAATAAATATTTCAAAAGGTCTAAGAATGAAATTTGAAGCAGTTTCCTAGCCAGAGGTAACATCATTAAGGGCCTCATTATGACCCTGGCGGCTGGCGGTAAGCTGGCGGTAACACCGCCAACAGGCTGGCGGTGTTCTGCCAGCTATTATGACCGTGGCGCAATAGCCACGGCCATACCGCCGGCCCCTCCACTAAACCACCAGGCTTTCGCCTGGCGGTCATAATCCCCAGGGCAGCAGTGCAAACACCTCTGCCCTGGGGATTATGAGTCCCCGACTGCCAGCCTGGCCACGGCGGTAAACACTGCCATGGAAAGGCTTGCAGGAAGGGGGACTTGGGGTGCCCCTGGGGGCCCCTGCACTGCCCATGCACTTGGCATGGGCAGTGCAGGGGCCCCAAGGCATAGCCCCGTTGCGCATTTCACTGCCCGAATTTCGGGCAGTGAAATGTGAGACGGGTGCTACTGCACCCGCTGCACATCAGCATTGCCGCCGGCTCTCTTACGAGCCAGCAGCAATGTTGATGTGACTTTTCCTCTAGGCCAGCGGACAGTAACACTGTTACCGTCCGCTGGCCCAGTGGAAAAGTCATAATAAGGAGCCAGAAATACCGCCGGCACTGGCGGTATTCTGGCTCCCGCAGCCTCGGCGGTCTTTTCAAAAGACCACTGAGGTTGTAATGAGGTCCTAAATGTACTATTGTATCCCAATGCTTTCCTATGGAACACCCAACTCAGCTTCAGTGAAAATTGCTCTTAGAGCCGATTCACTGTGAGGACAAGTTTAATACCACACATGTTCTACTTTCAAATACCAATCACCCACCCTTGTGGGCAGTAAGGTGACCTATTATTATTTAAAGAAGCATTAAACTTGTTGAAGCATTTTTTGTTTAACATTGCACAGCCAGGCTACAGAGGGTAGGCCTGCAGTCATGTTTACACTGTCACTTTAGCAGATGGCACTATGGGTGCTGCAGTCCACTTGTGACATTTAACTTACAGGCCTTTGGTACACTTTTGTACCTTTGACTAGTGAGAGAGAGGTAAGTTGAATATGCCAATTAGGGGTATGCAAATTCACCATGTTGAAAGTGGCAGCACATGTAGTATACGACTGGTTAGCAGGAGTAAAGGGCACAGAGTTCAGCAGACTGCAAAAACAGTAAAGGCAAAAATTTGGGGAAGACCACAGAAAAGATGATCATTCCCAACTGTGCACATCCCCTGTTCCAGCAACAGATTGTGTTGGAACGTGCAAACTTTTGTATGAGATATATTTGGCCATTTCTGTGACAGAGAGAGGATTACTCATTTGTGCCACTGATGTTGCAAACTACCACCTGATACAAAAGCACGGGAGCTTAGAATTAGTAAATTAGTGCCTGTATGATTAGTCATATTGTTGGGCAAATTTCAAATTGTGTTCTATTATGGAAGAAACGAGTATAGAAAACAATGACAGAGGATTTTTTTGACAACTGCAGGATGTGGAATGTATGTGCGGTAGAATTTCAGCAGGTGGAAAATTCTTAAAGTGTAAATATAAGTTAATATGTCTGCCTGTATTTCAGTCTTTTTTTGTTTCTTCCTGGGGGGAGGGGATTTTTCCCTGACAGAGCCTATTCTAGGATCCCCTATCAAACATGGGGTTGATCTTTGACCAATCACACTCTAGATGAACATTTACTTTATCCCATGACGGGAGTATATTTGTATGCTTTTTCATGTTGGGAAATTACCTGTATGAGGGTTATGAATAATTTGAAACTTACAGGTTCGTAGGTGTTGTCCTACTCTTATACATAGATCCACCCTGGAACACCTGCAAACATGCCTTCTGACCATAGACTTACAATGGCAGGAATTCTACTATAATGATCACATTTATGCACTCGGAAATACCAGTGTAAGTGTACAATTATGCAAATCATGACCGATTAATGTATTGGGAATCTGCTCCTGACAGTGGCGTTTTCTGTGCAACTAACCTGAACTTGAATGCTATGAGGACTAAGGCCTAGCACAAATTCTACCCACCAGTGTGTAGACCATACAGCCCTTTCTTGCATGCATATAGGTCTGTGTCGTGGTTTATAAATTAGATATAAATTAAATGTTTTGAATGATTCCCAGAGTACAGCAAGTCAGATTTGCAATTGGAAAACGTTTTTGGGAATTGGAACTTTGGGCCTGATTTAGATCTGGAAGATGCAATACTCTATCACAAACTGACCAATGCATCAGGCCCTTTATTTGGAGAAATCAGAAAGGAAAGTTTACAGTTAAAAATAGTTGGGTAGCACTTCGCTTCAGGGGAATTCCTGATTGATTGATTGGTTAATTGATTGTTTGAATGCAGAAACAAAAAAAGTCTTTCAGCATACCCATACCATATCTGCATAAAACAATGAAAAAAATCATTGTCCAACAAAAGTGCATTCCTAATTTGAGTATATTTGATGACAAGAAACTTCAGAAGAAAATATAGAAAGGGCAACAGTGAGTATTTCCAGTGGTATCAGATGCCAAACACTGGCAGTAAAATACGATTAACAGAGCAAGGCTCTGAGTGACCCACTGAACGCTGATTATTGCTGTGTTTCACAGTTCAAACAGTGGGGGGGCTTCGTCACTATGACAGAGAAAGTAATGTAATACTACCAGAGGTTACATTCAGTTTGATAACTTGATGCCGGTGCCAGCGCTTACTGTGAGCGGTGAATTCGTACCACCTGCCTTCCCTTTGAAGTAAAAAGAGTCATCGCAAAATAATAGCGCTTTCTGTTAAAAACATGACCAGCTCTGACCTGGCCTTCATATCGTAAAGAATACGAGCTGACACTACCTATGATCATTTATACCATATAATTTTGCCCCCGTTCTGCCTCAAAAAATCAGTGATCGGTTCTAACCCGAAGAATTACTTATTACCGACTATTAGCTGCTTCTATCCTGTACACAGATGCAGTATACAGGCTGTTATGTCTACGGGTCAGGGGCTTTCTGATGCTCTGCATGGCATGAAACAAATACCAAGACTACAGAGCCACAGTTCCAAGTGAGCAGTCCAAAAGGTTTAAAAAAGAGAGCCCAGATCCCCAACAAACGTGACGGCGAACATTGGGAAGTGTTTTTTTGTTGTTGTTATTTTCATTGGGAAGTATCAAAAGAAAAACATAACAAAAAAGTACAAATACAAATCCATGTTTAAAAAAGGCAGAATTATATTCCTTAAGAAATTATTTTGCCATGTATCTCAATCAAACATGAATGTTCAAACCTAAAGGGAAAGCTAAGGCAGAAGTATGGAATTCATATTATGTCATCTAGGTAGTCAGGCATAAGACTAGAACGCCGTTCCCTGACTGAATGCCACAGCTGGCGTGATTTACGTCTGTTTGTGTGGTTTTCAGTAATAGTAAAATCCAGCCCACAAGCAAAGATAAGGTCCTGTCCGCAAGCTTTATGATCCAGCGGCTCACTTTGAAGACAAACCCTAGCCATGCCCAGCCTTGTGACCGTAATGGAAAAAAATAGATACCTACAAGATTGAAAGGTATATTATGAGAGTGGCCCTGCATAATCAGCTTTGGATTCCATCTAACTTCTACCTGCAGCAAATTGTTCAATTTATTGACAACAGTTGCCCAAAATCATGACAAAACAGGACAGGTAGCAAAAACGAGTGGTATCAGCATTTGAACCCTTGCACCAAAAACAGAAGTTTCCCTACAGCCGGTTTTAAGTAAGCCATAGGGTGTATAATAGATAACACTGATAATTTTAAATGAGTGAATCTTCAAATGAGACACATTGACAGGCTGCTGAGCCAACTGATTACAGAGCCCAATACCTTCCAAGTAGATGAGAAGCACCAGCATTTTTTGCCACTTATTCGTCATTTGATCAAAGTAATTCTCATGTGGTCTAATTTTTTAAGTAATCGGATAGCTGGTACCCATGCCACCATGTTTAGGCCCTCAGCAAAAACAATGCTATAGGAAGCTGGCTCTCTATATACTACATCAAAATGAGATATTGCGTGCATAGAGTCCAAGGAATCCCCAGAGGTTTAACAGAGACTATGGTAGGTAATACTAATGCTCTCTTTTGTTTTTGTGTGGTTGAGCAGTTAGGCTTATCAAAGGGTAGTGCAAAGCACTGGTTGTACACACACAGGTAATAAATGGAGCACACACTCAATGACTAACTCCAGCCAGGCCCATTGCTTTATAAGGCACACATATATTTTGTTACTTTATTTCTAGAACCACAAGGTTCTAGCTGCAGGTAAGTACATTTGCAAGTAAGTGTCCAACATTTGTATCAATACCACTTTGTTTCAAATTGGCAAGTTATACAGTTTTTGAATAAATACCAATAATCTGTTTTAAAAGTTGGTAGTGCAATTTTCAGAAACAAATCTGGGTGGAAGAAATGTTTTTAGGTAAGTACAAGACTTGAAGTTACAGTCTCCGGGGTTAGGATGTCCACAGGTTGGTGTTCAAGTTAACCCCAAACACCCATCAGCAGCAACATGGGGCCGGCCGGGTGCAGAGGTCAAAGTTGGCATTGATTTAACATGGACTTCTATGGAGATTGGGGGCACTCGGAATCAGGCCTGCTTGCAAGTAAGTACCTGCGTCTTCGAAGGGCAGAACTGGGGGGCTTACAGGAGCACCATGGGGGCACAGGTTAGCACCAAACACACACCCTCAGTGGCGCAAGGATGTTGCTGCACTGAAGGTTGGATTCCCCAAGGCCAGGGGTATCTTTTAGCACCAGGAATCTTCATCCAGGTTCTGTCACGGTCAGGGGGGTCCTCCAGATTGAGGCTGCAGGTATCGTCGTGTTGGACAGGAGGGGTCAACCCAAGGTGGAAACTTGCTCAGAATCACCTGGAAACCAGCTCTAGTTGGTTGGGCCACCTGGACACGGGCCGTGGGCATTGGGTGCAGAGTGGGCAGGACTTGCGGATCCAGGGCGTTTCTGGAGTCCTTGGATGGAGTTTCTACTTGGACAGGGACACTGTCCACTGGAGTTCTTGGTCCTCTGGGGTGCAGGCAGTCCTCCTGAGGCTTTTAAGAGGTTGCTGGTCCTGCAGGATGCATCTCTTTATTTTAGCAGGGCTTTAGAAGCCGGAGACAGGCCGGTAGGACAGGGCCAAGTCAGTTTGTGTCTTCAGTCCTGTCTGCTGGGTGTCAGCATAGCAGTCCTTCTTTCGTCTTGTGAGGTCGCCAGGAATCTGACGAGCTAGAATCAGAGGAGCCCTTAAATCCTGGATTTAGGGGCATTACAGGGGTCAAAGGGCAGTAGCCAGCGGCCACTGTCCCTGAGGGTGGCTACACCCTTCCTGTGTCTGCTCCCTTTGGGAAAAGGGACACAGACCTAACCCTGTTGGTCTCTGTCCTTCAAACCAAGATGGAGGATTTTGCAAAGAGGGGGTCACTTCGGCTCTGGACACCTTAGAGGTGGTCCCAGCTGAAGTGTCACTCTTCCTTTTTTTCGTCACTTTTTTTTCAGTGGTCGATGGGCATGGGACCCTGGGAGGGGTGCCATGTCGACTTTGTCTTTTTCTCCACACCAGCACACACAAGCTGCAATGGTAGTGTGCATGTGCTTGGTGATCGGTTCCCCAGAGTGGCATAATACATGCTGCATCCCTTGGGGACCTTCCTTGGCCACAGGGCCCTTGGTCCCACGGGTACCTTTTACAAGGGACTTTTAGGGAAAGAGCACTGGTGGTGGGGCCTGGTTAGCTGGACCCCAGCACACTCTCAGTCAAGTCAGCAGCAATACCAGGCAAAAAGTGTGTGTTGAGGGGGGTAACCATGCCAAAAAGGGTACTTTCCTACAAATGCGAAAAGTGGGTTCTGCTCTGTGGAGCATTCATCAGCAGGGAGGCGAGTGAGATACTCTCTGAACTGAAGATAGCAGAAAAACACCAGCCTATATTCACCAAAGGACCTCTGAAGCTCCTCACCTGAGAAGAGAGTACCCTGGAGGAATATCTGGCCAAGAATGTTCATGTCCACAGGCCACCAGAGCTGCATGTAACCATTGTGAATAATCAGTGGAAAATGGGGGTTGCCCCCTTATGCCTGGAAACCAATAAACCTGGATGTTTTACAGCAGGTACAAATTTGCAACTATACTCTGTCAGAGATGGCCAGACTTTTAAATATTGTCAGCCTGAAAGAGATAGTGTTGATGACCTCTTGCAAGGGCAGCTGCACATGCTAAGATAGAAGATAGACCAAGTAGAACAGTGTATCATAATTAAGACTCAAGATCCCGAATGACAGAAGCATTCAGGGTCCCTAGGTATGTTATCAGTTGAACATATCAAGAGTCTGGGATATCTGGCTTAAGGCCTGTGATGACCTGAGGCACAATCAACTTAGAATCAAAGACTTTTCATAACTGTCTCACAGTGCTTTCAATAGTTAGGAGGGGCTTAGATGTAGAAGATTTCAGAAGGGTGATGTCATCAGCGTCTGCAAGGAGTTTGATGCTGAAAGTATTAATATTCAGAGGGGGTATGCAATCAATAGATTTGTATGGTGCTACTTGTCACCCATGAGGGTACCCAGGTACTGGAAGGGTCCAGTTGATTAGCCGAATAGCCAGGTCTGCATGGACTTTCAGAACTCTAAAAGAGATGGGGAGCTCTGGAGATGAAAGGGTAGCTCATTCCAAGTATTCCCTGCTAGGTAGGAGCAGGAGCAACCTCTGCATCTGCTATGTCGGATGCAGGGGGGGTGAGGCTTAAAGAAAGGGACATAGAGCAGATGTGTCTCGTGGGCTGATGGAGAAACAAGTTGTGATTCCAGAAGGCATATCTAGAGCTCTGTGGGGCCTTATATGCATGGGTCAGGATCTTGAACTTGCAGATTTTCTGTACAGGGAGCCAGTGGAGCTCCCTGAGGTTTGGGGGGATATGGGTCCATCTTTGGAGATCTAGGATGAGTCTGGCTGCAGTGTATTATATGGTCTGTAGTTGTTAGAGGAGATGAGCTGTGATCCCTGCTTACAGAGTGTTGCTGTAGTCCAGTCCAGCCTTGATGATAATGCACCTGGAGCTTTGGGGCAGCCATTTGAATATCTTATGAAACATGCAGATGATAAGGATGCAGGAGGAGGAGACAGAGTTGACTTTAGTTGTCATGGTTAGCTTGTTGTCAAGAATGATGCCTAGGCACCAAGAGTTGTCAGTAGGAGTAGGTTTGAGTTCTGAGGGACACAAGAATGTGTCCCATTGGGACCCTTTGTTTCTCAAAATAAGTACCTTTGTCTTGTCTGTGTTGAGTTTCAGGCAGTTGTCCTTCATCCAGTTGGTGACGACTGTCATGCAGTTGTGGAAGTTGGTCTTGGTGTTGGTGGTGGGAGAGGATGAGTTGTGTGTTATCAGCATAGGATATGATGTTAAGTCCATGGGTTCTGGCCAGAGGTGTCATATAAGTGTTGAAGAGGGTGGGGCTGAGCTGGGATTCTTGGGTTACTCCACAGATCATTTCCTTGGGTTCAAAGGTGAAGCCAAACTTTTTGCATTCTTCTTGTGAGGAAAGAGGCGAGCCATCTGTGGGCGGCTCCTTGGATGCCTATGTTGTGTGGCCTTGTAATGAGTGTGTGGTGGGAGACTATATTGAAGGCTGCAGAGAGGTCTAGGAGCCTCAGTCAAGTTGGGCTTGGATGTCGTCAGTAGATGCAATGAGGGCTGTCTTAGTACTGTGGTTACTGCAGAATCTGAAATGGGAGGTGTCGAGTAGGCGGTTTTCTTCCAGATGTGAGGAGAGTTGTTGTTTGATGGCTTTTCTAATACTTTGGCTGGGAATGGGAGCAGGGAGATCACTCGGTAGTTGTTGAGTTTGCTGGGGTCTCCCAATGGTTTCTTTAGTAAGGCGTTGACTTCTGCTTGTTCAGGGAAGGTGGCTGTGGCAATTGAGGTGTTGAACAATGTGGTGAGTACATGGCTGATTGTGGCTTCACCTAGGTTGAAGATGTGATGAGGGTATGGGTCACTGGGGCCCATGGTGGTAGCGGTGTCACTGTGTTGCTTGAAGACCTTAATGGCCTTGGATCGGGGTTTGGAGTTTCTGTAGATGTTGGTGATCTTGTAGAGGAAGAAGATTGCAAGGTTGTCGCAGAGTTCCTAAGAGGGGGTAATGTTGTTTGCTGCAGCTGAGGGGATTAGAGAGCTCTTTGACAAAGTTGAAGAGTTCTTTGCTGTTATTGGAGCTTGATTTGATGTGTGAGGCTACTGCCTTTTTCTTTGATACTTTCAACTGTCTGTGGTAGAGGTTGAGGGCTGTCTTGAAAGTGGTCTTATCGGTCACGTCTTTCCTGGTGCAGTTGTTTACAGTGTCTTTTAGTGGTTCTGAAGTCTTCAGTGTACCAGCTAGTTTGTTTGGTGGAACTTCTGTGGCTGTTGTTGCCAAAGGATCGACACAGTTGGTGATCCAATTGTTAAAGTTTCTGACATTCTGGTCTAGATTGTTGGAGGAGATGGGGTGGGTGGTGTTGATCCATGTGTCCTATAAGACTCTGCTCCAGATGTAGTATGGAGTGTTGGGCAGACTGGGGCTGAGGTCGATGAGCTGGTGATGTTGAAGTGGATGATGGAGTGGTTAGTCCAGTGGAGTTACATGGTGTGGCTGTACCTGGCGCGATCACTGGAGGTGAAGATGGGGGGGTCTAACATGTGGCCTGCAGTGTGCTTGAAGTTGTGGATGAGTTAGGTGAGTCCGGTGTTGTTCATGCTGTTGAATTGGTGGAGTTGATGTCGTTGTGGTCGTCAAAATGGAAGTTTAAGTCACTGAGGAAAATTTTGTTTTAGGAGTCCATGGAATGGGGGGCAATGAAGTTGCAAAAGGCTGGATGTGGTCCTGGAGGATGGTATGTGAGGGTGCCCCTGATGGTGGTTTTGCTGTCTGTTTGGGGTCAGAAGTTGAGGTGTTTCATGGCTGAGGTGATGTTGTCATTTGTGGATGTGATATCGACAACAATGTCTCATCAGGTTTCAATCAAAAATTAACATAAATAGTGACAGAATCATATAAAGCAATAAAACAAATAAAAAAGAGGGAAGCTTCAAGTTGTATATTGCAAATATATTTCAAGATCAGTTAAACATGAGAAAATAGGTGCGTCCACATTTATCAAAAATGCGCAGTGATTAGAGAAAAGTGAACACATTGTTCTCGTAAATAAGTACTGAAAATCGGTGCATGTGAAACACAACAAAAGAGATAAAATGAAAAGCAGCTAACGTATAGTGAAATATTGTAAGTTCAAGATACATGAAATTGACAATGTAAAAATGTTGAAATTATCATGTAAGACAAAGAGCCTTAATTTCTGCTGCTTTAATTGCTGACAACGTTTCAACCATGTTAATTTACAGTTATCATCAGGACCAAGAATGCACACAGACAATGTGGCACTGTTGATAGAAAAAATAAATACATTTAAAGAAAAAGAGATAAGTACCAAGGCTGTCAAGAAAAATTAACAGAAGGACTCACCAGCCTACTGAAACAAAGTTCTCAAGGGTGACAGTCAAAAGGAACGTACTAATAGTTCAAAGGTCAAAACACAAATTGTCACCTAAAAGAGTTGGAGGGCTGGTTATTCATCCCTTAAACAAAATAGGGGAGGTAATCACTAATTACTATCAACAAAAGGCTTGTTTGCCAAATCACCACACCAATCAGAAACCAACCTGCTACAACAGTGGGAATCATAAATGGCCATAATATGAAGGAAGTGATCCAGAGGGGGGTACTTCAGTTCACACCACTCCAGTGCGCACAAGTCAATCTGAGTAATCTGTACAAAAACAGAAAAAATAAGCACAATCCATCATAGATGTAACGCATGGACATATAAGGGACCTCAATTATTATTACCTTGGCATCCGAGTTCATTAATGAGATGGGCTAATACGAGCCACAATTACATGGTTCTTTACCCTTTCTTTAAAAACAAAAGTGCAATATGTGCTTCTCCCTAAGATGGAGGTACTGAAAATATGAAGGACGTAGAATTAACTAGCTCTACAAAGCTAGAGATGACTATATCAGAGAAGACCTTATAAAACTCGGTTGGAATGGAATCTGAATTGGCGCTTATACGGGTTGCCAGTTGGAACAGATCTTTCTTAATTTCTATTAGTGTAATTGGTGTGCCCAGGACTTCCAGCTGGGGGACAGCCAACTTGGACAACCTCATATTCCACAAATATCAGTCAACCCTGCTGATGAGGTCTGTGTATCCCGGGAAAATAGAGCTGTATACGTTTAATGAAAAATGTCCAAAATCTCTTCGATGTCAGGCACAACCTGACCCAAAGAACTCTAATTGATGGAGATAGCATTCTTAGAACTGCAATCCCGAAGCTCGTAGGCAAGTATGCACCCCATTTTTTTTACTATTCATGAAATAAAATATCTGTCTAGATTGCCATTTTTCAGAAGCTCTGTCCTAATTCCCTTTTTGGCTCACCATGCATATGGATGTTAGATGTTCAAAAATCAACTCTGCTTAATATACATGGCAATTGCCAAGACATTTAGAATACTCTATTTCCAGGTTCAGAAGCTCATCCTGTAGTCAGGACTCCAGAGTAGTTTTTTGCATGTGGTCTCGCTGTATTGTATAACTCAATCATCGTGTTCAGCGCATCACACACAATAGTAGAAGCTGTTGACCTGTCATTAAAAACAAAGAATTCTTTCAAACAGCAAGTTGTAACTGTAATAATTTGTGGTCAAATGACCACCAGGAGGGCCTGCTTCCTCCAGCAATAAAGTTGTGACAGACAAACAGTGAAAGAACACTGTGATTGAAGATAATCTGTGGGTGCCACATGATCCTGAGTTAAGTAATGATGGAGTGACTAGGTAAAATCATGTTGCTAGAAATTGGGTTACTGGTTGCCAGAGGTATGCACCCTATCCATTCAGGAATCACAATCCTAGTCAGGATAAGTCACAAACACACACTAAATTAACATTTGCTCATCCCTGGTATTTTGGCACAGGGCAGTCATGCATAACTTACGAGCAATTTCTTAAATATTTGTGTAGCACTTCAAACAGCAAAACACCTCACAAAAAGATATCACACTTCATTTGAAAAACAGAACTTAAATTAATAAATAAAATAAGACCAAAATGACAAAAATCCCAAAGTTGAATATGAGATATGATTTAAAAAAAAATAAACTGTAGAATAGAGCTTAGAAATAAGATGCACCAACTGGAGAAATGTTGTGCGTCAGACCAGGACAAAGTCAAAAGTTCAGGCTGATTGTGGTAGATGCCCTGCCAGCTACAGGGACCCAGTTGGGCCTGCTGCACCAAAGTACCTTAAAATCCGGGAGCAGAGCTTTTTGGTGGTTCTGAACCATGCTGTCAAGGAGATGAATTGATTATCCGTGCACAGTTGAGGAGATGCGTCGAAGTTCCCCAAGCAGTGGTGCTGATGGGTCGAAGCCGAGATGTGATGGGGTTTAGGTGCAGGAGCTGGCCATGTCGTTGTTGAGGTGATGCACTGATTCCGATCAGCACAGTGGCTTTGATGTGGAGTTCGTCGGCACTATCGAGCTTGTCACCAATGGGAAGTCAGAAGCCTTGAACAAAAGGAAATGCAGCAGTTCTGGTTTCAAAAGTGATGCACTGGTTTTATTCCCATGATGGCAGTTCTGCCTTTGCAACAGTGGGGATGCAGTGGTTTTGCTAGAGCAGCACCTGAAGATTTACCTCCAAGGGTCCAGGACTGGGGTGGCACTACTTGGCAAGTCAGGCTCAAAGCAAGCAGAGTCCAGGTGGGCTAGTTGAAAGTCTCTAGTGTTCCTGAGACTTCAGAAAACAGGAGACCAGTCAGCTGGCCATTGGATTTACTCTGGCTGTTGGGTTCAAGTGTTGTGGGTACAGTCCTTTTCACCCTGGCAAGGAGAGTAGCAGGTCAGCACAGCAAGAAAGCAGTTCTTCCAGAGCAGCAGTCCAGCACAGTGGCGGGCCTTCAGCAACATAGCAGTCCTCGTTCCTGGCAAGAGATCCACAGTTCCAGAAGTGTACTGAGTGGTGTCAGAGGACCAGTACTGTTAGACCTGGTTTCCTAGGCGTGGTTTCACATACCATTTTGCCTCCTGAACTCTAATTGTGCTGACTGTGTTTTTTCTTGCTTTAGGACTTTTGGCCTTTTACCTCTGCTAACCAGTGCTAAAGTGCATGTGCTTTCTCCTTAAAAGATGGTAACATTGACTCATCCTCATTTACTTATACATCCCTGGTAAAGTGCCTGTAAGTTAAATACTACTAGTGGGCCTGCAGCACTGATTGTGCCACCCACTTCAGTAGCCCCTTTAGACATGTCTCAGGTTTGCCATTGCAGAGACTAGGGGCCAGATGTAGGAAGCTTTCGTTGTTTGCGCCATGCAAAACGGGCATCACGATGCACATTCCCATTTTGCGAGTCGGTACCGACTCGCAAAATGGGAATGCGACCCGCAAATAGGAAGGGGTGTTCCCCCTTCCTATTTGCGAGTCGCACCGCGATGCAGAATTTCTTTGTGACCGCGAACGCGGTCGCAAAGCAATTGGCAGTTAGCACCCATGTGAAGTGGGTGCTAACTCATTCGCAAAAGGGAAGGGGTCCCCATGGGACCCCTTCCCCTTTGTGAATGTCGCCAAAAATATTTTTTCAGAGCAGGCAGTGGTCCAACGGACCACTGCCTGCTCTGAAAAAATGAAACCAAATGGTTTCATTTTCCCAAGTGTATTGCAACTCGTTTTCCTTTAAGGAAAACAGGCTGCAATACAAAAAAAAACCTGCTTTATTAAAAAAGCAGTCACAGACATGGTGGTCTGCTGTCATACCTGTGAGTGCAGGGAATCGCAAAGGGGTCACAAATTGCGACCCATCTCATTTATATTAATGAGGTGGGTCTTTGCTACCCCCTTGAGATTCGCAGATGGTGTCAGGGACATCATTCTGCAAATGGGATTGCGACTCGCAAATTGCGAGTCGCTCCGACTCGCAATTTGCGACTCCCAACCCCAAACTTACCTACATCTGGCCCTAGATGTGCAGTTTTAAAATGCCATGTCGACCTGGCCAGGTAAGCATCTTGCCATGCTCAAACCTTCTATTTTAATGCATATAAGTCACCCCAAAGGTAGGCCCTGGATGGGCCCAAGGGCAGGGTGCAGTGTATTTAAAAATGGACATGTACTTTTAAATTTTACATGTTTAGGTAGTGAAAAACCTGTGATTTCGTTTTTCAATACTGGAAGGCCTATTGCTTCCCTAGGTTAACATGATTGTGTTACTTCATTTTATAAGTGTAATTTCCAATTGAGAAGAGCGGGTACCCCCAAATTTGTTGTCTCTGGAATCACAATTTAAAATTGCATTTGAATGGTAAGTCACATTTTAAACTGTAATTTAGAAAATCGCACTTTTAGAAAGTTTACGTTTTCCAACCTTAAATCATGTAGTGCTTTGCCAGCCCTGCTGCCTGCTGCTCATCTTGCCTGGGAATGAGAAGGACTGGAACTGCATCTCTGCATCCCCAAAACCAAACTGACTCCAAGGACTTGCTGGCTTGCCTCAATTCTGAAATCTCAGGGACATCAAAGACTTCGCTCCATCCTGCAACAGCACCTGGGCTTTGCTTGCCGCAAGTCTTGCCCTGTCAAATGGTGCCAATCCAGTCCTGGAATCTTGGAAGTGGGTATAAAGTGTTGTGAATGCAAAACCATACATTGCCATCAATGTGCCTGTTTGGAATGGATGCATATCCCCACAATGCTGATTCTTTGCCGCTGCCTAGGAACAGCCTTGCCGCTGACAAGGAAATCACATCGTTGGCTGCACAGCCTGATGGTGAAGCACCGCATCCATCTCTAAGAAACTGCTGACAACGCATATTGGATTTGCGCAGCCCGGAATCAGTGATTCACCTACATCCAGCGGGGTCCATGCCCATGCATGACCTCCTCTGTTTCACGCATTGGGCCCCGTCGATGGCACAACAAGGTACTTTTTCAGCAGGACAAAGTTGGTCCTGGTATTGAACATACACTACATCACATTTGGCCTGTCTTTTCAGATTTCACCCGGTCTAGCTTGACCAGATAGGTCCGGTTGGCGTTTAATGCTTTTCAGCACTATTTTGCATTTTAATGTTTAAAAACTCATATCTCAAATTCTACTCATTACATTTTTGTTGTTTTGGTATTGCTTTGTTAATTGGATTAAGCTCCATTATTCTAACCTGGTGCAGGTTATTTTTGTGTGATGTTTGCTTTTTTAATTATTGCACACATACTTTACACATTGCCTCCTAAGTTAAGCCTGCCTGCCTGTTCTGTGTCAAACTACCAGGGGGACTGCACAGGTTATTTTATGGTGTGTAACTGACTTACCCTGACTAGGATTGTGACTCCTACCTGGACAGGGTGCAAACCTCTGACAATTAGAGACTCAATTTCTAACAAATATTTATACCCATTTGTGCCTTTTAAGTGGGGAGAAGTCAAAGAGATGCCTTTGAAGTGCTTAGAGCCTGTGTCCTTACTGTTCTGCTGCAAGCAGTGTAGCATCAGCTGATGCGCTTTCACAGGGGAAGCCCAGTTGTTATGATAAAGCCAGTCCTGAGGCATTGGCCGAGGCCAAAGGCAGTGGTTTTAATCAGTGCATGTCGCTGATATTGGTTGCAATTTAGAAAGTGAGCGCTGGCTTTAGTGAGGGTGTGGTGTTAATAGAATGGCTCCTACGGCAGAGTGACACAAAGGAAGACATGAAGTCTTTGATGGCCCTTTGACTTAGAGATCAGTGGGTAATCCAACAAGGCTTTGGGGTACTGGGAGTTTAAAGGTTGTAGAGTATGTACCAGTCCTTCTCAATACCAGAGGCAGCAGGCAGCAGGCCAACACAGCAGAGCAGGCTGCAAAGTGGCAGTCCCTCCTGGCAGCACAGCAATCAGCAGGTACCAGGCCAACACAGCAAAACAAGTAGCAAAGTGGTGGTCTCTCCTGGCAGCAAAGCTCCTCTTCTTGGTAGAGTCTCCTCAGGATCCCAAAGTGAACTGATTTGGTGGAGATTGAGGCCCAGAACTTATATCCAATGTGCCTTTCAAGTAGGGGAGACTTCAAAGAGACCTTTGACAATTGCAAGGTTCCTATCCTTCCTTCCTTCCCTGACTCCAGACACTCTACAAGGGGTTATGCAGCCCTTTGTGTGAGGAGAGGCATAGCCCCATTTAGGTGTAGGTGTCACCTCCTCCCTTCTATCTAGCCCGGAAGACCCATCAGCCTGATGATGGGCCAACAAGGTATACACCCTAGCTCCCTTTGCGTGTAGCTGTCTAAAGGGAATGCACATGGCCCAGCTATATAGTGCTGATATAACTCATGCCTAGCTCTCCTAAATCAAAATAATCTCCTCCTAGCAGATTTGGTGATTGCCTCTTACTTGAGCACACCCACGTCTCCCTGTATTAGCTTTTTCCACCATGTGTAACTAGAAATTCTGCATGCTCCTTAATTCCACATGACGTTTGGTTGATTCATATGTATCACAGGTACCACTGTGTACCTCCAGGTAGTCATCATTCATAAAGTCCGACCTTGTCTTCCTTTTTCTTACTACCAGAATGTTATGCCAGATTCTTCTCTTGGGCAAGATCGTCATCTCTAACAGCAGTACAACGGTTTGACGGCACCTCCCATGCCCCCCTCCCCAGAAAGAGATATATGTCTTCCTACGCACGCTTTCATCTCCACTTACCAAATCCCAGCTGGTGAGGTCGCTAATAAATGACTGGCCCATCTATGAGTTGTTCATTTTAATCTGCAAATGTAACTCCATTCAGATCACCAACACTGGCCACATATATACGGTTATGCAACCCAGGATATCTGTCAAGCTTTTTGTTAATTCTTAAATTAGCCAGTGCCACCTCTCCATTTCAATCTTTGAACGTGCCCCTGACATTGGGAAACCCTCCCCACAGATCTAAAGGCTATTACCATTCTACCAACATTCAAGATAACCCCTGAGTTAATGCACAGAGGACTAAGTACTCACTTTCTTCCTCTTCCAATTAAAATCAATGTGTATGCACACTTCATTTGTGTATATTTGTGATCTATGTTAAACTCCTATTTCAGACATCCCTTTCTGTGTAACTATTTAGTCTGCCCTTTGCTGTTATGCATTGCATGAGACAATGTAAAGTATATCTGATTGGAACGGATACTAAAAAAAACAGTCTTAAAATGTCCAAGGTGTTAATAAATGTCTGCAGACCAAAAGGAGGCGTTCTTGTCCTTTGTTATGATATGCTCCATTATTACAAGAATTCCTGGCTATTTAGTTCTGTTTTCAGGTGTTTCAACAACAGTAAAAGTTTGGACTCAGCACACTAGCAAAATTTGATGTGCTCCGGTATTTAATTTCTGCCTGTTGTTTCCGGTGCGGACCACTGGCACTTACTTTTTGAGGGCCGGCACTTATTTTTCTGCCTCACTTATTTACTGCAAGCAAACGACACATATGTGAAAGACGGAGGAAGAGAAAAATGAAAATGGGAGAAAACAGAAAGCAGAACGCTGCAAGAGTGAGCTGAGCGGGCAGTGAGTGGCTTTAAATTGACTGAAGAAGCATGAGATGTTTTTTTTAGGATTACGCTGCCTCAGTATTCCGTGTTCGCACATCTAGGCCCATATTTATACTTTTTTTTGCACCGTATTTGCGTCACTTTTTGCGCAAAAGCAGTGCAAACTTACAAAATACAATTATAATTTGTACGTTTGCGCTTGCTTTTGCGTCAAAAAATGGCTCAAATTCGGCACAAAAAAAGTATAAATATAGTCCTCAATTGCAGGAGCCACGTGTTTAAGGGGAGGACTTTGCACACAGGCACCTTATTTACAAATTAAGCACTGATGTGCTCAATAATTTCACCCTTAATGACTGAGGCTTCTGACTTTGATTTTGGTTTGGCTTTGCTTATGGAAAACTGTTGAGCTCTTGGCGCTGGATGGAGTGTATGGTGTGTCAATTTAAGGATGGAACCCAGATCCTTCTTTTAGCTTTATGTGTGCATGGGGAGCAAGACTGAGTTTGAAACGTACCCTGTAAACTGAAGCAGCAATGGTGTTTTTAATATTCTCGTTCACTTTGGAAATTGGCTTAGTGATTATGAGTTGCACATTAGGAAACGAATGTGAAAAACATCACTTCAAACCAGTGTCTCCGTGTTTATACACTCTGTAAGGAACATTTCTGTTGGTTTCCACGTTTTTCCAGTATGTAAAACACTGCTGATAAGCCAGTTTCCAAATTTCCCTCATGATGTGTAATATTTTATTACAGGATGGGGTACATGTAGAAACCCCACAACTTCAGGCGTTTTGCCTGAATGCCTTATTTGTAAACTATGCATCCTGAGTTACTTATACTAAAGCACCACTATACGCAGGCCCTCCCCGACCCTACCAGATTGGTTGGTACCAGGCAAAGGTTATAGATAGAAGCTGCCCTGCAATTCAGTCATGCTGTAGCTATGTGCCATATCTAAATGGGATACGGAGCGAGAAGTACAAAACTAAAAATAGTATTCTCTCTTTTTTATGATATTGCCATTCTATGGCAATAAGCTCACATCTGGCTTTACTCCTGCAACATGCATGCTGCCTGGCAATATAGCTTCCAAAGTCCACGCACATGTTAAGCACCTGATCTATAGATCTTTCCAGCTTGAGTGGTCCCACATCTACTCAGTGCCCGTCCACAAGCAACCAGCAGATGTTTTAGCTGTAGGGGCTCCATGAGTCGTGGTGGCCATACAAAATGGCCATACAAAATGCATGGAGGGCACGCACACTTGTAGGTTTGGGGCAACTTACAAGCATTTTGCATTGCATCTTCTTGAAAAACTTGAATGGTCCCATATCTACTCAGCGCCCGCCCGCAAGCAACCAACAGATGTAGGGGCTCGATGAGTCATGGTGGTGGCCATAGAAAATGCATGGAGCGCTCGCGCACTTGTAGGTTTGGGGATATTCACAAGCATTTTGCATTGCATCTTCTTGAAACCCGTGAAGGAAAAGAAAACAAAGTTTATTTTGCAAAACTATAAGTCCGCTCCACTTAGCAATGTTAGTGGTCCTCTCAAGAATAAGTGCAGACGAGGTGGAGTACTAACGGAAATCTATGATTTGCATATATTTCCTAGCAAAGGTTCTGTAAATTACCAGAAAATAAAAAAATGTAGCAATCCTGATTTGTATGAACTACAATTCATAAACGCCTGATAATATATTTCTGCCGATCTGGACCACTGTGTTTATAATTATCCCTGCAATGGTGCTCAGGTTTTCAGTGTTAAACAAAAAGAAGACATTATTATAACCCCAGGCGCCTGAGCAGTGCCTGCAAGGCATTCCATTTTTACCTAGCTGTAGGAGAAAGAGCGCAGGTACGTCCTATAAAATGAATATGTTTCAGCGTGTTTGTAAAGCATTACCCAACCATGCTTTTCTCGGAGTATATAGGCAGGATTATATTTACTGCAACGCAACCCATACATTTTCATTGCAAAACTTCCTTTAGGGCGCTTCACAAATCCAAGTCTGAGCCCTTTGACCCACTTATATGCAGAAATTATGCCCTCGTGGATGTAAATTGGGCAATGGGTGCCTCTGGCAGTGCTAGTTTACTGGTTTGTGGTTCTCCATGGGTTCCCCTTGAAACTGCCCGAAGGTAGCACATGTTGCTTAACACTGTATCTTTATTTCTCACTGACATTACCCTGGGGGGGTGAGTCCATTTCTCATACTCTTTAAGCGACACAGGCAGCCTACACTGCAAAGCATAGTGCATATACTGCAGGTGACAATATTTAGAGGGCGAAGAAGGGATCATCTTGCTTCCGCCTACCCGTAAGCCATCTTCCAGAATTTAGATTCTATCAGATAAGCCTTTCAGATACTCCTGTCCCTATCTGAGGCATAAGACATACAGCGTTCTTGACTGACATAGTCACATTTGCAATCTCCTTCAAGTATAATTGGTCCAGAATGAGACATTAAACCCAACTCTAACATGAAGCCTCCATTCAACCTCTATACCACCATTTTGCCACAAAATTTGTTGAATTTTCTCCAAGCTTAGTTTTCGTTTCTGCCATATTGGTTTGAATATGGCACAGAATTCATATTGTCACACACAAAAGGACACCTTGCAGTTGCAAATTCTGGAATTAATCCATCTTAATACACATCCAAAAACGTTATATAAATAATAGCAGATTATGCGGTCTTGGCAATCATCATTGAACTGGATAGCTCAGTTGTTAGGCATATGGTAACAGTGCCTTTCACCTGCAGGAAACCCATTAGACTGCAGCTTAGGGAGCAGTGCTGAAGATTCACCAGCATTCTGGATTGTTTGAAGTGGACTACTGCACCGCTGCCTTGATTGAGCATGAAATCTGAACCAACCTGCCCGGGGGGTAGCTTAGTCAATTTGATTCAGGGGGTGTGAAGCTCAAATTTGCAGACTAAAAAGGAAGGGGGCTGCAGAGAGGTGAGATGGCTAACTTCGATATGAATTGTTTCTATGAGAAACAGGGTCAGTAGTGATATGCATTTTGTGGGCCAGTGGCCAGAGTGTCACAATTGGTGAAAATTGATGGGTTGGAATGCTCTCCCAACCAACTGCCACAGATTAGACTATTTGCAAGACTTCATACCATCTTTTGGGTGTTTGATTGCCAGCTGAATGCCTTGAAACTTGGGCCTGGCACAGCTTTCCAAGCCTACTGTTGCTAAAGTTTGTGAATTTCAAAAAGTAGTACATTGGCACCCCCTCAACGAGTACTTCTGTGAGTTCAGATTTACTCGGTTTTTGGTATACTGGTCACTATATACATATTAGATCTCGTTCTAAAAAAATAAAAAGGTTTAATGCTCTGAGTGAAATGAAAGATGAGAATTGCTGCCACAGACATAGTAGATCTGACTCAGGGTCCCTAGACCCGACTATCAAATTAAGAATGAATTTGAGGGGTGTTACACTCAAAACACCCTTGCTGAAGGGGCGCCTCTGCGAGTCCCACCTGGGCTTGGTGTTTCTCCCTGGGAATATCCAGTCCACAGTCACATGCAACACAACTCCCTGGAGACCCTACCCTGGAATCACTTATTTTATGTGTATTTTCATTACAAGCATTCTTCATCTCTTCTACAAAACGTCTTGATTGTAGAGTTGTCAAATCAGTGCTTGGGGGCAGGGCTCCATGTTTCTGGTCCTTGCCTTTTACAAATCATTCTATCAAGTTAGTAACAGCACCATGTAATAAGCCCGAGTCGCAAGTAGAGGAGTGCATGCAGGAAAGTTACTAAGGCAAGTCAGAGCTGAGCTATTAATCTGGTTTGGCTCAGGAATCCATGCACGAGCCTAGCCACAAAAATGGTTGACATGTACATAGTTCAACAAACATAATGTAAAAAATATGATACAATCTCTCCAAAAATCAAAAA
This sequence comes from Pleurodeles waltl, assembly GCF_031143425.1. Taxonomy (NCBI): domain Eukaryota; kingdom Metazoa; phylum Chordata; class Amphibia; order Caudata; family Salamandridae; genus Pleurodeles; species Pleurodeles waltl. Next base: position 870,971,411 of record NC_090437.1, on the reverse strand, counting down.
AGTGTATTTCTTTTACGTGCTGAAGCGTTTCACCTTCGTATTTCAAATCATATCACTGGACAGATGTTTATTCAAAGTGATAGTTTTTAGAAGCATTTATTGCTCACTCCTAACAACAATGTCATTAGTGAACTAAGAGGCAAGTCAGTAGTCATGTAAACCTTAATTAAGGCCTAGGTTCTTATTATATATGTAGAAACATTACAGTAAAGTAAAACAAATATGAGATGAGCTTGTACCTAGGATCACATAACTTGGACAAGCAGAAACATCAATATTGATTCCCAGGTATTTTGTTTCACATTTGGAAATGCAGAGATCATATGGATATCTCTGTCTCTCCCTCTCTCTCAATCCTTTTTAGGGCCACCTACACATGCTTGTGCTGTGCTTGTGAAATATATATCTTACATGGGGCTTATATCCTGCTCCCTTGCCTTTCATTGGTCCCTGTGCTTGCCACTTACTTTTCCTTTGTTTCTATTGGCTGTAGCATATTTCCTGCATTTACCAATACTTGTTCCTTGTGTGTTTGCTCTTATCAGTGCCCAAGGCCGAAGTACTGTTCACATCAGCTTTTGGGAAACTTCTTTTTTTTATGTTTTGCCTGCACAGCACTTGTTTTAAACATTGTTTCCTCCGATGCCTTGTTTTACACAGTCTTGCCTCCGACGTGTTGCAAGTACTTTTATCATTTTTAGGACAAGGCATTTTGATACATTGTACCATGGCAGCAGCACACATTTTATGCATGTTTTTAATGCACTATTTAGGCCTCCAAGATCTTTAAAGTACTTATCTAGTTGTTGTTATGCACAACGCTTGTTTTAAACTTATTACCCGCACTTCATATGAGTCTGTGTGTTCCATTTGTGCTTCCTATCCCCACCTCCTGCTGTTGTTTAACACACTCCCTTTATCGTGTATTATGGGTATGCTGCTTTTACTATAGCTTCTGTATGATGGCTTAATTCGAGATTTCCTTCACATTAAGACTGCAGTTCTACTGACTGCTGACAGAGTTCTGCGCTCGGGTTAACTTTGTCAACCCTACTCCCAGGCTATATTCAAACTTTGCCCTATTAGACAGCTCTGATGTCCCCTCTGGAGCCCCATCCACTCTAAAACAGGTAAACCCCAAGCCCTGCGGGCCAGCTCTGCCTAGTCGTAGGCAGACAGAATCAGCAGAGCTCAGGGCTGCGCTGCTGATTAAAATACTCCCATTACCAGCAGCTCAGCTCGGAGCTGTACTGGAGCTGTACTGCAGCTGTCTGCCCATGACAAGCCAGGCTCTATCGATCTCTCTCTCTCGTACAAAAGATATGGTATATCTGGTATACCCATAATGCATTGTATGAAAGACACGACAGGCACCACAGCAAAAGACTTTTGACACTAATTATTGGTCAGTGTTTTTGGTTCAATCCTGTACCATACGGACTAGCATTTCTTGGATAGTCTAAGTGCAGGGTTGAAAGCTGAGGCCTCCTAGACATTCAATGACAATGAAGCATACCCATAATGCATTGCCTTCACGCGCACAGCTGCTGCTAAAGTAAAAGACTGTTGTTGCTAGTTATTGAACGTATATTTTGTTTCTGACCGTTAACATATTTGATAGTCTTCCTCGGCCAAGTTCAGGGGCAAAGAATTATCGCGTCCTAATTCACATGTCAAAAGCATTATAGCATGTATGAAAAAAAACATTATATTTCACCTTTATGAAATTGATCAATTTATGAACTGTTTTATTGTGTGGTGTATTGATGAAGGAGAATTTACAACACAAGCATACTGTCAATATCCAGTAAATAAACAAGCATTTCTAGCTGTACTGAAGGTTGTGCACTTGCAAGCAATCCACTGTGTATGTGCTGGTATTCCTAATGTGTGTCCCTACTTGAGATTGCAATAGGCCACCTTTCCGCCTCCTCTCCCCTTTTTCTTAAACTATTGATCATTATGTTACTACCAGAAGTGACCAGAGACAGAGTTTATGTGAATTTTATACTTGTATTTGCTGTGTGACTGAGTCTAAAAACAATTCCTGTACAATCACTCCTTTTTAGTTCATTGTCAATAAACCTGAAAGTATCAAAGCTCCCTAAAAATGGTATTACTTCCAACTCATTAAGAATGTTCAGCTTTTTTGGGACCTGCTCTTCAGATCTGATTTCTTATCTGAGACAGTTCAAAAATGATGTTCTAATTCCGTTGCTCTTTGCATGACACTATAAACACTAATAAACTTGTGTCACAATGTCGCACCCTGAGGCCGGCTTCCTATTGCTGAAGTTCACTCGCACTGGCGACGCCCAGGGTCTGTCACATTGCTGCTCCTGGGAGGCATGCTCCGGCTCAGTCCAAGTGTCAATTTACCATTTCCATTGAGTGCTGTGTGTGGGAGGGTACATACCCAAGGGGTGGCAGTCAGCTCAAGCATAGGAGAATGCTTGTGATGCAGTAACAGCACAATATATTGCCTTTCAAAATAAACAATTCATAACACTTTAACGGAGTTTCAGTTACTTGTATTGCACACCTGCTCACCAATCTGCAGCTTACAACAATAAACAGCTTAGTATTATTAATCATATATGTGAAAACCTAGTGCATTTACTAATGTTTGTTACTTCAACGGTCACTGTTAGAAATGGGGCCTCTAGTTGGCAGTCGGTTTGTACCCTGTCCAAGTAGGGCCCCTCACTTTAGTCAGGATAAGGGAGATACCTGCTCAGATACCCCTTGCTCACCCTCTTGGTAGCTTGGCAGGAGCATTCAAGCTTATCTCCGAAGCGGTGTGTAAAGCATTTGCATATAACACATAGTAACACAGTGAAAACACTACAAAAGGACACCACACCAGTTTTAGAAAAATATCTAGTATTTATCTGTGTAAAACATCACGAAAACAAGCAAAATCAACATACTCTGCTAAAGATATTCATTTTGTAGGATTTAACTTAAGAATACAAATCCTTAAATTCGATAGCTCCACCTGTGGCTATCACTGTGTCGTGATGAACAAAGCCAACAATTCAGGCCGGCCATGGCGTCGTGGGCCAGCTACGTTGTCGAGAAGACCTGCAAATAGTACCTTTGGATTTGCAAGGCATTGTGATCCTTGCGGTGATCTCCAGGGAGTGGCATCCCTGGCGTTGCGGTGTCAGTTCCACTGTGGGTACGGGAGTAGTTGGGACCTTGAAGTCAAACACATTACAGCGGGCTGATGACGTCAGGAGTGCTGGCATGGATGACCTCGTGCTATGGTGCGAAGCAGGATGGTGCAATGTGTGGTGCCCACAGGTCATGGTGCAAGCAGTGGCTCAGTGATGAAGTCCAGCGACGTCGGTGAGACCAGGACTCCGGTGTGAAGCGGGGAGGTGCTACTTGCAGTGTCACCAGGTCACTGGTGCAGGCAGCGGCGTCGTCGTTACTGAAGTGCTGTCCAAGCCAGCAGTGTGGGACGGGATGGTGCTTCTTGACCCTCACGAGCGGTGTCCACAGGACATGGTGCAGGCACGGATGCCTGGTGATGACACTGGAATCGATGGTGCTGGTGTCGGTGGACCGTGGCTGTGGTGCGGAACGGTGCTTCGTGCTCCTCACGGGTGGTGTCCACAGGCCACGGAGCGTCATCGTTGGGGATGCCCAGGCTGCAGAGTGAGCAAGGTGATGCGGACTGCGGAGCCCACAGGTCATGGTCCGAGCAGCGACTAGGTGAAGTTGTCCGATGATAGCATTGGTGAGACCAGGGGCACAGTTCGAAGCGGGGCAGTGCGCCGCCGTGTGGCGTCGGCTGGTCATGATGCAGGCTAGTGGTGTTGTTGGCAGTGTCACAGTGGTTTTTCTTATTTTACAGCACACAACACACTGTTCCCAGTGCTGCAGGTCGAGAAAACTGAAGTCTTTGACTTCCAACAGATTGCAATCTCTACTCCAAGCCCTTGGAGAACTTTCTCAAGCAGGACACTGTTGGAAAGTGGATTATTGGTAAGGGCAGGTAAGTCTCTACACTTAGCAATAGGCCTCTAATCCCCACTGCGGGAGGTCCCGGTCAACTTTCTGCGTTCTGACTCAGTCTCTTTTTTGGAGATTTTCTTCAGCTGGACGAAACTGCAAGTAAGGCTGGGTCGCATCTGAGGCAAGCCGGCTGGAGTCATCATGGCGGGTTGGTCCCTATATGGAGCTTTTCCCAAAAAATTCTCCAATGTTCTGGATCTTCTTCCACAAGGGTTTTTAGGTGTCTTTTAGGAGTACACATCTCACCCCAAGGTTCCAGAAGCTGTGAGTTGCTCCTTGAGGGTGCAGACTAATACTCCCAGAATATACCTGGCTCAAAATCCCATTTGGCCTCTGGACAGTGGGCAGCTGGTCAATTTCTTCAGGATCTGAGACAGGGGACTTTGGTTAGTAATTTTTCACCAGTAGCAAACAGAGAGTCCCTCCTTGAACCAGTTGAAGCCAGGCAAAGTCCTTCTTTTGGTGGAGCTCAAGTGTGTAGCTGGTGCAGTCCTTCAGAGTGCAGTGTCCTGGTGCAGGTCTGGGGGTAGCCCATCTTGTACTTATGTTCTTCCTTATAGGGATCTGAGGTGTGGGTGCAGCTCTGCCATATTTATCCTTGCTCCTGGGTAAAAAACAGGGGGGTCCTGGTTCTCCAAACAGATGCAGGGTCCTTCCCCCTGTAATGACCACTTCCTGAGAAATGTGGCAAAAATCAGTCCCAGGGAGCAAAATCCTTCAAAAATCCATCATGGCTGAAAATTATTTTTGGAAGTTAGATCTGGCTGAGCCCACTCAATGGTGTGGCTAGAAATCCTAAAAACACCCTTCTGCTGTCCTCTCCTGATCTAATCAAGAGTACACCTAATTGTCTGGGGATGCAGGATGTGAGGGAGGTGCTGGGTTGCTCCATATGTCATTCCTGCCTTTCAAGACCAGTTTGGCAGAGCTTCTCACCCAGGTATATCATTTGTGTTCAGCCCAGGCCACTTCACACCTCATCAATGCAGCCTGGCCAGGCTGCTAGAGGCTGGCCAATCAGAGAAGGGCACTACAGAGCTGAAGTTGGCAACTTTTCAGGTAGAGCTTAAAACTCTTTACCTGAACTAGTTATAATAAATCCAACAATTGTAAGCTGTGGGATTTATTATAATAATTAATTGGATACCATACTTGAGGTATGTGACACTTAAGGGGACTTTGTTAATTAAAATAATGTCTCCCCATTTTAGCCTATGGAGGCCATTCACTACTGTGAGGGAAAAACAAATTTAGCTATTTTACCTTACCAGGGATTATAAAACAATTTTTATAAGGTCCCTGCTTATAGTTACATGGCACCCAGTCCTATGGGCACATAAGGCACACCTTAGGGGTGACTTAAATGGAAAAAAGGTAGTTCAAGACTTTGGAAGTACTTTTAATTCCAAAGTCGAATGTGCATATAACTTTAGTTTAAAAGCAGCCAGCAAGGTAGGCCTGCCTTTAAAATGACACTGGGCACCTCAGCAGTGCACCTATGGGTGATCTACGTATGCTGTGGTCCCTACATCTACATGCTCTACCATATACTAGGACTTATAGGTAGGTTGATACTGCCAATTATAATTAGCCTAATTTGCATATCCACTTTACACAGAGCACTGGCCCTGGGACAGGTAAGCAGTACTCAGGGCACAGCCAAGGGTCATTAACACCAGTATCTGTCCAAAGACTTTGGGGGTGACCAGGGCAAAAAGGAGACGTTTCCTACAGATTCACAGCAAAGTTCGCCATTTGCACTCTTTTAAGGCAGAAGCAGCAACTGCAGGCCAATCCAACAAAGCAACACAGCAACGGGACAGTACTCCTCCTCCATCTCTTCAGCTCTTCTTCTTGGCAGAGGTTCCTCTTGATTCCAGAGAGATTCTAAAAGTCTGAGGTTTTGGGTCCACTACTTATAGCCTTTTATGCCTTTGAAGTAGGCAAGCTTTAAAAAAAAGTCTCTATTGTTGACAAGATATTGCCTTTCCCATGCCTGGCCCCAGACACACACGGGGGGTCAGAGACTGCATTGTGTAAGGGCAGACACAGCCCTTTCAGGTGTAAGTGACCACTCCTCCCTCCACTCTAGCCATGATGGCCCATTGGGATGTGTAAGCTACACCCCAGCTTCCTTTGTGTCACTGTCTAGAGGGAATTCACAACAGCCCAGATGTCAATCTGACCCAGACATGGAATACACAAGCAGGCAGAGAATGGTTTAAGCAAGAAAATGCCCACTTTCTAAAAGTGGCATCTTAAAACAAACCATTTAAAAACCAACTTTACCAAAAGATGTATTTTTAAATGGTGAGTTCGGAGACCCCAAACTCCAATCTCTATCTGCTCTCAGAAGGAAACTGTACTTTAGGGATAATTAAAGGCAGCCCCTGTGTTAATCTATGACAGAGATAGGCCTTGCAACAATGAAAACTGAATTTGGCAGTATTTCACTGTTAGGACATGTAAAACACATCAGGACATGTCCCATCATTAGCATACACTGCACTCTGCCCATGGGGCTACTTGGGGCCTACCTTAGAGGTGCCTTACATGTAGTAAAAGGGAAAGTTTGGGCCTGGCAAGTTGGTACACTTGCCAAGTCGAATTGGCAGTCTACAACTGCACACACAAACACTGCAGTGGCAGGTCTGAGACATGTTCACAGGGCTACTCATGTGGGGGTGGGTGGCACAAGCAGTGCTGCAGGCCCACTAGTAGCATTTGATTTACAGGCCTTGGGCACCTCTAGTGTGCCTTACTAGGGATTTACTAGTAAATCAAATATGCCAATCGTGGACAAACCAATCACAAATACAATTTACATAGGGAGCACTTGCACTTTAGCACTGATCAGCAGTGGTAAAGTGCGCAGAGACAATAAACCAGCAAAACCAGATCAGAATAAATAGGAGGAAGAAGGCAAAAGGTTTGGGGATAACCCTGCAAAAAGGGCCATTTCCAACATTCACTGTTTTGTCTTTCCTTCTTGGATAAGAAAAATGACACGAAGATGGCAGGCCTTACTACTGAGACAAGAATACATTTATTGGCAGTGTGTCACACCCCCGAAGCTACACCTCTTAATCTGTCCTCTTTGCAGACTAGTTGGGCAAAGTGGCGTATTTCTATAGCATGAAACATGCTATATATAGCATAAAGACAAATATCTCTGTGCTCTAATTCATATGTCAATCAATTCTCTCAGCAGCACTCCTCAGACATATTCATTTCCCACTCATTAACCTCAAAATCTCCAGGTCTATGTTCCACACACCCTTTGTTCATTCTTCTGCCTTTACCCATGTTGCTATATGGATCTGACTGTTCCCCATCCTAGGCACATGTAAACAGCACCAGATTCCATCAATATGTGTGGTTGCCTCTTTCCTTGTGCTTCGTGCCTGTTGCCGTTGTGGTCCCCACCTGTCTGGCCCTAAGGCTAGACTCCTGGGGCCTGATTCACAAATATAAGCATACCTGTTTGTGTAAGCTTACTCTTTTTGCTATTCACAAACAAATAATTTCAAAGTAAGTCTATGACTAGGAAGACTCCACAGTCGGGCTGGTGCGTCCATGCTTCCCTGTCCCAGGGAATGCACGCTACAAAATGCTTCCCTCTTCTTGGCAGCTCATTACTTCTACCAGAACAAACCTTCAGACTTCTATGAGTCAGAAAATACAGAAATATTGTGGGCTTAAAAGAAAAAATAATTATGCCTTGAGGGCAGGGCATTAAGGACAGCCCATGATCTAATTTACAGGACAGAGACAGAATGTATTGCTAAGGCATAAAACACAGTCTTCAGACAGAGGTCAAGATGTGGACAAACATTTTCCTCCTGCACTGATGGAAGTGAGATATTGCAACCTGAAGCAGGTAACATAAAGGTCTCCATCCTACACATAACTACATTAACACATGCTTGGACTTATCTTCTACAGGTGAAAGCTGTGAATCAGTACTTTAAAAGATCACAGCTGGATAGTAGATTACTAAAATCTGAGAGTAAAAGACAGCAGATTATTCTTGACTCTGATGGGTGAAGTCCCAGGGATCAATCTACAATCATACACCTTAATCCTAAGAACCTTGAAGAGAGGAAGGCTTATCTAGTGCAGAGAGTGCTGAAATTGCAAGAAAGATGAGTTTATACCTATAAGGTCTCAATCATCACCCTACGGTAGTACCAATAAACTTATGCTTCAGGATAGCAACTGGGGGATCTATGTGCTGCTGATCTATAACACACACCCTCCCTCACTCTATCATCAACATAGGGAATGGCTTATAGTGAGCGCTTCACTCACTATAGGACTGCAGCTACCTGAGCATATATTCTGTCCTCCAAAATCCTAATGCCTACTGTGAGAAATTGGGATTTTGATTGAGTGGTGAATTCCCTTCCTAAGCAACAACCGCAGTCCCTCTCAGGGTGACTCACAAAAGTCACTAAATCAATATGTGTTTATCCCTCTGGGAGCTTGGCTTAGATCAAAAGCAGTCTGGCTTAACTTAGAGCCTATGTGTGAAGTATTTATGCACCACACTAACAACGGTAAAGTGAAAACATAACACAAGAAAAATCTCACACCAATTTAGAAAAATAGAATAAAAGTTGAAAAATTATTTAACTTCAAAATGACAAAAATCCAATCAATAGAACAGGAGATTTGCAATTAAAACAAATATAGGAAACTATAGCGCCTAGACGCAAAAGGTGACATTCACAGTTATGTGGTCATATTAGGCCTGGGGAAAGTTACAAGCTCCGGCTTACCATGATGTAATGCCAACAGATACAGGGACCAGGTTAGTCCAGCTAATAAAATTACCTTCTCAAAGTCCAGAACAAATGTACAGTTCCTGGTGGAGGAAGCAGCGAGAAGCAGGGAGAGCGTTGCGGGTGGTCATTGCCATAGTGCAAAGAGCAGGTCTGACAGTCATTGCTGTAGCACAAAGATCCTTTGGGTGTCACAGATGGTCATTGCTGGAGCTTTCAGTTGGCAGTTGGCTGTTGCATGAAGTGCAGATCTTGCTTTGCTGTTTATCCCTGGAGGTCACCGTAGCACAGCGTCAGGACCTCCATAGCATCGCATTAGTGGTCGTCACGTGTGGCGAGATCGCAGCGAACTGGCCCATTCGCAGTTGTATATAGCCCAATACTTCAGGGTGTCTCATTTTCTTCAGAGGAGGAGCATAAATGAGGCCAGCTAAGGGTCCAGGACCTGGAAGGCATCACTTGGTGATCATTGGGAACCCATTCCAGCAGAGGCAAGAGGGGTTCAGGCAGGTCCCATTGAAGGTACAGGAAGATCCAGTGTAGCAGGTCAGCTAGACAGTTTCATAAAGGATCTTGGTGGCTTGTTGTGTCCCTGTAGCTCAGAACAGGAGGTCAGTCACCTGGCCCATAGAGTCACTCTGCCTGGGATGTAGAGAGCAGGTCCAGTCTTCCTTCTCAGAGAGCAGGGCAGGCCTCAGACAGTAGGACAATCCTCTGGCAGCTGTGCAGTCTTTCTTTAGTGGTGCCAACAGGTCCAGAATTGTACTCAAGTGTGGGTCTGAAGGTCCTATTTTTATACCTGGTGCGAGCATTGAAGTTGAAGAAACGTCTGGAGCTTCTACCCAGCAGATGGTTCTGGAATTTCCTTTCTCCCTGCCCTGGTCCCATGATGTCTGGGGTGACAAAAGGCTAGTGTGAAGTCCTTTTTTGGGTGCGCTGAGGCAGCTGCTTTGAAATGTATATGGCGATGTTCTCAGCTTTGCCTCTCCCAACCTTAGCTGGATGGCCTATTCTGCCAGCACATAGTCCCCATTTGTGTCACTGTCTGGGAGGGATTCACAAAGACCAACTGCCAGCTACACTTAGTCATGTGACCCAGGGCAGAATACAGGCTTCAGACACCAAATGGTTAGGACAAGAAAATACCAACTTTCTGAAAGTGGCATTTTCAGAATTGTAACTTAAAATCGGACTTTACTTTTAAAGAACGTTCTAAATTAAAATTAATTTGAGTGTAAACATAACATTTCTACCTGTTCTTAACCAAAAGTTATCACTTACTAAATGTAATAGAGTAACCACTTTCCTATCAGAGAGATGGGGTTGAGTGAAAAAAATAATTTAAGGGTTTTTAACTACCAGGACATGTACAAATTAAAGTTACTACCCAACTTTTTAAATACACTGCACTCTGCCCTAAAAGCTGTTGAGGGCCTACACTAGGAGTTACATATGTCTTAATAAGGAAGATATAGACCTGGAAAAAGGTTTATTTTGCCAGGTCAAAAAGACAGTTTAAGACTTCACACAAGCTGCAATGGCAAGCTTCAGGCATGTTTTAAAAGGGTTTTTTAAGTGGATGACTCAATTGGTGGCACAATACCTGCTGCAGGCCCACTAGTAGCATTTACGTTACAGGCCCAGGGTACATGTAGTAACACTTTACTATGGACTCAAAAGAAAATTAAATGTGCCAATTAGGTCTAAGTCAATTACATCATGTTTAAAGGAGATATCACAAACACTTTAGCACTGGTTACCATTTGTAACGTGTGCAGATTCCTAAACACAACAAATTTCAGGAAAACAGGAGGTGAGAAGGCAAAATGTTTGGGGGAAGACCAACCTAATGCTGTCAGGTCAAACACTTACCAAACTCTTTCTACAGAGCTTTGCTTAGTCTTGGTCATGTGATATCCAAAGGGCAAGTGACAGACCAAAGCCCCTTATTATTATTATCTGTGTCCCTTTGTTACTGTCTATGGTAGTATGATGTAGGAGTGTCTCAATGTCAATATCTTCATGTCAATGCCGTCCTACTATCCGATTACAATTTTTCCACAGAGTTGATGTCCTAGTGTCAGTCCCTGAATCATGCCAATATCCTAGTGTCAGTGTCAATAACTTCATGTCAAGGACAGCGTGCCAGTGCCCCCATTTCAGTGCTGGTGGCCTGTGTAAGATTTGGTAACTCTGTTCAATGTCCTCTTGTCAGTATCTCTGAGCAGCATGTTCATGGGTCCCAATCACAGACATCCAGGACCTTAGCTATGTTTACCACTGTAGAAGTGGTATAGGTTCCCTTGTAGGAATGTTAGTGGTCTAGTTTCAGCAAGGATTCCTATGCTAAAACGTCTGGTGGCCCTAAACTATGTAGCAGTATGTACAGAATTGATCATCGGGCTATTTTCTTTCACAACTCATCTCTCCTAAGTCACCAACACCTCTCCCTGGAGCCGCTGGGAGGAGCTCCCTCATGTAATACGTGTCACCTTACCACTGATCTTGGCAGTAGCCCTCCCAGGCTGCCCATGAGATGTGCATGGTCCACAATATTAGACCAGAGAATATTTGAATTGCAAAAATCTGTGAACATGATTACCTAAACGTTTCCTTAGTTAGGAGGACGGTGAGAAGAGAGGTTTTTCTCATGGTGAAGTAGCTGGCTTCCAGGTGGATGATTATAGAAAGGGTGTTCCATTGATGTTGTAATTGGACAGAAAAGCTTCTACCCCCGTTCCATCTGAAGCCAATTAGTGAATTTGGTCTGACGAGAACATTAATTGCCAAAATGAGGTGGTGTATTTTATGACAGATGCATTTTGTAACTTTCTTCATGCCCAGTGCAGTATCTACTGCAGAGCAGCATGTTTTTTTTCTGTAGCATTATTGCATAATATTGCAATTGTGTGTATTATCATTGCAAAACAGCACTGCTTTCAATACCCATTTTCATGTAAGTGAACAAATCCCTTAAATTAGTCTCCATGATTCACAGTAATTATATCCTCCTATGAATTATGGATTTCATGCAAGACCTCGAAATGTAGCCCCTTCGTCTGATTTGTTTCTCGAGCGTCAACACGAGTGTGTTCTCTCGGCTCGAGAATACATTTGAAAGCAACCTCCCATTTGTTCCATGACTACTCTACCCTTGACTTTTTTATAAAATCCAAACATTTGAAGCAATCATGTGGCCGTTGCGTGTAAACGGGGTGTCAAGTCCCAATCAGTCTCGAATTATGATGAAAGATGCTGCATAAATGGCAATTTAATAACGGAAAACTCATTAAAATTCCATATACTGACTTACGTAAATTGACTTACGCTTTTAAATTTTACCTCATATTACAGACAAGAAAAAAAATTACGATAGTATTCAGATGACGCCTTTTTCAAAAACAATTCTCCTATTTAATAAACGAATCCTTATCAAGTTATATCTAATCAAGATCAAACTAATATTACAACTTATTTTTGGGATATGGCGAATTTGAGTTCAATAAATGGATCTTGTGGTTCTAGAATATTCATTGTGGTTGGTCTGACATTCATGTGACCTACAATCCCGATCAATGGGGAGCTTAAAATGGGTCTTTGTGTACAGAAAAAATACATAGCAATTGTCATATGCATTACAGTTCACAGCTATCCTTTCCATGTAAAGCCAGATCTAAAGTGACTGCCATATTGTTTCTGTGACCCTCAGGCTGTCAGACCCTTTCTTAAGCTCCACAAACACAGTGCAATTGTTTCTTTCAGAATATCGTTAATGCAAAGAAAAGCAGCCGAGAACTTTTATAAGTAGCTTAATTGATGTTACCTATTTTAATATAAATGAAGATAAATAAGCAGATTAGATGCTACTGCAAAAACAAAAGACACGACAAGGAATTTCCTAAGTTATTGTTTCCATAATGAAATTGCATTTGTATCTTTGTGAATTACCACAACAAACAAGAACAATCAAAGAAAATGAGCCATCATTTCACTTCAGAAAAAACTTCAAAGGGCCATTTCTAAGCCTCTGCCGATATCTCCTCGACAACATGCTAATCTCCACACCTGGAATGTCTGAAATGAAATGAGACCGTCGTCTTGGTTTATGGCACCTGCCCCTCCGCCTGAGCCGCAGCTCTCAGCTGAGAGGGAGTGCGCCATCTGTAGTCACATTTACTGACCTGCATAAAAGTACAACACCTGCAGATCTCTAGCCGCCAGGCAGCACCAACATGCTGACTGCAAAAAATAAGATGCCCACATTTTCTTTCTCCAGCGTCCTCTACCAACCTACGTAGCGAGAACATACATTTGTACTGCAATTCTGTTCCTAAATTTCATGCAGTAGTTCTGCCAGGTGTGTTCTAACACTCGACCGGCACCTTTAAGCAAATGATCTGAGGCAGTTTGTGGGAATTTAGACAAGCTTGCAAGCAAATTTGTTCTCAGCATTGAAGTGTTTCTCAAAAAGTTTTCAGTGTACATGACAGTTTTCAAGTCTCATTTGCCATTTTTTGATACGGTTTAGGTCTGCTCGGCTTTTGTGTCTATTGTTGATCTCTTTTCTGGCCTGCACGCTGAAAGATTTAAAGACTGCAGATAGGCGCTGTCTCTGAATGAAAATATTGTAAAAGTACGTTTATATCGGTAAATGCAGAATTATAGATTAACTATTGTTAACTCCGCATGATATAAATATGTATCTATATACTATGCAGTGGCGGTTGCCATTGTGTAGTTATAGTTAGGCACATAAGTTATGGGTTTAAGTGTTTTTTTTAAATAATTGACTATATCATATATTGTATAGTTTCTCTTTCATGGCACTGTTCTGGACTATATTCATTTCAAAATATAGAGCTAATACTTTTAAAAAATATTTTAAAATATTTAAACAAAGCAGAAATATAAATTGCATATTTACATTGTTTTCTTTCACTTAAAAAAACAAAGGTTACAGTGACATTACAGTTAGGATTACATTTTAAATGTACACCACCATAGAAATTCAGTTGTCAGAGTAATTTCAAGTAACTATAACTCGTGCTCTCTGGTAACTTTAACTCATGCCTTCGCCATGCATAGTTTTCTCATCAATAATGTTACTGCAAGTGTTACAGTGATATTACCAATAATGTTATCAAATATGTCATGAGTGGTCTGAAACCTTAACCACTAGGCCACAGGTGACTCCTTACAGTGAATTGTCCAAATATATCTATGACATTTAAATCAAAGATTTTTCATGGGAAAAAGACGTAAATGTTCCATCACTAGCAATGTTTAACAGTAAAAACACAAGTAAATAAACAGATGCACTGCCATGAGATACAAGAATTCGAACCTTCAACCTTGTAAATGACAGTGCAAGAGAGCTACCAGTGGGCCAGAACAGAGCAGACTCTTGTCTGCTGTGCATCAAAACATAACTACAACATTTGTGCCAAACATCTTGCTGGTGTGATGCTTCAAGTCATTGTATGGAGAGACCATTGAACTAACAATTTCTCTCTCTCTCTCTCTTTCTTGCTCTCTCTTAATCTGGCATCCCATTATGGGAGGGAAGAGAGAGATAGAAAATTACAAGACCATGGTGGGATCCTCAAGGCCCCTATGGTCTCAGCCAGAGACCCCTGCCTCCCGGCATTGCTCCTGCATGCAGGGAACAGCTACAAATAGCAGCTCCCTGTGTGCGGCATCAATGTTTTCACCTCTTTACCTGCCCGCATGTTGGAAAGAGCTGAAAACTTCGCTTTCAACAAGCATGAGTATTTTTAAAGCTCCTGCTTGCTAAAAGTGGAGTGTTTGCTTTTGCTTGGCAGGAGCTGTCATAGCTCCTGCCAAGCAAAGCAATCAACTGCCTCCTGAGGGTGAGCACCTTGGGAGGTAGCAGGAGACGGCCCTGGGGGGTGGCGGTCACCTGGGCCATATCTGGCTCCAGGTGGGGGGGCGCACGTTTTCCCTCCTCCTTTACTTCTATTTGGCCCCAGAGAGGTGGTAGTCCCCGGGCCGGGCAGATGCAAGGACCCCTCCTCATCTGGTATTGCAGCCCTTGGGAGGTGGCAGCCCCTAGGGCTCAGGGGAGGCCAGGTGGCCCCCAACAAATTTTCTACATTGGGCCCCTGGGAGGTGGCGGTCCCCTGGACCCCGAGGGGGTCTGCACAGCAACCACATATTACATTATTCTAGCTCCAGGGAGGTGGTAGTCCCGAGCCTGGGGAGGTCTGTGGGGCCCACCTATAAATGTTTCCCTTTCTTGCCCTGGGGAGGTGGTGGGCCCTTGGACCTGGAAGAGTCTGGTGGGCCCCCTAATTCACTTTCTATTTCTTGTCCCAGGGAGGTGGGGGTCCCACGGGCCTGGGGGGTTCCGTGCGGCTGCTCGATACTATAATATTAAGCCCAGGGGAGGTGGTGGTCCCCGGGACCTTAATAAGCCTAATAGGGTAGGGGGTGGCTGTAACCCCCACCTTTATTTTGGGATTGCCCCTAGGACCTGGCCCACCTTGGGGCAAAATGAAAAGCAAGAGTGGAAGACCATACTTGCTTTTAATAAATCTATAGAGAAACTTGTGAAAAATTGTAGATTTTGCTAGGAATTAAAAAAAATGTTTTTAGCCCTAATGGGGTTCCAGGAGACCCCTGGACCAAGGGTAGGGGCACAGGGTATCCTACCCTTTTATTTTTTTAATTTTTTTTGGGACTCAGCTGAAGCTGATTACCCAAATGGCTGCCAACACTTATTGGTTGAAGTGTTGTCGACCAATACAATCTCAGCACGAGATTGGGGCTATTCACAAAGTTGTTGAAACCCTAGATCTACAAATTTGGAGTTCCTCTAATATCTCGAAACTACTGAATGTATGTACAACAAATGAGAAAAAAGGTGATCTGAAGACAAAAAGCTACCTTTCTGCCAAATCTGGTGTAATTCCGTCCAGCGGTTCAGGCTGCAGGCGTGTCTAAATAGTCTATGGGAATTAACATGGGAAACCTACTTTTGTTGACCCCACTTTTTTCTCAGTCCTCGCTTCACGGATTACTCTGAAACTTTCCGTGCACAACAAGACCTAACTTGGCACCTTTTAAAAAAAGTGTTGCGAAGATTTGTCAAATAGTGCCAAAGATATATAGATGTTAGTGGCGTGCTCTACATCTGGTGTCAGCATGGAGGGTTTAACCGTACTCCAATTACTTGAAACAGTGCTCCATAAACTTTAATCCACCAATTATTTGTTTCAAAGCAACACAATCGCACCAAAGCATTTTGATCACACCAGGTCAAAATGGGTCCTAGTGTGGTTGAAACGTGGTGGCGTTATTGTGTTGCTTTGAAATAAATAATTGGTGGATTATACCTTATGGAGTGCGGCATAACAATTGTTTGTGTAGTAGGTCGTTGTATTTAGGTCTGCTTTTCCATAGACGGTACATTTTTTGGTTTGCTAAAAACTTTGGCCCTTTTTGACGAATCTTCACAAACATGTTTTAAACAAAATTTCATCCACCTGAGCTCCTTCCTAGAAAGTTTCAGGGTGATCCCTCAAGCGGGGGCCGAGAAAAAAGCAGGGTGCAAAACTCATAATCTCCATGCATTTCCCATAGACTTCTGTAAGACAGGTTTTAGCAAAACTTGCTGAACAGTATTGCACCAAATTGGACGGGAGGCTAGATCTTGGTCCACAGATTGTGCTTTTTTTGATTTGGTGTAAATCCCTTCAGTAGTTTCTGAGAAATGAAGGGTAAAAAATAATTGTATAGTTTGGCAGTTTGTGTCTTGCGAGCCTCCCTCAAGAGTGCAAATTCCAAAATGGAGCCCTTTGATTGGTCGAGAGGCCCATTTTTCCCATGAGCCTTCGAGCACTTGCAGGAGCGAGTGGCTCTCATGGGTCTCGCAAGAGTTAAGTGCTCTGATTGACTGTCTGTTGAAATGTTAAAAAAAGCCAATGGAAAGTGCCAAATCCCTAATTTCTGCAGCCAGTGCCTGGGGAACCAAAACCTCAGCATCCACCAGCTAGCCCAGGAGGAGGGGCTGATTCATCCCAGTGCTCCTCAGTGAGACCAGCCACTGCAGAGCGGGGTCATCAAAGCCCACATTTCTGTAGCCAACGGGGGGAAATACAGCCCCCAGCATTCACAATCTAACTTGCCCAGGAGGAGGGGCTGATTAATTCAAGTGCTCTTAAACAAAACCAGCCACCACGACATGGGGACACCAAAGCCCAGACTTCAGCAGCTAGCTTGAGGGGAATCACAACCCTCAAACTTCCCCAGGTAGCCCAGGAAGAGGGGCTGACTGATCTTAATGCTCTTAAGTGTGATTGTGCAATGAGGCGTGGGATGCGTGTAGGATGCCCCCAGATGTGGGCCTATCTTTGCCTGTCATTGGCTGGAGGAGGCCAGGCCGGGCCCTACCTCGTCACTTCAACTTTCAGGCTTAGCATATCAGACACCCTTGCCGACTTTTCATTGAAGGTTTAAAGCGAGACTCACTCCAAGGCATTGCAATATTTCAGACTGTCTCAGTCTGTTTACTCTGAGCCTTAAGTGTACCTGCCATCCCCAGGGCTCAACTCAGGATTTGTTTGGTGAGGTGTATTGCCTAGTTTGTTGCGAAATCCTGGGTTTTAGGCCCAATATCAGAAAGAGCAAGTTGGGACATCTAACTCTGTCAAAATCAAAAGCTCAATACTGGATGAGTTTGTACAAAAAGCAAAGGGGGTAATTAATCTCGAAATTCAGCTTGACAAGTGGCGGTTGTCCCTTGCTGCCCATAGTCATGATTTGCCTCCATCTACCGTCTCTGTTGAATCATCCATGCCCAATGGAGGGCCACAAACTAGCAGTTCAGATGGCACTGTGTCTAACTGCCATCCAGTTTCAGCTTGCCCACTACCCTTAATGTTAATTTTCCCCAAGTGGTCTACTCTCCTCCTGCGAAGCACAAGAAGTGCAGCAAACAACCTTGATCAATGGTTACTTTGGTGGATTCCCCGGTCCTGTACTCCCATGGCTTTTCCTGCTTCCCTAACTTATCTTCCCAGGGCCCTGTCTTTACTCGGATGTCAGATCTTTTCAATACAGTTTTAGTCTCCAGCCTCTCTCCTGTGCTTGAGTGTTTGTAGGCAATAGAAAGGAGATTGGCCAAGATTGTGGGGTTTGTACATGGCGTATATGGAAGGAAGAAATCAAACTGCGCATTGGAACCTATTGCCATAAATTCCAACACCTGCAGATGTTAATCAGGCCCTGCCTCATTCTTGCCAGCCTTTTCATCAGCTGTCATCTGGTGCTTCACCCGAGGCACCCCCTCCTCATCAGCCCCGAGTGCCACCTCCACATCAGGCACCCTTGGGCACTCAAATTATTTCACAGGCCTGTGGTGTCACCCACCAACGAACCAATTTTGGAGGCTACGCATAGTCGTTTCATCAGCTCACCTCCTGACCTTTTTGCCCTGATAACAAGGTAAAATTGCTGAGCTGGAACATTACAGGGTTTGCAGCTAAAGCCCAATCGATGAACTGGATTGACTTTTTATCTTCACATAATGTTGCTATTTTAAATTTTGAAGACACTCTTGTCACTGAGGTGGAAACGTCAGCTGATTTAGACCTTTAAACTTCTAACTATCATTCACAACCTGCCTCTGGATGCCAAAGCGACCACAGGGGTTTGATTTTGCTTCCTTATTTACTTAAGTACGACCTCTGCAACATGTCTGGTCTGGGCCAGAGAGCCTCATGATTCCCCCCTATTTTGGTGGGGAAGGCTTGCCCACCATCAATTACATCTTTGCCAGCAGTAATATGTTAGGCCACATCAAGTACTTTTGGTAATCATAACCCACTCTCTATCACATAGTCATGCCCAGAGTACCATCCCTGGTCCATTGCGGTGGGAGGTTCAAATTTACTCCCAAGAAATGACAGACTTAGGCTAGTGTGGAAGCCGTCAACCTAAATGATACCCATCATAGGCTTTGTGCCTGCCATCTGACCCTGATTTTTGATTGCCTTGGACTCAATGGTGAACTAAAATACATTGTGAATACTTTTGACCCTAGGCAACACTATGAGTTCCTATTTCCTGAAACCTATAGCCTACAACAAAAAATCCACACATTCTTGGTTAGATAGGTTATGTAGGGATGCTCAGAGGATCCTTTAAATCCCTCTAATGGTAACCCCAATAAATATGGTGACCATTGCTACCAGTAGGATGTGTTACAAGTCGGCTATTAGAAAGAAGGCTGAATTAAGGGGTAAATCTTGGATCACATGGGTCAGTTCCAGCAGGGCACGAGATACCAGTTTGTTCTAGAACCCAGTAAGCAACAACAATTGTGTTCAAACCAGTGCAGATAGTTAGATTGGACATTTTAGCCAAGTGTACCACTGAGCTGATATTGATAGCAGGAGCCTTGATTTTGATTAGTCTATGTATCCATTGGCTATTTAATTCACCGTAGAAGAAATTGTGGAGCCAATCTGCGAAAGACCTAAGTGTAAAGCTCAGGGCACCGATGGGGTCCCTGTAGCCTTTATAAATTGGAGGTGGACCTGTGGGCACTAGTTATTAGCAATTTTGCCAACACTGCATGCAAGAGTGGCATTCTGGAATCATAGCACGCAGCCATAATTGTGCCCATCTTCAAAGAAGTTAACAATTGCTATAGACCTATTTCCCTCATTGCCTCCATGGTAAAAGTTGTTGTCAGGGTAATTCTTAGCAGGATTATGTCCTGGTCTACTGATAATCATATTATCTCTGATGTTCGATACAACTTTAGATCAGGTTTGGGCACATAAAAGCAGTGACCTAATGTACATCTGCTAATTAATAAACCTACCCTAGTGAAAACTGGTCATGTCTATTTAGCATTTATGCATCTGACATGCACCATTTACAGTGTGGTCAGGCCCAAACTCTGGGGGGTACTAGAACTGAAGGGGTTGGATTCTGACCTGCTGTCCTTTTTAAGAGCCCTCCAAACAGATTTAAATGTCATTGTTAGATCTGGGCTAAACAGCAAATGTAGTAAGAGTTTTGGTCTGGGCCGATGTGTCCGGCAAGGCTGAGTTTTAGCCCCAAATGTATTCTTATTGTATATTAATGGCCTGGATTCTATTTTAGTTAGTAAGGAAAAGGATATACCACCTGTGAATGGACAGAGCATCCCTGTTCTCCTGTACGCAGATGACGCCATCCTGCTGTCCAGAGCACCCAATGGCTTCCAGCTACTTTTAGACATCTTTGTAAGTTTTATGGATAGTCTGGGCCTGATTACAAACTCAGCCAATACTTTAGCCATGGCTTGTGGCCATAAAAAATCTGAAGCTCCGAACTCTTGCGTTGCGGGGTATTCCTATTATAAGAACACATGAATTGTTTCATTTGTGGGGGCACATTTTACTCCCAAGGATCTTGGGGGCCAATGTCTGAAACAGAGGAGACTTAAGTTCTGCAGCTCAATGCTTTTTCAGTCTATTCTCCAAAACTGGCAATATGCCCATTACACCCATGGTTGAGATTTACAAAAGGAAGTGCCTACTTGTCCTACCTTATTGGTCTGGCTTGTGGGGTTATAAGGCAACTAAGTTCTTTCATGATGAGGAAAGCAGAGTGTGCAGATGTATCCTTGGAGTTTTGCTAGGGTCACCAACATACGTTGTTCATGAGGAATTGGGCTTATCGGATGTAGCTCATGAAATTAATCTGGCGCCGTTGATGTTATGGTGCTCTATTGAGTATAAACCTGAAGCTTCTTTGAATAAGATGATTATAATGGATTGCCTATCATGTGATAGGGGTTTTCGTATCCCCTGGTTAATGTACATTAAGGATACCTGTAATAAGTTAGGCAGATTCAATATTTTTCTTCATCCAGCTATAACATTTCCACTAGGGAGAACACTGGGTTAAATCAAGGTTGAGGGACTCAAGAAGGGGGGAAATAGATCTGCTAGAGCTGAAGAAGCTGGCCATTAGGGAGTACCTGTTGGTCTAAACCACACTAGGGCTGGCACCATATTTGGAATTGGTGCCCAAAACTTGGGAAAAAGTTTTACTAACAAGACTTAGACTGCGTCAGCTCAGGAGTCAGCTCTTGTTTCTTCTAGGACAGTTTGATACACATTTTATTCAGGTTTGCCCTTGCGATGAGCACTCCTGGCAAACTTTGGCATATTTTGTAATGTTTGTAGGTTTTACCATTGTTTCACCAAAAGGTGTTTAGTTCCTCCCCTGAAAGGTGCTTCATTTACTAGACATATTGCCGTCCTCATATTTATACAGAAGCTTCCCTCCCCGGAAGAATGCTCTGGCATGGTTTCTATTATGAACTGCACCCTTCAGCATAGGCAAACACTATCCCTGTAGCTGTTTTGATTTTATTGCAATTTGTATAGATTGCTGTTCTGTTGTTTTGCCCTCTGCGAAGTGTCCCATGAACACTTGGTGCTAACTGGGTAGTTATTGTTAACGTGATGTGAGGTTTCTATTACCTTATTTGCACTCTGCACTTTGGCTAATGGTATCAGCTTTTAGGCTTTGAATTTATTTGAAGTGCAAAGTTCTTCTGTGTTGGTTGTTCTCTGTATTTTTAATTTGTTTTTGTTTTTAATAATTCTAAGGTTTTAATAAGTATATAGTTTTATGGTTTGTATGTTTGAACTGAATAGAGAAATACATGAAAGAGAATGTTAGAAATAAAATGGCATCCATTACTTTTTAATGTAAAAAATTAGAGGTGTTGTGGAAATGCAGTAAATAAGCTATTAAGGGGTACTAGAAGAGGAGGTGTTTAAGGGATAACCACTGTGAAGGTTATCAATGTGTAATATTTGTAATTAATTTTTATAATCTCTCCGGACTCCCATGGGATCATAAATAATAAAAAGGAGTATGTGAGTTCTGAATGCAATCTATAGTAGAGATGATATTGTGGTCATTGATACTGAGAGGACGTGTGTAAGAGATAAGTAATGTGATGAATAGACGGTGATTTATTTTTTGAAAAATATTTTATAATTCCTGGAGACTCTTGAGGGATTGTGAAAAGTAGAAATGAGTTGGTGATATTTGAATACACTGTTGTATGCATTGTATTGCTGGAAATGGTGTTTATCAAGTTTACTAATTACACTCATCAGCCTGGTAAGATTTGTGAGTAGAGTACAGTCTCTTCCCACACCCAACTATGAACACCCATTATTAGAGAGAGAGGTGTTAGCAGGGAGGACAGTCCCTTTCTACTCACTACTACACCCACCCGTCATCTGAGAGAAAAGTGTCTGTGGTGAAATCAGTTTCTGTGAATATACCCTACTAAGCACACCAGTCATCTGAGAGGTCCGACATGAGAGGTCAGTCCTTCCCCACACACTATTGTGCACACCTGTCGTCTGAGGGAAAGGTCTGAAAGGATAGGCCTGTCATTCTCCACACACTACTATGCACACCTGTAATCTGAGACAGAGGTCTGATAGGAGAGGCCAGTCTCTCCCCAAACACTACTGTGTACAGCTGTCATCTGAGAGAGAGGTCTCAGCAGAGAGGCCATTGTCTCACCACACACCCTTCCATGCACACCCATCATCTGAGAGAGAGGCCTGAAAGGAGAGGCCAGTCCCTCCCCATACACTACCATGCACAGCCGTCATCTGAGAGACAGGTCTCAGCGCAAAGGCCAGTGTCTCTCCACGTACTCTACCATGCACACCCATCATCTGAGAGAGAAAGAGGTCTGAAAGGAGTGGTCAGGCTCTCCCCACATCCTACTATGCACAGCTGTCATCAGAGATTGCGAGGTCTGACCGGAGAAGCCAGCCCCTCTCCGCACACTGCTACACTGCTACTCACACTTGTCATCTGAGAGAGAGGTGTGAAAGGACAGGCATGCCATTCTCCACACAGTACTACACACACACATCATCTAAGAAAGAGGTCTGAAAGGAAAGGACAATCTATTCATACACCCTACTATGCACATCCATCATATGAGAGAGAGGTATCAGTGGAAAAACCAGTCTCTCTCCACACTGAATGGAGAAAGCAGTTCTTCCTACACCCTACTATGCATACCCATTATCCAAGGGAGGTATGTAAGAGGAGAGGCTATTCACGCCCCACATACATGCATGCTTATGACACTGTGGAGAGCTGTTAGTGGAGAGATTAATCTCTCTCTGTACTTAACTACGTACACATGATGCCCTGGGAAAAGCTGTCAGCACGGAGGCTATGCTCTTCACACACCCTAGCACACTAGACAAATGAGCTCAGAGAGATGCTGGTCTATCCACTCACCCTACTATACATCCCACTTATTCCAGAGAGAAGTCTTAGTGGAGAAGCCAGTCCCACCACACACCCTACTATGCATAAACGTCATCTGACAGAGATGTCTCATTAGGGAGGAGAGTCTCTCCACACACCCTAGTAAGTTCACCTGTTATGCAAGAGAGAGGTCTAAGCGGAGAAGCCAGTCTATGCACAATCTCCACCATGCATAGTTGTCATCTGTGAGAGAGGTTTGAAAGCAGAGGGTAATTCCTTCTCATACTCCCACATGCATACCCATTATCCAACAGAGGGTTCTCAGTGGAGAGGCTAGTGCTTCTGATATGCCACTCTTTCCCTACAAATGTGTTGTGATCCCACAAGAGTCTCATGAAAGCAGAGTTGAGGATTCAAGGAATGAGGCTTGCCATGTGAAGCTCATGCAATCTAGTGAGGCACTCGTGAGACCCACATGGAAAATTATTGAGCCTGCCACAAGGTGTTTTATGATCCCGGATTAATCTTGCGAGTCCTGCATGGAAAATTACTGAGCCGCCATGAGGTGTTTTACGATCCCGTGAGAGTCTTGTGAGATTGTATGGGGGAAGTAAAAGAAAGGGCCAAGGCTCAACCAATATTTACCATTCTTATTACATGGTTGAAGAAATGCTGTGATGTGATTGACTGCAGACCCAGAGGTAGCTCAGTTTGTCCTTGGTACTTTGAGGAGAAGGAAGTCTTTTTGTGTTGTACTCAGCAGAAGTGAATTTATGTGAAGCTAAAGAGACTGGTGTCTTCATCTGCATTTAAGTAAGAACTTCAAGGTCAGACATTTAATAATATATTTGATAAACTTTGTTGTAAAATGATAGCAGGTGTACTAATGTTGGTAAACGTATTCCATACTATGTTTACAGAATGAAAAATTGGGGATGTGTAGATGTGTTCATATAGCTTTTGAGAGGTACACATTACAACATAGAGCGATGTAAACAAGGTTTCCAGATTGTGTTACAAAACAAAGGGGCAGATTTAAGATCCCCTAGCCTCGCCTTGAGCCACATTAGCGTCATTTTTTTTTTTACTCTAATGTGGCCCAATGAGGCCAAAATCGATGCACCAAATTTACAATGTGGTGCAATGCATGCATTGCACCACTTTGTAACCCTTGGAGCTACTGGATGCCTGTGCCAGGCATGATGTATGCAATGGAGAGGTTCCCCCGTTAGGGGGGCCAAAAAATGGCACAAAGAAATCCAAAAGGCACACCATTGTTTACAATGGGCTTCAATGGGCTTTGCACGATTAGCGTCAAAAAAATTTATGCTAATCCTGCAAAGCTCTGAACCAGCATAAAAAATGTTATGCTAGTTCCCCTAACTACCACCATGGTGCGCCGTATCTTAGATACGGGACACATGGTGGTGTTGGGGGGCAGTAAGGGGAGCAAGAAATGTGGTGCTGCACTCGGTTCAGCGCCACTTCTCTTAAATCAGGCCAAAGTGTTTCAACTGAATATACGTGTCAGTAAAGGAATTACTATTTCTTAAATTATAAAAACAAAGAATGTAATAATAAAATTTTGTAAACCTCATTGTATATATATATATATTGTAGCCCTATGACAAGTTTGAGTAGTGATATTATTATTATTTTAGAGTGAAACACTATGAAAGTGTTATCAAAGGTGTGTTAAGATGATTGTGTTACTTTAGAAACTGTTAGGAAAGCAGAGTTCATGGCATAAATTGTGATTGTGGGTGAAAAGTGTAGTAATGTTTAGACAATATAGTGATGTATCACTGCTATAAATTATTGATCAGCATGTAACATTTATCTTTTTTTTAATTTTATTCTATTTTTAAGAGAAAAATAGAAACATGCGTCTGAAGAAAAAACGTTCTGCTTCCATAAACAGTAAAAAAACAGCTTGTTCACAGAGGCAGGTTTATTATGCTGTTGTTCATTTCTGCCTTTGACATATATTATAGTATCTAAGGAAAGAGCAACCAGGGCACTCCAAGCAAATGAGTCCAAAGTCAGGTGACTTAGTATGTAGTGTTTAATCCTCAGTGTTAAGTAGTTGAATCATACATCAAAGATGTTTAAGTCCACATCTAAAAAACAAAGGTTGAATGGCAGGTTGCAATGACAGTCTGCCTCCAAATTTGAGAACCAAAACAGCCAACACGTGTTTCGTCCTCTCGGACTTTTTCAAGGCTCTAGAAAAAACTATCCGGTAAGAATATAAGCCGGTGTTCAATTTAAAATCCACATGATGAAGAGATCTCAAATAGGGAGAGGTAGACCCTGCACCACTTTATCTTTGAAGACCATGCTGCCTCCGTAACCTCCACCAACTAAAGGCCCATACTGTATAGGCCTTTAGTTGGTGGAGGTTACGGAGGCAGCATGGTCTTCAAAGATAAAGTGGTGCAGGGTCTACCTCTCCCTATTTGAGATCTCTTCATCATGTGGATTTTAAATTGAACACCGGCTTATATTCTTACCGGATAGTTTTTTCTAGAGCCTTGAAAAAGTCCGAGAGGACGAAACACGTGTTGGCTGTTTTGGTTCTCAAATTTGGAGGCAGACTGTCATTGCAACCTGCCATTCAACCTTTGTTTTTTAGATGTGGACTTAAACATCTTTGATGTATGATTCAACTACTTAACACTGAGGATTAAACACTACATACTAAGTCACCTGACTTTGGACTCATTTGCTTGGAGTGCCCTGGTTGCTCTTTCCTTAGATTCTGTAATTTACAGCTCATGACATAGGTGTTTGTTGATATCCACCTGTGTTAGTGTGCACCTCGGAACCCTTGGTGGTTGGGTTTCTTGCACCAGGCTGGCACCCGCCACAAGTTTTGCTGATGATATACTACTGTGTTCGCTCTTGGTAACAGATGTGCATTGCCAAGCATCAACCACCTCTTTTTATATATTATAGTATATAAAGGCAGTTTGAAGAAAGAGAGACATTAATTGTGAAAAGGCCTCTTTCATTTGGTTTTCAAGCCAACCCCTGTGATTGTGCGTATGTTGTTGCCACCACAGTGCACTATCATCAGGTCTGGGTGCTCACAAACCAAAATGATCTCAACCATTGGTAGCAATTGATGCCTCTTCATACCTCTATGGCCAATCCAAGTTATGTCCAAGTTTGGAAATCCAAGATTCTTGTCAATACCACAATTAATGGCATGTTCTCTAGCACAGTGGATAAACTTGTATCTCAAAATTCACAGGCGAACCATGGTGCTGTTTAAAGATCTCAGTATTTTCCGGCTGGAAGGATGTGGCAGGGAATGGGCAATTGTGCAGTTCAGCAGCACAAGCTTTCTCTGTCCCAGCTAGGCTTTGTGAACAGAAATGTATAGGCATGCTGCTTTGCTGAAACTTTCTTGCCACTTAACCTGCTGGTATATACTTGAAACTGAACTACCTTTGCCAGACTAAGGTGGCTAAAAGACTGGAAAAGAAGAGTTAATTGAATCAAAATCCAGTAGACAAATAAAGCATAAAGGGGGGAAGATAGACACCTGCTGATAAGTGTAAAAAACTGTATTAGTTACATAGTTGTGTGGTTTGTATGTTTAATAGTTGTTCATACAGCTTGTTAATATAGTTCTTGCAGTTCTGTATTATTGTTACATTTTTGTGTTGTAATAAAAAAGGTTTAAAGTTATTTTTGATTTCCTTGCTTAATACTTATTATAAGTTTAAATTTTATTATGGATTTGCAATATTAACTAAAACTAGCAGCTCCGTCTTCAGGGACTGTACATATGCTACTGCGTGTATATTTATCTCTATGGTAGCATGCACATCTTTTATTCTACAGACATGTGTTAATAGAGAAGTCAATTATTTTGTTATACAGCTAAGGTGACTTGTCATGCGCCAGTGAGGTGTTAGTAGCTAGACCAGTCCTTGTTCACGCTGTAGTATAGGGAATTGTCATAGAAGAGAGAGGTACTGGCAGAGAGAGCAGTCAATATTCATACTCCAATTCACACTCCTATTAGCTTCTGTGGAAGCAGTATTACTTATGACTGTCGCCATTGGGAGATGTCTGAAAGAGAGGTATATCTCTATAATCAAGTATGGACACCAGTTGGGCAAAACACAGTTTTCTACAGAAAGGATATACCATTTTATACTCTACTATGGACATTCATCACTATGAATAGAGGTATGCCAGACAGAACAGTTTCTACCCATAGTCTACTCTGTACAGATGTTACTCTGGGCAGATGTCTCAGCTGAGAGGGCAGTGTGTTTCAATACCATATTCTCTATAGTTGTTTTGCAAGACAGAGTTCTCAGCATAGAAGTAATTTCATCTTTATACCTTACTTGTGTATTTGCCATCCTAGGGAGAGCTGTGACCAGAGAGGTAAGCTCCTTTGCACACTAATTTGCACATCCATAATCCAAGACACATGTCACTGGAAATGGACCAGTGTCTCCCCACACTGTAACATGCACACTTATAATGCAAGACAGATCTGTCAGCAAACAGGGCAGTTCTTCCCTACAGCCTAGTATTTCTACCAATCACCACTGAAAGGTATATCAGCAGAGAGATACATACTATTTAGCCTGTGAAAAAGTTAAAGTGGAGAGGTAGTTTCTCTTTACACCCTACTGTACACATTGGATACCTTCATGCAAGTTCTGAGTGGAGAGTCGAGTGTCTCCCTGTAGTCTACATTACACAGTTTTTGGATTGCGGAAAGGTCTTATATGAGAGTCTACTTACTGCCTAAATCCCACTAATGGGGACAATAAGGCATAAGTATTTTAATAAAAGAAAGTGTAAATGTATTCTCTAAAAATGTATGATCTTGTGAGAGAAAAGCAGTGTGGTAGAGAAAAACCTAATGCAAGGTGATACTGTAGGGACTATTTCTACCCACATCCTTATATACACACTTGTAGGCTTGGGTGTTAGTAAAGAACCCACTCTCTCCTCACGTCCTACTATGCACTGCCATTATACTATGAGAAGTATCAATGGAGAAGCTACCTTCTCCTCACACTCTAGTAGTGGGGAATATATGGGTTAAGTCCTGAAATTAAGGAAAGTGTAAAACTTTCTTAAAAAAAGTACAATCTCATGAGACTTTCTTGGGAACACACAAAAAAGTGATGTATTGAAAACCTATCTCAAGAGAACGGTTTTAGTACAACATTTTATGTGCCTGAACAGTCTAATAGTTACACCCTATGAAACAGAGCTATTATGCATTACATATAGTTTGAATGTTTGAGCTCTTGAGACTCTCGTCAGAGCTGGAGAAATATTCCAGTGAGTGCAGGGGTTTAAGTGCTCCTTCTCTTGCGAGAGTCTTGCAGGTGTCATTATCCCCAAAAAAGGTATTTATAGCATTAAGTAATCACATAATAATTCAATAGGGTGGCTTTCACAAAAGCCTTTGTGCTTTTTGTGTGTAATGTTCAGTTACACAAAGAACTGTATGCATTTCTTGATGTTATAAAGTGGATGCATACCTTGATGTTATTATGAAAGATCCTATTCCATTTTGCTGTGAAGTGTACTCCTTCTTTCCTATAGACTCCTGGCTTATCAAAGCGGATGTTGTTATGATATATAGAGCCCATGCCATGGTCACAGAGAAAAGCAGAAACCGTTTTATTGACATACTTCTGGGATTTCTCATTGTTAGGACAAAACCTTTTTGACAATTTTCATTTCTGCCTTTTGCATATATTATAGTATACAAAGGCAGTTTGAAGAAAGAGAGACATTAATTGTGAAAAGGCCTCTTTCATTTCGTTTTCAAGCCAAACCCTGTGTATGTTGTTGCCACCACAGTGACTATCATCAGGTCTGGGTGCTCACAAACCAAAATGATCTCAACCATTGTTAGCAATTGATGCCACTTCATACCTCTATGGCCAATCCAAGTTATGTCCAAGTTTGGAAATCCAAGATTCTTGTCAATACCACAATTAATGGCATGTTCTCTAGCACAGTGGATGAAGTTGTATCTCAAAATCCAGAGGCGAACCATGGTGCTGTTTTAAGATCTCAGTAACAAGAGGAGTGCTCAGCAGAATGAGTAAAGTTTAGAATAAATGTGGAGTTCTATGAGGAGAGATAAAATGTGAGGGGGGCAAAATTACAAATGTCATTGCTAGATGTTAGACCTGGAAACCTTGGCTTGGTTTCCTCTGACTTTATTTCTTCAGACCTTCTGTTTTACTGACTTCATATATGTTCGCTTTAGGACAATGGGCACTTTACTACTGCTAACCAGTGATAAAATGCAGGTGCTCTCTGCTTAAAACATGGTATGAACAGATCTGGGGTAAATGGTGGGGACGTTTAGATCCAAACCTACCGAAGTAATGCTTTTGATTCAATACCTTATCACTCAATGTGCTTGTACTAATATACTTTGTGAGTCTGACTCTATTAATCCTTACTAGTAACCTTCAC
This sequence comes from Pleurodeles waltl, assembly GCF_031143425.1. Lineage (NCBI taxonomy): Eukaryota > Metazoa > Chordata > Amphibia > Caudata > Salamandridae > Pleurodeles > Pleurodeles waltl. Next base: position 870,941,850 of record NC_090437.1, on the reverse strand, counting down.
ATGCTAAAACTGTGTGTGACACTCATGTATCAAAAAGTAATGCAAATTGTTTATTTAAAAAATGGCAACATTTGCTTATCCACAATTGACATATTTCATTTACTTATAAGTTGCTAATAAAGTGTAATATGGGTAGCCAAGGCCTACAAATTAAATGCTACTGGTGGGCCTGCAGCACTGATTGTGCCACCAACTTCATTAGCCCTTCAAACATGTCTGCCAGTGCAGAGCATATGTGTGCATTTTTAAACTGCCCTGTTGTCCTGGCAAGTTAACCCTTTTGCCAGGTCCACACCTTCCTTTTAATACATATAAACCACCCTAAGGTAGCCCAAGTCCAAGAGTAGGGTGCAGTGTATTGCAAATGTAGAACATGTACCTTTAGGTTTTACATGTCCTAGTAGTGGAAAACTCTTAAATGTGTTGTTCACTACTGTAAGGCCAATTGCTCCAATAGGATAATAGTAGTATTACCGTATTACATTTTATAACTGTAATTTCCAATTGGGAAGAGATGGAACCCCCAAGTTTGGAGTCTCTGGAATCAAAATTTAAAATCACAATTTCAAGCCAACCAGCCCCTAGGGAACACTTGCGGGCACAAAAGCAGGTAGGCAGGCAACAGGCCAGACATAGGGCAGACTGAAAAGTGGCAGTCTCTCCACCAGCCCAGCACAATAAAGCAAGTAGTCCAAATGGCGGCAGCATAGCAGTTCTCCTGGCAATGTACAGATTGTAGAGCCAGCAGCATCAGATTGCAAGTCTCATCCAGTGTCTAAAAACATGGGGTCAGAGTCCCAGTACTTATACTCCAAAATTTCTTTGATGTAGTGGTGACTTCAAAGGAGTTCCTAGAAATGCACAACAATTCCTTTCAGCCCTGGTTACAGTTAAAGTAAGGGGGGTGGAGGTAAATCAACCCTTTGTGTGAGGGCAGGACTCAACCTATACAAATGTTAAGTGTAAACTACCTCTCCCTCCCAGTCCAAAACGTCTATCAGTATGCAGATGTATCCCCTTGTCACACCCAGTCCTCCTTCTGTTGTGGCTTTCTAGAGAGAATGCATGAAGTGTAGTTGTCACCCAAACCCAGATGTGGATTGGATACAGGCTGCACAGCACAAAGAGGTATAAGCACTGCAAAATACCCACTTTCTAAAAGTGGCAATTCAAAAAAAGTAATGTAGATTCTAACAACCAGTACGGAGGATTTATCATTACCATTCTAAACATACCAAACATGACAAAGCTACTAGTTTCTGATCAGGAATTACCACTCAAACTGGTATAAGGGAATTGCTAATGCTAACCTATAAGAGGAGCAGGTCTCTCAGTAGTGAAAAAACAAAATTGGATGTTCATCACCACCAGGAGATTAACATAAAAGTAGATGTTCTACCTTTTACTTACACAGCACCCTGCAAATAGCGCTGCCGAGAGCCTACCTTAAGGGTGACCTTTGAGTAATAAAATGGTTGTTTAGGATTGGCAAGTAGTTCTAAATGCCAAGTCCAAGTGGCAACAAACAGTGCATACAGGCCCTTCAGTGACAGGCCTGAGACAGGTTTGAAAGGCTACTTCTGTGGGTGGCACAAGCAGTGCTACTGGTCCACTATTAGCAATTAATTTACAAGTTCTGGGAATATGGAGTACTACTTTAAAAGGGACATACAAGGCAGTCCAATATGCCAACTAGGTGTAAACAAACTATTCCATGTACAGATGAGAGACCACAAGCAGCTTAGCACTGATTAGAAGTGGTTAAGTGCCCAGAGTTCTAAAGCCAACAAAAATGTCAGAAAAATAGGAGGAAGAAGGCAAAAGGTTTGGAGATACTACTGCACAAAGGGCCAGGTCCATTACAATGTCAGACAGTCCTGTGTAGTGTCAAAGTCATGGTCTTCAATTTGAGATGATGGGTCTTCCAGGTGGGTGTTTAATACTTTTGTGGATCTTAGGTAACACGTATATCATAGGCATACACAGGTTTTATTATTTAGGAAAAAGAACTCATTGCCACTGAGAAACCCAGCCTCTTCACCTGCTTTGCCGATTTCTAGATTGCTTTTTTGGATGCATTTAGTGGGTTGATTTCCTAAATAATAAAATCAAACATATATCTTTGATATGCATTTTACAGATGATCCACAGAAATATCACATGCTCATCTGTGAGAACAATTGTCTCAGGCTGTGAATCAATTCTTGAACCCATAAATAAATACATTGATTTATTTATTAAGGACTATGTGTCAACTACTAGAACATACAAAAGTGACAGCATGGACCTCATTAATCAAATTGAAGATCTCGACTTATTGGCGGAGTTACGTATCGAGTCTCTCTATACTAATATCCCACAGACTGAGGAGTTGATATCATTATTTCACTTTGGGAACCTAGACCAGCCCCACATCAAGTGCCCACGTCCATCATTGTGACACTATGAGAAACTGTCTTAAGGAAGAATTTCTTCCAATTTGAGCACACCTTTTATCTCTTGGGAAAAGAAGTTTCAATGAGAGCATGATTTGCTCCCAAGTTTGTCACCCTCTACATAGAAAATGTTGAACACCAGACAGTTCTAAATGACAACAACCTTTTTTGAAAATCAGTTTTCTATGGAAAGCAACCCAGATTATGTTAGCATGATATGAGTTATGATGAGTTGAATAACTTCCATTCACAGTTATACTTCACCCACACCTAACATGATTCTCCATTACTCTTCTTCATTACCTATCTTTAGGCTTACCAACCAAGCTCACAAAGTTAAACTGGGAACTGATTTTTTTCAGAAAATATCACTATCTCCAGGGAAGGTGGTGGGTTCAAGAGCCATTAAAAAGGCATGGTATTGTCCAAGGCAACTCCAAGGCCACGTATTGAGAATAGTAGTATTGCTTGTGTAACATCATCTAGAGCTTTGTGAGAAAGCATTCGACTACCAGTGGATTGATCAATGATACCACCCTATTGCCATTACATAGAGGGAGTAATTGACATGATCATTTGGTGAAGGACATGACTTGGATGCCTGCACACACTACCACTGCCTCCCTACTGGGTTTGCCTTCACGTACAGGACAGTTCAAATGTTGGGACTGATGTGTCTACAATCAAACGCTGGATACCCACATTGGATACCAAAGTGTTCTAATATGGCACCGTAACATATATAATCATTACTTTTGCCAATTGTAATTCAACAAATTTAGTTTATGTGATTCATAGCCCCTGTAATTTACTGTACATATGTCAAACTAAAGAAAGATCATTCAACATAAAAGCAGCATTTGAAGACAACTTCAGAATGCATCAATGGTCAATGAAATTTAATTTAATTGGCGGGTGATTAATCAGGATGAACTCTGGCTTAGATGAGGGAGTACACAAACATTATTGAATTGGTGTGACTCTAAATAGATAATGATTTTAAATTGTAATTCTGAGCATGCCAAAAGTTAGCATTTTCTTACTTTAACCATCTGGTCCCTTCAGCCTGTCTCTGAATTCACATAGGATTTGGGTGAAAGCTGGGCTTTATGCATTGCCTCCAGACAGCCACACAAAAAAAGGTTCTTAGTTGTGACTCGTGGGCCATCTACAGACTGATGGACCACTCTGGGCAGGATGGGAGGGAGGAGCTGACACACCTGAATAGGCTGTGTCCTGTCTCCACACAAAGGGCGGCATAACACCCATGTATTGAGTCTGGTGCTAGGGCAGGAAGAGCAGGGACTCTGTGCACTTCAAATACATCTCTTTCAAGTATCCCCGACTTCAAAGGCACAACTGGGCATAAGTATTGGACCTCGGACACCCCCACCTCAGTACACTTCTGAGCCATGAAAAAGGATTGCTGTGCTGTGGAAATGACTGTCACTCTGCTTGACTCTGCTGGACTCCTGCTCTGCTGTGCTGATCTGCTGCCTGCTGCCCTCCTTGACTTGGATTGAGAAGGACTGGGCCAGCATCTCTCAAACCAAGATACTTGCTTACTTGCATCCTCTTCTTCTGAAGTCTGAGAGACATACAAAACTTGTAGAGTTCCAACTCATCACTTAGGGCACCTGGACTGTGCCATCTGAGAGTCTTGTCCTCCCAAGGGGTACCAATCCAGTCCTGGGCTCTTGAAAGTGGCTATAAAGAGCTGCAACTGCTAAAATCCATGCATCCACAGAGTTGCACCACTCGGAACCAGCGCATCTCCAACTACAGCAAAGAATTGCTACAACTACACAGATCAGAACCGGTGCATTGCCCCTGTTGCATCGATTGGAACTGGCACATCAGCCCCATTGCATGGAGTGGAGTGGAAGCATCGCCCCCCCAGCCCAGATCGACCTCTGCACATCTGCTGTGGAACCGCCGCATCTCAGACCCGACGCATCGCCACTGTTGGTTGGAGGAAATTGATGCATCTTCACCACTGCATTGGAAGGATCGCCTTCACTGCGAGGATCACACATCACTTCAGCCTGCTCCCCACATCTCCAACATCAACGCAACCAGGATTAATGTATTTTTGTTCAGCTGGCCTCACTGGGTCCCTGTAGCCAGTTCACACTCCATCACAATCAGTCTTAACGTTTAATTTTGTCTCGTCGCAGTCCAGCGTGACCAGATTAGCCCAGCTGGCATTTCTTGCTTATGAGCACGTTTGTGAAGCTTATTCTCTAAAAATCCCAAGTACTACATATTGGATTTGTCATTTTGGTCTTGATTTATTAATTAAATTAAGTTCTATCTCTCTAACCAGTTGTGGTATCTTTTTGTGTGGTGGTTTCACTGCTTTACTGTTTGAAGTGTTGCACAAATACTTAACATGTTGCTTCTTAAGTTAAGTCTGACTGCTCTGTGCCAAGCTACTAGACGGTGAGCACATGTTAACCTAGGGTGTGCTTTTGACTTACCCTGACTAGGAATGTGGTTCCTGCTTTGGCAGGGCGCATACCTCTACCAACCCAAAACTCGGGGGCTGATTACAAGCCTCCTGGCGCAAATGACATTGCTACACTGTCCTGTACCACTGGTAAAGGGTAGAAATGCATTGTATTCAAGATATATCACATTTCTGTCCTCTCCCCCTATGGTGGTGAACAATGGGCTGCCTAGCGCAGACTTAGGCACCCTTGCATCATGGTACAAGGATGCCTGTGTCGCAGGCAGGATTGTTTCTGTGTAGGAAGGGACACCTTCCTGTTCAAAAAGAATCCATGGTTACTTTTTCTCTTTCTATGTGGAAAGGGGAAAAACAAGAAGGAATAAAGATAATAAAGATATTTAACCTTATTGAGCCTCCCCGGGCAAGGTCCTGCATGATGCTCCACTGGGGCATCACAAAATGTGAAACACAGGCGGCACACTGGGCTTGTAAATAAGTTGTCCAATTTCTAACAGTAGATTTTTGGCAGTTACAAAAAAAGGTTGAGATTAACTGCTGTTTGTATGGTACATTGTTACTTGATAAACAGTATGGACATTTCCATAGGCTGATTTTCAAACTTTGGTACGATCCCATAATAGTCTAGTGAGAGTCATTGGCAAGCTTCTGCAGGTGAATCTTGATGAGGGGATCCTCATACAATCCCCTGAGACTCTTTCACGTGTCGCACGGAACTTGACCCAGTGACCTGGCCATGAGGTCTTTCTTTTGAACTCACAAGAGTCTTGCGAGTTGGATTGTATAGGGAGAGAAAAGAGTATGTATTACCACAGTACCAGTGCCATTAACTGATTAAAACAACCATAAAGAAATAGAAGTAAAGCAAAAGGAGTCAAGATGAATTAAAAAGCAAAGAGAAGTGTGAGGTTACATTAAGGCCAAACAATAGAGGATTTTCCCTCTTCAAAATTAAAAAAAAAAGTGGACGTGATTGGCTGGAATACGCGAGGGTTGATATATGTGTTGTGTAACCTCAGACATCTGTAATCTGTTTAATTTGTGCTCAGCAGAGGTCATTTTACTTTTAATTGGAAGTAACTGGTGTATTCAGCTAATTCAAGACACAACTTTATTTTCAGATAAGTAAAGATATATTGTAATTTAATTATGAAGCCTCTAACTAAATATGAAAAGAAAACTAATATATTCAGAAACACAGTTTAATATATTTGTTAATTTTGACAGTGCTAGTGTTTTGGGGTTTTAAAAATGCTAAATAGAAATTAAAAGTGCTTGCTATTGAACCTTAGCTGATAGTTTTTTCAGATATTGTTGAGTTCATAGGTGGTTTTAAGATGTGGATGTTTTTCAAGGATGGTCTATTCTAAACTTTCAATTTACTGTATATATTTCTGGGCAGTGAGTGTCCTGAACACAATTGAACAAATATGAGTGTGTTTTTGCAGTAAAGTAGAGAGTGTGCACTAGCTGAAATGGATCATAGATGCAGCTTATGCATAGAAAATATGTTTCGGTTAGGAATGAATTGCTTAGTAAACTGTTTAACACTGAAGTTTAAACCTGTAAAAAGATGTTTTGCAAAACATTAAGCTGAAGTACTCGAAATCTATAAAAGTGTATTCTGGACACCGAAGGTTTTATAAAATTGCACTATATTTAATCTGTTGTGTGCTGTGATTATATGGAATTCTCTTTCATAAAGCAATATACATGTCCTTCACTGAAAGAAAATGTCTCTGTAGGGCAATTTGTTTTTAAACAAAAGTCATTCACTCCCAGCATTTAGCATATGGAGAGGTCTCAGTAGAGAGGTCATTTTGTCAGAAACGTGTTTCACTAATACTGTTTAAACTAACATGTAGTAAGGTCTCAGTAGAGAGGTCATTTTGATAGTAAAGTGTTTTACTGATATGGGACAATTGTGTCATTAACACTGTGATAATAGAAGGTCTAGTGCTTTCATAGTCTCTTCGACATACATCTTTTATCCTCTTTAGAACTCTTAGTAGACAGATAGTTGTTTGTGATCTGAAGAAAACACCCTCTTCACTATGAGAAAACATCTGTTGAGACACATGATTCTATTACTAAAGCCCTTCATATCCACTGTGTAACCTTGTTGGGGCTGTCAGGAGAGTTAGTGTGTTCCTATAAATGTGAACCAATCACTCTGTATGGGCTAATATATCAGGGAGTTACGCTTTCATGCATCAATACCACAACCAAAGTGTACCCTGTTTAAATCTATTAGAAGAGGGACTAGTGTTTGTCTAATCCATGCTACGCTAACCCTTTACTCTATTCAGAGATAAAAGTAGAGGTCTTGCTGTCTGTAAACCCATTCATGCATTATATTCTGTTGGAAGAGACACCTTTCTGTAGGGACATAGTAATAAATAAATCTTCATACACATAATATATAACCTCTGAAAGGTATATTATTACAGACGGAATGGTCTCATAGAAGTGATCCAATCACTCTCTACACATCTCTATTACACACCTCTCATTTTAAATCAAAGTGAACTATTATTGATCTCCCCTCTTTTAAAATGTAGTAGCATAGAAGCTAGTGTTTGTCCAAGGCATTTCCACACTCCCATTGCACTGTTCAAAGGTATTAGAGACACATTGTTGTTTTTAAAGCCAAGTAGCACAAGAGGTACTAGCTATCTAAGATCTTCCATACAAAGTACTTGGTCTCTGTTGAGTTGTCACTTAGAGATACTGCTGTTACAGGGCAGTATGAGAAAGGATCACTGTCTGATAAAATTGCACAATGTAGAATGTATAGCATGCTGAAACATAGTGCAAAGGCCCTACTTCTTCTCTCAATGCTTCTACAGAGACTGTCTATTTTGCTAAGATGAATCATTAGAGAGTATGAGCTTACTGTATTGAGCTGAACTCCATATTCATTCAGACAAAACATTTTTAGAGAGGGACGAGTTTCTCAGTAAAGCTTTTCACACCCAGCCCTCACTGTGAAGAGGTCTCTCAATATAGAGACTATGGGGGTCATTCTGACCCTGGCGGCCGGTGGCCGCCAGGGCCACCGACCACGGGAGCACCGCCAACAGGCTGGCGGTGCTCCCACGAGCATTCTGACCGCGGCGGTTCAGCCGCGGTCAGAAGCGGAAAGTCGGCGGTCTCCCGCCGACTTTCCGCTGCTCGGCGGAATCCTCCATGGCGGCGGAGCGCGCTCCGCCGCCATGGGGATTCTGACACCCCCTACCGCCATCCTGTTCCTGGCGGGTCTCCTGCCAGGAACAGGATGGCGGTAGGGGGTGCCGCGGGGCCCCTGGGGGCCCCTGCAGTGCCCATGCCAATGGCATGGGCACTGCAGGTGCCCCCGTAAGAGGGCCCCACGGTGTATTTCAGTGTCTGCAATGCAGACACTGAAATACGCGACGGGTGCAAACTGCACCCGTCGCACATACCCACTCTGCCGGCTCCATTCGGAGCCGGCTTCCTCGTGGGTTGGGGTTTCCCGCTGGGCTGGCGGGCGGCCCGCCAGCCCAGCGGGAAAGCCTGAATGGCCTCCGCGGTCTTTCGACCGCTGAGCGGCCATATGGCGGTTCCCGCGAGGCGGGCGGCGGTAGCCGCCCGCCTCAATCAGAATCACCCCTTCTGCTGTCCTAAAAATAGCATTTAGCCTATATACACTTATAAGAAAAGGAGCCCGCTCTCCTGAAACTGAACCGTACAGAACCTAGGCCCTGTTAAACTGTGATAATACAAGGCCTAGTGTTTGCATAGATCTTTCAACATACAGCCTTTATTCTCTTCAGAAATGTCAGTACACAGATACCACTTTGTGATGTGAACCAAACACTATCTTTACTCTGAGAAACATCTGCTCAGAAATATGGGTCTATTACTAAAACCCTTCATGCCCACACTTTAACCTGTACAGGGACACCAGGAGAGATGGTGTTCTATTATAAATGTGAACCATTCACTTTGTATGGGCCAATGTATTAAGATGTTACTGCTTCATAAAACAGTTCCACAACCAAAGTGTGCCCTGTTTATGTCTGGTAGGAAAGGGCCTACTACTTATCTAATCCCTTCTACACTAACCCTTTACTCTCTTCAGAAGTATGAGTAGAAACCTTAGTGTCTTTAACCCATTCATACTCCATCTTCTCCAAGAAGAGATACCTTTGTGCAGGGGTTAATTACTCACTAAACTGTTTTACACCCAAGTTATAACCCCTACAGACATAATATTATTGTGGGAATGTTCTGATACATGTGAGATCATCAATCTGTATAGAATCATATTACAATCTTTATCATCCCTAATAACACCTGTGGTAAAATGTAGTAGCACAAGGGCTAATGTTTGTGTAAGGCCTTTTAGATACAAACACCTTCAGTCACAGCTTGCAGGGGGTTAAACATGGTGGGGCAGCACGTGGCGGGGGTATATTAGTATATTAATAATACAAAAACAAAACATACCTGCCACACCGCTCCTCCGTCCCCTCAGCAGGCTCAGACTCTCAGCCTGCCCTGCGGCCAATCCTACGCTGCATGAAAGCAGCGCTGGGATTGACTGGAGGGTCCAGCCAATGCACTTCTAGGCAGACTAGGAGCCTTGCCTGCTCTCACACCAGAGTGGCAGGTTGGAGAGAGCACAGTGCACATGTATGTTTGGCTGGCCCAAGACAGCCGGCCAAACACACATGCTCACTGAGGGGAGTGCACTGTGCACTCCCCCTCATCTTCCCCCATAGCCCCTCTCCTTTAACAACAAAACAATAATAAACATATTTGTGTTATGCAGTAGCTGCTGCTGGCAGGGGGTGGAACTCCTTGCTCTTTATAAGGCCACGTAACACAAGAGGAACTAGCTCTCTGAGGGCTTCTATACAAAGCAGTTGGTCTTTGTTGAGCTGGCACTTAGAGAGACTGCTGCAACAGGGTAGTATAAGATAGGATCACTGTTTTGTGCAACTGTACCAAGCAAGAATGTATAGCATGCTGAAATGTTTTGCACAATGCTTACTTTTTCTCTCAATGCTTCTTCAAAGACTGTTATTCTGTTCAGAGAAATCATTACAGAGAATGACGTCACTGTAGTGAACTAAACACCCTATTCACTGAGACAGAAAATCTCTATAAGGGATCACTTTCTCTGTAAAGCCTTTTACAGGCAGCCCTCACTGTGAACAGATGCCTCAACAGAGACATTATGTTGTCATAAAAACAAAGAAGCATTTTATCTCTATACACTTATAAGACAAGGAGCCACTCTCTCCTAAATCTGAACAATAGAAAATCTGTAGTTTGTTAAAGTGTGCTAATAGAAGACTTATATACATTGATCCTTCTACATATATTCCTTATCCTCTTGATCCTTCTACATACACCCCTTATCCTCTTGAGATGTGTTAGTACCGAGATAGCTCTTTCTGATCTGTCCCAAACACCCTGTTCACTATGAGAAAACATCTGTTGAGAGATACTGGTATATTTTTCTAAATACAGTCACACCCATCATTTAACCTGTTTAGGGCTGCCAGGAGACATGGTGTGCTAGTATAAATGTGAACTATTCATTTTGCATGGGCTTGAATAGGAGGGGGTTACTGTTTCATGAAACAGTATCACAAACAAAGTGTAGCCTGTTTAAGTCTGATAGCGGAGGCCCTAGTGCTTGTCTAAAACCTTCTACACTAACCCTTTTCTCTCTTCAGAGGTATCCATAGAGACCTTGCTATGTGTAGACCCATTCATGTACAGTGTCTATCAGATAAACACCTTTTTGCAGGGGTGAATTATTCACTAAACTCTTTTACATCTAACCTATTACCTATACACACATAATTGTAGGAAGGGAGTGTTCTGATAAAAGTGACATTATTATTCTGTATAGAATATAACACAAACCTTTGCTTGTAAATCAACCTTTATTATCCCTGGTCTCCCCTCTGGTAAAATGTAGTAGCAGAGGGGTAGTGCTTGTCTGAGGTCTTTTACATACAACCTTAACTGTGTTCTAAGATCTTAGTAGACACTTTGCTGTTAATAAAGCTATGTAGCATAATAGGTACCAGCTTCGAAAGGCCTTCTACACAAACCAGTTGGTCTCTGTGATGCTGTCACTTAGAGAGACTGCTGTTACAGAGTAGTATGAGATAGCATCAATATTTGATGAAACTGTATCATGGAAAATGTATACTATGTTACAATGTAGTAATAGAGAACCTAGTTTTTTGTTTTTTAATTTGGCTACACTCACTGTTGTGTTGCTCACAAGTCTGTAATCTGCAAAAATAAATGTTTGGTGTATTTTATTTTCTCTGTAGGTCTTCCAGACATTTGAAGAGACCAACAAAAAAACAAAAGAAAAAGAAGATAAATCAACGGTTCTACAAAGAAGTCTCAAAACATCAAACACAGCCCAGCCAGAGAAAGAGAATGATGAAAAAGAAAAATACAATTCAAGTAAGAGCACCCAGTCTTAAAAAAAGAATAATAACATCATGTAAACTTTGTTCTACGCCTGTGAGCAGAATGCAGCATGTATCTACATCTAAGAAAAAATTGCATCATTCATCAAAAAAAGACAACACCACAAAAAAGGGCCTAACCAGACAGATTTAAGAAAAATAAATGTAAAGAACTTCATAAGAAGTTCTTTTGTAGAAGAGTAATATGTAAAAATATAAGAAGCATCAAAGCAGCAAAACGAAAAAAGAAAAAAGTAAAAGAGCTTTGCGAAACCAGAACAATGTTGCTGAGTATATAGTTGACAAGGTTTCCATTTTAAAAAGAAAGCTATTTATTCTCATTTTAAAGAGAATGAGATGTTTTAAAAAAATGAATAATTCACCTTTGAAAAAATGTTAAGTGAGTAAAGCAAACTTTTGCAGCATCTTCCAGTTAGAGGGGAAAACACTTTCAGTAATTTAGTATCTTTTAATGAGGAAAACTATGCACAAGAAAATCAGTTATCACTTGCAAATGATAGAGATGAAAAATGTGTGCGTAGAAATGTAGAGGAACAAATAACTAGTGAAATATTAAGTCAACATCCTCAAAATCCAGTTTTTAGTGGAAATGTAGAGACATATGAAACACCAGACAACAGTCTATTAACACAGTTTGATTGTTCTACAGCAAAAGACTGTAAAACGAAAAATAAAACTACTCCAAAGCATTGATCCTTGGCAAGTAAGGAAAATAAAGAAATGTACAAAAGATCAAGGATATTCATTGGCTTGCTTATGATACAAGATCTGTGAGAGTACTTTCCACCATAACCAAATGCTGTCTGTGCACCACACTAAAATGTGTAATCTTGTAAGAAGATTGTATTTTGTATAAGGTCCACCTCTTCAGCTTTAAAAATGTAATGATAGGTTATTAAGAGGTATCCTCTCTGAAGTCAGTTTTGTAATATATGACATTCAGATGCAATACTCTGGGCCTGAAAGGCCCAGTGAAGAGATTGAGATGGTTGTTGAGATCAACATTCAAAATTCTAATACTAGCACAGTGTTAGATAATTTTAAAAAGGAAATTGATGTATTTGCAGGAACAACTGCAGAAATACCAGACAAGATGTGTGTTAGTCGCTAGAGAACTCACTACAAATCACAAGTCAAAAAATTGAAATTTGTGAAACAAGCAGAAGACAATGATATAGTACAATATTTTAAACTTGCACTTTATTTGATTGCTGAAGATAGGTTTGCTTGTGCGTGAACCAGCTTGTCAGTAAATACTGTATTAACAAACTGGATGATAATAAAATGCCTGCTGGAAGAATTCATAACACATTGGGAGTTTTTCCAAATCCTCCTCAGCTTCAAAACCTAAATATGTATAAGACTATTCTCATAAAACAGTATATTCATTCCAAGCCATTGTTAAAATGGAAACTAAAAACAAAAAAAAATATGTCAGTGAACTACTGAAAGGTTTGTAAGGTAAAGTTGTGTAATTGTTTTAGAATATGAAGGAGAATATTGATTCTACAGGGGTAGAGTGAGAAGGAGAGGAACCACCAGTGCTTCTAGTGGATGGAGTATCTACCAAAGACAAAAAATGGCATGAACTTGTCAGCATTTATAAGATAAAGGATGCTTTAAAATATCTTAGAATAGAAGATGTATTTTACAAAGGTATTGAATTAGAGGAACATGTTACCTGTTCTAGGACAGAAGGTTCCACACCAGCTCAGTTCACAAAGGTTGGTTAGGTAAATCAAAAGAAATATAGAAACATTACAGCATTCAACCTCTACATTCCAGAGATATGATGGGTGATGCTTTAGAATTGTACCAAATGAAGCAAGCAAAGGTTGAACCAGTGAGTGTATGGGAAAAGACTTCAGAAGTACAATCTTCCCTGGCGCTGTTTCCTACATGACATGGTCGTTATGGTGAATGTCCATTACAGATTCTTGCATCACATTATACATCCAGTAGGTTATATTCTGAAAATCTCGACTTTAGGCCCAACATGCTGTACATTTTCCACCTTTTGTTTGAGAGTGATCTCTCAGTGCTATCATAAGCTCTAGGCGATGGAATGAGAACAAGCACACAGTTTAATGACATTACTGTGAGAGATTTTATGAAAAAAGTAGATGGTAAAGATGAGGTACCTGAAAGTAATTTGATGAATGTAATGGCTTGCCAATTTGGAACAAATGAAAATTGGTACCATCTTCATGGTGAGCTAAAATGTATGCTCCACTATCTAAGTGCACCCACCTGGTTTGTTAGTTTGAGCTATGCAGAGTATGCTTGGGATGATCTTCATGACTTTCTCAGGCAAGCTAATGCAAATTCTCCATGGATTGATTTCAAGTCTGTGTTTGAACTGTGTTCCACTGATTCTGAAAACGTTTGTATATCATTCAAACACAGATTTGAAGCCATACTTTAATTTATCTGCAATAAAAATAGTCCACCACTAGGTGAAGTTGCTGACTTCTTTTGAAGAAGAGAAAATCAAGCAAGAGAAGCACCACATATACGTATGTTATTGTGGGTGAAAGGTGCACTAAAGGGTGATGAGAATGCTGATGAGCCAGTGTTGTCATTTATTGAGCAATATGTAACTTGTGACATTCCAGCAAAGTCTTAGAATAGAATTTTCAGGCAAAACGTCTTGTGATTCTAGTCACATAAATGTGGCAAATATTGTTGACTGAGATACAGAGCAAAAGGGAAATCCTACACTATGGGCCTCATTACGAGCTTAGTGGTCCTGTGACCGCCATGTTGGTGGTGGCAGTGAGGCCTCCAACAGGCTGGAGGAGAAGAACACCAAATTATGACTATGGCGGTGATCCCAATGGAATACAGCCAAAGTACCTCTGGCACCGCCAGTGCGGACAGACCACTGCGGAAAATTAGAGCCACCAGCAGGCTGGCGGAGACCATGTTTCCGTCTGACATATTTCGCATATTACGAGGTTGCACACTGCCAAGATTTCCACCACAGTCGGACCACCATGGAAACCGAGGCGGAAATGAACTGTATAAAAGGAGACACTCACTTTCAGGAAGCCTCACTCGTTTGGAGCCGCCATGGAACCAGAAATAGACGTCACCCCGCTGTTCCTGCTTGCCTAAATACAACTGAATCTTTGCTGATGACAACAACAATAACCATATGCACATACACTCACCTGTAGCAGTTGTATGTTGTTAAATTTTTTACAGTTTCATAACATACTAGAGGGAACGGGGTGCGAGGGCAACATACACGTAACTGTACAATGACACGCACACTCAGATACACAGCACACACACTGCAGCCACTACACACACTTCACACATTAAGAACACACACTTACGCACGGCAACAGAGCACAGGCCCAGTCTCACACACGACCATACAACATAACAGCATGTCACAACACTACAACTGCAACATCATAAACGCATTGGCAAGCACTCACAACCGACACTAGCCAAGGACACATCACACATACAACACAATGGACAACCAACCAGGAACGAACACACAGAATTACAGTCATACAACTTACCAATTGACACACACAATACACATACACCACATCATACCTATCAAACCATGCACAATATATGCACACTCACATAGTCAAAGCCCACAAAGCCACACAACAACAAACACATGTCACCACAAGCACCACACAATACCATCACAGCAACATGTCTGCTACATAAACATGTCTATCACACAACACAAACCCAATCCCTGGGGGGCAAAAGCACTGCACAGACCCTCACATACTGCCCACACAATACATGAAGCACAAGCACCACACACACACACAAATTCTTGCACACAACCAATGTCAGATAGGAACAACTCAAAGCTAGGTAAGAAAATGCAAGACAAAGATATAACCAGATAACCTACAACTAGTTTGTCAGAATATATATTGTAAATAAATAGGATGAAAGAAAAAGGTGATAGGCCAGACCATAGTCCACAGGTTGTGCACCAAAGGCCCATAATCGTGTCCCAACTTGACTCCTGACTGCCATGTAACCTCCATTAGTAGGTGTATCAAGGGGGCAGACCGGCACCTCAGGGAAGATCTGGGGGAGTGGTGGCAGTGGGGAGGTGGTTTGGGCTTAGACTTGGGAGGGGAGATTTAGGTTTTCCCTTGGGAGGGGGGTTTAGATTTAGGCTTGGGAGGGTTGGTTCTTCTTGGGAGGGGTCAACTTCTGGGCAGTGGGAGGGGCATGGGTACTGGCAGGAAGGGTAGGGGAGGCCTTGGAGGTGGAAGGGATTGCATTGAGGAGGGAAACTGAACATTTAGGGATGTCATGGGGAGGAGTAGGGAAAAGGTCAAACTCTGAGAGGCAAGCTTTTTTGCACACATGGGGACGGTTATAGCAAAAGGGTTTGGGTGTGGAGGGAGAGGGACTGCTTGTATGATGGTGTTGGTGTGGATGTCTTGGGTCCATGTTTGAGGGAGGTATGCCTGTGGGTGTCTGTTGGGTGCGTGAGTGGGGGCATTTATGTGTCTTGGGCTGAGGGGGGTGGAGGTGCTGGGGGATACTGTGGTGGGTGGGTGGCTGTCTGTTGGGGTGGTGACTGCAAGTATGGTTGATGTGTTGCATGTCAGTGTGTCACTGGTTGTGGTATCTGCAGGTGTGGTGACTGGGGTGGATGTCTGCGGGTCTGCTGGGGTGCTGTCTGTGGGTAGGATGGGTGTGATGGCTGAATCTGTGAATGCTGGTGTGGTATCTGCAGGTATGTCAGGTGTGGTGTCTGTGATTCTGGCGGTGGTGGGGGTGGCAGGGCAGACTTTGACTGTTGCTGAGTGTGCATGTGTATGTTGCTTGTGCATATGCCGGTGGTGTGTTTTTTGGTGCTTTGGTTTGTCTGTAGTACCCTGGGCTGCTGATGTGGATGCATGCCTGTTAATAGCCTCCTCACTGAGGCAGCAGGGCTGACAGGGGCTGGGGCAGAGGTGCCTGTGGCAAAGGAGCGGAGGTGCCTGTGGCAAAGGAGATGCCTACCGTTCTCGGGTGAGCAGGCACAGTCAACTAGGTGGGGAGCTACAGAGAAGGTGGTGATAGAAAGGGGGATGGTAAACAGAGATGGTGCAGGGGTGGTCCCAGATGGGTCTGCCACCACCACGGAGTGTCCACTGGAGGAGGATTCTGAAGATGAAGTACTGGACCCAGTCTCCCCTGTGGTATTCCCCTCGACCTCCAGGCCACTGGGTCACTTGCTGTCGGTGTTCTCATGATTGGAGGTCCTGTGGCCAGCAGCTTCACCACTCGACTGTACCCTGTCTCCTTCGCCTGCCGATGCTGATGCTGGAAAACAGAAAGTGAGGTTGGGTCATCACATTCTTTACATTATACTTACATCACACTGTACACTTCAGCAACATCACATCTAGTTGTACAACACAACCAGGTAGTACCGGTTTAATTCCAACATCATATCACAACAAGATACAATGCACAACCCTCAATAAAACCTTGTCACACATCAGCTAGGCTACCAATATCACACCTACAATAAGATGATATCAGTAGAGCTATCACACCAACCAGTCCATGACAACGTGACTTGGCCACATGATACTGGGTCCCTATCCACAGCAAAATAGTCAAACAATGACCAAGCTACTAGATATATAGTTCACATACATTTCCACAAATCACATACACAAACTAAACACATACTAACATTTTGACCTGATGTCATGTACCAGGCAAGGAACCTCATTGTATAGTAAACACAAGACAGCATGTTGCATACAAGCCACACCTACTTCATGTCACTGAGTACACAACCTTCACAAATAGAATTTGCAAACATGCAACTACTCTTATAGGCAAACCTCAATTTTGAATATGATAGCATCAGAACACGTCACCTACACATGTACCAATAGTGATGTAGTAAAGGATGTTACATATTTTTGTGGACCAAGTCATCTAATTCATTGTCCTACGGAAAACAAAGTATAGCACAAATATAAGGGCCTAATTATCTCAGAGCATTCACCCACACACATTCACAGGTAGTATAATTACTCTTTCAATACAATGGACACCTGTCATGTGCATGAACGTGACATATAGTTCAATGCACCATGCTATTATTCCATAAAGAGCCCAGTGACTGAGTGGCAACAACATTAGCCACACATCAGACATGACTGGCCCTATACGTGTTTGGGGGAAAAAAAACTTGAGAGATACAAACCACATCTGAGGCTACCATGACAGGGACATACACCTTGATGTAAGTCAAATGCCTGACTACACATACCATTCCACTCATATGAGTATGTGAACTTCCACAGCTGCACCACAATGTAGTCAGTGCAAACAATAGGTTCATATACAACAAGGACTCAAAACATATCCAAATTAGCACTAGAAATTATGTCTAGTGCTGATTACAACGTGGATTTTTGACTGAACCTTCAATGTACAGATGATGTTGGCAAAAATCAGTTAGGATTGTAACTGTGTACAGATTTCTTGGCCTATTTATCATGTCTATAAAGCAATGGCTAAGGAAATAGTTGTGTAGCCATTTCACACCTACAGAACATGAACATTGTACTAACATTCTTAGCTATGAAATCAATGTATGTGATCCAATAGGATTCTATCAATACTTCCATCATTACCCATATGTAGGATGTTCTCTCAGATGACACATTACACAGGCCTATGTACATCCCTCACTTACCAAAGGGGTACAC
Source organism: Pleurodeles waltl (assembly GCF_031143425.1). NCBI lineage: Eukaryota > Metazoa > Chordata > Amphibia > Caudata > Salamandridae > Pleurodeles > Pleurodeles waltl. The sequence continues at coordinate 870,923,744 of NC_090437.1, read as the reverse complement.
CTTGTAACAGGTCTGAATAAGTTTTACAAGTATAGCCTGTGAAAATGTCAGATGGACATCAAAGCCTCACATGATGCTGTCACTCATCAGAAACCTGATGAAAAGTATGAATTAATTTACATTGTCAGACTCTACGTTGCACATTGAAATGGTTTGAGGGATATTGGAATGGACAGAGTGCAAAGACCCGGACAACTTACCTTCATGATATTGGGAGTATTGTTCTGTTCGTAGGAAGGAACAACCAGCAGGTTATGAAAATCTGTATAGTGGTACACATATGACCCAGTCACATGTGCATCATCATATGCTTCTGTACACAGGGGACAACATAGGTGGGTAATATGTCCCTATGCATAATAGATTGTACACACCCGTCAATGTTGGGGATTGTACATCTATGGGTTCCTTGGAGATTTTTGACCGTTTGCACTTACTACATTGTCATGGGTTAGAATCTTTCACATCATACACTAACCTTGTAAAGGGATGAAAATGTGTTAAGTCTGTACTTAGCCCCTTGTGGCTGCTGTGCTACCCTCAAATGCCCATCCAACTCCTGGTAGGCCACTGCCAATATGCAGGCCATTGGGGGTAGTCAAGGTCCGATGGGCACCCCTTCCTCCTTGGGAGGACATACCCAGCTGGGCTTCTGCGGTCTTCCAGGCCAGAGTTTCAGGTCCTCCCACCGCTTTTTAAAGTGGGTGCTCTGCCAGCTGAGGAACCCCAGGGTCCACACTTTCTTGGTGATGGCACACCAAATCCCCTTTTTCTGATGGGTGTTGACCTGCATGGATGGCACAGACAAGAAGTGAATGTCATGTCCACATGCACTATACCAAAACAAGCAGGGTGAATATACAAGTTAGTGCAAGTAGCCATACACAGACTGCCCTCAACACCCCCTTCAACGAGGAATGACCATCTGCAGACATTCCATGTCTGACCTTGAGACAGGCATACAACATGCATATCCAGCACCAGGTGTCATCTTGGAACAAATGACCAGACCACAAGCATACCTCTAAACATGGTATATCTGTCCAGATATTTTTAACACCACTGTCAATTATCATGTACTAGTGTACATGGTTGAGTCAGGGTACATACATCACACACTCTTTACTATGTCTCAGGACTCAAAATCTATCTATGCACATGTCCATCTACCCACACATATTAACTCAATCTTTTATTCAACCACATTCCCTGAGCATCATCATACACTCAACATTTCAAACATTGGTAGTGCAATGCACCATAGAGCTGTCCATACAGGGGAAGGACCTCCTCCACAAGCTTGTCCAGCTCTACTGCCTAGAAGTCAGGGGCCCTATCACCTGTAGTATGTGGCATGATTGCTCCCAGAAGCAGTGCATAGCAGCTGAGGTCACGGAGGACTTGTTGGCAGCAGTGTCAGGAGTCAAGTGAGAGATGAAGAATGAGATGGTGGTCACGTCCAATACATACAAGACCTCCAGCGGACATCGCCATTGGCTCAAGACTGCCAAAGGCAGCAATGTGTTCTAATGGGAATGTCCTCCGCTGCTGTATCTGCCTACCGCCATGAGGAAATCCGCCAGCAAAGTTAGGTCACTTACGAATGTCTAGTACAGTAGGTCAGGCAGCTGCCATCTTAAGTCTCATTTCTTAACAAAAAAGTTATTAAAGTTGTATCACAAGCTGTAAAACATATCTGCGACATTGTGTTTATTGCTGGCTTACATGTCGAAATGCGCATGTATCATGTACAGGATGTAAATTTGATATATCCTGAGTTATGTACATGTAATTGTATTGTCAGCAGAGTAATGACAATCTGAAAATGGTATAGGTGTACCAAATATGTACAACATATAAAGAAAGTTAATATCACATGGACTGTCAGTGACATGTTTCTCTGTTTCATGATAGGAGGTTAGAGAATGTAATCCAGTTATAAGCCATTATTTGCCTATGTATGTGCTGTGTACAACATATGTACAGTTTCATGTTTAAATATTTAGCATCATATATGGTGTAGGTGTGATCATACTTATGCTGTACACTTCGAGTGATACACATACATACTGGTTTTCTCAAACATAGTTATCCTGGCATGAGAACAGCAAGACAACCTCCAGTGTACCATCTACTAGCAGACCTGCAGACAATGGAAGAGTGACTTGTGATTCAGTTCTATTGCCTGGTCAGGTATGCAATCATGGATCTCTGTCATCAGTTGTAGCCAGATTTGATGCCTCCCATTCGTAATCCCTAGAGCATACCTCTCATTGTACAAGTAAGGTCAGTGCTGCACATCCTGGTCACAGGCTCCTTTCAAAATACTATGGCCCTAACTGCAGGAATGTCTCAGCTTATGTTCAGTCTGGTCTTAAAGGTTGTAATGTCTGCATTGCTGAAATACCTGGACAGCTACATCCAATTTCCACAACATGAAAATTTGGCACATGTCAAGGCTGATTTCTGTTTTGGGACACATTCCACATGTGGTTGGAGCCGTAGATGGTACCGATGTAGCCTTGGTTCCCCCTAATGCCAATGTACAGATAATAGGAACAGGAAAAACTTCCAATCCATTAATGTCCAAGTAGTCCTTTTGGCTGAAATCCACATTTCACAATTTTGTGCAAGGTACTCTGGGTCAGTCCATGATTCCTTCATCATGCAAAACAGCAATATACCACTGCTGATGACATGACACAGAGAGGGACTGATTGGTTGATAAGTCACATTTGTCATGTGTTTCTGTAACTTATGTCTGCTACCAGATATGTGGATGTCCAAGATGTATGTTTCACTTGTTGTAACTATTCCTTGCATGGGGCTCTAGCTACACAAACTGTCCTTGGTTATTGACACCAGTGAAGTACCCAACCACGCCAGGGGAGGTCTGCTTCAATGAGGCCCACGGAAGGACAAGGCATGTCGTGGAGTAAACTTTTGGGCTGCTGAAGGCAAGATTCCGCTGCATCAGTAAGTCTGGAGGAGACCTCCTCTACTCACTTACCAAAGTTTATCAAATTATTGTTGTCTTCTGCATGCTCCATAACCTCACCATCAGACATTAAGTCCCATTTATACCAGAAGTGTGGAAACCAGTAGTTCCAGTGGATGAGAATGCAGATTTGCCAAGTGAGGATGAGTATGATGAGGATGAAGCTGGAGACATCAGAGCTGATCTAATCAATCAGTACTTCACCTGACTTTAGGTATGTGATGTGATGTAATTAGAGTTATTAAGTGGAGGATTTGGAGAGGATAGGAATGCTTGTTAAGGTCTTTGTATGACTATCAGAGAAGTCATGAGTAGCTCTAAAGTCCATGACTCAGTTGTGCATGCAGATTGAAACATGGTATAGTGTCCAGCCATTTGATCAACATAGTCTAAGTTTTTCACAATGCACAATCTGAGTCACATTGAATGTATGAATTGGCTGTGTAAAGTTTATGTATCAATGTGACAGCAGCACATCCTCGCTAGCAAAACACCGCCAACGTATCATGAGCAATGATACGGCCTGGCGGTGTTTTGGTATCGGACGCTGCTGCTGACAGCAGCGCCACGGACCGTCTCCAGCCGGAGGACCCCCTGCAAGCAGGTAAGTCGGGTTCTCCGACCGGAGAGGGGGTTTGGGGTGTTGTGTGTATATGGGTGTGTGTGTGTGTGTATGTTTTGGTATGCGTGCATTCAGGTGTGAGGCGCATTGGATGCATGCGTGAATGAGTGATTGTTGTGAATGCATTTGTGTGACAAGCTATGTTGCTGTGTGTTGCGGTGTGTGGGTATATATGTGTGCATGCGTGGGTGGTGGTGGGTATGCTTGTGTGCATGTGTGTATATGGGAGTGCGTGTGGGTGTGTATATGTGCGGGGGCAGGAGAGGGAGGGGGAGGCTGGGGGAGCACTCTGGGGAGGGCGGGGGGAGACCCATATCAGTGCCAGTGAAGGGATTCCCTGGCACTGATAGTGTGTACCGCCATGGTTTTTGTGGCAGTAAATTTGGCACAAAAATCATGGCGGTAGGCCGGGTTGTAATCCCGAGGGTGGGATTGTGACACCCGCCGGACTGGAGACCAAAGTCTCCAGTCCAGCGGCCGTTACCACCCTGGCGGTCGGTGTGTTAAAGTGACGGTCTTGGATGGCGGTAACCACCAGGGTCCAAATCCCATTTTTTTTACCTCCGGCCTATTGGCGGTAGTACCGCTGCTTTAATACCGACCGCCAGGGTTGTAATGAGGGCCTAGGTAAACAGACTCATCCTCATTTGACTTGGGTCCCTTGCTCGCTGCGCCACTGGATTCAAGGCAGCCTGGCTGATGAAGGGTGATACCCTGAAACCGGTCCCAGGATGCTTGTTTCGTGTCCAGGGAGGACCTGGACTAGCAGTTTGGGCTGGACTGTTTCCTTGGGAAACAGGGTCAAGACTGATTTGCATATGGCTGGGTCTAAACTGGGGTGACGTGGCGAGCAAAATAACGATGGATGAAACCCAGATCTGTGAGTGGGGGTGAGAGTTTGAAAAGTTTCAACACTCCGTCCATCATTTTATTTTGTTTTGTGATGTTGCGTTGAAAGTAATGCAACAGGTGATATCAAAGTTTGACCGCTAGACATGCTATGTGGCATGTACACAATGGTGGTCATTACGACCCTGGCGGTCGATGTTAAAGCAGCAGTAAGACCGCCAACAGGCCGGCGGTAATTTTTTTTTAATTACGACCGTGGCGGAAACTGCCAACAAAGACAGCCACTTAAACACTCCGACTGCCACGGCAGTACAGACAAACAGCTTGGCGGTCACCGCCAACAGACAGGCGGAAGACAAAGTACCGCCCACAGTATCACAACCTACCAATCTGCCACCTTTTCCGGGGCGGATTCACCGCGGATAAAAACATGGCGGAAACAGGAATTTCGAAGGGAAAACGCTCACCTCTACACACTCCACGAGGAACGACGACACCATGGACCCAGAACTGCAAATCCTACCTGCAATACTCTTCCTGCTCCTGTACCAGGAGCACCAACGCCGGCGGCAAAGATCACAGTGAGTACTGCACATACGACACAGGGGAGGGGGAGGCAAAAAACAGGGCAACACACATGCAATACCCCCACCCCCACCCTCACCCACTACAACACACACACTAATACATAACTATACATTATAGTAACACCCCCAACCCCCCCAGAAGAATGCAAAGACAAAAGGAAATGAGTGTAACCATTGGAATATATTAAAATGCAGTTCACAAAAATATACATATAAACACTATTTACAAAATATACACCAAGAATAGTAGTCCAGGTATTGCACCATTTATAATCCGTGGACCACTGGGCCCAAAATGCATGGGCGAGGCCCACACACAATACCAGATCAAAGCAGAGAGAACACTGCAGGGGCATCAGATAGAAATACAACAGGCACCTCAGGGGGAACGGAAGGGGGGGCACCTCAGCCGGATGAGTGCACGACGCCAGATCCACGAGGGGGCTCTATGCCCAATGATGTATCCTGGTGAGTGCAAAGCCACAGTCTCTCAAGTCTCTACAGTGGGTGGTTTGCCCACTGTTCAATCCTGGGGAGTGCAAAGCCACAGTCTCTCAAGTCTCTACAGTGGGTGGCTTGCCCACTGTTCAATCCTGGGGGGTGCAAAGCCACAGTCTCTCAAGTCTCTACAGTGGGTAGCTTGCCCACTGTTCAATCCTGTGGAGTGCAAAGCCACAGTCTCTCAAGTCTCTACAGTGGGTGGCTTGCCCACTGTTCAATCCTGGGGAGTGCAAAGCCACAGTCTCTCAAGTCTCTACAGTGGGTGGTTTGCCCACTGCTTCATCCTGGGGAGTGCAAAGCCACAGTCTCTCAGGTAGATGCCTTTCTCCACTGGTTCTGGAGGGGGACTGGTGCCCAGAGTGCTTCATCCTGTGAAGGACAGAGGTAGTGGATGCATGTCTCCACTGGTTCTGGAGGGGGACTGGTGCCCAGAGTGCTTCATCCTGCCAAGGATAGAGGTAGTGGATGCATGTCTCCACTGGTTCTGGAGGGGGACTGGTGCCCAGAGTGCTTCATCCTGCCAAAGACAGAGGTAGTGGATGCATGTCTCCACTGGTTCTAGAGGGGGACTGGTGCCCAGAGTGCATCACGCACCCTGTGACGGTCCCAGTTGCATCGGTGCCTCTGCCGCTCATGGGCTAGCGGTGCTTGCGGTGCTTGAGTTGGCAGTGCCCTGTTCAGAGGTGCTTGAGTTGGCGGTGCCCTGTTCAGCGGTGCTTGAGTTGGCGGTGCCCTGTTCAGCGGTGCCTAAGTTGGCGGTGCCCTGTTCAACGGTGCCTAAGTTGGCTGTGCCCTGTTCAGCGGTGCCTGAGTTGGCGGTCCTTCATTGCCCAGCTGGGCTGGGACTGGAGGTCCTTCATTGGGCAGCTGGGCTGTGGCTGGTGGGGCCCCCCTGGGCAGCTGGGCTGTGGCTGGCGGGCCCTCCTGGGCAGCTGGGCTGTGGCAGATGGGGCCCTCCTGGGCAGCGAGGATGGGGCTGGCGATGCCCTCCTGTGCAGCAAGGATGGGGCTGGAGGTGGCCATCTGGGCAGCTGGGCTGTGGCTGGTGGGGCCCTCCTGGGCAGCGAGGATGGGGCTGGCGGTGGCCTCCTGTGCAGCGAGGATGGGGCTGGTTTTGGCCTCCTGGGCAGCGAGGATGGGGCTGGCGGTGGCCTTCTGTGCAGCGAGGATGGGGCTGGCGGTGGCCTCCTGTGCAGCGAGGATGGGGCTGGCGGTGGCCTCCTGGGCAGTGAGGATGGGGCTGGCGGGGCCCTCCTGGGCAGCGGGGATGATGGCGGTCTTCTCCGCCGTGCTGCTCCTCCCAGACTTGCCGGGTTTCTTTTGGCCCTTCCCCACCTTGGGAGGAGTCACAGCTGAGTCCACACTCCCACCGGGACCCCTGGGAGCAGCTTGGGTGGCTGGAGTCTTCCCCCTCCCCCGCCAGGCACTAGCCAACTTCTGGTGCTTCACAGAGGAGGGACTGGCTATGCTGTGGCTCCGTGACACACTGGCTGTCCTGGTGGCCGGTGCACTCCACATACCTGTGACCACAGGCACCACTGGTCCCGGAGATGTTGTAGCTGAGGTGCAAGTTCAGGACCTATGAGTTGGACGGGGGGGTTGGGAAATAGGTTAAGGCTGGACAGGAAAAGTTGTTTGGACACACTGGGACGGGTAGCTGGAGGGGGTTTGGGAGTGGAGGAAGAGGTGGTGGTTGTAGGGGGTGTACGTTTTGTGGCTTTGGGTGCAGGTGCATGCGCTGGAGGCTGTCGTGAGGTTGATGACTGTTGTGTGGGTGTGTGCCTGCGTTTGTGTATCTTCGGAGGGGGCGTCACAGACACACTGGGAGAGGACACAGGGGATGTGTGTATGGTAGTGGGGGTGGTGACTGCACGTGAGCGGGGTGTGGTGGTGGGTGTGCTGGTGCGGGACGTAGTGGCTGTAGAGGTAATGCATGCAGGTGTGAGTGTAGACGAGACTGGGAGGGAGGAGGGAGACGACGAGGAGGGGGACACAGTGGAGGCAGTGGATGTTGGTGTGTCTGTATGTGTGTGATGCTTTCGTCAGTGCCTGTGGGATGTGTGGTGCTTATGTTTGCCTGAGCTTCCCTTGTGTGGTGAGGTGTGTGCAGGCTGGTCTGATGGTGTGCTTGGGATAGGCAGAGGTACAGGGGATTGGGTCTGGGTGGAGGAAGTTGGAGGGGGGAGGCTAGACACAGGGACAATGGCTGCCATCAGTGCTGAGGCCAGAGTTTGAAAGGCTCGGTGAAGGGCCGCCTGACCAGAATGAATGCCCTCCAGGAATGCATTGGTTTGTTGCAACTGCCTTTCTATACCCTGGATGGCATTCAAAATGGTAGACTGCCCAACAGTGATGGACCTGAGGAGGTCAATGGCCTCCTCACTGAGGGCAGCAGGGTTGTCAGGGGCAGGGGCTGAGGTGCCTGGGGCGAAAGTGATGCCCACCCTCCTGGGTGAGCGGGCACGAGGCGAAGCCTGAGGGGCTGCTGGGAGGGCGGTGCTGGTAGGGGGGTGGCGGTGTACCTGTAGATGCGGGGGCACAGATGTTGCCACCACCACAAGCGAGCTCCCATCGGAGGACGAGTCTGTGTCGCTGGTTTCAGCTCATGTCCCCGCCGTGGTGCTCCCCTCGCCCTCCGTCCCACTGGTGTATTCTGAGTCCGTAGTGTGGCCCTCCATGGCCATGTGGGATGCAGCTCCCTCGTGCTCCAGTGCCACTGCTCCTCCGCCTGATGATGCTAATGCACACAAGAACAGGGAGACCACAAAAAAGGGGGAGGGGAAACAGAAGAAAGACATGTTGAGTGCGTGGATTACCACTACTGTTGGCGGACAAGACAGACACAGAAGCCCCCTGCACTACGTCGCGCTGTTGGGCTCTACAGTGCAATTCATGGGAAAGGGCCTACAAGGCTATGGACGACATCTGCACACATAGATGACACAGGTGCATGAATAGCTGTACTTGGCACTTTACAGAGGTGGGGTGGGGGGTCACAGGGCCATGCCTTACGGAGGGGCCTAGCCTACGGAACTCGCCCTGGCCTAGGGAAACCCACAGCCCTCCTCCCCCACCCAGACACCTCCACTGCGCGCAAAGTCAGCTGAATGAGAGTGTACTCACCCCCTTGTGTCTGCTGTGATGCCCTCCAGCGCCCATCCAACTCCGGGTAGGCCACCGCCAGGATCCTGAACATCAGGGGGGTCATGGTTTGACGGGCATCCCTCCCACGTTGGGAGGCCAACCCGCCATCTTCTTGCTCCAGCGGCGAATGTCCTCCCATCTTTTCCGGCAGTGGGTGCTCCGTCTGTGTTGGACCCCCAGGGTCCAGACGTCCTTGGCGATGGCACGCCAAATGTCATTCTTCTGGTGGGTGCTGACCTACATGAAATGTACAGGGGAAGAAGAGAAGTCATTACCAACTGCGCTGTCAAAGTGAGTGGCCCCCATCCCTACCCTTGCCATGTGGCACATGCACCCACCATCTTTCATGCACGCAGAGCTGTGCCCCCTTCCTTCTTACAACCAGCCCTCTCCACACAGGCATAGCCCATACAACATGGAGCATCCCTGTTGGTCTGGAGGACCGTAGAGTAGCGTGTACTGGGGGAGGACCCCATCGACGAGCTTCTCCAACTCCTCCGATGTGAAGGCAGGGGCCCTTTCCCCAGACGCACGAGCCATTGTCTCTTCCACACCGAGGTCACAGCAGCACTTGCAGTATAGGTCCTCTCCTGTTGAAGATCAGCTATCAAGTGATTCAACAGATAGAAAATGGCGGTCACGTCCGCGGCGGTCACGTCCGCGGTGGTCACGTCCGCGGCGGTGCGTACCATCACCACCGGCGTACATCGTCATTGGCTCCTGGGACCCATAGGGTCCAATGTTAACCATGCAGCATTGCGCCGCGGTCTTCGACCGCCTACCGTGACGGTGTACAACGCCAGAGCAGTTACCTCACATCCCATTGTCCCACGTTACAGGTCAGGCAGCCGCCATTTCAGGGGCCCACGTGGCCTAATTACCAACTGCGTCACACATACCTAGGCCTAGTCTCAACACACATACAGGCCACATTTTGTGTATGAATGGTGTTCTGTGTAGACTGTGGGTACATACCTCTGAGTTGTTTGACTCTGTGCTCGCTGTTGTCCTTCATAGGCACCATCCGCTGGGACATGTGAGGAGATGGCGGAATCCTCCGATGTACCGACTGCTGGTGGACCTGTCGACAATGGAGGAAAGAAATTTGATTATCACCTACAGGTTTGACCGTGCCACAATCCAGGAACTGTGTACACAGTTGGAGCCTGACCTGATGTCAGCAATCCGCCATCCCACAGGAGTCCCCCCTCAAGTGCAGGTGCTATCAGTGCTCCATTTCCTTGCTAGTGGGTCTTTTCAAACAACTGTGGCCATGGCATCAGGGATGTCCCAGCCTATGTTTTCCAACGTATTGTCCAGAGTGTTGTCTGCCCTGCTGAAACACATGCGGAGCTACATCGTATTCCCTCAGGTGGAGGATTTGCCTACAGTGAAAGGTGACTTCTATGCCCTTGGACATATCCCCAACATCATAGGTGCCACTGATGGGACCCATGTGGCTTTGGTCCCCCCCCACAGGAGTGAACAGGTGTACAGGAACCGGAAGAGTTATCATTCCATGAATGTACAGATGGTATGTTTGGTAGACCAGTACATCTCCCATGTGAATGCCATGTTCCCTGGCTCAATGCATGACGCCTACATCCTGCGGAATAGCAGCATCCCTTATGTGATGGGTCAACTCCAGAGGCACCGTGTGTGGCTATTAGGTGACTCTGGTTACCCCAACCTGTCATGGCTACTGACCCCAGTGAGGAATCCCAGGACAAGGGCAGAGGAACGCTACAATGAGGCCCATGGGCGAACTAGGAGGGTGATCGAGCGGACCTTCGGCCTCCTGAAGGCCAGGTTCAGGTGGCTGCATATGACAGGTGGATCCGTATTCCACTCACCAAAGAAGGTGTGCCAGATCATCGTGGCCTGCTGTATGCTTCACAACTTGGCTTTGCGACGACAGGTGCCTTTTCTGCAGGAGGATGGTCCAGATGGCGGTTTTGTGTTAGCTGTGGAGCCTGTGGACAGTGATGAGGAGGAAGCAGAGGAAGAAGACATGCAGAACAGGGACTCAGTGATCCAGCAATATTTCCAGTGAAACACAGGGGAGAATACATTCCTGCCTACTACATGTACTTTTGCACTTCTACCTCTATCCTGTCTGTCGTTTTCACCCAGTGTATGGTCACTGAGTTGTCACTTTCCCTTACGGTTTCACAGGTGTGGGTCCCAACGTGTGTCATCTGCTTAGATTCCTCATGGAATAGAGCTGTGTGACATAGGTGTGTTGACATTACTATTTCAAGAACATTTTGTCACTGTAATTGCAAATACACTATTTCAAAATCACAGACAGACTCCAGATCTTTTGGTGCTTTAGGTGTGTTTATTTAAATGCAAAATATTGGAGGGGGAAGTTAAATGGTGAGGGGTGATGGCGGAGGAGTGTCCATGGCAGAGTCCAATCTATTAGTCTCACAGGTGCATTGCCCAAATGGGCATAGGAAATGGAGCTGGGGCAGTTTCAATATGGACAGGGTGGCAAAGTGGGACAGTGGGATTACATTCAGGGTGGTCTCATTTCTTGGCGGGGGTCTTGGCATCGTGCTCTGTCTTGTTCCTGGATCTCAGGGACCATTTGCCGGGTGGTTCTCCGTCTGCAGGGGGTGGGGTGCTGGTGTGGTGGTCCTGTGGCAGTGCCTCCTGTCCACTAGCACCGGCGGAGGTTGTGGGCAGTTCATCATCCATGCTTGTGTCAGGGGCCCCTTGTAGTGCCACAGTGTCCCTCCTGGTGTTGAGTACTTCCTTCAGCACCCCTATGAGGGTGCCCAGGGCGGAGCTGATGGTTCTGAGTTCCTCCATGAACCCCAAATACTGTTCCTCCTGCATCCGCTGGGTCTCCTGAAACTTGGCCAGTACCGTTGCCATTGTCTCCTGGGAGTGGTGATAGGCTCCCATGATGGAGGAGAGGGCCTCGTGGAGAGTGGTTTCCCTTGGCCTGTCTGCCCCCTGTCGCACAGCAGCCCTCCCAGTTTCCCTGTGCTCCTGGGCCTCCGTCCCCTGGACCGTGTGCCCACTGCCACTGCCCCCAGGTCCCTGTTGTTGTTGGGGTGGTGGGTTATCCTGGGTTCCCTGTAGTGGTGGACACACAGCTGATTGACGTGTCCTGGGGACGGAGGTATGGGCCCGCTGGGTGGGTGCTGTGCTGGTGTTTCCTGAGGGGGGAAGGTCTGTGGTGGCCTGTGCCTGTGTGAGGGGAACCGACTGTCCAGAGGCCCCCGATGGTCCGGGCTGGTTATCTAGATCCAGGTGGACAGAGGTGCTGTCATCACTTTGGGCCTCTTCTGTGGGTGGAGTGGACATGTCTGGACCCTCCTGTCTGGTGACGTTGGGTAGTGGTCCTGCAGGGGTGGAAAGGCATGATTATTGCATCTGTGTGTGTCATGGTGTGCAATGGGTGGGTGACCGTGTACCCCAGTGCTGGCATTCCTGTGTGTGAGCTTGTGTGATGATGGTTCAGGGGGGTGTATGGGTATGTGCAGTGGCCATGCTTTAGTGATGGGTGTCCATGCATTGTTGTTGCATGCAGGGCTTGGTGTTGGGGTGTGTGGTTTGTGATATTGGTACATTTGTGAGGAGTTGGAGTGATAGGGGTGGGGGCGAGGTGGGGGTATGTGATAGCATGCAGGTAGGGTGAGGGATGTAATAGTTAAGATTTGACTTACCAGAGTCCATTCCTCCACCGACTCATGCGAGGCCCTCAGGATGCAGAATCGCCAAAAACTGCTCCTCCCATGTTGTTAGTTGTGGGTGGGGAGGTGGGGGTCCGCCGCCAGTCCGCTGAACCGTCTGGTGATGTCTTGAGACCACGGAACGCACCTTCCCCCGTAGGTCATTCCACCTCTTCCTGATGTCCTCCCGATTTCTTGGGTGTTGTCCCACTGCGTTGACCCTGTCGACTATTCTTTGCCATAGCTCCATCTTCCTTGCAACTGAGGTGTGCTGCACCTGTGATCCAAATAGCTGTGGCTCTACCCGGACGATTTCCTCCACCATGACCCTGAGCTCCTCCTCCGAGAACCTGGGCTGTCTTTGCCGTGCCATGGGGTGGTGTAGTTGATGTGTGGGGTGGTGTGTGTGGTGATAAGTGTGGTGATATGTAGTGGTGTGTGGTGTTTTGTGCGTGGAAGTTCTGTGGGTGATGGTGTTGTGTGCCTGTGGATGCTAGTTTGTTGATGGTGGTGTCTCTCTCTGGCCTTCTCTCTGTAATTGTGGTCTTAGGGGTTTGTGGGTGATGTGGGTGTGTGTTTTATATTGTATTGGGTGTGTGGGAGTGGTTGTGTGTATGTGTATCAGGTGTGTGTATTTTGAATTGTCCAATGTGGTGGTGTTTTAGAGAAGTGTGTGTATTTTGAGCGCGGCGGTGTGTACCGCCAATAGAATACCGCAGTTGAAAGACCGCGACGTGGATTTGGGTGACGTGATAGTGTGGGCGTATTTCTGTTGGTGTGACGGCGTCAGTTTTGTTTTCACCAGTTTATCACTGACCTTTGGTGTGGCGGACTTGTGTGAGTGTCTGAATTTTGTCGGATTCCGAGATGTGGGTCATAATAGCTGTGGCTGAATTCCGCTGCCGCGGCGGTGTGTTGGCGGTCTTCTGCACGGCGGTAAGCGGCTTTTACCGCCAATGTTGTAATGACCCCCAATGTCTTTACATGATCCCCTGACATGACAATGACACCTGCTTCCAAATTTAGTTAGAGCTATGTGGGACACACAGATGTCCAATTGCATACACCATGCTCAAAGATCTAGAAAGTATCTTAGTGGTTAGATGACTGTTCATTGACACATATCTTGTCTGAGTAAAGACATGACAATTTAAAGTTAGCTCCTAGTAAGTTGTATAGCATGATTGAATCAACTAACAGCTGCAAACTGTACTGTGGTGACAGAGCTGGCTAACAGTATGGGAGTTAACTTTTAGCCTGGGCCTCTGTATGGGTGTACTCCAAGTACATCCAGCCTCCTATATAGTTTAACCCACCAGGTGAGTATATGACGTTGTTTGGATGGTAATTTCAAAGGCGAGTTTAGTAAGAGACACAGCTGTAGCCGTGTGTTGCTTGTAACAGTACTGGTAGTAGGCCATAGTATTGATGTCATTGCCATAGACTGTAGAATAGTGGAGCATTCAAGTGTGTTGAACTGATTGTTAGATTCACATGCAAGGCTATTTTACTTGTAGTACACTGTTCTGGTTTTCTTAAAGGTGGAACAGTGCCTGCTCGCAGTTGTAGTGCTGTCCGTCCCTGTACTCCCATTCCGTACACAGACAATGTGCCCCCAGGTATGTTTAGTTGACATTAGGCATGCCAGAAAGCGGTATTGGGACATTGGAACAGAGGGGTGGTGGGTGGGTTGGTTGTTGAGGTGGCCAAAGGTGATCAGTGAGCATGCAAGACAAAATGTTTTGGTGACATTAATGGTGTGGTGACTTACCCAACTCCACACCAACATTGTTCCTGTCAGGCTCTCAGTATGCAGGATGGCCAAAAACTTCTCCTCCCATGATGTGAAATTTGGGGAAGGAGGTGGGGCCCACTGCCAGTTTTGAGGACCACCAGCCTGGTTGTTCCACCTCTTCCTGATGTCCTTCCTTATGCGTGGATGGCTGCCTACAGAGTTTACTGCCAACTATCCTTTGACACAACTCAATTTTCCCGGCAATAGATGTTTGCTGGACTTGTGCTCCAAATAGGTGTTGCTCTACTCTGATAGTTTTATCCACTGTGACCCTCAACTCATCAGTGAAACGTGGATGTTTTTTGGGGGACAGGGTAGTGGTGGATGATATGGTGAGATAGAAGAAATGGAAAGGAAAAAAATTGGATTATGAGGTGTGGGTGCTGTGACGTGAGTGGATGACGGTTGGTGTCTGTTGTATGGGATACTAATGTGTGTGTTGTGAGTGTTGTGCAGGTGTGGGATGAGTGCTAGGTGAAATGTATAGGGGTTCCTATTGTATGCTTTGTGATATTTTTAAGTGGTCTTCATCTGCCTGTGTTAGGCATTTTTGCTGCAAAGGATTGTTGGGTGTGAAGGGGTGTGTTTTATAGTGCAGTGTATAGGTGTGTCTGGAGTGTGGATGTGTGTCAGGGGTGGGGATTTCAAACTATCTAATGTGGTGTGGTGTATTACTGATGTGACCGCCGACCACCGTGGTTCGCATCGCCATTGGTTTTCTGCCATGGAAGAACCGCTATTGTGGTTTGTGGATGGTAATATGATCGGAGGTTTTGTGGCAGGCTGACGGTTCTGGTGGTGGGACAGCCTCTTTCCTGCCCTCCAGTGTCCTGGCGGTTTGAGAAATTTGGCTGGATTTTGGTGGACTTTGCTGTGTAACTCTCAGATTACCGGCAACATGGCAGTCTTTTGGTGCCCGTCCCCATGGTGGTCTTACCAAAAGACTGTCAAACACGTAATGAGGCCTTAAGTGTTGTTTTGGATTTCCTAGGCCAGTGATCTCTAAAGGAAGGAAGAGTGAATAAATTAATTTCTGCAGTCAGACACACTGTTACTGGAAAATCTTGTAAAAACGCATATCATCTGAAAAGAAGTGAGGCTTTAAAACTTTTTAATGAAATACAGCAGTCCTGTCCATGTGGAATACCGACATGGATATTCAGTTTGTAGCACACAATGCAAGTGCTGTAGCGCAATACGTCACTTTATATAATCACAAAGTCAGAAAAGACAGAGATGAAAGACATATGAGAAGAGATAGCAGAGTTTGGCTTAAAGTTTTAGCCTAAAGATGCTGTCACAGGGAAACTGGATCTGATGAAGCTTGTGAAAACGTAGTTCTTCAAGCATACATGAGAAGTTCAAAGCAATAATTATTGATACTGTAGACCTGGTATGAACATGAAAAAGTATGTTGAGACTGTTTCCTGAAATTGAGTATCTTGCTCAGTTTGATCTTGAAAGTACTGAGCTCCTTAAAACAAATATGATGGACACTTATTACCATAATTGAAGTGTCCATCTAGAAAACATGCATTTGTAAGAAGTGCTGCAGGACTTTGCATGTAGAAATAGTGTAGATGAGAACATTGAGCTTGGAAAGATTGGGGTGACTGGCCGACAGTTAGACATGCAAAACCAAGGTGGTCATTACAACCTCGGCGGTCTTTTTACAAGACCGCCGAGGGACCGCCGTGCTGAAGACCGCCAGTGCAGGCGGTTTTCCACTCGGCGCATTATGACCGCTGGCAGCCCTCCGTCCTTTTTCGGACGGAGAGCCGCCAGCAGCCATACTGGTGGACGGCGGGGAAGTGGAGGTAGCTCCACCTCCACCGCCCCGTCAACATAACACCGCCCACCGAATCACGTTATGTGATTCGGCGTGGCGGTGTTCTGTTGACGGAGTGCTGGCGGCGGAGCTGCCCCCATGGATCCCGTCCCCTCCCGGAGGATCAACGGACCAGGTAAGTTGATCGTCCGTTAGGGGAGGGGGGTGTGATGTGTGGGTGCATGGGGGTGTGCATGTGTGTATGTAGAGGGGGTGTGTGAGTCGGTGTATGCACGCAGGGGTGTTGTATGTTTGGAAATGAGTGCGTGTCTGTATGTATGTATGTCTGTATGGATGTGTGCGTGTATGTCTGAATGTGGGCGTATGACTGTGTGTGTGGCTGTTGGCATGTATGTTGGTGAGTGTGTGGGTATGTGTGTTGGTGGTGCCTGCGTGTGTGTCGGGTGTGAATGTGTAATGTAATGTTGGGAGTAGGGGTGGGGAGGGGGGTCCTGACACCTTCGGGGGTGGCAGGGGTGGTGGGGGGTGTAGGGGAAGGACTCGGGTGGGGGTGGGGGGTGTTGAAGACCCCTATCAGTGCCAGGGAAGGAATTCCCTAGCACTGATAGTGCTCACCACCATGGATTTCATGGCGGTTCCTAACCCCATGAAATCCATGGCGGTCAGCCGGGTCATGATACCGCCGGCGGTATTGTGACGACCGCCGGGCTGGAGACCCTGGTCTCCAGCCCAGTGGTCGGATCGGAGAAGTGGCGCATGACCATGGCGGTAGCCGCCATGGTCATAATTCCAAAGTTTTTACCGCCAGCCTGTTGGCGGTAAGACCGCCGCTTCTCCGCCAACCACCAGCGGTGTAATTAGGGCCCAAGTCTCATTAATCACTGTACATTGAGCTGTCAAACAGCTGAGAAAAATGCATTCTTATACCTGGCTGTGTTGCAACGTTTTAAACCTTGGCATTCAGAGAGTGAACTGCTAGGTGACTATGACTTCTACAAAGATGTTTTCAATGCAGTCTAAGGTAGCATCCAAAGTGAGGTGTTTCCAACATATCAGAGAATGTTAAATTGCTGTAGAAGTTGCAAAAGGCAGCTCAAAAGACAGACCGAGCTCAGGGCCTAATAGTCATGAAGACCTTAACCAGCTTATATTTGACAATGAGGCATCCATAGATATGAATGAAGTAGAAAATGCTATAGGTCAAATAAGGAGTAAGAACATTTGTTTAGAAAGTATAATCTCACAGCTAAATGTAAAACAACTAAAAATGTTTTAACAAATAACAAAATCTGTAGAGCGTGGACTGCTACATCATAAGTTTGAAACTACTTGTAAAGCATTCATCCCAATACTTCTTTATGACAGTGGTCAGGGACAGATAGGGGAAAATTTTCAGATGAAAGTGCTCATTACATTTGTTCAGAGAAAACCTAGCTGTGACCTATCATGTGCTGTGACTATTCCTATTGGACTAGTTGCTCACACCGTTAAAGGGAGGATATTTGCACAGACTACTTTTGTTGTCTTTGAAACATGGCAACAAACTGGAATACCTAAAGTTATCTGGTGAATCTTTTCATGAGGTACCTAGAGTTCTCAAGAAATTGAAACTTCTGATTGATGAGGTTTGCATGGTATCTAACCTTATGCTAGCTTTCATTCATCTCAGGATGCAAGAGGTCCTCAGAAGGACTATGATTTTTTTTGGAAGGTAAACATGTCATAGCTTTTGGTAACCTTCTACAGTTGAATCCGTGTGTGTGTGTCAAAGGTCAACAACATGGTATATGGTTACATTTCCAGTACGCTGAGTTGGCAGAAAATATGAGACAGGCAGTAGGTCTAGATTATGAGAATATATTAAAAGACATGAGAATATATATAATTAGCAAACAAGCTAAAAAAAGCTATTGCTTCTCACATGGTTGGGTCATCATTCCCACAGAAGAAATCATCTGGTTCTATAATGTAACACATTGTGAAAACTCAGAAACATATTGTGTGCCTAATGCCATTGTACGATTGCACACAATTTAACTTAAAAATACTTCATTTGGAGAAACAGGATATAGTTACTTTTATTCGTAATAACAACATAGAATATCAAGGTTTAAACTTACCGCTATGTCAATCAGTCAATCAATCAATCAATCAATCAGTACTTGTAAATCATGGCTAATCACCCATGGGGTCTCAAGTCGCTCAATGAAGGTGAGCTGCTCAGTCGAGGCACCAGGTCTTTAGGTCCTTCCTGAACTGCTTCAGTGATGAGGTCTGCCTGAGCTTGAGGGGAAGTGTGTTCCATGTCTGGACTGCTAGGTAGGAGAAGGATCTTCCTCCTGCTGAACTTTTCTGGATCTTGGAGACGGCAGCAAGGGCGAGCTGGGAGGAACGGAGACATCTGTTGGGTTCATAGAAGGTGAGGCAATGGTTGAAGGTTGCTGGTCCTATGTTGTGCAGAGCCTTGAAGGTGTGGATCAGGAGATTGTATGTGATATGCATGTTGACTGGGAGCCAGTGTAGGTCTCTGAGGTGGGAGGAGATTCAGTTGTGTCAGGGGATGTCCAGGATGAGTCTGGCTTCTGCATTCTGGACTCGTTGAAGTCTTGATTGAAGTTTTTTGGTAATGCCGGCATACAGTGCTTTGCCGTAGCCCAGTTTGTTGGTGATGAATGTATGGGTGACTGTCTTCCTTGTGTTGGGGGGAATCCATTTGAAGATCTTCTGCAGGAGAAAGAGGGTGTGGAAGCTTGATGAAGATACGGAGTTAACATTGCGAGTCATCAATAGAGTGGAGTCCATGATGGTGCCCAGGTTGTGCGCATGGTCTGTGGGGGTGGGGGCGTTACCCAGTGTGGTGGGCCATAAGGAGATGTTCCAGGCAGAAGGGGTGGAACAGATCACAAGGATTTCTGTCTTGTCCGAGTCGAGCTTGAGGAAGCAGTCCTCCATCCAGGTGGCCACTGCCTTATACCGTTGTGGAAGTTCCTCTTGGCTTGTGCAGAGTCCTCAGAGAGGGAGAGGATCAGTTGGGTGTTGTCAGCGTACCAGACTATGTTTAGCTCGTGTTGTCTGGAGATCTTGGCGAGTGGGGCCATGAAGACATTGAAAGGTGTCGGGCTGAGTGAGGATGCTTGGGGCACACCTCAACAAGTGTCTTTATGTTCTGATGTGAATGGTGGTAGTCTGACCTGTGTTCTTCCGGTGAGGATTTAGAAACTGGAATCTTTAAAGAGAGCAGTTTCACTTACTGGTGGTTTAGAGAAGAATCTAGACCTCTGTAAAAATTTGTAGAATAATCAATGATGCAAATTGACAGTCATTTAGGGATTAGTGAATGGCGCAATGGGGAATGTGATAGACTACATTACATATCCCAAAAAAACAAAGCATGAATATATTCTGAGTAAATTAAATCACATAGAGAAAGGAAAAACTATAGGAATGTCCATTGCCAGATTTCCCTGGGAAATGATCTGTATGTGAAAAGACAACAGTTTTGTTTGTGTTTGGCCTATGCTGTCACCATTCACAAATCTCAAGGTTTAAGGGGATCATTAGGAGCGTAGTGCATGGAATCATCCATCTGTCAAACTCCCAACGAGGGGACTGCCACGGTGCTGGAGGTCTCTCCACCAGCCCAATTACAACTTTCCCACTGGGCTGACCAGTGGAAATCAAGGTTTCTGCCACTTACCTTAGGGCATGAGTTATTGTTATTTAACTACACCTGATGAATTTCTGTGGTTTTCAGAGTTTAAAACGTTACATTTTTACTGAACATTTCACATAACTATAACATTACTTTAACCTTTGTTTTTCAGTGACTATATATATATATATATATATATACATATATATTTACTGAAAAAAGAAACAAAGGTTGCAGGGACAATAAGGCACATCTGTGTTTTTTCGACAAAAATCTAAGAATGGTGTAATAAGGGTGTCATTAACACATGGTTGGGTTCTGAATTTACTCATACAAAACCATAGAAATTCAGCAGTTATATTTATAGTTATTTTAAGTAACCATGACTCACGCCCTATGGTAACTATAACTTGTGCCCTTGCCATGCACAGTTTTCTTATCAATAATTGTATTGCAAATGTTGCATTGTTAATATCAAAGATGCCATACAAGATCTCATCAATTATATAATATGTGGAGTAATTAGCTGTGCATGGCGAAGTGGGTCTGTGAGTGGGTGAGTGAGTATCTGAGTGGGTCTGTGAGTGGGTGTGCAAGGGTCTGAGTGGGGCTGTGAGTGAGTGCACAAGGGTCTGAGCAGGTCTGTGCGTGGGTGCATAAGGGTTTGAGTGGGTGTGTGAGTGTGAGAAAGAGATTGAAAAAGAGAAATTGAGAGATAAAGAGAAATAGAGAGAGTGAGAGGGAGAGAGAAAGAAAGAACGTTTTTTTAGAGCTTTGATGATTGTTATACTTAGAATGAGAAATTTCTGGAGAAATTGAAAAGAAAAATGTATTTGTCAATTAAAAGATTGACATCACCTTTCGGTATGCCCCTTTAACTTTCGAAGTTTAAAAGAAATTAAAGGAGGAAAATGACCATGGACACACCTGGAATAGAACCCTCAACTTTTAATGCAAGGATCTGGGACTTTTATCTTTAGGCCATAGGTGACACCTTACTGTGATGCTTCCAGAAATACCTATGACAATCAACCCACGCATTTGATTGGAAAGAAACATGAATGTTCCATCAATAAGAAAGTTTTACAGACAAAGCACTAGTAAATACACAAACACACTGTCAAGCCATACTAGGATTTGAACCTTCAGCCTACTGAGTGACAGCACAAAACTTTGACCATTAGCTCAGATGTGGCTCTGTTCCACTATGCACACAAAACTACAAAATTTGTACCAAACATTTTGGTAGTCTTACTGTTTGAAGTCATTGTATGGCATGACCATTTCAATGACAAGCTTTCTCTCAATTTCTCTTCCATCCCAATCAGATATCAGCACGGGGACAGTTGGATCTTCGGAGTATCTGTGTCCCTAGATATCCATATTTTTTAAACTCTAATATCTCAGAAACTATTGAGCGGATTTACACCACACTTCCTGGACCAAGAGGTAGATTTCTGCTGACGTTGGTGTAATTCCGTGTAGCGGTTTGGGTTGTTGTCATGTTCGAAATTTTGATAAATCCCATTGACTTAAAATAGGGGAAAAGTGTTTTGTGACCCCCACTTTTTCTTGGCCCCCGCTTGACGCTTGAAGGATCACCCCAAAACTTTCAAGACAGCAGCTGAACTGACCAAAGTATAAGTTCTGAAAATGTTGGGAAGATACAGAAATTGACAAAAAAAAAAAAAAGCCCTGTATATGGAAAACAAAAGTCCTAACTATGACTAACTAGTGGCGACTGCTACATATCTATGTGTGTATATATATATATAGATACATATATATATATATATATATATATAGAGAGAGAGAGAGAGAAAAATAGATAGCTGGATAGATAGATGGATAAATAGATAGATAGATAGATAGATAGATAGATAGATAGATAGATAGATAGATAGATAGATAGATAGATAGATAGATAGATAGATAGATAGATAGATAGATAGATAGACTACACATACATACACACACACACACACACACACATATATATCCTCCTGCACAAAGCTTCTCTCTGGCAGCTTCTGCTGCACAGATTTCAGATCAAACAAGTAGTAAATCTTGAACTTAAGTATGTTATAATGACATTTACTGTAGAATCAAATTAATCAATAGGTATATCGAGAAGACAAAGGTGGTCATTTTGACACTGGTGGTAAAAACCGCCTAACGCTGCGGTGACGACCGCCAAAATACCGTCACTGCGGCTACCATCCGTCTTCCATATTATGATCACTGCCGGACTTCCACCCAAGAAGGGCAGAAATCCAGCAGTGATGATGCTGGCAGACGGTGGTAGGCTGGCGCTGTTACCACCAGCACATCCACACCAGTAGAATGCCACCAGCCATATTATGACAATTCATACCACCTGGCGGTGTTCTGCTGGCGGGGCGTTGCTGGCGGTAGCAGTGCCCCTTCCTGTTCCTTTCTGGGCGACCTCCTCGCCGGACAAGGTAAGTCAGGCATCTGACAGGGGAGGGGGGTGGGAGGGTGGCAGTGGTGTGTTTGTGTGTTTGAGTGTGTGAGTGCGAGTGTGAATGCGTCTGTGTGTATTGTGTAGTTTGCGTCTTTGTGTGCGTGTGACTGAATGTGTGTAAGAATGGTGAAGTGAGTGTGTGTCTGCATGTCAGTGTGATTGTGTAAGAATGTGTGTCAGTATGTCTGTAAGTATGCATGTATGAATGTGTGTATGCAGTGTGTGTATGAATGAATGTATGCAGTGTGTGTATGAATACGTGTATGACAGTGTTAGTGAATGGGTGTATGCATGATGCGTGTGAGTGCCTGTGTGCGTGTATGCGGTGAGGGGGTGTCGGGCGTGAGGGGTGCTGTGACTGGTGGGTGCTGGGGAGGGGGATGTGTGCATGTTTGGCTGTGGGGTCAGTTGTGTGGTGTGTGCGTGTCTGCAGGTGTGTGTGTGTATGGGGTGGTGGTGTGTTTGTGGATCGGAGGGGTGGGGGTGTATGTTGTTTGGAGTGGGTGGGGGTGTGTGTATGTTGATTGGAGGGGTGGGGGTGTACGTTTTGATCACAGGGGGTGTAGACCTTTGGATGGATGGGGTGGGGTGTTTGGTGAGTGTTGGAGGGGTGGGGTAGCTGCCTACCGGTGACAGGGACGGAATTCCCTGTCACCAGTAGGGCCTACCGCCATGGTTTTCATGGCGTAGAACCATGGTGGTATGCAGGCTCATAATGCCGCCGGCAGTACTGTGCCGGCCGCCTGGCTAGAGATTGACATCTCCGGCCCAGCGGCTGATACCGCCATGGCAGTATGAGTGAAGAAGTGGTGGGTTGGCTGCAGCCTACCCGCCATTCTCATAATGTTGCGGTATGTACCGCCAGCCTGTTGGCGATACTACCGCCACATTAACACTTACCGCCGGGGTCATAATGACCCCAAAAGTGTTGCTGACGTGTTTTGGTAAGACGTCTACAAATGGGCCCTTATTACACACACTGCCAAATATATATATAACCTTTCCCATAGACAAACCTTTTTTACTTTTGCTAATAACTAGCACCTTTTGAAAAATCTTCTCAAAAGGTTCAACACTTGTACGCTAATTAGTTCAGCTGCTGTCTAGAAACATTTTGGCGTGATTCATCAAGTGGGGGACAAGGAAAAGGAGGTCCCCATAGCACCTTTTCCCCATGCAATGTCTATGAGGATTTTGCAATTTATTAACACAAATACAGCCCGAACCGCTGAACGTATTTACACCAATTTTGGCAGATGCTAGATCTTTGTTGAGAAAGATCTCTTGTTATTTGGTGCAAATCTGTTCAGTAGTTTCAGAGTAATTTAGTAGAAACATTTAGATATCTAGGGACGTGGTTCTTTCACGTATCCGTAAGTACCTTTGGGGAATCCATAGGTAACAGTGGGTACCTGCGGATCTGAAGCCCAATGGGGAGAAAAAAATCTCCCACACCATACCCCTGCCAAAGGAGATGCATAGTGTGGGGTTGGGTGCATGTGAGAGGGAGTTAGCTGCAGGCCCTGTGGCCAACCTCCACCTTGCACGTCCAAAAGCCATGCATGGCTGTGGTTGTATTAACGTATGATACTTAGATATTACTTTACGCAAAAAAATGGAAATTCACTGGAAAAAAAAAAAAAGTTCACATACCCCATAAAACCATAGAATTAAACAGTTACAGTTATACTTATCTGAAAAAACTATAACTCATGATAGAAGTTAACTGTAGGTGGAAGTATGAGGCATATTATGTTGAGCTGAGTGGATCTTTGGACTGTGATGGGAATCTGGATGAATTATTAGTGTCCTGATACAGTCTCTCAGTAACAGGTAGCAACAATTGTTGTAATTAATTCCTTCATGACTCGTTGTCCTGATGATGATAGCAGGGATTGTTTGAACCGCAGGAGACCAAGACATCAACCATAGACCCTCATGTCGAAACTTAACGCATTTCTGATGGAATATTTCATGAAGGATTCTGATTGCCTGTGTGGCATCAGACAGGACTGAATAATTATCAATTGTTGTTTGCATTAGATAGTCAGGGGGTTGGGACCCTCCTTGTATCCCCTGTATATGGAGTTAGTTTGACTGGAGTAGGTTACCTGTGCTTGTATATATCATTAATCAGTGTTGTTGTTGCTGCTCTAATTTCTTCTATAAACTTGATGATAATATTAAATTGACATCCATTTCATATCACACCGTGTTTGGGTTTATTCAAATATAAAAATGGTCCATGCTTGGACTTGAACATAGAATGCTGATGTTCATTATATATATATATATATATATATATATATATATATATATATATATATATCATCACAAACTCAGCCAAAAAAGAGTTAATCCATCTCAGTGCCTTCCTGGAAAGTTTTGGGGTGATCCATCAAATGAGGTCCCAGAAAAAGGGGACGGTCCCAAAAGGCAATTTCTCTATGCAATTTACATAGGGATTTTTTCAACAAAGCAATAGCCAAAATAATTAAATGGAATTGCACCAAATTTGGCAAAAAGATAGATCTTCGGCTAGAAACAGTGCTTTTTCTAATTTGGGGTGAATAAGCTCAGTAGCTTTTGAGAAATTAAGGTTCAAAATTGACAGTTAAACTTTGAGATCCAATCAGACACTCCCACCCTTGCAGCCCTCCTGCCCATTTATGCCAACACTCAGAGGACCACCCTGACTACCTGGTCCACTATCACCACTCAAAAACCACAATGACCATGCAGTCCATACACTCCAGATCACCCTTGAACCCCTGCCCTCTCCACATCTTCATCAAAGGAATGGACCTTATTAGCACAGACCTCACCCCAATCCTGAATGACTCAGTCATCACAGCCACCTAACCTGATTGTGTACCTTAATTCTTCTTCAAAAATAGAACTTGTTTCTCCTTTGCTCTATGTGTCTGTATGGCTTTTGCCACGGTCAAGTGTGTTTTTGATGCAAACTATGAGTGTAACAGCAAAGCATTCTAAGATGTTGAGTTCCTCTTGCCATTAATATACCAAAAATCAAAATAACGCTAAATGAAATATGATAAGTTGAACAACATACTTATATTTTTTTTAATTTATTGATGTGTAGAGCGCAACTGACACTAAACTGGTATCCTGAAGCTAGCAGATTTGATGGACTTACTTAGTAGGAGACATGCACATGGCATGATCAGCTTACTTCAGGAAAAGCCAGGTCTTCAAAGCCTTCCCAAATTGTAATAGCCCTATTGATGCCCTAAGCAAGTGGGGTAGCTCTTTCCATAACTGAGCTGCCTTAAGTGAGAAGAACCATTCCCCTTGTCTGGACATCCAAAATGTAATGGTGCAGCCAAGATAAACCATACTGGAGCAAAATGTCATCCTGGAATATGTCTTTTGAATCCATGTTGCAATGACATCGGGCCAGTCTGTTGTAATGCCTTAAATACCATGCACATAGCTTTGAACTTGATCCTCTGCTTTGTAGGGAGTCAGTGCAGTTTCCTTAAAGCGTCCTGTGCTGAAGACCTGCAGGATCTATTTAGCGCTAACTTTGCAGCTGCAATCTGCATTCAGTATAGTTGCTCAATCAAATAGTCTGGTGCTCCAAGTAGCAATGCATTACAGTAGTCTAGCCTACCTATCATGACAATCAGCACCATTAGATATTTAGAGTGAGAAGGTAGTACTGGGAGTACTTTCCTTAGCCCACGCAGTAGTGCAAAGCATATGACTGTTACTTTATTCACATGGCTTTCCACTGACAACTTGCTATCAAATAAAACCCCAAGATTACAAACTGTACCTTGTGGCAGTGGTGCCTCTGTAGATAGGGGCAAAATATTTGTGGAAGATTCAATGGGATCCTACTCGTTGAGCAACATAAGAACTCGGTTTGGTCCTCATTTGGTTTTGTAGAGTTAGTGTTCATCCACTCGCAGATTTCAAGTATGACTCTTTGAAAAACCGAGTGTCTCCTCTTGGCTGTTAGTAAAGGACAGTATCAGTTGCGTATCATCCAAATAATTGACCAACCTCAAGCTTTTTTCCTTTATGAGCATTATGAGGGGCTTCATGTGAACATTGAAAAGCAGAGGGCTAAGTGCTGATGCCTGTGGGACACCCTAGCTCAGGTTCTTGAATTCAGATCTGTATGGAGGGAGAGAAATCGCCTGTCTCTGATCCTCCAGATAAGATTCAAACCATTTTAACACAATTCATGCTGCTCCAAATGCCACCAGTCTATTCAGGAGGACTGAGTGGCTGACTGTATCGAAAGCAGCTGACAAGTCCAAAAAAAACAGGATTGACTGTCGACTGACTTTCATCCACCCTCATCCTCAGCTCATCTAATGCAGCGACTAGGGCCAACTCAGTGCAGTGTCCTGGTTGGAATCCAAACTGTACATCCTCCAGTACGAAATAGGTCACTAAGCAATGGGAAAACCTTCTGCTTACATATTGATCTAGGGTTTTTGCCCAAAAGGGGACGAGCCAAATGTGTTGGCAGTTATTCAAAATCAGAGGATCTACTGAAGGTTTCTTTAACAGAGGAGCGACAATTATTTTTTTCCACCCCAATGGAACCGTCCCTGACTTCAAAGACTGATTGCACAGTAACAAGGTTGGGAGGGCCAACTCATCTTCCAGTTCTTTCCATATCCTAGGTGGGAGAGGATCTAGAGTGGATCCAGAGGTGGTGGCACTTGCAATAGAATTAAAACATTCTGTAGAGATTTGCTCAAAGAAATCAAACCTATTTCCATGCACTGCACTGTTATGGGCTGGTTTAGCTAAGATTTTTTAAGGGATGTCAATAGCTTTCAGTATCTCACTAATCTTTTTATCAAAGAAATCCACCAGACTATCACACAGATCCTGTGAAGGCGTGACTATCTTTTTCATACTGTCAGGATTTGAAAGTTACTGAATAATTTCAAAGACCATTTTTGTACCGTTTGAGGCAGTCAAGATCTCATTAGCGAAAAACTCATCTTTTGTTTTACTGATCTCTCTTTTGTAGTTGTCTAAAGTGGTCTTTAAACAATTCTTGTCAGCTTTAAGATAGTTTCTCCATCAAAAAGATTGGAGAAGTTGAGCAAAAGTAAGATCGCAACATGGTGGGAAAGAACTGCATTGCAAAACTGTTTGGATAATAATATGGTGCCACGTGGCCTGCAAATACACATGTTGCCATTATATGAATCATCTTACCCTAAGATGTTGGAGGAAAGTTTGTGCACAGTATTTTTATGAATAATTTTACAGCAAATGATGTTATAAAAGATGTCATGAGTGCTGTAATATCTGGGGTAATTAGCAGTGCATGGCGAGGGCGCGAGTTATAGTTACCTTAGGGCACAAGTATGGTTACTTAAAATAACTCTAACTATAACAGGTACATTTCTATGGTTTTGTATGTGAAAAATGTGAGCCTTACTATAACATCCCTGTAACTTTTCGTTTTTTTTTATGAATTTTTAAGTTTGTTTTTTTAGTTCTCTTTCCTAACTATTTAAGTTTTTTTTTAATTCTCTTTCCTAACTATAACATCCCTTTGTTTCTTTCAGTGAATTTCCATGGTTTTTTCAACATAATTTTAATTACTATATGTTAGTCCAACCACCACCGTGGACAGCGGTGTTTGGACACAGGGCCTGCAGCCAACCCCTTTAACCACCCAGCCTTGCGCCGCATAAGGACGAAGGTCATACAAAGCAGGGGTTGGCTGCAGAGCCTCGCCAGCGGCTAGTCCCTGCAGCCAACCCCCCTAACCCTCCAAACTCACATTGTGCACAGCCTTTGGCTGTGCACAGCAGGACTTGGCCACTGGGCCTGTCTCTCTGGGTGTGAGAAAAGGTGTGGAAGGTGTGAGACTGGTTGTGAGAGTGTCTGTCTGGGTGTGAGAGTGGATGTGAGAGTGTCTGATTCCACTCCAATAGATGAAAGATACATTCACCTCCACAAAGGATCTCAGATGTTTTTTTCAATATAAAATCGTGAAGTAAACCCACATGCTTTGCCTTGGCCAAGCCCAGGAGTTCATTTGTCCTTTCCAGGAATGGAGCTTCAAATGGGGCACCTGCTATGTTTATATTTGTAAGTGATTCTTGTTGAGATTTAATTTCTGTGAAATTTAAATTTATGCCAGAATGGCCTTGCCTTTTAATAATATTTTTTGGGCGGGGGGGACCCCATCCCCCATGATCAGGCCTTTTATTAATAATGTTTTTAATGGAGGAGGGGGGCGTCATGCGTCCACCCTCTCCCAGCCTATTTCAGCATTGCGGCCTGGCCTTTTATTATTTATTTTTATTTTGGGGGAGAGGGCATGTGTCCCACTTCCCCGGCCGATTTTGGACCGAGGGACTCGAGCCCAGCCATCATATCTGGGTGCCCCGCAAGGCACCCAGTATGCGTTGGGGACTGTGGGGGAGCCTCAAAGTCCCAGCGGTCCCAGCGGGCTCCCCACCTTCTTCTGGAGCTGGCTTTGCTTTTGCACACATGGAGCTGCTAAATATGCAGCTCCCTTTCTGCAAAAGCAGTTGTTTCCTGTTCTTCCAGCAAGCCAGAGCTTCTTGACAGCTCTTGCTTCCTGGAACCGGAGTGTTTGCAGTAACGTGACAGGAACTGTCAAAGTTTCCACCAAGTCACAACAAACAGCTAAGCCCTGAGGGATGGTGGACCCCAGGATCATTATTGGTCCCTTGAGTGGGGCTGCATGCCCCCCTCCAACATTTCACTTAGCACCTGGAAGGTGGTGGTCCCCGGGGCTGTGGGGGGCTGTCCTTCCCAGCGTCTATTGATTGTTTAGCCCCGGGGAGGTGGCCATCCCCGGGACATTGAGGGAGGCTGCACGGTCCTCCCCCATATAAAATAAACACATGGACTCCGTGCACATATTTGTGTAATCGCCCCGTGGAGGTGGTGGTCCGCAGGGCTAATATAAGCCGAAGAAGGGGGGCTATGTGTGTCCCCATAGTTTCTCAACACCACTGGGATCTGGCTCAGTGCCCAGTGCACTCCCCTCATCCTCATCATCCCCAATGCCCTGCTGCCTTAACCCCATAGGTGCATTCGCCAGCCCTTGACCGATGCACTCACATCCTCCCTGGTGCGGGTCACAACCCGGGGGCACCTGAGGATTTTTTTACATTTTTTTTTACCCTGGGACATGCAGAAGAACTTCTATGTATCCCCACACCCCCCTTCTGTCCATCTGTGACATCAGCATGCCTCGAGACACGTTGATGTTATGTTGTGTTATGTTATGTTATTTGAACTTGTAAAGCGCCAGACTACCCGGAGGCCTCGCAGCACTACAGGACAACAACAGGAGCCAGAGAAGGGAACTAGAGTTTAAAAAGCCAGGTTTTGATTGCTTTTTGAAAATTCAGTTTGTGGCTAATTATTCAAATATTAAGGGTGAGAGAGTTCCATAATTTGGCTCCCCGATATTCCATCGTAGCGCCACCCCGTCTAGCTTTCTTGACTTTGGGAAGTATGGCTAAAGCTGTAGATGCAGATCTGAGGGCTCTGGTGGGTTTGTAAAAGGTCGCCAAAGTTTTTATCAAATGCGGTCCTCTATTATGTAATGATCTATGAATAATGCAAAGGGTCTTAAAATTCACACGCTGTTCCACCGGAAGCTAGTGGAGTGCGGACAGAGCCCGTTTAACTGAAGTGTGCTGCGGAATGTCAAGCAGAAGATGAGCTGCCGCATTCTGAGCCACCTGCAATTTGTTGACCACATATTTAGGAGAGCCAATAATTAAACTATTGCCATAGTCGAGTCGAGACAGAATGATTGCTTGTACAGTAAGTCTTTTTGCCAAAGGGGGGAGTATTCTCAATACCTTTCTCAAAAGTCTTAGTGACCCAAAACAGGCAGCAGAAATTTTCTTGGCATGATGTTCCACGGTAAAATGGGGGTCTAGCCAGATTCCCAAACTTTTCATATAATTCTTAGGAGGTGGCAGAAACTCCAGTGGGGAAGTGGCCAAATAATTATTGCCAGGATTAGAATGGTGGCCTAGGATCATTATTTCTGTTTTGTCCCCATTAAGTTGGAGCACACTGTTGGTCATCCAACTAGATATTGCCTGTAAACATGAAGGCAATATAAATCCATCTGACCCTTCCCTCGTGGAGAAAGAGACCACCAGCTGAGTTAAATCTGCATAGGAGACCAATGACAATTCAAAGGACTCCACTAGTTCTGCCAAGGGGGCCATATAGATATTGAATAGGGTGGGACTAAGCGATGAGCCCTGTGGGACCCCACAGCTCAGTTTATACTGATCAGAGAGATGAGAACGGTCCAGGACCTGAAATGATTTATCCTCAAGAAATGAGGTGAGCCAGTTGAGTGTGGGAGCTTTGATTCCCATTTCCTTTATCCTTTGAATCAGAAGATGATGATCTACAGTCTCAAAGGCAGCACTTAGGTCAAGAAGTATGACAGCTGTCATATAGCCCTGATCCATTCGCTTTCTGGCCTCCTCCGTGACCACTATCAATGCCTATTTTGTACTATGAAGAGACCTAAAGCCCATCTGGGTGGGACGTAAAATATTATTCTCTTCCAAAAAAGTGAATATTTGGGAGTTAATATATTTGTCTAATATTTTAGACATGAAAGGAAGTAGAGATATGGGCCTATAATTTTTAAAATCCCTGGCCTCTAGATTTGTTTTTTTTTAACAGGAGCTTAACTACTGCATGTTTCCATTGATCCAGAACACAGCCTCTCAGCAGGGAGGAGTTCAACAATTCAGTTAGGACAGGGACAGTAACTAGAGCTCCAAGAGCTAATACATGAGGAGGAGCTGGATCCAAAGGGGAACCTGACTTTTATGCGGTGAGAAAGGAAGCAGTCTGTTCCTGAGATAGGGGGTCAGAAGCTATGCGGGAATGAAGAATTTCTTTAAGCACCTGGAAAACCTCTTTAGGGGACCTGAGGCCTGTTCAATTCTACCGGAGTAATATGAACCTTGTGCTAGTCTTATTTCTGCATGGTAGTGCCTGATAGATTGCCAATATTCTTCCCTTGCAGCCGGGTTTAAAGATTTCCTCCACTTTCTCTCCAGGCATCTACACTTCCTTTTAAGTGTTGACAGATGAGGAGTGAACCACTGGGCATCAACTCTCCGCGGGAGCCCGGTTATGGTCTTGTAGGGAAGAAGAGTGTCAAGACAGACGGTGATCCAATCATTGAAAGGTTCAGTTTCTATCTGATTGGCTTTGAAATACGTCAATTTCCGGCTGTCTAGGAGCTTAATCCATTCATCAGGATTAAGACTCTGCCACCGCCTAACTCGCCGAGCTGTGGGCTGGGGTTGATGTCACACTTTTTCCCCACCGGAGGATCAAGGAGCAGGTAAGCATCCTCACCACACTCCAGTGGGAAACAAATGGCCAAAATGGCCTCCCCCAGATGTCAGGAAGGCATCGATGGAACAGGGAGAGTCTCTTCTTTCCATCAATGCCTTCCTCACACCATTTCCTGGCCATGGATTGCAGCGCGGCTGCGATACATGGCCAGATAATGGCTCTAGGCACCAGGGATCTTGTTTGGGGGGTCGGCCCCCATAGAAGTGGGGCGCCTCCCCCGTGGGGGCATAATTTTATTCCTGGGGGGTCATCACAGCCCCCAGGGACCAAAATTGCTATCATTTTAAGGAAACAAATTAAACATTTGAAAATTGCTGGGTTGGCCCATATTATATGTGCCGACCCCTGGGGCCCAATATGTATTTTATTTTTTATCGTTTCCCCTGGGGGGGTGATCGCACCCCCCCAAGGGGGTATTTAAAATAAAATGAAAATGTTGGGGTCAGCCCTCCTGATATGAGCTGACCCCCTATAGGGGCATATATTTTTATTTTTATACATGTGGTTTTTCTTTGGGTGTCGTGATTGGCTCCAGTGAAAGCACATGTAGTGAGTTTCTCTCTCTCTCTCTCTCTTTCATATATATATATATATATATATATATTCATGCGAAAATGAAAAGCTGCAGAGTCCTTATGCCGCAAAGCGGCAGACTGAGACGGGGTAGCGACCCCCTTGAAATACAACAAATAATTCCCCCAACTTTTAACGATCTATTCTTCGCCAAGGGAAGAGAAATAGTCCCAGTCACAACTAAAAGTTGGAGGAATTATTTGTTGTATATATATATATATACATATATATATATATATATAGAGAGAGAGAGAGAGAGAGAGAGAGAGTGAAAACACACATATATAAAAGTGATATATATGTATATCTCGCTCTCTCTCTCTCTCTCTATATATATATATATTTTTTTTTTTATTATTTTTTTCTTTTAATAGTGATAGATTCTCTCTATCTGGAAATAGATCTGTCTTTTGTCTAGCGGCACTTTTGACTCCATAAATTAGCACAAATGGTTTATATGCCTGCTGCAAAGGATAGATATGTATTTGCCTGGGTGGATTAGTAAAGCCAGGCGTGACTTGTGCTTTAAAACAAATTAAATGTATGTGCGAGGGGGGCTATGGAGAGATGAGGGGCATGTTTTGTTGGGTGGTAGTGAGGGAATTATATGAGGGTAGGTCAAGGAAGGGGAGTACCAAAAATGACTGTTGCACTGGGTGCACTAGTGGTAAAGGCTGTGATGATGGGTATGTGGTAAGGTGATGTAATAGTGTGTTTTTTTTTTTTTTCAATGTTGTCAGAGAATCTGCTGATTCAGAGAAGAAGCGAAGGTAAGGTGGCTTGACATTTACTGTTGCACACATCACACACATCCACAAGCAATTTTGTGACCCTATCTGCCTTCTACATAGGCTAGTGCTTTAGAGGGACAGTGTAGCCAGTAGCAGAGATGGCGTCTCATTGGATGACTGCTGCTAAAGCTGTAACTTGGGTTATGGCGGACAGCTCTGAGGCAGGATCAGAGACTGAGACAGCAGATACTGAGACAGCATCTGAGGGAGAGGACAATGGGGCAGAATCTGGGAGAGATTTCCCACCCGACGACACCTCTTTCAGGGATTCTGAGGGAGACGATGAGGACAGTCATGCTATTCCTTCGCAAGCACAATCTGTGCAGTGGGACAGCAGCGGGTTAGCCCAACCCAGAGAGCAGGTGCGTGCAGCGGCAAGCACAGAGAGAGTGCTCTCATGGCAGCCCCCCAATTTGAGTCAGCCCCAAATTCCACCTTTTACTGGTGACGCTGGATGTAAAGTTGATACAGCCAACTTTTTGCCTGTCGACTACGTCCATCTATTTTTGGATGTTGACTTCCTTCAGTAAATTGTGCAGCAAACAAATTTGCGTGCAGAACAATTTCTAACGGAGCATGGAGGCACCCTAGGGCATGCCAGTGGACTCCCACTTCAGTGATGGAGTTGAAGATATTTTGGGGCCTTACGCTCAAAATGGGGTTAGTGCAGAAACCCACCTTGCAGTCCTACTGGACGACTCGCATGGTTTGGGTAACCTCTATCTTCGGACCATACATGAGCAGAAATCGTTTTTTGCTACTGCAGCTCATGCTGCATTTCAATAACAATTCTGCTGCATTACCCTGGGACCATCCAGACCATGACAGGCTGTTCAAAACTGAGCCTGTCGTGGAACATTTGTCTGACAGGTTTCCAAAGATCTATACTCCTGGGAAAAATATAGCAGTCAATGAGTCCTTGATCCTCTACAAAGGATGGCTGCTGTTTAGACAGGTCATGGTGGGCAAAAGAGCTCACTATGGCATAAAGCTGTACATGCTGTGTAAGAGCTCTTCTGGTTATATCTACAGCTTGGGAGTGTGTACAGGGAAGGACTCCACCCTAAACCATGTAGGTTACCCTCCTGCTTTAGGGGTCACAGGTAGGACTGTATGGGAACTTATCCAGCCACTCCTTCACAAAGGTTATAACCTTTATGTAGACAATTATTATACAGGAGTAAAGCTGTTCAGTGAGCTCTACAAAGCTGGCACTGTGGCCTGTGGTACAGTTCATTGTAACCACAAAGGATTCCCGTAGGAGCTTGTTTGCAAGAAGCTCCAGAAATTCCAGAGTACTGAGTTGCGTTCCAACGAACTGCTCACAGTCAGGTTCTCGGATAGGTGTGACGTATTTGTGCTCACTACAATTCATGATGAGAGCACTTCCCGAATCATGGTTTGGGGTCAGATCACCAAAGTCCACAAGCCCATTTGTATACTTGATTACAATAAGTACATTGGTGGAGTGGACAAGAATGATAAGGTTCTTGAACCATACAATGTGTGTCATAAAACACGCACTTGGTACAAGAAACTGTTTACCCACCTGATCCATA
The DNA here is from genome assembly GCF_031143425.1 of Pleurodeles waltl. Lineage (NCBI taxonomy): Eukaryota > Metazoa > Chordata > Amphibia > Caudata > Salamandridae > Pleurodeles > Pleurodeles waltl. Next base: position 870,889,326 of record NC_090437.1, on the reverse strand, counting down.
TGGTAACATACAACGTATATGTTGTTTATTGTCAGACAACCACAGGAAGACTCATGACTTTCCTTGACTTCTAGTTGTTTGCAATTGAAAGCCTCACTGCTGTCACAGAAGTAGCAGCCTCCACCTCATATGTTCTAGAGGATGTGGCAAGGCCGCAGGAGCGACACTTGGCTGATCGCATTCCTGAAACACCCAAAAAGGATTATCCATGTTGTTGCTGTAAAGTGTGCTCGAAGCATGGAAGGCGGCAGGTGAGTCAGTATTACTGTCCCCAGTGCCCATCTCTGCCAGGCCTCTGTGTCCCTACTTGCTTTACGTTGTACCATACTAAAGCAAAGTTCTGGGAAATCGACTGAGGTGGAGCTACCGTTGGGTAATCCTTTCAGTGGCTGTGCATGGATATCGAACGTCCAAACCACTGCATTGTTAGGCAAGCAGCCACAGAATTTCACTTTATCTGCTTCAGGAAATCATGGACTTCCTTATGGCCTGCTCAACACCTATATCCACCGTCAGGACGTGGTAGGTGTTCTGTTCAATTAATGTGCGTTATAGTCCCCATACTGCACATACCAGTGGAAAGAACATATGCCACATTGCCACGGAGTACCCTGTGTGTCAAAATGTTAAAGGCATGACTGAATTTTGAAGTGCTTGTTAGGGAACTTATCTATGCTACACAAAGACCACCACTGAGAACCTGAGTAAGTGTAATAAGTCAAACAAATGACCTGTTGGATGTATTCATCAACATTTCTACTTGTTTGAAAGCTTGCAAACTCAATTTGCAGATTTTCTTTCAAAGCAAAAGTAGAAGTGTTGTTGAATGAGTCCCCAGGATATTTGTTGGACTTTTCTCTTTGGAGACCTAAGGATTTCTTCAACAGCATGTCTGCCTTAGTTTCAATGGTAGATATGCTCGCTCATTTCGAGGAATTGGCCTCCCAATGCATACTCGTGCACCCCCAACTTGCATCCACAAACTGGAAGGAGTTGGATTTAGCACAGTAAGTGTGCTAATGGCGCATGAAATACATGTTTTCTTTAGCTTTAAGTAGCTAATGGTGAAAGGCATTAGTATAGGTTCACTTGCCAATTATACAGGATTAGTCAGGACTCTGATGAGGACAGAGACATGGACAGGTAAGGAAAGCTTGTGGTAGGTGTGCTTTCACAGGGATATTGAACAGGTAGAAGGCAGATAGTAATGGCAGTAAAGATGCACATCATCTACACCTATGGATTCAAACCCATTGGGGCCATCCCAGTACTGAAGGACAATGAAACATATGGGACAGTGTTTGACCTGCTTTTCATGTTCATCCTCCATCAGAACTTAGTAGATGTTCAATTTGCTGTATGATAAGTGCATGACAGTCACAGCACTGCACATAATGTTGGCTGGGACATATGCCACGTTCTCACAGACTACCCTGTGTGCCAAACACTACCCTTTTTCCTAGTCTATGACCTTCTCTTTAGGGAGCATCACAAGAATTCCCCAGCATGTCTGCCTTAGTTTCAATAGTAGATATGCTTGTTCAGTTGGAGGAGTAAGCCACTCAAGGCATACTCAGACACCCCCAACTTGCATCCACAAACTGGAAGGAGTTGGATTTAGCATAGTGAGTGCATTAAAGGTGCATGAAAAACATGCCTTCCTGAGCCTCAGGTGGCTGTCTTGGGAGTCATTAATAAAGGTTCCTTACGCATGCCTTCGATAATGTTCAGGAAGAAGGAGGCGGTTACTTGACAGGTGGTAAAATGTAGTCAAACTTATTCCGTCATGTGGCGTATAAATGTGATGGGCCCTTCTCTGGCAGCTGTAAGTTAATGTGAGTGCACTGATTGGTTGGATTGGGCCCATGGCCAGCAGTATGAAAAGGTTGTTTATTGTGCTGAATGGCGTGTGAATGGACCATAAAGCGGCTGTGCCTTGACTTGGCTTTATGGTTCACCTTCAGAAGGCTTGGTTTCAATATTCATATACTTTGATAAGTATTCATGCTTTGAAACCATAATATCTGGAGGTACTAAAACCAACCAGTGTGAGTGGTGGATTAACTTTAACATACTCGTACCAGGGGAGTCCAAGGGTGCAGGGCTTACGTGGCTCTCACAAGTTTTCCTTCACCCAGAATCCCCTTGAAATCTTAAACTTTTCTTAAAAACACTTTTGCCTTGCATTTCAGTGAGGAGAAGCCCTGGAATCTGCAGGCAGCCACAAATTTTCTACCACCCAGCATTCCACTAAGGCCCATATTTATACATTTTTAGTGACGCATTTGCGTCACTTTTTGACGCTAAATCGGTGCAAACTTACAAAATTCATTTGTATTTTGTAAGTTAGCACTGCTTTTGCTTCAAAAAAATGATGCAAACGAAGTGCAAAAATAGTATAAATATGGGTCTAAGTCTCCAGAGAAAAATGGTGGGTCACTTGTGGGGGTGGGCAAGTGACCACAACAGGGTAGTACCCAAAATGGATTGTGGAGATATTAAAATTACCTACCACAAAACAACCTGTTTTGTAAGACAGTCAACTGAGTATTTGGTCCTGGGCTCGGCGGCCATGTAGGGAAACCTACTAAACCCAGACATCTCTAAAAAATAGACACCACGGGCAGTCCACGGAAGTTTGGTGTGTTTGGATTCCACAAAGTTTTCTAACACAAAATACCCTGTAAATGTGAAACGTCGATTAAAAACACTATTTTTCCTTGCTTTTTCATCACGGAAATGACAGGAATGTGCAGGGATCCACAAAATTCCTACCACACAGTGTTTCCCAACTTGTCCTGATAAAAACACAACCCCACTTGTGTGCCTATGCCTAGTGCCTGCATCAGGAATGGATCACTCCAGGGTCAACAGTAGCCCTCGTGCAAGGACTACCATTGACCCTTGTGTGATCCATTCATGTCACAGGCACTAGGCCTACCCACACAAGTGAGGTACCATTTTTATTGGGAGACTTCTGGGAATGCTGGGTGGAAGAAAGTTTGTGGCGCCCCTCAGATTCCAGAAATTTCCATCACTGAAATGTGAGGAAAAAGTTTTTTTTTTTGCCAAATTTTGAGGTTTTCAAAGGATTCTGGGTGATGGAACCTGGAGTGAGACCCACAAGTCATCACATCCTGGATTCCCCTAGGTGTATAATTTTTTAAAATGCATAGATTTGGTAGGTTTCCCTAAGTGCCTGCTGAGCTAGAGCCCAAAATCCACAGCTAGGTACTTTGCAAAAAACAGGTCAGTTTTCATTCGAAAAATGTGATGTGTTCACATTGTGTTTTGGGGTGTTTTTTGTTGCGGGCACTAGGCCTACCGAGACAAGTGAGGTACCGTTTTTCTCAGGCATCTTGGGGGATTTCTGGGTGGAAGGAAGTTTGTGGCTCCCCTCAGATTTCAGAACTTTTCATCACTGAAATGTGAGGAAAAAGTGTTTTTTTACCAAATTCTGAAGTTTGCAAAGAATTCTGAGTAACAGAACCTGGTGAGAGCCCCACAAGTCACCCCATCCTGGATTCCCCTAGGTGCCTAGTTTTGAAAAAAGGCACAGGTTTGCTAGGTTTCCCTAGGTGCCGGCTGAGCTAGAGGGCAAAATCCACAGCTAGACACTTTAAAAAAAATACGTCAGATTTCAATGTAAAAATGTGATGACTCCATGTTGCGTTTTGGGGCATTTCCTGTTGTGGGCACTAGGCCTACCCACACAAGTTAGGTACCATTTTTACCAGGAGACTTGGGGGAACACAGAATAAAAGAACAAGTGCTATTGCCCATTGTCTTTCTCTACATTTTGTCCTTCCAAATGTAAGATAGTGTGTATGAAAGAGGTCTATTTGAGAAATGCCCTGTAATTCACATGCTAGTATGGGGACACCCAAATTCAGAGATGTGCAAATAACCACTGCTTCTCAACTTCTTATCTTGTGGCTATTTTGGAAATACAAAGGTCTATTTTTCACTCTTTATATTTTACCAAATGAATTACTGTGTACCAATGAAAACCCATTAGAAGGTGCAGCTAATTTTTTGGCTCTGGGTACCTAGGGTTCTTGATGAACCTACAAGCCCTATATATCCCCGCGAACAGAACAGTCCAGCAGGCATAACAGTATATTGCTTTTAAAAATCTGCCAGAGATGGAAAAAGTCACAAAAGAAAACGTAGAAAGAAATAGCTGTTTTTTTTAACTCAATTTCAATAGTTTTTTTATTTCAGCTGTTACTTCCTGTAGGAGAACCTTGAAGGATCTAGACAAATGACCCCTTGGTGAAGTCAGAATTGTGTCCACTTTTCATAAATGTTTATGTCTGGGATCCACCATTGGTTTCACATCCATTTCTGTCACTAACTGGAAGGAGGCTGAAAGCACAAAAAGATAGTAAAAATGGGGTATGTCCCAGTAAAATGCCAAACCTGTGTTGAAAGATTTGTTTTCTGCTTCAAGTCTGCCTGTTCCTGAAAGCTGGGAAGAAGGTGATTTTAGCACCGCAATCCCTTTGTTGATGCCATTTGCAGGGAAAAAAACAGATGCTTACTTCTGCAGAACTTTTTCCCATTTTTGCAACAAAAAAAACACATTTTAGCTTTGTTTAGCTAATTTCTTGGTCTCCTCCAGAGGAACCCACAAACTCTGGGTACCTTTACAATCCCCAGAATGTTGGAAAAAAAGGACGCAAATGTGGCGTGGATAGCTTATGTGGACAAAAGGTTATGGGGGCCTAAGCACAAACTACCCCAAATAGCCAAAAAAGGGCTCAGCACAGGGGGGAGGGAAGAGGCCCAGCAGCTAAGGAGTTAACAAACAAAACAATAATAAATATGGTTTATTATCGTTTAGTTTGTTAAAGGATTTGCAGCGGCTGCTGCTGGCGGGTTGGGAGAGGGCGACTCTCATCCCCCCTAACGGATGAGACACCGCTGTTCAGTATGATGAAGGGCTGACTAGCTCAGTAGGATTTCAGAACAAAATCGCTGCAGTGAAAGCAATAGTCCATTGAGCCATCAGTTTGATTACAAATCAGAGACACAGGACACACTTCATTTACCCAAAGGAGCAATCTAGGCAGAGCCAGCTTGAGTGAAGTGGTGCAAATATTTCGACAAAGAGGCTACAAGGAGTGAAATCTTTTACGGTTGTTTCTGATGCAAGTCATAAAAATGCCCATAGCAGAAAACAAGTTTAAAAAATGTGTGTTTTCAGTTTAGTTAGAGCTGATGTTCCTTACATTCCAGTGCACTTGTGCTAAATATGGGCACAGACAACTTCTTATTTGGGAGGAGGGGGCAGCCACAGATTACCAACACTTTCCAGAACATTGGTATATGTAAGTAGAACGTGCCTTCTAAATATCATTCTCCTTCCTGCATCTGTCGCTCTTTGCTAATCTGCTGCAGTATTTGCCACCAATGACCAGGGCCACTGGAATTATGCAGCAGAGGAGGGCCAAATTATGCCGCAGGGAAAGTAAAATTATGCAGCAAGGAAAGGAAAATTATGCAGCATCATACAGCACATTTTGTGATAGCATTATTTTGTCATTTTTAAACGTGTTAATACTGTCTGGGAATTGATTGACCCTCGTTAGTACAGGTCTAACACCTAAATGTAGCAATAAGCTACAGAAAGGTGGTCAGTCTACCTTTCCAACGGACCTTCGACTGCGCAACAACACGTGTCGCAGCAATTTTAGTAACATTTGAACCGATTGAGCAAGAAACATTTTTTTGTTGTTGTTAAAAACTGCACATCATGCAGCACACGATGTAGGTGCAAATGCGGCAAGTCGCCAGGACTGCACAGTCGCATAATTCATTGATGAAAGAAAATCATATTTTGAGGAGATCACGACAAGGCAGAGGCAGACTTTTAAATTTTAAGTTCCCATGGTTTCCCCTGAAGAAGCAGTGCATCTGCTTAGCATCGCGTGTTTCCTAGAACTCTCCTTGAGATTAGTCCCCGTGTCAGCAATTCGTGGAAGATGTTTCTTCACGCAGAGTAGCTTTTAAACTTCAGATGAAAAACATTGTTCTATGCACAGCGGGAGCCGCTTAAAATGAAAACGAGAATCAGACTGTAACCAGCAAATGGAAGCCCACCCCCCCCCGACTACGTGTTTTTGATAGTCCTGCAGCAGCCAAAGGAATCGTGTATGTTTTCTAGCCCTACCTTATATCAGTCCAATATTGTTTTAAACTATTCTCTAAGTTCTAAGTAATGAATAAACAGCTAAATAATGATTAAGCATGCAAACGTTTGTTAAAGATAAAGGCCAAAACGTAAAGGAAACTGAATGAAAAATACACCATAAATGAAAGTGAAACTATAAAAGTGAGAATCTAAGGTTTTATTGCGGATTTATTAGATTTCTACATGTTCAGTTGGACAAGGAAGACCCCAGATGTGCAAGTCCATTGGCAATGCAGTTATTTGAACTGACTCGGCAAAACTACGTAGAAATAAGCCAGATTTTCAGGCTATCTTTTTCCACATGAAGGATCCCACAGTGATGTCATTTTAGGACACAACGCCCTACTCTACTTAATCACAGAGTCTAATCTGCCCCAGTTAGTTATTAATCTTACTCAGGCTCAGGTTAGCAGTGATTCTTAGTGAATCTGACTTCGACTACTTGCCAAATGTGTCCCAGGTTAATAGTGAATCTGACTTGTTATTTAACGTGTCTCAGGTTAGTTGTGAATCTTTTTTTAAGCTAATTGAGAAATGTGCTCCAGGTTAACAATAAATTTAACGTAATTTTGTTAACATGTCTCAGGTTAGTGGTTAATCTGATTTAGGCTACACGCAAAATGTCCCCCGGGTTAATAGTACTTCAATCTCACGTTTGTTTAAGGTGTCTCAGTTTAGAAGAGAACCTGGCTTGTATGCTAGTTGTAGAATGTTCTGATGCTAATAGTAATTCGGACCGAGGTTATTATTTAACAGGCATGTAGTGTCTCGGTTTAAGGGTGATTTAACTCAGAATGGTTCCGGACTGGACATAGGTTAAAGGTGAATCATATTAGCAGTCAATCAGGCATGTTATTTTATTTAGCATAGTTGGCCAGCCCTAGGAACTAATGGAATGGCATGATGAATCTTTAAAAAAAAAAAAAGAAATGTGAAATTGCAATTTAGCAAAACTACTGGAGGCCTCGTGAAGAAAGGTATTTTATGAATTTGAAAAACCCACTCATATTTCAGGAGAAGTGTGGCTCAATGGTTAGAGCGGCAGACCCTGAAGCAGAGATCTGGCTCAAGACCAGGGTTCAAGTCCTGCTTCGCAGGTCTTTGGCTCAATTCCCCTTGACCAGATAATTCTCACCTCAGTGCCTAATCTAATTCATGGGTCCCACTCTGCAACTCTGGGCAATAGCTTGCTTAATCTCCACTACAGCCCCAACAGCGCTTGGATGCCTGGCTTCACCCTGGGGGTGCTCAGGAGTGGGGCCTCACAGGGAAAAGCCAGGAGGGGTTCCATAGCGGTATGAGTACAGCGCCTTGAGACCCTAACGGGTGAGTAGTGCGCTATACAAGTGCTAATTTACATTTACATTTAAGGGGTGGAAAAGGAAGAAGCAGATTGAACCATAGTTTCTTTAGTATTTACCTGTAGGACAAGAAACCACGGGAATCACTGAACAAATATGGACTTGTCTGCTAACATATGTTTTACCCAAAATGTAATATTTGTCTTTACAGGTGGCTAATTGCTCTCTCAGTTTAACTTTGAGGGGAGCCTTTCCATGATAGGAAGTGCGAGTGGGCTGGCAACGGCACACACAACAAAGACATTCTTTCTGTTACACCAGAAACCATGGCATCATTATATGTTGCCACATTCCTAACAGACACAGCAAGAAGCTTGTAATTTTGTATTACAGCAAGAGGCAGTAGGAACAGTAAAAAGAATACTAATCTGAAGATTTTTCTTTTAATTCAGTGGCAGCTGAAGAGAGTCATAATTTGAAGCAAGTCCTTAGAAGAGTGGTGAAAGGAAGTGTGTAGTCTTTTACCAATGCCAAAAAATGCTGGTGCGCTACTGACATAATAAACATTAGGTGGCACAGTCCCTGGCATCTATCTGTTAGAAAAGAATAGGCTTCATATAAGCCTTTTAATGTGTAAATCACTTTTCTTATAATGTTACAATGGGTGAAACCAAACCTAGTTACTGCCACGAGGGAACACAACTCTTCTGTGCTGTCATTGGCCTTAAACACATTGTTGAGCTTAATCTTGGATGAAACATCTTGGTGACATTTTGCACCAGTCTTCTTACAAAGTGAATGTAATTCAGTCATTTTGAAACATCGGAGCGACATGGTTATATGTGTATGTGATCTACAAAACAGAGAATACCTTTAAGCATATACTGCAATACACAGACCTAACATGCACACAATATTTATCGGGAGGAATTGGGATAAGTAATTATAAAAGACCACTCAAAAGATTTTTAAACAAATGTACATTTGAGATTTTCACCTGATTCTCATTTCCATTTCTGGCATAAACCACAATGCTTTTAACTGCCTCATTGCCAGGTGCCTGAAAATACATTCAATACTCAGAAGATTCATGAAGAGATTTCACATATACATTTATTTTCTCATATTTCTCACACTTTTCTCAGGAGCTAACATGATTAAGACCCCTTTTCAGTCTCCTGGGTGCTCTCTCTCGTTCTAATACTACTGCCTCAGTTGACTCCCAGTGTACTGCTGACTAAAAAATGTCCATTACAAGCAATGGTGACTCCTCTGCTATGGCGGAGGAGTGTCGTCCCCCACCAGCAGCTGCAAACATTTTACCACAAAATGATAATAAATTGTGTTTATTTTTGTTTTGTAGTAAAAGAGGCGGGCATTGGGGATGACAGCGATGGAGGGGAGTGCACAGAGCACTCCCCTCAGTGTGCATGTATGTTTGGCCAGCCGTCCCGGGCCGGCCAAACACACATGTGCACTGTGCTCTCTTCAACCCGGCACTACGTTGCTAGGCTGGAGAGAGCAGGCACATGCTCCCAGTCTGCTTGCGAGCGTCCTGGCTGTATGCTCCCAACCAATGCTAACGCTGCTCTGAGCAGCATCAGGATTGGCTGCAGGGCAGGCTGGGAGCCTGTGCCTGCAGCCTGCAGGAGAGGAGTGGCGTGGTGGTGGCGGCAGAGACGGCAAGTGAAGGTAAGCGTATTTTTAAAAATTACATTAATTTCCCCATTACACCTGCACGCGTTGCGCCACCCTGCCCCTTCAAAGCCCTGCAAACTGTTCCTGACTACAAGGCAAAGCTTATCACTAATTAGTCAGTAGTAGGAGCCTGGGCCCATATCACTCAATTTAATTTTAAAACCATCAATCAGTAAGATAAACACTCAGGTCCTCCAAATGTACTGGTCCAGTCTGGCTTTGCTATTGCTATAGCCAGTCAGTCAACGTTCAGTGTTTGCATTATCTGTTCAGTCTAGCTGTTCTGTCATCAGTGGTGTCTACAGAGATATTACTTAGACACTGAAACTCGTAGTTCCATCCCAAACATCCTGCCTGGGTTCTGTGTCCCTGCACCAGCAATTGAGCGGACAATGGGGTGCTTGCTCTCCCACTAGCATCTTCCTGCCTTGGACAATTATGCTCATGCATTCATGACCACCTTCTCCTTTGGTTGAATTTCTAAATAAAACAAATATGGTGACTCTTGGATGGTCACTAAGATAATGTGTCCTTCCAAATACCCTGTATGTGCTCTATATCAAAGTGACCCATTCACATGGCCACAAAAAATTATTTTGATTTAAGTTTTTATAACAATCAAATTTGCACACTTTCCACTCATTCATGAACACATAACATTGTACAGGGAAAATGTATATCTAAATATGGTGGTTCTTCCGACATGCATTGTCCAACAACCCTGAGACAAATAATGTTGGTTAATGCTGGCATATGAGGCTACACCATTGACAAAACTGACACTTCATCCACCTATAAAAAAACAGACAATCTGCAACTTTACTGGAGCAAGTGAACTGCCAATTATGCAAGCACATCTTCTCTTCCAAACTCTAAATCAGGACCTTTTTAGGTGGTCAGTCCCATTTGTTTTATTTATTTGGACTCAGCTGCTGGTAATTTTGAACTCTGACACTGGGACACTGCTATCCAGTGGTCCGTGTATGTGCCCTAGCCACTGAAACAAAGCTGAAATTGTCTCAAAAACAAATTTGACTAATTGAATTTTAATGTACGGACATTGTATATATTGTAAACAATACAGCTAAAACATGTAAAATTAAATGTCAACTGTGGACTAAAGCACCATATTGTGCTATCCATTTTGTGAACCTGAAAAAACATGACACAAGCATTCACTGCTACCTGGTTCCTTGCAAGCTTCATGCTCTCATGTTTTTCAGACAGACATGTGAACATAAATTGTTTTGCAGGCCTAAAACCCACTCCTAGATGCGGCATAGCAACTAGAAGTAGTACATGCTGTCTCAGGCACATATAAAACCTTTGTACCTTTGAAAGAGATCAGACAGGCCCAAACCACAATTCTTGTGCATCCCCTGTCTGGTTACTTAATGACTCTGCTTTGTCTTAGTAGACTACTGCCTCATTTTGTGTTGTAGCTCGAAGGCCTGCTTCAAACTATATTTTAGAGTTAGATGTCGGAGGACAGTAGTAATTTGTATAGTACACTCCCCTAAACACACCCAGCTCTCGGAGCCTAAGTTAACTGTGAATGAAGACTTTGGCCATCTTGGATTTGCTGTGACTCATTGCTTTTTGAGCCTATTTGCAGTAAGGCATACAGGAACTACTGAAAATCTAGGTGGGCCAGGGCCTGGGAACATTCAAACCATTGGTCATAGCAGGACTAGGAGTGCCACTGTGTGCTCACCAACAGAAAGTGTACCCTACAAAGCTGGGCCCTTCCTCAGCCTTCCTCAGAACATGGTTGGACTTATAAGAAGATACCAGGTCGGCTGAACCTGCTGCACCTGGTGTCTGTGACTTATGAGAATGACCTGAGGAAGTTGGAGACCCTTCCACTTGAAATCCAAGAACAGAAAGAGCTCCAAGGATCATTAGGGTGATTCGCTGGATGGCCCCAGTGTGGGAAACTGGCACTTTGCTGCAGCACCCTCCCACACCTTTTGCCTGGTTTCTAGATGCAACTTGGACTGGCTTGCATTGAGATCCTGCTAACCAGGTTCTCAGTGCTAGTGTTTTTTTCCTAAACATTGCAAAGGTAATTGGCAACACCTTTAGCTGCCACCTTAAGTCCCTAGTAAATGGTACTTAGGTATCCACGGCATGGGGTACTAAGGGTAGGCCCCTGAAGGCAGCAGCACTAATTGTGCCACCATCTAGGGCCATGCACCCAGAGGCACACCGCACTTCCATTGCAGGCTGAGTGACATGTGCAATCCTATAATAAAACCTCAACATGGAACACTACTTGTGTGCCCTGTCCACTATACACTGCATACCATATAGGTACAACACCCCTCTGGTAGGCTTTTCAACCCTAAGGCAGGGCTCACTATATTGTATGTGAGGGCATAGCTGCATGAGCAATATGCCCCAATGTGCCCTTGCCAAACCTGGGATATGGAGAGTAAACAGAGCAGTCATTTTAAATGCATGTGCTGGACTTTATTTAGTACGAGTTTCACAGTTACATGATGACCACTCTGAACCCTGGGTTGTTTAGTATCAAACAACACAGAATAATAAATCCAAACTGGTACCGGTATTGGATTTATTATAAAATGTACCCAAGGGTCACCTTAGAGGTGCCCCCAGCAAAAGCTAACTACCCTGGTCTGGTTGCTGGCCAGTCCCAACCAGCCTGCCACCTCCAGACAGAAGTCTGAGCCCATGGAGTGTGAGCCTCTGCTCTCTGGGATTCAGAACAATGCCCTTCCTGGGTAGACGTGCTAACACCCCCTCAGCCAGGAATGTGCAATGCCCTGCTGGTGAGCTTCAAAGGATTTACCGCCCTTGAAACTTGACCACTAGGCCTGCTGCTAGCACCAGATGGCCTCCCCTGTTGCAAAGCCCCACTTTTGGCAGGAGCAACGGTGGGAAAACCAAACAAAAGGTAAAAGGAGTGCCCCCACCTGGCATGCACAATCCCTAAGGTGTTGCCTGCGAAGTGGGCACTCCATTTAATTTTCCTCCATCTTGGATGGAAGGAAAATAGCCAATCAGGGATAGGGAAGTGACCATTGTCAGAGGAAGTGGTCACTTTGGTGAATGTAGCCACCCAAAGGTAGATGACCCATTGGTCACTACCAGGTTCCCCCTAAAACACCCACTAAGCACAGTATTTAGTGGGCATCCCTAGATCAAGACATCAGATTTGACAGACAAAAGAAGACCAGCACCAAGAAGATCCAAGACACAAGAACTGTGGACCAGCTGCAACAAAGAAAAGGCACCTAATCCTGCCAGCTGTGCCCAGGACCCAACAATCGGTGCTGAGGAGCTGCTGGACAACTGAAAAATTCGAAAGAACCCCATGGACCTCCAGGCTTCAAAAATCACCAGAGAACTCCCTCCAGAGTGGAGGTACAACTTTACAACAGCAAGAAACCAGCAAGCCAGTGAGGGTCATTTCGCTGATCAGCCACTAACTCCCAAACTGGAAGTTGCAGCTGGATCCTACGAAACACTAACAACTGAAAACAAAAACCCTGTAAGTATGCCAAGCTTGGTGGCACTGCACCCTACAGTGGTCAAACTATATTAAGACCCTGAGTATTGGTCAGCAAACATTGGAAACCAAGAAAACCAGACAGGCGCTGAAAAAGGACCAGGAGTAAGTACCAGTTAAGGAACTTCAGGAACACCCCAGACCTCCCACCAGAGTCCCCCGTTGTCCTGCAAATGACCCTGGAACCAACTTACCTCCTGCTCCAAAGGGAATCTTTGTGCACAGCTCCTGGCTCACCGATTCACTCTGCACCCGGCCGCCCTGTGCCCTGCAATGAAGAACCTGCTGTGCCCTAAGGGTCCCACAACCCTTGCAAACTCAACATTCCAAGTGGAGCCCAAAGAACCATCTTTAAACTTACCTGTGCAGTGCTTTTCCAAGTGGTCCCCCGCAGAGGCCCTGCACCAGCTCCAGAGATCTTCTCCCACTGCTCCTGTCGGAACCGGGAGCCACCTAAAATTCTCCAGCTGGCACAGTGTACCCACCAATGACCTCGATCAACCTGCAAAAGAACCCACTGTATGATTTTAAATGTCTTTTTAAAGTTGATCCTTCATTGATTCCTATGGTGCACAATTATGCACAAAAAGGCTATTTTTTGTTAAACTTCAAAAATTCATATCTCCAAAAGTACTTAACCAAATTTGATAATCTTGGTCTCAAAAATTACATAAAAATTCGAAGTGTTTTTATAAATAGAGTTATTCCTTTGAGTGTGTGAGTTGCAAGATTGATACTGTGAGTACAACAAATGCTTCGCATTTCTCCAAGATTGGCCTACCTGCTCGACCAAGCTACCTTAAAAATTAGAGCATTAGGTGATCTAGTTTTTACCCCTGTAAACCAATGTGTGGTTGCCATGACCCCCTGCACAGTGTGCCTAGCTTTGCACACTACATAGAGGGCCAGCCTCCCACATTTGGTGGATCAGCAGTGGGAGAAAGGCTTTGTAGATGCTGATACCACTTTGTCAATTTTGTGAGCACATGGATAACTCTCCAAATTGCCTCTAGTTAATTATTTTTTGATTGACAAAACATGTTTTCTAAATTTTTTAAATAATTGTGAGAACCCTGGTTAAGTCCCTACAACTTTAACAAAAAGTTTTACAAGTCCTTACTTTAGTTGGCCTATTCAAAAAGGGGATTCTAAATTCCTAAAAAGGTCCCAACTTTAGTAAAGTAAACATGTCAGATACAGAGACCAGAAAACAGGAGCTCGACCTGGAACCTTAGGAGGCATATAACTATGACCAGTTAAGGAGACTCTGCAGACTATACAATATTCATACTAGAAAGAGCCCCAAATCAGAGAAACTTAGGTTTCTGGTGGCCCAGCATGAAAAAGATAATCCCCCAGATGAAATAGATAATGATGATGCATCTGTGGTGGATGAAGATCCTGTGGACATTGGAAATTAGGGTATATCATATACCAGAAGCACTACTGCACCCTCAGATCAGACCTGAATATTGCCAGGCTGACTAAGAAACTTGCCTTAGAGAGGCAGATCTTGGAAATAGAGAAACAAAGAAAAGAGTTGAGCCTAGGAACCATCCCTGGTGGCAGCATACTAATAAATAGAGAGGAAGCTAAACCTTTCAACGTAAAACTCCCAAAAGGACTTGTCCCTCCCTACCAAGAAGGCAATAAAATGCAGAAATGGTTAATTTCCTTTGAAAGAACTTGCATTGGGAGGGATGTCCAAAAGAAGCACTGGGGCACTCTGTTATAGGAATTGTTCTCAGGAAAGTGCAAGGAAGGTCTCCTGACACTGAATGAAACAGATACTAAATCCTATGACCTCATGAAGTGTACCCTGATTGAGGGCTTTGGATTCACCACTGAAGAATACCGCTTAAAATCCAGGGGGGTCAAACATCCCAGAGTCAGTCCTGGGTAGAATTTGTGGACTTCTCAGTAAAAATGGTAGGTGGTTGGTTAGAAGGCAACAAAGAACATGAATATGAAGGCCTGTACAATTTAATGATGAAAGAACACCTTTTGAGTAATTGTGCCCATGACAGGTTGCACCAGTACCTAGCAGATTTGGGGCCAGTCCCCCCCAAGATTTTGGAGGAAGGCTGATAGTTCGGTGAGAATTAGGGTGTCCAAAACTAGAACTGGAGGGGGTGCCCAAAAGAAAGAGTCAGGGATGCCCCCCCCCCAAGAGAAAAAATGGAGCACCGTAGAAATAAAGAAAAGGAGCCTTTAGGCCCACAAAAATCTGACCAGGAGGGTGGGCCCAAAGACATCTCACAAAACAAAGATGGGTTACAGGGTAAAAACTAGGATGCCACTGAGGTATGGTACCACAGCTGTCAAAAGACAGGGCACCACACCAAGGACACTTATTGTCCCAAAAATAAACCCACTACCCCCAGGGGTAACAAGTAGCCATTGGAGATGACTCCTCAGATGAAGAGGTCCTCAGAGCCTTTAACTGGAAAATGGACTCCACAGGTGAGTTGGAGATTCCAGAGTGGAGTAGACACTTCCACCACCTACTGGTGAATGGAATCCCAACCACTGCCCGAGGGACACTTGTGCCAATCACACAATTGTGCATGACAGGGAGGTGCTCTCAAACCAGTATATCCCAGGAGAAACTGCCAGGGTAAGTCACTGATAGGCCAGTAGCTGTGACCCATAGTGGCTATAGAGATAGATGGGTCCTTTAACTGGAGAAGGGTGGTAGTCAGTCCCTTGACTGTCTCCTTAGAAATGACCACCCAGAGGTTGGTCAGAGCTCTAAAGAGGAACTGATCCAGCGCTAGTCCTCTCCCAAGGATTCTGGAGGTGCTGCCCCTGCAGTGAGTGCAAGCAGGACCCGGAAGCAAAAGGGAAAGCAAATGGAAAGGAAAGGTGGACAACCTTTAACTAAGGCACCTGTGAGCCAAGGAGTTTCTACTCCATTAAGGAAGTACTCCACTGTGGGAACTGGTGAAGCCCAGCTTGCTCCCCAAGAAAGTTTGACTAGTCAGGCACCTGCTCAGCCTGAATTGGTGGCTCCTCAGCTGACAGAAAAGAGAGTTGAAGGAGGGTTTTCTCTTCAGGATGCAGAGATCCCTCACTCCCTGACAGCAGACAGACACCCTGAACCCAAAGAAGCCTGTAAGTTAGCCCCATCACCTGTGGATATTGAGTTAAAGGTATGGTTCTGGTCACTGACAGCTGTCAATAGCCTCTGGTGGGAGTTTATCTTTATGGCTACACTGTCCTCGGCATAGTGGCCTGACCCCATACCAAATAATAAGTTAGGCCTCCTGACCCTGTTGGTCATGGTGGGGTTACTCCAGTTATGGGTAGCCTCTTTGGGTAAGCTAGAGGTTACCCTGGCTAAGGTAGGCTAGCAGAGGTGGACACCTCTGATCCCAAGACACAAGAAAAAGTGCAGACACTGGTGGTATAGGTATGAGACATTTCAGGTTGGGTCCTATAGCTGTGGAAGTAGGTCAGTTCCCCAGAGGGACTGACCTGGACAGTAGGATGTGAGGCAGAGTAGGCCCTGCAACTAACCAGCCTGTTTCGCTTCTCTTCCTCACCTGTCAGACTAAGAAGCCTCTCCCAGATGTTGACTGAGTCACCTGGCCCGTGGGCTGGTCCCAGATGTTGACTGAGTCACCTGGCCCGTGGGCTGGGTGGGGGTTGTGTGGGAAACTTGCACTTAATTGCAGTGCCCCCCTTCCTACACTTTTTGCCTGGTTTCTGGATGCAACTTGTACTGGAGTGCACTGGGAACCTGCTCACCAGGTTCCCAGTGCTAGTGTTCTTTCCCTAAACATTGCAAAGGTAATTGGCAACACCTTGAGCTACCACCACAAGTCCCTAGTATATGGTACTTAGGTACTCAGGGCATGGGGTACTAAGGGTAGGCCCCTCAGGGCAGCAGCACTGATTGTGATACCCTCTAGGACCATGTACTCAAATGCACCCATTGCAGGCTGCGTAACCTTGTGCAATCCTAAAATGCAAACTCAACATGGCACACTGCCTGTGTGCCCTGTCCACTGTCCACTGCATATCAGTAATTCACCCCTCTGGTAGGCCTTTCAGCCCTAAGGAAGGTAGGGTACACAATATTTTATGTGAGGGCATACCTGCATGATTAATATGCCTCCACTGTGTCCTTGCCAAACCTTGGAAATAGTGAGTAAATAGAGCAGCCATTTTAAATGCATGTGGTGGACACTGGGCAGTACGAGTTTCACAGCTACATGATGGCCAGTCTGAACCCTTGGTTGTTTGGTATCAAACAACTCAGAATGATAAATCCAAACTGGTACCAGTATTGGATTTATTATAAAATGTACCCGGGGTCACCTTAGTGGTGACCCCTGCAAAACCGAACTACTCTGGCATGGCTGCTGGCCAGTCCAAACTAGCCTGCCACCTCCAAACACAAGTCTGAACTCCTGGGGTGAGAGCTCCTGCTCTCTGGGATTCAGAAAATTGCCATTCCCGGTTGGAGGGGCTAACGCCCTCATGAATGTGCACTGCCCTGCTGATAAGCCTCAAAGGCATTATCACCCTTGTAGCTCGACCCCCAGGCCTACTTCTAGCAGCAGATGGCCTCCCCTGTTGCAACCCCCCACTTTTGTTGGGAGCAATGGCGGGGAAACCAAAGAAAGGGTAGGAGGAGAGTCTCTACCTGGCATGCACCACCCGTAAGGTGTTGCCTGGGAGGTGGGCACTCCATTTCATTTTCCTCCATCTTGGATAGAAGGAAAATAGCCAATCAGAGATAGGGAAGTGACCCTTCCCACAGGAAGTAGTCTTTTTAGTAGGTGTGGACACCCAAAGGTAATTGACCCATTGGCCACTACCGGTTCCCCCTAAAACACCCACTAAATACAGTAGTTAGTGGGCATCTATAGACCAAGACATCAGATTTGATGGACAAAAGAAGACCAGCACCAAGAAGATCCAAGGCACAAGAACTGTGGACCTGCTGTAACAAGAAAAGATGCCAAACTATGCCAGCTGTACTGAGGACCCAACAATCGGTGCTGAGGAGCTGCTGGAAACTGGAAAAACACTAAAGAACCCCAGAGGACCTTCAGGCTTTGAAAATCACCATAGAACCCCCTCCAGAGTAGAGTTACCACTCTACAACAGCAAGAAACCAGCAAGCCAGTGAGGGTCACTTCACAGACCAGCCGCTAACTCTAGAACCGGAAGCTGCAGCTGGACACAACAACACACTTTTTCAAGAACAAACCATCCAAGTGTGCCAAGTTTGGTGTCACTGCACCCTCCAGTGGTCAAACCGTACCAATATTCTGGACATTGGTCAGCTAACATCAGACACCATGAAAACCAGCCCACCTGGGGCTGAAAAAGGACCAGGTAGACCCTCAGTTGAAGGACTTCAGGAACACCCCAGACCCCCCACCAGAGTGCCCCCGTTGTCCTGCAAACGACCCTTGAACCAACTTACCTTCTGCTCCAGAGGGCATCTTTGTGCACAGCTCCTGGCTCACCAATGCGCTCTGCACCCAGCTGCCCTGTGCCCTGCAACAAAGAACCTGCTGTGCCCTAAGGGCTCCCCACCCCTTGCAACCTTAACACTCACCCCAAGGAACCATCTTTAAACTTACCTGTGCAGTGCTTTTCCAAGTGGTCCACCGCAGTGCCCATGCACCAGCTCCAGAGACCTTCTCCCCCTGCTCCTGCCAGAACCAGGAGAACTTCTCCAGGTTTTAGAGTGTGCCCACGGATGGCCTCAACCAACCTTGAAAAGTTGAACTTGGTAAACACACTGTACGATTTTATATGTATTTTGAAAGGTGATCCTCCATTGACTCCTTTGGTGCGTAATTATGCAAAAAATACTATTTTTATGAAACTTCAAAAATTCATATCTTTAAAAGTGTTTAACTGATTTTCATAATCTTGTTCTTAAAAATTACAGACAAATCTGAAGTATTTTTATAAATTGGTCTCAAGTTATTCCTTTGAGTGTGTGAGTTGCAAGATTGATACTGTGAGTACAACAAATAATTTACACTACTCCAAGATTGGTGAATCTACTAAACCACACTACCTTAAAAATTAGAGCATTAGGTGATCTAGTATTTACCCTTGTAAACTAATATGTGGTTGCCTGGACTCCTGCACAGTGTGCCTAGCTTTGCAAACTACATAGAGGGCCAGCCTCTTACACCTATGAAGATAAAAGGGCACTCCTGTGGACCAGTGGCAATTGGACTTACAATAGATTTTGAAGTTGCCCTCTGCCCCAAATCACAAAACTCTCAAGGTGCATTCTCCTGAGATCCTGAAGACTTACAAGTGCACTTTCATGGTAATTTGGGCGAGGGAAGAAAGTTTAGAAACTTTTCAAAATATTTCCTTCAGATCTTCAGCTGGATCTGCCAGGAAAAGTATCGACTGGAAGTTCCACAGCAACAGACTGGATTTCAGCTTCATCCAGAGTCAAAATATCCACACTTCAAAAAAAAAATAACTTCCATTCTGAATAATGACTAAGAACATTTTCAGCAGGAAATCCCAAAAGCTCCAGAGAGCTAGTGGGGCCACCCTGCCTCAGGTATTAGGCCTTTGGTTCCACGGTTGCGGCTACAGTTTCAGCAAAGTCCTTGCATTGAGGATTTTTCTTTTCAAAAAGTGACAATGTCTCATTCTGAAGTAGGATTTAGAAACTTTTTTTTAGCAATTTGACTTCCAGACTTTCGCCAGGACCATACCACATAGGTCCTGGTCTACTGTGCCCATTGACTAACATTTTTTATGCTTTTTCACTTTAGTTCTTTAATAGTTTATATTTCACTTCCCCTCTTTAGATTTTTGATGTTTAAGTCTTCTTTTACTTTTAACATTTATTTCTTTCCTTTACAATTGTGTGACTTTTTATACCGTTTATGCACTGCTTAAAAACTTTAGCATTACCTTTGATTTAAACTTGACTGATTTGTATTTTCTTACCATGGATTGAGCACAAGTTTATTTTACTTAATGTGTGCGTCATCAAAAGGTGGTGTCTTATCCTTTGAGTTATACACTTGTGCACCCCAAATACTAACCCACTTTCCCACAGGACCATAAATTTAACATAATATGAAATTAACATTAAAGCATACACAAATATGCATAAAACCTGCTGGGGTAAGGTGAACGGGCAGTTTAATAAATTAGGAGGAAATTCCTTTTAGACTATTCTTGTGTGATGGAACAGGTGCAATGGTCTGTTACTTTGAAACATCATTAGTTCTTAGCTATGATCTGAATCCCCCTTTATTCATTCCATGGAAGTTCTAAAAACAGAACTATTCCAATTATAGGCTTGTGTGAAATTTAAATTATACCATCGTAATTCATTTAATTTTTGAAATGTCACGTTAGGCTTGTTATGAGAAACTCTTGAAAGTATTACATCACTCCATATAATGCAATTACACAGCTGTTCTCAGCAAAATTATAGCGCAGGAGCTCAGGAACAACACAAACATCAAGAATGCAAGTGGCTGTTGTTCATGGCCTATGTCTTTTTCCAGCTATTTTTAGCACAAAATAAGCCCTTGTGTCGAAAATGGACAAAGGGCCAATTTCCTGATAAAATATAGTGATAAATGTTAAAGCTAATTATACACATCTACACCCCTATCCAAGTGGCCATAAACTAAGCACCAACTAATTAAAGGAAACTAATTAAATAATGCCAGATCCAAGGCCAGTCCACAGAAACTTGAAATATAATACAAATGAATGACAAACTAATAAATGAAGCACAGAAGATATGGAAATGCAGCTGTACGTGAAAGAGTGTCCTTGATTTTATTTTGTTCCCAAACATCACACTAGGACTTGTGCACAACGGGAGATGTGAAGAAGATGTTTGGAATTGTAACTCTTGACTTGTCACAAAACCATTGGCATGTATTTCTGAGAACCTCAAACATGCTGAATGAGACTGGTATAAGATATGTGCTTCCGATAACTGAAATGATGCCTGTGTCATGGTAAATGCTGTATTTTGGATGAATCAAGCCAAGCTATTTTTCTGTCTCAGATTTCACATTTACACAGACTTAATTCCATTGTCTTCATCTTATGATTGTATATTAACCCTCATCGTTTTGTAAAAACTTAGGGGCATATTTAAGAAAAGTGGCACTGCACACAATGCAGCGCCACTTTTCTTGCGCCCCTTAGCGCATCCCTAACGCCACCATGTGTGCACCATATTTAATATGCGGCTCACCATGGTGGTAGTTAGGGAAGTGGTGCCAGAATTTTTTACACTTGTCCTGTGCTTTTCAGGTTTAGCGTCAAAAATGTTGATGCTTGTAAACAATGGATGCCTCCTTTTAATGCCTGCTCTGAACAGGCATTAAAAGTGCCCCAAAAAATGATGCAAAGAAATCTCTTAGATTTGGTTGTGTCATTTTTTGCCCCCCCTGATGGGGGGACGCCCCCTTTGCATACATTATGTTTTGTATAGGCATAATGTAGTACAAAGGGTTACTAAGTTGCGCAATGCATGCATTGCTCCACTTTGTAAATATGGTGCGCCGTTTTTGTCCTTCTAATGCCACAGTAGTGTCAAAAAAATTATGCTAATGCGGTGTAAGAATGGCCCTAGGGGCTCTTAAATATGACCCTTAGTTCTCTATGAGCTCTGTGTTGCCTACTATAGGGCAGTAACAAAGAGCAGGGTTAGTTTATTGTTATTTCACCTTAGGAGGGAATTTGTACCAAAATGGTGCCAGTAGGGTATTTGTAGACAGCTCCATATGTTACAATACCTTGCAAACAACCTCCTTTTGCACAATATTCAGTTATTCTTTAGTGTTTAGGTAAATTGTAGAGTAGAGGTTAACTGAGGTTCTGCCCCCTTCCTACTAATATAGAAATAGGTCGAATTAGAACATGAAAACAGTGGAGTGTTCCAGGCTTCTAGATCCTTCTAATCCATTTCAACAAAAGATCAAATTATGGAAGCTTTAAGTTGATGGAATTTTGCTAATCTGGACAGGCACAAGGGAAGAGGCACTAGATTTTGTGAACTAGTTGAATGCACTGAATCCTTTCTTACAGTTTACAATCACTATTGGGGGTAATGAAATCCCATACCTCGATCTTCTGATTAGAGGAAAGAATGATTGTTTACAGACAGAGGTGTACTACAGACCCTCTAACAGGAACAATCTACCAAGATTTGAAAGCTTCCACTTCCAAGCCCTATGTGAAAATCTATAAATCTATTGGTGGGTCAGTTCTTACATCTTAGACGGAACTGCTCCAATGTTATGGATTATAAGACACGTGCAAAAAAACAAAAACTTTCTATGAAACTAGCAGGAAACAAACATCCCCCACATTTAGTAAGGAGGGCTAATAAGAGGGCATTTAATAACAACAGAGAACAACTGCTTGAACCCTTCAAGAAGGCCAAAACGGGTAAACTAATTTGTGTTATCACCTTCAGCCCTTTATCCTAACACATGCAGAAGATTATTAAGAATAACTGGAAAATCCTCAAATTAGGTGGCCTTTCACTAGCAAGACCCATGCACTCTTCCAAAAGAGCTAGAAGCGTCAAGGATACGGTCATGCAGACAAGTCCAAAACGAACGGTGGAGAAGATCAGGCAGGTAACATTGTGGGACCTTTCGCCACCAGTGGGGCACTCCCCATGTGGGAACTGTAGCATCTGCCCCTCCACTAGAAGGATCACAGACCTGGATCTTGGACCAAAGTCTCCATGGGAATTAAAAGTCTAACCAACTGCAACATCAGAAATGTGGTATATATGTTCAAATGCTCCTGTCAATTGAAGTATGTCAGAATGACCACAAGACGAATAGGGACATGCATTTGTGAAAATAGAAGCACCATCAGGTGTAAACGGGAATCAACCAGATTTACCATCCATTTTATTTAAAAAACACAGTGCAGATGACATGGAGTGGTGTATAATTGAAAAACTGACACAAACCTGCCAAGATATGACACAACCACTGCTGTGCTTTGAGCAAAGATGGATTTGGAGACTTCGCACCGACTGTCATGGTCTTAACGATGAGGTTCCCTGTAGATAAAAAACTGCCTATTCTAGGTTTTCTGTTGGGATTTGCTAGTCATTTCCCTCCCACTGAGGCCCTGGGAGATATTCTGTGCAACATGTAACTCCCCAACTCGCCCGATGAGAAGAATTAATAAGGTATAGGTCATGCTCATTGAAGTTATCAGAAGATTTTTTTTTTATTATTTAGCCCTCTGCATGATGCAATTATCTATCTACAACTGGATTAAATGGCACAAAACAAAAAGGTTATACGTTTCACTCATCATGGACTAAACATTGACGGGTCCTGACAATACAGGAGGACTTTAAGTTACAGTGCACCGTTGCTTCCCTTTTTGGTACATCCTGCACTCTGCTGCTGACCTAAATTGAGTTACATGGATAGTGAATCATTTGTGATGCCCTCACACAACCAAATTGCAGTTTATATAACTGGCCTCTATGGTTATTTCAGGCTGTACAAAAGCCTTCAGTTTTCCATTATTGATATAAAAAAATTATGCCTGGTATCATTCTGCATAAATCTATTGCTCTGGTATTATTCAGAAAAAATTCAAATTACACCCGTTATTTGCACTTTCTTCTTCCCCTCCTCCCTGCCTGCTGCCCCCACTTCCCCTGTTTGTGAACATATGGGTTCCCACTTTATTCTCCTGCCGGGTACACTTGTACTCACCTACATTCAGGGAAAATAAATCTCCCATCATGCTTTGTGAAGACTCATCTCAACTGACACGCTACGAGCACTGTGACTCGGCACCCCCTACATTGATTCTTGAGCACCGCAGGGGCCTTCAAATTCCAAACCTGCTCCGCTTCAGCCATACCAAACAAATTGGAGTTGGGTTCTTTAGGTGCCAAAGCACGATGTACCTTTTAATGATGTGAGTAACTCTCAAATATGGGCTCCCCTCCCTGTTCACCAGGGTCATGCCCTGTCTATTGAACCAGTGGTCAAAATATATGAGTGTGGGGTAACAGAAAGGGTTACGGGGGTTTGGATGGAAGCTGAAATGATTCAGACATAGCCATAGCAACATCTGAAAGCAATGTATGTATGTGCCCTCAAGGATGTTACGGGCCATACAAGACGTTTTGTCTAGTTTTTATTTTTTGTATGATGTTACGTTTGCTATCAGCATGCTCAGTTTCTAGTGCCCCCTTTGATGCACCATGCAGTTACAAGCCTTTGACCACCATGATATAGCGCCAGCGGCATTGGCTCCTTTACACCACGGGGGCCAATAATTGTTCCTCACCGGCTCCTATGTAGGCCGCACTAGAAGCTAGGAGCAGGCATCATTAGACAACTGTTTTTACAATGTAATTCATGCCCACACATGGCCCCCCAGGGACACTTGTTGTCCAGAAAAATGAAGGTCCAGATAATGAAAGTGTGATGGTGATGGTATTTCTCATGGGAGATGTGCACACAAACCGGGACGATTTGAGCCACAGCTGTAGCAATTATTGTCATGAACTTTAATGACAAAATTCCTACCTGCAAATTTTGGCATGGCTCTTTACGTTACAGGGCTGGCGTTAGCTCATAAATAGGACTCAGGGAAGAGCGAGTTTGAGTTGTGTGAAAGGTAGTTCCATTTGACATCGTCTACATGATATGTTTATAATAAGATAACATTCTGGGTATTAAATTCCTAAATGTTAAATATAAAACTTCCTTGTGAGAATCTTAGTTCTTTTTCCTCATTGATATAAAGTGTGTGACTACAAAGGACATCGTCCCTACTCCAGACCAGGCGCAAGTGACCCCTATACTTAAGGGTAAAGGATTTCTCAAGATTTGTTTAGCTTCTACAGTGAATTTCCAAGTGATGGCATCTAATTGACCGTAAAATTCACAATAACGGGGGTGGGGGGCAAGAAATACCTTCCCCATGTGAATTATGTTGTCAATAGAATTATTTAGACAGGTACGCATGTTACTAAGGTACCTTGTTTGCAGTGATTTGCAGTGTATGTCACTTGCATGCTCGCATGTGTTTGTTATCTAGGAATAATGGTCATAAAAGCATGACACACCTTAAATTACCAGGAATGCTGGTGATACAAGTGTAACCTTTTATTTAAACATACTCCTTGTCTTTGTCCGGAAAGGTATCTACATCAATACCATCACTCAGGTAGGACTTGGTGTTGTGCAGTATTAGAGTTAGATTACATTGTTAGTACACCTTATTAAGTAGGGATCTGCAGCCCTGAGGAATGCCCCAGACCAGGATAGGCTCATTGTGAGGGCAGAAACATGTCAGTGTTTGGAGACGGGCTGAGCCATTATCCTCAGCAGTACAGTCTGTTTGTTTTTAGTCATACCTGTGGTTACCACTGTTAAAGGTAAAAGTACTAGTAGTCCTCAAGATATTTTTAAGGAATCTGGATCCTCTTACTGTCCAGTAGTTTTTATCTAAGTGCTCCCTCTTGCCTAGCATTACTAGGAGGATGAGTCTGCCCTGGTGGCATAGTACCACCAGTTTGGGGAGAGGAGGCCTATGATGAAGCATGACACTACTAAATGTGTGACACATCCTCTTCCAAAAAGGAATATCTTCTCTTCATGCTTCAACTAGCATTGAAATAGCTATTATATCCCAATCTAGAAATTTCAGGGCATCAACCTAATGTAGGCAACAACCTATTTCCTAAGGTATGCCACCACACTTTTGTGATAAATGACTTGTTAAAATGGGAGGACGTGTGGTGGCCTATAACCTCTCCCTCTCCCTTTGGGTTCAAGAAGCCCAGAGTTTCAACATTCTGAAGCTTTTGTTCACATCTGTCGCTGTGAACAAAGGTTTCACGGAGCCCGAGGGGCTTTGTGATGCCTTTGTTTTATTTACTAGAACATCCTGCCCTCTAGTGGCAGAATGTTCTCATATCCTAATAGCCCTCCGTAGCTGGGCTATACCAGCAATAAGATCCCACTCCCTTGTTAAAGCCTTTGGCTTGGACCTCTAATACTGGAACGGGCCTTTAATGGCTGGTATACCCCACTGCGGCAGGTGATAAGACTATATTAGCACTTTTGATCTATTTAGTTGTACCTCTGTGGTCATTTGAATCTCACAGCAATCAAACGCAAATCATAATTCAAGTAATCATACCCAACATGCACATATTGCCACCAACTATCCACACATCAATGACACACTAGAGATGATTTGTAAATACATGAACTGTATCTGGCAGAACCACTATCAAACACTCATGTAATGTTGCTAGTTAGAAAAAAATAAAACCTGGTCCCTATATCTGACCTTGCAGTTAACCTTAACTTGTGACACAGACAGGATCTAGCCCGATCAGACAACTGCAGTTGGAGCTTTTTGGGGTTTTTGTGCTATTTTTAATTCAAACTTTAGAAATGTACAGCTCCTTTTCTACTGGATAATTGTAATTTTGGTGTCATTTTATTTGTTACAATTTACCCTAACTGTTTAAGTTGGTTTCGAGTTGTTATTGTATTGTGTTTTCACGTAAATGCTGTTTGAGTACTGCATAATTAATTTACACATTGCCTCTAAATTTGACCTGGCTGCTTTGTGCCAAGCTATCAGAGGGTTAAGCACAGGTTTATTCAGGATCTTTTGTGGTTCAGCTTGACAAGGATTGTGGTTACTATATTTCGTGGATTCTCACCCCTCTCAACTAATACTCCGATTTCTTACACCCATGAAGTCATTTTGTATGCCATCAAGCTAAACTAAATTACATTTAATAATGTAACAGGAAATTTCATGCTATTATATATTCCATTACTGTGTACGTTTTTTCATTAAAGTTAAACTTATACTTATCGATCCTATCGTATGTAATCTGGTAGTCGTGTGCTTCTGAGCAAACAATACCAACCAATTAGGAAAATGGGTAGAGATACCACACAAGACAAAGCACATTTCTTGTAAAAATAATCTTGCTCTCCTATTGTGCATATCTTTAAAACTCACTTCACAACTTCTTAATCCAGTCCTTTATGTTTTCACTTGATAACTTTTTTGGCAGAGGCAAAATATTTTATTTCCATGATGTAAATCAAAAGAAATTGGAATAACTAGCTGAAAATCACACGTAAATAAGTTAACACACAAAGAGGGTCATTCTGACCCTGGCGGCCGGTGGCCGCCAGGGCCACCGACCACGGGAGCACCGCCGACAGGCTGGCGGTGCTCCAATGAGCATTCTGACCGCGGCGGTTCAGCCGCGGTCAGAAGCGGAAAGTCAGCGGTCTCCCGCTGACTTTCCGCTGCTCATTGGAATCCTCCATGGCTGCGGAGCGCGCTCCGCAGCCATGAGGATTCTGACCCCCCCTACCGCCATCCAGTTCATGGCGGGAAAGCCGCCATGAACAGGATGGCGGTAGGGGGGGTCGCGGGGCCCCTGGGGGCCCCTGCCGTGCCCATGCCAATGGCATGGGCACGGCAGGGGCCCCCGTAAGAGGGCCCCAAAATGTATTTCACTGTCTGCCTTGCAGACAGTGAAATACGCGACGGGTGCAGTAGCACCCGTCGCACCTTCCCACTCCGCCGGCTCGATTACGAGCCGGCATCCTCGTGGGAAGGTCGTTTTCCCCTGGGCTGGCGGGCGGTTTAACTGGAACCGCCCGCCAGCCCAGGGGAAAACTCGTAATACCCGCCGCGGTCTTTTGACCGCGGCGCGGTAATTTGGAGGGCGGGATCCTGGCGGGCGGCCTCCGCCGCCCGCCAGGGTCATAATGAGGCCCAAAGTCTGCAAAGTAGGAAACATAAAATATTGCAAAGTCAGTGGCATAACAAAGGTCCCCGCACCACCTGGGGGGCCCCAGAGCTCCAGAGGGCCCCCTCAGCACAGTACACTGTGCACGGGCAGCAGGCACCTGATTGTTTCCAAGCGGGAAAAGCCACCTCCAAGTCCTTTCAGGGGCAGGGGGAACTTAAGTTTCGTTATGCCACAGTGCAGAGTGTCAAATGAGAAATAAAGAGCCATTTTTGGGATAACAAAAGGGTAAAAATGTCCAGTAACATTCTCTATCTTGCTTCAGCCTTAAAGCTCCGAACCCTGCTAAAGAAAGTATGACGTGCTACAACCCTCAAAATGTCGAAGTTACCACATGTACTTCAGGAAACTACCTGTCCAAAGGCTAAGTTAAGGACTATTTGCAATAATTCCTAGATGGACCCAGCAAAACTACCTCAAACAAAAGACCAAATCCTATATCCCAGAGCACAATTTTGGACTTACTCACCACTCGTGGGACGCTCCATTGAAACAAAAGCAGCACAAAGTAATACATATCCCTACTTTGCTTTACTTTTAGACAACTTGCCAGTGTGAAACTAATTTTGCAAAGGTAAATCTCCAATCAACACTTGTGCAGGTTTGGATCATTAATGGTGACTTTGCACCAGTACGAAGTGTTGATAAATTTGGTCCCAGATTTCCCATTTTGACCAGGGAATTGCGGACATACTGTAGGGATTTTCATTCATTTACTCCCCTGATGGCAACTTCACTAGAATCTGTGATAAAGAACGTTCTGAATTCAGAGGAATGTCTTGTTCTGTTTCCTGTGGCCTAT
Source organism: Pleurodeles waltl (assembly GCF_031143425.1). Lineage (NCBI taxonomy): Eukaryota > Metazoa > Chordata > Amphibia > Caudata > Salamandridae > Pleurodeles > Pleurodeles waltl. The sequence continues at coordinate 870,860,973 of NC_090437.1, read as the reverse complement.
TCTCTAGACCACAACATTCACTATTAGAATGTGCACTGTAATTTATACACTCATCAGATGAGCTAGGCATCAAATAGTTAATTCCATTAACTGTTCATTTCATTCAACAGTGGCCCCTGCAAAGTAAAAACCAAGCACGCTGGAAGGGGACTTTTGTACGTTGTTACAGTTTACTGTGCCTCGAAGTACTTCACACAGACTGTGGAAATAGAGACACTTTATATGTTCAAATGCCATATTTCCCACGCATCTCAAAGCACTAAATCAAATTTGCAATTAGGAAAACAAAAATCTAGGAACGATGGTCTGCGTGTTCCGTTTCTTATTGTTTTATTCTTGGTTAAATGCCACTAATGGTTCCTCATTGTGCAGGCAATTGCGTGTCTCGAGGCCCTGCATTCAAGTAGCTCTTCTAAACTCTCAGATGTAATATTTGTCTCTTGCCTAGTATTTGTGCAGTTTCCTTGACAGGTGAAGTGCTCCCGTAACAGCATTTCTTTCTGTCAGCATTCCTGTGTTTTTTTTTCCAAGGTTGCTCTGATGCTGGCAGGCTTTAGCATTTTTTCTCAAGGTGCACTGGTCTCAAAATGTATTCCAGGCAAAGCCTCGGCGTGACCGCATGTGTAATTTGTTTTGTTCTATGGATTTCTTGTCAAAGCCGCTTTTTTTCTCTTCACATTTTAATTTTTATTTTCCTCTTTGAATGTTTACCCTGCATCAAGGCTGACTCCGTGACCTGTGGCTAATGCGTGTTTTCTGTGGGGAGGCAGTTGAATTGGAGCTGTTTTACCGGTATTAAGTCAGCGGTGCATGCAGAGCTCGCGGGCTGCTGACTGACAGACCAATTTTGGTACACACATCACCTTCAGAAGCTCAAAAATCGTTCATGGTAAATATGGTGAATGGCTTTATGCCAAATTATGGTAGGGATCCTCGAAAAAAGGCTATTATTAAACATTAAAATTACCAGTTAAATTAACAGAAAACATACCCCAAAACCTGGTTGAGCATTTTAGGTCGAAAACATCCATAATCTGACAGTCCTCTGAATTGATCAATTTAGTTCATTAGGAACACTTCCACACACTTTCGAGAGTGCACTAATAAAACATAGGAGCACATAACATTTTTAAGGTGCAAGCATGTTTTTCCCAGTGATTGGCCTTCCAAAGGTGGCAGAGTTTAAAACCAATATGTTGTTCTCTAGGCGCTATCCTCTGTCTTTTCCTCGATGTCCCGGCGAATTCACCACGCTTACCAGAAAAGCATGTGAACTCATGAGTATTCTAAATGCAAATTCGGAACTTGCACAGTTTTTCTGCGCAGGTGAATTGGCACTTTTGAGCAGTGTTGCTGGAGCAATTTTTAGAGCGAGGGTGCTGACAAGTGTTATTAATCCGCTAAAGTCAAATCCTCGAAAGTAAAAGTCCTATGAACTGGAATGACACCAGTGTAAAAATGAGCATCAGCCATGCAATTTGACATAAATGTTCCTACTTTTTTAGGTAAACTATCGCGTGAATATGTTTGGTCATTTAAAATGAGTCATTTCCCTACTGAAATCGCTTTTGGGTGCTATTTAAACTGCAAGAAATATTCTCTGGCGGTGCACCTGGAAGTTTTTAGTCTTAACAATACTTAGGTTGTCCAAAAATCAGCACTGGTATTATACGGTCTCTCAGAGATATTCTGTCGAGTTTTGATGAGGTGACCAAAGTGGACGTTGTAAAAAAAAGAGAGAACCCGGTGTCAACTGGGCATGCTTGTATCATATATCAAATAACCTAACACCACCAAATGCAGACAAAGCATTACAAGGCAGCACCTTCCCAGAGCAGTGATCTATCAAAAAATTATTCTCCGATTGCGTTTAAGCCAGGGCTGGTAGCTGTGAAAGCAAGAGTCAGTATTCAGAAAAGTTGCTGGACAGTTGCCTTGAGAAGAAGTGATTATCAACAGAGGGAGCTGTCTGTCAGAATAAACTATCTCTGTGTTTGGAAACCAATAGGAGGGATGCATTTTTATCCTCTCTCACCACCTCCGCTATTGACCACATACTCAGGAAAATGAGGGGCTGTGATAGAGGCCAAGTAAGGGGAATGGGGTGAGAGAAGGCAGAGACAAAGGATGCCATCACTCAGACCCGTCACTTCTATTATTCAAGAATGTTGTAGCAAGAGCTGAATGAAATTGTCACTATGGTGTAAACTACGCACATCGTGTATTGCGTTTTTACTTCTTTCATGTTAGAAGAACAACGTTTTCAATTCCTTGAAGGTTTAGCACAAAGGCATGTTAAAGCGCAAAAATTATTAATAAGCTATGAGTAAATAAATTGTATAAATGAGGTATACTAAAAAAGGTCAGAGAAACTTGTATTAAAAATATAAAACGTATATGTTTGAATGTGGTTGACATGATGTCCACATCTCAAGTTTATTGTGAGATAATAAATAACTTTGAAAATATATTTTGATGAATTATATTGATTAGTATTGACAAAAGATGATTAATCAAAATAATGATTTGAAATTGTGATTGATTAATTAAATAATCTACTAAATATGAGTTGAATATTAGAATTATTTTGTTATTCATGTATTAGTCTTAGTAAAAGGCCAAGCTTTAGTATTTTTCCACAAGTACGATGTTGAGATGTTATGCTGACTTCATTGAAAATCTTTTGCAAACTTTGGCCCATATTCATAAATTTTTAGCGCTGCATTTGCATGATTGTTTGACGCAAACGCGGTGCAAACTTACAAAATACAACTGTATTTTGTAAGTTTACGCGGTTTTGCATCAAAAAGCGGCGCAAATGCAGCGCTAAAAAAAGTATAAATATGGGCCTTTGTTTATTAGCTATTCCATTGAAAGCTCACAGTGGAAATCTACTGTCTTGTTCCACTCTGTTCATTCTGTACTTCCTTGTGATTACTATTGAAAGTCTTAACAACGAGCTGTAGTATCTGGTGAGACTAATGTTAGTAAAAATATCATGTTCTGTGCTGTTTTCTACAATGGTAATAACCTACACAAACTGCCGGCGGAGAGGGGTGTCAAGATGGGCCTAACTTGAAGAAACACAGAGAAAGTTACAAACTGAAGAAGAGATGTACTCCAATTGGTTGCTCACTGTCATACCCCAAAGTCTTGTCCAATAGGAGTTTAGATAGTAACTTCTTGGGACTTTAATTCAGAAAAGTTTCAGACGATGTAGTTCAGTTGAGTAAGAATTAATTGCAATGAAGATCAGATTTACATGCTTTTGATTTTAGCAGTTCAGATACTTTAGGCCCAACTTTACTGAGCTGTTGCCCTTTCATGTTCCTGTTGCTGATCGTTGAAGACCTGCTCATCCTGTGCTCTGCTGATGAAGACTCTGCTAATTGCTGTCTCTTTTAGGAGAGGTATAACCAATGTGCATATGTTCTCTTCATTGGTATTCCTTAGAAATCCAACCACATTTTGGTTAGTGCCATAGGTAAATTTTTACCAAATTAATTTTTGCCTTATTTTTATTTTCTGCTTGTGACAAAATCCAGCACTACACATGCTTTTTCATTTTGAATTTAGTAGCAAAGATGTCCAACCCAATCATTGAATTGAATGTATATTAATTGATTATGATCGATTCAACTGCATAATTAATTAAATCTATTGCTATTCCTCAAATAATTCTGTCATTATTCTGTAGAATTCTTTCGGAGTGTTTAATGGTGATTGGTTTTGTCAGACTAAGATTCTTCAGACGTTTTGGACAACCCATGTTATTTCTGTAAACTCGAAAGTAGTTGAGTAGGAAGTTTGCGCACTCTAAAGGATGAGAGTAGGGTAATCGTTGTACTTCAAATGAGTGTTGCGCTTTGTGCTACAAAATTGTCCACGTGACTGTTGTTGTAACGGGCCCTGAGAGATCTAAGACTCCTGAGTATTGTACAAGTGTATGAAACACTTGGTTGTTGTTGTTTACTTGTCTGCAGGTGAAGGTGCTGACCGATTGAGTGCTGTTGAAAACATCTGTAGTAATTTTGCCATTGTGTGTATGTTGTTGGTTGGTATTAGGTGAATCCTAAGTGCACATGGAGGATCCTTACTAAATGGAGTGAAGTTTTCAATTTTACTTGAGCATGAGAGAAAGCCGTAGCCGGAAGAGTAACTGTTTGTGTGAAAGGCCAAGGTCATAATTTCCGTAAAAGCTTCCGAAGTGTTTGAGTCCTACCTGTAGTAAGCAGGCAAGTAGGTTTTTCGTTGTCTTTTGGTGCTCACAATATTTGTTTTTCAGTTGTGTGAATCGAGTTTGAAGGACGAGCCGTGACGCTTTGTCAGCCACTGTGTCAGCGAGTGTGACATCACTTGATTTGCACTGGCGTTGGTCGGTTGGTGAAAGGAGCCACACACGTATTGGTGGACAATTGTGAACAGCTACTGGTTGAGAGTAGGAAGTGAAAATGATTTTGGGACAGAAATATTTCCTGTTTTGAATTTAATTTGTAGCTTAAAACCCTATTAAAGGTAAGAATGAAAAATGTCAAAGCGGTAAAGAGTGCAATGAGAGGAGATGCTTTCATTTCAGTTAGAATAGGAGAAACTGCCCCTCCAGAAGGTACATCTGCTTACATAGTAATGAAAGAGAAAGGACCATTGACATGTATTTGGTTAAAACAGTAGTGCAAAATAATGGAGAAGGATGGGTCTTTAGCTTTTTCTACTTATGGAAGTTTTAATATGAATATTTTGGAAAATTTGAGAAGGGTACTTTATGAATTAAAGCCCCCTCCGAGACCAGCACAATTCAAAGCCTTAGCTATTTGGGAGCTAGTAGCCAGACAAAAGAAATTAAAATTTGAGAGACAAATGCAGTAAGCTGAGAAAACATTGATTGTAGCCAAATGGGATACTGAACAGAAGATTTGGAGAACAGAAACCTTACAAGGTATTGGGACGTTTCCTGCAATTTCACACGAAAAGGGTGACGGTGTCAGGCCAAAGACAAAGCAAGAGAATCTTGGAGAAACTGAGTCAAAGTCAGATAAAGCTAGAAAATCACTGACTTATGATAGTTATTTGGATGATGCTGAATTTATAACACACATATTGGGAATCCAGCCTCCTTTATATGCATCAGAAGAGGTAAATCAAGGTGCTAATGCAAGTCCAAGTGTCCCTTCAGTTGTAGTAACAAAGGGCCAAATGTACGAACACTTTTTCCCATAGACACAGAATGGGGAAAAACCTTTGCTACATCTGGCCCAAAGAGTCAAGTTCAGGTCACAACTAATTTTCCTACTATATAGTTACAGTAACTCAAACTCCTGTGAGTCCGACTGTAGCTCAGCCTGTGATATATCCCACAGTTCCTATTGTTAGAACTGCTCCAAGTAATATAGTTCCGGTGGCACCACAGATTATTCAGAAACCCATCATGGTCCAGGTGGAGTCTACATCTAATTCAATAACTCCTGTAAAAGTTGTTAGCTAAGCTCAGACAATGCCAATGTATACTCCAGTAACAATTTCACAATCGCATTCCTTAGTATTTACAGGTCAGAGTGCTGGAATGATTTACTTGAAGAATCAGAATACTTTACCAGGTCCATAAGCATTAACAGTTCCTGTTACAATTGGTCCAGTTGTTCCATTCTATGCATAGGGACAAAATGAGAACAATATGCAGATTTCTGACACAGTTAATGCTACAATAATTTCACCCTATCATTCAAATGCAGAAATGGAGAAACTCTATGCTACTGTGAGTGTTATGTCTCCAATAAAGCAGAATATTGACAAATCATGTCCACTTATAGATGTAATTTGTCCTGGAATCACACAAACTTTAAAGTCCCCATATTTGGTTCTGGCCTCACCTGAAAGACTGATGGGTCCACCATGTAATACTCCACAATATGTGCCTAAAGTGAATAATAATGTTTTCTTGGAAGGTATGACAGATCAGCAACTAAGAGAATGGTTGGAAAAAGTGAGTAGTGCATCAGCAATAAAAACAGCTGCTGAACTGGAAAGGACACTGAATTTGGCAAGATTAAAATTAGAATTAAATTAATTGATTGAGGGAACACTTCAATTAAATAGAATTGACTCATATCATGAAGATGAGGTACATTTCATGTGTAAAGATGTCACAAACAGAGCAGGATTGGCACATCAGAGATTATCAGAGTTTGCACAAAAAAATGAAGTGGAGATTGAGAAATCCAAACCAATAATGAGGAGTTACAGATTAGAATTCAATTTAAAAGACATTCTAAACATGAGATCTCCTGGAATGGAATGAAAATTCATATTAGGAAATTAATCCAAAGTATTCAAACATGAGAAGCATTAAATAAATGGGAAGGCATATCGGTAAAGACATGAGAACAGAAGATAGTGCAGTAAAAATATTACTACTGAGAGAAAATCCTGGGGGGAATTATGTTCATGTCCCTTGGAGCAGGAGTGATGGTTTGTCATTCACAAATGATTACCCGAGATTGAGAAATAAGCCAGTGATATGGTACTAGCAGACAGACAGTTTGTGAAACTTGCAAAATGTTTGTGGGAGGATTTAAATACTCTTCTAGAAATGGTGGTCCCAGCTGATTTATGGATTGATTGCAAGAGGAGTGTTGACTGGCCGACAAGAGAACCTCCACGAGATCTGGTTGCAGGTGTGCCATCTCCTGATGTAATGAAAAACTATTAAAAATTGATTGAATTTCTGAAAATGAGGATTTCTCCCAAGGTTATTGATTGCTAGAGAATTGATAGGACAGCTCAGGACCACATGGACCAGGACGGCATTACATATCTTTGGAAGATTTTGATCAGGTCAACAAAAACAGAGGCCTTTTCCTGTTGTGGGATAGAGGGAAAGCTCTCATTAAGATTCCCCTCTGTGCTCCCAATTTTGCAGCTCTAGTTGAACCACAAACGGTAACTACATTTGGTGATTACTTGAAAGTTGCACGTAAGCTAATTAACAATAGGTCCTGATGAAAGCAATGGACCCAAGTGGCCGTGTCAGGTTGAAACATGTCGACCTTAATTTTTGTTGTATAGGATTCATTGCTAATCCTCACAATGACACCTGTTTTTAATCTTACCCTCATCCATTTTATGGACACTAATAAATAGGAATTTAGGATACGAGGTAATTTTAACTCATTCTTTCACTCACCTTCTCACTGAGATATCCTTTCACATCATTTTGATAACGGGATATTGAAGTGAATGGAGACCCCATGATGATGCTACTGATGAAATCACCCCACAGTGGTAACATTCACCTTTGAGGGTAGAATACGTGGTTGAGGGTCTAGAGAGGAAGATCTCAGAAGACCTGGAATGAAATAGTATGAGGGTTGACTTGTTTTGGTTACTATTGTTTGGACAAAGAGACAGCTTCTTTCTCCCTCCTTCACTGGTTTATATGAAATATGCAAGTGGTTCAGAGTCAGGGTTCAGGTGAGAGGAAGAATATGTGGTGGTGGTGGTGGATATGGAAATTGTGTTGATCTCAATACTAATGTTAATCCAGGTGATGTGCAGGTAAGGAAGAACATGTTACCTTGTCATGCAGGCGGGATCTTGGACACTGGAAGCGGGAATGTCTTTTGATGGTGCAGGAAGGTGTTGTGCAGATGAATGAATATAATCTTTTTCCAAAGTTGAGAGGACTGAGAAGTTGAAATCCTAATGTAAATGTCCAGAATATGAATAATCAAATTCAGATACCGAAATTACAAATCCCTCAATAGCAGGTGCCACATTTTCAGGTACTACTACAGCAAATGCAACAACAGATGCAAATTATGCCACAGCCGCAGCAAATGCAAATACCTCAAGCTTCAATGACACAGCAGCGGGTAGTGGTTCCTCAGCAGAACATTGGGCAAAGGTTATGTAAAAATACACAATATCCCTTATACAGTGAGTGTTGGACTTTTTTGCTTATGCAGGGTCATCCCCAATCGTTTTGCCTCCTGCCTCCTATTTTTCTGACCTGTTGCTGTTGACTTTTGAACTCTGAGCACTTTATCACTGCTAACCAGTGCTAAAGTTCATATGCTCTCTGTGTAAATTGTATGTAATTAGTTTATCCATGATTGGCATATTTGATTTACTGGTAGGTCCCTAGTAAAGTGCACTAGAGGTGCCAGGGCCTGTAAATCAAATGCTACTAGTGGGCATTGTTAACGCGTCCAGCCCTTGTAAATTACCTGTATCTGGACACGTTGGAGGTCGGTGAATCTTTTAACCGAGTCGGGCTCTCCTCATCCTCAATAGTCGAGTCACTCAGATCAATAATCAATAACTGTTGTAATCGGTAATCAGTACTCAATTAATAGATCAATATAACACATCAGAAATCAATAACAGTTGGTATTTCGGCGCACCATGACCTTTCAGTCATGAATAACCACACCAGTTTATTAAAAGTTAGTGAATTTATTTCCCTATATTAACAAAGCTAGCACGATATATATGTGTCTCAAAACCAATTGATATATGTATATGAACATTACTAGCTGTCCATAACGGCGGAAGAATCGCAATCTACGCAAAATCTGAATGATGATACACTCTGTTATAGCAATGCAAATCACCAATGTGACTAACTGTATTTGACTAATTGCATACATTCGGTCAGCATAACAAGATTTCAATTCTTCATGATACATTGAATGAATACCTCGACTAACCTCTAATTAGCATTGGCATGTGGGACTTCATGCAAAACGAATTTAGTCAACACAAATTTGGAAAACTTCTAGCTAGGACCCTATCAAAATAGCAGTTGGTACCTAAAAGGAAAAACACAATGCATAATACATTTATCCTTTCATATTTACCAAATACAATCAGCATTCAAGAAAAGTCTTAGTCCTTCAGGTACCGGTTGATCAGCATGGGGCAAATTTCAAAGGGGCAAAGTTAAGGGCAAGCTTCCTTGCAGCGGCAAGGAGAATAGGGCAAAGTTACTGCATGGGCAAGACGGGGGCAAATCAAAGTTAAAGTCTCTAGAGTGAGAATTCTTAAAGTCTCTGTCTCTTAGATAGAGAAAAGGGCATCAGGGTGTCGTCCAAAATGGAGTCTGGCATCAGGCTTCAAACTGGCATCGACGAAAAAATGGCTGACTTCTCTTTGTCTGGTGAGTTTAAGTAAGAAACATTCCAAATTTTGCAGGGTCTTCCATTGGAGGGTTCATAGGTTGGCTTCAAATTGTCCAATCAAAAATTGTCTTTTACTAGCGCTCATTTATGCATACACTGTCCTTGGAGCCTTGGAACACAAATTGTATCATGGTTTGCCAATTATTTTACTATCTGTACCTTCATTGTCCGCACCTGCAGAGACTGACCTTGTATCAAAGGGGATGTAACCGGCCTAGCACGAAACCTTGGAGATAAGTGTACCAGCCAGTTTCTACTGGAAAAATACAACTTCAAGCAAGAATATATATTTCATTAGTTCAAGGAAAAAAAATCACGCAGTTAGAATTTGAAACCAAGCAACTAGGCCAAAGCCTGTACTAAATTTAAGCTAAGCAAAACAGTTTTCAAACAAGAAATCATGGCATACATTTGCGATTATGACGGATTACTACATTTCCAATACTTCATGATTAATAAAGCTTGTTTATAATGATGGCGAACTACCCCGAGGGCACAATTTCCCTCGTACATTATTTCTTTATTAAAATCACACTTCATTATATGTATTGATTACACGGTATACATGAATATATTTCGGACCTTCTTTTTCTGCGTCATCAATCCCTCCTCTGATGACTAATTATGTCATCACATCAAATCTACCCACAAATTTTATTCCATTAAAATTCTGTATAGTAATTTGGCACTTCAGTCAATTCCCTTTTTCTTTTAGTCCCTTTTGACTTTTCCCTATATATTTCCACCATTTTGTTCTCTACTTTCTCTTCTCTTTTTCTTTTGTTCCTTGCTTTTAACATTTTGAAAGCTTTCCATATTCCCCAAGAACCTAATAGACAAATTAATATTATCAATATTCCCTTTACTATTTTTAGTAACAATCCGTTCCAAACGTTGCTGAGCCAATTTCCCACGGAAGCAAATCCTTTTCCAACTTTCTCCCAAACTCCGGGTTCTTTCAATTCGTTTAAATCTACACTTTCTTTAGTTAAATTTGTAAGCATCGTTCTAAATTTTCCACTGTTGTCTGGTATATATGTACAACAGTGACGCATGCCAAGCATTTTGCAAACGCCGCCATCCTTTGCTAAAAGAATGTCTAAGGCAAGCCGATTTTGAAGAGTCATAGCTCTTTCTGCAGCGAGTTCAGCATCCATCAGGATTATAGCTCCTGAAAACTTTGTCAACATGTTATCCACAATAGTAGACAACTTTCGTATTTTGATTGAATTCAATATGACTCCTACTGAAGGAATCAAAGCTCCAAATATATCTCCTACCACACCAGAAGCTGTCTCCCTTTTCTGAACACGATGTGATTCAGACAGCCTTGGAAATTTCTTTAAGTCGTCTAGTTGGTAAACCTTTGGGAACACTGTTCCCAAATAACACCTCCCATACCATCCTTTAGGAAGACGATAATAGGCGTTGAGTCCACAAATATAGTATACTCCAGGAATAACTGGGTCTTGTCCATTCAGCATGAACGTCCACTTAGATTGAAATGCATACGTATGTTTACATTCACTCGTTCCCACAAAAACTGTGTCATAATATGATGGAAATCTATGTATACAAAATCTTCCTACATGCAATGTATCTAAAGCTATTTTCCCTTGTGTCTTTATTGCAGCAAAAGCATAATTATCTACAGACGACCTTTCGTGTAATTCCCTCTCTAATTTCTCCTTCATTTCATTCTTCCTATCATCAGTGCGGTCTAAAAATTCTATTTCTACTGGTGAAAGCAAGCATGTAAGGTTCTCCCTATGTGCGTGAGCTGTGTGAAAAGGTGACATCGGTTCAAAGAATTCCCTCATTAATTTGGCATAATAATCTCGAGCTATCTTACTTAGGTGCCCTATTATGGGGACATATGCAAAAGTAACATCATAATTAGTATAGAAATAATGAATGTCCTTTTGAGCATAAAATCTGGAAGCTACTATACTACATGTATTTCCATACGTAAGAGGCATGCTGTGATACGTTACCCCCTCCACTACTGAGGTAGGTATTTGTGTACACACATAACAATCTTTCGCATCCATGGTCTCAACATACTCGCTCAGTAAGCTATAGAAAACGTTAGATGAAAGTTCCTTCTTATCATGCAAGTGTCTCTCGTCTTGCTCGAGTCTCTTCAGAGCTGTTAGTTCAGTAACGATAATAGGTTTAGAAGTAGAAGCATCATTCGTCTCACTCTCACTTTTACCATGCATTCCAAGAACTATTGCTACAATTATTAGTACGCATGCGGTTATTAAGCCTATACACATGTATTTACAATACTTCATTTTACGCCCCTGTGTAGTGAAGCTAGTCATGATCTGTATAGAATCAGAAAGTCAAAGACACCTTATCAAAGCGTATTTGCAGGTATTTACAAAGCTGAACGAGTTCAATGTTCACACAGTTTTCTTTAGCAGCTTAGTCTCTTATCGGTTAGCAGCGTTGTCTCAAAATCGGTTTCAAAGTCAATCAAGTTAGCAATGTCTTAGCCGGTTGAAAAGTCAATCAGGTGATCAATGGCTTCAGTCGACAGAGTCCATAAAGTTTTTATTTCCAAAATGAAGTTCTGCCTCTTCGTTCTCAAGACTGAGGGATACGAATTCGTCTGACCAATCGTTATTGGCTACGTATGCCCACTCTGGACCGGAATATCTCCTGCTCAGTATCCTTTTTCTTTTCAATTTTGCATCTCTCTTTGCTTCTTTCTCACTGGTACTTTCCTCTTTGCCCAAGTCCTTTTCTTCACTTGATGTTGGTACTACAACAGACACTTCCTTTCTTTTCTCTTTCACTCTTGGCCCTTCACTGTCGTTCAACGTTTCTCTAGTTCTTAGTTTTACTGGTGATAAGCTTGGTCTTCTTTTTGCACTGTGTCCACTTGATGGACCTGCAATCTCTTCTGAAGAAGTTTGAGCAGTTTCGTTCTTTTCTGCCTTGTCCCCTCCTTCTGGGGAGTCAATCAGGTTTTCCTTTTCTTTTTCTGTATCGTCTGCTTCTGGGAAAGCCCTCCTCTGATCAGGCTCTCCTGCTTCTTCACCTCTTTCGAGCCCTTTGTCACCGTTATTTTCTTCAGGCTCTTTGTCACTTTCAGCTGCTTCAGGCTCTTTGTCACCTTCAGCTGCTTCGTCGCTGTCTGAGGCTCCTCCTTGGCCTTCCCCAAGTGAATCGGTTGCTTCGTCCTCAGAGAATATTTCTCCCTCCTCTATTTCTGCTTGTTCGCTTCTAGTTCTGTTTCGCTCTGCCTCAGCGCTTGGTACTTTGTTATCAGGTACTGGCAACTTCAGCGCTTCAACTTCCTCGTCTGTGGGACACAATACCCTCTTTGTGTGACTGGCATGAATCCAGTTGGGAACTCCCGCACACTTCACAGCGGTGGTAGTTGTCAAAATCACTTGAAAAGGTCCTTTCCAACGGGGTTCCAAACACGACTTCCTCACGTGCTTCTTTATCACGACCCAGTCACCTGCTTTCAGGGCGGGTCCTGGACCTTGGATCGGTGGCAAGGTGGTTGCCTCCACCTGGTGAGAGAAAGATCGAACCACATCAGCTAGACCTTTGCAGTAGTCTAACACCACATCATCAGTAATATTCAAAAGCGCATTTGCAGGAACTGCTGGAAGTCTCATAGCTCTGCCCATGAGAATCTCGTGTGGGGACAGTCCAGTCTTTCTGTCAGGGGTGTTTCTCATTGACATTAGTACCAAGGGCAATGCGTCAGGCCATTTCAAATTTGTCGATGCACATATTTTCGCCATTCTTGATTTCAATGTGCCATTCATTTGCTCCACTAGACCTGATGCTTCAGGGCGGTAGCTACAATGCAGCTTTTGCGCAATGTTCAGTGCTGCACAAAGCAATTTTATTACTTCATTATTGAAGTGACTTCCCCTATCTGATTCTAAAGAGATCGGGAATCCGAAACGTGGTATTAATTCTCTCAAGAGTAGTTTTGCAACTGTGAGACTGTCATTTCTGCGTGTAGGGTATGCTTCAATCCAGTGACTAAAAATGCACACAACCACCAACACATACTTCAAACCCCCATGCACAGGCATCTCAATGAAGTCCATTTGCATCCTGCTGAATGGACCCCCTGCTCTTCCAATGTGGCTCAAATTCACTACGGTTCCCTTCCCTGCGTTCATCTGTTGGCAAATGACGCAACGGTGGCAAACTGCTTCAGCAACTTGACGGAACTTGGGGTTAAACCAATAAGTTTTAAACAACCTAATCATGGCATCCCTCCCAAGATGAGCTTGTCCATGGTAAAATCTGGCTATCTGTGTCAAAAGGCTATTTGGAAGAATGAATTTCCCTTCACTTGAAACCCATAATTCATCTAGTCTCTTTACACATTGTGATTTGGTCCACGAGAGTTTCTCATCCTCACTGACATCATTCTGTAGGGATTTCAATTCGTCTATCGTATCTATCACCTTTAGAGCAAATATTTCGCTTGGTTCGAGTTCTGGTTCACTTATCAAATTCCATTCATCCCTAAGCAATATACAGTTCAATGCGCAAAACCTTGCGACTTGATCCGCATATCCATTTCCCAGAGAAACATAATCTTGTCCCTTCGAGTGTGCACTGCATTTTACCACTGCTACTTCTCCTGGTAGTTGGATGGCATGTAACAATTCTTTTATTCTTTCGCCATTTTTCACTGGCGATCCTGAAGAGGTCATGAAGCCTCTCTGTGACCACAATTGTCCGAAATCATGCACTATTCCAAACCCGTACTGGCTGTCAGTGTAAATAGTAACTTTCATCAATGCAGAAAGTTGGCAAGCTCTAGTAAGGGCTACCAATTCTGCTACCTGTGCAGAGTAAACTCCTTGAAGCCAAGATGCTTCCAAAACACCTGTTACCGTGCATACAGCGTACCCTGCTTTCAATACACCCAGTGCATCTCTTAAACATGAACCATCGACAAAAATAATTTGATCATTTTCTTCCAATCGGGTGTCTTTGATATCAGGTCTTGGTTTGGTGCAAAATTCAGTCACCTGAAGACAGTCGTGCTCGATGTCTTCAGTATTCTCAATTTCAGCATTTTCACTAGGAAACAAGGTTGCTGGATTCAGCGTAGTGCACCTTTTCAGCTGCACATTAGGTGATTCCAGAATTATTGTTTCGTACCTTGTTAGTCTAGCACCAGTCATGTGCTGTGTTCGGGAACGTGTCAAAATTATCTCAACTGAGTGAGGGACCATGACTGTTAAAGGGTGTCCCATCACTATTCCTTCACTCTGAGTGAGGCTGATACCAACTGCGGCTACGGCGCGCAAGCACCCTGGCAGTGCTGCTGCGACCGGATCCAAAGTAGCTGAAAAATATGCTACTGGTCTGTTTACGCCACCATGGGCTTGGGTCAAGACAGACAAGGAACATGCATCACGTTCATGACAAAACAATGTGAAAGGCTTTGTGTAGTCAGGCATACCTAAAGCTGGAGCCCTGCACATGCATTCTTTCAATTCAATAAAAGCATCCATCTCCTCTCCTTTCAGTTCAATTTCATCCAATGCATCCTTCTGGGTCAGTTTCAGTAAAGGTTTTGCTAATGTTGAGAAGTTGGGAATCCATTGGCGACAGTAGCTTACCATTCCCAAAAACTTCCTCACCTCCCTCCTCGTCTTTGGGGGACTCATTTGAAGTACACTTGTTATTCTTTCCTTCATAATTTTTCGGGACCCTTTCTCTATTTGGTGACCCAAATATTTCACTTTCTTCTGGCAGAACTGAAATTTTGAAGGAGACACCTTGTGTCCATTCCTTCCCAAATGGTTCTATAGGGCAATGGTGTCGGCTGTGCAGTCACTTTCTGTCTTGGATGCAATCAGTAAGTCATCAATGTACTGTACTAGGGTTGACTCGAATGGCAATTCTAACGCTTCCAAGTCTTTCTTTAGAATCTGATTGAAAATTGACGGTGACTCCGAAAACCCTTGAGGAATTCGACACCAACTGTAAACTCTGTCTAAGAATTTGAAACAAAAGAGAAATTGGCTGTCCTCATGAAGAGGCACCGAAAAGAATGCTTGTGACAAGTCGATGACTGAGAACCACTCGGCATCGCAAGGGACTTGAAACATTATCACAGCTGGATTTGGTACTACAGGGCAGCATTTAATTATTATGTCATTTATTTTCCTCAAGTCCTGCACAATTCGGACCTTTCCACTTGCTTTATTAGTCCCATAATTGGTGAATTACATGGACTGCTTAACACTTCTTTCAGTACTCCCTGTTTTACAAACTCATCAATGAGTTGGGCGACTTTCATGAGGGTGTCTTGTGCCATATGGTACTGTGGGGTCTGGGGAAAGGTTACATTGGGTTTTACAGTCACTTTCATTGGTTCCACTCCTTTCACCAGTCCCACCTCTTTTCCTGTCATATCCCACACTTCTTTTCCGACTGTTTCTTGTAACTCAGCAGGAATATCTGCTTCAGTAATCATTGGGTAAAGGGTAATCAGGGGATATTCTTCATCGACAGTTTCTACTTCGTCCCCTTCTACACTGTCCTCTTCTTCCCCATCACTGCTCGTCTGAATTTTAATTCCATCGTTTGAACACATAATCGAACATCCCAATTTGCACAATAGGTCTCTCCCTAACAGTGATATCGGGCTTGAGTCACATACCACAAAATTATGTGTCCCTTGATAGTTACCAATTCTGACTTGTACTGGATCTGTTATTGGGTTCGTCAGGTACCTATTTGCTACTCCCACTACTTGAACTGTCCTCCCTGAAAGTGGCAAATTTGGCACTTCAATTCTCCTAACAGTGGAACGTGTAGCTCCTGTGTCAACCAAAAATGAAACGCGATGGCCCATAACTCTTCCCTCCACATACGGACCCTTTTGATCAACTTCCAAGGATGCTGCAAGCACACAATTTCCCTCCTCATCTGAACTTTCACTCTCCCATGCATCGTTTATTCCACTCTCACTGTGTAGTGGGAATTGGTGTACTGTGTCATTTTGACTCATTCCCTGACCCGTGACCTGTTGAGGAAGCATTGCTTGCTGCTGATTCATTGGTGCTAAGGGTATTTGCATTTGCTGATTAGGTACCATAGGAAACTGCTGTTGCATTGGCTGCAATTGTGTCATTTGCACACGAGGCATTTGCACCTGTTGCGGTTGCATGGGTTGTAGACCCTGCATCTGGTTTATATTGTTTTGAAAATTTGGGTTCGGACCTCTCAATTTTTGTCCTCTCATAGTCTGAAATGCATTGACATCATTGTTTTGCTGACCTACACCTTCCTGCACCATCATTGGGCACTCCCGTTTCCAATGCCCGACAATTCCGCACGTGTGACATGGCATCACCTTCTTCATTGCCTGTATACCATTTGGAATCATAACAGTATTCAAATCAGGACCATTATTCACAAAACCTCCTCGGCCTCTGCCTCTCATCTGCGGCTGAAACATAGCATTTCCCTGTTGCTGCTGCTGCGGCATCTGTTGTTGAAAACCTTGCAAACCTTGTAAACCTGTCTGAGCTGCTCTGAGCTGCATCACCATCACCTTTTCCTTCAATCTTTTCTGCTTTGTCTCAATCTCATCACTGCAGTATTTTGCATAATTCAACACTTCATCGATCGACTTTGACTGCCAACAAATCAAATGCGATTTAATCATCTGGCTAATTTCGGGTCTCAGCCCTTCCACAAACCTGAACACAAAATGGAGCATGTCTTTTGGCTCAATCGTTTCCGTGCCACTGTAATTTTTAAACGCCTTCAACAATCTCTCGTAGTACGCATGTATAGACTCTTTAACCTCTTGGGCTGTTCTGTCAATCCTCTGCCAATCCACATTTTTCGACGCAACCTTGGTTTTCAAGTGCTCGATCACCTTGTGGTACAAACTCATTACCATAGGTGATGGCGCACCTGTGTCCCTATCTCTCTCTGGTTCACTCGTTGGCCAACCTACAGCCCTTTTACAATCTTCCCACAAATCAGCCGGAACCACAATTTCAAATAAGGTATTCAGGTCTTCCCAGAGACACTTCGCGAGTTTCACAAATCTATCCGTTTGTTGATACCACTCAATCGGCTTCTCTCTTAATTTGGGAAAGTCATCCGTAAAGGATTGAATATCACACCTGTGCCATGGTACATGTACAAGTTTTCCCCCTGCTGTCTCTCTCATTGGTAACATGGTTATCAGATCGTCATTCTGTTGTTTTTTCTCATTTCGTTCTGAAGTATTTTCTTTCTTTTTGTCCTTTTTCTTAACCCACCTGCTTTCCCACTTGTCTAAACATCTCCAGACCTGTGCACTCTGCAGTATCTCTTTAAGGTGTGTTTTCATCCCTGCGGATCTCATGTGTTCAAAATCTTTTGTCTCAAAGTCTAACCTGTAACTTCTGCTCAGGTGTTTAGTCTTACCTATATCGATCTCGTTTCTGTCTGCAATTTCTTGTAACTTCTTATGTATGTTGCTCACTTCTCTTGTAATCCTAGGGCACATGTATCTTAGTTCTTCCTCTGTGTATGATTCTAATCTGTTCAAACCCATTGTTCCCTCTACCAGTTCATCTGCCTCCATGCCCAACCTTATTTTATTCAGGTATTCTTCTCCCTTCCCGCTTGATGTACTCTGCGGGGAGTTCAGGCTGTTGAACCATTGTGTTAACTGTTGCGCGTTCAGTCCCATCAATGTAGCAGTTACATCAACTGCCATTGACGGTTTCTGTAATGTTTCAGTCTGTGAGGTTAACGGTACTAATAGTGGTGGATGTGACCTTACCATGGTTGAAGGAGCGCAAATTGGAATTGGACTAAATTCCGACAAGGACCCAGATCCATTTGGCAGTGCCGCTATCGGAGTTGTCTCTGGAGTGGTTTCTATGCATCTTCTCCCTGTCCCATTCTGTATCATTAACCCTTGGTCGCTTGTGCTTGAATTTGCCTGTATGTACAGTGGTACTGGTGGACCTACAGTGATAGGTAGAGATATTGCATCTGGATTCTGTCTGTTCCCCGAATTCTGTGGCATGTTAATCCCCACATTGTGGTTCATCATTGCTGGCATACCTAACTGGCTTTCTACTACTCGCACTTCTTGCGTTTGCTTTTGGGGCATCGAGAACTGTGTTGATTCAGCTTGAATCAATGTCGGTCTCTGATAGTTTTGTCCTCCCTGCGCCATTGAATCAGAAGTCATTCCCACATTATGCTCATCGCAACAGTGCCTTTGAACCTGTGGCTGATAGTTATCAGCAGGTTTCAATGTTGGCACGTCTGGGTACATTCTCTGAATCCGTGGTATTTGTGGTGAGAAAGGCATGTCAGAGCTGCTCGGCCTCTGAGATATTCTCAAATGTGGTGTTACATTACCCTGTATTGGTTCTGGAGGGGCCGTACTAATGCTTGAGCCTTTTTCGCTTTCCACGTATGGTGGTGGGCGATCATTCAGCAATTGTATAATGAACTCCTCATCATCTGACTCGTCTCCCCTTTTCGAGTTTCTATTGCTCTCTCCCTCTCTGGACTGACTCCTGTTTGTCTTACAGGTGGCTTTCCTTCCTTCCGTCTCCGCTTCATCAGTAATCGCTGGAAACAATTTAATTCCCTGCAATACGTCCGATCTCCAAACCTTTTGTGTGCTGTCCCATCTAGCATCCGCTAGTGTCTTTTCTACTTTTCTTATTCTTGTCTCAAATTTCTTTTGTTGTTGGTTTCTAGCTATTAGCTCCCAAATTGCTAATGCCTCAAACTGTGCTGGCCTTGGAGGTACTTTCATGTCGTATAGCGCAAATCTCGGATTTTCTAAAACCCTTAGGTTAAACGACCCGTGGATAGGGAACGCTACACTTCCATGTTTCTCTGTTAATTTGCACCATTGTTTTAACCATAGACATGGCGCTACACCCTTTTCTTCAATGACGATGTAAGCTGGTGTACCCTCAGGCGGTGTTTCTTCGCCTACATTTGCTTTAATATAAGCATCTCCCCTCATGGCACTCTTAAATGCTTCGAAAAATTTCATCTTTCCGTCTTTTGTTCTTCTAAAATATGTAATCAATAAGTGACTTTAATTCCCGGAATACTCTTCGCTTGCCTTTCCCCTTCCAATTGCGCTTCACGGACTGCGTCCAATCCGTGCGCGACCCTTCTCACCAACCGACCTATCCCAGCGCGGCTCCTAGTGACGTCACACTCACACACTGCGGCTGACAAAGTCCCGCGGCTTGTCCTCTTTTCATTCGGCTTCACTCATAAACTAATTTCTGCAATATAACGCGAGCACTTAACCAAAAGAATAAAACAGATCTGTCGGTTTACTACAGGAAAAGGTAATACAATCGCTTCGGAAACCTTAGGGATTTTTCACTAGCCTCGGCAGTTATTCCATCTTTCTCGGTTTCCCACTTTCGCAAGCAAAATTTGACCAGCAAACTTTACTCTCAACTGATCAATGAACTATTCTAGTGCACTTTAGAATTCGTCAAATCTCAAAGTTTTCTTTCACTCTGCAACATTCATACCGACTTGTTGACCACCCCCGATCAACCTATTAAACCGACCAGATCACAACATCAAACAAGTGTCACATACACTTTTCAACATACTCCGGAGTCTCTTGACCTCGCAGGGCCCGTCTCAACATCAACAACCACGTGGACAATTTTTCTGCTCAAAGCGCTACACACACGTGAAGTTCGACGACTTCCCTACTCTCACACCTTTGGAGTAACACTCCTCTAATATCTCTTAACCCCCTTAAATCCTCACAAACTTCTCAATTAATCTGCGGCGATAAGCTGTGCAAGCGCGAAACCCTAACTTCACTCATACTGTCACTAGAAACGCTGAGACCATTCTCATACCTCCATGTTCCTCATTCGCAAGCTCCGAGATTCCGAGAAAGTCATTGGGGACTTAGGGCATCATCATCTCTCCAACTTGTTTTATCAAAGAAAATTCTAACCTGACTCTGTCTATTGTTCGGATGGGGTCCCAAGGGGCTAAACCATCAATCTCTGCTACCATCTACTGGTAACGCGTCCAGCCCTTGTAAATTACCTGTATCTGGTTACGTTGGAGGTCGGTGAATCTTTTAACCGAGTCGGGCTCTCCTCATCCTCAATAGTCGAGTCACTCAGATCAATAATCAATAACTGTTGTAATCGGTAATCAGTACTCAATTAATAGATCAATATAACACATCAGAAATCAATAACAGTTGGTATTTCGGCGCACCATGACCTTTCAGTCATGAATAACCACACCAGTTTATTAAAAGTTAGTGAATTTATTTCCCTATATTAACAAAGCTAGCACGATATATATGTGTCTCAAATCCAATTGATATATGTATATGAACATTACTAGCTGTCCATAACGGCGGAAGAAACGCAATCTACGCAAAATCTGAATGATGATACACTCTGTTATAGCAATGCAAATCACCAATGTGACTAACTGTATTTGACTAATTGCATACATTCGGTCAGCATAACAAGATTTAAATTCTTCATGATACATTGAATGAATACCTCGACTAACCTCTAATTAGCATTGGCATGTGGGACTTCATGCAAAACGAATTTAGTCAACACAAATTTGGAAAACTTCTAGCTAGGACCCTATCAAAATAGCAGTTGGTACCTAAAAGGAAAAACACAATGCATAATACATTTATCCTTTCATATTTACCAAATACAATCAGCATTCAAGAAAAGTCTTCGTCCTTCAGGTACCGGTTGATCAGCATGGGGCAAATTTCAAAGGGGCAAAGTTAAGGGCAAGCTTCCTTGCAGCGGCAAGGAGAATAGGGCAAAGTTACTGCATGGGCAAGACGGGGGCAAATCAAAGTTAAAGTCTCTAGGGTGAGAATTCTTAAAGTCTCTGTCTCTTAGATAGAGAAAAGGGCATCAGGGTGTCGTCCAAAATGGAGTCTGGCATCAGGCTTCAAACTGGCATCGAGGAAAAAATGGCTGACTTCTCTTTGTCCGGTGAGTTTAAGTAAGAAACATTCCAAATGTTGCAGGGTCTTCCATTGGAGGGTTCATAGGTTGGCTTCAAATTGTCCAATAAATAATTGTCTTTTACTAGCGCTCATTTATGCATACACTGTCCTTGGAGCCTTGGAACACAAATTGTATCATGGTTTGCCAATTATTTTACTATCTGTACCTTCATTGTCCGCACCTGCAGAGACTGACCTTGTATCAAAGGGGATGTAACCGGCCTAGCACGAATCCTTGGAGATAAGTGTACCAGCCAGTTTCTACTGGAAAAATACAACTTCAAGCAAGAATATATATTTCATTAGTTCAAGGAAAAAAAATCACGCAGTTAGAATTTGAAACCAAGCAACTAGGCCAAAGCCTGTACTAAATTTAAGCTAAGCAAAACAGTTTTCAAACAAGAAATCATGGCATACATTTGCGATTATGACGGATTGCTACATTTCCAATACTTCATGATTAATAAAGCTCGTTTATAATGATGGCGAACTACCCCGAGGGCACAATTTCCCTCGTACATTATTTCTTTATTAAAATCACACTTCATTATATGTATTGATTACACAGTATACATGAATATATGTCGGACCTTCTTTTTCTGCGTCATCAGCATGCAGCACTGGTTGTGCCACCCACATAAGTAGCTCTGTATTCAAGTCTCAGACCTGCTACTGCAGTGTCTGTGTGTGCAGTTGTAACTGTAAATTCGACTTGGCAAGTATACCCACTTGCCAGGCCTAACCCTTCCCTTTTCTTACATGTCAGACACCCCTAAGGTAGGCCCTAGGTAGCCCCAAGGGCAGGGTGCAGTGTATGGTTAAGGTAGGACATATAGGGGGTTATTCCAACTTTGGAGGAGGTGGTAATCCGTCCTAAAAGTGACGGTTATACCACCAGCCGTATTACAAGTTCCATAGGATATAATGGACTCGTAATACGGCTGGTGGTAAATCCGTCACTTTACCATCACTTTTGGGACAGATTACCACCTCCTCCAAAGTTGGAATAACCCCCATAGTGATGTGTTTTATATGTCCTGACAGTGAAATATTGCTAAATTTGTTTTTCACTGTTGAAAGGCCTGTGCCTCTCATAGGTTAATATGGAGGCTACCTTTCAATCTGATTAAAGTGAAGATTCCCTTTGGGAGCGGATGGACATGTGGAGTTTGGGGTCTCTGAGCTCGCAATTTAAAAATACATCTTTTAGTAAAGTTGATTTTGAAATTGTGTGTTTGAAAATGCCACTTTTAGAAAGTGAGCATTTTCTTGCTTATACCATTTCTGTGACTCTGCCTGTTTTTGGATTTCCTGTCTGGGTCAGTTTGACAGTTGGGCTGGTTGCACCTCACACTAGACAGTGACACAAAAGGAGCTGGGGTGTAGTCTGCATTTCCTGATGATCCATCTGTGCTAGGAGGGAGGGGAGGAGTGGTCACTTACACCTGAAAGGGCTGTACCTGTCCTCACACAATGCAGTCTCCGACCCTCCGGTGAGTGTCTGGGGCCTGGACTGGGCAAGGCAGGATTTCTGCAGAGACTTTACTTTGAAGTAGGACTACTTCAAAGGCGAAATTGGGTATAAGAAGGGCACCCAAAACCACAGACTTTAGATCACTTCTGGACATCAAGAGAAACCTCTGCCTGGAAAAGAGCTGAGGAGAAGTGCTGCCCTGCCTGTGACTGTGCTTTGTGGAGCTATCCTGCAGTTGCTGCTTCTGCCAGAGTAAGAGGGCAAAGACTGGACTCTGTGTGCCTTCCATCTTGTGAAGAAATCTCCAAGGGCTTGATTTAGAGCTTGCCTCCTGTTGTTTGAAGTCTCAGGGACAGCAAAGACTTCTCTCTGCCAGCACCTGTAGTCTCTGGAGAGACTCCTGCTCTGACAAGTGGTGTCCTATCCAGTCCTTGGGCCCTTGAAAGGGAAGCTGGTGGAAATCCAAGGAAATCGGCTACGGACCGACGCCGCTGCTGAATCCGGTGACGCCGCCTGCAACTGACTCTGTGATCTTCGCTGGAACACGATGACCTTCGCAGGCCTGACGCCGCTGCAGCCCCGCTGAAGTCTGTGGCTCCATGGAAGTCGCCGCACCACGTCGTGACCGACGCCGCTCGAAGTGCGCGGATTCAATGTTTCGCACAGACGCCGTGATCCCCAACTTCGCACATCGACTTGTTTTCACTCTTCACCAAAGGTGCTGTACTTGGGGGTCTACGCGACTCCGTGTCCGGCGCCGCTGGCATTGGCTTGTTGGAAACGACTCAGTCACGACGCCGTGTTAACACCTCATTGGTGCATTTTGTGTTTCTAAGTGGTATTTTTTAGTTTAATCTTTAAAAAATCACAACTTGACTTGTGTATGTCAGATTTTTGTCGTTTTGGTCTTGTTTTGTTCAGAAAATTATTTCCTATTTCCTAAACTGGTGTGTCATTTTGTAGTGTTTTCATTGAGTTACTGTGTGTGTTGGTTCAAATACTTTACACCTAGCACTCTGAAGTTAAGCCTACTGCTCTGCCAAGCTGCCAAGGGGGTAAGCAGGGGTTAACTGAGGGTTTTACCCTGACTAGAGTGAGGGTCCTTGCTTGAACTCAGGGTAACCTGACTGTCAACCAAAGACCCCATTTCTAACAGAGAGGATAAATTGAGTGATGAAATTATGAGAGTTCAGATGAAGAAGAATGTGTGCTAGCAGTTTCATTACAGGGGGATCAAAGTGGTCCCTATGAAAATGGAACAGTTATGGGTCATGAAGTTTCATCCTGGGTTGAAAGAGGGGCTACACGCTCTACTGCCAGAACTGCAGAAGTACCCAATGTGCCCCTATCTGGGAGAACAGTATAGATTGTAAGAGTAGTGAATCAACACCTGACAAATCCAATTATTGAACTGATTCCTGTTAAAACTGGTACTATTGAAGGCATACACAAATTTAAAGTCTGTGACTCAAGTCAAGTATGTCTGCTGGATAGAGACTTATTGTGCAAATTAAAATGTTCAATTGCTTGCACGACTGATGAATTGCCATTCAAACAAATAGTGATGATGAGGAAACATGCATACCAGTTGGCTGTAATCTAATTAATGAAGAAATCCCCTTGATAACTCTTTTACCCGCATTTACAATACAGGATCTGCTACGTGACCTACATGATACAGCTATTCTAAAGATGTGGGATCCTTCTGGATGAGATATTGGTCAAACTAATGGAGTGGAACCAGTCAAACTCATAGTTGAACCCAATGCAGTTTTCCCGAAAACTCCTCCATATCACATATAATTGCAGATTTCCTTGAGCATGGGGTTTTGAAAGAAGTGCTGAGCAGCCCATGTAATTCACCTATTATGGGTTTGCGAAAACCTAAAGAAAAATTTCACATAGTTCAGGATTTGAGAAAAGAAATTACATAGTGGTCAAATATCCAGTGGTACAAAATCCAGCAGTTATTTTGTACCAAATTTCATATAATGCAGAATGGTTCACCGTAGTGGACTTGTCACTGGCATTTTTCTCCATACCTCTATAAGGTTAGCCAGTTTCTCTTTTGTTTTAATTCTGCAGTCATGTGTATTCCTGGTGTAGAATTCCAAAGGATTTCAAGAATCCCCATACATTTTCAACCAAATGTTGAAAAATAATTTGAAATCATGGAAATGCCTTTCCAATCTACATTGGTTCAGTACATTGATGACTTGATGACTGCTTCAAAGACACAAGAAGCATGCAGGCAAGATACTATTGCCTTACTGAATCATTTGGGTGAATATGAACATAAAGATCCAATTTTAGGAGAAAATTGACGCCGCCCAACAACATTTCCTTGCTCTATTCATGCACCATATTTAGAAAACGATGAACCATGGTACTAAGGAAAGAACAATTAAAAAAAAAAAATTATGCTAAGCATTGCGACATGTCATAAAGAAAAATTACACTTATACTGCAAAAGTGGCGCTAGCATGATTAGCAGCACTTTTTTTATGCTTATTGTGCTAGCGCCATTTTTGCAGCATTAGTGTTTGAAAAAGCCTGCGACAATGCCAAACAAGCCACAAAGACCCAAAATGGACAATGCGGGTCAGGAGAGACCACAGAGAGACCCCAATCAGCCCAGTACAAGCCAAGATGGACCAACAAAATCACAGAAGGAGAAAAGTAAGTGGAAGTGTTGCTTCACAGAGGAGGAGAATAACATCTTGGTCAGAGAGGTGAGGAAGCACACACACCAGCTCTTTGTCACCTCTAGATTGCCATGAGATAGGAAGGAGGCCATATAGCAGTCAGTTGTCAATTGTCAATAAAGTCAACAGTGTGGCAGAGGTGAAGAGGACTGTGGAAGAAGCGCTGGCACGATTGCGAGCACAGAACCAAAGAGATATTGTCCAGGAACCGAAAGGCAGCACTGCAGACTGAAGGTGGAAGTCCAGCAGCCCAGGGGGACCTGGATGACCTGGAGGAGATGATGGGAGCAGTCATCCCGGAGGAGCTGGTTACCAAAGTCTCAGGACAGGACAGCACAGACTTCCAAAACCTACCACAAATGCAGGGTAAGTTGCAATTGTGGGCAATCTTGAAACTAACAAATGGCAGAAGGGGGAGGAACATAGGACACAATCAATGCATGTCAAAGAGTCGCATCTTGGCACAATAATGGCCAAAAACATCTAATGCGCTCACACCTTTCCCCCTATATGCACAGACTATTACCAAACCTTCACATCAATCCCTTCACTATTGCAACTTAAACACGCGCCCATGTGTAACATGAATTGGGCAACATGTACTACGCTTGTTGCACATGGTGGCCCAACAACAACTGCAAGACACCTCCATACACCATTGGGGATGGCTTCAAAAGTGAACAGACACAACATATGGGGCATGTCTATGATCATCATCTGTGCTGCTGTGCATGTAGCTTCCATCTTGCCAATTAGCAAGGTTGCCTGTGTAGCGGGAATAGTTGATTACGTGCACAGTCACCTTTATGCATAACATCAGATACAAGTGGTCTCACTGTCTCACTAGGGGCCCATATTTACAAGCCCTTACTGCAACAATAGCATCATATCGATTGATGCCTATGTTGACTCAAGTCGCTCATTTCCCTTGTGCTATATTAGTAACAAAGTCACATAATGCATGCATAGATCCACTTTGTATATCCTTGCACCTCAAAATGCCTGTGCCATGTATGATTTATGCAAAGAAATATTTCTTACACAGGGAGGGAAGAACAAATGGGGCAGACATTCCATAAAGATTACACTGTTCTATCTGTTAACCTTATTTGTGAGGCCTGCCAAAGGCAGATGTGAAAGTGACGCAAGCATTGTAAGCGATAGACCTCCCTGTGCTTTGCTGGACCAGTGCCATCATTTGTGGCGCCACTGCAGTAAAGCACCACAATAGTGACAAAACTCATGAGGCTGCTGGGGAAATGTCCACCATGGCGACCAGTAATATAAATAAGTTGCTTCTATAGAGTCGTTGGCTGGCGCAAGAGGGATGCAAGGAAAATGGTGGTTTGGGATCAATGCACCAAATACACAAAAAGTTTGCCCTATGTGTGAGGCACAATGCAACACACAATGAACAACTACAATCTTTAGAAATACAAACTTGTCACATACACACTTGTCACTCCCACACAATCCTTGAATTCCTGGTCTACATTGAACCAAATACAGATGTGCAATATTTGTAAAGGTATCAGAAGCTGGGTGGGTTATACATGTGTTGCATGGGAAGATCCCAAATTTTCACATGGAATGCCTACTACATGCAGTGTCAGGTGTGAGAGGGGATATGAGATTTAGGACAGGATAAGGTATGCAGTGAGCCTTACCTTGGCATGGTAATTATGAGCTACTACTTTCCACCACTGGAGCGTAAGGTAAAAACTATGTATTGGTACAGCAATATATTGTGTCACATATTCACCCATTTATGAAGAAAGACGCAATGTAAGAGCTCAGCTTGCTGTGTTGTATAGCATCATTTCAAATGTGCATGGATGTGCAGTTGTCACAGATAGTCAATGCATCCCTTTATTAACCATGGTTATGGCAAAACATATGGTGGATAATACCACCTTTGCCACACAAACTGCATGGTGTAGGGGTGTCTCTCTTGCCCGTCTTAATGCACATGTGCAGGAAGGTACACATCCTGCAAATTCAACTAACAGGAATGCTGTCTGCCACTTAAAATGATTGATGATGATTGCAATACACATTGAAAGTAGTCAACAATAGGATTACAACAATGTCAGTCTCCAGTACTTTGACTACAATACCACCCTTGTTCTGGTGTGCCAACACTGATGCATCAACAAGTCTCAAAATGTGTAAGGCCCTCATGCCAACCCACGTGTGTTGTCAGACTGATGGAATTGGGTGGGCTTTCCACATGCATCTCCCTAGCCATTTTGAGTCATGTGATCAGCATCCTGCATCACACTATGTAATGATGAATCACCTCATGTGTATGTGTGCAAACAGGAAGGTCTACCTTCCAGCAAAACAACACTCATTTCATAATTGCATGCATCCTTACAGCTCTTCAAGGGAGAAATTCCTGTTTGCACACATACACCCGAGGTGGTTGAATCTCACAATGGGTGGTGCAGGATTCTGGAGACATTACAAAGTGGTTAGGAGGATGCTTGTAGACAGTTTACACACTTCTATCCCTCTAAAAACACACACAGGGTGGCAGAGAAGTCAGTTATTTACTCAAATATCTGTCAAACCAAATGCAACTTATTCTGTACATCTTGTGGTGTGTGTACAAATCAAATCCCTATCATTGCCCATGGCATGTATAAATAACACAGTCAAATCAAAAAGAGTACATATGCAGAAGACCATGTTAAGTCAATCAATGTGGGAATAACACACTGAGAAATTTGGACTGGCAGATTGTGTCAATGGTGATGCAACAGAAATGGTGCTCAGGTGGCACAGTGTGCCACTAGGAGTCCATAAATGTGTCCCTTGATGTGTGGGTCAGTACCATGTCACTAAGCCACCACTAGGAAGAAAATGATGACTCATATGAACAGCCATTACAGTCCAATATTGACCTTTCATTATACCATTGCAGAGGATGAAGCCTCTGCAATGCGTAGCTGCCTGTCCTGGTTTTTTTCTTATGATCTAGATGAGCAGCTACTGCCCATCAATGCTGACACACTCCAGGATGCTCTAGGTTCCTTCCAGACACCATCTCCAGTCATAGGGAGGACACACAGCATTGCAGTGTCTCGACACGAACCACCTAACAACCACTACACTGCACCAACCAGGCCAGCCACAGCCATGAACTCTGAGGACCCAGACATTGCCTTTCAGAGGACAGCAGTAGGAGTCCGGCGGGAGCTGGCACAACAGGTGCGGGTGGGGATGGAGACCAAGGTGGGCAGCCTAGAGGGAGTGCAGTGGTGCCTCAGTCCACATAATGACAACTCTGCTGCCAGCAGAGGAACCCACTCTCAGCTACGTGGACTCCAGCAGCCCGTGGACTCCAGCAGCCCCTGGCCGACACAGCTGCTGTCCTGCAGAGGCTGGAATAATTGCCTTCCCAAAGTGGCAGCAGCATGATTGACATCAGGCTAGGTGGGGGCTATCCAAAATGTCCTGGAGTCCATGCAGCGGAATCTGGACTCCCTCATAACATGGCTGCCTACCAGGTGATGTAGTTGCTGTGTTGAGAAACTAACAGTTCCTCCTTCCTGCAGTGATGCCTTTTACCACAATTGGCAGCTGCCAGGACCTTTGATTCCATATCTTTATCCCCTGATGTGTGTGTGCCCCCGTCAACTTCAACAACAATACCACCCATGGCACACATCAGAGGATGAAGCTATGGAAAGAATAATATTGACTAGAAAAACCACCCGGTAACTAGAGACTGTGCCACATGACCAATATCTCTTTAGTTCTGTGCTTAAGTTCATGCCAGT
Source organism: Pleurodeles waltl (assembly GCF_031143425.1). NCBI lineage: Eukaryota > Metazoa > Chordata > Amphibia > Caudata > Salamandridae > Pleurodeles > Pleurodeles waltl. The sequence goes on along the minus strand of NC_090437.1, from coordinate 870,831,817 downwards.
GTAGTGACAGCTGCCAACGTTCCCTCTTCACTCTACCATTCTAGTTGACTCATCATGCCTGGACTGCCATAGTCTCAAATCCTACCTATTGTCAATTTGGAAACCTCCTCACTGATCCTCACCGCTCCCTCACATGTCTCATGGCATGCCCATCACCGTTGGACTCTGACCGGACATTCAATGGCTTGGTATCTCTCATGGGGTCAGTGAACTGTACATTGTACATAATCTGTAACAAAACTTGCACATGTAAATAACTTACCATAATCACACATGTACTGTTTTTTCAGTGATCCATCAACTGTTTCAAATGTATGCATTGTGTGAAGCTAGGACAATGACGACAGACATGTGTGGCTTTCTGTCAGACACAAAGCCACCCACATAGAGCCAACCATGATTAAGGTGACTGATAGCATTGTAGACTGCAATAAAATCTCTGAGTCTTCCAAGCATATAATAAACAGGTACCAGGCAAGTTTACCTCTGGCATGTGTGGTTCAGAACACAAGGGTCTGGAAGTATGCCTGATGATTGTACCAGTACAACATTGATGTGGCCAACAAAATAGGCATATGTAAGACTGTAAGGGGCAGCTGTTTGTGTGCCAGTATCCATTCCCCAAATGAGGTGGAGTGCAATATTCAAAACTTCCCAATAATGAACATTACATAATTTACCACAAACAATAGATGTTGCCTGATTACCTGTCCTAGAATTTGTATACATGCACAATCAGAGTGTCAAGAACTGCACTGAATAGCGTATTGAGTAGCTGATGTCATACCGCTGCCAATCAGTCAGGTCCTTGGTCATAGGGGATACACATAGTCACACATGTAAATCAATACTGAATGCACACCCAAAGGCATGTGTCTAATGTGAGCAGTGCAGACATGACAACACCCAGACAGTCAATCATAATGGACACCATATTTTAGGAAAATAACAAGATTTATTAATACTAGAAATCACTACCTAATAAAAATCCCAACCTATACACTAACCTACACTAACCTAACTTATGTTAACTAAACTTAACTTATCCCTACAGCTAACTATCTTTACCTAAACTTATCTTGATCATGTAACATCGCACAATAAACATTGACCCCTTTAAGAGACAATAGACGAGAAGGAGAACAAATTAAAGCTAAACATAGACCACCTAAACCTATTGCCTAAACAAATATATCTTTTTTTGCATTTCATTTTTTTATTGTATATATTTTGTCATATATCCCTATACATATCCCTCTCAACACCCCCAAAAACAAAATATATTCCTAAATCCCACCTCCCTAACTATGCCAACTATGTCCTAAAACTAACTAACTCTATGCTACCTTACCCAGGCCTACCCATCTAAAACTCACTAAAACTATTTACAGTAAATGCTAGGGCAAGGGAAGGTACTGGGCAGAGGGAAGGGTTCAGAGTCAGGGCTCCTCCAGTTCGGCCAATCTCAGTTTGATCTCCGTCATGTACTTACGCATTTCTTGCTCAAACGTGGAGGCAGTGGAAGCTTGTGGTGACCGTGGCTGGGATGCTGTTGTGTTAGGGGCCGTAGATATTGAGGGGGGCAGAACCTGCAGATCAACCCCTGATCCTCGGTGTTGAGGTTCCACTCACTGTTTTGCTTGTAGCAGGCTGTTTCGTTGGTCCTCCATGAGGGAATGCCTGCCACCACCTCGATGACTTTTCACGCCTCTAGTGTTTGGCCATCCTGTGGTACCCTCTCTGGACATCACAGATGTGTTGGAACCCCTCAGCCCTCTTTTCAAAGGCATGCTTCTTTGCAGGAGTCATTGAGGTTGCTAAAACATGAGGGGAACATGTCATCAGCAATTGCGTTGGGCAGAGGAAGAACAAGCATGCAATGGAAACAGCATCTTCAGATGACACATGTAGTCCACCAGACTTCATAAAACAATATCAAGCCCAAACTCTCTACCAATCTGCTTCCCAAGCATCTATGATATAATTTTCATGTCGCAGGTATACAGCTATCCAATGTGCACACTATCTGTGCACACGCTTGAAACATCTCCTACGTACCAGGTAAACACTCACAAGGCACATCTCAGACACTCCTCATAATGGGTAGATCATGTAGGACCATCTGCACACATCTTATTTACTACAATCCATAGACATGGACCACAATAATCCAGAGAAGAGCTTAAATCTCAATGTGTACTCAACTAACTGTTGGCCTTGTCAAACAGCTCCCTGCGTGGCCAGTGCATCACTTTATTTCAGAAGAGTAGTGAAGCACCAGTGGTGCAAGTGTCTCACTGATAACCCTTTGGAGACCTCGACACATGGTCATAATTTGTAGCATGTCCAGAGTAATTTTGTGCAAAGTGTGGCACACAGGAGCAACATGTGCTGTAGCAAATATGTTGCCAACATCCATTCATTTCTGAGACCCAGCACCTCTGACACGTATCTCGACTGACATCACTGTGTTTGTGCTCATATTTACCTTTTCCAAAGACTCACAAATCCATTGCAGCACACGTTGGCACCTTTGCATCATTTTTTCGAATTCCACATCCTCAACATTACATCATACGTGATGCTGACACCCAAGGATAAAAAATGGTGTCTTAATTGACACACATGCCATTTTAACATGGCAGTGCACACATCATACTCTCACACACAACCCTTGACTACACATTTGACATACAAGGTAACACTTACTGGTTGCATCGGGGTCTTCAAATTGTGAAACCTCACCAATGGTGTAGGGTGGGGGGCCACCTGCAAGACATGGCAGGAAAACATAGCTTTGTTATTGTTGTACAAAGAAAAGCATTGGCAACTGTTACACATTCCACTTGGTTAGCTGACTGATCTAGTAAGCTTAGGTTTAGGAATGAGCAATTGGCATCTATAACATGTCATCTAGACAGATATTATTAGCCCACAAAAACACATACAGATATGGGATTCACCAATGTGTGCATGTCTCAAATACATATATAACAATGTCTTGGGGACAGGACACTGCTAATTGTCAGAAGCTAAGTACTTTGTAGTAAATCTCTGTGAAAAAGGAGCATCAACTTAGATGCCCCACTTTTTTTGCTTCCCCCTACGACCACATAACTCCACCACGTGTGTGCCATATTTGACATACAGCACACCATGGCACATGTCAGGACACTAACATTATAAACTATGACATTATGCTGGAAATTTGCATGTTTTGCACCATACATGAAGGTGCCAAACCTGCTAAGTGAAATTAGGCACATTGACAACAATAGGAGTGTCATTTAACCAACCTGCCTTAGGCACTCATTCAAGTTAATTCCAAAAATCACGCAGTGGAATCTAGTAGATTTGACTGCTCTGCTCAGTTTGTGTTTACCTCATACCACTGCAACACACTCCTCGCATTCATCATGCCTAGTGCAGGCATGATTTGGTACCAGGGTTTAAAAGTGCACACTGCTTGTATCACATAACGTTTGACATATGGTGTGACAATACTTACCTCTAACAGCCACATTACCTTAAAAAACTATGACACTAACATTGGAGTAAAAGCCTCTAAATCCTTCTTACATTTGTGTCCTTGTTGTGTCACTCTGCACATACATGACTCAAGGAGCACACACATCCATGACTACCTATAATCCAGCGTCATGTTTGTCATCACCTAAAGATTACTTGGCAAATTTCCACAGTTGTCAAGCCCTTGATGGACATGGACAGTTGTGCCTGGGACACATGAACCCTTGCAGCATTACACATGTGTTTTGTTTTCGGCACTTCAATATGTATATGAGACACAAAAGGAACAAAGAGAGGAATGTGAAAATTGGCATCAACCCATGCAATGCTGACCTTTCATGAATGCAGGTTGGCTGAGAAACAGAACTTGCTGTCTTCACTTTTGTCATGACATGCTGAACTAATCCTTATGTCCTACAGTCAGGCAAATGCAACTAATGATGTAACTATGTATAAGGCGTACTTACCAGCAGCTCCGCTGACCTGGATAAGAGGATGATCCAGGAGATCCCTTTCATGGGTGATAAGGTCTGCCCACCGTGCTTCAACTGATGTTCAGTGCACTCTACTGAGAAGATGCTTCTGAGCTGGTATTGCATCTTGTCCCCGCACAACTTCCATGCCTCTGTTGAGTGGCCAATAATCACACGGCCACCCACTCATAGCCCCCATGTTTGGGAGGTAGTGGCACACAAACGAGATGAGCCCTCCCAGTTCATCCCAGTCATCCTCTCCATCCTTCCCAACCCTGACATGTTGCAGTTTCCAACTACCCCAACAAAGTTAACTACCCCAAGACAGACACCCAACAATACTCACACAATAACAGGACCAAAATGTGCAATACAATAACAACAAATACTAGATGAAAAAGACATAGACAGCACACAGATTCAAAATCTACCACTCCTCACACCAGCACAAGCACCACACAATCTCTCTTATGCACAGACTACATGACTGTAAAATAAAAGTGAAAGTAAGTTCACTTTTCCATATGTGCAGCAAGGAAGTCCTAATACACCACTTCCTGGGCGTGTGCATCATGTTTTCTGATATTGGTAAAAAAAAATTGTATGCATGGCGGCCATGCATGAATTTTTGTATGAAGGCTGAAAAGACATAACAATTTAGTTTGGATGCCCAGGTGTGAGGCGTCATTTTCTGTATTTGTGATGTTTAAAGGACTACCGTATGCGTATTTTTCTTTCTGCATGACAGACATGCTTGGATTTTTGTACGAAGGCTGGAAAGGCATAACCATTCAGTTTAGACGTGCTGGTGAGAGGCAAAAGTTTTGGTATTTGCGATGTATGTAGAACTACCATATGAGTCAATTATTTTAGACGCGTGACGGTCATGCATGGATTTTAGGATTTTAGAGGGAAGGCTGACAGGGCACCCAGATCCACATTCCTAGTTACAGGTGCTAGGCACCTTTGTTGTTTGTATGGTAGGGCAACATATGTATGCAGGAGTATTTCACAGTGTACTGGTAACATAGGAATTCATTTCTATATGTTTATTGGTGTGTGAGATGCATGGTAGCACTGATACTGTTTGCAAATCTGCATGTGTATGAATACTCTTTTCCACATACATGCTTACACATATGTACAATGTGTTTACTGTGTATGTACATATGTGATGGAACTCAATTTGTACATCTACCACATTGTTTTGTCAGAATTCACACTATTCATTTCACAACACAGCATAAGATAGGATGGGACATGTGCAAAACATATTCATGCATATGATACCCTTGACAAATGTTTACCAAAGTATGCTGTTGACTAAGGCTGGGGTATGATTTGGTAGCCCATGATAGTGTCACTGCAAGTGTGTGTCACACTCTCGTGTGTTCTAAGGGACATACTTCATGACACAATGCAACACGTGTAAAGTATAGTTCCTCATGCATGCAAATTGTTGGAGATTGTGTGCTGACATGACATTGTTGTTATGTATGTGACATGTTTGTGTGTGAAAAGATATGTTTCATGTATGACAAGTAATGTATACTAAAGCGGTATGTTTAGGGATTTGACAACTACCAATTCTCGATTCCAGCATGAATATATGCAGCCCATTGTCTCAAGGCTATGTACTCATTCCTGTGTTAACTATTTTTCCCTATGTGAAAACATATGTACTGTTCATATACGTTTTTAAGCAAATATTTGACACATACACATTTTCATACATACATTGTTCTCTTTGTCCATACACAAATAGACAGCACCAAGCCTGGACCACCTAGGTGGGACACGTGCAGTAAGATATGGGAATTATGTGATTAGCACATACATACAGTTGGAATGTACAATGACTCATCCTTTTTTATAGCCAGATTTCCCTATTAGCATACCATCTGTATGGCAGGGCTGCTCCCAGGCAGTGATGGCATCCTAGTCATTAGTGCTCCAGTGGCACTTTGTATGGCCACACAGGCCTATCGTTGCATGTATTGAAACAGGTTGACTGTGGTCAACTCAGCTCAGTTCACTGTGCACAGGCAGGAGGCCCCTGACTGTGTCTACAGTTGATGTAGTCTTCTCTGGGGATTAGGGGCATAGGATCTGGCATACTTAAGATCGGTTATCAGCACAGCAATGCACAGTCACCTGCAGATATACACCAGCACATTTGTGGTCCAATGGCCAAGTATGTTTAATTAACTTTGAGGTTGTTAATGTCAGGCTTGCCCTATTATTTACTAGGGACTTACAGCGTGTTTCTGTTTGACATGTCTCCTCATTTGCTATGGTATGACATGCCTTAGCATACTTAGGTCAGATTATTACTATGATGATTGGTTAGGCCATTGATAGATTGTGGACCTGGGTCATATCTGCAGACCCAGACTACACATACTGTAATTTGACACTTGCTTCTGACACACTTGTTTGTGCTGGCCAAACACATAGTTGTAGTTGTTGCCAATGTGACTGGAATATGTAAAGACCTGCACAATCTCTGTGAATATGTGTCTGGTGTTACATGGAAACAGTGTAGTGTTGTACAGTGAGTTTTAGTCTATGTGTGTCCCTTCACACACATTGGTGACATATTTTGTCAAGTATGCTTCTAGTTCACCATTGCTGGCATAATTGCAGCAGATTACCCTTAGTGATCAACATTTTCCCTTAATTCATGCACAGTATACTAGTCAGACTTGTGAACTTTGTAGATGGACATAGCTTCTTCTACAGGCTAAGCAATATTTGCCCTCGCATTTCCAGGCTTTCCTAGATCAGACGACTGCCTCCCACACATTAAAGATCACCAGCCACAGCACTTGTGTAGTGTCTGAGTGAGCTCCACATATTGGATCTCAAAGTGCCATAGGGGAGTCTCTCAGCTGTCCTTCCATATCACTTATTTGAGATGGGCAAGCACTCACATCTGCATTCTAAAACATTTGTCACATTCACTATGAGTGTAACAAGATTGTGTGATTGCTCATGACAGCTATGAGTAGAGAAGAGGTGACATTCAACCTATCTGTGTCCTTCATCCCACGTACAATTTGGCAAGGGTCTGTGACTTGTTTAGACATTGCTTGACTTACATGCACATTCAACTGGATTGAGTGTGAGAGACCTAGACATTCAGGTGTTTTGGTCCCTGTATGTCACTCTTTCTTGGTCAAACATGAGTGTCACTGAGGAGCATGTTTTCAGTCGCCACCTGTGATTGTGGCATTCAGACATTGCTTGGTTACATAGCAGACACAAACCTGCCATTTTAGATAATTGCTACTCTTTTCCTACCTAGGCCATACATCTGTACAGAAGGCTTCACATGTAATTCCAGGATTGTTGCAGGCATAAGTCAAGCTAACACACTTGTGTGATATGTGTGTGACAATGTAAATTGTTAGTGCTACAGACTATGCCTACATTTCGTCCACATATTTATGTGATAGTGCATTGTTTTAATATGTTTTTAGATCCCCACTAGGGTACTAAGTTATTTACATCTGTTGTGGTTTAGTCATGCTCTCTGAGATGTGGGTGAGTTAAATAGGTATGCGAAAAGAAGTACGGCATGAGAAATCTGAGTTCAAGTGACTTATTTACAAATTTTTACATAGTGACGCTTAGAGTACATTCTTAAACTGGAAACATTTTGCACATTTTGGTCTCTTATTTATGCTCCAGCAGCAGAGGTTTGTTGTTCCCTATCCTCCTATTGTGCTCATTCTCCTCACGGGGACAGCTACCTGTTCATCCCGGGGAATTGGTGCGTACGCAGATTTTGTGCAAAATTGCACAGACATGTATTATTTTGCACACAAGGGGTGGTGCATGTAATGGGCTTCCTCCTGTTAGACTTAGTCCTCTCCAATTCATTCCATGTCCTTTTGTGCGCTTCATTGTAAGCTCAGTCAGCCGCAGATTGTGGATTTCCATATGGGCTCATGACCCATGGCTTGATGCCGTAACCTTGGTCCGCTGCAATGGAATATGAGAAAATGTGTCAGGCATGCATATTTGTTAATTGTGCTATGTGCCATGGCACAAATTTGTTTTCAGTAGAGTGGTGATTGATACTTGCATCTGGTATTGTGTATGTTCCACTTTGAATGCATGGTTGCATTGGTGTGTGGTGGTTCATTTTCCAGTCATGGGTTGTGTCTCAGAATATGGGTGGTGTTGTCTATATTTGTCCTTTAGTCCATTTATTTTAGACCTGCAGAAGAGTGATGTTTATGTGATTTGTACCTATTGTTTATTTTGTGAGCCATGAGACATGTGTTGGGCCCTGTGTATTGCACCCCCTTCACCTTGAAATACCTCCTGGCACAAAGTATTGTTATTGCCAATTGCTGGCTAGCATGCGTATGTGCAAGTGGGTCATATGCACGGTGTGGCACAGTTGTATGGGATGTATGCAACAAGTTTCCAGACACATGTGGGACAGGGCATGAGATGCTTTTCTACACTGTCCTGCATCACCTATTGAGCCATCCTGCATCACCTATCGAGCCCTGCAAAGCCCAATGTCTCCTTATTATTGTGTGTTTTTGGCCCCCACCATTGCATTGGCAGTAGTTCAGCTGCCACAGTCCACTGTCGGCATCCTTGTGTCATGTTAGAGAGATGTAGGATTTACGGGTATGCTTGTTGGTGTGCAGTGAGGTGCCCTTTCCTACACATGATCGACCAATGATGGTGATGTTCTGCTTCAATGTGTGCTTCACCATACACTGCACAAGGAAAAGGTTAACACAATGAGTATATCAGGTATGTTTGATGATATGTAGATGGTGATGCCACCAATACGATGACATAAATTGTCCGTGCAGCCTCAGATTTGGAAGGTTGTTACCCATAGCCTCTGAAGATGTATATGAAGTGAAACATGACTGCCTGAATGTTACTGAACTGTGCACCAAACCCATACTCCATTACAGAACAATTACCAAATAATTTTTGTAAATGGTTCCTGTTTTAGAGATAATGTGGGAACATTGATATCTGGTTACGCTGAGTGCACTATCTCTGGTGTACTCAAAGCCTCATGGCTTGAAGGAGTATTTTCTGCACAAGTGGCTGAATTGGTCGAGAATGCTGTATTTCATTACAGCTCAAAATTATGATTTTTTTACGGACATTCAATATGGATTTGGTGTTGTACATGACTGCGGGCAGTTGTGGTCCCCAAAGGTTTTATGACCTCTTCTGACTCACCCATTAGAAATGGTGATATAATTAATACATTACTAGAAGCTTTACAGTTACCTGAGGAAGTTGCAGTTGTGAAGCGTACTCCACATTGTAAAGCCAATGATTTTATCACTATGCTGATCAAGTTGCTAGATACTGTGCACTTAATTGTGTCACTTTCAATGAAGAGTGGAAAAATGTAACAGGTACTTATAAGACAAGTCAAAGTTTTCTGTTGACAGTGGTTGACATTTAGGAAGAAATAAAAAGATTTCAAGATGAGGTTCCAGAAGATGAAAAAGAAGCTGGATACAATTGGGTAGAAACCAAAGAAATACTGATTAAATTTGGGTTTCAAATGAAGGGCTGGTAGTCTTGCCAAACTGTCAACTGGCGCAAATGGCTAGATATTATCATGGACAAGCTCACGTTGGCAGAGATTCAATGATTTGAACATTTAAGCAATCCTGGTTCAATCCAAAATTTAGACAGATTGCATTAGCAATTTGTCACAGATGCATTACATGCCAACAAATTAACGTAGGAAAGAGAACTGTTGTCAATTTGAGTCACATTGAAGGATCAGATGGTCCATTTATCAGAACACAGATGGATTTCATTGAGATGCTTGTGTGTGGTGGTTTGAGATACGTGTTGGTGATTGTTTGTTTATTTAGTCATTGGATTGAAGCCTACCCTACCTGTAGAAATGATAGCCTCACAATAGCAAAACTGTTACTTAGGGAGATGATCCCAAGATTCAGTTTCCAGCCTCTTTAGAATCAGATAGAGGAAGTCACTTCAATAATAAGGTGATAAAAATGCTATGTTTAGCCTTAAATATTGAGCAGAAGCTACACTAAAGTTACCATCCTGAAGTTTCTGGATTAGTGGAACAAATGAATAGTACTTTGTAAGCCCGATTGGCAAAAATGTGTGCATCTGCTAATCTGAAAAAGCCTGATGCTTTACCTTTGGTTCTGATGAGCAAGTGATGCGCACCCAACAGAAAATCTAGTCTTTTGCCACATGAGATATTGATGAGCAGAGCCATGAGATTGCCAGCTGTTCCTGCAAATGCTCTTGTAAGCATGACAGATGACTTGGTGCTTGATTACTGCAAGGGTCTATCAGATGGGGTCCGCTCTTTATCTCACCAGGTGGAGGCAGCAGCCATGCCACCATCCCAAAACCAGTGTCACAGTTTAAGGGCTGGTGATTGGGTGGTGATCAAGAAGCACATGCGGAAGTCTTGCTTGGAGCCTAGGTAGAAGGGTCCTTTTCAGATCATAATGGGGATGACGACTGCTATGAAGTGTGCTGGAATTCCAAACTGGATTCATGTGAGTAAGACTTGTAAAGTGCCATATCCTTTGGCTGATGAAGATCCAGTATTTCTGAAAGCACCAGCAGAAATCGTACAATCTTATGGGATCAGTTGTAGTCTTTTTTTTTTAACAAGGCTTTATAATCAAGAATACATACAAATGTTGAGATAGTCTTTTCTTTTGTTCCAGTTAACCAACACCTGACTGATATTGCTAAAGCTAGAAACATAGACAATGTAGGATGTTTCTTTGAGCCTACACTAACATTTGGTACGGCCTACTCTCACAGGAATCATTTGACCTGCATACTTTCACCAGTTGAGACAAGTTTCTTCAATCAGGCTGGTGACAGAAGAAAGGCAATGAAGGAGAAAATAGAGAAGGGCTTAGTAAAATGCAGTTATTAGAATGATCATACATATAGTGTAACCAAAATGAAAGGAAAGCTTGCTTTAGATTACCAACACATAGGGAGGCTTTGTATATACAGGCCCCAATCGAGAACTGATACTTAGTTTGTGGGAACGAGTGAATGAAGACATGTGTTTCTATTTAGGAATATATGGAACTTTATGCTAAATAGACAAGATCATGTGATTCCTGGTATATGTTATATTTGTGGTAGAAATGCCTATCATCATCTTCCTAAGGGATGGGATGGGGCTTGTTACTTGGGAGTGGTTTTCCAACATAAACGATACTCATGACAAATCAAAACCAAGAGCAAAAAGGGCAATCTATTCAGTAATAATTGTAGAGATATTTGGAGCAATTATTCCTTCTATAGGAGTTGTTCTGAAAGACATGAAAATTAGGAAATTGTCAACCATTGTGGACAAAATGTTAATAGATTTTTCTGGAGCGCTACTTCTCCTGGATACAGAAATGGTTGCGGTTCATTCGATGGTTCTTCAGAATCGTCTTACATTAGGCATTCTTTTAGAAAAAAAAGGCTTAGTATGTCGGATGCTTACGGTGCAATATTGTTAGCACTGTTTCCCCAGACAACAACAAAGAAATTAGGAGCTACATTAAAAATCTGACAAATTTGAATTCTGATTTAAAGAACCTTAAACAACCAAGTGTATGGGAAAATATAGGTAAACGTTTTAAAAAAGTGGGAAATTGGTAGGGAAATCATGGTCAAGGTTTTGTGACAATGATACTGAAACCATTATTTATAGAGGTTGTATGTATTATTTATGCAATCAGATTATAAAACTGTACACATGCATAACATTGCAAAAGATGAAAAATAAACAGAGGAGGGAAGAAATAAAAATGTAAAAAATGAGAAGCAGATACTTTCATGATTTGAGAAATTTAGAAAATGTAAGAAAATCTAACTATAGATGTACTAAGCAATCTAAGCTTTGAATTGTCTCAATAATGTAGTGTTTTTGGTGACAACACATATTGCTGTCAGAGGAGGAATTATTAAAGAGAAAATATTATTTTTAAATTATGAGTAAATATATCATATATATGATGTGTGTACTAAAAAAGCTTAATTAAAGAAACCTGTGTTAAAAATATAAAACGTACATGTTTGAATATAGATGACATGATGTCCACCATCTCAAGTTCTACGTGAAATAATATGAAATATAATAATTAGCATTGACAAAAGATGATAAAGATAAAAAAAACGAATGATTTGAAATTATTATTGATTAATGAAATAATATACTAATTATGAGTTGAATAGTAGAATTGCTTTATTATTCATTAATTAGCATTAGTAAAAGGCCAAACTTTAGTATTTTTCCACAAGTACGGTGTTGAGATGTTATGCTGACTTCATTGAAAATCTTTTGCAAAGTTTGTTTATAAGCTATCCCATGAAAGCTCACAGTGGAAATCTACTGTCTTATCCCACTTTGTTCATTCTGTAGTTCCTTCTAATGACTGTTGAAAGTTTTAACAATGGGGCTTAGTTTCTGGTAGGATGAAACGTTAGTAAAAATGTCATGTTCTGTGCTATTTTCTACAATGTTAATATTACGTGGAAACTACTGACCGGAGAGGAGTGTCAACATGGGCCTAGATTGAAGAAACACAGAGAAAGTTACAAACAGAAGAAGAGATGTAATCCAATTGGTTGCTCACTGTCACGCCACATATTCTTGTTCAATAGGAATTTAGCCAGTAACGTTTTGGGACTTTAATTTAGCAAAGTTTCAGATGATGTAGATCAGTTGAGCAAAAATTAATTTCAGTGAAGATCAGACTTACATGCGTATGATTTTAGCAGTTCAAATACTTTAAGCCCAACTTTACTGAACTGTTGCCCTTCCATGTTCTTGGTGTTGATTGTTGAAGAACTGCTGTTCCTGTGCTCAGCTAACGATGAATCTGCTAACTGCGGTCTCTTTTAGGAGTGCTATAACCAATGTGCATTTGTTCTCTTCACATGTATTCCTTAGCAATCCAACCACAGTTTTGTTAGTGTCATAGTTAGATGTTTAAATTTAGCCTTATTTAAAAACAAATTGCATGTGACAAAGACTAGCCCCACACATGTTGTTCTAATTTGAATTTGGCAGCAAGGATATCCAACCCAGTGACTGAATTGAATGTATACTGATTGTGATTGATGCAACTGTAGAATTAATTAAATCTGTTGCTATTCCTCTAATAATTCTGTTATTATCCTGCATAATTCTTTTGGAGTGTTTAATGGTAATTGCTGTTGTCAGACTAAGATGTTTTGGCCAACCTGTATTATGCCTGTATTGTTATCATTTGGTTTAGCATATTATTGCGGTTACTTTAGCATTGTTAACGTAAGGGCAATAAATGTTTAAACTTTACTAAATTGTGTTGTGATTCATGGCCATGGTCATGATGCGCATAAATTACTGACCTCTTATCACATATTGTTGTTGTTACTGCTTTTGGTTCCTATTGTCTGATTTGATGATCTTATTACTCCTGTGTGAGTCAAAAGATTTGAGTTGACCTCTCAGGGTAGTAGATGTCACTGCCCCATTATGTGTCACCTAAGACTAATGTAGGAGGTTACATACCCACAGACACATGGGCATGTATGTGATCAGTTTTTAGTCATTCTATGGTTAACTACTGCAAGTATTGTAAGCAGTCTGGCAAGGAAAATGTTAGGCATAGTGCAAAGATCAGCATGCATATTCACCAGAAATGTGAAACGGAAGCTTCACTTGCTGGGAAAGTTCACATCCACTTCCTAACTTGTATAACAATTACGAAACAGAACAGGTCCGCCAAAAGAAAAAAAAACAAGCTCAAAAGACGAAAGATTCTATTATGAGCACACTTTGTCAACCACTGTGCAAAAAAGCTCCTCACTGTGTGGCAAAATATGAACTGGGCCATGTGTACCATGCTTGTCACTTGTGGAAGCTGCCCATTGGGAAGAAACACTCTAACCACTTTTCACGTGCTTGGCCTTAGTCGAGTGATGAACCGCAAAATGTATTCACCATGTCTGTGTCTACCACGTGCTCTCATTCTGGATAGCAACATTTAGAAATGCATCATCACCGAGAATTGAGTCATTCCTTCAGAGTAAAACTTGTTACACTTGGGTTTTATATATACAACATTTTCTTTGGTTGCTGCCACCTGACCTTGACTAAAACAACAGAATAGCAACATATCATAAACAAACACTGCAATCATGCATTATTTATTTATGTTTAGCTAGCCTTGTTTTGCGAAGCCCTCATCGACAGTCAGCCAATCGTGGAGCTGTATTCCCTGCATTTATTTATTTTTAATACACAAAGCAATATATAATTTCTATATGTGAGTGGAATGAAAGTCATCTCTCAAATACAATTTACTATTTACCATTCTGAATAAATATCATGTTTGCAGAACCTTGAATTCTAAATAGAGGTGTCTCGCTCTACTTGTTACTCGCTTTAGAAAAATGTTATTCCATCATGTGTATCTTGAAGTATCCCTTAAGGGTGGTTAGCAATATTCCAGTTAAAACCTGCATCAGGGTCAGTTTAAGGGAGAGGGTATATGAATTTATATCTTTGACTATGCAATAATATTTTTATGCGATGTATGCACTGAGTTGTATCTTTCTTAGGATCACTGGAATTATGCAATTATGCATCTGTGGCATTTTCCACATAATTGTGAAGTTGGTACGCTCGGCATACTATGCATCATCTGCTGCATAACTTGATAATTCTAACTGTATATGTTTATATGTCAAATGCATCAAAGGCTACTAAAAGAAACCACTATAAATGATTCTGGACAGAGGCAGACAATATGCACAATGTAATTGCTTATGTTTCAATTGCTGACTGTTGTATTCAGGTGATAAACTCTTACCAATGAAATGAAACATTTGTCATATAGTATAAAAGTGTTTACTGCTGCTGCCTTTGGATGTTCTGTGGGCCCTAAGTCCAAACACAACATTTAAACCCTTGTGAATGTCACTTTTTGCTGTCACCATTGAGGTCAAAATAGTTGACTACATTATGGTGCATGGCCACCAGAGCGGCCTAGAAAAGTGCTGAAATCAGCTTCAATTCCTTTGTTTTTCAATTCAACCATTCGCTCTCTCTCGTTCCCTACTTTCTCTTGCATTCCGCTATGATCTCTTTCACACTACCTTCTCCTTCCTTTCCTCTCATTTCGTCTCTCTTGAAGTTTCTTGTGTCTGCTGCAAGTAATCTGCAGGATCTGGAGACAGTGGCAAAGGCACAATGAGCGGTTCTGATCTTTCAAAACTGGCCTCCAAGAACTCCAACCTTACAGGGAAATGTTCGGTGGAAAAAACTGTTTGTATGACCCTGGACACCCAGAGGTCAGAGGGACAATATTCTTGATCTTGGCATGTTGGACTTGACCCTCTCTCCAGGGTCAACCCAAAACATTTTGCATTCAGAGCTCCATTTTTGCTGAACTCATTTATGTTGGCTTTAGGATTTTGTGCACTTTACCACTGCAAAAGTGCTTATGCTCGCCCCCTTAAACATGGTCCCATAGGCCTACACCTAATTGATAGATTTAATTCACTTGTAAGTCTCTAGTAAATGGTACTCCATGTACCAAGGGCCTGTAAATTGAATGTTACATATTGGCTGCAGTAATCGTGCCACCCACCAAAGTAGTCTTTTAAAACCATCTCATGCTTGCCCCTGCAGTATGTAGTGGAATTTTAAACTACCATTTCGACCTGGCAAAAAAAAAAACTTTTGCCAGGTCCAAACCTTCCTTTTTAATGCATATAGTTCACTCAGGCAGGTCCTAAAGACTCTTAGATGTAAAACTATACAGGACAAACCCTTTATGCCCACTCAGAAAAGGGTATAATATACAATAGGAAAGCAATGGTCCTGTGGGTCTCTTTTCATTTATATGCAAACCAAACCAAAATTCACTCTCTACATTATCCATCAATAATGCTCTACTTATTCATAAACAACCATATGAATGTCATCAAAATCAAGTGAAGTGCAGATGGTGCAGTGCTCAAATACTGCAGTGAAGTGCATTATTTACACGGATCTATATATACATATAGGGATGTCCGA
Source organism: Pleurodeles waltl (assembly GCF_031143425.1). Taxonomy (NCBI): domain Eukaryota; kingdom Metazoa; phylum Chordata; class Amphibia; order Caudata; family Salamandridae; genus Pleurodeles; species Pleurodeles waltl. The sequence continues at coordinate 870,815,743 of NC_090437.1, read as the reverse complement.
GGCATTTCATTGAATAAACCAGTCCAAGATAGAATCTTCAGTTACTGTGCACAATATATTTTGAACAATCAGAAAATATCAATAAATCACTTGAGGATTCGACCCTCACATTATTTCATAGGGGTCTCTTCAGGACAAACATGCCATCTGACATTTCATCTCCGAGCAGTATACATGTATTCTCTGCTGTGGTATGTCTAAGTTGACGACTGCATCGATGCTTGTACATGTACAGATTGCACTATACCTCATCCTAAAGGTTTCCTTATCAATTGCAGGACCATGTCCATTCACTGCAGCATCTCCAAACTGAACCATGGTTGTCCTAAATGATCTTGGAGGACTGTGCAATGCATTTAAAAAGTAGGACATGTAGGTTTAAGTTTTACATCTCCTAGTGATGAAAAACTCCTAGAGTCATTTTTCCATACTATAAAGCCTATCACTCCCATAGGTTAAGATTGGGTTACTTTATTATACTTAGTAAGTGATAATTTATGTTTGGGAGCAGAAAAGAATATTATCTTTATACTCAAATGGATTGTAATTTTAATTTCACTTTAATGGTAAAGGGCTGCATCTGCCCAGGGTCATATGACTGTGAATAGCAAGCAACTTGGCCTTTGTGTATGCCTCCCAGAGAGTGATACAATGGGGGATATTGGCAGTGGTGAGGCGGCCGTCAAGGTGGCGGTCTCACCACTGTCATATTATGATGTTTCCACCGGGCTGACCGCACAAACATCAAGGAGCCGAGGCCAATACCATCTCACACAGCATCCTCGGAATGTGCACTGTCTGCCTAAGCAGACAGTGTGTATTCCAAGGGTGCTGACAGCGGGGTCCCTGCACTGCCCACAACATGGTCATGGTCAGTGCAGAGGCCCCCTGTTACCCGAGCACTGCCTTTCCACCAGCCTTTTCATGGCGGGGACCCCGCCATGAAAAGGCTGGTGGAAAGGAAAGTCGTCATCAGCACAGGGGTGCCAAACTCAGCACCACCATGGCTGACCATGACTTTGACCGCTGCCAACACGTAGGGATCCATGATCCTGGCAGGGGCTGAGGTCTTCTGGCAGTCCAACCTCCAGGATCATATGCTGCCCTGAAAATACTGATGGGTCCTCCTGGGCTAGAGTGGTGGGAGGAGCTGACACTTGCATTTGAATAGAGTTGTGCCAGTCCTTACACAAAGCAGTCTACAATCCTCTGGAGTGTGTCTGGGGCCAGGGCAGGAAAGGCAGTATTGTGTGCACCACTAAGACTTTCCTTTCAAGTTTGCCTACTTCAAAGGCAGGAATGAGTATAAGTGAGACCACAACTTTAGAACACTTCTGGACTGAGGGCATTCTGCCAGGAAGAAAAGCTTGATGCCTTAAGAGAGACTGCCACTCCACCTGGTGCTTTGTTGTGCTGGGCTGCTGCTTCTGTCCTGGGATTGAAAGCACTGAACTTTGCTTTCTACATCCTGATTTCCAAGGTTCTCCAAGGGCTTGAACCAAACCTGCCTTCTCTTAGAAGTCTCACGGACATCAAAGACTTCATCTGCCAGTGCCTGGGCTCTTCTGCTGAGAAGCCTAGCTTGACAAGTGGTGCCAACTCCAGTCCCTGGGCCCTTGAAAGTGTAAGCTGGTGACCTGGATAAGAAAATCCACACACCAACGTGTTGCAGCAGAAAAATTTACACAGTGCCTGTCCTGTGGCTGAAAAGTCAACACAGCAGCTGTTTCACTGCGGCTCCATCAGCTAAGCGCCAATTTCTGATCGACCCCACACCCATAGTAAGGAACCAGGAATGCATGTCCAGAAATCAATGTATTGCCTTATCTGAAAGAATCAACGCATCACCTCCTCTGCCAGTAAGGAACCAACGCATCACCTCTCCTGTGAGGAAACAATTAACTCATCATCACTCCTGCACAGTAAGGAACCGATGCATAGCCTTGCTTTTCAGCGCCTCACCTCTCCTGGGGCCTGCATCATCTTTGTTTTTGATGTATCCCAGGTACCTTGTGCTAAAAAGCTAATATTGGCTATTTTTCTACACTGGTGTTGAGTACATTTGTGGTGTTTTCACTGTGTTACTGTGTGTGTGTACAACAACTTTACACATTGTCTCTGAGATAAATCTGACTGCTTGTGCCAAGCTACCAAGGGAGTGAGTAGGGTTTATGTTAGCTGCGTGGCTCCCTTACCCTGACTAGAGTGAGGGTCCGTACTTGGACAGGGTGAAAACCACTGCCAACTAGAGACCCCATTTTTAACACCCTCCATCAATAAAAAAAAAAAACAGTTTTCAACTTGGCCTTAATCCAAACTAAGAAGATTGAGTTTGTAATCCAGCCTCAGTGCTTTTGATTGTCCTGTGAGAAGAGAAGAGGAATATTCAGTGCCCCTGTTGAAACTCTTCCACATTTTTGGCCCACAAAGACTTGCCACACACAGTATCTCAAGCAAACAAATCGTCAAAATCAAAACAAAATGTTTGAAAACAAGAATGTCAGCAGGTGAGACTGCCTGCAAGCTGAGCTCATGTTCTTTTTCATGCACTCCGAACTCCTCCAATCCCATTTCTCTTTTCATAACCTCTTCAAATTGTTTGACACTGAGCCCTGGTGCAGCACGGTGCATGCTCTCTCCTGAGGGATCAATGACATAATATCGAGACAACTAATATCGAGACACACAATTATCGAAAATGTAATATTGATGCCAAACATATCCACTCCCCATAAATAATAATAAAAAACACTTAAGTTGTACACATAAAAATCACTGTCAAAAATATCAAGCTTTACATATATTGAGAACAAAAATATCTGAAACACAAATAGTGTGGCTCATAAATAAACACCTACCTTGTAAAAATACTGATTAAAACAATATTAACTATAAAATCATTGTCACCACAACTAGTAAATACAATTAAAAAATACCAAAACAATTATTTACACAAAGAACAAACAATAATACTATGATAAAATATACACTAAACATATATACAAGGCAGATTTACAAAGTATAAACATTTAAGTACAATAAATATAAATTATTTCATCAAAACAAATGAATCCAATATAAAATGATATATAATCCAAACATACCTGCATGTAAATTAGCATTCATCAAATCAAGACATAATTGAAAAAAATTGTTGAAGTATACTAAAGCAACCAATCAAATCAAATTATAATCAACACTAACCAATCAAATTTGTTAAACATTTAAGAAAATGATATAATAGGCACACTAACTAAACAAAATATTAACTATGAAACAACAAATCTTTAAAGAGAAGGAACTCTGCAGTTTTTTTCACTACAAAACGGAAAATTGCAAAGTATACAACTCTAAAACTGCATATGCAAGCAAGTAACACATATATTGAAACTAAAATGTCTAATAATGTGTTAGACTTTTCATCCTTGCCGTGGTTTTCCTTAACTTTTTGCCTCTGTTTCCCAGGTTGTTGATGTGTGCTGGACTCTTATTTTGCTGTTTTTGTTACTCTGGGCACTTTACCACTGCTAACCAGTGCCAAAGTGCAAGTGCTCCTTTACAAAATGTGTATGTAATTGGCTTATCCATGATTGTCATATTTGATTTATTAGGAAGTCCCTAGGACAATGCACTAGAGGTGCCCAGGGCCCGTAAATCAAATGCTACTAGTGGGCCTGCAGCACTGGTTGTACCACCCACATAAGAAGCTCTGTAATCATGTCTCAGACGTAAAAAACTAAATGTAAACTTCACACTTGTATAGCACACTACTCACCCATTAGGGTCTCAAGGTGCTGGACACATACTGCTGTGGAACCCCTCCTTGCTTTTCCCTGTGAGGCACCCACTCCTAGGCTGCCCCAGGGTGAAGCCATGCCTCCAAGCTCTGTCAGGGGTGTTGGGGCTATTAAGCAAGGTATTACCCAGAGTTACACCTATTGATTAGATTAGGCACCGTGGCAAGAATTATCAGGTCCAAGGGAATTGAGCCCAAGACCCACTGAGGTAGGAATTGAACCCTGGTTCCTGGCCAGATTTCTGCATTAGGGTCTGCCGCTCGAACCATTGTGCCACAGACCTGCCACTGCAGTGTCTGTGTGTACAGTTTTTAAATTGCCAGGTCTAAACCTTCCCTTTTCTTACATGTCAGACACCCCTAAGGTAGGCCCTAGGTAGCCCCAAGGGCAGGGTGCAGTGTATGGTTAAGGTAGGACATATAGTAATGTGTTTTTATATGTCCTGACAGTGAAATATTGCTAAATTCGTTTTTCACTGTTGCAAGGCCTGTCCATCTCATAGGTGAACATGGGGGCTACCTTTAAATCTGATTAAAGTGTAGATTCCCTTTGGGAGCGGATGGACATATGGAGTTTGAGGTCTCTGAGCTCACAATTTAAAAATACATCTTTTAGTAAAGTTAATTTTCAGATTGTGTGTTTGAAAATGGTACTTTTAAAAAGTGAGCATTTTCTTGCTTATACCATTTCTGTGACTCTGCCTGTTTGTGGATTCCCTGTCTGGGTCAGTTTGACAGTTGGGCTGGTTGCACCTCACACTAGACAGTGACACAAAGCGAGCTGGGGTGTAGCCTGCATTTCCTGATGAGCCATCTGTGCTAGGAGGAAGGGGAGGAGTGGTCACGCACACCTGAAAGCGCTGTGCCTGCCCTCACACAATGCAGTCTCCAACCCCCTGTGAGTGTCTGGGGCCTGGCATGGGCAAGGCAGGATTTCACATTCAAAAGAGACTTTACTTTGAAGTAGGCCACTTCAAAGGAGAAACTGGGTATAAGAAGGGCACCCAAAACCACAGACTTTAGAACACTTCTGGAACTTTTAGGAACCTCTGTCTGGAGAAGAGCTGAAAGCTGAGGAAGAAGAGCTGCCCTGCCTGTGACTGTGCTTTGTGGAGCTACCCTGTAGTTGCTGCTTCTGCCAGAGTAAGAGGGCAAATACAGGGCTTTGTGTGCCTTCCATCTTGAGAAGAAATCTCCAAGGGTTTGATTTAGAGCTTGCTTCCTTGTGTTTGAAGTCTCAGGGACAGCAAAGACTTTTCTCTGCCAGTGCCTGGAGTCGCTGACCGGATTGACGCATCGCTCTCCTGCAGAGAGAAGGAACGGTGCGCCCGACCCGACGAATAGAGAAACGATGCAAGGTCCCGCTCATGAGTGGAATCGACGCATCACAAGCCCTTTTTGACGCACACTCACCCGTGCAAGGTTATTTTTGACGCACCCAAGGTACATATTCACGCTAACAGTGTTAGTGTGTGTTTTAAACTACATAAAGACTCTTTTTGATTTTTAATTGATAACTTGACTTAGGTACTGTGGATTTTTGTCGTATTGGTCATGTTTTGTGTAGATAAATATTCTCTATTTTTCTAAACTGGTGTTGTGTCATTTTGTAGTGTTTTCATTAAGGTACTGTGTGTGTGTTGGTAGAAATACTTTACACCTTGCACTCTGAAGTTAAGCCTACTGCTCTGCCAAGCTACCAAGGGGGCAAGCAGGGTATAGCTGAGGGTGATTCTCTTTGACCCTGACTAGAGTGAGGGTCCTTGCTTCAACAGGGGGTAACCTGACTGTCAACCAAAGACCCCATTTCTAACATAATGCTAAACTAAAAAATGATTAACTAAGAAATGCTAAAACACTGTTTAACTTTTAATGTTTTACACAGAATAACTAAAAGAAAGAAGATGACAACTGATACAAAATCCCACATAAAACAACACATCAAGGATTACTAAATAAAGTAAGTGTAAATAAATAATAATTTTAAACTAAGCTCAATAAGAAAGTGCGTCTATAGAAAATATTAACTGGAAATACACAAAGTATTATTATACTGCATGTTATGGGATAGCAAATACAAAATAAAATGTTGTTATTAACTTGAGAGTGCATAACCACCCCCAAATGTCGCAGAGATGGAAGTGAGAGAAGATTTACAAGATATAAGAGAAGCAAGCACTAGTTCTTAACAATCCACATACAAATACTAACAAATGTACTTCCCAAAGTTCCCGAACATATAACAGGCCAACTACTGACTCCCACCTTAAAATTCTTAATCACAAGCATTAAAATGGCCACCAGCAACACCCCACTTGCTCCTAAAACATACTGGGAAATAGACATATCAACACATCTAACAGTAACAAATAGGGAGGAACCCTTCCTACTATATGACATTAATAATAATGAAACATGAATACGAATGCTCTCCACTCCAAATACCTTCTTCAAATTATCCCAATACCAAACCTGGGTGATGAATGGGACCTTCAAAATGTGTCCCAAACCATTCAATCAAATATACACCATACATGGTGAATTTCATAACACCAACATCCATTTTATATACACTCTACTTCCTAATAAACAAGGAAGTACCTACACAGAACTCTTAATGCAAGTAAAATAACAAACAAACAACTATTACCCATAAAAAATAATCATAGACTTTGAACAAGCTAGGAATCATACTGTCCTAAAAGAACACCCACACACAGCCATACAAGGCTGTTACCACCTCTTTAAAAGTATATGGTGCCACCTACCAAAAGCTGTAGAATATGCCACCGATAGCTAATTTGCCTTTGAGATATAAACCAATGATAGCACTAACCTTTGTCCCTGACACAGAAGAAGCCAACCACTATAACACCCTAATAGAAAGCCCCTACTATCAACAAAATGAAGACAAACTGACTCCGATAATGGGCTACTTTGAGGACACATGGGCTGGCAGACTGCATTCGTCAGGACAACAACGCCAACTCACAGGAAGTGAAATCAAACAAAGCAGTGGAAGGATGGCATAATGCCTCCCAATCCACAATGTGCAGGACTCAACCTAAATTACACAATTTATTAGAAGCATTACAAAAAGAACAAAGCTACTAAAACCTAAGAATAGAACACTCTGGGAGCAAAACTGGCCCTAAACTAACTAAACAAAGAAACAGAGCAAAATAAAGTATGAGATGCTACAAAGCAAGGAGAAAATATTCATTAATGACAAAGGACTAGACTATATATAAGCCATAGCCAAATCTATCCTCTAAAACACATACAAACCTACCATAAACCTCAAAAAACACAATAATATTATATCAGTGACTAAATAATACATAACAATAAAAATATTATTTACTGATAATAAAATTAATATTATCAATTAAAAATAATATATAATAGGAACTAACACATGAAGTGGCAAATGAACTCAATCATTGACATTAAAAAACACAACACATATTATTAACAAAACAACATATCAAAAACATCAACATAACATTTATAAAATAATATCACATTTCACACCCACAGTAAAAAAAAACTAAAAAAAAAACTATGATTTTGTAGTTGCAGACCTCTGGCCAAATCCACATGCCAAACGTTAGCAATCTTCCAAAATACTCCCCCAACATGCACTAGAAATCCCTTGAAGCAATCCACAGACTGCAACTTCCGTAAAAGCAATCCCAAAAAACATTTAAAAAGCAAACAGCTCCAGAAAACAGGAAAAATAAGAAAATCTATGTTTAAAATTTGGTTTAGAATAAACAAAAACTGTTTTTTTTCAAAATTAAAAGAGGAACCTCCAACTTCCCTTGAAACAACTTGAAACACAAACCTGTAACGGAAACGTAAAGCACCATTCTGAACAAAACAATACATTTCCAAATAAATACATACATAACATTTAACTATCGAAACACATTGGCCAACACATATGTTAAACATAACATAACCATTCATTAACAGTCCATACAAAAATGCAATAGAAATATACAATACAAAATAGTTTTACCACTTTTATGCCATGGACATAATGGTTACTTCCAGTGACAAAGCGCTGCTGTGCCATGGACATAACTGTTACGTCCTGGCAGTGACCTGCTGGGCCAGGGTCAGGGATGGCAGAGGATGAGCTTCCGCTGCTACCCACAATCTCCCCATGACATCTGATGACATCAGCGTGCACTGCGCACTGAGGTCTTTAGAGGTTACCCTGACATGCTGGGAGCATAGCTTCCAGCGCGTCTCGAGGAGAATCTGATTAATTTCTCCTCGGAAATGGGAGGTCAGAGAAGCATTGGAGGAAAGGAAAGGCTTTTCCTTTCCTCCGACATCTCTTTGAGAATTCCTGCTGCACTATCGCATAGCGATTGTGCAGCAGGAATGCCCACTGGATATCAGGGATTTTTTTTTATTGTTTGATTATTTGGAGAGCAACCCCTTGGGGAAGAGTCGCTACCCTTTGAGGAACATTATGTAGGCCATTGTTTTTTTTTTTACATCGGTCTGCCCCCAAGGGGGGACAGAAATCCACTAGAAACCAGGTATTTATTCATAAAAAATGTGTTGGTGGGTCGGCTCCTTGGGCAAGGGTCGCTCATCCTTGGAAGCAATATGTTTAGGCTGTTTCTGACCCCCTTGGGAGGCAGACCGGTCATATTTGTAGGCCAATCTGAACCCAAGGGGGACAGAAACCCACTAAAAGCCAGTGATACATATTTTTTTGTTTATTTAACATAGTGGAAACGGCGCCTTAGGAAGAGTCGCTTCCCATGGGGGCATTATACTTTAGGCCATTTCTCACCACTCCTATTTTTATTAGGCCCATCTCAGAAACTACTTAGGCACCAGGGATTGGTTTGTTTGTGTGTGTGTGTTTTGTTTAGAGGTGCAGCCCCTTGGGCAAGGGTTGGTCCGCATGGTGGCACAATACTGATGGCCATTTCTGCCCCCTTTGGGGGCAGATTACTACATTTGTATTAGGGATCTGGGTAAGTCCAGGGTGGTTTACTTCACATGCATCCCACACCATTTTCCGACCCACAATGCCTTGCAAACCTCCAACTTTGCTTGAAATTATGTAATTTCCCTATGATTTTGTGATAGCACATTCTGGAACCTGCAGGAATCCTGAAAATTCCTACCTCCCAGAATTGTTGCATCTATACAGATAACATTTCTGCCCTACTTGTCAGCCTAAAAACCTTTGAAAAAAAATGCCCTTTTGGACCCGCTTTGGCTCCCCCTCAATTTCTACATGTTTTTGGTCCTTCCCTGTCACGGTCACTTTGCCCACCTACACAAGTGAGGCATCATTTTTATCAGGAGACTGAGGTGAATGCTGGGTGGTAGGAAATGTGTGCCGGTGCTGTGATTCTACACAGGAATGTGAGGAAAATGTGATAAATTTGAGGTTTTGCAGGGGATTCTGGGTAAGAAAACACTGGGGGATCCATGCAAGTCGCACCTCCCTGGACTCCCTTCAGTGCCTAGTTTTCAGAAATGTCTGTGTTTGGTAGGTTCCCTGGATGGCTGTTGAGCCCAGGACTGAAAACGCAGGTGCACCCTTGCAAAAACAGGTAGTTTTGTAATAGATAATTTTGATGTGTGCATGTTGTGTTTTGGGCCATTCCTTGTCTCGGGTAGTAGCCCTACCCACACAAGTGAGGTACCATTTTTATTGAGAGACTTAGGGAATTCTGGGTGGAAGGGAGTTTGTGACTGCCATAACTTTGCAGCACCAAAATGTGAGGAAAAACTGCTTTTAAGCTAAATGCTGAGGTTTGCAAAGGATTCTGGGTAACAGAACTCAGGGACAGCCCCAAAAGTCACCCCTCCTGGATTTCCCTAGGTACCTAGTTTCCCAAAATATGTAGGTTTGCTAGGTTTCCTTAGGTTCCGGGGGAGCTAGAGGCCAAAATCCACAACTAGACACTTTGTAAAAAACACGTCAGTTTTCATTAGAGAAATGTGATGTGTCCATGTTGTGTTTTGCGGTGTTTCCTGTCATGGGCACTAGGCCTACCCACACAAGTAAATTACCATTTTTATTGGGAGACTTGGGGGAATGCTGGGTAGAATGAAGTTTGTGGCTCCCCTCAGATTCCAGAACTTTGCAGCACTGAAATGTGAGGAAAAAGTGTTTTTAGCCCTATTTTGAGATTTAGAAAGGATTTGGCTGACAAGTCACCCCATCTTATAATGGCCTAGGTGAATAGTTTCCGAAAATGTATAGGTTTGCTAGGGTTCCCTAGGTGCCAGCAGAGATAGAGACCAAAATCCACAACTAGGCACTTTGGAAAAACACGTCAGTTTTCATTAGAAAAATGTGATGTTTCCACTTTGTGTTTTGGGGCATTTCCTGTCGCGGGCACTAGGCCTACCCACATAAGTGAGGTACTATTTTCATTGGGAGACTTGGGTAATGCTGAGTGGAAGGAAGTTTGTGGCTCCCCTCAAATTAAAGATCTCTGCAGCACCACATTATGAGGAAAACATGTTTTTTGGCCAAATGTTGAGGTTTGCAAAGGATTCTGGGTGACAGAACCCAGGGAGAGCCCCACAAGTCACCTCATCCTGGATTCCCCTAGGTTTCTAGTTTTCAAACATTGAGAGGTTAAGTAGGGTTCCCCAAGTACCTACTGAGCTATAGCCCAAAGTCCACAGCTTAAACACTTTGCACTTTTGCTCTGAGACTTGAAGGAACACAGGATAGAAGAATAGTGTTATTGCCCATTGTCTTTCTCTATATAATTCCCATCCAAATATGAGACAGTGTGTAAGAAAGAAGACAGTTGGAGAAATGCCATGTAATTTGCATGCTAGTATGCGGAACCACGAGTTCAGAGATGTGCAAATAACCACTGCTTCAAAACTCCATATCTAATGTCCATTTATTTTAGAAATACATAGGTTACCTTCATACCTATTTTTCACTCTTTATATTTTACCAAATGAATTGCTTAATACCCAGTAAACAATAACAGCTCATTGCAAGTGCAGCAATATTTTTGGCTCTGGGTACCTTAGGTTCTTGGTAAACATACAAGCCCTAAATATCCCCACACCCAGAAGGGTCCAGCAGAGGTAACGATATAATGCTATCAAAAATCTATCATAGTTGGAAAAAGTTATAGAATAAAAAGTAGACAGAAATGGCTGTTTTTTTCAACTCAGTTTCAATACTTTTTATTTGAACTGTTACTTTCCATGGGAAAACCTTGAAGGATTTACACAAATGACCCTTTTCTGAATTCAGAATGTGGTCTACTTTTCAGAAATGTTTAGCTGTCCGGGATCCACCATTGGTTTCACACCCATTTCTGTCACTAACTGGAAGGAGGCTGAAAGCACAATAAATAGTAAAAATGGGGTTTGTCCCAGTAAAATGGCAAAACTGTGTTAAAAAAATTAGTTCTCTGATTCTGTTCTGCCTGTTACTGAAAGCTGGGACAATTATGATTTTAGCACCAGAAATCCTTTGCTGATGTCATTTTCAGGTAGAAAACCACATGCTTTCTTATGCAGCACTTTCTTTCCTATTTCCCCCCCCAAAAAAAAACTATTAGCTCTATTTTAGGTAATTTCTTGGTCTCCTCCAGGGGAACCCAAAAACTCTGGGTACCTTTAGAATCCCCAGAATGTTGGAAAGCAGGACACAAATTTGGTGTGGATACCTTATGTGGACAAAAGGTTATGAGGGTCTAAGCACTAACTACCCCAAATAGCCAAAAAAAAGGCTTGGCACAGGAGGGGGAAAAGTTCTGGAAGCGAAGGGATTAAAAAAAGTAATAAAACCCACAAAACACTATTTAACAACAACACACCCATCTTGAGCACAATTGTACCATGGAGCTGATGACAAGTTTGGTGGTTTGGCACCCCTGGTGGTCTGACTGCCAGATTATGATCCTGGTGCTCAGACCACCAAGAGACCGCTACCACCACCAGGATCATAGTTCCCAATGTGTTGGTGGTGGTCTGAGTCGTGGTCAGCCACGGCATTGCTAAGTTCAGCACCACATTGCAGATCACAAATCCACTTTCCACCAGCCTTCCCGTGGCAGTGACATTTGCTATTCTAACCCCCCTACAAACAGAGGGCCTCATTATGAGTCTGGCGGTCTTCGGACTCCTAGACTCGCGGAGGCGGTTGGACTGCCACGCGTCTGGTGGTCTGACCACCAAATTGCGACCTTGGTGGTCAGACCACCAAAAAAAACACTGCAACCATCAAGGAAGAAGGTTCCTGATGGGGTGGTATCAGTCAGAGTCGTGGTCAGCCTCCGTGGTACTGAGTTTAGGGCTGCCATGCTGGTCATAAGTTCAGTTCCCACCAGCTTTTTCATGGCAGTGACCCTGCCATGAAAAGGCTGTTGGAAAGCCACTGCAAGGAATCACAGGGGGCCCTGCACTATCCAGGGCATGGGCAGTGCTGTGGCCCTCCTACCCAGCCCCTTCAGAATGCACACTTTCTGCTCTGGCAGATAGTGTGCACTCCGAGGGTGCTGGGCGAGCCCTCTGTGCAAAGGCAATGGCCTCAGCTTCATCAGGAGCCGATGCCAATGTTGCCACACAGTTTCCAATGAGTAGACCGGTGGAAACCTCCAATTTCTGAGGTTTCCACTGGTCAGCCCAGTGGAAACCTTGTAATCAGCCTGGGGGGGAGACTGCCAGCTCCGCAGCGGTCTCCTGTCCATTGGGCTGGTGGGCCGACGGTTGTAATGATGCCTACAGTCAGGGAAGGTGTTGAACACTAAAGGGGTAACATTTACTATTCACACTCCACTACAAAGTAATTCAGGGAAGGTGTTGGACACTAAAGGGATGAAATTTACTATGACCACTCCAGTACAAAGCAACTCAGAGAAGGGGTTGGACACTAAACTTTACATTTCTAACTCCATTATAAACAAAAGGACTGACTACATGTCTAACTGTCTTTCTGCCATCATGCTGCGGTGGTGGGCCAGTTAAGGCATCAAAGCTTGAGGCCTCCCACCCGCCGTATCTGGATATTTCTGTTGTGCTGGCGGTCTTGCGGCAGCAGTCTTTGGCCAGAGGTGTACCGTCATGCTAGCAACCTCACTTTTTGTAGTGAAAAGGAAGTTTGAGCATACACACATATGTATTACACGTATGGAAAACATACCTTGTCCAACAGCACGGGTCCACAGTCATTGTAACCGTGAAGAATTGTACAAGTGGTTCACCTTATGAGTTGACTCCAACGGTGTGTATTTTCTTCTTCAGCAAGTGTCTGTAACAAATGGAGGACATTAACGAGGGGTTTGGTGGCAGGAAGAGGAGTGGAAACTGGATATAAGGTGACTTCTTGCCTTATATCTTGCGTTCCCACCAGTTCAAGTGTGGAGGTCTTCCTGCCACAGTCACCTTGGCAGTAAGCCACATCATAATCCCGCCTGCAGGAACAGGGGCTGGACTCTAGCCATCAGTGGCTGTAGCCTGTGACCATCATCTATGCGGGAGGGAAAAACTGGCAGTGGTACACAGGTGGGCTTTCGTCAATGGTACCACCAACATCGTAATTAAGCTGGCAGACCGCCTAGACTGTGTTCAGTTATGCTGCTGCTGCACCAACAGCAGTACCAAAACCACCAAATCGTAATCAGGCCCATAGTCAGGGAAGGTGTAAGTCTGGGAAGGGGTTGGACGCTAAAGAGGTGACATTCACTTTTCCCACTCCAGTGCAAAGCAAGTCAGGGAAGGTGTTGGACACTAAACCACTAAAGGGGTAACATTTACTATTCCCACTCTGCTTCAAAGCAAGTCAGGAAAAGTGTTGGACAATAAGGGCCTTATACGAGTTTGGTGGTCCCTCGACTGTCATGGCAGCGGTGGGCGTACGTTCGACATCAGGTTGGCGGTCAGACCGCCATATTATGAGTCAAGCGGGCCAATGGAGCCAAGACCACCACGGTTCAGCCGGCACTGCCAGGCAGCACAGACTGTCATGGTCACAAAGCTGCACCTGCAATCCGGCAGAGTCTGTGTTTCCACCAGACACATTATGAGGTTACACACCGTCAATGTGACCCTGGTGGTCCAAACACAATGTCTCAGAAGGCAGAAATGGGCAGTATAAAGGGAAACACTCACCTACAGACAGCATCACTCATTCGATGCCGCCATGGAGCCCATTGCATATGTTCTGCTGCCTCTGATGATCCTCGACGGTGCACAAAACCATCAAAGCCATGGATGTCACCAACCGTAAGTACACACACACCTACTGGTATCAGAACGCTTAATAACAGATCATAGGGCCATCGTCTACATCATGGGGGGCACGCCAGGAGAACTAAATGCATGTCACATCCCATACACAGTCCAAAAAAAAACCATCAAGATGGACACATTCACAGTCACATTACGCCCCCTTTGGGAACCTCACTCACACTGCACCACAACACTACACAAAAACACATGGCCACACATCTCTGCCATAGGGACAGTGAAGGGTACACAACATTCACCCACACATCACCAACAACACACAAACATCACATATACAAAAACAACTCACACACTCACATTCTACACAGGCCAGGGACTGTCATCCCATACAATACACATATGAATAAATGTATGCTGGAACCCAAACAACATCACTATTAAACAGCCCTGCAATGTACACAAACATCACAGCACAATAGAAGCACAATGGCATGCACAATACACAGAGATACAAATAGACAAAGAGTACTATGCGCACAATACTTGCACAATTGGGATGGGGGCACCAGGAACACTCAGGGAAGGAGGCTGCATGGGACACTTATAACCTTGCAACTGCCCATAAAACAACATTTGCACAGGACCTGGCCCTATATGTGTCTCAAGGACAAACAGTACTAGGTACAAATCTCATGCCCATCTGCACAATGTGCAAATCAACAAGCACATACAACTCCAACTGCATGGGACATTCCTCTATTGGAACTAGCTGCAAGGGACACACACCTAAATGGACATATGCAGAGTGAATTGCAAAACAAAGCTAGCACAACTGAACACACTCCATGTCTGAACTAACAAATCTCTAGCTGACACACATCAGATTGATACATAAGCCATATCAGGGGACAAGTCTAACACCAGGAATGCTCACTTTGGACAGCACAAGGTGAAATACTCAGCAAAACAAACACCCCACAATGTCATGACACCACCATTGACCGTACACACACATATACATACACTCAACATATACCCTCTTCTTGAGAGACACCAGCACTGCTCACAAAGTCACACACTGCAAACAACAGCAAATGGAGCTGAAAGCAGGCACACACACACAGAACTGTAGGCACAAAACACAAGTTAATCAGGAACAACAGTAAGGTAGAAAATGAATTGCAGGACACATGTATACCCAAGGAAATAAACTGGTTGGGTTTATTCAACATCAAACTCCAAAGGACATTGGCCACTCCATATAGATGTGCACCAAAGTACCAGTGCTGTGCCAAACTTGACTTCCAACTGCCATGAAACTCTACAGGAAGGGGCATCAAGGGGCAGGCAGGCACCTCAGGGATTATCCAGGGGGGTTGGATTTAGGAGGGGGGGTTGGGCTTGGGAGAGCTGATCTTCTTCTTGGGAGAGGTGGGCTTTTTCTTGGAAGGGGAAAGGTATGGGTGCTTGCAGGGGAGCAGGGAAGGCTTTTGAGACGGAAGGGATGGCCTGGAAGGTGGGTGGGGGCCTCTTGGGTTTGATGCGGGGTGGAGGGAACAGGGCAACGGTTAAGGTCTAACATACAAAGTTTTTTAGGGAGACGGGGACGGTCAACAGAAGGGGGGTTTGGGTTTTGGAGGTTGAGGGAGTGGTTGTATGCAGTGTAGGTGTGGATGTTGTGGGTGTGTGCTTATGGGAGGTATGCTTGCGTTTGGTGGCTCTCTGTTGGGTAGGAGAGAGTGGGCATTTGTGTGTCTTGTGGAGCTGAGAGGTGGAGGTGTGGGGGATACATTGGTGGGTGGGTGTGTGGCTGTTGGGGTGGTGACTTAAGGTATGGTGGGTGTGGTGGATGTCTGTGTGTCTGTAGTTGTGGTGTCTGTGGGTGTGTTGCTTGTGGTGGATGTCTGGGGTCTGCTGGTGTAGTGTCTGCAGGTTTGATGGTATCTGTGGGTATGCTGGATGTGGTTTGTGCGATGCTGGAGTGGTGGAGGGGCCAAGGGACGTTGTGACTGTTGCTGTGTCTGTGGGTATATGTTGTTTTGTGCATGCCAGTGTGTTTTGTGCTGCTTGTGTTTGTGTCCGCTTCTATTGGCTGTTGAGGTGGGTGTCTGCTCATCGGTCTGTGTGCTTTGGGTAGGTAGGGAGTTTAGAGTGGGAAGAGCGAGGTGAAGATGGGGTGGAAGGTATGGGGTTACTGGCTGCCATCAATGAGGAGGCCAGAACCTGAAAAGATCTCTGTAAGCTAGACATTGCACCATGAATGCCTTCCAGTAATGCGTTGGTTTGATGGAGTTGTGTTGCCAAACAGAAGTAGCCAGGACTTGTAGGAGGCCCATAACATGTTGCCCAAATGGGAAGTTACATCACCATCCCCATCATGGTCATGCAAACCCGGATGTCTGGCGGTGGATGTGTGCCTGTACCCAAACACATATGTCTAAAACATAACTGCAAGTCACTCTATGATGCTTGCCCCCATTCAGGGCACATACCTTAACCTTTACACATGTGTGGTGCATTTTTCCACATGATGCCACATCAACCTAAAAAAAAGTCACACTGTAGCTCTGAACTCAAAGCCTACCTGTCATGACCCTCATTGTTACTGCAGTAGTACATGCCAAATGAAATACTATGATGCATGACGGAATGTGTCAGTCAATAAGTAATGGTGACGCACTCCTATATGTGGCACAACATGAAATTTACCCCCATTGTAAATGTACTATTCCACAAACAGTTTGCCATGCACAGACAGGTGAGGGAATACAGACATTATCCATCAGCATAGGTAGACCATGCATGAAACTGCAGCTTACTAATGTTTCCTAAAGAGAAATGGACACATGCTGACATGTAAGCACAAGGACTTTTGGCAACAGTGATGGCACATAATTCATGTCAATTGACATTCCCCACTTACCAAGGGAAAGTAGTGATCTATAGCTGCATAGAAAGAACAATGTAAGTCCTGTCACATGTGTGTTGGACACGTCACATAACGGATTGCAGAGAGGCATCAACAGACATTAAGAAAACAAGCTTCTGGGTAGCAGATGCCAACATACACATTTACACAGACACATGAGTACAGTGATCTATCACCTACTTACCTGTGGCCTGGAACACTGAGAAGTAGTGGTCTGTTGCATAGAAATTACATACACTACAACAACAAACAGTATATGATTGATAACTGTACACAGCCATATGTGGTCTTTTCAGAGCAAGAGGTGTGAGGATTCCACCCAGTTGTTTCCTAGGTCCATGGTCCAATAGGCTAGGCACATCAGTACAAAATGCATGACATGTCAACACAAACAATCTCTCCACCACTGTCTGACACATGGATTATCCCTAATAGTCAGGGAGAGCCGTCAGAACCTCATTCAATCATTTGGCAATGGGACAGGCAGGAGTGTGCCCTGTACTCACCCCCTTGTGCTGCTGTGCTGCTGTGCTGCCCTCAAACACCCAATAAGCTCCAGATAGGCCACCGCCAGAATGCAGGCCATTAGGGGGTCATAGTCCAACGGGCATCCGGCCCACATTGGGAGAACAGCCCCAGCTGGGTGCTTTGCGATCTTTCTTGTCCAGTATCTCAGGTCCTTACACTTCTTTCTGCAGTGAGCGCTTTGCCGGCTGTGGACCCCCAGGGTCCACATCTTATTGGAGATGGCTCTCCATATCCTTTTCTTTTGATGGACATTGACCTGCATAGCAAATGAAAAAAGAAGAGATCATGATCACAAATATCATCACAAATGGTTCAGTCACATACATGTCAGTTACATCAAGCTATAGCTTTCCCATATTGTCAATACTCCCCAATTGTGACACACACAAGTCAGTAGGCACAGGGACATGACTCAAGACATACATTTCCCAATCTGCAGACCAACCCGCCACCCTGCTCAGACCGTACAATGACTAGGCAAGTTTATTAACATCTGGTGGGACGTGCCCTAGTAATGTGAATGAGATGTGAGCCACTATGAGACACATCACACCTCTGTGTCTTCTGCAATGTAGACTACTTAGGAATGAATAGACTAACAGGTCACACTCTGTGAAGATGACTCTCTGCATACAGTCCCTACAGGCTACTGTCAGAACACAAACTCCAATATCACACATGGGTAACAATGAAAGGACGGGCATGGTGAGCACAGAAAGTGTCAACTGTGCCGATCTGTGGGCATTTGCTCTAACCAATGCAGACTCATGCCACTTCAAGGGGTGAAGTTCTGTGGTATCTACCTGTACCACAAAACACGCTTTTGGACATTTATGTCCATCCTACTGAGAAGGCATCCAAAAAACAAAGGAATGCATTGACCAGTTTCTGCTATGTGACCAAGCTACTAAGTCACATATCATGGTCTCCAAGAAATCAACACATTGTCTGCACTGTGGGACTATCATTTGCACAATAAGCCTGCACAGGACAAATACGACCTGTATGGAAGTGAAAACAGTGCTGTGTGAGTAAAGGACCTGTCAGGAGTCAGACACACACATTGACAATGATGCTAAGTGCACATCTGTCACAGATCAATAACCCACCCCTGTACCCATTCCTAATGTGATCAAAGGGATGAGGTATTCTGGGCAGCATTTCACTCAGAGCCTCATATTTGCCACATGACAGGATCTGCTGTTGTACAGGGAGTGGTCACCGTGCCACAGATAAAAAGCCACAGAGACTTCACCCAATCCTAGACTATGACCCAAACTGGGAGATACATGTGACAGTCACTGGTCTCTTCAGACTGAGCACACAGAACCTACATGACACTCCATTCCCATCACCTCATGCAAAACAGTACATCATGTAGCCACTAGCAAATTGGAATGTTGGGTGTGTGGCAACCTGTAGGACAAATAGAATGATGACATATCTTAATAACAGTCTAACAAGGGCAGATATGCAAAGAAATCTCAGTAGAAACATACACATAGCAAACATTACTCACAACTGACACGTACAAGATGTGTACTCAGCTCATGCTGTCATACACATACATCAAGTCTCAAATATGCAACAAGCATTATGAAGTAAATGTCAGTGGGTGGCTGCAATGTCACCTCACCTAGTTAAGTGGCCCAATACAAGGCGGATCATGGAACACAATGAACACACACCACATTGTGAATGAAATCAACATGTGGCACTGGCCACCAACTCATGCACATTGACTCTCTTATTGATGCCACACAGACAGCACCTACAGGCACATGAGTATTTGATCTGCCACATATGGGCACATTCTAGCTGGTGAGGGGGGAAAGGATGATGAAGTACAGAAAAAACTCTGCACATGAGGTACTTAACGTGCTCCTCTGGCATACCAGAGAGCTGTCCATACAGAGGTAGGACCTCAGTTACCAGCTTCTCCAACTCCTCTTGTAAGAAGGCAGGGGTCCTGTCACCTGCTGGATGTGGCATGATTGCTCTGATACACAGCAGCTCAGTGTCAGGAGTCAAGTGAGGGATTTTGCAGAACATAGCAATCATGTTGGCCACGTATGTAGCCGCCACCTCCAGCAGACACAGACATTGGCCTGCGACCACCACTGCCAACAACGCTAGCCTATGGCTGTGTCTGCCGCCCTTGCAACCGCCTACCACCATGACGACTTCCGCTGGCGGGCAAGGGAGGTTCCTAATGTTCAGTGGAGTAAGTCAGGCAGGTGCCATTTTAGAGGCATGAAATGCGGGATTGGGTTATTAACACTTTCACACTTCAGAAAATGTTGTTTTTTGTGCAAAGACCTGCTCATCTTGTCTTGTCATCTAGGTCCTACTACTCAAACACCATTGTTGTATGTTGCAAGGACAGATGGCAATTCACGAGGGGCACAATCGACCCCCCCGTCAAAGGTCATTTTTGTGCTCGGGTCATCCAGTCACATTCCAAGGGGCATTTGTGATGCACATTTTGGATTTAGGTCCAGACACTTGTTGTGTATATATGTGTGGCAAACCAAGGGTGTAACTATTGAACATTGCATCATTAACAGCTGTGATGTGTGCTGTTTGCCATGCCCATCCCTTATAAATTGTCTTGTTACATGTTAACCTTGACATGCATCATGTATGTTGCTGTGGACATAATGACTAATGTCAGATTTCATTTTCTGTCATATTTAGGGACCGAGTGAGAGGAAGGAGGATACAACCACTGGTCTACCATCCACTGGCAGACCTTCAGGCCACGGAAGAATGACATGTTATACTCCTGTATCATCTGAATTGGCAAATAATAGTGGATCTATGTCATCAGTTGGAGCCAGACCTGAAGCCAGCTATTAGTAATCCAAACAGCATAGCACCCATTGTACAACTCATGCCAGTATTGCACTTCTCAGCTACAGGGTCTTTCCAACATACAGTGATCCAAACTGGTGGTATGTCCCAACCTATGTTCAGTCTGGAATTCAAGGATGTACTCTCAGCAATGTTGAAAACATCTGGGCAGTTACAGCCAGCTTTCCCGACGTGAGGATTTAGCTCTTGTGAAGGCTGACTTTTATGGTTTTGCACCCCTCCCACATGTGGTGGGGGCTATTGATGACACACATGTTGGCTTGGTCACACCGCATGCCAATGAACAATAATACTACATCCAAAAGAACTTCCATTCCATCAATGTCCAAGTTGTATTTTTGGTGGACCTCTACATTTCACATGTCTGTTCCCGTTTCCGTGGTTCAGTCCGTGATGCCTTCATTATACAGAACAGCACAATCCATCAGCTGATGTCACAACTGTACCCAGAGAGGGTCTGGCTGGTTGGTAATCCACATTTGTCCTGTTTGTGTGTGTGCAATGTCTGGTGAGGATTTACTGATTGGAGGGACTCATTGTTGCACATATGTCCCATTCCTTAACAGGAAACACAACATATCCAAAATGTCCTTGGCTGTTGACACCGCTGAGGAATCCGACTATGCCAGGGGAAGTCCGCTTCAATGAGGCCCATGTAAGAACAAGGTGGGTAGTGGAGCAGGCTTTTGGGCTCCTGACAGCCAGATTTAGGTGTCTGGACTGGTAGAGTCCTCCTCTACTCACCTGGGAAAGTGTGTAAGGTCATTGTGGCCTGCCGATTGCTCCACAACATTGCCCTGAGAAGGAACATCCCATATATCCCACAGGAGGGGCAACCTGCAGTGTTACTGGGTGAGCCTCCTGGAATGCCAAGTGAAGGTGACAGTGGTAAAGAGGAAGGGGCTGACTTGTGGGAAGATCTCATCAACAACTATTTTTCTTGAGTGTAAATATGTCATGTGATATAATGACTGTGACTGTACAAAGGACTGAAGTTGTCAGAATGTGTGGCATTAAATGTCTTGTCATTACACTAGGGAGCAAATGTCCATCAATATTGAGCCAAAGGGTGCTTGAAGAGTTAGCCTCTGACATATCCCCAGCTTGATGCAGTTGGTTTGTTTGTGTCAGTCTCATTACAATGTAACTTCATTTCCAGATGCTTCCTATGTGATTTGTGTAATAGGTATGTTTTCAAATCAATGCTCTGGTACCTTCCCCTTGCCATCCTCATGTGGGCATTCAGAACTGTGACATTGGCAGGTATCTGATGCTGTCCCCACATAGGAAGTGGACATGGACTGTTCCATGTTCCAGGAAATGTGGGACACCGATATGGGGTGTATGAGACCTGTGCCAAGCCAGCTTGGAAAGTGTGTGAGTGAAAGGACTGAAATGCACATAGTACTTGTCTAACATGCTGTGGTGGGCCCATTGCTTCATATGTGTGATCATATGGCCATGAAATATGTTTTCAGCAAGAGCAATCCAGGCATTTACCCTTTACATAGGCTAAACACTCTTCTTGTATGACATGTGTGTAGCTGTACGTATACATCATTGCAGGCCACAATGCCTTTGCCACAACACTGACATATGTTTGTATCATACCACCATGGTCATTGGATTATGATGGACCTGTGATCAGGGACTGTGGCACTGCCCTTTGTCTGTATCTTGGGTTATGTGATATTGGATTACTTGGTTTTGGTGTGCCATACGGCTCAAGCTGGTGACACCATTCACTTCTCTGTTTGCCTATTCTAGAAGACAATGTCTGACAAAGCCCTTCCTGTCTGTGGTCTCGGAGACTATACCTCTGTATATCTACCTTGACACAATAAGAGTCAGCCATTATTGGCTCTGACAGTCCGGTCAGATGGACAGTCTATGTGCTGAATAGTGAAATAAAATGTTTGTTGTGACCAAACACTTGTAACAATGTGTTTGTGTGTGTTGGTTGTAATCATTAGGAGTACACTGTACCTGTAACACATCCCTCCTTGCATTGGTATCTTGTGACTCCATAATTTGCTTCACATTGTCTTACATCTCTACATAGAAGCAATTGGAACAGGAGCAAGCATCCACAAACTTTGTGATAGGTAGAATTATTAAACATTTGTGCAAAAACTGATATTGATGCACGACGGAAAAGAAAAGCAAAGGGTTCAGTCATGGAGGATGAAATCATTGGAGTGGATGCCACAGCATTATAGGTCCAAAGTGTAGGTTACCCCTCCCATAGGAAATTGAATGTGGTTGGAGTACAGTCAACAGAGTGAATATGTGGCACACAAAGCAGTTCCATTTAGAAGAGGTCACTTGCTAGCAGTAGTCGGTGTCTGGCTATGTGCACCTCATGAATTATTTGCTGGTTGTCCCTGCTTGTGTGTGGGGGGGGGGGCTGCAGCTACAGCGGCAGGGGTGTCTGAGGTGGGCTCTTCCCCTGACAGGGCCTCTTTTCCAGTGGCTGGCACCAATGACAACAGGCCTGGTGTTGTTGCACCAAAGGAAGGGGTAGAGTGTTGCTCAAGTTGGTATTTGTGGCCTCCCACTTCTCACACATGTCCCTATGGATGTCCCTCAGCAGCTGCTTGATCTCTCGGAGTTCAGTAAGTACCTGGCCCATCACACCTTGGCATTCTTGATAGACAGACAAGACTTGGCTGATGAATTCCTGGCCAGAAGCATCCCCAGTGGTCTCATCGCAGTGACCCACAACATCCCTACGACGCACCCTACTCCCATGGGCCTGTGCCCTTGCCACAGGATGCCCCCTCCCACTGGTTCCAGGATCATCATTGTCTGAGGTGTTGTACGGTGACTCAGGATCCTGGAGTCGGGGGCATTAGATGGTAAGCACTGTCCTAAGGACACAGATTGGGGGCGGATGGCTGCCTTTGAAGTTGAGGAACCAGGCTGGGAGGTCTTGATGTGAGTACAGTGAGACTTAATGTAGGGGTATGACTAGGTTGGCTAGGTGGGCCAGAACCGTCCTCCATGTCCAGGTGTTCAGGGGTGTCATGATCACTGAGGACTTCATCCAGGGGTGTGGTGGTAGTTTTGTCTGTGGCCTCTGTGTGCCCAGTGGCAGCTCAACCTGTTGATGTGAAAGATACAATGCTACTGGTGGTATTGTGACATCTACCGCCAAAAGTTAACAGTGACATTTTGCACAGCCGGTGTACATAGTTGATTTTCAGGTGATCCCATTGTGTAAAGGTACCCCGCTATTGGTTGTATTGAGCTGACACTTGTGAACCACACCATTTCCAATAAAGTCCAGCAGCTGCTCAATTTAGCAGTTCATTAGCACTTGGAAGGATGAGCAGAGATTGCCAGCAGCACAGGCAAAACAGTGGCTTTGCCCATTTTGAAGCCTAGTTGAGTGTTATGGAGGCCGAACCAGGAGTTTGTTGTATATGTGACTGGAGTCATCATGTGGCCAGTGCATTGTGAATTTGTCTGCGGCCAACACCATTCTGGTAATGCATCTTAAGACCTTGTTGATAATTTATATTGCACACTGTATGAGCTGTCCTTCCTGTCCTCAATAGATTCAACTTGGCTCAGAAGTTCAAGATAGAGCTAGGTGGCCAGCCACATCTCTAAGTTGAGCATGATTTATATCTTGGTACCTCCCAGGTGAGTAAACATGATTTGAGAGTGATCAGACTAGGCTATTTGGACAAGTGACCACTGTTCTGCTACTTGGAGTCACTTGAACAGTGCCTCCTGGTAGTTGCATTCAGGTCACTCCCCTACTTCCCAACACTAGACAAATGGTATCTTAACAGGTAAGTTAATCCAGGTAGTGTTGTGGTTAAACGGAGATTACCCCTTTCTCACAGATACATCATGTCTCAACCAAACACAGGCAGTAATGAAGATGCAGTAAGGTTTCAATAGTTTTTATTCAACACAATCTGCAATAGATTGCATGGGCTGCAATGATTATGATAATGAACAGTGCAAGAGACAGAATTGTAAAGACAAGAGTCATGATTATAAAGACCCCCACCATCTTGCAGTAATATAGAAAGACATAGAATGTATAATATGTCCTAATACCCTATCATAATAGGCCTAACCTTCTACATAGAGGAGAGCTGGGTATGTTAAACTTAATCTGCAAAAGCCATGTCCCTGGAAGGAGCCCCTAACCCTTGCTACCTTGGAATGAGGTCTCAAGCTCCGACTCCGTAGGAACACGAAGTCCGGGTCAGCGTCAAGGCGACGTGCAGCATCGATAGCAGCAATGGTATCTTGTCGGAATCCCTCTGATTATCTGCCTAAAGTGAGGTGTATTTATACAGATCTACTTGGACCCCTGGCGTAGGTTGTTCCCAAACAATTGAGAGTTCAATAACAGATGAATTCGGGCACGTTTACTCTGGGCTGGTGATTTGAATGAGCATAACAGGGCCCATTGTGCTTCCATTCAGGTCACGCCAACTAGTTCCCAACACTAGAGAAATGTGATACTCACAGGAGAGTACCCTTCCATTGTGAGTTAACAAACAGGAGTATTTGGGCCAGTGTACACTGGGCTTGTGTTTGGAGCTGGAGAAGAGAAGAGAACACTGGCTTAGTAGTTGGAGTGGCAGTAAGAGACCCTCCTCTGAGTTCCTATCATGTAACTCCCTGTACTGCACACACTATACTAATGGTATCCTCCCAGGTGAGTACACTTCAATAGGGAGTTGACAAACAGGGGTCTTGGTTGTGGAGGACACTGGGCTGGCTGAGTGGAGTAACAGAGCCTTCTAGACTTAGTGGTCATTTCAGTCCCTGTACTACCCACAGTATAGAAATGTTATCCTCCCAAGTAAGTACAATTTAACAGAGAGTTGAGACATGGGGTCCTTGGACAAGGGGACACTGTGTTGGTATTTGGTTTTCTCGGAATAGGACCTCCTGGCATTGGCAGTCATGTGATTCCTTCTACTACACACACTCTACAAATGGTATCCTCCCAGGTGCATATACTACAACAGAGAGTTGAGAAACAGGGGTCCTTGGACGAGCGAATATTGTATTGGTGTTGGTTTTCTAGCAACTGGCATT
Organism: Pleurodeles waltl; assembly: GCF_031143425.1. Lineage (NCBI taxonomy): Eukaryota > Metazoa > Chordata > Amphibia > Caudata > Salamandridae > Pleurodeles > Pleurodeles waltl. Next base: position 870,790,337 of record NC_090437.1, on the reverse strand, counting down.
GGCAGTCATGTATCTTCCTGCACGACACACACTGTACAAATGTTATCCTCCCAGGAGAGTACCCTACAACAGAGAGTTGAGACACTGGGGTACTTGGACAAGAGAACACTGTCCCCCTGTTTGTTTTTATGATCAGGGCCTCCTGGCATTAGTTGTACAGACAGTGGGGGTCATTACGACCCTGGCGGTCATGGACCGCCAGGGCCGGGGACCACGGATGCACCGCCAACAGGCTGGCGGTGCATCCAGGCCTATTCTGACCTGCGGTCAGAAAAGGGAAACCAGCGGTTTTCCGCCGGTTTTCCCCTGGCCTGAGGAATCCTCCATGGCGGCGCTGCAGGCAGCGCCGCCATGGGGATTCCGACCCCCTTACCGCCAGCCTGGTTCTGGCGGTTTTGACCGCCAGAACCTGGTTGGCGGTAACGGGTGTTGTGGGGCCCCTGGGGGCCCCTGCAGTGCCCATGCCAATGGCATGGGCACTGCAGGGGCCCCCTAACAGGGCCCCACCAAGATTTTCAGTGTCTGCATAGCAGACACTGAAAATCGCGACAGGTGCAACTGCACCCGTCGCACCCTTTCCACTCCGCCGGCTCCATTCGGAGCCGGCATCCTCGTGGAAGGGGGTTTCCCACTGGGCTGGCGGGCAGCCTTCTGGCGGTCGCCCGCCAGCCCAGCGGGAAACTCAGAATTACCGCTGCGGTCTTTTGACCGCGCAGTGGTATTCTGACGGCGGTACTTTGGCGGGCGGCCTCCGCCGCCCGCCAAGGTCAGAATGAGGCCCAGTATCCTCCCAGGTGAGTACACTTCAGTTGGGAGTTCACAAACAGGGGTCTTTGTTGCCGAGGATACTGGGCTGGGTGTGTGGAGTAACACTAACTGAGCCTCCTAGCCTTAGCAGCCATTTCAGTCCCTGTACTATACACAGTATATAAATGTTAACCTCCCAGGTGAGTACACTTCAATCGGGAATTGACAAACAGGGGGCTTTGTTGCAGAGGACACTGGGCTGGCTGAGTAAAGTACAAGTAACAGCACCTCCTGGCATTAGCAGTCTTGTAAGTCCCTGTACTGCACACAGTATAGAAACGTTATCCTCCTAGGTGAGTACACTTCAATTGGGAGTTCACTAACAGATGGATTGGGGAAAGTACACACTGGTCTGGTGCTTGGAGTTACAGGAACAGTGCCTGCTGGGAGCTGTAGTCATGTCAGTATCTGTACTACACACAGTATAGAATTGTTATCCTCCCAGGTTAGTACACATCAATTGGGAGTTGACTAATAAGGGTCTTTGGAGCAAAGGGCACTAGGTTTGCTGAGTGGAGTAACAGTAACAGTATCTCCTGGCCTTAGCAGTCATGTCAGCCCCTGTACTACACACACTATCGAAATGTTATCTTCCCAGATGAGTGCATATCAATTGGGAGTTGACTGAAAAGGCTCCTTGTTGCAGAGGGCACTGGGCTGGTGAGTGGAGTAACAGTGAAGGTTGCACAAGTTGGGCAGTAAGCATGCATGACATAACATTTTTGTGATGTTTTTCTTGTTGTGACTTACCAGACTTCACTCTCCCAGGAATTCCTGCTAAGCCCTCAGGTGCAGGATGGCCAAGACCTTCTTCTCCCAGGGAAAGAGTTGTAATCGGGCAATGGGAAGGCCACCCCCAGTCTTCTTGGTCTGCAGAAGGTGCCCGGAGGCCAGGGAATAGACCATGCCCCTGAGATCGTTCCACCTCTTCCTGATGTCATCCTTTGTGTGCAGGATGGTGCCTACAGCACTTACTCTGTCGACTAACCTCTCCCACATTTTCATTTTCCTGCTGAGAGGAGTGTGTTGGACTTGGGCTTCAAACAATTGTGGTTCTACTCTGATGATTTCATACACTATGACTGCTAGCTCTTCACTGGTGAAACAAAGATTTTTAATTCGTGCCATGGTGGAATAATTTTTTTTATTACAGGTGACAGTGACTTACTAAAGAGAGGTAGTACAAAAGGGTGTGACTGGGCAAAAGTGTGTGCAGGGTGTTTTGTAGGATGGTGAAAAAAGTGGTACCTGGCATCTGTCCTGTGTGGTAAATATATTGCTCTTGCTTGTGTGTTTTTTTAATAGTAAATAAAAGGATAGTGGTGTGTGAAGGGGTGTGTTTTATAGTGTGATTTGCAGGTGTTTTGAGTGTGGCAATGTGTGTCAGCTGTCCTGTTTTCGATACCATTAAATTTGCTGTTGTGCATTATTTTGGTGACAACGGACCGCCGTGGTTCGGACTGCCATTGGCTGATCACTATGGCTGCTCCCCACTGTGACTTTGGACTTGTAATACAGACAGAGATTGGTTGCTGGGCTATCGGTGCTGGTGCTCGAACTACCTATTTTCTGATCTCTGCACCGCTGCCGGTATGCCTTTTTTGGGTGACGGTCAGAGGTCCTGTCTTTGTAACTTGTAATAGGGTGGTCTGGGAGCCAACCAACACGGCGGTCTGGCTGTCAGCCCGCCAAACTCGTAATGAGGCTCTAAAAAGGTGACATTTACAATTCACACTACAATTCTAACAAAATTAAAAAATATGAAACAAATTAAAAATTACATATTAAACAATTGATAATGCATAAAAACATCCTTAACAACAATATTAGTTAAAAAATATATCTAATATTTAATAATATAAATGACACATTATCCACTATTTAAAAGTACTATTAAATATATGACTATGAAATTACAATAATTATATTTTTTACAAATTTAGAAAACTATTTCCCAAATATGTTTAACTTCTTTTCTAGAAGTGAGATTTTCTTTACAACAATACTACTACATTTGTATTTTTTTATTTCTTCTAATAAAACTCTAATTTTTAAAAATGATTTAACAATATAATCTTCTTTTCTAAATTTTGAAATTACTTATATTTTTATGCAATGGTTAAAACAAATTAACATGTATTTAAAATATTTTTTCATATTTACACACAAACATAAATATATATTTTTGTACATTGTAAATCATTTTTACAATAATATTTAATAAATTGATTCTTAATTTTTTAAAGTAAAATTATTTAACATTACATATGTTTAGTAAATTTATATAATTAAAAGAAAATCAACAATTTTCACACTAAAACAATATTTAGCTTATTACTAAAAGTATTAATTAAAAATATTTAATCCCTTATCCCGTATAATCTCAGCATCCCAGCACTGGAATAACATTCCTAAAAATGAAAAACAACATTAAAAATGTAACTTCAAACTAACGATTATTACATATTTTTTTAAATCTCCCCACCCTTATCCCCTATAAACTGAACATTCCACTACTAAAAGTACGTATCTGATTATCCAAAACAACATAAAAAAAATTAAATTGTACTTTACAAACGAAACATTTTTATAAATAAAACATATTTAAAAAATCTAACATATTAAAATGAATACTACACATATACAACATAAAAATCATAAATATATCACATTGTTTACCTCTAAAAAATATTATCACCAACAATATATACTACAACGATATTAAAAAAAACAAATATTTTAAACAACACCTAGAATGATATTTTTGACAATGATATTGATGTCCACTATATTTATTTTATGATATTCTCAACACAACAATTTTGTTACAGGATACTTTGGATTTTATATTTTGTCCAATTACCCTCCTGAGCTCCAAAACCTCTTTCTCCCCTCATCCTTCTCACCATCCCCAGAATTTTGCCCCTCTTCTGCCACGTCTCTCCCACTTTCTGCTCATTGCCTCTATTGGCTTTGGAATTGGTCGATGCCAGCATTGTAAAACCAATATAGGTGACCATCATGGAAAAGAGTGACAGCACAGCACTTATCCTTCTGGATCTCTCTATCCTACCCTCATCCAGTGTTTCCACAAGACTGAAAATCATGGACCTGCACTCCATTGGATTAGCTCCTTGCTCACAAGCCACATGCATTCACTCAGCCTGGCCGTATCCTCCTCCACCACCTCCAACCAGATCTGCAGCATCCTCCAAGGATCGTTGCTAAGCCCAACTCTCAATATCTAAATGGACCTGCAGCTAACACTGTCTGAGCCCATGGACTCAACATTATCTCTTATGGCAAAATGTCCCAGCTCACCCTCTAACTCACAGATGATACCTCAGGCACACAAACTAAATTATTCAACTGCATGCCTGAAGTGGCAAACTTGATGAAGGACAACTGTTTATAGCTCAACTCTAACAAGACAGAAATGTTTTTCTTGGGAAAAGACACCTCCCTCTGGTGCTCAGCTTGGTGGCTCTCATTATTAGGACCCACTTCAACCCCGACATACCAAGCCAGGAATATAGGAATCATTAGCATCAGCTCTCAGGCTTCCTTGCCTCTTCCTTTTTCCACACCTTCAAATTACTACCAAAAAATCTTTAAATGATTCCTGTTCAACAACCACAGAACCATTACCCATGCACTAATCCCCAGAAAGATGGGATAGCATGCTATAAGTTGTAATCACCCACACAGCTGTTATTCCCCACACAGCTGACCAAGAGACTTCAGGTTATTCAGAATGCAGCAGCCAGACTCACACTCAAATTTCCACTCAGCACTCACATTTCCATCCACCTCAAAGACTTCCACTGACTCTCCATTCATAAATGTTCTCCTCTCAAACACCTCACACACACATACAAAGCATTGAACAACAAAAGCCACAAATACCTGAATAGCTCCACCAGCTTCCATACACCTACCAGTTAACTCCACTCCTCCATCCTCCTCCTCTCCAATGTTCCCTGCATCAAATGAGCTTAGGCTGGTGGCTGAGCCTTCTCTTACCTGGCACATAAAGCCTGAAGTGATCTCACACTGGACATCAGAGCCGCCAGTTAGCCCTAGAGTGCTGCAAAACACTGAAAACCTGGCTAGTCCACTAGGCCCCAGCCAGGGCAGTAGTCACATTCGAGCTGCCAGGATATATTGTTGGGTGACATGCTTGTCTTTAAAAAATCACATAACATAAACATAACATAACATTCATCTTAAAAATCTCTTTCTTATAGTTTCTAGATGGCACTATTTTGCACGCACAATCTGGCCTGATGTAATATAGTGGCCATCTTGAAAGTAAAATGATATAGGGCCTAATTATGAGTTTGGTGGTCCTAATAGCACCAAACTTACGGTGGGGGTCGGACCGCCACACTCCAGGTGATCCTACAGCCAGATTATGATCTTGGCTGTCAGACCGCCAGGAGACCGCCACCTCCATCAGGATCAAGGATCCCGACGGGTTGTCAGCGGTCAAAGTCATTGTCAGCCATGGCAGTGCCATGTTCAGAACAACCATGCTGATCAGGACTTCCCTTCCTGCAAGAAAAGGCTCTTAGAAAGGCAGTTCAAGGACCACAGGGGGGCCCTGAACTGACCATAACCATATCATGAGCAGTGCAGGGGCTCCCCTGCTGTGCAGACAGTGTGCATTCCGAGGGTGTTGTGTGCAACGGTGTCCGACGGTGCTGTGTGCTGTGAGCAACAGTGTTGTGTAGCCATTTTAGCTATAGTTTATACACATTATTTTAGCATACTAAGCCTGCCGCTGTGCACTTTAACCTACATATATTTTATTCAGCTTTGTTTTTATTATTTGAACAATAGCTACATTTGCGGTCTTGTTTTATTTTCTCTGTCTAGCTTTTCTTCGCCTAGATCAGCACTGCGTTCTTAAACAAGACATTTCTTTTACTTTATGCTTTTCTCAGGGCTGCAGTAAGATAGGTTGCTGGCAAAAGTGGTACGCTTTGTCTTCCATGTTCACAGAAAAATCACACTCTGACGTGGGGATCCTTTCTTGGGACATCAGCTGTTTTATTATAAAAACACTAATTTGACCCATGTACGTTAGAGGGAGATTCTAGCCAGATGACCATGACTGTATGCTGATTGCTGATTACTCCACTGCAACTGCTTATGCAGACTACTGGCCTCTTGCTCAGGTATGAGGGTTGATGTATTACCGGGGGAAACATGAAGGGCAGAATTAGAGCTTAACATGCTGTGTTCTAACGTAGCCTTGGTAGGCACTATCCTTCACAAATCTTAGTGACACAATGCTGGCGTTATTTTTGTGTTTTATTCTCCTTGTCACAATTTTAATCCTATTGTGCTTCATCGTCCTTGTTATTGCAGTACATGCTTTATTATCTAAGATGCAGTTACTTCGATAAAACCTTATTGAACCATACTCTGCCTCTGATTGTCCTTGCATATGTGAGACCAAAGTAACTGAGCGAAATGGATGAGATCTTAGTGACCACAATTCCATTGAGAAGTCATTTATGTCATGCGCCCCATTGCCCAATCATCCCTGCTCTTGGGTGGAGATGAGGTACTGCTAGTTAGCAGGAACAAAACCCAGATTAGGGCAACAGGTGTCACATTGTGCGGGATAAGACTCAGGGGGTCATTCTGACCCCGGCCGGCGGCGGAAGCCGCCGGCCTGGCTGGGACCGCCAGAATACCGCTGCGCGGTCAAAAGACCGCCGCGGGTATTCTGGGTTTCCCGCTGGGCTGGCGGGCGACCGCCAGAAGGCCGCCCGCCAACCCAGCGGGAAACACCCTTCTATGAGGATGCCGGCTCCGAATGGAGCCGGCGGAGTGGAAGGGGTGCGACGGGTGCAGTTGCACCCGTCGCGATTTTCAGTGTCTGCCTGGCAGACACTGAAAATCTTTGTGGGGCCCTGTTACGGGGGCCCCACGACACCCCATACCGCCATTCTGTTCCCGGCGGCCAAAACCGTCAGGAACAGGATGGCGGTATGGGGGTCGGAATCCCCATGGCGGCGCAGCAAGCTGCGCCGCCATGGAGGATTCCCCAGGGCAGCGGGAAACCGGCGGTACACCGCTGGTTTTCCGTTTCTGATCGCGGCTGTACCGCCGCTGTCAGAATGCCCATGGGAGCACCGCCAGCCTGTTGGCGGTGCTCCCGCGGTCGTTGGCCCTGGCGGATTTTACCGCCAGGGTCTGAATGACCCCCTCAGTCCCCTGCAGTATCAGTGATTCTGCCGCCCAAATCCAGTAGTCTTATTAGGGTAATGAGAACCTACGCGACATGGCGCGGCCAACGTTTGATCGGGCACTAATTTTCTGGTCCTCCTGAGTATATCTGTCTCACTTCATGCAAAGACACCTTAGTACTATTTACTGAGACATATGTGGTATTGAGGATTTTCCTCCTCAGCTAAGTAGGGAGTACCTAACTAACTCTGTAGATTGTTCAAACTTGAACTCTAAAAGGATAATCCCCATTTGGTATGCTTATCTCTGAACAAAATTTAGCATTCACGATGGCAAACCTACAACAGGTAGCAGTTGCAGTTAATATGCGACAACCCCTTACTGCACATTTACTGGCGCATGGCCTTACAGCCCAGGGAGTCCAGTTATATTAGTTGTTGAGGCTCATCCAGCCTATAGAACAGAAATTTTCTATTCTTGGGCCACATTTATAGCAGCCGATGGGAACAGAAATACATTTCACCACTATACACCTGCAAACATACCTGCACAATATAGAGCATATGCATATCAAGAAATACCTCTCAGACCATAGTAATTGACTTGAGGGTGCCCTACCACATACAATCCTCCACGTTAGGTTAGGTCCTCTAAGTAATGATGGGCTGATCTGGGCTTTATTGTCAGCAATTTTGATGGTAGCTGAGGTCCCGCCGCTTATATACTGACCTTACGGCAATATTCAGACTATTAGTACAGTTTGTAATGCAAACATTAAATACCAACGCAGCACGTGCTGCCCCAGCACAACCACATGCAGTAACATAAGGCATTAATCCTGCGTTTTGGTTAGTTAAAAAAATAAATGCCCTAAAAGCAGTATTTCCCCATACGGGACCTCAGGATCAGCATAGAATATTAAGTATGTGCTTGCCATTTGGGATGGTTCCCACAGTAGATAACTGCAATACTTGGGGCATGGTATTTGCCACGCTCTATACTACCACACACGGTACACCGAAACTTGCCAATCTACCGGAAGTGTTAAAACAAATTCAAGATGAATACGGGACTGCCCCTGGACTTGGGGATGCAACTTATGGGCAATTTTGCAATGGTATCTTAATTCATATTAAGTAACCTTAAAGGGGAAGCAGTTGCACTAGCAGTGCACATGCAGCTCCTGGACGTTCCTTCACAGGATCAAGAACGTGAGCTGCCAAAGATTATCGCGGAGACCTACTCTACTATTGGTCGAGATAGTCTGGGGCGCAGACCCACAAAACCACAGTTTCAGGGTAAATCTAATAAAGATTCTACCAAGCAAGCATCCGAGGGTTCTAAAAAAAACTCTGGGATAAAAAACAACAAACACCTAAAAAAGAAAGAGGAGACTCTCGGCATATGGAGACCCCACAGAAAAGATATAATCTCAGAAATAGAGATAATATAAAAACGCCTGACAGATATCAATATACTGATACACACCAATCTTGCTCCTTTCAGGACTCACCAGAAGAATGCAGTGAGAGAGGTGGGTGGTCAGAGTGAAGAACTGAGTATGTGAAACCGAGACAGGAATCACAACGCTCAACAGAATTTTCTGTTAAAAAAGAAGAGAAACTTCCCTATCACAAATCCCAATTTAAAAAGAAAAAAGTGACAGCAGTTGCGATTCATCATGCCACTCAAAAAGAGGGCTCTATTGAAGAACAAGACGTGGGCACTAGCTCTGCTAGACAGTGCAGCAGAGGTCACAATAGTTTGCCAGAATCTTCAAGAGCATCTGCATGTTAAAGCAACTGATGACTTCTTACAAGCTGAAATTGAGGACATACGTGTCTCCATGCCTGACAGGGTGTACAAGGTAACGTTACAGTTAGAGGGAGATATTGACTGCACAATCGACGCAATCTTTTGGGACCATGTCGTAAACATATATGATATTCCACTGGCCGAAAGGGATTGGCCATCTGAGTTTGTCTGTACTTGCCCATATGGGGAAGAGGTTATCAAACCATCGTTCTCACCTCTTGTTCCCAATGAGCTCGCAGAATCCTACGCCATTCATTGAGCATTGGTGCAGGCACCCGTGTTATATCACAACCATGTAGGGTACGATAAAGATTCCCCCTATCATGTAATTCCAATTAAAAATCAACACCAACATCAACCCCAGTACCCAATAAAACATGATGCTAAAGCACCCATGAGGGAAATCCTCTCACAACTAGAGTACCATGGCGTAATCGAACCCTGTGTCTCACCAATGAATAAGCCTTTATTCCCTGTAGCTAAAACGGACCATTCATACAGAATAGTCTTTAAAGAGTCATACACACACATATGCTATACAAAACTCTCATAGTACAGCACTTGTAAACAACAGTGCACAATAAACACAAAACAACACTGGATATTTCCAATGGTTTTTTCTGCCAAAGTATAGTTGCTGAGAGTAGAGACTTAACAAGTTTCAGCGCACTAGGCTCCCAGAAGAAATTCTATCTTTTATCACAGAGGTATAGGAACAGCCCAGGACTGTTTGTGGCTCGTGTAACTTCAATATTGCAAGACATGACCCTGAAGCATTGTCCTATGTAGATGATATCTACCTCATGGACTATGAATTACTGCAGCATCTAAGACGGGTAGACCACATTGTTGTGGGATTTGCTGAATTCAGCCATAAATTCAACTTCAAGAAAACAAAAATAGCCTTCCTTAGTGTCCTGTTTCTGGGATACGAATTATCAAGTGAAGGAAAGAGCCTAGCTCCACAATTCTTTAGAAAATGCATGCAGTTACAACCTCCAAATACTATTAAAAAACTCCAATCCCTATTGCATTTTCTAAATTTTGGCAGAACATACATTCCAGATTACGCATCAACCATAAAACCTTTATATGACATAGGCCCTCATTACGATCTCGTTTCCCTTCCGAGACCGGCGCTGACGGTCGACAGAAGACCGCCAGCGTGCAGAACACCCGGCCGACCACATTATGATCATCCAGCTGGGCCGGCAGTGGTTCCAAATGGAGCCGGCGGCAATGTGTCAGTGCGGCGGGTGCAGCAGCACCCGTTGCGCATTTCACTGCCCGTAAATCGTATCTCCAATAACAGCACTTGAGGTTGTTACCAAAGCCATTGTTCCAAACGCTAAAGCACTGCATCCACTTTGGATCCAATGGGCAACATCTCTGACAGCCACTGATGTTGACTATATTTTTGACCCAAAGTTACAAACTCATTAATTTTTGCAATATGAACTAGAATACCCAATTCCAGCAAATACATTACCTATTGATCAGTATCAAAGAGTCATCAACACCGATGGCTCAGCACAACCTGCAATAGACACTAAGCATCAATACGCCACTGCTTGTGCAATCGTAAGCGGCTCTATGGAGGGTAGTAAATTCTATCCACAACATACCTTTATGCAAACCCTAGGGGATTGCATTGCACAATTAGCAGAGCTAAAGGCTCTGGTGATGGCACTGGAACATATGGATCCCACACAGCTAACACTGATTGTCTATGATTCATACTATTGTGTCCAGTCCTTCAATGAATATCTGAATTACTGGCTCCAGAATGGGTACAGAGATTCTAAAGGTAACACCATCAAACACAGACTTCTGTGGGGGAAAGTAGCGGATCTAAAGGAAACGCTACCAAATGTCAATTTTACACATACACTTGGACACCAGCGCTTTGGAATACAAGTTGCTGGGAATACTCTGGCTGATGAAGCAGCCAAATCAGCAGTAGCTATGGCTTCTGTTGCTGCAGTAACTCGTTTTAGAACGAAACTGGAAGATGACATATGGGCTGCTGTGAAAGCCACGGCTGAAGGCACAGCCTTAGCAAAAGCATTTCCTGCTAAATATTGCTACCGGGGGCGAGGCTTCCGTGACGCAGAAGTAAAAATACTGGGCGTGAGAGTTCGAGTAATTCCCAATAAAGACTTAGGACCAGAGTTAATCAGAGCAGCGCATAAGGGGGTTGCTTCTGCCATGCAGGTGTGGCGGCTACAATATAATTTTTGCAGGCTCGTTATCGTTGGCCAGGCCTATACAAACAGACCAAGCAGTATGTACTTTGTTGTTATATCTGCCAACAGATAAAGGGGTCCACCATCAAACCCCCCCCACAGACACCCCTCCTAATTTCAAACAAACCATTACAATGGGGGTACTTGGACCACTGGATCCCTTGACACCTGATAGTGCATACAAATATATCTTAGTCGTTGTTGACTCCTGCTCCAGATTTCTATGGGTGTGGCCACAAAGCCCGGCTGACGCTCGGACTGTTATTAAAGATTTGCAAGTCTTTATCGGCACTTATGCAGTTAAAGCTTTCCACTCGGACCAGGATCCTGCTTTCGTCAAAGGGCATTCAGGGATGCCATGGCTTTGTTAGGGGTCCAACTCCATTACTCATCTCCATTTCTTTCATCCGAGGGAAATAGTGTTGTAGAGCGATGATACCTATATTTAAAGCAATCCTTAACACCCATGGTACTAGGTACAGGTCGTAGTTGGCTTAATCACATGTATGGAGTCCAGAGAGCACATAATATTCTGCCTAGAAGGTCCCTGAGGGGTCGTACTTCATACGAGAGCCTGTTTGGAACTTGAATGTATGTTTCAGATCTTGATGGTCTTGGCGTAGAGGCGGCAGAAACACCTTTTGAGATAAATGAACATGTCACTGTCTTGCAGGAACTACAACAGTTCTGTGATAACAACGCTTCTGCAATTCTGACAGCGCTGCCTCAGTAGGAATTAAGGTTGTACCAAGAACATCTACTGGTTGGATTCCAAAGGTTGGGGAATTTAGTACGTGAAAAATTTGCTGTGAAAAAGGAGTTCGGTCTTTCGTATCATGCACGGGGATTACACGGTATCAGAACTGTTATATTACCACTGCTGCCTGGCTCTAAAGAAAACCACTTTGTCCCCATTAACAATGTCAAGTTACACCATGTGACCGATCCTGCACAGCAGACCAAGAGGAACAACCAGTAGTTCCCGAATCCCTCTCACTACTGGTCAGGATGTCCCTCTTCAAGTTTTAATCAGCAATGCTGACACCTCTCTGAGCTTGGGGCGGGTGGAAAATGATCTTGCATTAGTTCCACTAACATCTATTGCACTGGGCAATACGGAAATTGATGATCGATTTGACTCGACCTCCACACAAACGGATGTCGTCATTTACAGTGAATCACCACAGGAGACTCCTACCAGTTCTCCTCCTTCAAATACGGCTCCAGTTTTTGCACAAACTGTGTCTGTATACCTTCCCAACATTAATTACACCTTTTCGGACTCATTTACCTCTTCTGCATCTGAACAGCCAAAAACACGTGAGCTGATAAATTGGCTTCAAACAAATTACTTTATATTCCAGCAGAACTATCTGTGGCTTTCCTTGACTGTATTAGCTTTCCTCCTTTGGATTGGCTTTGTTATTACTTTATTTCTACTAATACATGGTCATTACCTTCCTGAATGATCAACAGTTGAACTGGTGGTTGAGGTCCTAAAACCGAATTTTTCCTCTCACAAGGTCCGCAGAGACTTGTCTTTTGTGAACATTTCCGCTACACCTGTTCCTGATGGGATTGTTTGGGATAAAGTCACCTTTGATGTATATGGCCCGATGGAGGTCATTCAAATACCATATGTGTTTAAACTTTCTATGAACAATGTAATACTTCCCGGAGTTGTTTCTGATGACTGGGATGTGAAAACAGTGGATTTCATGATGACTGAGTTACTGTATTTTACTGTATTTGAAAGTGAGGATGTTTATTAATCCATAGAAAATGATGGTGACATGTTCTGTTATAATTATTATGGACACCATTTCATTCACAGAGCAAGTACCCCTAAGACTATTTTTAATTACATACAATAGGTACATTGCCCAACTCCACCACAAGGGAGTTCTAAAATATTCTGAAAATTGTGCAATTTTTCTGGGCACAATGTTAAAAATGCTGAGTCATATTATTTCTAATTGCCTCTGATGGAAAATGTACATATATTAGTGACAGATCCAAAATTCATTTACTCAGATTCGTTTGTTTACCGGTTGGCTACAGAAGACTAAGAATATTGGCTGAAGTTGATTGACTTAAAAAGTGTGTGGGGAACAAAAAATTGGCAAAGAAGGGGAAAGGAAGCTTTGTTTAGAGCATGCCTGATACCTGTTCAAATTATATTTTTAAACAAAACTGTACAACAGACAAGTTGTTTAGGCTTCGCAAAAATTAAGGATTTGAATGCACCCAGTATTCCTGCCCCCGCAAAATTTTACAAATGATAAAAGTATATAAATGCAACTGAAGATCAGCTTGATGAATGGGTCTAAAACGGCACATGTAATGCTTCAATTCCACATCCTGGTGGGTGGTTACTGTGGCCAATAGTTACCAGTGGGTGTCATATACATTTTTAAAACTCCACAGGGGTTTTTAGAACAAGTAAGCCTGACCCTCATTATGTGGCATCTGAACATGCGGGTATAGTAACAACATACAGTGTAAGGAAACTATGCCAGCAATGATTGAAGAGTTCGTCATTGGTGGCTAGAGAACACCTCAGTCTACTGTCTAATAACACTGACTTACAGGATTTCCTGTAAGGCCTCAGAAAACAACGCAGAAAGTGCTTCTTATATGCTGTCTATAATTAAATTTGGAAGCTTTCTCAACAAGAAGCTGCTGCCCGGTTAAGGCAAATAGATCAGGAAAACGTAGGGAAGCCATTAGCTGTTGTAGATAATGGGATTAATACCCTTTCCGACTGGATATACACCTTAAACAACATTGTTTCTTCTGCAATAGATATAGTACAAAGTGACATGTCCTCTTTACACCACGGACAGAGTCAACTAAGGTCCATTATGCAGTTAGGTTGGACACTACAAACACTGAAGACAGGTCGCTTTCCCTGGCAACACGTTAGCGCAAGGGACATATTTTCCACATTTAATTTCACACCACAACAACAACTAATGGCTAAAAAAGAAGCGACTTGTGTCATGTAAATATTGGGAAATTAGAAAAGTTGCCTTTCACTGTTTGTTGGACTTTTTTGCTTATGAGTCATCCCCAATCTTTTTGCCTCCTGCCTCCTATTTCTTCTGACCTGTTGCTGTTGGATTTTGAACTCTGAGCACTTTACCACTGCTAACGAGTGTTAAAGTGCATATGCTCTCTGTGTAAAATATATTTAATTGGTTTATCCATGATTGGTATATTTGATTTACCAGTAATTCCCTAGTAAAGTGTACTAGAGGTGCCCAGGGCCTGTAGATCAAATGCTACTAGTGGGCCTGCAGCACTGGTTGTGCCACCCATGTTAGTAGTACTGTAATCATGTCTCAGACCTTCCACTGCAGTGTCTGAGTGTGCAGTTTTAACTGTAAATTCAACTTGGCAAGTGTACCCTCTTGCTAGGCCTAAACCTTCCCTTTTCTTACATGTAATGCACCCCTAAGGTAGGCCCGAGGTAGCCCCAAGGGCAGGTTGCAGTGTATGGTTAAGGTAGGACATATAGTAATATGTTTAATATGTCCTGACAGTGAAATATTGCTAAATTTGTTTTTCACTGTTGCAAGGCCTGTCCCTCTCATAGGTTAACATGGGGGCTACCTTTAAATATGATTAAAGTGTAGATTCCCTTTGGGCACGGATAGACATGTGGAGTTTGGGGTCTCTGATCTCACAATTTGAAAATACATCTTTTAGTAAAGTGATTTTAAGATTGTGTGTTTGAAAATGCCACTTTTAGGAAGTGGGCATTTTCTTGCTTAAACCATTTCTGTGACTCTGCCTGTTTGTGGATTCCCTGTCTGGGTCAGTTTGACAGTTGGGCTGGTTGCACCTCTCACTAGACAGTGACACAAAGGAGCTGGGGTATAGTCTGCATTTCCTGATGAGCCATCTGTGCTAGGAGGGAGGGGAGGAGTGATCACTCATACCTGATAGGGCTCTGCATGCCCTCACACAATGCAGTCTCCAAACCCCTCTTGTGTGTCTGGGGCCTGGCCTGGGCAAGGCAGGATTTTACAAACAAGAGAGACTTTGCTTTGAAGTAGGCCTACTTCAAAGGGCAAAATGGGTATAAGAAGGGCACCCAAAACCACAGACTTTAGATCACTTCTGGACATCAAGAATAACCTCTGCCTGGAGAAGAGGTGAGGAGGAGTGCTGCCCTGCCTGAGACTGTACTTTGTGGAGCCATCCTACAGTTGCTTCTTCTGCCTCTGCAAGAGGACAAAGACTGGACTTTGTGTTGCCTTCCTTCTTGTGAAGAAAACTCCAAGGGCTTGAAATAGAGCTTGCCTCCTGTTGTTGAAGCCTCAGGGGCAGCAAAGACCGCTCTGTCAGCACCTGGAGCCTCTGCTGAGACTCCTACCCTGCCAAGTGGTGCCCATCCAGTTCCTGTGACCCTGAAAGCAGAAGCTGGCAGAACAAGACTGAAAATCCACGCACAGACCGCCGTGCGGGGAAACATTTGACACATCTTCTGGGACGCGGCTGAAAAACGACACGCCGCCGGCTTCGCGGCAGAAATGGTCGCTCCACTGGCATTGCAGCTAGAAAATCGATGCACGGAGCTGGAAGAATGACACTCACACCCGCTGAAGGAGGCTATTAATGTCACAACCCATATTGCGCGGTTTTGCTGAGACTGTGCAGCAGGTTTTTTTACCAAAACCTTGCTGGGCGTGGAAAAACTATGCAACGCCTGCCCGGACCCGAGTGCTGCCCGGATCTACGCATTGCTCGCCTGCTGCGAGGAAAAACAACATACGAGCTCACTTGCAGGTGAGAAATCGATGCACTGCCTACTTTTTCAATGCACACTCGCCCGTGCATGTTACTTTGATGCTACTCAGGTACTTTCCATGCTAACAGTGTTTTACCTGTTTTCTCATGGATTTAAGACTCTTTTTGCTTTTTAATCAATAACTTGACTTGTGCATTGTGGATTTTTGTCGTTTTGGTCTTGTTTTGTTTAGATAAATATTTTCTGTTTTTCTAAACCTGTGTTGTGTCATTTTGTAGTGTTTTCATTAAGTTACTGTGTGTGTTGGTACAAATACTTTACACCTAGCACTCTGAAGCTAAGCCTGCACGCGCGTGCCAAGCTACCAAGGGGGTGAGCGGGTGTTAGCTGAGGGTAATTCTCCTTTATCCTGACTAGAGTGAGGGTCCTTGCTTGGACAAGGGTAACCTGACTGCCAACCAAAGAACCTATTTCTAACATTGGTGATCAGCAGATGGGGTTGGACTTGTATTTGTATTTGAAATACAGTGATGAAGAAGGGTACACTACTGTTTGAGTTCAGACCACTATGTGACCTACATACTACTTGTCTTGTGAGTGTGCTTTTTCTCTTTGGGACTCCTTCTTGTTCTACTTCCATGATTTTGCTGATCCCTTGACTGACTCTTTTAACTTAATTGGGAACTTGTTTTCTGCCTTTGGAACATTGCACTTGTTACCATCATGTCTCAATCTGGAGATGCAACAGCTGGACAGTTTTTGAATTAGGGAAACTGGAAAGGTACTCAGTTGCTCAATTGAAACAGTTCTGTAAAAATCTTGCCTGTTCCGTTAAGAGCTCCACCAGGAAGGGGGAGCTGCAATAGGCACTGAGGGCCTGGGTGTCAGTCAAGGAGGCTAGGGGGCACACATAGGATATGGATGGGGAAGTGCAGAGTCTAAACAGTGGTGTAGTGGAGGTACCTGTTACACCTGGGGGAGGGTCTCCAGGAGATGTAGCAGTAGGTCCTTTTAAGGGTCTGACTCCTGAAGAGTTGCAGGACAGACAGGCAGAAATGGCTCACCAGTTGAAGTCAGAAAAGTTGAGGATGCAAAGGGAGTTTGACGAGTGGAAGAGGGACTTAGAGATAAAAGAGATGATTTGGCTTAAAAGCTGGAAGTCATGAGGACTGATTCCAGCTGGATTGGTGGCAGCAACAATTCTATATCCAGTGCTGCTGAAGAAGTACACATCCCAGAGATGTGGTGCCCTACTTGAAGGAGGGAGTTAACACACAACAGAAGGTTCAGGGGTATGAGGTAGCTCTAGTGATGCACAGTGCCCCTGACGTGGATTGGGGAACTGGCATTGGGATTCATATTCCTACTGGTGGGAGGGACACTCTACTGACTCTAGGTGAGAATGACAGGGAGAGGGGTTCCCCCCAGGTAGAAGTCCTGGTTATGGAGTGGGAAGACATCCCAGAAGAGTGTGGGTTGAGTGTCAGGGACAGTAAGGTGCTGTCTCACCAGTCTCAGGAGGGTGATGTGGGGTACTTTTTCAATGCAGAGTCACTGGATGGTTGGATGAAGGTTTAGTTTGGTTAATTCATGTGTGCGGCTATGTGATGTAATTGCTGAAGAGCATATGTCTAGTCCTTATTTTCCAGAGCTACACCAACACCCGTTGGAGTGTGAGTTCTCTGACCTCAGGGAACTTACACTGGAGGCAGACCTCTGGGTGAGTACCAGAGAGTCTGAAAAGGCATTTGGGGGTGCTCCTGAGAGGACTGGTCTAGGTATTTCTGAACCAGGTGAGATAGGAAAGGAACTCAGTGTCCCAGGTAGGTCCCCATGTAGTGGGATGGGTGAGGGACCCCATGTCCAGTCTCAGAGGAGAGGGAATGGGGATGGGCTGGGGCCCAAGGTGCCCGAGATCAAGTCCCAGGTCCTGGAGGGTTCCATGAGGGAACACCGGGATGGGAACTTAGCCTGTGCCATAGGGCCATCTGCTGAGGGAGACCCAGCAGTTTCAGGAGAACATGAGGGGGGCAGTTGTAGCAAGCGTCCCACCAGTTCTGGTGTCCTAGTGGGGGGTGCAGAAATCCATACACAGGTTTGAGAGGGGGTTACGGACCCCAGTGGAGAACCTGGAGGGTCAGGGGTCAGCTCTGAGAGCAGAGCCCCCCAGGAACGACCATGGTGAGACCATTTCTGGGTTGGGGGGAATCCAGACTCTGCCAGATGGGTAGGGGTCAGGAGACCTGTGCCAGCCAGACTCTTGTGTGGCTCTTGGGGACGGTGTGTCCCTTGTGGGGGGTAGGTGTGCCCTCTAGGAAGTCCTGGTGTGCCAGGAAATGGTTCAACTGCAGGGTGGTGATTCTGGGTTGAATGATCAGGTTCAGGGGGTAAACTCTGACCTGATCGGGAGTAAGTGCGCTCCCAAGGAATTCGTGGTGCGCCAGGCAGTGGTTCAACCGCAGGGTGGTGACTCTTAGTTGGATGACGAGTTTGAGGGGGTAAACTCTGACCTGGTGGGGGGTAGGTGTGCCCCCCAGGAAGTCCTGTGTTGCCCAGCAGTGGTCCAGTCTGACATTACAGACCCTGGACTGGAGGATCAGGTGCAGGGGGGTAAACCCTGATCTGAAGGCCGGCGGTTTGCCCAATCACCCCCATGGTGTGATTTCAAGGAGTACTTTCCCTGAGTGGGGTGCAGAACCCTGAGGGTAGGAGCAGGGGAGAGAGAGACTCACCCCTGACCCCAGTGTAATCTAAGGGTACAGACCCTGGATTGGAAGGCCAGGTTCAGGGTGTCCCCCCTGACCTGGAGGAAGGGGCTACTGCTAACAGTGCCCCTACCCTGTTGTCTTCTGGGAGGGGCCAATCCTAGTTGGGGGGTGCAGGACCCCAGAAGGGAGGGCAGGGGGTGGGAATTCTCACCCCTGGCCCTGGTCCAACCTGAAGGTACAGACCCCAGGTTGGAGGACTAGTTGCAGGTTAACATCCCTGCACTGGTGGAAGAATTGTGCAGGAATGCTTCTATAAGCATCCTGACAATTTTTGACTCTGGGAGACCCGCTCTTAGAAGGAGGGTATAGAGCCTGAGAGGGGAGGACTAGGGAAAAATTGTCTTCCCTGACCTGGTGGAAGGGAGAGTGGTCAAAGGGTGCCAGGGACCTGGGGTTACCGCCCCCACTCTCCACAATCACAGTAGTTGTGGAGGCCTGAGGTCAGGCTCTCATCCCTGACAGTTGTCAGGGGTCACTGTGGCTTGCTGTCCTGGTGGACAGATTTGCCCCGGGTGGGGGGACCAGAGTCACACCTTGGGGGTGGAGTGGGCCTGGTGGTACTATCTGCTGACTGGGATACATCTGTGAGCAAAGGAAAGTTAGGTGCTGCACAGATTGTATCTGCATATGTGAAGAAGGATTCTCCATGGGTTAGCTTAGTGGGCTCTGAGAGTATGGACAGAGGGATCCAACTGGAGTCAGGAATACGTAGAACTGGAACATGGCCCTGCTGTTGTGGGCCTGGGTCCCTGTTCTATCGCCCCAGTCTGAGAAGTACATCAAGGTATTGATTGTTCTTCCCTGGCTTTAGGCTGGTAGGGGATTGTGTTGGAATTGTCTGGTTCTGCAGGGTCATCCTCAATCTTTTTGCCTCCTGCCTCCTATTTTCTCTGACCTGTTTCTGTTGGCTTTTGAACTCTGAGCATTTCACCACTGCTAACCAGTGCTAAAGTGCATATGCTCTGTGTGTGAATTGTATGTAATTGGTTTATCTATGATTGGCTTATTTCATTTACTAGTAAGTCCCTAGTAAAGTGCACTAGAGATGCCCAGGACATGTAGATCAAATGCTACTAGTGGGCCTGCAGCACTGGTTGTGCCACCCATGTTAGTAGTCCTGTAATCATGTCTCAGGCCTGCCACTGACATGTCTGTGTGTGCTGTTTTAACTGTAAATTCGACATAGCAAGTGTACCCACTTGCCCGGCCTAAACCTTCCCTTTTCTTACATGTAAGGCACCCCTAAGATAGGCCCTAGGTAGCCCCAAGGGCATGGTACAGTGTATGGTTAAGGTAGGGCATACAGTAATATGTTTAATATGTCCTGAAGGTGAAATATTGCTAAATTCGTTTTTCACTGTTGCAAGGCCTGTGCCTCTCAAAGGTTAACATGGGGGCTACCTTTAAATATGAATAAAGTGTAGATTCCCTTTGGGAGTGGATAGATATGTGGAGTTTGGGGTCTCTGAGCTCATATTAAAAATACATCTTTTAGTAAAGTTGATTTTAAGATTGTGTGTTTGAAAATGTCACTTTTAGAAAGTGGGCATTTTCTGCTTAAACCATTTCTGTGACTCTGCCTGTTTGTGGATTCCCTGTCTGGGTCAGTTGACAGTTGGGCTGGTTGCACCTCTCACTAGACAGTGACACAAAGGAAGCTGGGGTGTAGTCTGCATTTCTGTGAGAAAGTAGCCTCTTTCTAACCTTGTTACCCCCACTTTTGGCCTGTTTGTGAGTGTATGTCAGGGTGTTTTCACTGTCTCACTGGGATCCTGCTAGCCAGGGCCCAGTGCTCATAGTGAAAACCCTATGTTTTCAGTATGTTTGTTATGTGTCACTGGGACCCTGCCAGTCAGGACCCCAGTGCTCATAAGTTTGTGACCTATAGGTATGTGTTCCCTGTGTGATGCCTAACTGTCTCACTGAGGCTCTGCTAACCAGAACCTCAGTGGTTATGCTCTCTCATTTCTTTCAAATTGTCACTAACAGGCTAGTGACCAATTTTACCAATTTACATTGGCTTACTGGAACACCCTTATAATTCCCTAGTTTATGGTACAGAGGTACCCAGGGTATTGGGGTTCCAGGAGATCCCTATGGGCTGCAGCATTTCTTTTGCCACCCATAGGGAGCTCTGACAATTCTTACACAGGCCTGCCACTGCAGCCTGAGTGAAATAACGTCCACGTTATTTCACAGCCATTTTACACTGCACTTAAGTAACTTATAAGTCACCTATATGTCTAACCTTTACCTGGTAAAGGTTGGGTGCTAAGTTAATTAGTGTGTGGGCACCCTGGCACTAGCTAAGGTGCCCCCACATTGTTCAGGGCCAATTCTCCGGACTTTGTGAGTGCGGGGACACCATTACACGCGTGCACTACACATAGGTCACTACCTATATGTAGCTTCACAATGGTAACTCCGAATATGGCCATGTAACATGTCTATGATCATGGAATTGCCCCCTCTATGCCATCCTGGCATAGTTGGCACAATCGCATGATCCCACAGGTCTGTAGCTCAGACCTGGGTACTGCCAAACTGCCTTTCCCGGGGTTTCACTGCAGCTGCTGCTGCTGCCAACCCCTCAGACAGGTTTCTGCCCTCCTGGGGTCCAGCCAGGCTTGGCCCAGGATGGCAGAACAAAGGACTTCCTCTGAGAAAGGGTGTTACACCCTCTCCCTTTGGAAAATGGTGTGAAGGCAGGGGAGGAGTAGCCTCCCCCAGCCTCTGGAAATGCTTTCATGGGCACACATGGTGCCCATTTCTGCATAAGCCAGTCTACACCGGTTCAGGGGCCCCTCAGCCCTGCTCTGGTGCGAAACTGGACAAAGGAAAGGGGAGTGACCACTCCCCTGACCTGCACCTCCCCTCGGAGGTGCCCAGAGCTCCTCCAGTATGCTCCAGACCTCTGCCATCTTAGAAACAGAGGTGCTGCTGGCACACTGGACTGCTCTGAGTGGCCAGTGCCAGCAGGTGACGTCAGAGACTCCTTCTGATAGGCTCCTTCAGGTGTTGCTAGCCTATCCTCTCTCCTAAGTAGCCAAACCCTCTTTTATGGCTATTTAGGGTCTCTGTCTTTGGGGATTCTTTAGATAACAAATGCTAGAGCTCATCCGAGTTCCTCTGCATCTCTCTCTTCACCTTCTGCCAAGGAATCGACTGCTGACCGCGCTGGAAGCCTGCAAAACTGCAACATAGTAGCGAAGACAACTACTGCAACTCTGTAACGCTGATCCTGCCGCCTTCTCGACTGTTTTCCTGGTGGTGCATGCTGTGGGGGTAGTCTGCCTCCTCTCTGCACTAGAAGCTCAGAAGAAATCTCCCGTTGGTCGACGGAATGGTCCCCCTGCAACCGCAGGCACCAAAGAACTGCATCACCGGTACCTTGGGTCTCCTCCCAGCACAACGAGCGAGGTCCCTTGAATCCAGCAACTCTGTCCAAGTGACTCCCACAGTCCAGTGACTCTTCAGTCCAAGTTTGGTGGAGGTAAGTCCTTGCCTCCCCACGCCAGACTGCATTGCTGGGAACTGCAACTTTTGCAGCTACTCCGGCCTCCGTGCACTTCCGGCGGAAATCCTTTGTGCACAGTCCAGCCTGGGTCCACGGCACTCTAACCTGCATTGCACGACCTCCTAAGTTGTTCTCCGGCGACGTGGGACTCCTTTGTGCAACTTCGGGTGAGCACCGTTTCATGCATCCTTGTAGTGCCTATTTCTGGCACTTCTGCGGGTGCTGCCTGCTGCTGAGAGGGCTTCTTGTCTTGCTTGACGCCCCCTCTGTCCCCTGACGCAATTGGCGACATCTTGGTCCCTCCTCGGCCACAGCAGCATCCAAAAACACTAACCGCACGATTTGCAGCTAGCAAGGCTTGTTGGCGGTCTTTTGGCGGGAAAACACTTCTGCACGACTCTCCACGGCGTGAGGAATCCGTCCTCTAAAGAGGAAGTCTCTAGCCCTTGTCGTTCCTGCAGAAACCTACGCTTCTACTGTCCAGTAGCAGCATCTTTGCACCCACAGCTGGCATTTCCTGGGCATCTGCCCATCTCCGACTTGCTTGTGACTTTTGGACTTGGTCGCCTTGTTCCACAGGTACCCTCAACTGGAAATCCATCGTTGTTGCATTGTTGGTTTGTGTCTTTCCTGCAGAATTCCCCTATCACAACTTCTATGTCCTTTGGGGAACTTTAGTGCACTTTGCACTCACTTTTCAGGGTCTTGGGGTGGGCTATTTTTCTAACCCTTACTATTTTCTAATAGTCCCAGCGACCCTCTACAAGGTCACATAGGTTTGGGGTCCATTTGTGATTCGCATTCCACTTTTGGAGTATATGGTTTGTGTTGCCCCTATCCCTATGTGTCCCCATTGCATCCTATTGTAACTATACATTGTTTGCACTGTTTTCTAATACTATTACTGCATATTTTGGTATTGTGTACATATATCTTGTGTATATTTACTATCCTCATACTGAGGGTACTCACTGAGATACTTTTGGCATATTGTCATAAAAATAAAGTACCTTTATTTTTAGTATATCTGTGTATTGTGTTTTCTTATGATATTGTGCATATGACACTAAGTGGTACTGTAGGAGCTTCACTCGTCTCCTAGTTCAGCCTAAGCTGCTCTGCTAATCTACCATTATCTATCAGCCTATGCTGCTAGACACCCTATACACTAATAAGGGATAACTGGGCCTGGTGCAAGGTGCAAGTACCCCTAGGGACTCACTACAAGCCAGTCCAGCCTCCTACAATTTCCTGATGAGCCATCTGTGCTAGGACGGAGGGGAGGAGTGGTCACTCACACCTGAAAGAGCTGTGCCTGCCCTCACACAATGCAGTCTCCAACCCCCTGGTGTGTGTCTGGGGTCTGGCATGGGCAAGGCAGGAATTCACAAACAAGAGAGACTTTGCTTTGGAGGAGGCCTACTTCAAAGGGCAAAATGGATATAAGAAGGGCACCCAAAACCACAGACTTTAGATCACTTCTGGACATCAAGAAGAACCCCTGCCTGGAGAAGAGTTGAAGAGCTAAGGTGGAGTGCTGCCCTGCCTGAGATTGTGCTTTGTGGATCCATCCTGCAGGTGCTGCTTCTGCCTGTGCAAGAGGACAAAGACTGGACTTTGTGTTGCCTTTCTTCTTGTGACAAAATCTCCAAGGGCTTGAAATAGATCTTGCCTCCTTTTGTTGAGGTCTCAGGGGCAGCAAAGACTTCTCTCTGCCAGCACCTGGAGCCTCTGCTGACACTCCTACCTTGCCAAGTGGTGCCCATCCAGTTCTTGGCAGAACAAGAATGAAAATCCACGCACAGACCGCAGTGCGGGGAAACATTCGATGCACCTTTCAAGACGTGGCTGAAAAATGTTGCGCCGCCAGCTTCGCTGCAGAAATCGACACTCCACTGGCATGGCGGCTGGAATATCGATGCACGGAGCTGGAAGAATGATGCTCACACCTGCTGACAGAGACTGTTTACGTCGCAACCCATATTGCGTGGTTTTGCTGAGACTGTGCGGCAGGATTTTTGACGCAAACCTTGCTGGGCGCGGAAAACTGATGCAACGCCTGCCCAGACCCGAGTGCTGCCCGGATCGATGCATCGCTTTCCTGCAGGGAGAAAAAACTATGCACACCGGCCCAACCGGAGAAGGAGAAATGATGCACAAGCTCATTTGCTGTTGAGAAATTGACACACTGCTTACCTTTTTTGACACACACTCGCCCGTGCATGTTACTTTGACGCTACCCAGGTACTTTTCAATACTAACAGTGTTTAACCTGTTTTCTCAAGGATTTAAGACTCTTTTTGCTTTTTAAGCAATAACTTGACTTGTGTATTGTGGATTTTTGTCATTTTGGTCTTGTTTTGTTTAGATCAATATTCTCTATTTTTCTAAACCTGTGTTGTGTCATTTTGTAGTGTTTTCATTAAGTTACTGTGTGTGTTGGTACAAATACTTTACACCTAGCACTCTGAAGCTAAGCCTGCTAGCTGGTGCCAAGCTACCAAGGAGGTGAGCGGGGGTTAGGTGAGGGTGATTCTCCTTTACCCTGACTAAAGTGAGGGTCCTTGCTTGGACAGGGGGTCACCTGACTGCCAACCAAAAACCCCATTTCTAACACTGAGACTGAAATACTATCTACTGAGTGGTTAATACACGGGGTCATTATTCTGCTTACTTCAACACTTCAATTTACATCCTGCTTAAAACACATTCCGATGGGCAGATATGAAAGTCTGGGAGATAGTTACATCCATTAGGTATGGGAGCTACCCTTCTTGTACAATTGTCTCAGTGGCATGAAAGAGGTCTTTCTTAGCGGTAGTGAATGCGGGACTTCTGTCAGCCATTCAATGGTTTGTAAACAGCTGTCCTTGCACGGGGTGTGTAACGCTTCAGTAGCAAATTTGGCTTGTTATCTAAAGGGAGTCCCAGTCCCCTTGATTAGATCTCCATTCTCGGTGCTCTCGAATGGGAGTTATGTCCTCCTCAATAGTGAGAGCTGTTGTGGGATACGAGCCAGAATAGTTTATGTCGTTCTGGTCTCCAAAATTGTGACACGCCACGGGAATGTACTTTTTCTTCCTACACGACAGAGGGAAGTAGGTGAGATTTGGCTCCATATCGCTACTTCAAATGTGAATTTTGACAGTTAAGCAGACTCAAGGCTTTATTGTTTCAAAAACATGTGGCTCATACATCTTCACGCAAGACCTATGCGCTTCAGGTTGCGAGGTCATCCGCAGAGATACAGTCTCTTCTAAGTACTAACTTTCTGAGACACTTTGGTGAACTCGTGGGACGGATATTTAATGGGACCAGCAATACTGGAATCGCAAATTTCTATTAGGTTGTTGGTTCTGGTTTCATTCACACCTTCTCCTCTATATTTGGTTTAATACTTCAGCCATCCACTCAATATTTTCCAGTATTTTGGGGGGATTTACGATAACTTTTGCTATCATATGTGGCATCTTGCTATTGCTACTTTTTCTGCGCAGTGGCTGTCCCATTACAACAAGGATGACTGAAAGCGCTTCCACCAGCGCAGCTGTATCATGAACGCATGATGCAGTACTTTGGAGCATCACTCCTGGAGCAATTGGAGTGCGACTAATCTCTGTCATTCAGACCAGTTTTGCATTGTGTGCAGCCCGTGTTTCGGTGCCCCTGGTGCCCTTTTGAATGTGCATTGAAAGTTTGTCTTTCTATGAAACGCTTGATTTCATTGGACACTGATCTGTTGATGTTCTTGCTGAGGGCTCATTACCAGACATGCTTTGGGGTACGTTTGCTATCAGAAGCTGTTTATGAGTTGCCCTTTGTGGATCAAGCAGCTCTAGGCTCATTGTTGGGCACACCGCAGAATGCTGCTGCCTCGGCTGGAGCTCAGGCTTTGGAACACAAATGCTCCTTGGTTTTCCTTGGTGATGAACTTCCTATTTTACCACCTGCCGAAGTGGAAGATTTCCTGTCTTCAATTATCCAAGATTCAATTGGGGACTTCGAAAATGACTCAGACTTTTGAAATTCGGCCTTTCCTTGACGCCACAATTAACATTTTAAATGATCCTTTTATCACATTCTCAAGTGTCTTTTAACTTGTCATTATTGACATTCCCACATCTATGCCTTAGGTTGAATTTTAGTAGCTTATTATATGATTAGGCTTTGAACCACCTGTGAACAGGCAAGGGGAGGGTGTTCTGTATCCATTTCAGCTACAGCTCAATAGACGTTATTTTAGCATACTAGGACTGCTAATGTGAACTTTAACCTAGATATATTTTTTTCAGCTTCGTTCTTATTATTTTAGCAACAGCCCCACTTGTGGTCTTGTTTTATTTTCTCTATCTAGCTGTTCTTCCCCTAGGTCAGCACTGCTTTCTTAAACAAGACATTTCTTTCATTATGTGCTTTTCACAAGGCTACAGTAAGGTAGGTTGCCGGCAAAAGTGGTACGTTTTGCCTTCCATGTTCACAGAAGCATACACACTCTTACGTGGGGATCCTTTCTTAGAACATCAGCTGTTTCATTATAAAAACACGACTTTGACCCATGTACGTTAGAGGGAGATTCCAGTCAGATGGCCACAACTGTATGCTGATTACTGATTGCTTCCCTGCAGCTGCTTATACAGACTACAGGCCTCTTGCTCAGGTATGAGGGATGATGTCTTCCCAGGGGAAACCTAAAGGGCAGAATTAGAGTTTAACATGCTGTGCTCTAAAGTAGCCTTGGTAGGAACTATCCTTTACAAATCTTAGTGACACAATGGTAGCGGTATTTTTGTGTTTTACTCTCCTTGTCACAATTTTAATCCTATTGTGATTCATCGTCCTAGTTATTGCAAAACATGCTTTATTATCTAAGATGCAATAACTTCAATAAAACCTTATTGAACTATACTCTGCTTCTGATTGTCCTTGCATTTGTGAGACCAATATAACTGAGAGAAACGGAAGAGATCTGAGTGACCACGATTCCCGTGAGGAGTCATTTATGTCATGCACCCCTTTGCCCAATCATCCCTGCTCTTGGGTGGAGATGGAGTACTGCTAGTTAGCCAGAACAAAACCCGGATTAGGCTGACAGGTGTCACATGGTGCGGGATAAGACTCAGTCCCCCGCAGTACAAGTGATTCTGCCACCCAAATCCTGTAGTCTCATTAGGATTATGAGAACGAGAGTGGCAAAAGCATGAACCATGGGTCCCTAAGTAATATGACAGTTTTTACCAGTCAGCCTGATGAAAAAATCATAATACAGCGATGGTGAGGCCACCGGCTTGAGTCACCTCACCACCGCCATATTGGAGTTATGTCAGCTCAACTGCCCAACTCATAATGAGGCCCACAGTCGTACTTACTTTCAAGATGGTTGCCATTTTATGTTACACCACATAGCAACATGCAATATGATGGACATCTTGAAATAGTGAAATGTAATTTTCTATGATTTCGAAATGGACCTTGTGTTGTGTCAAGTCATGTTGTAACTTACAAATAAATCGGTGATCCTGACATTATAACAAATAGATTCAAATGGTCAGTTGCCATTATTGGTTTTGCCAATACCTTTGAATTTTAAGCCTATTGTGCTTCATCGTCCTAGTTATTGCAATACATGCTTTATTATCTAAGATGCAATTACTTCAATAAAACCTTATTGAACTATACTCTGCCTTTGATTGTTCTTGCATTTGTGAGACCAAGGTAACTGAGAGAAACAGATGAGATCTGTGTGACCACGATTCCCCTGAGGAGTCATTTATGTTATGCACCCCGTTGCCCAATCATCCCTGCTCTTGATGAATGAAGTATTGCTAGTTAGCTGGAACAAAACCCGGATTAGGCTGACAGGTGTCACATGGTGTGGGATAAGACTCAGTCCCCGGCAGTACAAGTGATTCTGCCAAGCAAAATCCTGTAGTCTCATTAGGATAATGAGAACCTACGTGAAAACAGCATGTGCCTCAGGTCCCTAAGTAATTTAACAGTTTTCACCAATCAGCCTGAAGGAAAAATCATAATACGTCGATGGTGAGGCCACCGGCTTAATTCACCTCACCACCGCCATATTGGAGTTATGTCTGCTCAACTGCCCAACTCATAATGAGGCCCATAGTCGTACTTACTTTCAGGATGGTTGCCATTTTATGTTACACCACATAGCAACATGCAATATGATGGACATATTGAAAAAGTTCAATGTAATTTTCTATAATTTCAAAATGGTCCTTGTGTTGTGTCAAGTCATGTTGTAACTTACAATTTATTGGTGATCCTGACAGTAGAACAAATAGATTCAAGATGGTCAGTTGCCATTATTGGTTTTGCCAATACCTTTGAATTTTAAAACTATCCATCAAAGGCAAAGCCAAAGGCGGTGACAAAATAGCACTGGCAAAGAAAGACAGATATGGGTTTGCAAATGCTTGTTGGTCTGTGAATTAACAGTTTTGTCAGGAGGCACTGCTTTCCGACAAATTTTTACCACATTGGTTGGTGGAATGTTGGTATGATGATGCGACAAGGACATGTGATGTGCCTCATCATCATCATGATCTGAATTTTTCGAGCCCTCGCTACACCTGGGTAGGGTTTGGTGTAATAAAGAGATCAAGGAAGGCAGCCTAGGACATAGAGGTTTTAAGTGTTACCTTTTCCACTACATGCTCATACTCATACAGTTCACAGTGCTATCTGTCACTTACCTGGTGCCTGACAATTATAGATCAAGGGAACTTTGATAGACAACTCTCTGCTACTCAGGGTCCCTGGCTCACTTTCAGAAAACCTTGTGCCATAAACCCAAGATCATGCAATGTGAAATAGCCTTGGCTGCATCTACGGATCTCCAAATAAACTGTATGGAAATAGTTACCGAACATGTTTTCAATTTGCTTACAATCCTCAATCTTTATTTATATGCAAAGTGTCGCATGTTCCTCATAAAAAGAGGCTTTGATTACGTTTCATTAAGTTCATAGGAGCCAGAGGCAACGTTGAGAAAATTGGGCTGCAGTTCAGAATGGCCCCGGAAGTAAACACATCTCTGCATGCCAGGGACCAATTCAAGGCATAGCATTTGAAGCGAGGCAGTTTGTGTGTCTCTCTCCGTTAGCTAGAATGTGTTAACGTTTGGACTGGGTCGGGTTCTTCTCAAAGGGTCCTTTGAAGATGTGGTATTTGCCGTTCAAAAAGATCCCGTTTTCACCTTCACTAACAGACAAACCCTGTGTTCTTTCTCAACATCAGTTAAGAATTAGTGGATGAGCTGCCTAACTCCACTTGCATCACTGTTTGTTTTGTTCGGCTTTTGATTTAACAGTTGTAGCCAAATGCTGAGTGTCTCTTTAATGT
Source organism: Pleurodeles waltl (assembly GCF_031143425.1). Lineage (NCBI taxonomy): Eukaryota > Metazoa > Chordata > Amphibia > Caudata > Salamandridae > Pleurodeles > Pleurodeles waltl. The sequence continues at coordinate 870,760,865 of NC_090437.1, read as the reverse complement.
GAAGTGCTTTGTATTATTTTCGAGGAGAGGAAAACATTATCATTATTTCATACACATAAATAATCCAGTCGACTTTGATCGTAGAAATCAGACCTTGGAGTCTTGTCAACTAAAAGAACAATAGCTCAAAATATTTGCATTGTCCGCTGAGACATTGCCATAGGTGACGTCTAATGTTGAGTAAAAAAAAAAACTCTTTATGTAAGCAAAAGACAGCAAACACATCGAGCAACACAGTTTCCCTTACAAAATCAAGAAAATCATTTTGAATGCCACGCTCTGCGTGAGAAAGAAAATATCTGACCAATTAAGAGATTTAACACTAATAACCCTCTCATCAATACACATGACCAGATTGGCTCTTGTGCGTTCTTTTTTTTCAGAACGTGCCACTTTCCGTCCGACGAGTAGTGTCTGCTGTCTCACTCTATCAGTGTCAGAAGAGCAAAGGGGCAGAGCAGCAGGAATGTTGTCTAGCAGGGTAGACTGATATGGGTCATACTGCAATAGCCGACAAGCTTTTGGCTATTTCACTGGTGGTTTAGGGCTGCTCCAATTCATCTTCACTATCTGTGTTCATATTACTCCTATTAGCATCTGTAAAAGCAAACAAGCACTGGCAAAACTAACAAATCTGCTCATAATGTGCTTATGGATGCAGTCTTAGCACATTAGAGCAAAACACATGGAATGGAGCCCCACAAGCATACAGAGCACGATCTAGCTGTAAAGTGGTTCCTCATGCATTTCAGTAGAAACACTCGAGTGGAGGTAAAATGATACACCCAAACGACCAATAACTTTAGGTGAGAGATGAATACTCAATTGGCCTGAAGAAAGTGGTGACTAAAAGAGTCTCAAACCAACGGATGAAAGAGGCTGGTGTAAGAAAGCTAATAGTTGAATAGGGCAGACCCAAAACCAACCTTCAATATGTCAGCAATAGGTTTGTTTGCCAATTAGTCTGTTAAACCTAGATCTAAAATTATTCAATGGTTAGTAAACAGCTGTCCTTGCACGGGGTGTGTAACGCTTCAGTAGCAAATTTGGCTTGTTATCTGAAGGGAGTCCCAGTCCCCTTGATTAGACCTGCATTCTCAGTGCTCTCGAATGGGAGCTATGCCCTCCTCAATAGTGAGAGCTGTTGTGGGATACGAGCCAGAATAGTTTATGTCGTTTCGATCTCCAAAATTGTGACATGCAGCGGGAATGTACTTTTTCTTCCTACACAACAGAGGGAAGTAGGTGAGATATGGCTCCATATCGCTACTTCAAATGTGAATTTTGACAAGTTAAGCAGACTCAAGGCTTTATTTTTCAAAAACATGTGGCTCATACATCTGCACGCGAGACCTATGCGCTTCAGGTTGCGAGGTCATCCGCAGAGATACAGTCTCTTCTAAATACTAACTTTCCGAGACACTTTGGTGAACTCGTGGGACGGATATTTAATGGGACCAGCACTACTGGAATCGCAAATTTCTTTAAGGTTGTTGGTTCTGGGTTCATTCACACCTTCTCCTCTATATTTGGCTTAATACTTCAGCCATCCACTCAATATTTTCCAGTATTTTGGGGGTATTTCCGATAACTTTTGCTATCATATGTGGCATCTTGCTATTGCTACTTTTTCTGCGCAGTGGTTGTCCCATTACAACAAGGATGACTGAAAGCGCTTCCACCAGCGCAGCTGTGTCATGAACGCATGATGCAGTACTTTGAACACTTTGACACAAGAAGCAAAAGGGTTTCTGACTCCAAGAGGTCCTAGGTGAATAAATAGGACTAGACCCTGCCGAGGTTCTGACTAGAGAGAGACCTGGAGCCCGAAGCCTGCCTGAGGAATTAGAGGAGTCTCAGGAACTATAGACTCCAGCAAGAACCAAACAAATCTTTCCCAGCTAAAGGTAAAATCTTTGAGCTGGATTCCTGCTTGGAGTACCCGCCTTCCATTCCTTCACAGTCATCCTGAAATTGAAGTGAGATCCCAGTCTACAACCAACCATTTAATTCCATAGTGCTTGACTTCTTTGTAGGTGTTTTTCCTATAAAACGTTAAATATCCATATCTCTAGTTCCTTTATTCTATTTTAGTGATTCTGATGCTGTTTTGCTCGAGATATATTTTCTCTATTTTCCTACACTGCTTTGGTAATATTATTGCTTTTTGTTATTTATTTTGAAATTGTTGATAATGCTCTGAACTTAGTGTGCACTTCTTTAGGGATTGCCTGCTGCTTGTGCCATAGCTACCAGTGGTTGAACAGAGAATCTCTCTAAACCATGTTTTGAACTAACCAGAGTGGGTTTATTCAGTTGATGAGGGTGCCCCCTCTTGATTCTGGCACATGATATTGATGCACATATTTTATCTATCGGTTTCTACTATTCCAACACGTATAAGGTTAGAATTTTTTTTTTATATAGGCACTCTCTATCTTTAATGACAGAATTAATACTTTGGTTTCTTTAGCCTTCAACTGTCAGATCAGGGGATACAAAAAGGAGTACTACAAGGCATATTTTTCAGATGATATTAACCTGTATAACCTAATATCATACATATTATGTGCAGCAATACATGAAAAAACATTGATGAGCAAATATTTGGAATTACTTTTGACTTGTGTCGTCTACTCAAAAGCAAGCTTTGAAAAATACAGACATTCTAGAATTAGAATGTAAAAATTTTTGAAGGTATGGAAGTTTTAAAGCAAAATTATGTTAGCCCTAAATCTATTTATTGACACAACATTCAAGACAGTTACGTATGAATCTGAGCCATATTTTTACTGCTGTCGATAACAGACTTCAGGAAATCCTGGTTAAACAGGGAAGGGAAATTGATGGCTTGAAGAATGTGCTGGTTGTATAAAAAGACTTACCCCATTTAATCTGAATTGTTCCAGGTCTAAGGACATTCTGCCTATATTGGTTAGTCCACTATATCAGCAAAACGTAGTTAGAACGAGTAATAATATGGAAGCCCGGAATTTAAATAGGGCAAGTGGTCAGCTAGGGGATCATTTTGTAAACTTCTTGGCCTTAGGAAACTAAGGAAGCTGTTTACCATTTTGCAACCTTTATTCACACCCCGATAGACAGAGTAGAAGATGCTGAAGGTATGTCAAGGAGGAACAATCTCCAAATGTTTAAGTTTCCAGAGAGAAAAGAGGGTATGTCAGCAGAACTCTTTTTGGAAGTCTGAATAAGGCAGACTCTTAACTGAGGAGGCTGCTGGACATGGTCTCATCAGGGGCCCACAGCCCACAATATTTCACCATCACTCCTCCTGTTGTGCTGAATTTGTTTTTGTTGGCATTACGACTCTGTGCACTTTACCACTGCAAATCAGTGCTTGTTCCTAAAAACACAATATTATTGGCCTACATGTAATTGGCACATTTAATTTACTTGCAAGTCCCTAATATACGGTACTACATGTACCCAAGGCCTATAAATCAAATGTCACTGGTGGGCCTGCAGCACTCGTTGTGCCACCCCTGAAAGTAGCACTTTATAACATGTCTCGCCCCTACCATGGCAGCATGTAGGGCAGTTTTAAACTGCCATTTCAACTTGTCTAAATAAACCTTTTGCCAGGCCTAAACCTTCTTTTTAAATACTTATGTAATGCCTAAGGTAGGCCGTTAAGGCTCATAGGGCAGAGTGTATTGTATTTAAAATGTAGGGCATGTGTACTTAGGTTTTACATACTCTGATAGTGAAAAAACTCCTAAAGTCATTTTTCACTACTGTAAGGACTACCTCTATCATAGTGCACCTTCCTTACCGTATTATGCTTAATAATAGATAACGTAGGTTTGGGAACATATAGGAAAATTATGTTTACACTCAGGTGACTTGTAATTTTAAATTCTCTTTAATTAGTAAAGTCAGATTTTAAGTCTCAATTCTGAAAATGCCACTTTTAAGAAGTTGGCATTTTCTTGTCCTAATCATTTGTGCCTTCTTCCAGTATCGTGGGTCACATGACTGTGAAAGGCTCTGCAGTTGTGGTTTGTGTATTTCTTCCATACAATGACACAAAGGGGATTAGGTGTGGAGAGGATGGGCCATTCTGCCAGGATGGCTGAGGGTTGCGCTGTTCCTTGCTCCATATATTGCCTCAAAGGTATTGCCTCCAACACACACAAAGGAGGCTAATACCAGCCTTTTGTCACTCCAGGTGTATTGGAGCTTTGCCCGGGGAAGAAAAGACTGTTCCAAAACCAGGTGTGGGTGTAGAATAGAGACCACCCCTCTTCTAAGGCTGGTACCATGTATAAATACTGAACCATCAGAAAAACTCTTCAGTACACTACTGAACCTGTATAGATTACAGAAGAAGGACTGCTTTTCCACCCAGAGGACTGCCCTGCTGGTACCAGAGAACTGCCATGTTGCTAAAGGACTGCCATGCTCTCTGAGAATAAAGATTGGGCCTGTTCCCTTCATACCAGGCTTACCTGAATTACTCCGAGGGTTAGTTGGATGACTTCCTTTTTGAGCTACATGGACAGACAAAGCTCCAGAGTCCTCCCTGCAACTGCCCGTCTGTTCTGGTGCAACTGGACCTTCCTGAACATGCAACTGGACATGCCTGAGCCCTGCTTGCCTCTGTTGGAGTGAGTAGCTAATCCCCAAGAAGGGCCTCCCTAGTCCTGAGCCCTTGGCTGGCAACAGTCTAAACTCTTTCCAAGACAGAAGGTGAAATCCTGAAGTTTTGGGCAACTTGCAACAGTAAATATGCCATTTACGCTGAGAATCTGCCACCCACAATGACTACCAAAGAAAAGCTCTGGTGAACCCAACTGTTCGTGCTACAGTGACTGCCAGCGATGACCGGCAACACCAGATCTGCACTGCGTGCCACAGTGATGACAGCCAACAGTGAACTCCAATGCAAAGGTCAAGCAAAGACTTGCACAACCTCCAACTGGCTCTTCATGCTACATTGACAATAACCCATGCAAACCTCCTTGCTCCTACTGCCTCCTCCACCACAAACAGAACTCTTCACACTGGACTGTGAAAATGTACTTTTTTCAACTGGACTAACCTGGTCCCTTTATCTGGCCTGCACTCTATCGTTGTTGGTCTGAACTTGTGACTTTTATCCAGTCAGGCATGAGCAGATGACAGTGAGTGGCACTTTGTTGTTTTAGACGCAATATCTATCAAAAATATTAAAAATGAATATCTCTGGTCTTACTGATTCGATTTTTGTCATTCTGGTATCATTTCATTTATTAAAATTGTCTCTATTTTCTAAATTAGATTAGGATTTTTGTTGTGTTGTCATTTAACTTTTACTTATTACTGTTTGTGTACTGCATTGATGCTTTACACAGTGCCTCTAAGTTAAGTCTAATTGCTTTTGAGCCAAGCTACCAGACAAGCTCATGTTAATTTAGTGACTTTTGTGGTTGACCTTGACAAGGATTGTGGTTATTGCTTGAGTGGGGCTTCCACCCCCCCTAAGCCAATAACCCAATTCCTTAAAGAGATATTGTTAGAAATGGGGTTCTTGGTTGGCAGTCAGGTTACCCTCTGTCCAAGCAAGAACCCGCACTATAGTCAGGGTAAGTCACACACAATCCAAAATTATCCTGTGCCCACCCTCTGGTAGCTTGGCACGAGCAGTCAGGCTTAACTTAGAAGGCAGTGTGTAAAGTATTTGTGCAATAAATCATACAATAACACAATATAGCACCACAAAAATACACCACCCAGTGTTTAGAAAAATATCTAATATTTATCAGGATAATTGTAGGTCAAAACGAATAAAGATGCAATGTGAAATTGTAGAGATATCACTAAAAAGTGATATCAAGTGTCTTAAGTCTTTAAAAAGCAAACAAAGTCTCTTTCAAGCACAAAGTACCTGGTTTAAAGTGGAAAATCTCCGCAAAGGGCCGCAGAAGAAGAGATACGTGGAAAAATGGTGTGTGCGTCGATTTCTCCTCTGCACACACGGACTTGCGTCGTTAATTTTCACAGGGGGAAGTCGTGCGTCGTTTTCCGGCACGCGGACAGTCTCTTTTCTGTGGGTCGCAGGATTACCAGATGTCCCGGGGTCTGTGCGTGGATTCTTCGGCTTGTTTTCCGGCTGCGCGTCGTTCCGGGAGGCTGTGCGTGGAATTCTCGGTCTCACGACAGGCGTCGCGTCGATTTCCCCTCTGGAAGTCGGGCGGCGTTGTCCTTGCGAGACCGTTCGTCGAAGTTCCGGTCGCCCCGAAGGTGTCGCGTCGATCAGCGACGTTGTGCGGCGATTTTCTCGCCGCGGAGCAATCTGTGCGTCTAAATTGTCGGCGCACGAAGAGTCCAAATGAAAAAGAGAAGTCTTTTTGGTCCTGAGATTTCAGGGAACAGGAGGCAAGCTCTATCCAAGCCCTTGGAGAGCACTTTTACAGCCAGACAAGAGTTCAGCAGGGCAGCAGGGCAACAGCAAGGCAGCAGTCCTTTGTAGAAAGCAGTCAGGTGAGTCCTTTAGGCAGCCAGGCAGTTCTTCTTGGCAGGATGCAGGTTCTGGTTCAGGTTTCTTCTCCAGCAAGTGTCTGATGAGGTAGGGCAGAGGCCCTGTTTTATACCAAAATGTGCCTTTGAAGTGGGGGAGACTTCAAAGAATGGCTAAGAAGTGCACCAGGTCCCCTTTCAGTTCAATCCGGTCTGCCAGGGTCCCAGTAGGGGGTGTGGCAGTCCTTTGTGTGAGAGCAGGCCCTCTACCCTCCCAGCCCAGGAAGACCCATTCAAAATGCAGATGTATGCAAGTGAGGCTGAGTACCCTGTGTTTGGGGTGTGTCTGAGTGAATGCACAAGGAGCTGTCAACCAAGCCCAGCCAGACGTGGATTGTAAGGCACAGAAAGATTTAAGTGAAAAGAAATGCTCACTTTCTAAAAGTGGCATTTCTAGAATAGTAATATTAAATCCAACTTCACCAGTCAGCAGGACTTGGTATTACCATTCTGGCCATACTAAATATGACCGTCCTACTCCTTTCAGATCAGCAGCTACCACTTCAATACTGTATGAGGGCAGCCCCAATGTTAGCCTATGAAGGGAGCAGGCCTCACAGGAGTGCAAAAATGAATTTAGGAGTTTTACACAACCAGGACATGTAAACTACACAAGTACATGTTCTGCATTTCACCCACACAGCACCCTGCTCTAGGGGTTACCTAGGGCACACATTAGAGGTGACTTATATGTGGAGAAAGGGGAGGTTTAGGCTTGGCAAGTACTTTTAAATGCCAAGTCGAGGTGACAGTGAAACTGCACACACAGGCGTTGCAATGGCAGGCCTGAGACAAGGTAAAGGGGCTACTTAAGTGGGTGGCACAACCAGTGCTGCAGGCCCACTAGTAGCATTTAATCTACAGGCCCTAGGCACATATAGTGCACATTACTAGGGACTTATAAGTAAATTAAATAGTCCAATCAGGTATGATCCAAGGTTACCATGATTAAAGGGAGAGAGCATATGCACTTTCGCACTGGTTAGCAGTGGTAAAGTGCGCAGAGTCTAAAAGCCAGCAAAAACAGTGTCCAAAACGTGGAGGGAGGCAGGCAAAAAGTTAGGGGTGACCAAACTAAGGCTGTCAGGTCTAACAGACATATTGTTCTTCTTTTCTGTGTAATGGGCACACTGGGTGCTAGCACCGATCCTACCATGAAGGCACAATGAGACCTACAATAGAACAAACATTGTACTACACAGATAGGAATGCTATTCTGAAACAGGCCTTTAAAGACAACAGCACATAATATGAAAATAATAAGTCCCGATTTTTTACCAACTACATGAAGTAAGTTCAGCATTTTCATAAATTTTTTGAAGTTGTGATGTAGAAGCAGAGGAAACTTGGTCTTTTACTTGGCCAAATTCAAGATTATGCATGGGGCAAGGTCACATTTAATCATAGTGCAGAATGCTTCATTGAAATGGCCAAAGTAGGAGGACCGAATGTTTATGGTGTGCCTTGCTGTGGCCTGTACTGGGCAGTATGGTCCTGTGATGATATCCCCAAACAATTGAGTGCAAGGACTCTACAGCACCTACCAGATTTGCACAGAATCCTGGTTTAGAACTATGTCGCAATGACTGAAAAAAACTTGCCGTCAGATCAGGAACATGAATTATCAGAGAACAACAATGTGAGAGACAAAATGATGGACAGAAGAGGTGACTACAGAGGATGAGGCAATCGAGAAGCCCACTCAGCTATATTGATGAGGTCAGCCACAAAGACTTATTAGACTGTGTTAGGATGGATTATAATTTCATCACACACAGAAGGAGATGATGAGACGTGTTTAGTGAGCAGCTGCACACTCCCCATGCTTCTTCCTTTGGCGTGGGGGCACTTGGGAAAAGCAAGGAGCTAAGAGGAAATTAAGGCAGCAGTAGTAAGACTGGATGTTGACTAAGTTGCTGTAGGGTGCATATCTATGACTCAAGCAGATCTGGCTGGACAGTGCATGGCCAGACTTCTAAGGCTGATAAGGAACCTCCCTGCTCTTCAGGGGTAAACACTGATTCATAGTTAAATGAAACTTGGGTTTGAATGGATTAACAATTCAATTTGTTGAACTAGTTTGGTTGGTTGGATGGGGAGGTTTTAAGGGTGGTACTGGAGGTACTGGAAATGGTCAACAGTATGGTATATTCAAGGTATTTAGGCAACTGTTCGTGAGTGAGAAGAATCTGGTTTTTGGACACACATAAATGGGCAGCCACATTTAAGAAGACCATTAGCAAAGGCCAGGTTTGATTGAGATATTGTGCAAGATAGCATGTAACTACTGACCTATGTCCACCTAACAAAAGTGAGTACAAACTCCCACTCATGTTTCTGTCATGCAATGCAGAAGACCTTACCAACTACTCAAAAATATATTGTGTGCTCTCTTACCTCAAGACACGCTAAGTTGGGATAGCTCCACTCAAGGAATTTGAACTAACATTAAAGGAATCAGAGAAGATGAGAAACATGTATTCTGTTGTGTATTGTATATATTCCAGAGTGTTACCACATGGGACATCCTGGATATGGTGCTCAAGCACACTTTGAAGTGTCATAGAGAGAGAACAAGAGTGTTTACTGCTACGTAGACTACTTCGTGTGAGGGAAGTGTGCAAAATGTGCATAAAAACCCTAAATTTGAATTATAAATAGTTTTTGAAGAATTACTTAGCGTGGAGTTCCTGTTTGAGAATGCTTCCTTTCTCTAGGTGGGAGATATGAATGGTGCGCTGAATGGAAATTGGGACAGACACCTCACTAGAGTAGGCCAGTTGTGGTTTACCAGGCATGACTGGAACATTAAATGCATTAATATGACCTGTAGAGTTAGTAAATATTTGGAGAGAGCATCACCCTGATAAGGAATGATCTTGCTATTTAGGTACTCATGGTATTTGTCAGTTGGATTATATTCCAGTCACATCAGGAGATTGCAGAAGCAGTAGAATACTGTAGTAAATTTCTCTGAAAACAGGCCCCATGCTATGATGATGGTACAGCAAGGTACAGGCTGAATACCAAACTGGCAACTGAGACCAGAAGACCTACATGATGGTGCACAGAAAGCTTGCATTGGGGAAGTCATTAATAGGTTCTTTGAGACCTGCTGGGACACTGCGTCCACCCTAGTACCCTAGCAGTAAGTCTTCAAAGTAGTTTAGAAGAAATAATCTATGGCCAATTTCCATGAAACAAAACAACTACGTATAGAAGGAGGCCCTCGGAGACCTTGAAAAAGGAACTGCTTCCAACAAGGGAAGAAGGCCAAAATGGTGGCACTCAATAATAATGCTGGACAGACCCTGGTGTACTAGACAAATATAACAACAGAACATACTGACCTGTGTTGTATAAAGAAGGTTATGTAGTGGGGAAGTTATTTGCTGACTGTTAAGGAAAGAATGAGCACACTCTGCCATACTTAGCTTAGCAAACCAAAACAGTAATGACGTGTACACACAGATGGGTTTCAGAGACTTCTTACAAGAAATGCTGTGCGACTTGCATTAGCAGCCACCTAAGGAAATCATAGATCTGCTAGTTCATTGGATGTAAGGCAGTAATTTACCAGATACAACGGAGGAGCCATTTTAACTACCAGAACTCCTCCTACCTAAAGAAAGCCTCTTAGCAGGAAATCATGAGTTATGAAAAAGAAAAACCCCATGAAGGGTTATTTAGTAATACAACCTAAATTAAACTGTTGCCCTGTTATTGGTGGATAAACTATTAGACGACTCTCAAGAAGCACAGACTACTGGCATACTGCCACCCTCCATAGACTAGGCAATCATAGTAAATATATTAAAAGCAGATCAGGATCCGAATGAGTTGGCCTACTACGGTTCCCTATTGTTGATAAACAGCAATGTTTAATGTTGAGTAAGAGAATCACATACAAGGTTCTGGGGGTAGTGGTTGCACAGATTCCTAGCATCTCTTTTATGACACACAGGAGTAAACTAATAAATCTATGCAGACTCACACATAGTATGCATAGTCTGGAGGGAGATGACCACTCACATTTGCTAGCTATACTAGATATTGAAAAGGTTCTTGGCACAATTAGCTGGGCCTATGCTAAGCATACAGCATTGTATGGAGTTTGGGCTTAACTTATACTGTTCTCCTCTCCAGGGTGAAGTCCAGCTGGTAGATATCTGAGTGCTTATCCACAAGAGGGGAACTTGGCTGGGTTGTACCCTATCCTCTCTCTTACTTGTCCTAGCAATTGAACAAATGAGATATGTTTTCCACTGCAGCTAAAGAGCTGAGCTATGGGAGTGGGTGACAAAGAGCTGTTGTACCTATGGGAGCTCGTGGTATCAGTGACAATTCTTCTGCAAGAATTCACTATTGTGAGAAATCTCAGGCCAGCATGCCAATCAGACTACGCTCAGGTTGTTGCCATGGAGTAGGATGAGTGACTTGGGCACAAAGAGGGTTACCTGAATTAGGAATCCATGGGAGCTGTTTGAAATTGCCTGGTAGATGGCAGAGATTTGCACTTTGTCCTAGAAGGGACTACAATTCTAGTCACGACAAGTAAGATACACACTAAAAGTTTACCTGTGCTCACCCTCTAGTAGCTTGGCACAGAGCAGTCAGGTTAAATAAAAGAGGCAATGTGTAAAGTATTTGTGCACGCCCATAGTAACACAGTGAAAACACCAAAAAAGGACTCCAAACCAGTTTAGACAAATAACCAATATTCATCTTAGTCAAACAAGACCAAAATGACAAAAAAACAACAAACATGAGTCAAGTTATGAATTTTCAAAGATTAAATCAAAATGTAGTGTTTAGAAGACAATAGTATTGTTCTAAACGGGGCTCTCTGGTCGCGCTGGACCCAAGCAAATCCAAAAGTGTAGTCCAACCACGATGGAGTAAGGCCCGAGTACATGAGTCATGCAGACCTACTGACAGTACCTTTGTTGTGTCGATGCTCTGTGACAATTCGTTGATGTAAAGGAGGGGATAGGTTGCGCTTGCAGGAAATGCGTTGTTTCCTGATCAGCCAACTTCATTGATGCATCGATGTCCAGAAACTATGAGTACTGGTTTTGATGCGTCAGTGCTGCGTCAGCTGAAGCCAGGGCTGCATTGTAAGTCGGGTTTGTTGCGTCACGGAGTTGGCAAGCATATCCGCCACTTCGGTACAGGCAGAAGCAAAATGGTGTGTCTGCAGCAGGATGCGTCAGTTCCAAGTGATGCACGGGTGTAGTTGTGCCACGTCTTAGGTTGCAGCACCACACTCACCCCCAATGCCCCAGGACTGGATTTAGTACCACTCGGTGGAGCAGGACTTACAGCAGAGGAGCCTAGGAACTGGTAGTAAGATGATGGTGGAGTCTTTGATATTCCTGAGAGTTCAGAAACAGGAGGCAAGGTCAGTCAGGCCCTTGGAGAGACTTTAGACAACAGATGTAGAAAGTTAGGTCCAATCCTCTCACTCCCTGGCAAGAAGTAGCAGGCAGCAGGCCAAGACAGCAGAGCACACAACAAAGTGATAGTCCCTCCTGACAGCACAGCGGTCCTTCTTCCTGGTAGAATGTCCTCTGTCCAGAAGTGTTCTGAGTATATGGGGTCAGAGACCCAGTACTTATACCCAAAAAGGCCTTTGATGTAGGGGTCGATTCAAAAGAATTCTCTGAAGTGAACAAGGTTCCCTTTCAACCCAGCCCTGGCTCTAGACTACCAGTGGGGATAATCAGCCCTCTGTGTGACGACGGGAGAAAGCCTATTCAGATGTAAATGTGAACTGCCTCTCCCTGCCCAAGTCAACTACCAGTATGCAGATGTATATCCTGACACACCCAGCCCTTGCTGTTTGTGGCTGTCTGGAGAGAATGCACAAATGTAGCTGTCACCTAAACCTAGACAAGTATTCAGAGACAGGGTAAGGCGCAGAATGGTTAATGTAGGAAAATGCCATCTTTCTAAAAGGCATCTTCAGACCTGCAATTTAAAAAACAACTTTACCAAATGATGTATTTTTAAATTGTGAGTTCAGAAACACCAAACTCCATTTTACTATCTTTTCCCAATTGGAAATTACACTTAGAAGATATTCCAAGGTAACCCCAACATTATCCTATGCAAGAGATAGTTTTTGCAATAGTGAAATGCTAATTTAATAGTTAAATTGCCCTAAACTCATAACTGATTAGAATCGAGTAGAGAATGACATCAGAATAAATGATAAAAGTTGTAACCTCCCCCATTTGAGTGAGTTAAAGTTAACATTTTGAGATGTGTTTTTAAACGTATCTGGCTTGTTCGGTGGCTAACAAAATGTTATTCTTTTGTTCAAAGGTCGTTCAGTTTGGAAATATATTTATTATTTTTGGGAATGTTTATGGAAAATGTAATCACAATGTTTTTGTCATACATGATGATTGTAATGGTTTTAAGTAACTATCAGTATTCTATTTACTTTGACTATCCATGCAGTGCAATCATTGTGTCATTTGACACTATGGCCATTCCACTCATTAAATTGTTAAACATAGGGTTCTCCTTTTGCTCCGCACTACGGTCTTTCTGTTTATACCGCTTTTAACTCCAGCACACTCTACCATCTGAGTCTTTCACTGCACTATATTTCATACTTCCCTATGCGCTGCAGCTATCACCTCCTTTCTGTTCACAGGAAGGCAGTCCACAGGATCCACCAGCTTGGGCTACCCTTTAGGCACTTCGGGAACGGTCCTCACTATCATTTAGCAACCATATATTCAATCTGTGTACCACATGCATGCCAATAGACTCGGTTAGACGGGAAACTCCCGATTTTTTAAAGTTACAAAATGGCTTCATTTGAGCTGTCTCCTGTCTAAAATTGCCTCTGGTTCAATATATATCAATGTGGAAAATAAATGTCTCCAGTTTGATTTTAAAAATCCTCCACTTTCCAATTTTGAAATGTTTATTTGTAGGTTGACAGTTCGGATTTTGTCCTTCACACTCTTTCTGGTGAAAGTCATCCATATGAGGGCATGCTTACCCTATACGGATAAAGTAGTCAGTGAAATGAAGGCATTATACTGACTACGACATTCTAGGAAAGTATCTAAGGGCTTCATGTATTTCATTTACAAAAAATGCTGGCAAATTGTGCACCAATTGTTTACGAATGGAATAGTAATTTGCGAACCAACCTATGTACACATAGGTTGGTTCATAAAATCACGAACTGCAGGGTGTTGCAGCACATCCTACCTAATTAATGTTCATTAGGCAGGTCCCAATTTGCGAACCTCTGCGATTGCCACAATCACAGGGGTGGTGGCCTGCAAGGGATAGCAGTCGAACATCTCTGTGATTGTGTTTTAATAAAGAACATATATTTTTTGAATTGCAGTCCATTTTCCTTAAGGGGAAAGGACACTATGTTTAATATAATTATTTTTTTCAAAAATGTATACGGGGAGTTGCCAGTAGTTTCTTCCCATTTTAATCACTTACCACCCAGCTAGGACGTTTGTAACTTTTCAATGTTTTGCAACCGGATTGAGGTCACAAACGCCCTCTGTATATGAGGCCCTAAGTTGTTTTCTAATAAGTGGTGCTGGAACAATTTTCAGAGTCTGGGTTCATGTGGTGTCACTTTACTAGAATTACTGGGATTTAAAAAAATCTCCGTCTTGCTGAATGAGTAAATGTCAACACTGGGGGGACACCATTAGGGGAAAGGGAAGTGGACATTGACGATTTGAAATTCAAAGATAATTCTGGCAAACACATTGCCCAAAATCATTCAGAAGCACATATGCCTATATAAATAATTACATTGAAGTAAAAGGTGTTGGGTAGCATATGTCTATATATAGAAAGCACATTCTCCATTGCCAATGTATCTTGGTGATTATAATAAATACCTATTGTACTGATGGCTATATATAATAGCTCATAGAAAATACAGTTACCGTTGCTAAAAGTTTCTAGAATCCCTCAGTTATCTGATACTGAAATACCCTAAAACAGTAAGATGTCAGTCATTGGGATCTCTAGCTCCAATAATACTCAGAGGCACTAAGTGCTCTTTTCTGGGTAACAGCAGTCTCGCTTAAGCTCTTCTCTAGGTTAAACCCTCACTTGCATAAGAACTCTGCCTTCTGTTACATTCATAATTTTAGCCTTGATAATTCAGACATAGTAAAAAATTTAGGCCCATATTTATACTTTTTGAGACAAAACTCCGCCAACGCAGTTTTGCGTCAAAAAAATTAGCGCCGGCTAACGCCATTCTGAAGCGCCATGCGGGCGCCGTATTTATTGAATGACGTTAGCCGGCGTTAGCCGCCGGCGCTGTCTGGTGTGCGTTAAAAAAAACGACGTACACCAGGCAGCGCCGGCGTAGGGGGAAAATGGCGTATGGGCGTCCAGAAATGGTGCAAGTCAGGCTGAGGCAAAAAATTCACCTCAACCCGATTTGCGCCATTTTTTTACGACGCCCATCCCCCATTGAAATGACCCCTGGGACTTCTGTCCCCTGGGCATGGTCATTGGGCATAGTGGCATGTAGGGGGGCACAAATCAGGGCCCCCATGCCACAAAAAAAAAAAAAAAAAATACTTACCTGGACTTACCTTAATGTCCCTGGGGTGGGTCCCTCCATCCTTGGGTGTCCTCCTGGGGTGGGCAAGGGTGGCAGGGGATGTCTCTGGGGGCTTGGGAGGGCACCTCTGGGCTCATTCTGAGCCCACAGGTCCCTTAACGCCTGCCCTGACCCAGGAGCTAAAATCCGGCGCAAATGCGGGTTTTTTAGTCCCGCCCACTCCCGGGCGTCATTTTTGCCCGGGAGTATAAATACGACGCATATGCATCGCAGTAATTTTTTAAGACGGGAACGCCTACCTTGCATATCATTAACGCAAGGAAGGTGTTCACGCAAAAAAATGACGCTAACTCCATGAACTTTGGCGCTAGACGCGTCTAATGCCAAAGTATAAATATGGAGGTAGTTTTGCGTCTAATTTGCGTCGAAAAAAACAACGCAAATTCGGCGCAAACGGAGTATAAATATGCCCCTTATTCTTAATGAGATCTTCTGTTTATATCAGCGAATATAGGCTCTGGAGTGTGTCTTCACTAAAAAAATCAGAGGAAAATCAGCAGAGTACCACAATTGTTAGGTGGAAAAGAACAATGTTTTTAGAAGCTTCCTAAAGTGTAAATAAATACGTGTAAGCAGAGTCAACAGGAGATTATGCTAGGCTGTAGTTGCCATGAAAGAGAGGGTCGTTCCTCCTCAGCTTCTTCCAAGTTATCAAAAGGAGCTTGGAGCCTTACCCTCGCTAATAAATTCGCTCATAGCTCTTCTCATAATACTAGTTCAACTCGAGAGATAATCACCAGATGATATAAACTTGCACAAGGCTCTGCCTTTATAATATAAAGTCTTACACAGAGCTCTGATCCTGACAATGACTTTCTCAACTCCGCTTTTCGCAATACCCAGGCAATTTACATCTATACTGGTGATAATCTAGACATATTCAGAGATACATTTTTGGTAATACCTAGACTCAGACTACTTCTCTTGATAATATACAAACTCTCACAGGGCTCTATTTCTAATAACATAAACCCATTTAGAGGAATACCAAGAGTCAATGAGGCTGAGCACAGCTGGATGCTGTCACCTTGTGTCCGCTACTGGCAGACAGAGAGACTGGTGCCAACTAAGAAGAGTTCTCATCTCTTTGGCAGGTAATAAAAACAAACAAAGCCTTTGTTGGCCAGTCCCTCAAAAAAATGCAAAGAAAGCCCTTGCTACAGTTGACAGCTTTTGATTACCATTTATTGACTTGTCAGTGATACAAAGCAGCTTGATGGTGGACCTTCAGGCAACTGGTAATCAGTGGAGGGCCTTCAAAACATAGGAGATGGTGGCTCCTGCCTTCACTGTAGGAATAGTCTAGCAGCACAGTTCTAAACTTTCTACAATCATTTTCTGGTCATGAGTGGTGAGTGATGATATATGCCATTAGCGTATTCCAATTCTGATATAATATTTTGCCACATGTTTATGACAAGATCTGCCTCCTTGAAGTCCATATTCTACTTTAATAAATGAAAGAACGGTTTTGAAATATCTTGAAATACAAAGATAAATCATAGGGGAAAATACTTTGGGAAGAAATAATGTTTAAAAGTGAAGACCAATGGTATTTTGTCTGTCTCTCTCTGAAAAAGGAGGCATGTCTGATGCTAAGTGCCACGTTCTGGCCTGAGTTGATATAGTGGGTGATAAAATTCTCCAGGTAAAATATATGGCTGACTGTAGCAGATTTTCCATGGAGCACTTTTTTCCATGTTGGAATGGGAACTAATGGCTGGTTCAGTTTCACTGCATGTAAAATCACACATGCCAACAGACCCAATTCAGGTGAGAGACTCGACATTTTTAAACCACAAAATATCTTTTTTTTGTGACCCTGGACTAAACTTTCCTCTGCTTCAATGTAAGTCAATGTGGAAAATCAATTCTCCTGATATATTGGTATATATATATATATATATATATATATATGTTATCACTATCATTGAGAGTAAAAGTCAATATGGGCAATATGGGGAGGAAATACCTTTAAAAGGTCCTCAACATTATATTTTCACAAGCTGTACCGGCAGTCAAAAAAACCTTATTGCTGACATTGCAATCGAAAACCGGTTGCAAACAGTGTTCATGCTTAATTTTTCAAGGTCAGTTTGGGCCTAAATTGTCTGGATAAAAGTTTGAAAAGTTGAAACTACGAACTACAGATGATTATATTTACATTGGATAAGGCGAACACAGGTAAGTGAAGATCCCCATGTTAGAAGTTACCAAGACCAACTTTTGAAACTCTCACGGACAGCGGCGGCTCTTCCACAATGGAATAGGAGCGTCGTCCCACTAACTAAGAGCCAGCAGCAGAAAAATAAAATATTTCACTATTGTTTTATTTTTCTGCTGCTGACTGAGCCAGTCTGTGCCGGGAGGGGCGGGGCCTTCCCATGGAGGGGAGAGGGAGGAGGGGGAAGTGGAGTGTGCCCTTAACTGCGCGTGTCTGTTTAGCCAGCCGTTTAGGCCTGCCAAACAGACATGCGTAGTTAGTTTTCTCCAACCCAGCTGTATTTGACAGCTGGGTTGGAGAAACAGCACAGACTCCCTGTGCCTGAGCGAGCGGCAAATCACCCCACTCAGGCCAATTCCCATGCTGCTCTCAAGCTAGCTAATAGCATGAGAGCAGCACAAGGATTTCACAGGGAGTCTTTAATGCTGGGACCAGGAAGCAGAGAGGTGCAAGGCAGCCAGCAGCACCTCCCTGATCCCCCCCCCTCATACTCTCTCCCTCTGGGCTCTCCCCCACTGCCCTCCCCTGTGTCCCCTCCACCCTCCACCCTCCTCACCACTTTTAAATTATGTTGGCTGCCACTGGTCAGGGCACCAAGCTTGATTTATGACACTGTTATGGCCCTGCTACTTTTTAACACATGGTGTTGGAGAGCTTATGCTGCTTCTGGAAATAGAAATCAACTCAAAGGACAAATCGCTTTCTGGATACATGCCTCACGCATCATTGCTAAAATGAATTAATTGTGTAATTGTATATTGCATATGTAATCTTGGTGCACAGTTTTGACTGTGATCGGCCATTGTGATGTCTCACAACTCGGAAGAACTTTATTTTATTAACGTTATGTTAGTATACTGAAATGTTAATGTAAGCAGATTTTATTTTTCCTCCAAAAGAGAAAGAACGAAATAAAGTTTAATTAAGATACACTCTCCATCCTAAAGAGTCAGCTTTGCTAATAATGAAAAGGACATGAACTGCTAGAGAATCCCATTAAAATTTATGTTAGAAACAAAAAGAAAGCAAACACCGCAAGCAATGATGAATTTAATGAAAATATAATGCCTCGCTAAAAAGACAAAACACTTCCCGTGCCCTGCTCTGCACACGAGAGATCCAGCACAATATACACAAATCTTCCAGTAGTCAAGGGTGCTTGTAAAGATGTGTCAAACACAGTCAGACATGACACCCTTGAAAGAGAGGTGCTTAAAGTCAGAAAGAAGGATGAATTGCAAATGTGCATTCATGTTTGCTAGGTGATCTCTTGCTATCAATTTGTATGGATCATAAATCACTAATGCCCGGCTTGTACATGCAATGAATGTCCTGACTGGGAAGATCTGGCACAGCAGTGATGCAGATTGGTTCATTCCATTTTGAATGACGTGTCTTTAATAGCCTGACGGATACTTAAAAGCCCACTCAAACATGAAATCCTGTGCCATTCTTTTTACATACCATTACTTGCCACTTAAGATGCCGCATGCATTGCAGTAAATGTGTCAAGGTCCATTGAAGCTTCAGTCGCACGTTTGACATTATAGCACTTGGCCTTTCAGTGGTCATCACAGAAGAGACTTTTGTCACAGGTAATGACCAGAAATGTGAAACCATCAGCCCCTTGTTAAACATCAGACTCTACTCTTCTGCCTTCTTTAGTACCCGTCAATGAAACGTGTTGTGTTTTATCGATTTTGACCGCAGGTAAAATACACCGATTGCCATTTTTTATTATTTTGTCTGAAATATAAAGAAGAGGAGCAGCTCTATTTTCAAATATCAGTTTTGTTAAAAAATATCAACAGTACTTGAGACAGATATAGAAGCTTTGAAAAATGTTAGGAGTGTGGAAAAATGCATTGAAATCAAAGGCCTATCTAGTGGTTTGAAAAATTACAGTACAGCTTAGCAAATGTTTTTTTTGTCTTCTTTTGGCAAATCATAAAGCGCGACTTAATTATTTTATGTGCTAGTGAAAAACCTACCCTAGGGATTAGTTTTACTTAAATTTCTAGGGATGTTATTGGAAGGTTTCATACTTGGGTGTCTGTAAGCAATGTTTATAAAGAGCGTGATCTGCAGTTTTGTAAGTGACAGGAGAGCAGCGGTCAAGAGCAATCAGAGGATTCAGAATAAAGACCCTCCCAGTTACAGGAAGGGCATCTGCTATTGTGAGAGTGTGAAATTTCTAATATGTTTATTAATGATTTCCATACTAAAAATGTGTAATGAACTAATGTGTAAAACGAGTAACTTTTGAAATGTTTGTTTTTCTGTTCTTGCTTGAGCAAAATTATATTCAGGCGCTGTAATTATTCTCCATGATTCAGAGCTTTCATAAAAGTGTTTTCGAAGTTTGTGTAGATGCGTCCGCAGCTACCCCTAGTGGGTTGCAGCGTTATGTCTTAGAAGGTCATGTATTAACCAAGCATTGCATAAGTTGAAATGTTCTATTGTTTGAGAATATTACTAATATCTGGTCTTTCCTTCACGATGGAAGTAGATGAAAACTGTAAAAGTTTCTTCCTGGGAACAAGATACTCCAGAGGCAATGAGAAAATTGAGTTACAGACGAGATGGAAGAAACAACAATACATTGAAGGAAAATGTTATAGTTAGCGTAGATTTGTTGTGTTTTAGGTCATCAATTTAGTTGTCGATTGTCTGAAATGAAACCACCCAACAGACTGACCAATCAGGAGTCTATTAGAATTTAGTATAACAACCCGGGTAGAACTATCTAGAGGGAGATGTTAGATTTTCGGGCAGATGAGGTTCGAGTCTGATGGTTTGAGACTTAGCTGTAGCTGTCATTAGGCCCAAACTTCTGATGATATAACTGATGGTGTCCTCGAGCTGAAGTAGGTCATATGCTGTTACTGCTTTTGTCATTGGTAATGTATGTTATTGAAATGTGAATTGTGTCTCTTTTGCTTTCCAGGGACCAGCTGCAACTAATGATTGTATTGCTGCACATTAATAATATTTTCTTATTATAATTGAGTTAGAAGTTTTTCTAAATTTGTGTTTCTAAATTCTTTTCACATGAAATCCAACATGTGAAGGGGTAGAATGTTTCAGGACTTTGCTATGAGGTAGGAGAAGGAGTATCCTCCACTGTTGCTTCGGCAGATGCGGTGGGTGTATGCAAGGGAGAGAGAAGTGGAGCACAAGGGTCTGGACGGTTGGCGTAAGTTCAGTTGGCGGTTGACGGATGCTGGACCTTGATTGTGAAGGCCTCTCCAGGTGTGGAATCGGCATCTTAAACTGGCATCTCTTCTCAATGGGAAGGCACTGGAGTTTTTTGAGGTGGGGGCAGTGTGGATCCATTTGGGGAAGTCAAGGATGAATTCTCTATGGTCAGTAGTCTCTTCAGGAGGTGCGTGGTGATTTCCACGTAGAGTGTGTTGCCGTAATGTAGGCCACTGGTGACTAGGATTTGAGTGACAGTTCATCCAGTGTTGATAGGGAGCCATTTGAAGATCTTATGGAGCATGTGAAGAGGAAGCAGGTGAAGGAGACTGCATTGATCTGGTTTTTAATAGTGAGCTTGTTGTCCAGGATGATGCCAAGAATGGACACGTGGTCTGTCAGAGTAGGTACTGGTCCTAACTTGGAAGGACACAAGAAGTTGTTCCATGGGGAGGTGTTGTTCTCGAAGTCAGCACTTAAATTTTCCCTGTCTTGAGTTTTAGGCAGTTGTTATTCATCCAGTTGGCGATGTCTATCATGCATCTGCAGAAGTTAGCCTTCATAGGGGAGGGATATTCTGATAGTGAGAGGATGAGCTGGGTGTTATCTGCATAGGATAAGATGTTCAGTCCCTGGGTTCTGACGATGTTGGCCAGGGGGGTCATGACATTGTTAAACAGTGCAGGGCTGAAGGACAAGCCTTGAGGGCACCCCAGATGATGTTCTTGGATTCCAAGGAGAAAGCTGGTAGGCAGATTCTCTGGGTTCTTCCAGTGAGGAAGGATGCAATCCATTTCAGAGCATCTCCTTGGTTTCTTGGTTTCTGATGTGATGAAGATTCTTGATAAGGGTGTGGTTGTATACGGTGTTCAATACTGCTGAGACGTTGATGAGGATCAGGGCCAGTGTTTCTCCCCAGTCGAGGAGGGTTCTGATGTTGTCAGTGGCAGCGATCAGTGTAGTTTTGGTGCTGTGGTTGGTGTCAAATCTGGATTGGGAGGGGTTCATAAGATTGAAGATCTCCAGGCATTCTGTGAGTTGGCAGTTGATGGCTTTTTTGAGAATTTTTGGTGTGAAAGGGAGTATATACATGAGATGGTGGTTCTCTAGTTCACTGGGGTTGGCTCATGGATTCTTGAGAAGGGGCTTGATTTCTGCCTGTTTCTATGTTTCTGGGAAGGTAGCCGTCGTTTTGGATGAGTTGAAGATGGTGGTGAGCACACTGCTGATCATCTTGCTCCTGAGATTGAAAATGTGGTGGGGACAGGGGTCCATCAGTTCTCCTGAGTGGACGGAGTTCATGATGGCTGTGGTGTTTTGTATTGTTAGCTGGTCCCAGGCAGTGAGCAGGTGGATGGAGATAACATCAGGATTTGCATCCATGGGATCAAGGAGGCTAGGGTGGTAGGTGGCAGTGGTTTTGGGTTTGAAGTTTTTGTAGATGGTGGATATCTTGTCATAGAAGAAGTCCTCCAGGGTGTCACAGACTTACTGAGAAAGGGTGATGATGTTTTTGATGGCTGAGGGGTTGGGGAACTCTTTGATGATGTTGAATAATTCATTGCTGTGGTTGGAGCTGGCTTTGATGCAGTCAGCCAAGGCGCTCCTCTTTGTCTCTTTCAGTAGTTGGTGGTATACATTGAGAGAAGACTTGAAGGTGGCTTGGTCTGTGAGCTCCTTACTGGTACGCCATTTCCTTTTTAGTTGCTTGCAGGTGCGTTCCGTGGTTCTCAGTTCTGTGGTGTAGAAACTGCCTGTTTGGTGGGACTCCTGAGTTTGGTGGGCTTGACAGGGGGGTAACTCTGTTGGTGCAATTGGTGATCCAGGTGAAGAAGTTCTTGACAGCCTGTTCTATGTTGGTTGCGGAGATGTTGAGGGCGTTGGTCCTGGCTCTCTGATACTTGTTCCAGCTGCGGTGTGAGTTAATGGGAGATTTGGTGGCTGTGCTAGGGTATAATGGGATGGTGAAGTGGACAATGGTGTAGTCTGTCCAGGTGATCTCGGTGACATGGCCTTACTTGACTCTGTCACAGGCTGTGAAGATTGGGTCAAATGTGTGTCTTGCTTAGTGTGCAGGGTCAGTGACTAGTTGGGTGAGGCAGATGTTCTTGCTTTCGGGATGGTTGGCAGTATAGTCATCATTGAGGTCATGTAGATGAAGATTGAGGTCTCCGAGGTAGATATACTGTTTTAAGTCAATGGGGAGTGGGGTGATGAATTCGGGGATGGTATCGTAGAAAGTTGGGCGTGCTCCTGGAGGTTGCCTTTGATGGTGGTTTTGCTGTTGATTTGGAGTTGAAAATTGAGATGTTCCATCATTGGGGTGATGTCCTCTGTTGCGGTTGTGCAGTGGATGGTTTCTTTGTGGATGATGGCGATTCCACCTCCGTGTTTGTTCGTGCAGTCCCAGTGTGCTATCTTGTAGTCGTCTGGAGTTGCTGAGGTGATGTCAGGAGCAGATGCAAGGTTGAGCCTGGTCTCTGTGCGAACGATGACATCAAGAGTGAGGGTGGTGATGGTGTGTCAGATCTTGGTGGCATGCTTGCAGAGTGATCGTTGTTGAGCAGGAGGAAGTGGAGTTGTTCCGAAGCAGTCGTGGTTGGCATTGGTCGGTTGGTCAGCATGGTGGTACTTGTGCGTGTAGGCACTCTGGTGTTGCACGAGAAGATACATTGCTGTCAGTTAAAAGGTCCTACCATTGATTGTAGAGAAGTGCAGCATAAGCAGAAGAGTCCGCACATAAGGAAGAGGAACAACCATAAAAATACAGGTAGCATGGGCTGTTGGCCTTCCAGAGGGGATAGACAAAACAAGTGGGATCTCTGGACACAGGCGATATAGGTAGAGTGTGTGAAATTGGGTTGTTGGTTGAGGGGGGACCCACCTCAAACAACAGCCAAATTCCTTGTCAGGGTGAACCACAAAAAGTTGCTAAATTAATATGTGCTTAACCCTCTGGTAGCTTGGCACAAAAGCATTCAGGCTTAACTTAGAAGCACTGTGTATGCACAAGTATGTATGTAGCACAAAAACCATAATGAAGTGAAAACACAGCAGAAGAGACATTTTACACCAATTTAGAAAAAATAGGGTAAACTTTAATAAATTATTTGGCACCAAAATAACAAATATCCAATTAGTAGAACAGGAGACGAGGTTGGCAGCTGTACGGTGAGGCTATGCAGGACTTTGTGTCGCTTGGCTTCAGTTCCAGTGAAGCTTGCAGCTGTGCTGTGAGACTTTGCAGGGGTTTACCTCGCTTTGCATCTAATTTGATGGACCCTTCAGTTAGGTCAAGAGGAGCTCTCTCTGATGTCAGCCAAGGCCACAGGACATGGGGAGGCCCAACTTGGGGATCAGCAACTCATTCCAGCAGAGGCATGCAGGGCTCAGGCAGCTCCAGTTGCAGGCCCTGTATGGTAAAGTGCAACAAGTCAGCTGGGCAGTTGCAGGAAGGCCTCTGGAGCTTGTTGTGTCCCAGTAGTTTGGAATAGGAGATCATCCAGTTGACCCTGGTATAAAGGGAACAGGTCCAGTCTTCCTTCTCAGGGCAGGCCTCAAGATGCAGGTCAGCAGGGTGTCCTTCTTCTGAAGTATCCACAGGTCCAGTAGTGTTCTGATGAGTGGGTGTGAGCACCCCCTTTAATAACTGGTGCCCACTTGTGGAAGAAGCTTTTGGAGTTCCTGCTACAGAAATGTTTAGAATTTGCTGTCTCCCTGCATTGAACCCAGTCTATCTGTGGGCACAATAGGGTAGTGTGAAGTTCTGTGTGTGTTCTGAGGCTGCCCCATCAAATTGCAAGTGTGGTAGGTAACAGCTTTGCCCCCTTGTCCTGCCAGAGATGACCTATCATGTCAACGCCAAGACTCTCTAATGTATTGCTGCCTAGGAGCAATACACAAAGGTGAACTTCCAACGATACCTACTCATGTAATGCAGGAACAGGCTGCAGGAACCAAAAGTTAGGACAAGAAAATGGCAATATTCTAAAAAGCAGCATTTTCAGAAATGTGACTTCAAGTTCGACTTTATCATTAAAGAAGACTTTGAATAACAAATCCTCAGACACCAAACTAGGCATCCCTACGTACTTCCAATCAAAAGTTATCACTTGTTAAATGTATTAAGGTAACCCAATGCTTTCCTATGGGAGAGATAGGCCTTACAATAATGAAAAACAGATTTCAGAGTTTTTTCAAAACCAGGACATGCAAGATTTAAAAGTATAAGTCAAAAATTTTAAACACAATGCACCCTGCACTGTTTACAATTTAGGGCCTACCCTACGGGTGAATTATACATATATTAAAAAGAAAGGTTTGGGGGGGCGTGGTTTGGCCACGAACAGAGATGGCCGCCTAGGAGCAGAGCCCTGCTAGGCGGCGGGCCGTGGAACGAGGGTGGCGGCGCCAGGGGTGCACCGAAGGCTCCCAAACCAGCAACAAGGCACGCGCGAGGGGCACACCCCCCCTCCAAGTGCACAGGCTGCATGGACGACGACATAGGGGCCTGCAGCAGGATGCAAAGCAGCGGCCTCGAGTAGGTGGAAGACCCGGCCTGGGAGATGCGCCTCCCTTCTCTGGTCATCGGGGGCAGAGGGTGCCTGGAGGCTTCCCTGCTTGCCCTCGCTCCTCTCCTCCCCCTCCTTGCTCGGAGTTCGGAGGGCCTCTGCCCCCACGGGTGCACCGGGGAGGGTCGGGCGGCCCGCGGCAACAGCTCCGTGGGACCCCTCCCCCACTTGATCAGGAACTGGGACCCGTGGAGCCCCCCCTGGGGATCTTAGACACACCGCTGCCTCTGGGTGAGTGAGGGCATCACTGGTGGCCCCCGCTCACCCCCTCACATCAACATCAACATCTGCATCTACATCTAAACTATTTAAAAAAAAAACTGGAATCCTACCCAAGTCAAGCATTCTTATGACTCTTGGACTGCCGGGGGCAGGTGGTACAGGCTCTCTTGGACAGGCATGTAAAGAAGGGAACGTTGCACAAGTTCTACAATAGCGAGACGCAACACAGCTGTCTTTCAAATAAGACATTTGTTTCTCCACCTCCATCTCCCACTACCATTGAGGCCTGCAGCGGGAGGGGCAGCCGCGGCCTCAAGTATCCAGGAGCCCCGACCCAGGAGACGTGCCTCACTTCTTTTTGGACATCGGGGTGGTGAGTGCTTGAGAACCTCCTCGCTCACCCCTGCTCCCCCACCCCTCGCCCGGTGCCTGGTGGACCACTACCCCGGCGGACACAACGTTGAAACTCGGACGGCCCACGGGGAGCGGTTACAGCGCCGTGGATCCCCCCTCCCACCCGGCTTGGAACAGAGACCCACAGAGCTCCCCTCCTCTGGGGACCCCAGACGTGCCACGACCTCCAGGTGAGTGGGGACGCCGCCGGTGCCTACGCAGGGAACCTCTTTGGCCCCCACATCTCCAATTAATGCCCGTCCGGACTTATTACCGCGTTGACCTCCTCCCTCCCTTGGAAAAGCGGGGGATTGCCTGAGACTGTACCTGTGCCCGGATCTACGCTCTGCCCAGGTGCCCGGAGGCCTGTTCCCTGCGATCTTGCCGTGAGCTAAAAAAGCACTCACCCGAAACTGTTGATCACCTACCTCCCTCCCTCCACCACCTCCCTTTTTCATCATTCTCGGCATCTGCTGCGCCAAAGTCAGGCACCCCTTGGATACCTACCTGTACGGGGGAACCCGTAATGCCCAGGGGCAAGACGACGGGAAAAACAATGGGTAAACCAGCCCGCCAACTACTATTCTCTGAAGCCCTGCGTCAGCAGAAACATCCTTCAGCAAAGGACCCTCCACCCCTCCCTCGCACCAGCATGGCAGATGACACACAAGGTGCGACAATGGACCGTATATTACAGGAGATATCGGCGGTGAGCCACAAATTGGAGGGTATGGACAGCACCATGGAGGCGCTGACGGTGGAGGCAAGATCTATGCGCCTGGATATAGCGGGTTTCCAGTTGCAGATATCCGGGCTCGACCAACGTGTGGCAACAGTGGAAACTCAAGTAGCCTCCTGGACTGATAGAGACCAAGAACTCTTGCACCTTCGTAGCACACTGACAAACTTGGAGGACAGGAGCCGCGGGAACAACGTTCGCCTCCTTGGGTTTCCGGAAGGTATTGAAGGCGCAGACATATTCTCCTACCTGCGGGACATACTACCCAAATTAATGGACATAACACTTGATCCTCCTTTGGAATTCCAGAGGGCGCACAGACTGGGCCCCAAGAGACAAGACAGAAATGGCCGCCCCATCCAATTATAGTCTGTATGCTGCACCATATGCAGACCTGCCAAGTGCTACAGGCAGCCAGAACACAAGGACCACTCCGGTCAGGTAACCTGGAAATCCGACTCTCAGCTGATTTTTCCAAGGAGACTGCAGAACGAAGGAAAGCCTTCCTATCTTTCCGTACCCAGCTCCGTCGCCTAGATGTGAAATTTGGCCTATTCGAGCCAGCCAGGATGTGGATCACCAAAAACGGGGAATCACTGAACTTTTACGACCCGGAGGACCTGAGACCATTCTTAGAAGGACTTCACGATCAGGCCCAATCCATGGAAATGTCTGTCCAGACCCCCCAGGACATACGGGGCCTACCCTCGGGAGTCGGCCATCCGGCACACGCATCTGAACCTGAAGGGAGATTCACCATAGACCCCCAAACCAGGGGAAGAGACCTAGAGAGACTCACAAAAAGCTAAGATGACAGGGGCCAAGTACTCCAAGCTGTGGTGATGCACACACAGCTATCGGACAGAGACAAATCCCGATCCCCTTTGAAGCCCACGATGGACCCCACCTGAGGACGAGAAAACACTGTGCCCTTCAAGACACTCGCTATCGTCGACCACAGGCTGTCACGAATGCGTCAAAGGGATCCTGCTGTGGAGAAGACGAAACGGATAGATGAGTACCTGATTTTGTGAACTCATAGACATACTATTATTGGGGGCCATTGCCTCTGATTGTCTTCGATAGTTTTTGAATGTTCCTGCTTATCATGTGTCTTAGTACACTCTTTTTTGTTTTCCCTTTTCTTAGAGACTTAGAAATATGCCTTATTTCAGTAGCTTGCCTTCCGTTTGTCTACTAAAAAGATATTAAGCATCTCCTTAGAATTGTTACACTGTTCCCATCCGTTGACAATTTGTTCTAATTTTGATTGTTCTCAATGATGGTTGGTAAATGTCCACTACGGACGATAACGTATTATTGCAACTGACTAACATACAATAGCAGTGTAGTATTTCCCTCTCCCTTACTGCAGCCCATCCGCCCCTCCACACCCCCCTCTGACTTCGATAAAATTGACACATGTTGTCCTTGCAACTCCACCCTCCTGGATGTGACCAAGGTACTGATTTCACCTTCCAAAATCCTTGCAGACCCACGCAGCACTGTTCCCCTGTCCTCCGCTTTCACCCCCCCCTTCTCGAGGTACAGCCCCCAACACGCTTTCGGTCATAAGCTATCACGTGAGCCACACATACCCTATACACAGCCCTCTCCTCATATCCTCCACCTCCCCTCCCCTTTATGTCGCCCAGACCTGTGCGTAGATGGGAGAACCAGATCATGGGGGGCCGGGGCGCCGCACGTGCGCTGCCTCCCTCGGCCTGGGGCCCGCTGGTCGGGCACTTGAGCTCAAAAGGCCTGGGTTTTAGACCCGCAGGTTACAGTCCGAGACTTTTGTCCCATTTTTCTTTTCTTCATTTTTCTTAACCTTTCTTTTCTCTTTCAGTCTTGTCCACTTGTTTCATTCCTTTGCAGTTACCCCCTCTCCTCCTTTCTCTTCTTTTTCCCCTACCTGTTTTCCGCCTTCTCTTCTCCCCATCCCTCCTACCCGCCTCTAGAGTCTGTGTCAAGTCCCTACTCTTCCTCCCCTTAACCCCCCCCATCCTCTCCCCTCTGCCCTGCCCCAAGTGCCCCCACAACCAGGTAGGTCTCTATAAGGCGCAGGGATGTCTGATCCGAACAAAGTACCAGCAGTGCCTCTGCGGATCATATAATGGAACGTAAATGGCCTCACACACTTCATAAAGCGGAAAAAAGTTCTGTCCTATCTCAATTCCAAACAGGCTGACATTGCCCTATTACAAGAGACGCACCTAGACAGACCGGAATCCGATAAATTGCGACAAGACTGGGTGGGCACCGCCCTGTTTAGCTGTAACCCACCCTCCCCCAAAACAGAGACTACTCAAAGAAAATGCGGAGGGGCGCTATTGCTGCGTAAAACCCTCCCCCATATCGTTCTTAAATCATGGACTGATCCCGAGGGTCGCTACGTATTTGCTAAATTAAAGATAGGCGACTCCTCATTGTGTGTGGGCTCGGTCTACGCACCAACTGGTCCAAAACGCCTCTTTTTCCCACAAATCAACCGACTCCTGACCGAGATGGGGCATCTCTCTATGCAATAGGAGTTGACTGGAACACAGTCAGAGATGCAGTACTGGACAGAATGGGACCCTTGGACGTCAGCAATAATGCAGACAGAGTCCTACAGACCGACATATTATCGGACAACGGCCTAGTGGACCACTGGAGGCTGACCCACCCAACAGAACGAGAATTTACTTATCTCTCACCGGTACATGGCACCCAATCCCGAATTGACTATTTTCTCCTATCCCACAACCTGGTGGCCCATACCCATGATGACTGCATATTGGAGGGCGGCCTCTAGGACCATTCTCCGATTAGCGAAGCCATCCACCTAGACCTAGTATCCCCGTGCCGCAAACCATGGAGATTTGCAGTCCATCGATATCCTTCCCCCCAGGGTAACCTACAGTTACAGGACCACGCAACCACCTTCGCCCAAGATAACCTGGGCACTGTTGATTCTAGCCGAATTATGTGGGCCGCAGCCAAGGCATCGGTGCTGGGACAGCTTATGTGGGACGCGGCACTGGCGAACAGACAGAAAAGAGCAACAGGCAGCACTGGAACTTGACATTCGTCGGCTCACTAGACAATACACCGCACACCCCTCTCTCTCAGGGCGCCGAAACTTAGAGCGTGCCCAAATGGCCCTCAATGAGCTATAGACCTCCCAGGCAGAGTATGTCCTACAGAGGTTACAAGAAAGACATTACGAACAGGTAGAGAAGGCAGGGCGTCTGCTGGCAGCCCAGCTTCGTCAGAGGACAGCTGCCCTTGCTATCCCGGCTATCCATGCCTCCTCCGGAGAAATACTAACATACCCGCAAGCTATCGCAAACTAATTTGCGTCTTTCTACAGGCGCTTTTACACACCAGAAACAACATCCAGTCCTGCCCAGATTAAAGCTTTCCTAGCGGGCCTTGACCTACCCTCCCTGTCAGAAGAGGGACGCAGCCTCCCAGAAGGGGGAATAAGCAGGCAGGAAATAGAAAGAGTCATCTCCGACCTCCCCTATCACAAATCGCCCGGGGAAGACGGATTCCCGGCGGAATTCTACAAATGGATAGGGAGAGAGGCGATTGACATCCTGCACGCGGCCTTGAATGAAGCCTGTTCAGTACAGGCCCTGGGGGTCGTATCCAATAATGCCACGATAGCCATCATACCAAAACCCGGGAGAGATCCCCTGCTGTGCGGCAGTTATTGACCCATATCTCTCCTAAACTGTGACATCAAAATCCTAGCAAGTATCCTGGCAAATAGACTGCGCAAAGTCATACCGTCCCTGATCCACCACACACAAGTGGGGTTTGTACCGGGCTGCACCTCCAGGAACCACTTGCGCACCCAATGCCATAACCTATGGACCTCAAGGGACTTACCGGAGGCGGCGCTGGCCCTGTCCTTGGATGCCGAAAAGGCATTCGATCGCATAGAGTGGCCTTACCTGTTTACAACACTGGAGAGATTTGGTCTGCGAGACAGATTCATCTCAATGGTGCGGCTACTATATGATCAGCCCGCAGCAAGAGTTAACTGTGGAGGCTTCCTCTCAGACCCCTTTCCTATCCGCAGAGGTACACGACAGGGTTGCCCCCTCTCGCAACTCTTGTTCCTGCTAGCAATGGAGCCCCTTGGTGCAGCTATCCGCTCTTCCCCTTCCATCACAGGCCTTACGCTACCGGTGGGTGTTTCTAAAATCTATTTATATGCCGATGACATCCTATTAACTCTCACGGATCTGGAACGATCCATACCAGCTCTGCTGGAGGTCATCAATGGCTTTGCAACCCTTTCTGGCTACCGTATCAATTGGGATAAGAGCAAGGCGCTCCCTCTCTCGCAGATGACTACAAGAGCAGCACTCCTAGGCTTCCCATTTCACCGAAACGCCTCAAATACCTGGGAGTGCTAGTCAATCTGGGCCTGGTGCATATGGTGGCGGACAACATCGATCCCCTCATTGCACGGACGAAACTTGATTTTGCTAAATGGAATCAACTGGGCCTTTCTATGTGGGGTCGAGTACAAGTGGTCAGGATGGTCACGGTGCCCCGCTTCACTTATATTCTGGGGCTCCTTCCCCTACAGGTGTCCCTTCATACGCTACGAAGCATAGATGCACTCATCAGATCATTTGTATGTGGCTCAATGCGACCACGCTTATTGCCCGCTGAACTCCTAGCCCGCCGCTCCCATGGGGGCATGGGGCTTCCGTCGGTAGAACATTATTCACTAGCACTACACCTGTCCCAATTGTCCCACACTTTGTCCAATGTGCCGGATCCGCCTCAGTGGATTGCTGTGGAAAGGCTACTGCGATCTGCGAATGAGGGACTCGGAGGGCCTTACCGCGACGACCTCCCATCCGCCAACTCGGTGAACCCTATCTTGAAGGCGACTCGGGCAGCCTGGCGAAGGGCCCACCGCCTGCTCAGGGTCCATCCTCTCCTTCATGCCCAAGCACCTCTGTGGCGTAACAGCGGACTTCGGATAGGCGGTGAAGTGCTTAATTGGCTACAGTGGAAGAGGGCTGGCATTCATACTCTTTCCCAGATCCTGGAAAATGCACGTTCAAATCTTTCCTCAGGCTACTGGAAGAATTCGATCTTCAACTGAGCCAAGAGTGGAGATACTTGCAACTCAAGCACTGCATCTGTCAGGGGACCGATACTATCCGACGAGGATCCCAGTCTTCACCCGTAGTGGTCTACTTGCAGCAGTGGGGGCAACATAGGAGAGTTATGGCGGGTCTTTACGACCTATTTACCCAACAGCTCTATTCCCAACCTCTCCTAGATAAGCTACGCTTACAATGGCAAACCGATTACAACAGACACTAGACCGAGATGACTGGGAAGGCATCCTAGAGGCCCTGGACAGAGGTACCCAGGAGGCACATTTAAAGTTTTGCCTCTTTAAGGTCCTGCACGATTGGCACTGGTCCCCAGCGGAACTGCACAGGACAGGACTCCTCCCACATGCGAAGTGCTGGCGATGTCCAGAGACATGCTGTGACCTAAAACATATCCTAACTGACTGCCCAACGGTCCGACCGTTGTGGGACGTGGAGGGCTCCACCCTGGCTGAATCCATGCTACTCCTGTTACCACTCCCCCCTCTCTCATACTTTTACAAGACACGACCTCTCTCCCAGACCTATCTAGACAGCACAAGAGATTGCTACACACAGCACTAGCCACCGCAAAAATTTGCATCCTCCGTGACTGGCGATCGGCTGTCTCCCCAACCCCGGAAGAATGGATCATATCTATGACCCGTATCGCCATGCATGAAAGAATCATCTATAACTTGCAAGACCAAGCTCAATTATTCAACCAAGTATGGGCCCCCTTCCTCACCGGGGGCCCATACTAGGCCGCCCGAAACCACCTGCCCTCCCCTTTTTTCCCCATTTCCCTCTCCCCCCCTTTTTTGTTCCTCTTCCTCCCCTTTACCAGTTCTTTCTTTCTTTTTCTCTTTCCTTTCTTTCTCTTTCCTCTCAGCTTCATCAGGGACTCCATCCTGGTCTCTTCTATTCCCACTAGCAAGCTTTGTTCGTAGACCCATCTATCTGAGTTATTGTAAGAACACTAAGTAATAAGCATGGACTGTGCCAAGTGAAGTTAAAGGACCCAGGCCCCAATATCCCGATTGATCTGCTACTCTGACAATACACTATCTGGGTGTATACTACTGCCCCGATATCCTGACCTCCAACGTAAAGATACCCGGCCTGAAATTGATGTCCTATTGCACATACGTACCAAGACTTGCTTTCAATTTGGATTTCGACACAGGGAGGAGTGAACCCTCTACTCCCGGAGAGCCAGATGACTTTGTCTTCATGCCCTTCTCACCCTTCTCACCCTGTTAGCTTGTTTATTCTCCCTATCCTCTTTCGTTCTTCCCCCATAAAGACGCCCTATAGAACGATGTTTTGCCTATTCCCCATTTCTGATTTTTCTTTTTCTCTCTCTCTTTTGTTTTTTTTATTATTGTGGTACGTTTTCAAAATACGATTGGCAATGTCCCAATGTCCTACTCGTTTCCTATATTCTCTGATTTATTTTGTATTATTGTTTGCAAATATTGGGACCTCGGTCCCTCTTGGGTTTTGTATCATTTTGCAGTGCTTACAATAAAATAAAATTAAAAAAAGAACAGAAAGGTTTGGGCTGGCAAAAAATTTGTTTTGTCAGGTCAAAACGGTAGTTTACAATGACACACACAGGCTACAATGGAAGGCCTGAGGCATGTATGACAAGGCTACTTAAGTGGGTGGCATAATAAGTGTTGCAGGCCCAGATGGCATTTAATTTTCAAGCCCTGGGTACATGTAGCACATTTTACTAAGGACGTACATATAAATTTAATTTGCCAATTAGGTGTAAGCCAATTTTAGCATGTTTAAAGTAGATGTCATAAGCACTGCAGCACTTTTTACCAGTGCTAAAGTGTGCAGAGTCCTAAAGTCAACAAAAATGTATTCAGGAGGAGTGAAGGCAAAATGTCTGGGGATGACCCTGCAGATATGGTAAAGTCCAACACAGATGCTGTGGGAGATGTGTTTATTTTTAGTTCTCTCTTCAGACAGTGCATGCTTTGTCATTTAGCAAGTCTGTTATTCCTTAAAAAAAATCCAAAAGGGGTGACCAGCCCATCCATTACTTGCCATTGATAGGCATCCTTGTTGTTCTCATTTTCTTTGTTTTTGTTGGTCAACAGCAGCTTACACCGTCATTTCTTTTGTTTTTATTGGTCAACAGCAGCTGATTTAATTTTGCCTGCCTCGCTAACAGCAGACACTTTAGAAAGATTTTGGTTTCACCCTGTTTAGATTCAATACAAACCAAAAAAATGAATTGGCAAAGTGATCAGTCTCCCCTATGCAAGACTATTGCCGTTGTAATTTTTTTTTTTACCATCCATCTTTTGCAGAGGAAGGTAAGACAGGGTTATCTTATCTGTAATCACCATACCTACTCTCAGCAGTGCGGGACAGAAGCCAGTCTAATACCTTCTGACAAGGAATGTAGGGCCATATGTAGCAAACAGTTTGCACGACGCAAACAGCGAAGTTCGCTGTTTGCGACGTGCTAACTGCACTTGGCAATGCACATAACCCCTTTTGTGATTTGGTAACCTGGTTACCGAATCGCAAAATGGGTTTGCGAATCGCAAATTGGAAGGGGAGTCCCCTTCCTAATTGCGAGTCGCAGTGCAATGCCAGATTGCTTTGTGACCACGAACGCGGTCGCAAAGCAATCGCAGTTAGCACCCATTTCAAATGGGTGCTAACCCATTCGCAAAAGGGAAGGGGTCCCCATGGGACCACTTCCCCTTTGTGAATGGCATTAAAAACATTTTTCCAGAGCAGGCAGTGGTCCTTTGGACCACTGCCTGCTCTGAAAAAATGAAACGAAAACTTTTCATTTTTTTGTTTTGTAATGCATCTTGTATTCCTTTAAGGAAAACGGGCTGCATTACAAAAAAAACCTGCTTTATTTAAAAGCAGTCACAGACATGGTGGTCTGCTGTCTCCACAAGTGCCACGAGTCTCAAGGGGGTCGCAAATTGCGACCCACCTCATTAATATTAATGAGGTGGGCCTTTGCGACCCCCTTGCGAGTCGCAGATGGTGTCAGGGACACCATCCTACATTCCAATTTGCGACTCGCAAATTGCGAGTCGTAAATTGGAATATACCTACATCTGGCCCTTAATTGTTTATTTGTACCAGCGCAAGCTTTCATTCTTTCTACTAATTGTAGTTGGGAACTTCAACCCGTAATCAGCACCAAGACATAATCTCACATTTCAAACTTTTTAATGGTGCACACCAAGTCATATTTCCAGAGCTGAAACTCTCACCCATCTCTGCTGATGCACCTCATGTGTAGTGTGTAGCACATCTTCTGTACTAATGCTGAGACTCTCACACAGCTCTAACAAGGCACCTCATGTATGATTGCTGCTCATCTTCTGTTCCAGCTCTAAGACTCTCACATAGCTCTGCTGATGGGTAATGTGCAGCATATAATCGTTTCCAGCTCTGAGAATCTCACCCATCTCCAACGATTAACATCATGTGTGAAGTGCTGCTCATCTTCAGTTCCAGCGCTGAGACTTTCACACAGCTCTGCCGATGCATGTGATGTGTGGTGTGCCGCTCATCATCTATTCCAGTGTTGAGAATTTCCCACAGCTTTGACAGTGCACCTTATGTTTGATGTGCAGCCTCTATTCTGTTCCAGTGTTGAGACTGTGAAATAGCTCTGCCGATGCACCTCATTTTTGATCTGGTTAACATCTTCTGTTCTAGCTATGAGAATCTCACTCAGCTCTGCAACACCCTGGCTGTTCCAGCACAGAACCCCACTGTTAGAAAGTGGGTTTTTGGTTGGCAGTCAGGTTACCCTCTGTCCAAGCAAGAACCCTCACTCTAGTCAGGGTAAGTCACACACAATCCAAAATTATCCTGTGTGCCCACCCTCTGGTAGCTTGGCACGAGCAGTCAGGCTTAACTTAGAAGGCAATGTGTAAAGTATCTGTGCAATAAATCATACAATAACACCATATGGCACCACAAAAATACACCACACAGTGTTTGGAAAAAATATAGAATATTCATCTGGATAATTGTAGGTTAAAACGAATGTAGATGCGATATGAAATTGTAGAGATATCACTGAAAAGTGATGTTAAGTGTCTTAAGTCTTTAAAAAGCAGACAAAGGGGGTCATTCTGACTCCCGCCGGACGCGGTAACCGCAGGGCCGGCGGGAGCCGCCAGAATACCGCTGCGCGGTCAGAAGACCGCCGCAGTTATTCTGGGTTTCCCGCTGGGCTGGCGGGCGACCGCCAGAAGGCCGCCCGCCAGCCCAGCGGGAAACACCCTTCCATGAGGATGCCGGCTCTGAATGGAGCAGTTGCACCCGTCGCTCTGGCATGGCAGACACTGAAAATCTTTGTGGGGCCCTGTTAGGGGGCCCCTGCAGTGCCCATGCCATTGGCATGGGCACTGCAGGGGCCCCCAGGGGCCCCACGACACCCCATACCGCCATCCTGTTCCTGGCGGCCGAAACCGCCAGGAACAGGATGGCGGTATGGGGGTCGGAATCCCCATGGCGGCGCAGCAAGCTGCGCCGCCATGGGGGATTCCCCAGGGCAGCGGAAAACCGGCGGTACACCGCCGTTTTTCCGTCACTGACCGCGGCTGTACCGCCGCGGTCAGAATGCCCATGGGAGCACCGCCAGCCTGTTGGCGGTGCTCCCGCGGTCCCCAACCCTGGCGGTCTCGGACCGCCAGGGTTGGAATGACCGCCAAAGTCTCTTTCAAGCACAAAGTACCTGGATTACAGTGGCAAATCTCTGCAAATGGCCGCAGAAGAAGAGATATGTGGAAAAATTGTGTGTGAGTCGATTTCTCCCCTGCACACACGGACTTGCGTTGTTATTTTTCACACAAGGAAGTCGTGCGTCGTTTTCCGGCGCGCGGACAGTCTCTTTCTGTGGTTCGCGGGATTACCAGATGTCCCGGGGTCTGTGCGTGGATTCTTCGGCTTGTTTTCCGGCTGCGCGTCGTTCCGGGAGGCTGTGCGTGGAATTTTCGTTCTCACTGCAGGCGTTGTGTCGATTTCCCCTCTGGAAGTCAGGCGCTGTTGTCCTTGCGAGGCCGTGCGTCGAAGTTCCGGTCGCCCGAAGGCGTCGCGACAATCAGCGTCGGTGTGCGGTGATTTTCTCGCCGCGGAGCAAGCTGTGCGTCGAAATTTTCAGCGCACGAAGAGTCCAAATGAAAAAGAGAAGTCTTTTTGGTCCTGAGACTTCAGGGAACAGGAGGCAAGCTCTATCCAAGCCCTTGGAGAGCACTTATACAGCCAGACAAGAGTTCAGCAAGGCAACAGGCCAACAGCAGTGCAGCAGTCCTTTGTAGAAAGCAGACAAGTGAGTCCTTTGAGCAGCCAGGCAGTTCTTCTTGGCAGGATGTAGTTTCTGGTTCAGGTTTCTTCTCCAGCAAGTGTCTGATGAGGTAGGGCAGAGGCCCTGTTTTATACTAAATTGTGCCTTTGAAGTGGGGGTGACTTCAAAGAGTGGCTAAGAAATGCACCGGGTCCCCTTTCAGTTCAATCCTGTCTACCAGGGTCCCAGTAGGGGGTGTGGCAGTCCTTTGTGTGAAGGCAGGCTCTCCACCCTCCCAGCCCAGGAAGACCCATTCAAAATGCAGATGTATGCATGTGAGGCTGAGTACCCTGTGTTTTGTGTGTGTCTGAGTGAATGCACAAGGAGCTGTCAACTAAACCTAGCCAGACGTGGATTGAAAGGCACAGAAAGATTTAAGTGCAAAGAAATGCTCACTTTCTATAAGTGGCAAATCCGACTTCACCAGTCAGCAGGATTTTGTATTACCATTCTGGCCATACTAAATATGACCTTCCTGCTCCTTTCAGATCAGCAGCTGCCACTTAAATAATGTATGAGGGCAGCCCCAATGTTAGCCTATGAAGGGAGCAGGCCTCACAGTAGTGTAAAAATGAATTTAGGAGTATTACACTACCAGGACATATAAACTACACAGGTACATGTCCTGCCTTTTTACCACACAGCACCCTGCTCTAGGGGTTACCTAGGGCACACATTAGGGGTGACTTATATGTAGAAAAAGGGGAGTTCTAGGCTTGGCAAGTACTCTTAAATGCCAAGTCGAAGTGGCAGTGAAACTGCACACACAGGCCTTGCAATGGCAGGCCTGAGACAAGGTTAAGGGGCTACTGAAGTGGGTGGCACAACCAGTGCTGCAGGCCCACTAGTAGCATTTAATCTACAGGCCCTATGCACATATAGTGCACTCTACTAGGGACTTACAAGTAAATACAAGTAAATTAAATAGCCAATCATGGATAAACCAATCAATAGTACTATTTATACAGAGAGAAAATGTACTTTAGCACTGGTAAGCAGTGGTAAAGTGCCCAGAGTTCAAAAGCCAACAACAAAAGGTCAGAAAAAATAGGAGGAAGGAGGCAAAAAGTTTGGGGATGACCCTGTCAAAAAAGCCAGGTCCAACACCCACCACATCCAATGCATCTCATCCCTGAACCACAGCATCCACTGGCATTCTAGCACTGAATCCCACAATGTCTCTACCACTGGACCTCAATCCTAATGTGACTTTTCTGCTGCTATTCTGGCATTGAGACATGTGCAGAGTTCTGCCTGTTCACATAATTTCTGATATGCATCACTCTCTACTATTGAAACACTAAGATTTGCATGGAGCTCATCTGATGCACCTCATTTCTAATGTGCAGTACTCTCAGCTATTTTATCACCAAGACTCCCAAACAACTCTTCCAATGCACCTCATTCTGACATGCACCATGATGTGCACTATTGGAACAGCAGAGTGGTGAATGTCGGAATGAGGTGCACTAGAAACACAAAGTCCTACACAGGGCTCTATCATTGCACCTCATTTCTGATGTTTAGCACTCTGTGCTATTCCAGCAATAAGGAACAGAGAGTGTTCCTTTGATGCACCTCATTTCTAATATTCAACACTCTCTGCTATTCCACCACAAAAAACCCGTATTACCCACAGCTTTTCTGATGCATCTAATTTCTGACATACAGAGTTCTGCTGTTCCAGCACTGAGACCCACACATCTCAGCAACGTACTAGAACTCAAATCCCAACATTCTTTGTGGAAAATAACAAAATGAATAGAAACTCGTGAGGCTGTCTCTGTTTGGAAAGTGCAGACAATTCTCTTTTTGTGTGAAGATGATTATGACATTTCACTTCATGCTGATCCAGTTATAAAATGTCCACCCCAAAACCCAGGGCTGACCCTGGATTCCACCCTTATTCAGACTCTATTCTTTAAAGAAATTGCTTTTATTATTTTAGAGGCTGCGGATTATATAGCAGGAGCTGACTGCTGGGGCGATCTGTGGAGCTCGGAGCAAAATATAACAACAAGCTGTGGCAAAGCCAAGAGGAGTCGACTCTGTCTGTGTGTGTTTGTTCATGTGCACAACATGTTCCACGTGCTTAGAAACGGAAGCTCTAAACTCATTGGCAAAGCCAATAGGTCTTACCTACCCGAGCTCTACCGGCTTTGTCAGTGGTCTTCAGCCACTTTGTACATCAGCACATACGGCTAATATGCAGCATGGCTGAAGGTAAGAAAACAAAGCGCTATGACGCGTCAGAGCGTGTTTTTTTTTTAACCATGTTAAATATTTTTCTTTAAACATGCTGCACATCAGCTGCCCTGCTAGACAATCTGACAAACAACTTACAAACCCAAATAGCACTATAATCTGTCTTCGCCATTTTTTAGGCTGTGTTGCATAGCTGCTGTTCAGTGTGTGGTGGAAAGTGAAAAAAATTATCACGTGGCTAGCGTTTACTGAATCATGCGTTTTTTTTTTGTACTTTCAACCATCTTTCAGCAAGCTGAAAGTTCTGCTGTATTGGTTTTGCCGATGCTTGTTTTTTTTCCTTTTGGTTGGCAGCAGGTTGTGCACACATTTCATGATGCAAGAATGGGGAAGTTATAAGGAGATAATGTCTTGCAAATTAAACCATAATGTAGATACTTATTATGTTTCTATTTACAAGAGTTACACATGTTCATGCTCCCACATGAAAAACATTTGATTTGCTCCTACTGTC
Source organism: Pleurodeles waltl (assembly GCF_031143425.1). Classification (NCBI taxonomy): domain Eukaryota; kingdom Metazoa; phylum Chordata; class Amphibia; order Caudata; family Salamandridae; genus Pleurodeles; species Pleurodeles waltl. The sequence continues at coordinate 870,721,190 of NC_090437.1, read as the reverse complement.
ACCGTAAAATACCTTTGACCACTTTTTGCCCGAGTGGGGGACAGGAATTCTTCATTGCTAAACCAAACCTTATTAAGGAGTAAGTAGAGCGCACAACCCTCCTCGGGGAGACTGCCTTCGCCTCCCCGTAGGAAGCCGCGCCTAATAGTATGCACGCAAAAGCTTTGAAGTGCATCCAAAAAAAAAACGCGCTCCGGCGGTGATTGGTCACCATTTCTGTTTAAAACACGCATCCTGTATTTTATCATTGAATAAAAAGCCCATGCCATCTGCCTAGGCTTATGGACACAACGCGTTAAGAAAATGACCAAAGACGACCTCCCCCTGGCAGCAGGGATTGTTTCAGTAATCTGCGCGCCTGCGACCTGCGCTGTTGCTCTGCATACCGCTGATGGAGATAAAAAGCTAATGTTGAGGCATGAATCAGTCCTTTCTAAGCAGCGCGAACAGATGTTCCAATTATTTGAGGATAGTTTGTGCCCATGGGTAATTGGTTACATACACACATGCCTAATTTGAATCACACAACTGTTCTGCCGCGTCACCCTGCACTGTCCCTGCGAGACCCTGCACCCTTGGGCGGGACAGTGATGGAGCCTCACATTCGCTCGCATAGTGTTACCATTAGCAAGCTTGAAAGAGTCCGCCAGTGCTCTCTCGTCGGTGGGTGGTCTTCCGGTTGACCATGATTACTGCAGACATAACAAACCTTGAGGAGCCTCGGGGAGCGCTATATGATGATTGAGCAATTAGAAATAATCTTCTAACAAGTTTCACGTTAATTAGGTGCAGCACTCCAATATGTACGGAGTTTTAATCAAACTATTGTTTTCCGATTCATACAGATACTGGAGTGCAACATCGCAGGGGTCCTGGGAGAGGGGTAAGGGGGAATAACAGTTAACCATCAAAGGCAGGGCTGACACTTCAAACAGTGGGGCAGAGCTATCCTTTGAGTTAATACAAGAAAATACTGTGATGAGCTCTGCATTTTATATCAACTGGGCCAACCCATACGATTACAACAAACGTTTTAGTGGATTTGGTACTATATTTATGTTACTGAGATCTTTAAAAAGGGGAATGGGTGCACTGACAACTAAAAAGCACTTAAGCACTTGAACAGATTGAATAAGTGAGACCAATCACTTGGAAATCTGCCAGGTATCTCTACAATCCTAAATCGAAAGGAAATAGTTGTGGTTAGCCCCCACATTGAACAGCGTTCATATGAGATGACTGAGCAACATCCATGCAGGGAGCTGCCAGGTCTAAAGCACTGGAAAAAAGTAGCTGCCTTGTCAAAACTTTTGAACAAATGAGTCCTAACATTCAAAGTATACAAGTAATCCTTTAAGTTCCAGAACACATAGAAGGCCTCATTTATGAGACCCTAGCAGCACACTGCATAATTATTTTAATGCTCTGGTGGCGCAGTGTGCCAGCCCATATTTTACAAGGCCAAGCAAAGTCACCTTGCATGGCTTTTCATAGCCTTATGAATATGGACCCTTTTCATGCATAACACTGTGTGAAAGGGGTGTTCTATGGGTGTTGCTAGGGGTATTCCAAAGCAACACCCATGGAACCCAGGGTAATCTGATGCATTCCCAGATTTACATTTCTGGGAATGAGGCAGATTCCTATGCCACCTCACACATAGAAAGAGCAAATCACCTTTTGTGATTGTTTTTGTGCAGGAAGGTGTTCCTTCCTGCACAAATACAATCATCCCTGTAACGCAGGCATCCTTGCACCATGTTGATGCAACGCCTCATTCTGAGGGGGAGAACTTACAAGCTCTTTGCCTGGCTGGAGAGGTCACACCCATGGGGCTGTGAAATCATTAGTTCAACAAAGTTCAGCTCAGGCAGCCCACTGCCTGCACATTTAGCGCATGTATAGTGCCTTGCTGCTGGAAAGGTGTCTGTAAGGCTGACCTTTGCTCAGCCTGATAAACTCTCTTCACATTTGCAAAAAGGCGGTGAGGGGGCCATCACCCATAGGTTTAGGCCTGGCAGTCTTTAACTACGCTACAGGATGCAGGGACACCCTGAGGCACGTTTTAAAAATGTTCTTTTAGTGGGTGTCCCGGAAGTAGTATTTAATTTACCAGCCCTGGGTATATGCAGTACCATTTGCTAGTGACTTACAAGTAAATTAGATGTACCAATCAGAGGTAGGCCAGTTTTACCATGTTTAGGGAGTGGGCATAAGCATTTTACCACTATTCAGCAGGGAGAAAGGGCCTTCTTCGGCTGGTCCCAGGTCACTCAGCAGCAATGGACCAACACCCTCAGCACCTCACAGCCCGTCACCACCAACTTGGATCAGGCAGTACAGAACTTTAACGACGGGATCGCAGGATCTTCAACCTCAGGAGAAACAAGATCAGCGGCCAACTCACCATCATCCTTAATGCCTTGTTAGCCACAGCCACTTTTCCAGAACACTGGAAACATGCAGAGATCAGACCCCTCCTAAAGAAGCCCTCTGCAGACCCGAGCAAGCTCCAGAACTACTGTCCAATTGCCCTGCTCCCGTTCCCCGCTAAAGTCCTGGAGAAGGCCATCAACCTCCAACCCACTGAACACCAGGAGAGAAACAACCTGCTAGACCACTCCCAATCAGGCTTCAGAGCCACATCACAGCACCTAGACAGCTCTGATCACCACAGCAGATGACATCCATGCCCTGCTTGAAAGAGGAGAAGCAGCCGCCCTAATTTTGTTCGACTTCCCCGCCACCTTTGACACCGTCTCTCACAACTCACTGATCAACCGTCTACGCCAGATTGGGATCTCAGATGGATGGCATCTTTTGTCAAGGAACGCAACCAGAGAGTCTGTCTCCCACCTTTCACCTCACAGGTCAAGTACACCATCTGCAACATCCCGCAGGGCTCTTCCTTAAGCCCAACACTGCTCTCAACAGACCCCACCAAGACGAAAACCAACATTCACAACTGGATGAAGAACATACATATCCGCCTGGATGAAGGACAACTGCCTGAAACTCAACACGGACAAAACAGAGGTTCTGATGTTTGCCAGACACTCAACCCTCTGGAACAGCTCCAGGTGGCCAGCAAAACTCGAACCCATCACCACACCGAAAAATCAAACCCACTACCTCTGCATTATTCTTGACAGCGAACTCTCCATAAAACACCAGGTCAATGCAATTTCTTCAGCCTGCTTCCACATGCCCCGCATGCTCTGCAAGTTGTTCCCCATCAGCACAAGGAAGACAGTGACGCAGGACCACATCACCAGCTGAATGGACTATGGCAACACACTGCACGCAGGTGAAAAGCCACGCTATTCCAATAACACCTGATTGATTGATTGCTTGATTAAGGTCATAGTCCTAAAAGCCAACAAAAATGGGGTCAGCAATGGCCAGCAAGGGAAGGCAAAAATCTGTGTGATCCTGCAGAAAGAGCCAGGTGCTACATATTTACCTTCAATACATTTGATTCTCAATTACTCATCCCTTGAATTACCAATGTCATCTGTATTATGATACCTCACTTCTTTAGGCAGGCAACCCAAAAATTGAAAATAATGTGCAATATGTATTGCTGCTATCTGCATAATACATCTATAAAAACTGGAAAGCAAATCCATTGTACCAGTTTTTTAAAACTCAGATGGCGTGCATATTATGTATTAAAATACATTCTTGTCACTGACTGCTGTGTTGTAACTCTTGTACAATACAAATAAAGGACATAATGGTTAGTCTATATGATAGTGCCCTTCACTGGAACCACCTTGTGGGTGGTTCTCTAGCCACTCTTCAAGGCTTAGGGTGATATGGGATTTTCTGTTTGCACACTGAGAAGGAGGTTGTCAAACAAGTTCTTTATCAAAGGGTGTTAGTGGCAAAACAGTGCTGGTGCATAATGTGAAGCATTGTGGTGTATTATGTGGTGGTGGTGTGGAACCTCGTTGTAGAATACACTCACAAAGCCAACATGGGTCCAGTTAGGCTTGTTTGCTAAACCTAAGCTCAACCCTTGGTAGCTGTGTCTCTGAGCTGTCAGGATTAAACAAAGGATCAGGTGTAAAGCATTTAGAAGTACCAATACTACAAAATAAAGAAAGGTCACACAATACGAAACAAACTCAACAACAATTTATAAAAATATATATTATTTTAATGATTTTTTAGACAACAAAATTAACAAAAACCACCAGAGGGTTCAACAGATACTGATTTGTAGGTAAAACGTAAATATCAGCAGTTTACTCAAAAAAGCAAACAAGCATTGATAACTTCAAAGTTTGGAAACTGTAAAACTTTTAAAGCGTTATGCTTAGTTACTCCAGCCCACTTTGAGCAACCAAATCCAACAAGGGGAAGTTCAGGACTAATGAGGAGTAGTAGGATGGTTACCCTGGTGCTAAAGCAGATTCAAGTCCAGATCCAGGCTCTGTGGGTGAACCACCAAGACTTTAAAGGAGTGGTCCTAATCCACAGTATAGAGGATGCTGAAGAGGCTGTGAGATGACGAGGATACTGTGTGGTCGATGGGGGTCCTCCAGGCATTACTCCTCAGTCAATGATACTGATGGGGCGACTTTGGCTACAGGGGAGGATGTCGCTCAAAGTCCGCTTTGGCCCAGCAAAAGTCCGGTTGCCACGTGACTGCTGCTCATCAGTCACAGCAAAACTAGTGGCTCCCTTTGATGAAGCTTGGTGTTCATCTTGGGTGACCAAACTGAACTCCGACAATTCTCCAAGGTCTGTTAGGTTCAGGTGTTACTTTTGAGCAACAGGACTTGGCTGTCCTGGGTGCATGTGAGCAGTCAATGACGATCAGGCGACTGGGGCTACTGACTGGCCAGAACTAGCATCCTCAGCTTTTGTGAACCTGGTGCTGTAAGAGGAAGTCAGCCAACTGACTCTTGGTGCTCCCCTCTTCTGTCTGGGGCTTGGGAGTGACTTTTTTCCATAAGCAAGGAACAATAGACACAGTCCTCGCTTTACTAGCCCAAAGATCAGCAGCTGCAGTCCAGCAGTTGGTGCAGCCTCTCTTGCCAGGTCCAGGAAACAATAGGGCAGTCCTTATTCCTTGCTCTCTCCTGTGCAGGTGTGATCTGATGTCTGGATGCCAGGGGTGTGATTTTGGTAACCAGAAAGTGCTGTCAGTAGAGGTAGTGGTTACTTGCCAATGGGCTAAAAACACCCTCCCTTCCTGGTGACAAGTTCATGCCATGTGTGCCATCAAGCTATCCCAGAGTACACTATTCTGCCTATTCCAGAGATGGCAGGACCCCCTCTCTCGGTCAGTTGCCTAGACTAGAGGTGTGGTTATTTGAGGGCTACATTCCCACAGAAAAAATGGTTTGACAACTGGCCTCCCCTTTCTGTGCCAGACATCAACCCTTCTACCTCAACAAAAGAGCAACCCATCTCATTTGTGTACACTATTTGTTCTTCAAAGGTGGTTTTCCTTTATAATCTCTCCATTTAGGCTCACACACTGTGTGGCTACCTGCCAAGGAGAGATGACACCTCTTCCAATGCCAGGCCTCTATTGTCCATACTCTGGAGAGCCATTAACACTTTTCCCCAGGAGGGCAGAAGGCTCTCTTGTGGCCAGCAGCTGCAAGGAAGACTTGGGCAACAGAGTGACATCTTTCCTAAACTTATGGGGTGATCATGCAAAAATAATTATCTCCTTACACATAAGGAGAAAGTGTATGGCAGCAGCCTACTGCAATTGGTATTAATATGGAGGGTGCTCTTTTGGTGCTGCTCAAACCTTAATATAGTAGATCTTTTGGAGCTTTGAAATCCCACCCATAAATCTAAAAGTTACTTCCACAAGACAAGAAATTGATCCATAAATCTATGAGTCATGGGTATTATCAAAAATAGCAATACTTTTTACATAGTCTTCAAATGATTATCACTGTAATTACACTCATTCATAACATATCACTTTTTTCAAGCGCAGCCATTTTAATGTACATAAATATCATTTCGCATGTCTGTAGGAAGGTCATAAATGAGATACTGGACACCAGAAAGATGCATTCCTGGGTCTACACATTGTGCTCTTTGGTTTCTGGTGAGTTTGCTTTAGTGCTTCTCATCTTCTTTTGCATTAATCTGTCAGTTTACCTCGTTTCCCAGCTTGACCAATTCACTTCTCTTTAATTTTCTTCCTGTCTACGTGTCAGAAGAAAGAGGTTTAAGAAAACTTTTTTTGTTTCTTCATCTGTGAGCCAAATGATTGAACTGAATTCATCCCACTGCCATACTCTAACCTATTGCACAATCAGGCAACGCCCGAAGGGCTGGTCTGGCATGTCAGTGGTCCCTGATTATGAATTTAGATGTTATTTATCCCATTTGATAAGAAACAATTGTGTGCAATAAATAACAACTATCACAACTTAGTGGTTGTGGGGAATAACATGCCGATGTTGGTATTTAAAGCACCAAAATCCCAATGCTAGTGTAAATACAGTACAATTTCCCCTGTTAAATTTAGGCAGGAAATTTAACGACAGCTGAGGTATTTAATACAGCCAATAATTATCGTAATTCTTAGCTGGGGTTTATGCAGAGGTCGGAATTTACTGGCCAACTCGTAACAAGGGCTAGTGTGAGGGCCGTTAATAGCCTAGATTTGGGCTTGTTTTATGGTTTTGTGACTCAGCTTTACTATTGATTTACCAGATATAAAAACAAACAGCATCAACAGCAAATTCAAATTCATGCAGACTTCTATACATTGCAAAATACTTACATAACATGCCAAGTCACAACTTCAAAACTGCCACAGGTTGAAACATTGGCACTTTTTTGGCCTTGTAAAGGGGGCCACTTTTACTTTGTGCCTGGAACTATTTTCTGTCCCAGTCTGACTCTGCCGACCACTTCTCCACAACCGCCTCCTAATCACTGTGCCACACATGTCACTCTCCTGTGAGCCAACTCTATGTGTATCACAATCTTGTGGATTACAATTCTTTGTTGTACGGAACAAAACTTTAGATCACTTACAAAGTTTAGAAATTCTCGAGATAACTTTTTCTAAATTTTCCTAGGTAGTGATTTATTTCAAATTTGTACTACGTCTACCCTAAACTTTCTGTTATTGTTATCAGAATAATCAAATTTCTAACTAACCAACTACCTTAAAACAACAGGACTTAGTGAGCTTTACAGTAATTAGGTTAAACATGGATATAAGCAGATCGGATACCCTTTGGAGGGTAACAGTCAGTTACAAAGCTGAACTTAGAGTCTATGGTTTCTCTGAGACTAGTTTTTAGGGTCAAGCAAACAAGCGCTGTGGCTTGTAATCTCTCTGTGGGCTTTTAACAACGCACACTCTTGCTATTCATTCTTTGTTGTGCTTGTCTTAAATGCTTCATTTGTATTGGTGCATTTTGTGAAATGTCCTTCCTTTGTGTGCCTAGTTCCCCCCCAGGCGATTTCGCGAAGTGAACATTTTTGTTGGCCATCACACTACCTCACACTTCCTCCTGCAACAGAATGTGATGGTCCCCTCCTCCGGTTTGCCTTTCATCCCACCAGTGATCCTTTCTAGCCATTCATGCAGATTCACTAGCTAATGGCAACTATTTTACTTTTTGTTTTCAATTTATGTGGCAGGAAAAGTCCAGTTAGGAATTTACAACGCTAATAGCTCTAACTCGAGCAAACGGAGACCAATTGCACTGCACATGCTTGTTTTTTCTGTCAGAAGTGAAGTATGCTCTGATTGTAGGGTCTTCCGGGAGGGTTCATAGCAACTGGATATTACACTAGTTCAGTAAATGATAAATGCCAGGGATGAGCCAGCAAGCTTAAATAAACCTTAAAATGCTAAATGTCTTGCTCTGTTTAAACAAGCCCGAAATTAGTCTTTGAACTTAATTAAATGTTGAAATAACTTTTACTGTGTACAGTATGTAAATAGTACGCAGTGAGTTCGGCGCTCTAAAACTCACAGAATCCAATTGCTTATTTCATGGGGATTTGACCTTAATTAATGTGATGGTTTCTGATCTGCCCTCTTGGAGAAATAGTCTTATCAAAAGGAGTGTGAGCGGTGTGTTGAGATATCAATCGGCCATTAACTTCGGTGTGTGATGTCGGCAGTCCTCCAGAGACGTCGGATTTAAATCCCTTTGTACACAGCTGTGTCAGGAGTTTAGCTCTAAATTGCATAAAGGAAAACAAATCCGTACAAAACAGCATCTTTCTCCCATAAATTACAAACTACTTTATCCCCTAGAGGTGACTTTTAAATAGCACTGACGATATTTTCTAAAATGGTGGGCTCTAAGTAGAACACCAATATTATGAATATTAAATTCGGATTGACGTTATTATTATTGGCCTACTACAATAGGTGCATAAATGACGCCCTCGCAAATGTAATTCTCATAACTAACACAGACATCTTTGTTTCAACAACAACATTCATAATTCACCTAAAGTTGTAATTAAAGTCTACTTTTCAAAATGCAAAATTAGAAAAAGGTTGTATTTCAACTTGTGTTTTTTTCCCCACTAATTACAATGTATCAAAGCGTGGACTTATCCAAACAATGTTGTCAAGCAACCTGACGTAGATTTTCTTTATAAATTGCTGGAATAGCTATTAAGGGGCCCTAAGGTATTTTTAAACAAATTAATTTAAACTGTTACCAAGAGGCAATTGGTTTGCACAACACGTGTAATATGTGTTGTCGAATTGCGTAACTCTTGCATTCAGTTTGCTACATAGTTGAATAGAACTTAAACCAGCTTTGTCATACCGATAGGTCTGGCTTGTACAGGTCTGGCTTGTATTTTGAGTCCTGACTGAAGTAACTAAAATGCCTGTTACATGTGGAAAAAACACAACACGAAACCACTGAATTCTGTATATAATGTATCAATTAAATAAAGAATGTAATCTGTGAAGATATACTGCACGTTGATGTCTATTTAGTCCCTCATGCATTAACGTGTAATCACTTCATACGAGACAGAAAACTACATCAAACAGCCAAAAGAATGAGGTACAAATATAGAGTTCTCTGGGCAGAACCAAAGCCCACTCAATGTATATTTTAAAGAATTTGTAACAATAGGGATAATACAACTGAACAGTCAAGCTAGATCTAAAATTAGAAATTTGGAACAGTGTGTTATTGTGATCAAGTGCAGAAGTTAACTTGATGGGGCCACACCACTGCTTTAGGCATTTGAGCCATTTCTGAGAATATTTGTTCAGTGTTTATAAAGTACTTACAGCTACAGTCAGGCTATTTTATGAGAACTCTCAATATTGTTTTTATACTCAAAGTATTGTTAATCTCTTTGATTCAATTTATCTTAAAACTTAGCATCTTCATGAGTTGATAATCTAAATGTGTTTAGGGAAACCTGTGTTCCTTTCTTCAGGAGAATCTTGAAATGAATCTGCGACTAAAGATTACCGCTCATTATTCAGAACATCATTCACATACCTGTCGATTTTTTTTGTACTGAGGGAAGCAGAAGCAGGAAGATAAGCATTGGTTTATCTAACATCACAGAATTTGTACCTCTGGGGATAGTGGGCTCTGGTTCATAAACTAGTGATATAGATGATACACCAGAAATCTGCTCCCCCTCTCTCCTTATGATCGTCCATCCTTCTCTATCAATCCAAGATACTGGCATTGTACACATTATGAATGAAAGGTGATTAAATAAGCTTCACATTTTAGGAAGGTCAGAAAATATGTAAATGCAAACATGGGACGGTATCGACAATGGTGATGTATACAGTGAGTCACTCTCAATAAAATCATAGACAATGAAAGTAAAACTCAACTTATGTCACATGATAACTACCCTTGTTACATATGGTATGCTATAAGGCTCTAAGCTGTCCAAGGAGGTAAATTTAAGGATAGATTTTAGAGCTCATCTACATACACAATAGAAAAGTATTTTGAACCGATTGTCACTCTCTACCACCTTGCAAATGTCCTATCCCTCCAAACAAGCAGTTGTATAATTGAAAGCTAAGTAAACCCCTGGAGAAATTCCAAAGCGGTAGATTGTTAAACAAATATTCGCAAAGGACAATGATAAACACAAAATGATTTCCTGACATAATTACTATTGTGTTAGATATGGTTACTCTTTGCCAGGGCCGTAGCTGCAGTGGGGGTGTTTGGGGTGTTACACTGCCCTAAAAATGTATTTTTTAATAAATAGGTGGGTACAGGAGCTTTCACTCAGGTATGGTAAAGTGTCTGTTGGATTTCACCTGGGATTTTTAAATTCTCACTCAGAAGAAAACACACACGCTTGTCTCTATTTGGAAGGTCTTAAAACATGGTTATATTTTGCAAAATACCATCCCTCTCCACTGGACCTTAAACCACCTTCAAGCGCTGCTTCTCATATAATGATTAACATGATATGTCAGTGTGATTGTCGGATAATCTGAAGGTCTCATCCCCTCAGTCTTACTGACAAAGCTACGCCCCTGTTCTTTGCCCCACAGCAATATATTTAACTACAACTGATACATAAACGTTGTTGAAAGTGAGTTCATCTAACAAAAACTCTGTTAGGGTCAGGCACAAAATTTAATGGAAATGTATTTCAACTTGCGTATATCTAGTAGCACACTATCATGTTTGCTGGCACCACCCACAGACGTCCCATTCACCTGTTAGCTTCAGTGGATCGTACATTACTTAAGAGATATAGTACCACCTGCTGTACATTATGAGAATATTGCATGTCATAAGGAATTCTATAACCATTTAGAGCCTGAAGCTGAGTTCCTTTATAAGGTAATGGAACGTTGAGGTGACTTGCAATATCTTTACCATGTACATGAAGGGGTACTTAATTCCATATAATACATAGCCACACAAAGAACCAAAAATCTTGGTGGGTAGCTCTTTCATATGAAAGGGAGAGCATGTTTGCAACCATGAAGAATAAAAATAGAAGCTCTAATGAAAAGTTCAACACATTAAAAACCTGTTGGATATTTGTTGCAAAAAGATATTAGAAACAGTTTAACACAACAGTTTTAAAAATAAAAATGCAGTAACTGAAATGTATACAAACATGCAGAAAAATTCTAACTTTTCTATAAATATCTAAGGAGTGTAAGAATAAACATGTTCATTCTGCTTGTTACTGTAAGCTAGAAAAATAGAGCAGAAGGAAGAAAAGCAATGTTTCATTTGTGTTGCTTTTAACAGCTGCTCCTAACCTGACCTACCTTCCAACTCGGCTGCTGGCTCTGGCAGAAGGCATTGTGACATCAGAAGTTGACTACAATAACCTATTAAAGTTGAGTTCTGACATTTAAGTTGAGTTTATAATTGGCGACTGGGTGCATCACAAGTCGCCATTATTATGAAATTAGAGACAGGCATTTATACAGGGATTGCAGAATCCCATGTTATATCAGTTACTTTGTGATAATGTGCTTCAGCTTTTTGTGAGGGGTATGGCGACACTCATAAGTGCTACAATATAATGTACTACTTTTAGAGTTGTATGGCAGAATATTATTAAGAAAAATATTGTCAGACAGACATATGGGGGGTGATTCTTACTTCGGCGGGCGGCGGAGGCCGCCCGCCAAAGTTCCCCCACCAAAATACCGCTCCGCGGTCGAAAGACCGCTGAGGGTATTTTGGGATTTGCCCTGGGCTGGCGGGCGGCCGCCAAAAGGCCGCCCGCCAGCCCAGGGCAAATCAACCTTCCCACGAGGACGCCGGCTCAGAATTGAGCCGGCGGAGTGGGAAGGTGCGACGGGTGCTGTTGCACCCGTCGCGTATTTCAGTGTCTGCATAGCAGACACTGAAATACTTTGTGGGGCCCTCTTATGGGGGCCCCTGCAGTGCCCATGCCATTGGCATGGGCACTGCAGGGGCCCCCAGGGGCCCCGCGGCACCCCCTACCACCATCCTGTTCCTGGCGGGAGACCCGCCAGGAACAGGATGGCGGTAGGGGGTGTCAGAATCCCCATGGCGGCGGAGCGTGCTCCGCCGCCATGGAGGATTCTGCAGGGCAGCGGGAAACCGGCGGGAGACCGCCGGTTTCCCGCATCTGACCTCGGCCGAACCGCCGCGGTCAGAATGCCCTGCGGGGCACCACCGGTCTGTCGGCGGTGTTCCCGCCGACCCTGACCGCCGGGGTCAGAATGACCCCCATGGTGTCTTAAATATCATTCACAAAAAGTATTGTGCCATTGGCTGTATATATTCTATTATTAGCTCCACAGGGGCATGGTTTTTGTGAACAATATTTTGCCAATTTTTAGGACCCAATATTTCTGTAAGACAATATTTTCTGCAAAGATTATTCTGGTACCATACCACTGTTAGAGCGAAAAGCCTTTGCGTGGTTTGGTAAAGCTATGCTTCTCTGCTCTTGTACATTTTCAAGCTTGCCGTATGGGTTTTCCATGACTTGAGTTCAACAATCATGTTTGACCATTGGATGTCTTCCTATTTTACTTAGTTGAAACCCTGACGGGTACATAGCGCGCTTTATAAATACTATGATTGATTGATTGATTGAGTTGAGACACCAGATCTTGGAGAGCACCTCAAGTGCACCCTCGTTTGTGAAAGTGGCATCTATACTACCTTCCCAGGCCATGAGAGGGAATGGCAGTGGTGGCAGCATAGAGTTAGCTAGTTGTAATGGCCTTTCACCTGTATCACTATGGTGGATCAAAACTTAAACTTACTTGTTTAAGATTTCGCTCATCCCACATCATTGTTGTCCATTGGACTCAACATGTGAGCACATTCCCAGATGTTGGACACCTTTGTGCTTGGGGGTCAATAACAACTTAGGACAATGGAACCTAGATAAATAAAACTCCTTCCCTTATCCCCAAAGCCAGTTGACTCTGATAAATGGGGGAACTAGTGAGCCAGATCCCTTTGGTATAGTTGAACTCAGTTGCCAGAAATAAACATACTCCTAAACTTCGATTCTCACAAGTATCTTTCTCTTATACTTTAAAGACTGGAGAATCCCCAGTCCCCTCTCAAAGAACTGGACCTTGACCAAGGTCAGTTCCACAACTATAAACCTGTCACTCGCCTTCCATTCTTTGAAAAAAGCATTTGAAATAGCAGTAATTAATCAGATTCAAAAGCACATGAATCTCCTTAATCTCCTCCAACTCTACTAACCAGTGTTTCTGGCCAGTGGCATAGGTGTTACCATAATCTAGATAGAAGACAACATGCTATCAATCACTGATAATGCATTCCATGATTTCAGTGCTGCATGAGGAAGCAGCAGCCTGTAATAAAATTGATCACCTGGTCTTCCTTGAAACAGTATTTCTGTAAGACAATACTTTTGCTCACAATATTCTGCAACCTTATTGCTAATAGAACAACAAACCTTGGTTTGGTAAAGCAGTGCCTCTCTGCCCTCGTACTTTTTCCAACTCCCAGTGAGTTTTTTTCCACCACTGAGCTCAACAATCATGTCAGACCACCAAAGGTCTTCCTCTTTTTCTTAGCTGAGACATCAGGAGCCAGACATACTAAAGTGCAATTTTGCATTTCCTGAATAGCGACTTCATAGAAATCGCTATTTAGGAAATGCACAACGATATGTACAAAGATACAGATTTCCTAATGGCAATTCATAAAATAGGAATCGCTATTAGGAAATCCCAAATAAGAAATCGTATGCAATTTGAGTCAATGGGCCGGTTTTGCATTTCTCAAATAGCATTGTCTTATTAGGAAATCGCTATTTGGGAAATGCAAAACCAAGGATGGCTATGGGCAAAAAAGCCCCCCTTGGTGCACGCTAAAAATAGTAGTGCACATGTAGAACACACAAGTGCCCAAGGAGCATGTGTGTGTTCTTTTGCACTTAAAAAAACATTTTGGGGTTCTTTTTTAAAGGGCACATGGTTAGCATCAACTTGAAGTCGATGGTAATTGCATTTCCTAAATGACCAATTCGTATTTAGGAAATTCCTTGTGCACCTGAATAGGAATCACAAATAAATAATCCCTATTTGCGATTTTCTATTCAGGGGATTGCAAATTGCGATTTCTACTGGGTAGAAATCACAATTTGTGATTCCTTAAAGGGATTTGTACATCAGAAAAGCCAATTTTGCATTTTGTAATGGCACGAAATGGCGATTTGGTCAGTTAAGAAATGCAAAACAGCTTTGTACACCTGGCACCAGATCTTGAAGCTCTCCAGTTATGCATGGGTGTTAATGACTCTGGGTCTGATTTCGATTTCGATGGACAGGTTACTCCATTACAAAGGTGATGGATATCATGTCCACCAAAATATAAATCTCAATATTTCTTATGAGATTTATATTTTCGCGGATGGGATTTCAGTCACCGTTGTGACGGAGTAACCGTCTGCCGAAATCTAAATCAGGCCTTCTGTTGTAAACAGTTTTCAGCTGCCCTTGTTCACTAGTGAAAATCAGTACACACCTTCTTGAGTTTTTCACAAATACTACTCTGGGAATAACTTACTATGAATAAAGACATACAAATAAGTAACTAAAACTATACCTCAAAGCTGAACATCCATAGGTGTACCTTATTAATACATCTACTTATATGAAGGCACCCTCTTAACTAAATAGACTGATAGAAAGTTAATAAATCTTTTCTGTTACCAAAGACTATACTCTTCATTATGAGCTATATCAATACCAAAATTTATAATTTACCTTAACATCTCCCTTTAAATGTTGTAAATTTGCACAAGTTCTACAGTAAGCGTCAATTTGTAATCTACTTATCTGCTTTCAAATAATGTATGCATATTGTGGCCATCCTTTCATTTTGATAGTAATTGTACCTAGCCCAGTTTATCGCTCCATAAGGGCCTAGGCTTCACTCCCTTCTTCGAACACAAACATATCCCATTAACTTGTAAACTATGTTTTTTTCCCAATCATGTATATAGCAATTGATCAGCTGATCTAAAATGATCTCTTCCACCCATAGCGTCTCCCTATATCAGCCATCTCGACTTACTTCATTTTCATCATGTTCCCACATTGATTGGCATCCTCAAAATTAGGGATTTGGATATCCTGTTTTTGCTATTCCTTTTTAAAGATCAAGCTACCACACATTCTTTGGTTCAATCAAGTTGCACCACTGCAGGTCACATGACCTGATACTGAAACACGGGAGCCATATTAAAATGGTGTTGTTCCTTTGTATAAGATGTCACTATATATAGCAAATATGCATTTTTAAGGATTGAAACTTTCTCATAGAGAGTAATACAGTAATACTAATCTAGAGTATACTACCCACATTTGGAATCACTCTCTCTCACATATATCAATTGTATATTAACCAGAGAATTATAACAGTCATGCCATGTTGGCATCATGGATCACCACCTCATATATAAATGTCCATCATATAACCAGCTCTTCCTTTTCATTCATTCCATCAAAAGAACGGACACTATGTAGTCTCAACACTACTGACCCACATTTCATATATAAAATATGATTCGTAGGATGTGTAAATCAGTCAAACAAGACTTGCTCTATGCATACTAACCAACCAATATCAGAAACAAGCAAAGACTGTAACATTCACTTTCATAAGGATAGTATTATGTCCCCATCAAACGTATTTCTTCATTTAATCTGACTTTGTTAGTTCTGAGAAAGAAATTCCAAAAAGTTTCTCTCTCATTTCTTAAGTCTTGAATCGACCTTGATGGGTTTTCACCGTTTCTGATATTAACTGTTAGACTTTTCATCCTTGGTGTGGTCTCCCTTAACATTTTGCCTCTGTTTCCCAGGTTGTTGATGTATGCTGGACTCTGATTTTGCTGTTTTCTTTTCTCTGGGCACTTTACCACTGCTAACCAGTGCTAAAGTGCAAGTGCTCTTATACAAAATGTGTATGTAATTGGTTCATCAATGATTGGCATATTTGATTTACTAGTTAATCCCTAGTACAGTGCACTAGAGGTGCCCAGGGCCTGTAAATGAAATGCTACTAGTGAGTCTGCAGCGCTGGTTGTGCCACCCACATAAGTAGCCCTGTAATCATGTCTCAGACCTGCCACTGCAGTGTCTGTGTGCAGTTTTAAACTGTAAATTTGACTTGGCCAGTGTACCCACTTCCCAGGCCTAAACCTTCCCTTTTCATACATGTAAGGCACCCCTAAGGTAGGGACCTAGGTAGCCCCAAGGGCAGGGTGCAGTGTATGGTTAAGGTAGGACATATAGTAATGTGTTTTATATGTCCTGACAGTGAAATACTGCTAAATTCGTTTTTCACTGTTGCAAGGCCTGTCCCTCACATAGGTTAACATGGGGGCTACCTTTAAATCTGATTAAAGTATAGATTCCCTTTGGGAGCGGATAGACATGTGGAGTTTGGGGTCTCTGAGCTCACAATTTAAAAATACATATTTTAGTAAAGTTGATTTTCAGATTGTGTGTTTGAAAATGCCATTTTTAGAAAGTGAGCGTTTTCTTGCTTAAACCATTTCTGTGACTCTGCCTGTTTGTGGATTCCCTGTCTGGGTCAGTTTGACAGTTGGGCTGGTTGCACCTCTCACTTGACAGTGACACAAAGGGAGCTGGGGTGTAGCCTGCATATCCAGATGAGTCATCTGTGCTAGGAGGGAGAGAAGGAGTGGTCTCTCACACCTGAAAGGGCTGTGCCTGCCCTCACACAATGCAGTCTCCAACCCCCTGGTGTGTGTCTGGGGCCTGTCCTGGGTAAGGCAGGATTTCACAAACAAGAGAGACTTTCCTTTGAAGTAAGCCCACTTCAAAGGGCAAAATGGGTATTAGAAGGGCACCTAAAACCACAGACTTTAGAACACTTCTGGAAACCAAGAGGAACCTCTGCCTGGAGAAGAGCTGAAGAGCTAAGGAAGAAGAGCTGCCCTGCCTGTGATTGTGATTTGTGGAGCTATCCTGCAGTTGCTGATTCTGCCTGTGCTAGAGGACAAAGACTGGACTTTGTGTGCCTTCCTTTTTGTGAAGAACTCTCCAAGCGCTTGATTTAGAGCTTGCCTCCTGTTGTTTGAAGTCTCAAGGACTGCAAAGACTTCTCTCTGCCAGCACCTGGAGCCTCTGCTGAGACTCCTACTCTGCCAAGTGGTGCACATCCAGTTCCTGGGACCCTGAAAGGAGAAGCTGGCAGGCCAAGAGTGAGAAATCCACACAACGACCGCCGTGCGGCGAAATGATCTCAGGACTCTGATCTGCGGCTGAAAATTCGGCGCAGCACCGGCTTTGTGGCTGAAAATCGCCGCTCGCCTGCAACGCTTCCGGAAGATCAACGCCCGCGGCTGGAGAAACGACGTGCAGCATCGCTGACAGAGGCTGGCGAGATCGCAACCCGCGTTGTGTGGTTTTCAGATCATCATGCAGCAGGATTTCTGATGCAAACATCGCTGGACGTGCAAAAACGACGCAAGGCCCGCCCGGCCCGAGAGTGCGGTTCGAATCGACACATCGTTTTCCTGCACAGAGAAGAAACAACGCACGCCGACTCAACTGAAAGTTTAGCTCGTGAGTGAAATGGATGCATCACAAGCCCTTTTTGATGCACACTTGCCCGTGCAGAGTTATTTTTGATGCACCCAGGTACATTTCCACGCTAACAGTGTTAGCATTGTGTTTAAAATTATATGAAGACTCTTTTTGGTTTTTAATTGATAACTTGACTTGTTTATTGTGGATTTTTGTCGTTTTGGTCTTGTTTTGTTTAGATAAATATTTTCTATTTTTCTAAACCTGTGTTGTGTCATTTTGTAGGGTTTTCATTAAGTTACTGTGTGTGTTGGTACAAATATTTTACCCCTAGCACTCTGAAGTTAAGCCTACTGCTCGTGCCAAGGTACCAAGGGGGTGAGCGGCAGTTACTGAGGGTGATTCTCTCTTACCCTGACTAGAGTGAGGGTCCTTGCTTGGACAGGGGGTAACCTGACTGCCAACCAAAGATCCCATTTCTAACATTAACCATCTCAAGTTGAACTCTGTATGTTTTATCTCTAAATAATGTTGGACTAACGGTGCCTGAACCTTCTTCATCCTTATTGCATATTTGTGCTCACCAAAACGGGTTCTAAACTCTCACCACTTTTCTCCTACATACCCCTGCCTACACAGGCATAGGAATAGGTATACACTCTTATGACTTCTACAGTTCATTATTTCTTTCAGAAATATCCTGTATCTACTATGTTCCCAGTTGTCAGTCACTGTAGCTGTGTCACATGCATGCCATGAACCACACTGATGATTGCCTTTCACAGAAGACCCTCCCTCTGTTGATTTTAGATTTCATACAGGCTTCTGATTGAGGTAAGTATGTACTAATTTATCCCTCAGGTTGACATTCCTTCTAAAGGCAAAGAGAGGTTTAAGGCATCTTAAATTTGTATTTAAGATGTTCCAATTAGTCTAAAAAATCTTTCTTAACTTGTTGTTCATATTCGACTGATTAGCAATACAAATCAATCTTTGATCCTTCTTTTTTTCAAAAGAGGGCTTCCCTCTTGTAGTACTTCACCCTTTTAAATGCTTTGGTACCAAACACCTCAGATGTTCTCTTTCATGGAATCTCCATTTTAGTTCTTCACCATCTTTCAAATAATCTTCCATTCTGTAACAGCTTCTCCTTATTCTGAAAAACTGTCTGAACAGCATTGAATCTCTTTGACAATTAAGATGCAAACTTCACATGGAGTGGGGAGGAAGCCCATCTTGAAGAATTTATTAATTGGCTTAATTTGAGTAACAAGAACCTAAAGTTCACAGCTATTATTAGTGGAGAAAAAATAGATTTTCTAGATATCTGGATTTTGGGCCTTCACTGTCTGCATGTGCCTATTGGTGGATCAAGTAAGGGTCAATGCTGAAGGCCAGGCACATGTAACTAGACATGTTCCTTTGTTCTACGCTCCTTTCTTACCCATGTGCTCACCCAAGCTTTTTTTTAGTTCTTCTCTGCCTGACTTAGTTGATACTGTGTTTTATTTTATTTCAGAAACTTCTTAAGACATTCAATGATCTGGGTATGAATTGGAACCCGGGCGAGACCAGCTGTCAGATACAAGAGTTCAAATCGCCTTGGAAGTGAGGAAGGTGACGATGAGCCAGTGAATGTTAGGGTGGAGAATGGCACAGAGGAAGTACAAATCACCTATATTTATCCTGCTCGTAATCATGTTCTTTTAATAACAAAACCTGCTTCCATATTTTCAAGACCCTAGAAACCTGCAAGCACAACCCCACCCCACTATGCAACCACAGCCTGCTCTAGAAAAAGGCCAACAAACTGCCTAGCTCCACATTATCACATTCTACAGACTTTGGTACCATAATAACATTCTCCTTCTCATTTTTCGACTTGTTTACACTCAAAGGTAATCAGAAGTGCTCAATTTGCAAAAATAAAGTTTGTTGTGATAAGCCAGTTAGACATCATGGTACTGGGGCTAAACTGGCCCATCTGAAATATCAACAGGCAATTGTGTTGACAGACCATCTCAATATAACTGTTAGTGAAGATAGAAGTTGTTCAACTGATTGAAGGAGGAGGTGGCGAGAAAGTAAAAGAGCCTGTCAAGAGTCAAAAGAAGTAGCCCTGTGACTGTCACTCATAGTGTGCAGTCATCACCTGCAACAATGTACCAAGGAACAGAGAGATACAGTAACCTAAAAGGGCCCAAGTAGTCTATGTGCTCCCCGTAGATCATTAGTGAAGGCATCACAAAAAAAACATCCACAACAGCCAACTATCAAGGATATGGTCACCATGGAGTTGCCGTATCACCAAACCAATGAGAAAATTCTTACATATAGTGGGAAGCTGACCAAATGTTAGGACTTGACATCCTCCCTTTTTCTTTCACAAGAGGGAGACTTTGTGAATTTATGGACAACTGCCAACTCGTTGGCACAGATGGCTTTTTACAGCATACAGGTTGCCATCTATGGTGAAATGACTTCACTATTTTTTAACTTCTGTTCCACAGAACTAATTACAGACTAATGTCCACATAACTTGCAGACACTCAGAACAAGCTACAAAACGACATAAGGCCACTAAAATTTCCCACTTGGGACATCACACTTTATCTTATCAATCTCTTCTGAGTGCATTCATGGAGACAAATTACCTCACAGAAACAGAACTGTCTGTGTGAATTCCAGCTATTAGCTCAAATCTTCTGGGAGTTTAGCCCCTCGTCTGAAATAAGACATTCTGATATCTTTTTCCTTGCACTACTCACCCAAGTGCTAAATTCATTCCATGGGAGAGGGGTGATCTACACTTATCCATCGTTATTGCTATCATATGATTTGCCAGGTCCAATAACAGTGGCAATTCTTTCTTACAAATATTAGATCTGGTCTTAAAGGAAACAAGCGTGGATATTGGGCCAGATGTACAACGCCCTTTTGCATTTCTTAACAGTCTGAATCAGTATTTTCAGACGTAAAGAAACACACAACAACTTTTTCTTATGTACAAAAGCTCTTAAGGAATCACAAATTGCGATTTCTACCTTGTAGAAACCGCAATTTGCAATTCCCAGAATAGGAAATCGCAAATAGGGATTCTCTATTTGCAATTCCTATTCTGACGTACAAAGCATTTCCTAAATGGTACTTAGACATTTAGGAGATGCAATTACCATCGACTTGAGGTCGGTGGTAACCAGGTGTAATTTGAAAAAACACACCCCTAAGTGCTTTTTAGGGTCGAGCCTGCGTTGCATGCGCTCGCGCATGCGTATCACAGCAAGACGCTTTAGTTATTAGAAAAGGGCTCGGAGCCCTGTCGACGTCACGTCAGTGTGTTTCATTGGTTCGTGGGCTTGCCTAGTAAAATCTGCTTGCTTTCAGTAGTGGAAGGCATGCACACGTCATGCCTTTTCCGGTGGTTAGCCCTCTTCGTCGGATCGTGGACTACTTTTTCTCTATTTTCCTAGCGCGATTTCGCTTGGCAGAAGTCGAGCACTTTACACAGTTAATTTCACTTTTTCGGGTTACGTACATAAAAGCACTTTTGCCGATAGATGAAAAGTCGGGTTAGGAGTTTACAACGCGATCAGCTCTAACATGAGCAAACGCGAGACCCGTTGCATTGCAAATGCTTGTTTTAAGACTGTAATAGAGCACACACGTGTCCCTTAGGCATATGTGTGCTCTACAGGTGCACTCCTATTCTGGAGTGCACTAATGGGGGCCTTTTGCCCTTTACCCTTTACCATCCCTGGTTTTGCATTTCCTAAATAGCGATTTCTCAATAAGATTTCTCTATTTAGGAAATGCAAAACCGACCCATTGACTAAAATGCAATGGGTTTTCTTAATGTCGATTTCCTAATAGTGATTCGCACTCTGTAGGAATCACTATTAGGAAATTGGTATCGCTGTACATTGCCTTTTGCATTTCTTACATAGCGATTTCTCTGAAGTCGCTATTTAAAAATGTACAATTGCATTTTTGTACATCTGGCCCGTTGTCATCTCTATTCCATACTGAATCTGTTCCCATTCTGCAGATATATGAGGACACTCCAACACTACTTGGTATGAAGGTAACTGCAGGTGCCCCACTCCTGGGACATGTATCACTTCTTGTGACGTCTATTCTATGCGTTACGTATGATGAAAAATGTTGGAATCAATCACCTAAAGACTTGATGTCCTTGATATTTTAGTAGCATTGTCAAAGATTTGTATTATTTTATTGTATTGACAAAAAACACATCATTAATACACACGAGGGAATGATGGATTGTATATTTAAAACAGTATTTTAAACTAGCTGTCTCTGGCACTCCAAACATAAACTACAACAATAATTAGCCCCGGGGCAGAATTACAATTGACTATTGTATTATTTAATTGTAATCAGAACCAAACATCAGAGACCTCTGTGTATTTCTCAGGTTTTTTAACAAAACTGGTCATTACCATACCATCTTTTCAACCTAAAGAAATTAAAATTGTGCAAAAGTCTAGACAAGGATGGCATCATATAGGGCCAGATGTAGCAAGCCTTTTGCGCCTCGCAAACTGCGAAAAACACAGTTTGCGAGGCGCAAAAGGCCAAACGCGATGCACAACCGCAAATTGCGAGTCGGTACCGACTCGCAATTTGAGGCTGCGACTCGCAAATAGGAAGGGGTGTTCCCTTCCTATTTGCGACCGCATCGCCATACAGAGTTGCTTTGGGACCGCAAATGCGGTCGCAAACCAACTCGCAGTTACCATCCACTTGAAGTGGATGGTAACTCATTCGCAAAAGGGAAGGGGTCCCCATGGGACCCCTTCCCCTTTGTGAATGCCAATAAAAAGATTTTTTCAGAGCAGGCAGTGGTCCTGTGGACCACTGCCTACTCTGAAAAAACCGAAACCAAATGGCTTCGGTATTTTTCTTTTTGCAGCTCGTTTTCCTTTAAGGAAAACGAGCTGCAAAAAGAAAAAAAACTGCTTTATTCAAAAAGCAGTCACGGACATGGTGGTCTGCTGTCTCCAGCTGGCCACCATCCCTATGAGTGCCTAGACTCGCTATGGGGTCGCAAACTGCGACCCACCTCATTAATATTCATGAGGTGGGTCTTTGCGACCCCATAGCGAGTCGCAGACGGTGTCTGAGACACCTTTCTGCATTACATTTTGCGAGTTGCAAATTGCGAGTCTCTAGTACTCGCAATTTGCAACTCGCAAAATGTTTTCTTTCTACATCTGGCTCATAGTCGCGACTTGCAGACAAAAGGAACGGACGACAGTGTACCACATGAGCAATAATTCGTTCACAAAGTCACAGAAATTACATCTCCTAGTCTGCAAAAATCCCTCTCCCTCAAGTCAAACAGTCTAAAACTGAACCACATAGAATTCATTTTTGTTTGCGAAGAAAAAGCACTAAGCAAGTATGGGTGGTGCTGTGCTGATCGATGTATTGTGTGCAGGACCCATCTGCTATGCCAACCGGTTTCAGATTTGTGTAAATCATTCTTAAATGTGTGTGGGGGGTATTTTCAGCGTAAAACTCATTTGAACCTTCTTATTAGAAATCGTCAAGTTCCTTTTACCTATAATTTCTAATTTGTTACTAGCCTTGATGAAGGTCCATGATTTTTTTTTTTTATGTTGTGTTTTCCCTGAAGGAACGTGGACGGACTGTTGTGGCAAAAGACGAAAAATCATAGAATATTGGTAGAAAGTGTAAAAGATTGCTTTAAAATAATTCTAGTGAAATTTGAGCCTGATTAGTGTTGGCTGTTAGGCTGGAAGAGATCCTCCCCTATCCGTAATGTAGCTCTTGTGAGTGATCTGCCCAGATAATGTACAACAATGGTTTAAGAATTGGGCCAGATGTGCTTTGATAGCCTTGTCATGGTGTGACAAACTCATAAAGCTCTGTGGGTTAGCAAGGCTAGATGTGCCTTGTTCAAAGCTTTCTTAGGAAATTCCACCTGTAAGTATTTTTGTGTGCTCGTGCTTCCGAATTCTGTATCTTGGAAGAGACAGCTCTCTGGACTTGCTGGGGCATGCTAGAATACTATTAGAATTGATTTTGAGTGATTAACTATAAGGTTATTTATATACAATATGATCTGCAAGTCCTAAGGAAGTGTTGTAGGCCTACTTTTGTTAGGGCAAACTGAAATGTATCATTTGCGTACTGCAATATCAATAAAGAAATGCGATTAATCTTTGGTGGACATAGTCAAGCCATTGGTGTTCCAGCCCCAGTGTCAACATGTATTGACTGAACACTAGCAGAACTGTGAGAACGCAACCCTACTTCGTCCATTTGTTTGCATAGTATTCCATTTATTAAAGAGGCGTTGCCTCCTACATTTACCTGTATCCATCTGTGCTGATATGAAGATAGAATCATTCTAAGGAGAGGAGAAGGCAGCCAAAGCCTGAAGGCTTTCCTGAAACCCGGCCTCTGTCTATTCTGTCTTAGGGCCTTAACATCTGTATAATGTGTGTTGAGATGTGTTGAGATGTTCAACCCTGTAGGCATGAACTCCTTACCTTGCATTGCCAATAATACCATATCATCAGGTGTCACTGCTTTGCCTGAATCTTCTTTGAAACTATGATAAAATCCCTTTGCTCTGAACACAATTCTTTCAGGAGTTCTAGGAACATTGAAGCATACCACTTCACCTCCACATCAAGTCAGTAGATTGGTGGATCATCTTTGAAGGTCGTTTAATGTATGGGTTGAATTACGTAGACCTTCCATAAAGGATCACAAACAATGAACATTTATTATGAAAAACTTGGAAGTTTTGTTCTCAGAATTAGCTATCTGGGGGTGTGACGGAAGTGGCACCATCCAACATGTTGGACTGTGCTTGAGCTCTGGTGCTGTGACCAGTCAGCTGCCTGTTCCGCCCACTCATAACACATTGATTGGCCCTCCCCGCATCTCTGCTTGGCTCTGAGAAGCAGGGGCCTCTCCTGCTTTGTTTGTGACCCCCAGGGGTCCCAGAGACCCACAGGGCCCTGACTGCGGGCTGCTCCTATGGCCTAACATGACACCCCCAGCTGAGCTGCATTAAGAGAATGACGGTGTGTTGAGGGCCACAGAAGCATGGCACCAAGGAGACATGACTACCTCACTGGTGCCCGGCCCTGATTAGGGAAAGGAGATGACAGCCCACGTGGTAGGGGCTCTCTATATGGCAACACCTGGGATGTTATCTGCCAAGATGAGCAGTGATCCTGTGCGTTGGTGGTACACCCCAGGTAGATGTTCACCCCTGGAGTGTGAACGAAGTTCATTCAAGAAGAGATTGTCACCTGCCCCCACCTTTGGCCCCTCATACCGGCCCAGTATATTTGGAGCTGTAGCTGTGGCCTTTGCCTGGGTCGGTCTCTGCACATTCCACGCTGTGCAGGGGACTGTTGAGGATGTTGATATTGCAGCCGACAGCCCTCCAGACCATGCAATGCCCCTCCCTTGCAGTGCCTAGCTCTTGGGGGGCCTGCTTATGGTAAAATGTTCAGTGTGTAGCGAGGTGTATAGACTTGACACAAGGTGGCCTCAGTGGTGATTTCTCCCACACACTGACTGCTCGGCCAGTAGCCCTGGGAGAGTAGCTACATAACCACAGGCTACAGACAGCTCCCCCTCCTTGGGCATCACCAGGATCACTCACCAGGCACCTGACACTCTTGGATCGCCACAGTCTCCAAACCCAGCCAAGAGACACTACTTCTTTCCTACCACAGTCATTCAGTAAATCAGCCTGTCTCAGGCCCTGCAGCCTACTCACTCACCAACAGGGCTGCACGATTGCTGTACAGAACTTTATTTAGGGGCCTATCAGCACAGCTTTGCTGACCCCTACTTTTAGAACAGAGTAAGGGACCAGTGCATCCTCGCAGGGGATTGATCTTCCGTCACCACACAAAGAATACACAGTTCCACTGAGGGATGAATCGCTAAGTGAAGTGAAAGAGAGGGGAAAAGGGGAAAAGAAGTTCCTGGAAGTCCAATTTGGACTGAGCAAAAGCCCTCACTCACCGCTTGGTGACATGCTTCATCATCGGGCTTTGCTCCTCGTCAGGCCGGCAATGCAATGTCTGACGGGCACCACAAGGGGGCTCTTTGCCGGATATCTTTTACTAAGACAAATGCCGGTCGATAAAAGCTGTAATATGAGATTGGTACAAAAAAAGTGTTGTTAAAAATGACTAAAGGAAGAAACAAAAAAAACGTTTTATTAAGAAAAATTCCTTTGTCATGATTCAAATAAGAGTGTTGGGGAGAAAATAAGATTAATGTCTAGTCTCCCCTAATCAGGTGAAATATTTGAAAAACACTACCCTAATTGTCTGGAAGTGTAGTGAGTGCAAGTACGGAAATCCCTATACTGCCTCAGAAAAAAAGGTCAACATGTTTCTCGCTTCTACAGTCAACAAGGATCTAATGCAATTCGTCAGGAACAAAAAACCTACCTAATCCTAAATCTTCATCAGACCTACAGTGAGATATCTCGCAGGAACCCTCCTCATATTAAAGGATGGGCCCTGTCGGGATAGAAACAAGCTCCAGTGCTCCAAGTATTTGTGAAACCGCCACTGTGTTCATTAACACCTACCCCGGCTTGCAGCTTCCCTCACCAATGTAATGCCACTGCCCCTCCATTCCCTTAGGCAGAAGTGCCTACCGGCTTCCCCAAATGCCAACAAATATGGGGCAAGACAGCAAAAAAATAAAACCTGCCCAATATCAAAGAACTTCAAGCAGCAGTACACCATGAACCAAAGATTCTAGAACAATGGTGGAAGGCACCCCATGTGATGCCGGAGACACTGAGATATCAGCCTCTGAAATGAAGAGCAACATTCAACTCCTGCTCCAGGAGTAGAAGAAAGACATGCAATCGCTGCACTCCTCTTTCACTCTGTTGCTAACTGACCTCGACCAAGCTCAGCAAGAACTAGACACATGCCTCGATACCGTAGAACCTTCAGTGGCAGAACACACTCAGGAGCGAAAGGACTTAGAAGACTGAGTGCAAGTTCTAGAGATAACCATCTGTCTTTCACAGAGTCCTTGGAGGACTTTGAAAGCAGGTCACAGTGAAACAACATTAGGATTCATGGCATCCATGCCGTCATACCCGCAACACAGCTTGAGGACCACATCCAAGAACTTTTTCAACAGTGCCTGGAATATGACACAAGCACTGAGCTCATTCTCAACCACACTCATCAAGTCCATACAGCCTATCAACAATGCAACAGACTGCCATCAGATGTCCTTACAAGGGTCCACTTCTATCAGACAAAAGAACGTATCCTGCAAGCTGCACTGAAGTGTGACACAATTCAGTTCAGAGGCGATACCCACTCCCTGTTCCAGGATCACTCCATCCTCACACTTTCCCATAGGTGTGAGTTTAGTTATACAACAGCCCATGTTTGTGCACTAAAAATTCATTCATTATCTCTGCCTGCTCTTTACCCTGAATAACAAACAAAATGCAGCTTGGTCCCAGGAAGAAGCCAATGTTATTCAGCAGTTTGCCCCTGCCGAGGGAGCAGAAGGGCCATCAGGCCCCCACAGTGCAGAGAGGAGCTCCCATGATGAACCTGAGGAAAGGAAACGAAACCAGGACTGCCACCTGGAAAAAATTTCTCACAAATCACTGACCCATGACAGACATTGAATAACACCATTACTCTAAGAATGTGAGGATCTTATTGACCCTCAGTCTTCCAGTGTATGCTGCTAGCCTGCATATGGGCCCTTTTCCCTCGCTGGGGCCCCAGGATCTTTCTGACATGTGGACCTCCCCTCATCACAAAGCCATCTTACTTCAAAGTTTCTTCAGCTGTGGTCCCACTAAATCTCACTACTAACGGCAGAATGGATGGTGGGGTATGACAGCTTCAGGAAGCTGTCCCCACAGAATGGCCGAGCAGTGGTCATGGACCACTAGGGTTTGGGCCCTCTAAAGCCACATCAAACCATGAGTTACAACTGATTTTTCATGTACTTGTATAATTTTGCTCTCTTTTGTTTCATGTTTTTGTTAGAACTGCTGAAATGCACCATGGACATTACTTTCTTATAAATGAGACATGCCACCATAGTGGTTACAAGCACTATGATAACCAAACACTACCATATACACTAGCTGAAACAGCTTGAGATCGTCACACTCAATGTGCAAGGCTTAAGTACTCCTGTTAAACAAAAGTCCATCCAGAGGTTGCTTCACAATTAGGTCATTGATATTGCCCTACTAGAGGAGACACACTTGTTAAAGGATGACACCTAACATTTATGATCATGTTGGTTTCCCCTAAAATATCATGCTATGAGCCCCATCAAAACCAGAGGAGTGCCCAGGTTGATCCACTATGACTTGCCCCTACGAATTGCTCATCAACACACAGACTGAGAGGGCCGAGTCCAGGGTCTCCAAAGCACAATTTTTCTCAGCAATACATTATCTTTAAAATATATGGCCTCAATAATGCAAAATGTGCAATCTTCAAAACACTAATTCACTTAATTGTAGAGTTTGCAGTTGGCAGGCTCATTATTAGGGGCAACTTCAATGCTATCCTAAATGTAACGTTAGATAGACCAGCTCAGCGCCTCAATCCCGGTGCCACTCCTCCCTCCTTGACTCACGGCATCCATGATCTCAGTCTTCTCAATGCATGGTGAGATTCCCATAGACTCAAAAGAGATCTCACCCACCATTTAAATGTACACATAACTCACTCATAAATCGACTTCTTCCTGGTGCCCCCGGAGCTCCGAGACCAAATCCTCAACGTCACCATCAGGTCCTGACTGGGAATTCAAAGTAGGCCTGGCAAATATTGTCAGACCAGCCCCCATGAAGTGCATAGCAAGCGAGCAAGGTAATTGAGGAAAGGGGTTGTTTCTACTCCCAAGATTTAATGGGACTCTTCAATATTTCCTAACTATCACCCTTCAACAGTGCTTCTAATGTCTCAATAGCTCCTCTCACTCATGTATTTCATTTGTTTTATAGCACCTCCAGTGTAGGGTGTTGGAGCACTTTACATCATACACATTAACAGAGACAATGAATTATATGGTGAGGGCGTAAAGTGTTGGAGCACTTTACATCACACACACGTTCAGAGACAATTAATCGTATAGAAAATATTACATAAGACAAAGGCAACTACAGGATGGAGGATTCACATGGTCATTCATAGTGGTAAACATTTTTTTAAAGCGCTTGGTATGGGGAAGCACAAACTTAGGATTCAGAATGTAACACAGTGGTTAGGGTTGACTTTACTAATAGGAATTTATTTCTACCCAAACAAACCCATTTTAGCAAAATTAGGATAATGAAATACTGAGAAAAGCATTACTTTCTAACCTGAACCATACAGTTTGCATGCAGCTCTTTGATGACAGTTGATAGCTCACTGTGCTAGAATACGATTGTAATTTATGAACTGCACAGTAAAACTAAATTTTCTCTGTGACAAAAGCAGTAACGCACTGAGCTATGAATATAAAATACTGTTCAGTGATCAGCATAGTAAACATTCTCTGCAGCAGGCAGCTAACCTTCGGTGCTACCTGAAATGAGTCAAAACTGCCACTAGACAAAACTCAGGTCTCTCTCCAGCAGGTATATTAATCACCAGAGTTATTTTGGCACTTTTACTGTTGCTTGAAAACTGTTAACTATAGAAGGAATAATGCAGTGCTTTTAAAACTGCTGCACTGCTACAAAAAGGGCCCCCAGTAACAGAAGCAGCCCCCCAGGGATTCTCTGATGCCCGGTACGACCAGTTCGGCCTTGGTCACCATCTGTGTCCCTCTGTTGTCTGACCATGCCTCAGTTTACCTAGCCCTAGAATGTCAGGATTTCACTAGAGCACCCTCCTAAACATGGTATACGAATGAAGTAGCATTATGTGACCCTGTGGTAAGAGACGGTGCAGGAAGCCATAGAACACTACTTTGTAAAAAATGACACAATGGGTTTAGCTGGGACATGGACTGGGGTATCGCAAAGGTGGTTATCCAAGGTGAGCTAATCTCCCAATTCCAAAAGCTTGCCCTGGCTAAGAAGTCAGAGCTTGAACATCAACTTCCCAATCTTGAAACACAACACAAAGAGACAGGCTCTCAAAGGGTCTACAGGTTGCTACGTAAAACATGGGGCAAACTTTAACACCTCTACCAGAGAGACACTGAATGTAAACTACTCTACCTTAACAATACTATGAGAAAGGTGACAAAGCTGACTGGCTTCTGGCCCACATGCTGAGACAAAAACAAACTCATAACTAAATCTATGCCATAGCAGATGTGATGGGTGCCACCCATACATACAGAACCTATCCTAATCGTATTCACCTACTACTATCATAACCTCTACAGGTTCCAACCTCTAGTTTCCTCCCATCAGTAGTCTTATCTTGCCAACAATACTTTCCCACATCTCGATCCAACCATGCGCCGTCTACTTCATGTTTCCAAAACACTTCCTTCGTACCCTCTAGAAACATTAACTATGACCCAACGCCAGTTGCTCTTCTTCATCTTTGATACCAACCCCCCATAGGTTTCTCATGCCACAATGTACAAAAAAACAGTTATGGGTAGCCAAGGCATTCAAGGCACCAAACTAAGAGCCACCATTGAGTGGCATCACCTTCCATATACTAAACCAAGGGAAACACATTCATTCATCCCGTTACACTACCTAATGTGTTAGCAACCACAAGTTCGCTTTCCTAAGCAGAAAAGCAGAAAAGCCCACTCCATGCTACAGAGAGGGTTCTCCATTGCTTGGACTTACTATGCCGCTGTCATGGCTTAGACTCCCATCTGTCTCCCCTCTCCCTGGTACTGCACAATTCTGACTTTCCGCCAAGACTCTACAATAACTGCATTAACAGTTGGAGATATGGTAATTCAACTTGAATAGGAGAATTGTATGAAGCTGGGGAACCACTAGATTGACAGTTATGCAGTGAGAAGTTCGCTTTGACATCACATGAGGAGTTCCACCTCACATAATTTCTGCATGTTTTTGAAAGCTGGGAAGATGATGACTTCAGTACAGCAAACTGTTTGTGAATGCCTTTGTAGGGAAAAACAAACACTTTTATCTTGGGCACTTTTTCCTTATTTTTCTAAAAAATCTCAAAATGTTGCCATATTTTTCCTATTTTCTCGGTCCCCTCCAGGGAAATATACAAACTCAGGTATGGGGTGGAGCATCAGCTAAGGAGTTAATGAGGTAGGTTGCAAATTGTGACCCACTAGGATTAGCTGCCATAACATGGATGGTGGCTTGCTTGGGTCAGCAGACCACTGTGTCTGTGATTGCTTTTAAATGAAACAACTTTTTGTTTCAAACACAGCCCATTTGCTATAAAGGAAATGGGATGCTTTTCTAAAGTGACTCTGCAAATTGGGGCATTTCCAACAGTGAAAATACTTTGTACATTTTACCCTAACTGATATATCACAATACATTGGAAGAAGGTAGTAGATTTACTAAGAATTCACACAACGCAGTGCAGCAAGGCAAATTGCTCTGTTATGTTGCATAAATGGGAGAGAGCTGAAGAGCGCCATATTTACAAAGACATAACACTCTTTAGCCCTCTCCCACGATTCGCAAATATAGCCTGTAGTGTGCAATGCCTGAATATGGTTTCTGATGTTTTCTATGTCTTTGCTTTTTTATCTCTCGTTTCTCTCATATTGCTCAGTTAATGGCGCTTTGCCTGTGTATCTTTTATTAGTCTACTTTCTGTCTGTGACATTATCAGTGCTCCATGACTGCATACTTTGTCTATGTAAGTCAGTTGGGAGCATCAGTCTACATTTTTGTGTGAGGGTATGAACTTGTTGAAGTTTACTATGTGCTATTGTATCCTGGACTGGGTACTTGTGAACTTAAAAGACATGCAGTATATCCAATATTGTCCGGAGTCTAGCCGTGACCGTCTACTTTATTCTACAATTGGGAGCAACAACAAAACATTTACGGAGATTGGAGAGTAGTGCCCGACAAAGAATTATATACATGAACGGTAGCAACTGAAAAGAAAAATAAAGGTGATGAAGAAGTGTTTGCTAGAAGTAGCAAAACTAGACAGCAGAGTCACCGACCCATATGCTTTATGTGAAGATATGGATATATATAGGAGACGAATACTAAGACCTGTGTTCCTATGCTTATGCATGGGGAAATGCTAAGAATCGACCAGGACATGTTTATTGGAATGCAAACCCACTGTCCGCGTGATTTTTAAAATGTACGTTGATGTTTTAGAATCATTCAGAAACAATTGGTAGATATTTATAATTAAACTTGCCTAGACACAGTAATGACTGCCCTGCAATTTAGAGTGGGACACTCACCACTGATTTTCTCTGTCCAGAATCACTATTAAAGGCATAGCATTCCTAAGAAAAGAAGGCAAAAAGTGTACCAAATGTGCCGGGTGCACTGGAAGAACAAAGCTTCCTGCTCATCAGGAACATTGATTATTTTCATTTTCCTAAAGAAATCTCTGCTTCAGAATATCGAGGATGCGTTGTGCTGGTAGCTCTCTGCTGGGTATGAGGAGGGAGCAATGGGAGGATCTCCACAGTCCAGGCAGGCACATGCCTCTGAGAGAGCGTAGTTTAAACATTACCTATTTTAGATGTGAAATGCTTATATTAAACAATGCTGCATTAATAATATTCATTGAAACGTATTTTAAACGTGGAGAATTTTTCACATGCATAAACTAATGTAGACTGTAAGGAATAATTGCTTGTATTATGACTAACTGAAAATATTAAAACGTATAAAGATTGCATTTTATTAGAATCCATAAGCTTAAGTTAGCGTGAGTCGAAAACTACCTGTGTTGCTCTCATATTAAAGCGTATTTTTCTGTTTCTTCAGTGTGCTGACTCGCAAAGGCCATGACCCAGCATTTGTTCTCTTCTCCGCTTATTGTATCATCAACAGTTATATTCCCATCCACATGTTAGCAGCTTTAGTATAAAAATTATAAGCTTTGCAACAAATATGGACACTTTCAAGGACATCGAATCACGGAAAAGAGAACTCTTGACACGAAGAGCGTGCCAGAAAATGAAGTAACCCCGGATGTGCCACCTACGAAAAACGTCAATTATGAAGACCAAGCAAAATGTTAAGAACTATCATAAAATAACAAGTGCATTACTTAATGTATAATTTGATAGGCTACAGATAGTGGGGTGTAGTGACTGTCCAATAGAATTTTGGGGGAATGTATTACGAAAAAGGGATAAAAACTCATGACACGAGGGACAAGGAGCATTAGGTAGGGAATGATATCAATTGCATCCAGAAACTCTGTCACTCTATTTGGTGATCTGAGACTTAGACAAAACCATCCTCACCCATAGACTGCCCCATTACACTTTCTTCCTTATGAGGGAAGTGTCCCCTGCCCTTTGATTAGATAGATTGACAGCAATCTAACTGATGATCCTGAAGACGAAGACTGATCCTGTATGCTGACCTATTTCGAGGAGGGTAATTATACTGTTGCTAATGGAAATTCATTTGTTTGCCTTTTCTTTCTAGGTACCAACTGCTGTGTATTTTTGATAAGAGACCTTAGTTAGATGTTTTCCAAATTGATGTTCTAAAATTGTTTTGCATGAAGTCCAACATGCTGATGCTAATTAGTGGCTAGACGAGGCATTCACTTTGACTTACGTAGTTGACGTGACTGACGTGGTGCTATGCTGAACTAAACATATACGAGGATTTAGGCGTCTAGATTTGTTCATCTTCATATTACTATCTTATGACTGTGATCTTTGCATTATTGCCATATTGTGACTATGCTCTTTTGCTTCTTGGTTTTGAGATTAATACATTTGCTATTAGATTGTAATCAATAGGGAATAAAATTCACAAAACTCCAGTAAGGTGTGGTTATTCATGACTGAAAGGTCATGGTTGCGCCAAAGTTTTACTAATGTCTAAAGTGAAATATATTGTGGTGATATATGTTGACAATATTGTTGACATATTGATTGATATATTGATCAGTTATCTCGTCTTACGGTGTCTCACCACTGGGTCCAAAGATTCCTCGGCCTAAAACGAGTCCCGATGTGTATAAATTAACATAGAAGGACGCGTTAACAGTTCTGGTAGCAGAGCGACGGTTAGGCCCTTGGGGGCCCTAGGACGGAGTTTCATTGTTTAATTTGTTTTTCTGTGATAATGCAATTCGGAGAGATGATGGGTTGCTAGGTTCGCCATGGCTTTCCCGGGATCTCGGAGCCTGCCTAAATGAGTTGGGAATGTTCTCGGCGCCATAGTATGTGTGGTTAGGGTCTTTGCGCTTGCTTAAGCTTATGAATCTTGCAGGTGGTTGTGAAAATTTTGCGTGTATTTAGGCCAAATTAAGTGTTGTTTAGCAGGAGTAGGCGTACTCCACAGTATGAGAGTAAGGAAGTTGGCATACTTCATGTGAATGTAGCGCTTGTTGCTCAAAATTATCCACGTGGTTGGTTGTTGTGTACGGACCTGTTGAGGTCTAAGACTCCGGAGTATGATGATAAATGTGGTTTATGTTGTAATCTGTGCGGTTTAACAGGTCAATCGGGCGTGGTTGACAGGTCGAGTTTGAGTTATGATGTATGTGTGAAACCTTCGATGGAGATTTGACAAATTCTAAAGTGCACTAGAAGGAGTCATTGACAAGTCGAGAGTAGGATTTGCAGGTCGAATTCTGCTTGCGTATGTGGGAACTGAGAAGGAGAGAGTAGCGGCCGAGGCTTCAAGTGAAATCTCTGTAAAGTTCGGAAGCGAATGTGTTACCCTCCCTGTAGTAAACCTGCAGATTTGTGTTGTCATTTTAAGGTGCTCGCAATAATTCGCATTAGTTTGTATGAGTTGTAAGGGGTCAGTGAAGAGTGGACGAGCCGCAAGACTTTGTCAGCTGCAGTGTGTGTGAGTGTGACATCAGTGGTGCCGCGCTGAGATAGGTCAGATGCCGAGAGGGGTCACGCACGGGTTGGCTGCTGTCCGTGAGAGGCAATAGGTTGAGAAAGGGCAGGTGAAGAGTTTCCTGGGAACTAAGCCATTTCTGATTAAATACGAAATAAAGAATTGCAAAAATGAATTTTGTCAAGGCATTCAAAAGCGCTCTAAAAGGAGATGTATATATTGTAGCAACCAATGGTGAACCTACACCACCTGAGGGTACCCCGGCTTACATGGTGATGGAAGAGAAAGGTGTCGCACCTTGTTTATGGATGAAACAGTGGCGCAAATTAACAGAAAAAGAGGGGTGTTTAGCGTTTCCAGAGCATTGGACGTTTAATCCAAAGGTATTAGAAAACCTGAGGTGGATGTTAAGCACACAGAAGCCACCTCCGAGACCGGCACAATATGAGGCTTTCGCGATTTGGGACTTAATGGCTCTTCAACATAGACAAGAAAGGTTTCAGAGAAGGCTGAGAAGGGCAGAAAAATCATATGCAGAGGCTAGGTGGGACAACGAGAGCAAAATGTGGAGAAGGGGAATCGTAGATGGGTTGAAGTTATTTCCGGCAATAACCCAGGGAGAAGAGACACAGGGAAAGAAAGCCTCTTGTAAAACCGACAAAGATTCAGGCAAAACTAAAGAAAATAAAAGGTCCTGGGAAGAGGCAGATGATTCAGATGATGAGGAATTTATGGATAGATTGTTACATGATGGTCCGCCACCGTATGCAGTGAGTGACAGTGCTCCAAGCACTAGCTTGGATCATGGAACCAGACGCAGGAGAAGGGAGTTACTGATACGGTACAGACTAGCGATACAGCTTTGATACAGAATGGTGTCAGTGTACCCACTGCACCAGACTTGCCGATACAGTTGCAGCCTCCACCGCAGATAAAAAGAATTTACCCTGATGTCCCAGTGCTTGAGACTACTATGAACTTGATAGTGCCGCCAGACCCGATATACACAAAGCCAAAGTTAATACAGATTGATTCGACCCCGAAGCTAGTGTCTCAACCGCCACAGCTGATACCTGGGTATAACCCTGTAGCAGGACCACCGTTAGTACCTGTACCGGGTACACTGGAGCAGACCTATGGTGTTGCAGCTCCAAGAAGTCTGAGTTCAGGTCAGACACCTGCCGCTATATCGTTACCTATTACTGTTGGTCCCCCAGTGCCATTGTATGCGCAAGGTAAGACAGGGACGTGTGATCAGGGAACTATGACTCAGGAAGCGATAAGAGGAGGGCCTATGAGAACTCCACAGATAATGGCCCCGGGAGAGCAAGTTAATGAGCCACTAAGACCTTTGATGGACCTTAGTCCAGTAGGGGCACCTCTCGAAGTAATGCGTCAAGCAGGGTTGGGAGTTTTGACTCCCCAAACCGTGAGTACAAATACTTCACACTCTCCAATGATACATGCAGGGAACATTTCACTGCAGGGTTTTACAGTACAACAGCTAAATGAGTGGTTAGAGAAAACTTGTACCTCACAAAAGACTACAGTGACCACAGTTGAACCTGAGAAAGAAAAACAAGATGAATACTTGAATTTTGTACGACTAGAGGCAGAAGCTGCTGAGTTAGTGGAAGGAACAATGGGAGTAAATAGGTTGGAATCATATACTGAGGCAGAATTGAGGTACTTATGTCCCAAGATCACCAAAGAGGTAGGCAAAGTACATCAGAGATTAGCGAATTTGGCAGACAAATACAATATCGATATCGGAAACACTAAACATTTGAAAAGAAGTTATAGATTAGATTTTGATTCCAAAGATTTTGAGCACATGAGATCTGCAGGCATGAAGGCACACCTGAGAGAACTGTTGCAAAGTGCACAGATTTGGGGTGCATTAGAGAAATGGGAAGGCCGATGGGCAAAGAAAAGAGATAAGGGAAAAGGAGATAGCCCAGGGTCCAATAAAGTTGGGACCACACCTAACCTAGATTCCGTAAAAATCTTACCTATGAGAGAGACAGCTGGTGGTGTTTTAGTGCATGTGCCATGGACTAGAGGAGACATTTTATCCTTTACGAATGATTATCCTAGGCTAATAGAAAAGCCGATCGAGTGGTATCAACAGACGGATAGGTTCGTGAAGCTTGCAAAGTGTCTCTGGGAAGACTTGAATACTTTGTTTGAGATTATTGTTCAGCCAGATTTGTGGCTCGAGTGCAAGAGAGGGGTAGATTGGACCACGAAGGAGCCGGCAAGAGATAAAGTGACTGGAGCACCTTCAGAAGAGGTGATGAAATATTATCATAAAGTAATTGAGTTCTTGAAACAAAAGGTGTCGCCGAAGGTGACCGATTGGCAGAAAATCGACCGGACCTCTCAAGAGGTTAAGGAGTCAATACATGCGTATTACGAGAGATTATTAAAAGCGTTCAAACATTACAGTGGTACTGAGACTATCGAACCGAAGGACATGAATCACCTTGTGTTTAGGTTCGTCGAAGGGCTGAGGCCGGAGGTCAGCCAGATGATTAAGAATCATTTGATTTGTTGGCAAGCTAAACCGATTGATGAAGTGTTGCAGTATGCGAAATACTGTAGTGATGAGATTGAGTTGAAGCAGAAAAAGTTGAATGAGAAAGTGATTGTGATGCAGATAAGGGCTGCACAAGCTGGAATACAGGGGAATGGAGTTCAGCAAATGATACAGCAACAACCGCAAATGAATGGTGTGTTTCAGGCACAGCCGAGAGGCAGAGGTCGAGGGTTTGTGAACCGCGGTTCGGACATGAATAATGTCGTTATTCAAAACGACGGTCAGGGAATGAAAAAGATGTCACCATGTCATGCGTGCGGGGGCATGGGGCATTGGAAACGGGATTGTCCGAATGTGGTGCAGGATGGTGCAGT
The DNA here is from genome assembly GCF_031143425.1 of Pleurodeles waltl. Taxonomy (NCBI): domain Eukaryota; kingdom Metazoa; phylum Chordata; class Amphibia; order Caudata; family Salamandridae; genus Pleurodeles; species Pleurodeles waltl. Next base: position 870,683,769 of record NC_090437.1, on the reverse strand, counting down.
TCAGCAAAGCATTAATGTCGGTACATTACAAAATCCACGAGGTCCAAAAATGAGACATCAAAACCCGAATTTTCAGAATAATTTGGTACAAATGCCAGGGGTACAACCCATGCAGCAGATGCAAATGCCGCGTTTTCAGTCAGTATCAATGCAACCAGTGCAGCAGCAGATTCCTATGGTGCCTAGACAGCAAATGCAATTACCCAGGGCTCCGATGGGACAGCAACAAGTGATGCTTCCTCAGCAGGTCACAGGCCAGGTAACCAATCAAAACAACACTGAGCAACAATTCCCATTACAAGGTGAAAGTGGCATGAATGAGGATTTGTCAGATGACAGCTCAGACAGTGAAGAGTGCAGGCTTGCAGCATCTTTAGAGGTGGATCAGAGAGGCCCATATGTAGAGGGAAAAGTAATGGGCTATAAGGTTTCATTCTAGGTCGACACAGGAGCTACACGCTCTACAGTTCGAAGTGCAGAAGTCCCAAGATTACCTCTCTCAGGGCGCACTATACGAGTGGTTGGTGTGGCAAACCAGTACCTGACTAATCCGATTACTGATCCGGTGCAGGTTGAAATTGGTAATTTCCAAGGCCTGCATAGATTTGTTGTATGCGATTCAAGCCCAGTATCCTTACTAGGAAGAGACTTACTATGTAAGACAAAATGTTCAATTAACTGTTCCAATGATGGAATAGAAGTACAAACAAACAGCGACGATGAGGTAGATGAGAGTCAATTCATAGAGGAAGGAGGAGAGACTAATGAAGACTACCCTTTGATTACTTTATTCCCAATGCATACTTTGATCGACCTACCTGTTGATTTACAAGGGACCGTAACAGAGAAAGTGTGGGATTTGACTCAGAAAGAAGTAGGGTTGATAAAGGGAGTAGAACCAGTCAAGGTTCAGATAAAACCGAATGCAGTTTTCCCACAAGTACCGCAATACCACATGACCCAGGATGTCCTCATTGAGATATCACAAATAATTGCAGATTTTCTCAGACAGGGAGTTCTGAAAGAAGTTTTGAGCAGTCCGTGCAACTCTCCCATTATGGGTTTGAAGAAGCCATGTGGGAAGGTTCGAATTGTGCAGGATTTGAGAAAAATAAATGAAATTGTGGTAAAATGCTGCCCTGTGGTACCTAACCCAGCAGTAATAATGTTCCAGGTTCCTTGTGATGCTGAATTGTTTACTGTAGTAGACCTATCACAAGCATTTTTCTCGATACCTCTTCATGAAGACAGCCAATTTTTGTTCAGTTTCAAATTCCTGGATAAGGTGTACAGTTGGTGCAGAATTCCTCAGGGGTTTTCTGAGTCACCATCCATCTTCAACCAGATATTGAAGAAGAACTTAGAACCTCTTTTGCTGCCTTTTAATTCGACTCTTGTGCAATACATTGATGATTTGCTGATTGCATCTAAAACCAGAGACAGTTGTAAATATGATACCATTGCATTGTTGAATCATCTGGGAAAGAAGGGACACAAGGTATCACCCAGAAAGTTGCAATACTGTCAAAAAGAAGTGAAATACTTGGGACATCTGATTGAGAAAGGGTCCCGAAGAATATCAAAGGAAAGAATAACAGCTGTTTTGCAGATGAATCCTCCAACAACAAAAAGAGATGTCAGGATGTTTTTGGGAATGGTGGGCTACTGTCGCCAGTGGATACCCAACTTCTCGATCATCTCAAAACCTTTAATAAAATTGACAGGAAAAGAAGTCAAGGACGAACCATACACAATAACTTTGACAAAAGAGGAGCTTGAAACATTTCTAGAATTGAAGGAATGCATGTGCAGGGCACCAGCATTAGGAATGCCTGATTATGAAAAACCTTTTCTGTTGTTCTGTCATGAACGTGATGCTTGTTCTTTGTCTGTTTTAACACAGGTGCACGGAGATGCAAATCGCCCTGTAGCATATTTTTCAGCTACTTTGGACCCTGTCGCAGCAGCCTTACCGGGTTGTTTGCGGGCAGTTGCAGCAGTTGGTCAAAGCCTTTCACAATGTGAAGGCATAGGTGGTCATTCTGACCTCGGCGGTAAAAGGCGCCTACCGCCGGTCAGAAATCCTCCATAATCCCGCCGCGGTCGCGGAAACCCGCCACGGTCATTCTGACCCGCAGAAGGCAAACCTCCGAAAATCCGACAGCCACAACAGACCGCCAGACCAGCGGTCGGCGGAAAAGTGGAGGTGACAAAACCTCCACCGTCACGCCAACAGAAATACGCCCATGCCATTACGACCCACGAATCCACGCGGCGGTCTTTCAAACCCGGTATTCCATTGGCGGGACACACCGCCGCGGTCAGAATACACACAAACGAACAAAACTCAGCCACATTGGCCGATTTGAATACCACACACCTGATACACATACACACACCACTCCCACACACACAATACAATATAAAACACACACCCACATCACCCACAAACCCCTACGACAGAAAATTCTGAAAGAAGGCCAGAGCGAGACACCACCATCCACAAACTAGCAGCCCCAGCCACTCAACACCATCACCCACACACTATCCACACACAAAACAACACACACCACCACACTCACACTTAACTACACATACTCCACCCCACACATCATACACACCACCCCATGGCACCCCAAAGACACCCCCGCTTCACAGAGGAAGAACTCAGGGTCATGGTGGAGGAAATCGTTCGGGTAGAGCCCCAGCTGTTCGGCACACAGGTCCAATACACCAGCATTGCCCGGAGGACGGAGCTATGGCAGAGGATTGTCGACAGGGTCAACGCTGTGGGACAGCACCCCAGAAATCGGGAAGACATCAGGAAGCGATGGAACGACCTACGGGGGAAGGTGCGTTCCATGGTATCCAGGCACAACATCGCCGTGCAGAAGACTGGCGGAGGACCCCCACCTCAACCCCCACAATTTACAACATGGGAGGAGGAAGTCTTGAACATCCTGCATCCTGACGGCCTCGCAGGAGTCGGCGGAGGAATGGATACTGGTAAGTTGAAGCTTCACTACTGCTTCCCCCCCACCTGCATGCCAAATCATACCCCAACCCTCACCCCCATCCTCGAACCCCACCCTCACCCCCACCACCATCCTCACCCCACCACCATCCTCACCCCCACCCCCAGCACACCTATTCCCTGCCAATGTCTCACCATCACAACCCACACATCCAAAAACCTAGGCCTGCATGCGTCCACTAAGCATGGACACCCATCACCAAAGCATGCCCAATGCATATACACATCCCCCCCACAAGCCACCCTCACCAAAGCCCCCACACACGAATGCCAGCACTTGGGGACACGGGAACCCACAGATACACCCATATGCCACACATTGAAACTATAACCATACCTCTATACCCCTGCAGGACCCGACCGTCAACACACCGCCGCGGAGGGCCCAGAATTCTCCACACCCCCCACCCAAGAGGCCGTCAGCGATGACAGCAGCTCTGTTGACCTGGACACCGATGACCAGCCCGGACCATCGGGGACCTCTGGACAGTCGGTTCCCCTCACACAGGCCCAGGCCACTACAGACCCAAACCCCTCTGGGAACACCAGCACAGCTCCCACCCAGCGGGCCCATGCCTCTGTCTCCAGGGCGCGTCAATCTGCGGTGTGTCTACCACTACAGGGCACCCAGGATAACCCACCACCCCAACAACAACAGGGACCTGGGGGCAGTGGTAGTGGGCACACCGGCCAGGGGGCAGAGGCCCAGGGAAACAGGGCAACTCGGAGGGCAGCTGTGCGACAGGGGGGGGACGGGCCCAGGGAACCCACTCTCCACGAGGCCCTCACCACCATCATGGGAGCATACAACCGCTCCCAGGAGACGATGGCGACGGTACTGGCCTGGTTCCAGGAGATCCAGGTACTGCAGGAGGAACACTATCGGGGGTACAGGGAGGACATCAGAGCCCTCACCTCCACCCTGGTTACCATGGTCGGGCTGCTGCAGGACCTCGTCAACACCAGGACGGACACTCAACAACACCCAAGGGCCCCTGCCACTAGCCTGGACCAAGAACAGCCAACCACATCCGCCGGCGCTAGTGGACAGGAGGCCCCCGCACAGCAGCAGCCCACCAGACCCCCACCTCCTGCAGGAGAAGAACCACCCCGCAAGAGGGCCCTGAGATCTCGCAAGAAGACAGAGTAGGATGTCAAGACCCCCGCCAGCAAAGGATACCACCTGATGTCATCCCACTGTCCCACATTGTCACCCTGTCCATCCTTGAACTGCCCATGCTCCATCTCTCCACAGGCCTCTGGACAATGCACCTGTGTGACTGTTACTCTGGACTCTGCCATGGACATTCCTTCACCATAGCCCCCACCCACTTGAAACCACCCATCCCATTTTGAGCACTTAAATAAACACCTATTTTGCACAAAACTATCTGGAGTCTGGCTGTGATTTCAAAATATTGTAATTGACATGACAGTGCAAATATGTCTTTGTACATAGTGAAGTCAACAAACAGCTGGCAAAAAGCTGTAGTCCATGGGGAAACGAAGCACAGGACTCGTAGTGGGGACCCCAGATCTGAAATAGGGAGGGAAAAGCCACAACTCAGTCATCATACACTGGGGCAAATAGACAGGCAGCAGAGATGCAGGAGAGTAGTTCACATTTACTAAATTATGTTTGAATTGTTACCTGTGTCCTATTGGAAGTACTGTTCAATGATTCTGTCCCTGTTGTCTGTTTCAGCCCCGTCGTCTTCCTCCTCGTCACTCTCCTCAGGTTCCACCGCTGCCACAACACCACCGTCTCGACCATCCTCCTGCAGGAAAGGCACCTGGCGGCGCAAAGCCAGGTTGTGAAGCATGCAGCAGGCCACGATGATGTGACACACCTTCTTAGGTGAGTACATTAGGGATCCACCTGTCATATGCAGGCACCGAAACCTGGCCTTTAGGAGGCCAAAGGTGCGTTCGATCACCCTCCTAGTACGCCCATGGGCCTCATTGTACCGTTCCTCTGCCCTGGTCCGGGGATTCCTTACTGGGGTCAGTAGCCACGACAGGTTGGGGTACCCAGAGTCCCCCAATAGCCATACACGGTGTCTCTCTAGCTGTTCCATCACGTAAGGGATGCTGCTATTCCTCAGGATGTAGGCGTCATGCACTGACCCTGGGAACTTGGCATTTACATGCGAGATGTACTGGTCAGCCAAACACACCACCTGGATGTTCATTGAATGGTAACTTTTTCTGTTCCTGTACACCTGCTCCCTGTCTCTTGGGGGAACCAAAGCCACATGGGTCCCATCAATGGCACCAATGACGTTGGGAATATGTCCAAGGGCGTAGAAATCACCCTTCACTGCAGCCAATTCGCCCACCTCAGGGAAAATGATGTAGCTCCTCACGTATTTCATCAGGGCAGACAACACTCTGGATAACACCTTCGAAAACATGAGACATCCCAGAAGCAATTCCCACTGTTGTCTGAAATGACCCACTTGCCAAGAAATGGAGTACTGACAGGACCTGCACCAGAGGGGGAATCCCTGTGGGTTGGCGGATGGGGGACATCAGGTCGGGCTCCAGCTGGGCACACAGTTCATGTATAGTGGCACGGTTAAGACGGTAGGTCAGGATAATGTGGCGTTCTTCCATTGTCGACAGGTCCACCAGCGGTCGGTACACGGGAGGATTCATCCGTCTCCTCGCCAAACCCAGCGGACGGTGCCTAGGAAGGACAACATGGAGCACACAGTCAAGCAACCCACAGGTACGTACTCACAGCTAGCACAGTAAACGATTCTCTATGCAGTGAATGGCGTGTCTGAGTGGCTATGCATGGCCTAGGCCTGTGTGACGCAGTTGAAATTGAGCCATGTGGACCCTCGAAATGGCGGCTGCCTGACCTGTGAAGTGTGACAATGGGATGTGAGGTCAATGCGCTGGCGTGGCACACCGCGGCGGGCGGAGGGCGAAGACCGCGGCGCGAAGCCGCATTGGTTAACATTGAAGCCTATGGGTTTCAGGAGCCAATGGCGAAGGGCGCCGGCGGTGGCGGTACGCACCGCCGCGGTACGCACCGCCGCGGTACGCACCGCCGCGGACGTGACCGCCATTTTCTATCTACTTATCCACTTGCGACTTGAACTTTCACAGGAGAGGACCTATACTGCAAGTGTTGCTGTGACCTCGGTCTGGAAGGGACAATGGCTGCTGCGCCTGGGGAAAGGGCCCCTGCCTTCACTGGAGAGGAGTTGGAGAAACTTGTGGATGGGGTCCTCCCCCAGTATGCGCTACTCTACGGTCCTCCAGACCAACAAGTGAGTTTAATTCAATCTGGATTTGGGGCCACTGGCTGGCTTGGGGGCCTGGCGGGGGGCCTGGCGGGGATGGGGGGGCATGTTGGGGCTGGCGGGGGGCCTGGCGGGGATGGGGGGGCATGTTGGGGCTGGCGGGGGGCCTGGCGGGGATGGGGGGCATGTTGGGCCTGGTGGGGGGCATGGCGGGGATGGGGGGGCATGTTGGGGCTGGCGGGGGGCCTGGCGGGGATGGGGGGGCATGTTGGGGCTGGCGGGGGGCCTGGCGGGGATGGGGGGCATGTTGGGCCTGGTGGGGGGCATGGCGGGGATGGGGGGGCATGTTGGGGCTGGCGGGGGGCCTGGCGGGGATGGGGGGGCATGTTGGGGCTGGCGGGGGGCCTGGCGGGGATGGGGGGCATGTTGGGCCTGGTGGGGGGCATGGCGGGGGGCCTGGCGGGGATGGGGGGCGTTGGCCCACTGGCAACGAAAATGCAGACAAACTTGAACGTGGTATTTCTCCCTCCTTGTACGTGTCACATAGGTCCGCGCCCATGAGAAGATCGGGATTTGGCGTGCCATCGCCAAGGAAGTCCGGACCCTGGGGGTCCACCATCGACGGGGCACCCACTGCCGCAAGAGGTGGGAGGACATCCGCCGCGGGACCAAGAAGACCGCCGAGTCTCTGCTGGGGATGGCCTCCCAACGTAGGCGGGGTGCCTGCCGTCAACTGACCCCCCTGATGTTCTGGATCCTGGCGGTGGCCTACCCTGATTTGGATGGGCGCGTGAGGGCAGCACAGCAGACACAAGGGGGTGAGTACAAGCATTATCTACTCTGTTGTCGCGCAGTGGAGGTGTCTGGGTGGGGGAGGAGGGCTGTGGGTCCCCCTAGGCCAGGGCGATATCTGTAGGCTGGGCACCCCCGTAAGCCCCTGTGTCTCCAGCCACCACCCTCAGTAGTTTGTCAGTACAGCCATCCCTGGGCCGTGTCATCCATGGGTGCAGTTGTCAACTCTAGGCGTGTAGGGCATGTTCCACGGAATGCGTAGCGGACCCCAAGTGCGCAACTTAGTGCAGGGGGCATCTGTGTCTGTCATGTCCGCTAACTGTACCGGAGATCCATGTACTCAATATCCCTTTATTTCTCTCTCCCCCCCCCTTTTTGTTTGTCTTTCTGTGCTTGTGTGCATCAGCATCATCAGGCGGAGGAGAAGTGCCATCGGGGCAGGAGGGAGCTGCATCTCACATGGCCCAGGAGGGCCATGCCACAGAGTCAGACTGGACCAGTGAGACGGAGGGCGAGGGGAGCTCCACAACGGGGACGACTGGACCCTGCAGCGACACGGACACGTCCTCGGAAGGGAGCTCCCTTGCGGGGGTGGCACCATCCGTGCCCCCCGCCATTACAGGTACAGCCGCCACCCAGCGCACCATCTCCGCCCTCCCAGCAGCCCCTCAGCGTTCGCCCCGTGCCCACTCTGCCAGGAAGCCGGGCATCTCCTTCGCCCCAGGCACCTCAGGCCCTGCCCCTGTTACCCCCGCTGCCCTCAGTGAGGAGGTCATTGACCTCCTCCGAACGCTCATTGCTGGGCAGACTACCCTTTTGAATGCCATCCAGGGGGTGGAGAGGGAGGTTCATCGCAGCAATGCGTACCTGGAGGGCATTCATTTGGGTCAGCTGCCCATCAGCGATCGTTCCAGGCTCTGGCCTCAGCACTGACGGCAGCCATTGTCCCTGTCTCCTGCCTCCCTCTACTAACTCCCTCCTCCCAGTCTCCTGTTCCTCTGCCTGTCCCACCCACACCATCAGACCAGCCTGCACACACCTCAACACCCAAGAGAAGCTCATCCAAACATAAGCACCACAGATCACGCAGACATTCACACACGCAACATTCCGATGCAGACATGCCAACAGTCACTACCACCTCTGTGACCCCCACCTCCTCGTCTCCCTCCTCCCTCCCTGTGACGTCTACACTCACACCTCCATTCACCTCACCATCAGCCAGTGTTTCCATCACCAGCACACCCTCCACTCCAGTCCGCACACGTGCAGTCACCACCCCCACTGCCATTTACACGTCCCCTGTGTCCTCTCCCACTGTGTCTGTCACCCCCTCTTCCACACCACACAAACGCAGCCACCCACCCACCCAACAGCCATCCACCTCACGACAGCCTATCCCTCCTGCACCTGCACCCAAAGACAGCAAACGTGACTCACCTACAACCACATCCTCTCCCTCCACTCCCATTCCCACTGTACCTACCACTCTCCAAACTCTTCCTCGCCACTGCTAACTTCTTTCCTGACCCTGAGCCCCCCCCTCCTTCTCGTCGGGGTAAGAAGAGCACCTCAGCCACCACCAGCCCTGCAGCCCCCTTGACAAGGGTGCAGGGGTATTGGAGCCCACCAGCCCGCATGTCTGGATCTTCGCCCAGCAGCAAGGGGACAGCCAGCCCACCCCCTGGGAAGAGGAGCAGAAGGCGGAAGGGGCGCCGCAGGAGCCCGGCTTCTACATCCCCCCCGGACACCACCCAGACACAGTCACCAGCCACAGCTCCAAAGGGAGGAAAGGGCCACAGACTCCCGACTAAGGAGGGCAAGGGCAGCAAGTCGGAGAGGTCAGGCTGCAGGCCTGCTGCCCAGGAGGAGCCCACCACCCCCATAGCCGCTGCCCAGGGAGGACCCAGCCCAGCTGGCCAGGAGGGCCCCACCACCCACAGCCCAGGTGGGCATTGAAGGAGCACCATCCCCGCTGCCCAGGAGGGCACCACCAGGCAATGAGCAGTTGGCCATAGACCGGCCGCCGTCTCAAGAACCGCTCCGCTGGGCCCCGCCGTCTCGAGCACCGCTGAACTGGGCCCCGCCGTCTCAAGCACCGCTGAACTGGGCCCCGCCGTCTCAAGCACCGCTGAACTGGGCCCCGCCGTCTCAAGAACCGCTCCGCTGGGCCCCGCCGTCTCAAGCACCGCTGAACTGGGCCCCGCCGTCTCAAGAACCGCTCCGCTGGGCACCGCCGTCTCAAGCACCGCTGAACTGGGCCCCGCCGTCTCAAGCACCGCTGAACTGGGCCCCGCCGTCTCAAGCACCGCTGAACTGGGCCCCGCCGTCTCAAGCACCGCTGAACTGGGCCCCGCCGTCTCAAGAACCGCTCCGCTGGGCCCCGCCGTCTCAAGAACCGCTCCGCTGGGCCCCGCCGTCTCAAGCACCGCTGAACTGGGCCCTTCAAGGCAAGACCCGCTGAACTGGGCCCTTCAAGGCAAGAAGCGCAGAACTGGGCCCTTCAAGGCAAGAAGCGCTGGCCCTTTGGCAGACGTGGCAGGGCAGGATCTGTCTCGGGCAGGGCTGCAGGATGTCCTCTGGCCAACATGCCTCCTCCAGTGGCAGTGGGGTCTGTTATGGACTGTTTGGACTGTGGCTTTGCACTCCCCAGGATGGCCCAGTGGGCAGGCCACCCACTGTATGGACTGTATGGACTGTGGCTTTGCACTCCCCAGGATGGCCCAGTGGGCAGGCCACCCACTGTATGGACTGTATGGACTGTGGCTTTGCACTCCCCAGGATGGGCCAGTGGTCATGGAGTCCCCTCGTGGATCTGGCGTCGTGTACTCAAGTGGCTGAGGTGCCCCCCCTTCCCTTCCCCCTGAGGTGCCTGTCCTATTTTCTTTCTGATGCCCCTGCAGTGTTCTCTCCGTGGAGTTCTTGTCGTGGGACTGGGCCTTGCCCCTTTGCACTGGACCCCTGTGGTCCACGGACAGTGGTTGGACTACATTTAGTAGCTGTATATATTTTGTACATAGTTTATTTATTTATTGGGATTACTGGTGTCCATATTTCAATATATCTGCCCGTTTATGATCTCTTCTTTTGGTCTTTGCATCATTTCGGAGGGGGGGGTTTGTGGGTTGTGACAGTGATCTGTGGGAATGCATTGATGTGTGTGTTGTAGTGGGTATGGGTGGGTGGGTGTGTGCCGGTAATCTTTTCCCTCCCCTGTGTCGTAGGTGCAGTACTCACCGATGTCTTCCGCGCCGCCGGGCGTGCTCCTGGTAGATGAGCAGGTATAGGAGTGCGGGGATGACCTGCAACTCGGGTTCCATACTGCCGGAATCTCGCGTGGAGTGCGTAGAGGTGAGCGTTTTCCCGTTCGTAGTCTGTTTCCGCCGTGTTTTTATCGGCGGTGCTCCCGCCCCGGAAAAGGTGGCGGATTGGTGGGTCGTAATAGGGTGGGCGGTACATTGTCTGCCGCCTGGCTGTTGGCGGGGACCGCCGCGCTGTTTGTCTGTCCCGCCGTGGCGGTCGGAGTGTTAATGCGGCGGGCTGTGTTGACGGTTCCCGCCAGGGTCAGAATTGCATATTTTGGACCGCCGGCCTGTTGGCGGCTTGGCCGCCGCATTATCACCGACCGTCAGGGTCAGAATGAGGGCCATAGTCATGGGATACCCTCTAACAGTAATGGTTCCACATTCAGTTGAAATTCTGTTGACACGAACTAAGACACAACACATGACAAATGCGCGACTCACTAAATATGAGACTATTATACTGGGGTCACCAAATGTCACACTAAAGAAATGCACTGTGCTGAACCCGGCAACCTTACTTCCCAATGAAAATACAGAAATCAAAGATGGGGAAGAATTTGAGCATGATTTACTTGAGGTGACTGAGCTCTGTACCAAACCTCGCCCAGACATACAGGATACCCAGTTAAAAGAAAACAATTGCATTATGTTTGTTGATGGGTCCTGTCTAAGAGATTCAGCAGGAACATTGAGAGCCGGTTACGCAGTATGTACCATAACTGGCATTGTCGAAGCCTCCTGGCTCGAGAAAGTGTTTTCCGCACAGGTGGCAGAATTAATAGCTCTTACAAAAGCATGCCACGCAGCTGTAAATTTGAAAGTCACTATCTATACTGACAGCAGATATGGATTTGGAATTGTGCATGATTTTGGCCAACTCTGGTCGCAGAGGGGTTTCACGACCTCCTCTGGTTCTCCTGTGAAAAATGGTAAACAAATAAGAGATTTGTTACATGCGATTCAGTTACCTCTTGAAATTGCCGTGGTGAAGTGCAGTGCCCACACCAGATCACAAGATTTTGTGTCAATGGGAAACAGCTATGCAGATCAGGTCGCAAGATTTTGTGCATTAAATTGTATATCATTTAAAGAGCAGTGGGAATTGTTACCACAACCTGAAAACGACACGAGTTTAAGTCTAGCATTACGAGTGGTTGATACCTTAGACGAACTAAAGACATTACAAAGTCGTGCTAGCAAAGAAGAAAAATGTTCCTGGCAGAGAATGAAGTGTGTACAAAGGGCAGATGATTTGTGGGTTTCAGAAGAGGGGAAAACTGGTTCTGCCAAATAGTCTTTTGTCGCAGTTTGCACGGTTATACCATGGGCAGGCCCATCTAGGAAGAGACGCCATGATCAGATCCTTTAAGATTGATTGGTTCAATACAAAATTCAGACATGCCGCAGAAATCACTTGCCACAGGTGCGTCATCTGTCAACAGATGAATGCTGGAAAAGGAACTGTGGTAACTTTGAGCCACATTGGGAGAGCTGGAGGTCCATTCAACAAAATGCAAATGGATTTTATCGAAATGCCTGTTTGTGGAGGATTGAAGTACGTGTTGGTGATTGTGTGTGTTTCAGTCATTGGATTGAGGCATATCCCACACGTAGGAATGACAGCCTTACAGTTGCAAAACTACTACTCAGAGAACTGATACCAAGATTCGGGTTTCCGGTTGCTATAGAATCAGATAGGGGGAGAAACTTCGACAATGAGGTGATTAAACTTCTGTGTGCCGCACTCAACATTGAACAAAAGTTGCATTGTAGCTATCGCCCTGAAGCATCAGGACTAGTTGAACAGATGAATGGTACCTTAAAATCAAGAATAGCAAAAATGTGTGCTGCAACAAACATGAAATGGCCAGATGCTTTACCTCTAGTACTGATGTCTATGAGAAACACCCCAGATAAGAAAACAGGACTGTCCCCCCATGAAATCCTCATGGGCAGAGCAATGAGATTACCAGCGGTACCTGCAAATGCACCAGTGAATATTACAGATGATATGGTGTTGGATTACTGCAAAGGTTTGGCTGACGTGATTCGCTCTTTCTCTCACCAGGTGGAAGCTAACGCGTTGCCACCAATTGGCGAACCAGGTCACTCTCTGTAAGCTGGAGATTGGGTGGTTGTCAAGAAGCACGTGAGGAAATCGTGTCTTGAGCCACGTTGGAAGGGGCCGTATCAAGTAATATTGACGACCACCACTGCTGTGAAGTGTGCCGGGGTTCCCAACTGGATACATGCCAGTCACACAAAAAGGGTAACGTGTCCTGTTGAAGAGGAACTTGAAGTTTCCGGTACAGCAACTTCAGGTAGAGAAATCTCAGAGTCAGAGATCAGTCAAGAAGGAACTGAGACTACTAGAGAGCCCACTGAGAACAACCTTGTCCCTCAAACTGTCAATGAGTTCGAGAGAGGTGACAGAGTGCCTATCTCAGTTGAGGCGGCAGGAGAACTAAGCCAAGGAGAGGTTCTCCCAGAAGTAGACGAGTACGGGTTAGAGCCCGAACTCAACATAGAACCAGAAGACGAAAGAGAAGGAGAAACTGTAGATACAAATCTAAACGTGTCAGAGTCTCCCGAACCAGTTGCAGGTCCGTCAAGAGGAAACACCATATCACAGGAGGAGGGTGCTGTCCAACGTCCTGAAGGAAAACACCGAACCAAGACACATAGAGGCGATAATTGGCCAGACAAGTCACATCCTAAAATAAGAGAGGTATCGAATGACACAATAATAGAAGAAAGTGATACTTCACAAGCAGATGATCTGAGTGAAGGAGAGCAACAAGGTGAACGAAGGCTAAAAAGAAAAAGAATAGCAAACAGAAGATATACAGGTCCTGAATGGGCATATGCTACAACCTCTGAATGGCAACAAGAATTCTTAGCATTCTGTTTTGATCAAGAAGTACCAGGCCAATACTACGGTACCTGAAGATATTCAAAGGGAAACTCGACTAAAATTGAATTCGTGAAAGCTGAAAAGTGAAAGAGACTTTAGAAAGTACTGGAAAATGACACTAATCCTGGATTTGACTTTAAAGAAACCTGATTACGACAAGCTGCTAACCTGAATTGACGAAAAGGGTCCCGGAGTGAGTGAAGACGCTGTAATATACGCAAGGATTATTATTTTTTTTTCTCCTTTTTTCCTCAAGTTGATTGTTGAACTGCTATTCTGATTCTATACAAACATGGCTTACAGTAGCAGAGGAAGTAAGGTGTGTGGTTGGTTAGGTCTTATAATAGGTATTGTATGTGCAGTAATGATTGTGGGAGTGATTGTGGGAATGCCATGGAGAGAGAAAGAAACTATTAATGCTACTTCGAAACCTGAAACTACTACTAAACTATCACCGTGGGAGAGATTTGAGCAAGATGCAAGACATATGCATGAGGGTACTAATGCAAAAGGGTTACTTTCTACTAATGTTTTCTATCGCTTATTAAATGAGTATGTGGAAACTATGGATGCGAAAGATTGTTATGTATGTACTAAAATTCCTTCATCTGTGCAGGAGGGAGTTACTTATCATAGCCTCCCTCTTACTTATGGAATTAGTTGCAGCTTGCTATTAACAAGATTCTATAATCAAGAGCATGTGCAATACTTTTATTCAAATTTGGATGTTGTGTTTTCTTTTGTGCCTGTGATTGAATTCCTAAATAAATTAGCTAAAGAGCATGATATAAAAATAGTTAGAGGATTCTTTGAGCCAACACTTACATTTGGAACTGCTTATGCACATCGCAACAATTTGACTTGCTTATTGTCTCCTGTAGAGAAAAGCTTTTTAGATCACACAGATGATAGACGCAAAGCACTGAAAGAAAGGTTAGAAAAAGGCCTAGAAAAACGTACTTATGCAAATGATTATGCTTATACTGCAATTAAAACACAAGGCAAATTAGCTATAGATGCATTACACGTAGGTAGGCTCTGTATATATAGACCAAAATCCGATCAAGACAATTTGTTTGTGGGTACGAGTGAATGTAGGCATGTGTTTTTGTTTCAGAGTAAATGGACCCTTATGTTAAATGGACAAGATCCAGCAATCCCTGGAATCTATTATATTTGTGGACTAAATGCATATTACCGTCTCCCTAAGGGATGGTATGGGACATGTTATTTGGGAATAGTATTTCCAAAGATATACCAGATTGATGACCTGAAACAAATAACTAAAACGTCTGAATTACAACATCCTAGACAAAAACGAGAATCAGTGGCGGCTGTCATTGGTGATATATTTGGAGCCACAATCCCATCAGTAGGGGTTATCTTGAATTCCATGAAAATTCAAAAGTTGTTTACTATTGTGGATAACATGCTGACAAATTTTACAGGAGCTATACTCCTGATGGATACTGAACTTGCTGCAGAAAGAGCTATGACTCTTCAAAATCGGCTTGCTTTAGACATTCTTTTAGCAAAGAGTGGAGGTGTTTGTAAAATGCTTAATGAGCGTCATTATTGCTCATTTATTCCAGATAACAGTAAGAAAATTTGAAACATGCTTACTAACCTTACTAGAGATAGTACAGATTTGAAGGATCTGAAAGAACTTGGTGTTTGGGAGAAATTTGGGAAAGGAATTGCCTGAGTGGGAAGCTGGTTTACCAACATTTGGAATGGGGTACTTGCAAAAATTATGATGGGTCTATTAATTGTTTTAATTTGTCTATTAGGATTATGGGGGGCATGTAAAATCAATGACAAAGTAAAAAGAAATTGGACTAAAAGAACCAGAAGAAATGAAGAAAGTAAAAGAGAGAGAATGTTCAATGAAATATGGGAAAGCTCACATAAAGGGCAAGATGTTGAAATGCGTATTATGCGCAAGGTGAAAAATTAAATTCAGAGAGAAAGATTGTGTGATGACGAGCGTCATCAGAGGAGGGACTGAGAGAGCGTAGTTTAAACATTACCTATTTTAGATGTGAAATGCTTATATTTAACAATGCTGCATTAATAATATTTATTGAAACGTATTTTAAACGTGGAGAATTTTTCACATGCATAAACTAATGTAGACTGTAAGGAATAATTGCTTGTATTATGACTAACTGAAAATATTAAAGCGTATAAAGATTGCATTTTATTAGAATCCATAAGCTTATGTTAGCGTGAGTCGAAAACTACCTGTGTAGCTCTCATATTAAAGCGTATTTTTCTGTTTCTTCAGTGTGCTGACTCGCAAAGGCCATGACCCAGCATTTGTTCTCTTCTCCGCTTATTGTATCATTAACAGTTATATTCCCATCCGCATGTTAGCAGCTTTAGTATAAAAATGAAAAGCTTTGCAACAAATATGGACACTTTCAAGGACATCGAATCACGGAAAAGAGAACTCTTGACACGAAGAGCGTGCCAGAAAATGAAGTAACCCCGGATGTGCCACCTACGAAAAACGTCAATTATGAAGACCAATCAAAATGTTAAGAACGATCATAAAATAACAAGTGCATTACTTAATGTATAATTTGATAGGCTACAGATAGTGGGGTGTAGTGACTGTCCAATAGAATTTTGGGGGAATGTATTACGAAAAAGGGATAAAAACTCATGACACGAGAGACAAGGAGCATTAGGTAGGGAATGATATCAATTGCATCCAGAAACTCTGTCACTCTGTTTGGTGATCTGAGACTTAGACAAAACCATCCTCACCCATAGACTGCCCCATTACACTTTCTTCCTTATGAGGGAAGTGTCCCCTGCCCTTTGATTAGATAGATTGACGGCGATCTAACTGATGATCCTGAAGACGAAGACTGATCCTGTATGCTGACCTATTTCAAGGAGGGTAATTATACTGTTGCTAATGGAAATTCATTTGTTTGCCTTTTCTTTCTAGGTACCAACTGCTGTGTATTTTTGATCAGAGACCTTAGTTAGATGTTTTCCAAATTGATGTTCTAAAATTGTTTTGCATGAAGTCCAACATGCTGATGCTAATTAGTGGCTAGACAAGGCATTCACTTTTACTGACGTAGTTGACGTGACTGACGTGGTGCTATGCTGAACTAAACATATACAAGGATTTAGGCGTCTAGATTTGTTCATCTTCATATTACTATCTTATGACTGTGATCTTTGCATTATTGCCATATTGTGACTATGCTCTTTTGCTTCTTGTTTTGAGATTAATACATTTGCTATTAGATTGTAATCAATAGGGAATAAAATTCACAAAACTCCAGTAAGGTGTGTTTATTCATGACTGAAAGGTCATGGTTGCGCCGAAGGTTTACTAATGTCTAAAGTGAAATATATTGTGGTGATATATGTTGACAATATTGTTGACATATTGATTGATATATTGATCAGTTATCTCGTCTTACGGTGTCTCACCACTGGGTCCAAAGATTCATCGGCCTAAAACGAGTCCCGATGTGTATAAATTAACATAAAAGGACGCGTTAACACCTCCAAATGAGACACTCAGTCTGGTGTTTTTACTCCAGCTTTAACACTGGGAGTTATCAAGGGTGACCCCTTCTCCAATTAACAACCCAATTTCAGTTATAAACCAACAGAAACTAATACACAGGCACATCAAAATAACTAGTTGGACTACCTGAAATACAACAATATTGAACCTACTTATAAATATGTCAAAACCTCTATTAAACTCAAAACTCCTCCATTTAAGTGTTCTGTCTCCCTTCCCTCCCTCCTTAATCTGGGACATCACTTCACTTAGACCCTGAGACTATAGCCTCCTCTGAGGTTCAATGTTCTACCCCTGCAACCTCCTAAACTTTGTGTAATCTGCATGCCTAATTAAGACTGTGAGGAAATGTCCCTTTTTGCATGGTCCCCCCATGTTTTGCTGAATATCATTGCTGACTTTGAGACTCTGTTCCCTGGGTCAATGCAGCACATTGCCCAGTGTATGTACACTAACCCCAAAAACATAGAAAAATTGTCTAATCTCTGGTTAGCATATCTAACACTCCTGTAAAGCCATAGTAAATTATGTAGAAACTACACTAATGCGGGAAAAGTTAAATATCACATGTGGACTGTAGCACATGTTGAGCCACCCACTAGTGTCACAAGAAAAACATGGCTTCAGGCCTACCAATGCAACCTGAATGCTGCAGTTTAAACATGAAGGCTGACCTGTTAATGTACCCAATGCACCAGGGTAAACCCCTCTCTTTTAAATAATAATGTCATCCTAAGTATGCTTTGTAGCATGCAAGGTAGAGTGCCTAGGATTTAAACATTGGGCATGTAGGAGGTTAAAGTTGGCATGCCCCTACAGTGACAGCCCCCAAAAGCTCTTTTCAGGGTTGAAAGCTATGGCTGTCCATATTTTTTTATTAAAAAATCAATGTAATGATGAAGTTAGATTTTTAATAAAGATTTAGGAAAAGTAACTTTTAGAAAGTTACATTGTCTCTGCCAGAAGCTCCAGGAGGCTAATTTGAATCAGCCTGCCAACAGCTGCCTTTGCCAGTGTTTGATCCTAATGAGGTGTGAAAACTGCTCCCAGACTAGAGACAATGGATTAGGACTGGTGAGGTATGTGACCCCTGGTGGCCCACTAAGATCAGCTGGGAGGGTTTAAGATTATATTCTATGCCAAAGTGACGAGGTTGAAGCAGGCCCATTCATAGTTAAGTATGATAAGAAACCTGAAAAAGAAAAGGCCTTTGTTCTTTAGGCCCTCTGTGGCTGGTTTGGCACAAATCCAGAGAGACAGGGAGTTGTTCCCAGAACCAGTTTGATGTCGCTGAGAAGGAAGAGACCACACATTTCCCTAAATACACCACTTGCTGGACTGCAAGCTCCTTCAAGAGCAGAAGACCTGTGCCATCATGGGTTTCCCTAAGAAAAGTAAATTCTGGCATAGTCTGCAGTAAGGCAATCATGATGTGCTTTAAACGTAGTGAATAGGGTTGCCCGTGAGACCAGTGAGAGCACCTGAAGGTCTGCACCTGCTCCCACTTTCACCCAGAACAAAAAAGAAGATTCCAATGGTTAGTTGGCTCAACTCTTGTGTGGCTAAAGATACATCAAAAGCTGCAAGAGGCCTTTTCCTGAAATGACCAGTGACCAGTCACAACTGTAAGGGGACTGTACCCTGCTGTGGCCTGGAGTGAGTATCTCGATGTCTGGGAGCTTCAGTGGTGTACAAAAGAGCTTCTTCAGAAATCTCTGAAAAAATTGGTCTCAAACAAATGTTGGGCTTCGATTCCTGTAGAGGACTGAGACCAACCCCCCCAAGTCAATCTGCCCAAGGTGCTACCTCACTGGGCCAAAAAATCAGATTGGGTCTCCTCAGAGTTATATTTTGCCTGAAAATCCAACTTGGAGGACCCTCACAGCAAGGCCATCTCACTTCTGTGAGACTTTCCCAGAAAGACCTGTCTGACTAGGATTGCTGGAGGAATCCAAGTTCCAAAAAATAAGCAAAGTCCTGAGTTAGAAATCTTGTCCGGGAGAAGGCGCCAAAATTATTCGGCTGACGAGAGGACTTCACTTATTATGAAATTTGACTTTTCCAGCTCAGAGCTTTTGCTACAAAAAACAACAACTTAACAGCTTAAGATGAACTTTTCTGAATGACAAGCTGACTTTAAAGGGACGTCACCAGATACAGCCTACTACTATGCCCCAGTAGATGATCCTGACTTTCAATTCAGAGACTCATTCTGAACAGAAAAACCTTGACCAGGGTGTACCTGCTTGGTGTATGCAAAACTCATTCCATTACTATAGGCCTGAAATCCTGCATAGTTCCCGGTGACACATAAATAGTACCTTCTATCCATGCTTTACTTTTTCTTGGTGCTTTTTCTCTTAACTTTTTAAAAATTAATTTCTTCTGCTCTCCTTACTGGGTTTTTGTTTTTTTCGTGAAAAAATGTTTTTTTTTTTTTTGTGTGTGCTTTTTTCATAAATTGGAGCAGGATTTTTATTTAATTGTGTTATTGACTTTTTATTGTTTTGATACTCCTAGATGCTTTACAGATTTTCTGTCTGCTTTGTGTCATAGTTACCAGGGGTTGAGCTCATGTTTAAATTACTGAAACCTTGTATTGACAGTTGGTGACTTTATTTATTGTTTTGGATAACCTTGACCCCTATCAATAACTCACTTTTTTCATCAAGGCTGAAAGTCACCCTGAAGGAATACTTCTCACCCATAGCAAAATGGACAATGGACATGGACACCTGGGACACGATTTATCAGACTTTCACACAATGCATCAAAAAACCTTGCTGTGCTGCATGAAAGGAAGATGGCTGGAAGGCACGAAATTTAACATTATAAAGTGTTTCCTGTCCTGTCCTTGTGCTGGTGCACCATGTGCTGCCATGCACCAACGAAGGCACCCTTGCGCTGTGGGAGAAGGGTACCTGCGTTGTAGGGAGGATTGTTTTGTGCAGAAGGATGAGCTTCCTGCACAATAACAATCCTCTGTGGCTTTTTTCCTCTTTCTAAGTGTGCATCATATTTCCCCTTGTTACGCCTAGTTATGCCTCCCTTTGGATGTGCAGAATTTTGAGTCATTCCCAGTTCTATCACTCATGGTAAATTGGAAATGCGGCAAAATCCATGGGTGGATGCACGTGAACACCCAGGCATCCAACCATTGAACACCTCCCTGGTGCACAGCAACACAAAGCAGCAACTTACACTTCCTTGTGTCACTCCAGATTTACCAAGCACCACAAAGCTATGCAAGGTGGCCTAGCATTGCTTGATAATGTTGACTTTAATCTTGCCTTGCATTACCTTGTGTGAAGGAAGAGCAATGTGACACTATAATAAATGTGCCCCCTAATATATCTGAATATCTTTAAATGTTTGCATTTCTTCTTTTCAGCTTGGTGGGGAGTTGTCATAATGCTATGCTTTCTTTGTAATATGGTATAGCAAACAAATAGTTTGGCGCTAAACATTCTCACCAAAACTCTCATGCTACTGTTCTCACACACACCACGATCACAAAAGCACCTTCTCATGAATCATTATTACAATAGCTATAAAGGACTTGATGCCCTGTCCACAAGTAAAGAACTTAATAAATCATCATCCAGGGAGCCAGACATAGTCCACAGAGACAGCCCAGCAAACTCTGCTGGCTGTTCAGGCCTGGGCTACACCAAGCCTTGGTTCAGGTATGCAACATCTGTAAATCATAATGTCAGATTATTGGGTACTAGCATGTAGAAGCTCGGATAGGTATTAGAACATATAAACATACTCATAAATAATTACTAGTTTTTTCATTCTATTCACTTTTCTTTTGTTTGATATTGCCAATATATTTGTAATTTTGGCTATGATTGTCATGCATATGTGCTGTACTTGTTTAGTTACTCGGTTTGTTATACTGATAGTTATACTTATCTGAAGAAACTATAACTTGTGCCGTTAAATAACTTTAGGCCATGAGTTCTAGTTTCTTTAACATAGGTATAACTATAACTGCTGAATTTCCATGGTCTTGTGTAGGTAAAACGTCAACCTAACTATAAAGTTCCTGTGACCTGTGGTGTTCTCAGTGAATAAATATTTTATACACATTACACTGCAACTGTATTTTAAGAACCAGCTGTACTTCCACCGAGGAATTATTCTAATGATCATGTGTTCTGGAATGACATTCCACCTGAGCTTTTGTGCTGCAAATAGTGTGTTTTAAAGTCTAGCCTGTGTTTTTTGGTTTGTGTTTTTAACTATGTGAGAGGTCTGGGTCAGTAATTCAGCTTCCCAGTTTATGTTGATGTTTTGTACACGTGTTATTAAGATACTATGGCTATGGTTTTAAGTCAGCAATGGACTTTGTAGCATCCAAACTCATGAATCATCCTCTTTGAGGGCTTAGATGATGGTTGTTCTTCTATGTTGTGAGGTAGAGCCAAGGTAACAATCTTTGAAGTTGTGAGTCTCAGCATATTCTGTCCCTTTTGGGGATTGCTTCTTTGTTGGATTTTGGATGGGTGCCAATCAGATCCTTGCATCCATGACTGGGTTTTGTCAAGGCTTTTGTCAGTGAATGCCCTTTTTGTGTGAATTCTGCCATTTCAGTTCAGTTGCTTAGTGTCTGGAGTTCTGTGTCTGCAAGGTGTTTTGCCATGCCTTGAGGGCTTTCTATTAAGCTACATGGTCACTGGTCATTCAGCCGAGACTGTGTGGAGTTCCCTTGTGCTGTGGCAGATGCTGTGAATAATCAACCTCCTACACATGTTTTTTTAAAGAATGGTCATGTATGTGGCAAGAGTCCTTTATGTAATTTCAAATGTTATATACAAAATAGCCTGGCATGCTAACATGGTCAGTGTATGTGTGTTTAACTGTAAATGAGTGTGTGATGAAAATATTAGTTATAGAGGGCACCGAAGTGTCCCATCCTTGTTTTTAATACACCAGCAGACACCACTATTAAAAGTGTAGATCACACACTGGTAACTGCCTAGGTGTTTTTATATTTCCTTAGCTTAGCTGGATCCCACTAACTCCAGATAAAAATATATTTACACACTCCCTCTCGTTCCTTTAACGGTGAGGTTGAGTCCGCCCAGGTGGCACTGTCCTACCTGGGTGGGGCTAGGTGGTCAAATGATGAAGCATGACACTATATAGTGTGTGAGACCACCTAGTCCGTAAAGGAAATGCCCCCTTCCCTCACTCACCCCCCACAGCACCCACACTCCATTTTTTCGACACCCAGCAAGGTCTAGGAGCCCACAGATAGTCTCTCGTGACTGTAGCTCCGTATCATTGGTGAACCCCATACTTTTCTGTGTTGACTGGCTTTAGATGTAGGGAGCTGGTAAAGGTTGATTCCCACCAAATATATGTTTCTAATCTCCCTTAAACTCTCCGGTTGTGTTACGAGAGAAAGATGGTGATGCCAACGGGGCGCAACACGGTCCCTGCACTTTGGTCTGAAGTGCTAGAGGGGTCTTCGGCAGCCTTCTCTACACCGCTGGATCGGGGTTTACGCAGAGATGGTGTGCGCCATGAGGGCCCAGAGGAAGCTACAGCAAGTAATTTGTGAATGAGGGGTGGTGTTGACAACAGGGGTGAGATGGATGATGAGGATGTGTTTGAACTTGATTATGAGGAGGATGTGGATGAGTGGGTGGACGGAGAGATCTGTGAAGCAGAGGTGAGCAGTGTTAAAGGGAGGGGGCGAGGGTGCAAGTGTGGTGCAACCCCTTCTCCTGCTTCTATTTTGCAGGATGCCATGTCTGTTGGCAGGCCACAGGAGGTGCGGCATGGGCTGGCACGCGGTCGAGGGTCGAGGAAGGTTGCACAGCCTTTGGGGGCTCAAAGCAGAGGTAAGGGGCAATGGTGGTCGTTTTTTGGGGGGGGGGCAGTTCTGGTTTCAATGGGCCATACTCGCGTAAGTCTATAGGGGTAGGCGTTTTCTCGTTTCACGAAACAGCTACTAAAGGGGTATTACAGGGTGGGGACACGGCTAAAGCTAAGGAGGCCGTTATAACAACAGAGAGTGAAACAGGTAATCAGACGACGGGGGAGGTCACGGGGAGGGACAGAAGAGGCGGCTTCCATACATGGGGTTGGCCATGCCTTTGGGCTCACAAGTAGCAGAGAGAACAAAAGCTAAGATATGGAAGCACAAATATGTCAACGTTTTTAAGCTCCTACATAGGCCAAAGAGGGATCCAAGGAAGAAGAGTGGGAGTTAGCGCGTAAGCCGAGAGTTCCAATCACAATGGATAACGGGACATCAGCCTTTTTAATTTTTGCAAGCATATATTGTGAAAAGTTCCCAGACAGGGCCATAGCGCTTTTTAAGTATATGGAAATTATAAGGAAAGCCCAGATGCATTTCGGGGGTTTCGCCTGGCTGAGCTATGACAAAGAATTCAGGGCTAGGGTGAGTGTCAATCCCGATAAACCATGGGGGGACATAGACCCCGAATTATGGATGCAGTGGATGGCATCAGCTCAGTCTATGGCATCTACACACACAGCAAGTGGCTTGCCGGTGGTTTACAAGCCTTTTCAGCCCCATCCCGCCCAAGGAGGGGCGGGTGTGCGTCAGCAGACCCCAGTGTCCACAACAGGAGCATGCTGGAACTTTAATAAAGGTTTCTGTTCCAGACAGCCCAGCAAATTTAAACATGACTGCTCCAAGTGCGGGGGCCGTCATCCTATCACACAGTGTTTTTCCCTCTCTGGCCCGGCAGAGCAATGGAGGGCCTCCAAAGGACGAGGCATGCAGGGCGCTACTGTGCCAAAAGACTGGAGACTCTTCTGCCCTGGCTACATACCTATCCAGACAGCGACACGGCTTGTAAGTTAGCGTGGGGTTTCTGATAGGGTTTTCGTGTTGGCTACCAAGGTCCACGTATGAGGAGATGGGCAGACAATTTGCGGTCTGCCATGGAAATGCCACAGGTGGTGCGAGCCAAAGTGGCTAAATAGGTGTCTTTGGGCAGGATTGCGGGGCCTTTTTACGATTGGCCAAGTGCGGATTTGATGATATCTCCTTTGGGGGTGGTGCCTAAGAAGGCCCCAGGGGAATTTCGCCTGATTCATCATTTGTCCTGGCTGGAGGGTGGCTCTGTTAACGACTTCATTGCACCCGAGGATACTAGGGTGGTTTATGCATCTGTGGATCATGCCATCAAGCTGGTCAGGGGGTGTGGCAAAAGTGCGGAGTTGGCAGGATGCGACATCCAATCAGCTTTCAGGTTGCTGTCCATACACCCGAGGACTTTGATTTGCTGGGTATGCAAGGTTTGTGCTTTTTCTGATCGGGGAAGGTCTGTCGCCCGTGACCATTGGGGGCAAATTGGCAGGGGTCTCTTTTTATGGGAAACTATTTTTTGGGTTTGACCCGGCGCAGAATGATTTGTTGGGAAAGATGCTGAAAGGCTAGGTTAGGGTCAGGTCACGTTCAGGTAGGGCAGCTAGAGAGCCCATTACCTTTGAGTTATTGTTGGAACTTTTGCAAGTTTTGCCGGTATGCTGCACTGACGAATATGAGTTGGCTTTCATTTATGCATGGTTTGGATGTTTTTTGGTGTGTTTTCGGTGTCCGAATTGTTGGGGGTTGGGAATGGGGTAGGTGTGAAGGTCAAGGAGCTTTGCCTGCATGGGTATCGTTTGGTGATTTGGCTCAGGTGCTCTAAAACTGATCAGATAGGGAAAGGGAAATGGGTATGGCTGGACAGAGGGGGTAATGTGGCTGCTTGCCCGGTGTTGAAATGGCTGAGTTTTCAGGTGAGAGATGCTTGGCAGGAGAGAGTGGAGTTTTTGTGCATAGGTCGGGGCGAAGCTTACATGTTTCCAATTGTTACATGTGTTACGAATGGCCTTGAGGTGGATGGGTCGTCACACTCTTGATTTTGGTACACATTCCTTCAGAATTGGGGCAGCTACTGATGCGGCCCATTTGGGTTGGGGCTGGGCAAGGATTAGGGCCATAGGTAAGTGGAAATCCAGATGCTGCGAGCGCTATGTGAGGCCATAGAATGATTTGTTGTTTTGTTTTCCTGCTGGCTAGCACCTTTAACATGCATTTCTGGGTGGGGGGTTTAAATCTGGAGACCACCGTTACAGTTCTTTTTCTTTGCAGGGTGCGTGTCCAGCCCACAGAAGGACAAGATGGTAACATGGCTGGTCTGCCATTCCTTTATCCACTGGGCAGCGAAGTTTGCGGAAAAACAGATTTACGGACGGTCTTTGGGACTCCCTAGCAGTCAACATGAAGTTTTCTGGTGGGGCAAAAGCGGTATGAGGTGGGGAAGTCTGCTTCTGTTTATTACTTCTAGCTTGCCGAACTGGGGTTGTCCTGATTTGCTGTTGATTCATTTGGGGGAAAATGATCTGGTAAAACTGTCAGGGCTCACACTACTTCAACACATGCAGAGAGACATGGAACTCCTCAAACAGAGGTTGCACGGTACCTGCTTGGTCTGGACTGAGTTTGTGCCTCAACGAGCGTGGAGAGGGGCAGTCAAGCATGGAGTCATGGAGTGGGCTCGCAAGAAACTGAATAGGGATATGAGGGTGTTCTGTTGGTCACATGGCATAAAAGTTTTAAAACACGAAGACATCACAGAGCAAGATGAGGCACTTTTCAGGGCAGACGGAGTGCACTTGTCACAGTTGGGGAACGAATATTACCTGACAGATTTGAGGTTATTGGTGGGGGATTTGTGGGGGAAAAAGATGTGGATCAGAGAGCAGGTGTAAAAGCAGTAAGGTTGCAGTAGTGTGTTTTTTTTCCCCTTTTTTGGTGGGGCAGCAAAACACCAAGTGGGTTTGTGCTGGATGGCAGTAGATGGGGAGGGTGGAGAGTCAGATGCGGGCTTGGTCACCCTTCCAAGGGAAAAAACAAGCAGGTGAAGGATCAGAGTGTGGGGGATGCACGAAGCAAGTAGGGCATGAAAGGGAAAGGGGAGTGTCTAGGGGAATGGAAGAGAAAAATGCAGGTTTTGAAGTGAAAAGATGAGCGAGGAAATCTGAAAGGTTGGGCTCTGTTAAAGTTGGGGTTTATACGTTGAAAGTTAAAGCATGTATCATTATTACAATCCTGTCCTAAATAAATGACCTTTTACACTAAATGATTGGTGTCGCTGAAGTATGTCCCAATTGGATATTACGGCACAAGGGGTGATTCACAAGACTTTTTCATATTATTGCAGATTACACTGTAAAGCATCTAATTATAGGTTAGGTAGGACTTAAACTAATTGTTTTAGGTGTGTGATGAAATGTGATCGAGGATTTTCGAACCTTCACTCTAACTTGTATAATAAGTATGAAGATGTTTCTAATATTTAAAATCATTCTCATGCCTAGGATTTGCAGACGGATAGTGATTATTAAATTTACATATCTTACAAAACTGTGTGTATGCATTAATTTTAGGTCAAAGGACAGTGAGTAATGGAGACACTGCAATTATGTCTGAATTAAGGCAAGATTTTGGACCACAAAGCAGTGATTGGAAATTGGGGGAACTTGGCGGCAGGCTAAGCAGCCTATTCTTTCAACTATTTGTGTATATGGTAATATCAGATGATTAATTCCACAGTCTTCTCTATGTAACATATGAAAGTATTACCTCAACTTCAATGTACTTATCAAGTGATCCCAAAGAGTGGGAAGCATTCCACAACTGAACCCTTGTGGATCTCCTGCGCACCAAACTAGAGAGACGACTCGCAGAGTCTCATTCTGGGAAAGCCCCGATAGAGTCACAATATTTGGCATCAGGGTGGTACAGAGTATGTTTGAACTGCAGAGTGTCTGGCGTTTTTGCCATCTTCAGCATTGGATAAGGGAAGCTACCAAAATCCGGTGCACAAAGAGAAATCAATAGCAAAACAGATCCAGAGCGCAATGAAAAAAAAGAAAACATAGGAGATGCTGAACGTCAGGGATACTTGAAGCAAAAAGTAAGTGACTGTCCTCCGTTCACCAAAGATAGACTGACTGTGGCGGGAGTAGGTGGGGGTAGAAAATGCATATAAGGCTGTCAATAAAATAGTTGTAGAAAAATCCATAAATATAAACCAATGGATACTCATTACGGGGTTGTATGACAAACCCATGCATGCTGGAACCACGCACACCTTAACAATGCGGTTGGAACCATGACTGCGTCTTTTCCCCGCATGCCTTCACAGTGAATTTTGCTGTAAAAGCATGCTTAGTGAAGGTGTATATGGAAACGCAAGCATGGTTCTGTCATACAACCCCCCTCTTAACCTAAAAAAGTACCCCAACCCCAACACCCACCCCAAAACTACCCCCACCCTGAATAAGTAAACTAACCAGACAATACCCATCCACCCTGAGCCCTAAAACCTTTTTCATCCCTAATACCTAAAGTACCCTGACCCACAACCCGCCCTAAGCCCTAAAAAAATTACCCCAACCCCCACCCCTGCCCCTAAAAACTAAACAACCCTAATACCCCCCACCCGCCCTGAGTCCTAAAACCTTCCCCACCCCTAATAACTAAACCACTCTGACCCCCCCACCCACCCTCAGCCCTCCAAAGAAACAACCCCATCCTTCCTCCCCAGCCCCTAAAAACTAAACTATCCTGACACCCCAACCCACACTGAGCCCAAAAACCTTTCCCCATACCTAATAACTAAACTACCCTGACCCCCCACCCACCCTAAGTCCTATAACAAAAACTGCCTTGACCCCACACCCCTGCCCCTAAAAACGAATGTACCTCAACACACCCTACCTGCCCTGATCCCTGAAACCTCCCCCACCCCTAGCAAGTAAATTACCCTGATAAAGCCCTAAAAAATAAACTACCCCTACCACCTCCACTTCCGGCCCCTAACATCTAAACTACCCTGACCCCCCCACCCACCCTAAGCCCTGAATTCACCCCACCACCAAAAGCTACCCCCTAACTCTGCCCCGATCCCACTTACCTCACAGCGTCCTTTCCTGATCCTTCCCAGTCTTCTCTCTTTCTTCCTCCCACCCTTCCTTAAACCTTCCCCCACCATTAAAAAATAAACTACCCTGCCTTCACACCCCCGCCCCTAAAAAATAAACTACCCCGGCTCCTCACCCACCCTAAGCCCTAAAAAATACCTACCCCAACCCCCATCCCAAAAAAACAAAACTACCCCGACCTCTCACCAATCTTCAGCATGAAATCCAACTCCACTTACCTCACGGCATCCTCTCCCGATCCTTCCTCCTCTCCTCCCACCCTTCCTTAAGCCTTCCCTGGCCCTAAAAAAGAAACTAGCCCACCCCGACCCTAAGCTTTAAAAAAAAAAAACCTCTACCCCTAAAAAATAATCTTCTCAGTCCCCCAACCATCCTAAGCCTTAAAAACTAAACTTCCCCAAACCCCCCCACTTCTGCCCCTAAAAAAAGAAATAGCCTGATAGCCCTTAATCCACCCCACCCCCAAAAACTACCCAACAACCCTGCCCCAGTCCCACTTACCTCACTGCATCCTCTCCCGTTCCACTAGACTGCTCTCTGCCTATTTCTGTGCCTTAACCACACATATGGGTAGTTTGGCACATGCGTGGTTAAGGCACAGAAAAAGTCAGCCATTGTTCCGGCATGCGTTGTTACACTTGAGTGGTAAACGTCTGTGTTGTTTACAATGTGTTGTTTAGGATGTTTACCTCATTACGGATAGAAAAAGTAAGCCACTGCAACATTGCAAAGTCTCCCCTTTAAGAAAAACTTTTAGCAGGAAAGTATATAATTATAACTCCAGTATAAAGTCGAATAAACATATGTCAAGGCAAGGAAAAAGATGGTTTATAAAAAACCTGTGACCAGAGGCTCGAACAACAAAAAGTAAATGATAACATTAGACCTACTCCCTTTTTGAGATACTTTTTTTAGGATTTTTAAAGGAGGAAAGAACCAGGAAAATAATTTCAGTGGTGAGACACAACCTTGAGTCATCATAGTTAAAATAGCAGTTGACAACAAAAGATAGACTAGAGGTAGGGAAGTCATGAGCTTGTTGGAGCATTGCACAGTATGTGAAACTCTTGAGCCCCAATATGGATATTACAGGTAACACAAAGCCCCCCATTTCTCAAATGAGAGGCCCTGTGCCAAGCCTTAAAGTGAGAAGTGACACAAATATCTTACTAGCATTAAATATAACTAAGTATAAGATATGTGAGGCATCAGCATATTATTAAAAAGGGAAAGGTGGCAGTTTGGGTGTCAGCTGTGGGGGAATGTTGTCAGATTAAAAAACATTTAACAAAGATGGCCTACCTGGCACAGACAGGTTCAAAAAGCCTGAAGAAAGACACTGAGGTGACAGATTGTGTTGTTAATGAATGCTGAAAGGACTATCAAGGGAGATAAGAATAGGTTACTATATCAGAAAATAACTATTGGACCTGACAGCCCTAAGGTGGTCATCCCCCAACTTTTTGCCTGCTTCCCTCCATTTTTCTGACTCTGCTTTTGCTGGTTTTAGGACTCTATGCACTTTACCACTGCTGTCCAGTGTTAAAGTGGATATGCTCTCTCCCCTAAATATGGTAACAATGGTTCCTACCCAATTTGCATATTTAATTTACCTGTAAGTCCCTAGTAAAGTGCACTATATGGGCCCCGGGCCTGTAAATTAAATGCTGCTAGGGTGTCTGCAGCACTGATTGTGCTGTTGTGTAGCCATTTTAGTTATAGCTCCATGCACGTTAGTTTAATACATAAGGCCACTGGGCACCTTGACCTAGATATATTTTATTCAGCTTTGCATTGTTGTTTTTTCAATAACCAGTTTTACGGTCTTGTTTTAATTTCTTCTATCTAACTGTTTTGCTCAGCCCAGCACTGTATTCTTAAACAACACATTGTTGATCACTCTGTGCTTCAGTCAAGGCTACAGTCTGGTACATTCCCGGTGAACATGGTAGAAGTTTAGTCTCCAACATTCGTAGAAAAATACACATCCTTACGTAGGGACATTTCCTTAGAACATCAGCTGTGTTATTATAAAAACACTTCCTAGTCCCATTACACGTCAAGAGGGAGATTCCAGCCAGGGAACCACAACTGTATGCTGAATGCTTCACTGCAGATGCTAATGCAGACTACAGGCCTTTGCTCAGGTATGAGGGTTGATGTCCTCCCGGGGGAACCTGAAAGGCAGGATTAGAGCTTAACATACCGTGCTCAAAATATGATTCAGATAGAAAATAGTCCATCGATTCTGGTGGCAATATGATAGCATTATTCTTATGCTTCACTCTCATCGTCACCATTTTAATATTGTTGTGTTGTGTTGTTCTGGTTATTGCAGCTCACGCTTTGCTATATAAAATGCAGTTGTTTTATTAAACCAATCTTTAAAACTTATACTGCTTTTATTGTCATTTATATATGAGACCGAATTGTGAATGAGAGAACCGGATGCGACCTGAGTGACCACGACTTCCCTGAGAAGTATGATATGTCATGCGCTCGGCTGCCCAATCATCTCTACTTTTCGGGAGAGATGAGGCACTGCTAGTTAGCCAGAGCAAAACACAGATTAGGAGCGACAGGTGTCACCCACCGTGGGTCAGACTCAGTCTCCCACACTGTGGGCGATCTTGCTGCTCAAAATACAGTAGTCTCATTAGAATAATGAGAGCCTACGCGACAGTGCTACCCACATAAGTAGCCATTTAACCATGTCTCAGGCATGCCATTGCAAGGTCTGTGTGTGCAGTTTCACTGTCACTTCGACTTGGCATTTAAAATGATTTGCCAAACCTTAAACTGCCCTTTTTCTACATAAACGTTACCCCTATGGTAGGCCCTAGGTAACCCATAGGGGAGGGTGATATGTAGGTAAAAGACAGGACATGTACTTATCTGTTTTACATGTCCTGGTACTGAAAAACTAATAAATTCGTTTTCCACTACTGTGAGGCCTGCTCCTCTCATAGACTATCATTAGAACTGCCCTCATGTACATTTAAGTGGTAGATTCTGATCTGGAAGGAGTATCCTTGTCATATTTAGTATTGCCAGAATGGTAATAGACAGTCCTGCGGTACGAAACTGGTCCTTATTGCAGTCATCACCCCACTTGGTGCCTGACATTGATGCTGACTTGACTGAGAGTGTGCTGGGATCCTGCTAACCAGACCCCAGCACCAGTGTCCTTTCCCTAAAACTGTACCATTGTTTCCACAGTTGGCACACATCTGGCACACAGAGAAGTCCAGGGTAAAGGGTACCAGTGGTACCAAGAGCCCTGTGGCCAGGGAGGGTCCCTAAGGGCCGAAGTATGTGTTGTGTCACCCCAAAGGACCCCTCACCAAACACATGCACACTGCCATTGCAGATTGTGTGTGTTGGTGGGGAGAAAAAGGCAAAGTGGACATGGCATCATTCTCATGGTGCCATGCCCATAAAATACTGCTTGTGGCAGAGATAAGTCACCCCCCTAGCGGGCCTTGCAGCCATAAGGCAGGGTGCACTATACCACAGGTGAGGGCATAGATGCATGAGTAAAATGCCCCTATAGTGTCTAAGTCGATTCTTAGACATTGAAAGTGCAGTGTGGCCATATTAAGTATATGGACTGGGAGTTTGTCATTACGAACACCACAGCTCCATGGCGTCACTGAATATTGGGAAGTTTGGTATCAAACTTCTCAGCACAATAAATCCACACTGTATTTTACCCAATCCTCTAGTGTAGGGCTGTGCCAGCCTGCCACTAGCAGACATGTTTCTGACCCCATGGAGAGAGGGCCTTTGTGCTCTCTGTGGCTAGAAGCAAAGCCTGCTCTGGGTGGAGGTGATGCACACCTCCCTCCTGCAGGAACTGTAACACCTGGCTGTGAGCCTCAAAGGCTCAGGCCTCCTATGACAGTGCCCCAGGGAACTCCAGCAAGTGGAGATGCACGCCCCCCAGACAAAGCTCCACTTTTGGCAGCAGGTTCGGTGGGAAACTTAGGAAAATCAAGGAGAAGTAATCACTTCCACTGGGATCACCCCTAAGGTGTCCAGAGCTGAAGTGACCCCCTCCCTGCAGAATCCATTTTTGTTTGGAGGACAAGGACCAATAAGGTTAGGAATGTGCCCCCCTCCCTAAAGGGAGTGGGCACAGGAAGGGTGTAGCCACTCTCAGGGACAGTAGCCATTGGATACTCCCCTCTGAACCCTGTAATGCCCCTAAATCCAGGATTTAAGGGTTCCCCTGACCCCAGTTTGTCAGACTCCTGGCAACCTCATAAGAAGAAAGAAGAAGGACTACTAAGCTGAAGTCCCAGCAGAGAAGAGATACTGACGTCCCCAGCCTTACCGGCCTGTCTCCTGTTTCAAAGTACCTGCAAGAGAAAGTGTCGCATCCTGCAGGTCCAGAGACCTCTGACAAGCTCCAGAAGACTGCCTGCATCATAGAGGACCAAGAACTCCCATGGGCAGTGGCCTGTCCAAAAAGAAACTACATCTAAGGACTCCAGAGCCTCCCCGGATCTGCGAGGCCTGAACACTCTACACCTGGCACCCATGGCCGTGTCCAGGTGGTCCAACTGGCTAGAGAGGATCCTTAGGTGATTCCTAGCAGGTGGCCACCCTCGGTTGACCTCTCCTGTCCCTCACGATAACTCCTGCAGTGTGAATGCAAATGATCCCCCAACCACAAAAGCTCCGGGTGTAGATATCCAATGTCAAAAGGTACACTGCACCTGCAGCCCCCAGGCCTTGGAGAACCCGACCTCCTGTGCAGCAATGTTCAGCAGGTGACCCTCCTAGTTTTCCAGCCTGTGGTTTTTTACGGAACCGACCCCCTGAAACAGCCTGCAGCATCTACGTGACTCCCGGGGTCCCCTCATAGGAAAGCACTGGGAGCCCGATGCTCTGTTTGCACCCTGCACCTGGCCGCCCCTGCGCCGCTGAGGGTGTGAGTTAGGTGCCCATGTGTGGCCTCCACAGTGCTCCTGTGAACCCCCTAGGTCTGCCCTACGAAGACATGGGTATTTTCCTGCCAGCAGATCTGAAGCTGAGTGCCCCCAATCGCCATCGGAGCCCGTGTTAAACTTGCCTCAACTTTGACCTCTGCACCCGGCTGGTCTTGTGTTGCTGGTGGTGGGTGTTTGGGGTTAACTTGAACCCCAACCAGCTGACTTCCTAAACCCCATAGACTGGAACTGTAAGGGTTGTATTTACCTGCAAAACCTACTAAATGTTCTTCAGCCCGGAAACTGTTCTGAAAATCGCATGGTCAACTTTTGAAATAGATTATTGCCATTTATTCAAAAACTATACGATTCACTAATTCCAAAGTGTTATTGATACATATGTGAAATACTTAATAATTTATGTACTTACGTGCAACTTGAATCTTGTGGTTTAGAAATAAATTAATAAAATATATTTTTGCCATATAAAAACCATTGGTCTGGAGTTAAGACATTGAGTGTGTTCTTCTTCTATTGTCTGTGAGTGTACAACAAATGCTTTGCACTACCCTATATCTATTTTGGCCCCTGTTAAGCTTCTGGGGAACCCCTGGACTCTGTGCACTCTATATCTCATTTTGATATAGTATATACAGAGCCAGCTTCATGCACCTGCTTACTGGTGAAGTTGAATTTAATATTACCATTTTACAAGTGCCACTTTTAGAAAGTGGGTATTCCTCTGCACTTACCGCAATCTTTGCATTACAGCCTGTCTCCAATCCATGTCTAGTCTGTGTTGGTTGACAGCTCCCCTTGTGCATTCCACCCAGACAACCACAAACACAGGACACTCAGTCACATCTGCCTTCATCTGCATACTGAATGGGTCTTCCTGTGCAGGAAGGGTGGAGGGGCTCACACTTACATTTCAAAGGTCAGTGGCCTGCCCTCACCAAAAGGACTGAGAACCCCCCACAGAGATCCTGGCAGACAGGATGAGGCTGAAAGGGGATAGTATGCACTTCAAAACTACTCTTTGAAGTTTCCCGCACTTCATAGGCATTTTTGGGTATATAATCTGGGTCTCTGACCTCTCCACATCAGACACCTTTGGACCTACACCTGTTCTCTGTCAGAGAGACTGCCTGGCTGTCCAGAGGACTCATCTGGACTGCTTTGCTAATGGACTGTTTTCCTGCTTATTGCCCTGCTGCCTGGTGCTCCTGACTCTGCTGGCAGTACTCTGCCTTCCTCCTTGAGTGCTTTCCAAGGGCTTGGATTGAGCTGGCCTCCTGTTTCTGAAGTCTCAGGAATAACAAAGACTTCCCCTCTTCAAGAAAATCCTTGTGCGTCGAAAACCGATGCAACGTCTGCAAAAATCGACTCAATGCCTGCATTGTAACTGGGAAATCATTGCACTGCCGACCGGAACAACGCAGCACCGACTTCCCAATGGGAAATTCGACGCAGCGCCTCCCTTGAGACTGAAAGAATCGCCTACCATCTCAACGCAGCACCTGCTCCTTCTACCACTGCATCAAGGATTTTCAAAGCATCGTTCCTGGGCGTCAAAATATCCCAGCATCTCAGTGAGGAACCAAGACTGCACTCCTGAAAAACAACAAAACCCCTTGTAGGGTGGAAAGAAATGACGCATTATCTGTGCTGCACCAGAAAATCCGATGCAACACCCTTATTTTTCCACACATCTCCTACTTTGCAGACCCCATGCATTGTTATTTTGTATGCATCCCAGGTACTGTGTGTTACAAAGAAACGACTATTGATTTTAAAAGTGATATTTCCAGTTGCGCTTATTGGATTTGACCTTATTTTATTCAGATAAATATTACCTATTTTTTCTAAGCCTGTGTGGTGTATTTTTGTGGTGTTGCTTTACACATGGGCTTCTCAGCTAAGCCTGGCTGCTCAGTGCCAACCTATTAGAGGGTGGGCACAGGATAATTTGGATTGTGTTGTGACTTACCCTGACTGGTATTGTGGTCCCTACTTGGAAAAGGGTGTATACCTCTGCCAACTAGAGACCCAATTTCTAACAATAGCCAAAAATATAATGAATAGACACCCCTGACTGTAGAAAGATATAGATGATTTGTCCCCCAGGATGAGAATGCTAGAAGATAAGATGCAAACGGTAACTTTAAAGGAAGAAAACAAAAAGCAAAAATACTTGAGATCATCTCATTAAATCCCACGATACAACTAGTGTAGAAGAGGGCAGCAAAGGGGAAGATATGATAAACCGTAGGAAGTGGTGTTCAAATGTGACTTTAATGGCAATTCGGAACAGGAACTTTAGAGTGCATTGAGGCCTCTCCAGGTAAATTTGATCAATACGAAAGCCAGAAAAATACTCATCAATTTCCCAACATATTCTGATAAAGAACAAATATTTACCAAAGCTTTGAAATATAAAACAGTTATTTATAACAATTCTGCCTTTACTGTAGAAGAAGATATTTGTCATGTGAGAATATAGACAGTAGGTTAGAGGTAAAAGAACTGGGAACAGTAATTGGGAGCAACAGTACAATCAAGATTCCCCACCACGTTAAAGGTAATATGGAACATTAAAATGTACAATATGAGAAGTGAGATGAAGTTGTCGATTTAATAAAAAAAAAAAATAAGAAAAATACTCATCATGACGTACCAGATGGTTTTGGGGAGACTTGGTATTATGCATGGTTTGATAAGAGATGATA
This sequence comes from Pleurodeles waltl, assembly GCF_031143425.1. Lineage (NCBI taxonomy): Eukaryota > Metazoa > Chordata > Amphibia > Caudata > Salamandridae > Pleurodeles > Pleurodeles waltl. The sequence goes on along the minus strand of NC_090437.1, from coordinate 870,648,268 downwards.
AAAGATGGGGAAAGCAATGAGCTCTTGTAGGGCACTGGGAGAAGTGCCAGAAGCAATTTTTGAGGGTTCCCATAGGGGAAGAGGTCGTCACACTGGATGGGGAGCATGTGGGAAAAGATTATAAAATTAAATAGTCCTCGAACAACTAGCACCAGGTCAATAAAAAATGATTGGAAATATGTCAGTGTTCAAGTATATGCAACTGTCATCTTGGTTTGATACACAAAGGTAGATTAAATAAGACTTGGTAGACAGAGATATGTAAATTCAAAACAGTAAGGCAAGAAAAAAGAAAGCATCCACATAGCATAATGCACTTTTTCTGTGAACGAAAACAAGATGATACCACCGTTCTTCATATGGGAAAGATGACTGCCATGGGAAAAGAGATGGATAGTTTATGGCATGTATCTTTAAGCACCTACCACTCTATTGTTAATTCTGCTTCATTAAAAACGAATCACTTTTGTTATACTGCACAGGATATCTTAGAACCACAAAAATCCACCAAATTGGGAATAAACCAAGTGGTCTCCTTTAAGAAATGTGATGCCCTATCAGCAGAGACCTACACTTTCGTAAGTTGCTCAGCACTGACATTATAGAGGGAGGAAAGTGGAACACTTTTCTAAGATTTTAGTACAAAGTATTAAGATAAACCCAACTCCTATTTTGTTTTCCATTGATCCAAGAAAATGTGAAGATCTAACCGTTGTTATTCAGAAGAGGAAACTGTCATTTGTAAAGGATGAGTAGCTTTGAGCCCACCTAAGCCACATGATTGGATGAGTGGGACAGCCTCCACTTATGATGTGGACAAATAAATGCTCTTCTTATCAAAAGACAAGCTTTTGGCTTCTCTTTTCAACTGCCTAATAGGAAGGAGTAAAGGTACATCTCAAAATCTTTAAATTGAAGCTTAGAAAGTCGTATTACTAATCCTGGGCGGGGAATGGCCTAAACAACGTGGGCTCAGCCATGCATACGTTTAGCATGCAAACGGAACAACGCTTGCCTTAACCATGACTCGCTGCATGTCTGCCTTAACCACACATATGCCTAAACCATGCATATATTTAGTTAAATCAGAGGGCAGTCTAGTGGTGCGAATGGATGGAGCAGGAAGAATCAGGAGAGGCTGCGGTGCGGTAAGTGGGGCTGGGTCAGGGTTTGGGGGGTAGGTTTTAGGGGTGGGGTGGATTTGGAGCTTAGGGTGGGTCGGGAGCCTGGGTAGTTTTTTTAATAGTGGGTGGGGTTTTAGCGCTCAGGGTAGGGAGGGTCTGGGGCCAGGTTTCGGGGGCAAAGTTTTTAGGGGTGGGGGAGTGTTTTAGGGCTAAGGGCAGGTGGGGGTGTCTGGGTAATTTAGTTTTTAAGGGGTGGGGCAAGGCTTTAGGGCTCATTTGGGGTAGTTCAGAGGTCAGGGTTTTGGGGGGGTCGGGTATTTTTTTTTTACAGGGGCAGGGTTTTAGGGCGGGCAGGGCTGGTGTCAGGTTTTGGGGGGGAGGCTCTTATGTGGGGGGGGGGTTAGTTTTAGGCCGCAGGATGGGTGGAGGGTTCGGAGTAGTTTTTTTTGTTCACACAACTATGCATGCCGTTACCACATATTCCTTTACTAAGCATGATTTTACAACAAAATGCATTGTGAAGGCATGCATGGTAAAGGCATTTGTGGTAAAAGACGCAGTCATGGTTCCGACTGCGTTGTTAAGGCATGCATGGTTCTGGCATATGTGGTTGTGTCATACAACCAGCCTGGACTGATCTTGGAAAGTATGGGTATGGCAGCCCAAAATCTTTACACATTATACCTCAGATGAAAGTTGTATGCACGTCTGAAACATTTATTATTATAACTACATCTTATGGTAATAACTACTTCACATAAAAGCAAAGCAGTGATGATAAGCAGAGAATGGATCGAGGGAGATGAGTGGCAAAAATGAGAGCAGCCTGGCGAATCGAAGCTAGGTGATGGAGATCATGAAGTTCAGAGGAAAGGAAATGAGGTAGTGCTGCGAAATTGCTACAATGGCATAAAAAGCAAAGTGTGGCATGGTGGTCTATTTATTTTAAAGCTATTTGTATTGGATTATACTATTTTCTGACCTACTCACTCACTCGTACCACCATGTGTCAAACAGTATCGGCTCTGCTCACACAGTCTCCGGGTGAGTAGGTGGGATACTATGAGCTGGAAATCCCTGAATAGTGTTGGTTTTCAGCTCTTGTTTGGAGGCTAGGCACTGCTGATGTTCTTGGGGAGGGTTTACAAACGGGGGCTGGGGGCTAGGGGTCAGTTCTCAGCACAAAGCCAAACGTCTCTCTATCACCTCGCCCTCTCATGTCTCACACATACAATGGGCTTACGGCCCTGCCTCTCCACAGATGCTGCCCCTTTAAGACACCCACTGCCTCTCACACAAAGGCAGGCATGTATTTTAAAACCTTTTCTCCTCAGTAGATTAACATAGATCTCCAAGGATTGGCAATGCCAGTGCCTTATTTTAATCCAGGATAGACTCCTATAAACAAAACAGAGAAAGACACAAACATAAACACTGAAATACACACACGTAGATAATCGCAGGCACACTCATACATGCGCACACCCATTTATGATCACACAAGCACACGCACACACACATTCTCTGTTTCTACCAAGCCCCATTTTCTTTCTTCCTCACAAGATCAAACAAACGCTGAATTAAAATGCACATTGTCTCTTTAGCCACATCCCTAAGCAGACAAGGGAAAACAACCGTGAGCGCCTTATAATGATTTAACAGCTTTCCTCTTGACGAATCCAGTGATGGTTTGCTACATTTCATAATATTACGGAGTGCAGCAGGTAACAACTTGGTATCCTGATTTCTAAATCATTGTGAATGAGACACTAATTGCTATCCACTGATGGGGAGAACAGAATCAATCAGGTGTCACAAACAAGTTTATGAATTGCCTTTCTACTATTATTGAAGCAGACACATCTCCCCATCTGAGCAGAAGAAGAATTTATGTATAATTCTGTTTTATTTTAATGGCCTTTATGTAGACAAAAGTCATATCGTCAGGCATGCGATTAAAGGAAGTGTACTGCGTGTTTTTAAAGGAATACGAAATAAAAAGAGAAATATATCCAAGAAGAGGTTCATGATTCAAATGCTACAGGTGGTGCTTTCCCACGACAATGTTTTTTCCAGTTGCATGACATCCGACCCCGAGAGTTCGCCTCCTGTCTCCTCTTCCCCGGGAGTTTTATGGCCACGATGCTCGCTTAATGCTTGGGACCCGAAGGGAGGCGCCAATTAACAGAAAACTATGAACATGTAGCCAGACAGATCATTCAGACTATCTGTGTCAGACAAATAAGCACTTTGTATTATTATGTATGACACAATGCCCACGGGGGTCCTCGGATTAAGTGATAGATAATAGTCTGAAATGTTTTGGAGTCTGCCTTCGTCAATTGTTGGAAAGCTTCTATGTGACTAATTAATATGTTAAACAATATAGTGCAGGAACATAGACCTAAGGAGAACCTGATCGACAACAGATACAGACTCTACTGGGGAAAAATGATTTGACGTTAGTCAAAATAACTGCTCAGGTTTCTGGATAATATTTTGAAATGATGCATGTAAGATTATGAGGGATTTCACGTTGTAGCATTTTCTTCCAGAGTAGAGATGTATTACTGCAATACAAGGCTATACCAAGATATACAAATGCACAATGAGGTGGAGAAGAGTACGTGCATTGGACATGGCTAGTCATCAATGAATGTGCAGCAGACCTAGGCGTTGTTGAGCCTCCCTTGTGGAAACCAGTTAGGGTCTTTTAAAGAAAATCACTGCTATCAACCCATGTGACTAAGTGAGCGATATGTATTTTTGTAAATATGTTGCTAGTGACTTAAACATGAAGGTTGGAAATGGAGGTTTTCCTAGGATTAGGAGCCATTTTAGGTCTTGCCTACTAGATAAGGCGTGCACTGTCTTTTGTGAGACATATTGTTAGCTTATAGTGACCTTATAGTCAAACCCATTGACTGGCTCCATTATCACTGTCATCTGTTTGCTTTCTATTTGTTATCTTGTGTTGACTTTCCTTCCTCTTCATGTGTTGTCCCTCCTCTGAGGCATGGATGCGATAATGCCCTTCCACTGCTCATTTTTCAGGCACTATTTATTTTTTGTTTAAGTGCATGTGTTTTCCAGAAGTCTCTCTAGTGTGTTTCTCTTTCCACTCCATGCTCTGTGTTGCAGTTTTTCTCTTGCCCTTGTGCTTATCCCCTGCTCACTCCTCTTGCTCGCTTTTCCATATACTTTTATCTCCACTTCTAAAGGGGTGCATTGACCCTAAGAGTCCCAGGATGAACAATCATACCGTGAAGTGTCACAGTGGAGGTCAGGCTCTCAGATTCCTTTTGTTAAAGTTTACAGCTCCCCCTGATGCATAACCCCAGCTGTGCTCCTGCCCTTCCACTAAAATTGCATGGTGAGTGTCACGGAGGTGTAAAGCTGCTGCTCCTTCTTTCTGCTTCACAAATTTTTGATTTGTTTAGCCGAACTCCACAGTTCTACAACATCAAAATCTTTAATTCTTAGCTACAAGAAAGTGTTTAGCTGTCTATAGGAAAACGTTTAGTGTGAACGACTGTGCAATATGTGGGATGAAAAGGATGGGGAGCCCTCTAAATGGAGTGTGCCCTAAGTAAATAATGATGCAGCATAAAACATGTGAACTACAATCCTCTGCATTACACAGGATGCTACCTGACCAACATTTATGTACCTCTTTCTGAGCTTTCCACTACAGCATTTAGACATATGACATAAGACATACATATGCCTAAAACAAGCCATATATATTGGCTTTGCTAGTGCTTTTTAACAGTTTAATATATAAGAGCAACACGAATGATTTTGTTGTAAATAGTTAGAACTGGTGATTACAAATGGTACATATGTTCCCATCACAATGTGTGCACTGGAGAGACCAAAGATTGGAGGAACATGTAATATATGCTCTGTTACGGCCCATTGACGCACACTGACTTCAGCCTCAGCTCCAGAGCTGTCAATTGTGCCCCATTATGAAGATTCTCTCACAATCAGCACTCACTTGGGCACCTACATGCGACTCAGCTCACATGTACCATAGAAGCACTGAAAACCAAATAGCTCAGCATGTTAGAGCTGAGACCTCTTAACCTTTCCAATACTTGGTAAAGTCAGTTCTAATTATGAACTCAAATTTCACTAAAACAATGAGGATTTACAAAGATTACCAAGTACAAAGTCAGGGACACCTTATGGACTTTTGGGGCCCAGGGCTAAGTATAATTTGGGGTTTCCTGCTCAGAACAACTCTCAATTTATTATCCCCTTTCAGATCATTTATTCCCTCAATGACTTTGGTTGTATCATTGACAACCCTCTTTAGCCTGCCTACATCTGGGTCCAACATTAGAACAAACAGTTTCTCCCTGGCTGGCCAGCATCAGAGAAACAGAAAGATTACCCATCTGAACCAGCCAGTTGCACGTGGTGCTGTGGACTGTCATCTCAGCTTTTGAGCCTGTGCATATGGAGGGTGTTTTTTGTTTACTGCACTCTAGTTCCTGCTATGTGAGGAACAGGGACTCTGTGTCAGGTGGTCCTAGGCTGTGATCGCACCTGCCCAGCAGCGACTCCATGTGGATGATGTAGTCATGAAGGGAGTGGATATTACTGCACTGCACATTGACATATTGCCTGCCTGCCACAAGACTAGCGGTTCAACCAAGCCTTATACCCACAGTCTATGTTATTACAGTGCAGCTAGTCTGCAGGGCTACTCAGGTACACAGTGCTGATAGGTGCTTTTGTTTACTGCACTGCCTGTGGTGCGAGTAACAGGTATTCAGAGTACAGAAGCAGCAACCTGTGATTGCACCACCTGGCAGCAGCCCCAAAAGGATGCTACAATCACAGAGGAACCAGACCATGCCAATCTTTATTGCTCAGTAAGTGTCACCAGCAGAATAAAGGTCAGTGAAACAAGGCTGAGAGTATACACTTTGAACGGTTAGCATGCTTGTTGAATCAAACTAGAATAAAATAGGCATTTTCTTTAATTCTCTCTATCTCTCAAGCATTGGACAGCAGGGGGTGGCTCAAAAAAAGAAAGCAACACTGGTTATAACACACTGGTTATATTTTAACTGTAGACCGCGATGGAGTTTTAATTTGTGAGTATGTATTATGCATTTATGACCATAATAGCACACAAAGCACATCTGCATAGAACCATCATAAGTCATGGTGCGTTGATGCTAGGGAACTCTTCAAGTGTCAATGAAGCTGGTGCACGTAGTGCAGTAAATAAAAATCATTCAATTTCATTAGATAATGCACAAGCAGGTAGCATTCTATGAACGAATCAAATTAATGTATAGAGTTCACTTTCATCTAACTAGGTGACCTGGCATTAGAGTTACCTGGCAGCTCACAGAATAGCCAGTGTTGGAAAAGGCCATGTTGAGGAAGCATAGACCATCCCTAGTCAATATTAATGCCATTAAACAGGAATTTAAACATGTGCATCTGAAAACTAGAGAATCATAGTATTGTTGTTATTGGGTCGAAGGGCTCAAAGATCAGTCTCCAAGATAGGAGACAGCTTTTAAGACCAAACATTTATGAAAATCTCATTCTCTGGCAGAACAGCTATCTCGAAAAACCTCCATATATCAACAAATCCACATAAGATAAATGCAATGTCCAACAGTGACATTCTCGTAGAATGTACTGAAGTATCAAATAGAGCTCAACCACCAATTAGTTGCAAGGTAACTCCTTCAATAAGATGGAAGAAGTGGCATTAAAGTGGCAATAACACAGGTTCTAAAGGGGCATTTATAACTTATTCAAATACTTCCATGGTGTGACAAGCAAAAAAGACCCTCCCCAGAGTGTTGTAGCTTCATACATTTAGGTTCCATCTCATTTATATAGTGTTGTGCATTAATGCTCTAAAATAACACACGGTGCTTGTCTGTCCCAACTGTGCATTTCTGCCAGCCCCTCAGAAATATGTTGGAGGTTTTTTCAGCAGTCCCAGGGCCGTCAGAGTGAACGGACTAGGATTGTGTCAATCAAATCCTTTTACCATTGGTGTCCTAGAACGTAATATTACTAATGCGCTAAAAAGGACTAGTTGCACCCGTTAAGCATTTCTCATGGGAGTGAAGTTGAGGAGTCTTCGTGGTAACTAAATCGAGCAGTCCAGGATTAGTCAGGGATTAATACAATACAAAACAATACTTCCACATCCAGTCAACACTTAGCCTTTGAAAAAGTAAAACAAATTTAATGACACAATGCAATAATGTAGTTTCAGTTGTAGAATATAAAGTTAGCCTTGCTAATACCCGTCAGCAATTACTGAGAGAGACAGCCTAGGCTACTCCCATTGGATAGCTTGCAAGATACTCCTTGTGTTACAACACTAAATAAGTCTGGGATTTCCCTCTGGTAGAAACGTTGGGTTTTGGGCATTCTTGAGAGGGTGGCCAGCTCTGTCGTGGATCAGTTCTGGAAGTTTTCCTATCCTGGTTAGGATGGAAATCGTTCTCTCTTTTGGGTTCTCTTCGGTTGCAAAGTACTTTTTGTTGTCAGTTCGATTGCTGAGTGGGGCAAACTGCACCTACACATTTTCAATATTTTGGCTTTATTTGGTGTGTGCGGCACAGTCCAGGGATCACAGAGGTCAGGAACTTTGCCCCACCCCAGCTGACTGGTGTGCCAAGAGCATCTTAAATGCCAGCACAGTCATCTGTGCTAAACATGGGGGTTGGGTTCTTCCTGGGGCCAAGATCCAAACACCACTACATAAACAATCTAGGTGTCCTCCTCAATGAGTACGTAGATTCTGATGCAGGCCTGTCTGTCAAAGCAGGTGTCCTTTGATATTCCTTCTTATCTTTACCAGGGACTGCAGACTGTGTTTAGATGTTTTGTAAAACCTCAGGGCTTCGGGGTGCTGAGGTGTTGCACTGGAACTTCAACAGGCCTGTGTTCCTCAATAGCCTTCTTCCACAGGGTCACACAGTTTCTTTATAGGTAGTGAGACTTTGGGGACTCCCGACCTCACACTTGTAGAGCAGTGCAGGTCACTCCTAGTCTGCAGTGGATGTCTTTGGCTCATAAACTTCTGTTCCTTAATGTTCCATGTTCTTCTGAGTAGAACCTTCTTCATACAGAGATACCTTCAATGTTCCTCCTGAGTGGTCTGTCAGCTCTTTGCCTTTAAATAGGGTCAATGCAGGCTCTCCTGATAGTCTTGATGGAAGATCCCAGGCTTCTGGTATGGAACCTGGGAAGTAGAATTGGTGATGAATATCCTGATGTAGTCACAGGCACACTCAGTATGTAAGGAGAGTTCATTTCTTGTGCCCTTAAAAGCCACAGAACCCCTTCTGGGGCTCAGTCCTTGTCACAAACATCTCCTGCACACATGCATGATTGTTGTGTGCGCTGAGGCGGGGATCTATAGCTTTCTATAATTATCTCGGATTTGGGGCATTTACTGTCCTGAGCCATGCATGTGACTTTTCTCTGTCCCAACAGGGTATATCTTCTAAAACCATTTTGAGGAATTGGAGTTGCTCTGCAGAGGTGAGGCTGCATACCTCTAGACCATCAGAGACAGGAGAAAAGAGCAAGCCAAATGGGTGATCTGAACTTCAGATTGCTCACAAGCTACCACTGTAGCAACATTAAGACTTGACCTAGCTCACCAAATATATCTGCTACCTAAATTCATTTAAGCATTGTGGTTGGGATAAGGTACCTGCTGAAGATAAATATGTGTATCTAGCAACTCTGAGGAAACTTTATAGGTCAGATAGTTAATATGTTTACAACTTAAACTACATGTAGTAAATTAGTCATAGGACTGAATCATCATAAAAGCTATTGAAGGTTTCATTTGCGTGCTGTAGAGCACTTCATACAACCTAGCGCTCCCCCAACCCCTCAGTATTCTTGAAAAGTAATGTGGTGGGTTTCAGTCATTTTTACAAAGATCCTTTTAAAACCTGCAGGTCACAATATCCTATTAAGTTAAATAGTTCAGTATGTTGTGCCCCTAGCCCTAACATTTGCAATCAAGCAGTGAGGCATGTATGTGAATCTTTGGAGGGCAGTATTTTTTAGGAGACCATGGGTGTCATTGAAGTGGTTTATTGTGTCAAATGCTGGTAACAGATTAAAGTAAAGTCAGAGCAACCAAGATGTTGGAAATAACCTCATCATCGTAAACCGTCCAGTGTGGATTGTTCGGTTAGTTCTGTGCTTTGATCAGAGTGAAAGCATATTTGATAGGAGCAGAAAAGTTGGTTTCTCACTACAAAACTCACAAATTGTTGAAACTCTACGTTCTCCAACCACTTTGCAAGGTATGGCAGTTGTGACATGATAAATGAGTCCAGTCTTTATAAATTACTTGTACTTAAACAAGCCGGAGGTCGGTGAACCTTTTAGCCGAGTTGGGTTCTCCGCATCCAAATATGGTCGGGTCTCTCAAATCATTAATCAATAACCATTATAATCAATACCCAATACTTAATTGATAGATTAAACGACACATTAGGAATCAATAACAATCGGTATTTTGACGCACCATGACCTTTCAGTCATGAGTAACCACACCAGTTTATTTGAAGTTAATGAATTTATTTCCCTATATTAACAAAGCTAGCATGATATAAGTGAGTCTCAAAATCAAATGGTATACATATACGAACATTTCTATCTGTCCAAAGCAGCGGAAGAAACGCAATCTGCGCAAAATCTGGATTATAATGCACTTGGTTATAGCAATACAAATCACTAATATAAGCAACTGAATTTGACTAATTGCATACATCAGTCAGCATAACAAGATTTCTATTTAGCATGGTGCATCAAGTGAATACCTCAACTAACCTCTAATTAGCATTGGCATGTGGGGCTTCATGCAAAACGAATTTAGTTAACACAAATTTAGAAAACTCCTAGCTTGGGCCCTATCAAAATAAGCAGTTGGTACCTAGTAAGGAAAACACAATGTATAATACAATTATCCTTTCATATTTACCAAATACAATCAGCATTCAAGAAAAGTCTTCGTCCTTTCAGGCATTGGTTCGATCAGCATGGGGCAGATTTCAAAGGGGCAAAGTTAAGGGCAAGTTTCCTTGCAGCAGCAAGGAGAATGGGGCAAAGGGTACTGCATGGGCAGGACGGGACAAAATTAAAGTTAAAGTCTCTAGGGTGAGAATTCTTAAAGTCTTTTTCTCTGCGACAGAGAAAAGGCATCAGAGGGTCGTTCAAAAGGGCTTCTTGAATCAGGCTTCAAAATGGCATCAAAGAAAATGGCTGACTTTTCTTTGTCCGGTGGGTTTAAGTAAGAAACATTCCAAATTCTTCAGGGTCTTCCATTGGAGGGTTCATATGGTGGCTTCCTTTTGACCAATGAATAGTGTCTTTCTCCTAGTACTCATTTATGCATAAAGCGTCCTTGGAGCCTTGGAACACAAGTTGCAACAAAGTTTGCTAATTATTTCGGTATCAGTGCTTTTATTGTCCGCACCTGCAGAAACCGACCTTGCTTCAAAAGGGATGAAACTAGCCTAGCACGAAACCTTGAGATAAGTGTATTAGTCATCTCTACTGGAAAAATACAGCCTTAAAGTAAAATAATGTCTTTGTTAATACAAGTGAAAACCACGCAGTTAAATTTGAGACCAGGCAACTAGGCCAAAGCCTCTGCTAAATTTAAGCTAAGTATATAACAGTTTCGACAAGAAAATCATAGAATACATTTTCAACTATGACGGATTACTACATTTTCAATTCTTCATGATTAATTAAGCTCGTTTATAATAATGGCGAACTACCCCGTGGGCACAATTTCCCACATACATTATTTTTCTTTGCTAAAATCACACTACCTTATACGATTTTGATTACATGATATATGAATATTTGTTAGTCCTTCTTTTTCTGCGTCATCAATCCCTCCTCTGATGACTAATTATGTCATCACATCAAATCTTCCGCCACAAATTTTATTCCATTAAAATTCTGTTTTAGTAATTTGGCACTTCAGTCAATTCCCTCTTCCTTTTCATTCCCTTTGATTTTTCTCTGCATATTTCTACCATTTTATTTTGTTCTTTCTCTTCTCTTCTCCTTTTGTTTCTTGTTTTCAATATTTTAATAGCTTTCCATATTCCCCAAATACCTAATAAGCAAATTAATATTATTACTATACCTTTTACTATTTTCAATAATAGTCCGTTCCAAATGTTGATGAGCCAATTTCACACGGAAGCAAATCCTTTTCCAACCTTTTCCCATACTCCTGGTTCTTTCAATTCTTTCAAATCTGTACTCTCGTAGTTTAAATTTTTAAGCATTTTTCTAATTTGCCCACTGTTGTCTGGAATATCAGAATAACAGTGACGTGCACTAAGCATTTTGCAAACGCCTCCATTCTTTGCTAAAAGAATGTCTAAAGCAAGCCGGTTTTGAAGAGTCATAGCTCTTTCTGCAGCAAGTTCAGCATCAATCAGGATCATGGCTCCTGAAAATTTTGTCAGCATGTTATCCTCAATAGTAGACAACTTTTGTATTTTAATTGAATTCAATATGACTCCTACTGAAGGAATCATTGCTCCAAATATATCTCCTACCACACCAGAAGCTGTCTCCCTTTTCTGAACACGATGTAATTCAGACAGCTTTGGAAATTTCTTTAAATCATCTAGTTGATAAATCTTTGGAAATACTATTCCCAAATAACATATCCCATACCATCCTTTAGGAAGACGACAATAGGCGTTAAGTCCACAAATATAATATACCCCTGGAATAGCTGGGTCTAGGCTATTTAACATGAACGTCCATTTGGCCTGAAACAAAAACACGTGTTTATATTCACTCGTTCCTACAAAGACTGTGTCATATTATGAATTAAGTCTATATACACAAAGTTTCCCTATATGTAACGCATCTAAAGCTATTTTCCCTTGTGTTTTTATTGTGGCAAAAGCATAGTTATCTTCAGACGTTCTTTTGTGCAATTCCTTTTCTAATTTCTCCTTTACCACTTTCCTTCTTTTTTCAGTGTGATCTAAAAACCTCATTTGCTTCGACTTTTACCAAAAGAGGTCTGTAACATAGCACAAAGGCTCATGTGCGATTTCCCAGGACTAACATCTTGACAATATAAGTGTACAGTGCTGAACTACAAAAAGCATCAAATACGGTTCATTTGAAAGATGTATTAATCAAGAAAGCTAAGCCCGCTCGATGGTGAGTGATGCAATTGAATAAAGGATTGGTTGGTGGTGCGGTAAGTTTAAACACACCAAAAAAATAGTGTGTAAACGATGATTCAGTAAAGGCAATCAGGTCCAATTTATAATGGATAATAAGTTCTTTAATCACACGTGCATTACTAATAGCTAAGCAGGCATAAATGAGAAATCCATGAAAATTCTTATTTTTATATGGATACCCCTTAGGTAGAGGAATAAGACACACCAGCTTGTTTCCAAATATACCATCATTTATTTATGGTGCCTGGTAGTCTAATGTACGGCGTACTTAGGAGAAAACAGTTTAAGCAGATTGCATTCTTCAACCATTCTTGCATTTAGTTATCAACATCTCCTTCTTTCATAGACAAACCAATCTGAAGCCCACAGGGACAGAGAAAGCGGGGCAGAAAAGCTGAAATCTAGATAACTGGATCCAGCACTTCATGGACGCCTCTCCTTTCAAAGCTGGATGGGAGGCAGTCATATACTGGATGTTGGAGGAGATGAGCAACATAAATTGGACCTTGTTACCGGCTGCACTCTAAGGCGAGAAGAGTCTCCTGGAAGTCACTGTGCTATTTGAAAGTGAATCCCATGGATTACCTGGGATCCTGACAAAATGTGTGCAACAACAGATTCCCTTAGGCTGGGTGCATGCGCAGCCACAGCTATGGAGGGAAGAAGCAATTGCCTTAGGTCTATCATACACACTGTACGTAATTCCTAACACTACAGTGGCACTTACCCATCCGAGGGCCCCAGAAACTCCCATGCTTTCACCCTGACATGGGGATGCTACTGCTAGATTCACCCCGTCACTTCACCACCATCCCTCTCTTGCCTCAAGCTAAAGTACTAACCTCGACCCAAACATAGCATGCACCTGGAAACCGGTGTGATGGACAAAAGTTACCGAGTTCTGCAGCTTCGAAGTCCTAGAGAAAGGTGCCTTGAACCTACACTGTAAGTTATGTGCAAACATGCCTTACTCATTCTGTTGCCACTTACACAGCTATGTGACATTACTTTATGAACCCTTCAAAGTGCTAAGGGGGAGCACAATGCAAGTAAAGCCGTGTACAAAATACTCACCAGTTTCTAAATGTCCTTTACTATATATGGTTTCATTAATTCATCATCCATCTAAAAAGACAAAGCAGGATAAACTGAGAGGTAGGACGGTACAAAGAAGAGGATACAAAGTAGGGCTGAGAGGCAGAGAGATAGCTATGAAGTGAGAAGTGCAGAGATGCGCAGAGAACGAAGGACAAGGGGGTGTCTGTAGATGCATGACTGAATTTTAAAATGTATGTCGGAATCCTTCGCCATTAGTGTGCAGCAAGTGGAAAGCAGTGTCAGTCAGACTCTAAATGCGGCTGCGAAGCAGCTCATGTATTTCAGTGACATTCACTGGACCACTTCGCGCGCAGTGAATGAACACTTTTATCTGACAACAGAAATGGAAAATCTTTTAGGAAGGGAGGAGCAGTCATCGCTATGGAAAGATATGCTTCAGTGTACAAAAGGATAATGTCATGCGGTTTTGTCTTTGAAGGCTCTTAATGTCAAGTTTTTCTCTTTGAATGTTTCTCTCACAATGTGACTCTACACCTTTAATGCAGAAATCTTTACATAATTCACCAATTTAATTTACACTGCTGGTCTGATAAAAAGCAGTAGGCTTACATTGTGTGCCTGTCATCAGCTGGTTGAGATTGCGTATCACTACTTCGTGGTCTGCTCAGCCCCGACACTCTCGCTTTTGTGAACTTTCTCGCTGCTACATCTGATGTTTGAGGCTTTAAAGAGAACTCGCACAGCACCAGGAGTGAACTTGGAATTTGCCACACTGGGCGTGTTCATAAGTAATTTGCGGGCAGGTCCATAGTATCCCGCTGGAGTTCTTGATGTATATTTTTATCATGTGCTTTGAGTAGTCGTTGCTCATTTTATTGTATAGGTGCCCATTTGCACCTTCATTTGGAATTTCTGTACTATTCCCCTAAAGCTGCTAATGCGTTCTCGAGCATTATATAATGCATTTGATTCACAAACATGGACGTAGTTTCCAATAGTGCAGCAGATGCTGTTGCACCTGGGCCCAGGTTTTGTGGGCCCTACCACATCCAAGAGTCATTGTGTTTCTTAGTACAAAACCAGGGGGTGGGAGCACAATGTCCGTGATTAAATTAGGGGCCACGCACCCTTTGTTACGCCACAGTTCACAAACAGACAAGCAAACACATGAGAGATTTTCCATTTGCAACAGGGCCTAAATTGAAATTAGCTTCGCTGGCAATCACTGCAAATATCTCACAGCTCATCCACCATTCACAGGACTGAAAAGAAGTAAGAGTTAGGGAGGGCATATTTACAAGAGGTGGGTGAAACTGGCTAATTGATTCTAGTAGATTTCTACAAAATTATGCTTAAGTATGGAAGGAGCGTAATCCAGTATTTCGCATCACAGGAGTTATGCAGAATTACCAAAATTACACCAATTACTAGCTGCTTATGCCTATTGCCCTGGAGAAGTGTGGAACAATGGTTAGAGAGGCAGACCCTGATGCAAAGATATGGCCCAGGGCCAGGATTCAATTCCCACTTCAGTGGGTCTTGGGCTCAACTCCCTTGGAACAGATAGTTCTTGCCTCAGTGCCTAATCTACTTAAGGGGTCCTGCTCTGGGCAATAGCTTGCTTAATCTCCACAACAGTGCTTAGATGCCTGGCTTCACCCTGGGGCTGTCCAGGAGTGAGTGCCTCACAGGGAAAAGCCAGGAGGGGTTCCACAGTGGTATGCGCACGGTGCCTTGAGACCCTAATGGGTGAGTAGTGTGTTATACAAGGGCAAAGTTTACAGTTTTACTACCCATTCTGGGGCCAAGGC
The DNA here is from genome assembly GCF_031143425.1 of Pleurodeles waltl. Lineage (NCBI taxonomy): Eukaryota > Metazoa > Chordata > Amphibia > Caudata > Salamandridae > Pleurodeles > Pleurodeles waltl. Next base: position 870,633,028 of record NC_090437.1, on the reverse strand, counting down.
CATCGACCAAGATGCTCCAGCCATCTCTGTCTTGAGCTTTTCTTTCAATCTAACTCCAGGTGCAGCCCATCTCCTTGCAGTCAACCTTGAGGCCTCCGTGCCAGGTGTTTTTTGGCCTTCCTCTTTTCCTTTTTGCTTAAAGGTCCCAGGTCAGGGCTTGTTTGGTGTTTGACGTAGGATTGCAGAGGTTGTGAGCTATCCAGCCCCAGTGTACCTTCATGATTTCTTCATGGGCATGGAGTAATGTTGAATAACCAAACTTACTCCATTTACTCTGGCATAAAAACACTTTGGCCCAGGCCTAACATGGACAATGGCTTCTGCCTTTGAAAGAACATGAACAAGTCAACTCTGATAGGTTGAAGGGCAAAGATTGGAGCGTTCTCCTCCTAGATAGTCTTGTAATGCTGTGTGGTGGGATATTTTCACCCAGGCCCCATGCTACAACATTACTATTTATAGATTTTAAAAGCAAAACTGCTTTCTTTTTTTTAAAAAATGGCAGCTAACACAGGTGATTCTTCTAGAGGGAGCCTAATGCTGATCTGCCATCTTTTATTTTTCTCTAAAGGACACGTTTGTAACCTTTGAGACAGACTTCCCTCCTTTGCCAAGCTTGTTTCAACACGATGGCCCAGACCACATAAGAACTTCTGATATGGCTGCTATCAGACCACCAGTGTTAGAAGGAGAGGTGCAGGACTTCCAAAAGACCTAGAGGAAAAACAAGGTGCGTGCCCATTGGAGCATATGAGGAGAGGACAGGTTATTTATTTTGCCAGCTTGGGACACCAGGGCAAGACTGGCCATATGGCACACAGCAAAATCCCTTCAGCCTATAGGATAAGGGCCAGGAGCCAGTTAATGGGTGGACGGGGGAAGGAAGCATCAGCTATGCAGCCTGGCAAACAACCCAAGTTGGGACGTACACATTTTTCTTGTTGATATGTACGGTCGGACTCACTCTCAACACTCACTCAGTACACAGCAGATCTGGTGCTAATATATGGTCCGGGACTGATTCCACTTCTACTGCTGGCCTGTTGATGAAAGGTTCTTCATGAGTTCCAGTTCTGCTCAAATGATGCTCTGGTGGCAGTGTTTAACCAGAGCTGGAGGGGTATGTCCTTTATGCACGTGCAGAAGCATGCCAAGCCAGAGGGTGAAAGGCTATATCTCATATACACGTGCACAGCAAGCCATTCTCATTCGCTAAACTATGCCATATTGACCGTGTGCTTATTTAATGCACAGAGAACTAGATGAATCACATTTTTTGTCTCCCCGACTGCCATCCACAGCAATAATTTAAAACTAGCTAATAAACATGATGGTTTGTTAGAACTGCTACAAATTAAATTTCAAGTGTCTCGAGCCTACAAATATAAACAGAATATAATTGGAGCTATTTAAGGAATCCATTTGTAACTTAGATTAAGCATGCTTTCCATTTGCAGGAGATAAACAGCCATAGAGAAAAGCCTTTGCTGAGCGAGCAAGAAGCAATTACATCAGTTTAAAATATTAATATGCAGCGCCTTTTCCAGAAAGAAAAAAAATACTTGGAAAATTGTTGATGTACTATAAGATCGGATCTCAATTCATATCGAGGAGCGGGAACTAGAAGGCATTCTGCGTCTTAATCGAGTCATAACTGTTTTATAGGTACAATGGGTTTTCATCCCTTTTTTATGAATTCTCAGAATTAGTTTCTTCAATTAGTACGGCCCAAGGAACATAACAATAAAGGAAACAAACATTTCTGAGTTCACCATACATTTGCAAGAAAGAGGAAACGTTGGTGGAATGGAAACAGTTCCCTGGTTGCGCATTCTATAGAAGTAAAGTAATAAGCAAGGCAGGGTTACAATCAGAGCATATGCTAACTCTGCCGAGGCCTGCCAGAATGTCGTACAGGTGGCCATAACGCAACAACGCGCATTGCACCGAGAGCAACAAGATGGTGCCCGTGGGGATTTCGGAATGGGCAGTGAAAAGTAATGATGAGCAATGCTTGAAAAAACAAAACGCAAATCTGACCCAGTGTCTGATTCTTCCACTGTCTACCATCGGCAGACTAAAACATGTCGATGAACCGGATTGCAAAATCACCAGAACTCTGAAAGTTCTTATGGCAAGATCTCCAAAATATCCATAATGTTGTCGTATGTTTCTTTTATCTAATCTGAGAGTTCATCTAAGCAATCGTGCCGTATTCAATCTATCTATTTAAATTATACTTAATCGTGTGTAACTAAGTGCATGCTAATGTGACTAAGGCTAGGAGGAGGGTGTCCAACCCCTTTCACCCACTTCTAAATATGGGGTCTGGCTCAGTTATCCGGTTTAGGAGAAATAGGTGGTGGTGAAGCAGAGGTGTGGTAGTTGTAGAGAAGATGAAAAATCACCCAAGCCTCTTAAAAGCTTTTGTGGAATCCAGGACACTAACACCTGCAGTAACCTCTGATTTTCGAGCAGCAGGAGCACTCCATAAAAGAAAGTATGTACAAGGAAACACTTATAGGCAGCTTCCGAGGGAGTAGAGGCTCTTGTTACCTGTCTACTTCTCAAAAATGTATATCACAAAATCAGACAAGGATTGCTTTGTGATAAATTAATACATTTTGCAGAGGCAACTTGGAGCCCTGAAAAGTGCTGTGCCTAGAGCAAAGAGCCGTGACTTCCCCTCCCAAGATCAGTGTAGGTACTGGGAGGTAGGCCTTCGAGCTGCCCTTACACATTTTAACAAGATCTTACGTGTAATATAACTTGCACTGGGAGAGTAGGGATGCATTTGGGTTGAGAGAGGCAACCGTTTCAGAGACAGAATGTATATTGCTAAATCAAGGACAGAGAGCTAGAATAAGCAAAGCAGAAAAGAGAGATGTCAGGACAGTTAGAGATAAATAAATAACGGAGGCAAAAGGGCTGATAAAGGGGAGGGGAGGTAAAGAACAACAAAGGGAACAAAAAAGCACATTGAAAGAAAAGAGGGATGTGAAAGAACACTATTGTTGAACATGTAATGAGAGATTAGGTCTAAAATGACGTCAAGTTATTGGTTTCTGATTTGCCTCAATACATAACGCTCGGCAATGTTTCTCATATGAAGAATTCTTTATCAGTCATATATAAAATACATATATTCTAAAATAATAATTGCTCATGTTTACATAAGGTTTCTGTCAATGAATCTAGGTAGCATTATGTATCAATGTTAAAACTACAGAAGTCTGTCACGAATTCATGTGGGCATACAGACCCAATGTCTGTACAAGGAAGCCATAGACAAGCGGGATATAGTCTAATGGCTAAGCAGGTGTCCTTGCACCATGCAAACCTACATTTGAATCCCAGGCTTAGTACAGTACTTCATTGGCAAATTGGTTAATACGAGTGAGGGTGGGGGGCAGACACTAGCCGTACCAGGGACGAACAGGTTTAGATAGAGACTGAAACCCCCACGCCCTCCCCTGGCTAGTGCAGGTAATAGAATATTCAACAACCCTTGTTCTTGAGGAAGGCGGTAGGGAGGATCTTCGTCCTTCCCCACTCATTAGTGAGGTAGAAAATGTTCCAAATCTTCAATTTACAAATCACTGCTGCTGCTGTTAGGTAAGGAGGAGGATGCAACAAATCCCCTTCACAGCTGGACATAGAGGGTAGCAAGGGCTATTTAGAGTAACCACCTTACTCCAGGCCATTGTGGAAATTGTTTATATCCTGAACTTCTCATTTGCCAATCATTGTTTTTATACATGCTAGTCTAGCTATTTAAACTGAAGCAAATCAAGTTCACAACACCCAGAATGTATTAGGTTATGAAAGGAATGGCCTAGACTGCAAGAGTGTCCATAATGTCCATGAGGGAGGGGGTCAACCTAGGGCTGTTCAGAGGACCAGGGCAATCTGTGAGTTTTTCGGGCAGCTACATTTTGTAGGCCCGCTCCCTTTTAGGCAAGGTTGGGGTTAGGAAATAAATAACCCTCTCATCCTTAGGCAAGGCTGGGAAGGTACAAAATAGTGAAGACCTCTCACCCTGCTCTTAGGCAAGGTGGTTGAGCGTGTTCTCAAAGGGCTGGGTCAAGTATTCCATCCAGCCTATTTGTAAGGTCTGTAAGAATTACACTTTTTACACCCTAGGCAGGCATCCTGGGAATAGGAGTAGCCCTGCATCCCCTGCCCACGCTATGGTAGTGGTCATTTTCATTCTTTCCCAGGCCTCTGTGGTAGGCCATGGGGAGAATTGCCTAAACTGACAGGCTGAGGCACGCCCGTCTGTTTATACACCATTCAGCATTAGATCCATCACTTTGCCTACTTTTTACCGGATGGTGCAATCATCTAAGAAGAGAAAAACATATATCTACTGATAATGTGTGCTTTTAAATTGTTGTTGTTTATGATGGACCGTCTGTTTCAATTTGGGCACCATGAATATTTTATGAAATATGTCGCACCACACAGGAGCCGTAGACTCATAATTTTGCTTATGTCCTTGGAACTGCTTGGTAGAAACGTACAAAATTAATAAAAGGCAATAAATGACAAAAAGACAGCTGTGCCAATTCAATTAGGTGAAACTTTGGACGGTAATTTTAGAGTTATGCATGTTTTGCAAATTTAGGGTTGGAATATAACTGAACATTTGAAAACAGACACTTTTTCTGAACCACTTAATAACTTTTGGACCGTTTGACAACATGCAGCACTTTGGACTTGGAGTTAGCTCATGCTTTTAACGCTCTATCCCTCAAAGTAAACAATGGAGTAGAATGGGATTTCCTACAAAGTGGTGTGTCCAGGGAGGTAATGCAGACCCCTGCAGCCCCTGAAGTACAAGGGTGCCCTCAACTCTTCACGGACCCTCTACCCATCAAGAGGTTCCCATTCATCCGAAGACAATGACAATATGTGAGATATGAGGTACATACGGGCATAGTTAAGGGGCTCCTAATTATATTTAGGGGGACCCCAAAATTTTGCGTTACGCCACTGGTTGTGACAACCTTAAAGATACATATCTCCCCCTCAGTAATAAGTAGTTGCCAAGAAGACTGAAAATGGCCTGGTGAGGAGAGGATCTCCGTGGGTATGCTGTGCATTTATTGCCACAGAGATTCTTCCAGTTGGTATATATGGAGTCTACAAGTTTCTCCCATCCAGCATGTGTGCAGTGGTTTCTGCCTAATTAACGTCCTTCTGCTCTCCAGGTAGAATCCAGAACAAACCTTTCGAATTATCTAACCCAAAGGAGGAAGAAATAATAACCCTGTGAGGAGGTCATCAGAGCCACATACTACCACAGTACAGCATTCACCCAGACCATTATGTAGGCAATTGCTTCACATTGATGCACTACACTCTCCAGTTTCCACTCATTCGAGGAATCTCTCCTTCAACCTTTCTTTATTTATTACATCATTGCCAGAATTCCAATCTATTACATCTTTGGCTCTCAGCTCCCAAATTGGTACTGCTCAAAATATTAGGGCCTCTCTACTATCAGCAACCAACGTGTAGCCTTTAGGTTCAGATATTTTGCCTCTGCAGTGGCCTCAAAACATACAGCATTAATCAGCTCCCATGCATCTTTAACGCCTCTAAAGGCCTTAGGTACATTACACCGGACCTTTAATTTGGGTATGAGCTCTCCCCAATAAAAGCCCAAGTATACTTAATCACACATGGACAGTGGAACTATTTTTTGTTTGTGCCAATACCTACTCTTTTTTTAAGGTTTACACATAAAGTAAAGTTTGTTCTTAGTCCTGGATTACCTTGTTTAATCAAAGAACTAAAAAGGTGTATGGTATTGTAAATTGCTAAGGCTGATCCCGACCATCTTTGATTCAGGGGCTCCACCAGGTCCATACTCCATGTTATTGCCTCCATCGATTGTCTAAATATTAAGGCAATCCACTTCTATCCCAAAATGTTTTGCCTTGTTAATAAAATGCAGAAGCTAAAATGTTATTTGAAATTGTGGCCTGTAAACTTCCACTACACTGGGGCCTAATTTATATTCGAATGTTCAAGTTTTTCTTAGCATTCATGAAGAGGGGGCCAATTAAACAAAGGGAAATGTTGAAGCTGCGTAGAGCTGGCTCTGCTGCCATTCTCTAAATGCACTCTTTTTAAGACTTAATGGGGTATGGAAGCAAATCAGCTTGAGTACAGATCTCCATTTGGATGAAATAGTTATTCACAAGAGTAAAGTCATGTCCACAAAATAATACTGCATTCTTGTGTCCTACACCAAGCTGGTGGCTTTGTTGTGAATGTTACAATTTATTTAGTGATCATTGAAATACAAGTTTATAACCGCTAAATTTATGTGCAATACATAAAGTGACCTAAGCATGTAGTGTATACATACACCAAAATAGACAGTGAAGTCTTTTTAGGGGAGATGGTAACATCTTTATCAAAATCCTCTTGTATAAATTGTAGACTAATTTCAGGAGAACAGCAGAGTGGAGAAAAATTATTACTTCAATATTATCCATTAAATGAAGTCCAATGATGGTTCTAGGACCTTTTGATGTAGTGTCTACTAGAAAACTGGACTGAAAGTAAACCTATTACCCATCCTTTATGGCTTTCAACCAAATAATAGGCCTGATCCACAAAGGTAAACTTAGACCAAACGTCTAGGTTTACTATTTTCTGTATTCACAAAGATAAGTTACGAGTAGCATCTTTACGTCTGCACTTGGGCGGAATCTCCGCACTTAGTGCAGATGTCTGCCCCGAGTACAGAGATTTCACCCGGACTGTGGACGTAAAGATTCTTATGTAACTTACCTTTGTGAATACTAAAAAGTAATAAAATTAGACTTTTCATCGAAACTTAGATCAAAAGTCCAACGTTACCTTTGTTAGTCAGGCCCCATGTTCTTTGATGATAAACCTAGGTTCAGAAGCCCTCTCCTCCCAACTTTAAGACCATTAGCCTCAGACATCTGAGTGTAGCTGCTGAAAGAGAAGGATGGCTTAGAGTTCAAGGGACTAAAAGAATAATCCATTCTTGAGACACTGTTACATAACATATAACAGGAAGCTATGCTGTTCTTGGACAACATGAAAGAAAGAGACTCACGCCCCTCTGGATTTTCACTAACACTTGAGGAATTAAAGGAACTGCTGGACAGGAAATAGACCTGTCAGCCTTAGGGTGGTCTTCCCCCGGACTTCTTGCCTGCTTGCCTCATGTTTTGCTGATTTTTTTGTTGTACTTAGCCCTCTGAGCATTTTACCACTGTTGACCAGTGCTAAAGAGTATGTGCTCTCTCCCCTAAAATATGGTTGGAGTATGTGCATATACAATTGGCATTCTCAATTTACTCATAAGTCACTAGTTCAGTCCACTACCTGTGCCCAGGGCCTGTAAATGAAATGCTACTAGAGAGATTGCAGCTCTGCTCTTGCCACCCACTCAAGTAGCCCTTAAACAAGTCTCAGTCCTTCCATTGCAGAGCCTATATGTGCCATTTACACTGTCATGTCAACTTGACATTTAAAACGTCTTGCCAAGCCTTAAACTCCCCTTTTGTTACAGATATGTCAACCCTAAGGTAGGCCGCAAGTAGCCCTTAGGGCAAGGAGCTATGTAATTAAAAGGCAGAAGATATAAGTTAAATGTCCCGGTAGTGAAACACTCCAAATTCATTTTTTTCTTTTGTGAGGCCTACACCTCTCATCGGTTAGCATTGAGGATTCCTTATTACTATTAATAAGCTGTAATTCCTAATTGAGAGGGAGTAGATATGTAATGTTTAATACCTATAGAATTGTAATAATCACTCCGCTTTAATGGTAAAGTCTGATTTATTGCTACAATTTTGAAAATGGCAGCTGGGTTAGAGGAAACATAGGCCTCCAGTGCTCTGGTGAGCGCTGAGAGAACCCGCTCCCTCCAATCCTGATGCTGATGCTGGTTTCATGCTGGTACTAGCATGAAACTAGAATCATGATTGGCTTGGGTAGTTTCCTGGGTCCCATGACTGTAGAGCATTGGAGCTAGGGGAGACAACACCATGTGAGGAGAGAAGATCGTCAACAGGTAGGTGCCTTTTAAAATTTATTTTTATTGTATCACCTCTCCTGCCCCCATATTGTAAAAAAGAGCTAGCCGCCACTGGTAATAAATGCATTCAAATTAAAATCAATTTTTAGGACACTGGGCAATTATTTATTCACTGTTCTCTATGAAAGAGTTTTAATTAATTTTTAGTCTTTGTTGGACAAGAAATCTTCATATGAGATCAACAAGATTACTCGTTTGTTAGAAATTGGGTCTCTGGTTGGCAATGGTATGCACCCTGTCCAAGTAGGGAACACAATTCTAGTCAGGGTAAGTCAGATACACACTTCACATTTCACATTAACAAGTGCTCACCCTCTGGTAGCTTGGCACAGAGCAGGCAGGCTTAACTTAAGAGAAAATGTGTAAAGTATGTGTGTAACACACACACACTAACACCACAAAACAACTTTGCACAGGTTAAGAAAAATAGAGAATTTTTATCTGAGCAGACCAATCCCAAAAGAACACAAATCCAATCAGTAGAAGTTGAGATATTAATTTTTATAGAATAAACTCAAAATAGTGCTTAGAAGTCACAAGCGGTCATAAGGTTATGTGAGGTCACGAGGGACTGTAGCAAATCCAAAGTTCAGGCCGACAGTAATGGAGGGTAGGCCGGCTACAGAAACCATGCATGGTCCGCTGAAAAAGTACCTCATATGGAACAAGCGTCGAAGTCAAAGAGCAAATGCGAAGGTGATGCAGTGATATTTTCCATGCAGTCGGGTCTCGTGTGGCTGTAGAGCTCCATAAAGATGAATGCAATGTGTCGTCACTGGGCCGCAAAGTGTGTCTTCATCAGACAATGCAGGCTGTGAATCTGCTGTTTTCGAACAGCCTCTGCATCGGCATTGAAGGGGCAATGCTTCGGGTCTGACCGGTGCAGTAGAGATGATTCTTTGTTTTTTAGCAGAAAGCAGCTGCTGAACCCACTGTTGAGGCCCAGGACTGAAGGAGGCACCTCAGGCAAGGGTATGACTCACAGATGGCAGAGTCCAGCAGCACCAGGAGAGTTGCAGACAGTCTTGGATGTCCCTTAGACTGCAGAAGAACAGTGGCAAAGTCAGCAAGCCCTTGGAGTCACTTTGGGTTGAAGTGAGATGGGTCCAGTCCTTATCCTCAGTAGGGCAGAGATTAGAAGGCAACAGGAAAGCAGTTTCTTAGAACAGTTAACCCAGGCAGGGTGGCAATTATTACAGCACAGTAGTCTTTACTCCAGCAGAGTTCTTCCCAGGCCCAGTAGTATTCTGAAATGGTGGGGTCAGTGCCCCAGTATTTATACCCAAATGTGCCTTTGAAGAGGGGAGTGTAGCTGTCACCTAGCCCAGATGTGTACTGGAGACAGGCTGCAAGGAACACAGGGCAGTAAGAGCAGAGAAATGTCCACTTTCTAAAAGGGGCATTTCTAAAATAGCAATGTTAAATCCAACTTTATCAGTAGGGGATTTATCGTTACCATTCCAATGATATGAAACATGATGTAGTTACTCCTTTCTGATCAGGAATTACAGCTGGCCTATGAGAGGAGTAAGCCTCAGAGTAGTGAAAACAACTTGGGGAGTTTTTCACTACCAGGACATGTAAAACCTACAATTTAATGTCCTCAATTTTACTTACATAGCACCCTGCCCTGGGGCTGACTAGGGCCTACCTTGGGGTTGACTTATGTGTAATAAAAGAGGGGGGTTAATGCTTGGCTGGGGGTTTCAAATGCCAATTTGAGGAGACAGTGAAACTGCACACACAGGCTCTGCGATGGCAGGCATGAGATAGGTTGTGTGGGTGGTTCAATCAGTATTGCAGGCCCATTAGTAACATTTACATTACAGTCCCTAGGTATATGGTGTACCATTTTACAAGGGACTTACAAATAAATTAAATTTGCCAGTGTTACCATATTTATGGGAGAAACACATGCATTTTAGCACTGTTCAGCAGTAGTAAAGTGTTCAGAGTCCTAATGCCAACAAAAATATACAGCAAGAATGTGAAGGTGAAAGGCGAGAAGTTTGGGGGTGACCCTGCATCAAGAACCATTTCCAACACAGTTTCAAAGAGTTCATGTTTAAATGGAAAGAAACGTGTTGACAGACTTCAAAGTTATTTCCTATTCTGCATTCCACTGAAGATTTTATCAATAAGAACATTATAGAATACCATCCTCTGTTAGACCTGCAATCCTTGGCTTGGTTTCCCCCTAACTTTTTGCCTTCATACCTCCTGTTTTTATTGACTTCATTTTTGCTGGCCTTAGGACTCTGCAGACTTTTCTGCTGCTAATCAGTGCTAAGGTTCTTGTGCTCTCTGCTCAAAACATGGTAACATTGGCTTGTACCTAACTGGCATATTTCATTTACTTATATGTCCATTGTGAAGTACACTACATGTGCCCAGGGCCTGTAAATTATATGCTACCAGGGCTCCTGCAGCACTGATAGTGCCACCCACTTAAGTAGACCTTTAAACATGTCTCAGGCCTGCCATTTTGACCTGGCAACATAAACCTTTTATAAGGCCCAAACCTTCCTTTCTAATAAATATATAGGTAGGCTAGGCCTAGGGTAGGCCGTGGAGAGCCCAGAGGGCAGACATGCACTTTAAAAGAATTTCATGTTCTGGTAGTGAAAACTCCTAAATTTGTTTTTCACTACAGCAAGGTCTGTCTCTGCCATAGGATAACATTGGAGTTGTCTTATTACATTTTAAAGGTGTGTTTTCTAAATGAGAAGAGATAGTTGGGTCATGCTTGGTGTCTCTAAAGTTCTTATTTAAAATTCTAATTTAAAGTGAAGTTGGATTTTAAATTACAATTCTGAAAATAGCACTTTTAGAAAGTTGGCATTTTCTTGCCTTAGCCATTTAATTTGGTGTCTGCAGAATGGCTCTAGTTACATGACTGAGTGTAGTTGGCAGGTGAGCTTTGTGTATTCCTCCTAGACAGTCACACACAATGGGAGCTTAGGTGTGACTAGAGGGTCCATCACTAGCAGGATGGGAGGGAGGAGCTGGGCCCAATTGCACCCAAATAGCCTGTATCATGTTTCCACAAAAAGGACTGAATACCCTCTGTCATTTTTCTGGAGTCAGGGCAGGGAAGGAAGGGCAGCTGTGCAGTTCAAAGGAATGCCTCTAGAAACTTCTTCCCCAATTAAAGGCAAAACTGGGTATAAATACTGTACCCCAAACACCAACTCTTCAGTACACTTCTGGACCTGTGGATACTCATGCTGTGCTTCTACAAGGACTGCCACTCTGCTGTCCTCCTGTGCTGACCTGCTGCCCCCATGAGAAATAAACGTCTTGAAGAGAAGACAACACCCCCATTTTTCGTTTGAAAGCATCAGAAAGGGATTTCATGATTGCCTGAAGATGCTGTTGGGTTAAAGGTGAGGTGACTGACAACCTGTATGATGTTCCCTATTACCCAGTTATGATACTCTCTCCAGGGGGAAGGAGGAGATGAGTGATGCTACTTCTGTATATGCTATACCGTGTCTGCCACAGACCACAAAGTAGCAAAAGTTAAAGCTGAATAAATAAAATGTTTGGGGTCTCATTCCTATGTGTCGCTGCCATTTCCTGAAGAGGTTTTGAATGGGATTATGAGATGCAACAGGAGGAACACTTACTCACCTGAAATATTAAAAAGGAAAAATACATTTATGATGTTTTTCACCCTTAAAGTACGAATTTGCTTGAAAGAAGCACAATGTACCACTTCTAAAACTCCTATTTAAAAGGCTGGAATATCATGGCTCTGCACCATGCTCGTTTATTGTAAAAAATATGAGCCTCCTGCACAGCACTTACTTGATCTAAGTCCAAAGGCCCCTCACACCACTCTCTTAACTACATTCAGCGGCATAGACAATGCAGGCCTCCCGGTACTACTGCAGGGCGATACTAATTTTATACCCATTTCAACAAATGCAGACACTAGGGAGAAGTCTGCAGCCTTTCTTCCCAGGCTGGAATGAATTAAGAGTCAGCAAGGAGAAAAGTTAACAAAGATACTTAGATAATCAGTGATCGTCTGCACCCCTCATTAGCTAGAAAGAGCCTGGAAAGGTAAAGGTGCTCCAGAAAAGTGTTCCAGAAAGAAGTAGGACGTGTGGAAGGCTGCAGCTAGGAAAGGAAGCAACGGTGAGGTTTTACGGTACATATAAGTCCATGAAAATCTTTTGTATTAATTGTGTACATGGGAATAATACCTTTTGCAGCTGTCGATGGGTTAAGAGTCTTTAACTATTATGAATATTTTTTTTAACAAAGACAGCAAGTTCTACTTACATAACATAAAACACAAGTGCTATGTATATACCTTAAAACACCATTTTTCAAATTAAACATAAAATTGCATGACAATATAATTGAAATGTTACAATGTTTATTTCTACTTCAACCGCTCTCGCTGACAGTAACTTTGGCTCCCTCTACTATAACATCAAGTGATTAAAATAAATATGAAAATAAAACTGCTTTATTTTGTAGAACTTCAGTGGGCAACTGTTTTCTTCAAGGTTAGTACAATCTACGTTTTACTATTTATGCATAGGCACAAGCTTATTTAGCATAAATTATTGATTCCTCCATTTCTATCCTTATATTGGCTATTGTTTAGCAGCCTAAATACTTACATTGAAACAAAAGAGATTTAGGGTTTATCATGCCTGTCCTCGCTGCTGCTACCACAACGCGTGCATAACTACCCCAAATATGTGCGTAATTGTATACACTGAAGAAACGTGAAACGTGTTTATAAATCACAGAAACTGATTCAAAAGCAAATATGAGGAATTATTTTCACATTTCTGAGGCTATTGAGAAGAAGGCAGAATATTGCTTACTTGCACTGAACATAATGGTTACTGTGGCAAGTACAGGCAATGAGATGAATAGGAAATAAACATTCCACTGCCTTTGACTGACGCTTACCAGTGGAAGCATCGTTTTTTCTCATCACCACAGTCCGCACATCTTCAGACTGGCTACTCCTACAGTAATAACAGACACACAGTGCAGCACAATTGTTTGTACAGCAGCAAACGTGATATGAAACGGATGTGAGTCGACACAGCGCCTATGTATACGGGAAAGGTTAACAACAATAAGAGGAGTAGTATTAATGACTGAATATCAGAATATATCATCATAAGAACCTTTGGAGGAGACATTGGGGGTCATTCTGACCTGGGCGGGTGGCAGACGCCGCCCGCCTGGTGGGAACCGCCAAATGGCCGCTCCGCGGTCAGAAGACCGCGGAGGCCATTCTGACTTTCCCGCTGGGCAGGCGGGCGCCCGCCAAGGGAGCACCCGCCGGCCCAGCGGGAAAGGCCCTGCAACACAGAGGCCGGCTCCGAATGGAGCCGGCGGTGTTGCAGGAGTGCAACGGGTGCAGTTGCACCCGTCGCGATTTTCACTGTCTGCTAAGCAGACAGTGAAAATCATGCTGGGGCCCTGTTAGGGGGCCCCTGCACTGCCCATGCCAGTGGGATGGGCAGTGCAGGGGCCCCCAGGGCCCCCACGACACCCGTTCCCGCCATCCTGTTCCTGGCGGTAAAAAACGCCAGAAACAGGATGGCGGGAAGGGGGTCGGAATCTCCATGGTGGCGCTGCAAGCAGCGCCGCCATGGAGATTCAGCCCAGCCAGGGGTAATCTGGCGGGAAACCGCCGGATCCCCTTTTCTGACCGCGGCTTTACCGCCGCGGTCAGAATGGGCACTGAAGCACCGCCAGCCTGTTGGCGGTGCTTCCGTGTCCATCCACCGCCAGGGTTGGAATGAGGGCCATTGTCACTAATCTAGATGTTGTGCCACCAGATGTGGAAGAAAGGGAAACAAGCATGGTCTTTAGAAGACAGAAAGCCCCATACGTGCACTGACTATTTACATTTGGGATTTTACGGGCATCTTCAACTGTATCACTCAACTGTAGGTGATAGGAGCAGTAGTTGCTGAATGCCCATGATTTACAGAAAGGAAAGAGAAATGTATCAACTGAAAATCAATCGTCTCATCTCAATAGCATTTCAATCTGTCTAACAAAGTTTTAAGTCACAAATGATTTACCCCAATAACTTCACTATGTCATACAGAAGAAGGAGAGCAGAAGGAGCCGTGGTAAATAGTCACTAACCTTTAACAGCTCATTGCTGAAACTTTCCATCCACTTTAGCACAAAATAATTATCAAAACAAGAAATAACACATTACAATATGCAAATGACACCCCAACATATATTAGAAAGCAATAAAAGGTAATCTAGTGTAAATAGTGAAGTTATTAGTGCACATTTGATTACAACTTAATAATTTAACACACAATCACACACATGCACAAACCAACACTCAAACACCCCTCTGCCCCCACATCCACACCATTTCGAGGAGTCTGATAATCGAACTCTGTAAGGAAATGTGTCAGTAGTTGTGTGGCGTCCACAAGTACTGGGTCCACATTTGTCCTCCCCTGGGAACTAAGCACTCCTTTGTAGTGCTTGAGTCTCACAGGATCGTGAGGCAGAGCAGTCCAAGGCCTTCTCAAGGGAGGTGGTGTGGGCTAGCAGTGGCCATTCATAGATCACAATAATTACACTCAGTAAATGATTGTCCAGTAGTTGCTTTTTCTTTTGAAAGAGGAACAAGTATATTTATTATACACACAATACTTAATACTATGCTGCAATTTACAAATAAACATAAGTGGATGGAAATGCTCCTTGGTGGCATTTCATAATCACTCTTATCCCTCCCAAAATGTGGGAGGTCTAGTTTAACAACCACATGTCAAAGCCTTAAGAATCATCAATTCGAAGGAAGGCACTTAACATTGGCAATAACCATGCATACGTAGAACATGAATGGTTGTCAGTGTTAATTCTTCATTAAAACAAGGGTCTTAGGGCCTTATTTAGATTTTGGCGGATGGGTTACCCCGTCACAACATTGATGGATATCCCGTCTGACAAAAAATAAATCCCTTAAGAAATAATGGGATTTATATCTTGGCAGATGGGATATCCGTTACCATTGTGATGGAGTAACCTGTCTGGGTGATTGGTGAATGCAACATTGCTTTAAAAATTCATAAAGGCACAGGTGTTGAAACACTACTGGAGGGGGCCTGCTGTTGGGTGGAGGACGTACGCTGGATTCTGGTGAGTTCAGTGAGCACTCCCACAATGGAGACCATGGTGGCATTGTATGCCTGCCACTGCTGCATGGCATCCTGATGGTATTCCCTCTGTAGCCTCTGGTTCTCCTCCAAGGTGGTGAGTTTCTGGCCCAATGTGTCCTGTGATTGCTGGTAGGCCCCCAGGACTCTGGAGATGGCCTTGTGGCCAGTCGGGTTGGGTTGCTTCCTCATCCCGTGGCCCACATTTGCCCTCCCACTGGCCCTTTCCCTGTGTGCCTGTGCCCCTGGCACAGTGTGCCCCCTCCCACTGACACCAGGACCTTCATTGTCTTGGGTTTGGGGTGTTGCCTCCGGTCCCAGTGCTGTGGGACAGACTGATGACTGATCTGTCCCAAGGACTCAGGTTTGGGGAGGTGTACTCAGCTGTGTTGTAGGTGCCACAAGGGAGGGGGAATTCAGTTGTGTGCAGGGTGAGGATAGTGATGCTGGGCTGACCGTAATGCCTGATGGGCCAGTTAAGTTGTCCCTTTCCAGACATCTAAGGTATTATTCCTCAATAGGACCTACTTCCAGGAGCTGGGTTTCAGTCTCTGTGATCCTCTGTTGTGTGGTAGTACTAGGGATACCTATAGAGTGAGAGGAAGTGTGTTACATGATGATATAATAGTTGTGGTACACATGGTTGTTTGCTATCATTGCTTGCAATTGCTGACCAGTAAAGGCATTGACAGTGTCTTGACAACTTCAATTGTTTGGGTCTTTTGGAAGTTGCTACTGTATTATTTTGCTATATGGTTGACGGTGGTATTGACTGCTGTCATTGCCATGTACTGATGTGCATTCACATTTTCTTGACAGTGAAGGGGGGGTGGCATGGTTATATGTGCAGGTGTCCAAATGTGGAGTGGAATTAGACGTTCTACAATGATTGGGAATGTTGCATTGTGGTAGTTGTAGTACTTTCTGCAGTGTGAGAAATCCATGCACTAGGTGGGGCTGTGTGGGAATGGAGTTAATGTGGAGGTGTTGCATGCATGGGAGGGTGTTGGGTTCAGAGTGAATTGGTGCATGCAGGGTCGTGTGAAGGGGTGACAGGGAGGTGGGGGTGCATGTTGTGCAGGAGTACATAGTGCCCTGGGTGTTCTGTTGACTTACCAGACTCCATTCCATATGGTATTCCCATCAGACCCTCTGGATGTAGGATGGCCAAGACCTCTCCTCCCACGATCTTAACTCTGGGGACAGGGGCCCACCGCCAGTCTTGTTGATGGCAATGTGCTGTCTGGATGCCATGGATACCTTCCCCTGTAGGTCGTTCCACCTCTTTCTGATCTCCTCTCTTGTGCGAAGATGGTTTCCCACTGCTTTCACCCAGTCGATGATCCTCTGCCATAACTCTGTTTTTAGGACTATGGATGTCTGCTGGACCTGTGCTTCACTCAGTTCTGACTCCACTCTGATGATTTTGTCGACCATGGCCCTCAACTCCTCGTCTGTGAATCGTGGGTGTTTGTGTGGTTGTGTTGTGGGTGGTGGGGTGTGTGATGTCCAGGGATGCTGGGTGTGCTGCTTGTTGGGGTGAGGTTGAGTACTAGGGTGTGCATGTGGTTTGTGGTGTTTGTGTGCAGTGGTGATGTGCGTGTTGTGTTGCTGATGCTGTTGTGTGCTGTTGTGTGTTGTGTGTTGCATGTTCAATGTGATGGTGCCTATGAAGTCCAGGTGCAGTGTCTTCTGGATTGAGGGGATTGTGCAGGGGTGTGTTATATAGTGCTATGATCAGGTGTGTGTGTATGTGTATCAGGTGTGGGGTATTCATATTGTCCAATGTTTTGGTGTGTTCTGGTGGAGGTGCGTTTGTGATCGCAGCGGTTCAGACCACCAATGGATTACTGCTATGTAAAGACCACAGTGCTGATTTGTAGATTGTAATATGGAAGGTGGGATGTTGTCGGGGACCGGTGATGGCAGTAGAAATGCATCTCTCCTGCTGTGAATCAGGCCGACAATTTCAGATTTTTTGCCGGTTTTTGAACAGTGTTCTTTTGGTGACTCATAATATGGCTGTCTTCAGGTGCCCACTTAGACAGCGATCTTCAGGAAATACTGCCAAACTCGTAATCAGCACCTGAGTTTGCACATGTGGGTAGATAGCATGTGTTGGACTTTTTTGCTTATGCAGGGTCATCCCCAATCTTTTTGCCTCCTGCCTCCTATTTTTTCTGACCTGTTGCTGTTGGCTTTTGAACTCTGAGCACTTTACCACTGCTAACCAGTGCTAAAGTGCATATGCCCTCTGTGTAAATTGTATGTAATTGGTTTATCCATGATTGGCATATTTGATTTACTAGTAAGTCCCTAGTAAAGTGCACTAGAGGTGCCAGGGTCTGTAAATCAAATGCTACTAGTAGGCCTGCAGCACTGGTTGTGCCACCCACATAAGTAGCTCTGTAATCATGTCTCAGACCTGCCACTGCAGTGTCTGTGTGTGCAGTTGTAACTGTAAATTCGACTTGGCAAGTGTACCCACTTGCCAGGCCTAAACCTTCCCTTTTCTTACATGTAATACACCCCTAAGGTAGGCCCTAGGTAGCCCCAAGGGAAGGGTGCAGTGTATGGTTAAGGTAGGACATATAGGGGGTCATTTCAACCCTGGCGATACAGGACCGCCAAGGCTGAAATGACGGAAGCACCGCCAACAGGCTGGTGGTGCTTCCAGGGTCATTATGACCCCAGCGGAAGTGCTGCGGTTTCCCGCCACAATGGCCCCGGCGGTAGTAATCCGCCAGGGCAGCGCTGCTAGCAGCGCTGCCCAGGGGATTACGAGTCCCCCTACTGCCAGCCTTTTCCTGGCGGTTTGAACCACTGGCATGGGCAGTGCAGGGGCCCCCTGACAGGGCCCCATGCGGCTTTTCACTGTCTGCTCTGTAGACAGTGAAAAGAGCGACGGGTGCAACTGCACCCGTTGCACGGCCGCAACACCGCCGGCTCCATTTGGAGCCGGCTCCCATGTTGCGGCCCACATCCCCGTTGGGCCCAGCGGGATGTCAAAATGGGCACCGCGGGAGTTCGGCCGCATTGGCAGCCGCACAGCGGTTACAACTTGGCGGGCAGAGGTTGCCGCCCGCCAATGTTGTAATGAGGCCCATAGTAATGTGTTTTATATGTCCTGACAGTGAAATATTGCTAAATTCATTTTTCACTGTTGCAAGGCATGTCCCTCTCATAGGTTAACATGGGGTCTACCTTTAAATCTGATTAAAGTGTAGATTCCCTTTGGGAGCGGATGGACATGTGGAGTTTGGGGTCTCTGAGCTCCCAATTTAAAAATACATCTTTTAGTAAAGTTGATTTTAAGATTGTGTGTTTGAAAATGCCACTTTTAGAAAGTAAGCATTTTCTTGCTTATACCATTTCTGTGACTCTGCCTGTTTGTGGGTTCCCTGTCTGGGTCAGTTTGACAGCTGGGCTCGTTGCACCTCACACTAGACAGTGACACAAAACGAGCTGGGTGTAGTCTGCATTTCCTGATGAGCCATCTGTGCTAGGAGGGAGGGGAGGAGTGGTCACTTACACCTGAAAGGGCTGTGCCTGTCCTCACACAATGCAGTCTCCGACGCCCTGGTGAGTGAGTGTCTGAGGCCTGGCCTAGGCAAGGCAGGATTTCACATTCAAAAGAGACTTTACTTTGAAGTAGGCCTACTTTAAAGGAGAAATTGGGTATAAGAAGGGCACCCAAAACCACAGACTTTAGATCACTTCTGGACATCAAGAGGAACCTCTGCCTGGAGAATAGCTGAGGAGAAGTGCTGCGCTGCCTGTGACTGTGCTTTTTTGAGCTATCCTGCAGTTGCTGCTTCTGCCAGAGTAAGAGGACAAAGACTGGCTTTGCGTGCCTTCCATCTTGTAAAGAAATATCCAAGGGCTTGATTTAGAGCTTGCCTCCTGTTGTTTGAAGTCTCAGGGACAGCAAAGACTTCTCCCTGCCAGCACCTGGAGTATCTGGAGAGACCCCTGCTTTGAGAAGTGGTGCCCTATCCAGTCCCTGGGCCCTTGAAAGGAAAGCTGGTGGAAATCCAAGGAAATCGACTTCGGACGAATTCGGACGACTTTGGACCGGCGTCGCTGCTGAATCCAGTGGCAGCACCTGCAACCACTCCGTGATCATCGCTGGAACATGACGACCTTCGCAGGCCCGACGCCACTGCAGCCCCGCTGAAGTCTGCAACTCCATGGAAGTCGCTGTACCACGTCGTGACCGACTCCGCTAGAAGTGCGTGGATTCAACGTTTCACACAGACGCCGCGATCCCTGACTTCGCGCATAGACTTGTTTTCACTCTTCACCAAAGGTAATGTATTTGGGGATCTATGCGACTCCGTGTCCGGCGCCGCTGGTGTCGGCTTGTTGGGAACGACTCAGTCACGATGCCGTGTTAACACCTCATCGAAGCACTTTGGGGGTCATTCTGACCCGGGCGGGCGGCGGACGCCGCCCGCCTGGCGGGACCCGCCAAATGGCCGCTCTGCGGTCGGTAGACCGCGGAGGCCATTCTGACTTTCCTGCTGGGCCGGCGGGCGCCCGCCAAGGGAGCGCCCGCCGGCCCAGCGGGAAAGGCCCTGCAACACAGAGGCTGGCTCCGAATGGAGCCGGTGGTGTTGCAGGGGTGCGACGGGTGCAGTTGCACCCGTCGCGATTTTCACTGTCTGCTACGCAGACAGTGAAAATCATGCTGGGGCCCTGTTATGGGGCCCCTGCACTGCCCATGCCAGTAGCATGGGCAGTGCAGGGGCCCCCAGGGGCCCCACGACACCCGTTCCCGCCATCCTGTTCCTGGCGGTAAAAACCGCCAGAAACAGGATGGCGGGAAGGGGGTCGGAATCTCCATGGCGACGCTGCAAGCAGCGCCGCCATGGAGATTCAGCCCAGCCTGGGGTAGTCCGGCGGGAAACCGCCGGATCCCCTTTTCTGACCGTGGCTTTACCGCGGCGGTCAGAATGGGCACTGAAGCACCGCCAGCCTGTTGGCGGTGCTTCCGTGTCCATCCACCCTGGCGGTCCATGACCGCCAGGGTTGGAATGAGGGCCTTTGTGTTTCTAAGCACTATTTTTTAGTTTAATTTTAAAAAATTCATAACTTGACTTGTGTATGTCAGATTTTTGTTGTTTTGGTCTTGTTTTGTTTAGATAAATATTTCCTATTTTTCCAAACTGGTGTTGTGTCATTTTGTAGTGTTTTCATTAAGTTACTATGTGTGTTGGTACAAAGACTTTACACCTAGCACTCCAAAGTTAAGCCTACTGTTCTGCCAAGCTACCAAGGGGGTAAGCAGGGGTTAGCTGAGGGTGATTCTCTTTTACCCTGACTAGAGTGAGGGTCCTTGCTTGAACATGGGGGAACCTGACTGTCAACCAAAGACCCCATTTCTAATAGCATGGAAATAGGGTAATCCCTGGAGACAGCTGCAATTCTACATTTTAAAAGTTATATAGGGCACTGTTTACAAAAATACCTAATGTTCAGTAACAATGTAAAGTACTACAAAAACACTGAAATCCGACAGTTATAGTTATAGTCATCACATAACTATAATTTGTGCCCTAAGGTAAGTATAACACGCGCCCCTGCCATGCACAGTTTTCTCATCAATAATTTCACTGCAAATGTTTCAATGATTTCAGGGAAGATGTCAGGAGTGATGTAATACGTGGGGTAATTAGCAATGCAGGGTGGGGGCACAGGTTATAGTTACTTTAGAACAAGTATTATAGGGCCAGTTGTACAAAGCCATTTAGCATTTCTTAAAGGACCAAGGGCCAGATGTACCAAGTGGTTTTATCCATTCTGTGTCTATGTGAAAATGTGTTCGTACATATGGCCCCAAGTTGCTATTTCAGGCAGTTAAGAAAGGATTAAATGGGCTATTCATATGTACAAAGCCCTTTAAGCGGTCACAAATTGCAATTTCAACACTGTAGAAATCGCAATTTGCAATCCCCTAGATATTGCAAATAGGGATTACCTATTTGCGATTCCTGTGCACATGTACAAAGCATTTCCTAAATGCGAATTGGCCATTGAGGAAATGCAATTGCCATCAACTCCAAGTCGATGGTAACCATGTGCAATTTAAAAAAAGCACTGAAAAATACTTTTCTGAAGTGTGATAGAGCGCGCACACATACCTCTAGGACACTATTTTTGTGGTGCATCATGGGGGGCCTTAGGCGTATAGCCATCCTTGGTTTAGCATTTCCAAATTAGCGAGTTCCTAATAGGAAATCGCTATTGTGGAAATGCTAAACCGGCCCATTGGAAGGAATGGAGTGGGATTTCCTATTTGAAAATTCCTAATAGAGATTTCTACTTCAAAGGAATCTCTTTTAGAAAATCAGATATTTAAGGATTTCTAAGGAGTCGCTATTTAGGAAATGCAAAATTGTATTTCTGTACATCTGGCCATAAGTTACTTCAGACAACTATAACTGGTGATAGTGATAGTGGTTTTTAGAGATTAAAATGTTATATTGTAGGCAACCCTACAATGTGCAGGGCCTTTGGTTGTGCATGGTTAGGGGGTTGGCCACAGTGACCAACCCCTCATATGCAGTCAATCCCATGATACACATGGCCTTTGGCCAGGCTCTGTGGCTGGCCTCCCCCAAAGTCAGCCTACCCCACCCTGCACAGGGCCTTCAGCAGTGCACGGTGAGAGTTGGTCACAGGGCCTGCCCTAGGGATCCCATTCTACAGGGCCCTTTTTTTAAAAGGGGAAGAGGGCCACATGTCCCACTCTCCAAACCTATTATGGCACTAGCAACCCATCCCCCAGGGCATATATATTTTGAAGGGGAAGGGTGCCAGATGGCTCCCCATCTCAAGCTTTGTTAGGCCCCTAGGGCCCTATCCCTAAGGCCACTACTAAAAATAAAGGGGAGGGAAATGCGCAGCTGGGTGATGCAATCTTTTTATCTATCTATCTATCTATCTATCTATCTATCTATCTATCTATCTATCTATCTATCTATCTATCTATCTTTCTATCTATCTATCTATCTATCTATCGCTCTCTCTTTCTCTCTCTCTCTATATAAATATATATATGTGAGAATTTCTATGAAGTTTTTCTTCTTGCTGTCCTTTATGATGGATGGTGGTGATAGTTCAAGCGGTCTGCAACAGTTAGCTCTGGGCATCTCAGGCACCCACCTGCTCCAATAGCACATATCGTTAGTGATCACTCAATATGGGGTATCTATTACATTAACAGTAACAGATGGTGTGGGAACAGAGTTTTTCTTCTACCCCAGCCTTCCAGGGCCGATGCTTGTTGTGGAGTTAGCAAAGATTGCTAAATGAGCTCATCAGCAGTTCTTGAGTTGACCACAAGGAGAATCACATAGGAGGGTTTTGAGGAAAGAGACTCACTGTCAGAATCTGATTTCTATTCGCTCACTCCTTGAGATGGGGACACAGGGCCAGGCGATGATCTGCCCAGGGAGGCGACTGCAGCGACCACTTAACAACGCTCTTTCTGCACTTCTTCTTCTGTGGGATGTCCAACCAGTGCAGATGGTCTCCTTCGGCGAGAGCGAGGTTGGTATTTCCTCTTCTGCATCTGGGGTAGGTCCCTCAGGCCAGGACTAGGTTGCAGCTCTGTCCAGGAACATACATCCTGGGGGTTAGAAATAAACTGCACCCCTGTTGGAGTTACCACTCAGGGTCATTCAGGGAACTGCATGGAATATTCTAGCCCCAGTTCCCGAAGTTTCCTTTTCACATTGGTGAATGCAGTCCTCTGGTGCTGCACCTATCTGGAGAAATCTGGGAATGTTGGCACTTTATTTGTTCTCCAGCCCCAAATTCCCCCGTATTCTGCCCTATTGTAGAATGTAATTTCGATCCTTAAAGTGAAGAAGCCGTGCCACCCCCGGTCTTGCTGGAGCACCTGGGAGAAATGGCTGAGCTGGTACTCTGTGGGCACACTCCAAGGCAAAGAAGGAGAATAGGCCCTCTGGGGTGACCTCGCATCTGAGCCAATCTTCCAGGTAGCGCGATGTCTGACTCTTCAGGGAGCCCCACTACTTTCATATTATTGCAACCTGGCCTGTTATCCACATCCATGCAATCACCCATCATCACCACTGCAGGGGTTGTTTCGGATAGTTCTCTCTCAGTCGTCCTGACCCACTCTGCTAAGCGATGGTGGTTGTCACACAAAAGGCCCAGATCAATACTTGGGGTGTCAATTTTGACATCGAGGTCCACTCTGGACCTGCTATGATCTGTAGTACGTCTTGGAGTGAGGGGCTGGAAGATGCTGTCACCATCGTCATTGGTGGGGTTTTCTCTGAGTCACCGCTGGTGGCCCCTGGGCACCCCCAAGGTCCCCATCTCTTTTTTCAGGGCTTTGTCTATGGTACGCTCCTGAGTCGCCTGCAGCCAATTCCCAGACACCTTAGGTATTTCTGGTGTGCAGGTAGTCCAGCAGGCGGCCCAAGGACCAATGGGTTTCCAAGCAGTGGCTCGTTTCCGCAGTGTAGGAGGGTTGGCTAGGTCTTCTTCTAATGTTTAGCATGCTTGAGGGGCAATTTGTGTTTCCACTTGTCATGGCCCCACCAGTGCAGTCCTGTGTTGTAGTCCGCTAGGAGTCAGGCTCACCTTCCCAAGCGGTCATGGAGTAAAGGAGCAAGCTGTGAAGACAGGGTTTTTGTGCCACCTGGTAGGGATTCTCAATCTCCTCCACCCTGTCTTTTGCCACTACTATTTCAGCTCCCGTCTTGGGAGATCTGCAGAGGGGTGAATGGAATAAATGTCTGAAAGCACACAGTGGTCTCGGTTGCCATTGTGCCATCTGACATTCACCTCAGGCCCCACTCGAGTGCTATCTGGCTCTCCCCTCCTCACCTCTGACACCGCCATGCCATCTTCATCCCCAAGGAACAGGGAAATCTGTTTGGTGATCAAAGGATTAATGTGCGCCACTCTGCAGGTTATTTGTCACTCACCACAGGGCCGCCTCTGCCTCACTGTGCACCCCTCTACAGCAAGCACAGCACCAACCGCCCGCAGATCAGGTTGCTATAACGCCACTGGCCCAGCTGCTGAGGTCGCAGCCTGATTCCTATGAGACCAGGAGCCGAGCTCTGGTCAGCCTGTGCGCTCAGTTCGGTAATTTGCACGGGGGTCAGTCTCACCTTCCAGGGCGCACCCCCTCCTTCATGCAACATTCATGTCCTTGTGGCCCCCCAGGAAACCATGTGCCGATCACTAGGCTGGGAGGCTTGGCTGGGGTCCCACATGAGCATGCTATCAGTGCGCTGCGATTACCCAGTGGTCAGGATCCCACATTGCCTTTGGGCTGTCCACCAAGGCTGCGACCATGTTCTGCCCTACATCAGCCCAGGGTCCCCAGCGCCAGTACAGCCTTCCTTGGCATGCCACCTCCCCGGTGCAGCTTTGGATCCTCTGTGGAACTGGGACTCACTGAGATGCCGGCCGCTATTTTAGGCTGCCAGGAGGCCATGGACCGTGTCCCAGATGGGCAGCGTTCCCCAGTCTCCAGCAGTTGTCAAAGGGGCCCCCTTTTCAGACAGAGAAGTTGAGGAGGTGGCCCCTCCCTCTTCTATGCAGCAGGATGGGTAGGATGGGGTCTGATGGGGCCGAGTGCACAGGAGCTCCGGAGCCCTCTATCCCACTCCATTTGCCACCTAGCCACACCCCCTGAAGAGACACTCACATACCCACTCAGTCACCCGTTCAGCCACTGACAGAGCCACTCACTCACCAGCACAAGTTCTCACACATTCACCCACTATTCTATTTACAAACTGGCACACCCACTCATACACCTACTGACTCTCCCAAGTAGTCACTGACACCGCCACTTCAAACACTGACTGAGTCACCCATACAGTAACTGACTCACCAAGTGACTCACCAATTTAGAGGCACCCATTCACTTACCCAGACAAGCACTGTGACACCCACTTTCTCACATATACAGTCACCCACAGACCCACTCACTAAATGAAATGCAGCTGCTCACACAGTCACTCTCTTACCCATACAGCAACTTACACATCCATTCAGTCTCCCATACAGCAAATGATTCAACCACTCATTCATCCACAGACCCACTCCTCACACACCTATTCACACATCGATTCAACCACTTACACACCCTGGATGATGTCATCAGTGATACCACATGTAATGTCATCAGTGATGTCACAGACCATGTCATGAGTGATGTAATATGTGAGGTCATAAGTACTGCATTACGGGCGCGCAAGTTATAATTAGCTCAGGTAACTATAACTGCTGAATTTCTGTGGGTTTCTATGAGTAAATTCAGAACTTAAATTTGATGTCCATGTAACCTTTGTTTTTTTCAGTGAATTTCAAATTTTTTTTTAATTCTATTTCCTAACCATTATGTCCCTGTAACCTTTGTTTTTTTTCAGTGAATTTCTAAGGTTTTTTAATTCTATTTACTAACTATAATGTCCCTGAAACCTTTGTTTTTTACAGTGAATTTCTAAGCTTTTTTATCCTATTTCATAACTTTAATGTCCTTTAACCTTTTGTATTTTTATGGAACTTTTAAGATTTGTTTAAGAGTATTTTAAAACTATAACTTGTGTATAATGTTTTTTTTTAGGTAATTATAATGTTTTCCTCTTAATACTTAGATATTAACCCCAGATGTCTGGGGGAAAAAGTGGAAGGAATCCTTTCATTAAGCTCTCTGCCACAATGAAATACACCAACCCTGTACTGTGTTGCAAATTAAATTGAAGAGGTACAGTCCTTATTCTAAATGTGCTGCTGGTGCTGTTTTATACTTAATTCAGTATTTACACAGTTCTGAAGTAGTATTCCAATACTATTATTTTTTTTACTTAATTTTGGAACCGCAGTGCCATCCGCGGGTCCGAAGAAGCAAAGCCTCAAAGCTCTATGGTTTCCGTTCCGATCAAGTGATCAGAATGAATCTGCGGTTCAGATCCACAGATTCACGACAATTAAAAAAAATAAAAATACAATCTGCACCCCATTCCTTCCCATATAAATAGAAGACTGAACATATTTACAACTCACAAACATATTCTATTTATTTACAATAGAACACAAAACTTATATTACAGTTTTCGCGGAACCGCAACTCCATTTCAGAACCACAGGGCCGCTAGATGTGAGAAAAGCAATTTGGCATTTCATTGGTTACTTTTCAACCAAACCTACTTTTGGTTAGGGCCACTCCATAAAACAGTTATTATTCTGCTAGCTCTTGAGGCAGAAGCATCTCAGCTAAGACCCTTCTGCTACAGAACTTTCCAGAATGACATAAGGGAGTGCTCCACCCCCACCTGCAGAGTCTCAAGATATTCCTGAAGATGATGATTCTCAACCGGTGTCTTCTTCACCTAAAAAAAGAGTGAAGTATGGAAATTTTTTACCATACCTAGTGGGGGGAAAAAAGTATGTGCAAGCGTTGTGAATTGCAACCTCTGCGAAAAAAGACTCTCTTGTGGTACATCAAAGAAATACAGCCATGGAACTTTGAGTACGTCGAAACATCTGCGCACAATCCACAAACAAGCATACCAACAAATGATGAGAGAAAAAGAACTGACACATTTCAATGAAGAATCTGGTACTTCATCATTTAGCCAAGCTATTGCTCAGAATAGCAGTATGCCAGCCGCATGCTCCGAATTAGGTCAAATGGTAACATCCTGCAGCATCTGTCATTATCTTGTGGTGGCAAAAGTTAAAAATGTCAACAACTTCTTTTTACAGGTCAAAAACCAACGTAGTTAATTAAAAAAATAAAACTACAAAAAAAAACAGTTCTTGTTAAAACCACCACTGAATCAAACAAAAAGCTGTGTTTGAGTCCTTATTGCTCATAAGTATTTCCATACCTATGTGAGTACATATATACCTTTTCATTTCCTTGTATAAGTTTATTTATCAGTTTCTGTCTTGGTGTCTCAATTTATCCATTATTGTGTCCCTGGGTGTGTTAGTGTACGTCTAAATCTGATCCTGGGTATTTTAATGTATATATTAGTGTTTACCTGTATGTTTGAATGGAAGCATAACTGTATAACTGGTTTTGTTAGTTTCTGCATTAGTGTCTGCCTGGGTCTCTCAGTGTCTGCATCAGTGTGTATCTCAGTGTATCAGTGTGTGTATTAATGTGTCTCTGGACGTATTAATCTATACATCATTGTGCATCTGAATGTGACAGTGTATTCAATCATGTGGGCCTGGGTTTGTCAGTGCATGCACAATTTTGCATTTGGAAGTGTCAGTGTGTGCAGTAGTATCAGTATGGCTGTATCGATGATTGCATAGGTTTGTACATGGCTGTCTTAGTGTATGCATGCGTTTCTGCCTGGCTACATCAGTGTATGCATCAGTGTGTGCTTAAGTGTGTCAATGTATCTTGATATATCACTGTGTACATCAGTGTCCATGTGAGTTTGTTAGTGTATGCAATAATGTGCACCAGGGTGAAGCACTGTATGAATTAAAGTTTCAGTGTACAATTAACAACGAACCTGAGTGAACCAGTGTATGCATCAGTGTGTGCTTATGTGTGGTGGTTTATACATCAGTGTACTCCTAGGTGTGTGATTGTCACTCTATCCATCTCTCTCTGGGCGTCTCAGTGTAAACAGCACTGTACATCTGAATGATTCTCTGAATACATCAGTGTCCCCTTGGCTGCATCACTGAATGCACCAATATGTCCTTGGATCTGTCAGCAGACGCATAATTGTATCCCTGGATGTATCAGTATATATAAGAGAGTGTGTCTGGATGTATCACTGTATGCATCAGTGTGTGCCTGACTCTCTCAGTCTATAGATACAAGTGTGTCTCTGTGTCCCACTCCATGCATTACTGCATACCTAAATGTTTTAGGATATATATCAGTGTATCCCCTGATGTGTCAGTGTATGCATCACTGTCACTTATGTATTATAGTTCATGCATTAAAGTGCACCTAGGTGCCTCCGTCAGTGCATCAGTGTCCACCTGTCTTGGTTATGTCAGTGCATGTAACAGTGCATTCCTGGGTGTGTCACTCTACTTATTAGTACGCATCTGGGGATGTTAGTCCATACATCACATTGTGCATAGGTGTGTCAGTGTACATATCAGTGTGTGCTTAGATGTGTCAGTATATGCATCAGTGCATCACTGATTGTGTTATTTAATCTATCAGTGTGATCTCTGGTGTATGCCTTAGTATATTAGCATCTACATTGGTGAATACACAAGTGACCTTATGACTATTTCACTAGATACAAGACTTACTGTATAAACTATATAAGTACAATATCTTATAGTAGAGTGCATTTATACCAGGGCATAGGCCTCTTCAACATTTTATCTCAGTCAGTAAACCTCAGAACAACATGCTTCATCTTTTAACAAAAATACACTTTCTTCTATAGTCTACATGCATCTCTTTAAAGGGAGATTTTTCTCACAACACACAATTTAAACGGACACTTTTTCTAATGTCAAGTGTACTTAAAAATAATACAGTGTACCTATGGTCACAATTAGTACCCTAAACCATATTAAAACCACAATTTAGATAAATAAGAATCTAAATTATCAATACACAAAACTACATACTGCATTCAGTATATTACATCCTAGATACATCTCCTACTACAGCCTATGTACTTAGATTCTCTATGTCTACATCAATATTCAAATGGTTGTTAATGTCTCTAAATGAGTATAAGTCTCCCTTTATATTTGTATTATTTTCTATCTCCTTAACAGTATACATTAGACAGTGTACATATACCTTAACATAGCAAGTACACTTTAACACAATTAAAAAATACTTTTGTTTCTCTTCTATAGACACAGAAACCTCCTCTTCAGCCTATGTACAGTATATCTGCCCCCTTTACCTACTACAGCAAAAAACAGTTCAACCTGCTGTCACCCAATTCTTTAGCTTACCTTTTCAAGTAATTTACTTCACTTGTATCGATGTCTAACTCATAGTGAAATAACATCTATCATCTCTCAATAAATGTGTGACTCTCTGCAAGAATTAAACGCTGCTTTTATACATACCGATTTCTGTACAAACACAATACTTTTTGGGAACATAATGTAACTTTTTAACCATTAAATTCCTCGTTAGTGTATTCTTCATACTAGCTCAGCATACATGAGGATTCACTTTAATATACTGATAGAAACTGGAAACATCCTTATCCAACTTCAGCTGAAAACCTCTTTTACATAATGAATTACTTGTATAATTCCTTTACCTAAATGATAAACTTTGTATTGATATCTTTTATAGCATGTTGTGAACACATTGCTCACTTTCTTCAATGTGATATGATTTTTTTCATATACTTTCACTTTGTAAAATAAAGTACATTTCACTACACTTACCTGATGATTCTCTTTCTTGTGCTCTTTGTTTCTCTTTCAATATCAGTTAGAATTTCTTCTCGCTGAACAAACCTCATTAAACCAATTACAGGAACAGAAGTCCACTCTCATAGCAGGCAACCAGTAATGGCAACCCCTTCAACTCTCCTTTCAAGGCTATTGAGCCAGCAAACCAACCACGATCTCCCTTTTATGTTAATGCAATCTTCCACAGCTTCTGACTGGTTTGTATAGTTAACCCTTTGCAGTGCTCCTGAAAAGTTAGCCAATATAATGCGAGCTTTTCCAGATCCGGCACTCAGCACAGCTCCAGTGAAAATTTGGGCGTGGATCTGCAGATCCACGAGGAAATTCGGAAATTATTTTTTGATCTCAGAACTAAAAAAACATATCCATATAGACACTTTTTTTAGAACACAAAACCGAATCATAACATTAAATAATCATTATGAATCATTACTGCCTCTGTAAATGTGGTAAAACAAAGTCACATTCTAGTCTTTTTTTCTATTTCCTTCCCTCTCATGCTCCTCTAGCTCTTTTACCATGGTTACACAGTCTGCAACATTCTGCTGCACCAGCCTACAAGTTCATAATAGTTTCTGACTAGAGCATACTTAGTTTCGAGCCACATTTAGCAGGAGTGGTTGAATGTTTCAGAATAAACAATCACAGCTATTTTTACTGTTTTCCAATTTTTCTAAACATATACTTACAATTCAGATAACCTCACTAGCTACCTTCACCCAAAAAAATATATGCAACAGCCAATGGAGTCACTTCTTCCAGGCTGTACCTACTACCCTCCATTTCAACTGATTTTCATTGAATACCAGCCTCATTCAGCTCCAGTCATCTCCTGTGTGCTTCTCCAGATTGCCTCCAAGATGGTCAGAGCGAGGATTGTGGGTCACGGCTTTGTGTTTTGGGCAAGAGAAAGTGCAATAAGAAGTGATATTGACGGGGACCTACGGTTGGCTAATGTGTACATTACTTGGATTGGCCAGGGAGGGTTAAAGTGGCATTAATTACTTCCTTTGGTATAAACTATTAAGGATTGCCAGCATCCAGACCTTATGATTGTAAACTGTGGTGGCAATAACCTAGGTGTAGTTACAGGGGTTGGTTTGTAAATCCTAATGAAAGAAACCTTTGGAAAATGAATGACACTCTTCCCACACACTGCCTTGGCCAAAGGCAGAAGTGGAACTGGTCAACTCAGTTCTGCCCACAAATAGAGAAATTCAGGAAACATGACAATAAAACTGTTTTTGTATTCCTCAGGGTTCATAACATGATTTCTAAATACCACAACAACTTACAATTTGACATGGAGGGTATATACAGAAATGACGGAGTTCACTTAACAGAGAAAGGCAACAAACCTTTCCAGCATAACTTGAGAGACTGTATCCTCTATCATGTGCAGTAATCACCTGCACATTGTAAACATGAAGGCTTTTTTCAGAGCCAATCTATTACCCATATACACATATATTTCAATTTATATACTTCTTTTTTTCAAACCTCGCTCGAATCTGCAAATATCTCCACAGATCTTGTAGAAGGGGAAAAACACCGTTTTGGATGCAAGGGTGGGTGTGAGAGTGTCTCTCTAAGTATGAGAGTGTCTGTGTACAAGTGACAGCGAATGTAACAGCATCTCGGTAGGTGTAAGAGTGGCTGTCACAGTGTCTGCCTGGATGTCAGACTGGGTGTGAGAGTACCTGTCTGGGTGTGAGAATAAGTCTCAGAGTGCATCTAAATGTTTGGTATTACATATGAGAGTCTCTGTATTAGTGTGACACTGAGCATGAGCGTCTGTGTCTGGGTGTGAGAGGGAATGTGACAGTGTCTGCCTGCATGCTAGGGTGGGAGTGAGAGTGTCTCTCTTAGTTTGAGAGTGAATGTGATAGTGGATGTAACAGCATTTCTGCAGAAGTGCCTCTATTATAGTTTACTCTTTTTTTTTACGGTTCCCGAGATCCATGGATCCACCAGCGGATTCACACTGGGGCCGCGCTGGGCCCCACGGTTGGATCTCGCGAACCACCAAAAATATCATTTTCTGCATTTCAAAGGCATTATTTGTCCCATCAACACAACTATATCACCCGATGGGGTCAGGAGACCTGTGCCTTGACCCCATCAACTCAATTGCCCCCCTCATTTCAGCCCAGGGGACCGTTTACCGAGAAAAGAAAACGTCGGCTGCAACATTTCTCTCACGTGGTGAGCAGCCGATCAGATTCTGCCTGTGGCGCATTGATTCGCTGATCGACCTGAGGTGGATAAGCTTCCCTATAGATCTATATTTTGTGACCTTAAATTTCTCTAAAACTACTGAACGGAATCACACCAAATCAGAAAAGAGCATGATCTATGGAACATAATTTAGCTTCCTGCCAAATTTAGTGTAATTCCATTCAGTGATTTTGGCCGTAGGCATGTCTAAAGGTCATATGGAAAATTGAATGGAGAAAACGCGTTTTAGGACCCCCACTTTTTCTTAGCTTCACTTGACTAGGTAGTTATAGTTAGGACTTAGTTCCTAAAGCAGGACTCAGGAAGCCGGCTAGGACCACAGGGGCCTT
Source organism: Pleurodeles waltl (assembly GCF_031143425.1). Lineage (NCBI taxonomy): Eukaryota > Metazoa > Chordata > Amphibia > Caudata > Salamandridae > Pleurodeles > Pleurodeles waltl. Next base: position 870,600,767 of record NC_090437.1, on the reverse strand, counting down.
CAGGCTCCCCCTGTGATCCTGTCACTCTCTCTCTCTCTTCCATCCCATAATAGGATGGAAGAGAGAGAAAGAGGGAGGTTGGCTTTGCAATGGTCCCGCCATACAATGACTTCTAAGCGTCACTTTAGCGTGGTGTTTGGTTTGAATGTTATAGGTATGTTTTGCTGCAGAGTAGAACAGAGTCTCTTCTGCCTCATTAGAATAGCCCTTGGAATTTCAGTCTGAAGGTTGAACTCCTGGTAATTCATGGATTTTTGAGTCTATTTATTCCTGCTGTGAATGCTAAACCTTTCTACTAATGGAACATGCATGTATTTTTCCCATCAGAATGTGTGAATAGAATGTCATAGACAAGTATGGATAATTGAGAGAAGGCAGACACATGTGGCCTAGTGGTTACGTTCTCAAACCCTCAACCTTGAGGCTGAAGGTTCCAGTCTAGCAGTGTGGGTAGTAATTTCTCTGCTTTAATTTCTCTTCAACTTCAAATATTTAAGGCACATTCTGAAAGGTCATCTCAGTAATTGTACTTGATAAATAAATTTTTCTTTTCAATTTGTCTGGAAATATCTCATTCTAAGTACATCATTCATCACAGCCTCTATCTCTCTCCCGCTCACTTTCTTTCTCTTTCTCTCTCTCTCAATTTCTCTCTTTCAATCTCTTACACTCACACACCTACTCAGATGCTTGTGCACCCACTCACACACCCATTCAAACACTGATGCACTCACTCACAGACCCACTCAGACACTGACACGCCCACTTATAGACCCATTCAGACCATCACACATCCACTCAAAGACCCACTCAGACCCTCATGCACCCACTCAGACACTGATGCACCACCTCACAGACCCACTCAGACACTAACACACCCACTCACACCTGTTCTCACACCCAGATAGGCTGATCCTTCGGCCATGAAAGGTGCACAGTTTAGTGGTTATAGGGGGTTGGCCGCAGGCCCTGCGCCAACCCCTGCCACACATGGCCAAAGGCCATGTGTGGTTCTGGTTGGATTAACGTATAGAAATTAAAATTACTTTTTGTTTAAAAAATAACATAGAAATTCACTGAAAAAAACGAAGGTTACAGGCACGTTATAGTTACGGAATAGAATTTAAAAAACATCGAAATTCACTTAAAAAAACAAAAGTTACACGGACATTATAGTTAGGTTCTGAATTGATTCACATAAAACCATAGAAATTCAGCAGTTATAGTTAGAATTGTTTCAAGTAACTAAAACTGGAGCCCTAAGGTAATTATAAGATGTGCCCTCGCCATGCTATGCTAATTACCCTACATATTACAAAACTCATGACAACTTCTATAACATAATTAAAATTATAAATGAAGCATTAGCAGTCTAATTTTTGAGAAAAAAACTGTGCATGGCAGGGGAGTGAGTTATAGTTACCTTAGGGAGGGAGTTTTAGTTACTTGAAATAACTCTAACTATAACTGCTGAATTTTCATGGTTTTGTATGTTTAAAATGTGAGCCTTACTATAACGTCCCTGTAACCTTTGGTTTTATAAGTGAATATATATGTATGTTAAGCAGCTTTCAGTCAGCAATAAAAATGTCAAAATATGTGATAATGGTATCCACGGAGAAGATCATGGGAGGGGGAACCGCCAAACCTGAGTTTCCCATTGGATGCCACCAGCACTAAAAGCTGTGATGATGGGTATGTGGCAAGGTGAAGTACTACATCTTTTTTTTCAGTGTCTTTGGAGAACCTGCTGATTGAGGGAAGAGGAGATGGAAAAACGACCATCATCTACTGTTGCACACATCACACACACCCCAACATTTTGCAAACAATATATTTGCCTCTCTTTATCTAACCCCTTTGAGGGCAATGACCATCAAGAATTTAATATTACTAAAAGTGATGGAATGTTGTAATTGTTGTATGATGTTTTTAATTATGTAAATATATTTCTTTTGATTTTATTTTTGTAACAAATCTTGTAAGTGATTGCTAGCAAGGATTGCACATATGCATTTGTGATATTTAGTTTGGGTTGAAAATAGTTTTTTTGCACTTTTCGAAATTGGATGAGGTTTGAATTTTTTGCCTGTGATATTGTAAGATGGCCACCGTAATCATTGTTATTCTGTATTACTCAGCTTTGGTCCATCGGTTATTTTGATGGTATTGCTTTTAAAAACATTTAACAATATGGCTCTCACAACTGTGACAAAGGTCCGGGAGGACCCCAATGCATTGTTTGGAATCAGCTAGAATAAACCAAATTAAAAGCAGACACGCTGGGAGTGCCACTGGTTTCTTCACTAAGAGGAGCTCTTTGGTTGCAGCCTTCAGTCAGCAATAAAAAAGTCAAGATAATTATTGTGATTATGTTCCTGTTAGAGAGAAAGAGATCAAAATGTTATCTAGTGACAGTTTTGATGCTATAGAGTAGCGCAGATGATTAATAAGCCTGCTGCAAAGTGAAGCACTGTATTTTATGTGGATAGCTGAGTGGATTAGTAAAACCAGTGTGAGAGGGGCTATGTAGAAATGCTGGGTAGTGGTGGTATTCAAGGAAGGTCATGGGAGGGGGGTTGCACTTGGCGCCACCAGTGACTAGGGCTGTGATTATAGGTATGATGCAGGGTGAAGTAATAGTGTGTCTTTTTTGTTTTTTTCAGTGTTTTTGGAGTGCCTGCTGATTGAGGGAAGAAGAGAAGGTAAGGTGACCGAAATTTACTGTTGCACACATCACTCACACACACACCAACATTTCGCAAACAACATATCTGCCTTCTACATAGGATACTGTTGTAGAAGGATGATTTAGCCAGTATCAGAGATAGTGTCTCATTGGGTGACTGCTGCTCAAGCCCTAACTCAAGTCATGGAGGACAGCTCTGAGGCAGGTTCAGAAACTTAGTGCAGAAACCAACCTTACAGTCCTACTGGTCTACTTGCACGGTTTGGTTAACCCTCATCTTCACACCACACATGAGCAAAGATTGTTTTTTGCGATTGCAGGGCATGATGCATTTCAATGACAATTCTGGTGCATTGCCCGGGACCATCCAGGCCATGACAGACTGTTCAAAATTCAGCCTGTCATGGAATGATTGTCTGCCAGATTTCCTGAGATTTGGACTCCTGGAAAGGATATAGCTGTTGGCAAGTCTTTGATCTTGTACAAGGGGGGTCTGCTGTTTAGGCACTATTTTGCAAGCAAAAGAGCTCGCTATGGCATAAAGCTGTACATGCTTTATGAGAGCTCTACTGGCTATGTGTAACGCTTGAGAGTGTATACAGGAAAGGACTCCACTCTAAACCCTGTAGGTGGTCCTTCCATGTCAGGGGTCACAGGAAAGATTGTATGGGAGCTTGTCCAGCCACTCCTTTGCAAAAGTTATGAAATTTATGTGGACATTTTCTCTACAAGAGTGGAGCTGTTCAGTGAGCCTGCGGTACAGTTTGGTGTCACCGCAAAGGATTCCCGCAGGAGCCTGTTTGCACTGGATTGCAGCGTACTGCTCATAGTCAAGTTCTAGGATAGGTGTGTTGTGTATGTGCTCACTATGTACCTGTTGTACACCTGAGTTACACCTGTATACTTGATAACAACAAGTACATGGGCGGAATGGACAAAAAAGACTAGGTTCTTCAGCCATACAATGAAAGTTGCAAACTTGCATTTAGTACAAGAAACTGTTTACCCACCTGATACAGATGGAAGCATACAATGCATATGTTGTCTATCATCAGATAACCACAGGAAGACTCATGCCTTACCTTGACTTTCAGTTGTCTGTGATTGTCTCACTGTTGCTACAGAATCAGCAGCATTCACTTCATACATTCTGGATTACTCGGCAAGGCTTCAATAGTGACACTTTGTTGATCGTATTCATAAAACACCCAAAAAAGAACAACCATGACGTCTTTGTAAAGTGTACTTGAGGCAAGTAAAGAGGCAGGTGAGTTGTGTTTACTGTTACCAGTACCCATCACAGCCAGGGATATAATTTCCTACTAGCTTTATGTTGTATCATACTGAAGCAAACCTCTGGGAAATTGGCTGAGGTGAAGCTGCAGTTGGGTAAACCTTTTAATGGCTGTACATGGATACCTAACATCCATGGACCACTACTTCATTAGGGAAGCAGCCACAGAATTTTAGTTCCTCTACTTCAGGAAATCACGGACTTCCTTATGGCCTGCTCAACACCTTTATCTGCCCCCAGAATGAGGTAGGTGTTCTGTTCACCGATTGACAAGTGCAAGATAGTCCCCACACTGCATGTACTGGCAGACTGAACATATGCCACATTGTCATAGAGTACCGTGAGTGTAGGGGAACTTATGGATGCTACAGGAGGAGCACCCTAATACCAGAGTAAGTATAAGTCAAACAAATGTCCTGTGGTACTTACACACCAACATTTCTACTTGCTTTGAAAGTTTGTAAACTCAATTAGTAACTTGTATCATAATCTTTAGTATAAGATGTGAAAACAATCATCATACAAGATATTGGGGGTCATTACAACCCTGGTGGTACAAGACCGCCAGGGCTGTTATGATGGAAGCACCACCAACAGGCTGGCGGTGCTTCCCAGGTCATTACGACCGCGGCGGAAGCGCCGCAGTCGCACTGCCGGGGCCAGCGTTTTCCCGCCACAATGGCCCCGGCGGTAGTAATCCGCCCCAGGGGATTACGAGTCCCCCTACCGCCAGCCTTTTCCTGGCGGTTTGAACCACCAGGAAAAGGCTGGTTGTACGGGGAGTCGCATGGACAGTGCAGGGGCCCCCTGACAGGGTCCCGTGCTGCTTTTCACTGTCTGCATAGCAGACAGTGAAAAGCGTGACGGGTGCAACTGCACCCGTCGCACGGCCGCAACACCGCCGGCTCCATTTGGAGCCGGCTCCTGTGTTGCGGCCGAGATCCCCGCTAGGTTTCCACCAGCCGGCCCAGCGGGGATCTCCAAATGGCCGCGGGGGTGTGGCTGCATTGGCAGCCGCCCGGCGGCGCCAAGGTCGTATTGAGGGCCCAAGTGTCTTGTACCATCTTTTTAATAACATTGGGTATAATACAAGTTAGTGATTTAATTTTCACAATTTCAAAGCAAAAGTCGAAGTGACAGCGAATGAGTCCCAGCAAAAGTAGAAGTGTCGGTGAATGAGTACCACAGGACATTTGTTTGGCTTTTTACTTTAGAATATTCAGTTAGTATCCCCAGCTTGTCTTTCTTAGCTTTAATGGTAGATATCTTTGCTCAGTTTGAGGAATAAACCTTGCACGGCATACTCGGACATTTCGGAGAAAAGGCCTCACAAAGCATTCTCGGGTAACCCCAACTTGCATCCACAAACTGGAAGGAGTTGAATTTACCATAGTAAGTGCTCTGATGGTGCATGAAAGACACGTTTTCTTGAGCTTCAAGTAGCTAGGGACGGAAGGCATTAGTATAGTTTCACTTGTCAATCATAATCATAATCATACAGGATTAGTCAGGACACTGATGAGTACAGGGACATGAATGGGTAAGAAAAGCTTACTGTAGGTGTCCTTTCTCCGAGATATTGAATTAGTAGATCCAGGTAGTAAAGGCAGTAAAGATACACATGCCATGACTTCATCCTCACCTATGGATTCAAACCCATTGGTGTCTCACTCACACTGAATTACCATGACACCATGACACGTATGGGTCAGTGTTTGACCTGCTTGTCATGTTCATCTTCCGTCAGAACTTAGCAGATGTTCAGTTTGCTGTGTGTGTGCATTACAGTCACAGTGGATGGGATATATGGTTCTCACGGACTACCCTGTGAGTCAAAAACAACTGTTTATGACGTTTCCTTTAGGAAACTTCACAAGAATTCTCCAGCATGTCTCCAGCATGTCTGCCTTAGTTTTAACGGTAAATATACTCACTCATTTCGGAGAAAAGGCCTCACAAAGCATTCTCGGGTAACCCCAACTTGCATCCACAAACTGGAAGAAGCTGGATTTAGCACAGTGAGTGCACTAACGGCGCATGAAAGATGACTTTCTGAGCCTCATGTGGCTGTCACGTGAGCCATTAATAAAGGTTCACTACGCATGGGTTCAGTAATGTTCAGGAAGAAGGAGTCAGTTACTTGACAGGTGGTTAAACGTACTCAAACTTATTCTATCCAGTGGCCTATGAAAGTGATGGGCCCTTGTGTGGCGGCATCAACTTGATGTGAGTGCACTGATTGGTTGGATTGAGCCTGTGGCCAACGGTATGAAAGTTTTGTGTGTGATGCGTGAAAGGCATGTGAATGGACCATAAAGTGGTTGGTGCATTGGCTCACCTTAAGAAGGCTTGGTTTCAATATTGAGATACTTTGATAAGTATTTATGCTTTGAAACCAGAATTTCTGGGGGTGCTGAAACCAACCAGTGTGAGTGGTGGATTAACTTTAACAAATTAGTACCAGATTTATATCTGTGGCGGTAAGATGGCCCCTACTGTGAACTGCTTGTTTTCTTTTTTTTGTCATTATGGGTAGCTGTGGATTTTGGTCCCTAGCTCATCTGGCACCTATGCAAACCTGCAGATTTTTAAAAAATAGACAACTAGAGGAGTCCAAGGGTGCATGACTTGCGTGACTCTCACTAGTTGTTTTTTCTCAGACTCCCAAGGGTCAACAGTTGTCCTCATGAAAGGACTACCATTAAACCTTGTGTGATCCGTTCCTGTGCGGGACCTTGGCCCAAGCCCTCTAGTGGGGTAGGGTTTTTATCAGGACAAGTTAGGGAACTCTGGGTAGTAAGAAGGCTGTGGACCCTGCATATTTCTGTAGTTTACGTCACAGAAATGCAGGGAAAAATAGTGTTTTTATTCAACGTTTCACCTTTGCAGGGCATTCTGGGTAAGAATACTTGAATCCACATAAGCAATACCTCCCTAGACTCCCCTTGATGTCTACTTTTCAGAAAAGTTTGATAGGTTTCCCTACATGGTTGCCGATCCTAGGATTAATTAGTACACCCACCATAGGTAAAAATATCACCGCAATATGTTTTGGGCCCTTCCCTGTTGCTGGAATCTGGCCCACCCACACAAGTGAGGTATGCTTTTTCTCAGGAGACTTGGTGGAAAGATGGGTGGTAGAAAAGTTGTCACTGCCTGCAGATTCCAGAACTTCCCATCACAAAAATGTGAGGAAAATGTGTTTTTAGTGAATGTATGAGATTTGCAAGGAGTTCTGGCTAAACAAATGTGGTGAGAGCCTTCCAAGTCAGCCCACCCTGGATACCCCTAGGTGTCTAGTTTTCAAAAATGTACTGGGTGGATAGGTTTCCTAGGTGATGGCTGAGCTACGGTCCAAAATCTTGAGCTACCCACATTGGAATAAAAAAGTCAGTTTTCAGTGTAAAAATGCGCTGCATCCAAGTTTGATTTTCGGCTGTGTCGTGTTGCAGGTACTAGGTCTACCCACACAAATGAGGTACCATTTTTATTGGGAAATTTGTGGAAGCATAGAAGCCATGCAAGAAACCCCACCCTGGGTTTTCCTAGGTGTCTAGGGTTAAAAAGTTTACAGGTTTGCTAGGTTTCAGTAGGTACTGCCTGACCTGGAGCTGAAAATTCAAAGCTACCCACTTTGCAAAAAAGGTCATTTTTTCAGTACAAAAATATAGTGTATCCATGTTGTGTTCTGGGCCGCTTCCTGTCATGGGCACTAGGCCTACCCAGGCAAGTGAGATATTGTTTTTATTAGGGGACATAGGGAAATGTGAGGCCAAAGGAAGTTTGTGACTCCCAATTGATTCATGAACTTTCCATTGCAGAAATATGAAGAAAATTTGATTTTGAGGCTTGCAGGGGGTTCTTGGTAAGAACACTTTGGGAGAGTCATGCAAGTCAGCCACACCCTGGATTTTTCTAGGTATGTAGATTTTGAAAATATGCAAGGTTCCTACGTTTCTCTAGGTGCCAGCTGAAACAGGACCGCAAATCTACAGCTATCCACTTTGCAAAAAAAAGGGTAATTTTTCAGCCAGCAAAAATGTAGTGTGTCCATGTTGACCTGCTTTCTGTTGCGAGCACTAGGCCTACCCACACAAATGAGGTAACAATTTTATCAAATGACATGTGGAAACATAGAATAGTAGAACATTTGTTATTATCAATTGAATGTTGTTGTATTTGTGCCTTCCACATGTAAGCCAGTGTGTAAGAAAAAAGGCATTTTGAAAAATGCCCTCTGAATCACATGCTAGCATGGGTACCCACAAATTCAGAGATGTAAAAATAACCACTGTCTTAAATGCCATGTTGTGTGCTTGTATTAGAAATGCACAGGTTTCCTTAATACCCATTTTCACTCTGCATATTTCACCATATGAATTGGTCTATAGTCGGTACACAATGGAAAATCATAGTACAGTGCAGCTCATTTGTTGGTTCTGGGTACCTCAGGTTCATATAGAACTTCCAAACCCTATATTTCTCCACAACCAGAAGGGTCTAACAAAGTTAATGGTATATTGCCTTGGTAAATTGGCCATCATGACAAAAAGTTATAGATGAAAGTGTCACAAATGAACACATTTTCCCAATCATTTTCAAAACTTGTTTATAGTTTAGTTTATCTAAAAATGCATGACCCCTGCTGAATTCATATGTATGTTTAATTTTCAGAAATCTATTGCTTTCCGGGATCACCCATGGGTTTCACACTGGTTTCCATCACAAACTGGAAGTAGGTTATAGTAAAAAAAATAGCTTTTTGATTCAGACCTGCATGTTCCTGAAAGTCGAGAAAAATGTGACACAGCAAATATTTTGTTGATGCCATCTTTAAGAGAAAAAAACAGTCACTTTTTTGTGGAGGACTTTTTCCCTATTATTTCCCAAAAATTCAAAATGTTTCTATATTCTGCCTATTTTCTCTGTCCCTTCAGGAGAATCCACAAACCCTGAGTACCTTTATAAACCCCAGGATGTTGTGGACAAGACACACATTGATGTGGTACCTGGTGTGTATAAAACTATGGAGGTCTACTCGCAAACTACCCCAGATAAAATAGACAAAGGGGCTCAGCAGTGGAACAGAAATGCCTCAGCAGATAACTGGTTAAATGTTTATTGGCATCTTCCAGCTAAACCACTTTGTCGACAACTAACGCTAAAATCTTTGTTATCTCATTTTTTTTGGTTGGAAATGTCTTGACATATTTAAACATGGAAACCAACCATGTCCCTCTAGTTTTCACATTAAAACAATCATCCAAAGTTATTACATTATTTGATTATCTGAGCCATTCTTTTATAATATCTAATTATAGGAGAACATTAAAGTGAAACTCCTTATCTACATTCTGCTTATTCATGATCTGAACACTAAAGCATAAGAATCCAATACTTAAGATCCTCTGACAACATTTTAGAGTTAACAGAAGGTTATAGACAAGGTGTATTGAGTGTGAAACGCATAAAAAATATTATCCCAGTGGAATGTAAACCCTATGCTTGTTTTGAATTTGAATGCTGCATATGAGGAAAAACTCCTTCAATCAAGGGTTTATGAAGTGCTACAGAAAAGCTGGTGGTGCTCTGTTCACTTGAATAGCCAGGTCTTAAGTCCTTTTCTGAATTCTAGGAGTGATGAGCTTGTCCTAAGGTGTAGGGGAAAGATTTTCCAGGCCTTGGCCACCAGGTGAGAGAAGCAGCGTCCTCCGCTGTTGGCTTGGTGGGTCTGGAGAATACCTGTGAGAAAGAGGGAGGTGGTAATTTGTTTGTTGATGTATGCTGGCCTTTCGTTGTGCGGGGCTTTGTATCCGTGGGTCAACATCGTGAACTGGTGTCTCTTCTGAATCTGGAGCCAGTGTAGTTCCTTGAGGTGTAGAGTGATATGAGTCCATCTGGGGAGGTCGAGGATGAGTCTTGCCACAGAGTTTTGTATTGTCTATAGTCTCTTCAGGAGGCATTCGGGGATTCCTACGTAGACAGTGTTTCCGTAGTCCAACCTGCTGGTAATGACGGCCTGAGTAACAGTCTTTCTGGAGTTGATAGGGAGCTATCTGAAGATCTTACAGAGCATGTAGAAGCAGGAGAATATGCAAGTATAACTTTCTGTTCAGGATGATGCCGAGATTGCGGATGTGGTCTGTCAAGGTAGGGAATAGTGCCAAGTTCGGCAGGTCACCAGGTATCGTTCCATGGTGAGGTTTTGTTCCTGAAGATGAGGACCTCTGTCTTGTCTGTATTGAGCATGAGACAACTGTCCTTCATCTAGTCGATGACGTTCATCCTGTATCTGTGGAAACTGACTCTGGTGGTTGATGTGTCTTCTGAAAGTGAAAGGATGAGCCAGGTGTTGTCGGCATAGGAGATGATGTTGAGTTTGTGCAATCTGACGATGTTGGCAAGGGGGGGGTCATGTATGTGAGGAAGAGGGTGGGGCTGAGGTACAATCCTTGTGGGATGCTGCAGATGATTTTCTTGAGATCCAAGGGGTAGGGTGGGCGATGGATTCTCTGGGTTATTCCAGTGAGGTATGAGATGATCCATTTGAGGATGTCTCCTTGGATTCCAATTTTGTCTAGTCTGTTGATGGTGGGAGACGGTGTCAAAAGCAGCTGACAGGTCCCGGAGGGTGAAGACTGCTCTTTCGCTGTGGTCCAGGAGGGACCCTGGTGTTGTCTCTGGCTGTGATCAGGGCTGTCTTGGTGCTGTGGTTGGCTTGGAATCCAGATTGAGAGGGGTCCAGAAGGTTGTGGTATTCCAGGTGGCCGGTGAGTTGTTGGTTGATTGCCTCTTTGAGAACCTTCACCGGAAAGGAGAGCAGGGAGATGGGCTGGTAGTTCTTGGGTTCTGCTGGATCAGGGAAAGGTTTCTTCAGGGTGGGGCCTTACTTTGGTGTGTTTCCAGTCTTCACGGAAGGTGTCCATGATGATTGAGATGTTCAGGACATTTTTGAGCTGTTTGACAATTGTCTTGCTCACAAGGTTGTAGATGTGGAGGGGACATGGGTTCATGGGTGCCACTGAGTGTATTGAGTTCATGATGGAGATTGTGGGTTGAGGTGTGAGGGGGTCCCAATGGGTGATCAGGTGTTTATGGGTCAGAGTAGGCCAATGCTGTCAGTGGCAGGGGGTTTTGGTTTGACGTTCTCATAGATGGTTGAGATCTTGTTGAGATCTTGTCATGGAAGAAATCTACTAGCATGTGACACAGTTCTTGGGAGGGGGTGCTCTCATTCCCAGTGGCTGCAGGGTTGTAGACTTCCTTGACAATTGCAAAGAGCTTCTTGCTGTGATTTTAGCTGGCTTCTATGTGGTCTGCCAGGGTGATTTTCTTAGTTTTTTAGAGGCTGTTGTACTGGTTGAGAACTGTTTTGAAGGTGGTGTGGTCTTCTGTCTTTTTGCTTGTGTGCCACTTTCTTTCTAGTTGCCCACAGTTGCTTCTGGTGGATTTCAGTTCCACTGTGAACCATCTGGCTCCTATGGCAGATGCTTTGAATTTGGTAGGCCTGGGCAGAGACAATTGTGTCGGTCCATTCGTGATCCACTATGAGAAGTTTTTCATGGCCTGATCTGGATTGGATATTGTTCTCGGGAGGTGGGAGTTGAGAGCGATGTTCCTCTGGTCTTCTGATATCCTTTTCCAGTTGCTAGGCATAAAGCTGGAGAGTGTAGTGCCAGGGTTGTTAGGACCTGAGATGATGAAGTGTATACTGTCAGTCCAGGTGAGCTGCAAGGTGTAGTTGCACTTAATTCTGTTTGTGTATATAAAGATGGAGTTGAGTATGTGTTGTGCGATACGTGTGGGATCAGTGACAAGTTGTTTGAGGCAGATATTGCTCATGCTTTCTAGGAGGCCAGTTGTGTTGGCGTCACTAGAGTCATTGAGGTGGAAGTTGAGGTCCTGTAGGAGGATCTAGTGTTTGGAGTTTATGGCGATCAAGGCAATGAAGTCAGGGATGGCATTGCAGAAACTGCGGCAAGGTCCCGTTGGTCTGTATGCAAGGGTGCCTCTAATGGTGTTTTTCCTGTCTATGTGAAGTTGGAAATTGAGATGATCCATTATCAGTGTTGAGTCATCTGAAGAGGTTGTGCAGTGTATGTTGTCCTTGTTGATAATAGCATTTTCACCTCCATATTTGTTGAATCGGTCTCAATGTGTTATCTTGTAGCCTTGGGGTATGCAATGGTGATGTCTGTCATGGATGCAGGGTTCACTGAGGGAGACGATGTCTGGGCGAGGGAACAGATTGTGTGTGAGATCCCAGTGGCATGTTTGCTGAGTAATTGTGTGTTGTGTAGAATACACTGGAGTTGAGCTGTGATGTTATCGGTCAGCATGGTGGATGCAGTTGTCTTTGCAGTGTCTCTGGCATTGCTGGTGTTGCAGGAGCAGCAGTGCTGGCAGGAGAATAGCTAGTTGTGCGAGGGGATGCATGGTAGCAGTTGTTATGAACGCACCTGGGATCCAGGGCTCTGAGGTCTATGGCAGTGTAGCTGCACGGATTGGAAGGGCCAGGGTTCCTGGCACAGGGCACAGTCCACGCCCGGATGGGCACAGATGGGCTTGCCTTTGGCATGCCCACTGCGCGGCTGCACTGCAGCCTCCATAAAGTGGGTCCTAGGAGGGTGGTGGGTGGGGTTATCAAGAGGCGTCAAGCAGAAGGAAAAATAACAGCAAGGTGGGAAACAGAGCAGGTGGCAGCGAGGTAAGACACAGAGTGGGTGACATGGCCGAAAGATCAGAAGTGAACAGAGACGTGTATAGCAGACAGACAGAGAACCAGGTCACCAGGTGTAACAGAGCAGAACAAAAGAGCAAGGTCCAACAGAGCAGAAACAACAGAAAGACAGGCAGCAACAGACAGAGTTGCACAAGAAAAAGGTTGCAAGGTCAACACATAGCCATTGCTAGAGAGGGAGCACAGCAAAGCATAGGCAGTGGGGAGCTGGCACAGGGACCTGCTCAATGGGGTCGCTTTGCATCTTCCATTAAGTAGGACCTGGGAAGGGCAGTGGTTGGGGTTAGCAAGGAGCAGGAAGTGGGAGGAAAAATGGTGGCAAGGCGGGAAACAGAGCGGGAAGCGGGGCCGAAGAAGCAGAAAGAACAAAAATACACCAGAGATGTGTACAGCAGAGTACCACAGATAACCAGATCACAAGGAGAAACAGAGTAGCACAACAGAGCAAGATCAAACCGAGCAGAATCGACAGACAGACAGGCAACAACAGGCAGAGTACCACAGAGAGAAAGGTCAAATAGAGCAGCAACAACAGACAGAGAGGCAACAACAGGCAGAGTGGCAACAGCAGGCTGACAGGCAGTAACAGACAGCAGCACAAAAAAAAAGTTGCAAGGTCAACAAGTACCACTCTCAAGAGGGGAAGCACAGCAAAGCAGAGGCAGCTGGGAGCTGGAACGGGAACCTACTCAATGGGATTGTGCTGGGGCTTCCATTAGGTTGGTCCTGGGAGAGGCAGTGGGCAGGTTTAGCAAGAGGCAGGAAGCAGGAGGGAAAACAGTGGCAAGGCGGGAGACAAAACGGCAGCAAGGCAGGAAACAGAGCAGGCGGCTGGCCCGAAGGAACGGAAAGACCAAAAATGAACAGAAACGTGAACAGCAGACAGTGTACCACAGAGAACCAGGTCACAGGGTGAAACAGGGCAGAATCAACAGACAGGCAGCAATAGAAAGAGTAGCACAAAGAAAAAGGTTGCAAGATCAACAAGCAGCTCCCTCAAGAGGGGGAGCACAGCATAACAGAGGCAGCAGGGAGCTGGCATAGGGACATGCTCCCATGCCAGCTCCCCACTAGGGACAGATTAGATCCCTGAGAGCTTTCCCAAGGCATCCTTTAGACTCTATTAAAACACAAGAGAGGGTCTTTACCTCAGTCAATCTGGGTACTTTGAGATAACTATAGAGCTAACATCTAGAAAGTTGTCAATTGAGAGGCCTGCTTCAATCAAAGGCAAGCAAGGGGTGCTACGTTACCCCAAATGGGATGTTCACTTTTCATTAGTATTCAGCACCCCAGACATTCAGCACAACCTGGTTAGAAACAACATGATATGTAAACTGAACATGGTTACTCCTTTCACAGAGCAGTCAGTTGTGTGTTTATTGCCTGTCCAGAAATCCAGCAACGTTTCTGCTTCATACTGTACTCAAGAGATTTGTTGAAACATGATTTGATTAGTTGTGGGATTGTTATAATTAGGTGAGGAATGCTATCTTAATTACTGGAATTTTATACAACTCTTACTGAATCATAGAAACCATTCCAATATACGAAAAGTGAGACAAATTATCACAAAGAAATTACCAGCCAATCTGCTTCGTGGAAGGCTTTGGGAAGCTTTCGAGAAATCATTTACAAATTAATAAACACCAATGTTGCTGAATTAAATGTATTATCTTCATTTTAAGATTATTTTAAACCTTGAATTTAATTTCTCAATATAAAAGGATGCTAATTTGAAGAATGACTCAATATTTTTGCATTTCCTAGATATCTAGTCCCAATTTGATATAATTTAGTTTCCTGAAATTTACCATTTTGACATGCTGGTACCTATTGCACTCAATGCAGCCTTACAGGGAATAGCTAAGACACTACATATTTACAGTTCATCCCAAATTAGGTTAGAGATAGAAGGAACAATAACATTGGAAATTTCATTCTTTAAAGATGTCCTCTATGGAAACATCTTGGCACCATCATAGTTTACTTCCTACAGAAAGGCAAAACCCTCGTGTCCATCTTGTTCTGTGGCCATGATGTGGTCCTATTGGCGCAAGTAGAACATTTCCTTCTATCATGTTTTTTAAATTTGAACAATATTGTGCACTGGGTCCCTGTGTAAAACCATGTTTCTTGAAAGAAGATAACAACACCATATTATCTCACATTTTAGCATGGTAGCGGCCGTATTACTTATTTGGGAATATCCTTTTAAACTACTTGAAATCGCTCCTTTCACGTTCAAATATATTGTCAGATTCTGACACAGAAATAGGTCATGAGCACCTGTTTTAACAGAAAATGCATATAGTGCACCCTTTAATGCATATCATTCCAGAACTGCTTATGGGGTCTCGTATAGGGGAGCAATTTGAATGTTTCAAGAGTAACATATTTAGTTGACCCAGAAAATGAGTTCTTGCATTCATTCCTTCATGTCACTACATCTACGCCTTTGCTGGTTTTGAGTTCAGCACTAAATATATTTTCAGTGATCATCAGGCTACCCTCTGTTGAGTTCTGTTTGGCTGATGAATAGCAACACCGATGCCTAGAGGCACGCTCTCATGGATGTGCTTTTTGCACTGGAGTATTTTTTCTCCCCAGGTTTGAGCATTTTCATTCAACTTTGATGTCACTTCAGTTATTGACCTTTCAGGAAGTCCACCAATATTAAATAAACCCATCATCACTTTCATCAAATCATTGAACACGTCATGAAAGTATCAGGATCTTTATGCTCTTGCTTCATGAAGCCAATGATCATGGATTCACTTGGAGTTAATTCCCGAGTGTAGCAGAGGCAACTAATGTATAACACTGTTTCCAACTATCATGCATTGCTATACTGTTTGTACTTTGGTAAAGAACGCTTTAATTTAGTAAGTATGCATTAGTTTCCTCTGCTCTACTCAGGAAGCAACTATGATTGAATTCTGAAAGAACTATTGTTTCTTGTAACATATATTGTCATCGTGTCAATGGGTTGCCACTGTTTTTGAAACACTTTGCAATACATATTGAAAAGGCAGTTTACGACCAAATATATTAGCAATCAGAGTAGAATTACCTTGAACAGCAAACTACCGTAACAAAATTACTATGTGCTTGGCCTGATGATAATTTTAATCAAATGTGTGTTGAAACATGCAGAGAGGGATTACACAACTCGATGGGATTATTAATCCACTGCATCCTGAAACGTGGGCAGCCAAGGATTATAGAATGCCATCGCTCTCTGAGTGGGTAAATGAGAAATGTCAACAGACCATTTTCGCACCCAGCTGGTCATTTATGGTTAGCTTTCCACGAGAAATCGGGGAGAAATGTGTCACAGTTTATACAGTTCAGTGGATAAAGTTGTATATGAACTATCAAGGTCATTTTCGTAAAGTAGATTCGTAATTAGTTACCAACAGTGAAGGGAGTAATCATGATGAGGGAGAAGCACCATACAAATCAGGTTTCACCCACCAGTGATGATATTCCCTGTAGGTAAAGCTCCTTTCAGTCAAACGTACCATCTCCACCATTGTAAATTAAAAAAAAAAAAAACACAAGGCTACACAAACACGCAGATTACTTGGGACTGTACAGAGTATACTGAGTAGTAGAAGCACATGGGTAAACCAGAACCTAAATCATTTTTCAGGGGCTTCCTTATATGACCATTTTTTGTTTTTTAAATAAAAGAGGGAACTGGAAAAATATTTTATAGTTGGTCATTAGCTTCTGCCTGGCACATGTCTAATAACAGCATCAAGAAAGACGGGCACTAAATTTGCTCCTTGACCATGACAGTAAGAACGGCAAGTCTTTTAGGGGAACAGCAGATTAAGATTGAACTTTTCTGAAATAGACACGTGTTGTGTAGGGTCAAACAAAATGGGAATTTCAAGTTGTCTCACACTGGGGGTAATGATATTTACTGTAAGTGGTAAATACCAAGACCCAATTCTGCATAATTCATATCAAGGTCCTAGATGTGTTCTTGCATGACTAGAAGCAAGCAGCGTGATAGGAAGGCATTGTGTAGATGTTCTACTAAGATTAAGAAGACCTCAGTGCTTAATTTGTGCTTTTTGTTCCCGGTGTAAAGCACCGGCTCTTAGTTTTGAGGGCCGGTGCTTATTATTCTGTCTCATGCATCTGCTGCGAGCAAAAGACCTATATGGGAAAGACGGAAGAAAGGAAAAACGAAAAGGCGTCACAAAAAGAGAAAGTAGAACGCTGCAAGAGTTAGCTGAAGGATCAGGGACTGACTTTATATGGAATGAAGAGGCCCGAGATGGTTTCAGGATTAGCTGCCTCAGTATTTCGTGTTCCCACATTTAATTGCAGCAGCCGCGTGTTTAACAGGAGGGCTTTGGGCACTGGCACGTTTTTATTTACAAATTACGCACTGAAGAAGAGTGAGCAGTAATGTGCACCTGCTCCTGAATTACCGTAGTCATGAGGATGGTGGTAGGGCTTATTGTAATGGTCTGAATAAAATGTCAATATGGAGGAAGGCACACACTTTATCTAGATGTGAGAGTGTGGGCAGAACACACAAAGAATGAACTGTAATTGCCTTGAGCAGCAAGAAAGAATGTTGGATAAGAAATGCCAAAGACTATTGTAAAGCAGTATCTTTATAACCATATGTCCACTTTCATTCTTGCAATCTACGGCGTAACATAATCAGATAAAATCCAAGAAAAAAAATAATTCCAAATTTGAACGAACGTAGGTATATCAAGAAAGAAGCATGGCGCTTCTTTATGGGTTGCAATTCACCGAGGTTCAGGTCGCGATGAAGCAGTTTAGTAACTGGATTAAATGTTTAAAACATTTATATGCTGACAATAAGGGCATTCTCTGCAGACATGGCGAGTGCTAACACCCTGGCGTGCATCAGAACGAGGCTGCTTTAGAAGGTGTTGCACTGAGAACGAAATGTAATATTGTGTGCGCTGTGATTGCCACTGATTGATTGCCAGTTGCGCTCTACCAATAAAACGAACACGAATGTAAACAGATGGTCTGTCTCGCTGGCAGAAGCTTAGAGACATTTCAACATGTTACACAGTGCTTGAAATAATGCCAGTCATCACAGAGTGAGAAGCTGAATGCGGTCCGATATGAAGCACAATCACAGGGAAGGGAATGAACCTGTCAGAATAGAATGACGAAAAACTGCTTTGGGCTAGAAAGTACACCAAGCATTGGGAAAGTCAATAGGTCTCACCTATAGAAGAGCTATTGGCTTGGCAATGTGTTATTGCCATTGTGTACGCCAGTGAGGCTGCTGTTCATTCAGCATGGCTAAAAGTTAGTGGCATGGAGTGTCAGAGTGCAGTGGGGGAGAGGTGTTGTAGAGAGGATTTGTTGAACTAGAGTGTCATAGAGTGGAGTAGGGGGAGTAGAGTGTTGTAGAGTTGAGTGGGGGAGGAAAGTTCAGTGGTTCGCCGACAGTGTCGTAGAGTGGTGTAGAGTGGAGTGGGGTAGAATAGGGATGAGTGGTTTGGTTGAGGTAGTCTGGTAGATTAGCATAGAATGAAATGGATTGGATTAGATTGGGGTGGATTGTGTAGAGAGAGATGGTTTAGAGTGGGTGGACTGGATGAGGTAGATTGGATTAGGGTGGATTGAAATGGGGTGAGGTGAATTGGATTGAGGTGGATTATAGTGGAAGGACTTGGGGTAGATTAGATTGGGCTGGGGTGGGTGGATTAAATTGGAGTGATAGGACTGGGGAGGGGTGGATTTAATTAGGGTGGAGTGGAGTGGACTGGATTGAAATGGCATGGTTTGGTATGTGATGAATTGGTGTGGGGTGGACAGGAGTGAGGAGGATTCAATTCGATTGGAGTGGTGTAGATTGGAGTGGGGTGGATTAGATTAATTGGATTAGAGTGAGGTGACTGGATTAGCATTCTGTCCATCATCTGTTCTTTTTGCTTTGTTGCCATAAGTGGAAAGAGTATGTCCAGATGTAGGTAACTGTCCATTGGATTCAAGATAGCCTGTCTGATGAGGGGTGATACCCGAAAACAGTCAAGGATGCTTGTTTCTGGTCCAGGGAAAACCTGCCTTGACAGGTTGGGCAGGACTGTTCGCATGGAGTGCAGGGTCAAGACTGATTTGCATATTGCTGGGTCCAAACTGGGAGAGCATGGTGGGCAAATTAAGGTGGATTATACACAGATCTTTGTGACTGGGGGTGAATGTTTGCATTGTTCAGCATTCCATCCATCATCTTTTTTTTTCCTTTTGTCGCTCTAAGTGGGGGGGGGGGGCGTTGCCTAGATGTGGGTCCCATGCTCAATGTGCCACTGGATTCAAACTAGCTTGGCTGATGAGGGGTTATACCCCGAAACCGGTCCCAGGATGCTTGTTTCCGGTTGAGGTGATAACCTGGCCTGGGAGGTCAGGCTGGATGATTCAAATGGAGAGCAGGGTCAAGACTTATTTGCATATGGCTGGGCCCAAACTGGGGTGGTGTGGTGAGTAAAAAAATAATGTGTTAAACTCAGATCTTTGTGAATGGGGGGTGAATGTTTCTATTGTTCAGCATTCTGTCCATCATCTGTTTTTTCTTGCTTTTATATACCTGTTTTCAGCAAGAATATACATTTTCTAACTGTATTCATATCTTCTTGACACAGCCATATTGGCGTTACATTTGATCAGCTTTAATTCCTGATTGAGAGGCGGTAGATTTGTCATGTTTGGTGGCCAAGGAATTGTAATGATAAATTCTCTTTAACAGTAAAGTAGGATTTATTGTTACAATTTTGAAAATGCCACTTTTAGAAAGTTAGCATTTTCCTGCTGTTAGCCCTGTTTGCCTGCAGGATGCCTCTGATCCCTTGTCTGGAGTGGGTGACAGCTGGGCTTTGTGTATTCCTTTTAAACAGCCACACACAATGGTACCTTAGGTATGACTTGATGGGCCATCCTGACAGGATGGGAGGGAGCCACAGTCTCATACTTACACCTGAACAGGCTGTGCCCTGCCCCCACACAAAAGGATTCATGCCGCCTGTGGTGAGTCTGGAGCCAGGGGAGGAAGGGAGGACCTATGTGCACTTCAAAGACTCCTTTGAAGTCTCCCCCACTTCAAAGGCACCACTGGGTTTAAGAATTGGACGTCAGATCTTATTACATGAGTACACTTCTGGACCTGTGGATACCCTACCAGGAAGAATGACTGCTGTGCTGCTGCAAGGACTGCTACTCTGCTGGACTGCGACCAGTACAATGTTTACAATGTTTCATCCATCAAGGAGTTTTTGCACAAGAGCAAACAAATTCAATGGATAATTCAGAGGCAAAACCTATGCTATTTGTCATTCTCCCTGCCAAAATAGAGACTTATTTTTGACAAACATGCATTCTCTCCATGGAGGTTAGTAATTGAGTCACTGTTCTGCACCTACAAGGAATAATGCACAACCCCCACCTGAAGGGAAGACCTTTTCACTTGAAGGACCTGACTGCATCAGTCATTTAACGAGGATAGAAGCCCAATGAGCACATTGAGTTCCGGGAGCAGATAAAGCTCATAGTTCCACTTGATACCAAATATGAGGCTTCTTCATCGTTGACCATCCCTGTATCTTGTGAGTGTGTATCGTCCACTATGTGTTCCTTGAGATTTTGAAGTGTCCTCAAACTCACCCCGGCTTTGGTCCCCTTGATTAGCCTGGTGTAGATGCCCTGATTTTCTAGAAACTGGAATTTTTATTCTAACCCAAGTGGTTCTCGATATATCATAATTTGACCCCTCCATCATGACATCTTTACCAACTAAGGGCCTGATTTAGATATTGTTGGATAAGTTACTGTTTTACAATGGCGACAGATATTCCATCCGCTGAAATCTAAATCCCATAGGGTATAATGAGATATAGAGTTCGTTGGACGGGATATCCGTCAACATTGTTACGGAGTAACTTCTATGCCAATACCTAAATCAGGCCCTTGGTCTCCAGCTTTGCTTGGCAACATAAGAGGGCATAGTCGATCATCTTGGAATCTTTTTTCTAACTGTCTTTATTGGATTTGGACTTGACAATTAAGGGTGGGATGTGAGGTACAGGTCATTAAATTAAGTGTTAAACAAAGGGGTCACTTAGGGTTGGCCGGCACCGAGACCAGCAATCTACTCCTTTACAAGTCCAATGGTTTCACACCTTTTAAACTTGACCATGCACAAGAGAAAGAACACTGATTATTTTACCAGACTGGAATGAGAAACAATCAAAGTACACAATTTCTTCTGCCATGTTTTGGGTAGAAAATGAATTTATGAGAAGTGGTTTGCCAGAATCCGGGAGAGTCTGTGAATGGTTTGACAGCAACATCAAAATCAAATCACTGCATATCCAAACTTCAACCACAGCCAGGTAAATAACTGAAGCCAAATCACTGCAGACAAAACTCAGAGAGCATTCATTTGGCTTTTGAATGCATCTCTGAAAATGTTACTCTATTAGGGCCCCGTGGCATTGAAAGAGATGATTAATTTTGTTTTTGTTTGCACTCCAGGTATCACAGGAGCTGCACAAACATCTCTTTTAGAGTAGCATCAGTTTTAGTCCCAATGTTAACTGTAAGTATAGTGCATGGCTCAGTGCATGATGCTTTTATACTGAGGAATAGCGGCATCCCAAATGTGATGGCCCAACTCCAGAGGCACAGGGTGTGGCTCATAGGTGAGCCCTGGTCCCCACCCAGTGGATGTTGGTGTATGGGTATGGTGTGGGCCATAAGGGTTAGTGTGTGGCTATCAGTTGTCCCTCGATATTTGCAGGTGACTCTGGTTACCCCAACCTCTCATGGCTACTGAGCCCTGTGAGGAATCCCAGGACAAGGACTGAGGAACGTATGTTTGGTCGTTCTCTAGCCAGAAAATACTGAGGACATCTGACTTTCACTATTCTTCTGTGCAGTATTTCATGCTTATATGTATTAAAGTTATTTTCATTTTTAAGGTAAATATATGATTGGAGGGTATGCATACTGTGTGTGGTAACTGTTTCAATCCTATTCTGATAACTGGACATAACTCTCAACATGAGGCCTAAAGATTGGGTGACTATCTAAGGATAGGAGGAACCCTCTAAGGATAGGAGGAACCCTCTAAGGATAGGAGGAATAGCCTAAGTGAGCCGCCCCATACCTGGATGAAACAATCTAACGGTGGAAGCAGTGTTCCTGTATGTCGCTGTATCGCAGGCAACTTCATCAGACATCATTATATCACATCAGGAGTCACTACATTGTGAGTACCATTACTGGACATCTTTTCAGGTAAGTCCATGTTTATATTTTGGATGTGCAAATGTATTGTGCTGTTTATTAGTAACTCATGTTTCATTACGTTTCACTCTTTGAAAGAGCATTATGTACCCCCATGCACTATATTTTACAGATATTATTTATATTACACATTTATATATTTTTAAAAACCCCAATTTTTAGAATCTTTATGAGCCTTTCAAAAAAGAAGTATCATTCACCTCATCTCCTTCCTGGAAAGTTTCAGGGTGATCCATCAAGGGGGGTTTGAGAAAAAAGGGGGTCCCAAAACGGGTTTTCATTTTTCTATAGGAAAATTGAACAATGATACTGTTAAAACTGGGTTACTGCAAATTCATAGAGGATTTGCTGAATGAGCAGTAATTGTTTTTTTAAAAGAGACCCCCAGGGTGGGCCAGAGCCATGGGTGTCGCCAGATTTATAATTTTTGGGGAGGGAGGCATATGTCTCCCCTCCACAAGCCATATATTCAGACCCCAGCGACCTCAACCCCTGGGCTGCATATCAACTTTGAATGGAGAAGCGGGCATGTGTGCCCCCCTTCCCAAGCCTTACCAGGCAATAAGGACTCCATCCCCTGGCGTTATTTGAAATTTGATAAAGAAGTAACGTGCAGCCAACCCTTCCTCAAGCCATGCTTTTGCCCTTGGATTCCAACCCCCCGGGCCATCTGTGTGAAGGTGCTTCGGGGACTATACCCAACAGGACACCATCTATTTCCTGCCTGAGAGAGTGTAGGCAGGGAAGTCTTTTGTACTCTCAGCTGGCGGGAGCCGAAAGCTGCTCCACCTGTGTGGGAGCACGAATGTTTCTACCTGTCCATGCTTTTGCATGCAGAGAAACACAGAATTGCTTCCACCCATCGACAGAAGAATAAAAAGCTGCTCACACCAGGTGGGAGCAATGCTGGCTCCCACTGAACCTGAGATGGGTGTTGGCATGTGAGTCAGCAGGGCAACAGGGGATTTAGGCCTCCTCATGGTATCCCTAATGTGGTTAATGTTGTGGGGTGCCCCGGGTGGTAATTGGGACAACCCACTGTAAAAAGAAAGAAATGTGAGGGCTCCTATACTCCTGTGCAACCCCATACAGTGGGGCTGCCTGTAGGAAACCTGCTGAGCTGCATTGACCCTATGGCTCCCCATGCGGAGCCAAAAATGTAAACCATATTGTGAGGTCCCCCGGGTTGGCACTGGGGCACTGCACGCCCTATTTAAAAACAATTTAAAGAAAATGCTGTGGCTCACTCCTGCGTGTCTCCATTGAATGGGGCTGCCTGCAGGGAGCCAGCTGGTCTATGGGTGCCCTAGGCCCCTGCAAATATGAAAACTATGTATGTCTTGGGTGGGACCGGCACACCAATGCAAACGAAATTGAAAATGAATAATAATAAATGAGTGGTCAGAGTCCCTCTGTCATTATTTCCTGCTCCTGGAAAGGAGCACCCATGATGCCCTTCTGTAGTGAGGCCTTTTTGGGCCCAAGTCGGCTCCCCATTTTAGCTAAGTTTCATATTTTGCATTTTACACATTATATCTGACATTGCTTTTCGAAGTGACATTTTATATGTTTAGGCTTGAGTAATATTATTCTAAGAGTACACTGTACATGATGCTTGTTTCCAGTTAGCCTTTTTTCGAAATATGATCTGTACACTATGTTCAAGACTAGGACCACAGTACAATATATCGTAGTGCTTGTGTTGCCCATTCAAAGGCAGCTTCTAACATCTAGACATTTCATTTTATCAGAGCCGTGCCTCTAATACACTGTGGCTTTGATTTTATAAATAATGCACAGACCCAGGGGAGTCAGGGGGGCACTCCAGCTGCGACCATATTGGGATGAATGCTGTGTTCGACATACAGTGCTGCTGACGCTGGTCTTCCAGTTGCAGAGAAGGATTGGCATCTACATTACAGGCTCATTCCCTGGTTCAGTTTCCTGGTATGAGGGCCAAGGCTACCCTCTTAGATCGGGCAAAGGCAGAGAGTCTATTCACTATGCTCTCAGTATAGGGTTAGTGATAGGTAGGAATATCTAGAAATCAGTTGCCATGGTTGGATTGTTTATTCCCTTCACCATGTACGTAATGTTGATAACATTGTTTTACGTCATCTACCAAATTATCACAGCTCTTTCTCTCTGTGCAAGACTACAATTGTTTCAAAAAATGTATTGAAAACGTATCTCTCATGTATTTCTTCTGGGCATGCATGAGTAAAACAACAAAAGAGTCAGATTTGTTTCCTGGAGATCAGAGTGTCATATTCAGGTTGCCGCA
The DNA here is from genome assembly GCF_031143425.1 of Pleurodeles waltl. Lineage (NCBI taxonomy): Eukaryota > Metazoa > Chordata > Amphibia > Caudata > Salamandridae > Pleurodeles > Pleurodeles waltl. The sequence continues at coordinate 870,576,448 of NC_090437.1, read as the reverse complement.
ATCACTTTCTACCCTTGTAGTGTTGGGTGCTCCGGTGAGGTACTGTGAGCTAGCCAGGAATTGGGCTAACAGTTTCTGATGGTGTATATGGACTCAGTCCCCCAATCCGAAGTTCTATAATCCTAATACTCAGTCATATTATTTTAGTACCATATAACATGGTGCCATCAAAGTACATAAGTTAGGTACTCATTTAGAGGGTTGACTGAGTAGTTCTTATTTGTCCCCAACATCCCCTATTCACCTTAGAATGGAGACCTCTGTGGTGTTAGGGCTAATTCCTCCACAGCATAATTGAAACCACCTATTTTTGTCTGTATGTCGCTCAAACTTGAACATTTCAAAGGATCAACCACCTTAGTAATTACCTCTCTGAATTCCATATTTTAAAATGGTGGATCCAATTAATATCCCTGCTAACTTTTAGCCTGCTGTTACAGCACATTTAAATTCACATGGACTATCTAATGGGGGTGGAGACTCACAATGCATACAAAACTGAAGTATTTTACTCATGGGGTACTTTTCCTGCAGTCAATGCTAATCCAAAAACATTTCACAAATAATCTAAGGCTAAAGCAGCAGGCCAATACAGAGTATAAGAAGACTTAGAAAGTTCTTGTGTGTGCCCAAAGTCCCCTATTCACCTTAGAACAGAGACGTCTGTGGTGTTAGGGGCAAATCCTCCTCAGCATAACAGGAAGCACCATAAATTTAGGAAACATCAAAATTGGTTTCAAGGCACCCTACCACACATTTTAGAAAATGTTAGACTGGATCCCCTCATTAATGATGGGGGCACATGGCCAGTCTAGGCCAGCTACACACCAAATCCTAACATAGAGCAATTAGCTTTGGGCAATTTACGCCCCTAAATAATAATCTAGATAGACCATGCAGACGTTCAACTCAGTTTGTTAAATGCACCATAAGAACTTCCCCAGCATGGGCTGTTCAAGCCGTTTGACCACAATTATTAGCTACACCTGGGATTAGCTGAGTAACTGGCATTATAGGTAAGATACCCTCCAGACAGGAGGAAATTCCATTCTGGATAGCAAAAAAAACAAAAAACAAATCAGCTTGAAGCAGTGTTTCCCCATGCAGGGCTCCAAGATAAGCATAGAATTCTCACCATGTGCTTGCCACTTGGGATGGTTCCCTCCATAGATGACTGTGCCACATGGGGTACAGTCTTTGCTGCAATATATATCGTTGGTACACCACCACTTGCTATTTTGCCAGATGAGCTAAAACAGATTCAAAATGAATACAGGGCTGCCCTTGACTTGGAAATGAAATTAATTGGCATCTTTGCCATAGTACCCTCAATTATTTTCGGAAATATTAAAGGGAAGCAGAAGCATTGGCAGTATGCCAGAAACTCGCACAGGTCACGTTACAGACCTACAGCGTGAGTTACCAAAAGTTATTGTGGACACTATACATCTATAGGTCAAGATAATTTGGGGTCCAAACCAAATAAACCACAGCTTAAGGGTAGTTCTGACATGGATAGTACCAAGCAAGCACCCACGTCTTCAAAAAACCACTGCAATAAAAAAAAAGATAAAGCAAAATCACAGGGAGACTCTCCGCAACTGGAGATCTCTAACAAACACTATAATTTACGTAACCATGCTACATTAAAACAGCCTGATCGGTATCAGTATACTGATACATGCCCTTCTCATTCCTTTCAAGACTCTTCTGACAAACAGGCTGACAGAGCAGGGTGGTCAGAGCGCAGACAAGAAGGGTATGTGAAACTAAATAAGGACTCACAAAGCTCACCTGACATAATCATCAAAAAGGAAAAGAAACTTCACAACAAAAACCCCAATTCAAAAAGAAGAAGGTTGTGGGAATTTTGGCAAAATATGCTGCACATAATATGGCGGTCATATTGAGAACTCTACTTCAGAACAAGATGTGGGCAGTGACTCTGCTAGACAGCCAAGCAGGGGTCATCATAGTTCGCCAGAATCTTCAAGAGTTTCTGGAAGCAAAAGTAACTAACAACTCCACAGAAGTCGAAACCCCAGACCAACGTGTGAACCCGCCTGCTAGACTGAACAAATTGAACATACAGACTGAGGGTGATATAATACCTACAATTAAAGTAATATTCTGGGAAAACTTTCCACTTAGCTATGACATTCTTTTGGCTGAAAGAGATTTACAAACAGAGTTTGTTAGAACACTCATAGAGGGGAAAGATGTAATACTGCCATCTTTCGCTGTCCTTATTCCTAAAGAAGTTAAAAAAGTACATGCCACAATATGGGCTCTTTCACAGGCCCCAGCTTAAATATACTGCAACTATGTGGGCTGGGATAAGGACTTGACTTATCATGTAATACCCATATGGTCCAGCCCGCAAGTGTAACCACAATACCCAAATAAACATGAAGCGAAAGCGCAAGTGAGAGAAATTCTCTCACATCTCAAGTTTCAGTGAGTACTTGAACACGGTGTGTCTCCTATGACTATCCCTTTGTTTCCGGTAGCTAAACAAGATCACTCCTATACAATAGTTTTAGGGTATTGACATTTAAACAGCCATACACGCACATTTGTAATACAAAACCCACAGAGTATGGCTTTAATGAATAAAATTGTCCGTAAAAAATATAAGCCAACCTTGGATATTTCCAATTTTTCTTAACTGTCAAAACATAACACCTGAAAGCAGGGATTTAACCACATTTTCTATGCTCAACTCTCAGTGCCATTTTTGGTGGCTCCATCAAAGGTATACAAACAGTCCTGGATTGCTTGTTGCCCAGGTAACATCAATATTGCATGTTATTGATTCTGAAGCATTGTCCTATTTTAATGATATATATTTCTCACGGATGATGACTTAAATACCCACTTAGCAGGGGTAGATTGCATTGGTATGGGATTTGCTGAACATGGCTACACATTTAAACTACAGAAAAAAACAAAAATTGCTTTTCTCAGTGTCCTATTTTTAGGATACAATTTGTCAAATGAGGGATAAACCCTGGCACCACACTTCCTAGAAAATTGTGCCTTATTACAACCACCAAACACTATTAAAAATTGCAATCATTGTTAAGATTCTTCAATTTTGGCAGAACATAGATACCAGATTACACACAACGCATTAAACCTTTGTACGTTTTAATTTTCCAGATTTTTCCAGTACATACTGGGCACCAGAACATGCACAAGTACTAAGACCATTACAGACTGACATGCTTGCAGCACGACTCTTACATCTGTATAATACCCGGTGCCATTGGTTTCACCAATGTCACTTTCAGTGAGGATGATACACTGCTGATTGCATGTATATAGCATCTATAGTCTAATATGAAATGTGTTTTGCATCCACTGAAAAATATTGACTGTTGTTCAGATGACTGCCATAAAGAAAAGACCATTGGTTGAAAGGAAACGCATAATTGTGGTTATTACCATTTCAGCCTTATAGTCTGTCACAAAGGCTCACATCCTAAACCTGAAAGCCTTACATCCTAGATGGACACAATGGGCCACTTCCCTTACAGCTACTGATGTAAAATATGCGGTCATTATGAACATGGCGGGAAAGACCGCCGACCGCTGTGGCGGCAGTGAACAGAAATCTGCCGGCGGCGGCGAATGGAAACCTGCCATATAACAACAGAAAAACCCAACCCTGCCAAAAATTCCCAGACCACCACTCCCCGCCAGGACCCTGTCGGTGGGAATCCCGGCCCACCCCACCCCGCCACCGCCAAGCACACCCACATCCGCCCTCCAAATAATGATGCACAAATCACCTCGGCGGACAGTGGAGGCCAGACGACCATTGGCGGCTGCGACCGCCACGGGCAGCAAGTGGGCCCAACAGCAACCAGTGAACACATTGGCTAGGCCTAACACCCACACACCTGACACACATCCAGAACACCATAAAACACCCCCAGACACACCCCACAATCCCTTGCAATGAAACCAAAACCACAAGACGGAGAGCACCAGAGCCAGACAGAGAACGGCAGCAGACAGGACACGCATAGCGATCCACACAGGAGCACCCAAACCCCGTCCCCAGTCCCGACGCCATCCACCACCCTCACCATGTCCCCCCAAAAAAAATCCACACTTCACCGAAAGGGAGCTAAGGACCATGGTGGACGAGATCCTAAAAGTGGAGCCACACATATTCGGGTCCGAGGTGCAGCACACACCCATTGCACGGAAAATGGAGCTGCAGCAGACCACTGTCAACAGGGTGAATGCAGTGGGAAACCATCCACGCACCTGGGACGACATCCCCAAGAGATGGAATGACCTGCGGGGGAAGGTCAGGGTCGTGGCATCCAGGCACCACATCGCAGCGCAGAAGACTGGGGGAGGACCACCACCAACACCACCCGACTACACCGACTGGGAGGAGAAGGTACCTGCCATCCTGCACCCAGAGGGACTCACTGGAGGAATGGACTCAGGTAAGTCATCTACAATTACCCCATATACACCATACCTGTAATGCAAGCACCACCCCACCCACACCCACCTAGACCCACACCCCACCCAGCCATTACCCACCACATTCACCACCCTGCATCACCCACAACTCACTACCAGGCCCACATCACCCCCGCTGTGCACAGCCACCCACCCCTGTATGTACCCACAATGGAAAAATAACCCCCACCACAATGTAACCCCACTGCTGCCTCTAAATGCAATGACCACATCACAAAGGCACCCTGGAAGGCCACTGAAAGGCACACCAGCACAAAATTGCACAGTTCAGTACACCTCAAACCCTTATGCATATGTAACAGACATGTCTATGTCCCCCAACAATCACCACCACCCATGCAACCCTAATGGAGGGGACAAGGAGTGCCACAGCACTCAAGGGAGACAGAGGCACATCACAAGACCCTGTCGAAGGACCCCTGGACACTGATGAGCAGGCAGGTCCCTCACACAGCCCTGGATGCTCACCATGCAGCAGCCCCACCCAGGAAAACACTGTCACCCCTAAAACCCAGTCAAGACCAGCAGGCCAGGGGAGGCGTACCCACACCAGTGAACCCAGGGCACAGACAGGTGGAACACAGCTACAGAGGCCACAGTCTCCCACTCCCAACATGCAGGACGGCGAGGGCCCCAGTACAAGTGGTACCGCCAGACCTGTGGAGGGGACACAGGCACAGGGGGCTAGGCCCAGTGGGACACCTCAGTGGCCCAGGGGGGAGGCCACAGGATGGATGCTGCAGCCCAGGACATGATCTCTGAGGTCCTGGGGGCCTACCAGCATACCCATGACAGATTGGCCCAGATAGTATCCGCCCTGGAGCATAGTCAGAGGATGCAGCAGGAACACCACCAAGAGGCCATGGACCAGTGGAAACTGCACAACGCCACAATGGCCAGCATAGCAGGAGCACTGCTGCAGCTAGTACAAACCCAGTCTGAGACCCACACAGGACAGGAGGCCCCCACTACAGCACAGGAGACAGACCAGACAATGACAGCATCAGCAGCAACATTCCATGAACTACCCTCAGAGGACACACAAGGAACAACCATGTCATCCCCTCTAGGTCAACAGCAGGCACCCAAACGGACCATCAGGCCAAGATATGGGACTGGAGCCCCTGCCAAAAACAAGGCCCCCTCAAAGAAGTGACTCTGCAACAATCTGCCCACCAACCATCCCACACAATCAACCACCAAACAGTGCTAACAATCAATAAGAACTCATGTAAGCTTTGATGGACCCATCAATACTTACAACAAGGCTTCCACCATGTTGGCATTGAGGACAACCACCCATGACCAACTGCCATCACTGTAATTTGCACTATTCAATCCCTGCCCCAATTAAACACATATCACACCAGTAACACTGTCCCCTGTCATAATGTGTGAACAAAGTGAAGTATGGATGCAACTGGCTGATAACTACTTTATTTGTAATGCATAGCATGAAAGTACAACTGTGTGCCTAAATGTTGTCAAAAAAAGAGCCACTAAATTGTATTTGGTACCATGCAGACCTGGACCCAGTTGCAAATAGTAGATTCAAACCCCCGGTAGATGACAAAGCACACTGACAGTATGTTTCACAAACACCAATATCAGCCCTTAGTCCCACATAGCCACTGGAAGTAGAGTTGTATCTGTTGGGTCCTGGAATTGACATCTTCCCCTTCTTCATCAACACCATCACCCTCTCTGAGGAAGCTGGTCAGGATAGACAGCACCATCCACCACCAAGTGGGGGATAGAATTTCTCACTGCCACGTTGTGCAACATGCAGCAGGCCACCACTATTCTACACAACTTTTCAGGCCTATAGGCCAGGGAAACCCCCAGAGATATGCAGACAACGAAATCTAGCCTTCAGGCGACCTATTATGCGCTCTATCATCCTCCTAGTATGTCCATGGGCGTCATTGTAATTCCTCTCTGCATCTGTCCCAGGATTCCTCACTGGCGTCAGGAGCCAACGCAAGTTGGGATAGCCAGAATCACCTAGAAAAATGTGTAAAACAGAGCAGTCATTGTCAAGCCTCTGAGTCAGACAGCCTGGCTGTCTGCTAGGTGGCAGTTACTGACAGAAACACCTTCCTATGATCCACCCTCTGTCCTCTTGTAGTTGTTCCATCTTGTGTGGCACACTACTGTTCTTCAGCACAAAGGAATCATGGACTGAACCGGGGAACATGGCATTCACATGTGAGATGTACTGCTCTGCAGTACATACCAATTGGATGTTCATGGAGTGAAAGTTCTTTCTGTTTCTGTACACCTATTCACTGACTCTTGGGGGTATTATAGGTATGTGGGTGCCATCGATGGCACCTTTCACATGGGGTATGTTTGCAAACACATAGAAGCCAGATTTGATGGCAGGGTGGTCAGTACTTTGGGGAAACCTCATATAGGACTGCAGGTGTCATACAAATGCATTTAGAAATCTTGTCACTATCATGCTGAACATTGGCTGTGAAAATCCTGCACCCATGCCCACTGTCAATTGAAAGGAGCCCGTGGCCAGGAAATGGAGTGCAGAGAGCACCTGCACTTCATAGGGATGGCATGCTGATTACGATTTGCCGGAGTCAATGCAGGATCCCGTATTGCACAAAGTTCGAGAATGGTTGCACGGTTGAGTCTGTAATTGATTATGATGTGACGCTCCACCATGGTCCGCAAATCAACAAGTGGTCTGTACACCAATGGGGCCCTTCCTCGCCACCAGGGTCGGTACTTAAAACGTGTGAGAAACACACATACATAGGCACACATTGTCATTCATTGTGTACTGCTGACTTGATTGTAGGGACTCAAAAGTAAAATGTTTTTGACAGATTTTCATCTAGACCATAATGAGTGAACAGGGTTTGTTATGTGTGGTATTGTTGATGGTCACATGCATAGGTGTGTTAGGTGAACAATAGGGCCTGCATTGTGCAGATATAATTTTTATTAACGCGTAGTTAATACCAAAATGTCTGTCTGCCCCATGTAATCCAGAACTGTCGTTGTGGAAGTGACCTCATACCGCTAGCGGTTGACGTAACAGCGCAAGGTGGAGTTTACCGCCGTTACGCACAGTCATTGGTTAACATGGACGCCAATGGGGAATCCTGGCATATCATGATCGCTGCCGGCGGTGCAATTTGTCACCACAACTTCACTTGACTCCCTGATCTCGTGCGAGCAGGTACTCCACTGAGTGTACTGCTGTGTCCTGCCTCTGGTCATGGAAGTGGCTCGTGTTGCAGGGCCTTCACCCAGGAGGAATTGGAGAGTCTAGTGGACAGGGTCCTGCCCCTGTACGCCAAGCTCTATGGACAGCCAGAGGTACAGGTGAGTCGGGGTTTGAGGGCAATGGTTGTGTGTATTGTATGGTGTTGGAAGTACATATGTGTGCACCTCTGACCCTGCATGGGCCCTGGCTCACGCCATGCTGCGTGCGTATGTCCTATAAGTCTGTTAGTACTGTCCATCCATAGTGGACGTTTGGCCAGGTGTACATCATTTCCAAGTGCCTGACCTCTGTGTTACATTTCTGTGTCTCCGTTTTAGGTCAGCGCCCACCAGAAGAGGGCCCTTTTACATGCCATTGCCAAGGAGGGGCAGACCCTGGAGGTCTACAACCGGCGGAGCACCCACTGCAGGAAGAGGTGGGAGGACCTGCGGTGCTGGGCACGAAAAATCTGTGAGGCCCATCTAGTCCTCCCAACGTGGAAGAGGTACCCCTCGGGCACTGACCCCCCTCATGCTACGCATCCTGGTGGTGGCGTACCCAGACCTGGATGGGCGCTTGAAGGCTGCACAGCAGTCACAAGGGGTGAGTACACATATCACAATCTTAACCCTTGATGGAAGTCTGTGTGTGCATTAGGGTTTATGCTGCTTAGTTGCAGGGACTCTGACTGAAGTCCATCTACTTGATGGACCCCGTAGGGTGTAGGGGTCAGGTCTCCTACATGTCGGGTCCTTCAAGGGATGGGTGTAGAGCAGGGTTCTGGTCACTAGTCAGGGGAATGGCCATGGGCATTGTGGAATGGGCTGCCTGTTGGGGGGCTCTTCTGGGTGGGTGTATGTCTGGCCACTATGTTCACTCCTTTCAGCTACTTACAAGTGTCTCTCCTGTTTTGTCTCCCCATCCCTGTTCTCTTGTGTTACTTGTGTACATCAGCATCATCTGGCGAGGGAGCTGAGGCACCGGCGAGTGGGGATGCAGCGGCCCACGGATCCTCGGAGGCAGAGTCATCTGACGTCAAGGGGACCAGTGGGTTGGAGGACAAGTGGAGTACCACGGGGAGGCAACTACCACTGGAGGTAGTGACTCCGATACCTCCTCCGATGGGGGCTCCCTGGCGGACCATAGTGGGCACACCCCTACAGTAACATCTTCTTCCACCCCCCTTGCCATCACCGCCCTCCCATTTGCTCCCCACCGAGTTGCCCGTGCCCACTCACCCAGAAGGGTGGGCATCACATTCGCCCCAGGCACCTCCTCCCCTGCCCCAGTCAGCCCTGCTGCCCTCACATAGGAGGCTATTGACCTCCTGCGAACCATCTCTGTGGGGCAGACAACCATCATCAATGCCATCCAGGGGCTAGCATCAGAGATGCAGCAGACCAATGCCTATCTGGATGGCATTCACAGTGCCGCGTCTGGCCTATAGAGATCTTTTCATGCTCTGGCCTCCTCTTTGTTGGCAGCCAGTTTCCCTGGTCATTCCGTCCCCCCTCCAACCTCCTCTACCCCTTCCAGCACCCCACTCCCTTCACCCGTCCAAAGCACACAATCTGACACGCAGTCAAGCACCTCAACACACAAAAAGCACACTTCTAAACACAAGCACCTCACCTCCCACCACAACCATTCACACAGCCAACATACACATGCACACACAGCAACATCCACTTCCCCTAGTGTGCCCACCTCTTCTGCCTCCATGTCTGTCCCCTCTACATGCACACCCCCAGGCACTGCACCTTCAGTCACTGTTGTTGAGCCTATTCCTGCACTCACCACAATAGCAGACATCCATACATGCACCCCAGATACCACACCTGCACTCACCACAACTACTGTAGTTGACACATGCAGCACACTCACCAGACTTGCAGACACCCTCACAACATACATCCACACTGGTAGCCTGTCTTCTCCCACTGTGTCCACCCCCCTCCTCCAAAAACACACACACACACCAAGACACCCACCCATCACACATCCACCACACCTCAGCATACTGTCCAGTCACCTGCACCCACAACACGCACCCCTACACCACTTATGTTCACACCCTCTGCCTCCACTCCCACGCCCTCCCCCAGACCCAACCCAATTGCTCCCAAAAACTTTTCCTCTCCTGTGCTGACCTCTTCCAACCCACTGGCCCACCTCGTCTTGTCCCTAAGCATGTGCACCTCCTTGCCCTTTCCACTCCTTCCACTTCACAGCCCACCCCTGTCAGCCCTTTACATTCCTGTGCCCCTTCCCCAGAGAGGAAGAAGCCCTGTGCAGAGCCAAGTCCATCTGGCTCAACCCGGTCGAAGCACACACCCCCACCTTCCAAGGCCAAACCCAAACCCCCTCCACCTTCCGAACGCAAAGTCCAAGCCCCACCTCCGTTGCTAATCCCCACCTTCACCATCCCCTGCCCCTGTGGTGCCTGGATGCCCCATTGTTGCCCCATTAGGTGGAGTATCGTGCACTTTTGGTAGTCAGGTTGGGGCCATTGTAGCCCAAACATGTCTGGCACTATGGACTGGCCATTGGCCTTGTTGTGAATAGTTAGCTCTGTGAGCTGCAATCAATATTTATGTGTTGCCTATGTTTTGGCGGCACACTCTTGAACCCTTTTCTCTTGTTTCGTTGTTTCTGGGTTTGGGTCATTTGTATGTACTATGGTCAGGTTGGATTGCCTTGTGTCGGATAAATACCTCTTGCTGTGGGGTGTATGGGTTGTGCTGCTGTGAAGGGTTGTGGGAGCGTTGCAGGGTGGGTGGAGTGGGTGGGTATGTAACTGTGCCCTTATCCTCCCTTGTGTCGTAGGTTGCGGTACTTACCGTCGTCGTCTTCATCGGCGGTCTCAGTTGTGGAGGTATATGGCAAGGAGCGGCTGTCATGATCTGCAGCTCTCTATCCATGTCTGCTTCGGCGTGTTGTGTGGTCCTCCGGTGAGTGTTTCCTTACATTTGGTTTGTTTCCGCCTGGCTTTGCGTGGCAGTGGTTCACGCCCCGGAACTGACAGCGGTCTAGTGGTTCATTATTTGATGGGTGGGTTGGGCCCTTCCGTCGGCCTGTGGGCGGACTCTGCCGTCGTTGTCGGCACTCCTCTTCTGGTGGTAGAGATGCATGTGCTTCAGTTGGTTCATTATTTGACAGTCTGGACCGCTCCTCTGTTGGCCGTTTTTACCGCCAACGCCGGCGGCGCGGTTTTGACCGCCGTGTTCATAATGAAGGCCTATCTCCTGACCCGTTTTTTGGTGTTCTTGTTTAAGATACTAGAGTAGTTCTTCCCTCTCATCCCAGTAGGTCTTGTCACACCTTGCCAGGAGAGCATGAGAATTTCCAATTCTCCAGTGATTTGCAGCTTGAGCAGCTACTCTTTTGCCTGCTGCATCCAGTGTTTTGCACTCCTTATCAGGAGGAAAAGCATCTCCTGTGGGTTGACTATTAGCACGCTTTTGTGCCACACTTACCACTATAGAATCTGGAGGTAATTGTGATTTTATAAATGATGGATCTGAGGGTGCAGCTTTGTATTTTTAATGACTCTTACCCTAACAGGTTCTTTGAATACCTCTGTGGCATGTTTAAGCATACCTGGCAGCATGGGTAGGAACTGACTCTCTTTATGAGTGTTGGTTATAGTATCAATGAGGAAATACTCTTTGATAGGGTCAGTGTGCATGTGTACATTATGGTATGCTGCTGTCCTTGAAATAACTTGATTATATGCTGTTGTATCCTCAGGGGGTGAAGGCCTTGCTGGATAAAGGTCAGGGTCATTAGGGAGAATAGGATCTGGACCATATAGATCCCATGGATCAACATCTTGTGGAACATCACTTAAGTCATCCCTATGAGGTGATGATGACCCTTGTGGAGAGAACTGTGGTTGTGTAAAAGATGGAGGAGATTGTGGTGGGGTGGATTAGGAGGAAGTACAGGAGAGTGAGGTGGAGAAGGCTGAGGTTGGTCTGGAGCCTTGTCATTTTCCTTTGAGACTTTTTTAGGGGGAGGAGTAGTGTCCAATGTTTCTTGGAAAGAAGGTCTCCTTTTAATTGGAACAGGAGGAGAAGCAATTATATTCCTTGTTGCCTTTTTTATATGAATCTTGCGCTGCCGAGCATCAATGACTTCAAGAATGAGCTCCACTGCTGAAGTCTCCTGAAACTGGGGCAAAGTCTCTCTCTCAAGGTAATCCACCCTGCTGTGGGTAATGGAAGGTCCCTTCCTATGTACCTTCGCAAGATTAGCATCCAATAATAACAGGTGTCAGTGACGTTCGAGAATGTGGTACACCACTGAGCTTGTTGGACTGTGTCTAGTTTCCCAGTTATATTGCTCCTATTATACAAGACAAACCTAGGATGTGGCTGCCCATTAGACCCACTGGGTTTTCAAATGTGGGGGATGAATTACTTGTTGGTTTGCACTTGTTAAAGCCATGACTTTTTCATATCATACAAAGGAAGTTTACCATATAAAACATTTTATTAATTGTAATATCAAGTCTTTTGCATCATCTGCGTATGCGGAAAAATATATGTGGGCAGTACCATCTGTCCACTTAAGGAACAAATTCAGGAACACATAAGAACTATCAGAAATAATAATCTGAACTGTCCGATAGCGGTACACTACAATTCTATGCATAAAGACTCAGAGGTCTTGAATATTAAATTTCATGGTATTACTCAGATCGCTAGCCATCCGAGAGCAGATGACAGAAATAAGGAATTTAGGAAGTGTGAAGCTAGATGGGTTATAAAATAATGGGCTGTGTATAAAGGTTTGGACACTGATAGAGAACTACATGCATTTCTGGAATAATGGTCTCCATATCCGTTACTGCGCATTTGTTATATTATTGCTATCATTTTGAGCTGTTACTGTCCCAATTTGATCAACTTTCCACAAGGGCAATGTTCTCCCTTAATCGATGCATGGTCAACATACATTTTGTAAACTTCTTGATTTTGTAACTACGCGACATTATATAACCAGCTTCCTTCCCTCTTGTACTCCTCATATGGCACATGTTGGAATAATAACATGTTCTCACTATCTTATTGTATGCTGGAAAAATGTAGTACCATATATCATTTATATAAATGATATGCAATGTACCTATGGACTGTTCTCATGTGAATCACATACCTTGATCCATATTTCAACACATCTTTGCATGAACTTAGTATGGTATTGATACACAACATTGTTGGTGATCAGCTAGTGTCTCTTCATTTTATTAGATCACAGAAAGTGTATACGTTTTAATACATATAAGTGACAATACAGACATCTGACTCTTAATATTTGGAATCAATGGCAGGAATACAATGTAACACCAGGTCTATGCATGGGTATGCAATACTGTCTCGTAGCTTGATAGATTGTGAACAATAGCTTCACTTGTGTGTATACTTTCTGATTTGGACATTCCAAGATGGCCATTGCTACTTTGTATTGTAATCGGAGCTCCACCGGATTTAGTCCTCTTTTTATGGTCTGAGACGTGCTTATTTATGCATACTCTATGGACGTTGGTTACTGTGTGGACCCTGATGACGCAGAGACTTGGCTTTGTTATCCTCCTTATGGTAATTTTAGATAGACATTAATATTTTTACTATATTGAGGATGCACATAAAATACTGTTGCATAGCTTGTTAAGACAGATTGTTAACAATAGCTTTACTTCTGTGTACACTTTACGATTTGGACATGCCAAGATGGCTGCTGCTGCTTTGTATCATAATCAGGGCTCTATCTGCTTCAGTCCTCTTTTCATAATCTGAGACGTGCTTATTTATGTATCCTCTATGGATATAGTTTGCGGTGCGGACCCTGACGACGCGGAGACTTGGCTATGTTATCCTCCTTACTGTAACTTTACATAGACATACATATTTTTATTATATTAAGGCTGCACAAGATCATGGTTTGAGAGGGGCTCATTTATGCACACTCTATGGATGTAGCTTGTGAATTAAGTGGTATGATGAAATTAGACTAGCATACATATGCTGGTCCAAATGCTTCTTACCTCCTTGTCTTATATTTTGGTAATAGTGTACGTGCGCGCTTACCATGGTAACTGGTTTTTATAGTATACGTGTACACAGAATACTTTTTAGTACATTAGCATATAGTGCTGGGTATTTATGGACCTCCAGTTACTGTATGTGCTTAGCTTATTTTAGGGATGTTATAGTAATTTATTGTCTAGTGTAACAGGCTTAGGACTTATCATGGTCCCATGAAACGTTACCAATAATTCAGCTACAGACTTTTTTGAATTTACCTCCCTCTTTGACATGTCTGAAAAGAAGATAGTGCATGGATTTCTTCAGACTTATTCTGGTTAGGATTGAGTGCCAGGCACAGGTACCTACACAAGAATTCAATACTTTTCCTCGGTTCTTATTTTATTTTTCTATTCTTCTATAAACTACATGGTCCTCTTGGTCTTTTTATTTCCTTTTCTTAAACATGATATGAGTAGGAATATTGAACCTGCCATACAGCTAACAGTTGGTATATTGCTTTACAGTTTGCCTATGAATGAACAAACTATATCATAGATGGGTTGCATCATACTGCACTTTTATAGTAGGTTTGAAGGTTGTTAGCGATTTGTATTAAACTTCTTTGATCTACAGCTTGGTTTTATGACACATTTTGGGATTCATTTCCTTTTCCAACACAGATTCACGTCTTCCCTTATATGATTTTCCATGGTTGTTGCCAATGCAACTCGGTGTCTATCTATTTTTTAATTGTATTTTCTCATACATGGTGAAGGCATCTCTCTATCTGCACTGGGATACAATCACTGAGTTATGTCATGTCTTTTGCTATTCAATATATCTTGAACATGATTGTATGTCCATTGTTGTACTCTACAGCCTTGAGAAAGTCACAATAGTGGCGAAACACCTGTTGACTGTCGATGAGTAAATTGATATGAAAGACTGTTTTAACGGAAATGAAATTGCTGGTATTGCAAGCTTACAATAAAGAAGAATTTGTTTTTCAAGAACGATTGGTCCGGAATGTTTATGACTTCAAAGACATTTAAACTACATCTATTGTGACTGAGACTGAGTGCTGTGGTTAGATTTCAGTACATCTCCCACAAATACTTAAAAAACAAACCATAGCTTTCCTGGTATCTACATAACATGGCCCCAGAAAAAGCTGGTCATGTTTTTTAAGCATTTCCCGAGCTACAGTTTTGCTCTTCAGCTGGGGAATGTAGTGACCTCTTGTAGTTGGTCTTATGGTTGCATATGTGGCTTAAGTAGTATAAGAGAAAGACTCTGACACTTGTTTAATGTTGAGTTGATTATAAATACTTTAATTAAAGTGTGTATTCATAGATATGCAATGATTTCTAAACAAAACCAATAGGCCTGCCATTTATGTTTTGACAGTGACTCACATTGGGAAAAACTCTAGAAATTCACTGGAAAAAAGTTTCAAATGACAGTTATAGTAAGGTATTCAACACAACCTTACAAATTTACTGAAGAAAACAAAGGTTAAAGGGAGGTTATAGTTAGGCGAAAATGCCATTTAAAAAACACCATTTTAATTTAACATAACATCTGAAATTCACCATTTATAGTTATTACAAGTAACTATAGTTTGTGCACTAAAGGAACTATTACGCCCTCACCATGCACTGCTAACTACCTCTTACACTACATCTCTAATATCATGTTCTGTGACATCATTGATGATATCACTGCAACGTCCTAACTGACATAATTAATGGCAAACCTGACAGGGCGGTAGGTGAATTATAGTTACTTTAGGGCACAAGTCATAGTTACTTGAGAGAACTATAACTGTTGAATGTCATTGGTTTTGCTAAACCACACTCTTTTCCCCTTTCTACTAGCAATGAGGTGCAAGCTGTCCCTTTTCCCGCCAGTGCAGTTTCAGGGTTCTTATGAAATATGGGCTGAACATAAGCCCATCACTTTCCAAAAACCTGTCTGTAGCAACAGTCTGGCTTCAGGATCACGACAGAGGGCACAGTAACTTTGTCCGAGATGTTGCTGAGTCATAGTTTTATTGATAGGGCCCCTGCTCCTCTATCAGCTGCAGACTTCCCTTGGCTCTTCTTCCCACTTTCAGATTTAGGCCATTTCTCCCTCCTTTTTCTGTCTTCTAACTTAGTCATCCTCTCTTCTCACTTTCTCTCCCCTCTGTGCTCCCCCTTCCCTTCACCTTTTCTATCGGACCACCGTATTCAATCTGCTGGTACTCCACAACAACATTCCATCACTTCCATTTGTCTCACACACAAGGAATGGGCATGCTTCCACACCAGAGTCACTGACTTGAAAACTATAGGCTTGCCAGAACCATCCACAAACATTTGGGGGCATATTTACAAGAAAGTGGCACATCAGTACTGATGTGCCACTTTTCTTGTGTTCCCCTGCGCCCCCCTAACAACACCATGGTTGCGTCATATTTACAATATGGCGCACCATGGCAGTCGTTACCACAACAGCATCAATATTTCTGGCATTGTTGTGGCACTTTGCTGCACCAGAACCAATAATGTTGCCACTAGTGCAGCAAAGCACAGATTTTTCACACTGCTTGTGCCTGGTATTATTGAAAATACATAGGAAAACAAAATATTAAAAACCAATTTATGAAAAAACAAATATTCAAACACCCTTTTAGTCGAAAATAAATTAATAAAAATACAGATTGGTAAAAAAAAAAAAAAGATCTCCCATACCCCAAGAATAGTTAAAACATGCTAACACTTTACCAACCCCTAACCTTGTTTTTTTAAAATACATTAAATTATGGACCACCTGGTGAATACAAGTTAGGAAACATAGATTTAATATTAGAGTGAAAATATAAGATTTGGAGACATAAGTGGAGGAAGGCAGGGTATAGGAAAGGACTAGGGAAATCTCAGGATAAGAAATACCCCTTAAAATAAAAAATACAAGTGGGAAAAGAGGAGTATAGGATGTGGGGATAAAATAAGAATTTAAAGAAATGAACGAAGAATGGAGGTCGAAGGGTGTGCCCCTACAAACAACTAGGGTGATAGAGGAAGGAGTAAATGAGAAAACAAGTGTTAGACGGAATGTTAGTAGTAAAAAGTAGGAACGTGGCTTCGGGTAACTACGTGTTGCATTGTTTTTTTTTAAGCGAAGCTGCACCCATGAACAGAGAATAGGGATGGGAACGGGATGAAGAGAAAAATGATTTACGCAAACCTCATAGAAAAATAAAAAGCAAAAGCACATTTTCAACAAATTATAGGAGTTTATTTCTACCGTATCCTAAAAGTATTTTTTATTGAACAGTTTGAATTAACAGTTGAGGTGAAAAAGTTCCATAGAATTGGTGTTCTATACTTTTTTCAATGAAACCACAGACGAATTTGTTCAACCTAGGAAACCAAAGGGAAGTTTGTACCAGTTCCTCCTTTGGTGTAACCTGTGTTCCAATGGAATCTCTTAAAACTGCTGTTTGTGTGGTGCCTGTTCTGAGCGAAGAAATGTGCACTCCTTCGCCCGCCGAGCCGGTCTAGATCGGAATGGTCGTGGTTGCCATGTCAAATGTGGTTTCAGGGATTTCAGTTCTTTTGTCTGGAATTCAGTCTGTCTCTGGGGGCTTCACAAAGTCTTTTGATTTGAAAATGGCAGTCATTGATGAAAGGAATGAAATGGGGGCTCCCAGCGCATTATTTGATTGCATCTGTGGTGTCTTTTCACTCTTTTGTCAGGAGGAGTGCCAGGACAGCTAAAAGCTCCCACCTTGCTTTAAAACTCAGCAGGATTTGGGACATTTTCTTCTAGTTACTATGAGATATATCACTATGAAAGCTTTAAACTCTTTCTAAAAACACCCAGTGGATTTTAAAAGACAATGGGGGTGATTTTAACCTTGGCGGATGGCGGAGGCCGTCCGCCAAGGTACCGCCGTGAAATGACCGCACCGCGGTCAAAAGACCGCGGCGGCCATTTAAACATTTCCTCTGGGCTGGCGGGCGCTCTCCGAAAGAGCGCCCGCCGGCCCAGAGGAAATGCCCCTGCAACGAGGACGCCGGCTCAGAATTGAGCCGGCGTAGTTGCAGGGGTGCGACGGGTGCAGTTGCACCCGTCGCGTATTTCAGTGTCTGCAGGGCAGACACTGAAATACTTTGCGGGGCCCTCTTACGGGGGCCCCGCGGCACCCCCTACCGCCATCCTGTTCATGGCGGGTTTCCCGCCATGAACAGGATGGCGGTAGGGGCTGTCAGAATCCTCATGGCGGCGGAGCGCGCTCCGCCGCCATGAAGGATTCCCTCGAGCAGCGGTAAGTCGGCGGGAGCCCGCCGACTTGCCGCTTCTGACCGCGGCTGAACCGCCGCGGTCAGAATGCTCGTGGAAGCACCGCCAGCCTGTTGGCGGTGCTCCCGTGGTCGGTGGCCCTGGCAGCCACCGGCCGCCAGGGTCAGAATGACCCCCAATATGTGGTATACCTGAAGTACAAGGGAAAATAGCAGCAATTAATTTCTGTCAGATAGGTGGTAATTTGTGTTTTAGAAGAAAAAATACATCATTATTCAACACATCAAGGGCCATATGTACGAAAGCTTTTTCCTATAGACACAGAATGGGTAAAATCCTTTGGTACATCTGGCCCCAAATGTCATGTAGTGTGGCATCTGTGTACAGGTTTTTATCCATGACTATGCTAATACTGGCCCTTTAGGTAACACACAATATAGCAAGTCACAAGTTTTAGTCCTGGCAAGGCTAACTTTCAGCCATATGAGGTCATTAAATTCAGGTGGGGAGGGGAACCAAAACTGGGGAAAGCGTAATCAGGTCCACATAAATGGATCCATATACACCAAAAGGTTGAGCTTGCGCAGAACTGACGAGAGCCACACTGCCCACATGTTTTTGCATTAGAAAAAAACAATTCTCAGGCAGTATTTATTACAAATTCCATAAACATTGTTTTCCTTCACACATTTCTATTTACATATTGCACATCATTGTGACATTTTTGGTGAGTTAGCTGGACAAAAATATCCTTACCGAATTTATACAGAGTCCTGGATTTAACACCCCAGAGGTCCTTACAGCACCTACTAATTTACTTGGGCTAGGCAGAAAACTCCCCTTGGCCTCAAAACTTTGAACTTTCACAAGGCACACTTACCCACTCCCCCACAAGACAGGGAGCTTGTGCGAGCATGTAAGCTGGTCTCCCAAACAATAGTGCCAGAGCCAACCCAAAAGAGGGATCTCCTCTGGCATCCCTTGAGAGATGAAGTTGGGCAAGTGGCCATACTTTGGTCCCCTAGCACAAGTACTAACTCCGGCATCCCAAGGCTAGTCATTAGAGTGCCCTGGAGGGTTAAGGGCAATCTCTGTAGTGTATGTCCACTACCCAATCCCACAGACTGTAGTACCACTGCCCTGGCTTCAAATAAGGCCTAAAAAACAAATCAATCCTGAATTTCCCTGTACTTTCATTCCTGATGTCAAGATGTCTATTTAGTTTGTGACCAAACATGGCTCTGACCCCCCCCCCCCCAAGGTCAGGATCGTTGACCAACTTACCAGCTCCACCAGCAGCAAAGCCAGCTACTTGCCGGACAAATGCCCAATTCCGCACTGCCTCAACTCCGATCCTGAAGGATGCTGCCCCCGATAATCCTTCATCTAAGGCAACCGGATGGGCCCTTGATGGACCAAGCAAGTCCCCCAAAAATGATTGCACCACTGCAGCCACCACTGTAGTCCACTGGAAACTATGCAGAGGATACAGCAGGCCACTCAGAAAAAACTGAAATCTGTGAAGAAAAGCAGATCTCCAGGCTATATCAAGTGGATTGAGTTGGCTGGCATCAGGGTCAATCAGGGAACAACATGAGTGCAAGTATGTTTGCCCTGTTTAAATCCCAGTTTGGTGCCCCTGCCAACTAACCAGGTTACACTTTACACCTGAGGCAGCCAGTGAGCATCACACATGTTTTCCCGGGCTTCAGGAAAGCACACAAAATAAAAAAAAATGCCACATGCAGTTGCTGCTGGCAGCTTCCCTTGGTCTGCCTCAGCCTGCACCAAAGGCATTGGCAGTACCCTTTTTATTCAGTGTGCCACTAAATTAGATGATAGGATCAATTGTTTGTAGTGCTTAGAAATTTGAATAGTGTAGTATGCAGCGATATAAGTTATTATTAAAAAACAATGATCATAACTTTGGGTCATGTATATATAATAGGTGTGACTTAAACCCAACCTAATGGCACTAATATCATTGACCTCAGAACAATGAACCTCTGAGTCACCTCTGAAGGGATTCAAATATGTGCATAATTGGCCACAAGCAGATCTTAGCCTCAGGCACATAATCCATTACAGGAACTTGTGGCCTGCAGTTTGCTCAAGGATCTCTTTAAAAATGCTGAAACCCACTGCACCATAATAATACCATTTAAACATGATCTACGGGTTACACATGGTGATTTGTAGAAGACACATCAGCAACCTGAGCTTTCTTCTCAGTTTGATATCTAATTGAAGTTGCTAGATGCCCATAAATATCAGTAGATGTTGCTGTAACCCCCTGACTCATATTGCCAGTAGATACACGTAGCAGGCAGACGCTTCATGTTCCGGCTGTAGTGACCTCAAAGTCACAGGTTTGATTTTTTCTGCAACTGAGTTATCCTTTTCTTTTTCTAGTGTGTATATCAGTGACCTGGGTAATGGTAACTTCAATTAGCCTTATTATTAAACTGAAAGACGTGTGTAAAAACACAAGCTAAAGTGTGTGTGTGTGTGTGTGTGTGTGTGTGTGTGGGTGTGTTATGGACATATTTTGTAATAAAAAGGGATGTGGCAGAGGGGTATATTACCGTCATGTGAGCAGAGGTTAAACTATGGAATGTTCTGGTAGCAGTGGTTGCAACCGTGTGGCATTGCCTGTTGATACATGTACATTGTGTGAGAGTGGAACCTGCTCTGCTGATGTGCTTACTTGTTCATTATGTTCAATAAATTCGTCCTTATTAGTTTCTCTAAAACTGCACTCTGCAGAAAATATTCTCCGCAGCAGAGTCTCTCTCCCAGTTTCCTTGTTAATAAAGTAGACACCCTATTACACATGTGTGCTCCCCCTCCACATTTCCAGTGTCACTTGCCACAACACTCCCACGTGATACCAAATTTACAAGACAGTGGAAAACCGATAGAGCTGTTTTAGGTTGTCATAAATTCCAAAAATAAATGCAATAGCTCCCAGTTCTGGAAGTAAGATTTGTAGTTTGGATTGCAGTGCCATTTATTTATATATATATCCGCTGCAAATCCACAAGATGCATTATTGCGTTTTCCCAGAATTCTAACTTGAGGTTTTGATCCTCGTTTTAATACAGCTCACTTTATCTTTTCGTCACACATTTCAAATTACATAGCCTTCCCAGCAAAAATATACATCTGTTTAGAACCACCTATGACGTGAAACAATTATTAATGCACAGTCTGACAAACTATAAATCATAGTGATAAAAATGTTCATTGTCCCTAGCTGATTCGTTAAAGGCGACCTCCTTTGCAAAATCGTTTCAGCGACTTTGCAACTAATGTCCCTGAATCATGAATTTCAGGTTCCCTTTGATTTCAGCTCCCGGGTGCAGGATCACCACGCTACACTGAAGCTCTCTATCAAATTAAAGGTATTTTCATGTCCCGGCGCATGTCTTCCAACAAAGTCCTTCAATTCTCTTCTGATGAACTTGGGAAATGTAAATGTTTCTGTGAAGGACTAATGGTCAGTCCAAGTGCAGGCAGGAGGACACCAGCCTTTACAGAGCATGGAAAGGCTTCACTGCTACCCTGGACTCTATCTCAGGCACTGCCCCTTTTAAATCTCATGATTTTCAATGCAATTACTAGAGGACAATTAAAAGGTTATCAGAACGGGTGAATGGTCAGATAGTCCTTGAAAACAGCGGAGCAGCCTCTCGCTGATGTCAGAGGACCAGTGAATGAACATTTACTTATTCTTCCATTGAATGACAGCAGCAGGTAGCTATGCATATGGCTGTCACTGCACTGTGAAATTACCAGGAAGATGGGGGCACGACGGGGGTGGGGGGGTAATATGTGCGTAATTTTACATTATTCTGCTGTCCCAGAGTGGGGGCAGCACCCCGGACCATGTATACAGATAAGATGTTGTAATTCTCTGCAGCCTAAAATTCACAACCTTAACAGAGTTCAAATGAGCCCACCGTGAACTCACCTATAACCAGTGAGGTTGTAAGTCTACCACATTTCGTCAGCCATAGAGGTATAAGAGAGGAAGCTAACCCCCAGCAAAGAGAAGGCATCAGCTACCTGAAGGGTTGGGAAACAGCAATACATTGTAGAGGTTTTAACGAAAATCACCAGAGAGAGCTGCAGGGAGGCAGCAATCTCAGCAGCTCCAGTAGCAGTGCAGCTGCCTCAGTATCAATACCAATGTTGTCATGGTGCTACTGTTCTCATCATCCCATGGTAGTGTTCTGTAATCATTCAATGGAAGGGACCAGTTTATAGTGTGCAATCAATGACCTATAAAATCCACATCATGGCACGGCTAACAGCATCAAGGATAGGTTTGCAAATGGGTATACATTGTGCACATATGGCAGATATCAATGGTGCTGCCCCGTGCCAGGAAGACAATTCAATAAAGTTATTGCAATTTGTATTAATTGAGGCGCGCTAGTATTTTGCTATATGATATGACAGAAACGATCAGCAGCGACGAAGGCATGACTGTCAAAGCAGCTGAACGTGCCTTTATCATCTTTTGTACGATTTCAGATCTTGAAGAGTGCTACAAGCGTCCATGTCTACTTAATACAGATGAAGTTCACAGAATCAGTGAACGAGCGCACTGTCCAAAAGACAGAAGGATGACATTGGTTCGTGGTGCCTTTCTAATTTTTCAGGTTCTTGCAAATCTCCTGGATGGTGAATAAATTTATGTTTTGAATATATAACTAATGGGGACATCCTGCTTTGCTTCTTGCACTATGTAGAGTCCAGAACTTGAAATGTATTTGTTGATTTAAGTGATCATCATGGAATATACTGGGTAAATAAAACCTGGAGTTCAGTAGGTCTTTTGCCCCAGAATGCTCAAGAGTGGGTTAGAAGGGACTTAATCCTAACTTTTAACTGGACAGCAAATCAAAGGAGCATATTCAGAGTAGGACAGAGATGGCCTCTTAACCTAAGGTGAAATGTTATTTTGACGGCTCTTTTTTGCAGGTATGTACGCTGTTCTCACCTACAAGATGGTGTACGGTCACAAAGCTTTGCAAAGTCCAAATAAAATCATTTGGTACTAAGTAGTGCTTCAACTCACTATTCTGCTCATCCAAAAAACTATTCTGATGACTGGCAGAAAATAATTTGCGTACTCATTGTTTGAATTTGCTGTAAGGATACCTTGAAGGTAACATGATCTAGATATTTCATGACCCTCCTACTGTTTATGGCCGAGTTAAAAAAGGAACAGATGATATGATACACTTCAGGGCTACCTAAAAGCTGCAGATAAAATATGGCATCTTTGTAAAAATGTCTCCAACCCCACGCCCTAAACCCTAAATCCTATCCTGTCCTAAAAACTACCCCACCCTGACCTAAAGACTACCATGACCCCTGCCTTCACCCTAAACTTTGCAAGCTACCTTGTCCTGTCCTAAAGACTACCCAACCCCCACCCCTAAGCCCTAAAACGCGCCCTGTCCTAAAACCTATTTTACCCTGTCCTAAAAACTACCCCGACCCGCCCTAAAACCTAAAACCTGCCCTCTCCTAAAACCTACCCCACCCTGACCTAAAAACTACTCCAACCCCCGCCCTAAACCCTACCCTGCCCTGTCCTAAAAAATACAATTGCCCTAAACCCTAAAAACTACTCTGCCCTGTCCCAAAATCTACCACGACCCCCGCCTTCACCCTAAACTGTGCAAGCTACCTTGCCCTGTCCTAAAACCTACCCCGCCCTAAAAACTACCCGACCCCCACCCTAAACTCTAAAACCTGCGCTGTCATAAAACCTGCTCCATCCTGTCCTAAAAACTACTCTGACCCCCGGCCTAAACCCTACCCTGCACTGTCCTAAAAACTACCCTGTCCTAAACCCTAAAAACTACTCTTCCCTGTCCTAAAACCTACCCCACCTTGTCCTAAAAACTACCCTGAACCCCCAGCCACCCTAAACCCTAAAACCTACACTGTCCGAAAACTACCGAAATCTCTCTGACCCTGAACCCTAAAACCTTCCCCACCCTGTCTTAAAAACTACTCAGACTCCCGATCCGGGCCTAAAAACTATCCCTGCCCCCCTAAACCTGTCCCACTTACCTCTCTCCCCTCTGGTCACTGCTCCTTCCTGTTCCGCCCAGATTGCTCTCCCTTCCGTTATCACTCATATGTGTGGTAAAGGCATGCGTGCTAAACGCATACATAGTAAACGCATATGCGTGGTAAAGGCAGTGTGGTTAATGCACAGTGTAGCACTGACTGCGTTGTTAGTGATGTTTCCCCACATTGAATGGCAATATCTTGAAAACATAGAAGCCTCCACACAGTGCCTACCCTGAAGAAGCGATGTATCCCCCTTGTTAGTTCTAAAGTTAGATAAAACACTGACTCTACAGATGCTAGAGTTGCAAAATAATCGCTGAGGGAGCATTTGTTGTATACCAAGTCCCATCATGGGTAGGACAATGATCCATAAAGCAAGATTTCACCAATTTCTCATCGGAGTTGGTTAAAGTGACCAGTCCACAAAATAGATCTGGGAAACCTTGTTCATGGCGGTCCTATAAACATATCTCAACCAAGGGATGGGAAAGCCTCTATCTAGTTTAAGACAATATCAAATTACCTCCCTGTTCAAACTTGCCTCTTTGTTAGTCCAAACATTACCCAAAGCAGAAGCGGAACCAACCTTGACCTATGAGAAATGTAAGGTGGGTTTAGCTCTGAGTGTAAAATAAAATGAGAACTAGTTTGCAGAAGGTTAAAAAGACGACTGCAGAAACGATTTTCTTCTACCAGTAAGGGGGAGATATTATGATAGTCCCAGACCCCTGCACCATGCAGATCTGCTAAGACACACTGCTGATTATATATTTTTTTAAAAAAAGAGAGAAATAGACCCTATGTAAATAGTCCGAGAAAGATTTAGAATGGCTCTAGCCATCCTAATTATTTCAAACAGGAGATATTAACCTGTGGCTGCCATGAGACGGCCGAATCAAAATTGATGCCATGATAACTGAAACTTCTCATGACGCACAGGGATGGCCACTAGCTGTCAAAGTTGCAATATGCCTCTTCCCAGGGCCACACACAATGATATGGGATTTCCCAAAATTAGTGAGCAAATCTAAGCTACCCATAAAGGAAACAAAGGAATCCACTAAACTGCTCAAAGCTCTCAAGTCCTGGCCATTAAAACAGGGTTGTCAACGTAAAGTAAAGCTGGGACCAGCAAATTAGCAATTTTTGGAACATAGCCAGTGGCATTCCCCAGGTAAAAACTCAAATTATACAAATAGAGGATAAACAACAGAAGTGCCAAAATGCACACCTGTCGCACCCCAGTGGCTAAAGAAAAGGTGTTGGAGGTTTCACCAGCTAGTCCATAAGAGCACCTTAGCTTTGGATTCTCATGCAAATTATATGGAATATTCACCAAAGTGACTTCAACTCCCAAATCCATCAATTTCAATCACAGGGTAGTCCTATTTACACTATCAAAAGCAGTAGATAATTCCAAGAAGGGTAGGTACAGTAAGCAGTGGCTGGTGGTCACGTATTTGCCCCAAATCAGATGCAAACTCAGACACTGCTCCACCGTACATAGCCCAGGATGAAAGCTATACTGATATGGGGAAAGGATGTTATTTTGACATGAGCAGGATCTCAAACGGTTAAAAATCACACTACCTATAATATTTACTGTACTATCAATAAGGGAGATCAGGCAATCACATTTAGGTGAATTCTGATCTCCTTTCTTAAAAATGTGGACTATAATTGAATTTGCCCAGGAACAACTTAGTTGGAATCAGACTGAAAGATTTCCCATAGCTCTGCCCCACAGAGAAGGTACGGTCGGCTTAGAATAGCAAGCAAAATCAGAACTAGAAATTCATGTAGTGGTCCATGTTTCCTAAAAAGCAACAATATCAAAATTAGCAGTATAACTGAGCCAATCTGGGCTGGTGATGTTGCACTTGAGGCCTGCGATATTTCAGCCTTGTGCTCATTAACTCCGGAATACCTCTGACTTTGCTCAGTGGGCAAAAATGCTAAAAAGGTTTGTGGGAGTCAGTCTTATAGGATAAGGCATCAAAACAGTTTGCAACCGGTACAGAAAACGGGCCTTTGGTCAGTACTGAAGAAATGATAGATGAGCCCGGCTGTTGTGTAGCTTGGATTTGAAAGTAGGGATTACTCATGCTGATGGGAATTCTTGCCTGAGACTTAAGCACCTGTTGATTCTGATTAAATGGCAGATACTGTCAAAGTTCATAGAAAAAGCCAAATGATACCAAGATGACGGAACTTCTCGAGATGCCTTTCTTCAAGTTCTCAAACAATTGTCTTTGAACCAATTGCAGGGATCTAAAATTAATAATGACAATGGGGGTCATTACAACATTAGGGGTAAAAGCTGCTTACCGCCGTGCAGAAGACTGCCAACACACCGCCGCGGCCGCGGAATTCCGCCACGGTCATTATGACCCACAGCTCAGAATCCGCCAAAATCCAGACACCCACACAAGTCCGCCCCACCAAAGGTCAGTGATAAACTGGCGATAACAAAACCTCCACCGTCACGCCAACAGGAATACGCCCACACTATCACGACCCACGAATCCACACGGCGGTCTTTCAACCGTGGTATTCCATTGGCGGTACACACATTTACAAAACACTACCACATTGGACAATTACAAATACACACACCTGATACACATACACACACCACTCCCACACATCCAATACAATATAAAACACCCACCCACATCACCTACAAACCCTTACGTCAACAATTGCGACTGAAGGCCAGAGAGAGACACCACCATCTACAAACTAGCATCCACAGGCACTCAACACCATCACTCACACA
Organism: Pleurodeles waltl; assembly: GCF_031143425.1. Taxonomy (NCBI): domain Eukaryota; kingdom Metazoa; phylum Chordata; class Amphibia; order Caudata; family Salamandridae; genus Pleurodeles; species Pleurodeles waltl. Next base: position 870,549,519 of record NC_090437.1, on the reverse strand, counting down.
ACATCCAAGCACCTTACACAACACACCTCTAAATATCCCCCACACATCACAAAACACCCCACCCCACACATCACCCACACCACCCCATGGCACCGCAAAGACACCCCAGGTTCTCTGAGGAGGAGCTCAGGGTCATGGTGGAGGAAATCATCCGGGTAGAACCACAGCTATTCGGATGACAGGTGCAGCACACCACCATAGCTAGGAAGATGGAGCTATGGCGAAGAATTGTGGGCAGGGTCAACACAGTGGGACAGCACCCAAGAACACAGGATGACATCAGGAAGAGGTGGAACGACCTAAGGGGGAAGGTGCGTTCCTTGGTCTCAAGACACCACCTTGCGGTTCAGAGGACTGGCGGCGGACCCCCACCTCCTCCCCCACAACTAACAACATGGGAGGAGCAGGTCTTGGCTATACTGCATTTTGAGGGCCTCGCAGGAGTAGCAGGAGGAATGGACTCTGGTAAGTGAAACCTTTAACTACTTCATCCCCCACCCACCTGCATGCTATCACATACCCCCACCCTCACCCTCCCCCATCACTCCAACTCCTCACGTATGTCCCAGTTTCACAAACCACACATCACAAACCCAAGCCCTGCATGTAACACCAAAGCATGGACACCCATCACCAAAGCATGGCCACTGCACATACCCATACACCCCCCTAAACCATTATCACACAAGGTCCTACACAGGAATGGAAGCACTGGGGTACAGGGTCACCCACCCATTGCACACCATGGCACACACAGATGCAATAATCGTGCCTTTACACCCCTACAGGACCCCTACCCAACGTCACCGGACAGGAGGGTCCAGATATGTCCACTCCACCCACAGAAGAGGCCCACAGTGATGACAGCAGCTCTGTCCAACTGGATATAGATGACCAGCCCGGCCCATCTGGGACCTCAGGACAGTCAGTTCCCCTCACACTGGCACAGGCCACTACAGAGCTTCCCCCCTCTGGAAACACCAGCACAGCACCCAACCAACGGGCCCATACCTCTGTCCCCAGGACACATTAATCAGCAGTGTGTCCACCACTACAGGGAACCCAGGCTAACCCACCACCCCAACAACACCAGGGACCTGGTGGCAGTGGTAGTGAGCACACGGTTCAGGGGACAGAGGCCCAGGGAAACAGGGGAACTGGGAGGGCTGCTGTGCGACAGGGGGAGGACAGGCCCAGGGAAGCCACTCTCCACGAGGCCCTCTCCAACATCATGGGAGCCTACCACCATTCCCAGGAGACGATGGCAACGGTACTGGTCAAGTTTCAGGAGACCCAGCGGCTGCAGGAGGAACAGTATTTGGGGTTCAGGGAGGAACTCAAATCCATCAATTCCACCCTAGGCACCATTGTAGGGGTGCTGAAGGAACTTGTCAACACCAGGAGGGACACTGTGGCACAACAAGTGGCCCCTGACACTAGCCTGGATGATGAACTGCCCACCACCTCTGCCAGCACTAGTGGACAGGAGGCACCGCACCAGGACCACCACACCAGTACCCCACCCCCTGCAGATGGAGAACCACCCCGCAAGCGGTCCCCGAGATCCAGGACAAAGACAGAGAACAATGCCAAGACCCCTGCCAAGAAATGAGACCACCCTGATTGTCATCCTTCTGTCCCACTTTGTCATCCTGTCCATACTTAAACTGCCCCAGCTCCACTTCCTATGCCCCTTTGGACAATGCACCTGTGAGACTAATAGACTGGACTCTGCCATGGACATTCAGCCACCATCACCCCTGACCATTTTACACCCCCCTCCACTATTTAGCACTTAAATAAACACCCTTAAATCACAAAACAATCTGGAGTCAGTCTGTGCTTTCACAATTGTGTATTTGCAATAACTGAGGGAAATAGCAATGTCCATTCTGTTGTCAACATACCTATGTCACACAGCTGTAGTCCATGCGGAAACAAAGCAGATGTCACACAGTGGGACCCACATCTGTGAAATCGAAAGGGAAAGTGACAACTCAGTGACCATACACTGGGTGAAAATGACAGACAGATGAGAGGTAGTAGAATTAAATCAGATGTAGCAGCCAGTGTTGTCTTCTTACCTGTGTCTCACTGGAAGTATTGCAGGATCACCGTGTTCCTGTTGTCTGTCCTCTTCTTCTGCTTCCTCATCTTCACTGTCCACAGGCTCCACAGCTGCCACAAGACCTCCATCTGGACCATCCTCCTGCAGAAAAGGCACCTGTCGTCACAAAGCCAAGTTGTGAAGCATACAGCAGGCCACGATGATCTGGCACACCTTCTTTGGTGAATAGAATAGGGATCCACCTGTCATATGGAGGCACCTGAACCTGGACTTCAGGAGGCCGAAGGTCCGCTCTATAATCCTCCTTGTTCGCCCATGGGCCTCATTGTAGCGTTCCCCTGCACTTGTCCTAGGATTCCTCACTGGGGTCAGTAGCCATGACAGGTTGGGGTAACCAGAGTCACCTGCAAATGTCGAGGGACAACAGTTAGACACACACTAACTCAAAGGGACATCCCCAGACCCAGACACCTAGTCACACTGTATTGGGTCCATGTCCTCGCCTAATAGCCACACACGGTGCCTCTGGAGTTGCCCCATCACATAAGGGATGCTGCTATTCCGTAGAATATAAGCGTCATGCACTGAGCCAGGGAATTTGGCATTCACGTGGGAGATGTACTGGTCTGCCAAACACACCATCTGCACAGTCATCGAATGGTAACCCTTCCGGTTTCTGTACACCTGTTCACTCCTGCGTGGGGGGACCAAGGCCACATGTGTCCCCTCAATGGCACCCATGATGTTGGGGATATGTCCCAGGGCATACAAATCAGCTTTCACTGTAGGCAAATCCTCCCACTGTAGAGACTTGAGAGACTGTGGCTTTGCACTCCCCAGGATTGAACAGTGGGCATGGAGCCCCATTGTGGATCTGGCGTCGTGCACTCATCCGGCTGAGGTGCTCCCCCTTCCCTTCCCCCTGAGGTGCCTGTTTTATTTCTATCTGATGCCCCAGCAGTGTTCTCTCCGTCTTGTTCGGGTATTGAGTGTGGGCCTCGCCCATGTCTTTTGGGCCCAGTGGTCCACGGACTATGATAGTGGAATACCTTGGACTTGTATTCTTGGTGTATATATTTGTTTATAGTGTGAATATCTTTATATCTGTATATATTTTTGATTACTGTCTTTGGATATATTACAATCATTCGACTCATTTCCTTTTGTCCTTGCATTCTTCCAGGAGGGGTTGGGGGGTGTAACTTTAATGTATCATGCTGTATTAGTGTGTGTGTTGTCGTGGGTGAGGGTGGGGGTGGGAGTGTTGCATGTGTGCGTCACTGTTGCCCCCCCCCTCCTCTGTGTTGTAGGTGCAGTACTCACCGTGGTCTTCGCCACCGGCGTTCGTGCTCCTGGTAGAGGAGCAGGAAGATAAAGGCTGGTAGAATCTGAAGTTCCGGTTCCATGGCGTCCTGGTTCCTCGTGGGATGTGTAGAGGTGAGCGTTTCCCCTTCCAAGTCCTGTTTCCGCTGTGTTTTTGTTTGCAGTGAATCCGCCCCGGAAAAGGTGGCGGATTGCCCTGTTGTAATTCTGTGGGCGGTACATTGTCCTCTGCCTGTCTGTTGGCGGTTACCGCCGCGCTGTTTGTACCGCCTTGGCGGTCGGAGTGTTAAAGTGGCTGTCTATGTTGGCGGTTTCCGCCAAGGTCGTAATTTCATTTTTTTTTCTGCCTGCCTGTTGGCGGTTTTACCGCCGCTTTACCACCGACCGCCAGGGTTGTAATGACCACCAATATCTCCATGTGCTTCAACTGGGCCAGGGCCGATCCAACCAACCCTCCAAGTTAGCAGAATGTTCAACACATAATGAAATGGAAAGTTCCTGTGTTGGATGTGCCAGTCCAATACCTTACTGAATAACTACCTCTGGGATTCCCCCTGATTTTCCTGTAAGGGGCTACTCCAATAAGGACAGCAACATAGTGGCAAGCTGCGGTGGGGAGGTTAATGTGATATGGCTAGATACGGAGTTGAACCTTTTTGATTCATAGCAAGCCAGTTCTGGATGCTCTCATGAAAGTCCTCCCCTGAAACTGGTGGAGCTTCTCTGAATGAAGGCTTAGCAAAACCACATGAAGGAATGGATCCAGGCCTTTGGGGAATTAAATTAAGATGATGGCTAACCAATACAGCATTCCCCGATACTCCCGGAGTGTTCATGCTGTTTGGATGTGGTTGAAATTCAGATGTAGAATGAATGGCTGTAGAAGCCCTTATATCGGCATTCAGGTAAGGGGACCATAGTGACAGCAAAAATTTGAGCTGCGTCTCAATGGTTTCTAAACGACGCATCAAAGAAGAGAGTTAAGCCTGGAGCAGGGCCTTTATTCTAATGAAACAATCCTACATTATGTGCTCGCACTTAAAGGCACTAGATAAGTGATCACCTGCAGTTTCCTGCATAACAGGGGCTGACAATATGGATGGGGCCAGAGTGTCAGAATAATGAGTTTGGGTGCTGGCCCCAATCAGATTAGATCGGGTGCCCCACCTTGTCCTTTTACTTTTAACTGACATCATGGGGCTGTTGCTATTGGATTGACCTGAGCTTCTTTTGCATGGGGCAACAATGTCAGGGGGATTATCATAGGAACCAAGTAGCAAAACTGTCAGATTTAAAGGTGCTGAGACCTAGATAAGGGGTATACACATACCCAAATTCAGGGTGTATTTTTTCTGTTAGGGCAATTTCTGGGCTGATGGCTCTCATGGCCCTTTCCAGCATCTTATCAATGGAAGAGATCTTAGCATGAGGAATTGGAGCTAGTGGGACACCAATAAACTCCTTTCTCCCCATTTAAACTTAATAAAAGAGCTTCAGCAAGTAATATGAAAATGGAACTCCCAGCTTCTCCCAAAATTTCCTAAAACCTCCAGAAAAACAAGTAATACTAGTTACCTTCCAAGAAGAAAAAGACCAAGGAGATGGGGCCCAGCCCAGCCACTTTCAGTCTCTGAAGGGCACAAATGGGCCTGCTCTTGGCCTGGGCATGTGCCCTGGCGAGTCCTGCACATGTCCCGTGCTACGGGAGTTCTGGCTTGCTTTTCAAGTACCTGCCAGTGCTGCAGATGATGTCTCCACCTCCTACTCAGAAGGGAGGTCTGAGACATGTAGTCTGGGCCTCTTCTGGCAGGGGAAATGAGCAAATGATGTGTCCTGTGCTGCGGGAGTTGTGTCTGACTTCTAATGTGCCTGCTGGTGCTGCAGACAATGTCTCTGCCTCCAGCACAGCGGGGAAGTCTGGTGCATGCAACCCTGGGCCCTCGTTGCAGGAGAAATGTGGACAAATTATGCATCCTTCAATACAGGAGTCCTGGCTGAATTTTATGGTGGCCGCCGGCACTGCAGATGATGTCTCTGCCTCCTGCCCAGCAGTGAGGTCTGGGGCATGTAGTCTGGGTCTCTTGTTACTGGAAGAATGTGGGCAAATGATGCCTCCCACACTGCAGGAGTGCTGGCAGACTTTTAAGGCACACCCGATGCCGTGGATGATGTCTTCACCTCCAGCCTAGCAGGGAGGTCTAGGGCATGTAGTCCTGGTCCCTTGTACCAGGAGAAATATAGGCCTATGATGTGTCCTACACTGCAGGAGTCCTGGCTGGATGACTTTTAAGGGGCCCGCTGGGTGTGGCAGGTGATGTCTCTCCCTCCCGCCCAGTAGGGAGGTCCGGGGCATGTAGTCCAGGCCACTTGTGGAAGGAACAATGCAGGTAAATGATGCACCCCCACACATTTTTGTTCCTGCTCTTAACTTGTCTGTTTGACAACCCCTTTAGTTTAATCTATTTTCGAGGAAGGAAGCAGAGCATTTCATTTAATAGCAGTGGAATGGATATTGTCCCACTACACCAATTCATCAGCAGAAACTGTCTCTTCAGATGCTGGCCTTTCAGTTGGATAACAGCTTTGCAGTGTTGAGTAACCTTGGCTCTTTGCCGAACGCCGCTGGTCCCAGCTGAAACGAGCATTGGCAAAGCCAATATGTATCATCTTTGTCTTTTTTCCATGTAACTTGCTTTCAGTTATTTGAAAACCGTTATGATAATGTTTGTTTTATTAAATTAAAAACAAACATTATTATAACATTTTCTAATATTTGTGAGCCAGTTACATAGAAAAAAAGACAAATATGTGAGGAAAAATGGAAGAAGACGGCAGAACACAGAGGACAACAGATGACGGCCGAACACAGAGGAAGACAGAAGACAGCAGAACACAAGGGAAGACAGAACAATGGCAGAAGAGAGAAGACAGAAGAAGAGAGAAAACAGAAGAAGAGAGAAGTCAGAATACCAGAGAAGAAGGAAGAAGAGAGAAGACGGGAGAAGAGAGAAGGCAGGAGAAGATGGAAGAAGAGAGAAGGCATGAGAAGACAGAAGATGGAAGAAGACAGAAGAAGACAGAAGACAGAACAACATAGAAAATGGGAGAAGAGAGAAAACAGAAGACGGCATGCAGTAAACAGCGAAGACAGAAGATGGTATGCAGAAAGAAAAAAAAGACAGGCGCCAGAGAAGAAAGAAGACAGAGTAGAAGGCATCAAAGAAAGAAGACGTCAGCAAAGTAAGAAGACAGCATGCAGGAAGAAAAAAGAAGACAGCAATGAAGAAAGATAAAAGAGAAGACGGCAGCGAAGAAGAAAAACGTCAGCGAAGAAAGAAGACAGTACACAAGAAGAAGAAAAAAGTACCTTCAGCATCGCAAACAGTGGATAGGACACTAGCCATGACCGGAAGGAGTACTAAGTCCAAAGGCAACTTGATGGCAAGATCGGCAAAGAAGTCGAAGACAAAGACAGGAAGTGATGTGAAGACGACGTGGTGGCCGATCCAAAGCGGGTAAATCGGAGCGACGTTGTAGTAAGCCAATGGTAAGTTAGGGTAAGTAAGGGACTGGTTCCAAGCTCCTTTTCAGGTTGTTTATCCAACAAAAGATTTTGCAAGCATGTGCGCAAGCGTGCGTGCAGACTAAACCTAAAAGGAAGCCCTTGAGGCCCCTGCTGTTCACTTACTGAATTGGGCATGTACTCAAAAGTACTGGAGTGCTAAGAAATGCATAAAAGGCTGTGAATGGACAGTGACCACCTATAGGAAAGTAGTCTCTTTCTAGCTTGGTTACCCCCACTTTTGGCCTGTTTGTCAGTGTGCTTGACTGTGCCTACTGGGATCCTCCTAATCAGGACCACAGTAGTTATGTTCTCTCCCTTAAATTATGGTTGTTGCATACTGGTAACTCAGTATTTCACCAACATTAGGCATACTGGTGCCCCCTTATAAGTCCCTAATATATGGTACTTAGGTACTCAAGGCATTGGGGTTCCAGGGAATCCCGAGGGGCTGCAGCATATCTTTTGCCATCCATAGGGAGCCCATGCAAAGGACTCTGCAGGACTGCCATTGCAGCCTGCGTGAAAAGGTCCATGCACCCTTTTCTGCCATTTACACTGTGACAGGTCACTTATAAGTCACCCCTATAGTAGGCCCTCAAGTCCTGAGGGCAGGGTGCAGAGTACCTGTGTGTGAGGGCACCCCTGCACTAGCAGAGGTGCCCCCATGACCTCAGGACCATTTTCCCGGACTTCATGAGTGCAGAGATGCCATTTAACGTGTGTACTGGACATACATCACTACCTATGTCCAGCTACATAATGGTAACTCCGAACGTAGGCATGGTTTGTATCAAACATGTAGGAATAATACCCCTATGTTTTTTGCAAACATTGATTGTATGATTCCATGCACTCTGGGGGCTCCTTAGTGGACCCCCAGTACTGCCATTACAGCCTTCTGAGGTTTTCCAGGCAGCCCCAGCTGCTGCCACCTCTCAGACAGGCTTCTGCCCTCCTGTTGCTCAAGCAGCTCGAGCCCAGGAAGGCAGAACAAAGCATTTCCTTTGGGAGAGGGATGTTACACCCTCTTCCTTCGGAAGTAGGTGTTACAGGCTTGGGAGTGGTAGGCTACCCAAGCCACTGGAAATGCTTTCAAGGGCACATTTGGTGCCGTCCTTGCATAATCCAGTCTACACCCATTCAGGGATCCCCAATCCCTGCTCTGGTGCAAAACAGGACAAAGGAAAGGGGAGTGACCACTCACCTGTCCATCACCACCCCAGGGGTGGTGCTCAGAGCTCCTCTAGAGTGTCCCTGGGTTTTTCCATCTTGGATTCAATGTTGGCAGGGAACTCTGGGGGCATCTGAGTGGCCAGTGCCAGCAGGTGACATCAGATCCCTCCCCTTATAGGTGCTTACCTGTTTAGCTGACCAATTCCCCTTTCAGGGCAATTTAGGGTTTCTTTTTTGGGTGGTTCTTCAGATTCGGATTGCAAGACTCCAGCAGGAATCCTCTGCATCCTCTACTTAACCTTCTCACCGAAGAAGCTGCATCTGGACCCTCTAGGAACTCTAGGAACTGCAACAAATAAGCACACATGACTTCCGCAACATTGTATCTTCAGGTCCTGCCAGCAACTGCAACTGTTTTCCGGTTGTGCATCCTCAGAGGACAGCCTGTCTTCAGCCTGCACCAGAAGAGCGAAGAAATCTACCTTGGGTTGAAGGAGTCACTCTCCTGCTTCATCAGGCACCCACTGCATCGACGACTGGCTGCGTGGATCCCCTCTCCTAACAAGCTGCGTGGATCCTGCATCACGGGTGGAGGACTGAAGTGGTTCCAATGGTCCTGACATCCTACTGTCCAACTTTGGTGGAGGTCAGAGATTGCCCTCCCACGCAAGACAGTACCCTCGTGCACCGCATGTTTTGCAGTTTCCAAGGCTTGTTGGCATCCTTCCACGAAGTTCCTTATGCACCATGTAGCTCCAACCCCCAGCACTCTATCCTGTGACGCACATCTTCCTGAGTGGTATCTTTGGTGGAATGGGAGCCTTTGTGGTAGTGCTGAATGGGCCTCATTTTGCACCTCTTTTGTCCCCATGCTGTGGAACTCCAGTGCATGCTGCCTGGTCTTCTGTGTGCTCTCTGAGTTGCTGAGAGCTCCCTCTGGCTCCCCCTCCTGGGTAGAGTTCACCTGGTTCTTCCTGGTCCCGGGCATCGCCAATTTCCGCTAACTGCGAGCTTTGCGTGTGCCAAGGCTTGTTGGCAGATTCCAGTGATGCAAAAGAGAAGGCAATGCTCCATCCAGCGTGCGACATCATCTGCACAAACCAGGAACCCAAATCCGTCTTCTTGGGTGCAGTACTGACTGTTCTTCTTCACCGGTGGTTCTTATTTTGCACCTTCATGCGGGTTAGCAGAGGCTCCTGTTCTCCATGGACTCTTCTGTGCTTCTTGGACTTGGTCTCCTTCTTCCACAGGTTTTCAGGTCCAGGAATCCACTGTTGGTGTCTTGCAGTCTCTTCTGGTTCTTGCATAATATTATTTCTCGTGTTTCTGTGTGTTCCTGGAAAGTTACTATGTTTTACACCTGTTTTCCTGGGCTCTCCGGTGGGTTCTAGTAATTACCTTTGGTGTTTTCTAATACTTCCAGCGCCCCTCTACACATTACACTTGCCTAGGTGGGAAATCGACATTCGCATTCCACTTTTTTTCTATATGGTTTGTGTTCCCCCTAGTCCCATTTATAACTATTGTGATTTTCACAAATTGCACTGTTTTCTAATGGTTTTTCTGCACATTTCTGCATCCTATCGTATATAATTTGTGTAGTACCTACGTCCTAATGGAGTATAGCCTCTATGGTATTTTTTGCATTTGTGTCACCAAAATAAAGTACCTTTATTTTTGTAACACTGAGTGTTTTCTTTCATGTGTGTGAGTGTGACTACAGTGGTATTGCATGAGCTTTGCATGTCTCCTAGATAAGCCTTGGCTGCTCAGCTACAGCTACCTCTAAGGTGCCTGGTTTCTAGACATTGCCTACATTCCACTAATAAGGGATAGCTGGACCTTGTATAAGGAGTAAGTACCTTAGGTACGCACTACAATCCAGGCCTGTCTCTTACACCACCTGAGTAGGACGCTTGTTAAAATGCACAATTTCAGACCACCTCTTCAGTACTTGAAGCTCTAAAATGATGCAGACTTGCCAGCTCCTGTAACAGCCACTCGTAATCTTGAATTTCCTCAACCCTTGGTATTGAAAATTATTACTGAATAAATTCTAGTTTTATATTGTAGAGACACCGTTGTGCTTTCGAGTAGAGATAGTCTAGCCTTATTATTAAAACAGAGAAGGACCATCTCCAAGTACGGTTTTATATCCTACTGCTGTGTACTTCAGAAACAGTTCCACATGAAGCATGATTTGGTTCCTTCCTACTGGCAGGAGCAGGTTTTTAAAAAAATCCTGCCCCTGCTAAATGTCAGTACCCCAAAACCTAACTTTTAGTTGGCAGGTATGTGTCCGGTCTAACATTTGTAGGCCATAGCTCAATAACATATAATATTGACTTTTTCACACTGTCAGCAGCTCGTGGGAGCTGTTAGAAAGAAGGTCTATAGGATGTGACTGGGGTCATTATTGACCTTAAATTCAAAACCGCTTTGAATTTTTTTTTACTGATTGCACTTTAAAGAAATTAATGTCAGACTAAGTTAATCTGCAGCAAATAGTATACTTCGTTGTTGTCAAACAATGTTTGGAAATATTAGTTATAGTTGTCAAACAAGATGCACTCGAGTATACCAAGCTAGGTGAACCACACGGCAACAAAGCAGTAATTGCAACAGTTTTAAAGCAAACGAGGGTCTGGTATTGCAGTCAGACTTACAACACTTCATCATTTGCAAACATTTATAAGTGTCACATGTTCAAACCCATGAGGGCAGCTCAGCCTTTCTTCCAAATAAGACTGATAAAATTATCTCCATGCTGTACTAGATAATAATGAGGCCTGCTGTTTAGTGTGCTTCAAGGGACAGGGATGAATTACTATAGTGCTTTAAACGTTTTTATATGATCACAATTATGATTTATAGCTGGGACTGCCTCTTTCAGCCAGTTTAAACGGGAACTGGTATTAAATGGGAACTGGTTTTAATCACCATGTAACAGAACAAAGTGATATCTGCAGCTCACACTGAATCAATCTTGAAGAAATGAATGCAAAATTGAATAAAATATGTTAATATCCTCCTTATAGGCGTTGTCTAATTGCTGGTCCAGCACGGCCCCAATTCATGCACTATTTATTTTTTGCGTAGGGGTATGGAATATTAATTTGTCTCATGTATATTCTTAACATTAAATATAGCTCCAATTCCTACTCACAAATTAAGGCACCCCCTGCTTTTTCTAATTATCTTTCAACAGATTTGCCTGTGTCAATGGACGTAGCAGCTGAAAATGCACTAGTAACCTTTAATTGTTGTCATCTTATAGAATTAAAAAAATAAAATGGGTCAAGGCCTTAGCGTACAAGTTAGAAATCAAGATCTGCTTCATTGTAAAATCCTTTGTATTGGAATATTAGCATGTTAGCAAGAAAATTGATTTTCATGCTAACAAGATAATTCGCACCACTCTTCGGCATCACTCCTGAGATATCTACTAGCAAAGCTTGACAAATCATTGACTGCCACAACTGTAGTCTAGTTTTGGATGTTGTAATTAACAAACATTACATTACATTAGAAGAAAACAATTTTATATACAATGGGGTCTATTCACAAACGTTTTGCAGAATGTTTAGTAGTGCTACACTATACTACTCACCTACTACAAAATGCTATTCACAAACCTACATCTGGAGAGTTGTCTCAATGTCTCCTTTATTTTCTGTGCAATACGTCTGCTCCCTTTGTGGCGATATTAGCACATGTGAGCCTATGTTATAGTAGTAAATGTGGGTAGGAGGACTACAAAATGGGCAATACATACTACTTAATGGGTGGGATATAGGAAGTAGAAAGGAGGGAGTTAGGAAGTAGCACAGCGGTGTTTAAGGAGATCAGACAAATTCTCAAAAAAGAGTAATTGCATTACTATTCTAAAGCTACTATAGTCATGGAGGGCTCAAAATAGTTGTACATGGATTTCCCTGAAACCTGGAGAACATCCAGTACCAAGAATTGTCAAGCACTGGAACAGAAACAACTTTCCACAGAAAATAATGGATGTAGGGACTTTAAATTACATATAGGAAATAATGTTATAATATTAACCTATTTGGACATTTAAACACACATATACATTTTATAAAAATAACAGATAACTATTATTTTACCATACATGTTTAAATAATGTTTTACAGCTTTAAAAATAAGTTAACATATAGATAGTTGTAACTATCAATACCTGTAAAGATACATTAACTGAGATGAACGCTTTATTTAACTTGCATTATTGTTAATGCATATTAAATAGAAATAAGCGTTTCACTGTAGGTCGGATTTTTTCTTTAAATACATCTTTAAATAACTAATTATACACTAACTTAATATGTTTACATTTATGCATTAATGATACAACTGGGATAAGTGTATAACATATCTAAAAATTACTTTGCAATAAAATGTTTCATTAAATTATTTTGATATTGTTTTTTAGTTTTATAACCTTTTTTACTTTTCCCTATACTTTACCATAGGTGAAACCTCTGACTGCATGTAAATAGTTACTTGGAGTAACTTTACACTGGTAAATTTGACTCCAGGGGGTTGGAAGAAGTAAGTCTACAGCCTGTAGTAAATTTACACAAGGAAATTGGTGAATAGCCACAAGTAGTAAAGTTATTCCAAAGTGAAGCAGTAAATTTACAAATGAATAACTCTATGCATGTAAAATTACCTTTGTGATAAAAATACCTACAGAATCAGTTGCAGAATCTGCTCAATGTATAAACATCCTTTATCCTGCATTTTTGCAACTACACACCAACGGTAGCGATGTTGCTTCACTTTTTTTCAGAACCCATATTCCAAGGGAAAATGGTCAGAAGTGTTGGTCGAACATTTTGGAATTACGAATTGTGAGCATGTGTAGCTGGAGACAATCTTCCACCAATCAGACAAGCTATTAGCATTCGCCAGTGGCATAACACAAAATGGTGAGGCCCGCCTGCAGATTTTAAGGAGGGACACCTGAGTTGCCCATATCTCACAGACATTCATTTACCTTGGCCTGAATTGGGGCCCCCTGTAGGTGTGCCCGCCCCACCAACCCCCAGACCCTCTCGTGCCACTCTCACTATATCCCAGAATCTGTTGTAAAACCTCTTACCATTATAGTGCCAAGAGATCGCGCAGTTGGCCAACTCTGTGCTTTAGAAGCACTCTGTGACATAATATAGAAACTGTCAGAAAACGTAGGGCACACGGAAAATTCTCTCTATTGCACCTTTCCTTGTTAGGTTGTAGTAGGCTTAATGTTATTATAATATATAGCAGCAATTAAACGCAAACAAATTCAGACCCAAACGCACAAGCAAGCAAAAAACATTTGAATAACTGGTCTAAATGTATCATTTTAAATATGGTTGCCCATTATTTTTTACATTCTCATAATTTACGTATTTATTGCAGAGAACATTAGTCCATTAAAACGTTACAAAACACTAGCCTAAAATGTTCATTCCACTTAACGGTATAAGGCCTGAACAAATGAATGATTGTTTGAAGGGGTCATCTTTTTAAAACACCATCAGTCACTGATTAATAATAGTCAACGTTCTCCATAAAAGGCTTTTATGATGCTGTTGAGATAGCACAGAACTTAAGGAAAATTAATGTAAGCCTCTTGCCTCACACGTGGCTCGCTTGTTCAGCTGCTACACTGCTTCATCTTCGCGTGTTTTAACTCCCTGCATTGAGCGGTCCCGGACACACCGTTACATAAATAAAATATTACATGAATGAATACACTAGTTACTCTTCACGTGCTCGTGTATCACATCTGTGTGCTGAGGAGTTAGGCAATATAATGATATTAGGTTTATCCTCTGTAGTGAGTCGTTTCTGTAATATACACCTCTAATTTTGGAGAGCAATCTGCGATTACAAATGCATTAAACCATAGCATCTAAATATTTATTGCAAAATTAGCTAGCCTATCTCGCTGTTATGATAAACCATTACCTGAAGTTCCATAGAAAACCTTGCATTGCACATCAACAGCTGTGCCTAATATCCCAAAGTAAATCACCCCTGCACATCTCTACAAGCGCATTCGAATCCTCGAATATGTATTGTGTGATTTTTTATGTGCCAGGTCGAGGAAATAGGCTGGCAACCCTTTCCAGAGGCAGAGCACACAGTGTGGAGTCAGCTGCTCCCAGGTTTCCCCTTAACCATCGTTCAAATTTGATATTAATGAGTTCCCCTCTGAGTCCAATCCCCGGCTGCCAGCTGCGATGATGGCAGGGCACTCTTGGTGCATTAGAAGTAGTTTGTCTTTCATTAGTCTGTTGAGTGAGTAATTTTCATTTTACATCGCCTGACAAACAGAACCAAACAAACACATTATATATTATGCTGTAAAGGTGAGACGAGAGTAGGGGTGCCTAAAACGTAATCACTACTAATATTTTTGTCCAATTATGCCTCTAGCTAAGTTGTACCGCAAAAAATCTTTTGTTTCCGTTTTATTAGTTCAAAATGGGAACAAAAGTGTAAATAAAGAAAATTGAAAATAATAGTTTGCTGAAAAAATGCACTTTGGTTTCTCACAAAAAAATGTTCTCAAGTTTTCCTCTCACAATTTTTTTAAATGGCACCAATCGTGACATTCATTGTGCTTTTCGTACAATATGATGAAAGGAAGTTTCTCAATTGTTTATGCCTTAAGAGTATAGTGGATGTCGATGAATATGTCAACATATGAAATTGTGTATATTGACTGACACTAATATCCATTTTACAATATCGACTATAACTGTATCCTCAAGCTATGTGTATGTATATGCTGTTATAGATTTACTTTTCACATCCACGTACCTTGAAGATGTGTATGGCTAAGGTCTGTGAAAGTGGAGTTAAGAATAGTAAATGTTTACTTAGCTATATTTTATTACATTCAATATATAGCAGCAGTCAATATTACTGAGACAATACTTTTGGAGGGTGATGTAAGAAAGCTCGGTAAAGTTTTAGGACACCACAAAGGCTGAAGTACAAGCATTGCATTTCTTGACTCTTCCTGAATGTACACCATATGGTATTATACTTGAAGGTGTCTCTCTCGTAAATTTTGGCGTGCATGAAAATTGGTAGGGCCTAAAAAATAAAGCTTCTCATTTGTGTAAAGTACGTTCAGGCTGGCCATCTGATTTAGGGTGTTGAACTTCTTATGGTCAGGTGAGTTGGCTAGGTTGACTACGCCAATAAATCATCTAGGGTAGACTGTGTTGTCGTACATTTTAAGAATCCTTGACTGATAAGTGAACTACTGCTCAGACATAAGCACTCTGTGGATAGAAGGGGCAGGATTTGCACACTCCCTTTGGGCTTTTGTTTTACAGAGCCTTGTTCCTGCTGTGGTTCTAAAAATTCTGGACCCATGTAATTTACTTTGCCACAGCAGTACGATTTTAGTATCAAAAGACCGATAATGACTAGTACACTAAGCATGAGCATTTTCGCTCAATTCCAGCAGCGTTTTCACCTCGAAATCGCCATTTTCGTCCTGCACTCGTGGCTCCCATTTTATACACGGCAGCCATTTTAAAAGTTGCCCTCACATAGGCTTATAATACAGTCAGATTTGATTCCAAGGACACATACACCTTGATTGACTTTTCTCTGACCTGGGCAAGCTGGAACCATTGCCTCAGGCCAAACCTGTTTGGTCAGTCCCTCTCCCAGTGGCCGAATCAGATAGCATCAAGGCACACCATGCCATAAAACCCTTATTATCGCTCACACACCCTGCCTAATCTTGCTCACACCTGCACCTGCTCTTTTCTTCTTCTTACTTTACGAGGGGGAGGTGCCCGTTTTTATTGGGGGTCCACACTTATCTGATGTAAAATACTAGGCCTTGCCGGGTAATTTATTATGAGTTGGATGACATGAAATATGAGGTTTCATCATGACACTGTTTTTTCCTTTGTAGTGAAAACATGTGAATGACCAACCAAAATGTCAAGAATGTTTGCCTGAAGCTTAAAAAACTGTATATAAGGAAACCTGACTTTGCATTGAAACACAGTCTCCTGAGAACATACAAACCGTGCTGTTGTACTTCTAGGACGCTTGTTACTTGGCTGCAGCCAATAAATTCGATCTTTGCCTTCACCTAGAAGACTCTGAGTTTCTGTGGTCTGAATCAGGAAAGTACCTGAGGTCTTTGGGTGTACCCTGGCACCGCTGGGTTACCGGATCAGTACCGGTTCTGAAAAACCCAGTACCTCAGTTGGCGCCCAACGTGGGGCGATACCAGCGGTACCGGTCCAAGCCTGAGGTCCGTGAGGAGCTTCGTGTGAAAATTCTGGAGGAAGGCCGCCACTTCATCGACCCCTGCATGTCGACGTGGTCCGAAAGTCTTTGCTGCGAGGTTCCCCGCTTCCCGACAGCTACGAAGGACTGCTGCCCTGGCTATCGCCCTGATTTGGACCCTTGATGTTTGGTAGAGCGAAACGATAAGACGAGTCTTCTGGTGACGTCATCGATATTTTTAGTTAAGTATAAGTGGAGCGTCTCCCAGTCCTTAGTTGGACACTTGGTTTGGTCCTTAGTTGGACATTTGGTTTGGTATCCCTTCGGGATCACTTTGATTTGGAACTTGCAAGTACCAAAGCCGAAGGACTCGTGTATTCACGAGACTATCGTAAACGATAATCCTTTGAAGTTTGAAGCTAGACTAGTGAGCGAAGATGCCTGGTCTTAGCAGACTTGGAAATTTGTTTTGTCTTGGTTGTAAAAGGGACTCCCGGTTGGAGGACTCATGTCCGGTTCCTCCGATTGGAACTCCAACCTATGAACTATATGTGAAGCACAGAGTAGGCCCCATCACGTTTAATAAAGTATGGGTCCGCTATTCTTGGAAATAATTGAGAAAAGTTTTCTTTTTTTCTTGTAAATATGACTTACAACTAGGATCTGCAAACAGTTCTGTAAGTAAATTGGGACGGCGCTATTTATGAAAAATGGCTAAAGCGCGCTGTATTGTGTGTACTGAGTGTTTTCTGTTTATATCTGAAATGAGCTCAATGTGTGTTTGTGGGTCTTCTTGATGTTTACAGTTTGTTAAGTAAAATGTTGGTTAATTAATATTAAGTAGAAACTTAGAAAAAATCCAGAAATGAACCATGTGATGTGCTAACATAGCTATATGTTGCTCTTTAATTAATAGAATGAGCACTTGTGCACATATACAAAACTGCTGTTAAATGATTAATAAATTAGAAAACACATTCAATAGATATAAATAAGGCCCAAAAAAAAACGAAATTATCTATTTTTGCAAAAAAATAAATAAATTTACAGCATTTTTCTTAGATGCATTTTATTAGATGTTCACAGGCAAACTTTTCAGCTGCAGTATATTTGATAGGAATGTTCAATTCAGCCAGCACTTTCCCAGTTAAACACGGGTGGAATTTTGCATAACCTTCCTTTTAAACGAAAGTGGCGCAAAAATATGACGCATTTCAAGTTAGGCTTATGCGCTTAGGCTTGTGAGTTAATGTATCCCAAATAATAGGCAAGGGATGCAGCTTGCTTTTATATGTGGAATTATCACAAAAAAAAGAATAATTGTTTTTTTTTTAAAAAAAGAAAATTATTAATTATGGAAAAACTATTTAAAAAATAAGTGCCTTTCAAAATCGTTTTTTAATATTTATAAAGCTTAATACCTATACTATGACCTCCTAACATTAAAATTTAATTTAAGGTATGTTGCACCGCTAAAATGACATTTGTATGTGCAATTTTCCCTTGGCGCAGGAGCAAACAAGCTCATTTCTAAAAAGTATAAGTTAATATTTTCAATGGCTGACTCATGGATTGTGTAATAGACATTCTGGTAATGCATATTATGCAAGAAAATTGTAGGATATTGATTTTTAATGCCTAAAATATCAAAGTCGATTTTGGGCAAAAGCACTGTTTAAACTGCATTTTCTTTCATTCAGAGTACTTTTTAAAGTGTCTCAGGCTTCAGTAAATGCATACATTTAGGTTTGATATATATTTGCAGGTTGTGCCTTCTTATGATTCAATGAGTCAATGTGCCAGTACAAAGGCTTGTTTTAATATCAAGGTTGAAGGTTCTAACTTCAGCTGGGCCTACTGAGACGTTCATTCATTCGAGGTTGATGAAATATGTACCATTGCATGGGATTGCAACAAGCATTTATTCTAACAACTGGTATGTGTGTTATTAAGGTTTGTGAATTATTCACAGTAAATGTAGTTTAATAATCTGGAAATAGAGATAAATTTTTTTTAGCGCCTAAAAAGGAAAAATTTTTTTTTTTTAAATAGAGTGAATTATTGCAGGTTAGAAGAAAAATAGGAAGGCCTACTGTCTTTGACAGATTCAAAGTGGCAGAAGCTAGGAGAGCTACAGAGGCTGGCTCAAGTCACGCTGCTGAGATGCTATCTTTAGTTTTCCCATAAACAATGGAGGAGGCTGTCATGTTGACACTTGTGACCTTTTAAATTAGGGCCTTGTCTCTGTGAAATGCAGAATGTCCCTACGGGCCTCTAAAAATGGGATTTCTGGTTTCTCCAGAAGAACATCAATACAATTAAAGAACTTAATTCCAAAGGGAAAATATAAAAAAAAGGGGTTTCTTCGAAAGTCCCAACATCATGTTAAATGCTCTGCAGAACTGATACATTTGTGTCTCCGCTCTAAAAAAATAAAATGATACCTGCTAGTTGCTTTTATTTGACAGAAAATGAAGTGTTGCATTAAGTCTTAGACAGAAAATAAGATGCAGCCCTTTTCTAAAATTTTGAAGGCTACATGCCTTAATGAGAACGATTTGCCAATTAAGACTTATTTTTCACAGTGGAAATTGTAGGTGCCAAATTAATATGGAGTGTCAGTGTAACAATTTTTACTTTTAGAAAGGTAAAACTAAGGTGGCTTGATGATGCGAAGTAACTGACAAGAGGGTAACAGTTAAGTAATGGAAATTTATTTTCATGTATTAGGTCCTATCATGAATTGTTCTTGCTGGTCCTGTATGTTAGAAGAGAAACACTAAAGTTATATTTGACAGCAGATTTCCATTGCCTGGTGATCTACTGTCAAAAGGAGGGTAAGGATTTTAAACCTGACAAATTAAATAGGCCCAAATATTGGGTTTTGGGCTGCAGGTTTACAGTGCATAAAGTACATGACATGGTGTTGTGTGTCACCGCTTATTCACACATGCTATTGTTTTGTCTATGCTTTTTGTGCTTGATACACAGCAAGTATATCTGATGGCTTGACGTTTTGTGCGTTTTTATTATTTTTTATTTGTTTTTTGCATGTTTGTTGCTGCTTTTGATACTATTACAAGCTCCCCTGTGTTGTGAGGGGATGGTCATGACGATGCCCATCGCTACGCAACAGTTGGTTGAACTTGTTCTGGTTACTAAATTCCACAGATAATGATATTTCATGCTGTGAACATAAGAGACAACACTTCACCAGTGCATGTCTATTTGGCTATAATGGTATTGAAGGAAAATAAAAAGAGATATACAGGATCAAAGTGTGTCACCTGCAGTTAGTCACGTTACTGCCCCTTCCCTTAAAGGAACAGGCAGCCCTACATTTATGTAGCCTTTATTGGACCTAAGGATGAAATTATAGATCTGTGACTCAAGGTGGCCTAATTTCTATATTACATTAGTTAATGATGTTCTGTTTCCTAAGTAGCATATGGCTTTCTTTCCTTAAAAGAAAACCAGGTTTTCATTTTTTCCTGAAGAAGGAACTGAAACATTAGCTAGGAGTACCGTATATGGTGTAGTCGCCAACGGTAGAGTTAAAATTTGTGTAACTTTGGCCTTTGTGTATCACCCGTACTCTCGGTGTTGTGTCACATGCCTGACTATCACCCAAATAATTTTTTTTGTTCTTCCTATAGATTTTTTCTTTTGTTACTTCCCCTGACCAATGTCGCATCATGCTTAGTTATTGAGATTTTAGCTATGTCCTAGTCCCATTTCTCTTTTTCGAATTCCTTTCACCAGTCAGCCCTTTTATTATTATTGATGTATTGTTCAGGTTCACATTTCCAGACTGCAGTGATGTACCAGGGACCCCCATGTTATGTATAATTCCCTTTGGTATGACCAGACTGGTTTTCAAGAATTTGCCTTAGGCCTGCTTCAATGTTTTCCAGCCTGACTGTCAGGGTAGCGATAGACTGGTTAACTGACTCAATATTATAGTAAGACAAGTTTTCAATTTCAATAGGAGATATCTTATGTTTACCTTTTTGAACATGACGAATTTTCAATGTCTATTTTAATTTGGTTTTCGGTTCCCTTCTGTTCCTGCTACTTTAATTTTTGGTGGGATCAGATGTGTCCTAATCATGCAAATATCAGGACCCTCTAGTTCTTGTCTTTTTGTTTGCACATTTGACTATTAGCCTGTGTATTGCATAGTGCACCTGATGCACAGTTTTTAAAGGAAGGTTTCTACATGTCCCTGATAATCGGTATCATGTGATTTCTCTATTGAGATGTTCTAAGATAAGGAGGAACACCTAGACTTAATCATTGAGGAAAATATGTGTTTACCCCATTAGACAATGCCACTGTGTGAGGAAATCCATTCAGATAGAATTCTCATGTAGCTATAGATGGCAGAGAATAATGGAGAGAACCCAATTAAAGATGCTAGAGACCCTGTTTTGCCCTTCTGCCTTTGTCTTTGTATTTTATGCCCATGGTGTATGGCTACTCCTTTGAAGATTGCAGACCACCTGCTTGCAGTACCCTTGTTAAAAACCATGAACTGTTTTTGTACTAAATTGAAGGGAACTAACAACTGTGGCACATTTCCTACGTCACTAAATTCTGCGGGTATCAAGTCATAATAACCTGCAGGACATTGATTTAAGCCTAATTCCCATCAGTGACAGCTACAGATGAAAGACGGACGTTTTGGCCCTACAGTCTCAGCACCCAGAAAGTAGCAAAGCTGGACAGCGATCGCCAGCGCATGATATCGTACTTGCTCCATCAGGCGGCGTTGGACATCACAAAACCAAAGTTTCAGTGTAAAAGAGCTAAAGAGAAGGATTCCTGTTGTTGATGGCAGAGCTGTTTTGAGGTTTCATTTCTCTACCTGTCATGTGCTGGTAACCTCTGACAATGTGCAATCCCTTGAGCCCCTTGGCCTGAGTTTTGGCCACACACCCCCTTTTCTTTGCTCCAACGGAAGAAGGGCAGTGCACCGGAGATTTCAAGTTTGGAAAAAGGCACTATATTGTGGTGCCCATGAAAGAGCAGCTTGAGCGTCCTCTGACACTAAATAATGAGTGTTGGAGTCTGAAAGTGCTGCTGAGCTTGAGCTATTTCCCAATTAATGGTGCTTGGGTCTGCACGAGATGATTTGTGCCCTTGATCAATGAAGAGCACATTGTTTGTAGTGTCTGCCACAGAGGAGAGACACTGGTGCATTGCTTTAAGACATTGAGACTTTCGAGTGAGCTGTGGGTGTTTGCCAGGAGGACACTCCAACTAAGCAGTACTTTTCTCACGAAGAGGCCTGAATTGAGAGGCCCATGCAAAAGAAAACAACAAAAGAAAATTTGATGGACAATAGAAGCCTGCCAGAGAGGCTTTTTGAACGGACTCTGGGCATAGTTGGTTTCACAAGAGGTTTCCGTGTGATTGTATAGACTAGGTGTTAGGAGACTGATTGTTTTGCTGGCATTGTTTTAAAGTACTATTCTGTTTAGTAAAAGCAGAATAAAGTCCATTTTCTGTGGAAAGAGTACCCCCTTTTCACCTTAGAGCATTGATGAGAGTCACCACTGTTCCACCTGAACATACAAAAATTACTGAAATGCAGAGGAGCCCTAAAAATGTTACTAGATAATTTTAGGATTTGCTTTTTGGTAAGGGTTGTGAAAAATTATTATTTCATTTGTAATAGTGGTCACTACTTTTTCCCGTTGTCTATATGTTCTTAATAACGTGTTTTCTAGTGTCTTTTAAACATGACGTTGTCATTTATGGGTGGGATTGTTTTTCTCTACTCAATTGACTTCTGCACCCACTTCCCAACCTATGTCTTTTCCTACTATTGTTTCTTTGCACTCTTTTCACCCTTTTCCTGAACATGAGCAGGTTAGAAGATCAGAATTCGTAAGCAATTCTTTTGTACAGCTTCTGCATCAACACTAGTTAGTAGTGAACATCACTAATTGTTGGGTGTGTGATCTTATGCCACCTACTGCAGATAGAGGTATTCCTTATTTTGTCCTGCCATATGTGGCCTTTTGTGCTACTTCATGTTCAAGGAGACCTGTCCAGAGAGAGTTACCAAGTACTAGAATTTTGCTCCAGCAACATCTCCATGGCCTTATGAATATAGACCCGGACTCAGATTAGTATGAGTATAGTTGTTGCCTATGTAAGGGCAAAAGGAGGGTCTGTGGTACTTTAAATTTCGGAACCACACTGGAGGCATGGCCCTATCATGCCGATTTTAGTATCAGAGAGCCGCAAATGGCAAATACGATATGTACGAGTGTTTTTATCGCGTTTCATCAATGGAATGACCTTGTATATGATACTGCATATTGATCCCATTTTAGAACGATAGCCATTTATGTGGTTGCCCTCACATAGGCTGCACTAAGGCCATGCTCATGCTTTAGAACACGTACAGTTTCTTATGACTTCTTCGTGACCTGAGCAAAGTGACTCCGCTGCCCGAGGTCAATCCTGTCCCACCAGTTCCTTTTACTACGGCCACACGGGATTAGCATCAGGGCCTGACACACCATAAAGTCATTCATCCCACGCAAACCCTGACTAATCTCTTTCACACCTGACTCTGTTTCCTGCTTTATGGCTTGCTTTACGAGGAGGAGGTGCCCGGTTTTATTGGGGTCTACTGATATCTGAACCCTCGTGGGTAAATAATTGGAGGCAGTCCTAGCTGAAGTATGGGAACATCATCATGGCTCTGTTTTTGTCGTTTGTAGTGAAATATGTGAATGGTCAACTGTAATCCTGTTAAAACCCCAAAGGCTACTCACATGTTGCCTCTCTAGCTTTTCTCATTTGTTTAGGAATGTGACTGGTACAGCCCCCTTGCATGCCTAGGGCATAATAAATGATATAAAAGGTCTGAGCTAAGACCATTTCGAGAGACTGCCTCTTTCAGTTGCTATAGGTCAGCTTCTGGGAGACGTAGTCTCACTCATTTGAGTTTAATAAAGATGTATTTTCATATTTCAGCTTCTTTGCCAAGTTCTTTGTTATATTACCCTGAGAATGAAAATCTCTAGTACTTCAACACAGTGAAGCTACACATGAACATATGCACAAGGTATGTGTAGTCACATTCAGCAGACTCATAAACAAACCTATAGGTTCAACATACCATTGTCACCGTAATGACAGTACTGGACATTCACGTACATGTTGCCATAACACATATACAACATTCTTGCACAGTCCATGTAAAATGTTTAGTTAATCAGGGTGAACTCAAGGTCTACAATGCAAAAATCCACGCAAATTATTCATGCATCAACAATTAATTACACAAATGAATAAACTACACATTGCAACGTTTGTAAAATTACACCTGGGCCCTGAGCGCCAATTACACGTACACACTCCTCTGAATGCACCATGGTGTATAATCCACGCATGACCATCACGCGTCAAAAGTTTTCATGCATATGCATATACCATACAATGCCCCTAAACTAAAAGACACCTAGCCCCTGTGTGTCTGTCACACGGCCACAGGCCTTTTCATGCTAATGGTGAGAAAAACAACACAAGACCGTCATGCGTAATAACAAAACAACGCATGACTGGAAACGTGATGCACACGCCCAGGAAATGATGAACAGGTCATCCTGCCTTCAAACATAGTACAGTGAGTTCACTTTCACTTCACAGTCTTATTGTCTGTGACTGAGTTAGGGTGTGTGGAGGTGGTGTAGTAATTGGATTGGTGCATTTTGGAGTGTTTGTAGTGTTTCTTGTGCTGTGTCTTGTAGGTGTTGTCCTTAGTTACCATTAAATTTGTCTTTTGTAGCGTCATTGTGCTGTATTTTTTCTCTGTATTGTGGAGTGTTTGTCTGGGGTAGAATAGTTGTTGGGGTAGTTGGGTTAGGGGTTAAGTTTACTTATTTTGCTTGCTTAGGCTGAACTGCATTTGTCACTACCTCCCTTTGATGCTGCAACTGTGTGGCAGGGTAATCCTTGGATACCCCACAGAGGCACAGCGGCTGCGGTGGGGTAGGGTACTCCACCACCTCACCAGGATCTTCGGCAGTGAAAGGAATGACCACCAACTTAAACATCATTGGACAGATATGGTGACAAGGGAGCAGGATCTGCTGGATAATCTGGAAATTGAGATTGGTGGAGAAGTTGGTAAGTCTCACATTTCCATACAAAGTTCTTACTTTCGCATGGCAGTTGCAGATATGGTTGAGTGTTGCATGTAATGCCTGTGGATGTGGACATGTCATATGCTACCTGTATGATGAGTCTCAGCACCACCTTAGGCCTGCAAATCAGATGTACAATGATGAAGCAGATGATGGGCAAAGGTACCATTTTCACTGCACAACCATTACAAAGTGTTGTGATGCATGCATAGGTCAACTCGGTAATGAGCAGCAGCAAATGAGGCCTGCGTCATGCATCATGTATGGAAAGTGGGTCCCCAAACCTGCATGGGTGGTGTTGGAAATGGCCCTTACTGCAGGTTCATCCGTAAACTTCTTGCCTTCTTCCTCCTATTTTTTTCTGATCTGTTTTTGCTGGTTTATTGTCTCTGCGCACTTTACCATTGCAAATCAGTTCTAAAGTGCAGGTGCTCCCTATGTAAATTGCATTGGTGATTGGTTCAACCCTGATTGGCATATATGATTTAGTAGTAGGTCCCTAGTAAAGTGCTCCAGAGGGCCTAGGGACTGTAAATCAAATGCTACTAGTGGGCCTGGAGCACTGATTGTGCCACATACCTGAGTAGCTCTGTGAACATGTCCAAGACCTGCTACTAGAGTGAGAAGTTTTAAACTGCCAATTCGACCTGGCAAGTGTGCCCTTTTGCCAGGGCCAAACCTTCCCTTTTCATACATGTAAGGCACCCCTAAGGTAGGCCCTAGGCATCCCCATGGGCAGGGTGCAGTGTATTTAGGAGGTAGAGCATGTACTGGGGTGTTTTACATATCCTGATAGTACAATTCTGCCAAAATCAGTTTTCACTGTTGCAAGGTCTATCTCTCTCATAGGTTAACATGGGGGCTGCTATCAAATATTCTTAAAGTGCAGTTTCCCTTTAAGAGCAGATAGAAATGTGGAGTTTGTGGTCTCTGAACTCACAATTTAAAAATACATCTTTTAGTGAAGTTGGTTTTTAGATTGTTAGTTTGAAAATGTCACTTTTTGAAAATGGGTGGCTCTGCCTGCTTATGTATTCCACGTCTGGGTCGGACTGACAGTTGGGCTGATGTGAATTCCCTCTAGACAGTGATACAAAGAGAGCTGGTGTGTAGCCTGCATATCCTGATGAGCCACCTGGGCTAGAAAGGAGGGAGGAGTGGTCACTTACACCTAAAAGGGCTGTGCCTGCCCTCACACACTGCAGTCTCCGACCCCCTGGAGTGTGTCTGAGGCCAGGCCTTGGCAAGGCAGGATCTTGTGAACAACAGGGACTTTCCTTTGAAGTATGCCTACTTCAAAGGCAGAACTGGGTATAAGTAGTGGACCCAAAACCCCAGACTTTCAAAATCTTTCTGGGCCTACCGATAACCGCACCTCAGCAACATCGATGCCGCTGCCTGCACCATGACCTGGTGACACCGCACCGCCCCGCCCTGCTACACACCACAGCCCTAGTCTCACCGACACTGCTGGCCACTGTCACTGAGCCGCTGCCTGCACCATGACCTATGGGCACCGCACGTTGCATCATCCTGCTTCGCACCTCAGCCCTGATGCCATTCAGCCAGTGCTCCTGACTTCATCAGCCCGGAGTTCAATCCACAACGCATGTGACTTCAAGGGCCCAACGACCCCTGCACTGATTCGGAACTGACACCGTGACACCAATCAATGCCACTCTCCGAAGCTCACCGTGAGGACCACGATGCCCTGAAAATCCAAATGTATTGTTTGCGGGTCTTCCCGACACCGTAGCTGTCCCGCGGCACCTGTTGGTTTTGTTGATCACGATGCTGTGATAGCCCCAGGTGGAGCTATCGACTTCATGGAACTGTATTTTTAAGTTAAATCTTGCAAAATTCATATCTTTAATAATGAATGTTGGATTTGTATTGTTTTACTCTTGTTTTATATAGATAAATAGTGGCTATTTTTCTAAAACTGGTGTGGTATCCTTTTGTAGTGTTTCCACAGTGTTACTGTGTGTTATATCCAAATGCTTTACACATTGCTTCTGAGATAAGCCTGACTGCTCATGCCAAGAGGGTGAGCAGGGGTTATCTGAGCACGTATCTCCCTTATCCTGACTGGAGTGAGGGTTTCTACTTAAACAGGGCGCAAACTGACTGTCAAATCGAGACCTAATTTCTAACAGGTGGCACATGTATAAGCCACTGAGTAAGTTGAGAAATCCCTTATTACAATTATACCAGCACCCTGAACATCTGCTGAGAGCAGGCGTGATATGAGGGAATGAAAACGTATGAGATGGGCTCGAAGTGTACCCAGCAGAAAGAAGTCGTGAGGATCTGTTGCAACTCCTGCTCTACACAGAAATGGATCCATTTGAACCCTACCTGCATCATGCTGTGCCTTAATTCACATTATGCACACACATGGCAGGGGTAAGAGGTGCCCTGAGGGCTACAAGGACTGTATTACTGCAATTGGTGCTGCACCCCTGTTGTTCTATTGGCCGCTTCATTTCATTGGCCAAGGCCATGTCAGGGAGCTTGATCATGCACTGGGTCGAGAATAATAGCACTTCCCTGTTATAGTTCCTTGTGTATCGCATACCCTCTTCACTATGGTAGTCAATACAACCCTGGCGGTTGGTGTTAAAGCGGCGGTAAAACCGCCAACAGGCCGGTGGTAAAATAAATTGAATCACGACCGTGGCGCAAACTGCCAACATGCTTTAACACTCCGACTGCCACGGCGGTACAAACAAACACTGCGGCGGTAACCGCCAACAGATAGGCGGAACACAATGTACCACCCTCAGTATTACAACAGGCCAATCCGCACCTTTACCGGGGCGGATTCACTGCGAACAAAAACACGGCAGAAACAGGACTTGGAAGGGAAAACTCTCAACTCTGCACACCCCACGAAGAACCAGGACGTCATACAACCGGAACTCCATATTCTCCCTGACTTTGTCTTTCGGCTCTTCTACCAGGAGCACGAACGACGGTGGCGACGACCACGGTGAGTACTGCACCTACGACACAGGGGAGGGGGGAGGAAAAGAGAGTGATACACACGCAACACCCCCACCCACACCCCCACCCTCACCCACTACAACACACACACTAACACATATTGATACATTACAGTTACACCCCCCAATCCCCCCGGAAGAATGCAAAGACAAAAGGAAATGATTTAAACATTTGTAATCTATTAAAATCCAGTACTCAAAAATATATATACACTACAAACAAATATATACACCAAGAATACAAGTCCAGGTATTGCACCATTAAAGTCCGTGGACCACTGGGCCCAAAATGCATGGGCAAGGCCCACACTCAATACCCGATCAAAACGGAGAGAACACTGCAGGGGCATCAGATAGAAATACAACAGGCACCTCAGTGGGAAGGGAAGTGGGGGCACCTCAGCCGGATGAGTGCACAACGCCAGATCCACGAGGGGGCTCCATGCCCACTGCTGTATCCTGGGGAGTGCAAAGCCACAGTCTCACAAGTCTCTCCAGTGGGTGGGTTGCCCACTGCTTTATCCTGGGGAGTGCAAAGCCACAGTCTCACAAGTCTTTTCAGTGGGTGGGTTGCCCACTGCTTTATCCTGGGGAGTGCAAAGCCACAGTCTCACAAGTCTCTCCAGTGGGTGCGTTGCCCACTGCTTTATCCTGGGGAGTGCAAAGCCACAGTCTCACAAGTCTCTCCAGTGGGTGGGTTGCCCAATGCTTTATCCTGGGGAGTGCAAAGCCACAGTCTCACAAGTCTTTTCAGTGGGTGGGTTGCCCACTGCTTTATCCTGGGGAGTGCAAAGCCACAGTCTCACAAGTCTCTCAAGTGGGTGGGTTGCCCACTGCTTTATCCTGGGGAGTGCAAAGCCACAGTCTCACACGTCTTTTCAGCGGGTGGTTTGCCCACTGCTTTATCCTGGGGAGTGCAAAGCCACAGTCTCACAAGTCTTTTCAGTGGGTGGGTTGCCCACTGCTTTATCCTGGGGAGTGCAAAACCACAGTCTCACAAGTCTCTCAAGTGGGTGGGTTGCCCACTGCTTTATCCTCGGGAGTGCAAAGCCACAGTCTCACAAGTCTTTTCAGTGGGTGGTTTGCCCACTGCTTTATCCTGGGGAGTGCAAAGCCACAGTCTCACAAGTCTTTTCAGTGGGTGGGTTGCCCTCTGTTTTATCCTGGGGTGTGCAAAGCCACAGTCTCACAAGTCTTTTCAGTGGGTGGGTTGCCAACTGCTTTATCCTGGGGAGTGGAAAGCCACAGTCTCACAAGTCTCTCAAGTGGGTGGGTTGCCCACTGCTTTATCCTGGGGAGTGCAAAGCCACAGTCTCACACGTCTTTTCAGCGGGTGGTTTGCCCACTGCTTTATCCTGGGGAGTGCAAAGCCACAGTCTCACAAGTCTTTTCAGTGGGTGGGTTGCCGACTGCTTTATCCTGGGGAGTGCAAAGACACAGTCTCACAAGTCTCTCCAGTGGGTGGGTTGCCCACTGCTTTATCCTGGGGAGTGCAAAGCCACAGTCTCTCAAGTGGATAACAGTCTCCGCTGGTTCTGGAGGGGGCTTTGTGCCCAGAGTGCTTCATCCTGCCAAGAACAGAGGTAGTGGATGTCTTTCTCCAGTGGTTCTGGAAGGGGCTTTGTGCCCAGAGTGCTTCATCCTGCCAACAACAGAGGTAGTGGATGTCTTTCTCTACTGGTTCTGGAGGGGGCTTTCTGCCCAGAGTGCTTCATCCTGCCAAGGACAGAGATAGTGGATGTCTTTCTCCACTGGTTCTGGAGGGGGCTTTGTGCCCAGAGTGCTACATCTGCTTGTGGCGAACTCGGTAGCGTCGGAGCTTTCTGCGCTCATTGCCTGTGGTGCTGGTGGCGGCGGTGTCCTTTGAAGCGGTGCTGGTGGCAGCGGTGTCCTGTGAAGCGGTGCTGGTGGTGGCGGTCTCCTTGGCAGCGGTGCTGGTGGTGGCGGTGTCCTTGGCAGCAGTGCTTGTGGCGGTGGTGTCCTGTGAAGCAGTGCTGGTGGCAGCAGTGTCCTGTGAAGCGGTGCTGGTGGCGGTGGTGTCCTTGGCAGCAGTGCTGGTGGCAGCGGTGTCCTTGGCAGCGGTGCTGGTGGTGGCGGTGTCCTTGGCAGCAGTGTGGGTGGCCGCGGTGTCCTGTGAAGCGGTGCTGGTGGTGGCGGTGTCCTTGGCAGTGGTGCTGGTGGCGGTCTTGTCCGCCGTGCATTTTTGCGGTGACTTGCCTTTCTTTCTGTGCCCCTTCCCCACCTTGGATGGTGGCGCAGCTGTCTTCCCACTCCCAACTGTACTCCTGGGAGAGCCTTTGGTGCCAGATGTGTTGCCTTTCTCCCGCCGGGCAGTGGCCAACTTTTTATGCTTCTGAGGTGGGGGACTGCCCGTGGCCTGGCTCCTTGGCACACTGGCTGCCCTGCTGCTTGGCGCACTCCAGAAGCCGGTTACTGCTGGCACCACTGTTCCCGGTGATGTGGTGGCTGAGGTGCTGGGTTGGGACCTGGAAAGGCGGGCCCTAGGGGACTGAAGGGGTGGGGGAGGTGAGGGGAAGAGGTCAAGGTTGGACAGGAAATGTTTTTTTGGACACACTGGGACGGGAAGATGGAGGGGGTTTTGGAGTGGAGGAAGAGGTAGTGGTTGTAGGAGGTGTACGTTTGCTGACTTTGGGTGAAGGTGCATGGGCTGGAGGCTATCGTGAGGTGGATGGCTGTTGGGTGGGTGTGTGCCTGCATTTGTGTAGCTTGGGAGGTGGGCTCACAGACACACTGGGAGAGGACACAGGATGTGTGAATGGTAGTGGGGGTGGTGAGTGCACGTGAGCGGGGTGTGGTGGTGTGTGTGCTGGTGATGGACGTAGTGGCTGAAGATGTAGTGCATGCAGGTGTGAGTGGAGACGAGACAGGAAGGGAGGAGGGAGACGCTGAGGAGGGGGACACAGTGGAGGGAGTGGATGTTGGTATGTGTGCATGGGTATGATGCTTGTGTGAGTGCCTGTGGGATGTGTGGTGCTTATGTTTTCCAGAGCTTCCCTTGTGTGTTGAGGTGTGTGCGTGCTGGTCTGAT
The DNA here is from genome assembly GCF_031143425.1 of Pleurodeles waltl. Lineage (NCBI taxonomy): Eukaryota > Metazoa > Chordata > Amphibia > Caudata > Salamandridae > Pleurodeles > Pleurodeles waltl. Next base: position 870,518,903 of record NC_090437.1, on the reverse strand, counting down.
GGCATGCTTGGGATAGGCTGAGGTACAGGGGATTGGGGCTGGGTGGAGGGAGTTGGAGAGGGGAGGCTGGACACAGAGACAATGGCTGCCATCAGTGCTGAGACCAGAGTCTGAAAAGCTCTCTGTTGGGTTGCCTGACCAGAATGAATGCCCTCCAGGTATGCATTGATCTGTTGCAACTGCCTCTCTACACCCTGGATGGCATTCAAAATGGTAGACTGCACAACAGTGAGGGATCTGAGGAGGTCAATGGCCTCCTCACTGAGGACAGCAGGGCTGACAGGGGCAGGGGCTGAGGTGCCTGGTGCGAAGGAGATGCCCACCTTCCTGGGTGAGCGGCCACCGGGCACACGCTGAGGGGCTGCTGGGAGGGAGGTGCTGGTAGAGGGGGGTGGCGGCTGTACCTGTAGATGCGGGGGGCACAGAGGGGCCCGCCACCGCAAGGGAGCTCCCATCAGAGGAGGAGTCCGTGTCGCTGCTCTCAGCTCCCATCCCCACCGTGGAGCTCCCCTCGCCCTCCGTCCCACTGGTGGCTTCAGACTCCGTTGTGTCACAGCTCCTCCGCCTGATGATGCTAATGCACACAAGAACAGGGAGACCACAAAAAGGGGGGAAGACAGAAGAAAGACATGTTCAGTGCATGCAGTACCGCTACCATCGGCTGACACTACAGACACAGAAGCCCCATGCACTACGCCGTGCACTTCAAGTACCCTAATTCATCACAGGGACATGGGTTACAAGGCCTATGCCCGATTGCTGCACACATGGAAGTCACAGGAGCCTGACTAGGTGTAGTTGCCTCTGAACACAGGTGGGGGGTGCCACATGGCCTGCCTCATGAAGGGACCTTGCCTACTAAACACGCCCTGGCCTAGGGGAACCCACAGCCCACCTCCCCCACCCAGACACCTCCAATGCATGCTGAATCAGCTAAATGAGAGTGTACTCACCCCCTTGTGGCTGCTGTGATGCCCTCAAGCGCCCATCTAACTCCGGATAAGCCACCGCCAGGATCTGGAACATCCGGGGGGTCATGGTGCGACGGGCACCCTTCCCACATTGGGAGGCCATCTCCAGCTGGGCTTCCGCCGTCTTCTTGCTCCAGCAGCAAAGGTCCTCCCATCTTTTACGGAAGTGGGTGCTCTGTCTATGGTGGACCCCCAGGGTCCGGACTTCCTTGGCGATGGCACGCCAAATATCCTTCTTCTGGTGGGCGCTGACCTACAGGAATAGTGCAGGGGAAAAGGAGAAGATATAACCGTCCGCACCGTCACAGTCATAGGCCCGCATCTCTACCCTTGCCATGACACACATCCACTCACCGTCGTTTCATGCACGCCTCATTCTCCCCCCACTATCTTCCCTCCACACCACTCCACACAGGCATTGCCCATACAGCATGCTACTTACCTGTTTGTCTGGAGGACCGTAGAGTAGAGTATACTGAGGTAGGACCCCATTCACTAGTTTCTCTAACTCCTCCGTGCTGAAGGCAGGGGCCCTTTCCCCAGACACATGAGCCATTGTCTCTTCCAGACAGAGGTCACATCAGCACTTGCAGTGTAGGTCCTCTCCTGTCGAAGATCAGGTACCAAGTCAGTGAACAGAGAGAAAATGGCTGTCACGTCCACGGCGGTGCGTACAGTCACCGCCGGCGTACATCGTCAGTGGCTCCTGGGACCCATAGGGTCCAATGTTAACCAATGCAGGATTGTGCTGCGGTTTTACCTCATATCCCCTTGTCCCACATTACAGGTCAGGCAGCCGCTGTTTCAGGGGGGCCACATGGCATTAATTTGAAATGCGTCACACATATCTAGGCCTTTTATACACACTAAGACAGGCACATAGCGGATTAAAAAATTTGTGGAATAAAGTTGTGTTTTCGTACCTCAGTGTTGGCTGACTCTCTGCTCGCTGTTCTCCTCCATAGAGCACCTCCGCTGGGGGAGGTGAGGAGATGGCGGCATCCTCCGGTGTACAGACCACTGGTGGACCTGTTGACAATGGAAGAGCGACATGTAATTGTCACCTACGGACTGGACCGTGCCACAATCCATGAATTGTGTGCCCAGTTGGAGCCAGACCTGATGTCAGCTATCCGCCATCCCACAGGAATCCCCCCTCTAGTGCAGGTCCTGTCAGTACTCCATTTCCTGGCAAGTGGGTCTTTTCAGACGACAGTGGCCATAGCATCAGGGATGTCCCAGCCTATGTTCTCCAACCTGTTGTCCAGAGTGTAGTCTGCCCTGCTGAAACACATGCACAGCTACATCGTTTTCCCTCAGGTGGAGGATTTGCCTACAGTGAAAGGTGACTTCTATGCCCTGGGACATATCACCAACATCATTGGTGCCATTGATGGGACACATGTGGCCTTGGTCCCCCCCGCAGGAGTGAACAGGTGTACAGAAACCGGAAGAGTTACCATTCGATGAATGTGCAGACGGTGGGTTTGGCCGACCAGTACATCTCCCTTGTGAATGCCAAGTTTCCTGGCTCAGTGCATGACGCTTACATTCTGAGGAATAGCAGCATCCCTTATGTGATGGGGCAACTCCAGAGGCACCGTGTGTGGCTATTAGGTGAGGACATGGACCCTATACAGTGTGACTAGGTGTCTGGGTCTGGGGATATCCCTAAGAGTTAGTGTGTGTCTAACAGATTTCCCTCGACATTTGCAGGTGACTCTGGTTACCCCAACCTGTCATGGCTACTGACCACAGTGAGGAATCCCAGGACAAGGGCAGAGGAACGCTACAATGAGGCCCAGGGGGGAACTAGGAGGGTTATAGAGAGAACCTTCGGCCTCCTGAAGGCCAGGTTCAGGTGCCTCCATCTGACAGGTGGTTCCTTCTCTACTCACCAAAGAAGGTGTGCCAGATCATCGTGGCCTGCTGTATGCTTCACAACTTGGCTTTGCGATGACAGGTGCCTTTTCTGCAGGAGGATGGCCCAGATGGAGGTCTTGTGGCAGCTGTGGAGCCAGTGGACAATGAAGACGAGGAAGCAGAAGAAGAAGATATCAACAACAGAAACACAGTGATTCATCAATACTTCCAGTGAGACACAGGTAAGAAGACATCACTGCCTGCTACATCTGATACCCTTATTCTACTCTCATCTGTCTGTCACTTTCACCCAGTGTATGGACCCTGAGTTGTCACTTTCTGTTCCAATTTCACAGATGTGGGTCCCACTGTGTGACATCTGCTTTATTTCCTCATGGACTAGAGCTGTGTGACATAGGTATGTTGACAATATAATGGACATAGCAGTTTTCACAGTTATTGCAAATACACATTTTCGAAAGCACAAACTGACTCCAGAGAGTTTTTTGATTTAAGGGTGTTTATTTAAGTGCTAAATAGTGGAGGGGGTGATGGTAGAGGAAGGTCCATTGCAGAGTCCAGTCTATTAGTCTCACAGGTGCATTGTCCAAAGGGGCATAGGAAGTGGAGCTGGGGCAGTTTAAGAATGGACAGGGTGACAAAGTGGGACAGAAGGATAACAATCAGGGTGGTCTCATTTTTTGGCGGGGTCTTGGCATTGTTCTCTGTCTTTGTCCTGGATCTCAGGGACCGCTTGCGGGGTGGTTCTTCATCTGCAGGGGGTGGGGTGCTGGTGTCGTGGTCCTGTGGTGGTGCTGTCCGTCCACTAGCGCCGGCGGAGGTGGTGGGCAGTTCATCGTCCAGGCTCATGTCAGGGGCCCCTTGTTGTGCCACAGTGTTCCTCCTGGTGTTGATGAGTTCCTTCAGCACCCCTACAATGGTGCCCAGGGTGGTATTGATGGATTTGAGTTCCTCCCTGAACCCCAAATAGTGTTCCTCCTGCAGCCGCTGGGTCTCCTGAAACTTGGCCAGTACTGTTGCCATCGTCTACTGGGAATGGTCGTAGGCTTCCATGATGTTGGAGAGGGCCTTGTGGAGAGTGGGTTCCCTGGGCCTGTCCTCCCCCTGTCGCACAGCAGCCCACCCAGTTGCCCTGTGTTCCTGTGCCTCTGTCCCCTGAACTGTGTGCCCACTGCCATTGCCCCCAGGTCCCTGGTGTTGATTGGGTCGTGGGTTAGCCTGGGTTCCCTGTAGTGGTGGACACAATGCTGCTTGACGTGTCCTGGGTACAGAGGTATGGGCCCACTGGGTGGGTGCTGTGCTGGTGTTTCCAAATGGGGGAGGCTCTGTTGTGGCTTGTGCCAGTGTGAGGGGAACCGACTGTCCCGAGGTCCCAGATGGGCCGGGGTGGTCATCTAGATCCAGTTGGACAGAGCTGCTGTCATCACTGTGGGTCTCTTCTGTGGGTGGAGTGGACATGTCTGGAACCTCCTGTCCGGTGAAGTTGGGAAGGGGTCCTGCAGGGGTCTAAAGGCATGATTATTGCATCTGTGTGTGCCATGGTGTGCAATGGGTGGGTGACCCCGTACCCCAGTGCTTGCATTCTTGTGTAGGACGTTGTGTGCTAAATGTTTAGGGGTGTGTGTGGGTATGTGCAGTGGCCATGCATTGGTGATGGGTGTCCATGCTTTGTTGTTGCATGCAGGGCTTGGTGTTGAGATGTGTGGTTTGTGATAGTGGGACATGTGTGAGGAGTTGGAGTGATGGGGATCCGGGCGAGGGTGGGGGTATGTGATAGCATGCAGGTAGGGTGGGGGATGAAGTATTTAAAGATTTGCCTTACCAGAGTCCATTCCTCCAGCTACTCCTGCAAGGCCCTCAGGATGCAGTATAGCCAAGACCTGCTCCTCCCATGTTGTTAGTTCTGGGCGAGGAGATGGGGGTACGCCGCCAGTCCTCTGAACTGTAATCTGGTGTCTTGAGACCACAGAACGTATCTTCCCCCGTAGGTCGTTCCACCTCTTCATGATGTCATCCCGTGTTCTTGGGTGCTGTCTCACTGCATTTACTCTGTCCACGATTCTGCGCCATAGCTCCATCTTCCTAGCTATGGTGGTGTGCTGCACCTGTGATCCGAATAGCTGTGGCTCTACCCGGATGATTTCCTCCACCATGACCCTGAGCTCATCCTCAGAAAACCTGGGGTGTCTTTGCGATGCCATGGGGTGGTGTGGGTGATGTGTGGGGTGGTGTGTGTTGTGATGTGTGGGGTGATGTTTAGGGGTGTGTGGTGTTTTGTGCGTGGATGTTGTGTGAGTGATGGTGAGGAGTGCTGTGGATGCTAGTTTGTAGATGGTGGTGTCTCTCTCTGGCCTTCAGTCGCAATTGTGGTCGTAAGGGTTTGTGGGTGATATTGGATGTGTGTGAGTGGTGTGTGTATGTTTATCAGGTGTGTGTATTTGTAATTGTCCAATGTGGTTGTGTTTTGTAAGTGTGAATGTATTTTGAGTGCGGCGGTGTGTACCGCCAATGGAATACCGTGGTTGAAAGACCGCCGCGTGGATTCGTGGGTCGTGATAGTGTGGGCATATTCCTGTTGGCGTGATGGTGGAGGTTTTGTTATTTCCAGTTTATCACGACCTTTGGTGTGGCGGACTTGTGTGGGTGTCTGGATGTTGGCGGATTCCAGGCAGTGGGTCGTAATAGCTGTGGCAGAATTCCGCGGCCACGGCAGTGTGTTGGTGGTCTTCTGCATGACGGTAAGCAGCATTTACCGCCAATGTTGTAATGACCCCCTATGTGTGATTGACTGATTACAGATGTTTGTTAGTTGCTCTGCCGTACTACTAGGGTGACGTGCTCACTCAGCCTAACAAGTTAACAGTATACAGTGTCGTCCATTTACTGAAATGTACAAATTACACTAAGGAATGTTGACCATCCATGTCTTGCAGGTGGACCTGCACCCTACACCGTAGGAGAGGTTACATGATTTGAAGACCATGATGCATCCAGTAAGCGTCATCTTGTGCGTCATGGGTGCTAATCCAGGTGTGAGTCAGTCTGAAATGTGGAATGCCATGAAAGATGGTTTTGCCTGACCAGTGATCTGATATTATTATAGAATGGATGTTGATATCATGTATGTTGGAATGTTGTGCAATGAAAATTGCTTGCATGTAGTTCAAGGGGCAACATGTGCTGGCATGGAATTGTATATAATGGCAATTGTAATGGCTGGCCAGTTAGTCATTGGTATCTACCATGATAGGTCTCAGGGCAGCTGTTTATGTAAATAGCATGCCTGTTTACAACCACTTTGTCACATAACCATTGTCAGCACAGTGTGCCACACATAGCTTATACTTACTGACAAGATGGTACAGATGAGGGAGACATCTCTACAGAGGTCTCTAGGGGGCTTATGTCGGAGGCACATACACCACAGGTGCATCAGTACCCTTCAGTTATTATGAGTCTGTAGTACTGCAAGGAGCCATATTGTGCTTTCCAACAATCAATAGTGTACACATTTAGTAGCCAACTAACCTCCAGATGGTTGTGTGAAAAGTCTATGATTCTTCCCACACCAGATCTCAAGCAGTTTTCACAACATGGTCCTGCCAACATGTTATTTGGGAGTGATATAGGTCACATCAGAAATGCATATGATGTGAATGCTGTGTGCGTACCTGGTACTTTGATTATTTCTGACATGCATGTGCAAATGATGTACTATGTTTCTGCATACTGAAGCAGCACCTACTGCAGTGCCAAACTCACTATGGACCTAAGGCCACCCATACAGGCATCATCTGTGTGTTGTTTAACATATGTTGTGGTACATTGCACAGGGTAGGGGGCTTCATTTCTGGAATGTGTTTACAACTCTGATGTGCAGCTCAGACTTAAAGCCAAACTTTCTGGGAAGTCTCAATCAGTTGTATATAGGGGCACATCATGGGCAATGGGGTGCCCCCTTGTTATATATGCTCAGGTCAGGTTTTACAACAGGACACCTTAGAGTTGATTAACCAAACCTTAGAATAGCAGGTGGAAAGTTACCTGACCCCTATCATATGGTCCACACCTTACCTCCATGATGACTGGGCAAGCATTGATGTTTCACCAGGTGTGTCGAGGTGATGGTTTGCTTGCACAGCCCCACTTATGCACAGGGACACAGGAAATCCAGACTTGCTGGTGCACGTCATCCACACAAGTTAGAAGACACAAATGTTGATCTTGGACAATTTTGTTCACTCATCTCTGGGTCCTGTTGTTTCAGGTACATTTCCTTCATCCCGGTGACATGTACATGATACTAATGGTGGCTGATAGGAAATTGTCATAGATGAGGAATATGTCAGTTTTGAGGAATGTGTATTGGACTGTATGTGTTATCTGCAGTTACAATGTACATTATATGTCTGTACAACCTCCATCCAATGCTGATACTAATGCTTGTTTCTCCTCATGTTTTAGCTGCCAACATGACTGAGGAGCAAAGGAGAGACTTCCATAAAAGGGCTGAACAATACCACCACATAATGGAGGTTGGTGATGCCTACCGCCGAATGGGTAGAAGGGAAAAAGTATCAGGAGAATGGCGTGCCTTTCACCATGGGGGAAACTCCAAGAAACTGGATACAAGCCGTCAGGGGTTCAAGGGTCCACAGCTGGACAACAGCCCTCAACATCAGCTGCACCAGTGAAAATGCAGCCACCACCACGTCCCACAGCCACTTTCCGCAGCAGTCCCTAGTCAATTTGAGCAGGACATGAGGAGGGACATTGGCCGGACTTTGGCCAGACTGACCAGATTGGAGGAGGATGCTGCAGAGGACCGCAAGTTATTGAGATACATCAAGAAAAAGTTACCAAAAACAAGAAGTGAACCATTAATGTGACGTATAACATCCCAGTTCATTCCCCTCCCTTTTACTGTTTTCTATAGTTTTATATGGGGTTATAAATGTGTAGTGTTAGGTTAGTGTAGGGTAGGCATGGGTTAGGTTAAGTATAGTCAGGGGTGTTTTTTTCTACATACTTTCTTTGTTGGGGGGTCTGGTGGGGGTTATGTTGGGGTATTTGTGTATAAACATATATATACATTATATAAATACATATATATATGAATATATGCATATTTGTTTTGGCCATAGGTTACGTTAGTACATGTGTAGTCATATTTTATGTTGTCCTACTTGTATCTCGTCTCTTGAGAGGGGTGGGGGGCCAATGTTTAGAGTGTGGTGCTACATGTGTAAGATAAGTTTAGGATAGGTGTAGTTTTAATTTAAAGATAGTTAGTATAGGTTAGTTTAGATTAGGGTAGGTTTTAGGTTTCATTTGCTTGATGGTTTTAATATTAAACACTGTTCATCTTAGCCGAATTAGTTTTGTAATTGATTTGGTCTTTGGCTTGTCATGAGTGCGCTGGCCAAGTTGGGGGAATGGCCTAGGGTATGCTTACTGCCTTGATTTCCCAGGTTTCCCTTAAGCATCCCCATGACCTAGGAGCTGTAAGAATGGCAGCTACATACTGTCTACTATTGCATACATTGGCCATCCTGTGCTCCAGCCATTCACAATGTGTATGTAATTTTTATCTTGGACAGGTAAACATGGTACTTGACCTGTAATTGATGGGGTCCTGCTAATTCAATGTTGGTAACTGTGGTACATCTGACAACTCCCAACAAAAGGGGGCCATCACTGATTAGATTAGCTTTTCTTGTTCCACGCAAATCAGTTGTACTGGTACTCTCATCTGGGTTAATTATAATTGATTGGGTAATGAGTTATATATGCCATATGTGTGCTTCAAAGGATATGGGTTCCAAAGCATTTAGTAAACACCAGTAAGTTGGTTGTTGCCCACAATACAATAATTTAGCTTCCTCTTGTTGTGATGCTAGTCTGTGGCTTAGTGTCTGACAGTCATGCACTCGTGTACTGACATTTTGTACACATTGACATGGATTGACACAATGCTAACTTTTAGCTGAGTAGATGGATCACAGTAAATGTAGAAATGCTACATGGGTACAATGTGCTTTATTTACAGGTTTAATTGTTATTGTGATTTCTATACAATATCCATTTAATAGATCCCATGAGTAAACGTTTGCCATATGTAGCACAATCAGAGTCCATGGTTGAGGGACATGTCATGAGACATGGGTAGGAGTAGTGTGCATTAGTAAGGATTGCCTAACATTGCCATTTGGTATTTAGAGACAATGACAGCACATAGCAGACATTTCTACAGTGGTTAGGTGAATTTCATACTGTCACAACAGTGGCATGATCTTAAGCCCAGAATTAAGGAGAAACTGTCCATGTGGCACAGACTGGTGCTACCGGGTGCTTTTCGTTGTGAAAGTTATTCCTTCCACATCTTCATTCTCTGATGTATGTGGTGCCTCCTATGCCATGGCTGATGGTGTTGTAGAGGTAGGTTGGCCACACACACTTCAGGGGATAGAGATGTGGAGTTAAAGGACCCGGCAGCTGCCATTTGTGGCAACACATAAGACATCACTGCTGCAAGAGGGACTGCTGATTCTTCAAGACCGCAACAACATCACAGTGGTAGGCAGCCATGTTCTCCCTGAGGGAGAACACTTCTTGCTGTATGGAGTCCAGGGTATTCTGCATGTTGCTGGCATTTTGGAAGGGCATTTGTCATAGCCTCTCCTTCATGACAGCAGCTATGTCCGCCAGAGACTGCTGGTCTCCACGTAGTGGGGAGTAGGTACCTCTGATGGCAGTTGAGTTGTCCTTATTGGGACTGAGACACATCCACACTCCCCCTAGGCTGGCTGTCATGGTCTCCATCCTTACCCGAACCTTCTTTGCCAGCTCCCGCTGGACTCCTACCACTGTCCTCTGAAATCTGATCTCTGGGTCCTCGGAGTCCAGGACTGTAAGTACTGGCTGGTGGCGTGTGTTGGTGGCTGGGTGGTTCCTGTGGAGACCCTGCAACACTGTCCGTCCTCCCTGCAACTAGAGGTGGGATATAGAGTGCTCCTAGGACATCCTGGAGGGTCTGTTCATTGAGGCTTAGCAGCTTGTCACCCATGTCTTCAGGGAAATCGAGGACAGGCAGATCGGCAGGAGGTAAGCCATCATCCTCTGCAATGAGATAGTGTGAAATCAATATTGTATTGCATTGGCTGTAGACATGGAACATCATGTATTTGCCACGGGAGGCTCACTGACATGTCACTGACCCAAAGTTGTGGATGTACTTATATATAGCATTGTACATCATACATGGGTCAAGCTCACTAGTAATGGAATATGACAGAGTGCAACGCTGCGCTCAGAGTGGCAGCGCCCCATAGCATCAATTGCACAATGCAGTGAAGCAACGTATTCATTTGCATATGGCGCACCCCTGTGTTGTCCCTTGCGCTAGCACTACATAGATTTGCCTAGTGACAATACAGGCATCCTTGCACCATTGTGCATGGATGTCCGTGTTGAAAGGTTTGATTGTTTATTTGGGGGAAGGTGTCCGTTTCTGCACATACACCGTCACTCATAGCAATTTGGCTCCTCTGTGTGTGCTGCAGAATGCAGCAAACAAAGAAACGTATTAACAAGGTGAAATACATGTATGCCTCCTTGTTGGGCCTTACTGACACGAATCCTGGGATGGCCTTAGATTTTTGCGCTGCTACATGTTCACTGATACTCATAAATCTGAGGCAGTGTCCAAATGCAATGGGTGTTGCAGTGGGCATACCACAGCAAAACCCATTGCGTTTTGACACAGCCTCACATTTCTGACTATTTGTATTCCGGACGCTGGCCCAATATCTGACACCAGCCCAGGGGTGGGTTCCACATGTCAAGATTTAGGAGTAATGCTTACATTTGTAGTGCATTTTTTGCTTTTACTATGTGTGCTGCATTATGCAGCACACCGAGTAAGAGCAAATCACACATTCAGGTTGTTGTTGTGCAGGACGGTGTTCCTTTCAGCAGAGACACATTCTCCCCCTCAACACAGCCATCCTTGCACTATGGTGCAAGGGTGGCTGCACTGGCGCGCAACATTTTATCACCAATTGTGCAGGGAGGTATACAGAGGTGTATTCTAATGTATATGGTGCATCTCTGACTTTTTAAATACAACAGTGCGTGATGCTGCCTAATTTTGCACAGCAGCACACACCATCATTTTCTGTTTGATCTAGCCCTCTAACTAATCAAATGGTGAGATTGCAGCCACTTGCTCAGCTTCAACATGATGTTCACATACATGCACAATGTGTTGTATGCATTTATTCTGTGGTCATTCCCATGTGACACATATGATTGTGTGTGAGTTGTTATGGGTTCAGCCTGTATGCTTGTGTTCCACAGGGTGCAAGCTTTAGGGCAGATATTATCTCATTTGGCATGGCTCAGGGCAGCTGCAAGATGTGTTGCAGTGCACTGCAGCAGTTTTGCTATGCACTGATGTGCCATATTTACCTGTTTGCAGTACAGTCCTGCAATTCACCCTGCATCTGCACAGATTAGTGCTCCCTGCACCAGTACAGGCATTGTTGCAGCATGAAGACAGGGTGGCTGCCTTGAAGTGATGATTTGTTCATGTGCAGGGAGGTGTTCCTTCTTGCACATGTACAAGCAATTTTGGGGGAGATGGCATTTCAATGTGTGCTGCAAGATGCAGCACACATGAGTAAAGGCAATGTTACATAGTGGTAGGGAAGCATTTTGGCATGATACACCACCCTGACAACCCCCTGAGGTGGTATTGACTTCTGTCCTAGTGGAGTTCCAGATATCACCCCCCCTGCAATTTACCCTGCATTTGTAGTGGTTCCTGGTAGTCTGCTCTGTCCTTTCCTGTGATTCCAGTGACCAGCTCCTCTGGGATGACCACTGCAGCCATCTCCTCCAGCTCATCCAGGTCCTCCTGTGGTGCAGGACTTCCACCTCCAATCTGTAGTGCTGCCTTACGGGTCCTGGCAAGGTTTTCCTTAGTTCTGCGCTTGCAAACATGCCAGCACTCCTTGACCTCAGTGACAGTTCTCTTCACCTCAGCGACACTGTTTATTTTGTCCACTTTTTGCTGCCATATTGTGTCTCTTGTCCCAACTGGCAATTTGGAGGTGACAAATAGCTGATGTTGGTGCTCCATCAACTTTCTGGCCAGGATGTTGTGCTCCTCCTCACTAAAGCAATACTTGCACCTTCTCTTCTCCTTCTCCTGTGATTTTTGTGTACCCTCCTGACTGGTACTTGGGTGTTGGGTGTTTCCTTGGGGTCTCTCTTGGCTTGTTGATTCCATCTTCCGTTGCAATTGTACTCTTTCCTGCATTTGAATTTTATTTTGACGTTAATGCAGTGTTAAAATGGCGCCACCCCTTTTACAACATGTTTATGTGCCGCAAAATGGTGTTGCGTCATTTTTGCAGCATTAACGTTTTTTTTCCTTATGGCATTGCACACCAGTTAGCTCCTTTTTTGGCACTATCCATTTCTTAATGCCATCCTATGTCATTTCATAAATATGGTGCAAGGATGGTGCTAAGGAATGGCGCTAGCTCGCATTAATAACAATGACGCACAACTGCGCTAGCGCAGTTGTATGCCATTTTTCATAAATATGCCCCTGTGTTCCACTTGTTTACCATGGGGTGTGTTTTTCCTCTTAAGATGTTTAGCAATGTGCCAGCTCAAATTGTTGTTCATGTACCTTTGACAATTAATAAATATTATGATATGAAAAAAGGATGGTCGAAATGACAGTTTAAAACTGCACTACAAGCTGCAGTGACAGCCCTCAGGCATGTTTTAAAAGGCTATTTCATGGGTGGCACAATGAGTGCTGCTGGCCAATAGTAGCATTTAATTTACTGGCACTGGGTACGTGTAGTACCAACTACTAGGGACTTACAAGTAAATTAAATGTGCCAATTAGGTGAAAGCCAGTTTTACCATGCTTAAAGGAGAGCACACAAACACTTTAGCACTGATTAGCAGTGGTAAGGAGCACCGAATTAGTTCCCATTATGCCTACTAGCATCTCAATCAAAGAGATCTTCTGCATAATTACTTTGACTATAAATTGGGCAATTTTAATTAACAAGATTGAGAGGAGCTTGTATTTCTAGGTAACACTTCAGAGAAGGGCAGCTGTTGTGTTGGCTTAAATGAAAACATGAAGCATATCATAGCACTCTTGGTGTATGATGTCACCTATGTAATAATTACATGGTTTACAAAATACTGATTCAAAGTGGGCCACAATTAGACCTATCTCATTAATATACATGATGTTAGTCACAAATTGAGACCCACTGTCTTTCATTAGAGCCACAGGCATGGTGGCCATGCTTGGGTCAGCAGATCACCATGTCTGTGACTACTGTTAAATAAAGCAACATTTAAAAAAATGCTAATTCTAAAATGTATGGGAGCATGCAGTGCTCCCATTAACCACTGCCTACTCCTAAACAATATTTTTGTTTACGTTCACAAAGGGAAGGAGTCTGTTAGGGATCCTGTTGGACCTGGCTTTTTGACAGGGACATCCCCAAACTTTTTGCCTCCTTCCTCCTATTTTTTCTGACCTGTTGTTGTTGGCTTTTGACCTCTGGGCACTTTACCACTGCTAACCAGTGCTAAAGTGCATATGCTCTCTGTGTAAATTGTACTACTGATTGGTTTATCCATGATTGACTATTTAATTTACTTGTAAGTCCCTGGTAGAGTGCACTACATGTGCCTAGGGCAGGTAGATTAAATGCTACTAGTGGGCCTGCAGCACTGGTTGTGCCACCCACCTCAGTAGCCCCTTAACCTTGTCTCAGGCCTGCCATTGCAAGGCCTGTGTGTGCAGTTTCACTGCCACTTCGACTTGGCATTTAAAGGTATTTGCCAAGCCTAGAACTCCCCTTTTTCTATACATAAGTCACCCCTAATGTGTGCCCTAGGTAACCCCTAGAGCAGGGTGCTGTGTGGGTAAAAGGCAGGACATGTACTTGTGTGGTTATATGTCCTGGTAGTGTAAAACTCCTAAATTCGTTTTCACACTACTGTGAGGCCTGCTCCCTTCATAGGCTAACATTGGGGCTGCTCTCATACATTGTTGAAGTGGCAACTGGTGATCTGAAAGGAGCAGGAAGGTCATATTTAGTATGGCCAGAATGGCAATATAAAATCCTGCTGACTGGTGAAGTCGGATTTAATATTCTTTGCACTAAAATCTTGTTGTGCCCTTCAATCCACGTCTGGCTAGGTTTAGTTGACAGCTCCTTGTGCATTCACTCAGACACACCCCAAACACAGGGTACTCAGCCTCACTTGCATACATCTGCATTTTGAATGGGTCTTCCTGGGCTGGGAGGGTGGAGGGCCTGCCCTCACACAAAGGACTGCCACACCCCCTACTGGGACTCTGGCAGACAGGATTGAGCTGAAAGGGGGCTTGGTGCATTTCTTAGAGACTCTTTGAAGTCACCCCCACTTCAAAGGCACAACTTAGTATAAAACAGGGCCTCTGCCCTACCTCATCAGACACTTGCTGGAGAAGAAACCTGAACCAGAAACTACATCCTGCCAAGAAGAACTGCCTGACTGCTCAAAGGACTCACCTGTCTGCTTTCTACAAAGGACTGCTGCCTTGCTGTTGCCCTGCTGCCTTGCTGAACTCTTGTCTGGCTGTGAAAGTGCTCTCCAAGGGCTTGGATAGAGCTTGCCTCCTGTTCCTTGAAGTCTCAGGACCAAAAAGACTTCTCTCTTTTACTTGGACGCTCCGTGCGCCGAAAATTTCGACGCACAGCTTGTCTCGCGGCGAGAAAAACGCCGCACTCCGACGCTGATCGACGCAACGCTCTTGGGACGATCGAAGATCCGACGCACGGCCTCGCAAGGACAACGCCGCCCGACCTCTAGAGGAGAAATCGACGCGACGCCTGGCGTGAGATCGTAATTTCAACGCGCAGCCCCGCAGATCGAAGTCTAGAGGAGAAATCGACGCGACGCCTGCCGTGAGATCGTAATTTCGACGCGCAGCCCCGCAGACCGACGCGCAGCCGGAGAACAAGCAGGAAAATCCACGCACAGACCCGGGACATCTGGTAATCCCCGCGATCCACAGAAAGAGACTGTCCGAGCGCCGGAAAACGACGCCGACTTCCCCGCGTGGAAAATAACAACGCAAGTCAGTGTGTGCTGGGGAGAAATCGACGCACACCCCCCTTTTTCCACGCACCTCTTCTCTTGTGGCCCTCTGAGGAGATTTTTCCACTCCCAACCAGGTACTTGTGCTTAAAAGAGACTTTGTTTACATTCTAAAGACTTAAGACACTTTATATCACTGTCCTGTGATATTTCTACAATTTTCCATTGCAACTTTATTCTTTTTGACCTACAATTATCCTGATAAATATTATATATTTTTCTAAACACTGTGTGGTGTATTTTTGTGGTGCTATATGGTGGTATTGTATGATTTATTGCACAAATACTTTACACATTGCCTTCTAAGTTAAGCCTGACTGCTCGTGCCAAGCTACCGGAGGGTGAGCACAGGCTGATTTTGGATTGTGTGTGACTTACCCTGACTAGAGTGAGGGTTCTTGCTTGGACAGAGGGCAACCTGACTGCCAACCAAAAACCCCATTTCTAACAGATCCCTTCCTGTGTGAAAATGGTTACCCCAATATGGACAGTTGGATTTGGTGGTAAAATATTAATGATATGCAACCAGATTTAATTACAAATCATTAATACTTAAGTTAAGAAATTGGTATTTGGAAGGGGCCCCTTTTATAAGCTTCCAAATACAGATTCTGGACCTCATTACAAGTCTGCTGGTCCTAGGACCAAAGCGGCGGTCCGACAACCACATTATGACTGCGACTTTCGCCATGGTCTGACCACCGGCACTGCCACTTTTTTGCCGGCCGACGGCCTGGAGGTGCCAGTGGTCTTAATCCGCCACGACAGCACTGCAAACCGTGCTACCCTGGGGATTACTACTCCTCTGCCATGGAAGGGCTGGCGCAGGTGGGGCACAGGGGGCCCCCTGTGGGCCCCTGCACTGTCCATGCACTTGGCATGGGCAGATCAAGGGCCCCTATGGTCAGCCCTGTTGTGCTTTTCACTGCATGAATTACAGGCAATGAAAAGAGCAACAGGTGCACCCATCGCACTGCAACATTGCCAGTGGCTCTATTACGAGCTTGCGTCAATGTTGTGAGTAGTTTCCCACTAGGCTAGCGGGAAAGTCATAATCGGGCCAGCGAACAGAAAACTGAACTGACGGTCTTCCAACCCAATGAGTTTGGTGGGCGGCCTCTGCCGCTCACCAACCTCGTAATGAGGCCCTCTGTATTTAGTCTGAAACCCATATTTTGATTCAGCCACATCTTTATGCAATTTGAGCTTTGTACATTTAAAAACACTAATTTGCACTTGCAAAGTTTCAAATGTAACCTTTGCAACCATAAATGTGCTTTGTACATCTAGCCTTGAATCTTGTTAGCACGTCTGACCTTATTTGGTTTCTTATCATTAGATTATAAGGGGACGCGTTAGAGGTTTGAAAGATCTTTTGACTGTGCTTAGAGTAGTTCCCACCATAAGGCCCCGCTCCCACAACAAATCAATAGCAATACCAATCAATAACATCAATAATCTTGGGAGTCAATAAATTCCATGCACCATGACCCCTTGGTCATGAATAACCACACCTTTATGTAAAAGTTAGAATGTTTATTTCCCTATATTAACAATGCTAGCATCACATAGCTTAATCTCAAAATCAAATGATAAACATACAGAAGCAATACTGGTTGACCAAATCTCCTAAAGAATCGTAATTTAATCCAAGCTTGGACCACTACACATTCTAAAGTTACAGTACAAATCAATAGCAGGAATAACTGTTCAGACGAAATGGCATAGATTTAGATTTAGCAAAGGAAAGACATCAACTGTGGTTAATCTTTAATCAAGCATCATCAGTGTGTATTCTAGCTAACCTGATTAGAATAGCATGTTTGGGCTTCATGCAAAACAATTTAGTCAACACAAATTTGGAAAACATCGAACTATTGTTCTATCAAAATTAGCGGTTGGTACCTAAGGACAAAAGCAAATAGACATAACAACCAGTAACATCGTCTTAAAACGTGCCTCAGTATGGTTCAGCAAGTGATAACAGTCTTCGGCAATTGGACATTTTGTTCGGTCAGCAAAGCATCGGAATTCAGCATTAAAGATCAAGATAGAAATCTCTCAAGAATAGACAGAACAGAATGCTGCTTCTAGGCAACAAAGTTAAGGAAAAGTTAATCATGTCTCCCCTCGGCACGGTCAAGAAGGATAATACGGAATGGCGCATCTCCTCTCGGATCAGTCTGGCTAAGTTAGATTACCTAAGTCTATTCCCCACATTGCTATTGGTCAAATAATCTTAAGTTTACATTTAGTCCAATCAAAGTACTACCTCAAATCTAAGAATTTACTAAATCAGAGTTGACATGTCGATGATTGGCTCTTCTTCTCCTGTTCCTGTTGTTGTGCTCGGCTTATACTCCAGTCAGTGCTTCCATTGTCTGCTCCTGGGAACCTTGCCTTTACACACACTAACTTATACAAAGTATCTGTAGCTAGCACAACATTTTCTAACAAGCAGATCTCATGGGAAAGAACTTCAGCTACTACCATTTGGTCAACGCAATGAAAAATCACACTTTAATTCTCTAAGCAGCCATTTTATGATTGGTCTCAGCAATGCAACTTGACATGTAACTAGGCCCAAGACCTCGCTAAAATAAGGCCTATGATTAATAAAGCAAATACATAATACATAACCATTAATATGACATAATGCCACATTAATCCAAATATAAGCTCATCATTTTACATTAATAAGCTGTTAATAAGTATACTTTGTGATTATTGAAGGACACTCAAGTAGGCACATTTTCAAACTCATGTATTCATTTTCTATGTTAACTCCTTTTCTTTGAAGATTCAACATTCAGAATACATGACTATTCAATAATAAAATTTCAGCGTTAACAATCCCTCCTCTGATGACTAAATATGTCACCACATTTACATTTTCCCACACTATTTTTCTGCTTCAGCTAAAATTTGTCATCTCTATCCCTTTTAATCTCTGTTCCCTCCTTGAATTTTCCCTAAACAAATTTTCCCTTTTAATTTCTTCCCTCCTCTGATCATTTTTCCATTCCCTTGATTTAATCACATGATACAATTAACATATTCCCCATGCACCAATTATGCAAATCACAATAATCAATATTCCTTGCATTAATTTCAATACTATCCATTTCCCAATGTTGGTGCGCCAATTTCCCATTGAAGCAAATCCCTTGCCAACTTTCTCCCAAACACCTGGTTCTTTCATCTCTTTAAATCAGAACTATCATTAGTCAGATTAGTAAGTAAGTTTAAAATTTCTTTGCTATTATCAGGAATATATGAACAAAAAAACTTCAAACTCAGCATTTTGCAAACTCAGCCATCTCTTGCTAAAAGAATGTCTAACGCAAGGCGGTTCTGAAGAGCCATAGATCTTACCGCAGCCATTTCCGTATCCATTAGGATCATGGCTTCTGAAAAGTTTCTCAACATGTTATCCACAATAGTAGACAACTTTCAAATCTTTATAGAATTCAGAACAACCCCTAATGAAGGAATCATTGGTCCAAATCTATCTACCACTATACTAGATGGAGACTCTCTCTTTTGTTTGTTATGATGTAACTCAGTCATTTTCAATAATCTTTTCAAGTCATCAAGTTGAAATATATTTGGGAAACATATCCCCAAGTAACATGTGCCTTATCATCCTCTTGGAAGATGGAAATAAGAATTTGGCCCACATATGTAATAAATTCCAGGAATCGCTGGATCCTGTCCATTCAACATAAATGTCCATTTACTCTGAAACAAGAGCACATGTCTACCTTCACTCGTTCCCATGAACAACGTATCAGTACTAGATTTAGGCCTATATATGCAAAGCTGTCCTATGTGTTTCATATCTAATGCTAACCACCCTTGTGTTTTTATTTCACTAAATGCATAATCATTCCCAAATTTTCTTTTCTCTAATTCTTTCTCTAACTTCTTCTTTAATGCCTTTCTCCTGTCATCTGTCTGATCTTAAAAGCTCTTTTCTAGTGGTGTGAGCAAGCATGTTGTATTGTTTCTATGCGCATATGCGGTGCTAAAGGTTAATGTAGGCTCAAAGAATCCACTCACTAATTCCACAGTGCTCTGCTTAGCTACCCTACTCAGGCCCATATTTATACTTTTTTAGCACCGCATTTGCGCCTCTTTTTGACCCAAAACCGGCGCAAACGTACAAAATAAAATTTTATTTTGTACGTTTGTGCCATTTTTGCGTCAAAAAATGACGCAAATGCGTCGCTAAAAAAGTATAAATATGGGCCTCAGTTACTTAATTATAGGAACAAATGAAAACACAATATCAAAATTAGAGTAGAAATATTGGATGTATTCCTGGTTATAGAATCTTGTTGGTAACAGACTACAATTTATCCCATAAATGAGGGGCAAACTATGATAGTTAACTCCTTCTTTGATGGATGATGGAATCTACATGCAAACATAACAATTTGTTGCATCCATCGTCTCAACATACTCACTTAATAAGCGATAGAAAACATTAGAAGAAAGTTCTCCTTGTGCATTATCTACATGCAGATACTTCTCGTCTAACCTGAACTTCTCTATTTCTGTGAGTGCAGTAATTGTCTCTAAAGCTGAAGTATGGTTGCTTTACTCTTGTCAAGAACAGTCATTCCCACAATATATATCAGGCACAATGTCACGCACATAATTGTCAAAACAATCCTGAAGTACGTACATCACCTATTCTTCCTACCCTGCAGGCCAATGCTACTCATGATCTGTAGAGTCAGAAAGTAGAAGAGAAAAATAATAACTATGCAGCAAAAATCAAAAACAAAAAACAAAATCTTCAATCTTTTTTCAGCAATTATTTCCAGCTTTCAGTCTTACTTCCAGGATCCTTTTGTCAAAATCAGTAAATTTGGGAAAACTCGGTTTAGCAGCTGTCAAATCAGGTTATTTTTGTCAAATCAGGTTATCAAAAAGCCTTTTCCGGTTACTTTCAGTAGTCTCTTTTTCTTTGCAGTTCTTTCAGCGAATAGTTTCAACAGTTCAGTTTATTTGTTTCTATCAAGTGGCAAAATATTGACCTAGAATGTCTCAATCGAAACAAAAATCTCTTTGAAATTCACTTGTTGTGGCATACGCCCATTCAGGACCTCCGACATGCAATTCTCTTTCTTTTCAACTTTCAACCTCCGTTCAACTCTCCTTCAATACGATCTTCTCTCCTAGTCGTATCTAATTCCTCCTCAGTACTTGTCACTGTAACTGCTTCTCTTCTATTTGCTTGTGAGTCTGGCCACTTATCTCCTTTTAATGAGCCTTTTGTCAATGCTCTTTTCAGTGTCAAACTTGTAACTTCTTCTTGCTCTGCAGGACGTTCTCTTGATGGACCTGCAACTGGTTCAGGAGGAGTCAGACCACAGTGGCTTTGATCTGCCTCAACTCCTTCCCCCTCGGGGACTGTCACCTGTTCTGTTTGTCTCTCAAGATCGTCTACTTCTAGGAGAGCACTCCTCTGATTAGACTCCCTTGCCACCTCAACTGAGATTTGTTCACTGTCACTCTCCTGTAGATCTTCTCCTTCGTCTCTCACAGGAGTAGCTGAACCGTTCTCAATTTGCTCAGATACGGTCTCAGTTCCTCTTTCTCCTCTTCCCAGCTCTGAGGTTGGTCTGGTCATTGTTGGCACTCTCAACAACTCCTCTCCATTGTCCAGAGGACATGCCACTTCTCTCGTATGGCTTATGTGGATCCAATTCGGAACTCCAAAACTACCTGGAAAGGGCCTTTCCACCGAGGCTCCAAACACGTCTTCCTCACGTGTTTTCTGATCATGACCCAGTCACCTGCTCTCAGGTTGTGCCCTTGATCGTGAGAAGCTTGCAGTGTGGTGGCTTCCACCTGATGAAAGAAAGAGTGAACCACATCAGCCAGACCCTTGTAGTAGTCCAACACCATATCATCTGTTATGTTCACAGGAGCATTTGCAGGAACCACTGGCAGCCTCATTGCTCTGCCCATGAGGATCTCACTCAGTGACAATCTTGTCTTCCTGTCAGGTGTGTTTCTCATTGTCATCAGAACTAACTGCAGTGAGTCGGGCGATTTCAGATTTGTGGACACACACATTTTCGCCATTCTTTATTTCAAGGTACCATTCATCTGTTCCACAAGCCCTGATGCTTCTGGGTAGTAACTACAATGCAACTTCTGTTCAATGTTTAAGGCTGAACATAGTAATTTAACTACTTCATTGTTGAAGTGACTTCCACTATCTGATTCTAAAGAGATCGGAAACCCAAAATGTGGTATCAGTTCCCTAAGCAGTAGTTTTGCTAAAGTGAGACTGTCATTCCTTTTGGCAGGGTAAGCTTCACCCCAATGACAAAAAATGCAGACAATCACCCACATGTATCTCAATCCTCCACATACATGTATCTCAATAAAATCCATGTGCATTCTGCTGAATAGCCCTCCTGCTCTTCCAATGTGGCTCAAATTGACCACTGTCCCTTTTCCCTCATTCATTTGTTGACAATTGACGCAACAATGGTAAACTGCTTCAGCTACTTGTCTAAACTTTGGATCGAACCAATTCTGCATCCCTCCCAATACATGCTTGACCATGATAATATCTAGCCATTTGAGTCAACAAACTGTTCAGCAGTACTAATTGACCTTCTTCTGGAATCCACAATTCATCCTGTCGTTGTACACATTTAATTTTGGCCCATGACCTTCTTTCCTCCCTATCAACATTATTTTGCAATGTTCTCAGCTCTTCCAAGGTGTCTATTACATGTAATACATAACTTGGACATGGCTCATCTTCCTCAGGCAACAATTCCCACTTATCCTTGAATGATATACAGTTCAAAGCACAAAACCTTGCGACTTGATCCGCATATCCATTTCCAATTGACACAAAATCTTGCGATTTCAGATGTGCACTGCATTTCACCACAGCAATCTTCTCAGGCATTTGGATAGCTTGCAACAACTCCTGAAGTCTCTCGCCATTTCTTACTGGTGAACCAGAAGAGATCAGGAAACTTCTCTGACACCACAACTGGCCCAAATCATGCACTATTCCAAATCCATACTGGCTATCCGTATAGCTGTATAGATCTTAATTTTAAGCTGCGCAGAAACATGGCACTCTGGTAAGGGCTACCAGTTCCGCTACTTGTGCGGAGTATACTCCTCAAAGCCAGTACACTTCAAGCATACCAGAAATCTTTCACACAGCATATACTCCTCTCAGTATTCCCATATTGTCCCTTAAACAGGAACCATCAACAAAAATAATTTGGTAATTTTCTTCTAATTGGGTGTCTCTAATATCAGGTTTTGGTTTTGTGCACAGATCAGTTACTTCAAGATAATAATGCTCAATATCTTCCAATTTTTCAGTTTCAAAAATTTCATTTGGGGGTAATGTTGCCAGGTTAAGGACAGTACATCTTTTTAGTGACACATTAGGAGATCCCAGGATGATCGTTTCATAACAAGTCAGGCTGGCACCTATCAGGTACTGTGTCTTTGTGCGTGTAAATAACATTTAAATAGAGTGAGGGACCTTAATTGTCAGGGGATTTCACATCACAATGCCTTCACACTGTGCGAGACTCTGTCCACCCGCAGTGACTGAACGCAAACAGCCAGGTAAAGCTGCTGCAACTGGGTCCAAAGTGGCTGAAAAATATGCTACTGGGAGGTTTACACCTCCATGGACCTGAGTCAAGAGACAAAGAACATGCATCACGCTCATGACAGAACAACATGAAGGGCTTTGTGTAGTCAGGCATTCTCAAAGGAGGAGCTTTACACAAACTCTCTCAATTCAGAAAATGCTTTCATACAGGCTTGATCTAACACTAGGGGATCAATGACTTCTTTGTAAGTCAGCTTCTGCAATGGCTTTGATATGACTGAAAAGTTGGAAATCCACTGGTGACAGTAGCCTACCATTCCCTAAAACATCCTGACATCTGTCTGGGTGGCTGGGGGACTCATCTGCAATATAGTTATGACCCTATTTCTGGATATCTTCCTACTTCCCATCTCAATCTGGTGACCCAAATATTTAACTTCTTTCTGGCAGTATTGTAATTTAGTTGGGAACACTTTATGACCATTCTTTCCCAAATGGTTCAGCAAGATAATTGTGTCATATTTGCACTCTTCCCTTGTCTTGGATGCAATCAACAAATCATCAATGCACTGCATCATTGTTGATTGGAAAGGCATTTCCAATGACTCCAGGTTCTTTTTCAAGATCTTTTTGAATATGGAAGGTGATTCTGAAAACCCTTGAGGAATTCTAAACCAACAGTAAACTTGATCTAAAAATTTGAAACAGAAGAGAAATTGGTTATCCTCATGAAGAGGCACAGAAAGGAATACGTGTGTCAAGTCTATAACCGGGAATCATTCAGCATCGCATGGAATCTGAAACAAAATCATGGCTGGATTTGGCGCTACAGGACAACATTTAATCACAATGTCATTTATTTTTCTCAAATCCTGGACAATCCGAACTTTCCCACATGGCTTTCTCAATCCCATTATTGGTGAATTACATGGGCTGCTCAATACTCCTTTCACAACCCCCTGGTTTACAAATTCTGCAATTATGGAGGCAACCTTTTCAATAATGTCCTGTGTCAAGTGATACTGGGGAATCTGAGGAACAAATTGTGTTTGTCTTCACTGGAACCTTAACTGGCTCAACTCCATTTATTAGGCCAATGTCCTTCCCTGTCAAATCCCACATCCCCTCTTTAACTGTTCCCTCCAAGTCAGAAGGAAGATCCTTCACTGTGAAAACCAGAAAGAAACTAATCAGAAGGTACTCCTCATTTATTATCTCACACTCTGTCTCTGGATCTGGGTCATCCTCGTCATCACTGTTCATCTGTATCTCAATTCCATCATTCGAGCAAGTAATCCAACATCTGGTTTTACACAGCAAGTCTCTTCCCAGTCTTTACCAGACTTGAGTCACAAACTACAAATTTGTGTAATCCTTTAAAGTTGCCAATTTTAACCTGTAATTGGGTTGGTCAGATACTGATTCGCTACTCCCACATTCTGATCTGTTTTCCCTGAAAGGGGCAGATTTGAAATGTCTGCAGTTCTCTCTGTAGGATGTGTAGCTCCTGTGTCAACCAAAAATGAATCTTTGTGACCCACTACTTTTCCCTTCACACATGGACCTTTCTGAACTACTTCTAAGGAAGCTGCAAGCACGCATTCCTCTTTGTCTGAACTCTTGCTCATCCAATCATTGTTTATTCCATTCTCACTGCGTAACAGCAATTGGTGTACTGTGTTATTACTCTGGTTAAACCGTTGCCCTGTGACCTGTTGAGGAAGCATTACCTGCTACTGCTCCATTGGGGCTTGAGGCATTTGGATTTGCTGTCTAGGCACCATTTGAACCTGCTGTTGCATTAGCTGTGACTGTGTCATCTGCACACGTGGCAATTGCACCTGTTGCATGGGTTCGAAATGTTGCATTTAATTCACATTACTTTGGAAATTTGGATTAAGGACCCTCATTCTTGGTCCTCTCATGTTTTGGAAAAAATTGATGTCACTTGTTTGCTGAACAACACCTTCCTGTACCATCATCGGACACTCCTGCTTCCAATGTCCGATCCCTCTACAAGCGTGAAAAGGCAACAAGCTCTTCATTCCCTGCACATCATTCTGAACCACTACAGTACCCAAATCGGGACTACGGTTTCCGTTTCCCATTCCTCCACGACCTCTACCTCTTGCCGGATTTTGAAATACCGCATTTCCCTGCTGCTGTGGAAAATGTCCCTGCATCCCTGTTTGTGCCACTTTAATCTGCATCACCATCGCCTTTTCTTTCAACTTTCTCTGTTTCAACTCAATCTTGTCACTACAGTATTTTGCATACTGCAATACCTCATCAATTGGCTTCGCTTGCCAGCAAATCAAATGACTCAATCATCTGGCTAATTTCGGGTCTCAATCCTTCCACAAATCTGAACACAAAATTAATCATGTCTTTCTGCTCAATGGTTTCTGTACCACTGTAATGCTTAAACGCTTGCAACAATCTCTCATAGTACGCATGTATTGATTCTTTTACTTGCTGGGCTGTCCTGTCTAATCTCTGCAAGTCAATGTTTTTAGACAAAGTTATCGTTTTAAAAAATTCAGTCACTTTATAGTGGTATTTCATCACCTAGGAGATGGTGCACCTGTAATCAGATCTCTCTCGTGTTCCTTTGTCGGCCAATTTATACTCCTCTTGTACTCAATCCATAAATCATCTGGAACCACAATCTCTAACAGAGTGTTCAAATCCTCCCACAGGCATTTTGTAAGTTTCACAAACCTATCTATATGCTTCTACCATTCTGCTGGTTTCTCTCTCAACCCTGGATAATCATTTGTAAAGGACAAAATGTCACTTCTGCTCCACGGAACATTGACAAAGTTCCCTCCTGTAATCCCTCTCATTGGTAAAATGTTTACTGGATCCTCGACCTGCTGCACATTTGCAGTAAGATTCACAGAACCCCTTTTCCTCTTATCTCCCTCCTTCACCCATCTCCTTCCCCACTTGTCTAACGCTCCCCATTTCTGGACCCTTTGAAGTAACTCCCTAAGTTGTGCCTTCATCCCTGCAGATCTCATGTGTTCAAAATATTTTGGGTCAAAATCTAACTTGTAACACCTCTTCAATTGTTTTGTGTTCTCTATTTATATGCCGTATCTCTCTAAGTCTGCTAACTTTTGAGGTATCTTGCTTGCTTCTCTTGTAATTTTCGGGCACAAGTATCTCAATTCTGCTTCGGTGTAGGATTCGAGTCTGCTCACACACATAGTTCCTTCAATAAGCTCACCCACTTCCATCCGTAGTCTAGTATAGTTCAAGTACTCTTCTCCTCTAGGAGCACTCTGTGGGGTATTCAGCTTATCCAACCATTCAGTCAGTTGTTGGGCAGTCAAACCTTACAGTGAAACATTGTTGGGCTGAGAATTTGGCAACGGCTGTACTGCTAAGTTTGGAGACTGTGGTGGTAGTAACTTCAGGCTATGACTGATGTTTGACATGGTTCCAGCATTTGGAGGAACTCCGAATGGACTAAGGTCTAACAATGATCCAGTACCGTCAAAGGTCTGTCTCACAGGAGAGACTACTATGGCACTCTCAATGAGTCCTCCCCTCATGGAATTCTGACTCAGGACTTCCTGTCCATTTGTACTGTTACTTCCCTGGGCAAACAAGGGTATGACTGGACCAATGGTGATGGGTACAAACTCAGCGTTTGGCCTTGGTCTAATGTTTGGGTTCTGTGGGTGGATGATTCCCATGTTCTGACTCATCAGTACGGACATATCTGTCTGCTTCCCTGTTATAGGAGTGGACTTTGGCATTGGTTGTGGCTACACTTGAGGAAGTGAGAGTGGATTTGGCTCTGTCTGAACCAATTTCAGTTTTGGGATAACCTGTCCTGTTGGCACTATCAGGTTTGTGGCAGTTTCCACAATGGGTACATCAGGGTAAATTCTCTGGACATTCGGTTGTGGCATAGAATTTTGAGATGCAGAAGTAGTAGGTAGTTTAAGACTGCTCTGCATTGGGCTCTGTGTCATGCTAGGATTAATCTGCACTGGACTCATAATCATGTTGACCGGAGTCGGTGACGATTGCTCGTACCGCTCTCATGTGCTACATATAGTGGGGGACAATTTCCCAGTAACTATAAAATGAACTCATCATCATCTGATTCTTCCTCAAGTGTTAAAGATCTCCTAGACTCTTTTGATCTCTGCTCCCTACTCTCGGAGAGACTTCTGTTTGTCTTTCTGGTAGCTTTCCTGTCTTCTCTCTCACTGTCCTGTGTAATTTCAGGAAACAACTTAATTCCCTGTAAAGTCTTGTTTCTCCAAAACTTCTGATTGCTGTCCCATCGAGCCTCCGCTAATGTTTTTTCTGCCTTTCTCATTCTCCTCTCAAATGTCTGTTGCTGTTGCTCTCTGGCTACTAATTCCCAGATTGCTAATTCCTCGAACTGTGCTGGTCTTGGAAGAGGTCTTAAATCCTATAGCACCCTCCTCAAATTCTCTAAGCTCCTCAAATTAAATGATCCATGGGCAGGAAACACTAAACTCCCATCTTTCTCTGTCACTTTGCACCATTGTTTCAGCCAAAGACATGGCGCAGTACCCTTTTCTTCGATTACAATGTAGGCTGGTGTACCTTCTGCTGGTGTACTATCCCCTATACGTTTTGTAATATAAGTATCTCCCCTTAAGGCACTCTTTAAAGCTTTGAAAATGTTAATTTCTGTGACCTTTGTGTTAATTTAAATCAAATCAGGAAGTGACTTTCAATCCCAGAATCCTTTTCACCAAACTTCTCTGCCAATTGCATTTCACGGTTGTCCGCCAATCCTGCACGACCCTTCTCACTAACCAATCTATCCCAGTGCGGCTCCAGTGACGTCACACTCACACGTATAGCAGCTGATAAAGTCTTGTGGCTTGTCCTCCTAACTCAGATTCATTCTCAACTAAAGCAAAATTATTGTGAGCACTAAAAATCAAAACCAATTTGTCAGTTTAATACAGGTAGGGTAACACAATCGCTTCATAAACCTTACAGATTTTTTACTGACGGCCTTTCGCTCTGGCAGCTACTCCTTCTTTCTTAGTTTCCCTGATTTGCAAGCAAAATTTTACTCTCAAATTTTACTCTCAAATGATCAGTGGGTCTGTCCTAGTGCACATAGGACTCGCCAGGTCGCAGTCGAAAATTCTTTCATTCTCTTTGACTCTGTCCTTAGTATGGGACGCGTATAGGTCGATGAACCTTTTGAATCGCATAGAGTATCAGAGTCATGCAGTAACTACTGAACCAATAATCGACATTAATAATCAAGAAACATTTTATAAGAAAACAGCTTAAACCATCCACTCATGAATAACCACAACTCAGATATGAGTTAACAATTTTTATTTACCTATTGATTACAACTCTAAAGAATCTGTTAGTTAAATCTTTATTCAAAACCACTTCTTTATAAGTTCATTAATGAAAACATCATCACTTAAAGAAAACATATGCAAAAATTCAATTCCATAAGCTAAGAATACCAGCATTAATAACGAAGTTCAGCAATTAAGTTCATCAGTCAATTATCACAGTCAACGTCACCCTTAACAGCCTACCTAACCAAGATTAGCATCAGCATGTGGGTCTTCATGCGAAAAACAAACTTTTAGAGAAAAACATTAATTTGGAAAACAATCTATCTAAAAGAGAATTTCTCTGTAATCAGGGCAGTTGCTAACTAGAAGGAAAGGCATAAAAATCGTCAGTCACATTTTTATAGCTACCTATCCAGGATGGATCAGCAACAAGTCAGTCTTCATCTTCAGGTCATCAATTAGTCAGCTACGGATCAGGCTCACAGATTTTGAGACTATCGACAGCACCTCGGACAGTGTTTCTGACATCATCAAAATTCTCGCATCTCTGAATTTCAGCCCCTTGTCATGACTTTTTATTAGGGTCTCCCAGTCCATCCCCCTAATTTGTAATTAGTCATTCAGTCAACAGATATAACTTTAACCTATAGTATTTGTTTACCGAATCTACAAATTTTCATATCAGTCTGTTCACAAGATGTGGATTGGTTCACTTTACGATGTTCTCATCATCCGGCTCTTCAGGTATCGAAATTGTTGCATGTTCCTCTTCAGTCAGTGCCTCTATTGTTCAAGTCCTGGGAAAGGACATTTAGCCTGCTCTACACATAATTGTATCAAATTGTCTTCATCACCTCCTGTCCGACGGTACATTGCAGAAAATTCTAGCTAAGCAACTTTAACATTGAGGGGGTCAGGGTCATTTCATTCCTCCAGTCCTTTGCAAAGCGTTCAGTAATTCAGCTCTCCGTGTGTGTGAGGCCCAGGGAAACTAGGCCTTTAGTCCAGCTAACTTAGTACTACAAATTAATGAAGAACATAGGTTATACATCTCATTATGACATATTATTACATTTTTCTTATGTTTTCATTAGTTCTTACAGTTTCAGATCTATTAGTACACATGGTGATCACACCCCGAGGGCACATTTTCAAAAGTGCACATTATTTTCTCAATGATTAATTTCTCATTAGTAAACACATATATCATTAATAATTTTCTTAATTAGCATATCTGCTTCAACAACTCACACTCTGACTTGTCGACCACGCCCGGTCGACCAACTAAACCAGACAAATTACAACAAAACTCAGTGTCTCAAACACTTTTCAATATACTCCGGAGTCTCAGACTTAGAAGGGTCTGTATACCAACAACCACGTGGAAAATGTTTGAGCAAAAAGCGACACACACATGTGAAGTTCGACGACTTCCATACTCTCACACTTCAGAGAATGCAAACTCCTTTAACAACTTAATTTGGAGTACGCAAACTCCCTAAACCGTCACAAACATCTCAATTGAGCTGTGATTTGCATAAGCTATGCAAGCGCAAAACCTACTTCATTCACACTGTCAATACAACGCTGAGAACATCCTCAAACAATCATTGGCAAGTTCCAGGGTTCTGTGAAAGTCATTCTAAGTTCTTAAGGATAAATTTTCTCTCCACTTTGTATCATTGAATCTGAAAGTCCAAACTCTCTACAAATTGTTTTCACTTTAGGGGACTAACCTTGTATCAGACCTTTATGATGGGCTCTCAAGGAGACTAACCATCATACTCTGCTATCATCACTGTTAGCGCATCTGACCTTATTTGGTTTCTTATCATTAGAATATAAGGGGACACGTTAGAGGTTCCATAGATCTTTTAAATGCACTTGGAGTAGTTCCCAACATAAGGCCCATCTCCCACAACAAATCAATAGCAATACCAATCAGTAACATCAATAATCTTGGGAGTCAATAATTTCCATGCACCATGACCCCATGGTCATGAATAACCACACCTTTATGTAAAAGTTAGAATGTTTATTTCCCTATATTAACAATGCTAGTATCATGTAGCTTAGTCATAAAATCAAATGATAAACATATAGAAACAATACTGGTTGACCAAATCTCCTAAAAAATTGTAATGTAATCAAAGCTTGGACCACTATACATTCTAAAGTTACAGTACAAATCAATAGCAAGAATAACTGTTCAGACGAAATGGCATACATTTAGATTCAGCAAAGAAAATACATCAACTGTGGTTAATCTTTAGCAAGCATCATCAGTGAATATCCTAACTAACTTTCTGATTAGAATAGCATGTTTGGGCTTCATGCAAAATGACTTATTCAACACAAATTTGGAAAACATCCAACCTAAGGACCTAAGGACAAAAATAGACATAACAATCAGTAACATCGTCTTATACCTTGTCTCAGTATGGTTCAGCAAGCGGTAACAGTCTTCTTCAATTAGACATCTTGTTCGGTCAGCAAAGCATCGGAATTCAGCATTAAAGATCAAGATAGAATTGTCTCAGGAATAGACATAACAGAATGTCACTTCTAGGCAACAAAGTTAAGGAAAAGTTAAGCACGTCTTCTCTCAGGTCAATCAAGAAGGATGATATGGAATGGCGCATCTCCTCACTAAGCAGTCTGGCTTAGTTAGATTTCCTAAAATGATTTCCCACATTGCTATTGGTCAAAGAATCATATGTTTATGTTTAGTCCAATGAAAGTAGTACCTCAAATCTAAAAATTTATCAAACCAGTGTTCACATGTCGATGATTGGTTCTTCTTCTCCTGTTTCCATTGTTGTGCTTGCCAAGTAACAAAATTGTATTGGCTTATAATCCAGTAAGTGCTTCCATTGTCTGCTCCTGGGAACCTTGCCTTTACACACACTAATTTATACAAAGTATCTGTAGCTAGTACATTTTCTTGCAAGCAATTCTCATGTGAAAGAATTTAACCTACTAGCATTTGGTCAAAGCAATGGAAAATTACAATTTAATTCTGTAAGCAGCCATTTTATGATTCGTCTAAGCATTGCAAGTTGACATGAGGCCGCGTAACTAGGCCCAAGACCTCGCTAAAATAAGGCCTATGATTAATAAAGCAAATACATAACCATTAATATGACATACTACTTCATTAATCCAAATATAAGCTCAACATTTTACATTAATAAGCTGTTAATAAGTACACTTTGTGATACTGATGGTCACTCAAGTAGGCACATTTTCAAACTCGTATTAATTTAATTTTCTGTTGTCATTTTCTATGCAGATTCAACATTCAGAATACATGAATATTCATTAGTAAAATGTCATTGTTAACAATCTCCTGTGAATTGCTCACTGTCAGAGGACTTTCTAAGTCACAACTGATATTGCCTGAGATTTTTCTGTGAACATATTGGCTGGCTAATTCCCACAAAGTCTGAGAAATCTCCTGTTGGAGTGTGTAGAAATCATAGACCACGTTTAATGAAGTTCGGAAAGATCCTGCTAAGGCCAGACCTACCATGACCCCTTCGATAAAACTTTTATTTACCATATGTCAAAATTAAAAGCAATCATCTGAAGACCTGTGTAAAATGTGCACTATATACTAATAACAGAAATATAAAGCCCCCTAAAACGAGGACATGGAAAATGTGCTAATTTAGAAATTGTTAATTGTTCATGTAGGAGTTATGCCTTCCAAAGATATGTCTTAGCTGTAGACCACATTCAAACCAGTATGTTTTGTGATGTATAAACATTCACTGTTGTAAAGAACTTAGCAATGATAAATGCTATTTGTCTATAGTCAAAGAAAAGCAGGCTCCTTTCAGACTCAGAGGACACCTTTACCCCGTAAGTGCGATGCATCACCCCAAATGCACTTTGAGGCCAGGCTAAGAGACAGTGAGTAATTCACTATCCCATAGTGTTGTGATCTGTGCTGAGCACAAAGTCAATGGTACAAACTAATTCCGCTAAGCTGTAGGACGCTTCCAATTTTCAGAGAACAAATGGTAAATGTTATCATTAATAAACAAGTACAAAAGCCTGCGTTTATCATTTTCAGTTCCTTCACAACCTCTAAAAGACTGTGAAAGCCACAAGAAACGTCAATGTTTTCACTTCTTGTTTTGTTTTTTTCTACCGACTGCGGGAATGCTGAAGTCACATTTTACCTCAAACGTTATGCGCGCTAAATACCTACACAACATACTTTGCTGTTCCTTGATTCCTCACTGATCAGCGTCTATTTTTTCCCTAAGCATGTCGTATAGAATCTTGGTAAGTCAAATGGTAATGGATGTTCAATGTATAATTTGTTTTGTGTAGTGCACTACATCCACTAGTTAAGCTATATACATAAATTTACTTTCACAACAGCTATAAAACAACACCCACAGTGTATCACCATAATCTAAGGAGAGTCCACACTTCTGTGCATGAAATTCATCTCCATACAGCTGATTAACAAAGTAAAGTTCTTAAATCCTAGCAATTCATGCCGTTGTCATGGTCTTCCATGGACCGCACAGCATTTATAGGGGTTCTCGGTTGGTGCCTCAGGGTAGCTTTATCTAAGATGGCATTATGGCTTTTTGGACGAACTACTCAATAAAGTACTTCTATATATAGAAAAAAATCGTACCTCATTTCACATTGATCAACACAGGCCTCTTTTGGTACTGTCGTTAATCTATTTATTATGTAGTTGAAGATCAATTCTAATTTTCATTCATTGTATCGAAGCTCTAATTCAATTGTAGGGATGTTCTGAAGACAGCCTTTGGGGCACGTCATCAGTAACGCAATCTGTTTATTTGTAATGCATGATTAATTACCTAACCACTCTTTAATTTTTGTCACCACATACTAAAGTAAGTGGAGCCCCATTATTTTGTAGTTCCTCGTGAGTTTATTCGATACATATTCATCAACTGGGCCTATGTCGTAATGTTGGCTTATATACATCCTGTTGGTTCAGTCGTCATTGTTAAACTTTCTGAGGCCTATTGTTCTACTTTTCCAACTTTGTCCCTGAGCCCATCAGTCCCAGATTAGTGTGTGACTGAAACACCACAACTTTGTGGCAGTCACTCTCAAGGCAGTGGGCTTTTAACTTGGATTTGGAGAGGTTACAAGCCAGAATCCCATTTCTATGAGGCAATATCTGACACAACGTCTAAAAATTTGAGAAAATTATGTGCCTTGCTGATTCACACTTAGGGCCAGATGTACAACCTTTTGTTTTGCGACTCACAATTTGCGATCTATTTGGGAATTGCGAGTCACAAAACAAAATGTACAACAGTGTTAACTACACTGTTGGCGATTCCCAATAGTGTTGCAAACGACCTACCTCATCAATATTCATGAGGTAGGTTGCAATTTGCGACCCCACTGGGAATCGCCACACTCACAGGGATGGTGGCTCCTGGGGACAGCAGACCACTATGCCAGTGACTGCTTTTTAAATAAAGCTGTTTTTTTTTTAATGCCCGTTTTAAGAAAATGGGATGCATTTCAAAAAGAAAAATTAAAACTTTATTTTTATTTTTTCAGAGTAGGCAGTGGTCCTTGGGACAACTGCCTGTTCTGAAAAAATATTTTTGCTACAATTCACAAAGGGTAATAGGTCCCGTGGGGACTCCTTCCCATTTGCGAAAGGGTTAACACCAATTTGAAATTGGTGTTAACTGCGATTGTTTTGTGACTGCATTCACGGTCAAAATACAATCATACATACCATTCACATTTGGTATTAGGAAGGGACACCCTGAACATTCCCTTTTCTAATAGTGAATCGCAAAACCCAAATTGTGATTAGCTAGCAATTTACCAAATCGTAATTTGGCGTTTGTACATCCCAAAAAGCATTTTTTTTTGTCGCAAACAGGCCTTTTCTGGGAATTGGCCTGTTTGTGACTAGAAAAATGTTTTGTACATGTGGCCCTTTGTGAAAGGAATGGAACCAAGTTTTCACCTTCATCATATTGGTCATGGAGGCTATTAGACTTTTCATCCTTGGCATGGTCTCCCTTAACTTTTTGTCTATGTTTCCCAGGTTGTTGATGTGTGCTGGACTCTGATTCTGCTGTTTTTGTTACTCTGGGCACAGTGTTCCTTTACAAAATATGTATGTAATTGGTTTATCCATGATTGGCATATTTGATTTATTAGTAAGTCCCTAGTACAGTGCACTAGAGGTGCCCAGGGCCTGTAAATCAAATGCTACTAGTGGGCCTGCAGCACTGGTTGTGCCACCCACATAAGTAGCTCTGTAATCATGTCTCAGACCTGCCACTGCAATTGGGCTGGTTGCACCTCACACAAGACAGTGACACAAAGGGAGCTGTGGTGTAGTTTGTTTTTCCTGATGAGCCATCTTTACTAGGAGGGAGGAGAGGAGTGGTCACTCACACCTGAAAGGGCTGTGACTGTCCTCACACAATGCAGTCTCCAACCCCCTAGTGAGTGTCTGGGGCCTGGCCTAGGCAAGGCAGGATTTCACATTCAGGAGAGACTTTGCTTTGAAGTAGGCCTACTTCAAAGGAGAAATTAGGTATAAGAAGGCACCCAAAACCAAGGCTTTAGAAAACTTCTGGAAACCAGGAGGAACCTCTGCCTGGAGAAGAGCTGAAGAGCTGAGGAAGAAGAGCTGCCCTGTCTGTGACTGTGCTTTGTGGAGCTATCCTGCAGTTGCTGCTTCTGCCACAGTAAGAGGGCAAAGACAGGACTTTGTGTGCCTTCCTACTTGTGAAGATCTCCAAGGGCTTGATTTAGAGCTTGCCTCCTGTTGTTTGAAGTCTCAGGGACAGCAAATACTTCTCTCTGCCAGCACCTGGAGTCTCTCGAGAGACTGCTACTCTGCCAAGTGGTGCCCATCCAGGTCCTGGGACCCTGAAAGGAGAAGCTGGCTTTCTAAGAGGAAGAAATACACGCACAGAATGCTGTACGGGATAAAGATCAACGCAACTCTGAACTACGGCTAAAAAATCAATGCTCCACCGGCTTTGCGGCTGAAAATCGACGCTCGCCTGCAACGCGACCAGAAGATGGACGCACGGAGCTGGGGAAACAACGCCTATCATCGCTGACATAGGCTGGTGAGATCGCAACCTGCGCTGCATGGTTTTCGGATCATCGTGCAGCTGGAATTCCGATGCAAGTACCGCTGGACGTGTAAAAACAACGAAAGGCCTGCTCGGACCCGAGAGTGCTGACCGGATCAACGCATCGCTCTCCTGCAGAAAGAAGAAACGACGCGCCCCAACCTGATGAAAGGAGAAACGATGCAAGGTCTCGCTCGAGACTGAAATCAACGCATCGCAAGCCCTTTTTGACGCACACTCGCCCATGCGGGGTTATTGTTGAGATGCCCAAGGTACATTTTTACCCTAACAGCGCTAGTGTGTGTTTAAAATTACATGAATACTCTTTTTGTATACTTAGTGATAACTTGACTTGTGTTTTTGTGGATTTTTGTCATTTTGGTCTTGTTTTGTTTAGATAAATATTCTCTATTTTGTAGTGTTTTTCATTAAGTTACTGTGTGTGTTGGTACAAATACTTTACACCTAGCACTCTGAAGTTAAGCTTACTGTTCATGCCAAGCTACCAAGGGGGTAAGCAGGGGTTAGCTGAGGGTGATTCTCTTTCACCCTGACTAGAGTGAGGGTCCTTCCTTGGACAGGGGGTAACCTGACTGCCAACCAAAGACCCCATTTCTAACAGGGGCTACTTCTTATATCTGGGCAGTCACTATCCCATTCAGTCTTGAAATGAGAAATGAATGTCCTAGTATTGTTTATTGAAGTTTTCACTTGCAAATCCGTGTGCAGATGTTATGTTTTCTACTTTATGTTTACTATTTCGATTATGGTTCTCTTTCAGTATTTTAAACTTTAGTGTGTCATGCTGGTGCTCCTTGTTATTGAGTTTGTAGTAACTCAACTGCCAGCTCTTTTATGAAGAGGGGAGATAATGTTTTTTTGGGTGCACAGAGATATTACTTGCCTATATATTTTTCAAGGCAATCAATCTGTCTCATAAGACAATATCCTCACATATCAGAAACGTATTTTGATTTAGCCCAGACCATGCCCAGTTCTCAGTAAGCATAACCTTTTTAGCCATAGCCAAGGGACTTTTACGTCTGGTACTGTTAGCAAAGCATACAGTTTACAAACGTATGCTAGCACAAATGATGTGATGATTCCCTGTTAAGATGTTACTGTAATCACCATGATTACAAAAAAAACTTTCAAAGCCCCTCAGAAGTACCAGTTCAAGGAATATTCTTGCTACAATCCAAAACAAGATAACGCAGAAAAGGTGTGGATTTTTAATATCGAAAAAGGAAAATTGAACAATGACAATATTGTGACCGGATTATTGCACCTCAAAATATTGACCGATAAAAATGTATAGTTTTTCCATAAATACCTTGTCAATATATATATCTTCAACACATGTAGAAGGGGAGTTAAGAATAGTATCCTTTGACAGTCTGGACTATAATCTGCAGAAATACACAAGACATAGTTACATTAAAAAAATCCCTCATAAATGACCCTGTGCAGGAGTTATTTTCCCATTTATGCAATACATGTTTTATACAGAGGAAACCTACTCCCCTGCTTGTTTTGAATAGCAAGCTTTGATGGACTCTGCGCACTTTACCACTACTAACCAGTGCTAAAGTGCAGATGCTCTCTCCCTTAAACATGGTGACATTGGTTCATTCCTAATTGGCATATTTGATTTACTTGTAAGTCCCCAGTAAATTGCACTGCATGTGCCCAGGGCCTGTAAATTGAATGCTACTAGTGGGCCTGTAGCACTGGTTGTGCCATCCACATATATAGCCCGTAACCATGTCTTAGGCCTGCCGTTGCAAGGCCTTTGTGTGCAGTTTCACTGCCACTTCAACTTGTCATTTAAAAGTGCTTGCCAAGCCATACACTCCCCTTTGTCTACATATAAGTCACCCCTAAGGTAGGCCCTAGGTAACCCATAGGGCAGGGTGCTATGTAGGTAAAAGGCAGGACAGGTACATGTGTGTTTTATCTGTCCTGGTAGTGGAAAACTCCTAAATTCGTTTTCCACAACTGTGAGGCCTGCTCCTTTCATAGCATAGCATTAGGGCTACCCTCATATACTGTTTGAGTGGTAGCTTCTGATCTGAAAAGGGTAGCCAAGTTGTATTTAGTATGGCCAGAATGGTAATACAAAATCCTGCTTATTGGTGAAGCTGGATTTTATATTACTATTTTAGAAATACCACTTTTAGAAAATGAGCATTTCTCCTTAAGTGCATTACAGCCTGTCTCCAGTCCATGTCTGGGCTGGGCTGGTTGACAGCTCCCTTTTGCCTTTCACCCAGACAACCACAAACACAGGATACTCAGTCATACCTGCACCCATCTCCATCCTGATTGGGTCTTCCTGGGCTGGGAGGGTGGAGGGCCTGACACTTACATTTCAAAGGCTAGTGGCCTGCCCTCACACAATGGACTGCCAAACCACCTACTGGGACCCTGGCCGACAGACCTGTATCGAAAGGGGACCTTGTGCACTTCAAAACCACTCTTTGAAGTTTCTGTCAGAGTCACCAGATCCTCGGGGTCTGTGCACGTTCCCAACACTTCCACCACAAGACAGCTCCAATACTCTGATTAGAATTGTCACAGAGTCTAATAGAGTCCAAGTGGGAAAAAGGGGATTAGGAAGGGAACAGCTGGGAAGGAGAACTGTAGGAAGCGAAAAAGTTAAAACACACATCAGAATTATATCATATTAATCAGTACTAGGCTATGGCTCTAAGCATTGTCATTCTGAAAAAAACATGGACAACCTGAGCATAGACTTAAATAACTAGGCTTCAAGATGACTGGATACTTGTGAGGGAATCAAGAAAGGTTAAATGCAACTTTCAAATTCAGGCATTATCTTTTGCATGAGGATCAGGAAATAATCTGAATGATTTCTAAACCATCATATGAATAGCGTTTGAGAAACTTATTATGTACATACAACATTACATCTAGAACTCTAGTATTTTTGTTTTCTCAAAATTGCCGGACCATGAATTGCACACATTGCAGATTTTCACAAAGTTTGTAAATACCATGGAATGATTGTGCACCATGAATAACATAAAATAGACTCAATAAATAAATCACGCGTCTTGCCAACTCGAAAGCCACCAAATAAATGCCATGAAGTGGTAGCGCATAATGAACACCGTGATTTTAAACACAAGAAATGAATCGGGCATATTGCCGATTCAAGCACCCCCATTAAATGCCATGAAATGGTAACGCTCGCTGAATAACATGAATTCAACATAAATAATGAATCGCGCGTTCTGCCGATTCGGATGTCAGCCCATAAATGTCATGAAATGGTAACACACAATGAATATCATGAATTAGGCACAAGAAAAGGAATCGCGCGTCTTACCGATTCGAATATCATCATATGAATGTCAGGAAATGGTAGCATACAATGAATAACATGAATTACACACAAGAAATGAATTGCGCGTCTTGCCGATTCGAATGCCACCATGTAACTGCCAAGAAATGTTAGCGCACAATGAATATCAAGGGTTAAAGCACGAGTAATGAATCGCGGATCTTGCCGATTCGAATGCCACCATGTAACTGCCAAGAAATGTTAGCGCACTATGAATATCAAGGGTTAAAGCACGAGAAATGAATTGCGCGTTTTGCCGATTCGAATGCCACCATGTAACTGCCAAGAAATGGTAGCGCACAATGAATGTCAAGGGTTAAAGCACGAGAAATGAATCGCGCGTTTTGCTGATTCGATTGCCACCATGTAACTGCCAAGAAATGGTAGCGCACAATGAATATCAAGGGTTAAAGCACGAGAAATGGATTGCGCGTCTTGCCGATTCGAATATTAACATGTAAATGCCAGAAAGAACCCAGAGCACATTCACACACACAAGGTAAAATCTCTCAACATGAAAAGTAGGCCCAAAAACTCAGATGCCTTGGAAAATGGGATTGGGGACCGAGCCCGACCTCCTTCTTACCGCCCTGATCAAGGATCACCAATGTAAATGAAGGGCAAAGGCCTGGAAGATCAAAGTAGGCCACCGGAACAGGAGCTCAGGAAGTTGCTACTGCTCTGCACCGGGACCTCTGAATAGTGAGCACGTGGAGCTGGGCTGGCTCCCTTTTATAGAGTCTTAGCCCAGCCCACCAACCACACCCAGGCATGCTGCAGGGAAAGCTTCTAGAAGGCCCTGGAAGGGGACCACACCCTGACACAGTCTGGAAGCCTGCAGCAGTACATTACATGTAAACAGTATTTATATGCATGCTGAACATAAGTCTTCAGGATTAAACTTTGCAATGCAAAAGGTTAACCAACATCATATCAGCACAATGCATAAATTATGTTAGCTTGAAATTGTTAGGTTTTTGCATTCTAGTTGCCCGTAGAGCGCGCACAGCCCTGATGTTGACAGTTTCCCTCACTTCAAAGGCATTTTTGGGTATATAAACTGGGTCCCTGAAATCCACCAGATCAGACACTTCTGGACCTGAACCTGCAACCTGTCAAGAGGAACTGCATGGTTGCCCAAAGGACTCACCCCGACTGCTTTACTGAGAAGGACTACTGCCTTGCTGTTGCCCAGCTGCCTTTCTGCCCTCTGACTTTGCTGAGAAGTGCTTTCCAAGGTTTTGGATTGAGCTTGCCTCCTGTTTTACGAAGTCTCAGGGCCAAAAAGACTTCATTTCTTGAGGAATCTCCTTGTGTGCCGAAAATCGATGCACAACCTGCCAGAAACCAAGCACAGCTTGTCTTGCAACAAGAAGATCACCGCACAGCCGAACCAGAATGGCACAGCCTGACTTCCCTAGTGAAGATTCAACGCAGCTCCTGCCTTGCGACCAGAAATTCAATGCACAGCCTTACTGGATCGACGCACAGCTGAAACTGGAAAGATGCAGCCCGACTTCCCGAGTGAAGATGGGGGTGGGCTAATCAGATACGGCCTTTACTTTCTTTTCTGCCATCATCATACCTTGAGAGGTAAGGATAACCCCTAAAAACTCAACTGTGGTAACATGAAACTCACACTTGGTTAGTTTGCAATTTAAATGGTGCTTTCGAAGGGCTGCAAGAATTTTCTTGACATGTTGGACATGTTCATTTTCATTGTCTGAGTAGATCAAAATGTCATCGATGTAGACTATGGCAAATATGTTGAGGTACTCTCTAAGAACGTCATTGAAGAAAAATGTAAATGCTGCTGGAGCATTACACAGACCAAAAGGCATGACAGTGTATTCAAATAGGCCATATCTAGTTTTGAACGCTGTTTTCCATTTGTCGCCCTCTCTCATTCTGACCAAATGATAAGCACCTCGAAGATCAAGCTTCGTGCAGATTTTTGCTTTCTTTACTTGTTCCAGCAAGACCGGAATTAGGGACAAAGGATATTTATTCTTGATGGTGACTTTGTTCAAACCCCTATAGTCGATACAAGATCGAAGTTCTCCATTCTCCTTCGGGACAAAAAACAAAGGAGAAGCTGCAGGAGACTTAGAAGGGCGAATTAAACCATTCTCCAAGAATTGATCTAGATACTTTCGTAAATGTTGATTTTCGTGTTCTGACAGGGCATATACACGACAGTTGGGAAGTATCGCACCTGGAACTAGATCAATTTGACAGTCATAAGATCTATGAGGAGGTAAGTTCTCTGCTTCTTTCTCATTGAATACATCTTCGTAAAATGAATACTATTTGGGCAATTTAACTTCTTTCTCCGCGGCAGTGGCTATGTAAGGATTGCAAACTTTTGATACTTGGAGACATTGTTTCACACATAAGCTTTATTCGGCCAACAGACCATCAAAGCAATACAATACAATACAATATAAATATAAATAAATATCATAATATCATAGCAAGATTTAAAAAAAGAAAGTAAGGTCCATGTTTGCCCGACTTGGAACAATTTCAAATCATTGTAAATAAAAGATGCGTATGCGCCATGCCATTACTAAAAACTTACTTACTGCATAAATTGTCACATTTGAATTATGGCTTTTTAAAATCCTCAAAGCTAAAAAACATTTCCTTAAGTTCAATTCCCGACAGATTTTGTGAATCCATTTAAACCTTGGGGTTGAGTAAGCGGGACAAAAAAACATAAAATGTTCTACTGTTTCGGAAGAAGTGCCACATGTGGGACAAATATCAGAGCTTATCTTAGGTCCCCATCTGCTCGTCAAGGCCTTTAAGGGTAGTGTTCCGAATCGAAATCTGGCATACAAACTTTTGCCTAGTAAATCAGGTATTATATCTAAATATAGTTCGAACTCTGGGTACCATTTAAAATCAATAAACAAATTAGTTAAATGACCATTCGATTTTTGAGAAATGTAATTATTACGTATGTGGGACCAGTAAGCTCCTTTCAGTATTTTTACATGGGACTTCACGAGCTTCTGGGGATTCTCCCAAAAATTCCTCAATCCCAGCGTGCAAAACCAACCGGATACGTATTTGATCCATGGGATGGACGTAGAGTTAGGGCTTTTTAACAATTCTAATAGAGAAAACTTATATATGGCCAGTTCGGGAACTACCCAAAGCCTCACCCAATATAGTAGAGGCCGTAAGATAATTAAATCAGCTATTCTTTTAAACCCTAGGTCTAAAAATAGGGGGGTTAATGGGGTGCTAGTAGGTCAAGCACATAAAGCCCATGCAAAGCTATTCTCAATTTTTGTTATCCTACTACTATCTGACATGCCCCAAATCTCTGTGCCGTAAACAGCAGCACCCTGTGCCTTAGCCACATAAATCTTTACTGCTGGAGACACAACTTTAGCGACCGTATTCCCATAGAGGCGCAATATGGATGCTGCCCGATGTTGCAAGAGCCCAGCACTCTTGCCAACTTGTTCCTCCCAAAGGAGTGAATCTGTAAGTCTCACACCCAAGTAGTCAATGGAGCTAACCTGGTCCAAAATAGCTCCTTCTAACCTAATAGTACATTTCTTACGAGGGCCAGAGCGAAGCACCATCAATTTCGTTTTCTTCGAGTTCAGCTCTAAACCAAAATTCCAGCAGAATGATTTAAATCTGTCTACAAGAATTTGCAACCCCATAGGGGTTTTTGAAATCAATAGAGAGTCGTCCGCAAAAAGGAGAATTGGGATTTTCTGATTGACTAGGGAGGGAGCATCGTTCTGGCATGTCATTAGTTCTTGGACCACCTCGTTGATGAATAAAGAAAACAGAAGTGGTGCAAGCACACATCCCTGACGGACACCTCTTTTAATGGGAAATTTGTTAGTCAATTCACCTTGATTGCCCCATCTTACTTGCGCGTATGTGCCTTCATGCATGCGTATTAGTAGGTGGATAATATCGGGTGGTGCCCCTATTTTGTGTAACACTCCCCAAAGCTTATCTCTTGGGACCAAATCAAAAGCGGAGCGCAGATCAACAAAAGTGACATATAGAGTTTGCTTTGCCAAGACTACATATTTCCAGTGTAGCACGGTCAACCTAAAAGCCTGGTCAACCGTGCTAACTCTAGAGCGGAACCCTGCCTGAAGCGGTGAAAGGATCTGCTGCTCCGTCACCCAGCTCGATAGTCTAACTAGCAACTGTTTGGCAAAGATTTTTTGTAAGTTGTCGATTAAACTGACCGGTCTGTAATTGACTGGAAAGTTTACATTACCCTTTTTGTAGATTGGGATAATTTCTGCACCCTTCCACGTCTCAGGGATCTGTCCTCCTTTTGTGATTTTATTTGACAGTAGGTTAACATACCAGGTCCATATGGATAACTCTGATTTATAAAGGTCGCCTGGAATTTTATCGGGACCTGGGGCTTTACCTGACTTTAAAGAGTTGAAGCTGGAGACATTGTTCTTTACATAGTGCAGATGAAAACACGACCTTTCGTTCTGCCCAATTAATCTCTGGATTGTGATGAGTTAACCATGGTAAGCCAAGGATAATTCCATACTGGGGAGCATGGATCACGTCAAGGATGATTTTCTCTTTATGTCTCTTTCTTTGATTCTTATCTTCACAAATCACCGACAAGGGGACAGTCTGAAGAGTTACCGGACCTCCAGTCAAGAGTTTTCCATCGACTGCCAGGATGATTTCTGGGGTCTTTTTTTCAATACATGGGATCCCACATGAACAAACCAATTGGGCGTCAACAAAGTTCCCGGTAGCCCCAGAATTGACTAGAGCCTTCTTGAAATAGGTATTTTTCTTTACCTGAACTTTTATACGCAGTTTGAGATGTCTAGATTGTGAAGGGTCCACGGTGACACCCAAGAGCAACCCTTTTCTGCATCTTGGGTGCTTTAGTTTTCCG
Source organism: Pleurodeles waltl (assembly GCF_031143425.1). Taxonomy (NCBI): domain Eukaryota; kingdom Metazoa; phylum Chordata; class Amphibia; order Caudata; family Salamandridae; genus Pleurodeles; species Pleurodeles waltl. Next base: position 870,475,517 of record NC_090437.1, on the reverse strand, counting down.
ACTCGACTTGTGCATGGGCTTCAACCTTCTGAACCGGACCTCGTTTGCTCTTTGGTTTGATTGGACATTCTTTGGCAAAATGTCAACACCAGGACAGTGCGCGCTCTACGGGCATCTAGAATGCAAAACCCCAACACTCGCAAGATAAAGTAATTTATGCATTGTGATGATATGTTATTGTTTAATCTTTTGCATTGCAGAATTCCATCCAAAAGATTCATTTTTAAGGTGCTTATAAATACTGTACATTTACAATGTGTTGCTGCAGACATTCAGAGGGTGTTAAGGTGTGGTCCCTTTCCAGGGCCTTCTGGAGACTTTCCCTGCAACATGCCTGGGCGTGGATCTGGGCTGGGCTAAGACTCTATAAAAGAGAGTCAGCCCAACTTCCAGTGCTCACTATTTAGAGGTCCCGGTGCAGAGCAGCAGCTTCTTCCTGAGCTCCTGTCCCGGCGGCCTATTTGGATTTTCCAGTCTTCTGCACTCATCTCTCATTGGTGATCACTGTTTCCAGGCGGTAAGACGGTGTTTGGACATTTCCCAACACCGTAATTGAGAATCTTCATATTCTTGATTTTAATTCTTAAATGAATAACAGATTACTTGTGCGCTGCCATTTTTTGACATTTGTATGGTGGTTTGCAAATAGGGAGGACGCGCAATTTATTCCATAAAGATTTGACTTCGTTATTACATTATTGTTCATTGCGCGCTGATATTTCTTGACATTTACATGATGTTTTACGAGTTGGCAAGACGTGCAACTTGTTTCATGAGCATTTAACTTTGTTGTTCATTGCGTGTTACCTTTTCTTGACATTTACATGGTGGCATTCGAATCGGCGAAACGCGCGATTCACTTCTCGTGTGTAATTCATGCTGTTCATTGTGCGCTACCATTTTCTAGCATTTACATGGTGGCATTCGAATCGGCAACACGTGCGATTCTTTCCTTGATTGTTTTTTCATGTTATTCATTGTGCGCTACCATTTCTTGGCTTTTGTATGGTGGCATGTGAATCGGCAAGACGCGCAATTCTTTCCTCGTGTATAAATAATGTATGTAACTGTGCGCTACCTTTCTAAGACATTTTCTTGGTAGCATTTCAAGTTGACACGTCGCGTGATTTATTCCTTGAATCTACGTTGTGTGATTTCATGGTGCACAAACCTTTATGGTGTTTAATACTCATATAAAAATCTGTAGTGTCGCAATTTACTTCCCAATGTTTTTTCTGAGATGAACACAACACAATACCAGAGCACTAGAGGTAATTCTGTGTGTTCCTGATATGTATTCCTAAAAGGAGATTCATATGGTTGTTTAGAAATTGCTCAGAGTTTTCTGATTCTCATACTAAAGAAAGTACTTGAATCTGAAAGTCCTATTTAACTTTTCCTGTTTCCTCCTCAGGTATTCGGTCATCTAAAGCCTAGTCAGTTTTAGGATTATTATAGGATTGTTCATGTTTTTCGGAAAAGACGAAGCTTAGAGTTGTAGCATGGTACTGATTTCATGAGATGTAATTTTGATGTTGTGTTTTAACCTTTTGCTTCCTACAGGTCTCCTTCCCAGCTGTTCCCGTCCTAATCCCCTTTTCCCCACTTGGACTCTCTTAGACTCTGTGATAAATCTAATCAGAGTATTGAAGCTGTCTTGTGGTGGAAGTGTTGGGAAAGCCACCAAATAAATGCATTGAAGTCGTAGCGCATAATAAACACCGTGATTTTAAACACAAGAAATTAATCAGGCATATTGCTGATTCAAGCACCCCCAAGTAAATGGCATGAAATGGTAACGCTCGCTGAATAACATGAATTCAACATAAATAATGAATCGCGCGTTCTGCCGATTCGAATGTCAGCCCATAAATGTCATGAAATGGTAACACACAATGAATATCATGAATTAGGCACTAGAAAAGGAATTGCGCGTCTTTCTGATTCGAATATCATCATATGAATGTCAGGAAATGGTAGTGTACAATGAATAACATGAATTACACACAAGAAATGAATCGCGCATCTTGCCGATTCGAATGCCACCATGTAACTGCCAAGAAATGTTAGCGCACAATGAATATCAAGGGTTAAAGCACGAGAAATGAATCAGGCGTTTTGCCGATTCGAATGCCACCATGTAACTGCCAAGAAATGGTAGCGCACTATGAATATCAAGGGTTACAGCACGAGAAATGAATCGCTCGTTTTTCCGATTCGAATGCCACCATGTAACTGCCAAGAAATGGTAGCGCACAATGAATATCAAGGGTTAAAGCACGAGAAATGAATCGCGCATCTTGCCGATTCGAATATTAACATGTGAATGCCAGAAAGAACCCAGAGCACATTCACACACACAAGGTAAAATCTCTCAACATGAAAAGTAGGCCCAAAAACTCGGATGCCTTCGAAAACGGGATCGGGGGCCCAGCCCGACCTCCGTCTTACCGCCCTGATCAAGGATCACCAATGTAAATGAAGGGCAAAGGCCTGGAAGATCAAAGTAGGCCACCGGAACAGGAGCTCAGGAAGTTGCTGCTGCTCTGCACCGGGACCTCTGAAAGTGAGCACGTGGAGCTGGGCTGGCTCCCTTTTATAGAGTCTTAGCCCAGCCCACCAACCACACCCAGGCATGCTGCAGGGAAAGCTTCTAGAAGGCCCTGGAAGGGGAGCACACCCTGACACAGTCTGGAAGCCTGCAGCAGTACATTACATGTAAACAGTATTTATATGCATGCTGAACATAAGTCTATAGGATTAACCTCTGCAATGCAAAAGGTTAAACAACATCATATCAGCACAATGCATAAATTATGGGGGTCATTACGACCCTGGCGGTCGGAGACCACCAGGGGTAATGTAGCGTCCGTACCGCCAGGGGTACGGAGGCCCTTATTACGACCGCGGTGAAAGCGCCGCGGTCGCACCGCCGGGGCCGGCGGTTTCCTGCCGTTTTAGCCCCGGCGGGGATAATCTGCCAGGGCAGCACTGCAAGCAGCGCTGCCCTGGGGATTATGACATCCCTACCGCCAGCCTGTTTCTGGCGGTTTGCACCGCCAGGAAGAGGCTGGCAGTAAGGGGTATCCTTGGGCCCCTGGGGGCCCCTGCACTGCCCATGCCACTGACATGGGCAGTGCAGGGGCCCCCTGACAGGGCCCCAGCCAGCTTTTCACTGTCTGCATAGCAGACAGTGAAAAGCACGACTGGTGCAACTGCACCCGTCGCACGGCCGCAACACCGCCGGCTCCATTAGGAGCCGGCTCCTATGTTGCGGCCTCATCCCCGCTGGGCCGGCGGGCGCAAACTTGGTTTGCCCCCGCCGGCCCAGCGGGAATGTCGTGATGGGGGCCGCGGGAGTGCGGCCGCATTGGCGGCCGCACGGCGGTTACCGCCGCCCGCCAATGCCGTAATGACCCCCTATGTTAGCTTGAAATTGTTAGGTTTTTGCATTCTAGTCGCCCGTAGAGCGCGCACTGCCCTGATGTTGACAGTTTCCCTCACTTCAAAGGCATTTTTGGGTAAATAAACTGAGTCCCTGAACCCCATCAGATCAGACACTTCTGGACCTGAACCTGCAACCTGTCAAGAGGAACTGCATGGCTGCCCAAAGGACTCACCCGACTGCTTACTGAGAAGGACTACTGCCTTGCTGTTGCCCAGCTGCCTTTCTGCCCTCTGACTTTGCTGAGAAGTGCTTTCCAAGGGCTAGGATTGAGCTTGCCTCCTGTTTTACGAAGTCTCAGGGCCAAAAAGACTTCATTTCTTGAGGAATCTCCTTGTGCGCTGAAAATCGATGCAGAACCTGCCGGAAACAACGCACAGCTTGCCTTGCAACAAGAAGATCACCGCACAGCCGAACCAGAATGGCACAGCCTGACTTCCCTAGTGAAGATTCAATGCAGCTCCTGCCTTGAGACCAGAAATTCAATGCACAGCCTTACTGGATCGACGCACAGCTGAAACCGGAACGATGCAGCCCTACTTCCCGAGTGAAGATTGACGTAGTGCCTAGGGTGCAACAGAAAATTTGACGCATCGCCTACCGGATCGACATAACACCTGTGACTTCTTCCCGTATGCCCAGGATTTTCCTCGCATTGTCCCTGGGAGTCAAAAAGATCCCCGCATTACACTGAGGAACCAATACTGTGCATCGGAAATCAACGCAAAGTTCCTTGCAGCGTGGAAAGAAACTACGCATCGTCTGTGCCGTGCCCCTATTTTTCCACACATCTCCTCCTCTGCGGTCTCTGTGCGTGTTATATTTGATGCAAACCAGGTACTTTGTGCAAACTAGAGACAACTGTTGATTTCTAAAATTTAAGGCTCTTTATAATCTTGCAAAAGAGATATATTTCAGCTTGTGCTTATTGAATCTTTATCGTATTGTCCTTGATGAATATTGACCTAGATAAATATCCTATATTTCCATAAACCTTTGTGGTGTATTTTTGTGATGTTTTCACGATGTTACTGTATGGCTTGTAGTACAAATGTTTTACATATTGCCTTCTAAGTTAAGGAGGTCTGCTCTGTGCCCAGATACCGGAGGGTGAGCACAGGATAACTTAGATAGTGTTTTGACTTACCCTGACCAGGATTGTGATCCCTACTTGGACACAGTACAAACCTCTGCCAACTACAGACCCAGTTTCTAACACTGGTGTTCAGGGATGAGGATAGGACTTGAGTTTGTGCAGTGCTGTGCAATAACTATATACGTATACTACCTACCCACATTAAAAGACCATTTTGATTTTTTCTTCTTCAGTAATTTGTTCCTGTTTCACACTGTTTTTTAAAATTCATCCTATTCTGGTTCTGCAAGTGGAGCCATTGAGCTTGAGCTGGTTAAGCTGGAGGCTTACAGTGTTAGCCAGTTGAAAAGCTTTTGCAAAGAGATGGTGGCTCGGTGCCAAGCTACCAGAGTGTGGGCACAGGATAATTTGGATTGTGTGTTACTAACCCTTACTAGGATTGTGGTCCCTATTTGGACAAAGTTGAATACCTCTGCCAACTAGAGACCCTATTTCGAACACCCCTTTTCTGCATGAGCTATCTGAGGGGTTCTGTGGTCTGTCTGAACCTGAAAGTGAGTCCCAAACAGGTATGGTCTCAGCTTATTCACTGCCCAAACCACAGCAAATACGTCTCTTCCAATGGCACTCCACCTCTGTTCCCATGGAAGTAACCTTTTGCTAATGAAGGCTACTGTTTGGCCTAGGCCCTCCTCATTCAGCTATGCTAAGACTGCCCCTATGCCATGCTCTGAAGCATCCATCTGCACAATGAATTCTTTGGAGTAATCAGAGGCCCTGAGCACAGGTGCTGTGCACATGGCTTCCTTGAGAGAGTCAACAGCTTTGTGATAAACCTCTGTCCAGTTAACCTCCATGGGCTGCTTCTTAGAAGTCAGCTCAGTTAGAAGGGCAGAAATGGTGCCATACCCTGAACAAATCTTCTGTAATAGCCAGTGAGGCTTAGGAAGGCTCTCACTTCTGTTTGGGATATAGGTGGTTGCTAGGCCATGATGGTTTCAGACTTGAACTGATGGGGCTGCACCTTGCCACCACCTACAATGTGTGTCAAATACACCACTGAACACTGCCTAATTTGGCACTTGTTGGCCTTGATTGTCAGGCCTACCTGTTGCAGGGCCTGAAACACCTCTTGAAGATCATGCAAGTTTTCCTCCCAGCTGCACTGTAGACGGCAATGTCATCTAAGTAGGCAGCACAGAAAACCACCTTGGCAACTGGGGCCCTCTTTAACCAACCGTTGGAAGGAAGCAGGGACATTATTCAAGCCAAAGGGCATCACCCGGAATTGGTAATGGTCCTCGGGGGTTATGAATGCTGACCTCTTTTTTGCTGCCTCAATCAAGGCAATCTGCCAGTATCCTGCTGTTAAATCAAAAGAACTGAGGAATTTGGCAGCGCCTAGCCTGTCAATCAGCTCAACAGCTCTGGAAATTAGGTGGGCGTCAGTCTTGATGACAAAATTGAGTCCTCTGTTGTCTATACAGAACCTGAAGTTCTTGTTTGGTGCCCGGTGGGGCAGCCTTTGGTACCAACACCACATGGCTGGACCAGGGACTGGTAGAGTTTTCAATCACCCCTAAAGCTAGCATCTTGGTGATTTCCTCCTTGATTCTGACTCACACCCTGTCTGACAACCTGTACATTTTGTTCTTTGTAGGAGGACTTTCTCTCTTGTCCATATCATGGACGCATAGATGTGTGAGCCCAGGGGTGAGAGAGAACAGTGAGGCAAACAGTCCCTGCAACTGGTAACAGTCACCTTGCTGCTCATGGGTCAGGGTTGCAGAGAGGTTGTCACCCTCCTTTTTCCCATTGTGTTCCTGTGCAGAGAGGAGGTCAGGGAGAGGCTCAATCTCCTCCTCCACACCGTCACCTGTCACAATTAGCATGCTCACTTCAGACCTCTCAAAGTGAGGCTTCAGTCTGTTTATGTGGAGCACCCTTAGAGGGCTTCTAGGGATCTGGAGGTCCACTAGGTGAGTGGCCTCCCCCTTACACTCCTTGATCTCATATAAGTCAGTCCAGCAGTCCTGGTGAGCTCTGGGCTCTTCTGGCTCAATGGCCTATACTCTGTCACCAGTTTGAAACTCCATCAGAGTGGCCGTCTGGTCATACCAGTGTTTCATTACCTCTTGACTGGCTTCAAGGTTGCTCTTGACCTTTCTCCAGAAAGGGTGCATCTGGTGCTGGAGGGCCAACATGTAGCTGACCACATCCTGAGGGGATTTCCTGGGAGCTTTTTTCACCTCTCTTTGACAATGCTCAGAGGTCTCCTGACAGGGTAGCCATGGAGGAGTTCAAAGAGACAGAACCCTACTCCTTTCTGTGGCACATCCCTGTATGTAAAGAGAGGGCATGGCAAGAGGACGTCCTACTTTTGCCTCATTGGCCTCAGGTAGGCCTGCAATCATGCCCATCAAGGTCTTTTTGAATCTTTCACCCAGACCATTGGATTGAGGGTCATAGGGGGTGGTGAACTTATAAGCTACACCACATGCATCCCACATGAACTTAAGTGTGCAGACATAAAGTTAGTGCCTCTGTCAGACACTATCTCTTTGGAGAACCCCATATGGGTAAAGATCCACATTAAAGTTCTGGTCACCCCAGGTGCACTCACCGTCCTCAGAGGGATTACCTCGGGTAGCGTGTGGTATGGTCTATCAAGACCATGAATAACCTGTTGCCTAGGGCTGTCTTGGTGTCCAATGGACCAATGACATTGATGCCTACCCTTTCAAAGGGGATGCCAATGACAGAAGTGGGATTGGGGAGCTTTCAGCCTTTTTCCTAGACTTGGCCTGGCAGGTGGGACAGGACCTGCAGAATTTATCTGAGGTTGTCTTCATTCAGGGCCAATAGAAGTGGGTGCAAGTCTGGCAAAGGTCTTGCCTTGTCCTAAATGTCCTGCCAAGGATATGTCATGAGCCAGCCCCAGTAGGAAGGCCTGAAAACACTGGGGGACCACCAGCGCACATGCAGCGCCAGTACCCGGAGCCTTAGGTTCACTGTATAGGAGATCGTTATCCCAGTAGAGTAGATGATCCTCAGAGGCTTCACCTGCTGCATGGGCTGAGGCCTGTTGCCTCAAGCCCTCAAGAGTGGGACACTATTTTTGCGCTTTGCAGAATTCTTCCCTGGTGAGCTTACCCTCAAGTTACCAGCCAGCAGGCTCAGGTAGGTCACCTAAAGTGTCAATGTCCTCACCAGTTGGCCCAGGGGCCTCCTCCTCAGGGATCCCATCAACTTCCACCATGGAAGCTTCAGGCACCATTTTCTAGTGCCCCTTGATCTCCTCGTTGGAAGCTGTCTGAGCCATTGTTCCAGGCTTTAAATGCCCCTGAGTCCCAGCCATGGACAGTGTGGTCAGACAGACCCATTCAGGTAATCCCATCATGTCCAAGTGAGATCTGAGCTCTAACTCCCTCCAGGTAGTGTGCTCCAGGTCATTGCCTAAAAGACAATCTACAGGCATGGCAGGGCTCACAGCTACTTCAGAGACCTCCCCAATCAAAGGGAACCAGAGCTACCGGTAGATAGCTCTCATGATTTCCAGTGACTATTACTTGGTGGAATGTGCTTGCTACGACCTGCTCTGCTGACACCAGCTGACACTTGACAATTGTCATGCTGGCTCCTGTGTCACGCAGAGACTCCACCTGTAGCCCATTAATGGTGACCCACTCTCTATGTTTTGAAGTATTGGCAGGCATTTGGGCTTTTGGCACCATATCTACATCCCCCAGGGACACTAGGGTTAAGTATGTCTGTTCCCTAAAACTAATTGGGACTATCTCCTCCCAAAGCTCTCCACTAGCCAACCCAGGTATCTGTCCACCAGTGGGGTGCTGTTCCCTCTTAGGACATTTGGATTCGCCCTTAGAGTGATCATACTTGGAGCACTCTGCACATTGGGGTACAAAGCTTCCTGTCTTGTGAGCAGAGAACCCTTTCTTCTTAGGATCAGATTGGTACTGGTTAAAATTATTCCCTTGTGAAGTATTTTGGGGGCCTTTAGAGAACTCCTTATTTTTAAGGTTTTCTCACCCCTTTTTCTTCTGTTGGGAACCCTGACCACCTTGTAGGTGTCCCCACCAGATACCTTTTTCGAACCTCCGGTGCTAGCCGAGAGGTCCACCTCCTCAGCAAGCTTCCTGGGATCAGTCAGCTTACTGTCAACTAGGTGCTGGCACAACTCAGTAAAACAAATACTGAGCATGTAGTCTCTCAGGATTAAATTGTACAACCCAACATAATCACTGACTTTGCTGCCCCGTACCCAGCCATTCAGTTCCTTACAGAAGTAATCAATTAAATCTACCCAGGATTGGTTGGGGAGCTTGTTACTGCCCCTGAATCTTTGGTGATACTTCTCAAGATCCAGTCAAAATGTGACAGTCAAAATGGCTTTCACAGGGGTGTACTTGGTCTCGTTCCCAACCTATAGTGTTACAAGTGTGTGTCCCCCAAGTGTTGGCATGTGTTTCTACAGGCCCACCCCCAGTGCTCTTCAGGATCCCCATGTGCCCTCAGTGTAAAGTCATAAGCAGAAAGACACTTATCAATGTCCTCTCCCACCATATAACGGGGCACCCAATCCTTGTGTATGAAAACCTTGTTGTTGCCATCAGGTACTGTACATATGCTGCCACCATCACTACTGAACTCAGAATGCCTAGCCTTGAAGTCTAGCTCTTTAAGACTCATTTCATGAGCCAGAAATAGTTTCCTTTCTGTAGAGGCTCTTTCAGCTTTCCTCTCCTCTATTTTTAATTTTGCCAGATGCAGCTGGAAAGTTCTCCCCTCTCTCCTTTCCTCTGCGGTCAGGCTGTGAATTGAGACACTGCTCCCTGCCCTTACAGGTAGCACGATTCCAGTGGTGTCCCTCTCCACTGCTCGAGGTAGCTTCTCAAAAAAGCCATTTACAGGCTCTTCCAACTCATCACTTCTGTCCCCCCCGGTGTGGGACTCTGTCCAGGCACTCAGGGCCTTTTGGAACTCCACCATCTTGGTGACTACTTGGGTAGGTACCCCCATTCCCTTTGCAGAAGTCTTTCAACTGGCTATCACTGTAGTCTTCCAGCTTATCCAGCTCAACCGCCATGGCAAAACTGTGAAGCAGGGAAAAATTGCTGAAGAAGAAAAAATTGAAATGGTCTTTAAATGTGGGTAGGTAGTGTACACCTAGCTATTGGATAGCACTGTACAAACTCAAGTCCTATCCTCAGTGATACTGATGAAGTTAACAAATCATAACCTTCTTTTCATATTTTGTTTTTGCTCTACCACTTCTGAATGGCTAGTCTTTATTAACCCTTTCTGAGACTTCTGAAAAGAAACCAATTTTGGTAGTGTTTTTGGGCAGATTTGCAGATCTGCAGCGGTGCTCAGGTGGTCCCGCTGTGTAAATTTGTGGCGGGACCCAGATCGACAAGGAAGCCCATAAATGCACTTAACATTCTACTGTTAATGCTTTCAATGTACATTTCACTTTGAAAGTAACTAGTCAATCAGAAGGCACACACTCCATACTAAGAAGTGTGTCTACATTACTCTCCTTTTAAATTGTACAGTACAGTCTTTTTAGTTTCTGCCTACTCACACTCTTTCACCTCAGTTACCATAGTAGCCTTGTTTAGAACACTCTCTGCTGGCAGTAGGTCAAAAGTTCAGAACACTTTTTATTACCAGTATACTAGTTTCAAATTAAAGTGCAGCAGGTGTAGTTGGCTGTCTGCAATTGCAAGCAAATCCCAAACACCATAACATTTTTCATTTTTCAAAAGCGAGCCACAGAGTCGCTCACTCTTTTTTTTAAAGTCACTGCCTAATTTACTTCCCAGCACATCTCCACCGTCCAATCAAACATTTTCATTTATTTTTTAGATGCAGCTGTCCTTTTTTTACTGCATTTCATTAAAAAATGGTTAGAGTGTGGATTGTGGGTCATAGTTTTGTGTTTTGGGTCAGAGAGGGTGCTAGAAATAGCAGCATTGACAGGGACTTCAGTTTACCCAATGTGAAATTACTTGGGCTGACCAGAGAGGGTAAAGTGGCATGAACTACTGCCTTTTGTTGAAAGCATTATGTATTGCCAACATCCAGACCTCATGATTGTGCACTGTGGTGGCAACGACATAGGCACAATTACTGAGGTAGGGGTGGACATCCTAAAGAAGGATACATTTGTTAACTTAATGGCACTTTTCCCTTACAGATATGTCTCCTATCCTCTCTGGCTTCCTGCCATGAATACTCAGTACTCTCTAGATTTAAATACTGGAATGAAGGCCTTGTTTTCAGAATGGAAGTTCATAAAAATATGAGGACACAAAAAAACACGCTGGAAACGTACTACCCAAAAAGGAGTCCTCATCTTGATAATGTTTGTCTTTATAAAATACTTCAACACTACAGATATAGAAACAATGTAACAGAAAATGTAGCTGAAGGTAACTTTGCAATGTTTGTTTGTGATAGCTGTTTAGTACAACATACAAAAGGCAGATTAATTAACCATAGAAAACTTAGTTGCCAGACTGCTGAAAAAAGAGGGTTTTTCTATTTGGCTCTCCTACAGCAGTTTAAGCCTTAGCTCACACTGATTGAGAGACTAACACACCAAAGCACACACAGATACAGCCACCAACACACCCAGCAAAACACTGATACAGCCAATCAAACAGGCACTCACACACCAATCCAGCAACTTACACACCCATCCAAACACTGATACAGTTGCTTACACATCCACCCAACCACCAATACAGCCTCTCAAATACCCATGCTGACACTGACACACCCACTGACACACCCAGCCACACTGATACAGCCTCTGACACAGGCAAGCACACATTGATACAGACACTGGCACACCACGGCACACACCGATACAGCCACTGTCACATTCAGGCACACACAATACAGCCACTGACCTGCCAAGCTATATACTAACACAGCTACTGAAACACCCAGTCAACCACTGATACAGTTTCTCAAACACCCATTCACACACTGATACAGGCACTGGCACACCCAGTCACACATTGATACAGTCACTGATATGCCCAGGCACACACGAATACAGCCAATCACACAGCCACTCACACACCAGTACAGCCACTTACACACCCATCCAAACTCTGATGCAGTCCCTTACTCTCCCACCCAAACTCTGATACAGCCTCTCGAACAGCCATGCACACACTGATACAGACACTGACACACACATAGCCTCACACTGATACAGCCTCTGACACACCCAGGCACAGATTGATACAGACACTGACACACCAAGACACATACTATTATAGAGACTGACACAAACAGGCATACACCGATACAGCCACTGACACACCCAGCCAAACACTGATGGAGACAATCAAACAACCACTCACACACCAATACAGGTACTTACACACCCATCCAAACACTGATACAGTCCTCACACACCAACCCAAACACCAAAGCAGACTCTAAAACATTGATACACATTGATACAGACACTGACACACCCAGGCACACACCAATACAGTCACTAACACACCCAGGCACACACCAATACAGCCACTAACACACCCATCTACATACAAATATAGCCACTGAAATACCCAGCCAAACACCAATACATCCTCTCAAATACTCATGCACACACCAGTACAGGCACTGACACACCCAGCCACATGCCAATCTAGCTGCTGATACACACAGGCACACACTAATACAGCCAATCATACAGCCACTCACACACCAATACAGCCATTTACGCACTCAGCCAAGCACAGATAGTCACTTACACACTCACCCAAACATCAATATAGCCTCTCAAACAGCCATGCATACACTGATACAGCCACTGACACCCCTAGACAGACAGTGATGTTGTTTTAGACACACCCAGGCTCACACCGGTACAGACAATGACACACCCAGGCATCTCAAACACCCATACACACACCAATACAGGCACTGACACACCAGCTTACACACCTGTATAGCCACTCACACACCCAAAACAGACATCTCAAATAACATTATTCATGATATCTCTGATGAATTCTCTGAGATGTCATCCAATGAGTGTGCTGTGTGTTAGTAGTTTACGTAGTGGCGGGTAACTGCCATATTACTTTTCTACCTAATTTTGTATCGCCTGAGTCTAGCTAATGGGTGTAAGTGTTTACAAAATGCTTGTGCTCCTAATGCACCATGTGTGTGAAGAGGTCTTGAACATGTTATAAATGTTTATAATCAAGAGTAACTCTGTGTGCAGATGACAGTTGATGACTTGTGTAAAGCGTGTTCCGCACAAGTTTTTTTGTTCTGCATAAAATGTTTCAAACATGGCAATGTTTCTACATGTTATATAGAACCTATTGTAAGCAGGCTAGTTTTTAAACAGAATCGCCACAGCATGTCACTCTCAACATAACATAGAAGACAGTGTGCACCTGGTACTAATCCATGTACATGTACTTATTTACCTTCAAAAGATATGCTTTCTGTACAGTTTTCAGGATGGTATGAAGGCTGAAGATGTGCTTTCTGTACAGTTTTCTCCACAGTATGAAGTCTGCAGGTGGTATGACCTTTAGCATCTTCAGACCTTGGGTATTTATTAATAAATAGTGTCTCTTTGGACACGTTTAGCATAGAGTGAACACTGTTCTTAGTAGATACTTTTAAATAATCTGTGGTGTATTTCTCATTAGAGTTTCACTGTCTGCAAACTGTGGTACAGAGTAAAGGCTCTCCGTAGAGCAAACATGGTTCATAGTTCCCACTTTTTCTGCTTATATGCATTTCACACTGTAGTCTTGGTGACTGTGAAGGGTTTGATACAGATAAAGGCTGTCCATAGTAGAGCATTAGTTATGTAAAAGAAGTTTATTATCTGGGGGAACTTGATTTTCACTGAGCAGTTGTATACAGATTGAACACTGAGCAGAGAAGAGGTCTTGGCTACCCATGGCTGCGCCTAACACATACTTTCTACACCTAGGAGAGTTGTATTTGAGATGTCATTAATGATGCTTCATATTATTCAGAGCTATGTTCTGCTTACATTCAGGCCTCTAATGCCATACTAATTTATAGCGTAATGTGTACAAAGGAAGCTTGGATGATGTCATTAGTGATGTCACACTGATGTCATCAATGATGCTATTTGTCATTTGAGACGTAATCAGTGATTTAATAAATGATGTCATAGAAAATGTCATGAGTGATGTAATATGTATGTGAGGTTGTTATCTGTACATACGGGGCGCCTAGAGCACTGCACAGTTTCACACAAAGGTGAGGGTGCACTCTCTAGCATAGGATTTGTACTGGAAGCATATCCTTCCTTAAGAAGTTCCTAAATCTAGATATCCGCTGAAACACCCCACTCATTGGATGTTTGTAGTGCACTGCAGCACACGTTCAATGGTTGTGTTGTTTGGAGAAATTAAAATATTTTCCATTTTAAAACCTGCTTCAAGGAATATATTTTTATGTGCAGAATGGTCTACCTATGTTAGTAGATGAAGCTTTGCATCAAAAAATATCTATGGGAGTTTGTGCTCCGAAGATATCCTTGGTTGACGCCTCTTGACACAAAGTTGTGGAAAGTCCTATTTAGTCTGAGAAAAGGGCACTTTCCCAGTGCAAAATTTTGCACTGAAAATGTAATGCCCAAGCAAGACTTTGCGTGATTTGCCCCAGCGCAAATCTTTAATAAAACTGGGCCTGCATGTCATCTAAATCAATAGCTGCTACTTATGTAGCTCAGTTGGACGATCACCTAGTGCATACGTCTGCATATAAGTTACAGTTGCTAATTTAAACATTAAGGCTAAGCTAGTCGTGTATTGGCCTGACCTTGATGAAGTCTTGGTAACAAGAAAGCCGTATTTTTTCATAAAGAAACAATTACGTAACATTTATAATATGAACACAGGGTGGCGAGATTGATACCAAACAGAAGAGACAATATAATACATTTACAGTGAGCAAATTCAATCATACAGATTTCATGTGTGCTAAAATAACAGAGAATCTGGTTGACCTGAAGTTTGTCCCTAGGCAATGCATGTTGTCACAACCCCTAACAGTGTCAGTCGAACCCATAAAAGCACCCATTCCTTCGAAATGGAGGTAAATCAGGGAAAAACCGAATGCGACCCAGCCACGTGGGTCAAACAACCACGCGTTGTGATGTACATCACGGTTTGTAATGGGTGATAGATTGCCAAATGGATACTTCTTGTTATGACTGGTGACTTAATGAAAGCTGATTTGTCAGTCTGAGTGAAGCGAGTGGCTTTTAAAAAGACCCCGAATCTTTGAAACCTCTTAGTACAAACAGAGCTCTCATTAGCTGTTGAAGTGTGTTTATTCAAGACTGATTTACCGAATGGTAATGGGGCAGCCTTGCAAAATTACCTCAGTACCATTCAATTATAATCAGCAGTGTTTACATCACTTACAATTCTGCAACGGTGAATCAGAGCCATGTTTAAAATAGAATCGTGGCCTAAATTCGGGCCCATATTTTGTATATTTCTATATTTGTTTATAAAGAACCACCCAGAGATATTTAGCATTCTGTAGTATTACTTTATTCACCTAGTATTGGCGGTATTACTATAATTTTAACTGCAACCTACAAAAAGTAATTTTGAATTAATTCTCTCTTCACATTACTCCTTTACCCCATAAATTTGCATACTAGAGACAAAACAAGACAGTGCGCGTCTACTAAAATAAAAATTGGCTACAAGGAGCATACGTTCAGCAATTCTGTTCCATAGCATAAATATCCACGGTATAGGAATAACGCTCCTAAAGAGGAACATAGCCAGGTCTTACTGGATGCTCATATGCGTTTCTGTTTCTTTCGCTTTCTGTGAATGAAAAACAAACTCTTTTCCTTTGGATGAACAAGAACGTTGCCAAATACCACATAAATCTATTTATAAGAAACTAAACACAGTTGTATGAATTTACTCTTTGTAATTCTGATGGAAACAAACTCACATGAACTGTAAGGGGTTATTGCAGGGTTACATCAGTGCATAATATAAGCTGATGGTTGCAGGAGGGGCCCATCAGCACTTATGTTTTGGCATCGCTGTTACTTTTTGTACGCTCAAGAGGACAATTTCCTGGGGGAGGAATGGTGCACAACAAAACCCCATCCCAGTCCAACAAAATGGCCCGGCCTACCTCAGAAGCTGAGGGGGTGTCCTTTCTTCCCCCAGGTGATGCTGAGCCCTCACTTGGAGAAACAATGGCCACTACTGGGACACTAGTAGGCACTCTCGAGCTGAATCTGGATGAAGTGACCATCGATGTTCCGCTCTTCAGGGCTGATTTCAAATGTTGCTGTTTTGCATTCCACCAACAAGCGGCTGGAGGAGAAGGTGCAGTACCTGACCATGCAGGTTAATCTGGTGACCGCCAAATTGGAAGACCAAGAAGGGAAGGCACACAGGAACAATCTCAGGGTAGTGGGGGTACCCGAGGTGGTCAAAGGCCTGAGTGCTGAACTTTTAGTGGAGGAGTTTATCCTCAGCATTCTTAAACCTAAGCGCCTCTCTAAATTTTCACCATTGAGAGGGCCCACATGATGCCGGTATGCCCGCCTCATCCAGGTCCCAGTCCAATCATCACCAGAGTCTTCAATTATTGAGACAGAGATGCAATTTTGCAGATGGCCCGTGCCTCGGTGGGTGGTGGGACTGTTCCCTGACAGTACAAAAACAGCATAACAGCTTTGATGAGGTCAAGAAAGCTCTCTGGACAAGGGAGCTGAAATACATGATGCTGTACCCAGCACGACTGCGGGTAGTGGCACAAGGCAAATCCAGGCACTTCACTTTCCCTGATGAAGTATGGGTCTGGTTGGAGGGCTGGCGCCCTGTTGTCTGCCAGCACACTCAGGCGCTCTGGTGAGACCCAACACGGGGTACCCCCGAGTCCCTCTGCCACTGAGAAGGTCCCTTTCGAGAGGGTGAACTCTGGAAAGACAAATGACTGAGGAGTAGTAACTACAATGGGTCGCTGTTGGTTGAGTCTTGTTTTAGCATGAAAATGATCTCATCTCCTATTCTTGGGGGGTGGCTGTTTTTCTAACTAGAGTTCTTGAGACAATTGGCAATGTTAATGGTGGTTATATGGGGGCAAAGTACCAACATTACAAATTTGGCTGCCTTGGTTGGAGGGCACAGTCCTACCCCTGTGCTCTGTATTTTATTGTTGGGATGACAGGCGCTCTGCAGGTTGGGTTGTTGGGCAGTTCTGAGTCTACATTGCAGGGTAGCAGGGTAGGGGGTTTTCGGGGGCATGCCAGTTTTCTTTGCTTGTTCCTTTTGGGTGCAGTCATTTTTTAGATGGATTTGTTTCTGTTTAATTCTTGCCCTGCTGAATCAGTGCTACTGGACAGGTTCGACAATGGGTGGTGGGTTCACACCAAATCCCTTGTATATTTGATTCTGCAAAGGTCAGCTGGAGGGCTTCTCTATGCCTCAGCGATAACATGATGACACTTTTTGAAACAACCCTCAAAAATCCTGCCCTGGAATGTCAACGGACTGGGTAGTAAAATCAAAAGGACAGTGGTGCTGCAATACCTCCACAGGCATGCCCCAATCTGGATCTCCTACCGGAGACACGCCTTAAGGGAAACTGTTGTAACGCACAAGATCGATTTGGCTATAGGTTAGTGGCCTATGCAGGGCTTACCTCCAGCTCATGGGAGTAGGGATCCTACTCAAAACGTCTGTTACTTATATCACGAGCAAACATGGCATGCTCCACTTGGGAGGTTTGTGACTCACACAGGCATGTGTGAGGGATAGGAGGGATGCACTGCCAACATATACTCTGTATATGTGCCGCCACACCTAACCAGTGAGACACTTCCTGCCCTAAGTACCACACTTGCAAATGCCACCTGGTATGCTAATTCTTGGAACAGAGATGAGCACACACATGGACCCAGAACTGGATAGGGAATCGACATCAGAAACTGTAGGGGTCCCAGTCCTCTTGAAACCTTTGTGGATGCTCTGGGGTTACTTAACATATGGCAGGTTCACATTCCTACTGACCACCAGTTTACACACATTTCTGCAGCTCACAGAAGTTGCTCCTGACTAGACTATGTTTTCACAACTCATCTCCATTCCCACATTTTAGAGACACCCGCCTTCTGGCATGTGGTATCCCTGATCACTCCCTGGTGGAGGTTCTCCTGACTGGTTGACTCTCACTTCCAGAAGAACAAAGGTACAGTTGCACCTCCCTGTGTCCTTTGGGAAGCCTTTGAGGCAATGACCCGTGGCCACGTTGAAGCCCTAGCTGGAGGAAAGAAGATGGAATGTAGACTCCAGATGGAGGTGCTGGAGCATGAGATCATTGCTCTTGATTCATCCATGGGGGGGGAGGGGCAGATTACTCCCATCAATGTCTTCAACTTTGTCTTAAGCAGCAAGAATTGTGGAACTTGGCTGAACAGAGAGCCTGGGCCTATGCACTGGTGGCTCAACAGCACCTATACGATGTAGGGGATAAAGCAGGTAAGCTAATCGCCTTGCTAGACAAATGAAACAGGGACGGTGCTAGAACACCGGGATGGAGCTGGGGCACTGTCCACCACTGGCGGTGCTATTGCAGACGCATTCACAACCTGCTACAAAAACCTGTACACCTCCCAGACTACTAGATTGGGGGACGAATGCAATGACCTACTGAAAGACATCTCCCTCCCTGTCCTGACGGATGACAAATACGCAAGTGCTTGAGCAAGATCTCATGACTGAAGAAATTCAGAGAGCCATCATAGATTTATAGTCTAGAAAGGAGGTTGGGCTAAATGGTCTACCAGTGGAACTATACAAATGTATTGCAGACAAGGTAGCTGGCCCATGTTAGACATCTTTTACGCTACTAGGGAGGAGGGTAGGCTACTGGAGGAACAAAGACTAGCTACAAAAGTGGTGGTTCCAAAGAAAGACAAATCCCTAGATGACTGTGGGTCTTATCGGCCAATATCACTTCTCAACATGGGAACGAAGGTGCTGGCTAAGGCACTCACGTCTCGCTTGCAGAGAGTGACAACCACAATTGTTCATCCTGATCAATCTGGCTTCATGCCCCACACAGAAACGGGACTGAACCTCTGCCTATATGGAGTACTTCATTTATCAGTCGCTTGTCAGACTGAACCCATGGTATTGCTCTCGTTAGATGCTAAAATGGCTCTTGATACTGTGGAATGGCCACATCTTTTCGCAGCTCTCACTAGACTGGGATTCAGCTTCAGTTTCTATGGATGGGTCAAACTGCTCTACCAGGATCTACTGGCCAGAGTATGGGTTAATAATGCCACATCCCAGACATTTGCCTGACACCGGTGGACTGGACAGGGATGCCCGCTGTCCCCGATGATTTTTGCCCTGGCGCTGGAGCCTATGGCAGCATGGATCCATCAAGATCCTCCGCCCAGGGGACATTTGGAGGAATTGCACTTACGTACCCTTTGAGCCTTTGCATGATGAATATGGGATGGCAGCGACTAAACGCTATTGGCACCTATAACTGATGCACGCGCTGCAATGGCACATTTCATCAGGTGAACAATTACCTGAGTCCTCATCCCTAGAAGACCATTTCCTTTTAGACCCCATTCCGCAGAAGGCAGTCTCCCTAGCATATAAGAAGTTAATGAACAATTCCCCAGATTCATTGGATGCTTTGAGAGAAGCCTGGGAGGGAGGCCTATGGCAGATTGAGGATGATGATTGGGTAGAAGCAGTACAGAGCCCCCGGGAAGTGGCAATCCAGACCCGATTTTGCTTTGCCCAGTTGAGAATGCTATTTAGGTTTTCCAACTCCAGGCTACTTCTATTTCATCTGGGGAGATGTGAGTCAGATCTGTGCACTAGAGGATGCGGCCAAGTTGGAACATTCTATCACATACTATGGGACTGTCCGTCTATCCAGCAATATTGGAGTGGGTTAACACAAATAATAGCCTGAGTGTCTGGCCTCACTGTCCCTTTGGAAGCATGTTACCTCATACTTCAAATAACAGGCGATAAAGGGTGGCCCAGGCGTCAAAAGATCTGGCTGAATCTGGCAGTAGGGGTGGCCAAATGAAATATAGTAAGAACCTGTGGGGCAGACAGATAATCTAGAGTAGACGATTGGGAAGCTGAACTAGATTGGTGCCAGCAGGGCGGGCAAGTGATTTACCAAATCAAGGGATGTCCTAAAAAATGGAAGAAGGTGTGGGGCAATTGGCTAAACTACACGGAGCGAAGCTGAGGAGACAGTGGACTCTGTTATAAGGATTGGAATTCTGCTTTAGAAGATACAATGTTTATATGTGCTATGTTTTCACTTATGCTGTATCGTTTAAGATTGAGCCTTCAACTCTGTTGAAACTGTTGCTGAGTTACCAGCATTATGTAAGATGTACTGTGCAGGTGCTTATTAAAAAGAATATAAAAAAAGAAAAAAATATGCATAAAGTGCGCCATGACCTTCCACAGCAGCACTTATTATTTTACAAATTATGCGCTGGTCACCATTATTTAACACAATTAATCTGGGAGTAAACTGGAACAGGCATGGATAAGTAAAAAAAAAAAAAAATAACAAGTACTGGCAAGCCTGTAGGGTTTGGTCTTGGTAAGCTGGTGTGAATGTTTTTTTTTTATTATAATTTTTTTTGTCATTGCAAATATGTGCCACAGAAATAAAACAATGTAAATATGCTATCACCGAATCATTTCTTTTATAAGCTTGCAATGAAAAAGGTAAATGTAAAAGCCATTTACGCATGTGGCTGTTAGTATAATTTAGTATTAATGTTTGTGACAGAGTCAACACTAAATCATAACCTAACCAAGCACTCAAATCTCACACCACTGCAATGTCACTGAAGCACTTTAACATAGCAATTTAAAAAAAAGACAGAAATGAATCCCCATTTAAATAGGCAGCTGAAGTGAACACAAATTAAATAGCCAGTATTTATTGTTAAAACTAAAAATAAATAGAAAAGGTTGCTTTTAGCCAGCGTTGTCTCCGAAGAGAAAGGAACACTTTTGTAGGTGGATGTGAACGATAACTCAGGCTACATGGAATCTCTCAAAGTGAAGGGAGCAAATGGCTAAAGACGGTTAGATGTTGCCCAATGAGATACGCTATGGTAGGAGGAAGCAAACTATGAATGACGAGTGAGTGAAGTCTGGTGGTCAAAAACCCCTCTATGTATTTATATTATTTATTATATTTTAGTAACATATAAAATGGCCTAGCGAGACAGCTAAACCTGTTTCAAAGTATTAGCCTGTAAATTAGTGTTCTGAAGGATCCCTCCCAAGACCCCTTTTGACAGTCCCGCTGACTAGAAAAAAAAGCTCGTAAATCAGGTTTTGAAGTGGTTTGAGTAGGCAGTGGCTAGTCTTGCTTCTGGGGGCAGCCCCCTGCTGCTTCATTTTATTGGCTTCACAGTAACTGTTCACATTTCTATTTATCCGTATTTCTAAAAGTAAATGCTCCTAAAGCTGCCTTTAGCTGCATGTTTTCTCTGTTGCAACTCCTGCTTCCTAGTTACCATGTCACCTTGCTAACAGATGCTGCCCCTTACAGCCACCTCTGCACAGCCTAAATTAACAGTGTGCACCAGAAGTGTATATATCTAAGGTGCAGCAGATGCAGTGGTACTAGGGCCCAGGGTGACAGGAGACAACTGCACCCACATTAGGGGTGTCTTTTCCTGTTCATACATAGAGTAGGGTCCATTCTGCCTTGCTTTATTGCCTATATCAACGTTGCTATACCAAAGGTTTTCAAGGCTACAAGAACGACATTGATCAATCTGGCACTTCTTGGAGGTCATCTCTAACTAACTTCAGAAAAGGGGAGGATGTAGTAGGAACTGGGGAGCATGGCAAGGGCAGGGAGATAACACAAAGGAAAGAAGAGATGAGATGAGGAGGCAGGAGGATAAAGAGGAGAAATATAGGGAGGAGCCGGAACAGAGAACCACAATGAGGATGAGGAAAAGGTCGAGGAGAAGACCACGACCATCATGAAGTTTATGGGGAAGAGCAACAAGATGATGAATAGGAGGGCCAAGGAGAGGACTGAGAGAGAGCAGGAAGAAGAGGGTGAGGAGAAGGTTCCACAGGACAACCTGGAGGGCAAGGAAAACAAGAAAGTAGTCATCCAGGAGGAGGACCTGGATGAAGATGAGGATCTGGACCATAAGGAAGGTTAGGACAAAGTGGATGACCAGGAGGAAGAGGTGGTAGCGGAGGAGGACCTGAATGGAACACTAACATTTGATATACCAAAGGGAGTGAGGCCAGGCCCTGGAGGATAAAAGGGAGAACAATGTGGTGTACGAAGAATGAGCACGCCATCAAGAGGGAAAATAACCACCCAAGAGGAAGATGACCAGGACAATTAGGATGACCAGGACCAAGATCACTATTAACATAATGATCATTATGATCAGACACAATGTTAGGTCACATGAATTAGGACATGTCCTGAGTGAAAGGCCATGCCACTTCTAGTTTTTTTAGCTATCCTTAGGTCACACTCCCCTTTGGAAACCATCTATATTTTTCAGACCATTTGAAGCACAAACCAAGCCTGGACAATAAGAAGGCCTTGCCAGTGCTCAGCACTGACAATTTACCATTGAAATAGGCCTGTTACAGGCCCTACGTTCACTTCCTTAATACAAGCAAAACCACTTATAGCTTCCTAAGCAATGAGAGTAAGAACCCCTAAAGAAATCCAACTCAGTGATTCCGTTTCTGTTTACATTTCTACCCAGCTGTTGTGTTTCTGTAGTTTTGCTTTTAATGGAACATATCAGTTTGCATAAGGCATTCTTTGAACTAAGTAGCTTTTAGGTAATGTCAAGTCCTTATTTCAGTGTGGGGAACATCAAGTAGGCCTTGTTGATCTTTGGTAGAAAAGTGTTGATTTGGTTTCCTAGCCTATCTGCAACAACATATGCTGTGCAGTGTTTGTAATTCACTGAACTACACTACCCGGACAGCTGTGTTCTCAATGATAGTTATTATTTGGTTATGCTTTGGTAGCCTTAGGCACTACAGTTCCCAGTATGATGAGTTCTTGGCATTATAATGGAAACTTCTTGAAGGAGAAACTGCTGGAAGACAACAGAACATTCTGGAAACAGCAGCAAGATTTAATGCAGTGGTGTGTCATAGGATCAAGATCCAAGCTTGTCAATATGACTCTGGAGTTTCAGCCAAATTCTGAAGAATTTGTGTTTGTTCTGCTGCGTGAAACAAATCCATATGCCTATGAGAAAGTCTTAAAGAGTTACTTCTGACTGTTCAACATGTGACCTTGACTTACTACGTCTTAGTTAGGGTAGTAAGCATAGGCAGTCTCAATAAAATGAATTGTACTCTATTTTCGGACTTTAGCCTGGACATTGGTTTGATTTATTTCTTAAGAGGACATATCTTGCTCTATTCTATAAGAATATGGTCTGAATGTAAAGAATATTCATTGGATGTGAGGGAAGTGACTTTGGGAGCAGTCTTTTGCAATTGACCTTGACATATTTCCTTCAGATACACATATTTTTATTCTTTTTTGTGTAATATTGTAGAATACTATTTCCATGGATAAATTAATACTTCTCTATCATCTTTTTATACAGGTAGCTCTATTCAGCTATGGAAAGGTAGAGAAGGCTCTAACCTGCTGCTCTCCCCTTTATGGTTTCACCCTTCTTTAGCTATTATACTAGTAGTAGTGTTAACCTAATTGGATATGGTGGAGTATGTTGCGAAAGTCAAGGTCATTGTAAAATTCCATAATATCTGACAATTGTCTTGTTGAGTTCTGGGTGTGAATAGTTGCTCATAACAGGGCACAGGTAAGAGCTCTGGAGTTGAGGCTGATCGCACTGTGATTTTCCCATAGTCTCTGTCAAACGCAAAGGGAGACCTTGCAGAAGAAAGTGATATGAAAGGGAGAATGTGAGTAACTGTCAGGTGCGCAAAGCCCATTGGGATAAAAGGGCTTCACCCCTCCCCCCACGCTATCGCCTTCTTCAGCCTGGGATAGAGACAGACTCCAACTTCTCCAGGAGGGTGCGAATTGCATCTCAATTTGATCGCCGTGCAACAAGTGCAAGGGGTGGGAAGATGTAGCCAAATAGGGAACAACAAGAGATGCAGAGAGTGGAAGATTCTGGGCACCAGTTTCAATTCCCAGAATTCCTGCTGTCGCCGTGGCCCAGCATTCATAGCCTCCAGTACTAATCCTCAGCACTGGGCACCATTTATATGGACACTGGTATCAGCAAGATTAGGAAAGAAAATCAGCACACCTGTTTCAGCTGACCATTGGGAGCCGACTAACCAGCTGAGCAACCAAAGTTGGAAGCCTGACGGGAGGGGCTGGAAGTCTGACTTGCAGCGCTACATCTTTTAGGAAGGAGCTTGCTCTGCCCACACCAGAGAACAGCATTATCTAAAGTGCAGCTTGAGCCTAAAAATTACTTTGTTGGGGTAGAGAAACTGAATGAGGAGGTGAGGAGTGGAAGTAGGGAGGAAAGGGGAATTTAGTACATTTGAGAGACTAGCAGTGCCAGGAGGCCCTCAGAGGGTCAGATGGTATAAACTGTGCACTGTGAATTTCCTCCATGGAGTGCTGCTCTATTGTTTTCAGGAAGTGCTTTTCTGTCACCCTCAGGCTATGTAACTCTCGCTCTCTTCGGATGTTCCCCCTATTAAGTGTGATTGCCCAGTCTCTGGCTGCTACATCTGCCTCCTCATTAGGGTGTCATTTCTCCTTTCCCAGTGCTGTCCAGTTATTAAGTGTGAACTTATCTCTCTGGGTACTCCCTCCTACCAAGCGGTGTTCTCTTTTTTGATTTCCCCACTGTCCCTCATGAAAGCACACACACTGTTCAGGTGCTGCTTTTACCCTGCATACTTCTAGTACTGCTTTACTTCTAGTACTGCTTTCTTAGGGCATCGGTACCCTCTCTGATGTTATTTCTCAGTCACTGCCCCTCCCTGAGTACCCCTAGTGCTGGTGCTGAAGTCTCTTTGTAATAATGTTCTCTCCTAGGATACCAACTTGTTACTTCTGCCTCTCAAGCTGCTCTCCCATCAGTCTGCTCCCTCATCATTATACTCTTTTGTATTTCTTCTCAAAGCACTGCTCTCTCTTGGGGTGCAGTCCCATCTGCGAAAATCCCCTCTGGGGATGTAGCTTTCTCAAAGTGTGCTGCTCCAAAACACTGATAGTCCCATCAATGCACTGCTGTAACTCTGAAATGTTGGTACAGACTTCCTGTGATGCCCTCCTCACAGTATTCCTCAGAATGACTGCTTAGAGTACTGCTCTCTGTGTCCACTGCCTCCTCTTGTGCTATAGATCATAGTGCTATTTCCTCATTCTGAAACTCCTCAGGGTGCTGTTCTGCCTTCTCCTTTTGTGTGCTGCCTTTTCTCCGGGTATTGTCCCCCTCCTATGAAACACCTCTCTGTAGGAAGCTGGGCTTTTTTGTAGCGTACCAATGTACGGTTACACCATCCAAAATGTTCAGACAACCCCTATTGGTTTACAGGGGCATACTTTAATAATCCCAAGTGCTCTATTTGTTGGAGTATGGTTGAGCTTCTTAGGATTATCAGAGGGTGTTAAGCGCTTGTTGGACACAGAGTCAATGAGTCACTTCTAAAAATAAATCCAAGACAAATTTTAAAAAATAACACAGATTAGTATATGTATTTAGACACCAAGATATCGATATAGGGTAAGGTCTTTAGTTATTATTGATTTTCACAAGAAAACAGTAAAAATAGAAAAGATGTCAGTTTTGAGGCATGAACCTCGAATTTGGTAAAGTTATCCTATGGGAGAAACACAGACTGCATAGGTATTTGGGCAAACAGTTGTAGAGGATATCCTTTAGGACTTAAGGTTCTGGAGGGCCACGATCTAAAGTACCACCAGCAGTACAGGTTTACCTGCCCTGGTGTGTCCAGGTGTCATCGCATTGATAGCCTCCAGTGCTACAATGGTAACATTTAAAGGGACCTGTCAAAACAATGGAGTCTGCGAGAGGGGGTTTGGAGACTAGTCAGACAGTACCCATCATGGGTCTCAGCTTGGAGGGGCTCTTAGGTCAGGGGGACGCAGGCAAAATATTTGTACTCAGGCTGGGAGGCTCAGATGCAGAGGTGCTGGCTGGCTGCCCTCTTAGAGTTTAAGGCTCCCACAGTTCGTGGTCAAACCTCAGAGTGGGGAAAAGCAAAACAGCAGGGCCACTCTGGATGTGGAGCTTGTCTGTCTTGGAGTTTCTCAACATGCAGGTACATTTTGGTAGTGGTTGTGACCGTACTGTACACAAACAAACCTTGGTGGGCACAACTGGTGGGCTCCAGGAGGATCTAGTGTCTCAACATTCACCAGAGAGATAGGGCTGTCCTCCAAGAGCCTCAAGAATCTCGTCCTGTTGGGCTGCTACCTCAGTGGACCTGGACAGATATGGTTGTAGATGCAGCAAGATGGCTCCTCCACCCCAAGGGAGATTCTGCCTGGTTGTTGAAGCAGTGGACAGTCCTCCACAGCTTTCGGAAGATTCACAGCTTTTGGACGAGTCCGGTCAGTGCGATTGTTGAGATTTTAGCAGCAAGGTTTGGTGCCAAGTGGTGGTTAAGGCCTTTGTTCTTGTGGTGAATGCTCTTCTTTAGTCCTTCAGTTCCCAATAGACAGCTATGAGTTTCTTCTGGTGTCAACAGGACCCCTAGATACTGAGTTGAGGGGAATTTAGGGTAGTGTAGGGTAGTAGCAAATGGGCTACCTATCCCTGGGTTAACTACATCTCCTAGATGACTACTTCCTCTGGAGAGTTAGCATTTTCCTGACCCAAAGTTCCTTGTTTCACCAAAAACAAGATGGTGAAACCCTTCCTCGAGTGTCCACTTCAGGGAGCCCACCTTAGGCTAGTCTAGAAGTGAAGCACACCTCCTGGATAACTAATTTCCTGCCTGCACCAGTGCCAAATAAGCCTCAGGGCAGGGGGGTGTTCTCTGGGTCTGGAGGGAAGTCAGGGTTGCACATCAAAGGCAGCAGAGGCTTTGAAGCCAATAGCCCTGATATGCTAAATCACTAGCCATCCTGCTGGAGGAGCTGTGATCACCTTCCCCCAGAGCAGGCATTGTTTCTGGCCTCTGACAGTGTGGGCTGTAGCCTGCAGAGGGTCAGAAACTCATCGGTGGTGAAGGCTGGTCGATAACTGTCAGCCAGCAGATTAAAGACTAGTAGTTTTTCAGAGGGCACATCTAAGGTGCTCTCTGGGAGCATGTCATAATGAATTTGATACTTGCATAAGTACAGATTTATTAGGATGGGGTGTTTGATACCAAACACCTGTATTTTCAGTGCAGCCATCAGGTAGATGGGTAACTCGTAATGACCAGTGCATAGTACATGTCCTCAACATAGCTGCCTGAACACCTGCAATGTCTAGTAATGGAATTGGGCTTCACAGGGGTACATCTGATCATGCAGATGTGCACTCACATGTAATATAATGCACCCTGCCTTTGGGCTCTAAGGCTTACATATATTACATGCAGTGGTTGTGGGCATTGCACACATGGTATGTGCAAAGTTGTGTTTTTTGAAAATGGTTTGCACCATTTCATGCATCCTGCAATGGCAGTCTGCATGCAATTTGTGTTTGGGTCCCTTTGGGTGGCATAATAAATGCTGCAGCCCTTACAGACCCTTTTTAGTACCCATGCCCTGGGTACCACCGGCACCATTTACCAGGTACTTACAAGGGTGCTAAATCCTTGCCAATTGCATTACAATTACACATTTAGCTTGTTTTAAGGGAAAGAGCACTGGCGCAGGTGGCCTGGTTAGCAGGAATCCAGTGCACTTTCAGTCAAAAAGTTTCAGAACTAGGGCAAAAACTGGGGGGACAATGTCAAAAAGGGCACTTTCCTACACTCTCCAGAAGCAACTCTCACTCATGGTGCTTCTCAATCCTAGGGACAGTCCTCAATCAGTTGCCTAAAGAAACTGGAGGGGGTCTCCCTGCATAGATTTGGAGGGGTTCCCCCTCTGGACTCACTCAGGACAGGTGCTGTGCTGAGGGGGCCTTCTGGAGCTCAGCTCCCCCCACACCACAAAGGTCTTCAGGGCCTTTGGTATGCCACTGTCCTCAGTGGACTGTTGTTACGCAAGGTGTTACCCTCAAGGTGCTGCTGCCCTCTCTCTTGTGTGCTATTTGTCAGAATGCTTCCACTTCCTTCTGTCTTCTTATCAGGATAACTCACTTGCTCAGAGGACTACGCTCTCTGCTGCTTTGCAGATTACTGTCTTTTCCATCTGCAAATCTTAAGTTTCTGTTCCCCTCATGATGCTGCTGATCTCTTAAATGCACCGAGCTGGCTGTCCCATCCACTCAGGTTGCTCTGATTTTCTACCTATATCTTTTGCATGTGACCCACTTTATTCTTGTTTGTCCACCAATCACACTTTTCACGCATTTCACTTTCATGAAGTGGGGGTTATGTCACAAAACTATCACTGTTCTGACCCGTGTCTAACAAGGAGACCCATTTGTTGTTATCGTAAGCAATTCCTAATTTTTTCACATTCTACATGTGATTCTGTTTATGTACTGTTTTTGGACTTACAACTCTACACCCCTTAGCACTGTCTTCCTCTTTCAATCCATTAGCTCTGTCTCTCCACCCATCTCTGGACTGTGTACCTCCTTGCTTCTACTGCTCCACTTGCTATTATCCCTTGGTATTGTCTCTTTGCCTATCCCGTGTGTCTCTCCTCATCCCTTTTTCTTGCTTGTCCATTTATCTATTCACCTTGTCAACCGTTCATCGCTATGTCCTTCCCTCACCACCTTTCCTTTGGCCCTCACTTTCCATTTTTGTCCTGTCTCTACATCCATACCTTAATCTTGTATCAGAAAGTATCCCTTTGTCTTGGTCTCAACACAAGCGTATCTGTTATCCCAGCTCCTCCACTAATCCGTGTCTCGCCACACATCGCAAACCATGACTCACACCCCTCCCGTCTTCTTTCAGCCCACACACTGGCTCTGTTTTTCCTTTCATATGTTTAGCCTATCCATCTACGTATTCCTTAATCCTAGTTTCTCCACTGGTTGCTGGTCATTCCAAGCATCCAATGGCCATCTGTCCTCCTCTATCCAGTCCCCAACCTTCCCTTGCCCTTACCCTGCCTTGTTTCCACACATCCCATGCCCCTCCATCCATTCTGTTGCTTCACCCTGCCCTTGCCTCTAACCAATCCCTGCTCCCTGGCCACATAGTTCCTCGGTCTCTTGCGTGTCCCTTTTCCCTTCACCCACACCTTGGCCTGGTATTTTGAGACAACCTACATTTTAAATTACAGGCAGAGCTGATTTTGTTACCAAGTTTAGGAGACCTGCACAGTAATGTCAGAAATTAAATCACATGATTTAGATGCCCTACAGGAAAGCATGTTTAGCCTTAGACATAGCAAAGTTGGTTAATGTGCTAGCTACGGTGATCAGCATCTATCCGGACAGTTATATTTACATCCTGTCAAAGCTCGCCTGGCTAAGTAGTTCATCCTTCTGAGGTCGATGAAGGGAGACAGAAATATGGAGCGTCCAAATCCATATGCATGAACATAGAAATATTGGACCCATTTACTCAAGGCCCCTAGCCTATTGAAAACAATAGAGCAGCACTCCATGGAGGAAATTCACAGTTAGCAACAGTGAGAGAGAGTTTAGAAACAGCACACTGAGAGTGGCACAATAACAGAGTGTTGGTGGCACACTGGAGAGTTGTGGGCCTTTCAGTACACTTAGCAAGGGATTGGCATACCTTGGAGACATAATAGCACTACGTCAAACGAGGAGCAGTACCTTGGTGAGAAAATAGGTGGACAACACTCTGTAGAATTTTTTTTTATTATAAATAGATCAGGTCATTGGAAAACATATATTGGAGGCCGTAGGTCTAATTTTTGTATTATGAACATTTCTGACAATACACCTGACTTATTTATTGTCAAAATCATATGTTAAAGCCAATACACCTCTGAGGATGGTTGGATTCAGGATGGATTGTTATTACACTGTGTTAAAGTGCCTTTAGACATGTACATGGATTTTTAAAGATTACTGTAGCAGGCAAGGGTTCTGGTGTTGGTTCCCCCCTTTAGTAGCCCCTGCAAGTAGGTTTATTCTTTAATGATCCTTATTAAACCTCGTAGGAGGGGCTTTATTATTGTTTTGTGAACATTTATAATTTTCTAACTGTATGCTTGGGGGTTGCATTATGAGGAATTCAGTAGGCCTGAGTACGTTTGGTGGCAAGCTAGTGATTGGTTCATTGAGAACATTAATGTAACATGCCATATTTCTGATTTGGTTATTTTAAACGTTACAACAAAAGAAGAAAGCCTGCCAAATGTATTGTAGTAAGGGTTTTTTAACACCATAGGCATTTAAGAGTGAACTGCCATTTGGATGCATTGAAGTCTATAAACCAATGTTTTGTTATTATAGTAATGAAGGTTTTCAGCATTGGTTATTCCCTCTGACAAATGCTTGCTGTTTAAGATTTGTAATTGGATAATCCTTGCTAGGCCATTTTCAGAGGGGCTGTATATTGCTTTGTTGAATATATTTCTGGATGTATTTGCAATAGTATCATTGTATACTTGATGGTTGCCAGTTTATATGTAAAACAAGAGACCTCAGTTGATTATGGTGACAAGCCAATGATGAAGGCTGTAGGCTTGGCTGCTTCACTCGGACAATTTATATTAGATGCCATAGATCTAATTTGTTTATTATGAAAAGATGACAAAGTCAGAAGTCCTTATTCTGAAACACATACATTAAAGCCAATAGGCCTTTAAGGATGATTCGCTTTACATTGTGTTAAAGACTGTAGATAGGTATTTCAGGTATATTGTTACATGGAATCTCACAGATTGCTGTCATAGACAAGTTTTTTAGTGTTGGTTACTCCCTCTTTCAAATCCTGGCAGTAGAAGTATGTGAAGTATTTCAATCCGTGCTAGGCCATTTTGGGGTAGGTTTAATATTGTGTTACCTTTTCTAACTTTCGACGTGTTCTTACTTTTACTACTTTGTGCCTGATTATTGCTTTCTGAGAAGGTTTATGCTCAATGCATTAGGCCTGATTTGCTTATGGGGAGAAGCTAGTGATGAAGGCTATGGGCTTGACTGTTGCATTGAGAAATGATGATCTGGTTTGATCTGTTCATTAAGCTACAATACAGACAGTATGTCTGAATCATTGTAAAAAGCAGAAGTTACATTCATTGCAAAGGAAGAAGGTCTGAGTTACTTATTGCAAATTGTTTTTATCAGAGCAAATAGGCGTTTGGGGTGAATTGTTATTGTACAGTTGATAGAAATTGGGTCTCTAATTGGCAGAGGTATACACCCTCGTCCAAGCAGGGACCACAATCCTAGTCAGGGTAAGTCACACACAATCCAAATTATCCTGTGCCCACCTTCTGTAGCTTGGCACTGAGCAGTCAGGCTTAACTTAGAAAGCAATGTGTAAAGTATTTGTGCAATAAAACATGCAATAACATAGTGAAAACACCACAAAAATCACCACACAGGTTTAGAAAAATATAAGATATTTGTCTGATTAAATGAATGTCAGAACAATAAAGATTCGATAAGCACAAGTTGAAATATCACTTTTGCAATGTTAAGAAGAGTCTTAAGTCTTAAAAATCAACAATTGTCTCTTGTGTGCACTAAGTCCCAGGTTTGTGTCAAAATTACACGCACAGAGACCACAGAGGAGGAGATGCATGGAAAAAGGAAGGTGTGTGTCGGATTTTCTGATGCAACACAGGCGATGATCCATTTCTTCCCATGCTGCAAGGGCTTTGAGTCAATTTCCGGCATGCCGTCTTGGATCCTCACTGCGACGCAGGGTCCTTTTGAAATCCTGGGCATGTGGGACAAAGTCACAGGTGGTGCATCAATCCGGTGGGCGATGCGTCAGAGTTTCTGTTGCATGGCAGGCATTGCGTTGATTCTTCACTCAGGAAGTTGGGCTGCATCGTTCTGGCTCAGCTGTGCATCGATCCGGTATGGCTGTGCATCGAAGTTCTGGGTGCAATGCAGGTGCTGCGTCAATCTCCACTCGGGAAGTCGGGCTGCGTCATTCTGGTTCTGCAATGCGGTGATTTTCTCGTCACAGGGCAGGCTGTGTGTCGTTTCCGGCAGGCTGTGCATGGATTTTCAGTGGACAAGGAGTTTCCTTGAAGAGAAGTCTTTTTTGCCTTGAGACTTCAGAAACAGGAGGCAAGCTCAATCCAAGCCCTTGGAAAGCACTTCTCAGCAAAGTTAGAGGCCAGCAACACAGCATGGCAACAGCAAGGCAGCAGTCCTTCACAGCAAAGTCATCCAGGTGAGTCCTTTGGGCAGCCGGGCAGCTCTTCTTAGCAGGTTGCAGGATCTGGTCCAGAAGTGTCTAATTTGGTGGGGTCAGGGACCCAGTTTATATACCCAAAAATGCCTTTGAAGTGGGGGAAACTTCAAATAGTGGTTTTGAGTTTACAAGGTCCCCTTTCAGTACAGGTCTGTCTGCCAGGCTCCCAGTAGGGGGTTTGGCAGTCCATTGTGTGAGGGTAGGCCGCTAGCCTTTGAAATGTAAGTGTCAGGCCCCTCCACCCTTCTAGACCAGGAAGAACCATTCAGTATGCAGATGAGTACAGGTGTGACTGAGTATCCTGTGTTTGTGGTTGTCTGGGTGAAATGCACAAGGAAGCTGTCAACCATCTCAGCCCAGACATGGATTGGAGACAGGCTGTAAGGCACACATGGATTTTAAGTGGAGAGAAATTCTCACTTTCTAAAAGTGGCATTTCTAAAATAGTAATATAAAATCCAACCTCACCAATAAGCAGGATTTTCTATTACCATTCTGGCCATACTAAACATGACCTGTTTACCCCTTTCTGATCATTCAAACAGTAACTGGCGATAGGCCTAATGCTAGCCTATGAAAGGTGCAGGCCTCACAGTAGTGGAAAATGAATTTAGGAGTTTTTGACTACCAGGACAAACACAGGTATATGTCCTGCCTTTTACCTACATAGCACCCTGCCCTATGGGTTATCTAGGGCCTACCTTTGGGGTTACTTATATGTAGAAAAGGGGGAGTTTAAGGCTTGGCAAGTACTTTTAAGTGCCAAGTCTGAGTGGCAGGGAAACTGCACACACAGGCTTTGCTGTGGCAGGCCTGATGCACGGTTAAGGAGCTACTTGTGTGGGTGTCACAGTCAGTGCTGCAGCCCACTAGTAGCATGTAATTTACAGGCCATGGGCACATGCAGTGCATTTTATTAGGGACTTACAGGTAAATCAAATATGCCAATTGGGAATAAACCAATGTTACCATGTTTAAGGGAGAGAGCATATGCACTTTAGCACTGATTAACAGTGGTAAAGTGCACAGAGTCCTAAAACCAGCGAAAACAGTGTCAGAAAAGTGGAGGGAGGCAGGCAAAATGTTGTGGGAGAGGGGTGACCACCATGAGGCTGTCAGGTCTCACAACAGTGTTGAAGGTTGTAGAACAGAATTTTGTTACAAGGAATCTCACAAATTACCTTAGTACGGAATATTGGTTTTCCCCATGAATTATCCACTGGGGTAGAAGACTTGCACTATGATAGTCCTTGTTATTTATTCCTAACAGGAGTTTTGCCAACATTAATTTTGGAGGGATTGGTGATTTTGCTGACTCTTTGCCCGATGGCTGCGTTGTTAGAAGGCCAATGATAATGGTTATAGGCCTGATTGGTTCTGTTAGAAATGGGGTGCTAGGTGTAAAGTATTTGTACCAACACACAGAGTAACTTAATGAAAACACTACAAAATGACACAACACCAGTTTAGAAAAATAGGAAATATTAATCTAAACAAAACAAGTCAAGTTATGAATTTTTAAAGATTAAACTCAAAAATAGTGCTTAGAAACACAAAATGCTTTGATGAGGTGTTAACACGCGTCGTGATGGAGTCGTTCCCAACAATCAGACACCAGTGGCGCCGGACACGGAGTCTCGTAGACCCCCAAGTACAGTACCTTTGGTGAAGAGTGAAAACAAGCCGATGCACGAAGTTGGGGATCGCGGCGTCTGTGCGAAACGTTGAATCCGCCCACTTCAAGTGGCATCGGTCACAACGTGGTGCGGCGACTTCCACCGAGTCACGGACTTGGGCGGGGCTGCAGTGATGTTGGGCCTGCGAAGGTTGTCGCGTTCCAGCGAAGATCACGGAGTCGGGTGCAGGTGGCGTCACCGGATCCAGCAGCGGTGTCGGTCCAAAGTCGTCCAAAGTTGATTTTCTTGAATTTCCACCAGCTTTCCTTCCAAGGGCCCAGAGACTGGATAGGGCACCACTTGTCAGAGCAGGAGTCTCTCCAGAGACTCCAGGTGCTGGCAGAGAGAAGTCTTTGCTGTCCCTGAGACTTCAAACAACAGAAGGCAAGCTCTACACACAGATGGAAGGCACACAAAGTCCAGTCTTTGCCCTCTTACTCTGGCAGAAGCAGCAACTGCAGGATAGCTCCACAAAGCACAGTCACAGGCAGGGCAGCTCTTCTTCCTCAGCTCCTCCGCTCTTCTCCAGGCAGAGGTTCCTCTTGTTTTCAGAACTGTTCCAAAGTCTGTGGTTTTGGTTACCCTTCTTATACGCAATTTCTCCTTTGAAGTAGACCTACTTCAAAGTAAAGTCTCTTTTGAATGTGAAATCCTGCCTTGCCCAGGCCAGACCCCAGACACTCACTAGGGGGTCGGAGACTGCATTGTGTGAGGAGAGGCACAGCCCTTTCAGGTGTAAGTGACCACTCCTCCCCTACCTCCTAGCACAGATGGCTCATCAGGAAATGCAAACAACATCCCAGCTTCTTTTGTGTCACTGTCTGGTGTGAGGTGCAACTAGCCCAACT
Organism: Pleurodeles waltl; assembly: GCF_031143425.1. Taxonomy (NCBI): domain Eukaryota; kingdom Metazoa; phylum Chordata; class Amphibia; order Caudata; family Salamandridae; genus Pleurodeles; species Pleurodeles waltl. The sequence goes on along the minus strand of NC_090437.1, from coordinate 870,440,928 downwards.
GTCAAACTAACCCAGACAGGGAATCCACAAACAGGCAGAGTCACAGAAATGGTATAAGCAAAAAAATGCTCACTTTCTAAAAGTGGCATTTTCAAACACACAATCTTAAAATCAACTTTACTAAAAGATGTATTTTTAAATTGTGAGCTCAGAGACCCCAAAGTCCACATGTCTGTCCGCTCCCAAATGGAATCTCCACTTTAATCAGATTTAAAGGTAGCCCCCATGTTAACCTGTGAGAGGGACAGGCCTTGCAACAGTGAAAAACAAATTTAGCAAAATTTCACTGTCAGGACATATAAAACACATTATATATGTCCTACCTTAACCATACACTGCACCCTGCCTTGGGGCTACGTAGGGCCTAGCTTAGGGGTGCCTTACATGTAAGAAAAGGGAAGGTTTAGGCCTGGCAAGTGGGTACACTTGCCAAGTCTAATTTACAGTTAAAACTGCACACACAGACACTGCAGTGGCAGGTCTGAGACATGATTACAGAGCTACTCATGTGGGTGACACAACCAGTGCTGCAGGCCCACTAGTAGCATTTGATTTACAGGCCCTGGCACCTCTAGTGCACTTTACTAGGGACTTACTAGTAAATCAAATATGCCATTCATGGAGAAACCAATCACATACAATTTACACAGAGAGCATATGCACTTTAGCACTGGTTAGCAGTGGTAAAGTGCTCAGCAACAGGTCAGAAAAAATAGGAGGCAGGAGGCAAAAGGACTGGGGATGACACTGCATAAGCAAAAAAGTCCAACAGGTTCATTAAAAAAAGGAATGCCCAAAGCCATAGGTACAGTTTGTTTATCATAAAAAATTACAGCAGATGCATTAGGCATGACGTATTATGAGAATCATATGTTAAAGTGAATAGACTTTTAAGGGTAGATTCTTATTACACTGTGTTAAAGCACACGTTTTCTTTCGCACAGAACCCCCAGATTATTGTATTTGACAAGTGTTTTGTTGTTCGGCAGCTCCCGGGCAGTCTTTCCGGGCCACTCACCGTACTTACATTGTTAAAATGTACAGTGCCTTTGCTTGCTGGGATTATGTCTCTTTTATTCAGGTAGGGGTGAGTGGGTAAATGCAGGGATGACTCAGCGGTGGGTGTACGGTTGCATTCTCACTCTTTATCAGTTTGGCAATGTTTGTGGCCCCCTCCCTACTGCTTGGCATATTAGCTCTGCCCCATATTTTGGTGTTAGGTCTGCACTACTGCTAGGTGTGTTAGCCTTCCCCGAAGCTCAGCTCTAGTGGCGCCTGATAACTGAGATACTCAGAATAACACTTCTCCATCTACAGGCATTTGCAGTGCTTAATTCACAATCTGATATTTTAGACATGTATACTCAACAACCATCTGTTATCACTTATCTGCTAGCCAATAGAAACAGTGCTACAAAGCCTTGGTGTATGTGTGCTCGGTGTGTGATCTATTCGGATGCACTTACCGAAAACACATGGAGCACCCTAGCACTGCTGAGGTTAGGTCGTGTGAAGCACGAAATTCTATACACGTTTTAGGCCACGCATTTGGTAATGCATGATTTCTAATTACACTTCTTTGGCCACGATTCTTTTAGCGGCTCCGACCTTTTTCATTCCACTTAAAACACTAGAAACACAGGAAATGGCTCTGCTTTAAGATTGTTCAGGATTCCGAAACACCATGAGTGAATCTTAAAATGTGGGTGTTCTCCAGTTAAAATGTGCATTCTCGTGTCTTGTGTTTGTGCCTTAATTCTTGGAAAAATTCTCGCAGAGGGTTGAGTGATGTGAAACAGATGAGTTCTTGAAATATTGTATTTCTGCACAATCATCCATCACAGAGCCTTTAATCCAGTATTGTAACAACCTGGAATGCACATGAAGTAATTTACAATTGCTAATTGAAAATTCCGACTGTTCTAAACCATCACTTTTATGATTCTGTGTATTAAAGTATTTAATTAAAAACCATTCATCAGGAAATTGCTGCCCTCACCAAAAAAAAAACTGAGTTCCTGTCTGTAATGTATACACCGTCCTCTACTTTGCGCCGCCTGACGTCGAACCATGCCCACATAATGGGCATAAAGCAACTCGACGTCCTCGCGGTGAGCGGATGCGCGATATGATTAGCAAGTGGTCTCCTTCAAGCCTGTGGCAATCAAATAGTTTACACAGTCGCCTTGAAGTCCGGAAAGAACGATCATTTGCTTGCATAGAATGCACAGCTGACCAAGGACATTTTGCATTGATTCACATTTCTGGCCCAGCGGGAAGAGGCTTGTTATTATCCTTGCTCATTGTCCCAAATAAATGGCTGGAATGCAAGGTGCGGTACTTTTGCATTGAAAATGTGATGGGGTCTCTTGATATATGTGCAAATTGGTTGCCTTGCCGGCGGTGCATCCCATATGTTGGTATGAGACGTGGAAATAAATGAACAGATGCGCGCAACAGATAGCTGCAGCGCAGCAGGGATGTTATGAAGGTGATATGCAAGTCTTCCACGAGTGAGAGGATGCGCAAGGCCATCCTGTCTTTCAACTGGCTTTGCTCCTTTTCCAGGCTTATCGTGTTCCATTCTCCCCAGTCGATGCGACGCACTCACCCGACCTTCTCCTTTTGTCGCGTTATCATTTTACCATTTTAATGCGGAAGTAACACGACACCAAAGGGCGCGCTTTCCAACTCTGTTGTAAGCCTGGGATTCGTAGGTGAAGCGCCTACCTTACATGGGAAACAGAAAGAAAACATTCGCTGCTTTTCGGGTAGAGGAGTGTTACATCTTCAAAATGTAGCAGGAAAAAACATCAGCAAAACGTTTTAAATGGAAAAGACTTAATTACGATGAACTTTCGCTTTATATGTTTGAAGAGTAAATAATTGCATCGTACCATCACAACTGATGTAATATGCAAATGGTGCAACCATACACCTATGCCAATGCGATCAACGAATCCACAACACATTTTCTGTTTCTGTATGGTCACTCCAGATTTCTTAGTCATTTTCTGCAAACAATTTTGCAGTTTTTTTTTTTTAACTCTGTACACTTTACCACTACGAAGCAGGAGTAAAGTGCCTGTGCTATCCCTTTAAACATGATTAAATTGGCTTTTTCCTAACTTACATTGATCTTGCCTACAAGCCCCTACTATATGGTCTAGAAAATGTATGTAGGGCCTGGAAGTTAATTGTCACTTGTGGACTGCAGGACCTATTGCACGATCCACAGAGTGGGCCTGCAAAATGTGGCTTCAGGCCTACCTTTGTAACTTGACTGTTGTAGTGTAAAACCTGTAGTGCGTCCTGTTATAATGATCCTTTTTGACAGGCAATGTCCCCCCTTTGAAATATCAGAAACTCACCCCTATGTAGGCCTTGTGGCCCAAAAGGGAGAGTGCATGATACTTTTAGCCCGGCCACATCGAAAATTTATGTTACCATGCCCCTACAGTGATAAGGCACCAAAAGCTGTTTTCACTGTGAAGGCCTGGTTGTTATACACAGAAAACCAGAGGACAGATGAAAATAACAGCATTTCTATCTTCGATTTTGATTCAGCAAGGAAAATAGTCAAACTACAATTTTTAATAGTTATTAAAACAAACAATCTAATAGTGAATTTGTATGAAGTATGAAGAAAAATAACTTTTAGAGAGTTACATTTACCGTATTTTCCGGCGTATAAGACGACTTTTTAACCCCTGAAAATCTCCTCAAAAGTTGGGGGTCGTCTTATACGCCAGTATATGGCTTGCTGAAACTTCAGGGACAGGCGCCCTGTAGCTGAGCCACAGTGCGCTGCATTTGGAAATCGATTCCAAGCGTACAATGGGTTCCGCATCCCACAAGATTCAGTTAATTGTGGATACGGAGCTGATTGGTCGCGCGTGAGTTGAGCTGTTCTTACCGTGTGCCGCAATCCTCGCTGGCAGTTGTCTGGACAGGCGCATGTTCCTGCGCGTGCCCCAGGCTATTCCACTTTTATGTTTACATGTTTGATGACAAACAGCCTTATGTTTATAAGTGACAGTTTTCCTACTAAGTACCTGCATGTCATAAGCATTTGAATTAAAATGAACATATTAAAATCAAATCTGATGTTTTTTTATTTTTATTTGGTGTGCGTTGGAAGAGGGGTAGTCTTATACGGCGAGTATAGCCCAAACCCTATATTTTAATAGGAAAAGCAGGGGGTCGTCTTATACCCCCAGTCGTCTTATACGCCGGAAAATACGGTACTCTGACTGAAGCTCCTGTAAGGTAGTGTGCATTACACCCCAGCAGATACCCAGATGTACTTAACCTTTAATGAGGTGTGATATCCCTTCCAGAAGCCACAAAATACACTATTTGATAGACAAGTCAACCTGAAAGGGTAGTCACGACTCCTTTGAGCTCAGCTGGAAATTCAGGGTAAGGGTTGCTGTTCCTATTGTTGGCGTAACAGTGTTGAACCCTGCCTGATAGGCCGGTATGAGGAACATGTAAACTAGGTGTAGGTGATAAATCCCATTCCGCTTATGTAGTTGGCAGAATTTTGGCCACTCCGCATTACTCTTATAATCTGGAGTTCTGGCAAAATTCTACCAACTGGCACATGGTTGAGTTTCTTCTCATGTGCAGCTCGCCAATTGTTGATGAGCACAAGCAAGAATTGGTGTCCCCTACCAGGTGCCAGAAGGGCACCCATTGAGATTTTCTCACCGTGAACGGTCACAGGTGGTTGTGACCAATTATGGGTGATTAACCTGCCGCTTGTGTAGAAAATCTACTCAAGCAGCAGAAAAATCAACTTGAGCAGCAGTGCCCTCTGGCATGTTGTGTGGTGCCACTTGCTAAAAATCCCTGTGCTAAAAATCAGCTCAAGCAGCACAACATGCTGATTCCGCCTGTTCATGGAACTCTGTTGAATCTTGCAGAGTTTTCATGTAACTACTGAATTCCACAGAGTGAAACTACACGAGTTCCACTCACCCCTAATGTAAATATGTTGCACCCTTGAAAGGGATCAAACAGCATCAGATCTTGTGTCTCCTCATTCGGGTTGCTGAGGGACCCTGCTGAGTGATATCTATCTCATTTTTGTTGTGGGGTCAGGGACTACTTTATGCTGGATTTTAGTGTTAGATTTGGGAGGAAGCTAGTTATTTCCACAGAACACTCCCCTACACACCCACCTTATGAGACCCCAAGTTTAATGTGGTTGAAGGCTTTGGCCAGCTTGGAATGGTTCTGACACAATTTTGGGCCTGTTTGCAATGAGGCAAACAGGGGCTACGGGAAAAACTAGGTAGGTCAGAGCCTGGTACCTTTTACCCCACCCAGGAGTCATTTCCACCCACTAGTTAGTGCCATCCTTAAATGTGGGACCACAGGGCACCCACCTTAGAACACTTTCTGGACCTGTGGATAATCAGAAGAGGAGCAGACCTGCTGTCTGTGACCTTATAGGAGCCCAAAAGGACTATAGCTGCTCCCTCATTTACCTAGGACAAAGAAGAGGACTCCAAGAGTTAGTTGGTTGTAGTTGGTTTTCTTTCAATGTGGCTACAGGAATGCAACAATTTGCAAGTGGCCTTTCCCCTGATGTGCCAGCTAACTAGTGGCAACTGAACCTGGACTAAGCTTTGCAGTTGGTCTGTGCCTAACACCGCAAGAGTTCCTAAGCGCCTTCCCCTCAGGACCTGGAGCCCTTACAAGTGTATGGATGGGCACTGGAAGAGTTGAGCCTCAAAAAATATTCTGCAAGAAATCTCCAAAGCTTCAGAGCATCAATGGGGCCTACCTTAATCAGGTATCCAGGGCTCCGTTCCATGACAGTGGCTAGATCAGTAACATCCACACAGAGAAAAAATGTCTTGGACAAATTCCCTTTCTGAATTGGCACTTAGAAACGTAATTTTTTTTTTAGATTTACAGACTTTCAACAGGACCAATCGACTTGTAGTATCTGACCTGAGTTCCACCGCAATTGGCCTCAAATTAAATTGTGCCTAGGTAACAGTTTACCTCGACCATTGACCACCATTGGTGCAGTGTGCTCTTTGGTTCTATTTTCAACCAGCACTTTAAAAACTCCTCTCTCCGGTACCCTTTATTGGAATTTTGTTATTTTAGTGCCATTTTGTTTAGTACATTTTACCCTTTATATCTACTTAATTTTGGGATTTTTTCCTACTTGATATTTTGATTTTATTACTGTGTTGGTACTGCATAAATACATTACACGTTTCCTTAAGCTAAGCCTGCCTGCTCTGTGCCTTCGCTACCAGGGCTTTCGATCAATCAATCAATCAATCAATCAATCAGGCAATTCTTGTACAGTGTGGGCTTCTCACCTCCAGATGCTGATTTGGTGCTGTGGGGTCAGATCCTCTGGAGGAGGTGATGGTCAAAAAGCCAGGTCTTGAGTTTGCTGCTCAGGGAGGGGGTGGTCCGGAGGTGGGGGGAAGGTCATTCCAGGATTTGGCGGCAAGGTGGGAGAAGGAGTGTCCTCCGAGGTGTTCACTTCAAATGCAAGGGGCAAGGGCAAGGGAGGTTGAGAGGAGATCTGTGGTGGGCTGGTGGAACTTGAGGTGCTGGTTGATGTAGGTGGGTCCAGTGTTGTAGAGGGCATGGTATGTGTGTGTGAAGGGCTTGAAGAGGCATCTTTGTTGTACGGGGAGCCATAGGAGGACCCTGAGGTGGGGAGTGATGCTTGTTCTTCTGGGGAGGTCAAGGCTGGTGGTGGTGTTCTGGATGATCTGGAGGCGTACTGTGAGATATTTGGTGGTCCTGACGTGGAGGCAGTTGCCGTAGTCTAGTCAGCTGGTGATCACGGCCTGGGTGACTGTCTTCCTGATGGAGAGGGGGATCCAACAGAAATTCTTGCACAGCATGCGGAGGGTGCTGAAACAGGCCCAGGAGGCAGCGTTGACTTCTTTTTATATGGTGAGATGGGTGTCCAGGATAATCCTGAGGTTGCGTGCATGGTCAGCGGGGGGAAGGGAGGCCAAGGGATGCGAGCCACCAACTGTCATCCCATGGGGAGGGCTTGTGTTCGAAAATGAGGATTTCCTTTTTGTCTGAGTTAAGCTTGAGGCAGTTGTCCTTCATACAGGAAGCAATGACTGTCATGGTGTCCTGGAAGTTGGCTGTGGTGACGATGATGTTATTGGTGAGGAGAGGACAAGCTTGATGTCATGGGCGTATTAGATGATGTTGAGGCCATGGGTGCGGACAAGGTCTGCTAGCGTAGTCATGTAGACATTGAAGAGGGTGGGACAGAGGGACGAGCACTGGGGGATGCCATTGAAAATGTCTTTGGTGGGGGGAGGTGAACAGAAGGAGGAAGATCCTTTGAGTTTGGCGGGTGAGGAAGGAGGAGATCCAGTTTAATGCCATGTCTTGAATGCTGACTGCGTGTAGTCTGGTGATCAGGGTGTGGTGGGAGAAGGTGTCAAAAGCTACCAAGAGGTCTAAGAGGATGAGGGCCACTGTGCCATGAGGTCTAAGATGTTTTTGATGTCGCTGGTAGCTCCTATGAGTGCTGTCTCTGTACTGTGGTTGGGTCAGAAACTGGACTAGAAGGGGTCAAGAAGGTGGTTGTGTTCTAGGTGGTGGGTGAGCTGGATGTTGGTTGCTTTTTCCAGGAATTTGGCAGGAAACTGAAGCAGTGAGATCAGACAGTAATTCTTGGGTTTGCTGGGGTTGACAGAGGGTTTCTTTAGTAGGGGTTTAATCCTTTTATGTTTCCAGGTGCCGGGTGAGGTGGCAGTGGTCATGGAGGTATTGAAGATCTCTGTGAGGGTAGGTGCTATTTGTTCTTGGCCCAGGTTGCAGAGGTGGTGTGGGCAAGGGTCTGTGGAATATCCAGAGTGGATGGAGGCCATGAGTTTGGAGGTGTCTGCCATGGATAGCTGCCTCCACGCGGGGTGGTAGTATAGGTCAGGGAGAGTCAGGTTTGGAGGGCTGGGTCTCGAAGTTGCTGTGATGTTGACGATTGTCTGGTGAAAGTAGTTGGACAGCTTGTTGCAGAGTGACTGAGAAGGTGTATGGTGTTTGTGGTGGTGATGGGGCAGGAGAATTCTCTAATTATGTTGAAGAGTTCTCTGGGGTGGTTGGAGCTGGCTTAGATGTGGTAGTTGAGAGATTGTTCTTGCTGTTCCTGAATTGGGGGTGGTAGTATTTGAGGTATGACTTGAAAGAGTCGAGGGGGTCTTGGTGACAAACCAGTGTCTCTCTACGGTCTTGCATTGTAGCTTGAGAGTGCGTAGTTCAGGGGTGAACTGAGTGGCTTGTTTGGTGGGGTGGTTGCTTGCAGATCTTTTTAGGGGAGCTATGGTGTCCATGGCGGCGGTGAGCCAGTTGGAAATGTTTTGCAGTAGGTGTTCAAGGTTGTCGGCCAGGGGAGGTTTGGTGTTTTTGAGGGTTGTGGACCAGGTGGCTTTTGTGACTTTACCCCAGTTGCGGCTCGGGAGGCTGTGAGGTTTGGTGGCGATGTTGTGTTGTAGGTCAATGGTGAAGTGTACTGTGCTATGACACGTCCATGTTAATTTGGTAATGTGTGTGAACTTGGTTATGCCGCTGGTGGAGAAGGTGGGGTCCAGCGTGTGTCCTGCAATGTGGGTGAGAACGGAGACCAGTTGGCTGAAGCTGATGGTGCTTAGGTTTTTGATGAGCGCAGTGGAGTTGGCGTCGTTAGGATCTTCGAGGTGGAAGTTCAGGTCTCCCAGAAAGATGTAGTGATCAATGTCGACTGCCAGTGGGGCCATGAGGTCGGGAATGGTAGTGTAGAATGAGAGGCGGGGACGCAGTGGTCTGTAGGTGAGGATACCACTTATGGTCCCTTACTGCTCCACACAAAACTTGTTGTTCTTCCGTATGTTTTTCTTAGGGACCCATTCTTAAAGGTTAAAGGAATATTATCAAATATGAAAATAAACTTTGTAAGAATCATCATTTTCACTTATGACAGAGACATACAGAGCCACCAGTGGATTAATCATTTTTTTGTCATCAGGACACTACTTTATTTAAAGACTTTAGTCAAGTTGACCTCAAACGTTTTACCTAAACCCACTACACATAAAAGGGACTATTTACTCATTTAGCCAGATGCTTTATCCAAATAGCTCAATATACAGATTAAGTATAAGTGTACACCTGTCTGGTCCCTCTCATAATATTCACTTGCTCTGTTAGTTCGCCATTGACCAGAATTCAAGCTTTAGGTGTTTTTTTAAATTAGTTGGATAACCTCACAAAATGTATCACCCAGCCCCAGGCATTTTAGCACTTCCAACAGGCAATTTGAATTTACCTGGACATATGCTTTAGTGGCATCCAGTGTCACCACCGCTAGAGGAAGTGGGCTGCTCACCACCCTATCAATTACCTCCATTACCACATGGGTTAACTCACACAGATATCTCCCCAGCATAAACCCTTTTTGGTCCTCATTTATCACCTCTTTCACTTATTGGCCAATTTCATTGCCATGGCAGTAGCAAAGACTTTATAGTCGCAGCTTAACAGATATATTGGTCTGTACAATTCACACTTACAGTTTTTTGGGGGATTCAGTATCAAACTCATCATAGCCTCATTCCATGTTGCTGGTAGTTAGGCCCTACCAACCAAGATATCCTTAAACAGGTTCTTCCAGAATGGGACTACTACCTCTTTCAACCTTGTGTAATGTTCAGTGATAGCCTCTGGGGACTGTGGTCTTACCTTTCGTGGTGGATGTTAGAGCCCTCTTCTTTACTTTTATCCCAGGTCAAATCCCATTGTTGCTCCTTGTTCATCTCTCTCAGATTCTTTAACTCTAACCTCCATCTTATCTGTGACCTATCTGGGTTCCTATCTTCCTGTTATATTTTACGAAAGAAATCAGGAAAAGCTTTCCTAACATCACCAGCCATACCCTTAGAAGTACCATCCCAAACCTCTATAATAGAGTTTCTATTCTGATCCAATTTTGTCTTCCATGCTAACATCTTCCCACACTCATCTCCACACTCAAAGTGACAAATCTTACTTGCTTCCCATTTCAGGCTAGACTGCCTCTTTAAAAAAAAATATATATCTTATTTATCATTTTAAAACATATCAAAGAACAAACACATAGCAATGCAGTTCCAACATGTACACTGTACTGCATATAGGTGGTGGAACATCAGCACAAATCATATAAAATATCATCAAGTGTGCTCAGAGGACAATTTAGCAGCAGCTGGCAAAAGACACTTAGGTGGTCATTACAACCTCGGTGGTCTTTTTGAAAGACCGCCAAGTGACCGCCGTGCTGACGACCGCCAGTGCAGGCGGTTTTCTGCTCGGTAAATTATGACTGCTGGCAGCCCTCCATCCTTTTTCGGACGGAGAGCAGCCATCATCCATACTGGTGGTCGGCGGGGAAGTGGAGGTTGCTCCACCGCCCCATCATCAGAACACTGCCCACCGAATCACGTTCTGTGATTCAGCGTGGTGGTGTTCTGGTGACGGGGTGCTGGCGGCGGAGCAGCCCCCATGGATCCTGTCCCCTCCCGGAGAATCAACGGACCAGGTAAGTTGATCGTCTGTTAGGGGAGGGGAGTAGGGGGGTGTTGTGTGCATGCATGGAGGTGTGCATATGTGTATGTAGAGGGGCTGTGTGAGTGCGTGAATGCATGCGGGGGTGTAGTGTGTTCGGAAATGTGTGCATGTCTGTCTGTATGTATGTCTGTATAAGGGTGTGCGTGTATGACTGTGTGTGTGTCTGTAGGCATGCTTGTTGGTAATGTGTGCGGGTATGTGTGTTGGTGATATATGCATGCGTGTACGGTGTGTGTCTGTGTTTCAATGTTGGGGGTAGGGGTGGGGAAGGGGGTCCTGCCACCTTTGGGGGTGGCAGGGGGGTGGGGCGGTGTGAGGGGAGGACTCAGAGGTGGGGGTGGGGGTGGGGGAGACCCCTATCAGTGCCAGGGAAGGAATTCCCTGGCACTGATAGTGCTTACCACCATGGATTTCATGGCAGTTCCCAACCCCATGAAATGCATGGCGGTCAGCCGGGTCGTGATACTGCCAGTGGTCTTGTGACGGCCGCAGGGCTGGAGACCCAAGTCTCCAACCCAGCGGTCAGAACGGAGAAGTGGCGGATGACCATGGCGGTAACCGCCATGGTCATAATTAAATTTTTTTGTCCGCCAGCCTGTTGGCGGTAATGCCGCCACTTCTCCGCCAACCACCAGGGTCATAATGAGGGCCTTGGTACTGAAATAGACAGATTGACATGTGTGGATTGAATTCAACATGACCTGGCATCCTTAGTTGGCTGCTGTTGAAAATGGCCCTTTTTGCAGGGTCATCCCCAGTCTTTTTGCCTCCTGCCTCCTATTTTTTCTGACCTGCTGCATTTGGCTTTTGAACTCTGAGCACTTTACCACTGCTCACCAGTGCTAAAGTGCATATGCTCTCTGTGTAAATTGTAGGTAATGGGTTTATCCATGATTGGCATATTTGATTTACTATTAAGTCCCTAATAAAGTGCACTAGAGGTGCCAGGGCCTGTAAATCAAATGCTACTAGTGGTCCTGCAGCACTGGTTGTGCCACCCACATGAGTAGCTCTGTAATCATGTCTCAGACCTGCCACTGCAGTGTCTGTGTGTGCAGTTTTAACTGTAAATTTGACTTGGCAAGTGTACCCACTTGCCAGGCCCAAACCTTCCCTTTTCTTACATGTAAGGCACCCCTAAGGTAGGCCCTAGGTAGCCCCAAGGGCAGGGTGCAGTGTATGTTAAGGTAGGACATACAGCAATGTGTTTTATATGTCCTGACAGTAAAATATTGCTAAATTCGTTTTTCACTGTTGCACGGCCTGTCCCTCTCATAGGATAACATGGGGGCTACCTTTAAATCTGATTAAAGTGTAGATTCCCTTTGGGAGCTTGATGGACATGTGGTGTTTGGGGTCTCTGAGCTCACCATTTAAAATACATCTTTTAGTAAAGTTGATTTTAAGATTGTGCGTTTGAAAATGCTACTTTTAGAAAGTGAGCATTTTCTTGCTTATTCCATTTCTGTGACCCTGTCTGCTTGTGGATTCCCTGTCTGGGTCAGTTTGACAGTTGGACTGGTTGCACCTCACACTAGACAGTGACACAAAGCGAGCTGGGGTGTAGTCTGTGCTAGTGTAGGAGGCTGACCTGGCTTGTAGTGGGTACCAGAGGTACTTACACCTTGTGCCAGGTCCAGTTAATCCTTATTAGTGTAGAAGAGGTGTTTCTAGCAGCTTAGGCTGATAGAAGGTAGCTATGGCAAAGCAGCTTAGGCTGAACTAAGCGACATGTAATGCTCCTACTATACCACTGGTGTCATATGCACAATATCATAAGAAAACACAATACACAGAAGTACTAAAAATAAAGGTACTTTATTTTTATGACAATATGCCAAAAGTATCTCAGTGAGTACCCTCAGTATGAGCATAAGTTATATACACAAGATATATGTACACAAACCAAAATTATGCAGGTAATAGCAAGAAAAGTAATGCAAGCAGTGTAAAATTACAGTAGATTGCAATAGGAGCACAAAGGTATAGGGGCAACACAAACCATATACTCCAAAAGTGGAATGCGAACCACGAATGCACCCCAAACCTATGTGAGCTTGTAGAGGGTCGCTGGGAGTGTAAGAAAACTTTGAGGGTTTGAAAAATAGCCCACCCCAAGACCCAGAAAGGTAGGTGTAAAGTGCACCTACTAACCCCAGAGAGCACTGAAGTCATGATAGGGGGATTCTGCAGGAAGAACAAACACCAGCAATGCAACAACAGTGGATTTCCGGACCTGAGTACCTGTAAGACAAGGAGACCAAGTCCAATAGTCGCGGCAGTGTCAAGAGTGTGCAGGAGCCCAGGAAATGCCAGCTGAGGGTGCAAGGAAGCTGCCACTGGATGAAAGAAGCTTGGAGTCCTGCAAGAAAGAAGATAGCTAGGGACTTCTCCTTTGGAAGACAGATGTCCCACATTACGATGAAGCTTGCAGAGGTGTTCCCAAGCAGAAAGACCGCAAACAAGCCTTGCTAGCTGCAAGGGTTGTGCTAGAGGTTTTTGGATGCTGCTGTGGCCCAGGAGGGACCAGGATGTCGTCACTTGGATGAGGAAACAGAGGGGGTGACCAGCAACGCAGGGAGCCCTCACAAAAGCAGGCAGCACCCTCAGAAGTACCTTAACAGGCACTTGGAAGGAAAGTGAACCGGAGTCCATGCAAAGTCACCAGAGGGAGTCCCACGATGCCAGAGGACAACTCAGAAGGTCGTGCACTGCAGGTTAGAGTGTCGGGGACCCAGGCTTGGCTGTGCATAAAGGAAATCCTGGAAGAGAACACAGGAGCCGGAGCAGCTGCAAATCACGTGGTTCCCAGCAATGCAGTCTAGCGTGGGGAGGCAAGGACTTACCTCCACCAAACTTGGACTGAAGAGTCACTGGACTGTGGGAGTCACTGGGACAGAGTTGCTGAGTTCCAGGGACCACGCTCGTCAGGCCCAGAGGACCAGTGATACAGTCTTTTGGTGCCTGCGGTTGCAGGGGGAAGATTCCATCGACCCACGGGAGATTTCTTCAGAGCTCCTGGTGCAGAGAGGAGGCAGGCTACCGCCCGAGCATGCACCACCTGGAAACAGTCGAGAAAGCCGGCAGGATGAGGCGATACAAGGTTGCTAGTTGTCGTCTTGCTACTTTGTTGCGGTTTTGCAGGCGTCCTGAGCAGTCAGCGGTCGATCCTTTGGTAGAAGGTGAAGAGGGAGATGCAGAGGAACTCTGGTGAGCTCTTGCATTTGTTATCTGAAGAATTCTCCAAAGCAGAGACCCTAAATAGCCAGAAAAGGAGGTTTGGCTACCAAAGAAGGAGGATTGGCTACCAAGAGAGGTAAGAGCCTATCAGAAGGAGCCTCTGTCGTCACCGGCTGTCACTGGCCTCTCAGAGCAGTCCAGTGTGCCACAAACACCTCTGTTTCAATGATGGCAGAGGTCTGGGACACACTGGAGGAGCTCTGGGCACCTCCCCTGGGAGGTGCAGGTCAGGGGAGTGGTCACTCCCCTTTCCTTTGTCCAGTTTCGCGCCAGAGCAGGGCTGGGGGATCCCTAAACCGGTGTAGACTGGCTTATGCAGAGATGGGCACCATCTGTGCCCATCAAAGCATTTCCAGAGGCTGGGGGAGGCTACTCCTCCCCAGCCCTGACACCTATTTCCAAAGGGAGAGTGTGTAACACCCTCTCTCAGAGGAAATCCTTTGTTCTACCTTCCTGGGCCAGGGCTGCCTGGACCCCAGGGGGGCAGAAACCTGTCTGAGGGGTTGGCAGCAGCAGCAGCTGCAGTGGAAACCCCGGAAAGGCAGTTTGGCAGTACCCGGGTACTATGCTAGAGACCCGGGGAATCATGGATTTGTCACCCCAATGCCAGAATGGCATTGGGGTGACAATTCCATGATCTTAGACATGTTACATGGCCATGTTCGGAGTTACCATTGTAACGCTGTACATAGGTAGTGACCTATGTACAGTGCACGCGTGTAATGGTGTCCCCGCACTCACAAAGTCCGGGGAATTTGCCCTGAACGATGTGGGGGCACCTTGGCTGGTGCCAGGGTGCCCACACACTAAGTAACTTTGCACCCAACCTTCACCAGGTGAAGGTTAGACATATTGGTGACTTATAAGTTACTTAAGTGCAGTGGTAAATGGCTGTGAAATAACGTGGACGTTATTTCACTCAGGCTGCACTGGCAGGCCTGTGTAAGAATTGTCAGAGCTCCCTATGGGTGACAAAAGAAATGCTGCAGCCCATAGGGATCTTCTGGAACCCCAATACCCTGGGTACCTTAGTACCATATACTAGGGAATTATATGGGTGTACCAGTATGCCAATGTGAATTGGTAAATTTAGTCACTAGCCTGTTAGTGACAAATTTGGAAAGCAGAGAGAGCATAACCACTGAGGTTCTGGTTAGCAGAGCCTCAGTGAGACAGTTAGGCATCACACAGGGAACACATACAGGGCACATACTTATGAGCACTGTGGCCCTGCCTGGCAGGGTCCCGGTGACAAATAGACTAAAAACAACATATATACAGTGAAATATGGGGGTAACATGTCAGGCAAGATGGTACTTTCCTACAGCTAGGAGGGAGGGGAGGAGTGGTCACTTACACCTGAAAGGGCTGTGCCTGTCCTCACACAATGCCGTCTCCGACCCCCTGGTGAGTGTCTGGGGCCTGGCCTGGGAAAGGCAGGATTTCACATTCAAAAGAGACTTTACTTTGAAGTAGGCCTACTTCAAAGGAGAAATTGGGTATAAGAAGGTCACCCAAAACCACAGAGTTTGGAACACTTCTGGAAACAAGAGGAATCTCTGCCTGGAGAAGAGCTGAAGAGCTGAGGAGAAGTGCTGCCCTGCCTGTGGCTGTGCTCTGTGGAGCTATCCTGCAGTTGCTGCTTCTGCCAGAGTAAGAGGGCAAAGACTGGACTTTGTGTGCACTCCATCTTGTGAAGAAATCTCCAAGGGCTTGATTTAGAGCTTGCCTCCTGTTGTTTGAAGTCTCAGGGACAGGAAAGACTTCTCTCTGCCAGCACCTAGAGTCTCTGGAGAGACTCCTGCTCTGACAAATGGTGCCCTATCCGGTTCCTGGGCCCCTGGAAGGAAAGCTGGTGGAAATCCAAGAAAATCGACTTCGGACAACTTCGGACCGACTCCACTGCCGAATCCGGTGAGGCCGCCTACAACCGAATCTGTGACCTTCGCTGGAACGCGGCGATCTTTTTAGGCCCGACGCCGCTGCAGCCCCGCTGAAGTCCACGACGTGACCGACGCAACTCGAAGTGCGCGGATTCAATGTTTCGCACCAACGCCTCGATCCCCGACTTCGCGCATCGACTCGTTTTCACTCTTCACCAAAGATACTGTACGTGGGGGTCTACACGACTCCGTGTCCGGCGCTGCAGGTGTCGGCTTGTTGGGAACGACTCCGTCACAACGCTGTGTTAACACCTCATCGAAGCATTTTGTGCTTCTTTAAAAGTTCATAACTTGACTTGTGTATGTTGGATTTTTGTCGTTTTGGTCTTGTTTTGTTTAGATGAATATTACCTATTTTTCTAAACTGGTGTTGTGTCATTTTGTAGTGTTTTCATAAAGTTACTGTGTGTGTTGGCACAAATACTTTACACCTAGCACTCTGAAGTTAAGCCTACTTCTCTGCCAAGCTACCAAGGGGGTAAGCAGGGGTTAGCTGAGGGTGATTCTCTTTTACCCTGACTAGAGTGAGGGTCCTTGATTGAACAGGGGGTAACCTGACTGTCAACCAAAGACCCCATTTCTAACAGCTGCGTAGTGGGAGGAGAGGTTGCTAATGTAAACAAGTAGTCTCTCAGCAGCTGCCAAATGTTTTTAGGCCTGGATCTCACAGGCGTAAAGTTTGCTATTGGTGTCGCAATACGTGAGACTGGCTAACCAGGAATCAATGCTAGGTGCATGTTTGGACCCCATCGAATTGCAACCTCCCGCTTAGCCTGCAGGAGCGATATCGCAGTGAGGTGCCTTACGGGCTTTGGTAAGTCACCTGTGTAGCCGAGAAGGGCCGAGACCGTGTCCGGTCGCAAAGGCCAACCCACAATGGCTGACAATCTGTCATATAACTTGCACCAAAAGGGGCTAATGTTAGGGCAGGTCCAGGCCATATGTGAAAAATCAGCGATCAAAGCACAGCACTTGGGGCATGCAACAGAATGGCTCAAGTCCATTCGATCTGTGTCTCTGGGGTGATGTATGCCCTTCTAAGGAATTTGAAGTGTACTAGCTTGTGGCGTTGGTTGGATGAGACTAACCTGGTCTGCGCACAGCATGCCTTCCAGACTTTTTAGGATAGTGCATGACCAAGATCTCTCTCACAGGATTCCCTTAGTGATGCATCTGGCCCTAATACAAGCCAAGTAAAGTCTGGATACAAAGCGCACCCTGAGTCCACCATAGGACTCCATAGGTAAGTGGTGTAAACTCCAGAGGAGCCAAAGGATATGTAGTATAGTGTGCTAGCATGGCATGTTGTAGGTTGCATGGTACAAAGTGTTGCAGGTGTGTGGTGTCTGCAAAATGAGTATCTGTAGTGCGTGAAAATTTGTGGTCATCTAGGAAAACACCCCCGAAAGTGTGAAGTTGAAAAGCACGTAATGTACCCTATACCAGCGCCTCCTGTGTGATGAGTATCAATAGCCATGCGCCGCTAGTTGTGGAAAGAGTCTGAATATCTCTGCAATGTAGTGGAACACCCCCGGGCAATAGGGCACTCATCAGGACGGGATCCAACAGGTCCAGCTCCGGGATGGAGTAATGAAGGCGGGCATCAGGATTATACCAGTGAAATGGGTACTGACACTGTGCCACCAAATAGTAAAGCTGGAAGTGGGGGACCCCAAACCCACCTTGCTCATACAGGAAAGAGGATTTCCCATTGAATGTGTGGATGTTTATCAGCCCATAGCAGTCGAATGACCAAGCTACGAAGTGTAGCAAAAAAAGAATTAGTGATCTGGGTTGGAATATGTAGAACTAGATACAGAAATTGTGGGAGAACCTCCATTTTTATGAGGGATATCCGGCCTGCCATAGAGATCAGCAGCTTCACCCGCCTATCCACCTGTGTGGTGAATCTCTCCACCGCAAGTCCATAATTTAGCTGTAGCACCTGCTCCTTGTCTCTGTACAAATCAACACCTAAATATTTCACTGAGTCCGGGCACCAGCATAAGGGAAATTCTGTCTCAGGTGGTCGAGTAATGTCAGTCAGCTGAAACACCTCTGACTTACTCCAGTATATATGCTGCCGAGAAAACTCTCCAAAGCGAGTCACCTCTGCCAATATTGGCACCAGGTTCGTATCTGGATGGTGGACAAATAGCAGGATGTCATCCACATATAGGGACACCAGGAGCTGTCCACTGGACCATTGCAGCCCCTTACGTAAGTGGCATACCCGGGGGGTCCATTGCCAGGATAAAGAGCTGAGATGACAAAGGGCACCCCTGCCGTGTGTCGCGTGTTATGGGGAAAAATGAGGAGAGCTCACCATTAAGCTGTATGGCAGCTCTGGGCTGTGAGTACAGCAGGATAGTCAGTGTGGTATAGCCTCGGGGCAACCTGAGCTTATTAAAGACACCTTGTAAAAAGGGCCACTCAAGTGAATCGAAAGACTTTTCAGCATCCAACAAGACGATCGCTGCCAGAACCTCTGGGGACACTCTGTTTATCACCGAAAATACAGTTCAAAGATTGATAGAGATGGAGCGGTGCGGAACAAAGCCAGACTGAAAAGGGGAGATAATTGTATCCAACAAGAGGGAGAGGCAAGTAGCAATAATTTTGGCCAGGATATTATTGTTGAAATTTATCAGAGAGAGGGGGCGATATGACCCACAATACAAAGGGTCTTTGACGGGTTTCAGCAAAAAGGCAATAACCGCCTCTCTTATAGATGCAAGGAGAGCCCCAGCCTCCAGAGCCTCGGCATACACTGATACCAGATGAGGGATTAGAATATCTTGGTATTTCTTGTAGAACACCCTCGTAAACCCATCCAAACCTGGGGCACGCGTCCCATCCAGCGAATCTATCGCCTGCAACACCTCCTCAGCAAAGAAGGGTTCACTAAGAAACTGTTGGGCGGATCTTAACCAGACCATAGCAATGTCATCTAAATAGTCCTATAAAGCATGAAATAATATTTGAGAAGCTCCACCTGGACCTCAGAGGTACTGATGGCAACACTGCCATCAGGCCTTTTAATTTGGAGTATATGGACGCAGGACATGGGGGTTGGATCAGTCTGGCCAGCAGTCTCCCCCCAGGTCTATCCCCCTCCTCCATATTTACAGGCTGTTGTATACTTACCCATGTAGTGAACCTCCCGCTCTGCCAATGCGTTAAACTCATCAAGCATGGCCCTACGATGCCCTAGTTGAGGGGCAATATCAGCAGCCTCGGTTTCCCGGTCAGTGTCGACAAGCTGTGCCTTCACCTCTCTAGATCACAACTTATTTCTCGCAGGACACCAGAGTGTGTGGAAATGCAGATGCCTCTAATATAGGCCTTAAAGGCATCCCACAATACTGCCCAGGTACCCACTAAGCCCTGATTTATTTTAAAAAGTCTACCACACCCTCCCGCAAGGTTGCACACAATGAAGCGTCCAACAACGCCATGTCTGGGAATCTCCAAAATATCCTGGCCCCACAAGCCACGGGCATAGAAAATGCAAGCAGTCCCAGGGAATGGTCAGATAATGTCCAAGGTAGGTGCGTGACATCTGTAACCCACTGCGCAGTAGCACCTGTCAAAAGACAATAGTCAATACGCAACCAGGTTCCCTGGGGTGTTGGACGAAAGGTGTAGACCAACGTGCCAGTGCCAAACACTCGCCAAGGGTCATGTAAATCGAAGGTGTTGCAGGGATCTCCCAGAGCCCTAAGGGAGCAAGGCTTGGATGTCAGGGCACGGGAAGTGGTATCCAATGCATGGTCCACCTCCAAATTAAAGTCCCCACCCACCAAAATGTGATCTATATCAAAGCTATGGATTTGCTAATGGATATCCTGAAAAAATTCAGGAGTGTCAATGTTAGGAGCATGCACATTCACAAGAAGGAACTTATGGTTATCCAAAAGCCCCGCAACTGTCATGTATCTGCCATCGCCATCTACCTGGGTCAATAGTGGCCTAAACTTCACTGTTTTATGAATTAAGACACAACCCCCCCCCCCAAGAGAAGGAGCTGTAACTAGCAAAGTATCGATGTGGGCCCCACGTAGCTGCAAAGGAGAGCGCTGTGCTAGCCGGGAGATGTGTCTCCTGCAGAAAAGCAATGTGCACTGTGTGCCTGCGGAGTTAATGCAGCATCATTTTAACTTTCTGGGGATCATTGAGGCGTGTATGTTCCAGGATAGGAATGTAAGGCCTAACAAGTTTTTCGTTGCAGGGGTGTTAGCCCCAGCGTGCAGGACCTGTGAAGCCATATGTACGTAGGCTAAGCGTGCATAGAAAATGCACTGCATAACAAAACAACATTACATCAGACAACCCATATGCGTGAAACAACCCTTCCACCTCCAACACCCGGCCCAAAAATGCCAAGCGAATCCCAGAAAACCCTAAACAAAAACCATTACAATATAAGAACAAATAGCTTGGTATCAACCATGGAAGCATGACAACGTAGCCACAGAGTACTCCCAGCTGCTAATTTGATTGACGTTGTAGCATAGGAGAGTTCAACACAAGTTAAAGAAAGAACCTGAGTGATAAACAGTAGGGCGTCAAACTAGCAACTATCTTATATAATCAATGGAGAACGTTGTTTACACAAACATGGCTGGGGCCCCAGTCCAGGTCGTCTCATCTAGTCCGCGGGAAACAGTTCCATGCTCAAAGCCGGTCCAGCATCCAGATCTTCAAGCCCCTGCGGGGAACCGCGGGGCGATCCGCCCAACCAGGGATATTGCTTGCAGAACTTCATGGCATCAATAGGGTTATCAAAGTATTGCACTTTGCCATTCACCTCCACTCTCAACCTAGCTGGATATATATTATGCCATAGCGTCCGCAAGACAACAGAGCATGGCCTTGACTTCAGAGAATTTCTGCCTGGCTTCCTGCACTGTAGGCATGAAATCGGGGTAGAGGGACACAACTGTTCCTTGATACTATAATGGGCCTTTCTCCCTGGCAAGTCGGAGGGCAGTGTCTCTATAATTCAATAGGTGAGCAATTATCAAGAGGGCAGGTGACCCAGGGAGAGCAGCCACAGGGTCAGCAGATCTCACGTAGGCCACCAGGCAGGCAACCCCAAGCACCCACACAAATGGGGAGAGGTCCGCAGCGGTGTGTCGCTCATATGGCCAGTACGCACCGTTCAGGAACATGGGACCACAACTGAGGCCCCCACTGATGGGCAGTCTGCCAGGGAGGCCGCATCAATTGTAAAGCCTGATGCAGATTGGGGCATGACCCCGTTGGCAGCTCTACTGAATAGCAAAGAGAGCCTGGGGCTCACCCCCTATGTTGCCACTGGTCCTCACGGAAATAGCCAGGCCCACACCCCCATATAGCTGGACGTGTCTCTGGCCGCCCCGTGGGCATCTCCAAAGCAGCAGAGAGGGCTGGTCGATGACGTGCCACCATGTGGCCCCCCTCAGGAAAGGTCCAGTGGATATGGAACACTCCACCAGCATCGCTCTTAGCTTGGGGGAAGGGACTGGCTCCCACCAGCGGATCCACACCTCCGGGTGGCCCAGCTCCTCAGGCTCACCTGAGGTCCCTGTCGCCTCGAGGCCTCTGAGGCGCATAGGTCTACGGGCCGCAGTAACAGCAGTGCCTGCGCGCCACAAAATCCACAGCCGCGGCACCCCTCCCCGTGATTACCTCCCACTCCTCACTGCTCGGTTCCTGACATTCGTCTGCCTCCAGGTCCCAGGTGCACTCTCCTGCCTGATTGTAGGGAACCTCCACATGAGCTTCAGAGCCTCGTAGCTATTTCGGTCGGCGGCTTAGCCATGCCCCCTGACTAGTATGCCTCTTAAACAACATCTTAAACGCCTCCTGCGATATCTGAAGTGCTTCTCTATTTCCTGTCTCTTCTCCACATCTAAGCTCCTGTTTTCCATTTCTCCCTGAAGTTCACCATCTTCTTCCTCATGTCTTGCACCTCTGCCTTTCTCTTCTTATTTAGATGGTGATTTAACATCTTACATACCACATGTATACCAGCTGAACCTATATCCTATACCGCATGTATACCAGCTGAACCTATATCCCCTTCAAAATGCCATGTGACTTTGGCTTCACCACCTGCGCCAAGCCATTGACCGGTCATTATCTAGATGGATGTTAATATCTCCCATACAATCACCGATGAGTTATAATCCAGCAAGTTTAGAAATACCTTATTCAATGGCTCCCGGTCATCCACATTCAGACTACAAAACCGAGTGTCTTTGGATATGGCTTTATCTTTACTATCACCCTCTCCCCTTGCTGTCTGTTCTGCTTTCTAATAGTTTCAGCCCAGTGCACTGCCTTACAAAACATCTGATCTGTGGTGATTACTTGCTCTATGCTCCTCTCTTTCCTAAAAAGAATGAGGGCTTCTTTTCTCAGGAGATGTGTTTCCTAAATTATCATCACTGCAGTTCCAAGATCCCTGACATACTCCACTACAAGACTGTGTCTTTTTCTGTACCCTCAAACCATTTACAATCCATATTAGCAGGGATATTACTTCACCTGATATCATAGCCCTGATCCCAAAAGGCCAACTCTGCTCAACTGTCCCATCCATTCAATCTATCTCACCAGCTCCCTCTCTAATTTGTATGCATATGAGGATATTTTTTTCATTTTCTCCCTCATGCTCCCACCCTAAGTGAACTGGACCAAACTCTCACCTTGTGCCATCCCAATTGCCATCCCTCTCTTGGGAACTATCCCCCAATACATTTGGCATTCACTAAATGCCAGTGTTGATCATAGCCTGCGTGACTGCTCCAATCGACCTTTATCTCACAGCAGTGGGAACTCTAACTTTTCTTTCTTTCTTTCTTTCTTTCTTTCTTTCTTTCTTTCTTTCTTTCTTTCTTTCTTTCTTTCTTTCTTTCTTTCTTTCTCTTAACTTTCTTTTCTCAGACTCCAACTTTTGAATAAATGGGTCCACCTTCTCCAGGTCTCTGAAACTGTGCATTACATTGTTATACATGACTTTCATTAATGCCGTAAACTTCATCTGGGCTTTGGCCCCTAACTCCCTCAATTCCTCCATCCTCTTTCCCAGACTCTCAATTGTTGCCTTTTGATTGTCTAGAGAGATCAGAGTGTACACTGAAGTTGACAACCTTCATCTGCAAAGATTTAGCTTTAAATCCTCCACCCAATATCTGTTCCTTCATACTGTGTTAAAAAAAATACTTATTTGACTTCGCTGCCTCATCTTAAATGGGTCGATGTACTCTCGTACTTTCTGGATTTCCTGCACAAAGTCAACACCTGAGTCAACTGGTGTCACTGTACTCTTAACTAGCTCAATTAGAAAATACTTCCACCCATTTCCTCAGCCCAATCTGGTCTGTTCAAAATCATTATATTGTTTCTTCTTACATTGTTCTCCATCCTTTCCATCCTTTCTAAGATCTCCCTATTCTGTTGTTTCATCAGGTAAATGTCTGCAGAGGTAGGCTCAGTTACCCTGCTGAGCTCACTGAACCCTTCCTCTTCACTTCTCTTTTAACAGAGCCAGCTTGTTCAGTTCCTTTTCTAAAGCCTCACAGGTTTCTGGTATCCCTTTTTTTGTTTACTACTGAACTGAAGTCTCAAATCTCTTCTTCATCTCTTGGGAAATACTCTGAAAAATGTTATGGACTACAGACTCACCAGTCTCCCCCTGGCTATCAGATTTATCCTCGCATTCACTTCTCTCCCACTGGCCCAGAGTCTCCAAATCCCCCACTTACTCTAAAACATCTGACTCCTTCTTGCCCCCCGGGCAACGTGGTACATTGCTTCACTGTACTGTCCACACTGGCAGTGCTTTTCTTTGCATCTTTTACAGTACTGTTATCATCCATTGTTCCTGTACACATCCCAGCCATCACTCCCTTTCTATTGCCTTCCCACTTATCTTTGTACCAGTCTTAAACGCTGCACCCACCATAAAAAACATCTTATGGATGGTATTACTTTAACGTGGGGCCACTTTTAACTGTTTATGCTTCTGATTTATATAGCTATTATTTACTATTTTGTGAGGCCTTACTCCCTGCTGTACACAAATAACTTCCACATTCCAAACTGATTTAATGCCTCTGTCTCCTTCCTCCCCTAGATCTAATTCAGCAGCCCTTCCTGACCTCATATTATACAGGCAGGCCCAAGCCGACCCAGACAAGGCTTCAGTCTTCCCTCTGACTCTCTTGCTCTCAGTCATTCCAGCATTAAGGCAGCTTCTGCCTTCAGTCTTCCCCACCGTATTTTTATCACCTGCCTTGTGAGTTCCTGGCAGAATGCGTGACGGTTCTCCAATATTGTGAGGTCTCCACAAAACATACCAGCACTCCCTGCATCGGGCCTGCAGATGCCTACATTCACGTATGGGCTCCTTTCCTTTTTGCATCTACTGGCACATGCTGAGCTGCCAAACATTGACTGCAGTGAGACGAGATGGGCTGTTGTCTGACCCCACCTCAGCTCCTGCTCTGCCAGCAACCAGCTCTTGAGCTCTTCAGGTGTGGATCCAGATAAGGTAAGCAGGATAGGGCAGGTGACTTTCTTCAAATCTTTATGCTTCTCAAGACCACTCTGCTCTTTTCCCACATGTTCCTCACAAGCTGGCTCCTGACCACTACTTCAGCAGGTAGCCATGCTTCCCCTGACAGATAGAGTGAAGGGTAAAGAGGGCGAGATGAGAATGGGAGAGACTAGTGGGAGACGGGCACAGGGCAAAAAAGAGGAAGCATTTCAATAATAATTTAGGAGAGGCAGTTCAATTTGAGGCACTCACATGAGCTGTACATTTCCTCTTTTTTCCCCTTAATTTACATTCTGTGCAAAAGACTAAAAACAATATAGTAGCTGAGAAACTACTACTTCCTCAGAGGATGAATTCTTGGAATAGTGGACAGACAGGGGTAAAACAGGCCAGCATTTGAAGTCTAGTTTGGTTTTGTTACTTGGGGTCCACCTACCTTTGATTGGTCTTCCAATTGTTACCTCGCTTATTGAGTTAAAATACACATAACCCTAGGTCTTTGTGGATCTCACATGTGCCAATGAGCATGCACTATATAATCCAGGCATTAGTGCTGCCATTGTTTTGAATGTAGAGAGCTACCAGTAGAGACCAGATGCAAAGACAGAGAAGTGATTGATTATGCTCACTAATACACCCACACAAGCACATGCATACCCATCATTCCTTTACATATACAAAATTATTACCCCCTAGTCAGCAGCAGTGGAGCTGAGGCTGTCAAAAGAGGAGGGGGTGGACAGTCCAGGGTGAGGTGAAGAGAGAGAAGGGTGAGGTGAAGAAAGGGGAAGGTGAAGCAGAGAAATGAGAGGGTAATAGGAAGGTGAGTTGTGCAGGAAGGAGGGTAGTGAGGAAAAAGGAGGATGGTCAGACGAAGAGATGGAGGGTGAGTCAGAAAGACAGGAAAGTAAGCAAGAGTGAGAGGAAGGTGAGTAACAGAGAGAAGGCAAAAAAGAAAGAGAAGGCCGAGGAAGAAAATTAATGGTGAGATGTAGACACAAGGGTACATTGAAGTAAAAGGGTGAAATGAAGTGAGAGTAAGTTGACACAGGGAGAGGATTACAAGGTGAGGAAAGAGTGAAAGTAGGATAAGGCAGAAAGAGAGAGAGCAACTTTAGCAACAGAAAAGGATGATGGACGGAGTGCTAAACAATAAAAAACACTCACCCTCAGTCACAGATTTGGGTTTAATCCATTGTTCTTTTGCTCACCATGCCACCCCAGTTTGGACCCAGCCATATGCAAATCAGTCTTGACCCTGTTCCTCATGGGAACAGTGCCGCCCGAACTGCCAGGCCAGGTCCTCCCTGGACCGGAAACAAGCATCCTGGGACCGGTTTCAGGGTATCACCCTTCATCAGCCAGGCTAGCTTGAATCCAGTGGTACAGTGAGCAAGCGACCCACTTCTGGGCATACCCTTCCCACATAGGAAAACTTTAGCAACACAAAAGGATGATGGACGGAGTGTTGAACAATGCAAACACTCATCCCCAGTCACAGATCTGGGTTTAAACCATCATTCTTTTGCTCACCATGCCACCCCAGTTTGGACCCAGCTATATCCAAATCAGTCTTGACCATTTTCCTCATGGGAACAGTCCAGCCCAAACTACCAGACCAGGTCCTCTCTGGACTGGAAACAAGCATCCTGTGACCAGTTTCAGGATATCACTCTTCATCAGCCAGGCTAGCTTGAAACCAGTGGCACAGTGAGCAAGGGACCAACGTCTGGGCATACCCTTCCCACATAGGCCCACTTTAGCAACACAAAAAGATGATGGACGGATTGCTGAACAATGCAAACACTCAACCCCCAGTCACAGATCTGGGTTTAATCCATCATTTTTTTGCTCACCATGCCACCCCCGGTTTGGACTCAACCATATGCAAATCAGTCTTGACCCTGTTCATCATGGTCAAGACTGATTTGCAAATGGCTGGGTCCAAACTGGAACGGCATGGTTAGCAAAAAAAGGGTGGATTTAGGCCCAGATCTCTGTACTGGGGATGAATGTTTGACATTGTTCAGGATTCCGTCCATCACTTGTTCTTTTTGCATTTGCTGCCCCAAGTGGGAAGGGTGTGCCCAGACGTGGGTCCGTGTTCCCCATGCCACTGGAATCAAGCTAGCCTGGCTGATGAAGGGTGATACTCTGAAACCTGTCCTAGGATGCTTGTTTCCAGTCCAGGGAGGACCTGGCTTGGTGGTTTGGGCTGGACTGTTTCCATCGGGAACAGGGTCAAGACTGATTTGCATATGGTGGGGTCCAAACAGGAACAGCATGGATAGCAAAAAATTGTGGATTTAGGCCCAGATCTCTGTACTGGGGTGAATGTTTGACATTGTTCAGCATTCCATCCATCACTTGTTCTTTTCGCATTTGTTGCCCCAAGTGGAAAGGGTATGCCTAGATGTGGGTCCTGTGCTCCCCATGCCACTGGAATCAAGCTAGCCTGGATGATGAAGGGTGATACTCTGAAATCAGTCCTAGGATGCTTGTTTCCAGTCCAGGGAGGCCCTGGCTTGGCAGTTTGGGCTTGACTGTTTCCATCGGGAATAGAGTCAAGACTGATTTGCATATGGCTGGGTCCAAACTGGAACAGCATGGGTAGCAAAAGAAATGGTGGAGTTAGGCCCAGATCTCTGTACTGGGGGAGAATGTTTGACATTGTTCAGCATTCCGTCCATCACTTGTTCCTTTTGCATTTGCTGCCCCAAGTGGGAAGGGTATGCCCAGACATGGGTCCCGTGCTCCCCATGCCACTGGAATCAAGCTAGCCTGGCTGATTAAGGGTGATACCCTGAAACTGGTCCTAGGATGCTTGTTTCCAGTCCAGGGAGGACCTGGCTTGGCAGTTCGGGATGGACTGTTTCCATCGGGAACAGAGTCAAGACTGATTTGCATATGGCTGGGTCCAAACTAGAACGGCATGGGTAGCAAAAAAAATGTTGGATTTAGGCCCAGATCTCTGTACTGGGGGTAAATGTTTGACATAGTTCAGCGTTCCGTCCATCACTTGTTCTTTTTTGCATTTGCTGCCCCAAGTCAGAAGGGTATGCCCAGACGTGGCTCCTGTGCTCCCCGTGCCACTGGAATCAAGCTAGCCTGGCAGATGAAGGGTGATACCCTGAAACCGGTCCTAGGATGCTTGTTTCCAGTCCATGGAGGACCTGGCTTGGCAGTTCGGGCTGGACTGTTTCCATCAGGAACAGGGTCAAGACTGATTTGCATATGGCTGGGTCCAAACTGGAACAGCATGGGTAGCAAAACAAACGGTGGATTTAGGCCCAGATTGCTATACTAGGGGTGAATGTTTGACATTGTTAAGCATTCCGTCCATCACTTGTTTCTTTTAGTAGAAAGAGAGAGAGGCCAGAGAATTTTGAGGCGGAAGTGATAAAACAAAAAGAGGGGCACAGCAGAGAAATAGGCGGATAAGTTGGAGAGAGAGTAGGATGATATGAAGAGAGAAGAGAGTGAGGTGGAAGAAGTAGAGGATGTGGTGAATGGTACAGCAGGGTGAAATAGAGAGATAGGATGGAAGAGAGAGGGGGGAGAGACAGGGAGAAAGGAGGGTGAGGTGGAGAGAACAGAAAAGAACAAGCAAACAAGTTCTAATTTCTAGAAACACATGATTAAAAACTCATAGACCCGAACTCAGCCGGCAGTATTGTACAGAGCGCACATCCATACAAGACCATCAAGTATGCCCAGACCCAGCTCGTAGACACCTGGAAAACTCTGGACAACCCCACTCATCTTTATGGCCCACCCACGCTTTTTCATGGCTCACTCAGATCCAAATACTGGAACTGTGTCTGGTTTGAACTACCCTGCTACTAATAAACACACAGTTTGGCACAAGTACATTTTAACAAACGGGCCTCATTGTTCAAAACATACATTTTTATTACCTGTGCCACATACCTATGGCAAGAAAACTCGAGATGATTTGAAAATCCTTATTTGGAAGTTCTAACCTTCGCAATACACTTTTCAAATTAAATTAATAGGGTAGGGGATTTAATGAACAAGCTGTGACATGTAATATTTATGTGTTGCGTTCCCTTCCTGACCGAAACCTGGTGGAACGACTCTTCAGCGCCCGACTTTGCCATAGCCATCCCGGACGGCTACAAGATCACCCGCAGAGATCGCAACAACGGAATGGGAGGAGGAATAGCCATCGTCCACAAGTCCACTGTCAAAGTCTACACCCACACGGATGAGACCCTCAAGACCGCCGAGCACCTGCACTTCCAAATCCACACCGACCCCAACACCACCCTCAGAGAACGCTTGTCTACAGACCCCACGGGCCCCAGGCACCATTCAGCGACTCCATCGCCGACCTCGCCAGCACCCACGCACTCACCTCCACGGACTACATCCTCCTCGGGGACCTAAAGTTCCACCTTGAGAGTAACAACAACGCCAACTCCACCACTCTGATCGACAACCTCGCCAACCTCGGCCTCAGACAACTCGTCACCACACCCACCTACGCTACCGGCCACACGCTTGACCCCATCTTCTCCACAAGCACCCACATCGCCTTCAACCACACCACCGAACTCCACTGGACCTACCACCAGTGCATCCACTTCACCTTCAAGAAACAAACCAAGCACCACCGCACCCAACAACAGCCCCGTCACTGATGGAGCAAAGTCACCGAAGATCAGCTGACCAGCACCCTTGCCCAGAACACACCAACCGACCCCACCCACCCAGACAACGCCGCTCACGACCTCAGACAGTGGATCAACGACTGCGCCAACCTCCTTGCACCACTCAAGAAGCCCACCAACAGCCAAACCAGCAAGAACGCAACCTGGTTCACCGACGAGCTCCAAAACTCCAAGCACAACTGCCGGAAACTAAAGAAGATATGGCTCCACGAACGCACACCTGACAACCACGCAACTCACAAGGACGCCACCAGCAGGCATCACCAACTCATCAGACAAGCCAAGAGATCCTCCTTCAAAGACCGCCTGGATAACAATGCACACGACTGCAAAGAGCTCTTCAGCATTGTGAAGAAACTCTCCAACCCCAGCGCCAACATCAACGACATCCTACCCTCTCAAGAACTGTGCGACTCACTGGCCACTTTCTTCCACTGGAAGATCACCGACATCCACAACAGCTTCAACACCACGTCCACCCCGACCACGCCAGACCCCACCTCCGGGAACACCACCCGTACCAACCGCCTGACCTCATGGACCAACGTCAATGACGACGAAACACACAAGATCATGAACTCCATCCACTCAGGATCACCATCAGACCCATGCCCGCACCATGTATACAACACGATGCAACCTCTACGGAAGGTCATCAACAGCGACTTTCCCGGGAAGCTGGAAGTACGCCGAAATCAACGCCCTCCTCAAGAAGCCCAAGACCGACCCCAGGGACCTCAAGAACTTCTGGCCCATCTCCCTACTCCCGTTCCCAGCGAAGGTCATCAAGAAAATCGTCAACACGCAACTGACCCGCCACCTCGAAGCCAACAACATCCTGGACCCCTCCCAGTCTGGATTCAGACGAAACCACAGCACCGAGACCGCCCTCCTCGCCAGACAACGGTGAAACACCTGCCCTCATCCTTCTGGACCTGTCAGCCGCCTTCAACACGGTCTGCCACTGCACTCTGAAAACATGCCTCCATGAAGCCGGTATCCAAGAAAAGGCCCTCGACTAGACCACATCCTTCCTCTCCGGCATAACCCAGAGAGTCCGCCCCCCCCCTACCGATCTGAAGCCACCAACATCATCTGCAGCGTACCCCAGGGCTCTTCCCTCAGCCCGATGCTGTTCAATATCTGCATGGCCCCCCTCGCACAAGTGGCCCGCCAACAAAACCTCAACATCATCTCCTACGCCGACGACACCCAACTCATTCTCTCCCTAACCAAGGACCCGCACACCGCCAAAACCAACCTCCACAAGGGAATGAAGGCCATCGCCGACTGGATGAGAAGCAGCCGTCTGAAACTGAACTCAGACAAGATGGAGGTCCTCATCCTCGGTCCCCCGCCCTTCGCCTGGGACGACTCATGGGGGCCAACCTCGCTGGGAACTTCACCGACCAACCACATATGCATCCTCGGTTTCGTCCTCGACTCCTCCCTTTCCATGTCTAAGCAGGTCAACGCTATCTCCTCCTCCTGCTACAACACCCTCCGCATGTTCCGCAGGACCTACAAGTGGATCCTGACCGAACCAAGAAGAACAGTGACACAGGCCCTCGTTAGCAGCAACGCACTCTACACAGGCATCCCGGCCAAGCACCTGCAACGCCTACAATGCATCCAAAACGCCTCCGCCCGACTAATCCTCAACGTGCCCCTCCACAGCCACATCACCCCCCACCTGAGAGACCTTCACTGGCTTCCCGTTGACAAGAGGATCACCTTCAAGCTCCTCACCCACGCACACAAAGCACTGCACAACGCCGGACCAGGCTACCTGAACAACCGACTCAGCTTCTACACCCCCACCCGACAGCTCCACTCCGCAAACCTCGCCCTCGCCGTCGTTCCCCGCATCCAACGTAAGACCTCCGGTGGCAGATCCTTCTCCTACCTCGACGCCAAGACCTGGAACACCCTCCCGACCAGCCTACGTCAAACCCAAGACCTGCTCACCTTCAGAAGACACCTCCAGACCTGGCTCTTTGAGCAACAGCAGCACCCCCCCCCCCCCCCCCCCCCAGCGCCATGAGACCCTCGCGGGTAAGTAGAGCGCTGTATAAATACAATGATTGATTGATTGATTGATTGTGTCAATTTTCACTTATGTAATATAGACAGGCTTTGTGGACTCTTTCATATGGAGGCGGGTGAAACACTTAAAGCTAGAGCCAGCTTCGAGCCTGAAGCCAGCTCTGACTGAGCTTGAGGTCCTGTTGAAACCTCAAACCCATAACTAGCTGAGGTTTCCCAGGCTTCTGCGTGCCACCCTCTAATCTATCCAGTATGTGCTGTTGCTGCCAGAGCTGCTGACGCTGGAACTGGGGAACGAGGTGCGAGTTTCAGCATTGGTTCAACATCCCATGATTCTGGGCAAATTACTTAATCCCCTGTGAGGACAAAATTAATGTTATCTTGTGTAATGTAAATGCTGCTCAGATAAAGCAGTCCAATACCTTCTGGTGGAGTTTTTTCTATATAAAAACTGCAGGAAAATGCACAGAGGTAAAAATAAAGCCTTAACATAGAAAGGGGAAACAAAGAGATACCCATTTACTGGCTGATTTTATCAAAGTGAAACCAGGAAATCTGAATAAATCGCAGCTTCTCCGCTTAAATTGTGTGATCTTTGGCACATATTGTATTCACCTATACTCCCTTTCTTTCATAATCGCATACAAAAGCACTTTCAAATATGTGAGTACAGAATACCAGCTGTAAACACCCATTGTGTTTGATTTAATGGACTAGAATGTTGCTTTATCTACAAGAATCTGGGCCACATACAAGGTTCATATGACAACTGTTTGGCCTCTTAGTTCACTAGAGGCACTGCCACCAAAGTGAGGACGGGGGCAGGAATGGTTCTAAGTTTATGTTTAAAAACTATATTTTAATAAGTACTTCTGAGTGAGTAACTTTACATGTTAATAATGTGAAAGCTTCAACATGTTAAAGAAAATTTTTTTTTTTAATTTTGAAGACACTTTAGCATATTTTACACAATATTTTTTGTACAATTTACATAGCAAACATTTTCAGGGTTCGGCTCATGCACAGGCTCTTTGCTCAGCTTTGTCTCGGCCTCCCTGTTAATTTGTTAGCATGCCCACCTCTACTTTTGTGCTATCTGAATGGTGGCTTGAAGAAGAGTATTTACTTGTTCATTAATTAAGCAGCATTCACCTATCCTATGCCCCCTGTAGGATAGAGAATGCTGCTTAAATGTGTTATACTATTGCAGCATACAGCTAAACTTTAAGAGCTGAATGCCTGCATGAGATGTGCTTCTATCAGGCTGTTTGTTTCCAGCATACCATCAGGCATTGCCACGCTTTTAGGAGACATAGGCTGATCCATTGACTGCTCTGCTGTGCAGGCACAGAGTCGAGGATGGGCCCATTCACTCTCAATTTCTTCAATACACTCATAATGGTGTGGAACACTGTAGTCTGTGCCAGGTGTAAATGCATTGTAACAGATTCTGGCACAGTTTACTGCAGACCGCCATTACTCAAAGGCACTCATTATATGCCTAAAACTGCTGACTGTGATTCTAAAAACAGATGGAGCATGAATGCATAGCACCTTCACTTTAGTCTTTTCAATCAATTGTCTGGAACCTAAATGGCATGTATGACAAGTAAGATAATGGATATCCTCTATGTCATAGCTAGGCTTTCCTTTTTTCAGTTTCTATTTGTTGTGAATTCTGGTGGGTTGTTTTGAGCATTTTCCAATGTTTCCAAAAACTGTAAAATTGGTGGCTATCAATGTTTACTCTTTTTTGCTCTGTAAACACCAAAGAGATGGTGTTTTTCCGTGGTCATAAATAAGTTATTTCCTTCCGTTCCATTATTATTTCTTCCTTAATTCTCTTCTGCCCCTAATTCTCATCTCCAAACCTTTTCCTTATATTTACTCTCCAAAATGACTTTCCATTAGTTTCCTTGCCGTGCAGCCTGTCTCATTTCCCAGTATGAAAATCTCCTTTCCAGCAGTTCCATCCTCCACTATATACGGGATGCACAGGGATGGAATATTTTTGCATTTATTAAGATATGATTCCAGCAGACAAAAGTTTAATGGTGAAAATTCAACATACCATCCTGCTTTGTTATTGTTCGGACTACTGATAAAGATTGACTGAATGAATATTTTCTACTTAGTGAAAAATAACTGTTAGAAATGGGGTCTCTGGACGGCAGTCAGGTTATCCCCTGTCCGAACAAGGGCCATCACTCTAGTTAGGGTAATGGAGAAATACACTTAGGTAACCCCTGATCACCCTCTTTGTAGCTTGGCACAAGCATTCAGGCTTCTCTCAGAAGCAATGTGTAAAGTATTTGTCAATCAAGACCAGAACAACAAAAATCCAACATACAGAAGTCAAGATATCAATTTAAAAAAGCATAGGAATCTTAATCCTTAGAAAACAGTGAGAATGCTGTTGTTACACAAAGTACCTGGTTAGCATCAATAATAAAGCCACCCAGGCGAGATTGCGTCGAAAAAGGCAAGCGATGAGTCGATTTCTCACTCACAAGCGAGACTGTGCATCGTTCCTTCTCCAGAGCAATGCGTTGATTCCCAGACAGGTACCTCGGGTCCGGACAGGCTTTGTATTGATTTTTACGCTCAGCGATGTTGCGTTCGTAATTCGGTCGCATGGCGTCAGGAAACTGCGCTGGGTGGGGCTTGCATTGTTATCAACCGCTAGCAGGTGTTGCGCATCGTTTCTCCAGCCACAATGCGTCCCTCTTCCAACCACGATGCAGATGGCGCATCGATTTTAGCCAAGAGGCTGGTGGCACATCTTTTATCTACCGCGTTGCGAATGGTGTGTCAAAAGTTTCTCCGCGCTGGGGCCTGTGCATGGATTTCTGTCCTTTTCCACCAGCTTCACCTTTCAAGGGTCCAGAGACAGATTAGGGCACCACTTGGCAGAGCAGGAGTCTCATCAGAGAGTCCAGGTGCTGGCAGAGAGAAGTCTTTGATTCCGGTGCTATATCGTTCCAGTCAACGGTGAGATAATTTCTGCAGGCGTTGCACCAATATTCCAATGCAAAAGGATTTACTAAAGGGAGGAAATCTTTGTTGGCCCTGAGACTTCAAAAATAGAAGGCAAGCTCATTTCAAGCCCTTGGAGATTCTTCACCAGTGGGAATTCACAAAAAAGTCAGTCTTTGTCATCTCTCAGGCAGACGCAGCTACTGCAGGCCATCCCAACAAACCACAGTCACAGGCAAAGGGGCCAGCTCCTCCAGCTCTTCAGCTCTTCTCCTTTGCAGAGGTTCCTATTGGTTCCAGAAGTAATCTGATTTACAGGGGTTTTAGGTCCAATACTTATACCCCTTTCTGCCTTTGAAGTAGGAATACAAGATCCTGCCCTGCCCAAGCCAGGCCCCAGGTGCACACCAGGGGGTTGGAGCATGCATTGTGAGAGGGCAGGCAAAGCCCATTCAAGTGTAAGTGACCACTAGTCTCTCCACTCTAGCACAGATGGCTCATCAGGATCTACAGGTTACACCCCAGCTCCCTTTATCTCCCTTTCTAGAGGGGATTCACAAACAGCCGAACTGTCAAACGGACCCAGAAAGGCAATCCACAAACAGGCAGAGTCACAGAATGGTTTAAGCAAGAAAATGCCTACTTTTTAAAAGTGGCATTTTCAAACACACAATCTAAAAACCAACTTCACTTAAAGATGTATTTTTAAATTGTGAATACAGAGTCCCTAAAAGCCATATTTGCATCTGCTCCCAAAGGGAATATGCACTTTAAGGTTATTTAAAGGTAGTCCCCTGTTAACCTATAAGAGAGATAGGCCTTGCAACAGTGAAGCCTGAATTTAGCTATATTTCACTGTTAGGACATGTAAAACACATTAGTACATGTCCCACCTTTAACATACACTGCACCCTGGCCCTAGGGCTATGAAGGGCCTACCTTAGGGATGCGTTACATGTCGAAAAAGGGAAGGTTTAGGCCAGGCAAGTGGGTACATTTGCCAGGTTGAATTGGCAGTTTAAAATTGCACACACACACTGCAGTGGCAGGTCTGAGCCATGTTTGCAGGGCTACTCGTAGTAGCATTTGATTTACAGGCCCAGGCAGTTCTAGTACACTTTACTAGGGACTTACTAGTAAATCAAGTAGGCCAATCATGGAAAGCCATCAGTCAAAACATCTTCTATGACATCATTGATAATATTACTGAAACACTTGCAGGGAAATTATTGATGAGAAAACTGCATGGTGGAGGGGCAAGTTATAATTCCTTTAAGGCATGAGTCATAGTTTCTTAAGATAACTATAATAGTAACTGCAAAATTTGAACCTAACTATAACATCCCTGTAATCTATGTTTTTTTTCATGACAGTTTTTTTGCACCTGTTTTTACAGGACTGCAGAATACAAGTGTAATGTTTCTGTCAGTCCGTGGTGGTCATTGGGCTAAGAATCTGATTTAATTAATATTGTTCACTGTTAAGAAATATTGTTTTTGCCCAAAAATTTTGTTTCTGCCTACTTGGACTTCTGGTGATGGATTTTTATACAAACTAAAGGAACATGCCGCCCTGCAGGGTCTGTGGCCCCTTACGGAGCAGGAGGTGACAATAATATATATATATATATACGTAATATATATACATAATAATATATATATTTCTATATATATGTGTGTGTGTATGTATATATATATATATATATATATATATATATACATGTATGCATATATATATATAAATAAATGTATGTATATATATATATGTATATATCCCCTAAAAATTACCTTACCACCCAAAAACCCATACCCACCCTAAAACCTACACAACCCTTACCACCCCAAATCCCATACCCACTCTAAAACCTAAAAATGCCTATTCCTCCCAAAAACCCTAAAATCTAAAATGCCCTTACCAACTAAAACCCTGTATCGACCCTAAAACCTAAACATGCCCTCACCACTCAAAAATCCATAGCCGCCCTAAAACCTATAAATGCCCTTACCACCCCAAAACCGATACCCACCCTTAATCCTAAACATATTCTTACCACCCCATCCCATACCCACCCTAAAACCTAGAAATGCCTATTCCTCCCGAAAACCCATACCCACCCTAAAACCTAAAAATGCCCCTACCACTCAAAAACCCATACCCACCCTAAAACCTAAAAATACCATTACCACCCCAAAACCCATGCCACCCTAAAACCTAAAAATGTCCTTACCACCCCAAAACCTATACCACCCTAAAACCTAAAAAATGCTCTTACCACCCCAAAACACATACCCACCCTAAAACCTAAAAATGCCCTCACCGTCCAAAAACCCATAGCCACCCTTAAACTAAAAAAAAAATCCTTACCACCCCAAATCCCATACCCACCCTAAATCCTAAAAATGCCTATTCCACCCAAAAACCTAAGACCACCCTGAAAGCTAAAAATGCCCTTAACACCCAAACCCATGCCCACCCTAAAACCTAAAAATGCCCTCACCACCCAAAAAGGCCACCCTAAAACTGAAAAATGCCCTTACCACCTCAAATCCCACACCCACCATAAAACATAAAAATGCATTTACCACCAATAACTGTTGCCCACCCTAAATACTGTATTTATGAATGTATATATATATTTATATATATATATATATATATATATATATATATATATATATATATATATATATATATATATATATATATATTGTGAAACAAAACATATATGGCAACACACTCCGTTAGGGATTAATTCTTCATTCTTCAGTTTATTCAGTGCAAAAGAACGATGCGTTTCGACTTAACAGTCTTCTTCCAGGTCTCTCAGTCCTTTCTCTCTGTCCCTTTTTATATTAACATAATACGATTACCAGTGCAATGCATTGTGGACATTATAGTACAATATAAACGATAATCAACTGCTTCACATTTTCAAATGAGTCTAAATCACATATTACTTCAAATGTAATCAAGATGTAGATCCAAATGCACATTACTTTTACATTCAAATTAAATCAAGGGAAAAGAAGAAAAGAACTACAATTTACAACATTATATATCAAAAATAATTTTTTCTCCTTGCGAATGGAATGCTGGTTCATGCATGATAATTATAAATTAAATGTAATACTTAATACATTTAAATTCAATCATTTATGAATATTTTCTACATAGTGCCAAGCAATTCATAAGTGAACAAAAATCTCCTCGTCATTGTTCAAACCAAAAGATGTTCTTGTTTTCATTTGAATAATATATCTGGATTCTAGTTGTCTTAGCTTTCTGATTCAATCACCCCCTCTTTCAAGCTCAGGAATGTGATCTATTCCAAAGTATCTTAGGGTTTTCCAACTATTGGTTTCATGCACTCTTAAATGTTCAGCTACTGCATAAGTTAGATCATTGTGTATGATCGCTCTAATATGTTCCAAAATTCTTTTTTTAAGCATACAAATTGTACTGCCAACATATTTTAAACCACAATGCCATTCAATTACATACATTGTAAATTTAGTGGTGCAGGTTATTCTATGTTTGATTTGAATTTCAGCTTCATAAGGCAATTTGACAATTTTTGTTGATTTACCAATTTCACAAGTTTTGCAATTGTTGGATTGTTGTTGTTCTACTAGTCAATTTTGTTGACTTTTTAATGATAAGTGACTCCTCACTACATAATCCTTTATTGGCAGCACCTTGCGATATGTAATCAGAGGCCGTGAACCTATTTTGGGACCCAGATCCGGATAACTGCAGATAACATGCCAATGTTTACATAAGATATTTCTTATTAAAAATCACTTTCCTTAGTGTAATTCATTACCATTCTTAAATTATTCTCATCTGATTTCTTTTCTCTTGTATTAAGTTGTTTTGAAAATAATACATAATCACGACTAATCATTTTCATTCTTTCTCAGTTCTTGTATAAGATTTTTTGATTGTATCCAATTCTTTTAAACCTTTGTATAGTTTCCTTATATTTTAACTGTATTTCCTTTTCACTGAAACAATTTCTTCGAATCCCAATTAACTCACCATATGGTATGCTTTTTATTAAAGGTTTTGGGTGAAAAAGTTTGCCATGTAATACACTATTAGTTGAGGTTTCCTTACAATAGACTGTTGCCTCTAGTTTATCCTTTCCAACATAAATAGTGATATCCAAAAAGTGAATTGAGGTTTTGCTTGTTTAACATGTAAACTGTAATCCAACATCATTAGTATTCAGATTTGAAAAATATACTGTGAAATCTTTCCTGTGACCCATGCCAGATTATAAAAAGGTCATCAATAAAATATACCCATAATGCAATTTTGTCTATGTATAGATCATTGGTTTTACCCCACAATATTTCCCTCTCCCACCATCCCATTACTAGTTTGGCATAATTCAGAGAGAGCAAAATGCCAATTGCTGTCCCGCACATTTGCTGATAAATCTCATGATTGAATATGAATATGTTATTTTTAAGACAAATTTATATCATGGAGAGTAGCATCTCTGAATGTACAAATTCTGCTATACTTCTTTGCCTTAAAAAATATTCACAAGCTTTCAATCCAACTTCATGATTGATAGATGTATATAAAGATACTACATCAATTGTAACTAACAGGTATTCATCACTCCAATTTATGTTTGTTAAAAGTCTCAATAAATCCCATGAGTCCTTTATATATGAACTCAATGTCATTACAATGGGTGCCAAGTAGAAGTCTACATCATTAGATACTATTTCATAAAGTGAGTCACATGCAGATCCAATTGGTCTGACTGGTGGTGCAATCATTGGTTTGTGAATTTTTGGCAAAAAATAGATTGTAGGTAAAGTTGGATTTTCCTTTTAAAAAATGTACATTCATCAGTATTAAGTAGCAATTGTTGATGTCAGTCATCCAATTTTGAATGCAGTTGATGAATCATTCGATTTATGGGATTATGAGTATGTTTTTTATAATTAGACTCATTATTCAATTGTCTATACGCTTCGGCAATATAACTTTGTGTATTAAGGATCACAATGTTTCCACCTTTATCCGCTGGTTTGATTATGATATCATTATTGTTCATCAAATTTTTTAATGCCATCCATTCATTCTTAGTTAAGTTCTCCTGTGATCCATGATGTATCGTCTTTTGTAATCTTTCTATGTCTTCCAATATGAGTTCTGAAAAAATATCAATTTTATTGCCCGGTGATAAAACTGGACAAAATTTAGATCTCTCTCTAAAATTACAAAATTCATGTTTGTTGGTATCAAAGTTTAATTCTTGCAGAACTTCCATTTCAGAATATTCTTCATCTGATAGATTGTAATATAAATCAAAAACAGTTTTCAAGTCCGAGAGTTGATCAATACATAATTCTGCATTTTCTGATTCATTGATGGTTAATTCATCTTTATTAGATTCCATGTCCTGTGACTGCATCAAATAACATTTTGCTAGTTTCAATTTTTGAATACATTTGTAGATGTCAATCCGAGTGTCCACATTGTTTTGAAATATATATATATATCTCACTCAACCCACTTAATACTTACCTTTAAAACCTTTACCATGCATTCACATTTACCATTCATGCCTTTACAATGAAATTCAT
The DNA here is from genome assembly GCF_031143425.1 of Pleurodeles waltl. NCBI lineage: Eukaryota > Metazoa > Chordata > Amphibia > Caudata > Salamandridae > Pleurodeles > Pleurodeles waltl. The sequence goes on along the minus strand of NC_090437.1, from coordinate 870,401,288 downwards.
TGTAAAGGCATGCTTGGTAAAGGTATATTCGCCATAAAGGCATGCGTGGTAATGCCATGCGTTGTAAAATTACTGTGAATTCTGTAACCTACCTAGACCAGGAAGTAGGAAGTGAGGGCATCACACCAAAGCAGGACATTATCAAGGCAATTAGCAATTTGCCTGTGCCCTCCTTTACCAAGGACAAACAGCAGATTCGATCCTCTTTGACCTCTTGGCAGCCTTTGACACCATATCCCACCACATGCTGATTGAAAGACTCCACCACATCGGCATCCAAAGGGACATGCTCCGATGGATCACCTTCTTCCTCACCGGAAGAACCCAGAAGATCTACCACTCACTGTTCATTTACGAACCCACAGAGTTCACCTGTGGTGTCCCCCAGGGCTCATCCCTCAGCCCCACGCTCTTCAATGCATATATGACCTCACTGGTCAACAAAGTCAGATCCCATGGTCTCAACATAATTTCCTACACAGACGACACCCAAATCTTCCTCCCACTCACCGATGACCCCTCCACCACCAGAACCATCTTCCTCAGATGCATGAGAAGTATTGCTGATTGGATGAAGAATAACTGCCCGCAGTTGAACAGACAAGATGGAAGTACTAATGTTTGGCAACAGCAGCAACACATAGTGTGACTCCTGCTGGCTATCAGACCTAGGACCCTTACTCACTCCGACCACTTCATAAACCTCGGAATCATCATTGACAATAAGTTCACCATGAAATCACAGATCAACGCTGTTTCTTCACCTGTTTTATCACTTTGCGCATGCTATGTAAGATTTTCAAGTGGCTACCTCTATACACGTGATGCACAGTGAAACAGGCCCTCAGCACCAGCTGACTGGACTATGGCAACACCTTCTACGTAGGAATCACTGCACACCGCCTACAGAGAATTTAGACCATAGAGTACGCCGCAGCCAGACTCATCCATGGCCTTTCCCGATGAACCTACATCACACCCCACCATAGACAACTCTACTGGCTCCCCTTACAGAAGAGATGGCAATTCAGGCTGCTGACCCAAGCACACAAGGCTCTACACAACCAAGGACCGACAAACATTAACCACAGCCTGAACTTCCACCAACCATCGATAAGACTATGCTATGCCTTGCTTTCACTTGCCCCTAATCCCTGAATCTACTGAAGCAGAAGTGGAGAATTCTCCTTCTCTCACATTACAGCAAAAACCTGGCACAGCCTCCCTACACACCTCCGGACCATCACCTCACTTCTGGAATTCCAAAGGGCCTTCAAGACCTGGCTGTTTCAATAAGCCTGCGGGACCTGCAAGCGCCTGGATACCCTATCGAGTGATTAGATGTGCTTCATAAATCCGAATTGACTGAAGTGAGGTCCTTTTTGGACTCACATAATTGTATGCAGACTTTGTAGATAATTTAACTATGAAAACACACAGATTGAGACAATTATTCAAAGTAAGGTGAGAATTTAATTGGGATGAGCAATTGCAAACAGATTTCGAGAATATTAAATGAAACATTTGCAAGCCAGTCCATTGTGGGGATTTGACATCAGAGAACACTGCATTGTTACCAAAGATGCTACTGGGAATGGCCTTGGGGCACTGCTTACACAAACATCTGAGTATAGGAACAAATTTACTGTAGCCTAGGCCTCTCGTTCTTTGTTGTCAATGGAAAAGGAATTTTCTGTAATAGAGATAGAGATGTTGGCATCTATGTGGGGCATGGAAAATTTTAGGTAGTACATATTGGGTTCAAGATTTACACTAACATCGGATCACAAGCCACTGGTAAAGGTACTTACTTCGAATGGGAATATCAAGGCAACACCACATATAGCGAGAATGACCTTGAAAATGTTAGATTATGTGCATGATGTGGAATATTTGTTGAGGAAAATGAACAAGGATGCAGATTGTTTAAGTTGGTCACCTTTACCTTTAGAGGAACAAATTGAAACTGAATGGGATGATTACAGAGGTTGCAATGGTTAATGATAAGTATATTGCTATATTGGAAGAAGAATGGGAATCGGAATACCAAGATGGAAACATGAGTTTAGTCAAACAGCTTATAATCAAGGGCTGGGCAAGGCGAGACAAACTACAAAATGAGTGCTGGAAGTATTGGGAGTTTAAAGATAAGTTATCCCTGAGTGAAGCAGGATACATTTTCAGAGAGGGCAGGTTAGTTAGTACCTCCACAAGGGTTAAGATCAAGAATATTACAAATAAATCATGATGGGTATATCGGAATCCTGAAACTGAAGAAAATAGTGAAATTTATGTATTGGAGGCCTATAGCTCAGACTTTGAAAATTTCTAACTAGGAATGGGATAATAGGTAAAAGAACACCAGTTTACCATCCAGCTGAAATGGAATCGTAGAACAGTTTAAAAAGGTAATAATGGGTAGTATACAAGCTGATATTAGTGTGTGTAATGATTGGGAAAAAGAGCTGAACAGCACAATCTGGGCGTATAGTATAACTCCCACAGGAATTGGATAAAGTCTGTTTAGAATTTTAAGGGGGAGACAGCATTCATTAAAGACAATCTAGTTTGCAAGGATAAAAAGGTTTGCAGTATATGGTCACCCTTTTTTGTTAAAAGGAACATGCTGAAAATGCAATAATTGTATAAAACATATTATGATAAAAAAAACATGTAGTAAACGAGATACATTTGCTTCCAGGTGACTAGGTAAGAGTTAAGTTAGGTCACAAAACGAGAAAAGGATGCAGCAAACTTTCTAAACCACTACAAGTGAGGAAAGTTTATAATAAATCAGCATTGTTAAGTTATTAAAAAATATGGCACTTTAACAGGATGTCTAAGTGCAATAAAATCCTCTGATTGGGAAATCAATAATTAAAATGGTGACCACACACAAGACACGGAATGGATGTGGGACGATATAACTGACATGCAAAACTGGAACATGGCAAACTAGTACATCAGCTTCAAGGGCAGAGATAACAAGAAATAAGGAGAAGGTCTTTAACAATATAGAGGAGATTGCAAATGAGTCAGAAGCAAGCTCACAAACAACAACACGCTGGGAAAGAAAAGTAATGTTACCAAGAAAAAGTAATGATTTTGTGATGTGAAGTTAAAACTAAATTTGCATATGAGTGTACAGTATTCTGTACATAAAGGGGAAGTGTGGTTTGATGTAGTAATGGGGTGGAAATAGTGATAAGAGAGTTTGCAGTGATAGAGTATTGTAAACTAATCTTATGGCAGATCTATAGTTAGTTTACCATTGTATAGTCACATTGTAAAGTCACGTTTTTGTAATAACTTCCAGTGCAAAAGTGTTGTCATGTGATTAGACTGGAATGTTATTAAGGAAGGGAGATGTGGTGTCCCTGTTACTAGCACCATAGTAACTGGATACTGCAAATTACAGAATGTGGAACGGAGGGAAGTTATTACAGCTGGGGAAAACCCTGTTGTAGGAGGAGCTGTCGCTGATTTGCTCTCCATAATAAATGTGAAGTTGAACTTACCTGCATCAATGGTGTTCTTTACAGTCACCAACATCAGCATGTGCTGGAGACTGCAGGATCTCAGCGGCTTCGGAGGAAAAACTTGAGGAAACTGGACACCTTTAACTAGAAGTTGGCAGAGCCAACTGCCCGTCTCCTGACTCAGCAGCCTCTGGGCTTCAAAGTGCCCTGTGCAACTTTACACTACATTCCCGTTGGTGCTCTGCTTATGAACACTTAAAGTTTGGAAAGTTTTTTTAACTCCTCACATTTAAACTCTTATGCTCATTAGAGATAGGAAACAGGATTTTATTCTTAGGAAACTGCGATGAGAAATATTTTAGCAAGTTACGGTTGTCTTAGTGGGGCAGCTGTTTTCACTCTGGGCAGGTGCTGCACACTGCGGACACACCGAGCCAGCACTTTTACTTCCACGCTTTTTACGAGATGTATACAGCATGAAAGGCACGCCTTTAAGATATATACATTTTTACTGGGATATTATTCATGGCGCCAGGTCCCTCTTAGGTGCCCTGTGCCTAAAGTATCCGCTGGTCTTGGCACTGGAACCGCATGATCAAAAACTTCATGTGGTCAAACTTTTCTTAGGACCTGAGAAGCAGTGTACGTGTGACCACGTGCGCAAGGTTGACTAAGGCCCTCATTATGCTGCCGTGGTGGTCCCACCACCACATTAAGACCCTGGCGATTAGACAGCCAGGGTGCCGCCAGCACTGCCGGGATCCATGATCCTGATGGCCTGGTGGTGGCAGAGATCGCAATCAGCAGGGCAGCCCTGCTGATTAAGGCCTCATTCCCTGCCAGCCTTTTCGTGACGGTTTTACAGCCAGGAAAAGGCTGGTGGAGAACAGATGCAAGGGGCTAATGGGGGTCCCCGAACTGCCCATGCACTTGGCATGGGCAGTGCAGAGGTCTCCCTGCCCAGCACCATTTCAATGTTAACTGTCTGCTAAGCAGACAGTGAACATTGCGATAGTGCTGGTGCACCCTGTGACAGCGGCACCATTGCCTTCGGCTCGATTACGTGCCGGAGACAATGCTGCCGCCTGTTTCCCAATAGGCTGGTGGGCAGAGACCTTGGTTTCTGCCTGTCAGCCCAGCGAGAAACTCTTAATGGGTCTGGCAGGGAGGTAGTCAGTGTGGTGGAATCCTCCCTGTTGGGAGTTCGGCAGAAGGTGCAACTCCTAATGACGCCCTAAGTCTTGCTTGCATGACTTGACTACAAGGCAGTACTGGTTCCCTTGTGTTCTAACAGGCAATTTTCATGTGCTACATAATAACTTTGTGTAGGGCATACCACTACACATTTATCCTTTCCCAGTGACTTGTGTAAATCTTTTACTCAGTTGTAACGGCACACATGGAAACCTTTTTGATTGTAGTTAGGCAGACACCTAGAACTGAGTGCAGAATGAGATTACGGTAAATAAATCATTATTTTAAGAAATTAGCTTGCCAACTTAAACTGGGGCTGACCTTTTTAATTAAAACAGTATCAGCAAAGCAGCATTTTTATTGGTTGCTGCGTATAATTTGCAATATTTGTCTGGAATCTTTTGGCAAATGTCATAGAAACTGTGATTCGGAATCAGCCCTGGCAATACTTTACATTGATGAAGCAGGAGACATCGACTGCACAAACAACATATACCACTGTCATTTCCTCATTGAAATGGCTCAGTGAGTTCGGAGAAAATGTCTGCTGTGGCCTGCAGGCCATAAGACCAGCCCCACCTACCATTCTTCCACGGTCAGTGAGGTACCTTACATTGGGTAATATTTTTAACAAATAAGATTTGAAGTACACATGCGCAGAGGAGCTGTGGCACTTTTGAAAAACAAACTATAACTATTTCAATGTGGCCATCATCATCCATGTTTCATGTGTAAATGCCTCAAGTTACTTACATCTTTTAGGCTCAAAGATAAAGCACCGCTGTCTGCCTCCTGCCCACCTGTGAGTGCTGCTCACCCGCTAGCCATAGTAAAGCAAGATCTCCAGGTCTGTCTGTCCAGTCCTTTCTACCCCTCCACTCACACACACAGAAGTGTGCACCATGAACTTTACAATCTCTTTACAGCCCTCCCTCACCCTACTGTAGGCGTGATCTTACAACTACAGTTAGTGAAAGAATACCTCCCAAGGTTATAGCCGCACCCTACCCCACAAATCTGGGTAGTGTATGTCGCCTGCTGTCTGGAAACCGCCTCTTGGAGTAAAGTCCCAGACCCGCAGCAGGTCCTGGTGTCTGAGCCATTAAGACAGTTTGTCATGTCCACCTGCCTCCCTTGAATCCTACTTATAATTGCCTTTACCATAGCTTGTCCTGGCATCCTGCTCCCCTGCACGAGCAGCTGGCAGGGACATGGTGGAAGTTATACGTGTGTGATGCAAGATTAGAGTGGATAGATATCTGGGTGTGGGGTAAGACTGCATATGAGCGAAGATATGGGGTGGAAAGGTTATTGGGTTATGGCTGAGTGTGAAAAGAAGGGGGTGGTGTGTTGGCCATATTCAAGGTGGATGTTAAGGAAGTTGCAAGTTTGATGGATAGTTGTGGCCTGAGCAAGGTTGGACAGAGATGCAACCATATTTATGCAACCAATGTTCTCACCTACTTAAATACTTTCTTAAACCTAGGAAGGTATAAATGCACCCACGCAGCACCAGGCCAACCAAGGCTCAAAGAAATAGTAACTGAAATACGATACGCAGAGGTCCACTGATGTGCTCCTACATGACCACGCACCCCACAAAGACAACCTAAAACATCTTAACCTCATGTGGCTTTGGCCGGATAGTTGAGCGTCCCTTCCCCTTAATGACACATTCATAGGGAAAACCTAACATCTGGAACAATACCAGAATAATTCCATTGTTTGATCATCTGTCCACAAACAGCCCTACTGATGACCATCTGGACAAAATCACAACTGCACACTTATACATACATGGGGCTACGTAACTGGCAGGCATGCAGTGTATAAAAACATATAACATGACAAAGTACATGCAACATAACATAGCATCCAATTTCCTAAACTTACACTTGAATTAATCATGCTAAAGTAGTGCAGTTAAACACCTGTGCTTCCTCCTAGAGAAATAAAACGTGCACCTGCACACAGAGCTGCATTTACTTAGTGTGTAACTGTACACAATTTACAATTAAGCTTTAGGGAAATGGAAGTCCAGGAGCTATGCCACATGGCACTTCTGTAATATGCCAGCAGATTTCCAGGCACTGTGCTAGAATTCTTGATTTGTAAAAGAAGTAGAGAAGTATGTTCAAGAGGTGTAATTCCTTCCATGTATTTTATTGATTTATCATTTATTCGCACAGTACTCGCAGTTGCTTCCTCACTAGGAACTACTGTGGATAACAGACTCAGGACAGGTGTGGACGAAGGAGTACAGGGTTCCCTTACTATTTTTAAATGGATGATGCCTGCCCCCTTACCCCAAAGAAGGATTGGACAGGATCTTCATATTCTGGGCCTCACATTGCCTATTGTCCCTTTTTCATTATCGTTATCCGTCTAGGGTGACCAGATATTGCAAAAATAGAGGAAGGATTACAGCCCTAAATCAACTGAAGGGCACAATGGCAGAGCTAATCAATATAGAAACACACACAACGAGGCACTAAGGAAATAAAATGCAATTTTTAAAACTCACTGTGTTTTTGCTGCTAATTTTTTGTGTTTTTGTGATGTCAACTGTCATTTTTCAATGTGACATGACAAATAACAGTTTCACATCTATCAATATATATATACATATATTTATAACCTACTGGCGGTTGCAGTAGGTAGTTATAGTTAGGACCTACTTCCGTTGAAAAGCGTTTTTTGACTTGACAACATCTTTGGCACTTTTTGACAAATCTTCACAAAATTCTCCCAAAAAAGTGTCAACTCTGGTCTTTTTGTGCATGGAAAGTATTGGGGTGATCTGTAAAGCAGGAGACTGAGAAAAAGGGAAGTCAGAAAAGTGTGTTTCGCATAGGGATTTTTAACACAACTACAACCTGAATCGCTGGCCAGAATTACACTAAATTTGCCAGAAAGGTAGCTTTTGGTCTGGAGCTCACACTTTTTATATGATGTAAATTAGTTCAGTAGTTTTTGAGTTATTAAAGTAAATCCAAATTTGTACATTTAGAAGCGTAAATAATTTGTGATTAGTCCTAATCTCGTGCTGAGATTTGATTGGCTGCCAACACTTCAACCAGTAAGTGTTGGCAGCCATTTTGGGGCTCAGCTTCAGCCGAGTCCCAGAAACAAAATGCAAAAAACCCAAAAGGGGGCAGAGTAGGAATACCCCAAACCCCGTAGACCTGGTCAAAGGGTCCCCCAGGGACCTTGCCAGAGCAAAAAGGCCTTGTGTTTTTAAATTCTTGGATACATTTGCGAATATTCACATTTGCTGTGAATTTTTTTAAATGCAAGCTAGCACAGTCTCATGTGTTTGCTTTTAATTTTGCACCCGGGTGAGTCAGGTCCTGGGGACATCCTGAGCATAATAGATATGGTGGGGGTGCATGAGGACCCCCTTCTATGGCTTTCAAAAGCCCCGGAGACCATCACCTCCCCTGGGGCATCATGTAATAGCGATGCAGGGGGCTGCGCAGACTCCTCCAAGCCCTAGTGACCATCACCTCCCCGGGGCCGGCCAGTGAATAACATAGGAGGGGGCCACAGAGTACCTCTCCTGGAGCCACATATGGCCCTGTGGTTCACCACAACCCCAAAGCCAGCTCATGCTACCTCCTGTGGTACCCACCCTCAGGAGGTAGCTGTCTGCTTTTTCTTGACACCTCCCACCAAGCAAAAGCAAACACTCTGCAGCCAGCAAGACGGAGCTGTAAAATTGCTTCTGCTTGCTGGAAGCAGAGCTCTCATCTCATTTCCTGCCTGCAGAGATGAAAGTGTTCCATTGTCAAAAACCAAAGCTTTCATCATGCATGCAGTGAACAGAGATGAAATGCTTCAGCAAGCATGGAGCTGCTGTTAATAACAGCTCCCTTCTTGCTGAAGCAATGGCACTACGAGGTAAGCCTTGAGGCATACTCTGTGGCGCCAGTTAGCTCGCAAAAGGGATTTTGTAAACTAAAACAAATAAATAAATATGTGGGGACTGCGGGGGAGGCTTTGAGGGCTCCCTCACAGTCCCAGATAGCCCATAAAAGGCTTACAAAAAGAAACAACAAAAAAATAGCTCACTGAGAAGGTTGCAGACCTTCACACTGAACACTCAGGGTTTGAGTCCAGCCTGACCCCCTTCCCTCTTTTTTTTTAAACAACAAATTATTTTAATGTTTAAAATTGTCAGATACATTTTTTCTTTTAAATTGTACAGAAATATCTTATTCTAAGTATGCTATACATCAAAGACTAAAAAAACTCTCTTTCTCGCTCAATCACACATCCTTTTTTTCTTTGTCAATCAACTTCTCTCACTCATACACCCACTCAGTCACTTAAGCACCCACTCAAAGACCCACACACCCACTCACAGACCACTCAGAGCCTTATGCACCCACGCACAGCTGCAGTCAGACCCTCATACATACACTCACAGACCCACTCAGACTCTCACACACCCACTCACAGACCCACTGACAGCCTCATGCACCCACTCACAGACAAGCGCACACACTGACACACCCATTAAAACACAGATGCATGAACTCTCACACCGAGACAGACACTCTCACAGCCATTGTCACACCAAGACACACGCTCTCAGACCAATTCTGATACCCAAAAAGGCCATGGCCAACTTCCACTGCGCACAGCCAAAGGGCTGTGCACAGCATGGGGTTCCGTGGTTAAGGGGATTGGCCGCAGGCTCTGGCTGCAGACCAGGTCTTTCAGGCATCTTCTGCAGCACAAGGGCAAAGGCCAAGCACAGTGCAAGGTTGGGTGCTTATAGGGGGTTGGCCTAAGGGCCTGGCATGAAGCAGAGTCACGAAATGGCTGTCAACACTTCCTAGTTGAAGTGTTTACAACCAATAAAATCTCAGCAAGAGATCCGGACTATTTGCGTCATAGAGACCCTATCTATACAATCTGGATTACCTTTAATATTTCAAAAACTACTGAATGGATTTACACCAAATAAGAAAAGCGGTGATCTGCAGACCAAATGCTACCTCTCTGCCAAATTTGGTATAATTCCGTCAAATTGTTCATACTGCAGATGTGTCTAAAACGTCAATGGGAATTAACATTAGGAAACACACTTATTTTACCCAACTTGACAGATCGCCCCAATACTTTCCAGACAAAACAAGGCCTAACACAATTTTATGGGAACATTTTGTGAAGATTCATCGAATGGTGCCAAAGATATTGGCAAGTCAAAAAAACACTTTTTCAGTGTAAACTATATATGTACATATATATATATATATATATATATATATATATATATATATATATATATATATATATATATATATATAGCTATATATATATATATATATATATACATGTTCACTTAATAAACCAAAGGTTACAGGGACATTATAGTTAGTCTCACATTTTAAATGTACGAAACCACAGAATTTCATAAGTTACCTCAAGTAACTATAACTTGTGCCCTAAGGTAACTATAATTAGCGCCCCAGCCATTCACAGTTTTTTAATCAAAAATGTTACTGCAAATATTACTGTGATATTATCGGTGATGTTATCAAAGATGTCATTAGTGCCGTAATTTGTGGGGTAATTAGCAGTGCATGGCGAGGGTGCGAGTTACAGTTATCTTAGGGCATGAGTTATAGTTATTTGAAATAACTAATTATAACAGCTGAATTTCGATAGGATTGTACATATAGGATGTGTGCCTGAGTCTAGCATAGATTTTTTACAGGAAGGGTATCCTGCGTAGACAAGTGAAAATGCTTTTCCAACTTTGTATGTGTGCTGTACAGTGCAGCACACATGCAAAGTCAGAAAGGCATGGGGAAATAAAAACATTTCTCTGTTTAACGCCTGCTTTTCAGCTGTATTAATTTTTGGTGCTAAGCCCTTTGTACTGATGCTTCAAGATAGGATTTAGCACTGAAAAGCATGAGTTGTAGCATGGGTACAACCATGTACCAATCATGTAATGCCCCCTTGAGGCAAATTAATGCAATGCGCTGCTTTGCTTTGCTTTGCCACTCAAACAAGCGCAAATACCAATTTGCTTTGGTTTGTGAATCCCAGAAAAAGTTTGGCATTGGGTTAGCGTTTTAAAAGTAATGCTAACCCGACACTAAACCTTTGAGAATCTGGGACTAAGGGTCTTAATTTGAGTTTGGAGGTACTCCCTGTCCACCCTATTTAGAATGCATGGAGGCCTCACATGCTTCAAATCAGGTGGGCAGGGAATTTATTGTTTCATGCAAAACGGAAAATAAGGCCTTAAACCTGTTGTTACTGTGCAACAGAAGCAGTAAACTGCACATCTATCCTTTTACGTGCAACTTTCCTCCTTTGTTGGCAACTGACCTGCTCTATACTGTAGTTTCCAAAATTACTAGCAGCTCAATACATATACATTCACTGTACCACTTAATGAAGCCAGGTTGTAGTAATACCCTAAGGTTTAGGCATCTATTGTGACAGCCCTTCCTTTATAAATTCTTCTCAGTTGCTTCATAAGTCTAACATACAGTGATTCATCTGGAAGTACATCGACTTTCATTTGATTCAGAGGACCGCAATGAAGTAATGGTCTGACAGCCTAGGGCTGGAAAACAGAGTGCCTACATGCGCATGTTCCACGAAAAAGGCTATGAGAGGATCCATTCTTTTTTATAGCACATCCCTGCGTTGAGAATACTATAAATCATGAAATAGGGTTACTCTTCCTGGTATGCTAATATTTTCACTGGCCCACTGCACTCAGCCCAAAGCTGGTCTCTTGAATGTGGGGGCCAGCAATGTAGAGAAAATATTTAGGATTTGATGTAGCTGCCCGCCACAAACACATTTAGCAAAATATCTACTCATACCTTTTTTGCAAGAGTGTAGAAACACCTATACAACAAGAGCCACAGACTTCCATGGTTAAAAGGAGGCCTAACCTTTTGTTGGATTTAGAAGTTGGGGTTTATATGATCTGTGCTATGTGAGAGCAACCAAACCTACCTCATAATATTCACCCTAGAATGTATCCTGTAGGATTCCTACACTCTGTTTGCAATCAATTTTGAGTGCCATCTCTGGCAACAGAGACTGCATGCTTCCTATCCAGACTATCTGAAGTACTTCCTCAGCTGTTTTCTGATCTGCTGTATGCTCTGAGCCGCCTGATGGGGGCTGCATGACCCATTTGATGTCAATACATTCACAAAATCCTAATCTCAAGTCAGTTAGAGCTGAATTTATATGTTCTCTCCATCACTGGGAGGAATCATGCCTAGCTACTAAACCATTTTATATGACCCAGTCAAGATTTATGTTAAAGTATATATAATAAAGAAAATGCACATCCACTGCCATCATAGAATATGCCCGCCTACATAACCATTTCACTCTTTAATCAAAACTGCTGTTTTAAAAGCGACCCCTTTAAAAACTTTATGCGCACTGATGATTTAAGGGTGCCTGAGGTGGCGGTTTGTGTAACAAATCATAAGTCACTACTTTTCCAATAAATGACTTTTCACAGTATCTTCAGAATTCCAGGACCTTCTCAGTAAGGCTTACTTTTATGAGCATCTTCTTTAACTTTCAAAGAGTGTCAGTTTGGACTTGTTTTCACTTTTTTCTGCCACTTCTACTCTCCTAATCCAACTGAACCCCGACATACTATTTTAGTCACCTAATTATCACTAAATTCTAATCACACCTTCTTATCTGCAAGACTCTGTCTCAGCACCTTTTTGCAGCCCACTCATTCCACATGTACTTGCAGTTCAAACCTTCAAATGTTATAAACGATGCTGCTTCGTTCAGAACTCCACAGATTAAAATCTCTGAAACTGAATCCAAACTCACTGAATATTTGCCAATCAGATGTTCCAATCCACCCCCATTTACACTTTCAATGTTTCTCCCTAAGACTCAAACGTGTATGCCAACTGCTAAAGCAAGATGGTGAGTGGTCAAGATATAATCGGTAACTCCATCAAAAAGAATATCAGAAAATTCCATCACTGACGTTTGTTAATTTGGTTGCTGGATAATTAGGCAAGTTGACTACAGTACTATACTAGCTGATGATGGGGGCGACATATGGACAAAACTCCCTAACGGGAAGACACTTCAAGATAACTTTTGACAAAAGATACGCTTTAAAATAAATAGTACAGTGTGAATGGAGACACCCATGAAATGTGAGGGATTCCCCTTTTGACTAGTAAATACCTTTTGTCACATTATTGTGGAAACGGAAGCGAAACTATGAGAGCTTTACGTATCGTAATAAAAAGCTACAAATAGCTACCTAGATATATCCTTTAAAAACAAATCTATGCTTGGCCCTCTCGAACTTTATTTAGATCAGGATAGTGGCACAGAAGAAAGGAACACTTTCATGGCTGCAAGGTTAACATAATTCCTACTACCTGCCAGGTTAGCATTAGAAAAGCGGTTCCTAAATCTGCTTGAATCTTTGTTCTTCAAGACTTTTCCCCTAGAACTGAAAATGAATTGTTTGCATGACCAAGTTCCACAAAACAAACTGCCTGGAAACATCATGCTATTTGAAATGTTGTCGAGGTGCTGATGAGTAGAGAATGTCCTAGATTCACAGGGAGATGTCATCCACAAAGGACTTTTCCAGTACATTTTAATAACCTACTCTTCTATTCATACAATAATTGGGTTTTGGCAAATCTGTCGTTATCTCTTTACAAACCTAAGGCCTCCAATATTTCCAGTATTAAATTAAAGAATGATTCGAATAGCCACTTTGATGTTTCTTTGAACTGCAGTGCCCTGGAGCCTATTACACAACTTTTTTTTTAATACAGTTACTTTATTGATGCTTCGAGACAATCATATCAGGGTTCAATGTCAGATTGAATGAGATTACATAGTGGTTTGACTCAGTAGACCGTTTGGAGCTTTGATGACTTAAAAGGTTGAAGCACCACCGGAGTTAAGGTTTGGCTGATACGAGGAATATTGGGTGAACACAAAATTCTTGATATAAATTCGAACAGTGAATGTTTATTGAACTTCAGCCTACACCAACATACTCACTCAGATAGACTTCATATCTACTTGTGCATCAGATTAATCGCAAACTTGCCAGTCAACATCCAGAATGTGAATTCAACATGGGTTCCATTAACATGAACAACTGGAACAATTTATAAGAGGTAAACTCTCATCCATTATTCGACTTCTTACTTAAGTACGTGTCTGGTAAGCAGCAAGTCAGGCTGACTCAGGTTAAGATATTCAAAAAGGGACTTTGCCATATTGTGAGGTTTTTTTACTTCCTGTTGACTAGCATTGGCCTTTTCCCAATATTTCTTCATACGTTATATTTTATCCATGTTTGGTTCTGTCTTCTCTGTAAATTGTACTCTTTTCACATAAACGTGGTAAAGACATGTACATTATTCAATTATTCTTCAGTTTAATTGTTAGATCGTATGGTTACACAAAAAACCTTCAGAGGATTGCCTTACTGCTCAATACAAGCTACGAATGGGGAGCTATTTCACCTTTATTGAAACCCATTTACCAATGCGCGTCCTTCTGTTTGGACCGGTTGTGATCTCTGTCACAGCGCACATCAAAACTCTAATCTTTCTCCCGTTTGTGTGTTATTGATAGACTGTAGAATAATATTTCAGTACAATAAAAACGTTATCACGGGAAGTGGAGTTGTCTTAGCAAAGAATCGATGGTCCAATACTTCTACCTATACATATACCTTTGCATACACCTACATCTATACCTACACCTATTCCCACTTCCACCCAAAACAGTGTGTTAGCACATGGCAGAATAGCTTTAGGGTCGATAAATCATGAAGTAACAAGGTTAGCCAGCTAGTGAATTGATTACCTGTGTTATTGCAGGCACAGCACAGGAGTAGGATTATCTGGCATTTATTAACGTAGTATATTGCTTAGCAGTCTTTTTTATATTATCAGGTGCTCATGAGTTGCCTCCAAATTAATCAAAGACTTCCTGAGTGAAAGTATTAATTGCCTGTAAACTTTAGCTACTTTCAGGAACAAATACCTGAGAGTGTAATTGTTTATTGTCTTCTTTTACGTTTGGCTGATAGAGCATACAAAGGCTTTAACATGCCTAAACTGCTTCCCTGGCAATAGACCCAAACCACGCTTGTAAAACGTCATACATTCTTCATTCCCAATTTTTTAACTGACTTTCAAGTGAATTGAACACTCTGTTCATTTTGCTACATTCAGGAGTTCAACAATATATGTGACGTGAAGGTTATGTACCCACGTAAGACGTCTGCAAGCACGCCCTCTAACAACAGCGATTGTGCAGGAATAAATATGAACTGTCTCTGCATTGTTCATTTGATTCATATGGAGGTAGCATCAGTTTTCTTTCTCTTTATGTCTATTTACTAGCACTGTTACTACCATAAACAGAGTTTCCATCAACACTAGTCATCAGACAATGAAAAGTAATAGATAGAAATGCTTAAATCAATCTAACCTCTTGCAATTAACGCAAGTGCATTTTATACCATTATTTTAGCACGTTTCTGTCAATAGAAATATGGGCCAATCTTATGCTAAATTACTGTAGGATGTCACACAAGAAATAGGCCCTCATTACGACCCTGGCGGTCCGAAGACCGCAAAGGCCATAGTGGCAGTCTCACCGCTGACGGGTCTACGGTGAAGATCGACAAATTGGCTGAAGCCAAACCGTCGATACCCCGCCCGTCTCGCCGCTTTTCCATGGTCTGCCGGGCTGGAGGTGAGTACCTCCAGCACGGTGGACACCTGTGGGGGATTGGGGCTATGGTCTGGGATACAGAGAACGCAGACGCAGATTTTTTTTACCCTTGGCAGGGGGTTTTCTTGCTTTATTTTAGGTTCTATGAGAGGGTGAACACAGTGATAGAATAGTATCCTTTCTTTCCTCCTTTTTGTTCTTCTTCTTCCACTCTGTGGGAGACCCGAGGTCTTTAAGGGTTTCTCTAATCTTCTCTCTTTCGGGTGGCGAGTTTCAGAGGTCCTCCCCTTGGTCCACGGTTTCCCTCGGAAGAACAACAGAGGATACAGCAGGTAAGTGGGACGATACTTCCTTGGTCTAATGGCTTCTGTGATTAGTGAGGGGAGAGCTGGGGCTGTGAGGGAAGTAGTGAGGGGTTAACAAACTCTACTAATTTTGTGGAGTTTTTCTTTAGTGGAGAAAACTAGGTTTTTGTGAGGAGGAGGGAGGGGGTTTCTCTCTTTGTCTAGAAGTGAGTGGGAGGGTGCCCTGGGTGTCCTTCCCTGCTTCCACCTCCTGTCTTTCCCCACCTTCCCTCTCCCCCTTCCCTTCGTTTCCCTTACTGTTGTTGCCCTTAAAAAGGGCCCGTACCTTGTATAGCCACGACCCTCCTGGGCCGTGGCAGGCTGCTTTGTGTCCTCTGGGTATCGTTGCTCCGGCCGTCTTCTCTCCGTCGGGGTCCGCTCTCGGCTCCTGTTCTCCTCGTTCGTTTTCACCAGGGAATTCCTTCGGCTCCGGTTTCACCGCGCTCTCCTCTCTCGCGGCGTGTTCCATCTTTAAAGTTCCGGCAACCCGGAAGTCGGGTGCCGATTGCCATCTCCGCCCCCACGCGTCTCCATGACGACGTGGGCGGAAGTCGGGGAAGGCGTCGGGCGAACACCAAGTCTGAATGTTTGTAGGCGAGGCGAGCGACGCCCGCCTACAACACCATAATGCTGCTAGCGGTATTACGACGCAGGAGACCGCAAGAATTTTTCTGGCAGTCACACCACCAGAAAGAGTTGGCGGTCTTGCATCCTGGTGACAGGAATAAGCGTTCCTGTCGCCAGGATACACTCGCACACACTTCCACATACCTGCACGCGCGCACTCACACACTTCTACTCACAAACACACCCCCACTCGCCCACACAAATGCAACATACACACCCATTCACATTGACTTACATACACAACTCCGCTAACACGCACACGTTCACTTCCCCCCTCCAGCACATAGCCAGATTCACACCCACTCTACCCCCCACCTGCATGCATCATTTGCTCCCCCCTCCGCACTACACACACGCACTCACCCCATCCACCCGCAGTCACCAGCATACACACTCCCACCTCCCCCATTCACAACACTCACACATGCAATCACACACATGCAAACACACCCTCCTCACCCCCTCCACTGTTGGACGATCACTTAACTTGTCCGTCGAGGACGTCGTCCGGGAGGGGACAGGTCCCAGCACTTCCAGTGCCGGCAGCGCCCCACCATCAGGGTGCTGCCAAGCCATATTATGGGCCTTAATACAGCATTTGGCATCCTTTTGGCGTGGTGGTGCTGGCGGTGGTACCGCCTCTTCTCTGCCGACTGCCAGCAAGACTGCTGTCGGATTTCCTCATGATTTTGGGCAGAAATCTTGTAAAAAGACCACCAAAGTCGTAATGATACCCATAGCCCAATCGAAATAGCTAAGCCAAGTCCACATATTAAGTTATCAAATATCCAACTCTCACACTTGTTCGTCTTGTTGGACTTCATCATTGAGGCAAGTCCTTAAGGTACTGCGACCTCAGAACGACTCCTCTGGGTCTCTGATCACTCAGTGCCATACACTGCAATTGGCTACCCTGACCCTAACCTAAGTTGCACACATCGAACAAGCTCAAGGCCCTTCACATTCCTTTAGCATTTGAAGTTACACCTTATACCTTCCAATCAGTTTGATATATGAACCCTACATGGGATGACAGCATTAATCCATGTCATTACAGATGCAGGGCCTGATTCACAAAGGGCCTTTTCACTTGTGGCAGAGGCCCTGCAGTCATTGGGAAGTCTCCGCACTTGGGTGAAATCTCCACAATGAGGATTCTCACTGTGGAGATTTTGCCCAGAGTGCTGAGAGTTGCGGAGATTTCATCCCAGGTGCTGAGACTCCCCCACAACTGTGGGGGTCACCGAGAGTGCAAAGGTTCTTTGTCAATCAGACCCCCAGTTTCCAGTCCTAAGCTTCTGAGGGTCACCATAATGTATTCTGAGCATTGTAGTCTTTATGTTTCCCCATTGAACTAATTAGACTGACACACTTAATAGCAATGGCTTGCAGGTGAAACGTTTAGTACCAAAGGCAGTGTGTGTGATTACATGGATTGAGGTGGCCAACCTACCCATACAAGTCTTTGCCTTATTTGCACATCTGAATGCCAACTTGTGCATTGCCCCATTACGTATTAAGCGAAAAGAACAAGTTCAAGGAATGATAGAAGGTTTGTTTTCCTCTGTAAAATTGCCTCTGTAAAAAGTGCCCTGTGTCAAAACGTCTCCCAATTCTCGTGGGATGTGAGGTGTAAAAATCAGGAACTGAAGGATTTATACACCTGTTCCTTAGTGTGCTGAGGTGAGAAAGCAGCATTCACTTATTATCGCTCAGAGATTCGGTACCCTATAGAAATATTACTTTAGAAGAAAATATCAAGACATGGGACTTTATTCAGAGTAGGCACTTTCCTATGTCAGTATTAACAAAATCAAGACTTGCTTTTGACAAAATCCACAAACATATGTACTTCCTGGTCTGATCCTCAGCCAGCTTTCTTCAGTGAAAACCAAAGTATCTTTGTGCAGTGAGCAACAGAACCTCATTTACTATGGAAACTGCCAATGGCCCATTGATTCGGGTGAATGCCCTTTAAATGGGTTAAACGGAGAAGATTATGCTGCCATACCAGCAACATTCTACCTATGCTTATTTACTGATCCAAAAGGTTAGGTGGTTTTATATAAAAGTAATAGGCTGGCCTTGCCTTTCCGTTACTCACACCACTGATAACACATGGATTTCTTTCTAATGAGGTTGAGAGACTTAAGTTGAACACATTAGTATTACGCTGTTAAACCCTGATAATCCTGAATACCAAATGATGAAATATGATAAACGCTCACGTGTATAAACCTCTTATCGGCCATCTCATTCACGTGCTCCGTAGTCTATGCATTTTAATATACATCCCACTTGTAATAACAGCTTGCTGCTGACTGTGACTGGGCCAACCTTTCCTGGATGGATTCATTGCCAGGTGAAGATCTTTAAAAATATTTCCCCACTCATGCGAAGCCGACGCGCAGAGCCCCTGCCGCGCGGACGCGCTTCTCAATAAATCAGAACTCGGCTGCCCAGCAGACTACTTACAGTAAGTGGTTTTCTGATGAAAATGTGTATTTCACTCCATTTAAACAGAGACAGACAGCCTTCAGATGAAACACGTTGAGTAAATGAACCATGTCTGGCCCTGCTGCAGGGCAGGATCCTCACCATTAGTTCCAACTCACAAGCGAGTGTTTGCATAACATGGAAGTTTTCAAAGGTTACCTCGAGGTGAGCCAACAATTCACGAAGAGAAATGTACAGAACGGTGGTCAATAACTGCAAAATTCGCAACACGGAGTCACCACTCCCCCCCCCACCCCCCCCCCCCCCCCCAAAAAAAAAAACAATTAGGCCCTGGCACTCGTTTACCAAAACATTTGCCTGAGGTCAAGGTAGACGTTTAAAGTCTTTCCATACCAGCTTGGCATTTTCTTACAAAACATTGCCTATTCAACCTTATAGCCTGGGATTATTTCAGTAATATCATCCCGTATTTAAACTTGCTTTCATGATGCAAATATACTCTTTTTGCAGAAATAAACAAAACAGCCTCAAGACGATTCAAAATCAAGATTTCTGGAATCTATAGGTGACAACCCAAGATGAACATATCTTTGTTATATCTGCAATTAGACAAAAAAACAAGCCGCGCACAGTAACTTTCGTAACTCACGTGTAAAGGATGTGTTCTTTGCCAGCGGATCCTGAAGGATGCTGAAATAAAAAATACAGTCATATTTACTCAGTATTTTATTGCTTAAATTGTACATCAAATGATGAGTTTTTCACAACAGGCAACTAAGGCACATTTCTTAAACCAAGTACACTTATGAGATCATTAAATGAAGGAGCAGAGAGAGTGTGAACGAGTCAAGAGTGTTATTTTAACGCCATAAGAAATAACTTTCAAGTTATTGGTCCCCATTTGCAAAGCAATGTATGCTCACACATCTGATAGCTATGTTTATAGCGGAAGGAAATCACAAAACAATGGAAGCAAATCGGTGGAAATAAAGAACAAAAAAGAATCATGCATTTCTGAAACCTTTTACTCCATCGTAGGATTAATGTTTGTTAAAGTAGTATTATGTAGGATTAAACCCTAAGCAAGGGGTCGGGAGTGGGCATTTCAAGACTTGGTTATCTGTAAGAGTGTGTGAATTGAATAATAAAAACAAATTGTGTGTCTGTGGCCATTCACAAAGTTCTCTCCTGTCCTTCGTCACGCTGAAAATGGTCAGAGTTTTACTCCCATCAACGGCTGGAGTAAATCACTTGACAGGGTGTGGAATGGAGCGCCCCAAAAGGTTTTCATGGTGTGGGATAAAGGGTTTCTCTTTAGGGTAACATATTTTCTCTGTGGAGGAAAAAAATAAAAGTACAATTTATCCCATCTTACAGTGGAAATTACTTTCCACAATGTGGTCTTACGCTATGCATGCATTTCAACGCAGGAGAAATGCAATCAGGGAGACAATAAAAAGGAAGTTACATGACTTCCCTGGAATAAAACTGAAAAGCCGTGACCAGTGCAGTAATCCACGCATACTACTGCAAAGTTTTGAGGATTCCATCAAGATGTAAATGAACACATGTGTGGTCGGTTCTTAGTGTTGGGTGATGGAATTGAAGTAAAAGGAGGTGAACATTTTTTTTCAGAATAGCAGAAAAAGGTGTATGACCTCCCCCCAATGAAATCAACAGACAGCATTTGGCTTTCTTGGAGGGGTCAAATATTTTAAAGATGTAAAGCACCCTCAAACTGAGGGGGAGTGAGAACTGTGCCTAAAGGAAAATCTGTCATTAGTAATGAAGTTGCAAGCAGTCGCTTAAATGATAGGTGGTTGTGAAAATAGAAAATCTCAATAAATTAACTTTTAGGTGAAGAGGTGCTATAAATATTGGATTTATGTAAGAAATTACTTACATTCTTACAGAAGAAATGCACTGATTAAAGTTGGGCATGGTTATGTAAAAAGACTCTTATCTGAGCATATGTTTGCAGTCTAGTTGTGAGAAATAATATTTAGTCTCCTTGGGCGTTTCACATTTTGAAATACCTGGTTTATGGACTGCTACCATTGATGAGTTTCACCACCTGAGTCTCACTCACTGTAAGCCCTGTTGAAATGGATTGAGAGTGCTAACCACCAGTGGCCACATTCTAGGATACAGCCAGCTACTGCACAACTAGGGTAAGAGGCTCTGAATTGGTTGCATATAAATATGTATGAACACTTGTGTGGGTTGAAGATGTGAGACTACTGTCTAACTCAGCTCAGCATATTCGCACAGTTAACTTGTCACACAGGGGACACTTCGTAGATAGAAGTTGACCTGGTGTAGGCCTTATGAATTGAGTCATCAGTGTAAGTCAGGAGTGCTTAACTTAAGAGAGTGTGTACTCTACTGTATTATACACTAGGGGGAAATCTGCAACAAAGAACTGTTTCACTATAGTTAGACACAGACACTAGTGTGACACCAATCCTATGGTAAATTTGGATCTTGAGTGCAGATCTGACATTTATTTCCCCTTATCTGCACTCCTTTTGGCACTTAACATTATCATTTTTCTCTCTCTTAGGTCCTAATGAGACTATGGCCTTTCAATCATCCTGCTGGGACAAATTAATTACCCTGCAGACCAGCTGATGGATCTAAAGCCTCCCCACAAAACATGGACATTTACCAGTCCATAGTAATGCTGCTTGGAGAGAAAAGGGTGGGGATGGAATCTGCATTTGGCAATTCCTTTTCACACTGTGGGGGTTATTCCAACTTTGGAGGAGGTGTTAATCCATCCCAAAAGTGATGGTAAAGTGACAGATATACCACCAGCCGTATTACGAGTCCATTATATCCTATGGAACTCGTAATACGGCTGGTGGTATATCCGTCACTTTACCGTCACTTTTGGGACGGATTAACACCTCCTCCAAAGTTGGAATAACCCCCTGTGTCTGGTCTGGAAAGACCACGGCCCTCATTACAACCCTGGCGGTCGGAGTAAAAGTGGCAGTAATACCACCAACAGGCTGGCGGAAAAAAATGGAATTACGGCCATGGCGGTTACCGCCATGCCAAACCGCCACTTTTACACTCCGACTGCCAGAGTGGTAACGACCGCTGGGCTGGAGACTTCGGTCTCCAGCCCGGCGGCTGTCACTAGACCGCCAACGGTGTCAGTCCCTGCATACCGCCATGGATTTCATGGGGTTTTGTACCCCCACGAAATCCAATGCGGTAGGCACTATCCTGATTGAGGTCTCCCCCTCCCTCTCCCCCTCTCCTGAGTCCTCCCCCAACAACCATGACCCACGTACCCCAAAAGGTGGTAGGACCCCCAACCAGATACACACACAGACCCCCCACGCCCCCTACACGCACACTCACACCAATCATACACATACACATACACGCACACATACATGCACACAGACATATTCGTCACATTTCCCATACACACACTCACACAACCCCTCTACACACTCACACGCACACCCCCATGCACGGACACAACACACAACACCCCCTACCCCCTCCGCTAACGGACGATCACCTTACCTGTTCCGGTGATACTCCGGGAGGGAATGGGATACATGGGGGCTGCTCTGTCACCAGCACCCCGTCACCAGAACATTGCCACGCCAAAACCTGGGTTGTGATTATGTGGGCAGTGTTCTGATGACGTGGCGGTGGAGGTGGAGCAGCCTCCACTTCACCACCGACCGCCAGTATGGCTTCTGGCAGCTCTCCGTCTGAAAAAGGGTGGTGGGCTGCTAGCAGTCATAATACGGTTGGCGGGAGACCGCCTGCATTGGCAGTCATCGGCCTGGAGTAACCTTGGCGGTCTTGCCAAAAGACCGCCGAGGTCCAAATGAGGGCCTATATCTCCAGAGAAACAAAGGAGGGTAGTCAGGTTTTTGAAGCCAGACACAAGAGAGGCTGCCTTTTAACGGTTAGGAAGGAAGAACCCAGGCACCTGTGGCTGTTACGGGAGAGGCTTAGGCATCTTGGACATTTTCACAATGCTGTGGTTGGGGCAGGTGTAAAGTGATGATGTGTCAACCTAGGATTGGGCAGAGGAGCCTATTTCTAGAACTTTCCATTGCCACTTATAAACCCCTGCACAAGGGAGAGACTTTTAAGAACACTCTGGGCCTAGGGGAAGCAACTTTAGAGGAAGGCCTAAATGGAAGAAATAAGACCTCTGACTCCTGCACAGATGGACTCCAGGACTTTTGGACTTAATCTAACACCCTGGAACTAAGAATTATTTCTCATGGGCTACTGACACTGGCCCCTTTACACCCGCTAGGTGGCAGTAGAGGGATGGCTCTTCTGTAGAGAACCTGGAGGGTTCACATGGATCTTCTGTGGACTGGTCCTGCAGAAGTATGACCTCCAGAAGGGTGCCCCTGACATCCGCTGACTGAGGTGCCCTCCAAGTGGTCAAATGAGGCCATGCGACTTGGTGTGTGCCGACGGTAAAGGCACATGTCTTGAGGGCCTGGGATTGCTACTGAGGAAGACCCTGTCTCCAGGAGAAGTGCCAGGCACCCTGACAAGAGATAGGTGAACAGGTCCTGAGTTCTCCTCATCTGAGGGTGAGCAAAAAAAGTAAAGCGCTCCAAAAAATTATAAAATCTTGGAGGCAAGGAGGTCTTGCTAGGGCTGTGAACTGTTAAGAGAGTGCCACCATAGCTATTTCCACATGCCATCATGTATATATTTGTGTAGTTTTGAGTAGTGTGTGCATGATACAGTACTTCTCTCTTTCATAAGTAAAAGCACTGACTGGACATGATTTATCTGGTGTTGGTTGTTGCATACCTGTGGACAAGGGAACTAGACCACACCACCTTTCCAGCATAGGCATTGAACTGTTCCCCCTCACTTCCCTTGGACAGTAAATTGTTACAAAATGGTGCTGGGTCCCCAATAGACAAAAGATTGTGGGGTTATTATATATGAAGAACTATTGCATCCTTTAGAACAACTAACCCACTTTCTCACACTAATTTGTAATAATGTTATTTACTAATGCAAAATATTCAGGGACTCATTTAGTAGCTAGCGGAAGTGAAAATATGGCAGATGTCCCATCTATCAATCTCAGGGTACCCTCTTCCTAACAATAGTCCCATTAACTTTGCATGGAGATACCAGGGCAGGGCGTAACAATATTGGCCAGTATCTCCCCATGAGTTAACTGAGAGTTAATGTCCCTGTAATGTGAATACCCTGCTGGGCTCTGATTTACTGGGAACTTCAACATAGATTTTCCCAAATTCCAGGGACTTTAACTAAGATATTTACTGCCTTGTCTGAGCAGGTGGTAAGTATCTGAGGAGGGCTGCTGCAAGTAGAAGGTGATGGGAGGAGAACTGGGGGTCTTTGGAGGATATGGTGGTTGGGGAGTCTCTATGGAAAGAATCGCCCCCAACCTCTGGGGTGATGGATGGCATAGGTGAGGAATGTGCTGTTCCCTTGGGTTGCAGCCCCAGTCTATCTGCAGGTGTGGTTTTATCTGGTGCAGATCCAATCCCAATAAAATCGGATCTGATGTTTCAGGAACAGAAAATTGTGGATCGTTAAGCACTTTACAGCTTGTAGTTATCAACTTGTAATGATGGTTTTAGAGAATGTGTCATCAAAGGTTCTCTGATGGCACACCCTCAACTAGCTGTACCAGTGGAAACCCAAGAACTGCCTAGTCAACTGTTACTGGTCCACACGTGACAGCTGACAATTTCTGTTCAGTTCTAGGCAAGCATTTTCTGTACATGGTCAGCCGAGGCAGTGCATCCCAGTAAGGGGAAATATACAATGTACCCCACACATAGACAAAAACCTCCCTGTAGGCCAAGGCTATCAATATTTTGTTTTATCCCAAAAAATATTCAGCTTTGGGAGTTGGATTGTGTAGAATGAAAATGAATGCTGAGCAAGAGAAAAGAAACATGATATCCACTTTGCATTCAGTCGTACATACAGAATTTTTTCCTCACCAGCAAATGAGCTGAAGGCACAGAGCTCTCCACAAGTGTTAACGCTGAGTTATTAATGAGTCTTATTAATGAATATTCATATATTTTGAGTGTTGGATTTTCAAAGGAAATGTATTAACTTAGAGAAAAATAATGCACGCATTTGAAGGTGTGCCACCAGAGTGGCCGTCAGTGTTCACAAAGTGTACTTATAAATATGAAATGTTGAGCTATGTTTGAATAATGTAGTAACATGTCATATTGAGGGTTATGTATTATGAATTAGCTTTATTAATTGTAGGCCTTAACTTAGCGAGGTCTTGGCCTAGTTGCATGGCCTTATGTAAAGCTGCATTTCTTAGGCTTTGTAAAATGGATGCTTAGAGAATTACATTGTGATTTTCCACTGTACTGACCATGTGCTAGTAGCTGAAGTTCTTTCTCATGAAAAACTGCTTGCTAGAAGATGCTGTGCTTGCTAGTGATACAATGTTTAATGTAATGTGTGTAAGATTGACCTTCCAAGGAGAAGACAACGGATGCACTGACTGGAGTATAAGCCGCAACAATATTGATACCTGATGAGCCGAATGACAGGAGCGGTAGAAGAGGAACCAATCATTGACATGTGAACTGTGCAGTAGTAAAATTGTAGATTTTAGGTTTTAGTTTCCTTGGACTAGATGAAAAAATGCGATTTTCTGACCAATTAGGATATGGGAAATAGTTTTAGGAAATCCAACTAAGCCAGACTGCACAGAGAGGAGAGAGCCACTTTGCCATTATTTTCTTGACCGTTTTGAGAAGAGACATGCTTTACTTTACTGCTTAGAGAGAGACTTTGCTTTTTCTGAACTTTCATGCTGAATCCTGATGTACAGCTGACTGCATTAATGTCCTATTGATGAAGACTGTCACAACTTGCTGAACCATATTGAGGACAGGCATATAATGACGTTACTGATTGTTCTGTCTATTTCCTTTTGTTTCTAGTTACCAACCGCTATTTTGATAGAGCCATAGTTAGATGTTTTTCCAAATTTGTGTGCATGAAGTCCAAACATGCTATTCTAATCTGATGTTAGTTAGGGTTCTCACTGATGAATTTCAATACATGTTATAACAGTTGATGTCTTTTCGTTGCTGAACCTAAATGTATGTTATATCACTTGCGCAGTTATTCTTGCTAATAATTTGTATTGTAACTGTAGAATGTGTAGTAGCTCACGCTTTGATTAGATTGTGATTCTTCTGCTGCTTTGGTCAGCCAATATTGTTTCTGTATGTTTATCATTTGATTATGGGACTAAGGGGGTTATTCCAACTTTGGAGGAAGTGGTAATCCGTCCCAAAAGTGACGGTAAAGTGACGGATATACCACCAGCCGTATTACAAGTCCATTATATCCCATGGAACTCGTAATACGGCTGGTGGTAAATCCGTCACATTTGGGACGGATTACCACCTCCTCCAAAGTTGGAATAACCCCCTAAGTTACGTGACATTACAATTGTTAATATAGGGAAATAAACATTCTAACTTTTACATAAAGGTGTGGTAATTCATGACTGCAAGGTCATGGTGGGTGGAAATTACTGACTCCTACTGATTATTAATGTTATTGATTGTTGATGTTATTGATCTGTATTGGTACAGGATATATGGTGGGAAAAACTCGAAGTGCAGTCAAAAGGTCCATTGGCCTATTCGCGTCTTCCTTGTAAGTTCACTTAATAGGGTCTGACGCACTAACACACGGCAGGTGAGGATGTCTAACCATGGCAGATGGTTCTCTGAGATGGGAGCCTAGACTAGAGCTCTTCTGGCCTAAAAGGCTAGCGGGGCTCTTACAAGGATTTAAATGAAGCACTTCATCTTTCTAAAACATTACCCAAAACACGAATTCTTGAATAATTAAGATCAGTTGGCCCCTTTAGCATTAGTTTTTTTTTTTTAAATGTATTAACCTAGCTGGAATTTGAAATAGTACAATAGTTTGCAAAGTTCGCATTTTCCACCAAAAGTGAACCAGACTGGAACTCACACAGTTATGTGTGCAGCTAAATTTCACTTAGTGCATGAACACCTTCATTTACAAGCGCCTATTCATATTAGTGATTTATAAGGTGAAAATTTGTATTCTTACATTGATTTACTCACTAATGATGCCGGTGTAACTAGCTTTTCTTGAAGGGTTGGATGAGGTTTGGGATATCTACAAAACGTGTTGCATACCTTGATAGTATAAGTTTGTCAGTTTCACATAAAAATTCCTTTTACAGTCTTCTTCCTACTATACACTATAAAATAGTTCCTGTAAAAGTCAGCAGTACATGTATTTTCAGTGTAGTAAATCAGAGGGAAGGGCTATATTCATAGGTAAAATAATTTCCCTGTGGAGAAACAAAAATATCATTTATTCACTGCAAATGAAGTGATGGTTTACAATTACGCTTGAAGAAACATAGATTTGATACATTTTCAAAGTCAGTAATGTCATTGTATGTGAGTACTCTTTGCAAGATGTGACAGTCATGGGGCTCCTGGCACTCTTTGTGAATTCCAATGCATTGAGAGATTTACTCAAAAACAAAGGAATAATTCTGTAACCTGGGACAAAAATGCATCAACAGTCACAAACAGGTCCGCACAGCCAATAAGTATGTTGGAGAAAAGAAATACAAATTTCAGACAACGAATGTGTGCCAGTGATGATTCTTGTTGTACATGTAAAGTTTCATGGTAATTTGTAAAGCAGGGGCTGAGAAAAAGGGGGGGCAAAAAAACACATGCTTCCCAAAGGAGTTTTTAACACATCTACAGCCCGAACCGCTCGATGAAATTACACTACATTTGGCAGAAAGCTAGATTTTGTTCCGCAGATTGTGCTTTTTTTAAAATTCAGTGTAAATCCGTTCAGTAGCTTAGGAAATCCAAATTTGTATATCTGGGCAGAGCCTAATCATAGATCTCATGGTGAGAGCACTTTAACTATGAAGTGGTGGCAGCCATCTTGGGACCAATGTACATGATAGCACTCCATTGAAATGCATTGTAGTGAATGACTGGTTTTGAGGGTCACAAAAAGGAGAACGTATAAAGGGAAATAAGAAATTTTAGTTACAATTTATATAATTTGTTGATGGTATCATACTATTTTTAGGAATTGTGGTGTGTTCTAAGGTGATTTTACCCTGCTGGTTGGAGAGAAATCTATTTTATCGTGATTTTCTGATAGAGGTGATGGGAGGAGCTCCAGAATCTAAAATGAGAGAGTATTTTCTGTTTCTGTAAATTCACACTATCTTTCTCAGCCATATGAGAATGAAGTCTAACATTTTTAGAAAAACATGTATTTCCAACAGTAGCAGGCTGTCATTTGCTTCCCTTGTGCTCTACTGCCGCCTCCTAGATTGCTCTAAAAAACAACTAGAGCGCTAACAGTCTTCCTTATGACAAAAGTGTGGCACACCTGAAGCTATCTTGGTTGAGTCAAACTGGTAAAACCTAAAACATTTAGGGGGTTATTACAACTTTGGAGGAGGTGTTAATCTGTCCCAAAAGTGACGGTAAAGTGACGGATATACCACCAGCCGTATTATGAGTTCCATAGGATATAATGGACTCGTAATACGGCTGGTGGTATATCCGTCACTTTACCGTCACTTTTGGGACGGATTAACACCTCCTCCAAAGTTGTTAATACCCCCTTAATTTTGAAAGGAATAAAATAAGGGAGTTGATTTTGTCATAGAAATTATGGTTAGTGCTGTAGGCGGAACAACATTTACATTGAAGGCTAAACCTTGCATGCCATTACATTGCAGGCTTAACCATGCATGCATCATTACTAATTACTAATTTTGTTTGAAAGGAATGAATAGCACACGCATGTTCATGCTAAAGGTTTTACATGTAAGTATTATGTATATATATATATATATATATATATATATATATATACTTATATATATATATATGAGAAAAGTCACCTTTAGGGTGGGTATGGGTTTTTGTGTGGTAAGTGTTTTTTAGGGTTTAAGGTGGGTACGGGTTTTTGGGTGGCAAGGGTAATTTTAGGGTTTAGAGTTGGTAAGAATCTTCGGTTGGCAATGGAACTTTTAGGGTTTAGAGTGGGTATTGGTTTTTGGGTGGCAAGGGCATTTTTAGAGTTTAGGATGGGTATGGGTTTTTAGTTGGCGAGGGTAACTTTAGGGTTCAGGGTGGGTATGGGTTTTTGGATGGCAAGGGTAATTTTAGAGTTTAGGGTGGGTATGGTTTTTTGGTGGAAAGGGTAACGTTAGGGTTTGGGGTGGGTATGGAGTCTTAAGTGGCAAGAGTAATTTTAGGGTTTAGGGTGGGTATGGGTTTTTGGGTGGAGAGGGTTATTTAGGGTTTAGAGTGGGTATAGGTTTTTCGGTGGCAAGGGTTTTTTAGGGTTTAGAGTGGGTATAGGTTTTTGAGTGGCAAGGGTAATATTAGTGTTTAGGGGGGTAGGGGTTTTTGGGTGGCAAGAGTAATTTCAGGGTTTAGGGTGGGTATAGGTTTTTGAGTGACAAGGGTAATTTTAGAGTTTAGTGTGGGTATGGCCTCCCACCCTCCCAAAAAATTTAAAATTAGGCCAGGCCCTGCGGGATGGGGTCCACGGGCCAACATCAGCCCTGAGGAGTGGGGCCACATGGCCTAATATAATAAATCTACAGGGCAGGATTCTTTTTTATTTTGTAGGGGACCACGTGGAAAGCCTCAAGGCCCCTGCAATCCGAGCCGGCTCCCCATCTCCTGCGGGAGCCAGCATTGATCCTGCATGCAGGGAGCTTCTGGAAATACAACTCCCTGTGTGCGGGAGCAATACTTTCACCTCTTTCCCTGTCAGTGTGTCAGTGGGCAGGGAAAGAGGTGAAAAGTCTGCTTCCAGCAAGCTCAGAATTTTGACAGCTCCTGCTTGCTGGAAGTGTAGTGTTTGCTTTTGCTTGGTGGGAGCTGTTACAGATCCCACCAAGCAAAATCAAATAGCTATCTCCCAAGAGTGGGCACTTCAGGAGATAGCAGGAGCTGGCCCTGGGGGGGGGGGGGGTAGTCACCAGGGCCATACATGGCTGCAGGAGGGGAGTCAAACTGCCCCCTCCTTTGTTTAGCATTGTTTGGCCCCATCCCCATGGCTGTATATGGCCATGGAGGGTGGTTACTCCCCCTCCTTCATTTTAAATACATTATTAGCCCTGGGAAGGTAATGGTCCCCAGGGATGGGGAGTCTACATGGACCTCCTTTTTAATATTTAATGTAACCCAGGAGAGTTCGTGGTCCCTGGGGAATGGGGGGTCCGCCCATATCCTTTTTTTAATATGTAACCCCAGGGAGATGGTGGTCCTAATGCTTTTTAAAACCCTAAGAGGGGAGTCCTGTTCGCCCCCCTCAATTTTTATAACTTCCTATGCTTCGGGGACCTGGCCCACTGGGGACTGGAGACTGCGTTTATTATTTAGCAAGCTCACAGCAATATTTGTGAATATTTGTGAACTTCACTGTGATTTAAAAAAAAAAAGAGATTTTTTGCCCTGGCAAGGTCCCTTAGACCCCGGGACCAAGGCTAGGGGGTTAGGGTATTTGTAGCCTGTCCCCACCTTTTTTTCCCTTATTTGTTGAGACTCAGTTGAAGCCAATTCCCAAAATGGCTGCCAAGATTTCCTTGGTGAAGTGCTGGCAGCCAATCAATTCTCTGCACGTGATCGTCAGTATTTTCAAAGAATTCATGTTTCTAGGTGTACAAATTTGCTACCTTTCTGCCAAATTTGGTGTAATTCAGTCCAGCAGTTCAGACTGTAGGCGTGTTCTAAATCCCTATGGTTATTAACATGGGGAACACATTTGTTTTAACCCCCACTTTTCCTTGGCCCCCGCTTGACTGATCACCATGAACAAAAAGACCCATCTTGACACTTGTTTTGCAAAATTTCATGAACATGAGTCAAACAGTGTCAAAGATACAGCCAAGTCAAAAAATGCTTTTTCTCTGAAAAGGAGGTCCTAACTAAAACTACCTCCATATATGTGTATATATATATATATATATATATATACATATATATATATATATATATATATACGTGAATATATATATATATATATATATATATATATATATATATATATATATATATATATATATATATATATATATTCACTCAAAAAAAGGTTACAGGGACATTATAGTTAAGCTCACATTTTAAGCATACCAAACCATAGAAATGTACCAGTTATAGTTAGAGTTATCTCAAGTACCTAAAGGGTTCCCGAAGGTATCTCTAACTAAAAAGCCTGTACAAAATTAGCCTCACTCAAGTACATGGTGCAGGACACACGCATGACCCCATTTTGACAGCCAGCAGCAGAGTCGAGTACAGTCGTGTCACCGTGCTCCCCTGGACAGAACATGCCATCAGTCACTTTGTCACCACCAGCCCCCCCCCCAGCACTGCCCAGGAGCCATTCAGTGTCCCCCACCACAGCTGGAGCAAAGTGTCAATGAGTCAATGGACCGATACCCTCAACAATGCCCACCCTGATACTGCATCCAACATGGAACAGGCTGTCAAGAACTTCCCCGCCTGGATCACCGACTGTGCTGACAGAGTCACCCCCTTCAAGCCCAGTAAACACAAGAGAGCCACCTAACAGGACAGATGGTACAACATGGAGCTGAGAACCGTGAAAAGCAATTACAAGCAACTAGAAAGGAAATAGCACTCTAGGAAGGAAACTGAACACAGAACCACATTCGAGACGACCACTACCACCAACTCCTGAAGGAGATGAAAAAGAATGCCCTGGTGAACAGCATCAAAGCCAGCACCAACCACAGCAAAGAGCTCTTCAACATTGTCAGAGAGTTTTCCAATCCCTCAGCCATCAAAAACAACATCACCCCTTTCCAGGAACTTTGTGACACCCTGGCAGACTTTTCCATGACTAGATCTCCACCATCTATAAGAACTTAGAACCCCAGCACACCCCCTCCAACTTCTTTGGCCACCTCGCTCCCACAGAAAGCAAACCTGACCACCAAATCACCACCTGGGACCAGTTTATCACACAGAAGGCAACAGCAATCATGAACTCCATTCACTCAGCAGCCCCCTCAGACTTCTGTCCTTACCACATTTTCAACCTCAGGAGCAAGAAGATCAGCAGTAAGCTCACCACCCTCTTCAACGCCTCTAGCACCATGGCCACCTTCCCCAAAGGATGGAAACATGCAGGAGTCAAACCGCTTTTTATTAAACCATCCGCCGACCCCAACTAACTAAGAAATACCATTCCATCTTTCTGCTCACCTACCCTGCTGAAGTCTTCGAAAAAACCATAAACCCTAAACCCACAGAACTCCAGGAGAACAACCATACTCTGGACACCTTCCAATCTGGATTCTGCACCAACCACAGCACTAAAACTGCCTTGATCATTGCCATTAAAAACATTAGAGCCCTCCTTGACTAGAGAGAAATAGAGGCCCTGATTCTCCTCAACCTATCTGCAGCGTTCAACACATGTCCCATTGCACCCTAATCAAAAGGCTACATCTCTCTGGAATCCAAAGAGACACCCACAAGTGCTTCACTTCCAACCTTACTAGAAGATCCCACAGAGTCTGTCTACCACCAATCTCCTCAGAACCTGAAAACATAATCTGTGGTGTTCCTCAAGGCTCTCAGCCCCACTCTGTTCAACACTTACATGACCCCCTTGGCCAACATCATCAGAGCCCATGGATTAAACATTATATCCTAGACAGACGACACTCAGATCATCTTCTTCTTCAGAAGGCCCCACCACCATGAGAGCCAACTTCTGCAGGTGTATGACAAGCGTCCACGACAGAAAGAAAGCTAACTGCCTGTAACTCAACACAGACAAAATGGAAGAGCTGATCTGCGGCAATAGCACCACCTGTGGAATGACTCCCAGTGGACCTCAGAACTAGGACCCTCACCCACACCGACAGAACATGCTCATAACCTCACCATTATCCTGTACAGCAAACTCAACATAAAAACCCAGGTAAATGCAGTCTCATTCACCTGCTTTCTCACTTTTCACATGCTCGGGAAAATCTTCAAATGGCTCCCCATTAATGCCAGATGTACCACCACTCAATTCCTTGTCACCAGCTACCCGGACTAAGGCAACAAACTGCATGCAGAAATCAAAAATCATCTCCTGAAGAGACTGCAAACCATACTTAACTATGTGACCAGACTCTTCTCAATCTCCCCAAATGCACCCAGATCACCCCTCACCTCAAGAAAATCCACTGGCTCACCATACAGAAGAGATGTCATTTCAAGATGCTGATTCACAACTACAAAGCTCTGCACAACTAAGGACCAGCCAACATCAACCACTGTTGGTAAATGGCTCTTGATGCAGGGTCACCCTTCATCCTCCTCATTTTCTGACCTCGTTTTTGTTGACTTTAAGAGACTGTGCACTTTACCACTTCTAACCAGTGCTGAAGTGATTGGTTCCCCTTCAAATGTAGTAACATTGGCCTATTCACAAGTGGCATATCTAATTTACTTATAAGTCCCTGGTAACTTGCACTATAGGTGCCCAGGTCCTGTAAACTATATACTACTAGTGGGCCACCCACTGAAGTAGCCCTTTTAACGTGTCTCAGGCCTGCCACTACAGAGTCTGGTGTGCAGTTTGACTACCACTTCTACTTGGATTTCAAAACTACTTGCCAAGCCTTCAACTCTCCATTTATTCCACATGTCACCACCGAGGTAGGACCTAGGTAGCCATAAGCACAGGGTTCTTTGCAGGTAAAAGGTAGGGCATGTACTTTTAAATTTTACACATCCTGGTAGTGAAAAACAACCAAATTGTTTTTCACTACTGTGACACCTCCTCTCATAGCCTAGCATTGGGAATTCCTAATACACTTTTATTATGGAATTCCTGATCAGAAAAGAGTAGCTGCATCATGTTTCATATCATTGGAATGATAAATCCCCTTTAATGGTAAAGTTAGATTTAATATTACTATTTTAGAGAGTCCACTATTAGAAAGTGGGCATTTCTGCTCATACTGTTCTGTGTGCCTTGCAGCCTGTCTCCAAAACACGTCTGGGGTTGGATGACAGCTACACAGTGCATTCCCTCCATACAGCCACAAACACAGGAAGGGTGGGTGTGATCAAGAACTCATCTGCATTCATCTGTGTTCTGATAGCTCTTCCTGGGCAGAAAGAGGGAGAGGGAGCTGACACTTTCACCTGAATAGGGTGCACCTATCCCCACCCTATTGACATTCTGGAGCCAGGGCCGAGGAAGAAAGGATACGTGTGCACTTCAAAGACCCTGCTTTGAAGTCACCCCACTTCAAAGGCACATTTGGATACAAGTATTGGGCCTCTGACCCCACCAAATCAGACCCTTCTGGACCTACAACTGGACTCTGTCAGATGAATTACTTTGTTGGATGGACTGTCACTCTGCTAGACTCCTGACCTGTAAGGACTACCTTTCTGCTATTCTATCCTGCTGCTTCCTGCTCTCTGACCTTGCTGAGGGCAAGCTGGGATCTGCCTTCCCACTGAAGTGATCTCCAAGAGCTTGCTGGATTGCCTCCTGTTGTTTGAGACTCAGGGATATCAAAGCCTCTACCTCTGCTCCTGTGCCTGGTTCACTGGAAGATACTTGCATCATTGAAATTGATGTATCTCCTGTCTGTGTGTGCAGAACCAGCACATTGACCGTCTTGTGGGGGTAGAATAGGTGCTTAGGTCTCTGAGTGTCAGATGCATTAGAACCGCGCTTCGGCTCCGCAGCAGTTTACAGAAATTTACACATTCCTCGACTGCATGGATAAACCCGGTGCATCGCACTTTGGACCCATGCATTTCAGCTTCTTCACTTGTCTTTGGAACTGACACAAAGCTATCACTGCATGGGACAGATTGATCTATTGCCATCCCTGCGAGGACCCAATCAATGCAACTCACCATGCATATTGTTGTTGCAACCAGGAAAGGTACTTTGTTCACTGGGAACTGCATAGGTCCTGTAGCCAATCTGTGCTCCATCGAGGTCCACCCAAACTTTGACTTTCCCCGGTCCAGCATGACCTAATGTAACTCCTAAAATGCTGTTTGCTTCTCAGCGCTAGAACTCCTTCAGTCTTTAAAATTTCATAACTCAACTTCTACATATTGATTTTTGGTTGTTGTGGTTTTGATTCATTTCTAAAATTATTGTCTATTTTTTCTAAATCTGTGTTTTAGACTGTTCATCTTTGGCGTGGTCTCCCTTAACTTTTTGCCTCAGTTTTCCAGGTTTTTGATGTGTGCTGGACTCTGTTTTTGCTGTTTGTGTTCCTCTGGGCACTTTACC
Source organism: Pleurodeles waltl (assembly GCF_031143425.1). NCBI lineage: Eukaryota > Metazoa > Chordata > Amphibia > Caudata > Salamandridae > Pleurodeles > Pleurodeles waltl. Next base: position 870,366,079 of record NC_090437.1, on the reverse strand, counting down.
ACTGCTAACCTGTGCTAAAGTGCAAGTGCGCCTATACAAAATGTGTATGTAATTGGTTCATCCATTATTGGCATATTTGATTTAAAAGTAAGTCCCCAGTACAGTGCACTAGAGGTGCCCAGGGCCTATAAATCAAATGCTACTAAGTGGACCTGCAGCACTGGTTGTGCCATCCACATTAGTGGCTCTGTAAACATGGCTCAGACCTGCCACTGCAGTGTCTGTGTGTGCAGTTTTAAACTGTAAATTCGACTTGGCAAGTGTACCCACTTGCCAGGCCTAAACCTTCCCTTTTCTTACATGTAAGACACCCTACGGTAGGCCCTAGATAGCCCCAAAGGCAGGGTGCAGTGTATGTTTAAGGTAGGACACATAGGCCCTCATTCTGACCCTGGCGGTCTTTGACCGCCAGGGCGGAGGACCGCGGGAGCACCGCCGACAAGCCGGCGGTGCTTCAATGGGGATTCCGACCGCGGCGGTAAAGCCGCGGTCGGACCGGCACCACTGGCGGGGTCCCGCCAGTGTACCGCGGCCCCATTGAATCCTCCGCGGCGGCGCAGCTTGCTGCACCGCCGCGGGGATTCAGACCCCCCCTACCGCCATCCAGATCCCGGCGGTCGGACCGCCGAGATCCGGATGGCGGTAGGGGGGGTCGCGGGGCCCCTGGGGGCCCCTGCAGTGCCCATGCCACTGGCATGGGCATTGCAGGGGCCCCCGTAAGAGGTCCCCTAAATGTATTTCACTGTCTGCTGCGCAGACAGTGAAATACGCGACGGGTGCAACTGCACCCGTCGCACAGCTTCCACTCCGCCGGCTCGATTCCGAGCCGGCTTCATCGTGGAAGCCTCTTTCCCGCTGGGCTGGCTGGCGGTCTGAAGGAGACCGCCCGCCAGCCCAGCGGGAAAGTCAGAATTACCGCCGCGGTCTTTCGACCGCGGAACGGTAACCTGACGGCGGGACTTTGGCGGGCGGCCTCCGCCGCCCGCCAAGGTCAGAATGAGGGCCATAGTAATGTGCTTTATCTGTCCTGACAGTGAAATATTGCTAAATTCAGTTTTCACTGTTGCAAGGCCTATCCCTCTCATAGGTTAATATGGGGGCAACCTTTAAATATGATTAAAGTGTAGATTCCCTTTGAGAGCGGATAGACATGTGTAGTTTGGGGTCTCTGAGCTCACAATTTAAAAATACATCTTTTAGTAAAGTTGATTTTAAGATTCTGTGTTTGAAAATGCCACTTTTAGAAAGTGAGCATTTTCTTGCTTAAACCATTTCTGTGACTCTGCCTGTCTGTGGATTCTCTGTCTGGGTCAGTTTGACAGTTGGGCTGGTTGCACCTCTCATTACACAGTGACACAAAGGGAGCTGGGGTCTAGTCTGCATTTCCTGATGAGCCATCTGTGCTAGGAGGGAGGAGAGGTGTGGTCACTCACACCTGAAAGGGCTGTGCCTGCCCTCACATAATGCAGTCTCCTACCCCTGGTGTGTGTCTGGGACCTGGCCTGGGCAAGGCAGGATTTCACAAACAAGAGACTTTTCTTTCAAGTAAGCCTACTTCAAAGGGCAAAATGGGTATAAGAAGGGCACCCAAAACCACAGACTTTAGAACACTTCTGGAAACCAAAAGGAACCTCTACCTGGAGAAGAGCTGAAGAGCTAAGGAAGAAGAGCTTCCCTGCCTGTGACTGTGCTCTGTGGGGCTATCATGCAGTTGCTGCTTCTGCCTGTGACAGAGGGCAAAGACTGGACTTTGTGTTGCCTTCCTTCTTGTGAAGATCTCCAAGGGCTTGATTTAGAGCTTGCCTCCTGTTATTTGAAGACTCAGGAACAGCAAAGACTTCTCTCTGCCAGCACCTGGAGCCTCTGGAGAGACTCCTATTCTGCCAAGTGGTGCCCATCCAGTTCTTGGGACCCTGAGAAGAGAAGCTTGAGAAATCCACGCACAGACCGCAGTGCGGGGAAAAGGTCGACACAACTCCAATCTGCGGCTTCGCAGCAATCAACACTCGCCTGCAACACGACCAGAAGATTGACGCCCAGAGCTGGGGAAACGACATGCAGCATCGCTGACAGAGGCTGGTGAGATCGCAACCCGCGCTGCGTGGTTTTCGGATCATCGTGAGGCTGGATTTCCAATGCAAACACCGCTGGACATGTAAAAACGACTCAAGGACTGCCTGGACCTGAGAGTGCTGACCGGATCGACACACCGCTCTCCTGAGGAGAGAAGAAACGAAGAATGCCAACCCGACTAAAGGAGAAATGACGCACGGTCTCTTTTGTGAGTGAAATCGATGCATCGCAAGCCCTTTTTGATGCACACTCACCCGTGCTGGGTTATTTTTGACGCACTCAAGGTACATTTTCACGATAACAGCGTTGTGTTTAAAATTACATGAAGACTCTTTTTGCATTTTTAGTGATAACTTGACTTGTGTATTGTGGATTTTTGTCATTTTGGTCTTGTTTTGATTAGATAAATATTTCTATTTTTCTAAACCTGTGTTGTGTCATTTTGTAGTATTTTCATTGAATTATTGTGTGTGTTGGTACAAATACTTTACACCTAGCACTCTGAAGTTAAGCCTACTGCTCGTGCCAAGCCACCAAGAGGGTGAGCAGGGGTAGCTGAGGGTGATTTTCTTTTACCCTGACTAGAGTGAGGGTCCTTGCTTGAACAGGGGTTAACCTGACTGCCAACGAAAGACCCCATTTCTAACACTGTGTGTAGTATTTTTGTGGAGTTTTCATTGAGTTACTCTTTGTGTGTGCGTTGCACAAATACTTTACATATTGCCTCTTTAGATAAGCTTGACTACTCTGTGCCAAGCCACCAGAGGGTGTAAACAGGTTATCTCTAAGTGTATATCTAGCTTAACCTGACTGGAACGGGGATTCCTGCTTGTACTGGGAAATTACACTGAGAACAGAAAACCCCATTTCTAACAACCACCGCCTGAAGTTTCACCAGCTCTAAAGCAGGTGCACTCCACTTCCCCCTCCCTTGCACACACCCTCACATCTGCTGAAGCAACATTGGAGGACCCTATATATTTCTCCCTCATTGCCAAGTCCTTGAACAACCTCCCCCTGCACATCAGGACCTCCACCTCTCTCCTGAAGTTCTGGAAGGCACTCAAGACCTGGCTGTTCAACTGAACCTACCTGAAGCAGTAAGACCCTTAGTGCCTGGATACCCTCCTAAGTGATTAGCAAAGCTTTATAAATCCTGCTTGATTGTCTAATTGGATAATGACGGCATTTACAAAAGTTAACGGTAGTCGTGTTGTTTTCATGGAGATTGACGCATCCTTCGTACTTTGGCTGTGTTTTGGGTTACGGCGTTAGATATAGGTAAATATTAGGTTTTATGGTTTTTCCTACCTATTGTTACTTTATGAAAGTAGTAATAGGTAGGAAAAATTACTCATCATTTTCTACATATTAAACAAAAAATGTATGAAGTACCGTGGTAATACCTACAAATTTCACCACTACTTAAGCAAAAATTTTAAATTCATTTCTCCTTAAAATTTATAGAAAATATAACTATATTTCTCCACCTAAGACCACACTATGCTAGTACACTAGTACACTATGCTAGTACACTCTACACTAGTGGAGAAGTGTGGCTCAATGGTTAGAGCGGCAGACTCTGAAGCAGAGATCTGGCTCAAGACCAGGGTTCAAGTCCCGCTTCGGCAGGTCTTGGGCTCAATTCCCCTTGACCAGATAATTCTCGCCTCGGTGCCTAATCTAATTCATGGGTTCCACTCTGCAACTCTGGGCAATAGCTTGCTTAATCTCCACAACGGCCCCAACAGCGCTTGGATGCCTGGCTTCACCCTGGGGGTGCTCAGGAGTGGGCGCCTCACAGGGAAAAGCCAGGAGGGGTTCCATAGCGGTATGAGTACAGCGCCTTGAGACCCTAACGGGTGAGTAGTGCGCTATACAAGTGCTAATTTACATTTACATTCCACTGGATGACACTCCACTCTACACCACTTCACTCTATGTCACTCCACTCTTCTCCACTCACAACATTACAATGTAGTCTCTACAATCTATCCCACTATGCTCTGCTCCACTCCAGTTTACAATGCTCTACTCTACAATACTCCACTCTACGGTATTCCACTCTACACCATTCAACTCCACACCACTTCAATGTACACCTCTCCACTGTAAGCTATTCCACTCTTCGGCACTCCACTATATACAACTCCACTCTATGCCACTCCAGTCTATGCTGTTCCACTGTACACCACTCTACTCCACTCGACACTGCACCACTCCACTCTCTGTCACTTCACTGTACGCCACTCCACTCTATGCTATTACACTCTGCGCCCCTCCACTCATGCTACTCCACTGTTCTCCAATCATGCTAATCTAATGTATACCACTCTACTCTATGCTATTCCACTGTATGCTACTACACTGTACCTCACTTCTTTCTACTCCACTCCACTCTATGATACTCTACTGTACACTATTCACTCTACTCCACTCCACTCAATGCAACTCCACTGTATGATGTTCCACTGTACATCAGTCCACTCTAAACCACTCCACATTACAACACTCCACTCTCTACCCAACTGCACTCTATATGGCACTCCATGCCACCCCAATCTAGGCCACCCTACCATATGCTTCTCCACTCTGTGCTACTCCATCCTACAGTGTTCTACTGTATGCATCTCCACTGTACTCCACTCCACTCTATGCCACTGCATTCTATGCCAATCCACTGCACGCTATTCCCTTCTATGCGCTTCCACTCTATGCAACTTCACCCTACGTTATTCCACTTCATATCACTACACTCTAATTCACTCCTCTATATGCCAATCCACTTGATGCTACTCCACTGTATGCTATTACACTCTACCCTACTCCACTCTATGCACTCCACTCTATGCTATTTCACTGTATGCCACTCTTCTGTGTTCCTTTCCAATCTACGCTACCCCACTTGATCCAATTATACTCTATGCTACTCCACTATATGCTATTCCACTGTACCCAACTGCATTCTATGCTACTCAACTTACTCTTTTTGGGTCTAAGCCACTCCACTATATCCCACTCCACTGTACGCCACTCCACTGTATGCTAATCCACTGTACACTACTCTACGCCACTCCACTCTACCCCAATCTACTGTACGTCCCTCCATTATACGTCACTCCACTGTATGCTATTCCAGTCTACACCAGTCTGCTGTACACCACTCCAGTCTATGCAACTCCATTGCACACCACTCCACTATATGCCACCCCACTGATGCTATTTCATTGTACGCTACTCTAATGTACACTATATGGCACTCCACTCTATGCCACTGGTCCATGCACCACTTCAATATCCACTATTCTGCTCTACAACAATCCACTCTAAGTTATTCCACTGTATGACACTACACTTACTCATTTCACTGTATGAAACTCTGCTCTACACCTCTCCACTCTACTGTACATAACAGTATGCAAATACACTCTACCCCACTCAACTCTACGCTACTCCACTTTATGTCACTTACTGTACACTATTCCAATGTGTCACTCCACCCTACGCCATTCACCTATACACATCACCACTGTATGCAACTAAACTCCATTCTTTTGAAGTCTATGCCACAACCCTCTACCCCAATCCACTGCATACTGTTCCATTGTACGCTACTCCAGTGTACACCACTCTACCTTACACCACTCCACCCTACACAACTCCACTCTATGCCACTCCACTGTACACTATTCCAGTCTATGCCACATCACTCTATACCACTCCACTCTATGCCACTCCACTGTCCACCACTCCACTTTATGCTACTCCACTCGATGCTATTTCAGTATACGCCACCCTACTGTACACTCTTCCACTTAATGCCACTCAACTCTATGTTACTCTCCTGTACACAACTCCACTGTACACTATTCTACCGTACACCACTCCATTCTACCCCACTCCACTCTATGCCACTCTACACCACTCCACTCTATGCTACTTAATTATACACCACTCCACTCTGCACCACTCCACTGTACACTATTTCACTGTACTCCACTCCACTCTATGGGCCATATGTACGAACACTTTTTCCCATAAACCTTTGCTACATCTGGCCCTGTGTCACTCTACTCTATGCTGTTCCACTGTACGTAACTCAACTCTATCCCTCTCCACTCTATGCTATTCCACTGTATGCCACTCCACTATACACCACTGTACTGAATGTTACTCCACTGTATGCTATTCCACTCTACGCCACTCCACTCTACGTTACTCCATTCTATTCCCCTCCACTCTATGCTATTCCAATGTACGCCACTTCACTCTACATCATTCCAATGTACACTACTTCACTCTATGCCACTCCACTCTATGCAACTCAAATGTACGCCACTCTACCCAACTCCATTCTATGCCACTCCAGTGTACTCTGCTCAATGACAGTCTATATCCCTCCACTTTACTACATTATACTCCACTCTAGATCACCGCACTCCACAACAATGTACTCTTGCCAATGAAAGTCTACAGCACTCTGTTTTACTCAAAACCACTGTACAACACTCCACTCTGCTCTACAACACTCTAAGGAAATCCCTCTATGCAGCACCACCTAACTTTATTATACTCTACTCTATGACACACTACTCCACTCCACTACACTGTACTCCACTACTGTATGCCACTCAACTTCACAACAGTCTATGCCATTTCTCAGTACCATACTGTACCACACTTTACTCTACTACATGCCACTCCACTGTAGAACACTGTAATCCACTTTGTGGCACTACACTCTAATCCACTCCATGACAGTCACCTCTGCAACACACTACTGCACTCTACACTATACCACTCCACTGGGTTCCTCTCCAATCTACTTCACTGCATGACACCTTACCTCACGCTATGGCACTGTACAACAACCCACTCTACACTGCTCTACTCTACCATAATCTACATTCTATGCAATTCCACTCTACAAGACTCTAATATGCTCTGTGCCTGTCCCATACTGTACTCCACTCTATACCCCTGCAGTACACTGTAGAACCCTCTACTCCACTCTATGCCCCTACACTCTACTGGAAAACACTCTACTCCTTTCCATGACACTTTCCAACACCATATGACACTTTTACTCAACTCTACACTAAACCTGTACACCTGACATTGTTATGGTTATACCTGTAGTGTAGAGTCAAGTAAACTGTGTAGAGTTTACTCTAGTGCAGTCCAAGCCATTGTACACTACAACACATCACTGCACTCTATGAAACTTTGGTCCACTTAGCTATGCCACTCAACTCTACTCCACTCTGATCTACTCCACTTAATAACACTCCACTGGATGACACTGGACGATATTAGACTCTACGATTTGAAACACATTTTTATTTGAAAAAAAAACCATTACATTTCACTGAGAAACACAAAGGTTAAACCCTTGTTACAGTTAGAAAAACATTATTTATTCTTTCTATACAAACCAAACTTAAACTACACAAACATTAGCACTTCCAAAGTAATACTGATAACGTTAATTTATAATTCACACAACACATTACAATTTTTATAACATGTGTACCTCGATGCACAGTGTATTCAACTCAGTAGCTACAATACATTAACTGTAACTCACCATCTACCGTGTACTCAGTTCTCACAAATGATGTAATTTGCAATGTCATAAATGTTGGAAATTATATATTTTAAATGGAATAAATGATATAATATGAAAGGGTACATGCAGTGCCTGGAGAAGGCACTAATCAAGTCTAAACCAGCCTGGAATTGGTTATATTCCAATCTTCAAGAGGCAAGGCTTGGCAGTCGGGCTGGATTATTCCTATTGGAACAGGATAAAATGACAATCCCTGTTTAGAATGGCACAGTAGAACCTGCGGTTTAGAATGTGCTGAGATGACCCCAAAGGGCTGAGATTAATTCCAGCATACCTTCCATCACCTTGTATTTTTTGCAAATGCCCACCTAATATAGCAGGTTCAACAACCAAAAATAACAAGTGGGACAGTGAGGAGCATTCTCATCTTTCTAGGATTCCACTTGCTCTCACCCACACCTAAAGGTTGTTTCATGCAGTCCTGTTAATGTCTCTGGTGAGGTCATCAGAAGGTTTCTCGGTGCCTTATCAAGGTATCTGACTTTCTTTGAATGGCTGGGGCCTTCTATAGAGGCAAAGGCATGTGAATAGAGCTACATTAGAGTCTTCGGGCTTTTAAACTGTCAAGGGGAATTGGACAGCTTCACACCATGGGTTCTCTAACAGCAGCCGAGTTCACGAAGGTCTAGGCTCAAATGATGCTCAGTCAGCTGAAAGCCACTCCAGCTTTTATTCCAAAGTCGGGCTTTGAGGAGTTTTCCACTTCCAACCACATATGTTTCATATTTGCAGTGTGAGAATCCGATGACCGAATAGGGACACAGTTTCCCGTCTTGGGGAGGACTCTGAGGATGTATTCTCTGCTTAATGCAAAGAATGGGCCTCTTCCTTCTTGAAGAGGCCCAAATAGAATTTATGTGGGGAAACTGTGTGCATTCCCTCCAGATGTGGCCTAAAACAAAAAACAAAAAAGCGTATTGTGAAGTCTTTTATAAAGTTGTACTCTAAGGGCAACATCCGTCCTCCTTCTTGCAAATGACACTCATTCACAAAAGTGAAGGTACGCAAAAACTGCCAACTGACCCTTACGAGAGGTGCACTGGCAAGGTTAACGCTTTTACCAGGCACGTTTGTTTTAATGTTTGTGAAGAGTGTGGCAACACTCTCACGTGTGAATGTTGCAATTACTAAAATTAAAATAGGCAAAAAGGACAACTTTTCTGTCTAGGTTTCTGGGCTTGCATCATTTAATAAATAGACTAGTCCCCAAGTGATGATGAAAATTAAGGGGGGGGGCGTTATGCCACGGGTAATATTCTTAACACAAGATCAAATAATGTTGCTTTCCTCTAGGGTGCTGATCCATTGCAATATCGCAATAGGTGCATATACCTAGTCCCGATAAAGATCCTGCTTAAATTATCAACAGGGGTCGATCCATTGACTTTTTAAACTTTAGGCCCATATTTATACTTTTTTAGCGCCGCAGTTGCGTCGTTTTTTGACGCAAAATCTGCGCAAACTTACAAAATACAATTGCATTTTGTAAGTTTGCGCCGTTTTTGCGTCAAAAAGCGGCGCAAATGCGTCGCAAAAAAAGTATAAATATGGGCCTTAGTTTGATTGCTCAGATGGACTGTCCTAGGCAAGAAGCCCCAGTTGTTCTCAATGGAAGAAATATTTGTATGCACCTGGCGTCATTTTTCTGCTGTTTCTTTCCACATAATAAGGATCACCACTGTCAGAAACCACCTGCACTGAGCCATTGTTTTCAATTGGTGCACCAAATGTTTACATGAATGATATTAACGTAAACTTACCTACATGGTTTATAACTGCCTGTGTTTATGCGCCTTGCGAGAAGTAACGTGCGCTGACATTTACTGATTTCACCGTTGTCGGGTGACTTTGACTACAATTACTCTTCAGTATAGCACTTAGTAATTTTTAAATAATTTAAGTAGCCGACCATTAATAAAATCATCAGAATCACTGTATTCTGTTACTAGCTGAATATCGATCCTTCGTTTGTAAACTAAGTAGCCCAATGTTTTAATTCTCATTTATTCCTCATTTAAGGGATATGCAAAATTTAATTTGACAAACTTTACTCAATCGAAGATAACTGTGCATTTTTTCACTTTTCATTGATTCCGATTTATTATATGTATGACTTTTTTTCATTGTGTTGTGTTAAATCTTACTTACTGCTTCTTGTTGGGTGGACACATTTAGTGCAGCCAAGCTAACATAACAACGAGGCAGGAGTACCTTATGGATCCGTATATTGGTTGTTTAGAGTGCGTTAAAGATTGTGGTGGTCATTCCAACCTTGGCGGTAAAAGCCGCTTACCGCTGTCAGAAGACCGCCAACATACCGCCGCGGTAAACCGCCACGGTCATTCTGACCCACAACAGGCAAACCGCCAAAATACAGACATCCACAAAAGTCCGCAATACCAAAGGGCAGCGAGAAACTGGCGATGACCAAACCTCCACCGCCACGCCAACAGAAATACGCCCACACTATCACGACACACGAATCCACGTGGCGGTCTTTCATCCGCGGTATACCATTGGCGGTACACACCGGCGTGCTCAAAATACACACACACTTACAAAACACAGCCACATTGGACAATTAAAAATACACACACCTGATACACATACACACACCACTCCCACACACCCAACTCAATATAAAACACACACCCACATCACCCTCAAACCCCCACTCCTACAGAATCGGGACCACGCACTGAGAAAAAGAGAACTGAGCACCCAGACGCGCATTTTACTTTCACCCAATAATATTTCCACGCACTTCACACAACACACCAATACACATCACCACACAATCCACCCCACACATCACCCACACCACCCCATGGCACCACAAAGACACCCCAGGTTCTCGGGGGATGAACTCAGGGTCATGGTGGAGGAAATTGTACGGGTAGAGCCACAGCTCTTCGGAACACAGGTGCAGCACACCACCATTGCCAGGAAGATGGAGCTATGGAGCAGAATAGTCGATAGGGTCAATGCTGTGGGACAGCACCCAAGAAATAGGGACGACATCAGGAAGTGGTGGAACGACCTACGGGGGAAGGTGCGTTCAATGGTATCCAGGCACAACATCGCGGTGCAGCAGATTGGCGGCGGACCCCCACCTCCTCCCCCAGAATTTACAACATGGGAGGAGCAGGTCTTGGCAATCCTGCATCCTGAGGGCCTCGCAGGAGTATCTGGAGGAATGGACTCTGGTAAGTCTCATCTTCACTACTTCATCCCCCCCACCCCACCAGCATGCCAACTCATACCCCCACCCTCACCCCCATCACATCCTGCTCCTTGCAAATGTCTCCCCATCACAGCCCACCCATCCCAACCCCAAGCCCTGCATGTGACCACAAAGCATGGACACCCATCAACAAAGCATGCCCACTGCACATACCCATCCCCCCCAAACCACCGTCACAAAAGCCCCCACACAGGAATGCCAGCACTGGGGTACACGGGCACCCACCCATTACACGCTATGGCACACACAAATGCAATAACCATACTTTTATACCCCTGCAGGACCCGAACGCCACGTCACCGCGCAGGAGTGTCCACAAGTGTCCACTCCACCCCCAGAAGAGGCCCACAGTGAGGACAGCAGCTCTGTCGACCTGGATCTAGATGACCAGCCCGGCCCATCGGGGACCTCTGGACAGTCCGTTCCCCTCAGACAGCCACAGCCCATAGCAGACCTTCCCTCCTCTGGGAACACCAGCACAGCACCCACCCAGCGAGCCCATACCTCTGTCCCCAGGACACATCAATAAGCGGTGTGTCCACCGCTACAGGGCACCCAGGTTAACCCACCACCCCAACAACACCAGGGACCTGGGGGCAGTGGTAGTGGGCACACGGTCCAGGGGACAAAGGCCCAGGGAAACAGGGGAACTGGGAGGGCTGCTGTGCGACAGGGGGGGGACAGGCCCAGGGAAACCACTCTCCACGAGGCCCTCTCCTCCATCATGGGAGCTTACCACTACTCCCAGGAGACGATGGCGACGGTCCTGGCCAGGTTTCAGGAGCTCCAGCTTCTGCAGGAGGAACAGTATTTGGGGTTCAGGGAGGAACTACGAAACATCAGTTCCGCCCTGGCCACCATTGTAGGGGCTCTGAATCAGGTAGTCACCACATTGCGGAACACTGTAGCACCACAAAGGGCCCCTGACACTAGCATGGACCAAGAACTGCCTACCACCTCTGCCGGCGCTAGTGGACAGGAGCCCCGCCACAGGACCAACAGGCCACCAGCACCCCACCCCCTGCAGAAGGAGCACCACCCCGCAAGTGGGCCCTGAGATCCAGGAAGAAGACAGAGTAAGATGCCAAGACCCCCGCCGGGAAAGGATACCTCCCTGATTGTCATCCCACTGTCCCACATTGACACCCTGTCCATCCTTATACTGCCCATGCTCCACTTTCCACAGGCATTTGGACAATGCACCTGTGATACTAAGAGTCTGGACTCTGCCATGGACAATCCTCCACCATCACCCCTCACCGATTTGCAATCACCCACCAATATAGAGCACTAAAATAAACACAGTTATTTCACAAAACAATCAGGAGTCTGGCTGTGAGTTTGTACAAATGTATTAGATATTACCATGCCAAAAATGCATATTTACATTGTGATGCCAACATACCACTGTCACACAGCTGTAGTCCATGGGGAAACAAAGCAGATGTCACACAGTGGGGCCCACATCTCTGAAATTGGAAGGGAAAGTCACAACTCAGTTACCATACACTAGTGGAAAAGGTCAGACAGTAGAGAGGTAGTAGGGGTTAAGTATATGTAATATGCCGGGTTGGAATCTTACCTGTGTGTCATTAAAAATACTGCTGTAGTACTGCGTTCCTGTTGTCTATGTCGTCCTCTTCGGCTTCCTCGTCTTCAATCTCAACAGGCTCCACAGCTGCTACAACACCACCATGTGGACCATCCTCCTGCAGAAAAGGCACCTGGCATCGCAAAGCCAGGTTGTGAAGCATACAGCAGGCCACGATGATCTGGCACACCTTCTTTGGTGAGTACAATAGGGATCCACCTGTCATATGGAGGCACCTGAACCTGGCCTTCAGGAGGCCGAAGGTCCGCTCGATCACACTCCTAGTTCTCCCATGGGCCTCATTGTACCGTTCCTCTGCCCTTGTCCTGGGATTCCTCACTGGGGTCAGTAGCCATGACAGGTTGGGGTAACCTGAGTCACCAATTAGCCACACACGTTGCCTCTGGAGTTGACCCATCACGTAAGGGATGCTGCTATTCCGCATGATGTACGCGTCATGCACTGAGCCAGGGAACTTAGCATTAACATGGGAGATGTACTGGTCTGCCAAACACACCATCTGTACATCCATAGAAAGATAACTCTTCCTGTTTCTGTACACTTGTTCACTCCTGCTGGGGGGTACTAAAGCCACATGGGTCCCATCAATGGCACCTATGATGTTGGGGATATGTCCAAGGGCATAGAAATCACCCTTCACTGTAGGCAAATCCCCCACCTCAGGGAAAACGATGTAGCTCCGCATGTGTTTCAGCAGGGCAGACAACACTCTGGACAACACCTTGGAAAACATAGGCTGGGACATCCCTGATGATATGGCCACTGTTGTTTGAAATGACCCACTTGCAAAGAAATGGAGTACTGACAGCACCTGCACTAGAGGGGGGATCCCTGTGGGTTGGCGGATTGGTGACATCAGGTCTGGCTCCAGCTGGGCACACAGTTCATGAATAGTGGCTCGGTCAAGCCTGTTTGTCAGTATGACATGTCTTTCCTCCATTGTCGACAGGTCTACCAGCGGTCTGTACACGGGAAGATTCCTCCATCTCCTCGCATGTCCCAGCGGACGGTGCCTATGAAGGACAACAGCGAGCACAGAGTCAATCAACCCACAGGTACGTAAGCACAGCTTGCACAAAACACGATTCCCAATGCATTGAATGGCTTGTATGAGTGTTGATGCAAGGCCTAGGTATGTGTGACGCAGTAAAAAGTAAGCCATGTGGGCCCTTGAAATGGCGGCTGCCTGACCTGTGAAGTGCGACAATGGGATGTGAGGTAAATGCGCTGGCGTGGCACACCGTGGCGGTAGGCGGTCAAAGACCGCGGCGCTAAGCAGCATTGGTTAACATTGAACCCTATGGGTCTCAGGAGCCAATGACGATGTGCGCCGGCGGTCGCGGTACGCACCGCGGCGGTACGCACCGCCACGGGCGTGACCGCCATTTTCTATCGGCTTAATCACTCGATACCTGATCTTTGACAGGAGAGGACCTACACTGCAAGTGCTGCTGTGACCTCGGTCTGAAAGAGACAATGGCTCATGCGACTGGGGAAAGGGCCCCTGCCTTCACTGCTCAGGAATTGGAGAAACTCGTGGATGGGGTCCTCCCCCAGTATGCGCTACTCTACGGTCCTCCAGACCAACAGGTAAGTACACTGGGGCCATGCTTAGTGGCCAATGCCTGTGTTGAGTGGGGTGGATGAAAGATGGTGGGGAGGAGAGCGATTGAGGCATGCATCAAACGACGGATGAGAGCATGTGCCACATGGCAAGGGTAGGGATGGGGGGGCCACTCACATTGAGGGTGCAGAAGGTGATGACTCTTTTTCTCCCCCTGTACATTTCACATAGGTCAGCGCCCACCAGAAGATTGATATTTGGCGTGCCATCGCCAAGGACGACCGGACCCTGGGGGTCCACCACAGATGGGGCACCCACTGCCGGAAGAGATGGGAGGACATCCGATGCTGGAGCAGGAAGACGGCGGAGGCTCAGCTGGGGATGGCCTCCCAACGTGGGAGGGGTGCCAGTCGGAATTTGACCCCCCTGATGTTCCAGATCCTGGCGGTGGCCTACCCCGATTTGGATGGGCGCATGAGGACATCACAGCAGACACAAGGGGGTGAGTACACTCTTATTCTGGTGACTTTGCGCGCAGTGGAGGTGTCTGGGTGGGGGAGGAGGGCTGTGGGTATCCCTAGGCCAGGGCGATTTCTGTAGGCTAGGCCCCTCCGTAAGGCATGGCCCTGTGCCCCCACCCCCCACCTCTGTAGGGTGCCAAGTACAGCTATTCATGGCCCTGTGTCATCTATGTGTGCAGATGTCGTCCATAGGCTTGTAGGCCACCTCCCACAGATTGAGTAGTGGACCCCAAGTGCGCGGCGTAGTGCAGGGGGCTTCTGTGTCTGTCCTGTCCGCCAACGGTGTCACCAATGCATGCACTCAACATGTCTTTATTTCCCCCCCCCTTTTTTGTGGTTTTCCTGTTCATGTGTGCATTAGCATCATCAGGCGGAGGAGAAGTGGCATCGGAGCACGAGGGAGCTGCATCCCACATGGCCCTGGAGGGCCATGCAACGGATTCCGATTTCACCAGTGGGACGGAGGGTGAGGGGAGCTCCACAGCGGGGACTCGGGCAGACATAAGTGACACGGACTCGTCCTCTGAAGGGAGCTCCCTTGTGGTGGCGGCAACATCTGTGCCCCCCGCAACAGGTACAGCCGCCACCCAGCGCACCAGCACCGCCCTCCCAGCAGCCCCTCAGCGTTTGCCCCGTGCCCGCTCACCCAGGAAGGTGGGCATCTCCTTCGCCCCAGGCACCTCAGGCCCTGCCCCAGTCACCCCTGCTGCCCTCAGTGAGGAGATCATTGACCTCCTGAGGACGCTCACTGTTGGGCAGTCTACCATATTGAATGCCATCCAGGGTGTCGAAAGAGAGGTGCACCAGAGTAATGCATACCTGGAAGGCATTCATTCTGGTCAGGCTGCCCTTCAGCGATCGTTCAACACTCTGGCCTCAGCACTGATGGCAGCCATTGTCCCTGTCTCTAGCCTCCCCCCTCCAACTTCCTCCACCCAGACCCTATCACTTGTACCTCTGCCTATCCCAGACACACCATCAGACCAGCCTGCACACACCTCAACACCCAAGGGAAGCTCAGGCAGACATAAGCACCACACATCACACAGGCATTCAGACAAGCAACATCCACATACATACATACCAATACCCACTGCCTCCACTGTGTCCCCCTCCTCCTTGTCTCCCTCCTCCCTCCCTGTCACGTCTCCACTCACACCTGCATGCACTACATCTTCAGCCACTACGTCCATCACCAGCACACACACCAGAACCCCCCGCACACGTGCAGTCACCACCCCCACTGCCATTTACACGTTCCCTGTGTCCTCTCCCACTGTGTCTGTGACCCCCTCTTTCAAGATACACAAACGCAGGCAGCCACCCACCCAACAGCCATCCACCTCACGACAGCCTCCAGCCCAAGCACCTGCACCCAAAGACACCAGACTTCAAACTCCTACAACCACATCCTCTTCCTCCACTCCCATACCCACTACACCTACCCCTCCCATTGCTCCTAAAAAGCTTTTCCTGTCCAAACTTAACCTCTTTCCACCAACTCCCCCGCCCCGTCCATGTCATAGGACTCCAGTCAGCACCTCAGCCACCACAAAACCGGGCCCTGTCATGACAGTCTGCCATGGACTATGGAGTCCCCCACCCTCCAGGGCACTCAGTTCAGTACGGAGCCAAGGCACGGGCAGCCCACTCCCGGAGAAACAATCAAAGATAGGCATTGGCCGGCGCGAGAGGGTGAAGACACCAGGCGCAAAAACCCCTACCATGGCTCCGGCAGGAGGTGTGGGGACAGCTGTCACACCGCCCAAGGTGGGGAAGGGCCACAGGCGATCAGGGAAGGCTGGTAAGGGCAGCACGCCCGACAAGACCGCCATCAGCCCAGCTGGCCAGGAGGGCCCTGCCAGCCCCATCCCAGGTGGGCAGGAGGCCACCAACATGCCCGGCACTGCAGCCCAGGAGGGCCCCGCCAGCCACAGGACAGATGGGCAGGAAGGTACTGCCAGCCACAGGACAGGTGGCAAATGAGCTCCACGCCATGGCCAGATCCGCTGAACTGGGCTCTTCATCTCAAGCACCGCTGAACTGGGCACCGCCGTCTCAAGCACCGCTGAACTGGGCACCGCCGTCTCAAGCACCGCTGAACTGGGCCCTTCATCTCAAGCACCGCTGAACTGGGCCCTTCATCTCAAGCACCACTGAACTGGACACCGCCGTCTCAAGCACCGCTGAACTGGGCACCGCCGTCTCAAGCACCGCTGAACTGGGTCCTTCATCTCAAGCACCGCTGAACTGGGCACCGCCGTCTCAAGCACCGCTGAACTGGGCACCGCCGTCTCAAGCACCGCTGAACTGGGAACCGCCGTCTCAAGCACCGCTGAACTGGGCCCTTCATCTCAAGCACCGCTGAACTGGGCCCTTCATCTCAAGCACCGCTGAACTGGGCCCTTCATCTCAAGCACCGCTGAATTGGGCACCGCTGTCTCAAGCACCGCTGAACCATGAGCGCCAGGGGCTGGCCCGCATCTTAGTCGGGCAGGGCTGCACAAAGCAGTCTGGGCACCAGGCCCCACCCAGAACCAGTGGAGACTGTTATCCACTTGTGAGACTGTGGCTTTGCACTCGCCAGGATTGAACAGTGGGCAACCCACCCACTTGTGAAACTTGACAGACTGTGGGTTTGTACTCCCCAGGATGGAACAGTGGGCAACCCACCCACTGTAGAGACTTGAGAGACTGTGGCTTTGCACTCCCCAGGATGTAACAGTGGGCAACCCACCCACTGTAGAGACTTGAGAGACTGTGGCTTTGCACTCCCCAGGATGTAACAGTGGGCAACCCACCCACTGTAGAGACTTGAGAGACTGTGGCTTTGCACTCCCCAGGATGTAACAGTGGGCAACCCACCCACTGTAGAGACTTGAGAGACTGTGGCTTTGCACTCCCCAGGATTGAACACTGGGCAACCCAGCCACTGTCCGGACTTGAGAGACTGTGGCTTTGCACTCCCCAGGATTGAACAGTGGCCATGGAGGCCCCTCGTGGATCTGGCGTCGTGGACTCATCTGGCTGAGGTGCCCCCCCTTCCCTTCTCCCTGAGGTGCCTGTAGTTTTGCTATATGATGCCCCTGCAGTGTTCTCTCCATTGGAGTCATGTATCTTGTGTGGGCTTTGCCCATGTGATTTGGGCCCAGTGGTCCACGGACAATACATGCTACAATGCTCGGACTTGTACATTTATGTATATAACAGTTTTTGATGTAGAATTATATTTTTAAGCCAGTAATACAATATATTCCTATGTTTAGAATCATTTCCTTTTGTGTTTGCATTCTTCCGGGGGGGTTGGGGGGTGTCACTCTGATGTGTTGATACGCATTGATGTGTGTGTTGTAGTGGGTGAGGGTGAGGGTGGGTGTGTCGCGTATGTGTGTACC
Source organism: Pleurodeles waltl (assembly GCF_031143425.1). Lineage (NCBI taxonomy): Eukaryota > Metazoa > Chordata > Amphibia > Caudata > Salamandridae > Pleurodeles > Pleurodeles waltl. The sequence goes on along the minus strand of NC_090437.1, from coordinate 870,348,041 downwards.
CGTAATATTTTCTCCACCCCCCTCCCCTGTGTCGTAGGTGCAGTACTCACCGTTGTCTTCTGCGCTGGCGTTTGTGCTCCTGGTAGAGGAGTAGGAACACAATCGCTGGGAGTATGTGGAGTTCGGGTTCCATGCTGTCCTTATTCCTCGTGGGCTGTATGGAGGTGAGCGTTTTCCCTTCGAAATGGCTGTTTCTGCCGAGTTTTTATCGGCGGGGCTACCGCCCCGGAAAAGGTGGCGGATTGGTAGGTTGTGATACAGTGGGCGGTACATTGTCTCCCGACTGTCTGTTGGCGGTGACCACCGTGCTGTTTGTTTGTGCCGCCGTGGTGGGCGGTGTGGTAATGTGGCGGTCTCTGTTGGCGGTTTCGGCCAGGGTCGGAATTCCATTTGTTTTCCCGCCAGCCTGTTTGCGGTTTGGCTGCTGGTTTAACAGCGACCGCCAGGGTTGGAATGACCCCCTGTATCTTTTTTTCCGCTCATTCACTACGCTAAAAGTGCTAGCATACTCTAATTTACAATGCATATGCAACCCTAACATCTCTCATGGAAAGGCCTCCAAATGTCAAACTTCCTTGTTTTAATGACCTTGCCATCAACTGCTTGCCATCTTTGATATTACCATCAATCACTACAAAAAGACACATATTTAGCTTGTGAACGCTGAATTCTTACGAATAAATATTAATTATTAATGTATTCTGAATTATGAATCTGCATAGAATTTGACTTAATATAGAGAATAACGTGCGACTTGTAAAATGTGCTTACTTGACTGGTCACCAGTAATCACGAAGTGTCCTTAATGAATTTATGTGCTCCTGTTTAAATTAATGCAGTAGTGTGTAATATTTATGATTACGTATTATGTATTTGCTGTATTAATTGTAGGCCTTAAGTTAGCGAGGTCTTGGGCCTAGTTGCACAGCCTCAGGCTAAACTGCACTGTTAAGATAACGCTGTGAGAAATGTTCGCTTGAAGAAATTAATACGCAAATTGTTCCTTTCCATTGAGTTGACCAAACGTTAGAAGATGTTTCCTTTTCCCATAAGAACTGCTTGCTAGAAATGCTGTTTTAGTTATTTTTACTTTGTAAAGTTTTGTGTGTGAGAAAGCGATATTCACAGGAGCTGACAATGGATGCACTGACTGAAGGACAGAGAGATACAAAATTGTTACCTGATGAGTCCGACAACGGAAACAGGAGAAGAGGAGAAGAGGAGCCAATTACCGACATGTGAAAGACAGTTTAGTTATATCTTAGATTTGAAGTTCTACTTTCATTGGACTAAATGTAAACGTACGATTCTTTGACCAATGGCAACGTGGGAAGTGTTTTAGATGATTTTAACTTAGCCCGGTTGCACAGAGAAGAAACAGGCTTTTTCCACTTTGAAATCCTCCTGAAAGGAGCTTGTTTATTCTGCCTGAGGAGCTGAACAGTTCCCGAGGACTTTATTTCTATCTTTAACTTTATTGCTTAAACTTCTGATGCTGAAGGCTGATCCTTTATCCTATGTTGTACAAATGGTTTGGATAGCTTAGAGTCCCCTGTCCGCTGCTGACCTAACAGATGTCCATTGGACGAAGATAATCACAGCTTGCTGATCCATACTGACGAAAGGTATAACAAAATGTTATTGTGTTGATGTAATTTGTCTTTTGTTCCTAGGTACCAACCGCTGTTTTGATACAGCCATAGCTAGATGTTTTGCCAAATTTGTTTGACTAAATTGTTTTGCATGAAGTCCAAACATGCTATTCTAATCAGAAGTTAGTGAGGGATGACCCTAAAATGCTAATAAGTTGCTATTAATAAATAATTGATGTTACTCAGTTGCTGTATCTAGATGTATGTGATTTATATTGTGCAATTGTTCTTGCTATTGATTTGTACTGTAACTATAGAGTGTTATAATTCATGCTTTGGCTAAATTGAGATTCTTTAGAAGATTTGGTCGACCAGTGTTGTTTCTTTATGTATATTATTTTATTTTGAGACTAAGTTATGTAATATTAGCATTGTTAATATAGGTAAATAAACATTCTAATTTTTACAAGAAAGGTGTGGTTATTTATGGACAAATAGGTCCTGGTATGTGAGATTACTGACTTCAAAGCTTATTGATACTGTTGATTGATGTTGGTAATGATTTGTATTGAAATTGAGTCCTATGATGGGATTTACTCTAAGCGCAGTCAAAAGGTCCATCAAATCTCTAACGTGTTCCCTTATGAATTAAAGAGGAGAACCCAAATACGGTCAGATGCGCTCACAAGCTAAAAGTCTTTACAGCCAACAGTAAAACCAGTTACATTCTTATCTCAAGGTGACACAAACATGGATGACCAGAGTCTTCCTGAAACTAACACCCACCATAATTGAGCTTGCGATCATCCATGCCTATTTCTCAGACTATCAGGTCAACTGTGACTAAATGAATAGCCAAAGTCTATCAATTCCAGGTCTCTCACATGGTGTAGCAAGTTGCAGGCCTTTTACATTAACTCCCATTCTAGGATCATGTAAGCCAAATGTTGCAGCACATCCTAGTCCTAGAAGAGCCCTACTCCAAACTTTTGCAAATTAGTCTATGATTTTATCATATTCCACGTTGATGGGCACAACACACCACTTCCTAGTCTATCAGAGATTAGTTTGGTGGCCTCTAAACAATTTTACATTCAACTGCATGTCTGATCACAGGCCAAAGGATCTGTCTTCCTACTAGGAGAATTACACTGTTTAGCATCATTCATCCTTTTCAATGTCTATTATTATATTGGTTTTATGTCAGAAAATCAACAAAAAAAACAATGCGGTGCTACTCTATTGAAGCCTACATATTATTAACTCCATGTTTGCAGACCTTGAAGATATATACATTAACCATCAAGTTACTTGTATGTGATGTTAAGTGTCAGCCTATACTTGCCAATGTATACTTACCTTCACAATACTTTGGTTATTTAGGGCTCGATATGTTGGCCCCACTATACCTTTTGTCAATATTATGGTGAAATACCATTACATTATCTATAAAACAAGCACCTAAAAGGAACTGTACTATATTTCCACCATCATCACCACAAAATCAGTGGAGTCACCCTCTAGCAAGACAAGAAGACCAGAAATGTCGAACAATTAATGAAATAACACAAAACCTTACATTTATAAAACACTTGTCCCTACAGTTGTGATTGATTGTCCTGTCTCTTAATAACCACATATGATAATAAGTAATGTGTTTTGTTACTCTGCCTATCTACATTGCATCCATCAGAAATTCATCCCAACCTTTAATATTTATGCCATGTAACATCACAACAACTGTACTATGTAGCACACATCTTTTAAACCCCATTATGCATCTCACCTGCTACTCGAGTATTTAAATTGTTCTCTGCATACTATAATAAATAAGGAGACATACATTAAATAATGCTGCTAAAGGAACTCTGACACGAAAACTCTTACATCAAGAACATTTTATTATGTTGCACATAATATTATATGAATGTGTTACCATAGCGTTGCGAACATTTGGAAGGAAGCTACAAGTTGCAACATTCTATGAGCCCCTTCTCACATTAATTGGCAGCAAGCCCAGTGAGAATATCCTGCACCTACCCCACATCAGAGCAGGGAATCACACCAACACAAACTCTTCTGCTGTCTGATGTGCAGACACATAGGTCCAGATTTATCAAAATTTCATGCAACACAACGCAGTAAGACAACTTGCTGAACTGCTCTGTGTAGCTGGCAGAGAGCAGGAATGCGCCATATCCACTAAGATATGATATATTCCTGTTCTCTTCCTTCACTGGCATACTGCCTATCACCAACGCAGACACATGCACCCTGGTGCAAGAATGCCTGCATTACAGGCAGGATTGTTTTGTGCAGGAAGGGAAACAATCCTTTGAGGCATTTTCCTCTATGTGTGCTGCAGAATGCAACACTTGTAGAAATAGGAACAAGGAGAAATAATTATAGTTTTCCTGATTACACCTCTGTTGGAAAGGCATACCACTCTGACACAATCACAGGTTTACTACCATTAGTAAATCTGTGACTGAGCAAACTCCAAGGGTGGATAAATAGGAATGCCCATGTTCCACCCATAGAATGCTTTCGCTACAAAGAATAATTGAAGGCAACAATTTCCACCACCTTGAGCTAATCTGGATTTACTAAACCACACAGAGCCACGCAAGATGGCTTTGTGTGGTTTAGTGAATCTCATGTTAGCCTTTGCATTGCCTTGTGTGACACAAGGGCTTAGTTAACCTCCCTCATTTACTGCAGTTGATTCTGTATGAGTGAATTAGGACATTCATATGGTTACACAGCTCTAAGGGCCTCAGTGCCTTTGGTATGTTATCAAAGTTATGTAATGGTCCTTTGGGGACTCTTGAAGGAATGCTTTGGCTGGTGTGTTCTATGTATCAAACCCAATTACCTTCCAGAAGCTGGTGTGACAAGTGCTTGTTGATTTTTTGGCCCTCGTATCTTCTAATATTAAAGAACAATATGAAATAATATCTGGTGTGGACATTTCAGCTAAAAAGATATTTGCCTGGACCTTCAGACTCACACTCAGGAAAGAACTCCAGTTTGTCACCTGTGTTTAATATGTACATCTGCTTAACTGTTTCACTTGTGAAACACTGGGACATCCATTCAGTCTGGCGTGTGTTATAAAGAACTACAAGTAGATCAATACTTTGTACATGAATGCTTGAGCACTGGGACTGAAACCTATAGGTGAAAGTGGTAATTATCTAGGCAGCATACGTTCTAGGCATGTGCAAAACTTTTGTTACGTCTTCAAAATCTTTTGTAATTTCTATTTTTTGTTTTATGCAAATTGTGCAAAATGTTTCATAAAACAATATTTACCCACATTTTTGACTGAGGGAGATTTCTTTGAGTAGAAAAGACCTCAAGGGACTTTTCTGTGCAAGGTACAGAACGATAGAAACATTAAGATACCTGTGAAATGTATTTCGGTAGTATGCTTAATTTTGCAAAAATTATGGGGCATATTTATAAGCCCCTAGTGCCACCTTACGCCATATTAGCGTCATTTTTTGTTTTATGCTAACGTGGCCCAATGAAGCCAAAATTATTGCGCCATATTTAGAAAGATGCACAATGCATGCATTGTGCCACTTTGTAACCCTTTGAGCTATATTATGCCTGCGCCAGGCATAATGTATGCAAAGGGGGTGTTCCCCAGTGATGGGGGGCTGAAAAAATGGGGCAAGGAAATCTAACAGATTTCCTTGCGTAATTTTTTATGGCACTTTTAATGCCTGCTCTGAGCAGACATTAAAAGGGGGCTTCCATTATATTTTGCTCCTATGTACTCTGCAGGAGTGGCGCCAAATTTTGGTGCTATTCCTGCAGAGTACATCAATAGCGTCATAAAAAATGACGCTATTGCCCCCTACCCTGCGCCATGGTGTGCCGTATTTTGAATACGGTACACACATGGTGGTGGTAGGGAGGTGAAAAACGGTGCAAGAAAAGTGGCGCTATACACAATGCAGCGCCACTTTTCTTGAATATGCCCCTTTGTTCCTCTCATGGAAAAAATCAGGTTTTACACACTCCTAAACTGCTTTCAAAGGATAGGAAGCACTCGACTAAACTCCTTTGGCTGAATGAATTCGCTCTGGGACATTATTTTTCAGCCATGAACTTGGAGGATAAATAAGAATTCGGTTCCCTTGTGTATCTTCTCCCGCCGAATACTGCTTTGAATTGAAGTTGATTGTGGCAGTAGCTTGAAGGAAAGGAAAAAAAAACAGCATTCACAGCGACAGCAAGCTGGCACGCGCCACAGTGTGCTGACCAACCAGATTACTTTTGGTAATTTTGCACATCCTCTCCACATACGATTCACTCAGTCTCTGTGGGGCAGTCTCTTCACGGGGTATGGGGCAATCAACTCCACGCAGCAGTGGAGGAATGAGGCAGAAAGTGAGGGAAGCAGTCCGAACGAAAGCAATCCGGATTAAATGAAACATGGTCATGCTATGTATATGCAGCTGACGCCAAACTCAGAGAAACAGCAAATAGCAGGTCCACACTAGAAACAATATGCAGTTTTATTAATGAGGTGTTTTTCTTTTACAATTGGAGCCACCTGAGACAAAATAAATTAGGAAGCGTTTATTTTTCTGGAATCTGGAAAGAAATAACATTGGAGCCTAGGAGAATCAATCTTCTAAACGAAGGAGAAATATATGAGCACAAAGGGCTAATTCATCAAAAAGCGCACATTAGCCTGGGGCATGGGATGTCTCATATGAAAATCAGAGACAGCAGTTTCCAAGAAAGGGCAGGTGACTGCTCGCTGCCAGAGCCAACCCAGGGAATATGACATTGTCTCTAGCATAGTTCAGAAAATTAATGTACTTAATTCAATTTTAGATACAATACTATAGTTTAAGTTCAATATGCCAAGCAAGACCTACGCATCACATAAGAGTAAATTATTATTATTAGTATTATTAGTATTATTATTATAAGCCCAGATATTCTGTTTTTAACTGAAACTTGATTAACAGCTGAATCACACGCAGTGCTTTTCACAGTCCATAGCAGAACACATTTCCCCTTTAGTCGTTGACTATGCGCAAATTCTAATTCTAGGAGACTTCAACTACTGGGCAAATACAGATATGGTTGGACAATAGTCTGCGGATTTCATAGAACTGTTGATCAGTTTAAACTTTACACAGCACATGTTCGCACTGAGCCATAACAAGGGCCACACTCTGGATCAGGTGTAGACTTCTAATTTATCAGTATCTAGTTTATTGGTACTGCCCTGTAATTGGTCGGGCCATTTTCCTATTAATTTCTCGTTCCTAGATGTGGTCCTTCCTAAATCCCGTTCTGGCACCCACAGTTTCTTTAGAAATTGGGCTTGAATAAATACTGAGGATTTCTGCAATGTGGCAACCTCACTGCCCAACATAAATTCTAATCTAGACAAACACAAGGGGGGAATTGCAAAATGTTTGACAGAAGACCATGAGATTTTGTGGACAGTGTCGCGGGCCTTCAGGACATTGTTCAAGAATGGATTATTTAGATCCTGAAGGATAAGTTACAGGCAGTCGGGCTCTCCTCCTTTCAATCTCCTAAAGTCATGTTAAACCGGGGAGTGCTTCAGGAATCCTCCTTATCCCCCTATCTTTTTAATTTATATGTCTTAGTGCACACAGTGAATAAAATGCAGGTAAGAGTGTACAATTATTCTGATGTCATGCAATTGATCTTCTCCATTGAAAAATCATCGCAACCTTTCAAAACACAATGTTAATTATCCGTGATGAAATGAATAATAATCAACTTAAATTGAATTCCGATAAGACCAATAAGACTGAAATTGTTATCACTGGAAACAAACCTAAGTTGTGAAATGCTGCTTTTTCGCCAATCACAATGAGCTCTCCACCCAGCTCAAGAAGTCAGTCAAGAGACATTTGTACAAACACTTTTTCCCATAGACACAGAATGGGTAAAAACCTTTGCTACATCTGGCCCTTAGAGTTTTGTTTGTGGATATTGCACTGTTCCGCTCTCTCACTTTCACTCAGGGCAGCACAGCAACTGTGGCTAAAACCAATGCCTCTTGAAGATTTCCACAACATATAAAGATGAAGTGTTAGCCTTGTCCTTCATAGAATTCCTCCTCGAAGAAGATTTGACACCACTATTCACCACCATAAGACTTTGTCTTAATCAAAGGATTTTCCCACACTTTGTAAACTTGCAACTACCAATCTATGACTCATCTAGCTTCCACCCATCCTTCACTGGCAAGATCATCTCCAGCACAACCAATAATCTAGATTTTGATTATGCCGTAGGATGCTGTAGTACGTTGACAGCTACCTTGCCAATAGTAGATGATCCACTCCTGATCACTGATAAAGATACCCACTTGCCTTCCAAGGCTGCTGGACATCTCAGCTACCATCAGCACATTCATTGACAATATAAAATCTAAATTGTGATTCACTATCAATGTCCTTCACTGGTTCTCAACCCACCTGACCAACTGGCACATGCTGGCACATGCTGGGACCAGATAGTTCAGGGAAAACTTCACATGACATTCACAGTGGTAAGCGCGGGCACTTGTACAAGGTGCAGCTTTTCATGTGTGTTACTGGAAATAAATAAAATCTGCCAAAAAGTGCAAAAGAACCTTCGGCTGAGGGTGAAAATCTTGCATATATAAATGTACACATTTTGTCAATTGGGTTCTCTATGTCTTCTGTGCTTTCCAGGAAATCCTGGTATGGAACTGGAATGCTTAAAAAGGGACTCAATACATTCATATTGCATTTTAACCTGCAAGGACTTCAGGAGAGGTTTAGTGTCACAAGCCATTCCATTGACTCTGGAGTCACATCAACAGTAGCGTATAATCTACAGTGTGGACATGTTTTAGAGCTTGGATTAGGATCATTCACCAAAAGCATGCTAAATCTATCTTTAACAACCATACTTGGCCCACTTTTACTTCAGATCTAGCTCAGAGTAGAAGAACGTATAAGACTTCTCTGATTGTCACACTAGAAGAAACCTAGTCAGAAGGGCATTAAAAGAGTCATTAAACATCTACCTGAATAATTTCCTTCAAGAATCTTATGCCAAGAAATGGAAGTGCCATTTTCCTGCACTGGCCCACAGTAAGTTTGGTGTAACATAGTTGGTACATCCACCTACCTGATCAGGGGCCCTGTTCTCAATCAAGTGGTCAGCTGTTTCCACCAGTGGGTTGAGCAAATCAAAGACTAGGAGGTGCTTGCTGGCTTATATGACTCCAACCAACTGGTGTGCTCTTGGAAGGTTCTGTGGAGACCAGTACAAAATATAAATTGACTGATTTCAGTGGAGTGGATGCCTCTGGGATCACTCCTGGGCCCAACAAGAAGCAACCCTTTATTGCAACTAGCTGTGAAACATATCTCATTACTATTGCTGGACTGGTAGTCTACAAATCTGATAGCCAGGAAATTCAACAAAGAAACCTGTAGCATTCAGGTAGCTCACATCCTCTATGTCATCTCACCCTGTGTGAACACCCTCAAATTGAGGTTTAAAAGTAATTTTCTTTGTAATTTGCTCATCTCTTGTGGATAGAATGCTGATTTTCAAACATATGCACAGTTTTATTTAAATATGCTGTACTAACTTATCAAAATAGTAAGCCCTCAAGAAAGCCACATGATGAAATTGGAAAAACACCCATGAACAACTTAGATGAATCATTCAAACTAAGAAAGAGCAATACGATAGTCAAATGCATGGATTCTAATAAGGTTATGTGCCACTCAAAACAGGTGATGGCCTAGGCTCCCATAGACAGGATGTGATGTGGACTAGTTGTGCTACTAAAGTAGTGGTTCCAAGATCCAAACCCATTATCATATACAATGAGCAACCCGAGAAGGATATATTTTTTGTCCTCGCTAAATTTGTGACCTCTGGAGCACATACTAGGCTAGGGTGTAAGTGGGTGGGTCACCAATTGATACCACCAGAGCTATAAAAGGGGAACATCTGTGTCAAAACATCAGACGGAAGATGAGGGCTTTATTTAGAGTCTGGTAGATGGCATACTCTGTCAAAACTTGGTGGCTAGTCACTCCACCATATTACAAATACTATAGGCTATAATGCACTTCTACTATGACTGACAGGACATCCACCATGTTTCTGATGGAGTATCCCTTCCACTAAACTAAAGAAGGCCCAAAGTATCCATATACATAATGTCTGTGTATCTGTACTCAGTGTGATTTTTTGCCAATGTTTTAGATGTACATATGCTCAATTACATGATCTGTCATGTATGACATAACTATGATACATGATACTGGCCTGGTTAAATCCTTCTGTAGCTGAGCTGCAGGCGAAAATGATAAGCACACAGTGATCAATCACTGCAACACTAGAGAGATACTTTGAATACTTTGCTAACTTGGCAAAAAAAGTGTCGAAGGACTCTCAGCTAGCAGTTAGATTGATATGACCAACTGGCAATAGAAGGGGGAAAGGATGCATTAAGAGTCAAATGCATTACCTGAGTCACATTGTGCATAGAGAAGTGACAGAACACATTTCCCATACCACTATGCCCATGGGCATCTGGACACAGATACAGAATGCCCTCCTTTCAGTGAATGGTGTCATTCAACGTTTCCTATTAACACAATCTTGCCACACATTCACATGTTCAAGAAGTTCATGGTTAGCAGCAGATGACAAGCAATGCCACAAGTGTTTACTTGCTAATGGGGACAAGTAAACTCCCAAGTTTGATCCCAAGTAACACAAACAGAGGAGACAGTAGGCAAGGTATAATTTCCAAGCAGGCCCTCATAAAGAGCACTCCCATTAGTGTCAGTAGAGCCTGTGCAACAGCCATAAAGGACAAAACATATTGCCCCACAATGTCTTTGTGTATGCTCCGAATAATGTTGTTACACATTACATCATGATTTCTGCACTGTATTCCTGGATTTCCTGATTTGTCTTAATTTGGAATTAGTATATTTGCCGTCTAGCATAATTTAATTCTTGGTTGGGTTTCTACTTACCCACTGGGATTACTATATAACCCTTCATACCCCCTTGACTTAATTCCATTTCATATCCAGTCTGCATTCATTTAAAAAAAAAAAGAAATGCCCCAGGGCCTGCCACCCGTGCGCTGTCATAGTGGGCCCTAAAATAAATAAATGCACCGTCTGTGGGCCGAGGAGCCCTTGTTTATTTAGGGTCTGCCGCACACATTGAACAGGCGGCGGGCCTGGGGGCATTTATGCACTTTTTAAAATATATACAGCAAGCTGCCTATGGCATGGGCGGCCGGCTGCATACATAAAAACAACAACAAAAAAAATGCCCCCCCGGCATGCTGCCCATTCTCTGTACACAGTGAGCCCTAAAATAAATAAATGCCCGTGCACCTGGAGCTTCTGTTGTTCATTGAGGGACACATATTTGCTTTAATGTTTAGGGCCTGCCTCTCACAGAGCAAGGGTAGCAGCGCCCTGGGGGGCATTTATTTATTTTTGAATGTTGGGGCCCTCCACCCACTTGGCATGGGTAGCAGGGCCCTGAGGGGCATGTTTTATTTTGTTTTCAAGGTTTGTATCATGTCACTCACTGGACAATGGTAGCAAAGCCCTGGGGATGCATGTATTTTTTCTGTTAATGTTAAGTCCCGGTGCCCACTGGTCATGGGTGGCAGGGCACTGAGTGGCATGTTTTTTTTGTTTTAATGTTAGGGCCCGCTGCTCACTGGGCATGGGTGACAGGGCCCTGATGGGCATGTATCTTTTAAAATGTTCAGGGCCTGCCGCACACTGGGCAATGGTAGAAGGGCCCTTGTGGGCATGAATTGTTTTTTTAAATGTTAAGGCCCACCGCCCACTGAGCATGGTTGGCAGTGCCTAAGGGCCATGTATTTTTTTTTTTTTATGTTTAGAGCCTGCCCCCCTGGTCAAGAGTAGCAGGGACCAGGGGGCATGCTTTTTTTTATGTTAGGGCCCGCCGCCTACTGCGAATGGGTGGCGGGGCACCAAGGGGCATGTATTTTTTTTATTTTTTTTATGTTTAGGGCTTAACTCTTTTTTGTTATTTTGTAGAGTTTCAAAGGCAAGAATCTGCTGGTTCTACAGCCATTGGCGGTCTTGTTACAATATATGCTTGCTGCTTCACAGCGCGGGGAAGTATTGGTTTCTGTACTCTTCTGGGATATAAATAATGCATATGCTGAAGCATGGGAACCTTGTGGTCTCCACTCAGATTTGTCCTATTTGCAATGGGTGGGAGGATGCAGTTGCATCATGTCTAGCCCAGCCAATCCTTGCAAGTGCCGAGATGGTCTGCTTTTCACAGGAGTAGCTCTCTGTCAACTCATAGTTTTGCTGCGGAAATCTGTGTATTCCCGTGTCTTTTTTTTTATTTGTATTTGTGTATTTACTTATTTATTTGCTTATTGATATTTTACAAATGGATACATTCTTTGGTGGTTTGGGATATACACGATTTATAGCATTTGGCCAAAAGGCATTGCATACAGAGTTGTTATTTTTTAATTGCTTTGTTTTAGGGGCTGTTGTCTGCTCTTATTCATTTTTCCTCCCCTGGGTTCAAAAAAACCAATTTCAACTCATAGTGTTGCTGAGGAATTCTGTACATGCCTGTGTTTTTTATTTGTATTTATGTGTTTATTTACACACTAATACACAATTTGTGCATTTGGGTACCCAGTAGTTATAACCTTTACCCAAAAGGCATCCCATATGCAATTGTTTTTTTAATGTCTTTGTTCAGGGCTGGTCAGCGAGTTTGTTGGGGGGTTTGGAGTAACTTTTGAAATTTCCTTGCACCTCCTTTATGCACTGTTGGCTGCTCTTATTCTTTCCCCACCCAAGTGCAAAAAGCCACGCTTATGAAACCCTATATTCAAAGTATGCATGTACAAATTTGTTTTGAACGATTTTAGGTTTCCATTTCTTAGCAGGTAGCTCACCCTGCCCTTTTTTGTCCTTTTTCAACATCAATCCAGCCTCATTTGAAAGAATTTGAAGTTTTCCTTTGTGGTTCCATTTCAGTTTCCTTTGTCATTTCATTTTTTAGTTTCCTTCCTGTACGTACTTAAACTCCATGTATGCAGCTTGGCTTCAAAACGGTACACGTTTTCCTTCCTTTGTAACTGGCCATACTGTTTTAACAGTGTTTGCTCAACTCCTTCTGGGGGCTCCTGATTTCCATTGTGGTTTTGTTTCCCCAAATGTGCATGTTTTCCCTTTATTTGCTACTGCATCATAATTTAGTGCATTTTATAATCACCGCTTCCCTACATATATGTGGATCTTTCGGATTCCTAGGGAACACACACCAAAAGCAGGATGGAGATGTTTTTGCAGCTTGTGAAGGCTGTGAAGCATATGTCACATCAGGCTACCCAGATAGCAGCGGCGAACAGGGCCAGAGAGTACAGCGACGTGATGCTTGCTTGTGGTTGAGTGCTGTTTTGCAATGTGGTCGACCACATCCGAAAACACACAGCAGATATGCATGTGTGGTCCCAAAAACACTTGAAGCACTGCAAAGATACTACAGACCCTTAGTCATCACCGAAACGTGCCCGTCAGATGACTGTGAACTCATTTTTTACAAGGAGTACAGTTGCCAGTGCCACAAACCAGGAAATACCAAATGAGTGGGTCAATGTCTGCACAACACTGAACATTCCATTGAGCAAAACTGACCACCCTCTGTTAAACAAGTTTCGCCAAGAGCAAGAACGGAATGGTGGAGCAATACCTGGAAGTCATCAGCTTCAAGAATGTTATCTACCAGAGAGATATGTAGGAGCTAAGGATGATCTGAAAAACAATTGCAAGATCATAAGATCAGTATTATATTTGACGAAAAACCAGATGTTGAAAGACGGAGTGTATTGAATGTTATATTTGCAGTGGTCTCTTCACAGGGTGACCATCAACTCCACACCTACTTAGCAGGCACAGTGTTCCTCTGACAGTGCAACCATGGGACTATAGCACAAGCAGTTGTGAGAGCGCTCACAGAGTACAATATAGACTTTTTGGACGTTATTTCTTTTAATACACACAATGCGGCATACATGCTCAAGGCATTCAACATTGTATTGAGAAATCCTAATACATACTCCATACATATCACCTGCTTGGCACCCATAATGAACCTTGTTGGCGAGTCATTCCTGAGGCCTTTTGTGGAGCTAAATACCTTCTTCGGTACTTATCACAAATCTTTTACATGGCTGGTAGCAGAAAGCAAAGGCATTGGATTCCTGAAACAAGTATGCCTTTTCAGTACTGCATGAGTCTGCACCGAACCCAAGGACAAGACTGCATATTCCGCCATCCCTGTTTAGAGCGAGGTGTCTGATCAGGAGCTTCACCTCTACTTTGAACATGTAGGCACAGAAGCAGTACAGGCATCAGTTTCAGGGGTGATTGACACTGACCTCTTTTGGCATGATATTGAACACAAATTCCAGCCCACCTCTGCAGATGCTTAGAGGAGCAACAGCATCTACAAAATTATGTTGTCAGCCATACATTAGTCCCTCTCACAGCAATCAATCCAGGCATTATTGTTTTTACATTAAAATCAGCAGCATGATGCCTGCTTTTGTATAGTGCTTAATTGTTCAATTCAGCTGTTTCTGAGCACAGGTGCTATGTTACCTAATTTAATGGCATTCAGTTTCCTGGAATAAGAAGACTATGCATTCTGTAATCTAGAGCCCTGACATCAAAATGCTTAACTTAATCAGGAAGCACTTAACAAAATCAACAGGACAGGATGAACTACTTATATGTGCCATGGGGATGTTGCCTATGTTGGAATGAAGTGTTGTCTCTGACTAGAATGTACCTGTAGTGTGCAGGTATGGCAAAGAATCTTGCCTGGCTATCTTTTCCGTACATATTCTGTGTTTGCAAGCAAAGCTTGCACTGTTGTTGCCAGTACAGTAACTGTCCTGAGTATAGGAAAAGGTGACATCTGTGCTACTTTGTGTACATTGAAACATGACGTTAAGAGGTGCAAACTTGAGTTAATAGGGTGCATCAATTTGTTTTCCACCCAGGACACTGTTGGTCCACAGACTGACCCTGGTGGTTCTAGCCAGTCTGTCATCGACCCCAGTACATGGAAGGAAATACATCCTAAGCCCTAGTATTTTGCTTGAATTCTAAATTATTGCAATAATCGTGGTTCAAATGCCTCCCTAGGCTTCCGGGCCCCGGTGCCACTGCACCAGCTGCATTAATGGAAGCTGTTCCCCTGTGTAAGGCAAAGTCATCAGCAAACAGTGATTGTCACAGTAGTACCTGCCTCAATGGAAAATGTAAACTGTCCAGTCAGTTCCATGACCAACCCACAAAACCTGATCCTTCAAAGCTACACAAGTGCCAAGGTATAGCATGCTTCCGATATACTGTATAAATCACATGTCGCATTCGTCTGCCTGGCTGTCTTTCTTGATGGCAGATGCAGACTAAACTTTACCTGTTGGAAGCCAGTGTTTTTTTTGTCAATCACATCCCTCTGCAGTAATTGAAATTGTGTTTATACTTTGTGTTGAGTTGCACTTTTGTTTTTGAATTGTGACCTGACTCATTGAGTTCAGCAGTTTTCCTACTTCCTGTATAGCAAGCACTCTCAGACACTTTAAACATGCCTATTTAGAAGTGGAATACTTTGCTAAAACCGTTTCCATTGATCAAAGGCAGAAAAGAAATGATTAGGAGTAGAATAAAGTGCTGCAAAATGTCAATTTTTGTGCCACAAAGTTTCCATTCTTGTGCCGCAGAATTTGCAAATTTATGCTGCAATATCCTGAGGGGTCTGGTTAAGGACCTCTGCACTAGCAATGGACTTTCCATTTTGGCAACATAGGAAATTAAGATCCAATCATTTTGTCATTACCCTGTAATAATTTATTACCCTGTATACAAACAGGAAGATAGACTGTTGTGACTTCTTTCACACTTCTGTGCACAGTTTTTCTCTGGCAGAGGCACAAATGGGAGAAGCCAGTCATTAACTTACATGGTTTTTAGATCTTGCTTAACAGTGTGTTCACATGTCAGACCTACTGGCACTGCCAATCGTTGCCTGTTCTGTATTGAGTATTCGAGGACTCAAACTCACATCTTTCTTCAATGGCCCGGAAATGTGCATTGGAAATACTTGTTAGATTACAAGTATTTGTTGCCACGTACCTGTACACTCACAGATTATCACAAATGTGTAGTATGTCATAATAATACTGTAGAGCAGGACACATGCTCCCAGCAGAAGCACTTACAGAATGCCTGGCTCTGCTGAAGAAGAATTATATGCGATGAATGCACTTGCAACTCATTTTGATTCTGTGCCTCCTAAAAACATACACTTAAGAGCTCTGTCGACGCCATCTGCAAAGGTTTTCTCTTTGTCTGACAATGGTGCGCCGTGAGCGGCGAGTCAGGGGTGTCTGGGGCTCGCTGTGAACAAACAATGAGGCTGTCAAAGTCACGAAAGCGTTCGTTCTTTCAATCAAACATACGCACACAATAACAATAATGTATTTGTAAAACTGACGCAGAGCATAATTTTCGCCATATTTCCCGTGATGAGAGGCAGCTGTGCATTTGTTTCTTTTTCAAACACACAATAGCCTAGAGGCACATCTAAACAAATAGTGTTGTTATTTAATTTTGCTGTCCCTCTTCTTAGTAAAGCTAGGAACCTGAACAACACCAGCTAAGTTTACACTGGGTTGTACAGAAATCCTTCAACACAGCATTGTTCCACCAGAACGTACCCGGTGTCTGCATCCATATACGTATCAGAAAAAAATAGGTAGCCCAGGGGTTACATTTGATATTTGTTTTACGTTTCTTAATGCGTGGCCTAGTAAAACAAGCACGTGGTAAGACAGCTTGCCCACGGTGCCTGCCGCCATTTCGCAGCTGCCATGTTTTTACCTTGTACCTTGCTTACTTCACTGCCCCAGAGAAGGAAAGTGACCTGCCGGCGCTGACCCATGCAATGGAACATGAGTGCATGTGCTGTGTTTCTGCTCTTACATCGCACATGAAATAGAATGACAGCATATGCTGCTCCAGTAAGTAAGACACATACCTTCTAACCATATTTTGCAGCAGATGGCACCCCTGATTTCAGGTGGCTTGTTTACTGAAGGCTGCAGCAGCAACTTTAGGAGAGGGGAAGCTGTCAGGGGTGAAAGAGACAGTACACAATTGCTTTAAACATAGATGATTGTATTTTCGAAGTTCCAACTTTTTATTTAACATTGTATATCGAAGAAGCTGATCTGTAAAATGCCTCCAGTATTTCATTATTCACCTAGTAAAAATCAAAATCAAAATAATTGCTCACCCCTTCTGTCAGGGTGAAGGTTTCTAAAATGGTGGTTGAGTTGGGCTGGTGGCTATATGTGGAGAACATAGACATTCATTTTTCAGGATGTTTGGCTAAGGGCTAGAGAGAGAGAAAGGCGGGGGGTAAAGAAGTGCTAAGAGAAAGATTGCAGAACTGCAACAAAGAGAAATAAGGGATGAAAAAGAGGAAGATGAAGAGACAGGAAGTGTAATGTGCTGGAGGAAAGAAACAAGAGGTGGAACCAAGACTAGACAGCCACGGTATTAATCACTCTCTGAATATGGCAGGGACAATGGTGGGCCCCTAAGTATTTTTTTTAGTCCCTGAACAAATTAGCTACAGGGTGGATTGCGGTACCAAAAATTGCATAGTCAGTAACTGACAATAACAGGACACATTCACTCTAAAATGGAGCCCTGCTCACTGATTTGTGGCAGATGGATCAAAAAGTTTTTTTTTATTGTAAGTAAGGGTATGCATAATTAAACAAGAAATGCAATACAAAAACATTAAGGGGAATATTCATGAGAGGGGTTGCATCGCTCTTGCACCACGCAATGTGGTGCATGCGCCAAGCAAGCCCAAAATGCAATCAATCAAGCCGTGCAAGGCCAGTTTGTGTGGTCAAATCATTGCTTTGTATTACTCTGCTACAGGGAGGCGTTCCATGGGTGATGTATGGGTGTGCCCACACAACAGCTATGGATTTTGATGCATTCCCAGATTTACCAAAAGTGGTAGACCGGGAAATCGCCAAAATGCTACGCTTTCCCCGGTGAGGATTAACAAGGAGAAATATCTTTATTTCTTCTCCTTATTTCCTTTTTTATGTGTGCTGCAGCACACATAGAAGAGGAAAATGCCTCAAGGGATTGTCTTGCACAGGAAAGTGCCCTTTCTTGCACAAACACAATCCTGCTTACAATGCAGGCACCCTTACAGTATGGTGCAAATGTGCCTACATTGGAGCTAGTAGCACATTCTGCACCAGCACAGGGAAAAGTTAGGCATGTGCTGTACAATGTTATGTATCCTGCAGCACTGCAAAATGAGTTCCAGTGCTGCATGACTGTTAGAAATATGCCCCCAGTGAATAAGCTAGATCAGTGTATTTAACAAAACGCGTCTTAGCAGAATTTTTACATACAAAGCTATAATAATGTTTTTCAGTGTTTCTTACCCACCCCTATTATAATATTGTCTCTACAAATGAGAAACAGGGATATCTTTGCAGCAATGGAAACACTAGTATGAACTCTCCGAGATATAAGTAGGTTTGAGTATGAAGAGGATGGGGGGAAATAAAGTGAACTGCAAAGTTTTATCTTGCTTTCTTTGTAGTTTATTGTAGTTCTTGTTAGGGACCCATATTTGGGAAAGCTTTGAATTTATGATCCAGTTTCAGCTCGTTCATGCCCTCTTTGGCCATAGGCACACTAGCTTAAATTCTAAATGCGTTTACATTTAATATTCAGGGATAGTAAAGTGTGCTTTCAATACTGTAACACAAAGGTAGCTCACTAATATTACTGCAAATAATCAGTGTGACACCCTCCGATTTCTCAAATGGGAGGTCCCGTTTTTATCTAAAAGAAACCTTTTTATTAATGCTGCATGCACCATAAACACACATTTCTCTGCAAAATGGCTGTAATGGGGTCTCTCACATAATCCAGATTAAAAATAAATTAAAGGAAAACAGTATTTAAAACAATCTATTTGAGAATTATTAAAGGTAATCAGGGCACGACTCTCTGTAGAACAGAGATATCTCTATCAGGGTGCCATATGAAAGGCTGGGGCCCTGGGCCAGAGCCCACTTTCCTCAAGCCTTAAAACGTCTCTGGTTGTTGTGGGTATTTGGAGAGATCTATATTTTCATGCAGCCAAAGGAAAATTAGAAACACAGTAGACAATGGTGCACCTGGTCGGGTAGCACACGAAAAATGCAGTGATGAGCTTGTCACTATGAGGGCTCCAACAGTTCTACATTCACAGTTAAACTCTAATTGACGATAATTGTCAGTACTGAACAACAAAATCTCACATCCATGGTCCTTGTGTTCCTGTATTCGATAGAATGTTTGATTTGTGGAAATGTTAAGACAGTGTCTTACAACTTCCATTTACTTTTGCTGATCAAAATTTCCCATTTGAAGCTGGAATTACTGTACATAATAAGTAACTTCTATTTTATTGCGTGATTATTGTATTCAAGATTCTAATATTAGGACTGCAGGTGAAAATACCGAAAATGAGTGCTTGAAAACGAGTGCCGAAAATGAGTGCTTGACTGTGTACACTCCAAATGTAGCTAAGCAAGCAATATCAGAACTCACACATGCAGGGTTCACGTGTTGTGTACCTACACAACTGAGAAAAGGCAAAAGAACATCTTTCCCGGATTCCAAAGCTTTCGTTATAGTTGGTGCAGTACCTCAAAGGCAAGTTTATTATTCTTGTTGTCTATACAATTTGCCACTAGTCTAGAGGTTTCTCTACTTCCAGCAGAATCTGTATTATAGGTTCATCACCATAATCATGTGTCAGCCCTGTAAACTATATGCCGCTGTACAACAGGACCAAGATCCCTTTGAACTCACAAACACTAGGGTAACAACGAGGCTACATTGTAATCCATTATTTAACCGTGAAAAGAATACATGGAATATCTGAAATACT
The DNA here is from genome assembly GCF_031143425.1 of Pleurodeles waltl. Classification (NCBI taxonomy): domain Eukaryota; kingdom Metazoa; phylum Chordata; class Amphibia; order Caudata; family Salamandridae; genus Pleurodeles; species Pleurodeles waltl. Next base: position 870,328,365 of record NC_090437.1, on the reverse strand, counting down.
AAATTTCAAAATGCACCAAAGAATGTTCTTTGGACTTGTTGGGAAATAGAGCAGGCAAATATCAAATGTGAGTCCAGTATTGGTTTTGTTCTCTCTATACCTCCTGCCTACCCTTGGATTATCAGACAGAAATGGTTTAGCCTTCAAAGGCTTTCTGATATCTTAAAAAAGATCACTTGTTGGAAAGAGATTTGATGAGCCTCCTCTGTACTTTTTCACTGTGCGACCCTTAATCATCTAAAACACAAAGGTTGCCTGGAAGTAGTGTGGGTTTTTCAGAAAGGAAGATCTTTGTGTTTCGCGGGACAAGGGTAGAGGATGACATCCTGACAATCTGACCAAGGTTGTCCTGTGTATAGCATGATCTCATTCATTCCTAGCCAAATGATGTGGATGAAGTGATGCAGGTTAAAAAGATGAAATGGTAGACCATTCATTATCAAATCTGCTTAATTTACATATACTACCACCAAGTCTGTCTTTAGCATACACAGTGATGAAAGACAAAGGTAAACTTACATCTGTAGGGCAAATTGATACTAACATCTGTCACTCATACTAGTATAAACTTGCTGCTCCTGGCTTAACAAAACCTTAAGCCCTACAAATAATTGATACAAAAGACTTTGGGGGTCATTACAACCCTGGCGGATGGCGGAGAACTGGCAGTAAGACCGCCAACAGGCTGGCGGTCTTACCTTGGTGTATTATGACCATGGCGGTTACCGCCATGGTCATCCGCCGGGTCTCCGTCCGGCCCGCCAGGGAGGAGACGACCGCCGGGCTGGAGACCTGGGTCTCCAGCCCGGCGGCCGTCAGTATACCGCCGGCGGTATTTGGACCCGGCATACCGCCGTGGATTTCCAGCGGTTTCAACCACCATAAAATCCATAGCGGTATGCACTATCAGTGCCAGGGAATTACTTCCCTGGCACTGATAGGGGATCTCCCCCACCCCCACCCGACTCCCTCCCCGACACCCCCCACCACCCCTGCCACTCCCAAAAGGTGGCAGGGCCCCCCTCCCCACCCGACCCCCAACATAACATTACTCACACACACCTGACACGCATGCAGACACCACCAACACACACACCCCGACATACATGCCTACATCCACACACACAATCAGACCCACATTCAAACATACATGCACACATCCATACACACATAGCCACAGCCATACACGCACTCATTTCCATACACACAACACCCCGCAAGCATACACGCACTCACACAACCCCTCTACATACACACACGCACACCTCAATGCACGCACACAACACCCAAGTCCCCCCCACCCCTCTCCCCTAACGGACAATCGACTTACCTGGTCTGTTGATCCTCCGGGAGGGGACGGGAGCCATGGGGGCAGCTCCGCCGACACCACACCGCCAACAGAACACCGCCACAGCGAATCACAGGATGTGATTCGCTGGGCGGTGTTCTGTTGGCGTGGCGGTGGAGGTGGAGCAACCTCCACTTCCCCGCCGCACGCAAGTATGGCTGTTGGCAGCTCTCCGTCGGAATAACGACGGAGAGCAGCCAACAGTCATAATACGCCGAGCGGCAAACCGCCTGCACAGGTGGTCTTCCGCACGGCGGTCCCTCAGTGGTCTTGCAAAAAGACCGCCAAGGTCGTAATGACCCCCTTTGTACCTACTCCCTGTGGCACAGCAATTAGATACCAATAGGATGCAGACAAAACGTACAGTCAGAATCGTACAAACATACAAAGAGTCAAAGGGGGCTTATGTAAGTCTTACACCAAGCTACAGTCCTGATATTTACTTTTTTCTTCAAAATGGGAGGACAGCCAAATTTAACTGAATGTACCCGATATTAAGAGATGGGCTTTCTATTACACTGTAGTCGCTCGTAGTGTTTTCTAGCCTTTACAATCTATTAGATAATGGTTATTTTATGTATGAGGCAATTCAATGTAGTATCCGGCGGAATTTGCATTGACTTCATGTAAAGGTATTTTAAAAAGAAGTTACACTTAAGGCCTCCCTGAAGCCTGTTGAGCCAAGTTGTTGATACTTGTAAAAGAATAGGTCCTACCCTAATCGGTGTCCCAGTTATTTTTTTAAACACTTTATGCTTCACGTACAGAGTCACCTCTTGGCAGCAATTCACTCAACATTAAAGGAATCAATACTTTCACTGGATTGGAGGCATGCCTAGATTGCTGTCTTTCTCAAGCCGGGTCATCCCCCCCCAACAAAGACCATGCTTCTTATCACCCAATATACCTTCTGAACCTGGAGGTGAAACTCCTTGCCAAGATTCTGGCTAATAGACTATTGAAATATATGTAAGACCTCGTCCATCCCAACCAGGCAGGCTTCATGCCCCAATGTGCTACATGTCACAATATTAGACGCATATATAATGCCTTGGTCTTAGCAGACCGGCTGTGATGACTTACAATAGTACTCCTGGCAGACATAGACAAGGCCTTCGACTCTGTCAGTTGGGAATATCTCTTTGTCCTGCTCCAGCACCTGAATTTAGGCCCGAGATTCCTGTCATACATACATTTCTTATATAGCCTCTTGCCGGTGACAGTTCAGGTCACTGGGGCAGTCTTCGAATCCTTTCTGATCTTCAGGGGGACAAGGCAGGGGTGCCCACTGTCCCTGCTTCTTTCTGCACTCGCCATGGAGCCCCTGGCTACATGGGTGAGGGTAGATGCTCAGGTGTGTTGACGCGGAGAAACCCTAGCTATATTTTAGTCACAAGAGACTAAATAGTGGATTTCACAGACTAGGCCGATGAACCAAACCAAATCTGCTTTAAGAATAATGTCATTAGAAATACATCATAGACATCATATATAACGTATGATAATCAATTCAACTTCAATAACCAAGCAAGTTTATTAAGAAGTTAGTGATTTATTTCCCTATATTAACAAGGTCACGAAAATAATTCACAAACACAAATGATACATATAGAGAAACAACAAAGGTTGATTCAAATGCCGGATATATCTACGTTTAATCAATGCAAAAAGATATATTATCTTAATGGTTATTACACAAAATCATAGCAACAAGATCTGAGCAAGAGAAATTGAATACATCTGATAATGATGAGACAAAAATGTCAATGACTATTCATGAGCATGTGAGTAACACCTCACTAACCACTAATTAGCATCAACATGTTGGGCTTCATGTAAAAGTTTTAGTAACACAAATTTAGAAAACATCTAACTATGGCACTATCAAAAAAATAAACAGAAACACTTGCAGCTGGTACCTGAAAAACAAAAGACAAATTACAATTCACAGCTAATACATCTACCAAATCACTACGGTAATCAGCAACAAGGTCTACTTTGTTAGTGGGACAGCAACATCAGGCACCAACATCAGGAGAGGTACAGGAATAAGGGTAGGGGTGATGATTTAGAATTTGGACTATAAGATACACTAAACCATCTAAGCATAAGTTAAATATTGAGCAAACATAAAATAATAAAGTACCAGAATGTCAGTAGACTATCTGAAAAACATGAAATGTCAAAGTGACAGATCATAAAGTAATTCTATGCCAAAGAAGAAAATAAACGAATGACCCCACAATCATTGGTGACTGATCATTAAATTAAACTTGATAAAAGAAAATGATTGGATAAAGCATGAGGTGAGAAAGTTATGATCAATCAGAACATTAACAGTTATCAAAATTATCCAATTTGTTTGTTCCAAGCTCTTTTATTTGCTGTTATTTCAATGACAAAATCTAAACTAATACAATTGTATCCTTCTTTTTCCTCTTATCCAGTTTCATCTGTGGATCCATTGTTTTCACTCCACCGGAATACGAAGTCAGTGGAAAACAATAATAAAATATGGTACCACACCATTTCTTATCCCTCGAGGAAAGACAAACGAGTTAGAAACATAACTACAAACAATAAAGTCAGTTAGACTACGGAACATACTAAAAATATTTTATATAGCTTGTGTTAGAAATGGGATCTTTGTTTGACAGTCAAGTTACCCCCTGCTCAAGCAAGGGCCCTCACTCTAGTCAGGGTAAAAGAGAATCACCCTCAGCCAACACCTGCTTACCCCCTTGGTAGCTTGGAAGAGCAGTAGGCTTAACTTCAGAGTGCTAGGTGTAAGGTATTTGTACCAACACACACAGTAACATAATTAAATCACTACAAAATGACAAAACACAGGTTTAGAAAAATAGGAAAATACAAAAAAATAGAAAAGTAGGAAATATTTATTTAAACAAACCAAGACCAAAACGACAAAAAATCCACAACACACAAGTCAAGTTATCAATAAAAATGCAAAAAGAGTCTTTAAATAGGTTCATACACACACTAACACTGTTAGCGTGAAAAAGTACCTTGGGTGCGTAAAAAAAAAACCTGCACAGGTGAGTGTACGTGATAAAGGGCTTGCGATGCGTCAATTCCACTCACAAGCGGCACCTTGCGTCGGTTCTCCTTTCGTCGGGCGCATCGTTTCTTCTCTCCACAGGAGAGCGATGCTTTAATACGGTCAGCACTCTTGGGTCCAGGCAGGCTTGAGTTGTTTGTAAACGCCCAGCGGTACTTGCATCGGAAATCAAGCCGCACGATGATCCGAAAACCACGCAGCACGGGTTGCGATCTCCCAGCCTCCGTCATCGATGCTGCCAGTCGTTTCTCCTGCTCCGTGCGTCGATTCTTTGGTCCCGTTTCCAGCGAGCGACGATTTTAAGCCGCAGAGCCGGCAGCGCATCATTTCTTCAGTCACAGATCGGAGTAGCATCGATATTTTCCCCGCACGGCGCTCTGTGTGTGGATTTCTTTTTCTTTAGGCTGCCAGCTTCTCCTTTCAGGGGCCCAGGAACTGGATAGGCACCACAGGACAGAGTAGGAGTCTCTCTAGAGACACCAGGTGCTGACAGAGAGAAGTCTTTGCTGTCCCTGAGACTTCAAACAACAGGAGGCAAGTTCTAAATCAAGCCCTTGGGGATTTCTTCACATGATGGAAGGCACACAAAGTCCAGTCTTTGCCCTCTTATTCTGGCTGAAGCAGCAACTGCCGGATAGCTCCACAAAGCACAGTCACAGGCAGGGCAGCTCTTCTTCCTCAGCTCTTCAGCTCTTCTCCAGGCATAGGTTCCTCTTGTTTCCAGAAGTGTTTCTAAAGTCTGTGGCTTTAGGTGCCCTTCTTATACCCAATTTCTCCTTTGAAGTAGGCCTACTTCAAAGTAAAGTCTCTTGTGAATGTAAAATCCTGCCTTGCCCAGGCCAGGCCCTAGACACTCACCAGGGGGTTGGAGACTGCATTGTGTGAGGGCAAGCACAGCCCTTTCGGGTGTGAGTGACCACTCCTCCCTTCCCTCCTAGCACAGATGGCTCATCAGGATATGCAGGCTACACCCCAGCTCCCTTTGTGTCACTGTCTAGTGTGAGGTGCAATCAGCCCAACTGTCAAACTGACCCAGACAGGGAATCCACAAACAGGGAGAGTCACAGAAATGGTATCAGCAAGAAAATGCTCACTTTCTAAAAGTGGCATTTTTAAACACACAATCTCAAAATCAACTTTACTAAAAGATGTATTTTTAAATTGTGAGCCCAGAGACCCCAAACTCCACATGTCCATCCGCTCCCAACGGGAATCTACACTTTATTCAGATTTAAAGGTAGCCCCCATTTTAACCTATGAGAGGGACAGGCCTTGCAACAGTGAAAAACGAATGTAGCAAAATTTCACTGTTAGGACATATAAAACACATTACTATTTGTCCTACCTTAACAATACACTGCACCCTGCCCTTGGGGCTACCTAGGGCCTACCTTAGGGGTGTCTGACATGTAAGAAAAGAAAAGGTTTAGGCCTGGCAAGTGGGTACACTTGCCAAGTCGAATTTACAGTTAAACGTGCACACACAGACACTGCAGTGGCAGGTCTGAGACACGATTACAGAGCTAATTATGTGGGTAGCACAACCCGTGCTGCAGGCCCACTGTTAGCATTAGATTTACAGGCCCTGGCACCTCTAGTGCACTTTACTAGGGACTTACCAGTAAACCAAATATGCCAATAATGGATAAACCAATTCCATACACATTTTGTAAATCAGCACTTGCACTTTAGCACTGGTTAGCAGTAGTAAAGTGCCCAGAGGAACAAAAACAGTAAAATCAGAGTCCAGCACACATCAACAACCAGGGGAACAGAGGCAAAAAAGTTAAGGGAGACCACGCCAAGGATGCAAAGTCTAACAGCTTGCATTGCACAATGACCTTGCATCTGCTTCTACTTCAGTCCAGCAGAGGCCACTAAATACACATTTAATTCTGACATTTATTTTAGTTAAGAAACACACTCTCTTGTAAAGACAAAAATCATTTATCACCATAAGTTAGCATGAACAAAATATAGGCCTAACATAAGATGGGGGCCATTTAGTTAGTCACAATTCTTGTAAACACAATATTATTATTGGATTAATTCACACATTAATCTGTAAGTATATTTATGTAAAGACTAAATATTTATCAAGACAATCTCAGCTCTCACAATCCCTCCTTTGTTGACTTTATATGTCATCACACAAAAATCCAAAATACATTTATTTATTTCATTTAATAATTCAGAATCTTGATTCATTCACTTTTTTTATAAATTTTCTTTCTCCTTGAATTTCTCACATAAAATCTTTCCATTTGAACATCTACCATCCTCTGATTCTTTTTAAATCTTCTTCTTTTAATAATTTGAAATATTTTATATATTCCCCAAATTCCAAATTAGACAAAACACAATAATCAAAATCCATTTGACAAATTTTAATATAATACCTTGTATGAACAACAGTGACATGGACCAAGTAATTTGCCAACTCTGCCCTCTTTTGCTAAAAAAATGTCGAACGCGAGGTGGTTCTGAAGAGCCATAGCTCTTGTATCAGCCATTACAGTGTCTAAGAGGAGAATAGTTCCTGAATAATCCGTTAACATGTTATCCACAACTGTAGAACAACTCCCACTGAAGACATTATTGCTCCAAATATGTCTCCCACAGTGCCAAAAACTGATTCTCGCTTGTGTATCATTTGAATTTCAGTAAATTTAGGAAACTTCTTTAAGTCTTCCAGATGGTACATTTATAGAAACACTATTCCCAAATAACATGTGCCATACCATCCTCTAGGCAGACGATAATAAGCATTCTTCCCACAAATATAATATACTCCAGGCACTGGAGGATGCTGACCATTTAACATGAAGTTCCATTTACTCTGAAACAAAAACACATGTCTACATTCACTCGTACCCACATATATTCTATCAAGGTAACTTTGCGGCCTATATAAACAAAGCTTTCCTATATGTTGCGCATCTAATGCTAACTTCCCATATTTAGTGATGTCAGTGTGAGCATAATCAATCCCAGGTCTATGGTGAACTATTCCCTTATCTATAGTAACTTTGATTGCTCTTCTCCTGTCTTCTGTGTTATCTAGAAACTTCTTTTCTACAGGTGAAAGTCAACAGGTAAGGTTATTGTGGTGCGGAACGCCGTCCCAAATCTTAATGTATATTTGAAGAAACCCTTTACTATCTCCATGCTGTGACCCCTAGCTATCTTAGTAAGATCTTAATAATAGGCACAAAAGAAAACACAACATGTATATACGAATAAAAGTATTAAATATATTCTTTGTTATAGAATCGTGTTAGTAAAAGACTACAACTTATAGCATAAGTAAGCGGTAAACTATGATAAGTAATTCTCTACTCAACAGAGGCTGGAATTTGCGTACAGACATAATCTTTCATATCCATTACATCAACATACTCACACAAGAAGACATTAGAAGAAAGTTATTTCTCTTCGTGTAAGTATTTATCATGTATTTTAAACCTATCTATTGCTGAAAGAGTAGTAGTGGACTCTAAAGGACTAACAGTTGTGAGTGTTTCTATAGTATGGTTGGCTCCATTTGTCTCAAAAACAATCATACTCACAATCAATAACAAACATACTATTACACAAACAATTGGCAAACCAATACCTATACATTTACAACAACTATTTTTATTGTGTTGATTACTAAGGTTTCCCATGGTTTTTAAAGAATCAAAAAGTAGCAGTAAACAAAAGTATGACTACGCAGCAAAAATCAAAAACAAAACAAAAACTGAATTTTTCAAAAATCTTCAACTTTCAATCTCTAATTTTCAATCCCTCCTATTTTTTTTTTTTCCAAAGTTCATTCACCCTATCAGGATTCTTCTTGTCAAACTTTTATACAAATTTGGCAAATCAGTTCAGCAACTTGTCAAGTCAGGTTATCAAAGTCTCTTTAGGTATGACTTCATCAAAGTCTTTTCATTAAATTTTTCAAAAAAATTAATCTTTCCAACAAATGTTCATCAGTCTTTTCCGCTTCATGTCGCAAAACATAAACTTGAATGTCTCTGTCAAAATATAAATTCAAAAATTCCTCTTGCTATTCATTAGTAGTCACATATGCCCATTCAGGACCAGAGTATCTTCGATTTGCAAGCACTCTTGGCTTGGATCTGTCTCAACTCCCTTTCCATTGAGGTCAGTCTCTTGTCCAGTCTGGTTTGTCAGACCACCTGCTTCCGAGGACATCCTCCTCTGAGCAGTGTTTCTCTCGACCGGTACTCTCTCTTGTTCTCCTTGAACTGGTTCTTTCACTACTTCATTCATTTATGATTCACCCTCCTCTTCCAGGATACTCTCCACTTCGTCTCATACAGGAGTGTGTAAATCAATTGAAACGTTTCAATGTACGATATACAGTTCTTCTCTTTCTCTCTCCTGCCCTGGAATACGTTAAGCTGCAGGCAATCTCAACACCCCTTCTTCTTGCTCTGTTGGATTGTTCCCTTTCCCAGTGTGTCTTGCATGTACCCAGTTTGCAAGTCCTGCTGCACACTTCACTGCTGTAGTTGTGATTAATGTCACCTGGTAGGGTCCTTTCCACTTTGGCTACAAGCACGACTTTCTTACATGCTTACAAAGGATGACCCAATCACCAGCCTTCAGGTTGTGTCCTTGGCCCTGAGATTGTTGAAGTGTGGTTGCTTCCACCTGATGAGAAAAAGATCGAACCACATCAGTTAGACCTTTTCAGTAATCTAAACCGTGTCATCTGTAATATTTATAAGAGCATTTGCAGGTACTGCTGGTAGTCTCATGGCTCATGAGGATTTCATGGGGCGACAACCCTGTTTTCTTGTCAGGGGGTACTTCTCATTGACATTAGAACCAACTGTAAAGCATCTGGACATTTCAAGTTTGTGGATGCACACATATTTGACAGTCTGGGCTTAAGAGTTCCATTCATCTGCTCTACGAGTCATAAAGCTTCTGGGCGACAACTGCAATGGGGTTTCTGCTCAATGTTTAAAGCTGAACATAGCAACATAATCACTTCCTTGTTGAAGTGGCTTCCTCTATCTGATTCCAAAAAGACTGGGAAAACAAAACGTGTAATTAACTCTCTAAACAGTAATTTTGCTACTGTGAGATTATCATTTCTCCTTGTAGGGTAAGCCTCAATCCAGTGACTGAATATGCACACAATCACCAACACATACTTCAAACCAGCACATGTAGGCATTGTCAACACCAGGACAGTGTGCGCTCTACGGGCAGCATAATGCAAAAAGACAAACCTTATGCATTGTGATAATTCATGCATTATGTATTGATGCAGTATATTAACCTTTTGCATAGCAGATATTTATCTAGAAATGTCATTAGTGCTGTTTGTAATGTATTGTAAATTTTCAAGGCTTTGCTGCAGGATTACAAGGTGTGGTTAGGGTGTGATCCCTATTCTAAGCCTTTCTAGAATCCTTTCCTGCAGCCAGGCTGGGTGTGCATGTGGGCATGGTTTGGATCTATTTAAGGGACCCAGACCAGCTCCACGTGCTCACTATTCAGAGATCCCGGTGCAGAGCAGCAGAATTTTCCAGGGCTCCTGTTCCAGAGGCCTACTTGGACATTTCCAAGCCCTGTCCTCATTACCTTGGTGATCCTCAAGCAGGGCGGTAAGGCGAAGGTCGAGGTAGGTCCCCCGACTCCATTTCCAGAGATTTTTGAGTTTTGGTCTTTTGATTAAATCGCATGTGCGATTGCGTTTTGGCAAATGGCGCTTGCAGTTCAGATCAGTGGAGTGCGCGATCATTTCCTGGCATTTGAATCTTGATGGTTGAATTAGCAGCAGTGTGTGCGATTCACTCTTGGCAATTAACCCTTGCAGTTCAGATCGGCAGAGTGCGCAATCATTTCCAGGCATTTGAATCTTGATGGTGGAATTGGCAGCAGTGTGCGTGATTCAATCTTGCCAATTAACCCTTGCAGTTCAGATGGCAGAGTGCGCGATCATTTCCTGGCATTTGAATCTTGTTGGTTGAATCGACAGCAGTGTGCGCAATTCAGTCTTGGCAATTAACCCTTCCAGTTCAGATCGTAAGAGTGCGCAATTATTTCCTGGAATTTGAATCTTGATGGTTGAATCGGCAGCAGTGTGTGTGATTAATTCTTGGCAATTAACCCCTGCAGGTCAGATCGGCAGAGTGTGCGATCATTTCCTGGCATTCGAATCTTGATGGTTGAATCGGCAGCAGTGTGCGCGATTCATTCTTAGCAATTAACCTTTGCTGTTCAGACCGGCAGAGTGCGCGATCATTTCCTGGCATTTGAATCTTGATGGTTGAATTGGCAGCAGTGTGCGCAATTTATTCTTGGCAAGTAACCCTTGCAGTTCGGATCGGCAGAGTTGTGTGATCATTTCAGGTATTGGAATCTTGATGTACAGTTTGACAATAAGAGGCATAGTAATTTCTGGGCAATTGAATCTTGAAACTCAAATCAAAACAGAGTGTGACTTTACAGTATCATTCATGAGTCTTTCACAGTTCATGTTTTGGAAATTAATATGTTAATTGATTCTTGTTATGACATAGTTGCTATTCCAAGAACTAACTTGAGAGAGTTCCATGTTCAGTGCATAGGATGTTATTCTGGAAACGCTTCTATGAAAGTCTGCATAATCCGTCTTTTACTTCTAGGTATCCCGAACTAAAAAGTAATGTTATGGAAATGCTCTTGATCATATTGTAGAGCCTTCAGCTCTTCCAAGGTATCAATAATTTGCATAGTAAAATTCTTATACACTTCATTATTTTCGGGTAACCATTACCAATTTCCTTTAACAGATATGCCATTCAAGACGCAAAATTTTGCACCGTGATCTGCATATGCATTTCTCAATGACGCATAATCTTGTGATCTATGATGTGCGCTGCATTGGATAACGACAATCTTCTCTGTTTTATGAACAGCTTGTAACAACTCATGAATATTCTCACCATTTCCTACTGGTGAACCGGGAGAAGTTAAGAAACCTCTCTGTGACCATATTTGTCCAAAGTCATGCACAATACCGAATCCATATTGACTATCTGTGTAGATTGTCACTTTCATCTGACTCGAAATATGGCATGCTGTAGTAAGAGTTGCCAATTCTGCTACTTGTGCAGAAAACACTCCCCGAAGCCATGAATCTTCCAGTATGCCAGCGATAGTACATACTGCATATCCTGCCTTCAAAGTGCCCACATTATCTCTCAAACAGGAACCATCAACAAAAATAATTTGATCATTGTCTTCCAGGCAGGTGTCTCTAATATCTGCTCTGGGTTTTGTGCATTACACTGTAACTTCCAAACAATCATGTTCAGTATCATCCAATTTATCTGAACCAACATTTTTAATCAGAAGTAAAGTTGCTGGGCTAAGCACTGTACATCTCTTGATTGTAACATTCGGAGATCCCAAGATTGCGGTCTCATATCTGGTAAGTCTAGAACTGGTCAGATAATGAGTCTTTGAACGAGTGAGTAATATTTCTATTGGATGGGAAACCATCATATGTAGAGGGTAACCCATCACAATATTTTCACTCTGAGCAATGCTCTGCTCTACTGTTGCAACAAACTGCAAGTATCCTGGTAAAGTTGGTTTGACCGGATCCAAAGTAGCTGAAAAATATGCTACTGGATGATTGACACCACCATGTGCCTGAATCAAAACAGACAAAGAACATGCATCATATTCATGACAAAACAAAAAACTCTTTGTGTAGTCAGGCATACCTAGAGCTGGAGCTTGACACAAACTCTATTTAATGTCAGTGTATCTTGTCACACAAGTTGCATCCTTTATTATAGGATTGGAAGGACTTTGAAAGAACTGAAAAATTTGGAATCCACTGGCAACAGTAACCAACCATTCCCAAAAACATCCTCACATCATTTTGTGTATTTGGTATTTTCATCTGCAAAATTGTCGCAACTCTCTCTCTCGAAATTCTCCTAGTTCCTTTCTCAATTAGATGACCCAAATATTTCACCTCTCTCTGACAATACTACAATTTAGTAGGGGACACTTTACGACCATTGTCTCCCAGGAAATTCAACAATATTATACAATCGAATCATATTTACACCCTTCCTTTGTCTTTGATGTGATCAATAGAGCATCAATGTATTGCACCAAAGTCGATTGGTAAGGCATTACCAATGACTCTAGATTCTTTTTCAAGATCTGGATGAAAATAGATGGTGACTCTGAAAACCCTTGTGGAATTCTACACCAAAATTGCTCAAAAATTTAAAACAAAAAGAGATATGTACTATCCTCATGAAGAGGCAAGGAGAAAAATGTTTGACAGAGGTCCAACACACTAAACCATTCAGCATCACATGGGATCTGAAACATAATCACAGCTGGATTTGGCTCAACTGGACAACACTTAATCACAATGTCATTTATTTTCCTCAGATCCTGTACAAGAAGAATTTTCCCACATGGTTTTCTCAAACCCATTATTGGTGAATTACATGGGCTACTTAACACCTCCTTCAAAATTCCTTTCTTCACAAACTGCTCTATCAAAGGTCTTACACCTTCGATTGATTCAATTGTCATTGAATATTGTGGAGTGTGAGGGAAAACCACATTCGGCTTCACTGCAACCCTGACTGGTTCTACTCCTTTGATGAACCCAATATCCTTTCCTGAAAGATCCCAAACCTGAGACTTAACAGTCTTCTACAAAACAACCAGAAGATCTTTTATTTCAAAAACTGGAAAGAAACTAATCAAAGGTGCTTCATCAAACTCTGGCTCATTGAAACTAGTCAAAGAGAATTCCCCAGACACCAACTCATTGTTAACAGTTATTGTCGGATCTTCATCATCACTGTTTGCCTGAATTTCAATTCCCTCATCTGTGCAAGTAATTGAACATCTTGTTTCACACAACAAATCTCTTCCTAGGAGTGACACCGGACTTGAGTCACAAACCACAAATTTGTGCAAACCCTAAAAATTACCAATCTTAACTATAACTGGTTCTGTAATAGGATTTGTCAAATGTTTGTTTGCAATTCCCATAATCTGAATTGTCCTCCCTGACAAGGGTAAATCTGGAACCTCTGCAGATCTCACTATTGAGTGTGTAGCTCCAGTATCAACCAGTAAAGAAACTTTGTGACCATGCACTTTCCCTTCAACATAAGGACCTTTCTGATCCACTTCTGATGATGCAGCCATCACACACTCCTCCTCATCTGAACTATCTGACAGCCATACATTGATTATTTCATTCTCATTATATAAAAGAAATTGATGTACTGTATTGTCAGTCTGGTTTAATTTCTGAGTTGTGACCACCTGGGAAAGCATCATCTGTTGCTGAGCCATAGGGCTCTGTGGTATTTGCAATTGTCTAGGCATTTGAATTTGTTGTGCAGGCACCATCTGAATTTGTGCCTGTATCTGCTGTGTCTCAAATTTCCAAAATTCTCAAATTATATGTACCATTCTCAGGAAAAGCTGAACAACCTTCCTTCTTTGTGGTATTAATCCAGTACACCATATGCCCGAGTACCTTCCGGCGGAAAAATTTCATCTTCCCTTGCTGGAGTATAATCATCTCCTCTAAGAGCACTTATTAAAGCTTTGAAAAACAAAATTTTCCCACAAAATCTGTTTAAAAAAATCAGTAATCAGGAAATGACTACAATCCCACAGTCCTCCTCGTCCACTTACGCTTCACGGTTGTCCACCAATCTGTGTGTGACCCTTCTCGCTAATAAACTTTTCCCAGCAAGGCACAAAAACTGACGTCACACTTACGCACAGCAGCTGACAAAGGTGGTCATTACAACCCTGGCGGAAGGTGTTAAAGCGGCGGTAAGACCTCCAACAGGCCGGCAGTAAATAAATTGCAATTTACGACCGTGGTGGAAACCACCAACAAAGACATCCACTTTAACACTCAGACCGCCAGGGTGGTACAAACAAACTGCGCGGCGGTCACCGCCAACAGACAGGCGGGAGACAATGTAACGCCCACACTATTATGACAGGCCAATCTGCCACCTTTTCCGGGATGGGAAAACGCTCACCTCTACACACTCCACGAGGAACGAGGACACCATGGAACCAGAACTCCAAATTCTCCCTGCGATAGACTTCCTGCTCTTCTACCAGGAGCACGAACGCTGGCGTCAAAGACCACGGTGAGTACAGCACCTACGACACAGGGGAGGGGGAGGCAAAAAACAGGGACACACACACGCAACACCCCCACCCTCACCCACCACAACACACACACTAATGTATATCAATACATCACAGTTACACTCCCCAAAAGAATTCAAAGACCAAAGAAAATGAGTGTAACCTTTGGAATATATAAAACAAAAGTAGGCAGAAATCTATATATACACAATGTACAAAATAAATACCAGGCATAGTAGTCCAGGTACTGCACAAAGAAAGTCCGTGGAACACTGGGACCACACGGTATGGGCGAGGCCCACACAAGATCCCCGACCATGACGGACAGAACACTGCAGGGGCATCAGACAGCAAGAAAAGAGGCACCTCAGGGGGAGGGAAAGGGGGGGCACCTCAGCCGCTTGAGTGCACAACGCCAAATTCACGAGGGGGCCACATGCCCACTGTCACATCCTGGGGAGTGCAAAGCCACAGTCTCTCAAGTCTCTACAGTGGATGGCTTGCCCACTGTTCCATCCTGGGGAGTGCAAAGCCACAGTCTCTCAAGTCTCTACAGTGGGTTGCTTGCCCACTGTTACATCCCGGGGAGTGAAAAGCCACAGTCTCTCAAGTCTCTACAGTGGGTGGCTTGCCCACTGTTCAATCCTTGGGAGTGCAAAGCCAAAGTCTCTCAAGTCTCTACAGTGGGTGGCTTGCCCACTGTTCAATCCTGGGGAGTGCAAAACCACAGTCTCTCAAGTCTCTACAGTGGGTGGCTTGCCCACTGTTCAATCCTGGGGAGTGCAAAGCCACAGTCTCTCAAGTGGATAACAGTCTCCACTGGTTCTGGAGGGGGACTGGTTGTAGGAGGCTGGACTGGCTTGTAGTGAGTACTTAGGGGTACTTGCACCAGGCCCAGTTATCCCTTATTAGTGTATAGGGTGTCTAGCAGCTTAGGCTGATAGATAATGGAAGCTTAGCAGAGCAGCTTAGGCTGAACTAGGAGACGAGTGAAGCTCCTACAGTACCACTAGTGTCATATGCACAATATCATAAGAAAACACAATACACAGATATACTAAAAATAAAGGTACTTTATTTTTATGACAATATGCCAAAAGTATCTCAGTGAGTACCCTCAGTATGAGGATAGCAAATATACACAAGATATATGTACACAATACCAAAATATGCAGTACTAGAATTAGAAAACAGTGCAAACAATGTATAGTTACAATAGGATGCAATGGGGACACATAGGGATAGGGGCAACACAAACCATATACTCCAAAAGTGGAATGCGAACCACGAATGGACCCCAAACCTATGTGACCTTGTAGAGGGTCGCTGGGACTATTAGAAAATAGTAAGGGTTAGAAAAATAGCCCACCCCAAGACCCTGAAAAGTGAGTACAAAGTGCACTAAAGTTCCCCAAAGGACATAGAAGTCGTGATAGGGGAATTCTGCAGGAAAGACACAAACCAGCAATGCAACAACGATGGATTTCCAGTCGAGGGTACCTGTGGAACAAGGGGACCAAGTCCAAAAGTCACAAGCAAGTCGGAGATGGGCAGATGCCCAGGAAATGCCAGCTGTGGATGCAAAGAAGCTGCTACTGGATAGTAGAAGCTGAAGATTCTGCAGGAACGACAAGGGCTAGAGACTTCTCCTTTGGAGGATGGATCCCCCACGCTGTGGAGAGTCATGCAGAAGTGTTTTCCTGAAGAAAGACCGCCAACAAGCCTTGCTAGCTGCAAATTGTGCAGTTAGAGTTTTTGGATGCTGCTGTGGCCCAGGATGGACCAGGATGTCGCCAATTGCGTCTGGGGACAGAGGGGGCGTCGAGCAAGACAAGGCGCCCTCTCAGAAGCAGGCAGCATCTGCAGAAGTGCTGGAACAGGCACTACGAAGTGGAGTGAAACAGTGCTCACCCGAAGTCGCACAAAGGAGTCCCACGTCGCCAGAGGACAACTTAGGAGGTCGTGCAAAGCAGGTTAGAGTGCCGTGGACCCAGGCTGGACTGTGCACAAAGGATTTCCACTGGAAGTGCACGGAGGCCGGAGTAGCTGCAAAAGTCGCGGTTCCCAGCAATGCAGTCTGGCGTGGGGAGGCAAGGACTTACCTCCACCAAACTTGGACTGAAGAGTCACTGGACTGTGGGAGTCACTTGGACAGAGTTGCTGGATTCAAGGGACCTCACTGGTCATGCTGAGAGGAGACCCAGGGTACCGGTGATGCAGTTCTTTGGTGCCTGCGGTTGCAGGGGGACGATTCCGTCAACCCATGGGAGATTTCTTCGGAGCTTCTAGTGCAGAGAGGAGGCAGACTACCCCCACAGCATGCACCACCAGGAAAGCAGTCGAGAAGGCGGCAGGATCAGCGTTACAGAGTTGCAGTAGTCGTCTTTGCTACTTTGTTGCAGTTTTGCAGGCTTCCAGCGTGGTCAGCAGTCGATTCCTTGGAAGAAGGTGAAGAGAGAGATGCAGAGGAACTCGGATGAGCTCTTGCATTCGTTATCTAAGGAATCCCCAAAGACAGAGACCCTAAATAGCCAGAAAAGAGGGTTTGGCTACTTAGGAGAGAGGATAGGCTAGCAACACCTGAAGGAGCCTATCAGAAGGAGTCTCTGACGTCACCTGCTGGCACTGGCCACTCAGAGCAGTCCAGTGTGCCAGCAGCACCTCTGTTTCCAAGATGGCAGAGGTCTGGAGCACACTGGAGGAGCACTGGGCACCTCCCAGGGGAGGTGCAGGTCAGGGGAGTGGTCACTCCCCTTTCCTTTGTCCAGTTTCGCGCCAGAGCAGGGCTGAGGGGTCCCTGAACCGGTGTAGACTGGCTTATGCAGAAATGGGCACCATGTGTGCCCATGAAAGCATTTCCAGAGGCTGGGGGAGGCTACTCCTCCCCTGCCTTCACACCATTTTCCAAAGGGAGAGGGTGTAACACCCTCTCTCAGAGAAAGTCCTTTGTTCTGCCATCCTGGGCCAAGCCTGGCTGGACCCCAGGAGGGCAGAAACCTGTCTGAGTGGTTGGCAGCAGCAGCAGCTGCAGTGAAACCCCGGGAAAGGCAGTTTGGCAGTGCCAGGGTCTGTGCTAGAGACCCGTGGGATCATGGGATTGCACCAACAATGCCAGGATGGCATAGAGGGGGCAATTCCATGATCTTAGACATGTTACATGGCCATATTCGGAGTAACCATTGTGAAGCTACATATAGGTAGTGACCTATATGTAGTGCACGCATGTAATGGTGTGCCCGCACTCACAAAGTCCGGGGAATTGGCCCTGAACAATGTGGGGGCACCTTGGCTAGTGCCAGGGTGCCCACACACTAAGTAACTTAGCACCCAACCTTTACCAGGTAAAGGTTAGACATATAGGTGACTTATAAGTTACTTAAGTGCAGTGTAAAATGGCTGTGAAATAACGTGGACGTTATTTCACTCAGGCTGCAGTGGCAGGCCTGTGTAAGAATTGTCAGAGCTCCCTATGGGTGGCAAAAGAAATGCTGCAGCCCATAGTGATCTCCTGGAACCCCAATACCCTGGGTACCTCAGTACAATATACTAGGGAATTATAAGGGTGTTCCATTAAGCCAATGTAAATTGGTAAAATTGGTCACTAGCCTGTTAGTGACAATTTGAAAGAAATGAGAGAGCATAACCACTGAGGTTCTGATTAGCAGAGCCTCAGTGAGACAGTTAGTCATAACACAGGTAACACATTCAGGCACACTTATGAGCACTGGGGCACTGGCTGGCAGGGTCCCAGTGACACATACAACTAAAACAACATATATACAGTGAAAAATGGGGGTAACATGCCAAGCAAGATGGTACTTTCCTACAGAGTGCTTCATCCTGCCAAGGACAGAGGTAGTGGATGGATCTCTCCACTGGTTCCGGAGGGGGACTGGTGCCCAGAGTGCTTCATCCTGTTAAGGACAGAGGTAGTGGATGTCAGTTTCCACTGGTTCTGGAGGGGGACTGGTGGCCAGAGTGCATCACTCACCCCGTGACGGACCCAGTTGCATCAGTGCCCCTGACGTTAATGGGCTAGTGTTGCTTGAGATGGCGGCGCCCTGTTCAGCGGTGCTTGAGATGGCGGTGCCCTGTTCAGCGGTGCTTGAGATGGCGGTGCCCTGTTCAGAGGTGCTTGAGATGGCGGTGCCCTGTTCAGCGGTGCTTGAGATGGCGGTGCCCTGTTCAGCGGTGCTTGAGATGGCGGTGCCCTGTTCAGCGGTGCTTGTGCTGGCGGTCCTTCATGGCCCAGCGGGGCTGGTGCTGGCGGTCCTTCATGGCCCAGCGGGGCTGGTGCTGGCGGTCTTTCATGGCCCAGCGGGGTTGGTGCTGCCGGTGGCCTCCTGGGCAGCTGGGCTGGGGCTGGCGGTGGCCTCCTGGGCAGCTGGGCTGGGGCTGGCGGTGGCCTCCTGGGCAGTTGGGCTGGGGCTGGCGGTGACCTCCTGGGCAGCTGGGATGATGGCGGTCTTCTCCGCCGTGCTGCTCTTCCCAGACTTGCCGGGTTTCTTGTGGCCCTTCCCCACCTTGGAAGGTGTCACAGCTGACTCCACACTTCCAACGGGACCCCTGGGAGCGGCTTTGGTGGCTGGAGTCTTCCCCCTCTCCCGCCGGGCACTGGCCAACTTCTGATGCTTCACAGGTGGGGGACTGTCTGTGCAGTGGCTCCGTGCCACACTGGCTGTCCTGGTGGCAGGTGCACTCCACATAGCGGTGACTACAGGCACCACTGGTCCCGGAGATGTTGTGGCTGAGGTGCAACTTCGGGACCTATGAGATGGACAGGGTCGGGGAGGTGTGGGAAAAAGGTCAAGGGTGGACAGGAAAAGTTTTTGGGACACACTGGGACGGGTAGCTGGAGGGGGTTTGGGAGTGGAGGAAGAGGTGGTGGTAGTAGGAGGTGTATGTTTGGTGACTTTGGGTGAAGGTGCATGTGCTGGAGGCTGTCGTGAGGTGCATGGCTGTTGGGTAGGTGTGTGCCTGCATTTGTGTATCTTGGGAGGGGGTGTCACAGACACACTGGGAGAGGACACAGGGGACGTGTGAATGGTAGTGGGGGTGGTGACTGCACGTGAGCGAGGTGTGCTGGTGAGGAACGTAGTGGCTGTAGAGGTACTGCATGCAGGTGTGAGTGTAGACAAGACTGGGAGGTAGGAGGGAGATGATGAGGAGGGGGACACAGTGGACTCAGTGGATGTTGGTGTGTCTGCATGTGTGTGTTGCTTGCGTGAGTGCCTGTGGGATGTGTGGTGCTTATGTTTGCTTGAGCTTCCCTTGTGTGTTGAGGTGTGTGCAGGCTGGTCTGATGGTGTGCTTGGGATAGGCAGAGGTACAGGGAATTGGGTCTGGGTGGAGGAAGTTGGGGGGGAGGCTAGAGATGGGGATAATGGCTGCCATCAGTGCTGAGGCCAGAGTCTGAAAAGCTCGGTGAAGGGCCGCCTGACCAGAATGAATGCCCTCCAAGAATGCATTGGTTTGTTGCAACTGCCTTCCTACACCCTGGAGGGCATTCAAAATGGAAGACTGCCCAACAGTGATGGACCTGAGGAGGTCAATGGCCTCCTCACTGAGGGCAGCAGGGGTGACTGGGGTGGGCCTGAGGTGCCTGGGGCGATGGTGATGCCCACCCTCCTGGGTGAGCGGGCACGGGGCGAAGGCTGAGGGGCTGCTGGGAGGGCGGTGCTGGTAGGGGGGTGGTGGCTGTACCTGTCAATGCCGGGGCACAGATGTTGCCACCACCACAAGAGAGCTCCCATCAGAGGACGAGTCCGTGTCGCTGGTCTCAGCTCCTGTCCCCGCTGGGGAGCTCCCCTCGCCCTCTGTCCCACTGGTGGATTCCGAGTCTGTGGTCTTACCCTCCAGGGCCATGTGGGATGCAGCCCCCTCGTGATCCGGTGCCACTGCTCCTCCGCCTGATGAGGCTAATGCACACAAGAACAGGGAGCCCCCAAAAAGGGGGGGGGTGACAGAAGAAAGACATGTTGAGTGCATGCATTACCGCTACCGTTGACGGACACGACAGACACAGAAGCCCCCTGCACTACGCCGCGCTCTTGGGCTCCAGTGTTCAATTCCTGGGAAATGGCCTACAAGGCTATGGACGACATCTGCACACATAGATGACACAGGGGCATGAATAGCTGTACTTGGCACTCTACAGAGGTGGGGTGGGTTGCCACATGGCCTGCCTAACGGAGGGGCCTTGCCTGCGGAACTCGCCCCGGCCTAGGGAAACCCACAGCCCTCCTCCCCCACCCAGACACCTCCACTGCACGCAAAGTCAGCAGAATGAGAGTGTACTCACCCCCTTGTGTCTGCTGTGATGCCCTCAAGCACCCATCCAACTCCGGGTAGGCCACCGCCAGGATCCTGAACATCAGGGGGGGCCATGGTGAGACGGGCACCCCTCCCATGTTGGGAGGCCATCCCCAGCTGAGCCTCCGCCGTCTTCTTGCTCCAGCGGCGAATGTCCTCCCATCTTTTCCAGCAGTGGGTGCTCCGTCTGTGGTAGACCCCCAGGGTCCGGACGTCCTTGGTGATGGCACGCCAAATATCTTTCTTCTGGTGGGCACTGACCTACATGAAATGTACAGGGGAAAAAGAGAAGTCATTACCAACTGCACCGTCACAGTGATTGGCCCCCATCCCTAACCTTGCCATGTGGCACATGCATTCACCGTCTTTCATGCACGTAGCACTCTGCCCCCTTCCTTCTTACATCCAGCCCTCTCCACACAGGCATAGCCCATACAACATGCTCCCTGTGTGCTTACCTGTTTGTCTGGAGGACCGTGGAGTAGCGTGTACTGGGGGAGGACCCCATCCGCGAGTTTCTCCAACTCCTCTGATGTGAAGGCAAGGGCCCTTTCCCCAGATGCACGAGCCGTTGTCTCTTCCAGACCGAGGTCACAGCAGCACTTGCAGTGTAGGTCCTCTCCTGTCGAAGGTCAGGTATCAAGCGATTGAACAGATAGAAAATGGCGGTCACGTCCGCGGCGATGCGTACCGTCACTACCGGCGTACATCGTCATTTTCTCTTGGGACCCATAGGGGCCAATGTTAACCAATGCAGCGACGGTGTACAACGCCAGCGCAGTTAACTCACATCCCATTGTCCCACTTCAGAGGTCAGGCAGCCGCCATTTCAGGGGCCCACATGGCTTCATTTTCAATTGCGTCACTCATACCTAGGCCTAGACTCAACACACATACAGGCCACCTTTTGTGTATAGATGGTGTTCTGTGTAAACTGTGGGTACGTACCTCTGAGTTGTTTGACTCTGTGCTCGCTGTTGTCCCTCATAGGCACCGTCCGCTGGGACATGTGAGGAGATGGCGGCATCCTCCACTGTACTGACCATTGGTGGACCTGTCGACAATGGAGGAGAGACATTTGATAATTACCTACAGGCTTGACCGTGCCACAATCCAGGAACTGTGTACCCAGTTGGAGCCAGATTTGATGTCAGCAATCCGCCATCCCACAGGAATTCCCCCCTCAATTGCAGGTGCTGTCAGTGCTCCATTTCCTTGCAAATGGGTCATTTCAAACAACTGTGGCCATGGCATCAGAGATGTCCCAGCCTATGTTTTCCAAAGTATTGTCCAGAGAGTTGTGTGCCCTTCTGAAACACATGCGGAGCTACATCGGTTTCCCTCACGTGGAGGATTTGCCTACAGTGAAAGGTGATTTCTATGCCCAGGGACATATCCCCAACATCATAGGTGCCACTGATGGGACCCATGTGGCTTTGGTACCCTCCCACAGGAGTGAACAGGTGTACAGAAACCGGAAAAGTTATCATTCGATGAATGGACAGATGGTATGTTTGGCAGAGCAGTACATCTCCCATGTGAATGCCATGTTCCCTGGCTCAGTGCATGACGCCTACATCCTGCGGAATAGCAGCATCCCTTATGTGATGGGTCAACTCCAGAGGCACTGTGTGTGGCTATTAGATGAGCACCTGGAAGCAATTCATTGGGAATGGTTGTCTGGGTCTGGGCTTATCCCTACAGGTTAGTGTGTGTCTAAGAGTTGTCCCTTGCCATTTGCAGGTGACTCTGGTTACCCCAACCTGTCATGGCTACTGACCCCAGTGAGGAATCCCAGGACCAGGGCAGAGGAATGCTACAATGAGGCCCATGGGCGAACTAGGAGGGTGATCGAGCGGACCTTCAGCCTCCTGAAGGCCAGGTTCAGGTGCCTCCATATGACAGGTGGATCCCTTTTCTACTCACCAAAGAAGGTGTGCCAGATCATCGTGGCCTGCTGTATGCTTCACAACTTGGCTTTGCGACGACAGATGCCTTTTCTGCAGGAGGATGTTCCAGATGGCGGTGTTGTGGCAGCTGTGGAGCCTGTGGACAGTGATGAGGAGGAAGCAGAGGAAGAAGACATGCACAACAGGGACTCAGTGATCCTGCAATATTTCCAGGGAGACACAGGTAGGAATCCAAAACTGCCTACTACATGTACTTAAACACTACTAACTCTCTCCTGTCTGTCGTTTTCACCCAGTATATGCTCACTGAGTTGTCACTTTCCCTTACGATTTCACAGATGTGGGTCCCACTGTGTGACATCTGCTTAGATTCCTCATGGACTAGAGCTGTGTGACATAGGTATGTTGACATTACTATTTAAAAAACATTTTAGCACTACAATTGCTAATACACTATTTCAAAATCAGACAGACTCCAGATTGTGCTTTAGATGTGTTTATTTAAATGCTCAATATTGGAGGAGGTTGTAAAATGGTGAGGGGTGATGGCGGAAGAGTGTCCATGGCAGAGTCCAGTCTATTAGTCTCACAGGTGCATTGCCCATATGGGCATAGGAAGTGGAGCTGGGGCAGTTTCAGTATGGACAAGGTGACAAAGTGGGACAGTAGGATGACAATCAGGGTGGTCTCATTTCTTGGCGGGGGTCTTGGCATCGTGCTCTGTCTTTGTCCTGGATCTCAGGGACCATTTGCAGAGTGATTCTCCCTTTTCAGGGGGTGGGTTGCTGGTGTGGCGTCCTGTGGCGGGGCGTCCTGTCCACTAGCGCCGGCAGAGGTGGTGGGCAGTTCATCGTCCATGCTAGTGTCAGAGACCTTTTGTAGTGCCACAGTGTCCCTCCTGGTGTTGAGTACTTCCTTCAGCACCCCTACGATGGTGCCCAGGGTGGAGCTGATGGTTCTGAGTTCCTCCCTGAAGCCCATGTACTGTTCCTCCTGCATGCGCTGGGTCTCCTGAAACTTGGCCAGTACCGTTGCCATCGTCTCCTGGGAGTGGTGATATGCTCCCATGATGGAGGAGAGGGCCTCGTGGAGAGTGGGTTCCCTTGGCCTGTCCTCCCCCTATCGCACAGCAGCCCTCCCAGTTCCCCTGTGTTCCTGGGCCTCCGTCCCCTGGTGCCTGTTGTTGTTGGGGTGGTGGGTTATCCTGGGTTCCCTGTAGTGGTAGACACACAGCTGATTGACGTGTCCTGGGGACGGAGGTATGGGCACGCTGGGTGGGTGCTGTGCTGGTGTTTCCAGAGGGGGGAAGTTCTGTGGTGGCCTGTGCCTGTGTGAGGGGAACCGACTGTCCAAAGGTCCCCGATGGTCTGGGCTGGTCATCTAGATCCAGTGGGACAGAGCTGCTGTCATCACTGTGGGCCTCTTTTGTTGGTGGTGTGGACATGTGTGGACCCTCCTGTCCGGTGACGTTGGGTAGGGGTCCTGCAGGGGTATAAAGGGATGTTTACTAAATATGTGTGTGTAATCGTGTGCAATGGGTGGGTGACCGTGTACCCCAGTGCTAGCATTCCTGTGTGGGACCTTGTGTGATGATGGTTTAGGGGAGTGTATCGGTATGTGCAGTGGGCATGCTTTGGTGATGGGTGTCCATGCTTTGTTGTTGCATGCAGGGCTTGGTGTTGGGATGTGTGGTTTGTAGGAGTGATGGGGGTGAGGGTGGGGTTATGTGATAGCATGCAGGTAGGGTGGGGGATGTAATAGTAAAGCTTTGACTTACCAGAGTCCATTCCTCCACCTACTCCTGCGAGGCCCTCAGGATGCAGAATCACCAGGACCTGCTCCTCCCATGTTGTTAATTGTGGGGGAGGAGGTGGGGGTCCGCCGCCAGTCCGCTGAACCACCAGGTGGTGTCTTGAGACCACAGAACGCACCTTCCCCCGTAGGTCGTTCCACCTCTTCCTGATGTCTTCCCAATTTCTTGGGTGCTGTCCCACTGCGTTGACCCTGTCCACTATTCTTCGCCATAGCTCCATCTTCCTAGCTATGGAGGTGTGCTGCACCTGTGATCCGAATAGCTGTGGCTCTACCTGGACAATTTCCTCCACCATGACCCTGAGCTCCTCCTCCGAGAACCTGGGGTGTCTTTGCCGTGCCATGGGGTGGTGTAGGTGATGTGTGGGGTGGAGTGTGTGGTGATATGTGTGCTGATATGTAGTGGTGTGTTTTGTGAGGTGCGTGGAAGTTGTGTGGGTGATGGTGTTGTGTGCCTGTGTATGCTTTTGTTGTTGCTGGCGGTGTCTCTCTCTGACCTTCTTTCAGAATTTTTTGTCGTGGGGGTTTGTGGGTGATGTGGGTGTGTGTTTTATATTGTAATGGGTGTGTGGGAGTGGTGTGGGTATGTGTATCAGGTGTGTGTATTTCGAATTGTCCAATGTGGCTGTGTTTTGTAAGAGTGTGTGTATTTTGAGCACAGCGGTATGCCGCCAATGGAATAGCGCGGATGAAAGACCGCCATGTGGATTCGTGTGTCGTGATAGTGTGGGTGTATTTCTGTTGGCGTGACGGTGGAGGTTTTGTTATCGCCAGTTTATCACTGACCTTTGGTGTGGCGGACTTGTGTGGGTGTCTGACTTTTGGCAGATTCCGAGATGTGGGTCATAATAACTGTCGCAGTTTTCCGCGGACGCAGCGGTGTGTTGGCGGTCTTCTGCGTGGCGTTAAGCGTCTTTTACCGTCAATGTTGTAATGACCGCCAAAGTCTTGCGACTTGTCCTCCTAAACTCGAAAACACTCAAACCTAATGCAAAAATGAATCATGAGCACTTCTTCAAAACCAAGAAAAAACAAATGTGTCTATTTACTACAGGTAGGGTAACACAATCCCTTCAGGAACCTTCTAATTTTCACTGTCGGCTTTCACTCTTGCAGTTATTCATTTTTCTCAGCTCCCCAGATACGCAAGCAAAATTGGACTTGGAAATTTCACCCTCAACTGATCAATGGTGACAGTCCTGGTGCAGATTGGATAAAGCATGAGGTGAGAAAGTTATGACCAATCAGAACATCAGCAGGTATCTAAATTATACAATTTGTATGTTCCAAGCTCTTCTATTTGCTGTTATTTCATTGACGAAATCTAAACTAATTCAAATGTATCCTGCTTTTTCCTCTTCTCCAGTTTCATTTGTGGATCCATTGTTTTCACTCCACCGGAACAGGAAGTCACAGGAAAACAATAAAAAAATATGTTACCACACCATTTCCTTTCCCTTGAGGAAAGACATACGAGTTAGAAACATAACTACAAACAATGAAGTCAGTCAGACTACAGAACACACTAGAAACATTTTATACAGCTTGCATTGCACAGTGACCTTGCATCTGCTTTTACTTACGTCCAGCAGAGGCCACTAAATACACATTTAATTCTGATATTTATTTTAGTTAAGAAACACACTCTCTTGTAAAGACAAAAATAATTTCATCACCTTAAGTTAGCTTGGCAAAAATATAGACCTTACATAAGATGGTGGCCATTTAGTGAGTCACAATTCTCGTAAACACAATATTATTATTAGATTAATTCACACATTAGTCTGTAAGTATAATTACGTAAAGACTAAACATATATCAAGACAATCTCAGCTCTCACAGGTGCGGGTCTTCGAATGGACTGCAATGTTGTGGCTATAATAGCTTTATATGCTGACGATGTCCTCTTCTTCTCCATGGACCTGACAGCCTCAGGACATCGTATCCTGCAGATTATGCAGATTTTTGGTAAAACCTCTGGATTATACTCCAGCAAAATCAGTAGTGTTCCCAGTGGGGAGTGGTGCTGGTGACCTGCGGTGGGCTTCAGGATTGACCTGGGGTTTTATGTCTCTCCGGAACCTGGCCTATCGTGGTCCCATAACCTTGCTCTGGCACTATCACAAATTAAGGAAGTGAAGGCTTGGTCCTCCTTACCGCTCTTACTGGTGGTCAGATCAGTGATTTTTAAAATGATATTCCTACCTCGACTACTTTATCAACTTCAAAACTACCCATAATCCATTCTTGTTCAGCAAAATAAATGAGGTCCTGAGGGGATTTCTGTGGGTGGCGGAGTGATGCGTGTTGCTTTCCAGACATGTTCTTAGTCCACATAGTGCAGAGGCATTACCACCACAGATGTGAGATCTTACAACACTGCCTCCCACCTACTGATCAGAAACGTTTGGTGGGATGATCTCCAGACAGATCCGGCCTATGCGGTGGAATGGTGGGCAATGGGCGATACCTCAATCCTTGAATACTTTTATAGTGAGAAGAGGCTGGGGGTGCTTCCTCTGGTGGCTCGGGTAGTCATAGGTGCCTAGTGACAATCACTTAGACAGATGGGGTGGTGGAGGAGACTGACACAATGGACACCCCTGTAGTATGGCACACTTCTCCGCCAAGTGGCTCTCCTGGAGGGTTTCCAGGGATGGGATAATATAGGTATATTCACTTAAGGTGATGTCATGCATGGCAGGGACTTGAAGTCGTTTCAAGACTTGCAGGATGACTACCAAATTCACAACTGCAGTATTTACCAGTACTTGCAGTCTCTACACACCATATCCACGTACATCTGGGACATTCAGGCATTGCTGGAGGGGCGACTCCTATTGGGAAACCTAGGCACCCATAAGATTTCTAAGGTATACAAATCCCTAATCACTAACTGCGGGTGCTGTGAGCGGCATGGGTGGTGGACATAAGCAATCTGGAGGATGACGATTGGATTGAAGCCTTAGAGGCTCCCCAGTGGCAGCAATATTGGCCAGTCTCCGCTTAATACAATTTAAATATTTGCTTAGAGCCTACTTCACTCTGCATCATCTTTGGCACATGGGAATGATTAGTTCCCTGGCTTGCCTTTGACCCAGAACCAAAGAGGGTACTTTTTAACCATACAATATGGAGCTGTGCGGTGCTGACACGTTTCTGGCGGGGTGGCATCTTGCCTTGGGGAGGTCCTTTCAAGGGCCATTCCATTTTCTCCCAAGCTCATCCTTCTTCACTGCACAGAAGGTGTAGGAGGGAACCAATTTAAAAGACACCTGTTGTTTCTAGGCCTCACATTAGCTAAGAGAGATATTGTCCAGTCACGGAAGGTGACTTTGGAAGTCTGGGATAGATCCCTTCATGAGACTAGAGGTAGCAGTGTTTCAGGCCAGAGGCTGCCCCCAAAAAGAACCAGAATTTGCCAGCGATGGGCTAACTACAGGTGCAACATTCTGGCTGCTGACTGTTCTCCTCCTCATACCCTGGTGGACGTTGAAGTGTGAGGATACCATGTTACATCATAAGAGAATGTGCGATGTGTGCTTTGTTCCATATCATTGTAAGCTACTCCAGTGCCGTATTTTGTGTGGGTGGGCGATATGGTCTAAATGTGCAATTTACGGTTTTGTGGTTCCTTATAGAGGGGGTCTGGGTTACAATCTCCTCTGTCTTATTTGGTGGCCAGAAAAGGCCAAGTTCACTTGCGGAAAATCAAAAAAATTTGTTCTGAAAAAAAAAGAACAGGTCTTACATCAAAATTGAGTGAAGTGATAAGTTGTTTGTAAGCTTAACCAGGGGCGCAGATAACCGATTACCTGGTGACAGTGGTGGGTAGAACATGGGAGCAAATATTGATTGTGAACCAGATGATTAAGCTGCCACAGGGTTAGCTAACACGACTAGAACGGTTTGTGTTTAGTAGTGAAAATACAGTCCTGAATGCTTGATTCCGTCATATAGTGCTTGAAACGTTCTTCCTGCTGAAAATTTAATTTAAGTTCTCTATGTTCAACGAAAGGCATAGTATTTAAATGCAAACAGTGTTTTGATGGTAAACCATCGAATCCGGATACACTGAGTTCGTATAAATAGACAGGACCTACTTCAGCCCTAATGACAGAATGATTAGTGTTTGGGGTAAAGGGACTTAAATCTTTGTTATATTGGAAGAGCATTCTTGCCCAGACTGAATAATGTATAAGATATGGAATGAAAGATGCTGAAAATGTAAAAAAGGGCTTGGTTTTCAGTTGCTATGTCATAGGTCGCTGTACAGAACTGCTGATAAGGCAAAATACGATTTTCAGCTATCTTTAATTGTGCATTCCACCTGCAATCTCCCTTATGACTCAACATAGAAATTCCAGCAGAGACTTTTTAAAGGGAAAAGCAGATGGAATATTAAATAGAGGTGAGAGCCAAGGTAAGAAAACACAAAATATAAACATAAGCACATAAAAACGGTCCCAAACCTCCTGGAACTTAGGAAAAGAGAAGAAATGAATTAAATATTCAGCTTTTAGGCATCAATAATACTTTTTGATCCCCAAAAAGTCTCAAAGAAATAAACTCCAAGCAATCAATGCCTCTCGAATTTGTTTTGCTGGAAAACTCACAAACATAAACTCCAAATAGTGTCTCCTGAATTATATCTTTAATCACCATTTTCTAAAAACATTTTTCATTCCACATTGTTCCTCTTACTGCTCCTAACGACTTTTGAAAAATCTTTAATATGATTATATTTACATTATTAAGCACCTTCTTCATGGTCATAATCATTTTCAGTTCTTAAATGCAGCTTGACTCCTCACATAAGAAAAACACTGCTGTGTGTTTGGTTTCACGTTCTGACAAATCCCTAGAGCAGTGTTTAGGCCATATGTACCATCCTTTATACAGTAGGGCCCTGAGTTACTAATTGCAGTATGTCTGGAAGCGCCGAGGTCTCCCCCACTGCCAATACACCCCTCTCCCACCAACACCTCCAATCACACCTCATCAATTAGACAAAACTTCACACAGCTAATGGGATAGGGGTTGTGAACCCCAGGCTGTATTTATTAAACAAAACAAAGCAAAACTTTTGTATTTAGAAAACACACATTTCCAATGTGTATATGCAGTTACAGCTTTATTTACAAATGTCGATGACTAGCTTTAACAGAAATGCTATATATCAGATTTCCTAGCACTAGCTAAAAATGTGTTCCTGCATATCACAGTTGAGGCCCTCGAGTGAGATCATGACTGGTCCCATTGATGTCTCCTGCTCTAGAGCCTACCCTTTTCCTATGATAGTTCCTTCCTTAAAGGAGAACCCCACCCAACCGCATCTCCTCCTGGGGTACACCTGTGCAGGGGGGACACCTGCCCCCCAGGATACCTACCTCGGGCACACCCTACACCTATCATTACCCCTCCACATGGCCAGTGCTACCTTCACACCAACTGCACATGCATGGGTGGTTGGCCAGAAGTTCCAGATGCCAGCGTTCACTCACAACTCTCCACTCCCCTGACTTTTCTATTTGAGTCACTGCCAGCACACCTTGGAAGGCCCAGTGACATCATTGTCATGTTTATTTAAGGAAAAGGTATGCTTTATATGGACCTGAATTGTCCCACCAATCATGACCTTACCCACCACAGGCCAGCATAATTCATCTACCATCTGGTCTCCCCCCCAATCAACCATATTACCTCAGATGGTAGATTAACCATGCTAGCAGGTACGAAAGGAACATCTCGCTCCCAATCTTTGACCAGTGTATCCCATCCTTCAGGAAAAAACGCTCACCTTTTACGCAAGCATGGGGTATAGGCGACAACCAGGGTGACCTGAACAGCTTACCTATTTTCCTATTTATGTGCTTCACAAAATAATGTTTGGGCCCTGACAGAGTTACCATTCTTCCACTTTAACCTTGGGATAATGTTGGACCATGCGAGCACTGTTTGAAGAAAATGCCTTGCCAGCCAACCAATCACAGAAAGCAACAGTTCAAACTAAGTGTACCAAATCGTTACCACCAAGATGCACTATGATGATCATAGGGGGCGTGTACCCCTTGGGTATCAATGTGTCCAGAGAAGTTACCAAGTGGGCCTGTCACAGCCTTCCTCAACTGTAAAAGGATGGACAGTAAACTGCCTGCTGCGCCCTAGCAGCTAAATCACCTACCAAATATACCTCCTTTGCTCGCCATGCATAAGAATGTCCAAAACCATCATGTCTGTAATTTCCTTTGCCTCTACAATGACAGGGGCCTCCAAGAAATCCAGTCACTTACCTGGCTCTCCATGGCCCACCACCTGCATCTACATGACAGAAAAAGGAAGGTGAGCAGACCAGGATCGAGAGCCCCATCGCTGTCCCTGCAGTGGCCATGCCTGTTCTAAAGTAGTGAGACCCAAACTCTGCAGGGCCATACCTCGCACCCTGCAGGGCCCTGTTAAGTCTTCTATAGAACTTGTATTTGGTCAAAGAATTTCCAATGGCATCATCCAGAAGTGGGAGGCCATACCCTGGGCCTGGTGCTCTAGAAATGACTCAGGGTTACCCCATGGCAACACAGATTACCTGGAGCCTTATGCAAAATTATTTGGTTGTTCCTACTGACCTGGCCTGTCTTGGAGCGGGAGATATTAATCACCAGGGCCCCTTCCAACCACTGAATATCGACCAGCTCCACCCCCCCTCCAAGATCCCTCTTGTTTTGGGCCACCCTGAGGGTCCCAATAAAGGCAAGGGTAAATACCACCCTAATTAGGCAGACTTCATCCAGTGACCTGCAGAGGCCCCCTAAGGATCCCGGAATTGCAGCTAGCTTGCGCACATCAATTGGGCACCCACAGTCTAGCCTGACTCCCTCAAAACACTGCCAACCCCTAAAAGACCTTTTGTACTAAAAAACACTTGGTCCCATCAGTGCACCACAGCATTCTTGCAAAAGGATATTGCCATGATGTGGCACCTGGCACATGCCGGTGATCACCCCTCGGAATTTAGTGGCCCCAAAAATGCCAGTACTGAGGTCGAACGCAACCAAACTGCTGCCCATGCATGCCCCAAAAATTTACAATTGGTGCTTAAAGCCCCTTTGAAAGCACACCTGGTCCTTGGCACTAGGCTGGCTCCCTGAGGTCAAGTAGGTTTGGGCACCAAGCTGCCACAGATGGCCCAGGAAAGGCATAGGGCACTCCACTGCTCCTGTGTTATGGAACCTGAAATCCTGCATCTTGAAACAAGACAATAAATCCGCGTCAGTGTTTAACACTCCAGGCCCCGGCTTGGCTCTGAACAGCTCATTTACCTTCAAACACCACAGTACAATTTCTTCTAACCACCTGACATTCATCTTGCATTTTGCTGCCTGCTGGTTGATGCATTCCACTACTGTCATATTGTCAGACTTGAATGCAATGGACTGGTTGTGGAACTGTTCTGGCCAAATTGACAATGCCAATAGGATGGGAAAACAGCTCAGAGAAACAAAGGTTACTAACCAGGCCTACTTGCACCCACTATCCCAGCCACCACTGCGCACACCAAGCTGACCCTAGAACAGCCCCAAAACTCTCACTTCCTCCTGCATCGAGGAAGAGACCCATGTCCTCAGTGGTTGTCGGCTGACCAGGCCTTACCACGGTTCCACCAACTGACCTCAATGGATAACCTGTGGTGATGGTGCTTCACATTTAGGCCAGACAAGACTTGGGCAGTGGACAGGGAGAAGGGATGACTTATGGTAATGATCCACCTTGTGAAATTAAGTTGCCCAACAAATACCTGTAACTGGTGCAATGAGATCTTCCTAGCCCCCAGGCATGGTTGCAAGGCTTGGAAAAACATGTTCACCTTATCCAACGAAAGTCTCAAGACCCCCACCACAGAATCCAGTTCTATCCACAGGACATCGATCATGGTCGCAGGGATCAGTATCTTTCCTTGCATCAGTGAAAACCCACATTCTCCCATCAAGTCACGGAAAGACTGCAAGGCCTCCACGCTCCTTCCTGTTTCAGGTAGCCCCAGAAAGAGAAAGCTGTTGAGGTAGTGTACACCCATTGATGCCCCGATCTCTGCCTGAACAAGCTCTCTGTGTACAGCATTACACCTGATTTCGCTCCACCTCTTCAACTGCCAAAAACCGTGGATTGTAATCTTTGGGAGTTTTGGGTCCAAAACTAGAATAATTTGGTTTCCAAATCGGAGTTGAACCCAGATACCCCTGAGTGAACAAACACCTAAAAAATAAGCTCTTTAGGAAAGCTTTGCCTACCGCTGTACTCAGGTTTCCCCACCATATCTGTATGTACAATAACAGGTAAATTATGACCAACTGTACTACAAAGTCCTGCCTATTCTTTAATAGTTTTTGTGTTATTCTAAGACGCTGAAGTTATTTCTAGGTAACAGCCAGCACAGAAATCAATCTTCCCAGCCCACCTCTCAAAAAAGTAGGGCATAAAGATAAGACTCCTTTGAAAGCACAGGTTATCCACTGATGAATGCTCAAATAGAGTACCCGTTGTCAGCATCTATCCGACTTACATGTATGTAACACCAGAACAGCTGACCTCTGAAAAACCATATGTCCAGGCTTCACAAACTGTAATTAATATGCTATGAATTGGCAAAACAAAGTCTCTCTGACTTGAAAAATGTCATGGCTAGCTGCGAAGAAAAAATGTCCACTTTACTGACCAGTCGGGGGAGTGGATCTCCTCTCAGATTAAACCTTCCTTTTAATTTTTTAATATTGCAGACTAGCCTAGATAAAATCTCACATCCTATACAATATGGAGCAGGGAAGACACTCAGGAGTAGCTGTGGCGCGTGCAGTCAAAACCTTTTAGGGCTAGTTTGGGGAGTACATGAATGGTTTAAGGTGCCTGCACAGTTCAATGCAAAAAGACAGAGGTGGCTGCCACATATTTCAAGGGGAGGAACGGATGGGGGGGTATGAGGATGGGGGAAAATAAAAAAATATATATTAATAAAAAACGTACCTTCATGGATGACACTGGCCGCCTCATGCTCCTCGTCTCTTCTGGCGTCCCATCATTCATGGGGACTGCAGCACAGGCTCCCCAGAAATCCTGGTGCTGCTTTCATGCTGAACCTAGCAGGAAAGCATTGTCAGGATTGGCCTGAGTGGCTTGGGCTGCCGCTCAGACACAACCCTGGGGTCTGTGCTCTTTCTCCAGCCCAGCTGTTCAACAAAGCCGGGTTGGAGAAACCTAAGTGCGCATGTGTGTTTGACCGTCTTAAGACGGCCGTCCAAACACATGTGCACACTTAAGAGCACTCTCTCCTACCCCTCCACCCTCCCTTGGCCCAGCCCCATCCCGGGGCCAGTAGCTGTAACATAAAACAATAGTTAAATATCATTTTATTTTACAGGTCCTGGCTCTTAGCCGGGGTGGGGGGGGTGATGCTCCTTCGCCGCACATGGCAAAAGAAAAGGTCTATTTACTTGCCACTGTAAAGTGATGCTAGTTGTTATTGTGCCACAATGTAACCTTGGTAAAGGTGGGCTTAGGTGTTCCAGGGCCCCAGTATGAAAATGTGACCACTGATTAACGAGGTTTCATAATGAGAACCTGATAAAACAGGGTGACGCCTCCCCGTACATTTTGTGGGGCTTATATGTCAGAAGTATTAAGATTTTGCTGAAATTTACATTTTGCAGATAATGCAAAATATGCCCGTCCATATCTTTGATTAAATAGCTTATTGGAGCCCTCTTTTAAACTGACAAGTACAAAGTACATGCACACTTACTCCCTCGTGCCCTAAACAAGCCACAACATAATGTTAATGCAATCTGTGTGCTCATCTTGCCTTGTTGAATATACCTGTTAGACTTTTCATCCTTGGCGTGGTCTCCCTTAACTTTTTGCCTCTGTTCCCCAGGTTGTTGTGTGCTGGACTCTGTTTTTGCTGTTTTTGTTACTCTGGTCACTTTACCACTGCTAACCAGTGCTAAAGTGCAAGTGCTCCTTTACAAAATGTGTATGTAATTGGCTTATCCATGATTGGCATATTTGATTTATTGGTAAGTCCCTAGTACAGTGCACTAGAGGTGCCCAGGGCCTGTAAATCAAAAGCTTCTACTGGGCCTGCAGCACTGGTTGTGTCACCCACAAAAGGAGCTCTATAATCATGTCTCAGACCTGCCACTGCAGTGTCTGTGTGTGCAGTTTTAACTGTAAATTCGACTTGGCAAGTGTACCCACTTGCCAGGGCTAAACCTTCCCTCTTCTTACATGTCAGACACCCCTAAGGTAGGCCCTAGGTAGCCCCAAGGGCAGGGTGCAGTGTATGGTTAAGGTAGGACTCATGTTTTATATGTCCTAACAGTGAAATAGGGCTAAATTAGTTTTTCACTGTTGCAAGGCCTGTCCCTCCCATAGGTTAACATGGGGATACCTTTAAATCTTATTAAAGAGTAGATTCCCTTTGAGAGTGAATAGACATGTGGAGTTTGGGGTCTCTGAGCGCACAATTTAAAAAAAACATCTTTTATTAAAGTTGATTTTGAGATAGTGTGTTTGAAAATGCCACTTTTAGAAAGTGAGCATTTTCTTGCTTAGACTACTTCGGTGACTCTGCCTGTTTGTGGATTCCCTGTCTGGATCAGTTTGACAGTTGGCAGTCAGGTTACCCCCTGTCCAAGCAAAGACCCTCACTCTAGTCAGGGTAAAAGAGAATCACCCTCAGCTAACCCCTGCTTACCCCCTTGGTAGCTTGGCATGAGCAGTAGGCTTAACTTCAGAGTGCTAGGTGTAAAGTATTTGTACCAACACAAACAGTAACGTAATGAAAACACTACAAAATGACACAACACAGGTTTAGAAAAATAGAAAATATTTATCTAAACAAAAGAAAACCAAAACAACAAAAATCCACAACACACAAGTCAAGTTATCACTAAAAATGCAAAAAGAGCCTTCATGTAATTTTAGACACAACGCTAGCGCTTTTAGCGTGAAAATGTACCTTGGGTGCGTCAAAAATAACCCTGCATGGGTGAGTGTGCATCAAAAAGGGCTTGCGATACATCGATTTCACTCACGAGCGACACTTTGCTCCGTTTCTCCTTTAGTTAGGTCAGCATCCGTCATTTCTTCTTTCCACAGGAGAGCGATGCGTCGATCCGGTCAGCATCTTGGGTCCGGGCAGGCCTTGCATCATTTTTACACGCTCTGCGGTGTTTGCACCAGAAAATTCAGCTGTACGATGAAAACAACGCAGCGCGGGTTCCGTCCTCACCAGCCTCGGTCATTTCTCCAGCCGCGGGCGTCAATCTTCCAGTCGCATTGCAGGCGAGCATTGATTTTCAGCCGCGAAGCCGGCAGCGCGTCGATCTTTTCCCCGTACGCGGTCTGTGCTTGGATTTCTCACTCTTGGGCTGCCAGCTTCTCTTCTCAGGGTCCCAGGAACTGGATGGGCACCACCTGGCAGAGTAGGAGTCTCTCCAGAGGCTCCAGGTGCTGGCGGAGAGAAGTCTTTGCTTTCCCTGAGACTTCAAACAAAAGGAGGCAAGCTCTAAATCAAGCCCTTGGAGATCTCCACAAGGAGGAATGCAACTCAAAGTCTAGTCTTTGTCCTCTAGCACAGGCAGAAGCAGCAACTGCAGGATAGCTCCACAAAGCACAGTCAAAGGCAGGACAGCTCTTCTTCCACAGCTCTTCAGCTCTTCTCCAGGCAGATGTTCCTCTTGGGTTGCAGAAGTGTTCTAAAGTCTGTGGTTTTGGGTGCCCTTCTTATACCCATGTTGCCCTTTGAAGTAGGCTTACTTCAAAGCAAAGACTCTCTTGTTTGTGAAATCCTGCCTTGCCCAGGCCATGCCCCAGACACACACCAGTGGGTTGTAGACTGCATTGTGTGAGGGCAGGCACAGCCCTTTCATGTGTGAGTGACCACTCCTTCCCTCCCTCCTAGCACAGATGGCTCATCAGGATGTGCAGGATACACCCCAGTCCCTTTGTGTCACTGTCTAGTATGAGGTGCAACCAGCCCAACTGTCAAACTGACCCAGACAGGTAATCCACAACAGGCAGAGTCACAGAAATGGTTTAAGCAAGAAAATGCTCACTTTCTAAAAGTGGCATTTTCAAACACACAATCTCAAAATCAACTTTACTAAAAGATGTTTTTTTTAAATTGTGCGCTCAGAGACCCCAAACTCCACATGTCTATTCACTCTCAAAGGGAATCTACACTTTAATCATATTTAAAGGTAGTCCCCATGTTAACCTATGAGAGGGACAGGCCTTGCAACAGTGAAAAACAAATTTAGCAGTATTTCACTGTCAGTACATATAAAAAACATTATTATATGTCGTACCTTAACCATACACTGCACCCTGCCCTTGGGGCTACCTACGGCCTACTTTTGGGGTGCCTTACATGTAAGAAAAGGGAAGGTTTAGGCCTGGCAAGTGGGTACACTTGCCAAGTCGAATTTACGGTTAAAACTGCACACACAGACACTGCAGTGGCAGGTCTGAGCCATGTTTACAGAGCTACTAATGTGGGTGGCACAACCAGTGCTGCAGGCTCATTAGTAGCATTTGATTTGCAGGCCCCTGGCACTTCTAGTGCGCTGTACTAGGGACTTACTAGTAAATCACATATGGCAATCATGGATGAACCAATTACATACACATTTTGTGTAGGAGCACTTGCACTTTAGCACTGGTTAGCAGTGGTAAAGTGCCCAGAGTAACAAAAACAGCAAACAAAAAGAGTACAGCACACATCAGCAACCTGGGAAACAGAGGCAAAAAGTTAAGGAGACCACACCAAGGATGAAAAGTCTAACACATACCATTGACTCACTGTCATTTTAGGCTGGGATCAACCATCTCAAACTTTCTCTCATCCCACATTAAAAGGGACAGTCCATAGCGAACTGCTAACCTTTCTCCAAATATTTAATCAATATGGCACAGTGAGCTGTGGGATCCATGTATTAGCACAGTCATGAGCAGTGATGCTTAACTTAGAGGCAGTGTGTAAAGTATTTGTGCAGCAAATTAAACAGTAAAACAGTAAAAACACTACACAATAACATTCCTCACCAGGTTTAGAAAAATAGACCATGGTTTAATAAATAAAACAAGACCAAAATTACAAAAATCCAATTAGTTGGGGATATCCGGTCACATCAGACTGGGAAAAAATCATAAATGAAGTCTGACAGCAATGATGTGCGGGCCAGCTTCATGGATCCAGTAGCCCTCTCCAAACAAAGTACCTTAAATCCTGGTTGCGCAGCGCTGCTTTGATCTTTGTCAAAGATGAGCTGCACAGTTGAGGCGATGCATCAGTTCTGATGAGAGGTGAAGCTGCAATGCAGTTTTTGCACCATCATCAAGGTTTGCTTTGACAGGAAATGTGAGGAGCTTGAGCTGGGAAAGCATCGTCAGCAGTGGTTCCAAAGGCAATACTTTGAACCCAAGATGCGGGGATGCAATGAAGATGCAAGTCTTCTGTGATGGGTCCAATCCATGCAGCAGCGACAATTCATCAGTTCTACTCAAGGATGCACCACTCAGCCAAGGAGATGTGTCAGTTCTGCATGGGGATGCATCCCTCAGCAGAGAGGATGCATTGGCTCTGCTGGTAAGCACCTTGGGTCCACTTCCTTGTGTCCAGGACTAGCGTGGCACCACTTGGCAGGGGAAACTCACAGATGGCAGAGTCCAAATGACAAAGCAACATAGTTGAAAGTCTTTTATATCCCTGAGACGTAAGATCAAGAGAACAGCCGACTAGCCCTTGGAGTCACTCTAGGTTCTTGGTTCAAGTCATGCAAGTCCAGTCCTTCTCACTGAGGCAGAAGGTAGCAGGCAGCAGGTCAGCACAGCAAAGCAGAAGTCCAGCAGAGCACAGTCCAGCAGAATGGAAGACCTTCAGCAGCACATCAGTTCTTCTTCCTGGCAGATTATATACAGGTCCAGAGGTGTACTGAAGTGTTGGTGTCTGAAGTCCAATTCTTATACCCCATAATACCTTTGAAGTGGAGGAGACTTTAAATACATGTTTTTGAAGTGTACAGATGTCCTGCCCCCCTACCCTGGCTCCTGACTAACTACATGGGGTATGCAGCGATTTGTGTGGGGACAAGACACATCCTATTCAGGTGTAAGTGAGGCTGGGTCCAGCTCCTCCCATACTCCTTAGAGGGCCCATCAAGTCTCACCGAAGCTCCCATTGTGTGTGACTGTCGAGGGGGAGTACACAATGTCCAGCTGCTAACTATACTCAGTCATTTGACCAGAGACAGGCTGTAAGCACCAAAAGGCTAAGGCAAGAAAATGCCAACTTTCTAAAAGTGTCATTTTCAGAATTGCAATTCAAAATTCGATTTCACCATTAGTTAGGATTTTAAATTGCGATTCCAGAGACACCAAACTTGAAAGAATTGTCTCTTATGCACTTATTAAATGTAGTAAGTTAATTGCAATGTTACCCTATAGGAGAGATACACCTTGCAGTAGGGTAAAAGGAATTTTAAAGTTTTACACTGCCAGGACATTTAAAACTTAAACGTACATGTCCTACTTTTTAAACACATTGCACCCTACCTTCTTGGCTGTCCATTGCCTACCCTAGGGATGATGTATATATATTAAGAAGGAAGGTTTGAGGCTGGCCTAATTTTTTTTAGGTCAAAATGACAGTTTAAAACTGCTCACAGAGGCTCTGCAATGGCAGGCCTGAGACATGTTTAAAGAGAAACCTACTTAAGTGAGTGTCACAATCAGTGCTGCAGGTCCACTAATAGCATTTAACTTAGAGGCCCTGGGCACATGTAGTGCACTTTACTAGGGACATATAAGTAAATTAAATATGGCAATTGGAATAAGCCAATGTTATTACTTTTAGAGGAGAGAGCACCTGCACTTTAGCACTGGTTAGCAATGGTGAAGTGTGTGGAGTCCTAATACCAGCATAAACAAGATCATAAAAAATGAAGGAGGAAGGCAAAAATCTTTTTTCCTAGAGGATGCAATGTGTGATCTTAAAGGACCAAAGACTGGACACCTGCTTTCCTGCTTCTACTCTCAGGTAAATGTGAAGCACAGGGTTTTCTATCTTATTAGTTTTCCTGGTCGCAAGCCAAAG
Source organism: Pleurodeles waltl (assembly GCF_031143425.1). Taxonomy (NCBI): domain Eukaryota; kingdom Metazoa; phylum Chordata; class Amphibia; order Caudata; family Salamandridae; genus Pleurodeles; species Pleurodeles waltl. The sequence goes on along the minus strand of NC_090437.1, from coordinate 870,288,586 downwards.
ATACTATGCTGCTACTTAAAGTCCCTGCAGCACTAGCAGTTGGGTATAGTTTGGGCATAGCCTTTATGCAAGGCCGTCCAAGATTGCCAATGAGACTTATGGGATCCTGCAAGGCCTTTCACTGGAACCCACAACATCTCTGAGAGAATGCACACTCAATTTAATCTTTAAGAGATGTGCTCTACGTTAATGTGATTGTGGGTTGTGAGTGGCTTTCTGATACCTGGGGTACAGTATAGGCCTGAAATCGCAGGACAGAAACATGATGTTCTGCCAGGTTGAGCATTTCTTTCACCCTTGTACCCATGTCCGGGATGACAGGTGTGCCTCTCATTGCTGTCCCCACCACAGCAGGAACAACAGGATTGCCTGCTCCCATCCACAGGAATGTTGTGCAGGACAAGCCTTGAGTCAACCAGTAAAGATATCCTTGTTGTGAGAAGCCAAAGGGGCTGCAGGAGCTTTTAGCTTGGCTTGCCTCTGCAACCCCTCAACAACAGCAGCACCAAGTGCCTAATTTGGTGTGTCACCTGGTTTAAAAGGAAATGCGGCACCACACTGCAGTTTATGAGAAAAAGCCTCTCATTCGTTATTTATGCTGCAGGGCGAAGACACACCCCATGGGCCCTTCAAGGGACTAACAATGTGCATATTGTTCTTTGTGGTGCCCCAGGAAAGGAGCACCACCAACATTTTAGTCAGTAGTCTTAGGGGCTATCAGGGCTGTAATAGCCCCTCCCCCCCTCAGAAGGAGCTCCCAATGTTTTCCCAAAATTGCAGTTGTATCAATGACCCCTGGAGATGTTTTTAATGTTTTAAAGCAGTCCTAGAGCTTCTTCTTTTGCACAAAAGGTTGTGAGTGTAGGGGCTCATATTGGTTGGTCCTAAAGCTGCAGTGGCAGCACGGTAAAAATAAACAAAGTTTGCATGCATTTGAAAGGATGTATAATGCTTTATTCACAATGTTGATAATGACAGTATACAGTATGGGCTTGATTCACAAATGTAAGTTACCTTTTTGACAAAGTTTACACTTTGTAGTAAGTTTACTACTTTTGGTACTCAAAAGCTATGAGTGTAAACTTGCTACAAAAGTGTAAGCTACATGGTTCCATCCCTGAGTAAAGTAATTGACTTACTCTTGTATGGATGGGTGAACCCACTCGAAACCCGTCCTTGACCCTTTCTAAACCCACCATACTCCTCCCAAATCCCATCCCCTGTATTAGAAATTCTGCACCTTTTCCCCACTCACTCCCCTGTGCCCCCCTCTCACATTTACTACTAAAATCTATACTTTCACAGTCAGGGCGAAGAACTCTGCACATAAAAGTATAGAAAAAACTTCCCTTTTGTAGTGTGTTTTGTACTTTTATATATCATTAAGTACAGTGTGAGAATCAGGCCCAAAATGTGTTAATGAGGGTTTATGAATGCTGGTATCCTCCACATGAATTTGAAAGATGTTATATTAATTTCATGTGATTTACTTTTGTCTTTTATGAATGTGATGACACCCTGACAGAGTTGGTAGGTCTGCCTTTTCATAATGAAATACCTAATACTATGTTTGGTATTGGTGGGGTGTTGGACCTGGCCTTCTCTGCAGTGTCACTGCAAACATGTTGCTGGACTCGTTTGTTTTGGCTATAGGACTCTGCGCTTTACCACTGCAAACTAATGTTAACGTGCTTTTGCGCTTGCCCGAGAATATGGCAAAATTGGCTTACACCTGACTGAAGTATTAAATTTACCTATAAGCCCCCATTAAAGTGGTACACCCTGTAGCCAGCTTTGGAAAATTAAATGCTACTAATGGGCCTGCTCACTTACTGTGACACCTAGTGAAGTAGCCCCTTAAAACATGTGTCAGCCCTACCCTTGCCAGCCTGTATGAAGTTGTAAACTGCCATTCTGAATTAACAATATAAACCTTTGACAAGAATAAAACTCCCTTTTTAATACATATGTCATCCCTACGGTAGGCCCTAAACAGCCCACAGAGCAGGGTGCATTGTATTTTTTAAAAGTTATACATATATGAAGCCAATTTTCTGGTCACATGACTAGATGTAGTTGGCAGTTGGCCTTTGTGTATTCCTCCCAGACAGCCACACAATAGGGGGGCTGGATGTTGACAGGATGGCCCATCCTCACTTGATAGCAGGTGCTGTGCTGTCACCTGCCACACTTGAACTACAAAGACACTGCCTCAGGTCACACACAAAGTATTGCACACTAGCCTATTGTGCCCTCAGGTGTCCTGGGTCCAGGGCAGGGAGGCAGGAAATCTGAGATACTTTTGTGGGGAAATCACTCGTTCAACTTCAAAGCTGACACTATGTATAAAAGTAGGACCCTCAGACCCATTCTTCAGTACATTCCTGAACCTGTGGATACTACAGAAGAAGCACTGCCCAGCTGACCTGCTGCACTGAACCTATCTGGACCTGCAATTGGACATGCTGGAGGCCTACCCTGCTTTCTGAGGATGACTGGACCTGCCTCCTTCATCCGAGGCTGATGTGACTAAAAAGGGTCAGCTGACTGACCTCCTGCTCTGAGCTACAGGGACACAACAAGCTCCACAGACATGCCCAGCTAAACTGCAGCAACTGGACCTGACTAAGCCCTGTTGGCCTTTGCTCAAGTGAGTTCCTTAACCCCAAAATGTGCTCCCAGGTGCTGGAACCTTTGTTTGCCATCAGTAAAGCTCCTCCTGGAACAAAATTTGAAATCTTAACATTTGCACCAAGATCTTGCCACCAACATGAAACTCTGCTGAAAATGACTCTATCCACTACAGGTACTGCCAACAATGACTTGCAACATACGATCTGTACTTCATGCTACAACATCAACAGCCTGCAATGACCGCTAATGCAAAGCTCTAACAATTACCACCTACAACGCCCAACAGGATCTTTGTGTTCCAGTGATGACCATCCACAATGGTCAGTGTGCTCTTCTCACTACAGCGATGACCAGCCGCAAAGCTCTCCATGTGCCTCACAGCCTCCTCCACCGTGAACTGGTCTGTTCATGCTGGACGTTAAGTAGGTAACTTTTTCAGTGGGACTAACCTGGTCCCAGTATCCCACCTGCGCTCTATCATAGTCGGCCTGAACTTGGGACTTTCACCTGGTCTTGCACGACCAGATAACTGTGAGTGGCACTTTGTGCTTTTAGGTGCTATTCTTACCTTAAATATTTGAAATTGAATCTCTCCAGTTGTAATAATTGAAATTGTGTCATTCTGGTGTCAAATAATTTACTACAATTTCCTCTATTTTCTAAGTTGGTGTGGCATTTTTCTTGTGTGGTTTTTTCACTTTGTTAGTATTTACGTTCTGCATAAATATTTTACACAAAAGCCTGACTGTTTTTTGTGACAACCTACCAGGGGGTAAACACAGGTTAATTTAATGACTTTTGTGGTTCACCCTGACAAGGATTGTGGATGCTGCTTGAGAAGGGCTCAAACCCAACTTCTAACATCTAGGTATTGTTGTTATAGGATTCAGGGCTTAGGAGGTGTGAACTTATAGTGTCACTGAAGGTACTTCCATCTACCTAACTATACATATATGTGAGTTAATGCATAGTAGTTAGTAGTGTGTGTGTAATAAAGAACTTTTATATTATATAAGAAAAAACACTTACTGGGCAATGATTTATTTTGTGTTGTTGCAAACCAGAGAACTGGGGGCATTAGCCTACATCACCTCTCGTGTATATGCCTTGGACTGCTCTGCTTTATTATCCTGAGAGAGGTTAGTGCTACAGTGGAGTACTTGGCTCCCAGTGAAGAGAAAGGTGTGTAGTTATTACTTGTGAAGGACTCATATCCTTCACAACTAACAAACACATTTCTTACAACTACCTACTGCATTAGAGAACATCCTTTGATCCTTTACTTGAATTGCCTTAGGTTAAAGTTATTCCTTAGACACTCTATGGAGCTGAATTGTTGGCCTTGGATCGTAGACTGAATTAGTGAAACTAAGAAGTTCTTTAGGATTAGATTTGAATGCTATGTTGCAAGCTTTAATAGGGGGTTTGGGACTAACATTCTGGCAATGGCAATGTTTAGCCAAATCTTGCTGTTTCAAATATTTTCTGCTTTCTCAAACTTGAGAATTTAGTAAAATGTTATAAGAAAATAGGTTACTGGTTGCGAGGAATGAAACCATAATCATGCAGCAACCACAATCTTTGTCAGGGTAATGTCACAAACAAACATTAAATTACCCCGGTGCTTGACCATCTGGTAGCTTGGCAAAGAGCAGTCAAGCTTAACTTAAAGGCAGTGTGAAAGGTATTTGTGCAACTCATACAGTAATAAATTGAAAACACAACACAATCCAACACCAAGTTAGTAGATTTTACTAAATAAAACAAGACCAAAATTACAAGAATCCAATCATTAGAATCTGAAATATGTAATTGTAATTAGCACTAAAAATCACAAAGTGCCAACTGTGGTTTTCTGGTCACCCTGGACTGGATCAAAGTCACAAGTTCGAGTGTGAGCCGGCTACAGGGACTCACTCAGGCTCACTGAGCACCGTACATGAATCCTGGTTACGCAGAGATGTGAAGTTCTGGGACGAGGGTGTGTCATGCAGCAGAGGTGATGCAATGCAATGTCTGGGTAAGGAGATGCATCAACAAAAGTGGCTGTTCTAGGGAGCTGTGAAGTATGAGGCAATGTCCTTGTGTGGAGATGTGTCATGCACTGTTGGCCCTGATGGGCTGCATTGGTGAAGAGGTCCCGATGGGCTGCATTGGATGAAGCGATGTCCTTGACTGGAGATGTGTCACCCTTAATGATACATCGCGGATGCACCCAGGAGTTTCTTCCACCCGGGCTTGCAGTTTAACCGGTCTTGATTCATGCTTGCATGCTGACGGCTACAGCAGCAGCCCCAAGTGACTAATTACCCGAGCCCCTGATTCATTGGCGCTCTTTGGCACTTTTCGGATGTTTGCCACCCCTGGGACCAATCAACTATCTAAATATCCCAAGCCCCAGATACTATTGATTATCGGTGCTCCCTGATACCACGATCACAGACTGATCCATATGATTATCTGCACACTGAACAATCTAATCATTTTCCTAGCTGGAAGATGTCCCTGACCATAAGTTTGGTTTCTCACACTGGAATTTAGGTGCTACCAATGGGAAGTTCCTTGTCCTGATGATGGCCCCATCCTGACTCACCTTATAACAGGGTCGAAACATCGACATATCTCCAAAGAGTGGATGAGACAAATACAAAGAAACTTTGTGAAACTTCAGGGCTTCCTGGACTGAAGGAGCAACTCGAAGTTCATAATTTTCTTAATATCACACTCTGCACAGACTGTATATATCACTTTCACTTACCTGCACTTCAGCACTTTTAGCGTTTTATTAGGTGCACCTATCGAGACGAATGTAAAATATAATATATATTCTTTCTCAAACAGAATAACACGTTCAATTGATATTTTCATAAAAAACGTCTGGATTAATATGATCAAAGTAATATATGAAGCAATACATTTCTTTTGATGTTACATTTATGGTACACAGAGAGAAGATTTTTGGATTGTTTGAATCTTTTGTATCCCGCAGAAGTCTAGCTTACTTCCCCCTTGCACTGACCATTAATTCTATCACATTTATTACCCTGGTCATAAGGGTTAGAGGGTTTTTGCCTCATCGTTTTTAACTAACTTTCAAAAAGTGGCATTCTCAGACTTATGACTAGACATCTGGCTTTATTATCAAATAGGGCATTTAATTACAATTCTTAAGACACCAAACTTAAAATGTCTAGCTGCTCCCAACTTGATGTTAGAGCTTGTTAAATGTAATAAGGTAACTACAATGTTATCCTTTGGGAGAGGCAGTGAAAAATGCACTTAGTAGTTTTCACTATCAGAACATGTAAAAGTTAAAAGTACATATCCAGCTTTTTAAATACTCTGAACCAACAGACCTCTGGACTGTTCAGGGTCTACCCAAGTGGTGACATATATGTATTAAAAATGGTGCCAGGACGAAATTGAATGGCAGTCTAAAACCATACACACAGGCTGCAATGGCAGGCCTGAGACATGCTTAAAGGGCTACTTAAGTGTGTCCCAAAATCAGGGCTGCAGTTTCAGTAGAAGCATTCAATTTACAGGCCCTGTGTACATATAATACATGAACACTGATTTAAAATATATTTGGCTGCTGAGAGTGCTCTCCGTCTTGGCCATGAAAATCATTTTCGACTATTCAAGTGACTTGTGGAACACATCCTGGATTGTTTGAAAATCAAGGGATACAGTGGAGCCTTAATGAAGTCGGAAGCACAACTCCGTCATGACAAAACCCATGATGGCTATAGGCTTGATTGAAATCATGAAGTCTACTAATAAAAGACACAAGACAAAATAACACATCTGTGGGCTATCATTTATTGTGTGCTCAAAGGCTTTCTTGATATTAGAGTCAATAGTGGCAATTAAAGGCTATTTGGTGGTTACCATTTCTTTTTGAGCACCTAAGGTGGGACAATATATGTGATTTATATTTTGTGAAACTCCCCTGAAGTTGGTGTGCACTCAGAATCTAACCCTGACACCTATTGATGTGTTACATGTTGGCACACTTGGCTAGGGACTTAAAAGTAATTAAAATATGCCAATTGGGTGTAAGCCAATTCTACTGTGTTTAGAGGAGAGAGCACTTGTGTGTTAGCACCGGTTAGCAGTGGGAAAGTGCACAATCCTAAAGGCCAACAAAAACGGGTTCAGAAAACAGAAGGGTAAAGGCAAAAAATGTGGAGATGACCCTGCAGAAAGGCTAGGTCCTGCAAATGTCCTGTATGGTTTGTAAGTTTTGACAGTTGGGTTATCACTCCAAGATTTAGGGTTCAATAAACAATTCAGATCCAGTTGAAAAAATATAGTGCTAATGAGCATTCTGCATAATTAAATATGTCCTCACTTACTACTGGCTCCCTCTCTCTGCGCTTGTTATTCAGTTATAATAAAGATATATTGTATCTCAGCACCAAATTTTCATTTGCTTTTTGAAAGAATTGATTGGTCAGCCTGCAGAGGTTCCCTTTAATGAGAAATCTGACAAATAGACATTGAACATGAAATTATATGTATTCGGTGGGACGTTAACCTGATTCTGGCCAAATGCGATTTTTGGATATATCAAATCAGCTTCGGCAAGTTTTAATAATGCTAATGAAAATGTATTAATGTACAATTTTCCTTTTTCCCTTTTGATAGGTTTGTGTTGCAAAAGACATTACCATGAACAAAATATTTCATATATTTAAATATTTCGAATATCGTAGTCCCCGCAATGTGCCCAGAAAACGAAAAGATGCTTTCAATGCATGTGAATGGAAATTTCAGCATATAGTTATGAAAGAGTGCCAGATGTATTTACATCTTTTCACCATCACAAAGCTAACTGCATGAAATGGGATGATATTTAATGGGGGAAAACAAATCACTTTGGGGGTGATTCTAACATTGGCGGGCGGCGGAGGCCGCCCGCCAAAGTTCCCCCAACAGAATACCGCTACGCGGTCAGAAGACCGCTGCGGTTATTCTGTGTTTCCCGCTGGGCTGGCGGGAGACCGCCAGAAGGCCGCCCGCAAGCCCAGCGGGAAACCTCTTCCCACGAGGAAGCCGGCTCCGAATGGAGCCGGCGGAGTGGGAAGGGTGCGACGGGTGCAGTAGCACCCGTCGCGATTTTCAGTGTCTGCATGGCAGACACTTAAAATCTTTTAGGGGTCCTCTTACGGGGGCCCCTGCAGTGCCCATGCCATTGGCATGGGCACTGCAGGGGCCCCCAGGGGCCCCACGACACCCCTCACCGCCATCCTGTTCCTGGCGGTCAAAACCGCCAGGAACAGGATGGCGGTGAGGGGGTCTGAATCCCCATTGCGGCGCAGCTAGGATTCCTCAGGGCAGCGGAAAACCGGCGGGAGACCGCCGGTTTTCCATTTCTGACCGCGGCCATACCGCCGCGGTCAGAATGCCCTTGGGAGCACCGCCAGCCTCTTGGCGGTGCTCCCGCGGTCCCCGGCGGGTCAGAATGACCGCCTTTGTATTAAAATGACACTGAGCCGAGCAATATATTCGTAACTCACAACGTCAACAATGCAATTCGTTGTGAATCACAAGAGAATCACAAGCGAAAAGGGCCTGGTGTTCAAATTAAATGTATCATTTGTTTTTAGCCTTTACTTTGGTCTCAAATTGTTGAAATGATACCAGCTGAATTTGCCAATGGGCATCCATTGTCATAGTGGAAGTTGTCCATGAGCAACAGCTGGCCCTGTGGAATAGACCACTGTCTGTTTCCACTGATGTCCATTTCACAAAGACCCCCTTTTGATGGCATTATAATTCCCAGGCCAATACAGTTAAGGTAGTTGCAATATTCATCACTGGAATGTGACCTGGTCAATAACGCATATGGGATGGCATCTCATAGTTGTGGTGTTTTCACAATTTACCATTATCTTGTTGTCTAAGCATATGTTTAACACACGAACTGTGTTTAGATATGTCTTTATAGCCTTAGCATCAACAAATGAGTGATCAAGAGAGGAAAAGTGGAAAGTAAAGGAAAGGGACAAATCCCATTGGACCTGAATTGTAAAGGGGAGCAATCCCACCGCACTGAAAAGGGGCGGGTAAAATGTACGAATTAAGTTCAGAAAGTGCCTCTAAGAAGCAAAGAGGCAATTATTTTGTCCGCAGAAGTTTGAGACGTCCTCGTGCTGCACACTCTGCTTACTGCCATTTATAGAGTCGAAGAAAATAATTTGTGCATATTTACACCCACTTCTTCCTTCCAATACGAATCGTTCCTAATTCACATAAAAGGATGTTCTGCATCTTAAAGGTTCTCTTTGAAATTCTGGCTGCTCTTTATTTTGATCAGAGGATCGGATTTTTCATTTCATTTGAGGTTATTGAGCGCACCCAGCAGGACACCCACCAGGAGATTCATCCCTCTATTTGCATTCTGCATCTCTGCAGCTCATGGTATTACGCATCGACTCCAAAATGTGGATGCAAATGTAAGATGTTATTTCACATCCGAAACCTTCCTAATCTATCAATAAGATACGGACGTTTCAACAGTGCAGCGATGCGCCCATACAAACTATACCCATACGCAAGGAATGCTCTTCGGTGTCACTTTGAATGGTTACCATTCAAGATTCATATTTTGAAACATCTGTTCGGATATGTACACGTATATTTTGGATAGTCAAAGAAACACAAGTCTTGTCTACTTTCTAATAAACAGTGCGACTAATTTAATAAAAAGGTGGGACACATTCTCAAAAGAGCTGTGAAATAAAGAACAAGACAATCACAATTTCAAATGCAGTTAATACAAGTATTGCGGATTTTAAATGCTGATACCTGAGTACCGGCATTTTGGGCAGTTATGCAAAAGTTGTATGCATTCGCATGAAAAAGTGGTAAGATGCTGTTTGGTCTTCCAGTAATGCTAGCTAATTCACGCAGAAGTGCAAACCACTGCGTTACTATGACTTCTTTTACTTGCGTCCTTCTCCCTCGAGTGTTTTAAAGCCCCGCTGTGGGATGGTGCTGATGTCCAGCATGAAAACAAGCCCTGCTTTAAAACCATCCTCACAGTTTTTGCGTGTTGATGTTTGCAGCCTCCTGCCTCATGAATCTTGGGACCTCCAATTAAAACGTAAGAGAATTGTGCAATTATTTTATTTTATTTTCACGGTAAGCACATACCTTGTTATAAAAATGGCTACTGCAGCTCTATACTGTAAGGTTTTTAAATCAACATTAACAAATGCAATGTTTACAAAGAAAAAAGATCAAAAATCTCTATCAGGATAACAGCTAACAACTTGAAATGCAAGCACCAGAAGAGGAGTAACGCTCAGCACTTTTTCTGTGTAAGAAGATGCTTTTTTTGGGCAAGTTGGGCTCATATGTTTACATCTTTCGACTGTGCCGTACGAACTAACATGCCCTAAACAAAGTACAATTAATAACTATCGCTCCCACTCATCCTCTAAATAAATTACTGCCTTCTTCTTTAGCCTTATCAACAATATAACTTTTAACCGCTCTTCTGTTTTTTACCAACATGTACTCCCCATCCAACATCCTGATGCTTCACCTTTCTTGTCTAGCCTACCCCGCCAGTGCCAGACCTACCTATTCTTTCACCTTTCCTTCTCTCTCTTCTACTATTTGTCTGATTTGTCTTTTAACCAATGCAACACCACAAGAAAAACCCCTCACTTAATTTGTTCTTTCTGTCCCCCCAACCTCATTTCATCTACTCTGCCTTTCTAATCTTCTACACACCTATCAACTTCTGCAAATAGAACCTGTTTCATTCTAGGGATAGGTGAACCTCCATTTTGTTGAAAAAGCACGAAAGCACTAGCATTCAGTCAAACTCATTGAAATCCATCTCTAACTACAGTAGACTGTCACCTCCCTCTTCAGCTCCTTCTGTGTGCTGTAAATCAAAGAGAGCTTAGACCCCCTACAAGCTCTCCTTATTAGCATTTATGTACAGAGCAGCAACACCATATCCCATCTCTCCTTCACCATGCCCAAACCTTCATTTTTGTCAATTCTTGGCATATGGACTGCACCAGGTTATTTTTTTCCAGGTGGAGAAAAAAACATATCTGGCCTCTGCCAATTTTCCCTCAGTTCTCACAGAGTAGCTGTCAGTTCCCCTACCACTTGTAATCCAATTTGCACCATCTCACTATAACCACATCAACATCCAACCTGAGCTGCTAGCCATAGCTTTGCCTCCCTTGCCCATTTCACAATAGAGTGAAATTCTAAACATCCTTTTTCCTACTACTTCAGCAGACATGTAGAACAAAAACATATCTTAGAATCTGACGCCTACATTCTCAACCCCTGGGAGGACATAAACCCTAGTACAGTTGCTCATTTATCTACCTATTCCTTTCAAACGATCCTTATTGACACATTCTGTAGTTGTCTTAATCTGGAAAGAATAGATGCAAAAAACACTCTCATGTCAACAGCCGTGGCTCAGACATACCCACAACACTCATAAAACCTGCACATCATTCACCTTTCTTCCATCTTCATGCTTAACCTAAACAACCTACTCACTCTCGTCTACACCTCTTCCTTTCACAAAACTCCAGAATCGTACCTGACGTATGACTGCCACACCTATAGAATCAGTCCACACCACACTCCCTGCTGCTCTTTGGTCAGTCTTACAATTCTGCATCTATGTTAGCCACATGTTATTAGGTACCTCCATGTCATCCCACAACAATCTTCCTTAAACCCTTTGCCAATACTAAATCTGACACTCTAAAACAACTGAAAATGTGTAAACAAATTGTCCTAAACAATTTAATATTCCAAGAGAAAATGCAAATAGATCCTGCTTCTTTAACTATTACTTTCAAAACGTCCACTGCAATTGGCCTCCTTAGATCATTGATCTTACCCTGTACCTGGACCAGTCCTCCAGCCCTTCAACATACCTCACCTCCACAAGGCTCATACTACCATAAATATTTCCCATAAAAGGCAATCTCCACCATATTTCCTAAAATGGTTTCTGGGTCCAAGCCCATTTTTATTAGGTTGATCAAAAAATTATTATGGCCACTACTTTTGTTTTCTGAATAATGGATTTGTTTACTCCTCCCTCTGGGTCCCAAATCCACAAACACCAACCATGCCTACTTGTGAGAAAATGGATCACTAGTTGGGGTGGATGGTATTCTACCACAAGTAGTAATATCACTACTCTTGTTAGATCTAGAAAAGGTTTCAGTAATTTAAACCCAAGCTCAACCCATGGTAGCTGTGGCACAGACCAAACAGGCTTAGCTTAAGGAAATGTGTAAAACATATAGAAGTAACAAAAGAGTTAAAAAGCCAAAAACACAACGCAGAAAAAATTGCACCAAAATTTATGAAAATGGAGAATAATCTAATGAACAAAATGACACTAAAAGCACAAAAATTCAACACGGAGTTCTGGAGATGTGCATTTTTAAAGTTTGAAACTAAATTAGTGCCAATAAGCATAAAGTACAAACTGTGGTTATGTGGCTGTGCTTGACTGGGGGAATGTCAAAGCCCAGCTCACCTGAGTTCTTGTTCAGTTCTGATGGAGGTTGAAGACAATCCGACCCCACCCTGAAACTGCTTGTTCCAGCACACTAGTTTTTAAAACAGTGCACTAAGAACAGAAGCTCAAGGGAAGGGGGGAAGTGGATAAAATAAAAAAGAGAGACAACACCGTTCTTGCGTTTCCACTGTTGAAGTGCTGCACAAATCTGCGGCCCTTTCTGACTTCTGTAGAAACTGGTGCCTAATGAAACATAAACAAAGAACAGATAAGTGCAACCTATTCCTAAATGGGTTCCTGACTATCCCTTTATTTATTAGAAATTCTCTTCTAAAAATACCTCTTGGATCCTGGTCTCTAGTTTCCAGGTTTGGAATGTGTTACTGCTCTGGGATGTGTTTTCTATTACTGTAAAGCTTCTAAAACATTAAACAAATACCGTTATCAGAATTACCAATATCAAACATTCATCATAATATAACTAAAGCCTAAATTCCCAATAGCAGACTCACTTTTCCCATATTTCCAGAATCTTTTATAAAACAAATACTGTACTTTTACATCAAAATACAGCATGTAATTTGTGCAAGTCCTTGATTTACTGTTTGCCTTGCTGTTAATGGTTTCCACTGTTCGATTCTTAAAAGTTCCATGAGAAAAAACAATGTTTGCTTCACAAAGTTCTGTAAAATATTCTTGTAACAAAGAGTTTGAATCACAATGTTCGTGGAAGGTATTTTGTTTCAAATTGTCTATACACGAATCCAGAAATTGTTGTCAAAGTTCTTTCAGGTAATAAAAGGTTTTGCACTTACTTGTTGCTGGCAAAAGATACTGATCAGTCTAACCTTGTCTTCTTTCTCTTTTGCAGGTTACTCATAGGAGAGAGGCTGAAGCAAGGAGGAACCGGAAACCGGAAGAAGGAAGAGCCAGAAGCTGCGCCCATTGAAGTCAATGAAAGTCAGTAAAGAGCAGGAGTGCCAGCGCCGAGGGATCTGTTCTCAGGTAAGCGGGAGGTAGACGAGCACAAGCACTGGGTGAGGCTCGGGGGATGCCTTTTATAGACAGGGCTGGGTGTGGTCCTCACATGCTGCACATGTTCTTGGAAGGTGTGCAGAGCTGGGTGTGGTTTGAAGAGCTGGGTGTGGTCCTCACATGCTGCACATGTTCTTGAAAGGTGTGCAGAGTTTCAGTTATTATGCAAATGAGTTGGATTAACACATGGCCTAGGGAGGAGTGTTTTAAAGAAGCCTTGGTAAAAGCAAGGCCCAATGTGTAAACAAAACAGCACATTAAACAACATACACAGAAGCCTAGGGGCGGGGGGAAGGTGAGATAACAAGAAAGGCTTTCAATAGTAAGTTTAAAAGGGAGCTATTACAGAACCCACTAGTGCAGTGAGAGGGGACATGCTCTTTGCTGTGTACAAACCCTAACAGTTGCCCCCCTCAAAGGCCCTCCTACAGGACGGGGTTTTCCTGGATTTTTTAAATAAAACCGTCTAATCAGCTTTGGGGCATGTACATATGATGCTGGTTCCCATGAATTCTCAGATTCATCATATCCTTTCCATTCTACTAAATAAAACAGACGTCCACTAATTCTTTTTGAGTCTTTTATGCTTTTCACTTCATATTCCAGATTTCCCTTAATTGGTATGGGTGGAGGTGGTGGTTCAGGTCGGGTTTTTGAGTTGTACGGCTTAAGCAAGGACACATGGAATGTAGTATGTACTGGATATTCTTTTGGTAAATCTAATTTTACTCTTACCAGGTTTACTATGGCAGTTATACTAAAGGGTCCAATGAAACGTGGTTGCAGCTTTCGGGATCCCTCTATGTTTAGGTTCTTTGTGGAGAGCCATACCTTGTCACCGATTTTATACATTGGGGCCTCAGACCTGTGTTTGTCTGCTTGTCTTTTCATGCTTTCCTTGTACTTTAATAAATGTTTCCTGGCTTTGTCTTGTATGTCACCTAACCTCGTTAGTCTATCCGTTACTGTAGGCAACAGGGAATCTTCTAACAAAATGGGTATAGCTCTTGGATGATACCCCTGCAAGAAATAGAATGGTGAGCAAAGTAGAGCTGAATGCTCAGTATTATTATAAACAAACTCTGCTACAGGGAGAGCTTCCAACCATTCACTAGAATAATCAGCCAATAAACAACGTAGCGTTTGAAGTAAGGTTTGGTTCAGTCGTTCAGTCTGTCCACCTGTCTCTGGGTGGAAAGCAGTGGATAAGGCCACATCTATTTTCAGTTTTTCACATAATTTTTTCCAAAATCTGGAGTTGAACTGGCTCCCTCGGTCTGACACCACTTTGCTTGGCAAACCATGTAAACGCACAATTTCCCTTATAAAAATATCGGCAAATTCTGCCGCCGTGGGTAATTTCCGTAATGGTATAAAATGTGCCATTTTAGATAAAAAATCCACTATAACCAACACTGTTGTGAAGGATTTTACAGGTGGTAAACCTACAATAAAGTCTACGCTCACAGTGTACCAAGGTTGTTTGGGTGTTGGCATTGGTATTAACAAACCGTCAGGAGCCTTATGAGAAGATTTATGTCTTGCACAAATTGGACAGGTAGTGACAAATTGCTTAATGTCCTTTCTTATAGTGTCCCACCAAAAGTGTTTTTGCACATTTTCCAGGGTTTTTACCCAACCAGGATGAACTGCCAACGGTGAGGCGTGATGCCAAATTATCACCTGTGTTTGTAATTCAGAGGTGGGTACTAACAGCATGTTGTCGTGATACAATAAACCTCGTTGTATTGTGTTATGGGAATCCTTTAACCAATCCTGAGGTGCTATTTGCATGTGTGCATTATATAGATCTCTGATGAAATCCTTCTGTTGTACTGGTGCCAACAACTTTTGGGGAGGAATAATGGGTTCTCCTATTTTATCTTGTTTCATGTCTGAGGTATGTCCGTATCTAGATAACACATCAGATTGAATTTGTTGTGCACCTGGTCTATAGGTTATAACAAAGTCAAATGTGCTAAAAAAAATTAACCAGCGCATCTGACGTGGTGCTAGTGGTTTAAGTGATCCAAAAAACTGTAGGTTCTTATGGTCAGAAAAGATTGTAACTGGGTACTTGGATCCCATTAAATGGTGCCTCCATTCTGAAAAGGCTATTTTGATAGCTAGTAGTTCCCTTTCAGCCAGTGTAATTTTGTTCTGCTGGCAATAACTTTTTGGAATAGAAGGCTATAGGATGTAACTGGCCATCTACTGCATCTCGTTGAGAGAGAACTCCTCCTAAAGCTACTTGTGAAGCATCCGCTTCAACAAAAAAGGGCAAGTCAGGATCAGGATGTTTCAGAATTGGGGCTGAAGTGAACTTTTGTTTTAGGAGTTGAAAGGCGTGTGCCGCCTCATCAGTCCAAAGAAATCGTTGCCCTTTCCGCAACAAGGTAGTTATTGGGGCCGCAATGTCTGCAAAATGTGCAATAAACCTCCTATAAAAATTGGCGAAACCCAGAAATTTCTGAATATCTTTTACAGAGGATGGTTCTGGCCAATCAGCAATAGCACTGATTTTCTTTACATCCATAGTTATTCCTTGAGGTGACAGGCAGTATCCTAAAAAGTCCACCTTGTTGACATTAAAAGTACACTTTTCTAACTTAGCAAAAAGATGATTTTCTTTTAACTTTGATAATACTGCACGAACATGTTGGGTATGTTCTTCTGAGTTCTTAGAGTAAATGAGGATGTCGTCTATGTATACTATGACACAAACGTCCAGGAATTCGTGTAGGACCTCATTTATAAAGAACTGAAAGGCCTCAGGGGCATTACATAACCCAAAGGGCATTACTGTGTACTCAAATAAACCAAACTTTGTTTTGAAAGCTGTCTTCCACTCATCCCCCTCTTTTACTCGGACCAGGTGGTAAGCTCCCCTCAGATCTAGTTTAGTGTATACAGTAGACTGTCTTAATTGATCCAACAACACAGGTATTAGAGGAAGAGGATATTTATTCTTTATTGTAGCCTTATTTAGTCCTCTATAATCGATACACGCGCGCAGGGATTTATCCGGCTTCGGGATAAAAAAGAGTGGAGATGACACCGGAGATGTGGAATGACGGATGAACCCAGACTGTAGTAGGTCATCTAGGTAGGTTCTTAAGTATTTGGTTTCTTCGTCAGTCAAAGCATATACTCTGTTATTAGGTAAAGGGGCCCCTGGGATAAGATCTATACGGCAGTCATAAGACCGATGTGGGGGCAGCACACTAGCCTTTACTGGATCAAAGACGTCTTTAAAGTCAGAATATTCAGGAGGGAGACTTGGTTCATCTTGTGTAACACTAGCACAGTGTAATACTGTGCTCTGTTCTGTACCTGCTTCTTGATAGCAATTGGTTCTACAGAAAGAGGAATCCAAAGTAACAGTTCTATTCACCCAATCAATTTTTGGGTTATGAGTTGTTAACCAGGGTACCCCGAGAATCAAACCAAAATTAGGAGTATCTATCAGATCAAAGCTAATCACCTCTGTGTGCCCCTTCTGACAGACCATAACAAGTGGACTTGTTTGTTTTGTGATTAATCCAGAGGTCAATTCTGACCCATCCACTGCACATACTGCTTCTGGACAAGGCTTTAGGCACATAGGAAGTCCTAAGATTTCAGCTAACTTATTATCCACAAAATTTCCTGTCGCGCCTGAGTCCAGTAGGACAGGGAGAGAATGCCTCACTTGGGTAGTAACAATTAAAACGACCTGAATTATGAAATGTCTAGGTATGTGCGGTACCCTGAAGGCTGCAGCATTAGAGGTTTGATTAAGATGTTTTCTCGAACAAGTAACCTCTCCCCTTGTCGAGCTTAATCGTTTCCCGATTCAGTTGAGGAGGTGGAGGAAACAGCACCCTTTCGTGGAGTTTTAGGCTTTACTGGACATTCTCTGGCAAAGTGACCTGCCCTGCCACAATATAAACATAATTGAAATTTTCTCCTTCTTTCTTTTTCCTCTGATGTGAGTGGACCTCTGAGTGTCCCTATTTGCATAGGCTCTGGTTCAGGGAGTTTATTATCTGTGTCTTTCTTCTCGTGTCTAATAAAAGTTAACCGTGATTCCAGTTTGTATTTATCTCCCTTTCTTTCTCCTAGTCTATGTTCTAATTTCACAACTAAATCTACAAAGTCCGAATAGTCTTTTGGCAAATCAACGATATGAGCCAGCGCGTCTTTTAACTCATCTCTCAAACCTTTATAAAAAAGGGAGACACGCTTTTCTTCTGGCCACTGTGTCTCGGTGAGTAAACGATTAAAACTAGTGAGATAGGTCAATAAATCCTTGTTACCTTGTTTAAGATTTAAAAGCTCATTATCACTTGCCTGCATGAAAGTGTGTTTTGCAAAAAGGCTGGTCATGGTACGTTTAAATTGATTCCAATTATGGAGGATGGGATCATCTCTATCCACGAAAGGAATTGACCAATTGGCTGCTGTGCCACCCAAATAAGACAAGACGAATGCCACTTTCGTATCATCAGTAGGGAACTGTTGTGGCTTACAAATGAAGTGTAATTGACATTGATTGATAAAAACATGGAATTTGTTACTATCTCCATGAAAACGTTCAGGTGCTGCTAAGGGCACAACATTAGGAACATTAACAGTAACCTCAACTGGGGAAGGCAAAGTTGTATGATTTGATGGCCCCCTGTCTCTGAGGAGGTTTTAAACAAAGGCGTAGAAGCTGTGTTCCACTGAGATCCCCTAAATTTATACCTGCTTAAATCCTGTTTTAAAGAGGTATTCTCCATCTTTAATCTCTCTATTTCCTCTTGCATATGTTGCAAGATGCCAGACACTGATTCATTATGAGCCAAGTACTCATTTAGGGCCTGCGCCATATTCGTGACGTCAATGCCCTCTATTTCTTCCCCGGTATTCATCGTCCACCAGAACTGAAATTTTTTAAGGCTTGTGCTTCTGTCAAAGCCCAGCTCACCTGAGTTCTTGTTCAGTTCTGATGGAGGTTGAAGACAATCCGACCCCACCCTGAAACTGCTTGTTCCAGCACACTAGTTTTTAAAACAGTGCACTAAGAACAGAAGCTCAAGGGAAGGGGAAGGGGGGAAGTGGATAAAATAAAAAAGAGAGACAACACCGTTCTTGCGTTTCCACTGTTGAAGTGCTGCACAAATCTGCGGCCCTTTCTGACTTCTGTAGAAACTGGTGCCTAATGAAACATAAACAAAGAACAGATAAGTGCAACCTATTCCTAAATGGGTTCCTGACTATCCCTTTATTTATTAGAAATTATCTTCTAAAAATACCTCTTGGATCCTGGTCTCTAGTTTCCAGGTTTGGAATGTGTTACTGCTCTGGGATGTGTTTTCTATTACTGTAAAGCTTCTAAAACAGTAAACAAATACCGTTATCAGAATTACCAATATCAAACATTCATCATAATATAACTAAAGCCTAAATTCCCAATAGCAGACTCACTTTTCCCATATTTCCAGAATCTTTTATAAAACAAATACTGTACTTTTACATCAAAATACAGCATGTAATTTGTGCAAGTCCTTGATTTACTGTTTGCCTTGCTGTTAATGGTTTCCACTGTTCGATTCTTAAAAGTTCCATGAGAAAAAACAAAGTTTGCTTCACAAAGTTCTGTAAAATATTCTTGTAACAAAGAGTTTGAATCACAATGTTCGTGGAAGGTATTTTGTTTCAAATTGTCTATACACGAATCCAGAAATTGTTGTCAAAGTTCTTTCAGGTAATAAAAGGTTTTGCACTTACTTGTTGCTGGCAAGAGATACTGATCAGTCTAACCTTGTCTTCTTTCTCTTTTGCAGGTTACTCATAGGAGAGAGGCTGAAGCAAGGAGGAACTGGAAACCGGAAGAAGGAAGAGTCAGAAGCTGCGCCCATTGAAGTCAATGAAAGTCAGTAAAGAGCAGGAGTGCCAGCGCCGAGGGATCTGTTCTCAGGTAAGCGGGAGGTAGACGAGCACAAGCACTGGGTGAGGCTCGGGGGATGCCTTTTATAGACAGGGCTGGGTGTGGTCCTCACATGCTGCACATGTTCTTGGAAGGTGTGCAGAGCTGGGTGTGGTTTGAAGAGCTGGTTGTGGTCCTCACATGCTGCACATGTTCTTGAAAGGTGTGCAGAGTTTCAGTTATTATGCAAATGAGTTGGATTAACACATGGCCTAGGGAGGAGTGTTTTAAAGAAGCCTTGGTAAAAGCAAGGCCCAATGTGTAAACAAAACAGCACATTAAACAACATACACAGAAGCCTAGGGGGGGGGGAAGGTGAGATAACAAGAAAGGCTTTCAATAGTAAGTTTAAAAGGGAGCTATTACAGAACCCACTAGTGCAGTGAGAGGGGACATGCTCTTTGCTGTTTACAAACCCTAACAGGGAATGGTAAGGTTTAAGGCCATCCATGATGGGGTGCGGGTTGAAAACAAGGACCAGGTGTGTCCCAGCAGTAAAGTTACCTCCCTATGTCGACAGCCTTCATTGGAAGCAGGCCATGATTAGGTACAGACCGAAAGAGAATCATCATTGATGGATTCCGGTGTTGAGATGGAGCCTTGACAAAGCCATTGGTCGGTAAAGCTCCAGTGTGAGAAATTCAAGTATTCGTGTCCCACATTGATTTGTTCTCCTTTGACAGCAGCACAGATGAAGCTTCGGTTTGAAATGGAAGAGGGCTCGACGTTGATGGATCCTGGCATTGAGAGAAGATAATGGGAGGTATGGGAAAGTCAGGATCAGGGGCACTGCATCCTTGTTGGATTGGCTAGACAGGTTGGTCCGAGTCCACCCATGGTTCTCCAGGTAAAAAGTTAGCAAAAAGTTCCTAAGTCCCCAGTTTACGGGTTAGGCAGGAAGAGTATTCTTTGACACCAGCCAAGAGTTCCAGGACCTAAGGGACAGTCCTTAGGAATCAGGACTCATTTCAATAGAATCCAACAGCATGATCCAAGGCAGGTTCAGTTGGAACTGGACAGGTTGTGTCTTCCATAAAGTGAGCTTCTTGCAGCTTTTGTGTCCCTTTACCTTAACAGGAGCTCAGTCAATGTTGCTTGGAGTACATTTCGTTGCCCTGCTTACAAGTGGAAGCAGGTCCAGCCCTTAAGATTCTCCTCACAGGTCTCAACAGCAGGTACAGTCCACCATCTGTCTTCTGCAGGTCCAGTAGTATTCTGAAGAGGGTGTCAAGGGTGACACATGTATGCCTGACACTAGGCTGTTGGTGGGGGTAACTACTTGCCCTCCTTAATAAACAGAGAAAAGTTCCCATGGTAACCTAAACATTTTTGCAGCAGTTCCTGTGTGCCTCCCTTTCAAGCAATCCCCCAGTGCCCCTCTCCACCTAACTCCAACATGGCAGAACCTTTCTTCCCTAGTGCAGAGGTCCTGCTTTTACCCACAAAAGAGGTATGGCCAGAGAAGTGAGCAGCACCTCATCTGTGGTCATTCCAAACTGGTTCTGGGGGCAGCTCCTCTTTCATTAGGATTGCCGGGCTGACTAGAAAGGACACATGAGGTGTTAGATACATCTGCCTATGAGAAGACATGCCTTTTTGTAGTTAATTAAGTTCCTGGATACTGTCCAGATGTTCATCCTATCAGAGGAACAGAAAATGTCCCCACACCCTAGATCTTTGTCGCAACTCTGGAAGCAAATTCACACTTTATCAAGAAATCGTTCCGCTCCTGGGTGACAGATGGAAGCTCATGCCAATGGATTTCTAGAGGCTTCAGACAGACAAAGGGTGACTTTTGCAAATAAATATTTTCTAAAAGATTGACTATAAATCTGACTTTTCCAATGAATTGAGCTTGCAATAAATATTTTAAAAGATCCAAGTTTGAGCTTCTTAGCCATTTTTTAGCTAAGAAAATGTTATATTATTTTACTATTATATCATAAAGCTTATTATAAAACAAATAACGCTGCTTCAGTGAAAATAGCTTTGGGGCTTGGCACTGTAAGGTCATGCTTTACATTAGACTTTTACATGTCCTACTTTTAAATTCAATGCACACTGCCTTATTGGGCATCACGCCTGACTGAATATTTAAATGGAAGGTTTAGGCCTGTTAAAAGGATGGTTTGATATTTTTTGCAGGTTTAAAACTACACCGATAGGGTATAGTAGTTGCCAGTAGTTATGCTCTTCACTGTACTTCTAGTGGTGGCATAATGTGTGCTACAGTCCGCTAATGACATTAAGCCTACAATCCCTGGGTATACTTTATATCATACACTAGGGATGTATAGGTACAAGAATTATCCTGCACTGTTGATATGAGTTCTTTATTAATTCAACTAAGGATTACTTCATCAACTGCAGAGCTCTTATAGTCTGATCATCCACATATCCCATTAAACCAAAGTTTCCTGTAAGTCTCTCTTTCTGGCACAATTATGAAATCTCATCCACTGAAAACAAAATAAAAGCAAGAGCCTTAAAAACAGATATAGCTGGGAGAACACTTATGCTTCTCAGAAGGTACAGCTCATATTAAGCAGACAGTATCCTTTCTGGAACAAGACCTCGGAGTCTGGAATAAAGCAGGAACACCAGAGAGTTTGCATAATTTACCAATTGCACAATTTACTATTTTTGCAAGGAAGAGCTCCCATCGTATAGAGGTTGGCTTAACATTAAATGGGCTATGATAACCAACTTAATGGTACTTGATGTCCACTTTGATTAGTGCTGAAACAATAAGTATTTTGTAATAGTATGTAGAGACCTTGATACCCTAGAATTAGCCATGCCCTCACATCTCTTTGTTTTCATTTACATATTAAAGAGGGTGGAAATTAAAGTGGAAAGGTTGGCGTGACACATAAATGAACTCATCTCGGCACCCACAATGTGGTCAGGAAGAAAATATGAAAACTAAATAAGGGTTCTGCCACCAACAGCAATATAATAAGGAGACTAGACAAGAATGACTCATGTTCCACAATATCAGTAGCTACCAAAATAATCAGCAGCATTCCTTCAATTATTAACATTGTAGTCATTCCCAGAAAGCTTGGAAGAACAATTTGTGAACTAGGGAAAGTTATGAATGTGTGATGCTACAAATTAATAATTACACTTCTGTTTACTTAAACATTTACAGTGATATGAGTTACTCTCAGTCTTGAAAGGAGAAACTGCAAGAAGCCTCAAATTGACACAAAAAAGGACCACTCACACATGTATCAAACTCATGGTAAACAAATAAGGTTAGACACTCAAAGTCAGAAGAATTTCCTTCACAATGCCATCATGCATATTTTTGCTAAATTATTTATCATGTCCACTAGACATTAGCTGGCTTCAGGCAATCTGTTTTGCATGTATTCATTTATCATGTGAAAAGGCCAGATTATAATATTTAGCATGACAACTTTCTGCTTTAAAGAGTTGTATGTATAAATAAATCTGCTCATACCTTTACCAGTAATGGGTGAAATTCATGATATCCTTATATCTACATAAAATATTGCTAGGGTTATCCCATTATAACTAACAGTAAGAGACTGAGAGGATGTGCAACATTGCTGGATGTTTGCTGCCTTAATATAGTTTGCAAATCACAAACATATATCAGGCAACACGAGTGTGTGGAACACATTCAGGAGCCCTATTGTAGGATAGTAAGGAGGGACCCATAACAGTTAATTGAAACCTCATACTTTAAAAGAAACAGAAACACTCACCTGCAACCACTGTTATGCTTCATCATCAGTTCTTCCTCACCATGACAAGAACATCCATATGGGGTAGTTCTTTTGGTAGCTATGGGTGAGATTTATTTTTTTCTGGGAGGTCATATGTGAATTTAGTACAGCCTCTGAGTCACTAAGCTGAAGTGGGAAGAACTGAAAGTTCACATTCACCCTAAATCTTCATAGAAGATGGTTGTTTTATTTTCTTTACTATTGAACATTCCTACAACATTATTAAAATAGTTACCCTGGAGGCATTGTATGATGCAAAGCCTATGGAAGGATCAACATGTTTCTCCTTTAATCAACCCCTAAAGAGATCAAGGCTGACTCTTGGCATGCTGAGGTAGTCTCTATTGTGATTAAGATTAATGAAGAGCAGAAGACTCAGCTAAGTGTTGTAACCAAGGGCCTGATTTAAATATTGGCGGATAGGTTACTCCATCACAACGGTGACGGATATCCCATACGCCAAAATCAAAATCCCATTATTTCTTGTAGGATTTAGATTTCAGCTGACGGGAAATCCGTCACCCTTGTGATGGAGTAATCCATCCACCAATATCTAAATCAGGCCCTAAGTGTTGTTCCCTACAGAATCCTTGAGCTTATTTTATACACTGACAATGGGCACAGAGTAAGCCTCCACAAACTCTCCAATTATCAAACACATTGGGGGTCATTACACCCTTCAGCCGCCCACCAAGGTTTGACCTCCGGGTGGCCGCCAATGCGGTCACACTCGCGCCACGCCCATTATGAGATCCCCGCTGGGCCGGCGGGTGGAAACCTGGTTCCGCCCGCCGGCCCAGCGGGGATCTCGGCCGCAACACAGGAGCCGGCTCCAAATGGATCCGGTGGTGTTGCAGCTGTTCACCCGTCGCGCTTAAGCTGCACGGGCCGTGGCAGGGGGCCCCGCGACTCCCCTTTGTGCCAGCCTTTTCTTGGCGGTGCAAACTGCCATGAAAAGGCTGGCAGGAGGGGGACTCGTAATCCCCTGGGCAGCGCTGCCCTGGAGGATTACTCCCGCTGTGACAAAAGTGGCGGGAAACCGCCGGTCCCGGTGGTGCGACCTCGTAATCCCCAGGATTTCACCGCCAGCCTGTTGGTGGTGAAATCTGTCAAAACAACCCAGGCGGTCAAAGACCGCTAGGGTTGTAATGACCACCATTGTCTGTCTATGTTCTGTGTTGGAGAGTTAAGACAGATCAAAAGCTTATCTGAGATTTGTTCTCTAACACTGTCCACAGTTTATCTTCAGATCCACTGATTGTGATCAGGTAAGATTTTAGGATGGATATTTTCTGACTCAGGTTTAGCCATGCCCCTGAACACAGCACCAGATCTAACCTAGATTACTGTCTGTGTAAAGGTGACCATAATGTACAATTGTGCTGTTCCTCTACAGCGTATACCAGCTGCCTCCTAAACAAAATACCTACTATAGGTGGTGTACTGAATCTTAAACCTTCACAATCATGTTCTGGTATTTATTGCTAGTTCTAGTGACTTTAGTGTTTTTGACCTGAAATCCTGCTCATCACATAGGGGCCATTCATGCATGGTAGCTCCGATAATTATTGCACAAACCCCCAGTGCTATTCAGTTTGACAATAGCCTACTGCCCCTGTCCTATTGTTTAGTTAGTTTCAAAGAGAGGGAGCACACTGCCTGCACTCCTTGCATCAGAGTACATTCTAAAGCATTAGCATAGGTCAACAAATAAATCAAAGGTAATAAGTCATTTTGTGTCATGGAGTTCAGCAAATTAGTCCATCAATCATTTGTCTCTGTAGTCTGTCAGACGTGGTGTAAGGAAACCCTCATCTAACCCACATTAGAATCAGTATGTGGGACTTCAGGCAAAACAATTTTAGAAAACAAGAATTTAGAAAACATCTAGCTAAGAATGCTATTTAGACAGCGCAGTTGGTACCTCGAGAGAAAAAAGCACAAGAATATAATTCAGTCACATTGTCATATCTACCCATCCTCAGTATGGGTCAGCAAAAGAATCAGTCTTCGTCCTCAGGTCATCAGTCGATCAGCATCACATCAGGCTCTCAGTCAGATAGTATGAGCCCAGTGACAGAATCTCGAACCACTTCTACGATCTAGCAGTCTCACTCCCCTAGCATCTTCTTCTCTCTCTTACCTCTGTCACGTTGTTATATCAGTCTCCCAGACTATCCCCTGATTTCTGATTGGTCAACTAATTGTACGTGTTTACCCTAACCAATAATGTCTATGTACCAAATCTATGAATTCTAATATTTCACAATTCACATGTCGTTGATTGGTCAACTTTACGATGTCCTCATCATCCGGCTCGTCAGGTATCGAAAATGTTGCATCTTCTTCTCCACCCAGTGCGCTTTACGCACCAATTGATACAATTCTAGTTCCATCATCTCCTGTCCATCGGTTCACATGGAAGCTTCAGCTAAGCAAATTTTATTAAACAATGAGCAGTTCACGGTTAGTTCATTTTCCATTGAACATTTAAGAACACAGCTTCTGCTTGAAGCCTGGCAAGACTAGGCCAAGACACTCATGAAGTTAAGGCCTACAATTTTTTGCAAAACATGGGTTATATCTCTCAATATGACATATTCCTACATTAATCTAATACATTTACAATATTTCCTATATGTTAATCACTCATTTAATACAATTCGTGAACTCTGTTGGCCATTCTCTGAGGTCACAATTTCAAACGTGCACATTATTTTTCTATGTTAATCACTTTCTACTAATTTCATTATTCGAAATACATCAACATTCATTAGTACATTTCTAATTAAGACTTTTGCATTAACACCATATTGACAGAGTTTTATTAACAACATATCTCTTTTTACCGGACTGAATGCAGATTTAAAGTCTACAAAACAGTTGTATGCAAATGAAATTGTGGATGCTGTTTTTTGACAATTATCGAAAGTGTCAGGATGTTGTCTGCTGCTTTAGGAGGTGGTTGAAACACCAGTTTATAAAAAGGAATAAGTTGGAAGGTTTGCGAATAACTTGACCTCCAAAAGAAAGAAACCTATAGCTAGGCAGATCAACAGTAAACATTTGTTTTACTGTTGAGTGGAGCATTTCAGCCTTGCCCTGACTCTGGTATGGTGTGTGTTTGCAGACAATTGCAGACAATTCACTTACTGCTTGTAATAGCATGTAAAGTAGTAATGTAAAGTAGTATGACAGTAGTACTTCTTAAGCACTTCAAATTGCTATTCACAAACATCCGCCTCGTCTTTCCTATCTTTTCTGTCTGAAAATCTTCATCAAAGTGGCTGAGATTTCTGGACACAGCTATATGTTTCAGTGGTAAAGATGAGAGGGACAAGGGTTAGTAACTGGAATATAAACAAAAGTTATTTCTAAACGGGAGGAGTTTAGGGAAATTTAAGGAGGGTGTTACACCTGTCAGCACTTGGAGTGGTTTTCGCTGTACTTTTTGCTTTTGACCTCCTGATTTTGATCCAGTGCTGAATTTTGTTTTTGCTGTCTTTAGGACTCAGTCCACTTTACCACTGCTAACCAGTGCTAAAGTGCAAGTGCTCTCTGTCTACATTGGATTGGTGATTGGTTTCCCCATGATTGGCATATTTGATTTACTAGTAAGTTTCTAGTAAAGTGCACTATGTGTGCCCAGGGCCTGTAAATCAAATGCTACCTGTGGGCCTGCAGCAGGGATTGTGCCACCAACATGGGTAGCCCTGTAAACATGTCTCATATCTGTTTCATATCTGCCATTGTAGTGTCTATGTGGGAAGTTCTGTACCGCCAATTCAACCTGATAGGTGTATCCACTAATTCAGCCCAAACCTTCCCTTTTTCTACATGTAAGTCACCCACCCCTAAGGAGGGCCTAAGGCAGCCCCAGGTGCAGGGTGCAGTGTATCTGAAAGGTAGGACATGTACTGGTGTATTTTACATGTCCTGATAGTGAAATACTGCTAATTTCGTTTTTCAATATTGCAAGGCTTTCTCTCCCATAAGATAACATGGGGATTGCCTTGAGATGCCTTTAAAGTGCAGTTTCCCATTGGGAACAGATATAAATTTGGAGTTTGGGTTCTCTGCACTCACAATTTAAAAACACATATTTTGGTGAAGCTGTTTTTTAAAGTCTCAAAATGCATTTTCTTGCTTAGCCATTCTGTGCCTCTGCCTGGCTGTGGAATCTATGCCTGGGTCTGGCTGACAATTTGGCTGTTTGTGAATTCACGCTAGACAGTCACACAAAGGGAGCTGAGGTATGTCCTGCATATCCTGATGAGTGTTCCTGGGCTGGAGTGGAGGGAGAGCTGACACTTACGCCTGAATAGGGGTGTTTCTGTCCTTACAAAAAGCAGTCTCCAACCCCCCTAGAGTGTGTCTGGGGACAGGACAGGGAGAGGCAGGGTCTGGTGCACTACATAGACTTTCCTTTGAAGTAGGCCTACTTCAAAGGCAGACATGAGCATAAGTATTGGACTGCTGACCTCACAACTTCAGAACACTCCTGGATTGAGGACATTCTGCCCGGGAGAAGAGTTGGATGCTTGAGGAGGACCTGCCACTCTGCTTGTTGCTTTGCTGAGGTGGCCTGCTGCTGCTGCTTCTGCCCTGGGAGTGAAAGGACTGGACTTTGCTTTCTACATTCTGCTTTCCAGGGTTCTCCAAGGGCTTGAACTGAGCTACTGTTATGAAGTCTCAGGGACATCAAAGACTTCATCTGCCAGTGGCTCGACTCTCCTGCTGAAAGTCCTGACTTGCTAAGTGGTGCCATATGCAGTCCCTGGGCCCATAGAAGTGGAAGCTGCTAACCTGAGTGAAAATCCACACACCGGAGCTGTTGCAGCAGAAAAATCAACGCAGCGCCTGTACAGCAGCTGAAATATTGACGCAGTGCCTGTGTCACAGCTGCAAAATTAAAATCCATCATTGCCGTGAGCCTGGATTTTCCATGCATCGTCCCTGGGCATCAACTCTTCAACATCACCACACAGACACGAGGCTGCATGTCCGGAAATCAACACATTGTCTTCCTGCAGGGAAAGAAACAATGCATTGCATGCCCGTTGGGGAAAATAACTGACCCACGGTGATCACTTGGGAATAAGGAATCAACTCATTGCTTATTTTTCTGATGCGTCACCTGCCATGCAACTTTATTTTTTATGCTTACCAGGTACTTTGTGGTAAAACAATGCAACCATTGACTTTTATGGATTAAGACTTGAAATCTTCCACATCACCGCACAGACCTGAGGTGGCTTGTCCGGAAATCGACATATTCCTTCCCCTGAGGGAAGAATTGACAAATGGCCTCATTTGCGAGTAAGGAATCGACACATCGCTTGCTTTTCCAATACACGGTTGCCTGCAAGGCTTTATTTTTGATGCAGATGGCCCCGTCCTTTGCCCGTCAGTGACCGGAAGAGGCCGGGCCAGACCACCCCTCTGAGAACTGGTACTGTGGGGTGAGTGACAAACTTTATTGACTCTTATATAATTTACACTTGAGAGGTTCCATTGGCAATCCAATAGGATGGGTAGGAGAAGGGCCTTGCAAAATGAGGTCAGTGTGGAGGAGTGAAGGGGAAAACAAACTCAACGCTAGACTCTTTTCATGCTCGAGCAGTTGAGAGATTGATTGGCAGAGAGGAGACTCTCACTGGAGATGAACGATTGGCAGAGCGCTTCTATAGAAGATGAGGATGTGGAGCTTTCTGACAATGGGGATGGGCTTCCACGAATAGGGCTGGGGGATCTGCCCAAAACCCCATTGCCAGTAGAAATAGGGAAAAATGGTTTGGATGGTACAACAAGGAAGAGCAAGAGGCTCCTGATGGCTTCCCCTCCTGGTAGCAGTAGCCCTCCTTTGAAAAAGAAAAAGTCTCTGAAGAAATATGGGAAAAAATCAAAATTGCCTTTGCCTGTAAATTTGAGTCCTTCGGATATTTCGGATGACACTAACTTTAGCACTAACTTTAGTCAGTGCCCAGGTCCTGGTGTAGAGAATCTATTGATGAAGTTCAAGGAAATTATTGAGGCAAGTCTGGCCCCAATTATGGAAAAATTGCTGGTGCTGGAAGTTGCAGTCTCCCTGCTGAGTGGAAAGGGGAGGTCCAGTACAGTCCCAGTAAATGCTGATTCTGGGCAACAAAGTAAATTGCTTGAGGGGGTGCATAAACAGGAGGGAAACCCTAGAACCCAGGAAAAAGATAAGTGGCAATCCTCATGCTTTATTAACTTAGAGGTTCCTGGAAATTGTGTAGAGGCTGCTTCTGTTGATTCTTCTGCAGGTGCAAGGGACAATTGCAGGTTGAGAGATGGAAAGTTAATTGGAAACAGGCACATGGAGAACGTGGAGATGTCTCAAGAACAGAGTAGGGACCAAAAATTGCATTGGAGAAAGGGTCTCCACTCGTCTGTCTAGAGCTCTCTCGGACTGCCCCCCTTATGTGGTGGTGCTAATAGATGTTCCTTCCTTAGCGCCGGGAACAAGCGAATCTATCGATCAATTAAAAAATAAGACTTGTCACTGGTTGAGTAAAAATTGTGACTTTGTGTGTAAGAATTTTAGAGATATTTTGTTTGTCAGAAGGGTTGGTTGGGTAGGTCCTTGGTTCAAGGAAGGAAAGGGGGATTGTATTATTGTAAATTGTAAATACCCAGGTCTGGCCCAACGGCTCCTCTTGACATAATGATTGGTACTCCAGATGAAGGGAAAGATTAGTATGGTCCCTTTAGGTTTCTTTTATAATCATACTCGGCCGATGGATGGTTTCCCAACTAGGAATCTTGGTAAAGTGCAGGGTGATTTACAGCCAATTAGCTTGGGAAATACTCAGAACTGGAGGAGGTCAATTGACTCTATGTACGGAGACCCCAAGTGGGACTGGCACAACCCCCAAATGTTACTATGGGCTTGGAAGGTCAGGCTGGAAAGAACCAGAAGTGTTGTCTTATCTCATGGAATGTGGCAGGGTATGATACCAAGCTATTGAATGGTAAGTGGATAAAGTATATGGTATATTTTGATTTTATTTTACTTCAAGAAACCTAATCGGATGTGCTTGCAGTCTGGGATGGTGACCAAAGGTTTGGAAAGTCGGCTGAGCACATTAAAAAAAAAATGTATGCATACCAGGTACTTTGTGCAAAAACAATGCATCCATTGATTTCTATGGATTAAGACACTTTTTACTTTAACAATTCACATCTCATATTGGCTGTTTTTCTAAACTGGTGCGGAGTCCTTTTCTGGTGTTTTCACTATGTGATTTTGTGTGTATGTACAAATACTTTACACATTGCCTCTGAGATAAGCCTGACTGCTTGTGCCGAGCTACCAAGGGGGTGAATGTATATCTATATATATATATATATATATAAAATCAACAATGGTGAGACGCCGCTCACCAAACAGCTGCACCATACCACTCTTGACCTTCGATCGAAATTAAGGAGAGGAGAATGTCTCTTCCATGAAAATTCATCTGTTTTATTATAAATTTGTTATAAAATCAACACTGTCCCTAAACAAAGATGTTTACGCATTTCAGCTGACGCTTTCTACTGTGCATTTTCACCCCCAAACAACACTCTACAAATACCTCCTGTGAACCATCATCTATTTCCATTGTTCACTAGTGCATGATAAACAGGCGGACATCTTTGAACAGTCAAATTATGTGAGTATCATCTATTACACCTACTGTTTAAATATTCTCTCTCAGCATATATAATATCTACCACAGTGTAATTGGAAATATCTGTGACATTTTTACCTGATATGCATCATATAATCACCACTATAAATAGATGCCATAAAAGTTCTAAAAGTTATTCAAGGCTACATTGAAGTAAAAGATTCAATTATCATTATCAAAATCAATGCGCTAGCAATATTTTTCTATCTATAACTTAAACGGACTAGTGCCTTATATATCATTAGCAAAATATCAAAAAACACATTCTTGTAAACGATTGCAATCATAAATATTCCGCTGTAAAACATAAGATGTATCTTCACATGCTATTTGACAGTAAAATAGACTCCTGACTCACAATTTGAGTTTAAAATTCTAACCGTACTGCATAAAGTGCCTTGTGCAAAAGTGCTCCACCCTCAGTGAGTTTTAGTGTTGTAAAACCACATACTAAGGAAAATATTTTGAGAGGAAGAAAAGAGGAAATCAACACAATTTCAGCACCAACACATACATAACAAGCAAATCTACAGAACTGTCAATTATAAAAAGTTGTATTGATTCAGCATTACTACTCATAGCCTCTTAACTATATCGGATCACAACATGAACAGTAAAAAAGAGAGAATAGGAATATAACAGTAATAAAACTGTTATGATGACTCTGTTCTTTCAATTTATCATAAATGAACATATCATTCTGCATCAAGATTGTATCCCCATTAATTTTCTAAGCCAAGTAACAAAATCATCTTGGATTTCATTTGTCTTAACTTAGATAATATATCACCTGATCTGGGGCCCAATTTAATAGACTTAGGTTCTTATTACAACCCTGGCGGTTGGTGTTAAAGCGGCAGTAATACCGCCAACAGGCCGGGGGTAAACAAAATGGAATCACGACCATGGCGGAAACCACCAACATAGACAGCCAATTTAACACTCTGACCGCCATGGCAGTAGCAACAAACACAGCGGTGGTAATCGCCAACAGACAGGCGGAAGACAATGTACCGCCCACCCTATCACAACCCGGCAATCCGCCAGCTTTTCCCGGGCAGCACCAATGCCATCAAAAGCTCTGCGGAAACAGGACTTGGAAGAGAATCCAATCACCTCTTGACAAGAAACGAAGAACCAGGACACCATGGAGCCCGAGCTGCAGGTCCTCCCCATAATGGTGTATCTTCTCATACACGATGGATATCAAAGGCGGCGGCGATGACAAACGGTGAGAACTGCACCTAGCACACAGGGAAGGGGGGAGGAAAAAGGGAGTGACACACACACGCAACACCCTCACACCCACCCTCACCCACTACACCATACACACAAAAATAAGCAGCAACATTACATTTACACCCCGTAACCCCCTGGAAGAACGCAAGGACAAAAGGAATAGTGTCCAATGAGTGATATATTAGAAATAGGCAGACATAGTAAACGTGTAGAAAAACAGTATATCCAAATATTTACAATATGTACAGAAGGCAGTACGCTGTCCTTTGCAAATGTCCATGGCCCACTGGGCCAAAAAATCATGGGCGAAGCCCACACTTGACTCCTGCCTCAATACAGAGAGAACACTGCAGGGGCATCAGGTCGAAAACACAGAGGCACCTCAGGGGGACAGGGAGGGTGGGCACCTCAGCCGGAAGATGGTAGTACGCCACTGATCCTGGAGGGGGCAACATGCCCACAGCAATGTCCTGGGGAGTGAAAAGCCACAGTCTCTCAAATGGGTGGTTTGCCCACTGCTTGGTCCTGGTGAGTGCAAAGCCACAGTCTCTCTCATGGGTGGTTTACCCACTGCTTGGTCCTGTGGAGTGCAAAGCCACAGTCTCTCTAGTGGGTGGTTTGCCCACTGCTTGCTCCTGGGTAGTGCAAAGCCACAGTCTCTCTAGTGGGTGGTTTGCCCACTGCTTGCTCCTGGGGAGTGCAAAGCCACAGTCTCTGTAGTGGATGCCTTTCTCCACTGGTTCTGGAGGAGGCTTTGTGCTCAGTGTGCTTCATCCTGCCAAGGATAGGGTGAATGGATGCCTTCTTCCACTGGTTCTGGAGGGGGCTTTGTGCCCAGTGTGCTTCATCCTGACAAGGATAGGCTGAGTGGATGCCTTTCTCCACTGGTTATGGAGGGGGCTTTGTGCCCAGTGTGTTTCATCCTGCCAAGGATAGAGTGAATGGATGCCTTCCTCCACTGGTTCTGGAGGGGGCTTTGTGCCCAGTGTGCTTCATCCTGCCAAGGATAGGGTGAGTGGATGCCTTTCTCCACTGGTTCCGGATAGGGCATTGTGCCCAGTGATGCTGCACTTGGGGTGTGGCAGTTCACATTCCCTCACCTGGGTATCTGAGGCACGAGATTTTCAGGGAACAGGTAGCATGATACCCCATGAAGGCAGAGCCAGACTCCATCCTGCGGCGACTAAGGCTGAAAACTGGTGGTGTTGCCAGTGCTGGTGGGGTGCTTCAAGTGGTGGTGGGACGGTCCTGGCAGCCTCCTGCAGCCCCGGACGGCTGCCCACTGGAGATGATGCTGCTCACAGTTGTAGTGGCACCGGCTGGGCATGTGGCGGTGTTGATGGTGGTGCAGTTGGCGGTGCTTGTGGTGGGGTCTGCGGCGGGGATGCTGCCAGTGCTGGCCGTGGTGCAGGTGCTGGTAGTGGTGGAGGGAGACACCAGGCTGTCTCCTGCAGCCTTGGACGGCTGCCCAGTGGGGATGATGCTGCTCAAAGTTGGTGTGGCAGTGGTGGTGCAGGGGGCCGTGCAGGTGGCAGGGGAGGTGGCAGTGCAGGTAGCTGTGCCTGCGGTGCTGCTTTCCACGGTACAGGTTGTGGGGCTGTCAGTACTTATGGTGCGCACTAGTCCCTCACCTGGAGCCTCCGAGGCCTGAAGTGGCTTGCCTTGGGTTTCTTCCCCTTCCTCACCTTGGCTGATGCTGCTGGGACCTTGGCACTGGCAGCTTGAGTTTTGGAGGAGGCCTTGCTGGGTGGGTCGTCCTTCTTGCCTGTGCTGCATGCTGGCCCCTTCTTCACCTTGGCAGCTGGCGGGATGGGTTGGTCCTTTGCAGGGGTCGGTGGCACACTGGCTGTCCTGACGGAGGCCTCCTTTGTTCCTTTGGGACTTGCAGGTACCACAGCAGACGCCGACTTGGTGGCTGAGGTGCTGGCCTGGGATCTGGACACCCTGGCCTGAGGGGAAGGATGGGGGAAGGGCAGGGAAGAGGTCAACGTTAGCCAGGAAAAGTTATTTAGACACACTGGGCTGGGAAGATGGAGAGGGTTTGGGAGTGGAGGAAGAGGGAGTGGTTGTAGGATGGGTGCGTCTGCTGAGTTTGGTTGAAGGTGCATGGGTTGGATGCTGTTGTGAGGTGGATGGCTGTTGGGTGGGTGGGTGCTTGCGTGTGTTTACTTTGGGAGGAGGGGTCACAGACACTCTGGGAGAGGACACAGGGGATGTGTGCATGGTTGTGGGGGTGGTGACTGCCAGTGAGGGATGTGTAGTGATGGGCGTGCTGGTGATGGAGGTAGTGGATGAAGATGTAGTGCATGCAGGTGTGTGTGGAGACGATACCTGGAGGGAGGTGGAGGAGGAGGAGGAGATCGGGGACACAGTAGAGGCAGTGGATGTTGGTGTGTTTGCATGGGCATGGTGCTTGTGTGAGTGCCTGTGAGATGAAGAGTGGTGCTTATGTTTGCCTGAGCCACTTTTGTGTGGTGATTTGGGTGCATGCTGGTCTGAAGGTGTGCTTGGGAGAGGCTGAGGTAGAGGGGGTTGGGTCTGTGTAGTGGAAGTTGGAGGGGGAGGCTGGACACAGGGACAATGGGTGCCATCAGTGCTGAGGCCAGAGCCTGAAATGCTCTCTGTTGGGCCGCCATGCCAGAGTGAATACCCTCCAGGTATGCATTTGTTTGTTGCAAATGCCCTGCTACACCCTGGATGGCATTCAGTATGGTTGACTACCAAACAGAGAGGGATCTCAGGAGGTCAATAGCCTCCTCACTGAGGGCAGCAGGGCTGACTGGGGCAGGGCCTGAGGTGCCTGGGGCGAAGGAAATACCCACCCTCCAGGGTGAGCAGGCACGGGAAACACGCTGAGGGGCTGCTGGGAGGGTGGTGCTGGTGGGGGGGTGGCAGCTGTACCTGTTGTTGAGGTGGGCACAGAGGTGTCCACCATCGCCAGGGAGCTTCCATCTGAAGAGGATTCGCTGTCAATGGTCTCCCCTCCTGTCCCCGTCGTGGGGCTCCCCTCGCTCTCCGTCTCACTGGTGCCTTCACCCTTGGTGGATTCGGCCTCCAGGCCCATGTGGGATGCAGCTCCCTCCATCTCTGGTGCCTCTGCTCTTCCGCCAGATGATGCTAATGCACAAAAGGACAGGGTGACAAAACAAAAAGGGGGGGAGAGAGACAGAGAATACACTTGGTCAATGGCAGCAACACCACTACCGTTGGCGTACACAACACACAGTGATCTGCCCTATGCACTAGGCCATGCCCAATCAGTCACTAAGATAGTCACCAGCCCACAGTGTACAATGCCTTATGCCAGCAACTGCACACCTGACACCCACAGGACCCTGGCCAGTAGTAGATGGCCACTTACACCATTTGGGTAGGAGTGTGCCAGAGCCTGCACACAAGGGACCTACCCTGCCATGATCGCCCTGGCCTAGGGGCACCCACAGCCCACATTCCCCACCCAGCTACCTCCTAAAGCGCGCAAGGTTAGCTTTCCGAATCTGTACTCACCCCCTTGTGCCTGCTTTGATGCCCTCAAGTACCCATCCAACTCCGGATAGGCCACCTTCAGGATGCGGAACATCAGGGGTGTCATGGTGCGAAGGGCACCCCTTCCACATTGTGAGGCCAGCCCCAGCTGGGCCACTGCTGTTTTCTTGGTCCAGTGGCACATGTCCTCCCATCTGTTGCGGCAGTGGGTGCTCCACCTGTGATAGACCCTCAGGGTCCACACCTCTTTGGCAATGGCACACCAAATACCATTCTTCTGGTGGGTGCTGACCTGGAGGGAAAAGACAGCAGAAAAGGAAATCATTCACCTGCCAGGACCGGCATACCCATTGCCCACCAGTTCCCACCCATGCCCTGAAGCACATATACTGACCACCTCTCATGCAGCACTCAGGCCAGGGCGCCTCAGCACCCCCCAACATGTGGCTTACATCCACACCACTCCAAACATGCATTGCCCACACATCATGGCCACAGTGTACTCACCTGTTTGTCTGGAGGACCGTAGAGTAATGTGTACTGGGGTAGGACCCCATCCACCAGTTTCTCCAACTCCTCCACAGTGAAGGCAGGGGCCCTTTCCCCAGACTCATGAGCCATTGTCGCTTCCAGACTCAGGTCACAGCAGCACTTGCAGTGTAGGTCCTCTCCTGTTGAAGGTCAGGTAGCAAGTGAGTGAAGAGATAGAAAATGGAAGTCACGTCCACGGCGGTGCGTACCGTCACCGCCGGCGTTCATCGCCATTGGCTCCTGGAACCCATAGGGCCCAATGATAACCAATGCGCAGTTGTGCGGCGGTCATCAACCGCCTACCGCGACGGCGCACAATGCCAGTGCACTTACCTCATTTCCACTTGTCCCTCCTCACATGTCAGGCAGCCACCATTTCAGGAGGCACATGGTATGGCACCTAACTGCGTCATAGCAGACAATGGCACATCATCTGACTCTCGACTTCACATACTGCTTCTGTGACGTAAAGGCAGCAATATTAATGCAATCTATGTGGAAATATGACCCTCTGCTCACCGTTCTCCTCCATAGGCTACAACCGATGAGGCAGATTATGAGATGGCGGCTTCCTCCGGTGTACAGATCCCTGGTGGACCTGTCGACAATGGAGGACAGACACATTATCATCACATACAGACTTGATCGTGCATCCAAACACTTTGTGCCCAATTGGAGCCAGACCTGTTGTCTGCTGTCCGCCAGCCCACAGGAATACCCCCTCTAGTGCAGGTATTGTCAGTGCTCCATTTCCTGGCAAGTGGTTACTTTCAAACTACAGTGGCCATGGCATCAGGGGTGTCTCAGCCAATGTTCTCCAACGTGTTGACCAGAGTGTTGTCTGCCCTGCTGAAACACATGCACAGCTACATAGTGTTCCCCAAGGTGGATGAATTGGCCACAGTGAAAGCTGACTTTTATGCCCTGGGACATATCCCCAACATCATAGAGGCCATTAATGGTACACATGTGGCATTCGGCCCCCTCCTGGAGAAATGAACAGGTTCACAGGAATAGAAAAAGCTATCACTCGATGAATGTGCAGATGGTGTGTTTGGCGGACCAGTACATCTCTCATGGGAATGCCAAATATCCTGACTCTGTGCATGACGCCTATATCTTGAAGAATAGCAGCATCCCATATGTGATGGGCCAAACCCAGAGGCACCGGGTGTGGCTAATAGGTGAGCCCAAGGTGTCTGGGTATGGGATTGTCCCTAAAGGTTAGTGTGTGTCTAACAGTTGTCACTCGAAATTTACAGGTGACTCTGGTTACCCCAACCTGTCATGGCTACTGACCCCAGTGAGGAATCCCAGGACAAGGGCAGAGGAACGTTACAATGAGGCACATGGGTGTACAAGGAGGATAATTGAGAGAACCTTCGGCCTGCTGATGGCCAGGTTCCGGTGCCTCCATCTGACTGGAGTAGATCCCTGTACTACTCACCCAAGAAGGTGTGCCAGATCATTGTGGCATGCTGTATGTTGCACAACTTGGCCTTGATACGCCAGGTGCCTTTTCTGCAGGAGGATGAGCCTGGAGATAGTCTTGTGGCAGCGATGGAGCCTGTGGACTGTGACGAAGAGGAGGCAGAGCAAGAAGATGTTCACAACAGAACAAACATAGTACAGCAGTACTTCCAGTGACACACAGGTAAGAGACTGTAACTCCACTTAACATTTCAGTAATCTGTTGGACATTGTACATTGCAGCCTCTTACCCAATGTCTATGGCCACTTACTGTTCCCTTTGGATTCTCTATTTTCAGATCTGTGTGCCCCATTCTGGCTCCTGCTATATGTACTGCTGCCCACCAAGGGTCATCCTGAAGTATATGTCACTGTACATATATGTTGAAATGCTTTGAGAATGTTGTACTAATACATTTGAGATTCATTATACTGACTCCAGATTGGTATTTGTTTCAAGGGTGTTTATTTAGGGGCTAATAATTATTGGGGTATGTGCAAGGGGATGGGGTGATGGTGGAGGAGAGTCCATGGTAGAGTCCAGTCTCTTGGTATTACAGGTGCATTGTCCAAGGGGGCATAGGAAAGGGAGCAATGGCAGTTCAAGGTGGACAGGGGAACAGAGTGGGACAGAAGGATGACTATCAGTATAGTCCTACTTCCTGGCGGGGTCTTGGCAATGTTCTCTGTCTTCTGCCTGGATCACAGGGACCGTTTGCGGGGTGGTTCTCCTTCTGCAGGGGGTGGGGTGCTGGTGGCCTGTTGGTCCTGCAGCGGGGCCTCCTGCCCACTAGCGCCGGCAGAGGTGGAAGGCTGTTCCTCGGTTTGGCTAGTGTCAGGCGCCCTTTGTTGTGCCACTGCGTCCCTCATGGTCTTGCCCATGTCAGCCAGCATCCCTGCAATGGTGACCAGGATGGTGTATATTTTGGTCAAGTCCTCCCTGGTCCCCAGGTACTGTCACTCCTGCAGCCACTGGGTCTCCTGCAATTTCGCCAGTACCTGGCCATGGTCTCCTGGGAATGGTGGTTTGCTCCCAGGATGTTTGAGAGTGCCTCGTGGAGTGTGGGTTCCCTGGGCCTGTCCACCCCCTGTTGCACAACAGTCCTCCCAGCCTCCCTGATGTCCTGTGCCTCTGTCCCCTGAACCGTGTGCCCACTGCCACTGACCCCAGGTCCCTGATCGTCCTGTGTTTGTGGGGTTGCATGGGGTCCCTGTAGTGGTGGACACACTGCTGATTGACATGTCCTGGGGACAGTGCATTGGCCCGATGGGTGGGTACGGTGCTGGTGTTTCCAGAAGAGGGAGGCTCTGTGGTGGTTTGGGACTGTGGCAGGGTAACCCACTGTCCAAAGGTACCTGATGGGCCAGGGTGTTCATCCTGATCCAGGCATGCAGAGCTGCTGTCATCACCGTGGGCCTCTTGTGGGGGGGACTGGATGTAGCTGACACCTCCTCTCCGGTGATGTTGGGTAGGGGTCCTGTTGGGATGCAAATTCACTGTTAATGTATCTGCGTGTATCTGCTTGAGCATGGGTGTGTTTCCCTGTATTATTGTGATTTCCCTGTTGGCTTAGCCTTGTTGAGTGGTGATTTTGTGGGCTGGGTGAATCTCTCTTTTGGGTATGCCGGGGTGATGGCTGTCCATGCAGGTCTGTGAGTGAGGTGCATGCATTGTTGTTGCATACAGGGCTTGGTATTGGGATGGGTGGGTTGTGCTAATGGGGTATATGTGAGGTGTTGGAGTGATGGGGGTGAGGGTACGGGTAGGAGTTTGTGATGGCATGCAGGTAGGGTAGGAGGGATAAGGTAGTTAAGATTTGACTTACTAGAATCCAGTCCTGCTGCTACTCCTGCAAGGCCCTCAGGATGCATGATCGCCAAGACTTGCTCCTCCCATGTTGTTAGTTGTGGGGGAGGAGGTGGAGGTCCACCACCAGTCCTCTGTACAGCAATCTGGTGTCTTGATACCACAGAACGCACCTTCCCCCATAGGTCGTTCCACCTCTTCCTGATGTCATCCCTGGTTCTTGGGTGCTGTCCCACGGCGTTGACCCTGTCCACGATCCTCCGCCATAGCTCCATCTTCCTTGCAATGGACGTCTGCTGCACCTGTGACCTGAATAGCTGTGGCTCTACCTGGATGATTTCCTCCACCATTACCCTTAACTCCTCCTTTTAAATCCTGTGGTTTCTTTGGGGTGCCATGGATGTGGTGTGAGTGATATGTGTGAGGATGTGTGGGGTGATGTGTTGTTGTGTATGCTGTGATGTGCGTGAATAGTGTATGGGTGATGGTGTTCTGTGCCTCTGATTGGGTGGGTGCTCCTGGCTTGTATCTCTCAGTTAGCTATCTTTTTTTTCATTGTAAGGGGTTGTGGGTATTGTGGGTGGGTGTTTTATAGTGGTGTGAGTGTGTGGGTTTGGTGTGTGTATGTGTATCAGGTCTATGTATTTTGAATTGCCCAATGTGGTGTTGTTTTGTATGTGTGTGTGTATTTTGAGCGCGGGGGTGTGTAGCGCCAATGGTTTACCGCAGTTTAAAGACCGCCACATTGATTTGTGGGTCATGATACTGTGGGCGTACTCCTGTTGGCGTAACAGTGTGGGTTTTGCCATCGCCAGTTTATCACTGACCTTTGGTGTGGCGGACTTGTGTGGGTGTCTGTATAGTGGCAGTATTCTATGTGTGGGTCATAATACCCATAGCGGAATACCGCCGTGGTCACGGTATGTTGACGGCCATCAGCATGGCGGTAGGCGGCAATTACCGCCAGGGTTGTAATGAGGGCCTAAATTCCATAAAAATTCAACGTACTACAGTCACCTCCATGTGCCCAGTAGAGATTGTGTCATGATTTAGATTTTTTTGTGTGCACACACAGAAGGGAACTATGCCAAAGTGCAGTAAAAATGATATTGGAGAATATGTGAATATTTTATATTAACTTTTAAAGAATCTATGTGGCCCACAGCCCGAAACAGATTGGATTCTAAAGTAAAAGGAAACCGAAGGTGGTCTCTTTGCCAGCTGAAAAGCTGAGACATATGCAAAAACTGCTTCTGCCTCTGCCTTTGAACCTTTAAATACAGGAAAACAATCTAGAAACGCAGATCATTGGATCAAAAGCTGCTTTAAAGCTCGCCTGAAGTTGCTGTGCACAGGATCTAAGTGGGTTTTAGAAACAGAGTAAGCTGCTCACCAGAGATAGCATGCACCACAGTTTTGTAAAATTAGCCCTCAAGAACTAAATTTAAATTGGCCTATACAAAAACTGCACTTTCCTTTTCAAATCCTTGAACTTGAAATATCTCCCGTATTGAATTGATTCAAAATCCCAGCCATCAAACCTACATTGAGCAATGCCCACAGGAAGTCCCTGATCCTGATGGAATTGTCTACTTTGGATATTGACTTGATTCACTTGACCCACAGAAAAACAACCAATTGGATTTTATATAGAGTATGGACACTAATCAACCATTGTTGAAGGCACCAATGGGCTCAATTCAGCTACACCTGTGCAAGGATTTTATGGACTCTTAAAGTAGTCATAAAATGTCAGTGTAGTTCGAAGGGGGTCCAGGTTATCTGGTAATGTGAGCAGGAAAAAGTAGGCACTTCTAAGATGTAACAGGATTACCAAAGGCATGCTGCAAGATCTTTCTGAACAGCTGACAATAGGCTTGAAAGGAGAACTGAGTAAAGTTAGCTGGGTGTGCTCCAAAATATGTCTCTTTTTCTAATGGCAATTTTTGATGTCTTTATGAGTCTATATAATTCTTGCACAGGTGTAGCTGAATTGAACTCACTGGAACCATCATCAATGCTTGATGAGTGCCCATCCTCTATTTTTCTCAGCATCATGAATTCTCAGAGTCCTGATAATGATAAGTCTATCTGTCTAAAGAATCAAAACATTGTTGATTTATTCTATGGGCCTGATTTGATTGTACATACGAACAAAATGGACCCCGTTGTTCTTACTTGTACACACTCTTGATCACATATTGTTGCACGTGTGTATCACTCATCTGAGAGCCACACACCCACTGACATTGTTTTTAATGTTTTTTATATATGATTGAAGAAATTGATCATTTGATGTATTGCATGTTGATTGTGATATCTGTTGTCGTGAGACCACTTTTCTGTATGCATAAGCTTACCCATGGTCACAGGTGACACTCTAGTTCCCTTGTTATGAACAACCTTTATTCAGGTAATTGCAGATGCATATCAAGATGATCAAAAATACCCCACCATACATTATATCTCATGCATGCGTTTTATTTTTGAGAGGTCTAGGTCTTTTGGGGCTCCGGGCAGAAAGGAAATATGTGAGGACCCTCTAGTTTGCATACAGTATAAAATGACTAAAATTGCACTCAATTGGCTAGTATTGTAGCAACTATCTAAGAAGCAACTTTCTTGATGCATATATCAGTAAAATAATAAAGGATAAATATCAATACTAGTAGAATAAATACATATATTTTACATACCTATTAAGCAGAAAAATAATAGTCAAACTGAATGGAAAGGTTTGAGATAGGTCGCTTCAAAACATATATCTTTAATCAAATGTTAACATTCGTTTTTACATTAGTGCATTAGGTGTGTAAGTATGTATGTATGTATGCCATATTTACATAGCTACAACCTAGCCAAAAGGATGCAGAGTGCTGTACAGGGCCAAACCCAAAGACACAGGTAGCATGTGAAAGCAGCAGTAGATTCTTTGGGGCCTGAGACTGCATTGTGATGCATTGTTTTTTAAAGAGTTGTGTTTTCAGTTGCTTCTTCATTGATGCTGGGTTTCGGCTGTTCAAGTGAATACTGGGCTATTGTTTCAGATCCTTGATGCTTAGTTGCTTAATGTTTTTTTTCTTTTTTTGCACTTCCTCTTCCATCTGAAGGTGCCCT
Source organism: Pleurodeles waltl (assembly GCF_031143425.1). Lineage (NCBI taxonomy): Eukaryota > Metazoa > Chordata > Amphibia > Caudata > Salamandridae > Pleurodeles > Pleurodeles waltl. Next base: position 870,246,333 of record NC_090437.1, on the reverse strand, counting down.
TGCTGTGGGTTTAACGGCAGCCACTGAAGATGGTGAGCTTATTATCCAAGTAGGCAGGGGTGTCTGTTGTGTGTATGGGGTGTTTCTATAGTGCACACCTTGCCAATAGGCAGTGGGCCACTGAATAGGCTCAATGACAAGCATAAAAACAAGGAGTGATAGAAAAGGTAGCTGGCTCCTGGACTTTTAATGCTGTGTAGAGCAGTGTTGTCCAACCTTTTTATCGCCGCGGACCGGTAAATGTTTGATCATTTTTCCGTGGCCCGCTTGTCCCATTGTGTGACAAGCGGGCCACGGAAAAATTATCAAACATTTACCGCCCGCCACAGTGGGGCGGCCCGGTGCCGATTGATCCACGGACCGGCACCGGTCCGCGGCCCGGGGGTTGGGGAACACTGGTGTAAAGGATGTGCGGGTTGAAAATGGTGCTGCTGGCAAGAGGAACCTGTGGTGTTCCATCCTTGGGTTGCCACATGTTAGAAGGCGGACTAGCGTGAATTGAAATTCCAAGATCGTTTCCCAGTGCAAGATATGGCATGTGAAAGAAAGCTAGGAAAGCAAATAAAACAGTTGAAAGTATCCTGGCTTCTATTGAAGGCATCACCCGAGTCACTGCAAAACACTAGAAACTAGCAGAATATAATCAAATACAGGCTAAAATGGTTAAATGGTACATGCTGTGAGCCAAGGCTACAACACCCATATCAAGGTACTCTGAAGCCTTTAAATATTTTGATACTAGTTACTAGCTTACGCATGCATGATTCAGAGTGCATTCCCTTTGTAAATTACTACAATGCAGATTACATTAAGACCTTTAAGGTGCATCTCCTTTTACCTGAACATGAGGATTTCTCCCAACATTGCACAGTGCTAGTGTAAAGTAAAATCATCCCCTCACCCTCCTCTACTGGCTGCACAATAAAATAAAGCCATAATTTGGGAACACTGGACACTTAGGGGGTCATTCTGACCTTGGCGGTCCATGACCGCCATGGCGGAGTGCGGCGGAAGCACCGCCAACAGGCTGGCGGTGCTTCCTGGGCCATTCTGACCGCGGCGGTAAATCCGCGGTCGGAAAAGGGGAGCCACCGGTTTCCCGCCGGTTTCCCGCCGGTTTCCCGCTGGCCCAGGGAACCCGCCATGGCGGCGCTGCTTGCAGCACCGCCATGGGGATTCCGACCCCCTTCCCGCCAGCCTGTTTCTGGCGCCAGGATGGCGGGAACGGGTGCTGTGGGGCCCCTGGGGGCCCCTGCACTGCCCATGCCACTGGCATGGGCAGTGCAGGGGCCCCCTAACAGGGCCCCACAGAGATTTTCACTGTCTGCTTAGCAGACAGTGAAAATCGCGACGGGTGCCACTGCACCCGTCGCACCCCTTCAACTCTGCCGGCTCCATTCCGAGCCGGCTTCATTGTTGAAGGGACTGTCCCGCTGGGCTGGCCGGCGGTCTTCTGGCGGTCGCCCGCCGGCCCAGCAGGAAAGCCGGAATGACCGCCGCGGTCTTTTGACCGCGGTGGGGTCTTTCGGCGGGAACCGCTTGGCGGGCGGCGACCGCCGACCGCCGCGGTCAGAATGACCGCCTTAGTACCCTAGTCCCAGTGCCACTGCACCTGCTGCACTACTAATGGTTATGCACCTGACATGGACCCATGTACAGAGCCATGGTCCAGCACTGTGATGCAATTTCGATTGGCCCAGGGGATGTGCCCATGTGAAGGCCCGCCTACTTTGCCTCTCATCATAGTGTAGGGCAGAGAGGATTGGGGGGGGCACTACCCATGGGCCGCATTGAAGTGAGCCATGGCTGCGAGGCCAAGGAGAAAGGAGCCCTCCCCAAGATCTTACAATGCGACACCACTATGATGAGGCACGGGGGTGGGGCCTTCTGCCTCCTCTCACATAGGCCTCACAAACATGGTCTGGTACTACGAGGCTCAGGAGAGGGGACCCTAAATAGGGAGCCCTCTTTCATGGTGCAGTGCTGCAAGTCCAGAGGAAGGTGGTATCATCACCTGGGCCTCACAGGTATGGTCTGGTGCTGCAAGGCTCAGAGGAGCAGTGTCCCTTTTCCTGGGCCACGCAGCCATAGTCCTCAGCCATCATTGTGAAGGCAAAGAAGGATGTCCAATTTTCCATTATCACTTCATGAGACAATTTGTGCCTATGAAGACACTCTGTGCATGAGGAGACACAATGCATGCACAGACACATCAAAATGCTTCTAGGTGAGCAGGGTAACTATGCGTCACACAGCAAATTTTTGGGGATTCATTCTAAATCTTCCCCACTGCAAAAAGCAATACATAAAGATAACTCAACTGGAGACTGAGGGCCTCATTGTTTTAGCGATTGTACTGCCAACAGGCTGGCGGTACCATCTGCTGTATTATGACCGCCATGGTTGTCCCGGCGGTTATAATCCGCCAGGGCAGCGCTGCTTATGACTCCCCTTCACGCTAGCCTGTCCATGGCGGTAGAGACCACCATGGAAAGGCTGGCAGGAAGGGGAGTCGCGGAGCCCCTGGGGGCCCCTGCACTGCCGATCCACTTGGCATGGGCAGTGCAGGGGCCCCCAGGCACAGCCCCCCCTTCTTTTCACTGTCTGCACAGCAAACAGTGAAAAGCGTGAGGGGTGCAGCTGCACCCGTCGCATGGGCGCAACACCGCCGGCTCCATTAGGAGTCGGCTCCAATGTTACGGTCGACATCCCCGCTGGACTATGTTTCCACCCGCCGTCCCAGCGGGGATGTTGTAATGCGGCCGGTGGGATTGCGGCTGCATAGACGGCAGCTCGGTGGTCCAACCTAGGCGGGCGGCCTCCGCCGCCACCAAGGTTGTAATGAGGGCCTGAGTTTCTTAAGTGTGATTACGTTTCATACTTCTTTTGAGTTCTACTCCCTTTACCACCTCCGAGAGTAAGCCTTGACTACTTGGTATTGCTATATTGAGTGAGAAGTTAAAACAATTAACTCTGGTATCCAAATAGAATGAAACAATCTTAAACTTTGAAATACCAGTAGTAAATATGAGTATCTACCACGCATACTGTGCAATAAGTACCAAGTGCCACAGGGACTAGTCGGATGGGTACATTTTAGCCATAGAACTAGAATATTTGACATCTAATCTCAGCTTTATGATGGAAATAAACATTGTGTTGTAGTTCTAAAACTGGTCAGGGCCCATTACAGAATAAGAATTGCCTGAGAGGGGTAGGCCCTTTGCCTTGTCATCACAACCCCAGTTGTGTCTAAAGGATGGTTGTATGGAGTTATTATGCATGTCTTTACCACACATGCATTCATCATGTAGTCTTTACCATTAGTATACCATTACCACTCAAGTCTTTATCATGCATGCGTAGGCTCTCATTATTCTAATGAGACTACTGGATTTTGAGCACCTGTGGTGTGGGAGATTCAGTCTGTCCCACTACAGGTGACACCTGTCGCCCCAATCCGAGTTTTGCTCCGGCAAACTAGCAGTGCCTCATCTCTTCCCAAGCGCAGGCATGATTGGGCAGCCGAGCACATGACATAATTGATTTCTCAGGGAACCCGTGGTCACTCAGATGTCATCCGTTTCTCTCAGTTACATTAGTCTCACATACACAATGTCAAACAGAGGCAGTATATGTTTCAATAAGATTTTAATGAAGCAACTGCATCTTAGATAGCAAAGCATGGGCTGCAATAACCAGGACTATACAGCATAACAAGATTACAATTGTGACAAGGAGAGTAAAGCATAGAAATAACATTACCGTATTGTCACTAGAGTCAATAGACTAATTCCTACCAAGGCTATAATAGAGCACAGCATGTTAAGCTCTAATTCTGCCCTTCAGGTTCCCATGGGAAGACATATTCCCCCATACCTGAGCAAAGGCCTGAAGTCTGCATAAGCAGCTGTAGCGAAGCGTTCAGCAATCAGCATACAGTCATGGTTCTCTGGCTGGAATCTCTCTCTAACGTGTAAGGGACAGAGAAGTGTTTTTATAATAAAACAGCTGATGTTCTGAGAAAATGTCCCTACATAAGGATGTGTGTTTTTCTATGAATGTCAGAGCCAAAACTTGTACCACGTTCACCGGCAACCTATCTTACTGGAGCCTTGAAAGAAGCACAGAGTGAGCAAGAATGTCTTGTATGAGAACATAGTGCTGGCTTAGGCAAAAACAGCTAGATAGATAGAAATAAAACAAGACTGCAAAAGTGGTTATTGTAAGTATAATAAAATGAAGCTGAATAAAATATATCCAGGTGAAAGTGCACAGCGGCAGGCCTAGTATGCTAACGTGCATGGAGCTATAACTAAAATGGCTACACAACACCATGAACATACTTAGAAATACATTATACAAAACATTACCACGCATATCATTACCACACCGAATTTTACCACGCAAACCTTTACCATGCAACTTTTTGATACACAAAAACATGTTAATATTTATGGTTTAAACATTTTAAATAATATTTATGTAAACTATATAATTGTAATAAGAGCTATCATATTTTTTTAATGAAAATATAACTTCTTCAAAATGCATGATCACATAACAGAACATTACACAACGCAACACATTGCAAGTCAACACAAAGCATTGCAGCCCCACGCAATTTATTCAAGAAGTTACTACCTCACAACACAATGCAGCACTATGCAAATAATGGAAACATCATTACATATATATCCACATAACACAGAGTAACCATTCACAAATGTTTCAAAACATACATATTAAATAAAGCAACACATTGAGACACAGCAAACGTGTCTGAGAATTGTAAAACACTATTTCTAAATTAGCAAAATACCTTTCCCCAATCAAGATGGCAGACAAAGTCTGTGAAGAATGTCAGATACATGTTACATACATTTCACCACAAAAATAATAATAAAGTTAGTCACATTTTCCTTCAGGAAAAAAAGTAGTTTTCAACATTTATTTTAATTTAAATTATGGTATACCTTTCAAACCCATATAAAAACAGTCATCCACCATTTTGTAGTCAGTGGTACACTGCCTTCTGACATGACCACACACACCGGAGTAGAGGAGAGTGAGACATAATGAGTAAGACTGCCATCTAGCTTTAAAAGTAAGTATAATTTGCACAATTAGTATATCAGCAAATACCAAGGTATACCATATGAGTAAAATGTAATAATTTATAGTTACATTTTCAGGCACTTTTTCTCTGGATATTGAAAAGAAGAATATGACTGTCAACATTTTCTAATTAGGCTACAATGTAAGATAATGGACACAAATCTTCAGTTTTTTTTATATCAATATAACATTTCCATAACATTGAGTATGTAAAAATCTATTTTTTAAGTAATAAAGAATTACATTATACACTGGAAAGGTACTGGAAATTCACAAATGTGGGGTCAAATTTACTATTTTAAATCCAACAAGTGTTATCTCTGGGAACTTGCTGGACAGTGACGGGGGAGCAGATTTACTATTCTAACTCCTTCAAGTTCCTACCTCAAGGAAGGTGCTGGACAGTGGCGGGGGGAGCAGATTTATCATTTGAATTACGCTAAATGTAACCTCAGGGAAGGTGCTGGACAGTGACTGGGGGGCAGGTTTACAATTCTAACTTCGGCAATTACTTACTTGAGGGGAAGTTACTGTTCTAACTCCTAGTACTTACCTCAGAGAAACTGGAGAATGGCTGGGGGAAGATTTACCTTTCCAACTCCTCCAAGTTTAACCTCGGGGAAAGTTCTGAACAGTGGTGGGGGGCAGATTTATGATTCTAGTTGTGCGTTGTGCAAAATACTTACCTCCCGGAAGGTGCTAGACAGTGACGGGGGACAGATTCACAATTCTGACACAGCCAAATGTAACCCCAGGGAAGGTGCTGGACTGTGACAGGGGGGCAGCTTTGCTGTTCTAAGTATGCCAGGTATTTACCTCAGGGAAACTCTGCCAAGTACTTACCTCAGGAGGGATGCTGGACAGTGGCTGAGGGGCAGATTTAATTATTCCACTCCACCAATTACTTACCTATGGGACAGTGCTGGACAGTGACAGGGGGAGCAGATTTACTATTCTAACTCTGCCAAGTGTGACCTCAGGGACTGTGCTGGACAGTGACTAGTGGGCAGATATACTATTCTAACTACACCAAGTACTTACCTCAGGGAAGGTGCTGGACAGTGGCTGCAAGACTGATTTACTATTTAAACCCCGCCAATTACTTACCTCAGGGAATGTGCAGGACAGTATCTGAGGGAGGCAGATTTACTATTCCAACTATGCCAAGTACGTAGTTCAGGGAAGGTCCTGGGCAGCGGCTGTGGGGCATATTCACTGTTTTAATTCTGACACGCGTAACCTCAGGGAAGGTGCTGGACAGTGACTCTGAGGCAGATTTACTATTCTAACTATGCCAAGTACTTATCCCAGGGAAGGTGTTGGGCAGTGCCGGGTGGGCAGATTTAATATTGTAGCTGTGCAAAGTATTACCTCAGGGAATGTGCTGGACAATGATGAGGATGGTAAATGTAATAACATATTTCTCTTCTGTTTACAGTACAACAAACCAAACAACTTCTAGAAAAAATCTTCAAACAACAAAAGCAAACACTAAAATACAGCTCAAACCCAAAGAAGAAACACCATAAATAAGGTAAAATTCTAAAACAGTATAATGTGAACTGATAAATAATAAAGAAATACATGCAGAGATGCAGGACAAACTCAATAATGACATATAAATATATTTATGACCAAAGAAACACAGCAAAGAATCAAACCACCTACACCTCCTCAAGAAAATAAAATTCCACATTCCTTCAGTAAACAACACTAGGACCCATTAAACAGGTAAATTAACTCTTAATAAACAGAACTTCAATTCAATAATTACATACTTTTTTTTCAAAGCAGGATACTAACAAAGATGTGTTTTTCACAGTTCAAACATCATTAGCTAAGATGTTTTCATCAACAGATTCTAAGCAATAGCTTTTATTTATTTTTCTTCTCTCTCTAGGAATGGGCCAGTAGCCAAAAACAATTGGACAACAAAAAATCTGATTTCATCACACTCATAATCAGTTTTTTTCAGTTTTTTAAATTTTTTTCAAGAATGGAAAAGTCCAGTGAAGCAAGATATATTCTCTGCAAAAGAAGAAACAGACATGAAATATGGTGGGTATATTTATTGCAAGGAGGGAGTGACTGGAGGTGAGTTGAATACTTTTAGACCCATTGCAAAGGCAGAGCAGTTACCGTTGGTGACACAGTGAAAGGTACCACAGAGCATAACCACTCTACTTCTGCAATGGAAGTTGAAGTATGGGAGAGCATACAACAAATAAAAACAATCGCAGCCACCTCCCATGAACCTTGTGGCTCAGGTTTGAGGGCAGTAGCCCAAAACATTCCCTGCACGTTCCCAATAGTGTGCCCACAATCCTAAATTTAAGAAGAATGGCTCAAGAAAAAAATAGGTGAGTAATTGCCAAGCAGTAATTGCTTAATCTTATTCTTGAACGTACTGTCTCTTTTACTAACAAACCTTTTCTATGATATGATAATGAGAATCGGCTAAAATTAATACTAAGTGTTAGCACAATACATAACACAGTAACCCTGTAGACTAGTGAAATGTGATTGATGGATGGAACAATCAACTCCCATCCATTCACTGAAATATATACTATCCATGAAAACATGAACAACATGAACACCACCATCCCATTAGTTTACTGTTTACTTCCTGACAAACAATTCTGAACGTACACTGAATTTTTATCATTTATAAAATCTTAAACACTAAATAAAGGTCTTAGGAAAATAGTAATTGTCTTTGAATTACAAATTTATAATACATTACTAAAATATACCCAACACACAAACTCAAGGGTGATTTTATCACATTTCCCAGGCATATTTGCCAAACAAGCTAAAATAAATCATTAGCTGTGGATTATATGTCAAATAGTAAGCTGCAATATGAACTAAAAAACTAACACCATTGTATTTTGGACCTCCTGAATGTGTGGATGACTTTTACGGCATCAATTATACAATCAGATTATTTTTCACAAAACAAGGAAAAATTGGTTCCACTTCTAAATTACTTTGAAGATACATGGATTGACCATCTAAGCAGGTCGGGACATAGAAGGAAGCCAAAGTTTCCTATAGAATGGTGGAACTGTTACTCGGCCTATTTAGAGGGAGGTGCAAAAAGCAATAATGCCAAAAAGGTTTGGCATAATTCTGTCAACAACTCAATAGGAAAAACTCACCCAGCCTGTATCATTTCCTGAAAATTTTGAAGAAAGAACAGAGGGCCTGATTACGAGCTTGGAGGTCTGTGGACTGCCATGGTGATGGTCGGACCGCCATCGGATTGGCGGTTGGACCACGGTATTATGATGCTTGCAGTCCCATAGAGGAAAGACTGCAGCAGTCCCACCGGCTCTGCCAGGCAGCACAGACCGGCGCAGTGGTGAGACAGGTCAACCAGGCCGACGGAGTCAGTGTTTTTGCCAAACACATTATGATGGTGCCTACCGGTAACGTAACCGTAGCGGTCCAATCACCACATCCTAGCAGGCAGAAACAGAGAGTACAAAGGACGCAACTCACCTGTAGGCATCGTGACACGTCCTGTGCAGCCATGGAGCCCATTATACACATCCTGCCCCTGCTGCTCATAGATGGAGCTCAAAATCCACAACCCCGTGGGAGCAAACAATGGTAAGAACACATATGTAACGGTGTCATGAAGTTCAACAACAGATCATCGCACCGTCATCCACATGATATGGGGCTCACGCTATTGACACCAAGTACACTTGTCATTGTGTCCTGGGTCAGAGTCATTCATAAATAATGACACATTCACAGCTACTAAACACCTTCTTTGGGCAGGTCACTGACACTGCATCACCCCACTCCACAATAACACACATCTGCTCATCTTAGGCATAGGGACAGTGAAGTGTACAGAGCATTCTTCACACAACAGCAAATCTACACCAGTATCACATCTACCAATTCAACTGACACCCTCACATTGCTCACATGCCATGGACTGTTGTCAGATTGAAGACACATATGTATGGATGTGTAATGGAACACAAATACCCCTCCCATGAATCATACCTGCAATGGACTCACACATTACCCAATTTGCAACACAATGGAAGGTCAATGGGATGCACAATATTTAGTGAGACAAATATACAAAGCTCACAATGCAAACAATACCTGCACAATAGGGATGAGGGCATCAGGAGCACTCCTTGAACAATGCTACCCTGGGATACATTTCACTTTGCACATGCCCTAAAACACTATTTGCACAGGAACTGGCCTTTCATGTATCTCAGGGAAAAACAATATTTGAGCCAAGTGACATACCTTTCTGCATACTTTGCAAGTTCAAGTCAAGGAAGCAAATACACTACCAACAGCACTGCCATGCATCTAGATGAAGTAGCTGCATGGTACACACATCACAATGTACACATGATCAGTCAAACGCAAAGGAAGATAGCACAATTGAACACTCTCCATGTGTGGACAAACAAAACTCAAGCTTCCACACATGAGAAGAATGTGAAACCATATCAGTGGAACAATTCTAACACCATACATGCTGACATTGGCCAACATGAGATGAAATACTTATAACAAAAAGTAATGACACCCCAATTGGATTAACAAACACATATTCATACAGTGAACATCCACCCTTGTCCTGGGTGACACCAGCACTGCCCAAAAAGTAAGAATTTGCAAACAACAGCAAATGAATCAGCAATCATGGTGAAACACACACAACTGCAGCCGTACAGCACAAGTTAGTCAGGAACAACAAAAAGGAAGAAAGCTGTGGCCACACAAATGTGTACCCAAAAAAACTACAGCATGGGTTTACTAACACTAAATGATAAAGGTCAAGGGCCATTGGCCAGTCCATATGAGTCCATGCACTGTACTGTGCCAAACCGTGATGCCAATCACTGGCAGGGAACCTCAACAGGAAGGGGCATCAAGTGGGCAGGCAAGCACCTCAGGGATCATGTTTGGTTTTTGGGATGGGTTGGGTGTGGGTTTGGGAAGGGGGCCTTTTCTTTGGGGGGAGAGGTAAGGGTGATTGCAGGGAGCAGGTGTGATGGGGAGGATTTGATGTGGAAAGTGTGGGTTGGGATGTTGGTGAGGGCCTCTTGGTTTTGGAAGGGTGGGTGGAGGGAACAAGGGGAAGGACAAGGTCAAAAAGGAAACTTTCTTCAGGAAAATGGGTAGGGTCATCAAAAGGAGTTGGGGATCTGGAGGTTGAGCAAGTGGTGGATCTGTCTGAGGGTGTTGATGCCTTAGGTGTGTGCCTTTGTGAGGTATGCTTTTGTTTGGGTGGTGTCTTTTGCGAGTGTGAGTTTGGGTGTTTGTGTGTCTTGGGTGCTGTGAGGTGGGGGTGCTGGGAGATGTGGGGGTGGTAGATGTGTGTGCCTCTTGGGGTGGTGTTCCTGGGTGTGGTGAATGTTGTGGATATGTCTGTGTGTGTTGAGTGGTCTCTGTGGGTATGCTGGATATGGTCGATGGTCTGTGTGTGTTGGGGTGGTGTCTGGGGATATGGTTGATGTGTGGATGTGTCGGTGGGTGTTGTGGTGGTATCTGGGGGTATGGTGTCTGAGGTGTGTGGGTCTATGGATTTTGAGGTGCTGTCTATGCATATGGTGGGTGTGGTCGATGTGTCACTGGCTGTTGTGGTGGTGTCTGTGGGTATGACGGTTGTGGTGTGTGTGTCGCGGGTGTGGTGGCATTGTCTGTGGAAATGGTATTTGTTGTGGTGTCAGTAGGTGAATATTGAAAGCCTGCATGCCGGTGTGTCTTGTGGTGTTTGTGCCTATGTGTGCTGCTTGTCTGTGTTGAGATGGGTGCATGCAGATATGTCTGAGTGCTTGGGACAGGTAGGGAAATCGGGTATTTGGAATGGGAAGAGGTAGGTGGTGGGAGGAGGAATGTGGGGGTGGATGGCTGCCCTCAGTGTGGAGGCCAGAGCCTAAAATGATCTCTCTAGGCCAGACATGCCATTACGAGTGCCTTCCAGATACATATTTGTATGCTGAAGTTGGCTTTTTCACCCCTAGATGGCATTCACAATGGCAGTCTGCCCCACAGAAATACTCCTCAGGGGGTCAATAGCCTCTACCCTCAGGGCAGCAAGGGTGTCAGGGGCTGGGGCTGAGGTGCCTGGGGCAAAGGAGGCACCTACCCTCTTGGGTGAGCAGGCATGGCCAACTGGATGGGGAGCAACGGGGAGGGTAGCAATATAACTGGGGAAGACAGACTAGGATGGTACAGAAGCAGGTCCTGATGGGTCCACCACCATTAGGAAGAGGCCACTGGAGTAGAATCTGAAGATGACAAGGTTGATCCTTTGTCCTCCGTGGCATTCACTTCACCCTGTGGGCCACTGGGTCCCTCTGTGTCTGTGGTGTCATGACTGTAGGTATCGTAGCCAGATGCTTCCCCACTTGGTTCAGCCCTGTCTCTTTACTTGCCTGGGATGATGCTGCAAACACAAAGAGGAAAAGGGTCACCACATGTTCTTGATCACACTCAAACAACAGATGTGATTAGTAAACATTACCATGATGTCAAGTAGGCCCCAGTAACAACCTACATTCAAGTAGCTCCTGCATGTACCAAACCATATGCATGCATGCCACATGAACTGTCAACAGTTGCCCACAGGAAAATCAGGATCTCAGAAAACTCCAATTACACAGGTGAAGTTGTGCAACATAGTAACCATTGAACAAGTAGGAGACTTCATCACCTTCTATGGCTTGCCTCATGGGCATACCTCTGCTAGCTTTTGTCATACAATAGTAGGACAATGCCACATTCATTCCTATAGATCCAACACAAGGTCATGCATACATCTATTTGTCACATACACATTACCACGACAATAACAAATGATGCTCCAAAATCCTGGCATATTGCTCACCGCAGTCCAGTAGACTGAAGAAGGTGACATGGAAATACCTATGTCACACGGGAAGAAATCAACAATGCACACTTCCCCATGTGGAAATTGTCCTAATGGAGTCATGTAGGTAGCGCTAATGTTGCTCAGATATACTACACACTTGGCATAGAAATATACACTGTAGACAAATTGGGAAAATGGTCAGGGAGACACAGCTCTAAAATCCCCAACACAATGAATTAGCTAGCCCTGGGAAAATCACCTCTACTGTATGGCAACCCTTACAATGACATACTATGCTTGCATTAGTAGAAGCCATTAGTTCTTTGTATGTTGGAGAGACCCATGGATTCTCAAGTACTTGTAGAAGGCTCTCACCATGTAGCCCAATGGGAAGCTACATCAATGTCTCCATTTTGGGCCGGAAAACCCAGATGTCCATGGATGAACAGTTGTACCCAACCACATACGATTCCCACATAACTGCAAGTCCCTCCATGATACATGCCAACAGTCAGGTAATGAACCTTCCCCTTTTCACATGTGCAGAGCACTTTGCTACATGATGCCACATCAATAGCATGGAAATGCACATTGTATTGAAAAACTGTAGTCCTACCTGTCATGTCGCTCATTGCTACTGCAGTTGTACATGCCAAATATCATGCAATTATCGGTAAGTGCATCTGTGAGCCAACAATCAATGGTGATGCACCCTGGTCTGTGGCACTGCATGAAATTAGCCCCATTGCACATGTCCAATTCTAAACACAGGTTAGCATGCACATATATGTGAGTGAATACAGAAATTATCCCATGAACACAGGGAGACCAAGCATGAAACAGCAGTGTACACATTGGGGGTTATTACAACTTTGGAGGAGGTGTAAATCCGTCCCAAAAGTGACGGTAAAGTGACGGATATACCACCAGCCGTATTACGAGTCCATTATATCCTATGGAACTCGTAATACGGCTGGTGGTATATCCGTCACTTTACCGTCACTTTTGGGACGGATTAACACCTCCTCCAAAGTTGTAATAACCCCCATTGTGTCAAAAGTGTAAAGTAAAAATGCTAACATGTAGGCACATGGAATGTTGGCAACAGTGGTGTCATATAAATTATGTCAATGGATATTACCCACTTACCAAGGGAAAGTATTGATCTGTAGCTGCACCCAAAGAATCTCATGTTCTCCCTCATCTACCAACAGTGAGCACTCTGCCGGCTATGGACCACCAGTTTCAGCACCTTCCAGACAATGGCTCTCCAAATCCCCTTCTTTTGATGGGTGTTGACCTGTATGTATGTGAGAGACAAATCAAACAATTACAAACACAAGTTTTTGCACACGTTGTTGTGTCACATGTATATTTAAAAAACACCAGGCACAAAATGGGCAATTTGCCAACATACCAAAAGTGTAAAGCATGCATGCCGATGAGTGCAGGGACATGACTACACACTTCTGGAGTCATCTGCAAACTAACCCACTACCCTGCTCATGGCCTACAATGCCTAAGCAAGCCTACTGACATGAGGTCGCCTATGCTTCAGCAGCATGTACTGTGATGTGAGCCACAATGAAACACCACACCAATGTGGCTTATTAAGGTTATACTCCTTAAGCCAGACTGGACAAACACATTTACACTCTGCAAAATTGACTCAATGCATACAGTCCCTACAGGCAACTACCATAGAACAGAATTCACTCTCACACATGAGTGGCAATAAAGGGCTGGCATGGTGGGTACGAAAAGTGTCTTCTTTGTGCATGCGTGGATGTGTGGCCTACCAAATGCAGATTAATGCCACTTCAGGGTCGGTTTCTGTAGTATGTATCTGTACCACAGAACACACCTTTGAACATATGTTTCAAACCTACAGAGATGGCATCCAGCATACAAAGGTATGTTTGGTTTAATTTCTTCTATGTAACCAAGTTAGTGAATCACGTCATGGCCTCCCAGGAAGCTACACAATGTCTGCACTGTGGGTTTGTCGTTTGTGCAGTACAGTTTTACAGGACAAATAGGACTTCTGTGAAGGTGGCAGTAGAGCTGTGGGAGTAAGTTGACCTGTCAAGGGTCAAAGACACACTTTGACAATGATGCTAAATACATATAAGGACTAGTTCATGGATTAACCTCAGTACTCATTCCTAATCTTGTCAATAGACTGAGGGATTCAGGGCAAGTGTTGCAACTAGAACCTCAAGTTGGCCACATGACAGGAACTGCTGATGTACAGTGAGTGGGCACAGTGCCATAGCCACAGTGACTCTACCACACCTGGACTATGTCCCATACTGGGAGATGCATTTGACAGATGCTGGTATCTGCAGGCTGAGCATACAGAACCTACATGACACTCCATTTCTATAACTTCCATGCATAACAGTACATCGCATGGCCAACAGTAATCTGGCATGTGGTGTGTGTGGCAACCAGAAGGGCAGAGTGTGTCGTGACATGCCGTCCAGACAACAATTTGGCAAGGCCAGATGTGAGTGAAAGATCTGTGGCACAACACACATTGCTCACAAGATCCTTAATAGGCTCAGACAAGATGCATACCCAGCTCATGCTGTCATGCACATACATGTTGTCTAACATTTACAACCATCATAAGCAAAGAAATTGCATTGTATGGCAGTAAACTCTCCTTGCCTTGTTATGGGCATCCAACACAAGGAGGATTTAGGTCCTCAAAAAACATCACACAGCACAATGTGAATGACCACAACATATAGTACTGATCTCCAATATCTGCACCATGCAGATCCCATTGAGGCCACACAAACTGCAACAACAGGCACACAAGAAGTTTAACTGGCACACAAGGGCACATTGTAGTCTGGGAGGAGGAAAGGATGGTGTTGAACAGAGTCAATTAGGCCTATGGGGTACTTACCGGCTCCCCTGGTGAGCCCCAGAGCTGACCATAAAGGTGAAGGACCTCATTCACAAACCTCTCCAGCTCCTCTGGAGAGGTGGAGAGGAGGCAGGGGCCCTTTCATCTGCTGAACATGCTATGATTGCTCCCAGAGGTAGCACACAGCAGCTGAAGTAGTGGAGGTGACTGATGTTACACAACGCGGTGTACATGTGCAGTCATCACTGCCGAAGTACATAGGGGGTCATTACGACCCTGGCAGTCAGTGGTAAAGCGGCGGTAAGACCGCAAACAGCCTGGCAAAAAAAAAAATTAAGTTATGACCGCCACCATTCCGACCGCCATGGCGCTGAAGACCTCTGGGCTGGAGATTACGGTCTCCAGCCCGGCCGTCGTCAATAGACCGCAGATGGTATCAGGATCCTGCATACTGCCATGGATCTCGGGTGGTTGGGCACCGCCATGAGATCCATGGCGGTAGGCACTATCAGTGCCAGGGAATTCCTTCCCTGGAACTGATAGGGGTCTCCCCCACCACCCGCTACCCCCCATGAATCCTCCCCCCACACTCCCCACCCCCATGCCACCCCCCAAAGGTGGCACAACCCCCCTCCCCACCCTGACCCGAACATGCACATATACTCACCCCTACACGCACACCCCCCCAACATGCACATATCCACACCCCTACATGCACACATACACCCCGACAACACATACCCGCACACACACAAATAGACATGCACACCGTCCGACCCGCACACATTTCCCATACACACAACACCCCCCTACATGCATACACTCACTCACTCACCCCCTCTACGCTCTCACACGCACACCCCCTCTACACTCTCACACGCACACAACACAACACCCCCGCCCCCTTCCCTAATGGACGATCAACTTACCTTGTCCGTTGATCCTCCGGGAGGGGACGGGATCCATGGGGGCAGCTCCGCCACCAGAACACCGTCACCAGCACACCGCCACACTGAATCATGGGACGTGATTCAGTGGGCGGTGTTCTGTTGACTTGGCGGTGGAGCAACCTCCACTTTCCCACCGTCCGCCAGTATGGCTGCTGGCGGCTTTCCGTACGAAAAAGGACGGTGGGCTGCCAGCGGTCATAATACGCGGCGCGGAAGACCGCCACCACTGGCGGTCTTCAGCACGGCGGTACCTCGGCGGTCTTGCGAAAAGACCGCTGAGGTCATAATGACCCCCTTAGCCTTTTGGCCGTGACTACCACAGGCAATACTGTAATATACTGAAATACTGTACCTGACCCTGTTAAATTCATCACTACAACAATATATGTTTAGGATCATCACAAACATCCTAAATAAATTTTGTTGTGTAGGTCCGACAACACAACCACCATTGTGCTGTGTTGTCAGGCACAGATGGCATATGACGGAGGCGCACAGTCCACCACCGCTGATGGAATTTTTGGCGGTTGGAAAAGACTGTCACATTTTGAAGGGCAATTGAATAGCAGATAGTTGGGTGTCACCTGAATCCAGGTTGTGGACACGTGTTCACAAACATGGGGGTCACAATTGACCCTTGTGCAGTTGACAGCTGTGGTGTGTACAGGGTGTAATGTATTTTTACTCAGAAATGCTTTGTCATATGCATATGTATCCATATATGTTGCTGTGGACACAGGGATTAATGTTACAAATCATGTTTTGTTCACACAGAGGTACCCAGGGAGATGGAGGATGCAACAACCTCTTGTTTACCATCCATAGCCAGACCTTCAGACCATGGAGGAATGCCACATTATCCAGTTCTACTATCTGAAAAGGCAAACAATAGTTAATTTATGCCATTAGTTGGAGCCAGATCTGATGCTAGCTAGCAGTAATCCATACTGCATAGAACCCATTGTTCAAGTCATGTCAGTTTAGCACTTCCTGACCACAAGGTCATTCCAACATAGAGTGGCCCCATCTGGTGGTTTGTCCCAACCTATGTTCAGTCTTGGGTTGAAAGATTTCCTCTCTGTTGAAACACATTGACCTCTATATCAGGTTACCAATGTGCCAATGTGAAGGCTGACTTCTATGGTTTTGCCTGCCTTCCACACGTGGTGGGAACCATTGATGGCACACATGTTGGCTGTGTACCACTGAACCAGTCTATTGCAACACAAAAACCTTCCATTCCATCAATGTGCAAATTGTCTGTATGGCGGATCTCCACATCTCAAATGTTGGTGCTCATTTTCCTGGATCAGCCCATGATTCATTTATCATGTGGAATAGCACCATACCCCAGCTGATGTCACAACTGCAATCAGAGAAGCCCTGGCTGTTTGGTAAGTCATGTCTGTCCTGACTGTGTCTGAGCAATGGCAGGTGCTACAATCATGAAGTCAGTGACTCATTGTTGCAGTCATGTCACATTTCTTAACTGGGAACTCAGTATATCCAAACAGTCTTTAGTTATTGATGCCTCTGAGTAATCCAACTGCGCCAGGGTAAGTCCACTTCAATGAGGCCAATGGAAGAACACAGCTGGCAGTGGAGGGGGCTTTTGGGCTCCTGAAGGTAAGATTTTCCTGTCTAGTCAGGACTAGGGGAACCCTCCTCTACTCACTGTAAAAGTGTGTCAGATCACTGTGGCATACTGCATACTCCACACCATCGCCCTGCCTGTATATCCCAGACAAGGGTGAACCTTCAGTGCTACCGGGTGAGAATCCTGAAATGCCAACTGAAGATGACAGTGGTGAAGAGGAAGGAGCTGATTTACGATATCTCATCTACAGCTACTTCTCATGATTGTAAGTATGTCATATGATGTCATGACTGTCACTGTACAATGAACTGTAGTTGGTACAATATGTGGAATTTAGTTGTTTGAAACAGTTAGGGAGCTGATACTCTGCAAAGATCAGCCAGAGGCTGATTTATGAGATAGCTTTTGACACATCCCCACCTTGATGATGTACCTTTGTTTGTTTTAAGTTTCTTACAATGTACTTTGTTTTCCAGATGCTTGCTATGTGACTGGTGTCATTTGTATGGTTTCAGGCCCACACTCATTGTTTTGTTCTTTGTACAGGTAGCTTCACCATGACATCTTAATGTGGGCATTTCAAAGTTGTGACATTGGCAGGTATGTGATTCTGTTCTGACATACTAAGTGGACATGGAGTGGTCCAGATAATGTAGGTCATAAAGTTTGGGTGTAGGATACCTGTGCCAAGACAGCTTGCACAGTGTTTGGTTTGAAGTTCATAAGTGCCCACTGGACTTGTTTTGTGTCCGATGGTGGGTCTAATGCATCATCTGTGTCATCATGTAGTCAGAAAATATGTAGTCTGAGACTGTGGCCAAGTCAGTTCCCCTTCACATTAGCTTAACACTTTTCTGTCTAACCTGTATGTCTATAGCTGTAGATGTGTTTCATCATTATAGGCCACAGTGCCTGTGCCAAAAAAAACTGACACATGTTTGTGTCATACCACCAGATGCATAAACACTGGATTCTAATGACCCTGTGTTCATAAACTGTTGTACTGATATCTGTCTGAATCTTGGATTATATGATGCTGGATTACTTTGGTGTGGTTTGTTATAAGGCTCAAGCTGGTGAAATCAACCACTTCAATGTTTGCCTATTCTACTGAACAATGTCTGGCAAATCCCTTCCTTCCGTGGTCTGGAGGTCTGTACCTGTAAATATGTTCATTTACTCAGTGTGAGTCAATCATTTATGATTTCCAATAGTTCAGATGTCAGAGACTGGCCCTCTGTGTAGAGTGTAAAACTAGGCACACTATGCAGGGGGTCCAGGCAACCACACGTTGGTTTCCAGAGGTAAAATTAGGCCACCTAAATGCTCCAGTTTTTAAGGTAGCTGGTTGAGCAGTTAGGCTAATCCAGGAGATGTGCTAAGTATTTGTTGTAGTCCCAAATCCAATCATGCATCACCCACACTCAATGAATAACTTGAGACCAGAATTTATAAAAATACTTCAGACTTTTATATAATTTTTAAGACCAAGATATTTAAAATACGTTAAGTACTGCTCGAGTTATGACTTTTCAAAGTTTAGGTAAAGTTAGTCTTTCTGTGCATAATTACGCACCATTGGAATCAATGCACAGTCACCTTTAAAAAAGCATTAAAAATTGTCCAGTTGAGTTACCAGTCTCTTCTTTTGCAGGATGGTTGCAGCAGTTGGTGGGCACATTGTGCCAGCTGGAGAGCCTCAAGGGCTCCCGGTTCCGGCAGGAGCAGCGTTGGAAAGTCTCTTGGCGCAGGCACAGGGCCCCCAAGAGGGGCCACTTTGAAAAGGAACTGGTTTGCAAATTTAAAGATGGTGCCTTGGGGTCCCCTTGGGCAGTTGAGGTCGCAAGAGGTTGGGGATCAGTGGAACACAGCTCATGGTTCCTCATTGCAGGGTGCGGGGTGGTCAGATGCTGGGTGAGTTGAAGATCCAGGAGCTGTGAGAAATATACACCCCTGGAGCTGGAGGTGAGTCTCTTCGAGGGCTGCATACAGGACAACTGGGGCACTCTGGTTGGATTGGAGGACTGGGGAGTTCCTGAAGTCCCTTGACTGGAGCTTCCTCCTGATCCCTTCTCAGCTCTGAGGGAGCTGGTTTTCTGGTTGTCTGACGTCAGGTGACCAGTTCCGAGGAAATTTTTGTAACTCGGCCTCTGGAGGCGCAGCACCACCAAACTAGGCACACTTGTAGGTCACATCAGGGCAGTCATTGGTGTGTCATCAAGTCTGGCTGCGACTTCTGGTTACGGAGATATCGGCTGATCAGTGAAGTGACCCTCACCAGTTTGTTCGTTCTTGCTTGGTTTTTGAGTGGGGCATCCACTCAGAAGGGAGATCTGGGGTGACTCTTGAAGCCTGGAGGTACCTTTGGTTTCGTGGGGTCTGTCCAGTGTCCAGCTACTCCGCAGTGGCGATTTTCGGGTTCTGGGTCCTGGGTGCAGCAGGCAGGTTTTGGCACCTTTTCTTGTGCAGCAAGTCCACAGTTCTCTTGCTTTGGATATTCTTTGGTGCTGGTCTTTGTCGTTTGAAATCCAATTTCTTTATCTAGGGGAACCCACGAAATGCTGAATTTAGTGGGCATTGTAGAGAGAACCTGGTAGTGTCCAATGGGGTGGTGCATACTCAGTGAGGCCACTTCTCCTACCCTTTGTGTGGTTTCCCATCTTTGCTCCCTCCAAAAGTGGGGTTTGCAAAAGGGGAGGCCATCTGCTGCTAGCAGTAGGCCTGGGGATCGAGTTTCAAGGGTGGTAGCCCTTTGAAGCTCACTGCCATGGCAGTGGACATTCCTGAGGGAGGGGGTGTTAGGTCCTCCACCCAGGAAGGGCATTGTTTTACAAACCAGAGAGACAGGGCTCTCCCCCAGGTTTGTATATTGGCTGTCTGAATGTGGTAGTCTTGCTGGAACCAGTTAGCAACCATGCCAGAATAGGTATTTTTTGCAGGAGGCACTTCTAATGTGAACCCTGGGTACATTTTATAATAAATCCAGTAATTGTACAAGTTTGGATTTATCATTCTGAGTTGTTTGATACAAAACAATCCAGCATTCAGAGTAGCCATTATATAGCTGGGAAACTCGTATTGACCAGTGTCCAGCACATATATTAAAATGGCTACTCTGTTCATTCACTATGTCCCAGGCTTGGCAAGGACACAGTGGGGGCATGTTGCTCATGCAATTATGCCCTCACATATAGTATGGTGCACCCTGTCTTATTGCTGGAAGGCCTGCTAGAGGGGTGACTTACCCATAACATATGCAGTGTAGGGTGGACAGGGCACACAGGGAGTGTGCCATGTTGAGTTTGTATTTTAGGTTTGCGCCAGGACACTCAGCCTGCTATGGCAGTGCTGGGTGCATCTGGGTGCATAGCCCTTGAGGGTGGCACAATCAGTGTTGCTGCCTTCAGGGGCTTACCCACGGTACCCCATGCCCTGGGTACCTAAGTACCTTTTACTAGGGACTTATATCAGTAGCTACAGGTGTATCCAATTATATTTACAATGTTTTAGGGAAAGAACACTGGCACTGGGAACCTGGTTAGCAGGAGCCTAATGCACTCCAGTCCAAGTTTAATTAAGAAACAAGGCAACAAGTGTGAGGGGAAGGGGTAGTGAAACAAGGTGCCAGTCTCTCACATCAGATATATTGACAGCACATGTGCTGGACACTGTAATAAAATGTTTAGTTTGATCAGACACTTGTATGTATGTATTCATGTGGGATGGATGTAATCCTGAGCTGGACACTGTGGAAATGTAACCTATCCCATCTTGAATAAGTACTTGGATCATCTTCCTATGGTTCACATGCTCTGACATATCTACATGGCTAAATGTGAAATCAAAATCAGCATGGGTGATTTTATGGTGAAGCTACGAGTTGCAGAAAATATATGTGAGACAACTCAACAAAAAAAGATATGTGAGGGGGTCAGTCAGGGTAAATGAAATCATTGGAATAGATGACACACCATTGTAAGTCTAAAGTCTAGAGTAATCTTCCCGTTGGAAATGAAAGGTGGTTCAGGATCAGTCCACATAGTGAATGTGTGGCACACAAAGAAGGACCTTAAGGAAGAGGATCATTGCTGGCAGTTATGGATTTCTTGCCATCCACACCTCCTGGAATCGTTGTTGTATATCCCCGCTAGTGGAGTTGTGGACAGCTGCTTTAAAGGCAGGGGTGTCTGTGGCTGGTTGTTCCTCTGTCAGGGCCACCCTTCCTACTGTTTGCACCGATGTCCATGGGCTTGATGTTGATGAGCCATAGGAAGGGGAAGATTGGTTTTGAAAAGCCCTGCTGATGATTGTGGGTATGTCCCTCAGCACTCATACTAGGGAGGACACATTGGAATTGTGGGCCTCCATTTATTGACACATGTCCCTACTCATGTCCCTCTGTAGCTGCTTGATTTCCTGGAGTTCGGTCAACACGTGGCCGATCACACCATCGGACTCCTGATAGACCCCGAAAGACATGGCTGATGGTGTCCTGGCTGACAGCTGCCACAGTGGTCTTACTCCTCTGGCCCACATCATCCCTCCTAAGCACCCTATCCCAACATGCCTGTGCCCTTGGCACAGGGTGCCCTCTCCAACTTATTGCTGGACCCTCAGTGTCCAAAGTGCTGATCTGCACCTCAGGATCCAGGACTGGGGGCACAAGATGGTGGACACTGTGCTAAGCACACAGGTCGGGGTTGAATGGGTGCCTGTGATGTTGAAGCAATAGGGCTGAGAGGTGGAGTTGTGAGCACAGTGAGAGTCACTGTGGCCATCTGACCAAGTTGTCCCGATGTGCCAGGGCCTTTCTCCATGGCCACAAGTCTAGGAGTGTTGTCATCACTGAAGACTTCATTCGGGGGGTTAATGGTAGTCTGTGGCATCCACGTACTCAGTAGTAGATCTACCTGATGATGAGAAACATACATTGTTACTGGTTGAATTGTGACAACTACATCCAAAGGTTTTGCGTCACAGTAAGCAGAGACCTTGGACATACTTAAGTTGTAGGTAATCCAATTGTGCCAAGTTAACATGGTATTTGGTGATTTGATATGACATGTGTGAAGCATGCCAAACCTAATTTGACTCAAGCAGCTGCTGAGATATGCAGATCGGTTGCCCTTGGTAAGATGGCCTGGAAATTACATTTTACCACCAATGCAGCCAACACAGTGGAGAGGCCACATATGGCTTTGACCATTTGGAGGCCTAGCTGAGTGAGATGTAGGCAAACCCATGACTTTGTTGTACATGTGACTGGAGTATTCAGGTGCACATTGCTGTGTCAATGTGTCTGCTGCCAATACCATTCTGGCGATGCTTCTTGATGTCTTAGGAATACTTGTTGTACAAACTGGGTAAGGTGTCATTCCTGTCCTCAATAATTTCATCTTGGGTTAGCATGTTAAGATGGAGATAGGTAGACAGACACATCTCTGAGTTGAGCATCATCTGTATTGTGGTCACTCCCAGGTGCGTAAACTTCAATTGACAGTTAACAAATAAGGGTATTTGAGCAAGTGCACACTGAGCTGGTATTTGGAGTTAGAGGAACAGGGACTCCTGGGAGTTTCAGTCCAGTCATTCCCTCTACTTTCCAACACAACACTTGACAAATGGTATCTTGCCAGGTGAGTAAACTTTAATTGAGAGTTAGCAAACAAAGGTATTTGGGCAAGTGCACACTGTGCTAGTGGTTGGAATCATAGAAACAACATCTCCTGGGAGTTGCGGTCAGGTCACTCCCTCTACTACACACACTATACATATGGTATCCTCCCAGGTCAGTACACTTCAATTGAAAGTGAAAACACGAGGCCTCCTGACAGTTGCAATCAGGGACCTCCATCCACCTCACACGCCACAAAAATGGTATCCTCCTACGTGAGGACACTTCAATTGAGAGTGAAGACACCGGGGTTAATGGGCAAGTGACCACTGGGCTGGTGTTTGGAGTTAGAGAAACAGGGCTCCCTGGGAGTTGAAGTCAGGGACCTCCATCTACTATGCACGCTACACACATGGTATCCTCCCAGGTGAGTACACTTTAATGGAGATTGAAAACATTGGGGTAATTGGGCAAATGACCACTGGGCTGGTGTTTGGTGTTAAGAAACAGGGTCTTGTAGGAGTTGCAGCCAGATAACTCCCTCTACTACACACACTATACATATGGTATTCTCCCAAGTGAGTACACATCAATTGAGAGTGAAAACACAGGGGTAATTAGCCAATTGACCATCAGGCTCGTGTTCTGGAGTTAGACGAACAGTGCCTCCTGGGAGAGTTACAGTCAGGTCACTCCCTGTACTTCCCAACACTTGACAAATGGTATCTTCCCAGGTGAGTAAACCTCAATTGAGAGTTAGCAAACAAGGGTATTCGGGCAAGTGCACACTGTGCTGGTGGTTGGAGTCACAGAAACAGTGCTTTCTGGGAGTTGCAGTCCCCCTACTCTCCAACACTTGGAAAATATTGAGTATTACATATCTGTATGCAGGATTCATTTAGATTTGAACATACATTTACAATTTTGGGACATACCATGAATCCTAGAATGTGTTTTTGGTATTGTGATATTTAGAAGGCACCCTTTAGACATAGGGCATGTGATGGGCTTTGGTAGCTGTGATGTTCGGTCCAATATGACAGTGTTACAAATCAGTTACTCTGGGTAATGAATTTTGTTGAGGTACATGAACAATACAGTGACAACAGCTGAGCTGTGAGCATGCAAGACATAGCAATTTGTGACAAATTTTCGGTTGTGACTTACCAGACTCCACTTCCCCAGGTATTCCTATCAAACCTCCATGATGCAGGGTGGCCAAAACCTTCGCCTCCCAGGGAAATACTCTTAATGGGGCACTGTGAGGGCCACCACCAGTCTTCTTGGCCTCCAGCTGCTGCCTAGAGACCAGAGAGCAGACCTTGCCCCTGAGGTTGTTTCACCTCTTCCTAATGTCCTATTTTGTGAGCAGAGTGGTGCCTACAGCATTCACTCTGTCGACTATCCTGTTCCACATTTCCATTTTCCTACTGAGAGGTGTAAGCGGAAAGTGGGCTCCAAACAATTGTGGCTTATGATTTCATCCACCATGACTCTCAATTCATCCTCTGAGAAACGGGGATTTTTTTAACACAACAGGGTGGAAAAATGGGTGGCAGAGACTTACTTAACAGTGGAGCGCACTAGGGAGTGAACAGACACAAGTTGTGCTGGGTGTTCTGTGGGATGATGGAAAAGGGGTGCAAACCAATGGTAAGCACCGAGTACTCCGATATCAGGATGTAGGTCAGCAGCCACTACAGCTGCAATGTATAAAGGAATTATATTGGAATTTTTTTTGTTATTTAAAAAATATTGGAGTCCTTACCTATAGTTGTCTCTTTCTTGAACTCTTGATGATATTTTAAGATTCCTCTCACCAAAGACTCTCAAATAATCCAATAATCCGAAGAGTTCACCACAATTCCAAAAAAACATTTAAAAAGAATCAAATATAAAATCCTTTTTGTCAAGTTCAGTTCTTCTGCAATCCACAAAAAATGCTTCAAAATTATTTTTTTAAATAAATTTAAAACATATGCATTTGCCAAAGCAAAATGAATGGGCAAATGACAAAAAAAAACAATAACCCACAATATTTTTCCTCAAAAGTGTTGTCCTCTTTCTCCAAAAATCGTAGAATGATAAAAAATGACACATATAAATCAAAATGTTGCCTTCAATTCAAATAGGTTTATAAAAGATATCAACATGATTTTCTCCACCTTTTTAAACCCATGTTGAAAAAAAACAATGGTTCTAACGTGCAAACAAAATCAACCTGCAAGGGGATGTAAAACTTGTTAAAACTTAAATAAATGGCATTGTTTAATAAGTGAAAACTATCTACCTTCCTGTATCTCTCCTTACAATACATTTTTTCACCAATATGTCTAAAATAGTAAATTAAATTGTCCCTTATTAAAAGCAGTTCCGCCTTCCTTCAGCTCTTGATCTCAACACTCCACCAACTGCAGAAACAGATGCTGAAGCATGTAGGTAAAACAGGAAAAATTCAAACTGAAAAAGGATAATCTCTTTGATTAAACTAAATGGAAAAACCATGGGAATATGTTTTATTCTTGTAAGTGTATATATAAATATATATTTAGCTTTATGCAAAAATAAATCTGTGTAAACAATTAATGCAATTTTATTGTATTTTATGAATATTTTAATAAAAGAAATTATAATCAAAAATGTATTTCATATCAAGTTTATTTTATTTGTAACTAAATTCTTATTAAGGTTTTTTTTAATTTTTCTAAAAAAAGATTTCCCTGTCCTACACATTTTAAAAATTACATATCATCTTCTATTTGTTTGTTTACATTTGTAATTAAAAATATATATTTATAAATATTTTCTAATCATTTCTAAAATAAATGTTGAGGTATCACAGATAATACCTGAATATTAATACACTTCCCCGCCCATTAGCCCTACATCCCTTGCATCCCACTCCTAATACTTTATTGTGTTTTGTTTACATTAATTTCAATTTGTTATCTATATGTGTGTGTGTGTGTTTTTGTGTGTGTATGTATGTGTGTATATATACATATATATATATATTAATTATTTAAAAAAATGAAAACCACTTCCACATACTTACATATGCTTTCCAAAATACTTGTGAAGGCACACATTGTAAAGCAGATATATGTGGTAAAGATTGAATGTGAAATATTAAACCTGGAGACATGGTTTTTAATCCCACCTTCCCATTTTGCCAAATTGTGCTCTCTAAGGCAATCACTTTAGTGAATATATTGCTCTGCTGCTCCCTTTTGGGAAGATTGAGAGCATTTTGATTTAATATAAAAACTGCTAGTCATTGTGAATATATATGAAGTGATTACCACTTAGGAGGTGACACCATGGTATGGTCACTTAAATACAGTTCAGTGGTAAATATATAGGTGGTCATTCCAACCTTTGGGGTAAAAGCCGCTTACCGCTGTCAGAAGACTGCCAACATACCGCTGCGGCCGCGGTAAACCGCCACGGTCATTCTGACCCACAACAGGCAAACCGCCAAAATACAGACATCCACAAAAGTCCGCCACACCAAAGGCCAGCGAGAAACTGGCAATGACCAAACCTCCACCGTCACGCCAACAGAAATATGCCCACATTATCACGACACACGAATCCACGAGGCAGTCTCTCAACCGCGGTAATCCATTGGCGGTACACACCGCCGCGCTCAAAATACACACACACTTACAAAACACAACCACATTGGACAATTCAAAATACACGCACCTGATACACATACAAACACCACTCCCACACACCCAACACAATATAAAACACAAACCCACATCACCCACAAACCCCCACTCCTACAGAATCGGGACCACGCACTGAGAAAAAGAGAACTGGGCACCCAGACGCGCATTTTACTTTCAACCAGCAATATTTCCACGCACTTCACACAACACACCAATACACATCACCACACAATCCACCCCACACATCATCCACACCACCCCATGGCACCGCAAAGACACCCCAGGTTCTCCGAGGATGAACTCAGGGTCATGGTGGAGGAAATTGTACAGGTAGAGCCACAGCTCTTCGGGACACAGGTGCAGCACACCACCATTGCCAGGAAGATGGAGCTATGGAGCAGAATAGTCGATAGGGTCAACGCTGTGGGACAGCACCCAAGAAATAGGGAGGACATCAGGAAGCGGTGGAACGACCTACGGGGGAAGGTGCGTTAAATGGTATCCAGGCACAACATCGCGGTGCAGCGGACTGGCCGTGGACCCCCACCTCCTCCCCCAGAATTTACAACATGGGAGGAGCAAGTCTTGAACATCCTGCATCCTGAGGGCCTCGCAGGAGTAGGTGGAGGAATGGACTCTGGTAAGGCAAATCTTAACTACTTCTTCCCCCCACCCCACCTGCATGCCAACTCATACCCCCACCCTTACCCTCACCCCCATCACACCTACTCCTTGCAACTGTCTCACCATCACAACCCACCCATCCCAACACCTAGCCCTGAATGCGTCCACAAAGCATGGACACCCATCACCTAAGCATGCCCACTGCACATACACATACAACCCCCCCCAACCACCGTCACAACAGCCCCCACAAAGGAATGCCAGCACTGGGGTACACGGGCACCCACCCATTGCACGCTATGACACACACAGAAGCAATAACCATACTTTTATACCCCTGCAGGACCCGAACGCCACGTCACCGCGCAGGAGGGTCCACAAATGTCCACTCCACCCCCAGAAGAGGCCCACAGTCAGGACAGCACCTCTGTCGACCTGGATCTAGATGACCAGCCCGGCCCATCGGGGACCTCGGGACAGTCGGTTCCCCTCAGACAGCCACAGGCCATAGCAGACCTTCCCCCCTCTGGCAATACCAGCACACCACCCACCCAGCGGGCCCATCCCTCTGTCCCCAAGACACGTCAATCAGCGGTGTGTCCACCACTACAGGGCACCCAGGTTAACCCACCACCCCAACAACAACAGGGACCTGGGGGCAGTGGTAGTGGGCACACGGTCCAGGGGACAGAGGCCCAGGGAAACAGGGGAACTGGGAGGGCTGCTGTGCGACAGGGGGGGGGACAGGCCAAGGGAACCCACTCTCCACGAGGCCCTCTGCTCCATCATGGGAGCCTACCACCACTCCCAGGAGATGATGGCGACGGTCCTGGCCAGGTTTCAGGAGATCCGGCTTCTGCAGGAGGAACAGTATTTGGGGTTCAGGGAGGAACTACGAAACATCAGTTCCGCCCTGGCCACCATTGTAGGGGCTCTGAATCAGGTAGTCACCACATTGCGGGACACTGTGGCAGGACAAAGGGCCCCTGACACTAGCATGGACCATGAACTGCCTACCACCTCTCCCGGCGCTAGTGGACAGGAGGCCCCGCCACAGGACCAACAGGCCACCAGCACCCCACCCCCTGCAGAAGGAGAACCACCCCGCAACTGGGCCCTGAGATCCAGGAAGAAGACAGAGTAAGATGCCAAGACCCACGCCAAGAAAGGATACCTCCCTGATTGTCATCCCACTGTCCCACATTGACACCCTGTCCATTCTTATACTGCCCATGCTCCACTTTCCACAGGCATTTGGACAATGCACCTGTGATACTAATAGTCTGGACTCTGCCATGGACAATCCTCCACCATCACCCCTCACCGATTTGCAATCACCCACCAATATAGAGCACTGAAATAAACACAGTTATTGCACAAAACAATAAGGAGTCTGGCTGTGATTTTGTACTAATGTATTAGACATTACCGTCCCAAAATGCATATTTACATTGTGATGCCAACATACCACTGTCACACAGCTGTAGTCCATGGGGAAACAAAGCAGATGTCACGCAGTATGGCCCACATCTCTGAAATTGGAAGGGAAAGTCACAACTCAGTTACCATACACTGGGGGAAAAGGTCAGACAGTAGAGAGGTAGCAGGGGTTAAGTATATGTAATATGCCGGGTTGGAATCTTACCTGTGTGTCATTGAAAATACTGCTGTATTACTGTGTTCCTGTTGTCTATGTCATCCTCTTCGGCTTCCTCGTCTTCACTCTCCACAGGCTCCACAGCTGCTGCAACACCACCATCTGGACCATCCTCCTGCAGAAAAGGCACCTGGCGTCGCAAAACCAGGTTGTGAAGCATACAGCAGGCCACGATGATCTGGCACACCTTCTTTGGTGAGAACAATAGGGATCCACCTGTCATATGGAGGCACCTGAACCTGGCCTTCAGGAGGCCGAAGGTCCGCTCGATCACACTCCTAGTTCTCCCATGGGCCTCATTGTACCGTTCCTCTGCCCTTGTCCGGGGATTCCTCACTGGGGTCAGTAGCCATGACAGGTTGGGGTAACCAGAGTCACCAATTAGCCACACACGGTGCCTCTGGAGTTGACCCATCACGTAAGGGATGCTGCTATTCCGCATGATGTACGCGTCATGCACTGAGCCAGGGAACTTGGCATTAACATGGGAGATGTACTGGTCTGCCAAACACACCATCTGTACATTCATCGAATGATAACTCTTTCTGTTTCTGTACACTTGTTCACTCCTGCTGGGGGGTACTAAAGCCACATGGGTCCCATCAATGGCACCGATGATGTTGGGGATATGTCCAAGGGTATAGAAATCACCTTTCACTGTAGGCAAATCCCCCACCTCAGGGAAAAAAATGTAGCTCCGCATGTGTTTCAGAAGGGCAGACAACACTCTGGACAACACCTTGGAAAACATAGGCTGGGACATCCCTGATGATATGGCCACTGTTGTTTGAAATGACCCACTTGCAAAGAAATGGAGTACTGACAGCACCTGCACTAGAGGTGGGATCCCTGTGGGTTGGCGGATGGGTGACATCAGGTCTGGCTCCAGCTGGGCACACAGTTCATGAATAGTGGCTCGGTCAAGCCTGTATGTCAGTATGACATGTCTTTCCTCCATTGTCGACAGGTCTACCAGCGGTCTGTACACGGGAAGATTCCTCCATCTCCTCGCATGTCCCAGCGGACGGTGCCTATGAAGGACAACAGCGAGCACAGAGTCAATCAACCCACAGGTACGTAACCACAGTTTGCACAAAACACGATTCCCAATGCATTGAATGGTTTGTATGAGTGTTGATGCAAGGCCTAGGTATGTGTGACGCAGTTAAAAGTAAGCCATGTGGGCCCTTGAAATGGCGGCTGCCTGACCTGTGAAGTGTGACAATGGGATGTGAGGTAAATGCGCTGGCGTGGCACACCGTGGCGGTAGGCGGTCGAAGACAGCGGCGCAAAGCAGCATTGGTTAACATTGAACCCTATGGATCTCAGGAGCCAATGACGATGTGCGCCGGCGGTTGTGGTACGCACCGCCACGGTACGCACCGCCGCGGGCGTGACTGCCATTTTCTATCTGCTTAATCACTCGATACCTGATCTTCGACAGGAGAGGACCTACACTGCAAGTGCTGCTGTGACCTCGGTCTGGAAGAGACAATGGCTTATGCGACTGGGGAAAGGGCCCCTGCCTTCACTGCTCAGGAATTGGAGAAACTCGTGGATGGGGTCCTCCCCCAGTATGCGCTACTCTACGGTCCTCCAGACCAACAGGTAAGTACACTGGGACCATGCTTTGTGGCCAATGCCTGTGTTGAGTCAGGTGGATGAAAGATGGTGGGGAGGGGAGCGAATGAGGCATGCATCAAACGACGGATGACAGGATGTGCCACATGGCAAGGGTAGGGATGGGGGGCCACTCACATTGAGGGTGCAGAAGGTGATGACTCTTTTTCTCCCCCTGTACATTTCACATAGGTCAACGCCCACCAGAAGATAGACATTTGGCGTGCCATCGCCAAGGATGTCCGGGCCCTGGGGGTCCACCACAGACGGGACACCCACTGCCGGAAGAGATGGGAGGACATCCGACGCTGGAGCAGGAAGACAGCGGAGGCTCAACTGGGGATGGCCTCCCAACGTGGGAGGGGTGCCAGTCGGACTTTGACCCCCCTGATGTCCCGGATCCTGGCGGTGGCCTACCCCGATTTGGATGGGCGCGTGAGGACATCACAGCAGACACAAGGGGGTGAGTACACTCTCATTCTGGTGACTTTGCGCGCAGTGGATGTGTCTGGGTGGGGGAGGACGGCTGTGGGTATCCCTAGGACAGGGCGATTTCTGTAGGCTAGGCCCCTCCGTAAGGCATGGCCCTGTGCCCCTGCCCCCCACCTCTGTAGGGTGCCAAATACAGCTATTCATGGTCCTGTGTCATCTATGTGTGCAGATGTCGTCCATAGGCTTGTAGGCCATGTCACACGGATTGAGTAGTGGACCCCAAGTGCGCGGCGTAGTGCAGGGGGCTTCTGTGTCTGTCCTCTCCGCCAACGGTGTCGCCAATGCATGCACTCAACATGTCTTTATTTTCCCCCCCCCCCTTTTTTGTGGTCTTCCTGTTCATGTGTGCATTAGCATCATCAGGCGGAGGAGAAGTGGCATCGGAGCCCGAGGGAGCTGCATCCCACATGGCCCTGGAGGGCCATGCAATGAATTCAGAATACACCAGTGGGACGGAGGGCGAGGGGAGCTCCACAGCGGGGACTCAGGCAGACATAAGTGACACGGACTCGTCCTCTGAAGGGAGCTCCCTTGTGGTGGCGGCAACATCTGTGCCCCCTGCAACAACAGGTACAGCCACCACCCAGCGCACCAGCACCGCCCTCCCAGCAGCCCCTCAGCATTTGCCCCGTGCCCGCTCACCCAGGAAAGTGGGCATCTCCTTTGCCCCAGGAACCTCAGGCCCTGCCTCAGTCACCCCTGCTGCCCTCAGTGAGGAGATCATTGACCTCCTGAGGACGCTCACTGTTGGGCAGTCTACCATTTTGAATGCCATCCAGGGTGTCGAAAGAGAGGTGCACCAGAGTAATGCATACCTGGAGGGCATTCATTCTGGTCAGGCTGACCTTCAGCGATCGTTCAACATTCTGGCCTCAGCACTGATGGCAGCAATTGTCCCTGTCTCTAGCCTCCCTCCTCCAACTTCCTCCACCCATACCCTATCACCTGTACCTCTGCCTATCCCAGACACACCATCAGACCAGCCTGCACACACCTCAACACCCAAGGGAAGCTCATCCAGACATAAGCACCACACATCACACAAGCATTCACACAAGCAACATCCACATACAGACATACCAACACCCACTGCCTCCACTGTGTCCCCCTCCTCCTCGTCTCCCTCCTCCCTCCCTGTCACGGCTCCACTCACACTTGATGCACAACATCTTCAGCCACTACGTCCATCACCAGCACACACACGAGAACCCCCCGCACACGTGCACTCACCACCCCCACTACCATTTACACGTCCCCTGTGTCCTCTCCCAGTGTGTCTGTCACCCTCTCTTCCAAGATACACAAATGCAGGCAGCCACCCACCCAACAGCCATCCACCTCACGACAGCCTCCAGCCCAAGCACCTGCACCCAAAGACACCAGACTTAAGACTCCTACAACCACAACCTCTTCCTCCACTCCCATACCCACTACACCTACCCGTCCCACTGGTCCTAAAATGCTATTCCTGTCCAAACTTAACCTCTTTCCTACAACTCCCCCACCCCGTCCATCTCATAGGACTCCAGTCAGCACCTCAGCCACCAAAAAACCGGGCCCTGTGATGGCACTCTGCCATGGACTGTGGAGTCCCCCACCTTCAAGGGCAGCCAGTTCAGTACGGAGCCAAGGCACGGGCAGCCCACCCCCGGAGAAACACCCGAAGATAGTCAGCGGCCGGCACGAGAGGGTGAAAACACCAGGCACTAAAATCCCTACCATGGCTCCGGCACGAAGTGTGGAGACAGGTGGCACACCGCCCAAGGTGGGGAAGGGCCACAGGCGAATAGGGAAGGCTGGGAAGGTCAGCACGCCCGAGGAGAGCGCCATCAGCCCAGCTGGCCAGGAGGGCCCCGCCAGCCCAATCCCAGGTGGGCAGGAGGACACCAACAGGCCCGGTACTGCAGACCAGGAAGGCCCCGCCAGCCACCCGACAGATGGGCAGGAAGGCCCCGCCAGCCACAGGACAGGTGGCAAATGACCTGCATGCCAAGCACCGCTGAACTGGGCACCGCCGTCTCAAGCACCGCTGCACTGGGCCCCGCCGTCTCAAGCACCGCTGCACTGGGCACCGCCGTCTCAAGCACCGCTGAACTGGGCACTGCCATCTCAAGCACCGCTGCACTGGGCCCCGCCGTCTCAAGCACCGCTGAACTGGGCACCGCCGTCTCAAGCACCACTGAACTGGGCACCGCCATCTCAAGCACCGCTGAACTGGGCACTGCCGTCTCAAGCACCGCTGCACTGGGCACCGCCGTCTCAAGCACCGCTGCACTGGGCACCGCCGTCTCAAGCACCGCTGGCCCATTAGCGGCAGGGGCAGGCCCGCATCTGTGTCGGGCAGGGCTGCACGAAGCACTCTGGGCACCAGTCCCACTCCAGAACCAGTGGAGACTGTCATCCACTTGAGAGACTGTGGCTTTGCACTCCCCAGGATGGCACAGTGGGCAACCCACCCACTGCAGAGACTTGAGAGACTGTGGCTTTGCACTCCCCAGGATTGAACAGTGGGCAACCCACCCACTGCAGGACCTGAGAGACTGTGGCTTTGCACTCCCCAGGATGGCACAGTGGGCAACCCACCCACTGCAGAGACTTGAGAGACTGTGGCTTTGCACTCCCCAGGATGGCACAGTGGGCAACCCACCCACTGCAGAGACTTGAGAGACTGTGGCTTTGCACTCCCCAGGATTGAACAGTGGGCAACCCACCCACTGCAGGACATGAGAGACTGTGGCTTTGCACTCCCCAGGATGGCACAGTGGGCAACCCACCCACTGCAGAGACATGAGAGACTGTGGCTTTGCACTCCCCAGGATTGAACAGTGTGCAACCCACCCACTGTAGGACTTGAGAGACTGTGGCTTTGCACTCCCCAGGATGGCACAGTGGGCAACCCACCCACTGCAGAGACTTGAGAGACTGTGGCTTTGCACTCCCCAGGATTGAACAGTGGGCCACCCACCCACTGCAGGACTTGAGAGACTGTGGCTTTGCACTCCCCAGGATGGCACAGTGGGCAACCCACCCACTGCAGAGACTTGAGAGACTGTGGCTTTGCACTCCCCAGGATTGAACAGTGGCCATGGAGGCCCCTCGTGGATCTGGCGTCGTGCACTCATCTGGCTGAGGTGCCCCCCCTTCCCTTCCCCCTGAGGTGCCTGTAGTTTTCCTATCTGATGCCCCTGCAGTGTTCTCTCCGTTGGAGTCAGGCATCCTGTGTGGGCTTTGCCCATGTGATTTGGGCCCAGTGGTCCACGGACAATGCCTGCTACAATGCTCGGACTTGTACATATATGTATATAAGTATTTTTGATGTGTAGATATATATATATATAATTCAGCAGTAATACAATATATTCCAATGTTTAGAATCATTTCCTTTTGTCTTTGCATTCTTCCGGGGGCCTTCGGGGGGGGACACTGTGATGTATTACTGTGCATTGATGTGTGTGTTGTAGTGGGTGAGGGTGGGGGTGGGGGTGTCGCGTATGTGTGTCCCCGTAATATTTTCTCCTCCCCCCCTCCCCTGTGTCATAGGTGCAGTACTCACCGTTGTCTTCTGCGCCGACGTTCGTGCTCCTGGTAGAGGAGCAGGAAGACAATCGCTGGGAGGATGTGGAGTTCGGGTTCCATGCTGTCCAGATTCCTCGTGGGGTGTATGGAGGTGAGCGTTTTCCGTTTGAAATGGCTGTTTCCGCCGTGTTTTTATCGGCGGGGCTACCGCCCCGGAAAAGGTGGCGGATTGGTGTGTTGTGATAGGGTGGGCGGTACATTGACTCCCGCCTGTCTGTTGGCAGGGACCGCCGCGCTGTTTGTTTGTCCCGCCGTGGCGGCCGGTGTGTTGATGTGGCGGTCTCTGTTGGCGGTTTCCGCCAGGGTCGGAATTCCATTTTTTTAACCGGCAGCCTGTTGGTGGTTTAGCCGCAGGTTTAACACCGACCGCCAAGGTTGGAATGACCCCCTTAGTCTTTGCACCACATAGCAGTACATTGCAGTCCTGGGTCTACTTGTTTAATCCCAGTCAAATAATACTCTGTGCCTCGCCCACTGACCTGACAATATGCCAGCACTTTGAAACAGGCTTAAAGTACGAAATAGACACCAAGGGAGTACTCCCCAAACAGGTCTTGAGCACCTGTAAAGAATGGGTTAGGATATGGTGTTACGGCCAGAGTTGCCACCTTTTGAAGTGGGAAACCAGGTTCAAGTGTCTAAACCCTGAGCAAATCACTTATTCTTCCCGTGTCTCCCCATGTCTCAAAAGTCATGTGCCCATGTGTAATGTAACAGGTGCTCTTACAAAGCACTCCATTAGATTTGGGTCAAGTTCGAGCTATGTAAAACTGCAAAGACAGGCTCATTGAAGGCTGTTTGGATCTCAGTAGCTGAAGGTACTCCTGAACCTGCATGGTACAGAACCCGTCTTGTGCTGCAATGCCTCCTTGCCTGCCACTGGCAAGTATCTCTTTTACAGCTCAGAAAGGGCTTAAAGAGTGTGGGATGCTTGCCCTTTGAAAGGATTAAATGCGCCAGAGCACCGAAATACAGGACAATGGGCGTCTTACAGTGTCTTTGAGTCGGCATCAGGACTGGATCCTCAGTTGTAGGCCAAACCTGCCAAATACAGATGGGACTCACAGCTATGGTATGGGGCTGTAAGGCCTTATGGAGAAGGGGCCCCTTAATTAGTCCTCCCTGCCATGATCCAGTGCTGTGAGGCCCAGGGGGAGGCGGGCTCCTTCCCCTGTTCCTTGCAGCACTATACTGCCTCTGAGGCCCAGAAGAGAGGCGCCCCTCCCCTGGGCCCCAGAGTGCTGTACCATGATGTGAGGCCCAGGAGCTGGAGGGAACACTGATGAGAGACCCCATGTTGGTCGGCTAAGAGCAGGGTCCTGGACAGCTGCTCACTCTGCCCATGCCTTGCACTGGCTCTGATTACGGGTCTTTTTTAGGTTTGGTAGGATGTAGTCCATCGCACCAGGTCAAAGGAGAGATGTAGTGGTGTAGGTCCTCAATAATAAATAGAGTTCTCTGCCGAGGATGTGGAGATCTTCATTCTTACAGTAGAACCACCACCAAAGCAATTCCTCTAAAGGTGCTGAAGTTTTGTTTTGTAGGTGCCATGTTCAAGACACCCAGGCAGCAAAGATTTTCTTGTAAAAAAACACATTTCCAAAGTTGAAAAACAAAATATAAATAGACTTCTTGCAGTGGAAGAATTTTTTCAGCATGTCAGGGTCTTTAATCCTATTTCTTGTTGTGACTACCATAGCGAGCTTTGTGAATAGAGTACTGTTAGAGATGGGGGTCTTTGGTTGGCAGCCAGGTTACCCCCTGTCCAAGCAAGGACCCTTGCTCTAGTCAGGGCAAAGTAGAAACACACCT
This sequence comes from Pleurodeles waltl, assembly GCF_031143425.1. Classification (NCBI taxonomy): domain Eukaryota; kingdom Metazoa; phylum Chordata; class Amphibia; order Caudata; family Salamandridae; genus Pleurodeles; species Pleurodeles waltl. The sequence goes on along the minus strand of NC_090437.1, from coordinate 870,209,853 downwards.
GATTAACCCCCACTCACCATCTTGGTAGCTTGGCATAGCAGAAAGGCTTAACCCAGGAGCAATGTGTGAAGAATTTGTACCAACACACACAGTAACACAGTGAAAACACTGCAAAAATAGGCAATATTTATCAAACAAGACCAAAATGACAAAAATCCAACATACAGCAGTCAAGATATAATTTTCAATGGAATAAGAGTCTTACTTAAAAAAACGTTGATTTTACACCAAGTACATAGTTAGCATAAAAAATAAAGCTGCACGGGCGAGTGTGCATCAGAAAAGTCAGCGATGCATCGATTCCTTACTCGCAAGTGAGGCCGTGCATCATTCCTTCACGGTCGGGTGACAATGAGCCGTTTTTCTCCCTCGTAAGAGAGCGATGCGTTGATTTCCAGATGGGGCACCTCGGATCCGCACAGGGTCATGATGACCTTGATGCCCAGGCACAATGCATGAGAAATCTGGGTGCAAGGTGTTAGACAACCGCGCTGTGTGGGCTTTGCGTTGGTATCAGCAGCCGCAAGATAGTGCTGTATGTTGTTTCTCCAGCTGTGATGCATCAATCTCCCAGCCGCGATGCAGCTGGAGTGTCGATTTCAGCCGCAAAGATGGCGGCGCATCATTTATCAGCTGCGTTGCGTATGGTGCGTTGAAAATTTCCCCACACGGTGTTCTGTGCGTGGATTTCAGCTCTCATTCTGCCAACCTCACATTTCAAGGGCCCAGGGACTGGATAGGACACCGCTTGGCAGGGCAGGAGTCTCAGCAGAGAGTCCAGGTGCTAGCAGAGGAAGTATTTGATGGCCCTGAGACTTCAAAACAGGAGGCAAGCTCAGTTCAAGCCCTTGAAGATCCTTCTCAAGCAGGAATGCACAACAAAGTGCTGTCTTTGTCCCCTTTCACAGGCAGAATCAGCAACTGCAGGGTAGCCCAACATAGCACAGTCACAGGCCAGGGAAGCACTTCTCCTCAGCTCCTCAGCTCTTCTCCTTGGCAGAGGTTCTTCTTGAATCCTTGAAGAAAATCTAAAATCTGGGTTGTTGGGTCCTCTATTTATACCCTTTTATACCTTTGAAGTAGGAAAACTTCAAAGGAAAGTCTCTGTTGTTCACAAGAGCCTGCCTTGCCCAGGCCAGGCCCCAGACACACACCACGGGTTTGAAGACTGCATTCTGAGAGGGCAGGCACAGACCATTCAGGTGTAAGTGACCACTCCTCCTTCGACTTTAGAACAGATGGCTCATCAGGATATACAGGCTGCACCCCAGCACCCTTTGTCTCACTCTCTAATGGGGATTCATAAACAGCCCAAGTGTCAAACTGACCCAGACAGGGAATGGACAAACAGGCAGATTCACAGAGGGGGTGATTCTAACCCTGGCGGTCGGTGATAAAGCGGCGGCCAACCCGCCGACAGGCCGGCGGTCCAAAAAATGGAATTCTGACCCTGGCGGGAACCGCCAACACAGCCCGCCACATTAACACTCCGACTGCCACCACGGTACAGACAAACAGCGCGGCGGTCACCGCCAACAGGCAGGCGGCAGACAATGTACCGCCCACAGTATCACAACTCACCAATCCGCGACCTTTTCCGGGGCGGGAGCCCCGCCGATAAAAACACGGCGGAAACAGACTACGGACGGGAAAACGCTCACCAAAACACACTCCACGAGTATGGAGGACAGCATGGAACCCGAATTAAACATCCTACCTGCACTCGTCTACCTGCTCATCTACCACGAGTACGAACTCCGGCGCAGACGACAACGGTGAGTACTGCACCTATGACACACGGGAGGGGGGAGGAGGAAAGGTTACGGGCACACACATATGCGACCCCCACCCCCCCAAACTTTGTACACACCAATGCAGAGCAACAATGCACAGTGACACCACCCAAACCCCCCTGAAAAATGCAAAGACATAATTAAATTGTGAACCAAATTTTTATATAAAAAATAGACTCTGAGACGTATCGGCAACTATGCAAAATATCCATAACAAAATAATACTATACACACTGCCATGGCGAACCGAGGCAATTAGTCCGCTACATCCAAGTCAAATGGAACAGTCCGTGGGCTACAGTGTAGCGACACAAGGGCAAAGCCCACACAGGAGACCTGAGTCCTTTGGAGAGAACACTGCAGGGGCATCTGATGAAAATACTACAGGCACCTCAGGGGGAAGGGAAGGGGGGGGCACCACAGCCACATGAGTCGACGACGCAAGATCCACGAAGGGGCCACCATGCCCACTGTGCCATCCTGGGGAGTGCAAAGGCACAGTCTCTCAAGTCTCTACAGTGGGTGGCTTGCCCACTGTACCATCCTGGGGAGTGCAAAGCCACAGTCTCTCAAGTCTCTACAGTGGGTGGCTTGCCCACTGTACCATCCTGGGGAGTGCAAAGCCACAGTCTCTCAAGTCTCTACAGTGGGTGGCTTGCCCACTGTACCATCTTGGGGAGTGCAAAGCCACAGTCTCTCAAGTGGATAACAGTCTCCACTGGTCAAGGAGGAGGCATGGTAGGCACAGTGAACCATAAACAGTGCTTGAGACGGCGGGGCCCAGTGGAGCGGTGCTTGAGACGGCGGGGCCCAGCGGAGCGGTGCTTGAGATGAAGGGGCCCAGCGGAGCGGTGCTTGAGATGAAGGGGCCCAGCGGAGCGGTGCTTGAGACGGCGGGGCCCAGCGGAGCGGTGCTTGAGATGAAGGGGCCCAGCGGATCGGTGCTTGAGACGGCGGGGCCCAGCGGAGCGGTGCTTGAGATGAAGGGGCCCAGCGGAGCGGTGCTTGAAATGGCGGGGCCCAGCGGAGCGGTGCTTGAGATGAAGGGGCCCAGCAGAGCGGTGCTTGAGACGGCGGGGCCCAGCGGAGTGGTGCTTGAGATGAAGGGGCCCAGCGGAGCGGTGCTTGAGACGGCGGGGCCCAGCGGAGCAGTGCTTGAGACGGCGGGGCCCAGCGGAGCGGTGCTTGAGATGAAGGGGCCCAGCGGAGTGGTGCTTGAGACGGCGGGGCCCAGCGGAGCGGTGCTTGAGATGAAGGGGCCCAGCGGAGCGGTGCTTGAGACGGCGGGGCCCAGCGGAGCGGTGCTTGAGACGGCGGGGCCCAGCGGAGCGGTGCTTGAGATGAAGGGGCCCAGCGGAGCGGTGCTTGAGACGGCGGGGCCCAGCGGAGCGGTGCTTGAGACGGCGGGGCCCAGCGGAGCGGTGCTTGAGATGAAGGGGCCCTGCGGAGCGGTGCTTGAGACGGCGGGGCCCAGCGGAGCGGTGCTTGAGATGAAGGGGCCCAGCGGAGCGGTGCTTGAGACGGCGGGGCCCAGCGGAGCGGTGCTTGAGATGAAGGGGCCCAGCGGAGCGGTGCTGGAGACGGCGGTTGGAGATGGCGGGGCCCAGCGGAGCGGTGCTTGAGACGGCGGGGCCCAGCAGAGCGGTGCTTGAGACGGTGGGCCCAGCGGAGCGGTGCTTGAGACGGCGGGGCCCAGCGGAGCAGTGCTTGAGACGGCGGGGCCCAGCAGAGCGGTGCTTGAGACGGCGGGGCCCAGCGGAGCGGTGCTTGAGACGGCGGGGCCCAGCGGAGCGGTGCTTGAGATGAAGGGGCCCAGCGGAGCGGTGCTTGAGACGGCGGGCCCTGTTCAGCGGTGCTCTTCTGCACGGCGGGCCCCTGTTCAGCGGTGCCTATCTTCACGGCGGGCCCTGTTCAGCGGTGCTCTTCTCCACGGCGGGCCCTGTTCAGCGGTGCTCTTCTGCACGGCGGGCCCCTGTTCAGCGGTGCCTATCTTCACGGCGGGCCCTGTTCAGCGGTGCTCTTCTCCACGGCGGGCCCTGTTCAGCGGTGCTCTTCTGCACGGCGGGCCCCTGTTCAGCGGTGCTCTTCTCCACGGCGGGCCCCTGTTCAGCGGTGCTCTTCTGCACGGCGGGCCCCTGTTCAGCGGTGCCTATCTTCACGGTGGGCCCTGTTCAGCGGTGCTCTTCTCCACGGCGGGCCCTGTTCAGCGGTGCTCTTCTGCACGGCGGGCCCCTGTTCAGCGGTGCCTATCTTCACGGCGGGCCCTGTTCAGCGGTGCTCTTCTGCACGGCGGGCCCTGTTCAGCGGTGCTCTTCTGCACGGCGGGCCCCTGTTCAGCGGTGCTCTTCTCCACGGCGGGCCCCTGTTCAGCGGTGCTCTTCTGCACGGCGGGCCCCTGTTCAGCGGTGCCTATCTTCACGGCGGGCCCTGTTCAGCGGTGCTCTTCTCCACGGCGGGCCTTGTTCAGCGGTGCTCTTCTGCACGGCGGGCCCCAGTTCAGCGGTGCTCTTCTCCACGGCGGGCCCCTGTTCAGCGGTGCTCTTCTGCACGGCGGGCCCCTGTTCAGCGGTGCCTATCTTCACGGCGGGCCCTGTTCAGCGGTGCTCTTCTCCACGGCGGGCCCTGTTCAGCGGTGCTCTTCTGCACGGCGGGCCCCTGTTCAGCGGTGCCTATCTTCACGGCGGGCCCTGTTCAGCGGTGCTCTTCTCCACGGCGGGCCCTGTTCAGCGGTGCTCTTCTCCACGGCGGGCCCTGTTCAGCGGTGCACATCCAGTAGGTTCAAGGGAGCCAGACCTGGCCTGGACTCCGTGCTCAGACGCCCTCCGGCCGTGATGTTCCTGGGCCCTTCGGTGACGGGGTCCTGGCCCTTTGGTGTCCTCCTTTCCAGCTGGGATGTGGCATGTGGGGCCCACCTGCTCCGCGCTCCTGCTGGCTGACGTCTCCGCCCTGCTGCCCTTACGCTCCTTAGATGGGGCTCTAGGGCCCTTGCCTCCCCTAGACGTTGTGGCTGGTGAAGTGGGCGAACTCTGCTCCTTGGGGGCAGCCGTGTCAGTCTTCGCACGGCGGCCCTTGTGTTTCCTGGTCCTCTTGCCGGGGGGGGGGCTGGATGTGTCCTTGCTGCTGATGGAGGTGTCAGTGCTGGCAAAGGGTGGGCTCCAGAACCCATGCACAACAGTGACACCCGAAGTTGGGCTGGTGGTGGCTGTGGTGCTCTTGGGACTCTTTGCAGATGGAGGGGGTAGGTCATCGGAGGGGAAGAGGTCAAGATTAGCCAGGAAAAGATTTTTAGGGCCAAGGTAAAAGGTAGGAGAAGTGGAGATGGAAGTGGAGGAAGAGGATGTGGTTGTAGGAGAGTCAGGTGTGCTGTCATTGGGTGAAGGTGCAGGTGCTGTAGGCTGTTGTGAGGTGGATGTCTGTTGGGTGGGTGTCTGCCTGCGTTTGTGTGTCTTGGAAGGGGTGGTGACAGACACAGTGGGAGAGGACACAGGGGACGTGTAAATGGCAGTGGGGGTGGTGATTGCACGCGTGCGGACTGTACAGGAGGGTGTGGTGGTGATGGAAGCACTGGCTGATGTTGGTGTGCATGCAGGTGTGAGTGGAGACGTCACAGGGAGGGAGGAGGGAGACGAGGAGGAGGGGGACACAGGGGTGGTAGTGACTGTTGGCATGTCTGCATCTGTGTGTTGCTTGGGTGAGTGTTTGTGGGATCTGTGGTGCTTGTGTCTGGATGAGCTGGCCTTGGGTGTTGAGGTGTGTGCAGGCTGGTCTGATGGTGTGGATGGGATAGGCTGAGGAACAGGAGACAGAGACAGGGTGGAGGCAGTCAGAAGAGGGAGGCTGGAAACAGGGACAATGGCTGCCGTCAGTGCTGAGGCCAGAGCATTGAACGATCGTTGATGGGCAGCCTGACCCGAATGAATGCCCTCCAGGTAGGCATTGCTCCGATGCACCTCCCTTTCTACCCCCTGGATGGCATTCAAAAGGGTAGTCTGCCCAACAATGAGTGTCCTGAGGAGATCAATGACCTCCTCACTGAGGGCAGCAGGGGTAACAGGGGCAGGGGCTGAGGTGCCTGGGGCGAAGGAGACGCCCGCCTTCCTGGGTGAGCGGGCACGGAGCGTAGGCTGAGGGGCTGCTGGGAGGGCGGGGCTGGTGCGCTGAGTGGCGGCTGTACCTGTAGAGGCGGGGGGCCCGGAAGTTGCTGCCACCGCTAGGGAGCTCCCATCCGAGGACGTGTCGCTGTCGCTGCTCTCACCAGCGGTCCCCGTCGTGGTGCTCCCCTCGCCCTCCGGCTCACTTGGGCCCTCGGTGTCTGTTCCTGTGCCCACCGGGGCCTTGTGGCTTGCAGCTCCCTCGTGCTCCGATGCCAAATCTCCTCCGCCTGATGATGCTAATGCACACATGCACAAGAAGATGAAGAAGAAGGGTGGGGGGAGAAAGAGAAGACCTGGTTGAGTGCATGCAATGTCAACACCGTTGGCGGAGAGGACAGACACACGGGCCGCATGCACTAAGCCGCGCATTCGGGGCACACTACTCAGTACTTCTGACTCGGACAACAGGTCAGGAGACGACAAGCGCGCACATGTGTGAGGCTGGACCACCAATAGCTGGACTTGTCACCCTACGGAGGTGGGGGCCGGGAGCACAGGGCCATGCCTAAGGGAGAGGACTACACTACAGAAAGCGCCCTGGCCTAATGTCACCCCCAACCCTCCTCCCCCACCCAGACGCCTCCACTGCACAGAAAGATAGCTGAATGTGCTGATACTCACCCCCTTGTGTCTGCTGTGATGCTCTCAAGCGCCCATCCAACTCCGGGTAGGCCACCGCCAGGATCCGGGACATCAGGGGGGTTAGGGTACGACTGGCACCCCTCCTAGGTTGGGAGGCCATCCCCAGCAGTGACTCGGCGGTCTTCCTGGTTCCGCGGCGGATGTCCTCCCACCTCTTGCGGCAGTGGGTGCCCCGTCTGACGTGGACCCCCAGGGCCCGGACTTCCTTGGCGATGGCACGCCAAATCCCGACTTTCTGATGGGCGCTGACCTATGTGACATGTACAGGGTGGGAAGGAAACAATCATCAACTTACTGCATGTTAGATGTGATTGGCCCCCCCTCCCCAACCTTGCAATATAGCACATGCTCTCATCTGTCGTGCGTTGCACTCCTCATTCGCCCCCCACCAACTTACATCCACCCCACTCCACACAGGCATCGCCCATTCCATGTGCACCCGGTGTACTCACCTGTTGGTCTGGAGGACCGTAGAGTAACGCATACTGGGGGAGGACCCCATCCACGAGCTTCTCCAACTCTTCAGACGTGAAGGCAGGGGCCCTTTCCCCAGTCGCAGCAGCCATTGTCACTTCCAGACCGAGTTCACAGCAGCACTTGCAGTATAGGTCCTCTCCTGTGGATGATCAGGTCTCGAGTGATTAAGCAGATAGAAAATGGCGGTCACGCCCGCGGCGGTGCGTACCGCGGCGGTGCGTACCGCGACCGCCGGCGCACCTCGTCATTGGCTCCTGAAACCCATAGGCTTCAATGTTATCCAATGCGGCTCCGTATAGCGGTCTTCGACCGCCTACCGCCACGGTGTGCTCCGCCAGCGCAGTGACCTCACATCCCATTGTCCCACTTCACAGGTCAGGCAGCTGCCATTTCAAGGGCCCACATGGCATAATTTCTACTGCGACACACAGGCCTAGGCCTGGCATTGCCACACATACACGCCTTTCAATACCTAGATAACCGTGTGCCATGCAAGCAGTGGTGAACGTACCAGTGATTATCTTGACTCTGTGCTCCATGTTGTCCTTCCTAGGCACCGTCCGCTGGGATTTGCGAGGAGAAGGATGAATCCTCGCGTGTACCGACCGCTGGTGGACCTGTCGACAATGGAAGAACGCCACATCATACTACGATACCGACTTGACCGTGCCACCATCCATGAACTGTGTGCCCAGCTGGAGCCAGCCCTGATGTCCCCCATCCGCCAACCCACAGGAATTCCCCCTCTGGTGCAGGTGCTGTCAGTCCTCCATTTTCTTGCAAGTGGCTCATTCCAGACAACAGTGGCCATGTCATCTGGAATGTCTCAGCCAATGTTTTCTAAGGTGTTGTCTAGAGTGTTGTCTGCCCTGACGAAACACATGCGGAGTTACATTATATTCCCAGAGGAGGTTGATTTGCCCACTGTGAAGGGTGATTTTTATGCCCTTGGACATATTCCCAACATAATTGGTGCCATTGATGGGACCCATGTAGCCTTAGTCCCCCCAAAAGACGATGAGCAGGTGTACAGAAACAGGAAGAGTTACCATTCGATGAACGTCCAGGTGGTCTGTTTGGCTGACCAGTACATCTCCCATGTGAATGCCATGTTCCCTGGGTCAGTGCATGACGCGTATGTGATGCGTAATAGCAGCATCCCTTTTGTGATGGAACAGCTACAGAGACAACGTGTGTGGCTAATAGGTGACTCTGGTTACCCCAACCTGCCTTGGCTATTGACCCCAGTGAGGAATCCCGGGACCAGGGATGAGGAACGGTACAATGAGGCCCATGGGCGAACTAGGAGGGTCATTGAAAGAACCTTTGGCCTCCTGAAGGCCAGGTTTAGGTGTCTGCATATGACAGGGGGATCCATGATGTACTCACCAAAGAAGGTGTGCCAGATCATCGTGGCCTGCTGTATGCTTCACAATCTGGCATTGCGTCGTCAGGTGCCTTTCCTGCAGGAGGATGGTCCAGATGGTGGTGTTGAAGCAGCTGTAGAGCCTGTGGAGAGTGAAGAGGAGGAAGACTCAGAGGACGACCCAGACAACAGGGACAGAGTTATCCAACAGTATTTTCAGTAGCACACAGGTAAGAATCACACACGCCATTTTAATTTTCCTGACTTCCTCGTTTTCTCAACTTTGTCTATGACCCCCCCCAGTTATTTGAAACTGATGTTTGATTCTCCCTTCCCTTTTCAGTGCTGTATGACCCACTGCGTGACTTCTGCTTGGTTAGCCCATGGACTAATGCTTATTGATCTCGGTATGTGTTCAGCACAAAGTTTACAGAACATAATTGATCGGTAATGTTTTTTACATTTGTAAATAATGCAGCCTGACTCCAGCATGATTTCAGTGCATTGAGTGATTTATTTTTGGTGCTAGATTATGGTACATGATATAAACACGGTGATGGGTGGGGGTGGAGTAATGGCCATGGCAGAGTCCAGTTCTCAGTCTCACAGGTGCATTGTCCATATGCCTGTGGAAGGATGGAGCAGGGGCAGTTCAAGGTTGGACAGGGTGGCAATGTGGGACAGTGGGATGACTTCAGGGGGTATCTCATGCTGGCAGAGGTCTTGACATCCTACTCTGTCGATTTTTTGGATCTCAGGCTCCTCTTGCGGGGTGGTTGTTCTTCAGCAGGAGGTGGGGTTCTGGTGGCCTGTCGTTGTGGTGGGGCCTCCTGTCCACTAGCGCCGGCGGAGGTGGTAGGCTGTTCCTGGTCCGGGCTAGTGACAGGGGCCCTGTGTGGTGCCACATGGTCCCGCAAAGTGTCTTCTATCCGGTGGAGGGCCTGGACTAGGCTCCCCATGGTGGTAGAGATGGTGGTGAGATGATTGTTGAACCCCATGTAGCGTTCCTCCTGCTGTGCCTGGATCTCCTGGAACCTGGCCAGTACCGTCGCCATCGTCTCTTGTGAGCGGTGGTAGGCTGCCATGATGGTGGTGAGGGCCTCTTGGAGAGTCGGTTCCCTGGGCCTCTCCTCCCCCCCCTGTCGCACAGCAGCCCTCCGAGTTGCCCTGTTTCCCCCGGACTCTGTCCCCTGGACGGTGTGCCCACTACCACTGCCCCCAGGTCCCTGTTGTTGTTGGGGTGGTGGGTTAGCCTGGGGGCCCTGTAGTGGCAGACACACCGCTGATTGACCTGTCCTAGAGACAGAGCCATGGGCCCGCTGGGTGGGAGCTGTGCTGTTGTTCCCAGAGGGGGTTGGGTCTGCTGTGGCCTGTGTGTGGGGAACCGACTGTCCAGAGGTCCCCGATGGTCCGGGCTGGTCGTCAGGTTCCAGGTCGACAGAGCTGCTGTCATCACTGGGTGCCTCTTCCGTGGGGGGGATGGACATTTCTGGACCCTCCTGGCCGGTGTGTTGGCGTTCGGGTCCTGCATGGGGTAAGAGAGTATGGTTATTGTTTCTGTGTGTGCTAATGTGTGCGATTTATGGGTGCCCTTGTCCCCCAGTGCTGTCATTCCCTTGGGGGAGGTGTTGTGGGGGTTTTGGGGGGGGGTATGTGCAGTGGTCATGCTTAGGTGATGGGTGTCCATAGTTTGTGGTGGCATGCAGGGGTTGGTGTTGGGTGGGTTGTGCTGGGGAGACATTCTCAGGGAGGATGTGTGATGGGGGGTTGGGGGTGAGGGTGGTGGTGGGGGTTGGCATGCTGGGGAGGGGTGAAGTAGTTGAGATTGTACTTACCAGAGTCCATTCCTCCGTGTACTCCAGCGAGGCCATCAGGATGCAGGATGTTTAGTACCTCTTGCTCCCATGCTGTGAATTCGGGTGGTGTGGGTGGGGGTCCCCCGCCAGTCTTCTGCACTGCGATGTTGTGTCGCGAGACCATCGAGCGCACCTTTCCCCGTAAGTCGTTCCAACGTTTGCGGATGTCCTCTCGATTTCTGGGATGCTGTCCCACCGCGTTGACCCTGTCCACGATCCGCTGCCATAGCTCCGCCTTCCTGGCTATAGTGGTGTGCTGCACCTGTGAGCCGAAGAGCTGGGGTTCGACTCTTATGATCTCCTCCACCATGACCCGGAGTTCTTGGTCCGAAAAGCGTGGGTGCCTTTGGGGTGCCATGGGGTGGTGTGGATGAGGTGTGGGGTGGTGTATATGGTGAAGAGTGTGTTGGCGTGTGGTGCTTTGTGCTTCTATGTGGTGTGTGTGATGGTGTTGTGTGCCTCTGTGTGATGTAGCTCTCTATTCTGTGATGTGTCTCTCTCTCCTTCGTCTATGATCTTCGGTCGTAGAGGTTTGTGGGGGTTTGTGGGTGATGTGGGTGTGTGGGTGTGTTTTATAGTTGGTTGGATGTGTGGGAGTGTTGTTTGTATGTGTGTCAGGTGTGTGTATTTCGAATTGTCCAATGTGGCAGTGTTTTGGAGCTGTGTGTGTATTTTGATCGCGGCGGTGTGTCCCGCCAATGGAATACCGCGGTTGAAAGACCGTGGATTTGTGGGGCAGAATGGCATGGGCGTGTTTGTGTTGGCGTGGCGGTGGAGGTTTGGTCATCTCCAGTTTTCCGCAGCCCACTGATGTGGCGGCCTTCCTTGGATGTCGGGATTTTGGCGGTTCCGCCGTTGTGGGTCAGAATGACCGTGGCGGTTTACCGCGGCCGCGGCGGTAGAATGGCAGACTTCTGACCGGCGGTAAGGGCCTTTTACCGCCGAGGTCAGAATGACCCCCAGAATGCTTAAAGCAAGAAAACGCTTACTTTCCAAAAGTGGCATTTTCAAACTAACAATTTAAAAAACAACCTTACCAAAAGATGTACTTTTAAATTGTGAGCTCAGAGACACCAAACCCCACATTTCTATCTGCTCTCAAAGGAAATCTACACTTTAAAAACATTTAAAGGTAGCCCCCATGTTAACCTATGTGAGAGACAGGCCATGCACAGTGAAAACCAAATTTGCCAGTATTTCACTGTCAGGATCTGTAAAACACACCAGTACATCTCCCATCTTTAACATAAACTTAACTCTGCCCATGGGGCTACCTAGGGCCTACCTTAGGGGTGCCTTACATGTTGAAAAAGGGAAGGTTTAGGCCTGGCAAGGTATACTTGCCAGGTCGAAATGGCATACAAAACTCCACACACTGCAGTGGCAGGTCTGAGACATGTTTACTGGACTACTTATGTGGGTGGCACAATCAGTGTTGCAGTCCCACTAGTAGCATTTGATTTACAGGCCCTGGGACCCTTTAGTGAACTTTACTAGGGACTTTACTAGGAACTTACTAATAAATCCAATTGGCCAATCCCAGATAACCCAATCACCAATACAATTTACACAGAGAGCATATGCACTTTAGCACTGGTTATCAGTGGTAAAGTGTCCAGAGTCCTAAAGCCAACAAAAACTGGTCAGAAAAAATAGGAGGAAGACGTCAAAAAGATTGGAGATGTCCCTGCAGAAAGGGCAAGGTCCAACAGATATGTTGGCATGTTTCTGGTAGCGTGTATTTTGGTGTGTTTCTGGCAGCATTTAATGACTACCAAAATCTAAATAACCTCCTCTGAATTCTAACTTTCTTAACTGTTTCAGCTCATCATTTTGTCATTATTTCAACCTGAAGAGAGGGTAGTCCAAATGCTTGAACATAAGACCTAAACATTCATTCAAGACCCATCCCTCAAACGCTTGGATATTCTGATATTTGCTGCAAGTCATTTCAAAGGCAGGCCTCTCTAATTCTCACTCATGATGTGTCATCAAGTTCTCTGTGTCAGAAATAAGCAGTCAAATGCGCTTTGTTACTGACAGAACCTGGGAATGATGATCTTCCTAGGTCTGCTTCACATCTTGTTTACATTGACACACTCAAACTCTTCTAGTAAATCCTATTGTTTTTGCACTAGTCATATGCCCTCTTCCATCCCCACAGTTTTAAACACGATTTTCATTAATGAACACATCCACACGTTGTCACTAGGGCCGATGTATCCTGTACACCTGAGGAGCATCTTGTCACATTTTCCAAAATACAGCTAAATTTCAGCTGCAGTGGAGGAATGTACTACATCAGGGGCCGTATTATTCAAAGATCCCTAGGGGGACCAATGGACATGTGCACCCCTAGGGCACTTTGGTATTATAGAATGGGCTTCAGAAGCTTGTATGGCCCCTACTTAAATACTGATAGCACTAGCGCACGTCACACCAGTGCTATCTTGCGAGGGCATTCCCTCAATTGCATGGAGACATAGCCCTATGCAAATGAGGAAATCTCGTTGCCTTTGTGCCCATGTCATAATGTGGATTCGGGTACAAAGGCAAAAATGCTGTCCAGCGGTCCTCTGGATGGATAAAATGGGGTCCCGTGGCCCCCTCCAAACATCCGACTGAAAGCAGATGTAGTCACTCCTGCACCCACCGGCAAGGGGATCTCTACACCTTCTTGAAATTGAAGGCAGATGCCTCCTGCACTGTGAAACATGGAGCCCTGAGTGCAGTTTCTTCAGCGTAATAGGGCACGCTTTTCTGTTTGCACCAGCCAAACTTTTAGAAATGTGTGCCATGGTGCAAACAGGGAAAGTGCGTCCTGTGAGTGATATGACCCCCAGGTCTACTTCTACTCAGGTTAAATTCTGTAATTCACCCAGTCAGAGGGGCTCAGCTTCCCACTCCAGTGGCCCTCGTATTATCAGCGATTCATATTTTTCTCAAATTTTAGTGCAGAGAAAGGATTATCACCTGTTACTGATCTGTTCAGTCCTTATATTAATGAAAGCCTTGCACATGTACTCGTGTGGCACAATGTGGCGTAAACATACCTTCTAGTCACTTTACATTATAAAAGCCCCCAACCAATCACAAACACTGTGGGGCATATTTATACTCTGATTGCGCCGGAATTGCATCGTTTTTTTTTACGCAATTCTGACGCAAAACTAACTCCATATTTATACTTTGGCGTTAGATGCATCTAGCGCCAAAGTCCATGGAGTTTGCGTCATTTTTTAGCGTGGACACCTACTTTGTGTTAATAATATGCAAGGTAGGCGTTCCCGTCTAAAAAATTGACTCAGAGGCATGTGCGCCGTATTTACACTCCCGGGCAAGATTCACGCCCGGGAGTGGGCGGGTCAAAAACAAATGACGTCCAGCCGCTTTTGCGCCGTTTTTTAGCGCCTCGTCAGGGCAGGCGTTAAGGGACCTGTGGGCTCGGAAGGAGCCCAGAGGTGCCCTCCCATGCCCTCAGGGACACCCCCTGCCACCTTTGCCCACCCCAGGAGGACACCCAAGGCTGGAGGGACCCATCCCAGGGACATTAAGGTAAGTTCAGGTAAGTTTTTATTTTTTATTTTTTTGTGGCATAGGGGGGCCTGATTTGTGCCCCCCTACATGCCACTATGCCCAATGAACATGCCCAGGGGACAGAAGTCCCCTGGGCATGGCCATTGGGCAAGGGTGCATGACTCCTGTCTTTGCTAAGACAGGAGTCATTTCAATGGGGGTTGGGAGTCGAAAAGAATGGCGCAAATCGGGTTGAGGTGAAAAATTTGCCTCAGCCTGACTTGCCCCATTTTTTGGCGCCCAAGCTCCATATCCCCCTACGCCGGCGCTGCCTGGTGTATGTCATTTTTTTTCACGCACACCAGGCAGCGCCGCCGGCTAACGCCGGCTAACGTCATTGAATAAATACGGCGCCCGCATGGTGCTTCAGAATGGCGTTAGCCAGCGCTAATTTTTTGACGCAAAACTGCGTTAGCGCAGTTTTGCGTCAAAAAGTATAAATATGGCCCTGTATGTTTGCCCAAAGAACACCTGAACAAATATTAATTAATGTACTCCTTCACGGTTTTGCCTGCCACTTTTTATTAAATTGGTCAAAAGTCTTTCACGCCTCAAGTGCACCTAGAGTATCACTACCCCCAAATGCCTGCTGTTTTCTTCTCTCAGGCTGTGTCAGACCAAGGCTGAATGCTATTAGATCCCATTCGACCCAGCAACCACGACTACTGCTGTGAAATCTCTAATAGGCTAGTTGTAGCACCCAAACCTCTTACCATCCCCATACATGACTGCATCTTGGTTTGTCACTCATCAGGTCAGAGTGAAGGCGGGCACTATCGATGAACCTTAAAAACCACCTCGATACAGAACAACTGTAAAATCCAGTATAGATCAATGCCTCCTATTGTCATAGTTAAAGTATGGCTGATTCTATGGTTAAAACTGGCAGTAAGGCCTGCGAAGTGAAAATAGAGCTCCATGGATTTTCAACCACGAGGAGCCCACCTATCAACACCAAAAGTATGTTATTTTCCTTAGTATTTCTTTTTCTCTGTTGAGCTGAAATGCAATTGCTCAGTTTTGGACAGCATGAGTATCTAGTGTGCGTTAATCAATGACTGGAGGGGCAGCAGTTACAAGCAGAGACAAAACCAGTAAAACGAGAGACAAGCCACCCTAGTGCGAACGGGCTTGGTGATAACTTGAAACTGAGTCACATCTTTCAATCCAATCCACACTGCAACATTCCATAGATTACAGCCAATAGGCTAACATTATTCATACAACGGACAACAATGTATACACGGTGATAGATACTACATGATTTTTCTCTTTTATAATAACAAAACAAATTAAAACTTATAGTAAAACATGAAAAAAGCAGAAATACATAGCAAAAGCTACAACCAAAACATGACTTTAACACATTTGCAGATCTCGTTGACACAAAAGTCTGCAGGCACGTTGTGGGTTCTTTTTTGTACACGTTTCCTTCTCTTGAATTTAACAAACACTTTTCAGACTCAAAATTCGTCCTAACGGAGGTGTATTATGCATTTCACTCGTTCCACAAAGCAGCATCTCACCTGGGGTAATTTTGACCACCTTTGCACCATTCAACCAATGGAGACCATGCACTCCGATAACATTCCACACACTTTATCAACCACAACTCGTTCACCAAACTTGCTTTCACCTTTCTGCACAAAGCGTAGGACCTGATTTCGAATTTTGCAGAGGGGAATACTAACTATTACAATCCCATTATATTCTATGGGGATCTTAATACGGCAGATGGGTTATCCGTCACATTTGTTGCAGAGTATTCTATCCGCCAAGTTCTAAATCAAGCCCTACGTGGACTAAATCACTCTCAATGAGTCTGCTCTTGACATTATTTCTCCCATCATAAACAAGCTTTTATTTAGTGTGGGCACTCTTAACATTT
The DNA here is from genome assembly GCF_031143425.1 of Pleurodeles waltl. Lineage (NCBI taxonomy): Eukaryota > Metazoa > Chordata > Amphibia > Caudata > Salamandridae > Pleurodeles > Pleurodeles waltl. The sequence goes on along the minus strand of NC_090437.1, from coordinate 870,194,101 downwards.
TCTCTGACAAATGAATCTAGGTCCCAAATAGACACACCCTGTTTAAGGCACTTGAACATCCAGGTTGATCTAAATTCTATGGCTCTTTTTCTGCCCCTCAACAACTCAAATGGTGATATAGTTATAGACAAGTGGGTTTGGTCCTTTAAAACCATAGCATTGTCCACACAGCATTTGAAACCACATACCTATGAAGTAACTCCGAACATATAACTTCTTGCAAAGTGCTGCTTATGTTTGACTAACTCATTGTTCTGGAGATGATGCAGACAGCTTTTGAGATATTCTACATCATTTGTTTTGATCTCCTTGCCAAAGCTCCTCACTCACTCATCTGCTGGTTTCACTCTCTCTCTCTCAGTCTTGATCTCTCTCCCATACTCCCTCTGAGGTGTTTGCCAGCCTTAGTGTTCTTGCCATTTCTCCCTACTCTTCACTCACCCACTGATATCTCATTGTTTTTGCGCTGGTTCTCTGGTTTTTGTCTGTTCTTTGTTTTGTGCCCTTTGTTCTGTGCCTCTTTGCTGTGTTTTGTGCCTCTTTGCTTTGTGCCCTTTATCTGCTTCATTGCCCTTTACCTGAGCCATTTCTTTGTGCCAATTCTCTGCCACTGCCCTTTGCTTTTCTTGTGCTTTACCTCTACCCCCACCGCTCCTCGCCTTTCCCCACTGTGCCACTTCCAACATTCTCTGTCCTTAAGAGTCCTGTCCACCAACCCCTCTGCTCCCTGCACCTCGCTGGATCTAAAGTGGCTCCAAGCAGTGGCACAATGCCAGTGCACTAAAGGCAAACCCATCTGCTCCTGTCGGACCAGTGGTGGATTGCAATTGAAAAATATGGCAGGGCACAATGGTGCACGACTCGCCATTTATTCCGTTCCTGCCTGGTGCGGCACTCCACTTCCCCAATACTGGTGCCACGAGAAGGAAAGGGAAGTACTTCATTCCTGCCCAGTGGTACAGGAATCAAACCAATCCTGGAGCTACTCTTGTGCTGTATTGAGCACTCACCCAGCACCCTGCATGCTCATGCATGCTCCGCAACACCTGCTCACTTATCAAGCATTCAGCATGGATCTGCGACCTGCTGCATGACCATTCCCCAGACCTGTTATTCCTCACAGCAACCGGGCTGAACCCCATAGTGACTCCAGATATCATGAAAGCTACCCCCTTGTTATAGATCATCAGGCAGGACCTTCTTCACAAGCCTGGAGCTGGAATCTCCATCAATGATAAGAACACCATCAGCTGCACAGTTTCTAGAGAAATGCCTTTCACTAACATGAAACACCTGTCTTTCAACCTTCACATCACCACCAACTTCACCCTGAGTGACACTCTTAGGTACAGACCTGCGGGACAGCATGACAGCTTCCCCAGCACCATCACAGATTTTGTTTCACCAGTCATCTTTGATGAAATGCATGCAACTACATCCTCCTCAGAGACCTGAACTTCCACCTGGGAAACCTTGCCAACCCCAACACAAAATCAAAATCGGCAGAAAACTGTGCCTTATCCAATGTGCCAAAGGGCCAACCCTCATTGCTGCCATCAAATCAAATGGTTTAAATGCTTTCATACTCACAAGATGCAGCAACATAAAAGCCTTTCTTTTCAAAAGATTAGGTATCTAATCCTTGATCCATAACCTGGGACAAAATGTGAATAAAATTCTCTCAGACCCCAAAATAATTTTTTCTCTAGCTTTAGCAGCTTGTGGCGGTGCATCAAAAATTGCCCTGATAAAACTAAGACCTTACTTATCATTGGGAATGTGATGATTCTGCACATGTCAACGTTGTCATTGCAAAGAAATGAAAAAATAGGCAAAAAAGAAAAATCTGAATGGAATACTGAAATCTGTGGATGTGTTTGTTAACACACTGCCTCTTACCTCCTTACAAATACAGAACGATTGATGTTTCGGTGGATCAGTGGTACTGAATAGCGCGGGTATAACAATGAGGTGTTGAAAGCATCTTGCGTTCCACTATCTGCAAGCTGTCACCTACTTGCCTCATTCTTTGCATGTCGATGCCATGTGCCAAATGTGCCCTGTGTCCCTCCCAGGACAGATTGAAGTATTTTTGTTTGTTTCAGAGGTGGCGTGCTGTCATCAACAAAAGCATTGCATTGCTGTCTGGGTCATGAAACACAGGTTGTGTTTTAGTTGAAAAGAGATCTTTGCAGCCAGTGCTTGATTGTCAAAAGATAAGTGTCAGGGCCCTTGTCAGGAGGCCATTGTAGCTTGCAGCATTCACTGCTCCTGCCAGTGCTGCCTATGACAGTAGCAACGCAACTACTAACCACCACACTCCAACAACTGTGACAGTTCAGACTTTTAATATACATTAAACATGATTAGGATCTGCCATCCAAGCTATTCTTATAGCTTTGGGTGGCAGGTATTAGTCATTTTTAATGAATATTGAATTAGTGAAGAATTGTTCTTTTGTTATCATAAAATTAGACAAACAGTGCCATCGTGTGACTGGCTGTCATAAATCCCGGTGTTGACAATTAAGTGCTAGTGCCAAGCACCAGAAACTACCAGCTCAAATTAAGCACTGGTTGCAGCCTGGACAATAAAAGTGCAGATTCCATTTTCGGATTTAACCTTTACCAAGGTGCACAGGAATCTGTGCAGCAGTGCAGATCACCTGACTCAGCTGAGCAGAGATGAAGTCTGTAAAACCTTGATGTACAGGTTCTCCTACGGCTGGGTGGTTTGTTCAATGTGTCACTGTGTTGTTTATGTGGTAATTCATGACAGGAGATAAACCAGTCAAAAGCAAATAGGCTTTTATTGAAGTAAAACCAGAGACAGACCGGCCTAGAGGACACAGGTTTGGGGTCAACTTGCAACTGGCTCACATCACTCAATACATTCAAACAATAACATTCCATAAAATACAGCCACTGTGAAGATGCTAACAGTATTCACACTACAGATAACAATGTCTATACAGAGCTAGATACTACATATTGACAGCAGTATTCTGCTTCCCAACTATGTTGTATGGTTAATTACAACCGGAGAAACCATCAATAGGAGCTACCTATCTAACATTCCTTCTGAAGATCTCCTTACTTGAGAAATGGTGTTGTAATTGTTCAAAAACTAGTTTATGTATTCATCAGAAATACTGACTGCATTATTGATTTTTTTATTATGAGTGATGTGAATCGACTGCCAATTAACATTTGGCTAAATGTATAGAAAATGTGCACATTTCAAGTAGATATTCAATCAGCAAATTCCGATCCTGTATGGTGTCACACCATAAAGTTGTTTGGAGGCACTGACTTACATCTTAATAAATGTTTTCAGCCTGTCTCATTTAAGGTTTGGAGCAGTGGAAGTTCAAGACCATCCTGTAGTTGTTACAGGTACATCCTTAATTGCCAGCAGGAGGATTTTCCTAGAGGTGGCTGTCTCTGCCAAGGGAGGAAAAATCTGTTGTAAAGTTTGTTTTGCAAAAACTTTAACATGCTTGTGCAGTATCGGGGACTTGCTGCCACAGTATGTTGGTGCAGAATATATACCTCATCTGTGAGGTATATTGCTAGTATCTACATTACAAGTGTCACTGAAAGTATGGAAATTACACTCAGCATATTAGAGACATTTGTATACTTGTACCAGAAACACTACAGTGTAAGACATAGTTTTCATGGTTGTCACTGTTGATGCCATTGAAAATGGTGGCATACTGGTCACCAAAGATGAGGTAGCAGGCCATCTTTTATTTTCAATATAATTAAAAACACAAAAATGTGTGTCTCAGAGTATAGTCTAATGAATCCTCTGCCATCATGTTTATCATCCTTCCCTATGCTGCCCTCTTATTGGAACAGGAAGATTTGAGGAAGGTACACAGGACTTACATTGGGTTTTGACAGAAGCCCAGTTATCACCATACACTAAGTGAGTCAATACTTAAAGGAATATGAAGATCTTTACTGATTTTAAGAACACTGAATTGTTATTTTCTCAGGTATCTTGTTAGAAATTGGATCTCTATTTTGGCAGAGGTATGCACCCTGTCCAAGTAGGGACCACAATCTTAGTCAGTGTAAGTCGCAACACATCCTAAATTATCCTGCGCTCACCCTCCAGTAGCTTGGCACAGATTAGACAGGATTCACTTAAGAGGAAATGTGTTAAGTGTTTGTGCAACACTTCAAACAGTAAAACACCACACACAAAAGGCACCACACTTGGTTAGAAAGAGAAAGATCGAGCTTAATTTTGTGAACAAAACAAGAACAAAACAATAAAAGTCCAACAAGTAGTCAAGATATGAATTTAAAGAGTAAAATGCAATATAGTGCTTAAAGCATAAAGCACCAACCGGGGATATCTGATCGCACCTGGCTAAATCCAAAAGTTGAGGCTGTCCGTGCTGGAGTGTGGGTCCGATACAGCCTCAGATAAGTCTTGCTGAAGTTTTACTTTCTCAAGAATTGAGCCAAGAGTCCCGTTCATGGGGAAGAGGTTGGCCGTTAGCAAGGAGAGAATCAGTGGTGGTGGGCCATGGTCATGAAGAGTCGGCTTGGCATTGCAGACGAGTAGGCTGGAGCCTCGCGGTTGTGAGCAGTGATAGTTACTGTGCAATAAGTTAAACCTGTGGTGGATCGCACTGAAGTAGTGCAGGTTGCACCCTTCTATTCTATTACAAAGTCAGATGAAGACCCGCTGGTGAGGCTGTAATTGGACCCTTTTCCTTTCACCAGTTTGCAGCGTCAACATTTGACCACTTGATTATGATGTGTTCATGATTTCTTCCTTATATCTTTATTTAATGCCACCCACTGGCACTCTTTTTGGAGCACTTCTTTTTTTCTATGCCTTCTATCTGGTGCAGCTATGTAAAAAATGAAATGTAATAAAATAATGTATTTTTATTGTTGAATTTACATATATAAAACAAATGCATGCATTTATTTTCTTGTGTGAGATAAGTATTGATAGTGTGACTTATTGATATTAATATATCTTACCCACTAAGCTGATTTAGGCCCTGATCACAACATTGGCAGTAACTACCGCCTACGGCTGTGGCTACCAGCCATTTACACGTATCATGACCGCCGACGGTATACCGCCAGAGTGCTGGCGGAACATCGGCAACGGTCAAGGTGGCAGATGGCGGTAAGGCGGTGCTTCTGACAGCAGCACTGCCATGCCAGCGAAACACCTCCGACCGTATCATGACCAATGATACGGCCTGGTGGTGTTTTGCTAGCGGACACTGCTGCTGACAGCAGCGCCACGGACCGTCACCAGCCAGAGGACCCCCTGCAAGCAGGTAAGTTGGGTTCTCCAACAGGAGAGAGGCGGTGGGGGGTGCATGTGGGGGGGTTGTGTGTATGTTTTGAAATGCGTGCATGCAGGTGTGAGGTGCGTTGAATGCGTGCGTGAATGAGAGATTGTGAGTGTTGTGTGTTGTGAATGCATATGTGTGACAAGGTATGTTGGTGTTTGTTGCAGTGTGTGAGTATGTATGTGTTCATGCGTGGGTGGTGGTGGGTATGCGTGTGTGCATGAGTGTAAATGGGTGCGCGTGTGGGTGTGTATATGTGTGTGGGGCAGGAGAGGGAGAGTGAGGGTGAGGGAGAACTCTGGGGAGGGGGAGGGGGGCAGGGGAGACCCCTATCAGTGCCAGGGAAGGGATTCCCTGGCACTGATAGTGCCTACCACCATGGTTTTCGTGGTGGAAAAGTTGGAACGAAAACCATGGCGGTAAACCGGGTCTTAATCCCGAGGGTGGGATTATGACGACCACTGGGCTGGAGACCGAAATCTCCAGCCCAGCAGGCGTTACCACCCTGGCGGTCAGTGTGTTAAAGTGGCGGTCTTTGATGGCGGTTACCGCCAGTGACAAAATGCCATTTTTCTTTCCGTTGGCCTGTTGCCGGCATTAACAGCTCTTTAACACCGACCGCCAGTGTTGTAATGAGGGCCTTAGTCTTGTGATGTACTTTTTAAAAGTGGCATTTCTGAAGCAGTAATGTAGAATCCAACTTTAAAAGTAAGAAGGATTTCTCACTACAATTCGAACCATACCAAACATGAAAAGTCTATTCCTCTAAGATCAGAAATTACCACTTAAAAGCATATAAGGGAATTTCCAATGCTCACAGTAGTGAAAAAGGACTTTGGGGGGGGGGTTTCACTTCCAGGACCTGTAAAACGTATAAGTGCATGTCCTGAATTTTACTTACACAGCACCCTGCACTATGCGTTACCTAGGGCCTACCTTAGGGATGACATATGTAAAAAAAGAGACATCTAAGGCTTGGCAAGTAGTTTCAAATGCCAAGTCAAAGTGGGAGTGAAATTGCACAACCAGGACTGCCAATGGTAGACCTGAGACATGGTTAAGGGGCTACTTATGTGGGTGGCATAATCAGTGCTGCAGGCTTACTAGTAGCATTTAATTTACATGCGCTGGGCACATGTAGTGCACTTTACTAGGGATTTATAGGTAAATCAATTATGCCAATTGTGTCTAGGCCAATGTTACCATGTTTAAGGGAGAGAGCACAAGCACTTTTGCACTGGTCAGCTGTGGTAAAATACACAAAGTCCTAAAACCAGTAAAAATTAGGTCAGAAAAAAGGAGGAAAAAGGCCAAAACCTTTGGGGTGACCCTTCAGAGAGGGCCATTTTCTATCATGCCTGTTCTCTATGCCTTTTTGATTTAGTCCACCGCTGATCAAACCATTGATTGTATCAATTAAGGGTTTGCATCAATGTAAAAAGGAGAAAATCTATTTTGCCTCACATTCAGAGTTTGGGAATTTCTTCCATTCTCAATTCACTCTTACCCTCCTTGTGAAAAACAATTTAATTTCCAGTCATCTTTCCCCACTGTGTTTCTAGATATGTGCCCCTTCCTCAGAGGAAACAATTTTCACAGCAATCATAATTGTAATCGCAAGCTAATTCTATTCAAATAAATATTAATTAATGATTACAATCATAGGGACTCATTATGAGGTTGGCATGCCACATAGGCCCTCATTACGGGCAGTGCAATGCGCAACAGGTGCTGCTGCACCTGCCGCACCACCACATTGCAGCCGACCCTGTTACCCGCTGGGCCGGCGGGTGGAAACACTTTTTCCACCTGCTGACCCAGCAGGAAATTTATGACGAGGCCCATAGTGTTTATTTTCACTTACAACTGAAATGTCAGAATCAGTAAATTTTCTGTACTGAAAAAAAACGTATGCTGCAGATCTTCTTTCGGCATCATGCTTCTATGGCTCTCCTTCAATCTGTTTCCTTCTTCTATAATTTCTGCCTTATGTATATATTCTTTATCCTCTCTTGGGTTTCTTCACAATCTCCAGTCCGGTTTCTTTTAGATCATAGGTGGTCATTCCAACCTCAGCGGTAAAAGGCGATTACCGCCGTTCAGAAGACCGCCATAACACCGCCGCGGCCGCGGTAAACCGCCACGGTCATTCTGACCCACAACAGGCAAACCGCCAAAATACAGACATCCACAAAGGTCCGCCACACCAAAGGGCAGCTAGAAACTGGCGATGACCAAACCTCCACCGTCACACCAACAGAAATACGCCCACACTATCACGACACACGAATCCACGCGGCGGTCTTTCAACCGCGGTATTCCATTGGCGGTACACACCGCCGTGCTCAAAATACACACACACTTACAAAATACAACCACATTGGACAATTCAAAATACACACAACCGAGACACATATACACACCACTCTCACACACCCAATTCAATATAAAATACACACCACATCACCCACAAACCTCCACTCCTAGAGATTCGTGAACACGCACCGAGAAAAGACATCCGAGCACCCAGACGCCCAATTCACTGTCACCCAGCAATATTTGCACGCACTTCACACAACACAACAATACACATCACCACACTTAGCACAACACAATCCACCCTACACATCACCCACACCACCCCATGGCACCGCAAAGACACCCCAGGTTCTCTGATGATGAACTCAGGGTCATGGTGGAGGAAATTGTACGAGTAGAGCCACAGCAGTTCGGAGCACAGGTGCAGCACACCACCATTGCCAAGAAGATGGAGCTATGGAACAGAATAGTGGACAGTGTCAACGCTGTGGGACAGCACCCAAGAAATCGGGACGACATCAGGAAGAGGTGGAACGACCTACGGGGGAAGGTGCGTTCCATGGTATCCAGGCACAACATCGCGGTGCAGAAGACTGGCGGCGGACCCCCACCTCCTCCCCCAGAATTTACAACATGGGAGGAGCAAGTCTTGAACATCCTGCATCCTGAGGGCCTCGCAGGAGTAGGCGGAGGAATGGACTCTGGTAAGGCAAATCTTAACTACTTCTTCCCCCCACCCCACCTGCATGCCAACTCATACCCCCACCCTTACCCTCACCCCCATCACACCTACTCCTTGCAACTGTCTCACCATCACAACCCACCCATCCCAACACCTAGCCCTGAATGCGTCCACAAAGCATGGACACCCATCACCTAAGCATGCCCACTGCACATACACATACAACCCCCCCCAACCACCGTCACAACAGCCCCCACAAAGGAATGCCAGCACTGGGGTACACGGGCACCCACCCATTGCACGCTATGACACACACAGAAGCAATAACCATACTTTTATACCCCTGCAGGACCCGAACGCCACGTCACCGCGCAGGAGGGTCCACAAATGTCCACTCCACCCCCAGAAGAGGCCCACAGTGAGGACAGAAGCTCTGTCTCCCTGGATCTAGATGACCAGCCCGGTCCATCGGGGACCTCAGGACAGTCGGTTCCCCTCACACAGCCACAGGCCACAGTAGACCTTCCCCCCTCTGGGAACACCAGCACAGCACCCACCCAGCGTGCCCATACCTCTGTCCCCAGGACACGTCATTCAGCGGTGTGTCCACCACTACAGGGAACCCAGGCTAACCCACCACCCCAACAACAACAGGGACCTGGGGGCAGTGGTAGTGGGCACACGGTCCAGGGGACAGAGGCCCAGGGAAACAGGGGAACTGGGAGGGCTGCTGTGTGACGGGGGGGACAGGCCCTGGGAACCCACTCTCCACGAGGCCCTCTCCTCCATCATGGGAGCATACCACCGCTCCCAGGAGACGATGGCGACGGTCCTGGCCAGGTTTCAGGAGATCCAGCTTCTGCAGGAGCAACAGTATATGGGGTTCAGGGAGGAACTAAGAAACATCAGTTCCGCCATGGGTACCATCGTAGTGGCCCTGAATGAGGTAGTCACGACATTGCGGGACACTGTGGCACCTCAAAGGGCCCCTGACACTAGCATGCACCAAGAACTGCCTACCACCTCCGCCGGCGCTAGTGGACAGGAGGCCCGACACAAGACCAACAGGCCACCAGAACCCCACCCCCTGCAGAAGGAGAACCACCCCGCAAGCGGGCCCTGAGATCCAGGAAGAAGACAGAGTAAGATGTCAAGACCCCAGCCAGCAAAGGATACCACCCTGATTGTCATCCCACTGTCCCACATTGTCACCCTGTCCAACCTTAAACTGCCCCTGCTCCACTTCCCACAGGCATTTGGACAATGCACCTGTGAAACTGATAGTCTGGACTCTGCCATGGACAATCCTCCACAACCACCCATCCAATTTAGAGCACTTGAATAAAAACACTTATTACACAAAACAATCTGGAGTCTGGCTGTGATTTAGAACAAATGTATTAGGCATGACCGTGCCAACATGTTCATTCACATTGTGATGCCAACAAACCGCTGTCACACAGCTGTAGTCCATGGGGAAACAAAGCAGATGTCACGCAGTGGGGCCCACATCTCTGAAAACGGAAGGGAAAGTCACAACACAGTTACCATACACTGGGGGAAAAAGTCAGACAGTAGAGAGGTAGGAGTCATTAAGTAAATGTAATATGCCGGTGTCTACTCTTACCTGTGTGTCACTGAAAATACTGCTGTATTACTGTGTTCCTGTTCTCTATGTCGTCCTCTTCGGCTTCCTCCTCTTCACTCTCCACAGGCTCCACAGCTGCTACAACACCACCATCTGGACCATCCTCCTGCAGAAAAGGCACCTGGCGGCGCAAAGCCAGGTTGTGAAGCATACAGCAGGCCACGATGATCTGGCACACCTTCTTTGGTGAGTACATTAGGGATCCACCTGTCATATGGAGGCACCGGAACCTGGCCTTCAGGAGGCCAAAGGTTCGCTCGATCACCCTCCTAGTCCGCCCATGGGCCTCATTGTACCGTTCCTCTGCCCTTGTCCTGGGATTCCTCACTGGGGTCAGTAGCCAGGACAGGTTGGGGTAACTAGAGTCCCCTAATAGCCACACCCGGTGCCTCTGGAGTTGACCCATCACATACGGGATGCTGCTATTCCGCAGGATGTAGGCGTCATGCACTGACCCAGGGAACTTGGCATTAACATGGGAGATGTACTGGTCAGCCAAACACACCATCTGTACATTCATGGAATGATAACTCTTCCGGTTCCTGTACACCTGTTCACTCCTGCTGGGGGGGACCAAAGCAACATGTGTCCCATCAATGGCACCTATGATGTTGGGGATATGTCCAAGGGCATAGAAATCACCCTTCACTGTAGGCAAATCCCCCACCTCAGGGAAAACGATGTAGCTCCGCATGTGTTTCAGCAGGGCAGACAACACTCTGGACATCACCTTGGAAAACATAGGCTGGGACATCCCTGATGATATGGCCACTGTTGTTTGAAATGACCTACTTGCTAAGAAATGGAGTACTAACAGCACCTGCACTAGGGGAGGAATCCCTGTGGGTTGGCGGATGGGTGACATCAGGTCTGGCTCCAGCTGGGCACACAGTTCCTGTATAGTGGCTCGGTCAAGTCTGTATGTCAGTATGACATGTCGTTCCTCCATTGTCGACAGGTCCACCAGCGGTCTGTACACGGGAAGATTCCTCCATCTCCTCGCATGTCCCAGCGGACGGTGCCTATGAAGGACAACAGCGAGCACAGAGTCAAGCAACCCACAGGTACGTAACCACAGCTTGCACATAACACGATTCCCAATGCATTGAATGGCTTGTATGAGTGTTGGTGCATGGCCTAGGTATGTGTGACGCAGTTGGTAATTAGGCCATGTGGGCCCTTGAAATGGCGGCTGCCTGACCTGTGAAGTGCGACAGTGGGATGTGAGGTCAATGCGCTGGCGTGGCACACCGCGGCGGTAGGTGGTCGAAGACCGCGGCGCTAAGCCGCATTGGTTAACATTGAACCCTATGGGTCTCAGGAGCCAATGACGATGTGCGCCGGCGGTCGCGGTACGCACCGCCGCGGTACGCACCGCCGCGGGCGTGACCGCCATTTTCTATCTGCTTAATCACTCGATACCTGATCTTCGACAGGAGAGGACCTACACTGCAAGTGCTGCTGTGACCTCGGTCTGGAAGAGAAAATGGCTCATGCGACTGGGGAAAGGACCCCTGCCTTCACTGCGGAGGAGTTGGAGAAACTTGTGGATGGGGTCCTCCCCCAGTATGCGCTACTCTACGGTCCTCCAGACCAACAGGTAAGTACACTGGGACCATACTTAGTGGGCAATGCCTGGGTTGAGTGGGGTGGATGAAAGATGGTGGGGAGGGGAGCGATTGAGGCATGCATCAAACGACAGATGAGAGCATGTGCCACATGGCAAGGGTGGGGATGGGGGGCCACTCACATCGAGCATGCAGAAGGTGATGACAATTTTTCTCTCCCTGTACATGTCACATAGGTCAGCGCCCACCAGAAAGTCGCGATTTGGCGTGCCATCGCCAAGGACCTCCGGACCCTGGGGGTCCACAACAGACAGGGCACCCACTGCCGGAAGAGGTGGGAGGACATCCGACGCTGGAGCAGGAAGACGGCGGAGGCTCAGCTGGGGATGGCCTCCCAACGTAGGAGGGGTGCCAGTCGTCATTTGACCACCCTGATGTCCCGGATCCTGGTGGTGGCCTACCCCGATTTGGATGGGCGCGTGAGGACATCACAGCAGACACAAGCGGGTGAGTACAAATACATTCTGCTGACTTTGCGCGCAGTGGAGGTGTCTGGGTGGGGGAGGAGGGCTGTGGGTATCCCTAGGCCAGGGCAATTTCTGTAGGCTAGGCCCCTCCGTAAGGCATGGCCCTGTGCCCCCGCCCCCCACCTCTGTAGGGTGCCAAGTACAGGTATCCATGGCCCTGTGTCATCTATGTGTGCAGTTGTCGTCCATAGGCTTGTAGGCCATGTCCCACAGATTGCGTAGTGGACCCCAAGTGCACGGCGTAGTGCAGGGGGCTTCTGTGTCTGTCTTGTCCACCAACGGTAGCGGTAATCCATGCACTCAACATGTCTTTATTTCTCCCCCCCCCTTTTTTGTGGTCTTCCTGTTCATGTATGCATTAGCATCATCAGGCGGAGGAGAAGTGGCATCGGAGCAAGTGGCGGGCCATGCCACAGAATCGGATTTCACCAGTGAGACGGAGGGCGAGGGGAGCTCCACGGCGGGGACTCGTGCTGATGTCAGTGACAGCGACTCGTCCTCTGAAGGGAGCTCCCTTGTGGTGGCGGCAACATCCGTGCCTCCCGCAACAACAGGTACAGCTGCCACCCAGCGCACCAGCACCGCCCTCCCAGCAGCCCCTCAGCGTTTGCCCCGTGCCCGCTCACCCAGGAAGGTGGGCATCTCCTTCGCCCCAGGCACCTCAGGCACTGACCCTGTCGCCCCTGCTGCCCTCAGTGAGGAGGTCATTGACCTCCTAAGGACCATCATTGTTGGGCAGTCTACCCTTTTGAATGCCATCCAGGGTGTACAAAGAGAGGTGCACCAGAGTAATGCATACCTGGAGGGCATTCATTCGGGTCAGGCTGCCCATCAGCGATCGTTCAACGCTCTGGCCTCAGCACTGACGGCAGCAATTGTCCCTGTCTCTAGCCTCCCCCTCCAACTTCCTCCACCCATATCCAATCCCCTGTACCTCTGCCTATCCCAGACACACCTACAGACCAGCATGCACACACCTTAACACCCAAGGGAAGCTCATCCAGACATAAGCACCACACATCACACAAGCATTCACACAAGAAACATCCACATGCAGACATACCAACACCCACTGCCTCCACTGTGTCCCCCTCCTCCTCGTCTCCCTCCTCCCTCCCTGTGACTTCTCCACTCACACTTGCATGCACAACATCTTCAGCCACTACGTCCATCACCAGCACACCCACCAGAAGACTCCGCACACGTGCAGTCACCACCCCCACTACCATTTACACGTCCCCTGTGTCCTCTCCAAGTGTGTCTGTCACCCCCTCCTCCAAACTACACAAACGCAGGCAGCCACCCACCCAACAGCCATCCACCTCACGACAGCCTCCAGCCCAAGCACCTGCACCCAAAGACACCAGACTTCACACTCCTACAACCACATCCTCTTCCTCCACTCCCATACCCACTACACCTACCCGTCCCTCTCTTTCCAAATTGCTTTTCCTTTCCAAACTTGACCTCTTTCCTACAACTCCCCCACCACGTCCATCTCATAAGACTCCAATCAGCACCTCAGCCACCACAAAACCGGGACCAGTGAAGACTGTTGTCCATGGACTGTGGAGTCCCCCACCCTCAAGGGCATCCAGTTCAGCTAGGAGCCAAGGCACGGCCAGCCCACCCCCGGAAAAGCATCCTAAGATTGGCAGTGCCCGGCGCGAGCGACCAAAGACAAAAATCCCTACATTGGCTCCGGCAGGAAGTCAGGTGCCACCTAGCACACCGCCAAAGGTGGGAAAGGGCCACAAGCGTGCAGGGAAGTGAGGGAAGGGCAGCACGCCCGACAAGTCCGGCAGCAGGCCAGCTGGCCAGGAGGGCCCCACCAGCCCCATCCCAGGTGTGCAGGAGGACACACACAGGCCCGGTACTGCAGCCCAGGAGGGCCCCGCAAGCCACCAGACAGATGGGCAGGAAGGCCCCGCCAGCCACATGTCAGGTGGCGAGTGACATCCATGACTGGGCCGGATCCGCTGACCAGGACACTCATCTCGAGCACCGCTCCGCTGGGCACCGCCGTCTCAAGCACCGCTGAACTGGGCCCTTCATCTCAAGCACCGCTCCGCTGGGCACCGCCGTCTCAAGCACCGCTGAACAGGGCCCTTCATCTCAGGAACCGGTGAACTGGGCCCTTCATCTCAAGCACTGCTCCGCTGGGCCCTTCATCTCAAGCACCGCTGAACAGGGCACCGCTGTCTCAAGCACCGCTGGACTGGGCCCTTCATCTCAAGCACCGCCCCGCTGGGCACCGCCGTCTCAAGCACCGCTGAACAGGGCCCTTCATCTCAAGCACCGCTCCGCTGGGCCCTTCATCTCAAGCACCGCTGAACTGGGCCCTTCATCTCAAGCACCGCTCCGCTGGGCCCTTCATCTCAAGCACCGCTGAACAGGGCACCGCCGTCTCAAGCACCGTTGAACTGGGCCCTTCATCTCAAGCACCGCTGAACTGGGCCCTTCATGTCAAGAACCGCTGAACTGGGCCCTTCATCTCAAGCACCGCTCCGCTGGGCACCGCCGTCTCAAGCACCGCTGAACAGGGCCCTTCATCTCAGGAACCGCTGAACTGGGCCCTTCATCTCAAGCACCGCTCCGCTGGGCCCTTCATCTCAAGCACCGCTCCGCTGGGCACCGCCGTCTCAGGAACCGCTGAACTGGGCCCTTCATCTCAAGCACCGCTGAACTGGTCCCTTCATCTCAAGCACCGCTCCGCTGGGCCCTTCATCTCAAGCAGCGCTCCGCTGGGCACCGCCGTCTCAAGCACTGCTGAACTGGGCCCTTCATCTCAAGCACCGCTCCGCTGGGCACCTCCGTCTCAAGCACCGCTCCGCTGGGCACCGCCGTCTCAAGCACCGCTGAACTGGGCCCTTCATCTCAAGCACCGCTCCGCTGGGCACCGCCGTCTCAAGCACCGCTCCGCTGGGGCCTTCATCTCAAGCACCGCTGCACAGGGCACCGCCGTCTCAAGCACCGCTGAACAGGGCCCTTCATCTCAAGCACCACTGGCCCATTGGCGGAAGAGGCAGGCCCGCATCTGTGTCGGGCAGGGCTGCACGTAGCACTCTGGGCACTAGTCCCCCTCCAGTACCAGTGGAGACTGTTATCCACTTGAGAGACTGTGGCTTTGCACTCCCCAGGATGGCACAGTGGGCACCCCACCCACTGTAGAGACTTGAGAGACTGTGGCTTTGCACTCCCCAGGATGGCACAGTGGCCATGGATGCCCCTCGTGGATCTGGTGTCGTGGACTCATCTGGCTGAGGTGCCCCCCCTTCCCTTCCCCCTGAGGTGCCTGTAGTTTTCCTATCTGATGCCCCTGCAGTGTTCTCTCCGTTGGAGGCAGGTATCCTGTGTGGGCTTTGCCCATGTCTTTTGGCCCAGTGGCCCACGAACAATGGCTGATGGACATATCGGACTGGACAATTTATGTATATTAAGTTATAGATGTGTGATATATTTTATACTCAGTCTTACAATATAATTCTATATTTATAATCATTTCCTTTTGCCTTTGCATTCTTCCGGGGGGTTTGGGGGTGTAACTGTGATGTGTTGCTATGCATTGATGTGTGTGTTGTAGTGGGTGAGGGTGAGGGTGGGTGTGTCACATATGTGTGTCCCAGTGCCTGCTGGAAGGTGGCCGCGCAGGCGGCAACCTGACCACTGGGCCTTCGACGGGCTGACTTTTCTGTCTGACTAAGTCGTAATGACCCCCTATGTTAGTATGTATGCAAAATTAAAACAATTCAAGCATGGCTAAGACCCCTTCTTTTTGGGTTTATAATGTTTGTTGAGTTGTATTATCTCTGTTAACACTGATCAAATACATTTTTAGAGACTTCCCATTTTACAATTAATTATTCTTGTTTAACCAACTTCTTCATATTTACTTCAAAGTCTATTCATTACCTATTAATTCCAGTTTGTATACACTTCATTTATGTTTATGAAGAATATTTTCATATCACATTGCAATCTCTCTATTTGCTGCATGTATCTATATTGTATTAGTTGCATGTTTTGTTCTTTTTTTAAGCTCTTCATGTAGCATCCCATCTGAAACTTTTTTTTTCAATAACTGTTCTGTGTATTAAATTAATCTTCTACTGAAGGTATATGTTTCCCTCTCAGGAGATTATTATAAATGAAATTATTTTAGCATTTTGAGGATTGAAATTTGTAGCCATTAAAATGTTTCTTGTTAAAAGTTTTGAATGAATATTTTTAAAGTGTACTTGTGGTTTCTTAATTCTCCATCTAAAAGGCATTTTGGCCCTCATTATGCCACTTACCGCCATGCCGACTGCCACCAACATAACACTGCTGCGGCGGATAACCGCCAACCATATTATGACACACACATACCAATCCGTCACTATACAGCCACACACACAAGTTCGCCAGCCCAAAGCTCAGTGATAACCTGGCGGTATCCAAACCCACACCGTTACGCCAACAGAACTACACCCATCACATTATGACCCACGAATCACTGCAGCGGACATTCAATGGCGGTAAACCATTGGCGGGACATACCGCAGCACTCAAAATACACACTCCAACAAAACTACACCACATTGGACAATTCAAACTACACACACCTGACACCCATACACACACTACACCCACACCACTATAAAACACACACCCACAATACCCACACCATTGGCGGGACATACCGCAGCACTCAAAATAAACACACTCCAACAAAACTACACCACATTGGACAATTCAAACTACACACACCTGACACCCATACACACACTACACCCACACCACTATAAAACACACACCCACAATACCCACATCCTTTTACGACTAGAAATAATTGCCACAAGAGAGAGATACAGCAAGAGCACCCACACAACCAGAGTCACATAACACCATCACCTATATACCATCCACGTTCCTTACATCACATACCTCAACACATCACCCCACACACCCTCACCCACACCACTCACACTACACCCATGGCACCACAACGACACCCCATGTTCTCAGAGGAGGAGCTAAGGGTCATGGTTGATGAAATCATCCTGGTAGAGCCACAGCTATTTGGATCACAGGTGCAGCAGACATCCATTGCTAGGAAGATGGAGCTATGGCGGAGAATCGTGGACAGGGTCAACGCCGAGGGACATCACCTCAGAATGAGGGATGACATCAGAAAGAGGTGGAATGACCTACAGGGCAAGGTGCATTCCGTTTGCAGAAAGACACCAACTAGCTATACAGAGGACTGGCAGTGGTCACCCAAGTTCTCCCCCTTAACTAACAACATGGGAGGAGCAAGTCTTGGCAATCACGCATCCTGAGGGCTTGGCAGGAGTAGGAGGAGAACTGGACTCTGGTAAGTCAAATCTCTATTACTATCACCCTCCTACCTGCATGCCATCGCAAACCCCCACCCTTCTCCTCACTCCCATCACTTCACCACCTCCCACATACCCAACCATCACAACCCACTCATCCCAATACCAAGCCCTGCATGCAACACCAATGCATACACACCCCTCACAGACCTGCATGGACACTTATCACCACTGCATGCACACTGGAGAGAATTACCTAGCCCACAAAATAGCAACTCACACAAATGCAAATCTGCCAGGGCAACAACAACCATAGATGGCAACACACCCATGCACAATATGTCACACGCAGAAACAATAATAACTGCAGTCACATCCCCACCGGTACCCCAGGCAATGTCACCGGAGAAGAGGTGCCAGCAACATCCAGTCCTCCTCACCCAGAAGAGGCCCACAGTGATGACAGCAGCTCTGCTCAGCTGTATCTGGATGACCAACCTGGCCTATCAGGGATCTCCGCACAGTCGGTAACCCAGGCACAGTCACACACCACCACAGAGCCTCACCCCCCTCAGGAAACACCACCAAAGCACCCACCCAGCAGGCCCATACCTCTGTCCCCAGGACCCATCAATGAGCAGTGTGTCCACCACTACAGGGACCCCAGGCTACTCCACAAACACAGGATCAGGGACCTTGGATCAGTGGCAGTGGGCACATGGTTCAGGGGACAGAGGCACAGGACAACAGAGAAGCTGGGAGGACTTCTGTGCAACAGGGGGAGGACAGGCCCAGGGAACCGACTCTCCAGGAGGCACTCACCGTGATCCTGGGAGCATACCAACATTACCAGGATACGCTGGGCCAGAAAATGGACAAGTTGCAGGAGAACATGCGGTTGCAGTAGGGACAGTACCTGAGGATCAGGGAGGACTTGTAGGACATCAACACCACCCTTGCTTCCATTGCAGGGGTGCTGGCAGACATGGCCAACACTATGAGGGAGGCAGTGGCACACCACCGGGGCCCCTGACACTAGCCAAACCGATGAACAGCCCTCCACCTCTGCTGCTGCTAGTGGACAGGAGGACCCGCCACAGAACCAACAGGCCACTAGCACCCCTCCCTCTGCAGAAGGAGAACCATCCCACAAACGTTCCCTGTGAACCAGGCAGAAGCCAGAGACTTTTGCCAAGACCCCCTCCAGGAAATAAGACTCTCCTGATTTTCACCCTTGTGTCCCACACTGTCACCTTGTCCACCTCAAACTGCCATTGCTCCCCTTCCTATGCCCCCTTGGACAATGCACCTGTGATACAAATAGACTGGACTCTATCCTGGTCTTTCCTTCATCATCATCCCAGCCCATTCCACTACCCCCTCTACTTCTTATCACTTAAATGTAAAGTATGGAGTATGTTGAATGATTTAACTATGTATTCGTTCTTTCAGGTTTAAATATTGCAATTCAACTGTACAGTAATATATACATAGGAAAGACCTCTAGTTTGCTGCAGTCAACGCACCAGGAGCGATAGTGGGACCCAAATATCTGCAAATAGAGATGCCAAAGGGTACACTGACCATGGAAGTGGGAAAACCAGCCTGCCAGTGACAATGTCAAACACAAAACTGTCAATTAAATATGAATTTACACTGTCTTGCCTGTGTGTCATTGGAAGTATTGACTTATTATTGCACTTCTGTTGTCCTCATCTTTATCCTCTGCCTCCTCATCTTCACTGTCCACAGGGTCCATTGCTGCCACGCGGCCATCTCCAGCCTCCTCCTCCTGCAGAAAAGGCACCTGGCGATGCAAGGCAAGGTTGTGCAACATACAGCATGCCACGATAATCTGGCAGACCTTCTTGGGTGATTAGCACAGGGATCCACCTGTTAGATGGAGGCAACGAAACCTGGCCTTCAGGAGGCCAAAGGTCCTCTCTATAATTCTTCTTGTTCACCCATGTGCCTCATTGTAACGTTCTTCTCCTCTTGTCCAGGGAATTCTCACTGTGTCAGTAGTCATGAGAAGTTGGGGTAACCAGAGTCACCTGCAAATATCGATGGACACACTGTGCCTCTGGAGTTGAGCCATCACATTTGTGATGCTGCTATTTCTCAGGATAAAGGCGTCATGCACAGACCCAGGATATTTTGCATTGACATGGGAGATGTACTGGTCCGCCATGCACACCATCTGCACATTCATGGAGTGAAAGCTTTTCCAATTTCTGAACACCTGTTCATTTCGCCAGTTGGGAACAAATGCAAAATGCTTTCCATCAATAGCCCCAATAATGTTTGAGATATGTCCCATTGCATGAAAATAAGCTTTCACTGTGACCAAATCCTCCACCAGGGGGAAAACAATGTAACTGCACATGTGTTTAATCAGGGCAGACAACACTCTGGTCAGCACTATTGAGAGGCTGAGACATTCCTGCTGCCAAGCCCACTGTCACTTGGAAGGAGCCAATTGCCAGGAAATGGAGCACTGATAGCACTTGCACTAGAGTGGGGACCCCAGTGGGGTGACGGATAGCAGAGATTAGGACAGGCTCCAATTGGGCACACAGCTCTGTGATTGTGGCCCTGTCCAGTCTATAGGTGGAGGATAATGTGCCTGTCCTCCATTGTTGCCAAGTCCACCAGGGGTCTGTACACGGGGGATGTCTCCATCTCCTATTCATCTGCAGAAGTTGAAATCTATGGGGCACAATGGTGAGCAGCTGGTCATTATCTCTTAATTTAAACCACTACAGTTCAATTCATGTTGTGATTGTAACAGTATTTTGTTGGACATGTCTAAATAGTGCACTTGTGTACTGCGACACAGTTTTGCTACATAGCCTGCCCCCCCCTGAAATGGCATCCGCATGTCCTGTATGGAGAGACAGGTGGAAATGAGGTAATTACGCTGATGCCGTGCGCCGTTGCGGGAGGCGTTCGAAAACCGCTGTGCAACTCCTCATTGGTTAACATTGGGACCTTTGGGTCAGCGGCGGTGACGGTATGCACCGGCGCAGATGTCACCGCCATTTTCTATCTGTTCACTCACTTGCTACCTGACCTTCACCAGGAGAGGACCTACACTTCATGTGCTGCTGTGACCTGTGTCTGGAAATGACCATGGCTCGTGTGACTGGTGAAAGAGCCCCTGACTTCACCTCAGTGGAGTTGAAGAGACTGGTGGATGGGAAACTACCCCAGTAGCCGAATGCTGTGTGGGCCTCCAGGCCAACAGTTGAGTACACCGTGAGTACGATGCATGGTGCGTGAATGCATGGGGTACTGTGTATGAAGGCCTCACGTAGGGGGTGAGTGGTGGATGGGCCATGGGCAGCATGTACGGTGGGCCATGTCTGTGATAATGGGGATGGGAAGGGGCATGGTGGGCCATGAGTATAACAGGCAGGACGGTCTGACTAATACCTTTCCCTGTGTTTATTTCCCTGCAGATCAGTGCCCATCAAAAGAAGGGTATATGGCGTGCCATCGCCAAGGACGTTCGGACCCTGGGGGTCTACAGCAGGTGCAGCACCCACTGTCGGAAACGGTGGGAGGACCTGAGACTCTGGGCACGGAAGACAGTGGAGGCCCAGCTGGGGATGGCCTCCCAACGAGGAAGGGGTGCCCGTCAAACCCTGACCCCCCTGGCCCGCATACGGGCAGTGGCCTAACTGGAGCTGGATGGGTGCTTGGGGGCATCACAGCAGCCACAAGGGGGTGAGTACTGTGCCCCAATATTCAACTTGCACCTGGTGGGGTGGGATCCGGGTGGGGGTGTGGGCTCTGTGGGTGCCCCTAGGCCAGGCCTGGTTTTGCAGGGTTGGTCCCATGTTGGGCAGGATTCCGATGTGAAAGTACTCCAACCAAGCTGGTAGACATCCACTACTGGGCAGGGGTCTGTCAGTCTCAGGTATGCTGCAATTGGAGTTAGGTGTCCCTATTCATGGCCTGGTGACTAGCATTGTGACTGGTAGTGCATTGCTTAGTGCGTATGGCTGTTCCTTGTGTGTGAGTGTGTCGTGTGCGCCAACGGTGGTGTTGTTCGCAACATTGATCACATGTATCCTTTGTGTCTCCCCCCCTTTTTGTTTTGTCACCCTGTCCTTATGTGCATTAGCATCATCTGGCAGACGAGCAGAGGGACCGGCAATGGAGGGAGCTGCATCCCACAGGACCCAGGAGGCCGAATCCACAGACGGTGATGGCACCAGTGGGACGGAGGGTGTGGGGAGCACCATGGCGGGGACAGGAGGGGACAGTTTGGACACGGATACCTCCTCTGATGGGAGCTCCCTGGTGGTGGCTGACACTTCTGTGCCCACCCTAGCTTCAGGTACAGCATTGCCATCCCAGCAGCCCCTCAGTGAGTTTCCTGTGCCCACTCACCCAGGGGGGTGGGCATCTCCTTCGCCCAGGCACCTCAGGCACTGCCCCAGTTAGCCCTGCTGCCGTGAGTGAGGAGGCTATTGACCTCCTGCGATCCAACTCTGTTGGGCAGTCAACCATTGTGAATGCCATCCTGGGACTAGCAGCCTAAATGCAACAGTCAAATGCATTCCTGGTGGGCGTTCACACTGGCATGGCAGCCCAACATAGCTCAATCCAGGCTCTGGCCTCCTCTCTGATGGCAGTCATTGTCCCTGTTTCCAGCCTCTCTCCTCCAACTTCCTCTACCCAATCCCATTCCCCTCAACCCCAACCTATCCCAAGCACACAGTCAGATGAGCATGCACCCAGGACAATACACAAGAGTGGACATGGCAAACACAAGCACCACACTTCATCCCACAGGCACTCACACAAACACCATCCAAAATCTAACATGCCAACATCCACTGCCTCCACTGTGGCACCCTCCTTCTTGTCGTCCACCTCCCTCCCAGTTTCATCTCCACTCACACCTGCATGCTCTACATCCTCATCTACTACCCCCATCACCAGCACACCTTTTAACACACACCCCTCACTGTCAGTCACCACCCCCACTTTCATGCATATGTCCCCTATGTCCTCTCCCACTGTGTTTGTGACCCCACCTCCCAAAGTACACAAATGCAAGCACTCAGACACCCAACAGCCATCCACCTCAAAACAGCATCCAGCCCTTGCACCTGCACCCAAACACAGCAGACAGACACCTTCTACCACCACTCCCTCTTCCTCCACTCCCAAACCTACTTTTTCATCTTCCCCCCTAGTGTCTCTAAGAAGCTTTTCTCTCTCCACTATTGACCTCTTCCCTATCCACCCGTCCCTCACTTTAGGCCAGGGTGGTCAAAACCCAGGCAAGCACCTTAGCCACCCAGTCCACGGGCACAGTAGTGTCCCCAACTACTCCAGGTGGGAAAGGATCCCGGCCACCAGCCAGGCAGATGGACAGGGTGCCAGCCACAAGTGCGTCGACGAAGGGCAAGGAGTCAGCCCCAGTTGCAGGACGGAAGGGCAAGGAGGCAGCCCCAGCTGCACGACAGAAGGGCAAGGAGGCAGCCCCAGCTGCAGGAAGGGAGGGCAAGGAGGCAGACCCAGCAGCAGGAAGGAAGGGCAAGGGGCCTGCAACAACAGGCAGGAAGGACAAGTGGCCTGGTGCAGGGACTCAGTCGGAGCCCCATGGTGGTGCAGCCGTCCAAGGCTGCAGGGGAAGGGCTGGAGCTGTTCCCCACCACTGCCAGCACCGCGACCAGCACCATTGCCAGCAGCAGCAGCCCCAGTCTGGAGCCTTCCCCCCCCACTGCCAGCACCGCCACCAGCACCACTGCCAGCAGCAGCAGCCCCAGTGGGCAGCCGTCCGAGGCTGCAGGGGAAGGGCTGGGGCCTCCCCCTACCACTGCCAGCACCGCCACCTGCACTGCCAGTAACAGCCCCAGTGGGCAGCCGTTCAAGGCTGCAGGGGAAGGGCTGGAGCCTCCCCCCACCACTGCCAGCACCGCCACCTGCACCACCACCAGCACCACTGCCAGCAGCAGCAGCTCCAGTGGGCAGCCGTCCAAGGCTACAGGGGAAGGGCTGGAGCCTCCACCCACCACTACCAGCTCCACCAGCAGCACCACCACTACCACCACTGGGCAGCAGTCACTGTCGGCGAACAGTGTGTTGTGCGGCCTGGTCCCAGCAAATCCTGTGGGTCTGACACCCACTCCCCAAGATGTGCATCACTAGGCACAATGTCCCCTCCAGAACCAGTGGAGAAGCCATCCACTCATCCCATCCTCCACAGGTTGAAGCTCACTGGGCACAATGCCCCCTCCAGAACCGGTGGAAGAAGCCATCCACTCACCTCATCCTCCCCAGGATGAAGCTCACTGGGCACAATGCCCCCTCCAGAACCAGTGGGCAAGTCAACCACTTGAGAAACTGTGGCCTTGCACTCCCCAGAACCAAGCACAGGGCATGTTGTCCCCTCCAGAGCCAGTGGGCAAGTCACCCACTTGAGAGACTGTGGCCTTGCACTCTCCAGGACAAAGAGTAATGGGCATGTTGCCCCCTCCAGAACATGTGAGCAAGTCACCCACTTGAGAGACTGTGTCCTTGCACTCCCCAGGACAAAGAGCAATGGGCATGTTGCCCCCTCCAGAGCCAGTGGGCAAGTCATCCAATTGGGAGACTGTGGCTTGCACTCCCCAGGACAGAGTGATGGACATGTTGACCCCTCCAGGACCTGTGGCATTGTACCATCTTCCAGGTGAGGTGCCCCCCATTCCCTGTCCCCCTGAAGTGCCTGGCTATTTTTGACCTGATGCCTCTGCAGTGTTCTCTCCATATTGTTGCAGGGGTGAGGTGGTGCCTTGGACTATGTGATGTGGCCCTGTGCCCCACAGACATTGAGGACTAGGTAGTGTCCCTACATTTGTAAATATGTATATATTTGTTGATTTGGATGCACGTATTAACACTACATTTATCTTATTACACAAACTTTAATCAATTAATTTTGTCCCTGCATTATTCCTGAGGGGTATGGGGTGAATATGTAATGTTACTGCATCTGCTTGTGTGTATGGTGTTGGGGGTGGGTGATTTGCGTGTTGCGTATGTGTCACTCACTTTTTACTCCCCCCTCCCCTGTGTGCCAGGTGGCAGTACTCACTGTGGTCGTCTTCGCCGGTGTTGTTGTTCGTAGTGGAGCAGAAGGTAGAAGATCATGGGATCACATGCAACTCGGGCTCCATGGCGGCGTGGTTCTTCCTTGAGTCTCCAGAGGTGAGTCTTTTCCCTTCTGTGCATTGGTACTGCCAGGCTTTTGATGTCAGATTGATATCTCATAATACAGAGGGCGGAACATTGTCTTCCGCCTGGATGTAGGCGGTTACCGAAGTGGTGCCTATTGATTTCACCCTGACGGTCAGTGTGTTAAAGTGGCTGTCTGTATGAGCGGTTTCCGCCGTGGTCATAATTTCATATTTATTACCGCTGGTCTGTTGGTAGTATTACCACTGCTTTATCACCAACCGCTAGGGTTGTAATGAGGGCCTTCATGTCTATTATATTTAAGGTGAAAAACATCACATCTTATTTAGTTTTTTTCAAGTTCTCTTTGCCTATTCAATTTTGGTGTCAGAACAAATTAGGACAATATCATCTACTAATTCCCTACAAAAAAAGTTTCTCTTCTATTTGTATACCTCCCATGTCTATTTCTCTTCATATGCTTTCATGCTGATAATTGCTACTTCTCGCACTAGCTTGATACTCATTTATAATTCAGTCAAGTATAGAAGAAAGTATTTACTTTTTCACTTGAAAAAATTGCAATTTAAAATGATTCCCAAGACCTGCATTAAAATATTATATTCAAAAATTCATGTGTTTTTATTGAGTAATTTATTCTGCATTTTATTAGTATACAGACTGTTTGTAACCATCATTTTTTACATATTTTGAAACCACAATGTTGTATCTTTTTCAGAACATTAGCGATATCTTGAATATACGACTGCATCCCCTTCAATGAGCACTGCAAATAGTGCCAGGTGCGTAATATATAAACATGTGCACATTCCATTTTAAGTAAAATATTTCCCTGACAGTGAACACTTAATTAAAATCTTTTTTTTTAAGTCTGTAGGTTGAGTCACATTTTTCCAGGAATAGGCCTATCTGGAGAAAAAAACATGATTTCTTATCTTCATCTGAAAAACGATTGAGCAATCATTGTGAAGAAATGCTGTATTTGCAGGGTCACCCTCCACTTTTTTTCTACATTTAGTGCTGTTGTACTCACTCTTAACACTGGTGCATTAACGTCCAGCTCCCACTGTATGTGCTCTGACCTCTAAAGTATATGTGTATTTGGCTGATACCTGGTTAGCATATTTTATTTACCTATAAGTCTCTAGTATAGTAATCTGAGTACCAAGGGTGAGTAAGTTCTGTTCTGTTCTGTCATGCAGATTTTTTGAGTGCACAATCACCCGGGAGGGTATCCTGATGCTGATGAGGGGAGAGTCTAGTCAAAACTAGGGCCTAATTGGACTTCTCAAAAAGCCAGGTCTTCAGCTTCTTGCAGAATTAAAAAAATGAGAAAGAGGGTCTTATATGAAGTGGCAGGTCATTACACGCTTTAGGAGTGAATCTGTAAAAGAAGGTGCAACTGCTGTGGTTTTCTGGGCTAGTGTTATGTAGTGCCTTGAAAGTGTGGGTGAAGAGTTTTAATTCTGCTCATTTTTGTATGGGCAACGAATGGAGCTCCTTTAGGTGTGGTGTGATGTGAGCACGGTATGTGAGATTGAAATTGATTCTGGCTGTAGAGTTATGAATGGCCTACAGACTTCAGGTGAGGTTTTTTTTGGGCCTGGCATAGAAAGTGTTTTCGTTGTCCAGCTTGCTTATGACCATGGCCTGTGTGGTGGTTTTCCAGGTGCTGACTAGGGGTGTGTGGAAATTGTGGAGTTTCACTCCATGATATTCAGTGGAGTTTCATTAAAACTCAGTGAGATTCTGTGGGAGTTCTGCCAGCAGGCAGAAAATATGTAGCATATACGGCTCACACTGAATTTAGTGCCAGAGAGAGAGCAGCACTGAAAATTCAGCAAGAACCGCATCATGCATTGAGCAAGCGCACGTAGCCATTCAAGTTGATTTTGCTGTCACTCACTAAAGTAGTAAATCTATGTGAGCTGCACCAAATCTTCTTGAGTGGCAGCCCTCTGACCGTGACTGCTCATGACCAGCCACGACCGCCTGTGTTAGAAAATCACATTAAGGGATTCGAAATCTCGCTCGCCAGCTCACGTTTTCTGAAGGCTCACAGGAGAAAAATTCAACCATGTGGCGATTGGCCAAATTTAATAGAACTCCACATTAAAGAGTAATGCTGTGTGACCGAAATTCCACCAATT
Source organism: Pleurodeles waltl (assembly GCF_031143425.1). NCBI lineage: Eukaryota > Metazoa > Chordata > Amphibia > Caudata > Salamandridae > Pleurodeles > Pleurodeles waltl. Next base: position 870,167,360 of record NC_090437.1, on the reverse strand, counting down.
CTGTGGGTACAATGAAACATTTCACCCACCCCTGGTGCTGATTGAGAGCCATTTGAAAATCATGGTGTTCAAAAAGATGGACATTTTTACTTAAGCTGTATATGTCCTGGCAGTGAAGAATCTCCAAAGACATTTTTCACTGTGGCAAGGCTGACTCTCCCATAGAAAAGCAAGGGGTTACTTTATAACACCTTATACTGTAGAGCTTCAGTTTGGGAATAGCTAGACCCATGGTCCAAGGATTCAAATTAATAGGACCTTAAAATCTACTTTGATGGTAAAGTAAGATTTTAAATTAATTTTGGGAGCTGGCATTTTCTTGCCTAGACTTTAGTGGCCCTTTATGAGATAACCTCTAACTGTCACCTGGTGCCCTGCTAGGAGGTGTGAATTGCTCTTGGGAAAGGTGACAAAAGGGCCTTATCTGGGAGGAGGAGTGCCTCCCTCCTGACATGATGGTATGGGTAGATATGGCCGCCAACTGTATAAACTTCATAGGGGCAGCACGTGTCACAGGCAGATGTACCTCAGTTCTAGGCCTGCCATTGTATGAGTAGTCATAGTGGCACTAATGCCACTGGGGTGGAAACCTGTCACACAACTGGTTTTGCAAGAAGAGTTCCTCAATCTTTAGACACACCTCAGGGGTGTACCAACAGCTGTAGCCAACGGAAGAAAGATTCAGCTATATGGGATTTTGGCAGAGCAGGGCACTGTTGGATGGGTTAGAGCTGAACATCCCTAAAATAATGTCAAGGTGGGTAAGATTGCCCCAAGGAACTTTTTCCTTATTGGTTCGGGAGTTATCTCCACCCACAAGCAAGGGACAGGTATAAAAGCAGCTCCTTGGCTAAGTTCTTTGGATCATTAGCAATCTGAGAAAGACAGAAGAAGGACTGCACCTTCTGAACTGTGATTTCAGAAAGAGGGTCACACCTACTGTAACCTGCAGAAAAAAAACTCTCGAGCTGGTCCTGCTCCCACTTGAATCCAAGACAGAAGAGTGGAATGCTAGGACTAGCTGGCTCACCTCCTGTCAAGCTACAGGGTCACAAAAAGCTACAAGAAGCCTACCTTCCTGGATAGATCAGCTGACCAGTCCCAACTGGACTTGCCATGGACCAGGTTGGTTGCTTCCCTTGCAGTGAGTCCTGACCCTCAAGTGATGTCCCTAGGATCCCGGGGCCCTCAGGGTAAGTGTCAGATTGAACTCATCCTGTCTAGCTCTGATAGCTGTGAGAAAACTTTGCAAGTATTTTTGCCAAAAGAACCAGTGGCGACCACTAGACAGTCCCTGAGCTGCAGCCGCCGACCTCACATCGCCTCTAAGATTCAAACTGGTGGTTTGCTCTGCTGTAAGAAGTTGACGCCCCCAAAACGTTTCTACGCCCGATGATAGAGCTCTTCACTAGAGAAGATGCTGAAAGTATACAGCCGACAAGGGCCTTCCCTGGGCACAAGATTTGAATGTTTCCCTCTCTGAGCATTCCCACCAAATGTCAGAGGCTTCACTGGTTCTTCATCTGATGACTATTGGGTCTCATGGAACCCATATTGGCCAAATGTTTCTGCCTTGCTCCATTGAGGATTTTTGACTCCTGATTCCTAATCATAAAGTGAAACTTTCCACCGGACTTAGCCTGGTCCCTGTAGTCGACCCATGGTGCATCACTTTAAGGCTTAATTTTTTATTTTGACCCAATTTAGCATGACTAGATACCTGTGATTTGTGCTTTATGCTTTGTGAGGCTAGAAAACAATCATATCTCCAGTTTCCCTGATTCGATATTTGCTGTTTTAGTGTCTATTTGTTTATTACAATTTGTAGTATTGAAAATAATTGGAGTTTTTTTTTCATTGTGTTACATCTCATATTTATGGACTGTTTTGGCACTGATAAATGCTTTCTCCCTTCTTCTTTTGAGTTGAGCCTGACTGCTCTGTGCCACAGCTACCCAGGACTGAGCTGTGGGTTAAATTGAGCCAATCTAACTGAACCTGATACAAAAGAGAGAAATGATTACTTGGTGAGGTTTCACAACCATCCCAACTAATAATCCACTTTCTCACAATCATTACAATTTCTTTTAAGTTATTGGGTAAAAATTAAATTCAAATGGTGAAAGTAGATATGGATACCTTTACTGGGAAAGTAAACTAAAGCATACTTTGTACTGCCTGAGATAAAACCCAGGTTACATTTGGTTTGCCTGTCAACAATATTCCAGAGGCCTCATATACACCTTTGCTTGCTTGCTAACATTCCTGGTCCTATAAAACAAAGACTTGGCCCATGGGCCAAGGAAGTCAGGGTTGTGGTCCACAGGTAGACACTTAGCCAACATTAAACACCTGGGAGGGCACACGAATAGGAGGCAGACCAAAGTGAAGCTTTCACTGCACTTTCCTTGGCTTATAGATGCTGAAAGGGGCAATCAGGAACTGCTGCTATTCATTCCTAAGCTTCTCAGATTTTATGTGTTTCTGGCATAGCAGGAGAGAAGGTCAATTTAGGACCTGACAGAAGGAAGAACACCTCTTCAGGCCGAGTGTGGTGGAGTCATATTGTTCTATTAGAGGGGGAAACTGACAAAAATAGTCAGGATTGCATGTAGTGCCACCACAGCCTCCTCAGACCATTCCTGGATCTTGCCAGAAAAACACTCTGCAAGGCAGCTGAAAGAAGAACACATAGTGATCCTGAATACTGCTAGCACTCAGGGACTGGTGCTGCACCCAAAAAGCCAAGTGTTTTTTTCTCCTGATAGCTGTTAAAAGGACAGAAAAAGTAGGAGGATTTCTGACTCTATGGAAGCCCAACTGACCACTGAGAATTGGACCCTTCTGGAGCCCTGGCAGGAGAGAGACAGAGTGGAAAGAAGCACATCCTTAGGACCTGAATAGAGCAGGAAAGACCAGAAGGATCTTTCACATGAGTAAGAGAAAGATGGGAACTGGTATTTTTTCCTCCACTTGAGGGCTATGACAAAGTGCTCTGGCTTTCCCATGGTGGGTGGACCTTTGCACAGAAGAAATTAAGCATTGCCCACTTGTAGCTTACTTCCATGTTGAAAACTAGTTCAGTAGGACCTTGTGGTTATTATCTGGCCTCTTGGAGCCCATCCCAGCTAGAGCTTCCACTGTATTTCTTGCTGGTGGATTTTGAGAACTAAAACAGTGACTAAGGGACTGATTTAGAGTTTGGTGGATGGGTTACTCTATCACAAATGTGACAGATATCCGTTACTCTGTATTACAATCTCCATAGGATTGCAATAGGGCAGACCGTATGTCCATCATTGTGGTCAGCCTGAGATCATGTCTGGGTCTGGGTCAGGTGCAAACTGAACCTTAACATTGGTGCATTGTGTTATCTTGGTGATTTTTTTCCTGAAAGCTCAAGAAAATGTAAAATATGAACTTCTTCATATCCAATTTGTGCTTGTTACAATTTTCTCTATTTAACTAAATGTATTGTGTTATTTTCTTGAAATGAATACTTCTGCTACCTCATGAACTTATCCATATTACTCTGGAGAACATCCTGCTAATTGGGTCATAGAGGAAATGATTTGAAACATATGCAGGGTGTGTTTATTAAAGATGGTTAGGATGCCTATTCCCAAACCAATGACCCACATTCTGACCGGAAGAACCAAGGAATGTATTTGATCACAGCATCAAAAGAAAATAATACAACTCAACAAACATTATAACCCCTCAAAAAGGGACCCATTCCTGCTTGAATTATTTATATTGTGCCTATATACTAAAAGAAGATTAAAAAGAAAACTTTGGCATTTCACGTCGTCACAGTAAACAATGCATTTGTATCATCAAATTACACTATGGATGCTATTATGTGGAAATAACAGAACATCCAGTTGAACGTTGCTGGGACTGATATCACTCGAATAGTTGATTAAAAAAATATGAAAATATCTGTACAGAAGCATTTTGTTGAAAACGTGCTCCAAATGGCACAAATTAAATTACAAGTATGTGAATTAATTAAAGGTTATTAAAGAGAAGTTAATATTAAATTACTATTATTACTTTTAAGGAATGGATGTTGAGCAGGCTCGTTGAGTCACCTTCTTGATTGTCTGGGGAAAGAGAGACTGCTCTCTGTGACCACATTGCCACTGTACACTTAATAGTACCCAATGAAAGGTATCAGATTTATCCTTAGGAGTGTCCCATTTAGTAAACACCCAAAGGTACACAAACAATACCTTAGTAATCTTGTAGCTCTTGATTCAAGATGAAGATTCATTCAGAAGTTAATGGCAATGCATCAAACTCTCCTTGATATGTACACGACTCCTTGTAAATACAGATCACTAGATTCTCCCTTGCCCTTAGGCAAGCACGGGTTGTAATCAAGTTACCAGCTTGAGCAGGCGAAACAAACAGGCTGGAACCTGCATACCTCCCACAGATTACCTAGAGATAATGCATAGTTGTCAACAATCAAACCCTGTCAGAAATAATTTTTTTAAGATTACTGGAAAATCGTTCCTGAAGAATGCACACACACAAACATCCACACCGGTGTGCTAAAAGCCATCTCCCTGATTATAGGTACCAGGAACGATGTATGTTGCATAAAGGTTGTTTCTTGGTTTTGATACACAAGAAAGGCTTGTCACTGCTCAAGAATTGCCACACACGGTCTTAAACACATTTTGTCTCTATTATTTTTTAGACATAGACCCGGTGTAAGATCAGTAACCGTATTGTTGCATTTGCATAATAACGATACTGTGGGTATGTTATTTATCAGCCATGACAAATAGTGTATACAATGGAACTTATAGACAGTCAAAACGAGGGCTAATGTGGAAAGAACACATTTTACAACAATCAGTCAGCCTTTCTATTACATGTACAGCAAAGCAGAAGAGAAGAAAGAGAGTAGCAGGTCCGGCAGGACAACTTTTAAATGTTCAAGAAGCTTTTAGCAGAAACTGGAAAATTCAGTGAAGGATTCTGACGAAAGCTGTTATCCTATCATAACCTCTACGTTCCTCACCAACGACCCAGTCATAACAATATAATGCAGAATCTAATCACAGACAGGAAGGTTTACTACCCCCACCCACCCTCCAGCTATAGCACACTAGCCTTACCTTAGCACTTCCTGTTTTGTTTCCTATCTGGGACAGGATACGGGAGATGTAGAGGTGACTGCCGGGCTTTAAACTCCATCATGATATTGTCACATGGTCGTTCCCTCTGCTGGGATTTGTGGAACTCCTGTGGCAATCGAGGGAGCAGCAAGTGTCTGGACGTATCCTGGCCTCCCGGGACCCAATTGATACAGGTGAGTATTGCAGTTTAGGCCACTGAGATGTTGACTAGGGTGTCTTTAGCAGTTGGTCATGTGTTCAGATTCTGTCCGCCATGGTGCTGGTGTCAGGTCTTTGAGGACATGCACAACTGTTATTGTGCTCTTTGCTTCAGGATTGTGGATGCAGACTGCAGCCTGAGCATGGTCAGTGGCATTCTTGATATCCTGCTCTGATGGAGTCTGGGCTTGCATAGTGTTTGCCCCAGGCTTTTCACTTTGTGGCTGTGACGTTTCCTGTCTCAGGGAGTTTGTGTGAGGAGGTGTGGAAACAAGCTCGAAACATTGCGCAGAGGTGCGTTCCAACACTTTTCTCATGTCTGCATTCATTGAGGGCCGTGCGGTGATTGACAGCTTGACTTTGTTACCAGCTGTCACTCGCATGTGTGTTTTCGAGTTTAATGTGGTTTCGGCCACATTTTTGTGAAAGCGCTTAAAGTGGCAGTCTTAGTTTGGAGTTGCTATTGGAGCTGGTAGTTATGCTTGGGGTACCAGTTCTTGTGGCTGATATGGGAAACATGCTGGAAAAGAGAGACATTGCTCCCCACTACCATCATCAATTTCATCCTCTTCAATGGGTAGCCTGTGCCAATGCCTCCACCTAAGCAACAGAAATTGGCTAAGGAGCAGAGACTTAGAAAGCTGATTTAGGAGTCTATGTCTGCCTCAAATAAGAAGAAATTGGGGTTGCAAGCAGGAAGTGTGCAGGAATGCTGTTGCGAATTGGACTGAAAACGTGCCTGACTCTCAATTCGAGGCTTACCTCCACCCGTAGGAACCTGCCTGTGCTTCCCCCCTAGTGGCCTAGTGGCCATCTGTCTGTGTGTGTCTTTTGCTTTCTGTCATTTATATTCTCTACCTGTCTCTTTTTCTGTCTCGTTTTCTCCTTTTTCGAAATTTTTGACTTTTTGTGCCTTTTCCACTCCCTGCACTCCATCCCTGGCACTGCTGCCGCTGCGGCCCCACCCCCCTCGCTGCGAAGCGCTTTCCCACCCTCCCACCACCCACCTGACTGGACCCTCCCATCACCCCCCCCCTTCTTAATGGCAGCTGCTGTGCGGCTGGGCAGCAGGCGTACAGAAGGTGCGCCAAAGGCAAACCCATCAGCACCCATCCTCCCCTAGACTGCACCCAGTGGCACAAACCCATGCTCTCTGACCATCCATTGTTACAACACAAAGACCCTCCACTCACGGAACACAGGATGCTCCACCGCCTACCATCTCACATCAACCAGAGGCACCGATGGACCGTTCTCCTGCTTCAACGGTCACTGCACCCTCACCCTACACCAAACGCCAGACCCTCTCACCACAGGACCATCGAACACCCACCCTGAGTGCTTCATCTGCATCCTCCGCAGCAGACGCTCCCTCTACAAACACGCCGTAGAACTCTGGGGCCTGCTAGACTCCACCCACCCGGGCATCGCCTTTCTCACCGGAAACTTGGACGAACCCAGCATCAGCATCAGACATCGCCATCCCCAGCGACTAGGAACTGCTCCGCAAAGATTGGCAATCTCAACCAGGCAGCAACCTGGTCATAGTACACAAATCCACCCTCTGCCTCACAACCAAAGCAGAAGAACACTCCCCCATCATGGAGGACCTCCATTTCCAGAACCACATCACCCCCGTGTTCCCCTTCTGTGGCACCATCATCTACAGGCCACCTGGCACCTGCCCAGCCTTCAGCAACTCATATTTCGACATATTAGCTCCCCACTCACTCGCCTCCACAAACTACTTTCTGCTCGGTGACCTCAACTATTACATCAACAACTGCAATGACCATAACACTGCTTCCTTGCTCAATAACCTCACCACTATTGGCCTCAAGCAACTGGTCACCTCACCAACTCACATCGCTGGACACACACTTGACCCCATTTTCTCTACCAGCAACAGCAACACTGTCAACAACACCTCCATGGCACACTGGACTGACCACCACTGCATTCATTTCTCGTACCATCCACCTCTGCACCCTCTGCATCCCATCTAGGAAATAAAATTAGATCACTGAGGAGCAGCTCAACAACACCCTCAGCAAGTCACCACCTCCCCTTGCCACAGACGCAAACATCTCAGCACGGAACTTCCACCAATGGATCTCTGAATGTGCTAACACCCCAGCGCTGCTCCATATTACCTTAGGTAAACACAACCACAAGAAGGCCAGCTGGTTCTCCCCGCACTCCAGGACCCCAGGCGCATCTGCAAATGGGTAGAAAAAAGATGAGAAACAGCAAGCCCCAGGAGGACCTCGCTGCCTTCAAATCCACCATCAAATCTTACCACCACCTCATGCGATCCACTAGGAAAACCACCCTGCCGGATTCTATCAGCGCCACCGCACAAAAATACCACAGAGCACTTCACCATCGTTAAAAAGTTTGCTAAACCCCAATAAGAAGCTCCAAACATTCTTCCACCTCAGGATGTCCACAACAAACTAGTCACCTTCTTCCATAAAAAAATCAAGGACATCTACAATAGGCTCAGACCCCAAGACCCTCCGAGCCCACCAACAACCCACCAGCTTGGATCCTCCGAACCTTTACAGATCCTCCACTGCTGGACCACCCTCACCATGGACGAGACCTGCTCCATCATGAGTAGTATCCTCTCTGGAGCCCCTACTGATCCCTATCCCCACCACATTTTCAGCAAAGCCAACACCTACATTGCACCCGAGCTCCGCCACTCTCTCAACTGCTCCATGGAGATGGCCACCTTCCCTGACTACTGGAAGCACACTGAAATCTGCCCACTCCTCAAGAAACACACAGCTGACCCCGTCTGGATCTCAAGAACTACAGCTCCATCTCTCTGCTGCCATTCCCAGCCAAGGTCATCAAAAAGGCCATCAACGCATACCTCTGCAAACTCATTGAGAAGAACAACATTGTGGACATCTCTGAATCAGGCTTCATGGGCAACCAAAGCACGGAGACCACCCTCCTCGCCACCATAGAAGACATCCACTCGCTCATTGACTGAGCCAAACAGCAGTCCTCATGCTACTGGACCTATCGGCTGCCTTCAACACAGTCTCCCAACACCCCCTCTGCTCCAGACTCCATGCAGCTGGCATTAGCAGCAAGGCCCTACAGTACATACGCTCCTTCCTGACTGGCAGAACACAGAGAGTCAGAATCCCACCGCTGTTGGAACCCACAGAGATCAGATTGAGAGTTCCCCAGGGCTCCTCCCCGAGCCCCATATTCTTCAACATTTACATGGCCCCACTCACGTCCATCGTCAGAAGCCACAGACTGACCATTGTCTCATATGCTGACGACACCCAGCTGATCATCTCACTAACCGAAAACCCTCCAACTGCCAAGAAGAACCTCCATGATGGGATGAAAGCCATTGCCTCCTGGATAAAAGAGAGCTGCCTCAAGCTCAACTCAGACAAGACCGAGATCCTCATCCTGAGACCCTCCACATCCACCAGGGATAACTCCTGGTGGCCTGCAACACCCGGCACCCCAACAAACCATGCACGCAACCTCGGCTTTATCCTAGATTTATCTCTTGCAATTACCTGCCAGGTCAACTCTGTCACATCCTCCTGTTTCCACACACTCCGACTTCTCTGGAAGATCTTCAAATGGATACCAAATGACAAGACTGTAACCCATGACCTGGTCACCAGCAGGCTCGACTATGGCTATGCCCTCTATGCCGGCACCACCCAGAAGATTTTGAAGAACCTACGGCATATCCAGAATGCCTCCGCCAGATTCATCCTGAACATCCCCTGCCGTGAACACATCACCAGACACCTGAGAGACCTCCACTGACTCCCCATCGAGTAAAATGATGAACTTCAAACTCCTCATCCACGAATACAAGGGTCTCCACAACCTGTGACCCACCTACCTCAACTACAGCATCACCTTCTACTCCCCCACCAGACCTCTCCACTCCTCTCAACAGGCACTAGGCACTGTAACCCACATATGGAAGGTCTCCAGTTGGATGAAAATCCTTCGCCTACCTCACAGCAAAGAGCTGGAACACCTTGCCTCTTCACCTCAGGCAGTCACCATTGTTACCTCAATTCAGGAAGGACCTCAAGACCTGGCTCTTCGACTGAAGCATAGAGGGCTGACCTCTCATAGCGCTTTGAGACCCTTATGGGTGAGTAGTGCACTCTACAAATCTCTGATTGATTAACTGATTGTTTGACTTGTATTTTGATTTTTCCAGTTCCGCTTCATCAGATGACTCTTCCTGGGCACACTCGAGCATAAGGGAAAATATGTGTCTAAGGACATGTTCCCAGATATTCTTGCCGATATTAGTAAAAATATGGGCTTCCCAGTAGAGGAAGTGGCCGGCACCACCAAAGACACCTTGTTACCTCAGTTTAGGAAGCAGACAAGCAGAGATTTGCTCTTCATCCTTTTGTAATGGGTGTTATGTTGAATGAATGGAAGCAATCAGAATGTATTACTGTTCCCAACTTTATGTCAAAGATTTACCCTTTGAGGGTGATGGAAGCTACACTTCCTGAGACAGTACATGTGGATTCTATTGTGGCTGGTCTCATGCAGCAATGGCAGAAGAAAATATCCTTATAGAAAGGGCAGACAAGAAAAGCGACTCTTCTTTCAAGAATGCTGGTTCTCATATGGCCATTTGTTCTGGCCCATACGGTGTGGAAGCGGCTCATACTTTATTGTTGTTAAAACTTTGTTCACAACAATGGAAGAGGGTGGACACTGTCCAGAGCTGTTGGAATCCATGGAAAGCAAAACTCAGTTTCTTTCTGATATTGCATTTGATTCTGTCAGGGCTTCTGCTCTGTCATGTGGTTCATCTATTGCAGACGGGGCAAACCTTTTGCTGAAGAGCTGGAACACAAATTCTTTCAAAAGTGTATGGCTTTGAGATTACCATTTTTCTGTCTATGCCTATTTGGGAAGGATTTGGAAGACAAACTTGTAAGGTCTTCAAGGGGAGGAAGCATTCCTTTTCGTTTCAGAAGCAGCACCAGAATAAATAGGAATTCTCCTCCTCTTCAAAATCATTTCAGCAAACATCCAGGAGACAATAGATTTCTGGGGATGCCCAAAATTCCATGGAAAGAGTTTCCAAGGGACGTTCCAGAAGATGTCCTGTCTATGCCACTGCTGTGGTTCCAATTGGCGACATACCAGAGATTGGTGGGAGACTCCATCATTTCCTTGAGAACTGGTGCTACACCATGTAGGACAAATGGGTATTAAACATTCTGAAGACAGGATACCAGATTGAGTATGTGTCCTTTCCCCCTTCATCAGGTACAGTTTAAACAGCACTACCAAAAGATCCTGTGAGACGGAAGGCCTTGGTGCACAGGATTTGTTCCCTTCAATTGAAGAAAATGATTGCTCCAGTCCTTCCCAAGAGAGCAGCGAGATTGAGCATTTATTCTGTTGTGCACCTGGTCCCAAAGGTGAAGGGGCCTCAGGACTGTGATCAACTTAAAGCTACTAAACAAATATGTGTGGAATATTCTGTTCATGATGGAAACAGTGCATAGGATCATTCCTTTGATTCCAACAGATCCGGTGATGACTGTGTTAGAACTCATGGATTCTTATCTCCACGTTTCCAGGGCATATAGATTCCAGCAATATCTCAAATTCTCTTTGATGGGACAGCATTGGCAGTATTGTGGTGTTCTACCTTTTGGTCTGAAGTCATTGCCCAGAGTATTTACCAAAGTAGTTACAAACCCCATCTACCTAAGTGATGCAGCAACATCTAGAATTGACCATAACTATGATAGGAGCTCTGGGTTTCTGTTGAATGTTCCCAAATGCAGGGTTTAACTCTATCCTGTGCAAGGTGTTTCTTCTGTAATCCAGGATTTTTCATCACAGCCACTTTGTTTCAGTGGATGGAAGTATAAGGTCACATGGCATCCTCTATGTTCACTGTACCATGGACCAGGTCGTATCTATGACTTTTGCTGTCGCACCAACACAGGTTTGTGACTTTTCCGATTCAGGATATGTCCTTGGAGATCATTTTATATGCAGACATTGTTCACAGCTTGCAATGGTGGTTAGATTCCACGAACCTTACCAAGGGGATACTGATGCATCTTTTCCTGCCAATGGGGATAACAATGGATGCCAGTGCCTTGGGGACAATAATGGGGCAGTGGTCCTTAGAAGCTTGATGGGACATATCAGAGGCTTTGTTGACATCCAATTGGAAGGAACTGTCAGTGGTGAAATGTGCCCTCCAACATTCTGGGCCCTGTCTTTTCAATTTCAATGCTTTGATTCGGTCAGACAACACAGTGACAGTGGCACATATCAACCATCAGTGCAGCACTCACAGCCAGTCGCTCATTCAGGTGGCATGTGGCAAGTCGGGCGGAACTTCATCTTCAACCCATATATGCTCAGCACCTCAGTTGAGTCCCAAAACAATGCCCTTCTACCAAACTTCTGCACAGGACTTCAGAAATGTAAGTTTGGGGAGTGGGTGCCCTGTCAATCCTGTGGCTCCAGTGTTGATGTATGCCTTTCCGCCTTTTTCACTCATGCAGTCCTTTCTGCTGAAGATCCAGTGGGAGAGGACTCAAGTGGCAGCGATCTTCCCTTATTGGCTAAGGATATCATGGTTTCTGTTACTGAAAAACATGGAAGTGGCTCTTCCTTCGATCTTGCCTCCTCTTTCTCTAAAAACTGGACTAATTTTGACACTTGGCATTCTTTATACTCTGCCAACTACTTCTTGTTCAGTTTCTACTATCTTAAAATTTTTCCTGGAAGGGTTTGATAAAGGTTATGCACTACATCTTTGAAGAGCCAAATGTTATTCAGGGATTCTGCATCTTTTACCTCCAATGCTGGGCCTTTGGTTTCCAGGTTATATAATTATTATTTTTTGGTCCTCTTCTGGTGCCAGGTCTGCGGTTCCTCTGTGGGATATGTCTTTGGTTCCTCATGCTATTCATCCCACCTTTGAATCTTTGTCATTGGTGGATCTGAAATATCTTTCCTTTAAAGTGGCCTTTCTGGTGGCTATCATGTCCACCAGGTGCGTGGGGAACTTTCAGTATTACAGTGTTCACCTCCATTTTTTGCAATTTATGGAGGATGCTGTGGTGTTGAGGCTAGATTATGGACATGTTCCAAAAGTACATGCTGGGTTTCATTCCTCTCAGGAGCTTGTATTACTCTGTCTCTGTCGTTTTCCTTCTTCACCTGCGATGTGAAACGTGCCTATGTTGACATATCTGCTGCTTTTAGGACTACAGCCAGTCTTTTTGTGACTTTTGGTCTTGCAGGACAGGAGGAGGCGGTGTCTAAGTTGACTTTGAGACATTGGATTAAAGGCACCATCAACTTGGTGTATGAGGCTCTGAGTTGCCTTTTTCTACTAATGTTGAAGCGAGTTGCACTCATGGGGTGGCAGCATCATGGGCTGCTTATAAAAGAGTGATCCTGCAGGAGATCCGTTGGGCAGGAAGTTGGGATTCTGAGCACACATTCATTTGACATTATAGGCTGAACTGAGCCACATCTGGTCATTCGAATTTTTGGAAGCAGAATACTGCAGGCAGTTAAAGTGTCTGCTCCTGTGTAATTGTTTAGTATTGCATTAAATTCACTTGGGTGTGCTTCATATTTTGTTGTGTACTCTAACTTTTGGTTCGCTATTGCAAAGGCCTCATTGTGTTATAACTGGGTCACGGACAAGTGACGTTGAGGTAATGACCTGATTAGTTACTGGTAATCTTCATTACTCTTAGCCCTACTCATCCTTGACCCAGTCATACTTTTCACTCACCCTCCCGATATCAGACTTTTGTGCTGCTTGGTATTTCAGGAAGTGCTAAGGTAAGGCCACTTTATTATAATCCTTAGCTGGAGGGTGGGTGGGGCTAGCAAGCCTTTCCTGTTTTGTTTCCTGTGATTGGATACTACCTCATTGTGTTATGACTGGGTCGAGGAGGAGTAGGAACTAAGTATAATCAGTGCTTTAAATGGAAAAATAGAAGTGCAGGTACTCTGTAATAGAGTACCTGCTTGTTTCTGAGAAGTGCCGGTACTCTCCAATTAAAAGTATTACGTTTTTCCTGAGATATGCCGGTACTCTCCCTCTCAAAATAAAAAAGTGCCGGTACTCAGTACCGGAGAGTACCGGCCCATTTAAAGCACTGAGTATAATGAATATTACCGGTAAGTAATCAGGGCGGTATCTCGGTTTAAAATCCAAGATATTTTCTGTAGAAAATGTGTCACTTGTGTGTTATTTTGTACTTATCCATGGCGAATGCATTTATTTGCACAGCTTAAAAACGGATGTATCTGTCTGCAAGAAAATGTTATTAACAGCAGTTCTAATTCTAACATGGCTAAATATATTATTTTACTTTGCACAATTAATGGTACACAGATACCTGTGGTGCATTACTTGAAAACATTTTGCATGCACAGACCACAATGAGGTATGAAAAAAGAGAAAGAGGAGTCTGGAAGGAAAGTGCCTTAATTAATTAAACAAAGTGATTATTGACTTTTCAGTACTAATGTGAAAAACTGAGTAGGCTGCAACAGAGAAAAGGAGAGGATACAGCACTTGTCTCAGTCCAGAAGGGGCCATTCATTCCACTAAGCTTACAGATCACATGTTATTTAAGACTAATTAGTCTCTGATAAGACTGACATTTCAATATGGATGTTTACTAAATGTAAAAACAAATAGCCCCGGGATTCTCGCTATTTTCCCTCCACAAACAAAGCTCCGCATTGCACATGCCACAGATCTGTGCAGCCCAGGCCTAATTCTATGCAGTCGCAGCTGTCCCTTATTGCATTTTGCAGTCCCTCTCTCCCACCTCGCATGCAATCATATACCCTTCTGAGAACATAATAATCTCTTCATTTTTTAATGATTATCTTTATGAAAGCTGGTTTTCATGGCAGGTCCCAGTGGCGTCCCATGCATTAGCCGTACTTCCCCCATTATTAGATATTAAAATAAATCACACATTTCTCTGCGAAGAACTATGTAACAAAGTATTCCTTGTTGAATACGAGGATAAACAAATGAATCCTCATATGAGGCTGCATGCATACGAGCTTCATTACTCACAAACAGTGTCATTGTTCTTCGCGTAATATCTCATATTTCTCTGTATTCCCTATTTTATCCTTAATCACTCACATGTTGGTTTAACATGGCATTTGAAAACGTTGCTTGTTTCACAACGTTTTTTAATAAAAAAAATTGTAGGGGAGTGTCTAAGATATGTGTGTGCATATCACCACAAAATCATCATTTACTAAAAAAACGAATTACAATAATCTAATGAATAATAACAGCCGCAGGATAAACACATGAGCCAGAAAGAACCATTGATCAGAGCCAGCTTACTGCAGCATCGCAGAGGAAGAGAACAGTTATACTTTTAAGAGAAAAGTTGGGGACCAGAGCGAAGAGAAATTGTAGTCTATGAAACTAATGAGGATGAGCATTGAATACATTGAATAAGAGCAATACAGCACTGCAAATGCATCCCACTTCTTGTCATGACAGCAGATGAATATCAGTCTCCTATGGGAAGATCACTGGTTGTGTTACAAAAATGCAGGTAGCGGAATACATTTGCCACACCAAGTACCACTGATAGGATGATCACTAGTGAGCTCTGTTATTAACTACATTAACTAGAATCTCTACTTTCAGAAGATTTGTAATACTTACTATTCATAATCACGGTTCTTTGTTTCAGATGGAGAAGTGTATTTATCCTTTTGTTTACCGCAGCACCGATCTTCGCAGAGGGGAAACCCTCAATATTTCTGATAAGGGCTGTGACATTATATCTATATGTCTACCTTCCTCCTTTCCCCAGAATGAATCGAGAGCACGGTACCAATATAAAGACATACACCTGGGGATGACCGGTCAAGGGATGCTAAGAGAACCAAGAAGACAAATGTGAAATGCCCGTGGCCCTATACAACCAGTATGGAATCAATAACTCTTAAGGAACGGCAGCAATGACATGAGAAGCATAAATCTGACCATAGCAAGAGAGCTAATGAGAGCCCAAAGTTACTAAATCAAGCCCTACTGACCTCGTTATCATCCATCAACAGTACAACCCGAAACAACCGTTAAACCGTAAAAGCTAGGTGTCCATATTGGACAAGAAAATAAATTAAAGCAAAACTATCAGTGGCTGGATGATGGTACACTGAGAAGATGCCACCAAGTCATGGTAGAGACAGCTGAAGGGGACACAACACAGCATCTTAATGATCCAGACAATGGCAGCTAATCCCAGAGTGGCCGGTCATTTTTTCCACACATTTTGCACAGTGTCTGTCATGGGGTTCAGTGGTTGGTGGTTGACAGTTGGCTGACAGTTTGTTGATCATTTTTCAAACAGACTGAGACCTTAGGGTGAAATATGGCAGCAGACAGAGCTAGAGGATGTATCCTTGGGTAGAATGATGAGGGCAGATCACCAGTTGAGCAGTGTGGGCAGCATGAGCAGAAGGACAGGTGGTCTGTAGCTAAGGGAAGCCATGCTCATTAACTTGACTCTCTGCTGGGGAAGAAGCTGACAGACCTGCTAGATGTTGACTTAGCTGGAAGCCCCAAGTGCAGACTCCACCATTGCTCACACACAAAAGGGTGACCCAGTGCTTTTCTACTCCTCATTGCTGGTAACTACAGCAGGCGGAGCAGCAGACTTGAACTTAGCTATGATGAGTCCTGATGAGAGGATGAATCCATCAGTAGAATCACAAAAAATGAAGAGTCTTACATGAAACAGAGGACTTAGAAGACTGAGCATATGTTAAGTAAGCAGAGACATGCAATCTTTTTTACAAAAACTTAAACGCAAATCATATGGATTGTAGAAGCAGAGGCTGAAGTTACTAATTTATTTTATATGCAACCAAGTGTTACAAACAGTTTTAGTAATTCATCAAACATATTTTCTATTACTAGCTGGAGTGAGACTTCTGCTAGTAGATCGAGTGAAGAGTCCATCTCCCCAAAGCTCGTGGCTTACCCTTTATTTTCTCACAGCAACAAAGAAGGTGAGAAGTGTGATGGGTCCTTAGAAACGATGCCACCTACTCTTGCTAATCCAACACTGAATTTGACAATACCTCTAAATAGCATGGGTAATGACTCTGAGAACAACAGTTCCCAGGAACAACAAAGCCTTATGGATGTATTGTGAACATTTTGAAAAGCAGAATGCAAAATGGGCAGGTTCATCTACCTTATCCTTAAAGAGAGATATAGGAGATGAAATGATAGTTGATATAGTTGCAGCTATTCTACCAAATGATTTTTCATAAAGATATGTTGCCAATACTAGTCCAAATACAACTGGTGTTACAACCAACATACTCACTATTGGAAATATGAAGACATTATCCATTGACTACTCCACTGTGGTGGTAAAGTCAGGTAAAAGGCCAATGATAGTATGAAGGACATTCAGAGTGTAAATGTTCAAAATAAGAGTTTTCCACTACTTCCTTTAAGGCTTTTCTCTGGGTCTGAAGCCAGCGCCAATGGTTGTGTTTTAAAGGAGGTGCAAAAAGGCAGAGACATATTAGGTGCCAGTAATAAGGAGCTGCTTTCAGAAGTGGAAGATCTCACCATATATTGTGCTTTCTAATCAATTTGTTCCATTAGTCAGCCACAGAAGAAAACATTCTAGGAACAAAAATGAAATTAAGATTTTCTAGTGGGAATCTAAATGGGGTGGTAACATAAGAATGGGCACTCCTACTGCCAAAGTCCCAACACACAGAACCTAATGAAGAATATTCTACAGTATGATCTCATAAAAAATCATTTTCTGCATGTAATTTTGTTTCTGATGTTGATAACGACAGAAGGACGTGAAGCATATAGTGTGCCACCGAGTTCTAATATATCCAGCAGCAATTAGAAGAGGGCCAAATTTTAGAAGGATGAAAGAACCATGAGTGGAAGATTAGTCACTGAGATCAGATGGAGAGATAGTTCCAGGAGAAGTAGCCGTAAGACAGGTAAGATGAGGAGAGGAAATGCTTGAGAAAGATTCAGGGAACTCTGCAGCAAATTGTAAACACAGTTCAGATTACCAGTAATGTTCATAACGAGACAGATGAGGAAACATTTTACATTAAAAGCAAGTTACAACAAGTTACTGTTATGATCAATAATATTTCTGAATACATTTCAGAGATGAAGGACAAAATAGGTAAGTTGGAAAATATTTGCGGATCATGATATGAAGAGTCTGAAAGAATATTAAAAAGGATATACACAAAAGTGAAGACTTGAAGAAACAATTGAGATGATGTGTCAGCATCCCAGAGGATGTTGAGGATTTTCCCAGTATTAACCTTTTTTTAATACTGAGTTCAAGACTTTGAGTTCGCATTTTACTAAGAGTAATTGAAGACACACAAAATTGTGGCCCTGTGCTTTGCTACTCCTCTTAGCCTGTAGATACAGCAGAAGCAGCAGGGGACTTGAATATAGCAATGATGAGCTTTGACAGGAGGATGAATCCATCAATAGAAACACACAAAATGAAGAGGCTTGCATGAAGCACTGAAGCATAGAAGAAAAACCCTATGTTGGGTAGGAGGAGATATGCAAACGTAAAAAAAAAAGTAAAAACAAAGAATAATGACTCCAAACACCTTAAGTGACTTCATGAATCAAGCCCCCCCACCAAAATCGTGAAAGTAATTAAATTTATTCTATATTCAACACAAGTGTTACTAACATCTGTAGTAATGCAACAAACATATCTTCTACTACCGGTTACAGTGAGACATTGGCTAGTGCAAGGAATGAAGGGCTCACTTCCCCAAATCTCACGGCTTACCCATTTTTTTCTCACAGAAACAAAGAAGGTGAAAAGTGTAATGGGTCCTTAGAACTATTATCACCTACTCTTGCTAATCCAACATTTAATGTGAAAATACCTGTAAATAGCATTGGTCATATCTCTTTGAAAAACAGATCCCAGGAACAATAGAGCCTCATGTATGTGGAATGAAGATGTATGTTTCAGAGGATGCAAAAGTGTAGAGATGTATCAGGTGCCAGCAGTAGGGGAGTCTCTCAGAAATGGAAGATCCTACCATATATTAGACTTACTAATAATTGTGCTCTTTTAGATGACCACAGAGAACATTCTATGAGGAGCAGAGACTCAATATTTGGCATTAGAAATCTAAATGATGTAGCAACATAAGAATGGATGATCCTACTACAATGCCCCAAGACAAGGAATCTAATGAAGATTATTCCAACGTTTGATCCCATCAAATATCATTTTCTACCCTTAATTTTGCCCCTGATGAAGACAATGGAAGAGCGACCATGAAACAGCTATTTCGCCATCTTCATTCACCATAAATGCTGTCACTCAGAAGAGAGCCATATCTTAGAATGATTAAAGGAACATAAATAAAAGATCAGTAACTGGGGTAAGAAGGAGAAAAAGCTAATGAAGAAGAAGTTGGAAGACAAGGAAGATAAGGAGAATGAATGCTGGAGAAAGATACATGTAATTCTGCAGCAATTGTAAACACAGTTCGGATTACTAATAATCTTCAGAATAAGACCAGTAAAGAAACATAGTACACTAAACGCAAGTTAGAGCAAGTAAATCAATCACTCAGTATTTGTGTAGCACAACTCTATCATCCAGAGGTGCTGAGGATTTGCAGGTATTAGTGGAACAGCCAGGTCTTGAGTATGCTTCTGAAATCCGCCAGGGAGGGAGCTCTTCATAGTTGGAGGGGCATGTTATTCCAGGTCTTGGTGGTGAGGTAGGAGAAGGAATGCCCCTCAAGGCTGTGACAGATGCAAGGTGTTTGTGCGGTGGGCCAGGGAGGTGGAGCACAACTGCCTGCCAGGATGATGGAAGTTCAATCTGCCATGGATGTAGGCCGGTACCTGGTTGTGTAGGGCTTTTTGGGTGTGTGTGAGAGGCTTGAACTTTCATCTCTTCTGGATGGGGAGCCAGTGGAGGTTCCTGAGATAGGGGAGATGTGGGTTCATTGGGGAGGTTGAGTATGAGTCTTGCCGCTGCATTCTGTATGGTCTGGAGTCTCTTGAGACTTTGAGTGGAGAACCCAAAGTAGAGAGCATTGCCTTAGTCCAGCCAACTAGCGACGAGGGCCTGGGTGACAGTCTTTCTGGTGTTAACAGAGATCCATCTGAAAAATCTGCACAGCATGAAGAGGATGTGGAAGCACAAGTAGGTGACTGCATTGATTTAGTGATTCATGGTGAGTTTACTGTTGAGGATGATGCCAAGGTTGCATGTGTGGTCAGTTGATGTGGGTCTTAGTTTTCATGGCCACCAGCTGTTGTCCCATGGGGAGGTGTTTTTCCCAAAGATCACTACTTCCATCTTCTCTGAGTTTAGCTTCAGTCAGTGGCTTTTCATTCAGTCGGCAACACTGATCATGGCATTACTGAAGTAAGTTCTAGTGGTGGAGGGGTTTTTGGTGAGCAAGAGGATGAGTTACAAGTTACATTCAAATATGGAAATTGTTTCTGAACAGATTTCAGGGATGGAGGACAAAATAGATAAATTATAGAATTTTTGGGGAACATTTGCTGAATACAACATGGCAAGTCAGAAAGTATTGAAGACCTAGTGAATCACATGATATGATACATTTTTAGATTTGGCAGCATCCCAGGAAGTGTGGGAACTGAGGATTTTCTCAGCATGATACCTTTTTTTAATAATCAGATGCAGAATTCTAATCCAACTTCTACAAGGGTAACTCAAATCAAAATTCAACAATTGCTTTCCACAAATCCAAGACATATGGTTCTCTGTTTACTATCTTGTTTGTCTGCTGATTTTTACATCAAGGAGGACATTTTGAGCAGAGGGGGATGACATGAAATCTTACAAAGTGCACACCAAATTCACCTAGCATATATTTCCTGATCTAGCTTGCTACACTCATTGTAGCTATTAACAAATGTCCTGTTGAGTTCTGATTTTACAAATGATGGAATACAAGTGTAAATTGGTTAACAGTCTTTTCTTATTATCTTGTGCCATAGTGAGTTTAAGATTATTTACCAAGTTCTAGGGCTGAACTCCCTGCTCTAGGAAATAAAGGCTGAGAAACAACTTTGAAATTACTTAATAATATTCATAGTCTCAAAGGGTCAGACCTGGTCAGTCATAGATATATGTTGGATATTATCATCTGACCATGATAACTGAAATAGTTGCAGAGATTACACTATTTGACTTCTGTAGTTTATGCTTGCTTTGAGTTTCTCTCATAAATTTAATGTGGTGATTGATGATTCATTGGCGGAAGATTGACATTAGGCTTTATCATTCAAGAGTTTGAATGCTAGTATTATTAGCATGCCTATCATCCTTTTTTCTCTGAGACTATGCACATGATTTTCTGGGTGTTTTTTTCATTATCTAATTAGGGTGACTGTGGAGGGAAGACTCCCTTGTAGCAGGAACAACACATCATTGCTTGGAATGCTCAAGAGAGCATGTATTTTTAGGAGAAGGGGGAGCAGGTTGTAAGTGGTTGAAGAAGAACAAAAGAGTGGGTTCAGTGAGGTAGACTGCCAGAAAAAATATTCCAAAAAATTAAGAAAGAATGAAATGATACAATAAGTAGGTTTTCCCATTGTGGTTGTTGGTAGCATTTAGGCATATTATAACAAGCATATTTCACTATGACTAGCATTCAAATTCTTAGTTGAAATAATAATTATGTGAATGAGTATTCTAAATGTAGGTCCAGCAGAGAGGAATTATTTAATGTGCCTAAATGTATATTCTGTGTAAGAAAAGGGTTTAGCAAGGACCTCATGGTCATTAGGTTGCAGTTTGTTCAACCCAATAATTTCGCTACAGAGAATCCTATTTACACCTGGGAGACCTGTGCTACTTCAACTGCTGCAGACTCACATTGCTCATGAGTAGGCATACAAAGATAGTCAATTAACCAATTGCATTCTATTGTACCAATTTAACACCCTAACGCAGAGGACTCTACTATAAATGATGGGATTGCTCTTGAGCTATCATTGTGGGGAGGAGATGACATTATTGTAATGAGGGCAAATTATTATTGACTGAGTCTTCATCTGAATTATTAACCCAAAATTAGACATTAGCAACATTTGGTGGGCATGTAGTGGCAGGGATTCAGTATTTACCTTTGATTAATTTGCCCATAAACAATACTCACGTACTGGTGTGTTTCTAGCACCAGTTGGCATAATCTCTAATACTTCTAAAGATATCTTCCCAAAGGTTTCTTCTAACCATAATCTGCTTCGCATTTCTAAAAGATCATTTAATATCAAAGCAGAACAATGGGGAGGAGACATGAAAGACGAATGGTAAAATATTTGGAATATTAGGCATGCATGAAAAAACATATTAAAGAATTTTGACACTTTAATATTGGATCCACCACTGGAACAATAGTTTTGGATGCACTGAAAGCCTCTGTAAAGGGGAATAATATTAAGGTGTACCTCAGAACAAGCTAACACATACACATCAGTTGGACAAGCAAGCATTAAATATACCCCCAAACTTGTTGTGTGGAAAGCGTGCTTGCTCTGGCACATGAATGAAAGAGCTGTTGCTCAGTGGCAGAAAACATGCGACAATAGAGAGTTAGGGCCAGATTTATACTTTTTGACGCAAACCTGAGTTAGCGCAGGTTTACGTCAAAAAGTATACCGCCGGCTAGCGCCATTCCAGGGTGCCAGCCGGGCGCCATATTTAAGGAATGGTGCAAGCTGGTGCTAAGGCCCGGTTAGCTCAAAATACATGACGCTAACCAGGTAGGGGAGGCATAGGGAGAACCGGAGGTTGTGCGGGAAAGAATGGCGCTAGTCAGGTTAGAGTAAAAAAAATGACTCTAACCTGACTAGCGTAATTTTTTTGACCCACGACCCCCATGGACATGACTCCTGTCTCAATAAAGACAGGAGTCATGCCCCCCCAGCCCAATGGCCCAGGGCAGGGGAATTATGTCCCTTGGGCATGGCCATTAGGCACAGTGCCATGTAGGGGGGCCCAAGTTAGGCCCCCCTATGACACTTAAAAAAAAAAAATGTAATACCTACTTGGACTTACCTGGGATGGGTCCTTAGGTGTCTTCCAGGTGTGAGTGTGGGTGGTTGGGGGTGTACCTGGGGGCAGGGAAGGGCACCTGTGGGCTGTTTCTATGGTTTCTGACCATGGAAATGAGCCCACAGGTCCCCTAACACCTGCCCTGACCCAGGAGCTGAGCTGGATTAGCGCCATTATTTAGGCCCACCTACCTCCCGTGCGCAATTTGTGCACGGGAGGATAAATAAGGCATTAGGGCCTTTGAGTAATTTTTCGCCCGGGAATGCCTACCTTGCATCTCAATGACGCAAGGAAGGTTTTCATAGTAAAAAATGACGCTAACTCCATAACTTTGGCGCTAGATGTGTCTAGCGCCAAAGTATAAATATAGGCCCTAGTGTTTTATGGAACAACATACATAAATGACCAGTCATATATACAACATCAGTAGCACAGTTATACAAGGTAAAAGTATAATTCCACTGAACCTCATACTTATAAGTCTCTTTTGGACCCTGAAAATTGAGATTCTGATCCCAAAGGGTACCAAGGCTATGGTGTCCTCTTAGTCACACTTACTTCAACGGGATACACCAGTGTTCAATTTAAGGTTTCTTTTCAATCCTGTCCTATTTTTATTTGTATAGAAGTGCTATTGATGTTATATAGCTGTCTGAGCCCTACTATATACACCTAAATATGCAAGAGGGCCTTACATTTAAAATACAGTACACCAGTAACAGAGGTCTTGAAGAGTGTGAATGACATGTTAGAGCACGAAGGCAGAAACATGTCAACAAGTTCTTAGTTGTCAACTTTTGGAATTATAATTTTCTTTAAAATGAGTCCTTGCTTTTAACCTTACCAATAATAGTGCAAATAGAAAATAGGAAACCACGATTAGAACACTCTAGGAGCTCCAACATTTCAATGTGTGTCTTTCACAGCTGTTACTGTGAACAAAGGCATCATGGAGCCCGAGGGGATTTTAACCCCCTCAGGCTCTGTGAGGCCTTTGTCTTATTAATTAGAACATTTTTCCTGCTAGGGGTGGAATGTTCTAATAGCCTTACAGCCCACCATAGCTGGGCTATGCCAACCATTACAAGCCTGCTCCCTTGATAAACACTGGAGTCAGCCTTTACTGACCGGTATAGCCCACTATGGTGGGCTATAAGGCTGGGTATTTTAAATCACCTATAAAAGCTCTATGTAAAATAAACAAAGGTCTGATAGGGCCTCAATATTGGGGTCCTTTGATCTAAAATAAAACCCAGTTGGATATTGTGCATGCCACCCAACGTAGAGCATGACCTGATGATGAAGCAGTCCACCTTGGAGTGTGAGGGTTAATGCAGGAGAGAGTCCTCAGACCTAGTAGTTAGTGGTGTAATGGAAAATTTATTTCAAGCACCATACACAGGCTGTCACACTATTGGAACAAAGTTTTATAGATTTGTGAGGATGTATGACGACCCAAAAAGAATCCTCTCTCTCCCCCTTTTTTGTATAGATATCATCATGTTGACTAGTTGTCAGTCTTTCCTACCCTTACCTTGACATATGGTCATAATTCATATTCCTCAAGTTATGAGCTCTAGTAACATAGGAAGGACCCTGCAGCTTGTCATGACTGCTTCCTCCAATTTTTAAAATTGTCTCAGATCACTTGTTTCTCTGGGTTCCTAATGCTTCTCTTAGGTATTACTTCTAAACGCCCCTTGTATACAATTTTATTCTGGAGTTTGTTTTTCTTGAGTATGCCTCTTTTATGAGCATCTCAAGCAATCAATTGAGGCTTCTCTTTCATGGTCTGGTATTGCAGTCCATGCAGTCCTGAAACACACTGTAGATTTCACATATTTAATTTGTATGTATTTGTTGCACCCCTTTTACCTCCTTGAAAAACAGCAACCAGATTCAGCAGGTAAAAGCTATGCCTATTCTGTTGTGCACATTTTCTTGCACGGATCTTATGACAGTTGTGTCTTCCAGAGAACTGTACACAGTGATTGCAGTATGCTTCTTTTGCAGATGCAGCACTTGTGACTGAGACTGTTCTTTCAAGTTTCAGTAAGACATAAATACCTGACAGTACATGGCTAGCAGCAGCACATGCTTCACTTGCACAGCAGTGTACAATACACGCACACATGTGTGCATACACATACACACTCACATCAACCCGCTCAACATCGATTAGAACAGGAAACAGCAGAAATGCATGTCCTACAGCAGTATGAACAGGAGCAGACGTGCAAGACTCACACACTCAGTATCTTTCTCTAACACACACACATTAGATTTACCAAGGGCCGCAACAGTGCAGTCTTTACTTACACAAGACCGTACAGTATGTATAGTAACAGTAAAGTGCTGCCGATTATTTGCTTATGAGATTAGCATGGGCTGGGAGCTCCCAACAGTGCACTTTACCATGGAAGCTGGTGCACCTTGGAGTCTAGTAAGAGTGAACCTCCTTAGAGAAGAGTCTATTGTTTAGAGATGATGATTAACACAGAGGTCACCATGATGCTTTATTTCCTCAAGCTGATATTAATAGGAATGCTGGGCACCAGTCTTAGTCAAGGTACAAGGCTGTTACCCCACTAAGAGCTAGCAATGGAGCAGACAGACAGACTGATGGAAGAGTCTCCCTGTCATAATGGGGGATACCCGTGTATGTTCCACTCTGGGCTTCTACTCTACATGCCAAATTCAAAAGCATGTGAGAGGAATGTATCATTCTGAATAGTGCTAAATGGAATTATGTCAGGGGGTTAGGGAGAAGGGCAAAGAATATGGAGCAAGCTCATTGGGTCAGTGGGACATAGGTAGGGAGATGGAAATAGAGCATCATAGGAAATGATGGGAAGAAGAATGTAGAAAGAAGTCCATCCTCTTCGAGCATAAAGCAAATCATCTCACCGTACTGCAATCAGTGGCACTTGTGTCAATGGTAGTACGTCTTTTTTACGGAAGCAGAATAGGATGACCGTGGTGACCAAGGATACAGAATTCTTCTTATCACTTTAATCCATTGTCTTTTTCTTTATACAGCACTGCAGTGCAGCACTGATGTATCCTGTCTATGCAACATACAAATTTAGTGATTCTGAGTCTGAATAGGTTCCCGGGGTAGCATATTCAAGGATAGATTTGTTAAATAATTTGGGCAACAGAGGGTGAAAGGTTTAAATTGGAAGATCTGAGCTGCAAAACTCATGGGTGGAAATCCATTAAACCCTCAGGAAGAGCTACCTAAAAAGAACCCCTTTGGATTAATCACAGAGTTTTCTTTATAGCCAAGCAATCACACCAAATAGACAAAATAGTCAGCAACGACTATTAGGCCGAAACATTTTTGCCCACAGTTCTCTCCTTGATAAAGCTGGACACTGTTATTTGCAAAGCTCTCACATTACAGGCTGTTTTGACAATCAGGCAGAACACTTCTCTGACAAGGGAAAAAATAATAGAGGCATTGTCTGTGTTAGTCAATCAAAAAGACCCCAGGAACCATCGGATCCTACCCAACCAATGTTCTTTTTGTACCCACCCCTGAATCCTGCCCAATACGGGTAAGCCATCACTGCATTCCCATTTAAAAAAGTTCTGATACACAGACACACTTTATATATACGCTTGTTGATAAATCTATCCAAGAAGGTTTATTTCCAGAAATTTGGAAACATGCAATCCACTCCCCTTTACAGTAAATATCTACAGCCAACCCACGTTTGGGTACCTGTCGTCTCACTGCTACTCTTCCTCTGCTAGCCAAATTCATTCAAATAGTAGTGACAGGAACTGTAGCATTCTGAGTGGTACTGCATGGAATAATGTTCCATTATCATTTATTATTCAACTATACCACAGAGCTATATCTTTTAGGCCCGGCACAGAACTGAAACAGCCACCATGTGGAGCGACTCTCACAAAACAGCCAACTCCAGGTCATTTCCACTACTCTACCTCTTTCTACACGTTTACCTTTATACTTTTCTTGGAAAATCCGTTCACTGTGACAGGCAGGTCGAACAAAGCCATTTGTTGTTTCACAAGGATATCTTAACTTATTGTCTCAATTGCCCCACATTGGTTCCTTTGAATCCTGACCAGTCAAATTAACACTGGTACCCTCGCTTGCACCTTCCATCCCCACAGTTCTTTAATATTTACCTTTGGCCCTTCTTAGCCACCATCACTAAATGTCAAGTAGGGTATCCATTTGATGCCGACACCACGCACCTTTGACACTCTCTGCCTGGAACAGCGATCCTACTGTCTGCTTTAACTCAGTGTCCAAACGACAACACTCGTGCAAACCAAGCGCTCTAGTTACCTGCTCATAGTGCCCTTGAGTCTTCAAAGGGAAGGGTTGGGAAATGTCCACAGTCCCAGCGGGCATTGTTAGGCAACAATAGTGCTTCAATTGTATCTATCATTCAAAAAGAGCAGACAGAAGCTAAATGTTTGCAAATTATGTTTGGCACAGTTGACCTTAGCATAGAACAGATAATTTTATGACAAGACCGGAGGCTCCTATTATGCATTTCTTTTCTTATTTAATTAAACAACAGCTGCAGTCAAGAACAACAACTCCCATGAGGCCACAGGAAAGGTGGCCAATGGGAAAGAAACTGTAGTCCAAATAACACACCAATCACCGATAGTACAACCCTATAATACATATCTTGACTGAGAACAGCCCTCTTTTCTTGCTGCTCGCAGTCAAGATAAGTATTTGCCCTTTATTATCTCTACAGTATTTCATATGTAATGTTTTACATGTGGTTTCATAACTTACGGGGTCATTCTGACCCCGGCGGGAACCGCCATTTGACTGCTCCGCGGTCAAAAGACCGCTGGCGGCATTCCGACGTTCCCGCTGGGCCAGCGGGCGCTAACAATGTTAGCGCCCGCCGGCCCAGCGGGAAGGGGGCCTGCAACATTTAAGCCGGCTCCGAATGGAGCCGGCGGTGTTGCAGGTGTGTGATGGGTGCAGTTGCACCCGTCGCGCTTTTCACTGTCTGCTAGGCAGACGGTGAAAAGCAGGCTGGGGCCCTGTTAGGGGGCCCCTGCACTGCCCATGCCAGTGGCATGGCGAGTGCAGGGGCCCCCAGGGGCCCCAGGACACCCGTTCCCACCAGCCTCTTCTTGTCGGTGTAAACCGCCAGAAACAGGCTGGCGGGAAGGGGGTCAGAATCCCCTGGGCAGCGCTGCTTGCAGCGCTGCCCTGGCGGATTTGCCCAGCCGGGGGAAATCCGGTGGGAAACCGCCGGACCCGGTTTTCTGACCGCGGCTTTACCGCCGCGGTCAGAATGGGCAGGGAAGCACCGCCAGCCTGTTGGCGGTGCTTCCTCCATTCGCAGCCCTGGCGGTCAAAATGACCCCTTAGTGTCTATTTCATTTACGCGCTTTGCTTTGTAACGTTCTGAGCCCGCGAACAGTTGGCTTGTAGCCACAGCATCTCTCTTTCACAAGCGCGCACCGTTAATAGTTCGTTTAGATCGTTATATTTTCAGCGCGACCGACATTTTGCTGGCGATCACGCTGAATCTCTCAGCTGTTGTGGGTTTCGCCTCACCGGTTTCGAGTGCCTTCCCAGTTTCGGCTGCTTTTTCGTGCTTGTCTCTCCAGAGCCTTTCTGACGGCTGTTGAAGGGCCGTCTTCTCCATCCACACGCTTCCTGGTGCCTTGGTCTTTCCCCGGCCAGAGGCGGAGTTTCAGTGCCTTCATTGACCTGAGGGGAGTTTGTTAATCCCTTCTTCACCAGTTTTTCTTCAGCAGTGATTTTTTCTCCTATTTAATTTTATAAATCTTGGTACAATGGATAGTTCTCCATTTTCCCATACTGCCACAGAGGAGGAGGAAATGATTAAGGAAAATCTTAATGATTTCATCCAGTCTTCAGTATAGCAAGCAGTTTCTGCTTCTATGGCTAAATTATCGAAGACTCTAGAAAATTCAGTGGTACAATTAATTTCAAAGACGATGATGGCCCACTCTGCGGGGGAAAGCATAGAGCGTCGAGGAATTTGAAAAACCAAAACAACGCTTTTGAACAGTGAAGATTCCTCACACAAGGCGGAGGACGCGCTTCCTCAAAGGCCTCTCTTCAGGGAGGGGACACTTTCAAAGAAATCGTCTAAAAAATGTGCAGCAAAAACGAAACACATTACACCCATTGTAATTTCCAAGATTTTGGATTCTGATGATGAGAATGTGCATGATATTGATCAGGATTTGGATCTTTCCAACAAAGACAATGGAGACTCCGTCTCTTCTTCTCCTCCTCGCAAAAAAGCAAAAATTCAAACCCTTTCGAGTTCCAAATCCAGCAAGGTCTTTGACTTGGAGGGTGAGCTTATGTTTGACCCTAATGACATTCAGCATCCACTATCTACCGAGTGGTTGCCTGCAAATCATGTGGCAGAATACCTTAATTCCAAATTACGCTCTCCCCTGGACAAACAGGTCAGGTCAAAGCTCAGATCGGAGTGTCCACGTCCCGCCCTGCCTTCAAAGATAACGACTACTCCGGTCATTGATGCTTCCCTCATTACCTTCTTTTCCAAATTTGGGAAAGACCCTCGAAAGGGGGTTGACAAGGCCTGGTCTACCTGCCAGGATAGGCTCTTGGATGTGGTGGGCCCCTTAGCCCGTATTTTTGATTTGGCGGAGGCAGCCCGTTTAGAAGACGCTACTCTGGATCCCGTGGAGTTGTCATTGTGGGTACAACGAGCTGTTTGCCTGTTAGGGAACGCGAACTGCGGCATAACCCACGAACGCAGGAAGGGAATGCTTCTAAAGTTAGATCCTAAGTTGGTCAGTTTGACATCTTCGGATCCGGGAGTCAAGGCAGAAGGTTGTTTATTTGGTGAATCATTCATCAAGGAACTTAGCAAATATGTGGCCACGTTTGCTTCACTGGACAAAGCCCAACAATCCTTGAAAAAGGTGTTTTCCAATCGGGTTTTCTCCAGGGCCGGCAGAGGCAGAAACCGCTTTGCCAGCCGGTCATACAGCAACCAAGGTTCCCGAGGCCTCTACACCACCTCTTATCAGGAATTCAAGCCTCAGCTCTATCCCCAGAAGAACCAAGGATTCAGGAGCAGGGGCAGCCGAGGCTCCCGTTTCTCTTCCAAACCCGGTAAGTCATCTTTATACTATTCCGATGGGAGTCCGCCTTGCTTTTTTCCTTCTAAAATGGCAGTCTCTCACGCCAGATCCTTGGGTTTTGAACACAGATCAGGGTTATACTATAGAGCTTTATTCAGAGAATTTTCAAGCAGTCTTTCCTCATCCGCCCCAGTTTTCGTCGGAAATGGAAAACATGATTTCTACTGAAGTTTAATCTCTTCTCCAAAAACGGGCGATAGTCCCTTCGGGGTTTGTCAGTACAATCTTCCTAGTGCAGAAGAAAAACAAGAAGATGCGGCCGGTGATCAATCTCAAATCATTCAACCAATTTGTAGTTTACAGACACTTCAAGATGGAGACCATCCTTCATCTCAGGGACTCGCTTCTTCAAGGCGACTGGATGGTTCGTTTGGATCTCCAGGACGCTTATCTCACAGTGCCCATGCATTCAACTTCAAGAAAGTTCTTGCAGTTCCAATGGCACGGTCAGATGTATCATTTTTCGTCCCTTCCGTTCGGACTGTCTTCCGCTCCCTGGTGTTTCACAAAATTTATGAAACCCGTTGTAGCCTCTCTCAGAGCCCAGGGAGTCAGATTAATAATCTACCTAGATGACATACTTCTTATGAACCAAAATCGCTTTCTTTTGCTTCATCACGTCCATTTAACCTCTTCGCTTCTTTCCGATCTAGGTTTTATTATAAACAACGAGAAATCTTCCCTGACCCCAGTCCAAAAAATCGAGTTCTTAGGTTTCCTAGTAGATTCCGTGTCCGCCAGTCTTCTTCTTCCTGTGGCAAAGATAAAGTCTATCAAGTCAGAAATTCTTCAAACATTACGCAGTTCTCGTCTCACCATCAGGTCTCTGGCAAGAACTGTAGGCCTTTTGTCTTCCTCAATTCAGGCCATTTTCCCAGGCCCAATGCATTATCGAGCTCTCCAAAGATTAAAGATTCGTCATCTTCAAAGAGGGTTGGCTTATTCGGATCCCGTTATCCTAGATCTAGACTCACGAACAGAACTGCAATGGTTGATAGACCTTTTCAATGCTTGGAACGGCAGGACTATCTTTGTGTCAGCCCCAGATCTTGTATTAGAATCAGATGCAAGTCTGCTGGGTTGGGGCGCCCGGTGTGGTCCAATCTCGACTGGAGGCACACGGTCTTTAGAGGAGCCCAAGTTTCACATAAATTGTTTAGAGATGCTTGCTGGGTCCTTTGCGATAAAAAGCATTGCAAAAGACAGGGTATGTTGTTCTATTATGCTCAGGATCGACAATATCTCACCTCCCTTGCCAGTAAGGAACCAACGCATTGCCTCTCTTGCAAGGAGAGAATCAACCCATCACCTCCCCCGTCAGTAAAGAACCGACCGTCACCTCCTCTGCACAGTAAGGAACCGACGCATTGATTTGTTTTCCGCAACCTCACCTCCTCAGCGCCCAGCATCGTCTTTGTTTTTAACACATCCCAGGGACTATGTATTAAAAAGAGGTAACCATTGATTCCTCTGGGTTAAGACTTTTTCCAACTTTTTAAAAGTAATATCTTTGTTTGTGTATGTTGGATATTTGTCGGTTTGGTCATGTTTTATTCAGGAAAATATTGGCTATTGTTCTGAACTGGTGTGGAGTCCTTTTGCAGTGTTTTCACTATGTTATCTCTGAGATCAGTCTGCCTGCTCATGCCAAGCAACCAAGTGGGTGAGCAGGGGTTATCTTAGCTATATGGCTCCCTTACCCTGACTAGAGTGAGTGTCCCTACTAGGACAGGGTGGAAACCACTGCCAACTGGAGATCCCTTTCTAACAATTTTCATGCCTTTTTTAATAAAAATGCTGAAGTGAATGTGACATGGGGAGGCCTTTTCCGTTTATAAATGCAGCACTAAAAGATCACATACGCAGGGCAAATAGAGGACTGGAAGAGCTACTCACAACGTACATGGGAGAAAACAAACAGAAGTATATGGAGTTTATTTAAAGTGATGTTTAACATATGTCTTCTGCTCCTATGATAGGTAACATAATATTTAAGCACTTCCGGTACTGGTATTTTTATTACAGGTACAAAGACTAGTCTATGGATCAAACACATATTCTCAAAATAATTCTGAGCATGCTGACCACTATAATTGAAAACTGCTAATTCTGTACATTTCTAGGGTA
This sequence comes from Pleurodeles waltl, assembly GCF_031143425.1. Classification (NCBI taxonomy): domain Eukaryota; kingdom Metazoa; phylum Chordata; class Amphibia; order Caudata; family Salamandridae; genus Pleurodeles; species Pleurodeles waltl. Next base: position 870,135,568 of record NC_090437.1, on the reverse strand, counting down.
GGAGCCCTGCTGACTACTACCCACCAATACTGGCATAAAACCTGAGAATTCTTTTAAAACACTGCAGACTTGGTCATTGTGCAAAGCTTGGTGGCCTTTGCAGTAGTGAGAAACTGTTCCCAGTGACACTAAAGGAAGTGGGTGGACTGGCACCAATTATCATTGAACCTATTACTTGTGCAGAGCTCCCTGCAAGACTCCAAGGCCAGTTGTCGCAACAGACGCCTTGCAAGGCTACTTGTCCCGCAGCTGGAGATCGATCCAACAGTGCATCATCTCCTTTGCTGCTCTACCTCACCTTGTATATTCTCTTCCCTGATCTATCCTACTACCGGTACCATCTCCACCTCCCCACATCATCTCATTCCACCCTCATAGGCACTTTTTACCAGGTGGTCTCATGAGAGGTTCCTGCCTGCACCATGAATTACTGTTTCAGGATTTCCTTCCAATAGGACGCTATGAAGCAGTAATTTTGTCACCATGTAGTATCTTGTCATTAAAAGTTAAACTTGTGCTTCGACCCCCATCAAGGTTCCCAACCTTATGAGGGTGATAAACTATGAATGCATTTCATGGCAAGTCCTTCAGTCATTCACCACATTCGCTTTGCAATCAATATACATGCATAGTGCAGCCAGCATTTTCTAAATCAGGGAAGTGCACGGCTCAGGTTGTTACCCTGCCAGTAAAGTTGTGGAAATCCATCATAGTGTTGAACCCACGGTAGCAAAAACTGAGTTACTGTGTGCCTGCCGAAAATGAAGTGAAATATCTTGAGATAGTAGCATCACTGCAGGATTATTCTGCCTGTTTTTGCAGAGCCTAGGGCATTATGCTGCCCATGATCAGGAATAGAATTATTGTGAAGCGATGCAGGAATATCTTCACAGATTTGAATCGACAGGTTGCTAAGCATAAACACTACACTAACTAACAAAATAATCTCACTGTTTTATTTACACTGCAGCTCTGAAAAATGTGTAATTTCACCCCAGTACTTAATTTATAATAGAATCAGTGCCAGTGCCCAAACTTCTGCTCAGGAACCGGCAGCCGATACTTTTAAACGTTGATTTGAAATGTCCTTTAAATGAATACCAAAGGCTGGTAGTCTTGATTCCACCTCGTGCCTCTTCCATCCTATATTAGACACCCCCTACCGGTTTATCTCACCGTACAAGGTCCTACTTACTCCTTTTGAGATGTTTTTTATGTCCTTCTCCTTCTACTTCGTTCCCCTTTGTGAGATTTTCCCTGTCTTGCTCGTGCTCAATGTGTGGTGTCGAAAAATAAGCGCCATTCCTATGAGGGGTGAGGGGGTTGGGGGGGGTCCTCTCTTAAACCACTGACTCAAATTAAACACTGGTTCACCCACATCGATATGTATACATTTTAGGTCTAGGTAAAACGTTATTGATGCTGGAATATTCTTGCATAATTCTAAGCATTTAACATCATCCTATTATAAAGAATTCCTGAAATTACACCATTATTCCCCATTGTGTCATTTCAAGTCTGTTTCGGTAAACAACCTTTCACAGGAGCATAGGAACATAGACCCATATTTATACCGTTTTAGCGCCGCATTTGTGACATTTTTTTGATGCAAAATTGGTGTAAACTTACAAAATACAGCTGTATTTTGTAAGTTTGCACTGGTTTTGCCTCAAAAAACAACGCAAATGTGGCGCTAAAAAAGTGTAAATATGGGCCATAGTGAGCCGTTATTTGAGCCGCCCGTCCATAATTTTTATGGACTACCCGTAATTTCACCCTGCCATCCGTGATGAAAGGCTTAACAGACAGCATTTGTCCATAATGTTATCCTTTCACCTAAAGGACAAAACGTAATTAGGGCAGATCAGTTTCCCTAGCTAGATTGAAAGGCAGGGAGGCTTCTGTGCTCCGAGGGAGGGAGGGGCAGACAGGTAAGAAACAGGTCTTCTTGCCAGGGTGTCTCCTTTCCTAAAGAAATGCAAATGTGCATACCTGGTAAATCTGCAAATGCAAAGGGGCCTTACAAACCTGCATTGGCTTTAAAGAAAGGAGTCACTTGAAGATTTCTGATGACATCTTAAGATGTTTTCTTTTAGAGGGGTACTGTAATGGTATTCCAAGGTGATCTGTGGAGTGTGTGCTTTTAATGGACTGTTATAAAAAATGTTAGTATTAGGAATAAACTGTATATTATTCAAATCTGTATTTTAGAAGGACTTTTTTTATGTAACCAAAATGTATTTGCGCATTTTGCAGCAGCCTATATTATGATGTGTGTAATGCATGATTAAAATAAGGGCTTATACATTCACAGTTCTTTTAGGGACCTCAGTACCTCATAGTACTAAAAAGCATTGGTTTTGCCAATGTGTTTTAGCCATGTTATACAGCAGAGTGGATGCTGTTTAGCTTAGCTAAAAGTTAGTGACATACTGGTGTAGAGTGGAGTAGAGTGGCACAGGAGCAGTGGCGTTCTGTAGAGAGTTGCAGAGTAGAGTGCAGTGGGATACAGTGCAATTTGAAGTGCATTGGTGTTAGATTTTTCATCCTGGGTGTGGTCTCCCTTAACTTTTTGTCTCTGTTTCCCAGGTTGTTGATGTGTGCTGGACTCTGATTTTGCTGTTTTTGTTACTCTGGGCACTTTACCACTGTTAACCAGTGCTAAAGTGCAAGTGCTCCTTTACACAATATGTATGTAATTGGCTTATCCATGATTGGCATATTTGATTTATTAGTAAGTCCCTAGTACAGTGCACTAGAGGTGCCCAGGGCCTGTAAATCAAATGCTACTAGCGGGCCTGCATCACTGGTTGTGCCTCCCACATAAGTAGCTCTGTAATCATGTCTCAGACCTGCCACTGCAGTGTCTGTGTGTGCAGTTTTTAACTGTAAATTTGACCAGGCAAGTGTACCCACTTGCCAGGCCTAAACCTTCCTTTTTCTTACATGGCAGCCACCCCTAAGGTAGGCGCTATGTAGCCCCCAGGGCAAAGTGCAGTGTATGGTTAAGGTAGGACATATAGGGGGTTATTACAACTTTGGAGGAGGTGTTAATCCGTCCCAAAAGTGACAGTAAAGTGACGGATATACCACCAGCCGTATTACGAGTCCATTATATCCTATGGAACTCGTAATACGGCTGGTGGTATATCTGTCACATTTGGGATGGATTAACACCTCCTCCAAAGTTGTGATAACCCCCATAATAATGTGTTTTATCTGTCCTAACAGTGAAATATTGCTAAATTCGTTTTTCACTGTTGCAAGGCCTGTCCCTCCTAAAGGTTAACATGGGGGCTACCTTTAAATCTGATTAAAGTGTAGATTCCCTTTGTGACATGGACATGTGGAGTTTGGGGTCTGTGAGCTCACCATTTTAAAATACATATTTTAGTAAAGTTGATTTTAAGATTCTGTGTTTGAAAATGCCACTTTTAGAAAGTGAGCATTTTCTTGCTTATACCATTTCTATGACTCTGCCTGTTTGTGGATTCCCTGTCTGGGTCAGTTTGACAGTTGGGCTGATTGCACCTCACACTAGACAGTGACACAAAGGAAGTCGGGGTGTAGTCTGCATTTCCTGATGAGCCATCTGTGCTAGGAGGGAGGGGAGAAGTAGTCACTTTCACCTGAAAGGGCTGTGCCTGTCCTCACACAATGCAGTCTCCAACCCCCTGGTGAGTGTCTGGGACCTGGCCTGGACAAGGCAGGATTTCACATTCAAGAGAGGCTTTGCTTTGAAGTAGGCCTATTTCAAAGGAGAAATTGGGTATAAGAAGGGCACCCAAAACCACAGACTTTAGAACACTTCTGGAAACCAAGAGGAACCTCTGCCTGGAGAAGAGCTGAAGAGCTGCTCTGCCTGTGACTGTGCTTTGCGGAGCTATCCTGCAGTTGCTGCTTCTGCCAGAGCAGGAGGGCAAAGACTGGACTTTGTATGCCTTCCATCTTGTGAAGATCTCCAAGAGCTTGATTTAGAGCTTGCCTCCTGTTGTTTGAAGTCTCAGGGACAGCAAAGACTTCTCTTTGCCAGCACCTGGAGTCGATGGAGAGATTCCTACTCTGCCAAGTGTTGCCCATCCAGTTCCTGGAACCCTGAAAGGGGAAGCTGGCAGCCTAAGAGGAAGAAATCCACGCACAGAATGCCGTGCAGGGAAAAGATCGATGTGACTCCGATCTGCGGCTGAAAAGTCGATGCACCGCCGGCTACACAGCTGAAAATCGATGCTCGCCTGCAACATGACTGAGGAATCGACACACGGAGCTGGGAGATCGCAACCCGCGCTGTGTGGTTTTCGGATCATCATGCGGCTGGATTTCCGACGCCAACACTGCTGGGCATGTAAAAACAATGCAAGGCCTTCCCGGACCCGAGATTGCTGACTGGATCGATGTATCGCTCTCCTGCGGAAAGAAGAAACAACGCGCTCGACCCAACCCGACGAAAGGAGAAACGACGTGAGGTCTCGCTCGTGAGTGAAATCAATACATCGCAAGCCCTTTTTGACGCACACTCGCCCGTGCGGGGTTATTTTTGATGCATCCGAGGTACATTTTCACGCTAACAGTGTTAGTGCGTGTTTAAAACTACATGAAGACTTTTTGCTTTTTAATTGATAACTTGACTTGTGTATTGTGGAATTTTGTCGTTGTGGTCTTGTTTTGTTTAGATAAATATTTCCTATTTTTCTAAACCTGTGTTGTGTCATTTTGTAGTGTTTTCATTAAGTTACTGCGTGTGTTGGTACAAATACTTTACACCTAGCACTCTGAAGTTTAGCCTACTGTTCTTGCCAAGAAGCTACCAAGGGGGTGTTCAGGTGTTAGCTGAGGGTGATTCTCTTTTCCCCTAACTAGAGTGAGGGTCCTTACATGGACAGGGGTAACCTGACTGCCAACCAAATACCCCATTTCTAACAATTGGCATAGAGTGGAGCGGCATGGGGCAGAGCATAGTGGCATAGACTGCAGTGGAGTAGAGTGGCATACAATAGAGTGGCAGAGAGTGCAGTAGTGTAGAGTGGTGCAGTGGCATAGAGTGCAGAGTAGACTTGCGTGGCATAGAGTGCAATGGCGTGGAGTGTTGCAGAGTGGAATAGTGTAGAGTGGTGCAGTGCAGAGTAGAGTATAGTGCTGTAGAGTGCAGTGGCATACAGTGGATTGGTGCAGAGTAGAGTGGCATAGAGTGCAGTGACGTAGAATGCAGTAGTAAAGAGTAGAGTGGTGTTGAGTACAGTGGCGGAGAGTGCCATTTTGCAGAGTAGAGTGTCACTGCAGTGGTGTAGAGTGGAGTAGAGTGCCACAGAGAGCAGTGGCATAGAGTACAGTGGTGCAGAGTGAGGGTCCTTGCTTGGACAGGGGGTAACCTGACTGCCAACCAAAGACCCCATTCTAACAATTGGCATAGAGTGCATTGGCATAGAATGCAGTGGCATAGAGTGGCATGGGGCAGAGTAGAGTGGCAGAGTGCAGTGGAGTTGGGTGACATCAATAGAGTGGCACAGAGTGCAGTAGTGCAGAGTGGTGCAGTGGCATTGAGTGCAGAGTAGTCTCGCATGGCATAGAGTGCAGTGGCATAGAGTGGTGCAGAGTGGAGTAGTGTAGTGTGGTGCAGTGCAGAACAGAATATAGTGCTGTAGAGTGCAGTGGCATAGAGTGGAGTGATGCAGAGTAAAGTGGCATAGAGTGCAGTGGCATAGAGTGCAGCGGCATGGAATGCAGTAGTACAGAGTAGAGAGGTGTAGAGTACAGTGGCGGAGAGTGCAATATTGCAGAGTAGAGTGTCAGTGCAGTGGTGTAGAGTGGAGTAGAGTGGTACAGAGAGCAGTGGTGTAGAGTACAGTGGTGGAGAGTAAAGGGCAGTGGCGTACAGTGCAGTTGTTTAGAGAGCATTGGCGTAAGGTGCAGTGGCATAGAGTGGCACGGGGAAGAGTAGGTGGCATAGAGTGCAGTGGGGTAGAGTGGCATACAATAGAGTGGCAGAGAGTACAGTGGTGTGGAGTGGTGCAGTGGCATAGAGTGCAGAGTAGACTCGAGTGGCATAGAGTGCAGTGGCATAGAGTAGTGTAGAGTAGAGTAGTGCAGAGCAGAGTATTGTGCTGTAAAGTGCAGTGGTGTACAGTGGAGTTATGCAGAGTAGAGTGGTAAAGAGTTCAGTGGAATTGAGTGTATTGGTGCAGAATGCAGAGGTACAGAGTAGACTGATGTAGAATATAGTGGCAACCAGAACAGTGTCACAGAGTAGAGTGTCAGAGTGCAGTGGTGTATAGTGCAGTTGTTTAGAGTGCATTGGCATAGAGTGCAGTGGTGTGGAGTGCAGTTGGCAGAGTGGCGTAGAGTGCAGTGGCATAGAATATATTGTTTCCCGGTAGAGTACGGAGGCATAGAGTAGAGCAGTACAGGAAAGGGTGCAGTGGCTTAGAATGCAGTGGTGCAGAGTGCAGTGGCATAAGGTGGATTGTTTCACAGTAGAGTGAAGTGACATAGAGTGGAGAGGTGCAGGGTAGAGTAGAGTTGTGTTGAATGACATAGAGTGTGATGGCATAGAGGAAAGTGGTATAGAGTGCGGTGGTATAGAGCACAGTGGTGCAGAGTAGGTTAGAGTGACATACATTGTATTGCTATAGAGTGTAGGGGTATACATTTGAGTGTTACAGAGTAAAGTGCACTAGCATAGACTGTATTAGCATAGAGTGTGGTGGAGAAAGTGCAGTGTTACAGAGTGGCATAGAGTGGAGTTGAGCGGACTAGATTGATGTTGCCTAGACTGGAGTGGTATAGCATGCAGAGGCGCATAGCACAGTGGTGTGGAGAGGCATAAAGTTTATTAGCATAGAGGAGAGTGGTACCGAGTAGAGTAGACAGGTTTAGTGTGAAGTAACAGAGTGTAGTGGCATAGAGTGGAGTAGAGAAGAGTGGAGAAGAGTGCAGTGTCCCACAGTGCAGTGGTGTGGAGTGGTGTAAAGTGGAGTGATGCAGAGTAGAGTGCAGTGGTGTGGAGTGGTGCAGAGCAGAGTGGAGTATGCATTTGTAGTAACACACTGTCATTACAGACAACACATTTTTGATTGAAATTACCATAATATTTGCACAGGCATACAATTTTTCAAATAAAACTATACAGTGCACAGACAATGATGTGTGGAATTTGCATCACCTAATGCAATGATTTGTTTTAATCTTATAAAGGTATTTGTTATCAGCACATTTCAGAATTAATAAAATGTGCTTCGTTTGTACTCCTAATTCTGATATATTCTGAAGTTTATTTAAATGTTGTTATGTGATAGAAAAAATTATTTCTGAACCCCAGTATCCATCAAGATTGTCACATAAATCCTCTCACTTTGAACTCAGAGAAAGATAAGTAAACACTAACTTCCCACCGAAGGCAGAGCCTGACATTTGACCTAGTTCTTTGAATGCACAGCAACTGTGATGAGATGAGAACAAGATTTACAGGCCTGTTTACAGAAAGAGAGCACTCAGAAGGATACTGTAAATAAGGTTTGGGCAAGGGAAGGGAGGAACTCAAGCTGCATAGCCAAAAACAAATAAAGCCAGCAAATTGAAAGCAACAGAATGTGAGTTACAAACCACAAAGCCAATGGCAAGCAACAGGCAGAATGCACTCCCAAGAAGCTCTATGATTGTACTTAAAGTGACAGCCATGGGATTCTTTGTGGGGAAAGTCTAGTATTTTAGTCCAGTCCGTATCTTGCAGAGGTTTGGCCACATCAGTCACCCAGGTATTATGACGAGAAGACCTGGAGTGGTCTCCATGTTGCAGGAAAGGTCTGTACACCCATTCTATCAGTTTGCCACCAATGGAGTTGCTCTGAGCACATCCGTCCTGGGTGAGTGGGAAGGCTTAGCAAAGGCAGTGCAGGAGCACAAGGTTTCTTAGTGTCAATGAGTTTGCAGGTTCTAGCAAGAGAAAGCTGTGCATGATAACCCTGAATGGTGATCTGTAGAATGGTCAGTAGAAAACAATGAGCAGTGCAGTAAGCCCTCCTTAAAAGTCTTTATGGATAAACCCTATTTCCTGCATGGGGTGGGCAGAAAGCCAGCGAGCCACCCATTGGACCTGTGCAGCTGAATAATAGCGTTCAAAGTCCAGAAGGCCTAATCCACCCACAGTCATGGGTAGCTTTAGAGTGGAAAGAGCTACTCGACGGTGCCCCAGCGACCAAATCAGCTGTGTGGCATGTCCAAAGAAGGAATGAAGTATGAGCAGGGTATGGTTTGCAAAATAATACTGTCACTGGGGTAGCCCACCATCTTCACTATTGCAACGTGGCCCACTACAGAAAGCAGAAGAGAAGACCAAAAAGTAGACTGGGCTCAGAGGGACCGTGACGCTCTGCAGAGATTTCCTTCTTGCGAATCAGTGGGCGAATGGCAGATATTAATAACTAGGTATCAAAAGGTAACTGCTTCCCAGTTCAATCTGAGGTCTAATTGTATGTAAAGGGGAAAACAGTGCTGTATGTTAAAGAAACACTAATTACACTTTAACATTTTATACATTTATTTTATGCAATTTACATCCCAAATATTTTGACTGTCCTCTGTGTACTTGACGCATAGGGATAACCCAGATCACTAGTTTGTCTTTTGCTCAACTTCAAAACCATTTTAAGACATGGACAAAGCGGGCAATTGTCTCGCACAACCTTGCAACGGGTCTGGCCCCTGTTCATCGTTCACAAGCACGAACAGTGGACCATTGCACCAGAAGAGTTTGCCAAGGTGGGTACTGCTTGTTCAACCACTTGACAGTGCCTTTTCTGTTTCTCTCCTGTCTGCAGAGACAACTCCCCAGGTACCAAATACCTTCCAATAGCCTTGGTGGACCCATCTTGTCTGATTTTAGGAATTGTCCCACCTTTTTTGTCTCTTCCTTATTTATACAGTTCTTAGCAACAACCCTTTGAATTAGTTGCCGTGGATCTCCAATTTGATCTCAGTTTCATCCTCCTCTTTTATTACCTTTGATTGGTAGTCCTGGCTCCCAGTTCTGAGATAAATGTAGAGGCCCAGATATACACTCTAGTGCTGTGAGACTACAGACAAGTTGTGGAGACCTCACATCCTGACATTAGGTGTGAGACTGTCGCTCACATCATCTGCCCTGCCTCATTAAAGTTTTTTTAGGTTGAAAGTCCATGGGCGGTTGGGGTGAGCCAGATGTTTTTGTTCAATTTTTTTAAACTAGCATAAAGTTAATTAACTTAATGTTTCCCAAACTTTTTGCCAGGGGGATGAAAATGTTGAGAAACATAATCAAAATGTTGCTGTTACTTTCTCTTCACTAAAGATTGAGTAGATTTGGGTAGGAGTGATGGCTTTGAAACAGTGCTGAAGGGCATTAATTTACTACTGAACAAGGACGTAATGTGACACCTGAATGTAGCATATAGGACGCAAGCACAAAAAGACCACAGTGAATAAATAGTGCTGTGTTAAATAAGAGAAAAAATAAATGCGCTCATAACACGGAGGCATGGCCTCTCTTGGGTGTGTCTGTAAAACTGACATGTGTTCTTGAATTTTTGTCCTGAATTTTGACCCTTCGTCCTGAATGTTCGCCCTGAATTTTGATTCTATGTCAGGACCGGAGGCTCAGATTATGCTTCTCTTTCCATGCTTTATTTTTAAAAGCAGCCAATGAAAACCATGGAAAGTAAAAAACTACATTTCCCCACATTAGTAATATCACGTGATGAACCATAGAGGAGGAAGCCTATAAAGTGTTGCATCACACCCGGCCACTCCTCTTTCTTTGCCGTTTAGCAGCCAGTTAAGTGGTTTTCTCTTATACTTCATGTTTGCATATCTTTAATTAAATTATGGTAGGAGCGGTATATTCCCTTCTTATAAAGCGTCCTTTGGATCACTTTTGCCTCGGTGGAGTGGGAGCAGGGGAGCGAGGACTTGCGCGTTCCGCGCAGTCCTCTGTTTATAGCCGGTGTGCCAAATTGTATTGCCTTCTTTGAATTATGACCCGCGCTCTACGCGAGCGCGTGGTCCGGAGCTGTGCAGTACATGTGCACGTCTCCTGAAGCGTTATTCTGCCTCGGACACTGCCGGGTGTTGCACAGCTCTGCCCCGGGGGCCTGATTTCACTAGCGTCCCGAGAGCTCCTGCCGGGCCGAGTGTGAAGTGTTTACTTTGCCCCAGGGGGCCCTCCTTCTCTATTGATCGTGCCGGAGCGCGTTTTTCAGGCTTAATTAAGCTTTTCTCAAGGCATTTCTCGCTCGCTTGTGCGTTTGACCTCCAGGAGTCTCTCCTTTCATGTAATTTAAGCCCAGGAGTGCTTTTGATTACTAGATTCCTTATTTCACCGGCTCAGCTCCCCACCTACACCCCAGTGCCTGGACACTGGGGTTGAAATAAATTATTATTCAGGCTGGGCCTACTTACAAGGGTATAATTAACTCTTTACAGGGCTGCTCCCTCCACGTCCTATTTGTTTTGTGTTTTTCTGCCCTGTTTTTTGCCTCACCTGTCTATACTGCTCCTTTGGAGCCCCTCCTGCTGTTCAACAGTATGGCTGGCTATGATGATCAAGCCGAGGAATTGTATTATCTTGAGGACAATTCTGGTCCTTTTGACCAAGATTTAGTGTATGCTCCTGACACAGGAGTGTGCCAATCAGTCAATCAGGCTTTAGCTCAAGCCATTCAACCCATCAAGCACCATCTTTTGGGGTTGGTAGAGCAACAAGGCTAGATTGCCCCGCCGGACCCCCAACCCATAGGGGAATCTTCCCTTCCAACTAACTCCCAAGCTGCTAAGCAGGTTTCTAACCCGCATGCTGCGGACTTTGAATCCCTTCTAAGAAATATGGCAAGGGAGCATGACTATAATGCGGGATCGCATAAGAAAGTGGTTAGTGACCTAGTTTCCTCTTCTTCTGAGCATTCGTCTGAGCAGGGTGATGAACCCCCTCGTAAGCGCAAAAAGAAGGTTCATCACCAAGAGGCACCTGCTCCTAAGGTTCTGACATTCGAACCGGAGGATATTATCCACCCCAGATCTTCACTTTGGCTACCGCCCCCGGAGGTGGCGGATTATGTGGAAGCCCACATTAGGCACAGCTTCAATAAAGATATTCGCTCTAGGCTAAGGTCTGAGTGCCCCAGGCCGGATTTTCCCTCCAAGGTTACAGAAACCCCCAAATTAGATCCTACTCTGGTCACTTTCCTCAAGAAATCTGCAAAGGACCCAAAGAAGGGTATTGATCGTGCCTGGCGCGGATGCCAGGATAAACTGTTGGAGATTTCCGGTCCCTTAACAAAAATTTTAGAGCTAGCCTTTCAGGCCAAGGAGTCGGGTGAACCGATTAACCCGGACATTTTAGTGGGTTGGGCTCAGAGAGCTCTTTGCTTCTTGGGCAACGCCAATTGCGCCATATCTTCAGAACGTCGCAGGTCTGTACTGATGAAGCTAGACCCCAAGTTGGCGGACCTCGCCGCATCTGAATCTGGTCCTGTGGCTCAGGGTTTACTGTTTGGCTCCCCCTTTATGAAGGAACTGTCCAAATTCGTTTCCACCTACGCCAGTTTGGACAATTAGGCAGATTCCGCAGGGGGAGATTCAAAGGTCATCAATCTTTCTCTCAAGAGTCGGGAGGCACAGGTGAGCTTGATTGTAAGTTCAGAGGTAATGTTGGGGGGCAGAACTCAGTGTTTTTTGGAGGCTTGGCGCCTGATTTCTTCAGATATTTGGGTCTTAGAGACAGTGCAGGGGTTCAAACTAGAATTTTAAGAGTCCCCTCATCAACGCTGCCTTCCCAGGCAAGTATATTTTTCCCTTCAAGAGCACAGTCACATTTCAGCAGAAATGTCAGCTCTGGTAAAGAAGGGTGCCGTTGTCAAAGTTCCTCGTCACCCGTCAGGTTTTGTCAGCCCAGTATTCCTAGTGGAAAAGAAAGGTGGCGGTTCTCGCCTGGTTCTAAACTTAAAAGACTTCAACGGTTTTTTGCTATATCGCCATTTCAAGATGTAGGGTATCCATTTGCTGAGGGACGTTCTCCAAGAGGGAGACTGGCTGGTCCGTTTAGATCTAAAGGACGCTTACCTTACCATTCCTATTTTTCCTCCACACCGGAGATTTCTCCAATTCTATTGGGAGACTGAATACTACGAGTACAAAGTTCTCCCCTTTGGTCTGTCTTCTGCCCCTTGGTGCTTCACGAAGGTAATGCGCCCAGTCGTGGAATTCCTTCCCTCTCAAGGGGTCCGGTTAATAATTTATCTAGATGACATTCTGATCATGGCTCAAGACCGAGACCTTCTGTTATCCCATCTGGAATGTTCAGTGTCTCTTCTTCAGGGTCTGGGTTTCATTATGAATGCCCAGAAATCCATTTTGGTTCCCTCTCAACGGATAGACTTTCTGGGTTTCCAGATAGACTCAATACAATCTCTATTGATTCTCCCCCCCGGGAAGATTCATTCAATCAAGAGAGAGTTGAGGTCTCTATTATCCAAACAGACTGTATCATTGAGGGCGATTGCCCGCATGGTGGGCCTGCTTTTTTCTTCGATTCAGGCGATCTTCCTGGGTCCCTTGCATTACTGAGCCCTTCAACGTTTGAAGATATCTCATCTTCAGAAAGGTCTCAGTTATGCGGATCAGGTTCCCCTATCTGAGGAGTCTTGTGCAGAGATGAATTGGTGGTTGGATCATATGGAAGCCTGGAACGGCAGGGCCATCTTCAGCTCTTATCCAGATGTAGTGATAGAGTCCGACACCAGTCGTTGGGGCTGGGGAGCCCGGTGCGGATCGGTGTCCACGGGAGGCAGATGGTCCAGCACGGAGTTGGATCTACACATCAATTGTTTGGAAGTCCTAGCCGGCTCATTTGCAATCAAGAGTCTTTCTCCCATCAGAGCGAACTGCTGTATTCTCCTTCGCATGGACAATATCTCGGCAGTGAGATATGTCAACAAGTTGGGGGGAACTCGTTCCCGCATTTTAGCGGAGATAGCCAAGGAGTTTTTGCACTTTTGCCTTCAGCACAGGATTTCAGTTGTAGCAGAGTACCTTCCGGGGGCCAACAATTTGGTGGCGGACTGGAACTCTCGTCACCTGAGAGACTTCAGCGATTGGAGGTTACATCCCAGAGATTTCAGAGCTCTTTCTGCACGGTGGGGTCCCTTCTCAATAGACCTGTTTGCGTCTCGCCTCAACCAACAGATAAAACGCTTTTTCAGTTGGAGACCAGATCCAGAAGCATTAAAGACGGATGCCTTTCTTCAGGACTGGTCTCAAGAGCAGAGTTATGCTTTTCCTCCATTCTTGGCTCAAATCAGACGTCAGCAAGCGGAGTTGGTCCTGGTGACTCCTCTTTGGAGATCCCAAGCTTGGTTCCCGTTGGCAATGGAGTTGAGTTGCGATCATCCGATCCTTCTTCCCTTCCGGGAGAATCTTCTCCAGGACCCTCAGGGTCTGTGGCATTCATTAATCCTGTCGGGCCAGTTATCCCTCGTGGCTTGGCGTCTTTCAGGGAAAGATGGAGCATCCCAGGGCTTTCGCAAGAGTCTTCCGAGTTCATTGCAGGTTCCTGGTCCTCCAGTACTCACAAGAGATACGCTTCGGCTTGGAAGCGATGGAGCTCTTGGTGTAGTTCTCGGAGTGCGGATCCTTCTTCAGCAGGTTGCTGTCTGGTCTTAAATTTCCTTTCTTCTCTAGCGGCATCAGGTCTGGCTTATCGCTCTATCAATAACTATTGGTCTGCTATTTCAGCAGGTCACTCTCCTGTAGAGGGTAAACCTATTGACGAGTCCCCTATTGTGTGCAAATTAATGAGGGGTATCAGATTGGCCAACCCCCCTCGCCCTCGTTATTCTTCCCTTTGGGATGTTAATGTTGTACTTCGGTTTTTTGATTCTTGGCCATCTAATAGATTTTTGTCTAGAAAACAGTTATCTGCAAAACTCACTATGTTATTATGTTTAATCTCCTGCAAGAGAATCTCAGATGTCAAGGCTCTGGATTTGGCTGGGAGAGTTTTTTCCCCAGATGGGATCTCTTTTTCTATTTCGCGTAGAACTAAATGCAATCTGAAGACTGTTTCTTATCCCTGTTTTGTGGACAACCCCAACCTTTGTGTGGTGCAGTGCCTCAAGGCTTACGAGGTGAGTACAGAAGAGTTTCATTCTTATCATCCTGTTTCGTCAGCCACCCTCGCTAGGTGGGTACGTTGGGTGCTGAGTGAAGCAGGCATTGATATTTCTAGATTTGGTGCTCATTCTGCCAGAGGAGCTATGGCTTCGAAGTCTTTGGCTTTGGGTTCTCGTTTAGAGGACATTTTAAAGGCAGCAGGCTGGTCTTCCCCTTCGACTTTTAAAACGTTTTATTATAAACCTATTGTTGACATTGCATCTGTGGTGGTGAATCAGCTTTGAACAAGCATAATCTGAGCCTCCGGTCCTGACATAGAATAAAAAAAATTCTAGCATTCGCGCTAAGAATTTTTCAATTCTATTAAGGACACGGAGGCAAGGATTATCCTGCTGCACTGTTATATATGTGTTTTGTGGTACATATTATTTTTCATTAAATTCTTGTACAAGTTTCTGTAATTCAGTGCTATCCCACCCTATTTAGTAATTGTTATAAGTATCTCGTATGATATTCATTTTTTATGGCCTGAATTTTTTCCTTTTTCCTAGGAAATGATGAGAAATAGTTCGACCATTCCGATATCGCTCTACTTCCAGTCAAGTGGGATTCCAGTTCTTCTGTTTGCAGGATTTTCGTTTCCTTGTTCATGTTAAGACTTTGTTTTTTTCTGTTGCGATTTTGGACAAAGAAAGAGGAGTGGCCGGGTGTGATGCAACACTTTATAGGCTTCCTCCTCTATGGTTCATCATGTGATATTACTAATGTTGGGAAATGTAGTTTTTTACTTTCCATGGTTTTCATTGGCTGCTGTTAAAAATAAAGCTTGGAAAGAGAAGCATAATCCTCACCTCCGTGTCCTTAATAGAATTGAAAAATTCTTAGCCCGAATGCTAGAATTTTTTTTACCCTTTGTCCTTCAATTTTTACAGTCTTGTCCAGAATTTGCCTCAATGCCAGGTGGTCACCCTAATTGTGTTTTTTGTACTTTTGTTTAGCGTGAAATGCATGCTCATGTCCAGAAGACGAATTTTGCACTCAAGATACTGTTAACGGCTACCTTTGCATATTTATGTGTACATTTTCCTAAATTTTGCAAATGTACATAACAATTACGCGAATTTCTCATCCTGCTAAATGTATTTATTCTGTGTGCATGTGTGCTCTTGTTTGTATGCTTGCATTTGCATCTATTTGCGTGTTCGTGTGCGTGTTTGTACCGGCACTTTTGTTCTTGTGTTTTGTGTGTGTATTTATGTTTGCATCTGTGGTTACTGGGAGAAAGTGGCCAATTTTGTGCTGTTTTCATGTCTTGAAAGGTTGGATGGTGCACTGATATTGATCACTGTAGGATTTGTCTGTGTGCTCATATCTTAAAATGGAAACCGCCTTCTGTGAATGAAAGGAAGCCCATGCCTGGGCTAGGCAGTCTGCGCGGTCACGCCTCCTCCAATTACACGCTAAAAGGGTAATGCGCCATTGTAATTGACCTCTTTAGTACAGAACTCCTGACTGCCCGTGGCCAAACTTTAGTGACGTTTTCTCCATTTTCGTTCCTTTCAACTCCTTCCAGAAACTGCCCACAAAGGGGAAAAACATCTACACAGAGAAGAAATATTTGCCCTGGGAGGAAAAACACACAACTTGCTCATCGCAGATACAGTACTAACTAGCAAGATATTGACAATACAGGCCCAGCAATCGCGGGATGGAAGGGCCCTCAGCTTCCTTTAAATTCAACACAGATGTTGCATTTCTAACGAGGAGCTGCTTCACTGAATCACTGGCACAGCTATTCTTTTTTGATGGGGTGTTAGATTAAAGGCACATGTGACTTGAGCAGCGGGGAAGCTGAAAACCGTAGCTCAGGATGTGCTTTCATACTTCTGTAGCTTCACCCCCACCCCACTACTAAAAGATCATGTTTTAGTGTTATGTTTCACCATGAATGCTGCTCCGACACGGCGTGTATTAAGTGATTTATTTTACAATGTTATCCGATTACAAATGCATGGAAACGCGCTTCGTAATCTAGAGCAACGACGATATCTTTCCTACGTATTTGCATTTATATAGCGCTTGGAACCCAGGCGAGGCGTTTAAGGTAGTGGTTTTGGATCTTAGGTCTTCTATATAGAACGGATCAGCTAGAGACCACCCTTCTAGGTGTAACAGGTCAATTACGTGAATAAATATTAAAGGTATCTCTTTATCGTTACCACATGAAGGGCATAGGGCATTACATACAGAAGTCTTACCATCTTACAATAAATACTCTAAAATATGTCCGTGGTCCTATGGGAAGAAGAGCACCAAAATTTAACTTTGTGTGGGGCTCTGAAAGTCCATGCATGAGTGCTGTGTATCTCAACCTGTCCTACTTTGACCTCATCTGTTTGCCATTTTAGTAGTCCCTGCTCCCACCCACACCCAAGGTTATCTGACGAAGTAGTGATAAACACAAATATGGTTTCAAAAATTTCGCTAACCATCTCCAGAGGGCACACAAAATAGTGGTTAGTATACCATGGTACATGGCAAAGACGCATGGCATAGACGCAGTAGGTGCCCTGCCACGGGATGGGGACAGAACCTTGGTCCTTAGACGTATGGAAAGCAAATGGCTCATTAAGCTCAGAGCGGTGAAAGAGGGTCTCAACATGGACAAAGATTTACGTGTTTCTTTGCATAATGCATGAACTATATTTTTTCTCTGATCTGTTTTTTATATATTGTGCCTGTTTATGCAATTAATCCTTGCGACATGGTTTGTTAGCCTGTGGTATATTAACCACTATTTTTTGTGCCCTTTGGAGATGACATGCATGGGGTGGGCTCCTAATGCCAATTAGCAGACAATTACTATACTCAGCACGTTACCAATTTATCTTACAGGATCATGAAATACTGCAGTCACACGGTCGTACACTGTACAAAAAATACAGAAAAGTATAGGTTCTTAGTGGTTTTGAATATTTATAGGAATGAAGTAACTTATTATACGCAAACATCTATTTTCATAATACCGGCTACTGGCAACGGTTTCGCATACTATTAACCTCACTACAAAATGGTGCCTATGTTTTCAATCTAGCAATCCGGTTACCCACAAGTCCATTTTCTGTTGCTCACACACCTTTCATATTGCACATCTGTTTGCTGGTGTTTCCTGTACGATTACTCTGCTCTTCGTACTACATTGGACCAACTTTCAAGGTGAGCTTGCAGGCAATTCTTCGGGGGGACAGCTAAAGTGTGGCTACGCTCACAGGCATACCTGCGTTTCTTCACTAGTACTCAGCACAAGCTCTCTCCGGGTTGGATATGGTATTGTTTTTGCCACTTTTTGGCAACTTCAGCCATTCTACGGTTTAAGTCCCTTTTTAAGTATACACCGCTCACTTGGATCAGCTTTCCCTTGCCCTATTGTAAAACACCCGTATTTGGTAAGAAGTTCTATATGGCTATACATGCCATACACGGTAGGCATGCTCATATTTCATTACATTTTCGAAGCTATTTTTGAGTTGATTTTACACAGATAGGAGGATTATTGATACATGGGAATATATTTTATGCCCCCTCTATA
The DNA here is from genome assembly GCF_031143425.1 of Pleurodeles waltl. Lineage (NCBI taxonomy): Eukaryota > Metazoa > Chordata > Amphibia > Caudata > Salamandridae > Pleurodeles > Pleurodeles waltl. Next base: position 870,117,846 of record NC_090437.1, on the reverse strand, counting down.
CATGCAATACTTGATTTTTCTCTCATGTCACCTGTTCGTTTTATAATATGTTGTCCTTTGAACCACGGAGACCATCAAACTTGTAATTTTCCCTGGTTTTATTTGTATCTCCACTTGATTTTAGCCATGTGCTTTATCCTTTTGGATATGCTCTTTTGGATACTTCGTTCACTGATTATTATGTCATTTTATGCTTATCATGGCCATATTCTTCCGAAATTTTCTTTGAAAATCTCCAGTATTGGTAAAATAATCCTTTAAAGATATGTTTTCCCTTTCTTTCCATATGCCAGTACCTGGGTTTGTTAACCTATTTCCTAAGCAATTTGTTTTTAATTAGCTCTTCTTTTTGGTAACGGCTTTAACACTACTATTTGTATGCAGCTTTATATTGGTAGATACATACAACCTCTCCACCGTTATCTAGAGTTTGTTTATTTAATCCAATGGTTGTCAGAAGTAGTATTATGTGTGTAGATTTGAGATATCATTACATACCCATGATTATAACCTAAGGGATCCTTGGTCTATTTCCAGACTTTCCGTTTTTTACATTGACTATTTTGAGGGAATACATATTTCCTAACACTTATGGACTTCGTCAGTGATTTATGCCTTGAAAAAGTCTAGATGACAAAACACGTGTCGGCTGTCTTTTTGGATGAACCATGCTTTGGGAAGAATAAATCTTAAACAACTACAAAACTGTACTGGACTTTGTCTCACACCTTACAATTTACATGGACTTTGTGAACTATGCTGGTGTGCCCTGGTACAATAAGTATCTCATTTCTGATTGGTTTTCCAGTCCGTGAAAACTACAGCCTTGGTGGTTGGGTGTAAAACCAGTATGGCACCCACTGAATAACTTTACTCTACCAGGATACAACCTCCCCTGTAAACTCTATGGATAATTTGGATGTGCGAACCTTATAGCATAGCCAGTGGTTTCTCATGTTTCATAGAACAGTACAAGTGCTTACAAGTAGGAAGGTGTATTTAAATGAGGTAGAGAATTCCCTTCTAATTTTAATGTACATCACAAGAATAAATGTTTGCTTTACGTGCTTGGAAATGTTACCGTTAACGTTCTGATACCGCTGCTTGCAAAAATCGTTTCAAAACACAAGTATAGGTAAAAAAATAAAAAAGGCTGATGATAAAAAGACAAAAGCATTGGAAAATAAAATATTGATCCACCAGCCTTGGCACAGAAAAGCACTCATTTTTAGATGGAAGAATGCATGTGAATTGTTAAAAAAATGCAAGTAAAATGCTTAAGTGGACTGGTCCACTGCCTCATGCTGCATACTGGTACGTGGAAACAAAAACAGAATGGAATTTGGAAATGTAATGGATAAAGAAGGCTGACAGAAAGCCCTCTAAGTTTGTTAATTGTACATATTTTTATTTAGGGATTTTTTGATTAGATAAGGTTGGGAAGACAGCTAATACTATTGTTAGCACAGTTCTAAACAAAAGGAAGATGCTGGCTAGGATGACAATAGCATTACTCTCAAGTCTCTCACTGAGTTTCTTTGCAGTTGTATAGTTGATGGCATGATTCAGTAGTCAATCTATTTAAGTGAATTCTGAAGTGAGAAATATAGCCATGATAAAATTAGCGGTATTGAAAATAAATAAAGGAAAGGATGGGCAAAATAACTATGCACGGAAAAAAAACATATTTTCTTTGTAGATTTTGTAAATCGAAAGCCAATATTATAGCTAGAACCAATGAGAATCAGCCCCTAACTGAGAAAATGTGATACGTTGTGGTTCGTAGGTATGCTTTTTAATACTGTTTTTCATAATTCTCAAATGTTTTTTATTATATTGTATTTTTAAATTAGGCTTGCGATGTGGCGGAATTGTTATATTTATTGCTTGCTATTACTAGCTAGAGGTTTTATCATTTTTTGTTTTTAACTTCGATGTATTTATGTCTTTTGTTCATGTGCTTTGATGGTATTTTATTTTACCGAAATAAAGCTAACTAACTAACTACACACAGTGGCAACATTTTTTTATCAAAATTTTGTGTTATTATATGAAATTGCAATCCAGTATTTTGCCCTATATTTAATGTGAAATGCATCCTCGTATCCATTTTGGATGTGAATGTATATTTTGTGAGAAAAATAGCATAAAATCACGTGACGCAAACAACCAGCACTTACAATCAATTCGGTAATGGTGTTATGTGCTGCCACAAGGTGATGTTTGCCTGAACCAAATCTCAATTATGTGATGAGGAATAATGCCATACTCTAGGCCATTTCACGTAACAAGCATAATGTGAAACACTGGAAATTATACTGTGCCCTAAATGCAACGTTGCACTAGTTGCACAAAACCTGAAACCCCCCAAAAAGTGTCAGAAAGTTGTACTACTCAACTGGAGAACTTAGTATTAAGGTGCACATTATGAAAATGTGTTTTATAGCAAGATGCCACAGATAATAATAACAGTATATTTGAGAGTGATGCATTACAAGTACGTGGTTATTGCACAGGCAAAAGCCACAAATTGCTTGTCTTTCAAAATTCACTAAATGTTGATGGTAACAATTGAATCTATATGGATTTTCTAGTTCACTCTAAAATGCTCACTTAAATAGCAGATATTCCGTTTTTTCCTTCAGTGCAACACTCATAACACTGATATAGGGAACCCATATTTTCTGCTTGGTTAAACTGGATTTATTGTCCTTTTATGGTCCCTATTTTTGTTGCAATTTTGACTCTGTGCACGGTGACACTTTAATTCAGTTGTGTGGAAGTTAAATGTCATATGGGACTAGCAGTGGGGAAACATATATGACTAAAATATGTATGGCTCCAGAAAGCACCAATTTGCTTTTGCTAGGCATCAGTTTGACTGCACTGTAATGACCAAGAAAAGTATATTTGCTGTGCAGAAGATCCTTCTTTTATGTACTTACTATGTCCCACCTAAAGTGAGCCTTGCATGCCTGCATGGCTGGGTGCTCAATATATAAAAGGGGGAAATACTCGATACAAGAAAATGATTGATCCCACAGGAAACAGTTGCAAAACACTGATGTCCATGTGTATTTAAAGAATGGTTTACATGAAAACCCTATTTATAAATGCAAGTCACTTTATTGCATCTTGACCAAGGGAAATACTTCAGTAACCCTTTAGAGCTATTTTCAATTGAGTTTTGAAATCGTAATTCAATGGTGAAGCTTAAGGTTCAATAACTTCATTGGAAAATATGTTTGTAAAAGTTGTTTATGTGCTGCCTAAGAAAAGTCAGGAGTGTAGAGGCCACTTTGTAAGGATTAGTCATCTAGTACTAGGCAGAAACAGTTTCCAACTTTTACATCTCTTCCTTTGGAGTGGAAATTACAAAAGGGGCTGCCTGAAACTGCAACAAATGATTCATAGTGCTGCCCTAGACATCCTGTCTACGTCACGAGTAGGAGGAAGGATAAGTTTAAGCACTAACAGAAAGGAGGCCATCTTCCAACTCCATAGGTGACTGACTAGAGGGACTAAGCTCTTGCAGCTGGAAGAAGACTAAGGCTAATTTGGTTGAGGAATTCTCAATAAAATAAGAAAGGAAGCGCTGAAAAAGTACACCTGAAAACTGTGAGAAAGTTGTCAGAATTGAGGGTGGGAAATTTATCAATGAATGGATAGGGCACGGGATTAGACTGACATATTACCACCACCTCTTTAGAACATTTGTGGACCAGAAATAAAAACATCCTGAAGAAGGAAGACTTTGCTTGAAAACTGAAATAAATGCAATTCGAGAAGTCCTGACTTCTCTTGATAGTTACAGTGATCAGCAGAAGTGAACAGGCTTTTTAACTGTGTCACTGGAGGGAGGTCTACCAGCTTGCTCATGTAAAGATCTGCTGCTGTGTGCTAAACTCACCCTTAACTCACATCAAGTTATTATGTTGTACTGTGCAGTGTTTGTGTGTTGTATGCATTTGCTGGGTGTCTGTGTGTCTGTGAATGGTACAATACATGGAAGATCCTGGATTCCATTTTAGAAACCTCTGCATGACTTCTGTATGTGACTCGGGCTGGAGACTAAGGCCTGCCAGTCTTCCAGCTGGTTGAGGGGAAACAGCTCAGGAACATCCAAGACCACCTGCCCCTGGAGCACCAGTGCCTGCCTGCTCGTCAAGACAAGTGAGCCCTGTGAGGAGGAGAAGAGTACTGAAGGGAGCGAGGTCCATTGGGAATCCTAATGAGTGTATCCCTGCCGCGAGGTTAGAGGAGGCGGCTGCTGCACTGATTGAGTCGTTGTCCAGATGTAATGTGTATGACCGCGACCCTGTATACCAAAGAGGCCACCCTGAAGATTGCAATGCCTCTCAGTTCATCGCCCATGCGGGATGAGTAAGTCAACAACCATGCCAATCAGGCCATCGTCTGTGTGTGTTGTGAAAATCAGCATCCCTGTATGCCAGAGGAGTCCACCATAAAGATGGACCTTCTATTGTGCTGATGGCCTATTGTCGAGATGAAGAGAGAGAAGGCTACCAGAGGAAGACAAGTATTGGAGCCTGGTGGATGTCATTGCCATGAGGAGAGGTCACTGTGGTGATCCTTGTGGATCTGATACCCGACTGAGGATCGGAACCAGAAGCCACAGAAATTCCTCCTCTCCTTCTTGGGGAAGAACAAAGGAAACTTACTGTTGCATTAGAGGAGTAATGAAGACACCAAGCTGTGGCCCCTGCAGAGCTGCGTATGTGATACCCCCCAAGGGAAACACTCTCTGTAGGAAATTGAGATGCTGGTTGAGGGGGGTGAAACCTTACTCAAGCAGGAACAACAATCCCTGTTACAGTGAAATCAGAAGATCCTGAATTAACCTTTGCCCAGTCCTTGGGTAACTTGGCACAGAGCAATTAGGCTTTAATCAGAGGCAAATTGTATCATACTTGTGCAACACTTCAAAGAGTAATAAAGGGCAAAAAACACACAAAAAGGATCCTACATAGGATTAGAAAAATAGAGTATTTTTTTAAATAAATAAAACAAGACCACGATGTCAAAAATCCAATAAGTAGAACCTGAGATTTGCAATTTTAAAAATGTTAGTAACAATAGCGCCAAAAAGTGCCAAAGGTGGATATCTGGTCCTGATAGACCAGAACAGAGTCATAAGTTTAGGCCAACCGCGATGGAGCGCAGGCTGATTATAGGGACCCAGTTAGGTCAGCTCAACAAAATTACCTTAGATTCTGGTTTGCATAGCAATGCAAGGTTCCGCCTGAGGGTGTGCTGTGCAACTAGGGTGATGCGTCATTTCCAAAGAGACGAGGAGCTGTGATGCAAGGTCTTGCATTGTTGAAGACTCATTTGATAAGGGATTTTGATGCAAAGTCCGGCAGTGAATGTGCATCATACAGTAGAGGCCATGTGATGGTTCTGAGGTGCTGTGAGGCTGAGGTGTGAAAACCTGCGTCATCTTTGAGGCTGCCATTAATGAGAGATGTGAGGGTCTGTGTCGGGAAAGCCTTGCACAGGTGGTGGTTCCAATGCAGCTACAGGGGTGATGCAGAGACATTTTCTTTAAAAGAAAGCTTGCAGCAGACGCATTGCATGGTTCCAAGGGCAAAACATTGAACAGCAAAGGTAATGCACCAGTTCTGCTGGAGATGCGCTGCAGAGGAGATGGATTGGTTCTGCTGGATCCATGGATGGGCTGGCAGAGCATGTTAAGGCTGAGTTCCCAGGGTCCAGGGCTGGGGTCGCACCACTTGGCAGGGTAGGAATCACAGATGGCAAAGTCCAGTTGCTTGATTCAAGATTGCTGGAGCCTTCTGTCCATGAGGCTCTGGTCAGGAGGCCATCTAACTAGCCCTTGGAGTCATTATGGGGTTCTGGGTGCCACAGTCCTCCTCAAACAGGTAAGTGGACAAGAGACAGCAAGTCAGCTAAGCGGGGAAGCAGTTCTTCAGAACATCAGTTTCGCAGAGGTGCAGTCCTTTCACCATCACAGCAGTCCCTATTCCTGGCAAAGTATCCACAGCTTCAGCAGTGTACTGAAGAAGTGGTGTCGGAAGTCCAATTTTTACGCCTGGTATTTTTCCTCTGGTAGGTGGGAAAAGCTTCTAGAGGTTTCCGTGTGAAGTACCTAAGCATCCTGCCTTACCTTCCCTGGCTCCAGACTAACTATAGGGGTTATACAGTCCTTTGCGTGGAGGAAGGACGCAGCCTATTCAAGTGTAAGTAGGGCATGTTCAGCTCCACCCTCCCATCCAGGCACACCTTAGCTCTCTACTATGTGGGGCTGTTTGGGAGGAATACACAAAGACCAACTGTCAGCTACACCCATTCATGTGACCCAAAGACAGGCAACAGGTGTTAAATGGTTAAGGTAGAAAAATACCATATTTCTAAAAGTGGCATTTTCAGACCTGTAATTTAAAATCTGGCTTTATCATGAAAGAGAATTTTCCATTACAATCCCAAAGACTTGAAACAAGAACAGGTTACCTGCTCTTATTTGGCAACTGCAGCTTATTAAATGTAATAAGCTAACTCCAGTTGTATCCTACGGGAGAAGTAGGTCTTGGAGTTGTTAAAACCAAATGTAAGAGTTTTTGGCTACCAGGACAGGTAAAACTTAAAATTACATGTCCAACATTTTACATACATACACTGCACTCTGCCCTCTGGGATCTCCAGGTTTGGGCCTGCAATAGGTTAATTTGCCCTTTCAAAAGGGCAGTTTAAAGCCGCACACAACGTCTGCAATGGTATGCCTGGGACTTGTTTAAAGGGCTACTTAAGTGGATGTCACAATAATAAGTGATGCATGTCCACTTTTAGCATTTAATTTATAGGCCCTAGATACATGCAGAACCACTTTACTAAGGATTTACAAATAAATGAACTATGCTAATTGTGAACAAGTCAACGTTACCATGTTTTAAGGAGGGAGCACATTCACGTTAGCATTGGTCAGCACTGGTAAAGTGCACAAGCCAAGCCAAAATCAGATCAGGTAAAATGGAGGAGGAATGCAAAACTTTAAGTGGCAGATCACCCTAAGGCTGACAGGTCTAAATCTCTTGGGGAAACCAGCTGGAAAATTCCTGTTTGTAAGGGTAAGACCAAGTGAATGGCCAAACGGTCCTTGGAGAACTTGTGTGTCAGATAGCTCTTCGGTGCTAGGTCACTTTTGACTTTTCTAACAAACACCTGAGTGAGACTTTTGAAAGTCAGACTTCTAGTGAAACTAACCTGAATATCGCCTATAGTATATGGGGAATAACCACTACCATTAGTAAGAGGGAAGTGGGACTCAAGCAACTGTCGTTAAAACACGAGAGGCCTCACCTCAGTCACTGTGCCCCAGATTTAATTAAAATTTGTTGCAGGACAACTTGCTGCGCTGTGCTGCATAAAATGGAAAGGACAGGAAAGCTCTCAGTGCAGCTTAGCGCAAAATCAGGCACCTTTGTGGCATGGTAGAAGGGTGGCTGCTTTACAGGCAACTTCCTAATCAAAAACAATCCTTAGAGGCAGAATGCAGCACCCTTAGAAAGAGGAGAAAATGAGGAGAAATAAAGATTTTTCTCCTCACTGGGCCTCTATCAGGAAGGTATAGCATTTTGACGCCTTCCCAGGTTTACCTGTTATGAGAAATATGGGACTGCGCCAAAAACCATTGGTGGATGCATGGGTACACCCACTCTCCACCCATTTAATGCCTTTCTGGCTCAGAGTAATCAAAGGCAGCAACTTGTGCTTCCTATTGTTACTCCAGATCGACCAAGCGACACAGGGCAATGTAAGGTGGCCTTGCATGGCTCGGCAAATTTGACTACGTGGTGCAAGGGGAATAGAATCCTATTGTAAATCTGGCCCTACATGTATTGTTTGTGTATGCCATATTTCACTTTGTAATCATATATAAATATTCCTTTTGTTATAAAAAAAGGTTTTGCTGGACACTCAATTATTGCTGCTACTGAACGTAGTTTGAATTGTTAGCATTTGTTACTTCCCCTGTCTCCCTCCCCCTGAGACTTAGACTGTTCCCCTCACACTACCACTGAGAGTCAAGTGCTGAAGGGGTACTTGGCCAATTGCTCCGTGTCCATGGTAGGTTTTGCCCCAGGACATCAGGATTGAAAGGCCTCAACCTCCATGGTTGGGCCCAGTAGCTCCTGCTTGCCTTGGGGCCTCTGAATGTGATTCTGACACTTTCAAATGTCAGGTAGTTCTTGTTCTATAATCTACTGCAGGTAAACCAAAACCAGAAAGAATTTGGACTTATATTGAAGAGATTACCACTGTTGACTTGATTGCGAAGGAATCCTGACTGAAGATATACTTGCTGCCTAAAAGCGTGCACAGAAGACTTCAGTGGTGCATGAGAAACTAACCCACCAATCTCTTTTCAACCTCTAAAAGATCGGGACAAGATGTAAAGTTATTGCCAGGGAAGGCACACCCTCAGTGGGCAAGACATTCAGGCTCAACCAGTTCAGAACTTTTTCTGATGAAGTAAAAGGATCCTCATGGACGTAATGGCAACAGCTTTCAGCCTTACCATACATCAAGGTGAAGCATCAAATCTAACCCTAGAAGCAAAGTGACATTAGCTGTACAGAATCTTATTATGGCCTATGTTAGAAATGGGGTCTTTGGTTGACAGTCAGGTTACCCCGTGTTCAAGCAAGGACCCTCACTCTGGTCAGGGTAAAAGAGAATCACCCTTAGCTAACTCCTGCTTACCCCCTTGGAAGCTTGGAAAGAGCAGTAGGCTTAACTTCAGAGTCCTAGGAGTAAAGTATTTGTACCAACACACACAGTAAATCAATGAAAATACTACAAAATGACACAACACCAGTTTAAAAAAAAGGAAATATTTATCAAAACAAAACAAGACCAAAACAACAAAAATCCACAATACACAAGTCCAGTAATCAATAAAAATGCAAAAAGAGTCTTTAAGTAGCTTTAAACACACACTAACGCTTTTAGCGTCAAAAAGAACCCCAGCACGGGCGAGTGTGTGTCAAAAAGGGCTTGTGATGCGTCGATTCCACTCACGAGCGGGACCTCGCGTCATTTCTCCTTTCGTCGGGTCGGGCGCGTCATTTCTTCTCTCCGCAGGAGAGCAATGCGTCGATCTGGTCAGCATTCTCGGGTCCAGGCAGGTCTTGCATTGTTTTTACACGCCAAGTAGTACTTGAGTCGGAAATCCAGCAGCACAATGATCTGAAAACCACGCAGCGCGGGTTGCGCTCTCCCAGCCTCCATCAGCAATGCTGCGCGTCATTTCTCCTGCTCCGTGCATCGATTCTTCGGTCATGTTTCCGGCGAGCGTCGATTTGTAGCCGCAGAGCCAGCGGCGCGTCGTTTCTTCAGCCGCAGATCAGAGTCGGGTCGATCTTTTCCCCCCACGGCACTCTGTGCATGGATTTCCTTTTCTTTAGGCTGCCAGCTTCTCCTTTCAGGGTCACAGGAACTGGATGGGCACCACAGGGCAGAGTAGGAGTCTCTCCAGAGACTCCAGGTGCTGGCAGAGAGAAGTCTTTGCTGTCATTGAGACTTCAAACAACAGGAGGCAAGCTCTAAATCAAGCCCTTGGAGAGTTCTTCTCAAGATGGAAGGCACACAAAGTCCAGTCTTTGCCCTCTTACTCTGGCAGAAGCAGCAACTGTAGGATAGCTCCACAAAGCACAGTCACAGGCAGGGCAGCTCTTCTTCCTCAGCTCTTCAGCTCTTGTCCAGGCAGAGGTTCCTCTTGTTTCCAGAAGGGTTTCTAAAGTCTGTGGTTTTTGGTGCCCTTCTTAAACCCAATGTCTCCTTTGAAGTAGGCCTACTTCAAAGTAAAGTCTCTTTTGAATGTGAAATCCTGCCTTGCCCAGCCCAGGCCCCAGAAACTCACCAGGGAGTTGGAGGCTGCATTGTGTGAGGGCAGGCAGAGCCCTTTCAGGTGTAAGTGACCACTCCTCCTCTCCCTCCTAGCACAGATGGATCATCAGGAAATGCAGACTACACCCCTGCTCCCTTTGTGTCACTGTCTAGTATGAGGCGCAACCAGCCCAACTGTCAAACTGACCCAGACAGGGAATCCACAAACAGGCAGAGTCACAGAAATGGTATAAGCAAGAAAATGCTCACTTTCTAAAAGTGACATTTTCAAACAAACAATCTTAAAATCAACTTTACTAAAAGATGTATTTTTAAATTGTGAGCTCAGAGACCCCAAACTCCACATGTCCATCCGCTCCCAAAGGGAATCTACACTTTAATCAGATTTAAAGGTAGCCCCCATGTTAACCTATGAGAGTGACAGGCCTTGCAACAGTGAAAAACGAATTTAGCAATATTTCACTGTCAGGACATATAAAACACATCACTGTATGTCCTACCTTAACCTTACACTGCACCCTGCCCTTGGGGATACCTAGGGCTTCCATTTAGGGTGTCTGACATGTAATAAAAAAGAAGGTTTAGACCTGGCAAGTGGGTACACTTACCAAATCGAATTTACAGTTAAAAACTGCACACACAGACACTGCAGTGGCAAGGCTGAGACGTGATTACAAAGCTACTTATGTGGGTGGCACAACCAGTGCTGCAGGCCTACTAGTAGCATTTGATTTATAGGCCCTAGCACTTCTAGTGCACTCTACTAGGGACTTACTAGTAAAATCAAATATGCCAATCATTGATAAACCAATCAACCATACAATTTACACAGAGAGCATCTGCACTTTAGCACTGGTTAGCAGTGGTAAAGTGCTCAGAGTTCAAAAGCCAACAGCAACAGGTCAGAAAAAATAGGAGGCAGGAAGCAAAAAGATTGGGGATGACCCTGCATAAGCAAAAAAAGTCCAACAACCTACTTGGAGCTTTTGACAGCAGAACTGAAGACTTCAGCAGGAGCTGAAGAAAAATTTATCTGAATACTAAGGACCGTTGCCCACTTTAGCTAATAAATTGCACCACTGGAGGCTTCATCTTCGTGCCTTGCTCTAATAGAAGACTTGGATCTCATAAAAGTGAACTAAGTCAAAAGATAAAAATGTTGACAGGTTCATCCCACTTGGCTTGCCTAATAGTAGGTCAGTGTGGTCGGCCTGAAAATGCACAAAGCTCTCAGCTACAAACCGTAAGTTTTGATTGCTGCTTTTTATTCTTTATGCTTTTTAGCCCTAAAATTTAAAAATGCACATTTCCAATTTCTCACATCTGATTTTGATGGCTTGTCTTTTTGCTCAATATGTTTTTCTTGCATTTGCTAGACTGGATTGGGATTTATTTTTGTGTGTTGACTTTGAAATTGTTTAGTACTGGCTGAACAGATATTTATCTGAAGAATTACCTGCTACTTGTAGCGTTGCTGCCAGGGATTAATCAGGTATTCTCTTTTAACTGTGCTATGACCTAACCAGAGTGGATGTGTTAAACTGGTAGGTGTTCCTCCTTCCCCCTTCTGTTATAACACCCACAATAACCAAATCTATGTCATTTTCCAGAAAATTACTATAGCAGCTTTCTGTCTCTTTCACATGCTTACACAGTGCTTTGGTTGCTACAAAATTTTTGCTAGGAAATCGCTATAGGTGATGTGTACATTAGCCTTGTGCTGCATCAAATAGAGAGGGCAGGAAAGCTGTCAGTGCAGCCTAGCACAAGAAAAGGCACCCTTGTGGCATGGTAGAAGGGCATTGTAGGCGATGTGTACATTAGCATCTTGTAAATGCCTGCTACACTCTGTCAGAACATTTTAATTTCCCTCAGATTCAGAGCCCCATCGTGTTACACACCACATCATCCATGCCGTATTAATCAGTGCATACTTTGCCAGTGCCATCCATTTTTTTTGGCAAATTTTGACCTCACACCAGATGAAATTATAAACAATGGTAAGAATGTTACTGGGTTGTATGGGTGGTTTTCAACCTAAATCGTATTTTAGTAAATCTAAAGAGTGCAGGTTTTACATTCAGCTTTGCATACAACAATTTGTGTAATGTAGTTATGCAATTTCAGTCAGTACACTGTTATTTGTGAAAGTATTTTGTTATCTGCATTTATCATGTAGGCCAAATAAAAGTTAACAGTTTTTTGTACTGTTCTATTAGAGATCAAGTTCAACCATTACTGTCAGAATTTGGGGTATTATTTGAGGAGGGTAGGGGGAAGCAGTAAAGTCACTGAATTCACCTGAGCTCAATCTCAAGGTAGTTACAACACAGAGCATACAAGCTTAATTTAGAGGTAATGTATAAAGTATTATGCCAGTGGTTCCCAACCTGTGGTCGGGGGACCCCTGTGGGTCCGCGAAGCCTCCTCAGGGGGTCCACGACTACTTAGAAAATTAAATAATATTAACAGATTAGGTCCCCATCTTTCAGTAATGACTCAGTGGGGGGGTCCCTGGATTTCAATAGAGATTCAGTGGGGGTCCCCAGGCTCTAAAAATGATAAAGTGGGGTTTCACAGAAGTCAAAAGGTTGGGAACCACTGATTTATGCAATACCCAAAAAAAAAAAAAGTCAAAATACAACACAACATAAGAAAGATTCCAAACAAATTTAGAAAATTAGAATAAATTTTAATAAATGCAATGACAACAAAATAAGAAAAATTCAATAAGGAAAACTGGAATTATACATTTTAAAGTTCAAATATAAAGACATCTCCAGGAAGGGTTTAGCGCCAACAGCAGTCCCTTGACTGCTCTTGACCGATACTTTGGAACCATTTGAGGTTAACAGTGAAGGAGTGCAGGTTCAGTACAGAAATACAGTTCAACCCGGTCCAAAGTTTGATCTTCAGGCTTAGTCTCAGAAATAGAATTCAAAACTACTCAGCAGAGCAAGACAGCTGACTGTGATTGATAAAGGTTCCATTCCTTGTGAGGTCCTGTTGAATTAGTTTAGCTTCTACAGAAAAGCTTGGAGTGGGAGAAACCTGAATCCTTGGACAACCAGCAAAGCACCTTCATCAGAACTGCCTGGCTGGTTAGAGCCAGTCCTCCGGAGGTCTTTGAAGACAAACATTTCTAAGTATTAGGTTTCTCAAAACAGCACTTTGAAGGTCAAAACTCACTTTAGCAGAAGCCAGCATCAGGGTCCAGGGCAGGTCCTGTTGGAACTGGTCTGTTAGAAAGGTACAGAAAAGGCCTCTTTTAGCTCATTGTGTCCCTGTAGCTTGAACAGGACGTCAGTCTTATGATGCTTGTTGTCCACTTCTTTGCCCTGGGTACACGAGTGAGAGCAAGTCCAGTCTCCTAGGCTCTTCTCAGGTCACAGACAGCATGTCCAGCTTTTTCTGTTTTTTCACTGGTCCAGAAGGTGTTCAGATGGGGGTTATGAGTATGCAACATTTATTTCTGCTACCAGCCCGTGGGTGGGGAAACCACCTGGCCATTCCTTAACTAATGAGGTAAAATGTTCCATGTGTGACCCTATCCATTTTTGCAGAATTTCCTGTGTGCCCTAGTACAAACAATTCCACAGTGCCCCTCTCTACCTAAAAACAAGATGGCAGAACATTTTTCTCCTCTGCCAGCCTCAAACGTAAGGCCAATATAATAGGTAACCCGTCCACTATGGTTAGTCTAATCCAGTTTTGCAGGCAGGTTCTCTCCCAATGTGATTGGTGCCTGGCTGACTTGAGGAACAAAGAAGGGCCCTACCCCGGTATCAGCTAACAGTTGCCTGTGACAGTAGAGGCCTCTTTGAAATTAAACAAGTTCCTGGCAGATCATAGTTCAGATGGTCATCCTTCCAGAGGTTCACTTTCCTAAAGTATATTTTCAAAAATATGTATTACAAATCAAACTTCACCAGTGATTTGGGCTTCTACTAAGTATTTAAAAAAGTCCAAGAGTGGAATATGTGGGTGTTTCCTAGATAGAGATAACATTATAAAATGTTGGATTGTATCCCAATGCTTTCCTATTGAAGTACTACAGTGAAAACAGCTTTTGGGACCTTTTCCCTGTAGGGAGTTGTTTTAACATTAAAGTTTTACATGCCCTACTTTTAAATACCATGCACCCTGGCTTATGGGCAGTATGGCCTGATTAGGTGTGACTTATTAATATTTAAAAGAAATGTTGAATTTGCAGTTTTAAAACTGTACAGCCAGGCTACAAATGGTAGGTCTGCAATCATGTTTGGACTGTCTCTGCAGTGGGAGACACAATGGGTGTTGCAGCCCACTAGTAATATGTAACTTACAGGCACTGGGTACCATATACTAAGGACTTATATGTAAGTTAAATATGACAACTTCAGCAGGGTGAAGGGGGAAGCACCCGTGCTATACCTCTAGTTAGCAGGGGTAAAGCACACAGAGTTCTACAGACAGCAAATACAGTCAAGGCATAAAATATGAGAGGACACTGCACAAAAATAGTCTATTCCAACCTTTAGCATATGCACTTGTATGTATTGTCACTGACGTTTTTGTCATGCTTTTATGGCTAGTCATTTTAGGTGATTTTCTGTTTCTTTGTCCAAAAGAATGGACTGTGCATTATGTGTTACAGACCAATTTTCTTTTTGCCTGAATTATCTTGTTACCATTGTTAAGTTGGGCACTATTAAACCTTATAAATGTATGGTTGTGTAATTTAAAATTGTCTCAGTTTTTAAATTATATTTTTCCCTATGAGATAGCAATTATGCATGGTCTGATACAGTCACCTGATTTGTGTTTTAACTGTTTTAACTAACAATTTAAGGTTCAGTATTAATCTTTATACAGTTTTTACACGTTTTTTCTCTCTATCTCTCTCTCTCTCTCTCTCTCACATACAAACACACAAACACACACAATCTTAAGTTTTCAAGCATCAATGGTGAGTTAAAATTCCCCAACCTGTGGAAAAATAGACTATAGCCTTAGAACCCACCGTAGCGGCCTCTACCGGCCATTAAAGGCCCGCTCCCACGTTTAACAAGGGGAGGGGCCTTTAATGGCCGGTAGATCCCGCTACAGCGAGTTCTAAGGCTATTAGAACATTCTCCCACTAGAGGGCAGAACTTTCTATCAAATAAAACAAATTAAAATCCCCTCAGGTTCCGTGAGGCTTTGTTCACAGCTTGTGCTGTGAACAAAGAGAACATTGGAATGCTGACGCTCCGGGCTTTTACCAGCCAGTAAAAGCCTGGAGCACGCCATTATCTGCAAAGGAGCCCCCAACATTCCAATGTTCTAATCAAAAATAAAATCGGACAAGACTGAAATCTGTAAAATAAATAAACTTATGACAAGCGTGAAAGACATGTAGGTCCGCTCATTTTCAGTTAGTTGCAAGCAGTTCCAGGCACGACACAAGTTGGAACACTCCAGTTATTTGTGGTCCAACTCAGCCTTGTGAGAGAAAACGGCATGATTGACTGTTGTGGAAGGTAAGGCATGAAATGGTATAAAATATGTGAGGCAGATGAAGCAAGTGCAACACAAACCAACTCTCACATAATAAAATATTTGCACACCACTACTAATAAGGACTACATGGTCACAGCTACATTATACATTGCACCATACTATTGAACACACTATGCTTTGGGAAATTTGTATCTTCTGTGTGGAAAGAAGGCTAGAGTTCTGAAATAGAAATACAAGATGCCAATCGTGATGCTATGTGATGAGTGCTGCTATACTGCTGTGCTATGATAAGAACCAATCGGACCTTGACACAAGGGCCCAGATTTAAGAGGGCCCAGCGCCTCCTTGCACCACATTAGTGTCATTTTGTTTTATGATAATGTGGCCCAATGAGGCCAAAATTGCCATGCCAAATTTCCAAAGTAGCGCCATGCTTTGCATGCGCCACTTTGTAATCCCTCGCGCCACATTATGCCTGCACCAAGCATAATGTATGCAAGAAAGAAGATTTCTTTGCGCCAATAGTTTCTCCATTTTTAATGCCTGCTCACAGTAGGCGCTAAAAAAAGGCACACCATTAGTTACAATGGGCCCCTATGTACTGTTCAGGGTTGGCGCCAAATGTTTGGCGCTAACCCTGAACAGTACTCAATAGCACCAAAAATATTGACACTTTTACCCCCACCCTGCACCATGGTGTGCCGTATTTTAAATACGGTGCACACTAGGTGGTGGTAGGGGGGGGCTAAGTGGCACAGGAAAAGTGGTGCTGCACTGAGTGCAGCGCCACTTATCTTAAATCTGCCCCAAAGTATCCTTCGAAGTCAGGATCCAGAATTCTGTATACCACTACCTGTAGCCAAGGGTCGACTAGAAGAGAGAGGGAAAGCCTTTTGCTTCTAGGCTGAAAGAGTTGAGACAAACTTCTACAGGAGAAAGGAAAACATAATAACGTATTAGTAACACAACATCTATTTCTGCTTCCTGAGTCCTAGTGCTAATATATTGCATGCTCATTCATACAGGGAAGTTACAGACTTCAACTTTACTATAGGTCAGTGGCCTGGTGTGGGAAATGCATAGATAAGTATAATGAAACATCTCTACTACGGCCTAGACGTTGGTAGTTATGCTGTAGTCAGCAATGTGTCATAATAAAAGCTTGCGCCACTAAGCCCGATGTTACACTATTTATATTGCACATCACAGAAAACAAGTTGTATACGAGTACTGTTGGAAGCTTGCCAATAGGGAGTTAAAAACCTTAATGATGGGTGTTAGAAATGGGGTCTTTGGTTGCCCCCTGTCCAAGCAAGTGCCCTCACTCTAGTCAGGGTAAGCCACACACAATCCAAATATCCTGTGCCCACCCTCTGGGAGCTTGGCACTGAGCAGTCAGGCTTAATTTAGAAGACAATGTGTAAAACATTTGTGCAATAAATCATGCAATAACACAGTATAACACCACAGAAATCCTCAACATCCTCTGGTGTACGGGCTTCTGCCCAGGCCCTTAGCACCTTTTGGTATCCCTCCTTTCTGGGTAGGTATTCCCATCCCCTTGCAGAACACCTTCAGCTGGTTAACAGTGTATGTCTCCAGCTTGCTAGGTCAAACTCTTCAGCTCCTGCTTAAGACCAAGCCAGAGAAATGTTGAATGAGGATTAAGTTAAAATGTCAAGTAGAAAAATGAAATTGCAGAAAAAGATAACAAATCAAGTTGACCTTTAACTCTAGGTAGGTAGTGTACACGTAGCTATTTTATGTCACTGCACAAATACAAGTCCTATCCTCGCTGCTGATCTCCAATGTAAGAAATGGAGTATTTGGTTGGCAGGCAGGTTACCCCCGGTCCAAGCAAGACCCTCACTCTAGTCAGGGTAAGTCACACAGAATCCAAATTATCCTGTGGTAGCTTAGCACTGAGCAGTCACGCTTAACTTAGAAGGCAATGTGTAGACAGTATAACACCACAAAAATACACCACACAGGTTTAGAAAAAATATAGAATATTTATCTGAGAAGATTAAGGTCAAAACGATCAAGATTTGATAAATACAAGTTCAGATATGACTTTTGTAATGATAAATAGAGTCTTTAGTTCTTAAAAAGCGATGTGTCTCTTGCAAGCACAAAGTACCTGGTTTGCGTCTAAATTATCCGCATGGGACAGCAGAGGAGGAGATGCATGGAAAATGGGGAGTTGTGAATTGTTTTCTCCAGGCGCACACAGACGATGCATCAATGCTTTTCCACGCAGCAAGGGCTTTGTGTCGATTTCCGGCATGCAGGCTTGGATCTTGTTCAGGTTGCGGGGTATTTGGATGCCTGCGGAAGATGCAGAGAAATCCTGGGCGTGCAGGACGAAGTTACAGGAGCTGCTTCAATCCGGTGGACGATGCAGGGAAATTTCTGTTGCACTGCAGGTGCCGTATGGATTCTTCTCACAGGAAGTCGGGCTGCGTTGTTCCGGCTCGGCAAATCATCAATCTGCTGGGCCGTGCGTCGAGGTTCCATTAGCAACGCTGGCGCTGTGTCCATCTCCACTTGGGGAGTTAGGCTGCGTCATTCCGGTTCGGCGATGCAGTGATTTTCTCACCGCAGGGCAGGCTTTGCATCAATTCTGGCAGGCTTTGCATTGATTTTCACTGCACAAGGAGTTCTTTGCAGAGATAAAGTCTTTTTGGCCCTTAGACTTCAGGAAACAGGAGACAAGCTCATTCCAAGCCCTTGGAAAGCAGAGCCAGAGGGCAGCAAGGCGGCAGGGCAACAGCAAAGCAGCAGTCCTTTACAGCAAAGCAGCTTCTCTAAGCAGGTTGCAGGTTCTGGTTCAGAGTTCCTTTCCCAGTAGGTATCTTATCAAGAAGCGTCTGAGTTGTTAGGGTCTGGGACCCAGTTTAAATACCCAAATGTGCCTTTGAAGTGGGGGAGACTTCAAAGAGTGGCCTAGAAATGCACAAGGTCCCCTTTCAGTACAATCCTGTCTGCCAGGGTCCCAGTAGGGGGTTCAACAGTCCATTGTGTGAGGGTAGGCCACTTTCCTTTGACATGTAAGTGTCAGGCCCTCCATCATCCCAGCCCAGGAAGACCCATTCAGTAAGTAGATGTGTGCAGGTGTGACTGAGCATCCTTTGTTTGTGGTTGTCTGGGTGAAATGCACAAGGGTGCTGCCAACCAGCCCAGCCAGACGTGGATTGGAGACAGGCTGTAAGGCACAGAAGGATTTGAGCGTAGAGAAATGCTCACTTTCTTAAAGTGGCATTTCTAGAATGGCAATATTAAATCCAACTTCACCAATAAGCAGGATTTTCTATTACCATTCGGGCCATACTAAATATGACCTGTTTACCCCTTTCAGATCAGAATCTACCACTCAAACAGTATACGAGGGTAGCCCTAATGTTATCTTATGAAGGGCGCAGGCCTCACAGTAGTGGAAAACAAATTTAGGAGTTTTACACTATCAGGACTTATAAACCACACAGGTACATGTCCTGCCTTTTATTTACATAGCACCCTGCTCTATGGGTTACCTAGGGTGTACCTTAGGTGTGACTTACATGTTAAAAAAATGGAAGTTTAAGGCTTGGCAAGTACTTTTAAATGCCAAGTCGAAGTGGCAGTGAAACTGCACACACCAGCCTTGCAGTGGCAGGCCTGAGACATGGTTAAGGGCTACTTATGTTGGTGGCACAACCAGTGCTGCAGGCCCACTAGTATTATTTAATTTACAGGCCCTAGGCACATGTAATGCACTTTGCTAGGGACTTACATGTACATTAAATATGCCAATTGGGTATGAGCCAATGTCACCATGTTTTAGGGAGAGAGCATATGCACTTTAGCACTGATTAGCAGTGTTAAAGTGTGCAGAGTTCTAAAGGCGGCAACAATGAGGTCAAAAAAGGAGAAGGAGAAAGGCAGAAAGTTTGGGGGTGACCCTGCAGAAAGGCCATTTCCAACAATGGGGATAGTGAAAGACATTGAGCGGACACTCTCCATACTAATGATTATCCTTCTCCTGCTCCTCCCTTTACTTTGAGGGACACCTATATGATTATTTCCTTTATTAGTTAATCATTTAGGCTATTCTCTGCATAAAAAGCAGTCTACATGGCCCAGATAGACCTAAACATTAATGCGAAGAATCTTTAAAGTGTTTTAGAACCTGTTTTTCGGGAGCAAGTAAAGACTACGGGATCGTAATCAAAGGTGTTGGAGGCCCTTTACCATTGGTGTCCTGGGGACTCACCTACTATGGAACTTCAAACCAGGCACCAAGTAAAGTTTCCACACTTGACTCGTAGGATAGCAAGGAGAAGCAGTCAAAGACTTATCAGTGATGTAGTGTGGGGGTAAGAGATCCAGACCTCAAATATATGTTCAACAAAGACAATAAATAGTGTCCTGCCAGTACCATTCTTTATAGAAAAAAAAGATAATTACTTGTTTTACACATCAAAACATAATACAATGCAGGGCAATGTCAATCAGACATAGGGCTCAAATACTGATGCCACAGGATTATGATAACATGGGAAAAGTGTAGGAGAGATTATGTCACAGGTACAAGCTCACTATGGCAGGTGCAAGTAGCGATTCTAGTTCTAGTTCTGTAAACCATAGTTCTGTGCAATCATGTCACACTTCTATAAAGTTTTCTCAGGGATTCAATGTATAAAGAAGAAAATACGCATTCAGTTAAGTGGTATAAGCACAGTCAATGTTCTAGTTATCTGGTTGCTATACCCAAAGTATCAGGTGTTCAAAATCTGAAGTAATGAGTATGAGGCACACAGAAAACAGCGAGCAGCCCAGCTCACAGGTCACAGGAGCAGCTAATACTGGTGGGCCTGCCTCCACTTTCCAGTGTCAGTTTAGGAATGCAGCTTTTCGAAAAAATCAACAGCATTGACAGAGGTGGTACCACTGCCCAAACAAGGAGGTCCTGCCACCTTTGTTGGTCACATGCCCCATCAGCAATGTCAGGACCCATCAGAGTCAGCATGAGTTGATTCACACCTGTCTGTGGATAACATCATGGTTACAACAAAAAAGAAGTACACAGTTCCAAAACGAAATACAGAAAAAAATACTAACGTAACACTTAAAGGACTGTCCCTGTGAATCTGATCTAGTTGGAACAAGAGCCCTCACTCACCAGTTGGTGACATGCTTCATCATTGGGCTTTTTGCTCCTCGTCAGGCCGGCACTACAATGCCTGACGGGCCCCTCTAGGGGGCTCTTTGCTGGAGATCTTTTGATGTAGAAATGCCTGTTGATTAATGCTAGAATGTGGGATTGGTACAAAAATGTGTGATGTTAAAAATGACTAGAGGTATAAAGAATCAGTGTTTAATTGAGATTAAACCTCTATCATGGTTAAAAAATAGTACTGTAGGGGAAAAAAGATTAGTTGTAATGCCTAATCAACCCTAATAAAAGAGATATTAGAAAAATACAGTCCCTATAGTCAGAGAGTGTGTGGATTGCAAGTACAGTGATCCCTATACTGCCTCAAAAGAAAGGTCAACATGTTTCTCACATTCAAAGTCAATAAAGATTGGTGCGATTCATCAGGACCAAACCTACCTAATCCTCATATTTAATTGAACTTATAGTTGGGTTACTCACAGGAACCCTCCCTATATTAAAGGATGGGCCCCATCGGGATAGCGACAAGCATCAGTGGTGCAAGCTGGTCTAGATATCAGCCACGCGTGTCCACTCACTAGTGAACACCTACCCCTGCTCCGTGCTCCCGGAGATTACATCATGGTGACAGTGATGGTCATGGTGATAGTCATGCAGATAGTCATGCACTCAGGCCACCATCTGTGCAGGCACACAATGCCTGGTCAGGAAATGTATAGAGAGGAAAATACTCCTAGACTCAGGTCAACACCATTTACACACCCTTAATTCAGTTTGCTGCTCGGGGCTTTTGCATGATCTGGGCACAGAATCTGTGCCTCACCTCAGGCAGTCATCTCCTTGCCAAGCCAGGCACACATTCCACTCTATCAGAAGGCCAGGCACCTAGGTACCAGGTAATATTAATATATGATGTGCAATATTCTAGAACACATTTCAGCTATGGTGTACTACTTTGCCCTACTATGAGGTTTTTATCTTTTGTGAAAATATAAGTCAGATGGCTTAAAATATTGACAGGGCAAACGTTTAGTCCTAACCTGACTTGTGCTTCATTTGGGTTGGCCAAATAAGGGCCAAAGGTCCCAACCGGCCACAATTGCCAGTACAACATTGACTTTAAGTTTCCTGTTCTTCAGGGCAGTACCTAGCACTGTCCTGAAGAAGTCTCAATATGTGAGGGGCTAAACATGTTGGCTAACATAAATATTGAACTCATCAAGTGTATTGTGCAAGAAATTGTTAACTAGCACCATTTACACTATAGCATCTTACATGTGACTTCAGAACAGTTTGTTTATGGGCAATAGGTTTTCAGATTATGAAGACTGAGTGCAACTCAAGAAATATGCAAAATTGTTTTTTATTTAGGTTTATCTTTAGATAACCGACATTGTGGCCCTCTTGCAGCCATGTCTTATTTAGGTGTTGTGCCAGTATTTATCAAAAACTTTGGGTTGTGAATTTGGTATGTAGGAGACTTGTCAAACCTGTAGAATGTAATTTATTAAAGCAGAAGTATCTTCCACAAATTCCCGGTCACCTCTCTTAATGCGTATGGACTGAAAGCAATTGAGAATGGATCACAGACCTTATTTCTCAGTGTCTGTCCACTCCTAGCCCTGACAAACTATTGAACTGACATTAAGTCAAGTCTCCAATTGATTGAGAATCACTTTGCCAAGATCTTTCGTTGGCCTCTTTTAAAGATATTCAACTTTTATGAAGATACATATTTTCAAACCTACAGGTAACTGAGGTTTGATTGGACAATGTTTAAGGTAACGTTAAGGCATAGTCAATGTTCAACATTCCAACAGATACTGATGGACAGATTGGAACCCTTAGGTTGTGCCCAACATTGCAGCCAAGTGTGGAGCATGTTGGTCTAGTATTGGATGGTCACAGTTGGAATCATTTAGGTGGTGGGGCATTAACATGCCTGAGGGTCCCCACTTGTGATTAAGAGAACAACCTATTTAGGGTTAGGGGTTACACCACTTCTAATAGTTGATATATCAGCAGCCATAAGTCCTAGGAGTATGACATAAACAATTGGGACCCAAGGTGACAAGCTTACGTGAATAGGGCTTATACCAAAGATTTAGATAGAAAGGAACAATCTGTTGGTTCACTTTGAGTTTGGAAACTGAGAATGCATGCTTTCAATAGCTGAGGCAATGTGAGAGGCATAAAGGTTTAGCATCAGCTTTTGTCTTTTCATGTTGACAATTTCTTGACCATCTGAAGATGCATGTGAACACCTTCTTTACTTGGTATGTTCAAGCCATTCAGCCTCTGTTCTGAATGTTTTCATGGAGCTATCCTTCATAAATGCATCAGTCAAACTGGACTTAAACTACAGTTTAAAGTATAGATATATGCATGTCTGGAGGCTCAAGTAGCATGATCTTAGTTGCAAATCAAAAGAGAACAAAACAGACTCACAACTTGGAATGCATGCAGTGCATAGTAACAAGATCTTTATAAAGTCCTCATCAGGCACCTTTTCTTAGCTGATGCTGTTCAGATTCTTCTGTCTCGAACTGGCACAAACTACTTGCTGCAGAGGTCCAGAGATGATCTAAAAGTCTGGTGTGAAGCGTAAAGCAATGAAAAGCCAATGGTTTGGTCCTTCACCTTTTTGTTGCAATGGTTTTAAGTAGCTATGCAAATAAAGAGTTTCTAGTTTCTTGTTCTTGTGTAAAGACATTAGAAGTACCAAAACAGTTCAAAAGTTAAAAACAAAGCATAATAAAAATAACACTGTAATTTATAAAAACAGATAATATTTTAATGAACAAAATTACTACAAAATGACAGAAGTCCAACAGGGGAACCGGAAATTTGGATTTTCAAAGTTTTAAATAAAAAAGCTCCAAGAAATCCAAAGTGGCAACTTTGAAATAAAACACCAATTGGGGAAGCTGCAGCCAGCCAGAGAAATGTGTCTTGGAGATCTAAAGCGCCAACTTTGAAATAAAACAACAATTGGGGAAGCTCCAACTGGCCAGATCAATGTGTTTTGGAGATCATAGACCAGCATTCTGAACATAAGCTCTCAATACAAGTTGCATCTTCTTGAGCAATTAAGTCTAAATGAGAGAGGGTAGACATAGCCACATTTTTCTTTTTACTGATAGGTATGTAGTATAAATATCAAGTGCGTTTGAACAATTACTTGACAAATGTGAGCACATATCTGTCCACAAAGTCAAACCAGGTATGAGCAATTCTTTGTTTAGATACAGAGGGCTTCATTACGACTTTGATGGTACTTTCACAGGAACATCAAAGTCACTGCAGGCAAAAGACCTCCAGTAATCGAGGTCTTTTGCCTACCCTATTAGGAGTTTTCCGCTGGGCCAGTGGGCGAAAACAGAGTTTCTTCCCACTGGCCCAGCAGAAAACTCACCACAACATTGACGCCGGCCCGTAACCGAGTCAGCGGTAATGTTGTGGTGCGTCGGGTGCAACAGCACCTATCATGCATTTCACTGCCCATAATTTGGGAAGTGAAAGGTGCGACAGGGCTGTCCTTGAGACCGCCATGCAAAGGCTAGCGTAAAGGGGACTTGTAATCCCCAGGGCAGCGCTGCATGTTCCGCTGCCCTGACGGATTGTGACTGCTGAGACTGCCAGGCTCTCGACAGGCTGCAACCTGGCGGTGCCGGCGGTCGGACCGTGGCACATCTGCCATGGTCATAATAGGGTGGTCGGACAACCCTGTCTGCGGCAGTCCGGCCGCCACACTCGTAATGAGGGCCAGAGTTCTTAGGTTAGCAGGTTGTGAACTTGAATTCTGATAACCCTTCCAGGTGGACTACAGAAGGAGCAGCATGGAGCTGTTACTTTGATCCAGAAGAACACCACCTTAGTAGGAACCTTCCAATTGTGCTGCAAATGGTCTTAGAAATTTCCAGAAGATCCACTTTATGATTCAGCAGTGTGCATTTGAGAATGTACATTAGGTGGCTCAAGAAGAAAATACTTCCTACTGTGTCTTTGACACTACCTTCATTCTCTCCAGCCCTGTCATATTCAACAGATCCTCGGGGTCTGCGCACGTTCCCAACACGTCCACCACTGAACAACTCCAAGACTCTGATAGATAAATCACAGAGGCTAAGAGAGTTCAAGAGGGGAAGAGGGGATTAGGAAGGGAAACAGCTGGGAAGGAGACCTGTAGCAAGAAAAAGGTTAGAACACACAATATGAAAATTATATCTCCTGAAATCAATACTAGATTATGACTCTAAGCATAGTCATTCTGAAAACATGAACAATCTAAGAATTAAGTTTAAAATGACTAAGTTTCAAGATGGCCGGATACCTGTAAGGGAATCAAGATGGAATAAATGAAAACTTTCTTATTCAAGTACTTTCCTTTACATGAGAATCAGAAAAACATTCTGACTAAATTTTAAACCAGTCATATAAATCCTTTTTTGAGAATGCATACTAGGACCATACAATATTGCATCTAGACACTCTGATCTTCTGTGTACTCTTAAAATGTTTCAACACAAATTGCGCATTTTGTAGATTTATATATATATATATATATATATATATATATAGTAAACACCATAAAAGGATTGTGCACCATGAATAACACAATATGGATTCAGGAAAAACAAATCACATAACTTGTCAACTCGAATATTACATGATAAAGATCTTAGAATAGTGGCATACAATAAACAACATGAATTAAACTCGAGGAGAGAATCGTGCGTCTTGCCGATTCGAGTGTCACCATGTAAAAAGCCAAGAAATGGTAGTACGCAATGAATATCAAAGTCAAATCATCATTCAACGAATCGCGCGTCTTGCCGATTTGTAAACCACGATGTAAATGCCAAGAAATAGTAGCGTGCAATTAACAACAAAGTTAAAACACCATAAAACAGATTGCGCGTCTTGCCGATTCTTAAGCCACCATGTAAATGTCAAGAAATGATAGCGCGCAATGAACAACAAAGTCAAAACACCATAAAACGAATTGCGCGTCTTGCCGATTCTTAAGCCACCATGCAACTGTCAAGAAATGGTAGCGTGCAATGAATAACAAGATTAAATTATCATGAAATGAATCGCGCTTCTTGCCGATTCGCAAGTCACCCTGCAAATGTCACAAACACTCAAGCGCATATTTCACACGCGCAAAGTACTCTGTCAAATCATAAAAGAATTAGGCCCAAGAACATGAGGGTTCTCGATAACGGCATCGGAAGGCCAGCCCAACCACCGTCTTACCGCCCAGAACAAGGATCTACAAATGAAGAATGAAAGTCAGATGTCTGGAAGATCAAATAGGCCACCGGGACAGGAGCTCAGGAAGTAGCTGCTGCTCTGCACCGGGACCTCTGAATAGTGAGCACTTGGAGCTGGGCTGGCTCCTTTTTATAGAGTCTTGGCCCAGCCCACAACCACACCCAGGCATGTTGCAGGGAAAGTCTCTAGAAAGCCCTGGAAAGGGACCACACCCTAACACACTCTGAAAGCCTGCAGCAATACATTGCAAATGAACAGCATTTGTAAGCACATTAAAAATAAGTCTTCAGGATTGAACTCTGCAATGCAAAAGGTTAAACAACAACATATCAACACAATGCATAAATTACGTTGTTTTGGGTGTGCTGGGTTTTTGCATTCTAGCCGCCAATGGAGCGCGCACTGCCCTGGTGTTGACAATCCCCTAGTATACATCATAGCATACCTTCAAACAATCCCTCACATTTGCCAAAAGACCTCCACACAGCAGGAACTGTCTTTTCTTTGAGATGTTTGACAAACAAATTGTTATCTTTTCTGTTACTGTTACATACATAGGAAAGGTGCACAATTCTCTCTTCTAGGAAAAAGCAAAGAGGTGCTCCAGGAATGACTTGAAAACCACCAACATGACCTTCACTGAAGCACTAAATCCCTCACTTTGAAATCATCATAAAGAAAGTACTTATCCACAACGCTATCACAGTGAGGAGAACTATTACTTCTCTTTTATGCCTGGAAAGCAGACGTCTTAAGGGATTGCCAAATCATAATGGCATGATCCCATGAGAAACCCTGTCCCCTGCTAAAACACACACTCTCTTACCATCTGAGCTAAAATAATTATGTAGCTGAAGTACATTACCAGTAGAGATTGAGAACTCAATGGATAAAGAAAGATGGGAAGGAATCACTTCTTGTAACACCAATGGCCTCTTACATACCTAAGGACCTCACTGAGCCTTAACAGTTTATACTAGAGTCTTTCATACCACATAATCCCATTCATAGCCATTATATACTGGAGATGTACAACTAGGCATTCTTTTTTGTTTATGTGTAATCTTCACTGCATCACTCTGGATTTTCTCTTGCATCACTGTTTGTACCTATCTCCACAACACCCTGATGGGACAGCTATTAACTGTGTGTGCGAGAAAGTGGGTTAATAGTGGGGGTGGATGGTAGTCTATTACAAGTAATAAGGTCACTATTCTTGTTTGACCCAGTAATTTAAACCTGAGCTCAGTCCCTCGTAGCTATGGCACAGAGCAGACAGGCTTAACTTATCAAAATGTGTAAAGCTTTTGCTAGAACACCTGTCAGCATCGGCTGCAGAAAAGGGTATAATACCCTTTAAACAAACTGGGTTCTCAAAAACATCTGGCACTACAAAGAACATCTGGCACTACAAAGAACATCATGGCCATTTCACTCTTCTTTGATAAGGCAAAGGCACAAAAACAACCAATGTATTTGTGCTTTATTGCCTTTACGGCTGCCTTTGACCATGTGAAAAGGACCAGGCTCTGGAGGAAACTAACAATTTGGGGGATCCCACAGCCCTTCTTGGACTTGATAATAGACCTCCATACTGACATACGGGTACAGGTAAAACTGGGAGGAGGTACACACCTTTCCAGGAGGTTGCCAACCAGCAAAGAGCTGAAGCAGGGGTGTGCCCTGTCTCCCAAACTGTTCAATCAGTACCTAGCCAATATAGTGGGGGCCCTCGATACCTGTAATCCACAAGCCTGAGACTTGGGGCCCAGCCATTGTTGAGCCTCATGGACGTGAACGATCTAGTACTAATCAGCCACACCAAGGTAGGCAGGCCTCCAGCGACTTATCAGCGCAAAACAGGAATACTGAAAATAAATCTTTCTGAGTATTAACTTTGATAAGACTCGTCCAATGACAATTAGTAACAGAAGGAAGATCCCACCAGGATGGCTTTGGGATGAGACACGGCTTCAGAAAACTATGAAATACAAATATCTTGGAGTGATTGTTGATAAATCAGGCAACTTCATGCAACAAAGGAGCGTAATATCAGGGAAAGGCCTGGCCCTTGCTGTAGCCTTAAAAAGGTTGAAAACCCAACTGCTCGGGCAGTCATTCACTCTACTACTACAGGTAATACAAGCTAAGCTTCTACCCACAAAACATATGACAGCGAGATTGTAAGAAGAAGGGATGTGCTGACCTTAGATCGCACAGGAGTAAAAGCATACAGGATAATCTTCAGCCTACCGAAACATACCTCTCTGGCACAAATTAGAATGGAGTTTCGCCTGCTAAATCAATCACTGGTGAGAAGAGGCACCCACATCAATTTTTGGAGCAAAACCAGGGCAGCAGCCCCTAACACCGTCAATTACCATACAGTATATGGCAGGAGCTCCAGCAGAAGGCGTCCTCGACCCACGGAGTATTCCTCAATGAGTCCCCCTGGCTGGGTGCTCCCAGGCAGACCGGGAGCCTGTGCAGGCTCTCTTAAGCCCAGCAACTGTAGAGAGCCCACTGCCCATTTGTGTTTGGCCGGCCCGAGGTGGCCTGCCAAACACACATGCGCTCTGAAGGGAATTCTCTGTGCACTCCCCTCAAGTGCTCGTCACAGCCTGTGGTCTGCCCCTTTTCAAGAAAATGATAATAAACACTGTTTATTATTGTTTTCTTGAAAAGGTTTGCAGCTGCTACTGCTGGTGGGGGGGCGATGCTCCTCTGCCCTCATGGAGGAACTATTAAATAGAAATATAAAAATTCACAAATTATACCCAAATGCAGCATGATATGTTTTTACATATTTAAGTCCTAAATATTAGGCGTTTTATATTTCAGTCTTAAATGTTGGTTGTTTTATTATAATTGTTTTAAGTAACAATGCAAATAAAGATGTTTCTTGTTTCTTGTTCTCGTGTAAAGCATTTGGAAGTACCAAAACAGTTAAAAAGTTGAAAACAAAGTATAATAAAAATAACACTCTAATTTATAAAAAATAGAAAATATTTTAATAAAGAAAATTGCTCCAAAATGACTGAAGTCAAATAGGGGAACCGGAGACTTGGATTTTCAAAGTTTTAAATAAAAAAGCTCCAAGAAGTCCAAAGTGCCAACTGAGTAGCTGAGTGGCTGGTCATGCTGGACCAGGGCAAAGTTGAGAGTTAAGGCTTATTGCTATTAATCTCCAGTCAGATACAGGGACTTGGTTCGTTCCTGTCAAAGTGCTACCTTCTTTTCTTAGAAACAGTTCTGTATGTCATCAATTGGTTATTCAGTATCTAAGGCAGTAGACAGAAGCCATAGTCAGGCTCTTTGGCAATGGGCAGCAGGAGGACAGGGTTCCAATACAGTGATCAATGATGGCAGGAAAAATTCGGGTTTCCATGTCCTTTAGAACTTCTGTATTGATCAGGTCCTTGCTGACAGCTGTGTTGAGAAAGTTGTGAGATGGTGTTGAAGCAGCCTCTGCAGCTATGGATTTTGACTTTGAGCAGAGAACGAAGTGGGAGCTACAGCAAAACCAGCCCCGCCAGCAATGCACCACCAGTGGATCAGCTGGCAGGTTCATCCTGGTCCCTTCATGGTTCTCTAGGCAAAATTTGCAGAAAGTTTCTAAGCCCCAGATTTTGTGTGTAGACAAGAGGTGTACACTCTAACACCAGCAAAGTGTTCCAGGACTTCAGGAAAAGCACTTGGCGTTCAGGACTTACTCCAACAGAAACCACCAGGAGGGTCAGGGCTAGTCCAATAGAAACTGGTCAGCTGAGTTCTTCCAGGAAAGTGGGCATCTTGCATCTTTTGTGTCTCCAGTGGTCAGCCAAGTGACCACTGGAAACTACTTTGTTATTCTGTGTAGAGATGAGAGCAGATCAAGTCCTTAGGGTTCTCCTCACAGTTCTCAGCAGCAGGTTCAGCCCTTCTTCTGTCTTCCACAGGTTCAGTATTGTTCTGAAGTAGTTACCCAGGGTTGATACAATTATTCCTGGCAAGAGCCTATGGGTGGGAGGTGACTCCTGGCCCCTCCTTAACCAATAGGCAAACTGTTCCCAGTACCCACTTTTACAGCTGTTCCTTTGTGCCCCACTGCAAACAATCCAAGAGTGCCCCTTACTACCTAAATCCAACATGACAGAACTTTAGAGGTCCTGTGCCCACTGTAGATGTATGGGCAAGGCAACTGAACTACTCCTCCTCTGAAGTCAATCAAACCAGTTCTGGGGGCAGCTTCTCCCCCACTGGGACTTGAGAATGACTGGCTAGAAGGACAGAAGGGAGACAGGCCCATGTGTAAGCTGCATCTGCCAGTGATGGGGTAGTCATCTTTTGAAGATATGGAAGGAGCTGGTCACAGCCCCCAGGCCATCCTGTCAATTGAAGGGCAACTTCTCCCCACATCCAAGGCCTGTGTCTCAGCATTGAGAGAAAAATTCACACCTCATGAATGAGCTATTCAGTTCCTGTCGAACAGTTGGAAGCTCAGTCAAAGAACTTCAAGAAGCAGACTCAGAGTGGCTTTTTAAAAGTACATTTTGTAAAATATTTAGTACAACACCAATGTATTGGGTTTTCAATATGTTTTTAAAAAATCAAAGAATTAACTTTGTATCTGGTTCATTGTTGGAGAGAACATAATTTACTTTTAATTGTGTATCTTAATGCTTTCCTAGGGAACAGCAAACCCTGTTGCAGTGAAAATAAATAGCTTTTAGTGTATTGTCACAGTAAGCACATGTTGAACATTAAACTTTTACATGCCCTACTTTTAAATATCATGGTTTTTAGGCCTACTTAGGGATGACATTAATATCAAAAACTGACGGTTTAGTCCTGTCAAAAAGGGTTATTTAGTCAGGTTGAATTTGCTATTCAAACCTGCACAACAAGATCACTGGTGGCAGGCCTGCAGTAATGTTTGATCACTTTAGAGGAGTCACAACACACACTGCAGTCCACTAGTGGCAGCTAACTTACAAGTCCTGGATACATTTTGTATCACATACTAGACACTTATAAGTAAAGAAAATGTGCCAATTTTGGCATGTTTTAGGGGTCCAAGAACAAGCACCAGGGCCTGGTTTACAGAGCCCCAGTGCACAGAGTAAAAAAAACAGCAGCGTCAATCTAAAAAAACATGAGGATGACCTTGCTAAAACAGGCATGCTTTTACTACTCTAGTTCTAATACGACTAGGCCTGGGCGTAGAACCCCGCTCCATCATGGGAGTTTGCGGAACTGAGGCACTTCACGCTACGCGGAGTAGCGCAGAGTTCCCCCTTATTCCTCTTTGGCCCGGAGAGGAGTTTGCTCGTGCTCGCAAGTTTGGGTTTTGGCACTCTCTCGTATGCACAATGAATCTCCAGGGCCGCTAGCAAGCGTGCGCGAGACCTCGCGTTCTCTTGAATTGCTTCCAGCTGTGCCAGCGGCCAAATGGTTCCGCACGCGACCACGAACTCACTTCTAGAGTAGATTTTCTACTCCAGAGTCACTAAATCTAGTGAAAAAGAGCTCTTTTGACTAGATTTTCTTCTCCAATGGACTCTGGAAAATGTTTTGAAGATTGAGAAGCCTTTTTTTTAACAGGAAGGACGTGTGTCAGAGACTTGAACTTCGTGTTCCTGTCCAGCAGGCTCCTCACAGTGCATTGCCCATCTCCTGGTCACTTTTCACTTGGATTTTGAGGTGGAAGGATCACTCTCTTCAACTCCTGGAAATACCTTTGGATTTAAGGACTTTATTTTTGTGAAATCATCACACAAGTAAGTTCTAAAATTATATTGAATGAATAAGAGTGTTGTTGTTTATTTGCTTGGACATGCACCAGTATTTCTTTATACTTTAATTTTATTTAAAAAATGTATAGTGGTGTGTGGCCTGGAGTTTAAGTACGGACCAAGTTATTATTTTTCATTTCATTGATTTTTCAACTT
The DNA here is from genome assembly GCF_031143425.1 of Pleurodeles waltl. Lineage (NCBI taxonomy): Eukaryota > Metazoa > Chordata > Amphibia > Caudata > Salamandridae > Pleurodeles > Pleurodeles waltl. The sequence continues at coordinate 870,086,115 of NC_090437.1, read as the reverse complement.
TTGTAAAGGAAAATTGTTGCACAGCTCAGTACCTTTTCTACATGTTTCCATTTGCAATATTATTTTTGTATGTGGAGTAGGTTTCCAAAGGGTCATTAAGCCAGTCAGCCCAGGCCAGTACTTGTAGTCATCAGTGAATGAAATAAATATTTCAGTGGTATATGTTTTTAAAACTTCATTTAGGACAGGGATGGCACTGGATTCATTTAAATTAAAAATGTTAGCTATTGTTTGAATTTCATTTTTTTCCAAAAAGTGTGTATATTGTGGGGTGATGATATCTGATGGCATAGGAGGATGTTGTTTGACCATATGGCTGGCAGCCGTTTTGTGCATGCAGCCAGTGTCCCTTGCCATAGGATTGCATGTGTTCTTTGTTTACCATGCCTCCTTACTCCTTGTTGTTTGACCATGTGGCTGACAGTCATTTTGTCTATCCAGCTAGTGTCCCTTACCACAAGCTTCCGTGTATTCTTTCTTTGCCATGCTTCCTTGCTCCTTGTTGCTGTTTGATTATGTGGCTGGCTGGCAGCCATTTTGTGCATGCAGTCAGTGCCCTTTGCCATAGGCTTGCATGTTTTCTTTGTTCTCAATGCTATCTCCCTGCTCCTTCTTGTTGCTGTTTGATCATGTGGCTGGCTGACAGCCATTCTGTCCATCCAGCCAGTGCCGCTTGCCATAGGCTTGCATGTGTTCTTTGCTTGCTATGACTTCTCGTTCCTTGTTGTTTGACCATATGGCTAGCTGGCAGCCATTTTGTGCATGCAGAAAATGCCCCTTGCCCTAGGCTTGCATGTGTTCTTTATTCTCCACACTTCCTCCTTGCTCCCTGTTTTTGTTGTTTGACCATGTGGCTGGCTGGCAGCCATTTTCTGCTTGCAGCCAGTGTCCTTTGCCATAGGCTTCCATGTGTTCTTTGTTCTCCATGCTTCCTCCTTGCTCCTTGTTGTTGTTTGACCATGTGGCTGGTTAGCAGCCATTTTGTCCATCCAGCCAGTGTCCCTTACCATAGGCTTCAGTGTGTTCTTTTTTTGCCATGCTTCCTTGCTCTTTGTTGTTGTTTGACCATGTGGCTGGCTGGCAGCCATTTTGTGCATGCAACCAGTGTCCCTTGCCATAAGCTTGCGTGTGTTCTTTGCTCTCTGTGCTTTCTCGTTGTTGTTGTTTGAATGAAATAAATATTTCAGTGGTATATGTTTTTAGAACTTCATTTAGGACAGGGATGGCACTGGATTAATTTAAATAAAAAATGTTAGCTATTGTTTGCATTTCATTTGTTTTCTTCAAAAAGTGTATATATTGTGGGGTGATGATATCTGATGGCATAGGAGGATGTTGTTTGACCATGGGGCTGGCAGCCGTTTTGTGCATGCAGCCAGCATCCCTTGCCATAGGCTTGCTCGTGTTCTTTGTTTGCCATGCCTTCTTGTACCTTGTAGTTGTTGTTTTACCATGTGGCTGGCAGCCTTTTGTGCATGCAGCCAGTGTCCCCTGCAATAGGCTTTCATGTTTTCTTTGTTCTCCATACTACCTCCTTGCTCCTTGTTGTTGTTGTTTGACCATGTGGCTGGCTGGCAGCCATTCTGTCCATTCAGCAAGTGTCCCTTTCTATAGTCCTGCATGTGTTCTTTGTTCTCCATGCTTCCTCCTTGCTATTATTGTTTGGCCATGTGGCTGGCTGGCAGCCATTTTGTGCACACAGCCACTGTCCCTTGCTTTAGGCTTGCATGTGTTTTATTGTTTGCCATGTCTCCTTGTTCCTTGTTGTTGTTTGACCATGTGGCTGGTTAGCAGCCATTGTGTGTTCACTGTACAGCCACTGTGCCTTTGACATAGGCTTACATAAAAAAATTGTTAATTTTTGATCATTTGTTTTGTAAGTTGTCTATTTTTTTAATTTAAATGTAATTTTTATGCAATTTTCATTTCAATTTTTACATTATTTTAGTTTTAATTTTTGTATGTCAGTTTTTTAATTTTTTTAACGTTTTTAGTTTAAAGTTTTTTATTTCTTTTTTCTTTTAGTTTTTATCTTTTTTCACTTATTTAATAATTTTTTTCTTCTTTTTATATTTAATCTTAGTTTTTTTTATATTTTTTTATTTTTATATTTTTTTAAATAATTTTTTATTTGTATTTTACTTTCTATTTAATTCTGCATTTTGCCTTAATCCATCCATCCAATTCATTCCACTCCTCCATCCACCAAAGACGCACAGCTGCACTACAGCATTCAGTTTCTTAGGTGTCATTATATTTTCTCCTGGACACCCTGGCGGTGGTGAACAGCAGACAAATCAAAAGCATATTTCATTTTGTTAGTGATTATTCCATTTCCCCTGGACTACCTTGCTGTCATAGGTTATTTAAATAATTATTCAATTTACACATGCACCTCTCTCTGACCACCCCAAGTGTCTTCTAAAACAGATTTAAATAAAGCAAAAAGCTAGATTTTCCTGTTCTGCTCTCTGATTTATGCTCCCTCCTTCCTCCTTGTTGTTTATGTTTTTTATGGTGTGGTGGTGTGGTGTGGTTTGTCTTTATAATGTTTGATTAAATACTAGGTATTTTACATAAGTAACTAACGACACTAAGATTGCATTTCTCTGTACTATTTTCAACCTGCTGCAACAATGCCACATTTTATTAACTACACGTTTTTCTTTCTTTGTTGTCTTAGGTGTACAAGAGCAGAGAACCCACATAACTCGCAATACTGCCAAAGAGAAGGCCTTACAGTTACTTCTGTCCACAGGCACCAAACTCTTTTGCTTGTGCATCTTAGTGCCACTGCCAACCTAGAGCTAGTAAAGATGACCAAAAGAAAGTTGCTCCCAAGAAAGTGGCCAGTGAGAAGAAGTAGCTTTCCATCAGTGGAGTGCCAACCCTAACCTTTTTGGGAGATGTGTGTCTTCTGCCACACCGATTTCTGTGGAGGAACCTGGGAGCACTCCTGCATCAACAGCACCACCTGAACCCAAGCCCAAGATCATGTCTACCACTACAATCTGGGCAACGCCGATGAGATGTAATGTTGAATTGAATTTGTTATTTGCAAAGTAGTATCCAATCGTTTCAGGAAATGGAGCAAAGTGGACAGCAGCCACAGCCAGATCTTCCTGAAGCTGGAGCAGAACAGGAGGTTGAGTTTTCAGCTGAGCAAGAACCTCTTCTTTTAGAATTAAGGGCTCCCAGATCTCCAACAAGAAAAAGGAAAGGTACTACTCCACCATCTTCTCCAAGCACCACTTCTGATGATGATGATAGGGACATGGAGTGGACACCGGCAGAGTCGGGGAGATGCCAGGAAAGGCTAGGGAAAAGAAAAGTTCCAGAAAGCTTCGAAATCATGGAAGGGGATGATGAGGATGAAAATGATGACACAGTCATTGTGGAAGCTAGCACAGAGGAGTCTGACGTTACTATCCATCCTGCTCTGAGGGATGTGGCACAGGCAGCACCACCAGCTCTGTTATTTGTAAGGCCCCAGCAAAGACCCGCAACAACCCCTACCTTAGTATAAGTATGCACTGCAGAGAGGCAATCGACACACCCACGACCATCTACATCCAGTTCTTCTTCAGGCATTGGCATTGGCCCAACAATAAAATACACCTCCCCAGTTTGGGACGATTAGCAAACAGGAAAAGAACATTGCCATATGCTCCAGTTACCACACAAGTGTTAGTTGAGGTAAGCCTGGTTCACATTATGGTACTGGAGGCCAGACGACCCATTTGAAAAAACATCATGCAATCTGGTGGGAGCAGCCTCTTAAACAAATGGATCAGCGTTTTTGCAGTGCTGAAGGTAAGGAAAGCCACAAAACATCAGCTACACCTCGTCAAATCCAGAAGAGAAACCAAAGATGGAAGGTGAAGAAGAAGCGGGTGGCATCATCATCACACAAAGCAGCCATGTCCCCGGCAGTGCACCAGAATCACCCCCTCAGCAACCTCAAATTGGTACAGGAAGACTGAGAGACAGATGGAGACACCACAGCATACTGTGACTACACCACGACGCGCATTGAGTCTACCACCACTTTGATCTGAAAATTCACCTGTGTCCATGGCCCCACAAAAGAAGAAAATCCTGGCTACAATTAAGGGCATGTTTAGGCAGGAGGGGCCCTACGACCTCAACCACCCATTAGCATGTTTGTACAATGGCAAGATGGCAAAAATGTTAGTGCTGGGCCTCCTACCTTTTTCTTTTGTGGAAAGACTGGGATTCTTAAAGGTTTCTGGCAGCTCTCTGCTCAAAATGGAAGGTTCCAAGCTGGACCAATTTCACCAGAGTTGCTGCTCCAGCGCTGCAATATGATGTGCTGCAATTGCATTATGATGTGCTGCATTATGATGTGCACCAAAAGCTTTGCAGCAAATTGTTGTCCACACTATCCACCTGACGAGAGACATATGATTGTTGTCCACACTATCCATCTGACGAGAGACATGTGGACTAGTTTTCAGGTGACTGATTACATGTGCATCACTGCACGGTGGATCTCTTTTCTGGGGATAGAGAAAATGCTATTGACAGGTCTTGGCCCTTAAGAAACTTTTAAGAGTGTTCGGCGGCATGCAACAGTAGGCATGTTTGCCATGGAGAAGTCACACAGCTGCAACATCTTGGAGGAATTTAATAGCAAAGTGTTTGAATGGCTGTGACCCAGAGATCCTTGAGCTGGATTTGTTGCCATGGACAATGGCAGTAACATAGTTAAGGCCATGGCAGACGGTGGCTATTTCAGAGTCCTGTGTTTGGTGCACTGCATCAACCTGGTTGTGCAAGACTTTCTTAAAAAATAAGTCATGGACAGCAACATACTAACCACCTGCAGACACATCGCCACTCTTTTTTGTCATTCTTTTAAAGCCCGGAAACAGTTGCAGATTAATTAGCATCATAAGATAGTACCAGTTAAAGCTACAGGAGGTGCCAACACATTGAAACTCAAACTATGTTGCGACGTCTGTTTGAGCAGTACAAACAGATCAATCACTATGTCACTGAAAGAAGAGCTGATGCAATTAGGAGAGATATGACAATGGATGTGGACAAGTGAGGCCTAGTCAAATACCTCACACAGATGCTGCTCCTTTTTGAGGTTTTCACATGGCAAGTTAGCAAGGAGGACAATACAATGGGCCAAGGTATCCCATTATTGCATCTGCTACAGGGGCAGCTAAAGAAGATATCTGAAAGGTTTGCATTCCGGGGTGCAAACAAAAACCCAGAAGCGCATGCCTGGGTTACTAGCCTAAGTAATCTCTTGAACATGTAATGGAAGGCTGCAAAATGACATCATCTCATCCAAAGAGTACATCTGTGCCAGCCTACTTGATCCAAGCTACAAAAGAACATCTTTCTGCTATCATTCCTTTTTTTGAAGGGGATGTTTCAGAATACAAGAGGTGGATTGTTGAACAAGCAGGAGAACTGGAAGAAGAACGGCTGCAACTTAGACTCCCACTCCGCAGTTCTTGGATGCCACCTTCAACTTCCAGAGAGGACAGTTTTGTCTCATATAAGCCAGCTCCACCAACAAGAAAACTGGTGATGACAGCAACAGAAGAATCTGACCCAACCCCTGAATTGGCTCGGTTTCAAGTGATAGGTCTCAAGTCCAGTGCAGTGATGAAGAAAAAGGCTGCCAAGCAGGTGATAGCACCAATGAGCATTCAGGGGATTTTCCAGGAGTTTCTGAATCACCCAAAAGAGGTGTCTGTGGATCAAAACCCATTGGTGTATTTGTATGGGAAGATGCACCAATGGCCAAATTTCAGCAGGCTTGCAATAAATTATCTGACTTGTCCTGTAGCCAGTGTGTCTGCTGAGCGTGTTTTCAGTGAAGCTGGTGCAGGTGTAACATTCAAAAAGACCAGTCTTTCACCTCAAAATGTGGAGAGATTAACCATGATTAAAATGAACCAGCATTTTATACCACCTGATTACACCCTTCCCTAAACACCAGAGGAAGAGGATGATTGGTCAGAATCAAGTGTGTTTGCTGACCAACTTCTGGATGACCCACAAGAGTTTGAGGACAAACTCTACTTCCCGGACTGAGTATGCCAGTGCCACCATAGAACTTTGTAATTATTTTTCTCATTGAACTTCTTTTTGTCTTTCTTTCTTTGGAAAAAAAAGTGGAACATTATGTTTGTGTCTGATTTATGTTGCCCCACCATTTTGTGGTCACATATTAGAAGCCTGAATTGGAGTTAGACATGGGTATAGTGAAGAAGTTCCCACATATCCTTCAGGACATTAGAGAAGATGCCTGCCTCCCTCACGTGCCATTGCCTATCCTAATTTTTACATCACCTAGCAGGGCTGCCCTAGAAGATTATAAAACAAAAGACTGTCAGTGCCAATGTCAACAATGTGCTGAGTTGCCATCAAAGAGAAGATATTTTGTTCAACCACAATGCTTGGATCGGAAGAAGTAACTACTGCTAGTAATAAAGTAACTGTTTTTGTGCCAATGAGTGGTGTTATATGGAGTGTTTGTGAATTTGTTGAGTGATGGATGATGTATATAGTGGCGGACATTGAGGGAGGGAGTTCACGAAATGTGTAAACTTGTTTCTGAGGATTCGCAATGTTTGGGGTCTGATGGGTAATCATTTTTTCCCAAAAGTGAATGGCCTTTCAAACTTAGTGAATTTTACCTGCCGGGTCAACTCCTTAGTTTTTTCTGGTTACTCAGAACTGACCAGCCACTTTAGTTACCAAACACATATCTAAACAAAATATTCCAGTTCTGTTTCTCTATTTGTTCTAATCTTCATTTCAACTGCAGTGCACTTCACAGATTTACCTTGCTCGGTTTGGGACTGGGACGAAGTTACTCAGAACCTGGAGGAGAAGGAAGGACTCAGGGCGGGACTACCTCAACAGCTAGAGGAGAAAGCTACTGACTTCAAAGAGAAACCATGATGATGATGAAGGCTCTGCGGCCTAGTACTCACTCACTCAGCTCTGTGAACTGGAGAGAGGTGTGTTGATTTGGAAATGCTGCTGAGTATGTGTTTGCTGAATTGCTGGATCAAATGAGAAACTCCTTATGATCTTGCTCTGCCTCTGAGTCTTCTTAATACACTCCTGACTCCTCATGAAGCTTACCTTGCTTCCTTTTGTCCTTCTCTTTACTCTCTAATAGAGCTATTGTTTTGTCTCAATATGCAGGTCTTCTTGTAGTCCTCTCCTGCATGAACAAAGCTTGTGAAAAGCTCAAGACTCCAGCTTACTTACTGGACAGGTTTGGACTTCAGATAGGCAACCAGGAGTGACCGACATTCCAAGCAGAATGGAGGGATGCATAGCCCAATTTGGCAATACAGTTTTCATTTTCCTTTTAACAATCATAATTTTTTAGAACTCTATGGATTATCTTCAATCTTCTATAATTTCTATTTTTCATGAACTGTGTCATACTTATACCTTTGTTTCCACTTTCCTTCCACAACAGATTTATGACGGTGTGCTGCTCAGTGCTCCAAAGAATATTGCACAGGTTTCTTTTGTTTAGCGTTTGTCTTTGTCACACCTTTTCCCAAATTCCCTTTACCATCCATTCATTGAGCCCCTAACCCTCTTCCCCCTGCTGTGTGATTTATTGAGGTGTGACTTAATTTTACACCATAAATGAATCATATTCATGAATAAATGAAAATTGAAAGCAACACCAACACACTGCATGACCTTTTGCCTTCTTCTGCCTCAACAATATTCCATGCCAGCCCAATCAAATCATCATCATTCAGGCCCTGTGCTTGACCAGGTCCAACCACTTGAGTCTGAGTCCACTTTTCCTGACTCCATGATTTAATTTCCTATCTTTAGTTTTTATAGCTCCCCACCATTGCTCAGAAGATAGATTTGATAGCTATTGATAGATTTTATTATCAAATCAGGTCTGACTCTTCCTTGCTGTGTGTCAAATACTGCCATTGTGGTAGTCTGGGCTCAGTCTTTCTAAAGTTATGATATGATGACCCACTAACTCTGTTTTACTTTTCTTTCAATCAAGTTGACAGAGATGCATACACTTTTGATTAATAATGTAGTTGGAGTGGCACCTTCTATGAAGTTCTCTCTTTCCTAGCAGTGTGCTAGTCTGCTAATACTACCCCCTACCACCCCCTTAAGAGTTATAATGCCATCTTGGGAGAAACCCTTCAGTAAGAAGAAGATGACTCCCTGGCTTCATTTATCCAGGTACGAAAAGAACTGTGGATTGAAGTAGTTAACTTGTTTAGTTAGTAATGTAACTTCTTCTGAAGAAGATGCTGTCTTATCTGTCTATGTATATCTAGGTTGTTTAGGCAAAATAGGCAATGGCAATCATCCACTAGTGATCAATATAGTTCAGTTGCAGAGGGCAACAGAGCAAGAGTAACTGTATACGTAAATGACATACACTTTTTTTTAGCAGATTTAAAAAACAGGCTACACTAAAAGAGAGCAGTACAAACTAAAACACCAAAATAAACATTTGACTGAGGGGTAAATAAAGTAAAATAAACTATCCCCTTTCACTTTTTTACAAATAGAACAACACCCACCCTTTCCACCCACAACAGACTGTAGGAAGGTAGCCTCTTTCTAGCATTGTTACCCCCACTTTTGGCCTGTTTGTGAGTATATGTCAGGGTGTTTTTACTGTCTCACTAGGATCCTGATAGCCAGGACACCAGTGCTCATAGTGGAAACCCTATTTGTCAGTGTGTTTTATATGTTTCACTTGGACCCTGCTAGCCAGGACCACAGTGCTCATAGTTTGTGGCCTGCATGTGCATCCCTGTGTGGTGCCTAACTGTGTCATTGAGGTTCTGCTAACCAGAACCTCAGTGCTTATGCTCTCTCTGTCTTTAAAATTGTCACTATAGGCTAGTGACAATTTTCACCTATTCTAATTGGCACACTGGAGCACCCTTATAATTCCCTACTATATAGGGTTCCAGGAGATCTCTATGGGCTGCAGCATTTCTTTTGCCACCTATAGGGAGCTCAGACAATTCTTACACAGGACTGCCACTGCAGCATGAGTGAAATAACATCCACGTTGTTTCACATCCATTTTACACTGCACTTAGGCAACTTATAAGTCACCTATATGTCTAACCTTCACTTAGTGAAGGTTAGGTGCAACGTTACTAAGTGTGAGGGCACCCTGGCACTAGCCAAGGTGCCCCCACATATTTCAGGGCAATTTCCCCCGACTTTGTGAGTGCGGGGACACCATTACACGCGTGCACTACATATAGGTCAATACCTATATGTAGCTTCACAATGGTAACTCTGAATATGGCCATATAACATGTCTGAGATTATGGAATTGTCCCCCAATGCCAAATCTGGTATTGGGGTGCCAATCCCATGCATCCCCGGTGCGCCAACATGGACCCCGGGTACTGCCAAACCAGCTCTCTGGGGTTTTTCTCTGCAGCTACTGCTGCTGCCAACCCACAGACAGGCTTCTGCCCTCCTGGGGTCTGGGCAGCCCAGTCCCAGGAAGGCAGAACAAATAATTTCCTCTAAGAGAGGATGTTACACCCTCTCCCTTTGGAAATAGGTGTTAAGGGCCTGAGAGAAGTAGCCTCTCTAGGCCTCTGGAAATGCTTTGAAGGGCACAGATGGTTCCCTCTTTGCATAAGCCAGTCTACACCGGTTCAGGGAACTCCCAGACCCTGCTCTGGCGCGAAACTGGACAAAGGAAAGGGGAGTGGCCACTCCCCTGTCCATCACCACCCCAGGGGTGGTGCCCAGAGCTCCTCCAGTGTGTCCCAGACCTTTGTCATCTTGAATCCAGAGGTGTGCGGGCACAATGGAGGCCTCTGAGTGGCCAGTGCCAGCAGGTGATGTCAGAGACCCCTCCTGATAGGTGCTTACCTGACTAGGTGGCCAATCCTTCTCTGAGGGCTATTTAGGGTCTCTCCTGTGGGCTTCTCTTCAGATAACGATTTGCAAGAATTCACCAGAGTTCCTCTGCATCTCCCTCTTTGACTTCTGCTAAGGATCGACCGCTGACTTCCCCAGGACACCTGCACAACTGCAAACAAAGTAGCAAGAAGACTACCAGCGACATTGTAGCGCCTAATCCTGCCGGCTTTCTTGACTGTTTCCTGGTGGTGCATGCTCTGGGGGCTGTTTGCCTTCACCCTGCACTGGAAGCCAAGAGGAAATCTCCTGTGGGTCGACGGAATCTTCCCCCTGCTCCAGCAGGCACCGAACTTTAGCGTCACCGCTACTCTGGGACCCCTCTCATCCTGACGAGCGCGGCCCCTGGAACACAGGTTGTAGACTCAAGTGACCGAAACTGTCCAGTGGTCCAACTGTTCAAATTTGGAGGAGGTAAGTCCTTGCATCCCCTCTCCAGACAGTAATCCTGTGTACTGCGTGAACTGCAGCTGTGAGGGCTTCTGTGCACTTTTGCAAGGAATCCTTCATACACGGCATAGCCCAGATCCCCAGCACTCCATCCTGCATTCCTCAACTCGCTGAGTTGACCACCGGCTTCGTGGGACCCTCTTTTGTAGTGTTGAGACTACCAACATGCTCAGTTTTCTTAAACCTGTGTTCAAGTACTTCTGTGGATGCTGCCTTCTTGTGTGTGTGCTCTCTGTGTTGTTGAGGGCCCCCTCTGTCTTCTCTTCCAAGTGGCAACCTCCTGGTCCTTCCTGGACCCGGGCAGCACCCTTTTTCTTCAACCACGACCTTTGCAGCTACCAAGGCTTGTTTGCGGTCTTTCTCCAGAGAAACAGCTCTGCATCCTCCAGAACTCCGTGGGACATCTTCTGTGAAAAGGAAAGGTTCCTGGCATCTTCCATTGTTGCAGAATCGTGAGCTTCTTCCATCCAGAGGCAGCCATTTTGCACCTTCATCTTGGGTTTATTGGGCTCCTGCCCCCGGACACTTTCGTGACTCTTGGACTTGGTCCCCTTCCTTTACAGCTCCTCAGGTCCTGGAATCCCTCTTCAGTGCTTTGAAGTCTGTTGTGGTCCTTGCAGAATCTCCTATCACTACTTTAGTGTGTTTCTGGGGAAGTAGGGCCACTTTACTCCTACTTTTTAGGGTCTTGGGTTGGGGTATCTTGGACACCCTTAGTGGTTTCTTACACTCCCAGGGACCATCTACATGTCCCTAAGTGGTTCGCATTCCACTTTCTTCGTATATGGTTTGTGTTGCCCCTAGGCTTATTGCATCCTATTGTATTCTACAGTGTTTGCACTACTTTTTTAACTGTTTACTTACCTGATTTTGTTTTTTGTGTACATTTTGTGTATTTTACTTACCTCCTAAGGGAGTATATCCTCTGAGATACTTTTGGCACATTGCCACTAAAATAAACTACCTTTATTTTTAGTTACTCTGAGTATCGCGATTCTTGTAATATAGTGCTATATGATATAAGTGGTATAGTAGGAGCCTTGCATGTCTCCTAGTTCATCCTAAGCTGCTTTGCTATAGCTACCTCTATCAGCCTAAGCTGCTAGAACACTACTAATCTACTAATAAGGGATAACTGGACCTGGCACAAGGTGTAAGTACCATCAGGTACCCACTATAAGCCAACAGCCAGCCTCCTACACAAGCCCACCTCTCTCCCCAAACAAATAGCTCCATCCCTAAAAAGTCCAACGAAAAGTCCAAGTAACTTTCAAACTCCATCCCAACTCCCTGCCCACCCTCTCCACCCATAAGTTTAGCTCCCACCAAAACAAAAGTTTAAAAAAGGGTTAGAAAAGGTCATGTCCAAGTTCACAGGAATAGGGTACAGATATTATTGAGAGCCGCCTCAATGCGTGCCACCAGGCAGTTCAGTCATGTGAGGTATTGTAGGACACAGCATTGGAAAAAGCGATCCAGGGCCTGGCGTGAGAGGGGGGCAGCAGTGGTGGAACCGGAACGGGGTGGACGCTGGCTGCGATGTTGTTGCTGGCACCACTGGGAAGCTGGAGGCGCAGGTGGCTGGCTGGAGCAGCTAGGGCTGGTGTTCATAAATGCTACCTCGGCCTCCTCCTCCTCCTCCTCCTCCTGGAGGACTACCAGCTGCCGTTATTTATTTCTGATGCCCTCTTGCCTCTGCTGCCAGAGCCGTGCTGCTATCTCCTGGAGAGTTGGATGATGATGTCCACTAGGAGTAGCTATTGCAGGGGAAAAAAAAGGAAATGAAAAATTAAAAATCATGCTTTGTTCAAACAATTTTTTTTAAAGTACAGTTGCACCGTAGCAGTAAATGGCTTATCCTTTAGGGTCATTGGAATTTGATGTGGCACATTTTTTACGATGAGTTACAGGGCCATTTTTGTACCCACACATGCCCCACGGTAGTTGAATTGACGTCCAAATGTCAAAAGGGCATGAATCCATTATGGAAGCCATGACATATTATTAACTTATACATAAATGCGGTGCATACCAAAAGGGATGTTAATTTCTTTTTTGGGTGGCCCGGTACAGAACTTTGGAAAAAAATAAAGGACTGAGGTACTAGGAGGTGACAGAGTGAGCACTGGGGCGGAAGGGAAATACCTTTTTAAATTCAAATCCATTGACAACTTTGTAAATGCTGTATTAACTGAAGCAGATACGTACATTGCACATAAAACACTATGTACATTGCCACACTGCAGTTACATACTCATAGTAGCATTGGTGACTAATGGGGGGGGTTTAGGATCATGATGAGTGGGAGGATACATTCACCTTGATTCAACTATAGCGAGTTAAGGGAGAAGACAGAAACTTAAAATACCCCCACTTTGAAACACAGCTTTCATAACCATGCAAACCACACAAGCGAGTTACATGAACAGCAGACATACCCCACTCCACAACTGCTCCCTTATTTCTTCTTGATCCAAGCAATTATACACTCATCTTTTCATTCATCTAATCTATTCACCCTTTGATACCCACCATTTGATTTAAGCTTGCACTTTCTCATCCAGTCTTTCACTATTCCAATCCACCATCCATATGTATCCACCCATCCATCCATCCATAGACTCACCTACCCAGGATCCACCCTTTCAAACACTGTGCTCTCAACTAGCCGTCTGGCATTTGTCGGTTATTACCATCCACCCATTCCTCACCCGAGCATACTCATTCACCCTTACTTCACCCACTGAGGCATCCTTTCATCCCTTTCAGCCCTTCCATCTATCTTCACCTACCCATGCATCTTCTACCATTCACCTACACATCTTTCTTTTCCTTTCACCCACACATCCTTTCACTCATATACCATTTCGCCCATTCTTTCTTTTAGCAATCTATCCTTTGCTTTTTCATCAAGCCATCATTTGTAGCCTCCATTCAATCATTATGATGAGCTTTTGTCTACAGATTTGCAGAAAGAAGAGGACATTAATATTAAGAACTCAAGCCTCACTGCAGTTGCTCAACCAGCTGCTTCACAAGCAACACCCTTTTTGCTTTTGTATATTAGTAATTGCCAATGAGCAAGAGCAATATGACTTACCAGTTCCTATCCCTGTTGCCTCTTGTTATCCCCCTCCGACTGCGGCTGCATCCAGCACGCTGGTGCTGCCACTGGCCCCGGCACTCGTAGTCGGTGCAGATGTAAAACATTTTACACAATTTACTTTCAACAAAATAAATACAGCCACAGTATATCATTGCAGTTCTAATTTCTTCTATCATTCACTATAGAAATGTTGTTGGTTGTTGGAAAAGCAAGGTGGAGAAATCATCAACCACAAATGTTTCATAATGGAGGGGTAGAGCTCAGCTAAGTCATTGAAGTGCAATAAAGGGGTGGAATACTTTCGTCAATCCAGGAGAACCTATGACAAAATCTTGGTTGGCAAATGCAATGGGCATGAGCAAGGCAAAGAAAACCTTTACAAATGTGTAGAAAAGCTGACTTGGGCATGCAATCTTGTCAGTAGGGTAAGTGTCCCAAAAATCTGTCCTCTTAGTATTAAGTATCAGTCCACAAGATATACAAGGTAAAAGCGAAAGCTAAGCTTAGTAAATAGTAACACAGCAGAAGAAAGCTAATACAGACTGCAGCCAAAAGGAAGTCAGGTAGAGAAGAAACATGTGAATAAATAGATAAATGCAGGGGTAACAAGAACTTAGCAAAGCTTACATAGGACGAAAATAAGTACAAAAAAGTAGACAGGCACATTAAAACTGAAAGAAAAATTATTTGAAATGAGGAGACGTAAAAAATAAAAATAAAAGTAGGAAAATAAAAATAATATAACAGGGAGACTTACTGGGGCCAGCTGATTTGCCAGCATCCGCACTGGTGGTGGCACTGGAAGTACTGGCAACCTCTCCTTCCGAACCTCTGGACGCTAATGCCCTCTTCTTCCCCTTGGGTGCTGAGGTAAGAAATAAGGAAGATTAAAATAAGATATTAGTGGTACAGTTAATCTCCCCAAAAACTTTTTTTGGGACAAGTGGGAGCAAGTACAGTAAAGTTTTCTATATCAGATTGCCTAGTATGATGGACTCAACTCAAGATGACTTAATACTTTTACTTTCCTAATTCCTACACTTAAGCCCTACTCCAAGTTTCCTGAACTACAAGCCATATTATTATTTACAAACTCTTGCCACAGGGCAGCACTGCAAGCCTTCTTGCAGCGCTTCCCTGCGTAAAAAGGAGAGGGCAGGAATGTGCTGTATCTTCAAAAGATATGGCGCATTCATGTTCTCCTTTTCCCCTGTGTTTTCGCACAATGGGCTGCCATGAGCCAATGCAGGCACCCACACCATGCTGATAGGGTGCCTGCATTGAGGGGATGATTGTTTTTGTTCCGGAAGGGACACCTTTCTGCAACAAACAATTACAAGATGAGTTCTCCATAGTAACAACCATGGCTCGACCTCGTGTCGCAGGGTGAGTCAATGCAATGACTTGCATTGTGGAAAAACAACACACACAACAATAAATAAAAATAAATACCTATTACTCACCAAGTCCTGACAGTTTGACTCCCAGCAGGTCCTGTTTGCGGTCGATGTCTGCCTAATGGTGCATCAACTGCTGCTGGGTGTGCTGGCCCCCAGTGTGCTGACGAACCAGCCGGCACCCCCTCCCCCATAGCAGTTGATGCTCCCAAATGGGTTACCCAAACTAGGCCTGCTGCCTGTTGTCAGTAAGGAAGGGGAGGTGGCGGTGCACAAAAAAACCTAGTGCATCCACCTCCTCTCCACTGAAGATGGAGAGATGCTGCATCCCTTGGTGGCGCCACCGCCCACAGGGTAGGTGGCGGCTGCTGCCATGATCTGCCATGGGTATAGGTGGGGTGGGATGAAGATATAAGAGAATGAAGGAAGGAAGAAGTAGGGAAAATAAACAAAAAGACAAAAGGTAAAAAATACTGGATTTTTTTAAAATAGTTAAAATATAGATTCAACATAAGAGAGGTTAGTAGAATAAATAAAAATGGGGGTAGATAGTTTAGGAGGGTGGAGAATAAAATGGATAAAAAAGGGATGGAAAAACAGGGCCAGCATCATAAGGAGAGTGAAAAAAAGATGGCCGCACCTTTGCGAACCGCGTGGTGCCATTCGCACATGATTTTCAACACAAATACATATGTTGCGTTTCATTTGACATCAAACGCAACGTGAACGGTTGCTACAGAGAAATCCACCCACTCATGGAACACCGCGTAGCGGAGCTGAGTATTTTTGTAACTTCGCGGAGTTGTGCAACTCCGTGCACTCTGCCTACCCCTAAATAGAACATGTCACAGAGGTTAGGCCGGGCGAGGCCCACAACATGTGTTAGACTGCATATATAAGTAAGAGTGCAAGCAATTTCCTTTAACACCCTGGTAATCACTATCCCACAAATACTAAAATCTCATAGCCTCCCTGAATCACTTGCATTCTAGGAAGTTAGGGCAATTCTTTGCCTCACCCACACCTCAGTCACCTAACTGCCCTTCCCACATCTATTCTGTGCACAGTTCACAAAGTACCCTTTAATGAGCGAGACGAACTAAGATCTAGGAATCTGTCTGCAGATGTCAAACCCAGTGTCATTTCCACGTCACAAGATGGACCCATGTAACCTCCTAAGGGTCTCAACAAAAGTGAGGAGCATCGTCAAAATCAGTAAAAGTGACAAACAGCCCTCGAGGTAAACTTCGTTCTTACTCGCCATCAGCAATATTAGTTTTACAACATTCCATCATATATAATAAAAGGTAATTTTGCTTTGAAGCACTTCTAAGACTCCCACTGACCCCATGCAGACAGGCAGTTTGAAGTAATGTCCTTTCATTTCACCACCTTTTCACCACCACAGCCCTCTCCCTCCGCACAAACAAAGCCTCCGGGCGCTTTTCATGAACAATATACCGGGCATGGACAAGGAATTTAATAGATTCCATGGGGACATGGAAGACAAATCAGTGATGAAGTGGCGAGCACGGTTCAGTGTAGGGGGTCAGCCGTTCCCGCAGTGGTCGCGACGCAGCCAGGACTGAACCAAGGCCGTGCCAAGCTAACGGCTGGAAGAGGATTGGAGGAGTCACGTCCCAGGCTGACAGCAAGCAGCAACAACTTACAGAGATGCCTCAACAGCAACAGGGCTTAAATGTATGAAGACGTCAAGCAAGGAACAAAACGGCAGCAAATGATAGAATAACGTCGTGATTTAAATCAATTTTACTTTTTCATAATTATGAGGCTTGGCATGAGTCAAAGTCACCGCTGTAGAAGGCCAACCTGGGGGTTACTTTCTCTATTAAGATATATTAGTTTGCAGCAAAATTGAGAGAGAACTCTGCACTCTTGCAGAGTTAAGAGGCACCAGGGCCACAGACGAGCTAATCAGGAGGAAAAGAATGGCGCATCTCTCACGTGCTTCCGCGGATCAGCGGTTTCCTTCCATGCTCAGACTTTCGTCTACACAATGAATATTTTAGATGTACCTTGCGAACCGTACGTTTTTCAATGACAAGGAGAAGCGGTGCTTTTTACATCTGTTAAAGACCTCTGATTGACATGGCTGTTGAAAGACGAGTTTAAAACGGCAGCAAGGGGACGTTCCTAAAAAGCTGCAGCCATGAAATATTCATCCGTCTTTCCTACGCAGAAAATTGGTTGATGCTCATGACATAAAGTGCTATTAATAGTCTTGAAAAAAAATTATTCGCTGCAAAACATTAAACCCTTTTCATAGGAACGTCTTGGAAAAAAAATACCTCATCTGATGTGGATAATCACTTTCGCACAACGTGGTCCTTGCATACAATTGACTGAAAAGAATAAGGCCGTTTAAGCTAATGTATTGTGAAAAAGAGGGCATGTTCCTTGACCTTCTGCAGCAACGAGGAAGGTGCGGAAATGCGTCACTTTCTTTCCATGAGAAATCTCTTCTTTAATGTTGTATTTTATATTATGTCGACACCACGCTGAGATTTTCTAAGTTTTCCTTCCAGATCAAATGCTACTACTATACTCTGAGTATATATTTTATTAAGCAACTCAAAGTCATAAGTGTTTGCAGATATTGCTTAACTCTCTTTAGCAAGCTGAATAAATAGCAGGCAATCTGTGGTCCAAGGGGAAAAAATTTCTCAGTGCAAAGTGAAACGAATCGGGCTGCTTCCGAAGGGCTTCTTTGAGCTGCGTATCATCTGTTAGTCAATCTTTTGGTCACACACCACTGGAAAACATATGAAGTGTTTTAAGTAAACTGTGCAAATATTTTAGAGTGATTGACCTGCTAACCCTAGAAAAAAGAGACACATGTGCTGCCCAGACTGTCACAGAGTTATAAAGTGGGTGGTTTGATTACTTATCAGTCACTTCTATTCCTCCAAATCCCACTGTTCATTGTCATAGTCATCACTACATCATTTTTTATTGTTGCTTTTTGTTTTTGTTCTTTGCTTTTGTTTCTTCTGCAATGTGTCTCACCTTCTGCAGAACCCATAAAAAGGATATTGGCATCTGACTCCACCTCCTACAGCATCACCTAACCCTGCAGGTCGAGGTCAGATTACGTGAAATTGTGGGATGTAAGGACTGCAAAAGAAAAGTAGGGCTTGAAGTAATGGACCTTATCTGTATGTGAGCAAAGATTCTGAACAACAGACACTTTTGAAAGTGACTATGTAAAGATGCTTAAAATATCTTGTGCAATCAACTACACACTGCATTTTTTTTTTTTTTTTTTTTTTAACAGTAGGTGATCCATAAATATTCTCTACATCCAAAACCATAGCACATCTTTCCTAAGAAACATCATAGGAAAACAGTTTTAAAAAAATGTAGGGAAGAATGATTGTGTGACCTTGTGCCGTGGCAAATTAAATAGACACTACCCTAAGACACTATTGAAAGCCACAACTGTGTTCCGTGACATTCATAATCTCCTTTCCAACCTTTTCCAATTTCAAAAGTGGACAAAGATTTATCCCAGCTGAGGGCTCACACAAATCCCCTTCTAGGGTGGGAAAGGGAATTGAACGCCCCCCAACTTTGAGGAAAAATGATTTTGCTGTGGAGAACAAAAAAATCAACGAAATTGAACACTGTACTCTGTTTCCCCAGAGAGTGATACACGTATTTATTGGACAAATAGCAAGTGACATAAATGTCACATGACAGTGCCAGTATTAAGCCTGGAAACCTTTGACTGACATAACATTCTAAGTACACTTCTGCCAGTCCGTGAATTCCAAAAGGTAGCAAATCTGCACCTGTTGGAAGGAGGACTTTAATTGTTCAGATTTCATAATTTCTTTGAGAATCCGGCCTGCTTGTCTATGATAATAACTGTGCCTAAATGTGAGGCATGCTTCCTTTTTAGTTCTGGACACAAATACTTTTAACTGTCCTGGAGACCTCATACAAGGAATTATTTAAAAAAGTGGAGTAGAGGAAGCATAAAGAGTGGGCCTTCAGTCAGTTCTCTCCAGCAAGTGGCTTTCATGCATTGTTCGGATGGGCTGACCATTAAATCTATGGCATTTTGTTTATGGTTGCACTGTCCCACTTGTGTACATAGTAGGTGTGGGTGATGCAGCAGCAAGTAGTAATTGTGCTAGACTGCAGATGCAACATGTCATTGCTTGTAATTCTATGTGTGTTACTTTTCCGACATTATGTTTTAATTACTCATTTGCAGCTTTTTCATTTGGAAAGTGCCTGCTATTGATGCATTAACCTGTCATAAAGCACAGCTTTATTCACTAATCACCCCTCCATGTTTATTTGCTTAACTTTGCTGTCATAATAATATATTACTGGATTTACATCTTTTTTCTTCAACTTAAAGATGCAACAGAAATATTGGCCCTTTGGCAAAAATATCAACTATGTATTTCTGCTGAGAATGACTTTTAAGTTCACTTCTTAGAACGCAATTTTAAACTTCTTCCTTTTTTTCATAACATTTTTATTTAGTGGTTCAGCTTAACCGTGTTAATTGCCTCTATTCACCTATATCCATATTTTTTGAAGCTCAAGATGCTGCTTCATTTTGGGACTTTCCTTCTAAAAACGTTGGTGGTAACACACAGTCACCCAGCTAGTACCAAAGAATACTTCTAAATATAAGCCCAGACCTATTAGCTTTGCCAATGCATATTCACCGTTATCAGCAGAATCACATTTAAGTGACAGATAAACAGAGCAGCTTCTATCTCACTGGGAGCATTTTCACAAAGATAACACAATGGTAACACTACGTGGCTCCTTTACTGTGAGGGCTCCAAAGCTAATGGTTTTGACAGGAATCGACACATTTGACAAAGGAAATCTGACAATGAAAAAGAAAGAGGCCTGTCACGGAATATGAACCTGCTCTTATTAGAGCATTTTAGAAAAAATATATTCTGGAAAAGTGTATATAACCACTCCTGCTGTTTTGTGTCTGTATTCTGAGCTGGCTTTGTAAAACCTGGGCATATGACAACTATACCGAGGAATGATCCATTATTCTTTAACGAGGGAAGTCACTTTTGGGCAGCCGAGTAACCCGTTTAGCGTTAACAGAGAGTAGTTGAATAGGGCCTGGGAGTGCTATGGGTCTGCTGATCTCCCGAACAGAAAACAGCGACTTTCTGTCTCTAGGGAGAAAGGGCAACCGGGATAGAGGCGAAAACACACACACAAAGTAAATTAAGCATTGGCATAGTGCCCAAATCAATCACGAATGCCAGCTTTTAAGCAGTGAATTGAAACGTACTTGCTGTGGTTACATTCACATGAAGAACGCTTGCTATGCAAAGGCGCTGTGGGTAACAGGCTCTCTAGCATGCCTCAGTAGGCCTGCCGTTTCTGTTATGCTATCTTTATAGTCAAGTGCCTGTCAGGTTTCTTTAAGGAAAGCTTTTTTTTTTTTTTGCAAACGGTCCAGGAATGAAATACACCTGTTTAGTATCCGCACATCTATGAACTTTTGATGTACTGATGGAATTATTATTTCAAGGATTGGTGGAGCCTGCTTCGTGTGTGCTTTCATAAAACAATCGCCTCTCTTCCACTTGCAATAAACATTCTCTTTACATTTATTGGTTACACCAGAGACTGACGGAGACGCATTTCAACGTAGGACACAGTGTATTAAGTTTTAGTATATAGTGTTAAGCTATAATTTGTATTATTTTACAACGTTTTATAGCGTAGCGTGCACCGTTTATACACAGTGATTCTGAATCAATTTTTTGAGTAACGTTGCTGGACAGTGCCATCAATCCATTTATCCCACAGAGGTTTTGAACAATCCATGTGCTCTAGAACAAGCTAGTGAAGTGCATGTGTAATAAGCCCTCTTTACTTGGATAGTGCGGGAATTCTCAAAAGTATCATTACAAATATGGACCTTAGTGGTGCAGCTTGACATATGTTCCCAACTTTATATGTAAAATGTGGCATGATTGTATCATGTCACTTATAGTGAGACTGGTCTCCGTTGAAATTTAATTTGGATACTAATTGTTGTACCTGGCCCTTTTTTGTAGGGTTATTCCCCAACATTTTGTTTTCTTCCTCCTACTTTGACCTACTTTTGTTGGCTTTAGGACTCTGGACACTGTACCACTGCTAACCAGTGTTAAAGTGTCTTTGCTCTCTGTCTATATTGGTGATTGTTTATTCCAGGATCGGCATTTTTAATAGACTAGTAAGTCCCTAGTACAGTGCACAGTGTGTGCTCAGGGCCTGTAAATCACATGCTACTAGTGGGCCTGCAGCACCGATTGTGCCACCCACATGAATAGCCCTTTGAATATGGCCAGGGCCTGCAGCATTGATTGTGCCACCCACATGATTAGCCCTTTAAATATGGCTAAGGTCTGCCATTGCATTCCCTGTGTGTGCAGTTTTAAACTGCCATGTGGACCTGGCAAGTGCACCCACTTGCCAGGCCTGACCTTCCCTTTTATTACCTGTAAGTCACCCCCAAGGTAGGCACAAGGCAGCCTCATGAGCAAGGTGCAGTGAATTTAAATGGTAGGACATGTACTGGTGTGTTTTTACATGTCCTGATAGTGAAATACTACTATCTTCATTTTTCACTATTGCAAAACCTATCCCTCCCATAGGTTAACATGGGGATTGCCTTGAAATATCTGTTAATTTCCAATTGGGAGCAGATAGAGATGTGGAGTTTGGGGTCCCTGAGCTCAAAATTTTAAAATACATCTTTTGGTGAAGTTGGTTTTTGAATTGTAAGTTTGAAAATATCACTTTTAGGAAGTGGGCATTTTCTTTCTTAACCATTCTGTGCCTCTGTCTGTCTGCTGAACACATGTCTGGGTCAGGATGACAGTTGGGCTGTTTGTGCATTCTCTCTAGACAGTCACACAAAGGGAGCTGAGGTGTGCCCTGCATATCCTGATGACCCATCACCACGCTCATGGGTCTTCTTGAGCTATAGTGTTGGGAGTAGCTGACACATGAACCTGAATAGGGTTGTGCCTGTCCTCACACAAAATAGTCCCCAACCAGGTGCCAGGGCCTGTAAATCAAATGCTACTAGTGAGCCTGCAGCACTGGTTGTGCCACCCACATAAGTAGCTCTGTAATCATGTCTCAAACCTGCCACTGTAGTGTCTGTGTGTGCAGTTTTAACTGTAAATTTGACTTGGCAAGGTACCCACTTGCCAGGCCTATACCTTCCCTTTTCTTACAAGTCAGACACCCCTAAGGTAGGCCCTAGGTAGCCCCAAGGGCAGGGTGCAGTGTATGGTTAAGGTAGGACATATAGTAATGTGTTTTATATGTCCTGACAGTGAAATATTGCTAAATGAGTTTTTCACTGTTGCAAGACCTGTCCCTCTGATAGGTTAGCATGGTGGCTACCTTTAAAACTGATTAAAGTGTAGACTCCCTTTGGGAGCGGATGGACATGTGGAGTTTGAGTTCCCTGAGCTCACAATTTAAAAATAATTCCTTTTAGTAAAGTTGATTTTAAGAGGGCATTTTCTTTCTTATACCATTTCTGTGACTCTGCCTGTTTGTGGATTCCCTGTCTGGGTCAGTTTGACAGTTGGGCTTGTTGCACATCATGCTAGACAGTGACACAAAGGGAGCTGGGGTGTAGTCTGCATTTCCTGATGAGCCATCTGCGCTAGGAGGAAGGGGAGAAGTGGTCACCTACACCTGAAAGGGCTGTGCCTGTCCTAACACAATGCAGTCTCCGACACCCTGGTGAGTGTCTGGGGCCTGGCCTGGGCAAGGCAGGATTTCACATTCAAAAGAGACTTTACTTTGAAGTAGGCCTACTTCAAAGGAGAAATTTAGTATAAGAAGGGCACCCAAAACCATAGACTTTAGATCATTTCTGGACATCAAGAGGAACCTCTGCCTGGAGAAGAGCTGAAGAGCTGAGGACAAGTGCTGCCTTGCCTGTGACTGTGCTTTGTGGAGCTATCCTGCAGTTGCTGCTTCTGCCAGAGTAAGAGGGCAAAGACTGGACTTTGTGTGCCTTCCATCTTGTGAAGAAATCTCCAAGGGCTTGATTTAGAGCTTGCCTCCTGTTGTTTGAAGTCTCAGGGACAGCAAAGACTTCTCTCTGCCAGCACCTGGAGTATCTGGAGAGACCCCTGCTCTGACAAGTGGTGCCCTATCCAGTCCCTGGGCCCTTGAAAGGAAAGGTGGTGGAAATCGACTTCAGACGACTTCGGACCGACGCCGCTGCTGAATCCAGTGATGCCGCCTGCACCCGACACCGTGATCTTCGCTTTAACGCGACGACCTTCGCAGGCCCGACATCGCTGCAGCCCCACCAAAGTCTGCAACTCTGTGGAAGTCGCCGCACCACGTCTTGACCGACACCGCTCGAAGTGCACGGATTGAACGTTTCCCACAGACGC
Source organism: Pleurodeles waltl (assembly GCF_031143425.1). NCBI lineage: Eukaryota > Metazoa > Chordata > Amphibia > Caudata > Salamandridae > Pleurodeles > Pleurodeles waltl. Next base: position 870,062,776 of record NC_090437.1, on the reverse strand, counting down.
CGCGATCCCCGACTTCACGCATCAACTTGTTTTCACTCTTCACCAAAGGTACTGTACTTGGGGCTCTATGCGACTCCTTGTTTGGCGCCGCTGGTGTCGGCTTGTTGGGAATTACTCCGTCACGACGCCATGTTAACACCTCATTGAAGCATTTTGTATTTCTAAGCACTATTTGTGAGTTTAATCTTGAACAATTCATAACTTGACTTGTGTATGTCAGATTTCTGTCATTTTGGTCTTGTTTTAGATAAATATTTCCTAGTTTTCTAAACTGGTCTTGTGTCATTTTGTAGTGTTTTCATTGAGTTACTGTGTGTGTTGTTACAAATACTTTACACCTAGCACTCTGAAGTTAAGCCTACTGCTCGGCCAAGCTACCAAGGGGGTAAGCAGGGGTTAGCTGAGGGTCATTCTCTTTTACCCTGACTAGAGTGAGGGTCCTTGCTTGAACAGGGGGTAACCTGACTGTCAACCAAAGACCCCATTTCTAACAAAGACATTTTAAGAAATCTGATTGGAGCGGAATGGATACAACCAATAAAGTTCTTGTTATCTTAACTAAGTAGATTTGAGTAACAAAGATCCAAGCCTAAAGATGACAGAAACTCCGAAACAGAAATCTTTGGAAAGCAAGCTCTGCCACAGATGATCTGTAATGGTCTAAATAGTATGCTTGCTTTTCTACTCAAAAACAAAAAAAAATGATTTTGAAGCCTATACAAAGACCCTACCTTCAGTCGATTGCTCAGGCTGAATGTACTGCCACATTAATTGACTAGTCAAATTTAATTAAAGATTTATTCAAGATAGAACTAAGATTGACATCAAACCAGGTGAGGAGAGCTTTATAATTCTATCAAGGAGGCTTCCACAACTCCAGCAAAAGAGCTTGATTTGGAGATCTCTCTCATTGGAAATTAACCCCTCAAATTTAAATCTAAATTCAACTTCTGCACTCATGAGTACTAAACCATTAGGGGGTACCAATTTAAATGAGTAGCCTTGTATTAGAGGATCTGTGGCATGCAAGCCGCAAGATGGGGATAGCAAACCCTCCATAGAAACAGCCGATGTTGCCAACAAGGTTATTATCCCCCCAAAAAATCAGTAAATGATTATCCTCCTTTGTAAAGGTCTCCTATGAGTCTGGACTGTAGTCTACCAATATACCTGATAACATAAAGCAAATAATGAATGCAACTAAAATTGTAGAAGCAGTAGTACACCGCGATAATGTAATTGTAGAACAGTTTAACAATAGTAATTTGTGGTTTTGCTCAGGAGAGTTTTCTGGATATCCAATGCCAAAGCAACCCTATTACGAAAACTCTAAGAACTACCAATAAATATGCTCTTATTATTTCAGAAGCTTTAAGTACTGAACTGAGTACTGAACTCTTATGCTTCTGCTATTGGAGAAATCCTTGAGAGGAACAGACCACATTGCATAATTTTTAATGACAATCCTTCAAGTGTTAACCAGCATTAAAACCAAAAATGAGGTTTCTACTCAAAAAGAGCTGTCATTTAATAGTGCCATGTAAGAATAATTACAAATAGCCAAGGATAGTTCTCCATTAATAATCATAGGAAACATTCAGAAAAGTGATCAAATTGACCCTATCAAACACAGTGAAGCAATACAATCCATATCTGCTAATGAAAGGGATCATTGCACCAATGCCAAGGCAAAATTGGAGCCCACGGGAACTAGTAAATCAATGAGTGAAATATCTATGACTTACAATAGTGCAAAAAGTGAAGGCTTGCCAGTAGGCAAAGTGAAAGGCCAAAAGAGCTGTAAGAGGAAAACAGATAACTTGGCATTGTATTCTCCAAGGAAGCTACTTCTAATGCTCATGCTTCAGATGAGTGCAATGTTATGGATACAACTAACCATCGAGTGGCACAGGATACAATGGGGGAAATACTGCAACAAATGACTGCTCACCAGTGTTTCCTATTTTTAAAAAGTGCTGTCCCTATCCCTTTTTGCAGGGTCTCCTCTAAGTTCTTTGCCTTCTGTAGCTGAACCCGTTTTTGTTGGCATTAAGACTCTGTGCACTTTTTTCCTGCTAACCAGTGGTAAAGGGCTTGTGCTCGCTCCCTAAAACATAGTACAGTTGGGTTACACCTGATTGGTACATTCAATTTACTTATAAGACACTAGTAAATGGAACTACATGTATTTAGGGCCTGTAAGTTAAATGCTGGTGTGCCTGTAGCACTCAATTTACCACCCACTAAAATAGCCTATTAAAACATGTCTCTGGCCTGCCACTGCAGTTTTAACCTGCCATTTAGTCCTGGCATTGTAAACCTTTTGCTTGGCTTAAATCTTCCTTTTTAATACTTATAATGCACCTCTAAGGTAGCTCCTTTAGGTGCATATGGCAGGGTGCATTGTATTAACATTTTTAGTTTTACATGCCCTAGTAGTGAAAAGCTCCTAAAATTGTTTTTCACTACTATAAGCCCTTTTATCCCATTGACTCACATGGGGTTACCTTATTACATTTAATAAGTCATAACGTTTGATTAGGAGCCAATAGAAATATGGGGTTTGCACTCAAGTGAATAGTAATTTGAGACCCTGTTTAGTGGTAAAGTATGGTTTCAAGTTCCAATTTTGAAAATACCACTTTTATAAAGTTTGCATTTTTTAGTCCTAACGATTTGTGCTTTCTGCCAGTATCCTGGTCACATGACTGTGAATAGCTCTGCTGCTAGGGTTTGTATATTCCTTCCAGACAGAGACACAAAAGGATCTTAGGTGTGGACAGGTTGGGCCATCCTACCAGTATGGTTGGGTGGACCTTTCCCCAGCCTCAATTACATTCCAAATGGCTTTGCCTCCTGCACACACAAATGGACCTGATACTAGCCTGTTTTTCTGTTTTATTTCAGGTGTGTTTTGATTGATCTATCATGCAATGACTGATTGAAGGTTGGCGTTTGAGTTAGCTCAAAGATGCTCTGTTTGTGTGATAGTGCGCTTTTCAAGTACTGTTTTCATTCATTCATTCCTTTGTCACCCCAGGCTTCTTGGAGACTTGACAGGGTAAGGCAAAACGTTTCAGAACCAGATGTAGTTCTGTGTATACCTCCACTTTAAAGGCTGCCACCAGATATATATTTTGGACCTCTATAGCCTCTCTTCAGTACACTTCGGATGTGTGGACATTTCAAAAGAAGGACTGGCTTGCTCCCCAAAGGACTGAATTGCTGATTGGGCGATACCTTGCTCCAGGTGGATTGCTCTGCTGCTACCAGACGATTGCTCTGCTGCTTGAGAAATGCCTTGACCCCTGAGGGCTTTCCTGCTGCTTGAGGAATGCCACACTCTCTGAGAAGGAATACTGGACCTGTTGTGTTTATCTCAGCCTACCTGAGTGACTCCAAAGTTCAGTTGGCTTACCTCCATTCCAAGCTACAGAAACATAACAAGTTCCAGAGGCCTCCCTGTCCAGCTGACCTGCTACACTGGATCTGCCTGGACCTGAAAATTAACATTCCTGAGCTCTGTTGGCCTCTGCTGGAGTGAGTTCCTGATCCCCAAGAAGTCCCTCTCCAGGTCCTGGACCTTTGGCTGGCCTATTTTCCTCCTATGAAGAAGGTGAAATCTGGTGTCTGGCTCTTTGCAACCGTGAATGGACCCATTCATGCCAAGACTCTGCCATCTGTAACAACCCGCCAACATGATGCTCCAGTGATCCAGGCTCTTTGCACTACAGCAACAATAGGCAACACAAGATCTGCATTACGCGCTACAGCAATGTCTGTGATGTCCAACCAGATCCTCACAGTACAGCGACGACCATCTTTGAGATGACTCTCCATCATCTTCGTGGCCTCCTCCAAAGTGAATGGAGCTCTATACACTTTGGGAAAGTAACATTTTCAGTTGCAGTAACTTGTTCTTGGTATCTGGCCCAAGCTCCATCGCAGTCAGCCTGAACTTGTGTCTTCCCCATGTCTAGCACAGCCAGATGACAGCAAGTGGCAAAGAGCTTTTAGGCACTATGGCCCTCATTTCTACCTTGGCGGTCTCCTCCAGAGACCGCAGAGGTTGGCGGTCTTCCGCAAACTATATTATGACTGCTGGCAACCCCCGCCCTTTTTTGGATAGAGAGCCGCCAGCAGCCATACTGGCGGTCAGCTGTGTAGTGGAGGCTGCTCCACCGTCACCGTAATACAACCCAGTATTCGGCGTGGCGGTGTTCTGGTGACGGGGTGCTGGTGGCGGAGCAGTCCCCATGGATCCCGTTCCCTCCCGGAGGATCATTGGAACAGGTAAGGTGATTGTCCATTAGGGGAGGGGGGTGAGGGGGCCTTGTGTGGTGTGTGCCTGCATGGGGGTGTGCGTGTGAGTGTGTAGAGGGGTTGTGTGAGTGCGTGTATGCATGTGGGGGTGTAATGTGTGTAGGGGAAATGTAACATGTATGTATGTGTGCATGTGTGCATGTATGTGCACATGTATGTGTGTGAGTGGTGTGAGCATGAGTGTAGGGGGATGTGGGGTATGTTTGGGGGTTTCAATGGGGGTGGGGAGTGGGGGATCCTACTACCTTTGGGGGGCGGTAGGGGGGTCGTGGGTGTTGGGGGAGGACTCATGGGAGGGGGGTAGGGGAGACCCCAATCAGTGCCAGGGAATGAATTCCCTGGCACTGATGGTGCATACCGGTCCTTGGATTCCGTGGCAGTTGAAAACCCCACGAAATCCATGGCGGTATGCGGGGTCCTGTTACTTCCGGAGGACTAGTGACGGCCACCGGGCTGGAGACTGTTGTCTCCAGCCTGGCGGTCGTTACCACCGTGGCGGATGGTGTGGGACATTGGGGGTTTGGCATATGCCAAACCACCAATGTCATAATGGGGCGGTAATGATCACCGGCCTGTTTGCGGTCTTACTGCCCTTTTTGCACTGTCCCCCACGGTTGTAATGAGGGCCTATATCTTCTTAAAACATTTGAATTGGCCTATCCTCAGTTCTTCTGATTGGATCTTTGTTATTCTGGTATTGTTTTATTTATTAACATTTGACTATAAGACGAAACAACGACTGCAAAAAAAACTACTGCCTTAACAACGAGGTCGGAACACCGACCTCGTTGCTACTACTAATGATTTTACCACGAATGCCTTAACAACGATATTTAGTTGTAAAGGCATTCCTGATAAAATCATTAGCAATAGGCACTATTCACCCTACATCCCTCACCCCACCCCCCCAACCCCACCCCAAAACCTAAAACCCCCTGACCCCCCACCCACTCCCCAAAACCAAAAACGCCCCACCCCCCCAAACCCACCCCAAAACCTAAAACCCCCTGACCCCCCACCCACTCCCCAAAACCGAAAAACGCCCCACCCCCCCAAACCCACCCCAAAACCTAAAACCCCCTGACCCCCCACCCACTCCCCAAAACCAAAAACGTCCCACCCCCCCAACCCCACCCCAAAACCTAAAACCCCCTGACCCCCCACCCACTCCCCAAAACTAAAAACGCCCCACCCCCCAACCCCACCCCAAAAGCTAAAACCCCCTGACCCCCCACCCCCTCCCCAAAACCTAAACCCACACTTACCTTCGCCAAGTCCCTTCTTTGTACCTTAACCACGCATGTTCGTTGTTCAGAACATACGTAGTTAAGGCACAAAAAACCGAAGTCGTGGTTAAAAAAAGCGTTGTTGCGCTTTCGTTAACCACGACCTTCGGAAAAAAAAAGTCATAAAAAAGGATGTTTCCCTTAACATTTACTATATAATGCTAATTTTTTGGGGGAGTTTTATTGTGTTGTGTTTTCAATTTGTTAATGTTTGTGTGCTACATAAATACTTTACCTGATGATAACAAATCAAAGCCTGTGAAAATATCAAGACTTCTCTCTCTTTTCAAAGCTGTCCCGTATTTAAGATTAATAAAATCACGAAGCATTCAAAGGGTATGTTTGGTGAAAGGGCCAACACTTGGTGGCTCCAGTCACAAAAGTGGAGTTATCAGACTGATCGTGAGGAATGTGGATGACCTGTGCATCATGGACATAGATGCTTTGCCATGCCAAGACCCATTGAAGTCTAGGCTTTGACTCTCAACCGATTGCCTGCAAATGTGTGTAATGTTAGCAGGCCTTGACATGCTCAATACAGGGAGTCAGCCACTTTGATGCATGCAGCAGAGCTGGCTATGAAAATCTCAGCACTATGGTGGAGTCTTTAAGTAAGATTGAACTATTGAGAAACAGGGTTATTTGAGTCATTAAGGATGATGCAGGAAGAGAAGAGGGTCAGAGAACGAGCCCAAGATGGGTCAGACTGAATCTTAAGTAACTGTTGCCACTCCACTGAGGAGTTACATCTGTGTGAGGGATGGGCACCAAGGAGATCGGCCAGAATTAATAGGATTATATAAATATCTTGTTTTGGAGTATTGTAGGGCTGGAAAAGGAAGGCTAGATGGGGAATTTGTGCTTTTGTTATAGAATTTGTTAGTAGCTGTAGAATTTGTGCTTTTAAACAACATGGATCTTGTCAAGGAATGTTATGGATGGGTTTGTTGAATTTTTTGGACCTGTTGAACGTTCAAAAAGGGTATGCCAATGTGGAGGTTGTCAGTTTAGGTTTCAAGCAAATTAAACTGCAAATCCTAGCAAGCTGATGCAGGGTATACAAATGCCAATATTGTACATGTGAGTTTCATGAATGTTAACAATGAAGTTGACAGTGTCAACATTCTTAATGTATGTATCTCCCTAGGGTGGTCTTGGGTGGTCCAACAAGTCTGGAAGAGTTTAGAGACTTCTATGGACCACATTAGAGAGAATGATTACAGCAAAGGCAGACACATGTTAATAATTTGTGGGGATTTTAATACTTTACACATGAGAGAGGTTAGCAACAGCAAAGTTCTTGAAGAAGATCTATGCTAGGGCATACTGAAACCTACCATGAACTTCAAAAAGATAAACAGGAAGGGTAAAGCTTTCCTCACAAAATATGAGTCATGGTTCTTTAACAGTCAAACCATTCAGATTCCGCAGAAAAAAAAAATTAATTTACTAGTGGTGTTAGAACCTCTCTCATTGATTATTTCTAGATTAATGTGGAATGCTGGAAGAATGTGTTTGACATTAGGATTGAGAAGAGAGTTGAAAGGGACCACAGCCCCCTCATAGTTAAGTTAAATATTTATCCAAATGGATGGATGGGGTCCTTGAACCCTCCTTATGAGGAGTTCTGCTGGGAAATCAGTTCATCCAATGAAATCAGAGCAATATGCTCGAACTATGTGAAACAACAAAGAGATGTTCCAATATATAATTCTATATTGCACACATTTGCCATGTCCACCCTCAAAGGAAATGGGGATGGACATCACATAATGCTGCCTTCATTCAATTTAGCAGTACATACCTTAAAAATGCTGTGGTCTCAATCGACACAGCAGAATAACCAAAAACACAGTGCCTCAGACAATTATACCTGGAACGATGCAGAATGCTATGATTTGAAGCAAAAGGTTTTATTGGCACTATTAACTTGCCAAGTTATCTAGTTAAATGAGATGTCCTGAAAACAGTGTAGGAAAGACTATAAGAACATAACCAAGAGAATAACTTTGAAAGCCCAGAATGGATTGTTAAAAAATGTAGTGAGTAGGAAGGACTCCAAACGGTTCTGCAGGGTGGCCACCATATAGAGAAGGGGGTGGTAAATAAACCAAAATGCCACATAGGAGCAGAAGAATAGCTGACACATTTCAGAAACCTGTATGGAGTAGATACTCTGGGCAGGGACAGCAATTTTAGTGGGGGTGAGAGCTTCTGTAAGGGAAGCGTCCCATTGAATAATATATTACCATTATGAAGGTGGAAAGAGCTGTTCTAGGTATGAAAATGAATAAGGCCCCCAGCCCCGACTTAGTTTCAATAGACCTTCATCAGGTGAATTCCAAATTCTGGTCTGAAGTCCTTGCAGAGGTCTTTAACGCTGCTGTAGCAAATGGTAATATACCATCTTAATGGCGCTCAGCAATTTCAGTATCACCAAGAAAGATAGTTATGGTCCTCCATCAAACTACTGGCCAATATCACTGATGAATGGGGCTGGGAAGACTTTTGGGAAAGCTATGCTCAACAGACTGCAGGGATGGTGAATGCTAAAAATATTTTGAGTGAGATCCAGCCTAGCTTAATGGCACCATTCGGGGCAGTTGACCATTCTGTAAGCTTGCCCATGATTTGTGACAAGTACTCAATAGCAAAGAAGTCCCCATTGTACCTTACATTTGTTGACTTAAAGTCAGCATTCAGCCTTGTCAATTGTGAAAATCTCTGGCTCTCCCTACAGCTATGAAGTTGATAACACAATTTTTCAGGCAATAATGGGTCTGCATGCCAAAGTCTGTTACGGAACCCACAGTGAATGTAGTGACCCAAGGAGTTAGGTAGGGGTGTGTGTTAGCCCCACTTCTCTTCAGCCTGTTTATAAATGTGTAGTAGAATACTTATTGGAGGCTACTCTACTCTTGATGACCCAATGATTGCTAGCAACAAGGTTTCAGTTCCCTTATTTTCAGACAATGCTATTTTGCTATCCAGGACAGAAAACATTATGTATAAGTTACCCTGCAGGGTTGTAGAGTACTGTACAGTGAGGGACATATCTATTATTATCAAGAAGACAGAGGTTGTTGTAACGATGCCCTCAGACCACTTGAAGAGAAAACCCAAGGTCTATGGTAAGGAGGTAGAGGGTGTTTCTGATTTTGATCATTTGAGTATAGGTTTTGGTGGGCAACTCCAGTAGGAAAACAAATAAGAAAAGCAAATATTACTTTATTACAAACCTCAAGACAAGTGCTTGGATTTAAACAAAAAGCAGGTTGCAAGTCCATAAGTATACTACTCTATATGTAAAAAAAGAAAGTGGTAGGTGCTGCCTTATATGGAGCTGAACTATGGGGCCATAGCAATATAAGGAAACTACAAATAACAGAGAATAATTTTTTGAGGTCCTTGGTAAAGCTTGTTCCGGGTGCCCACCTGGTGTGACTTGTATTGAAGTTGGGTATTACTCCCATTACGGACCTGGCTGCCCTAAGGCCAATGTTGTAATGACTAAAACTACAGAGAAATCCCAGTGCTGCAGTATATTTAAAATCTGTAATGGAAGTGAAGAATTTTGGTGTAACCAGCAGTGCTAGCTGGTTGGAATAAGCAAAAAATCAATAACAGAGCTGAGGCTATTGGAACTCTGGAAAGACCCTAGATTAGCTAATGTGGACAGTGTAATAACGTTGAAACAATAGTACCAGTTTTTTTAATTGGAGACAATGATTTCAAAGATACGACCAGGTAGCACACAAGGATGTTGTCTCGCTATCGAGACAGAGATTGGGTTTGAAAACTACCTCGATCGGATTTACTCTGAATTGAAAACTACTCTATACCTCCAGTTTAGATGGGGATATTTCAAACTAGAGACTATCTAGTGAGGTATGATAGGCTTAATAAAAAGGACGAATATTGCAATTGCATTTTTTTGGTAGGAGAGATAACATCATGCACTTTCTGCTATTTTACCCAAAATTGGCCAATGCCCGTAAACACTGGCTACTTCCATAGTTCAACATATATAACATTAGAATGCGTTTGGATGTTCTAGCACTTTGTTTTAAGACAGACGATTAAATCATTTTAACTCAATATCTTCATATATATGTATCTATGGGCAACATCTCCAATTGTTAAGACCTTCAGGAAAAGAGATGTGTTAAAGTGAATTATATCACAAGGAGGATAACAAATTATCTGTTGCAGTTTGTGTTATTTTATGCTATGAGCTAATGTGGAGAGCTTGTTTATCACGCTTTGTGTATTTGTGCAACATATGCTTGGCATGTACATTGACATTCAGTGGAGATGCAATCTGGAAGTGTGACTAACACATTCATGCTTTGCTAATTTTGCACATGTGAGTACTGTTTGTCTACACAAGTGCTTGGCTGGTTTCAGAATTTTATCAATGGATGATTATTTTACAAAAGTAAATTATATAACAAATTTGTGTATGGAAGGTTTTTAATTAAGCTTAATGATTTTATATTTTAAGGCTTATTGCTGATTACAATACAAATATAAGTTAAAAACTTATGATTAATCAATTTAGCACAGAAAATATTTAACTGCCTATTTGTGAGAGCCTGAAACATCGAACAACAGTTGAAGCATTGCATATCACACATGCAATACCAGGAGAAATAATAATCATTAGGAATACTGTGTTATGGGTTTAAAACACCATAATCAATGCTGAAGCGGGAAACATAATTTCAACACAAATACTGTGCTGTGCAGTGGAAACTTACCCTCCTATTTTGCTGTAACATAAATAGCTTGTTTGATGTTTAATGTTTCATGCCACAAGTTTTTCATTTCTAAAGAAGTTACTAAGGCCTTACAATAGTATTGGAGTTACAGAACTGTCCTTGTCAGAATTTGTAGATTCCACAAGTTGTTGCTAGCAAGATTTTAGCTAAATTAAACTTTTTGCTGGCACTATGGAGCAATGATCCTCAAACTCTTGGATCATATTCATGACTGCAAATTGCTACGTCAATTAATTAGGGGTCTGATTGTGAGGTAAAACGGAATCATCATTATAATTATCTAATGAACTCAAGATTATCATATGATATTATTTCTAGCATAACTGTCAATGTTACCAGAAAGCAATTAAAGAAACACTTAAGGTTGGCACATTCTTTGAAGATGCTCAATAATATGATTTAGGTACAACAGCTGGATTCTGTATAATGAGCTGTTGTTCTTTTGTTAAGAGGTCTGTAGCTGTAGTTTCAATAGTATCTGAGTTACTGATAGTTTTACCATGTAAACTTCACCGAGTTTTTCTAAAATCACCCAGCCCTTCACGTTTTGCACCACGAGCATTTCACAATTCGCTGGCTGATAATAACTAGAGTTTCTCGGAGCTCTGCTCTGTGCAAAACAGAAATTCACTCAGAGCTGTTTATAAACTCAGATTCAATTTGCTCATGATAATAACAACAAAGCACACCATGCTCAGGCTATGATGCTACACAGAATTGTTAATTCCAAGTACTGTTCTGTAAAGTGCCCATTCTCTTTCAAATAACTGCTCTTGCTACTGTCTAGAGTCTGGAAGAAATCCGCCTGTGATAACATGGCAAATCGTTAAGGAGCTTTGTAGTTGCTATTAGTTATATTTAACATCTGAAAATATACTGTCACTCAGAAATCTGATATTGATTTTTGAGGTAGTTTTCAGCTGCATGTCATTGGAAGAGAAAGAGGCCAGTGCCAACTGGCCATTTGTGTGCCATACCAGCCAATATAAAATGTAGATAAAGTTTTGTGAGGCAGCCCTCTCTCTAAACAACCCCGCCAACAGTAAGATTGTGTGTATAGAAAAGTGGCTGGTCAGCCACATAGAGAAAAAGTGAAGAAAGCCCCTCTATTACCAGCCAAGGCAACCATCCTATTTCACCCACTCATCTTACAGAAGTAAATCTAAGTGAGCTATGATAAAAGAATATTAGTTACTTTATGTATGTTTGTAAGATGTATCCTTGAACTTCTGCTATGGAGTACGTATTTATTCATGCTAAGAAAATAACAGATTCGTAAAGAAGTGCCTCCAACCCCACTAGAACATTTTAGATTAGACATCCCAGTTTTTGTTTTTTAGGATCGTAAATGTGCTGAGTTTGGTAATCAGTATGTTTCTGGCACACACGAGACCTGCCCAGGCCTTCTGGATAACACAAAGAGACATTTTTTATATGGAGTACAATATATATGTAGCAGGAATTAGCCAGTCAAGTTAACTATCCAATCGAGGATGAGTGGCTCAGGAGGGTACTTTGAACCAGCAGTTGGGGTACCAGTTCATTGGTTGAAGTTCATGCTACACAGACCTCACAAACTTTTAAATTGAGGTAAAGACAAATACAACATTTTCTAACATAACATTCGAATAGGGATTCTAGTTTGTTTTGTTTAAATTTTATAGTGCCTAAAAAGAATGAGTTTGGTAAGCGCTAAATTTCTTAATAGATAAAATCAAGCATCAGTGTTGATTGTTTCTTGTGCCTACTCAGCATGGAATTTGCAATCCCAAACCAAATTCACAAAGGGCTTGGACATATTACTGCCATAACTGCAATTTTATAAACTTTACTCATATGCTTCCACTCACTTAACCCCACGACTGAAGATTATCTAAATTGAAAAAAATATTTAGTTTCCAGTTTTTGACTTACACTTCAATTATTCTGAAATAACTAGCGTAGTAGTGCTAGAAGGTAGAGCATTATTTTCCATTATCCAGGGGGCATTAAAAGGAGAGGCTTCACGGAAAATCATGATTCAGGGGAAAAAAACAGATTCGAATTCCTGTTTTCAGTGCTTAATTTGTGTTGGTGGTTTCCGGTGCTAGGCACCGGTATTTACTTTTGAGGGCCGCCACTTATTTTTCTTCCTCAAGCATTTACTGTGAGCAAAGGACAAATATAGGAAAGTTGGAGGAAGAGGAAAACGAAAAGCGCCAGAAAGCAGAAAGGTGCAAGAGTGAGCTGAAGGGGCAGGGAGTGGCTGTAAATTAAATAAAGAGCCCAGAGTTGGCCTCAGGATGACGCTACCTTAGTATTCTTTGCTCGCACATTTAATTGCACCAGCCGCGTGTTTCAGAGGAGAGCTTTGGGCACCAGCACTTTTTTTTACAAATCAAGCACTGCCTGTTTTCTTATGGTGAAATCTAGAGAAAATGACAATAATAACCTTTTTTTCCTATTTTTCCATGAAAAAATCTTTTCCTAGTAAAGTTTAGCTTACATTTTAACTTACATTTTACAACTTACATTTTAACTTACGTTTTAGATAGATATTTTTTATGTGCAGAGACTCCTCAGTCATAAGGATACTGCTGGGAAGATATCTTTGTAAATAGCGCACAATTGTAAACTTACGGAAGTGTAAGTTTCCTTTTGTGAATCAGGCACTTACATTCTCCAATCACAATATGAAAATAGGGCATTCTGGTTTGTGTTCCCACACTTACTACAAAACCTTCTATTATTTAAGTTAGGTGTAGGCTTAGAAGGTTAGATATGTTTGGGGAAAGCACTGACAATATTTGTGATTAATAACACAGTAGTGACTCTGTGGTTTGTTATCACATTTGCAAGGCACACTCCCATGACAATCCCATGAGAACCCCATTAGTTGACACTCAAGACTGTGGAAATCCCAAATTCTAGCGAAAGGCCACCATCAATAACTGACATGTACACTCCTACAATTCTGCCTGTCCTGAATTTTGTAATCAACAAGATTGAACTTTTCTAAATGCATGTGTTTGGCTTACATAAGTAAACTGTTTAATTAATTCCGGCCCTATGTTCCTGCCAACTACTTTCGCCGCCAAGTCAGTCAGTTTCAACAACAGAAAACAACTTTATTTTAGTAGTTCAGGCTATGCAAATGTATTTAGTGCATGTGAGCATATCGGCAGACTTCTAACTAGCAGTTAAATGCAAATTAACTGAATTATAGCTCAGTGGGTTGATGTATTTGCTGTGCAATCCAATATAACCTTAAAAGGGGCAAACAAAATCGGTTTCACAAATGAAAGTCTACTATTTGCAATTGTGTCATGTTAGACTAAAAAGTAGATATTTATAAAACCGAGCAAAAATACAATCAAGATTTCAATCGTTTGCACATCACATACATTAAAATGATTGTGCATTTTTCTTTTGTTTTTCAAACCTTTTCATTATATGTTTTCCCTTCTCACTCCAACACTAAAAACGATGTGATGTATTGTACCGACAACATTCGTATTAGATAATTGGAAATATTTGAAAAGCCTTGTCTTACGCAATCTAATTTTACCCTCTCCTGCATTCCAGAAAATGCCCCTATAGCAGTCAGACACACCTAACCTTTAAGTAAAGTGTCTCAGCAAGGAAGGAAGCAGCAACAGCTTGAAAGAGACATTGAACCTTTGATCATGTATGAACACCTATGAAAGTTTGCAAGAGGAAGCAAATTAAGTGGCCTTGGTATTTCGATCCACCTGCCAGAATCTTTCAAGGACAGGTGTGGGTGTTGCAGCATCCGCTGCCCCCCTACTTCCAAAGACAGTGTTTACTCAGTCTCTTACTGTTTAGAGCTATGTGTGAATCATTGCTGCTCCTCCCTGTAAATGGCCAGACTCTGGGTTTGGACGCTCCAGACAAAATTTACATAGGTATATATTTTCCAGATTGACAAAAAGAAATCACAAAGAGAGTGACAAGCCAGGAGAACATATCTCGAAAAGTGCCTTCTGAAGTACTGTTATTTGTTAAAGGAAACCGCTTGTTATGGAAAATAAAAAGATATAGGGGGTCATAACGTACATGGCGGTCTGGACCGCCATGCTGGAGGGGGTGGTAATTTCCGCCAATGGCATGGCGGTCCAGACCGCCATATGACGAACGTGGCAGAACTGCCATGGATGAAACGCCGCCACTGCCAGGCTCCCGCGACCAGGCAGCCTGGCGGTGGTGGTGTTTCAGATCCGACAGGGCAGCGCTGCAAGCTGCACTGCCCTCCGGAAAATGAGTCTCATTCCACCAGCCTTTCCCTGGCGGTGAAAAGGCTGGTGGAATGAGTGACTCGGGCCCCTCCCTGACCATGCACAGCCCCGTCGCGCATTTCACTGCCTGATTTACGGAAAGTGAAACGTGCGACAGGTGCTTCTGCACCATCCGCACTGACACATTTCCGCTGGCTCCATTTGGAGCTGGTATCAATGTTCAGGTACCTGTCTCCAGCTGGGCTGGCGGGCAGAAACACTGTTTCCACCTGCCGGATCAGCTGGATGTTCGTAATGTGGCTGGCGGGAGGTTCTGCGCGCTGGCGAACTTCTGGCGACCGCCAGTGTCGATCGTAATGTGGGCAATAGAGACTGAGATAGAGTTGGCGGAGGGGTTACTCAGTCACAGCGGTGACGGATATCCCATTTGCCGAAATATTAATCCCATAGGATATAATGGTATTTATATTACAGTAGACGGGACATCTGTCACTTGTGTGACAGAGTAACCCATCCACTAAACTCTATTTCAGGCCCATAGTAAAGTACTCAGTTCACAGGTGGGAGGTGAAAAGCACTGCTCACACTGATTGTATTCAACTGGGCCACTACCAACGTTATTCTGCTGAAAATTTGTATGATCTTATTTAGGTCATGTTAAATGAAGTCAAAAGTCAAAAATATTTTCGCGTTGACAACATTTTGAATAAGGCACTAAGGTGCCCAACTTGGAAGAATATTTAGTTTCCTGCATTGGATTATTGATAATGTTGCCACATGGAGGTTAAAAAGATCTCTACAAGAACCCACCTCTCAAATCTCCCCCTTCTTTGTGGCTGGAGAGGCAGAGTAGGGTAATTAGAGAAAGAGCAATATATTTCCTTTCCATTCCTATAATACTCTTTGTAGTTGGGGATGGATTGGGCCGTGCTGGAATGGACAACCGAAATGGAATGGGAAGAACTGATTTTATCTAACTTCAACCCTTTGACATTCTGAGACTCTGGTGTGGTTAGAAAGAAAGAAAGAAAGAAAGGAAGAAAGAAAGAGAGAAATAAAAAAAAAGGAAAGAAATAAGTTTTCTATAAGGAGCCAGTTTAACCACAGATTTTAATTTCCATAGAGAAATGGGATGAAATTGGATCGCATGCCAAAGCACATTATAGGTGACATTGTTACGATATAACTGAATGCAAATAAAGTCTAAAGCAATCCATTTATGTGAAGCCTGAACAGTTTATGGTCCTTGGTGGTCACAGATAGACTTGTCCTTAGTGTTCCCACAGAGAAAATCATTTGGGTAGATTCTGACATATGTGGCATTAAGCAGCCACCCCAAAACAATAATATTCAATAAGTGATGCATTAAGCATGGCCAGACAGGATAGGCACATTTAAAATGGGCCATATAAACAATACAGTAACATAACAACCAAAACAAAAATACAACTGGCCTGGCACCTCAAAGTGTGTACAAGAAAAAACAATGTAAACAAAATGAAAGTACAATGGACATAAATATCTGGCCAGTGGTGCATGCACCCGTCATTGTTGAAGAGTACAGGAAAATTTAAGTGAGATTATGAAATTGCAAGGATGGTCCACAGCAATTCAGGAACAAGCATAAGCAAAACCAAAAGGGCTAATTGTAGGGGCCTATTGACATAGTCAATGCAGATTGCTAATGCTGTGCAGCATCAACAAAAGTTAAATGCTTTTTTCCCCATGCTGCACAACATAAATAAATAAAAGAGGAAGAAACAGGCACAAAGATGTGGCTTCTGTTGCTGGTCATGTAATTCTGAAGGCTTACACATGCACCACACACTTATCTACCAAATGACAAGAGTGCGATTTCCATTTTTAAAAAATCAATCTAAGATGGCAGATGCAAAAGTGGAAAAGCTCAAAATAAAAATGAAAAAGCAACACGTGGGAGGGCAATCGAAGAGCGAGTGGGGAAGCAGGTGAGGAAGGAGTGGAACAGCAACACAAGAGGGAGACAACAACCCATTGGGCAGGGGAGAAACACAATGGAGAGTACAACATGAAGAATTAGGCAGGGGATTGTGGCGGTGGAAAAGCACACAAGAGTAGGCGCAAGCAGCACACAAGGGAGATAGGAGCATGGGGCAGAGGGAGAAGCACATAAGGGAGAGTGCAACTCAAATGTGGAAGAATTTAGGGGAGCAACACATGAAGGAGAGATCAATATGGAGTGTGGGGTGGGCATTTGGCAAGATCAGAAGCAGACAAGGAAGAGATCTGGAAAGCATATGCACACTCAGTGAGTGCTTAACCAAAAAGAAAAAAAAGTAGTTCCCTAAAAGTGATTAGTGGAAGAATACAAGTCAGGCAACCAAAACAATGATTAAAATGATGTGCTTCAGGAGAAAAAAAAACCCAAGAGAAGGAAGGTAACCCACCAAGAAGAAGGAAGCAAATGGGAGTGGCAATAAAGCCAACCCATAGTATGCTGTGGGCTATTAGTTCACAATATGTTTTTTACATCCAAACAGTGCGCACTGTCGGTTAGGCAAGATGTAAAAACAAAATGCGTAATACAACATTTTAGGTTCAGCAGCCCAGTATTCAGGCAGAGTCCAGCCCCCAAGGCATTGACCTGCAACATCAAAGGTACAATAAAGAGGAAGGGACACTTTAGGCCCACAACATGACAAGGCGGGCAAGTGAAGCCAAATTGGGCTTGATTAGTATACGAAGATAATGAAAACCATGGATTGCTATGCTCAAAACGGTTGGGCTTCCTTAAAGCTAACTGAGCCATGTATTATGCTGAGATATTGAAGGACACCTGGAAAACGTAAATTGATGATATGACAAAATATGATAGAAAATGAGCTTGGAGTAAAAATTACCAATTAGAGAGGTGACCATTATGATACTAAGAAGTCAGGTCAGGCACAAATAAGTTCCCTTCTGTCCCTCCAAGGAATCGAGTCTTCACCCTACATCTGGGAATGCTACTAATGCAAGGAGTGACATTGAGCCATCTGACTAAACTGGTGATTTACCTCTTGAGAGCTATCACTCACTTGAGAGGAGCAGTTGCTTGGACACTAAATAGGAGATACAGAGGATGGTCACAGTAGCGCCTAATACCTGAGCACAAGACATGCAGAGATGCAGCAATGTGGAACTCTCATTTGCCTGAGGGTGTCACACCAGTCGACTCTGGCGATGGATGATAAGATTATATTGACACACAAGGTCTGCACATGCCTACAATTAAGCAAGTGAATACAAAAAGTGTAGGGTGATCCGAAAATGTTTTGACTGATGATCCAAGGCTGTAGCTTCCCATGAGATCCGTGAATGTGCACAATCCTGAAAAGTATGTAATTGTAGTATACAGAGGGGTGTTAGCGCAGCCTTGGCCTATCTATTTTGTTAAAATAGTAAGCAAGATTGTGGCGTGGTCTGGCCATGAACATAGATGGCTGCATGATTGATGAGCTCAGCGAGGCAGCGGCCTTGACAGGGAGCGGGGGCGCAACAGGGGCTGAGTACCCCCTCAAATTGGTACCAAAAAAGGGCCATGCGTTGGCGCAATGGGGCGCCAAGCGCCGGACGGGGTCCGTGACCCGTGGCACCTACGGAGTGGTGAGTGGAGATGCAGCCTATTATCCAGTGCTGAGCTGCGGTCTGACGTGGAGGCAAAGCACTGTTGTGGATGCGGGGCAGAGCAGCGAGGAGGAGGCAGCAAAGTACGGCACTGGCAGCAACCTGTTTTCAGCACTCCCTCCTCTTTATCCCCCCCCTCTAATCTGACCCTGGTTGAGGCCTGGGGTGCTACAGAGGCTGGGTGCCTCCCCCACTGCCCTGCACCCAGAGAAGACATGTGGCGAGATGTGCAGCAGCGTGTTTGGGATGACATGCGAGGGGCAAGGCTCCTGATGCCTGGGGAGCGAAGAGGAGATAAGCCTACCAATGGGAGTAGAATCACGGCTTGAAGTGACGGCAGAGCATAGTCGTAGGAATGAGATGGCACAATATGGAGGCGACTATGTAAAGCAACACCAACGGTGATCCATTCTTGACACCCCTCCCATCGCGCTGTCATTACATCCGGCGTGACAAAGGAGGAGAAGAACCTACTCCCCCCCATCTGCTTTGGAGGTGCCTCCTGCTTTTCAGGTTGCCCAACAACTGCCTCTCTGCTGATGCGTTACAGTGAGGAGACGCTGTGATTTCCCCACGCGAAGGGGGGGTCGATGCCATGTGACAGGGAGCTGACAATACCACAAGCCTGCCCAGAGGTCGGTCGGAGACCCTCTACTACCCCCCCTCCTCCTAAGCCCCCTGGGGCCCTTCAACGACAACTTTGCGCAGACTGGAAGAAAGGAAGGAGACACATCTGAACACAAGTACCAGATATTTCCTTCATCACTCCATGGTGCCCCAAACAGTCTTGCTTCATATCTTGCCCCCTGCACTGGATGCTCTCCTCGATGTACCCTTGCTGGGGGACTCTTGATTCCTCCCCTGCACAGAAAGGCTGGTACGGTGAAGACCCAGCGGGGGAGTCCTTGAGGTTGCCACTGCCACCACGAACACAGAACAGACGGGGCATAGGCCACTACATACAGCATGACCCTAAGAGGGGCAGCAATCCACAATTAGTAGACTGTGGCAGTGGGTATTACGAGTCCCCCCTCCAATTCCCATCGTCCCCAAAGACACCTAGTGATCAGGGTACCTGCCCGGCACAGGATGCCAACGGCATTGCCGGGACATTAGAGATCCCACGCGCCCAACACCTCTATATTACTGGAACCACATCTGCGAGAAAAGGACCTGATCCCCCACTGAGCGCTGTCATCGCTCCAGATAGTTTCAGGCCACAGACAGTGCCAGAATCGCTGCTGTGAGTGACACAAGGATTGCCTTCCCCTTCTTCCTCTTCTCATCCCTCTATCGCCTTCACGTCGATCCTGTACCACAAGCCAGCACTAGTGGAGTGGCTCCCGAGACCCCGGATCTGCGGGCTATGTCTGCATCACGAGGTCTGCGATGCCTGGTGGCAAGACGACAGGCAAGCACTCAGGTAAGCCGGAGAGACAATTACTTTTTTTCTGAAGCCCTCCAACGTTCACGACCTCCGCCCTCCGCCACAGGATCGCACCCACACACTCAGCCCCACACCATGGTCTACCCAGTACAGGAAGCAACCATGGAATGAATACTACAGGAGATCTCGGCGGTAGGTCGCAGACTAGAGGGGATGGACAATGCTATAACCTCGCTGACAGCCATGTCCTTGGACATAGCGGGCTTCCAGTCTCAGGTGGCAGGACTGGAGCAACGCGTGATGACTATGGAAGGTCACATTACCACCTTCCAAGACAGGGACCAAGAACTTTTGTATGTCCGCAGTAAGCTGCTAGACCTGGAAGACAGGAGCCGCAGGAACAAAGTCCGCTTTTTCAGATTTCCGGAAAACATAGAAGGTGCAGACGCCCAATCATTTCTAAGGGAGGTCATCCCCAGGCTAACAGACTTAGCCTTCAACCCTCCCTTCGAGTTTTAGAGGGCACACAGACTGGGCCCAAAACGACGGGATGAAGGTTCTATGCCCACACCCAATCAATGCTTGTCTTCTATTACACAAGCAGACCCGCCAACTCCTCCTGGTGGCCCGGGCACAAGGGACATTTAGGACAGAAGGATACGAGATCCAGATAACAGCTGATTTCTCAAATGAGACCAATGACCGTCGGAAAGCATTCTTGGCCCTCAGACCCCAGCTGTGCCAGTTGGAGGTGAAGTATGGATTGTTTGAACCAGAGGGAATGTGGGTTGCCAAAAACAGCGTATCTAAGGACTTCTACGATCCTGAGGACCTGTGCCTTTTCCTGGAGGGTCTACAGACCCAGTCCATGGACACAACTACTCCAGCTCGAGCTCAGGAACTATCTGCTGACATTCAGTGAGCAGCACCCCCGACATCCACCCCCAGAGGACCAGGCCGTCACAAAGCAGACTTGCATCTCAGGAGAAGAGATTTGGAGAGACTCACAAAGAACCACGATGACAGGGGGCAAGTACTACAGGCGGTGGTGCTACACACCCAGATGTCTGACAGGGACAGGTCTCGCTCTACCCTGAAGCCCACCACAACTCCCACTTGAAACCGTGACCGTAATACGTAACACATAATACGAGAAGCCTGAGAGCCTGGAGCTCCGATGGAAGATCAGTGAACCTTCCACTGAATCAATCAACGCACAAATGAGTATCTGATCGCATGTTGACCTTGATGTTCTGATGTTGTGATGTTCTCAATTATGTTTTAAAAATCTGATAACCAGGTTCCAACCAAACCTTCTGAGCCTTTTGCGCCTACCTGTTGGCCATATCTAATATGTTACCATTTGATGCCTTAAGAAGTTAACACTGTACTATTCCCATTGTCTCTAGACATGCCTTCCCCCTCCCCCCTTCCACTGCCCTCCCCCCGTAGCCGAGTTCACCATGCTCACCGCCCTGCAATTGAATATTCAAAGCCCCCTTTTGTGGCAATTGAGGGGCAACGTGTCTTTAAAGATACTCGGGGAAAATGAGTACTGTACGGAGATAGGGCCTCAGCACTAGTGATGAACAACAAGTGATATGCTATAGAGCACAATGCTATAACACAATGCACCCACTTAGGTATGTCACCTGCACATATTGCCACTGACCCTGAGAGGACCGAGCCCCCGACCTAAAGCAGCTGCAGCACTCCTGCGGCTCAGTACCATTATTATAGCCAGCGCTTACCGGTGATAGTCACAACATTCGTGACAGTTCACCACTCTACCTCCACTCATATTCTGGCAAACTGAGACACGGGGGTGAGCCCCTGCCCGTGCCTGCCCCCTGCATGGCGTGCCACCCCTCTCACATCTTCCTCAACCGTAATCGACCCCATATACTTATGTGTTATGTTCTATTGTATGTTACATCAATATATTACTCCTACTACCCTAACTTGCAGCAAATCCGTCGGCAGGATAGGAATTTCCTGTTCCCCCTCCTGGTTAGGGCCAGCCTGGCTGAGTGTGCGGGCTTCACAGGTATAGACCCGCAGTCTACAGATAAGGACTTGTGGGGCTTTGTTCCTCTGCCCCCTCCTCCCCCTCCTCTGATCCTTTGATTCAAAGTCACTTTTTTTCTTTTCCGGTTAGTATCTAGTCTTCTTCTTATCCCCTCCCCTTCCCCTTTTTTCTCTTTCACCCCTCCTTTTTTTTCTCTCTCTCCCTATTTTTTCTATTTCTTCTCTCTTCTCTTTCCTCTTTATTCAGCCCCCTTTTTCTATCTCACCCGCCTCACATCCCACTTCCCTTCTTCCCTCACACCTTCCCTCCTGGTGTCTCTGTCTCTCCCCCCTTCTCTCTAACCCTCCTCCATTTTAACTCCCTCCTGCACCCACCCCTTTTCCTGACACAGGTAGCCACCTATCACACCACAACACTCCCGCTCCATCCATACTACCTAGTCCCTACCCACATTACACCGCACAGAACCTCCCCTTCCCTATCCGTATACTTTACCTCACCCCACTCCTCCTTCGCCCTTTCCTTACGGTTCCATCATGGCTGGTCCTATCCCAAATACAACTACTCCACTACTGATCATTTCCTGGAACGTCAACGGCCTAACGCATTTTGTGAAACGGAAGAAAATACTCTCCTACCTCCAATCTAAATGAGTTGACATAGCCCTTCTTCAGGAGCCGCATCCTTATAGTGTTGAATCCAGTAAACTGCACTGTGATTGAGTGGGAACTGTGATATTTAGTTGCAGCCCTACTCCACAGGAGCCAGGGAGTGGTGTCTCAAGGAAATGTGGAGTTGCGATACTGCTCTGTAAGAAAATGCCTCTACTGTCATAAAATCATGGGCTGATCCAGAGGAGAGATATGTATTCGCTAAACTAAAGCTGGGAGACCCTTCAATCTGTGTGGTCTCCATATATGCACCAACCGGTCCTAAAAGATTGTTTCTTTTACAAATCAACCACCTCCTGGCAGAAATAGGGGCAACACGCTACGTAATAGGGGGAGACTGTAACCTAGCCAGGGACGTGGTCTTAGATAGGACTGGACCCCTCAATGTTAGCAACAAAAACGATAGAGCCCTTCCGACTGTTGTGATGACAGATAACTGTTTGGTGGACCACTGGAGACTGACACACCCGACCGACAGAGAATATACTTTCCTGTCACCAGTACATGGAACCCAATCTTGACTGGATTATTTCCTCATATTGCACAGCATAGTGGCCCAAACTCAAGATACCCGAATATTGGAATATGGCCTCTCATACCACTCCCTAATCCACTTATCGGTCCACACAGGCCTAGTATCCCTGGGCTGCAAACCCTGGCATTTTGCCGTTCACTGCTATCGCTCTCCTCAAGGCAAGGTACAATTACAGGCCCACATGTCCACCTACATGCCGGGTGGGGCCTCAGAAATTTACCTATATGCCGATGATGTTCTCCTCATCTTAACCATCTTAACTGACTTGGAGCGATCTCTTCCAGCCCTACTAGAGATTATTGCCGGATTTGCGATCCTGTCCGGCTACTGGGTGAACTGGGACAAGAGCGAAGCACTGCCCCTCTCGCTTTTGACAACGAAAGCCGCGATTCATGGCTTCCCATTTTGATGGACCCCATATCGCCTTAAATATTTGGGAGTGCTTGTGAACCGGGGCTTGGAACGTATAGTGGCAGATTATTTAGACCCCCTCATTGCACATATGGAGCTTGATTTCGAGAAGTGGGCACACCTAAGTCTTTCCATGTGGGGCAGAGTACAGGCAGTGAGAATGGTCACGTTCCCACAATTTACCTATGTTTTGGGTATTCTACCTATTCAGGTATCCCTCTCGACCTTACGGCCAATAGATACAGCAATCAGAACCTTCGTGTGGGGTTCCACACACCCACGATTGGCGTCAGCTAAGCCACTGGTGCGCCGCTCTTGCAGGGCACTGGGGCTTCCCAGTGGAACACCATGCCCTTGCCCTACACCGGTCACAATTGGCATATACGCTACCCGGATATCCGGAGCCACCACAATGGGTGATTGCAGAGAAAACGCTGCTCTCCCATTGAGGCGGCCTTGTCGGACTATACTGCAATGGCTCCTCTCCACCAGCCCAGCTAACCCGATCCTAAAGGCGATGCACGCAGCATGGTGCAGGGTTCACCACTTACTCGCCCAGGCCCCCATATGGGACAATGAGAGTTTGCAAATAGGAAGAGAGGTTCTCAACTGGCCGCAATGGAGCATGACCGGTATTGACAATCTAGCCCAAGTTCTTGAGGACGGAGCACCCAAATCATTTGATAAACTACAGGAGGAGTACCATATCCATCCAAGACAAGAATGGCGATACCTACAACTCACACTGTCTTCAACAGAACATTGGTACCTCCCGCTGGGGACATCAGACCTCGCCAGTGGTTGCGTATCTAAAGACATGGGGACAACCCAATGGTGTAAGAGGTGTACTGGCAGGCCTCTATGAGGTCATTACGCGACACCTATATTCACAGCCCCCTCTAGAAATACTGTGCTCTCAATGGCAGACCCGCCTGATGAGGGCCTATGAAACAGAAACCTGGACAGACATTTTGGATGCCCTGGACAGGTGCACCCGAGAAGCCCAATTGAAATTCTGTTTCTCTAAGATAATCCATGACTGGTACTGGACCCCGGCAAAACTACACAGAGCTGGACTTCTCCCACATGCAAATTTTTGGCGCTGTCCGGAGACCCTATGCAACTTGCTACATATTATATGTGATTGTCCATCGGTCCAGCCCTTGTGGGACGCAGTAGGATCACCCTAGCTGACTCTGTACCTCTCCGACCACCACTCTCCCCCCTCTCATACTAATGCATGATATGGAACTCCTTCCAGCCCTGTCACGACCGCAACAAAGACTACTACATACGGCACTAGCAACTATAAAAATATGTATCCTTTGCCACTGGAGATCACCTGTTTCCCCAACCCCGAAAGAAGGGATTGTGGCAGTGGTTCGGCTAGCCATACATGATCGAGTCATCTATAACTTACAGGATCAGACTACTGTATTTAATCAGGTATGGACCCCCTTCCTCCCAAGGTACCATCATAGTCTGCACGCCATCGGCCAACCTCGCCCTTCGCCTACCTCCGTCATTGTTATCATAGCAGAAGCACCAGACTCCTCCCCCTCACCTTTCATGCCCACGTCATCCACCTTCCCACCTCCCCTATACCATCCCCTCCACCCTGCCCTTCCCCGTCTCCCCCCTCTTTCCCTCCCCTTCTCCCCTCTCCTCCCTCACTGTTCAGTACGCCCTCACTGAGACAGCATAAACGCAGTGATTGATAACCCGCGACTTCGGATAACTGTTACTAAACTCCTCCTCCGTGCCTTTCCCGACCTCCCCTCTCCCTCTTCCTCACCTCCCCCCTCCCACCACATGTTATTTATTTATTTATTGCCTATTTAATAACATCCCCTCATTTTTGTGAACCCCCCTTCCCTGCTGCCTCCTGTACGTACCTCTTATCCTCTCCATGACACCAGCCCCTCCCTCCTCTTCCTTCCCTCTCCTTTTCCTTTCTTTTCTTACCCAAACAACCCTCCTCCAATACGATGGACTACTCTGCTCTGCAGCCCTCTTACCCCCTCATAGCCTCCGCACAACTATAATATCCACTGTCTTAACCCACAGTATAATGCAGATTTATAGGCTGCCTCTCCCGAATGCGCCCTCCTTCCTTACCCACCCACCGCCACTATCTTCCTCTCACCAGAAGTGCTGCCCGCCTACCACTCACCCCCTTCTTCTTCAGAGGGCCATCTATCCTGTACACCAGGGAGCAGGCCCCATTGATATGGCTTGTTGATGGCTGCCGCCCTTCGCTCTCCATATCCTCTCTAAAACTTTAATCTGACCCTCTACATATCGCAGATGAATTGACAGAGGGCAGATACCGTCCACACACTGACAATAGATTTGCAGATACATTACCAGACATTTTGTTTGTTGGCATTAGGGGACACAGCACGTTAGGACAATGCAGACCCATACAACAAGTTCGTCCCAGGATACTTTCCGTCAAAAGTGATACGCAACCCAGCGCAACATGAGATTCTCCAACCTCAGCCCTCACCCTCCCCTCCCCCTCTCGATTTTCTATAACTCTCATTTCCGTTCCCCTTTCTTTTCCCTCCTCTCCCCGCCCCATCCCCTACTATTGCCCTCTCCCAATGGTTGGAACAGTGGTTGAACACATCCACCATGCCACAACACCATTGTGGTAAATATTATGACTTTTTAAATTTGTACAGTTACTTCTCTTCCTTTGCCTTCTGTATCATCATGATCCGCTAATAAAAAATAAAAAATAAAAATAGTAACCATTTGGCCTTGCTTAATGTCGATGAATCTTTTGACTCGCTTAAATCACCACTCACATGTTAAGTTCGCCGACTTCCCTACTCTCACACTTCAGAGTATGCAAACCCCTTCTACAACATCATTTGGATACGCAATCTCCCTAAATCATCGCAAACAACTCAATTCTCCTGTGATTAGCTAAAGTTGTGCAGGCGCATAATCTACTTCATTCAATGCAACAATCGAACGCTGAGAACACTCCCTATCAACATTGGCTAGTTCGAAGGACCAGGGAAAGTCACTTTGGGTGTTTATGGACACATCTTCTCCATATTCTGCAACAATTTAAAAAATCAATAAATCTCAACTCAAAAACACCCTATGATATAAGTTAAAGAGACCTAACCATCGAACTGTGCTACCAAAACTGTTAGCGCAGCCTCAGCCTATCTATTTTGTGTTAAAATAGTAAGCATACAGCCTTTCCTAAGGCTGATGCACCTTTTGACTCATTTAAATTATTATTGTAAGGGGTTGTGACGCACATCAATAATAAACAATTCAATCATAATAGAGAGCCAGTAAAGAACGAACAATGACCAATTTGGCCACGAATAACCACACCATTGGTATCAATTAGAAAGTTTATTTCCTTATATTAACAATGCTAAGGTCACGAAAATCAGTCTCAACATAAAATGATAAAGATAAAGAAACATCACAGGCTGTCCATATCGCCTAAAGAATCTTAACTTGAACAATGCAACAAAATCGGTAATCCCAACAGCAAAAACACTCATTAATAGCAGCAATATTTGAGAAAGAGATATACAATATATTTGTTCAGCAAATAAACTATGGCACTATCAAAACCATCAGCAGTATTAAAACATCAGCAGTTGTTACCTGAAAAACAAAAGACCAATAACAATGCACACATCAAACATAATTACTGATCCCTAGGGAATGTCCGCAGTGCGGCAACAGCTTCATCATGGGTACAGCAGTGTGACCTTCAGGATAGAGCATTGTAAGAGAGCCGGTTTAGAATTTGGACTATAAGATAACTAAACCATCAGAGCATTAGTTCTGTATTTCAACAGGCATAGTAAACTCAGAAAATAATAAAGTACCATGACGTCAGTAGACTGACTGGTAAGGCCTGAAATGTCAGAATGACAAATTACCATGAGAATCGGTCAGCATGCATCAATGTCCAGAAGAGAACGAACAATGAAAAACCAATGAAACCCCAGCTCTCAGTGAGCAGTTCATTAAATTAAAATACATACATAATTTCTATTGGTCAAAAGCATCAGGCGAAGAAAGAATATCCAATCCGAAAAACATTAGATATCGGAAATGCATTAGAAAAAACATGTAAGAATTGGCAAAACATTGATTTGGTGCTTCTTCATTAAAGTAACTCCAAACGATACTGCTGGACAGTAGTTACAAAGATGTGGAAACATTCTTGTTTCACCCCATTTCCTCGAAACAAATACATTTCATTAATACATGCACAGAATAAACTTGTGACTTAAACAAAAGATGTTTGCCATGCAGTGGACGTGAGAAAACCTAAATGTTTCTTTTGTCGGTACATTTGAAAAATGAACATCTTCTCGCTGTTACTTCATTTGCTTGACGCCCAGCAGAAAAAAAGAAATATTCTTATTATTTCAACTATTACTTTTACCATGTAAAGTGACAGTATGCCAAATTCAGTATTAGTAAATTATTTTCAAATGCAAATAAATGTTTTTACACTCAATGGTGGCCAATAAGGTAAGCACATTTTAGGTTATCCGTTATTTCAACTTTAATGCATCTCATATGTTCAAATTATTTTCATTACCATCCCTTTTCCCAAGTTGCCAATCCAGTTTCCCACAATAGTCAGCCCTTTGCCAGCTTTTTCCCAAACAGTGGGCTCAGTTAGTTCTTTTATTTCAGTTTCATCTTTTGTTAAATTGTTATTCAAGCTTCTAACTGCTCTACTGTTTTCTGGTACACAGGAACAACAATGACACAGACCTAGCAATTTATAAACGCCTCTTTTCCCAAGAAAATGTCTAACGCAAGTCGGTTCTGAAGAGTCATAGCTCTTACCACAGCCATGTCAGTATCCAAAAGGGTAATGGCTCCTGAATAACTTGTCAGCATGTTATCAACAACTGTAGACAACTGTTGAATTTGGATAGAATTCAGAACAACTCCCACTGAAGGAATTATTGCTCCAAATAGGTCTCCAACAGTGCTAGAAGCTGATTCTCACTTTTGTCTCTTTGTTTGTAATTCAGTCATTATGGGAAATTTACGCAAGTCATTGAGTTGGTACATTTTCAGGAAAACTATTCCCAAATAACATGTGCCATACCATCCTATAGGAAGATGGTAATATGCATTTTTCCCACAGATATAGTATATTCCGGGCACTGGCGGATCCTGACCATTCAAAATAAATGTCCACTTTGGCTCAAACAAAAACACATGCTTACTACACTCGGTCCCACAAATATTTGATCAACTTTAGATTGTGGCCTGTATAGACAAAGCTTTCCTACGTGTTGTGCATCTAAAGGTAATGTCCCTTGTTTAGTAATGTCGGTAAATTCATAGTCAATCATAGGACTATGTGAAACTAATCCCTCATCTCTCTTAGCCTTAATTGCTCTTCTTCTGTCATCTGTGTGAACTCTACTACTGTAACCTCATCTGGTTGAGGCCCAGCAGAAAACAAGAAATACTCATATTACTTCAACTATCAGTTTTACCACTTAAAGTGACAGACTGCCAAATTCAGCATTAGTCCATTATTTTCAAATGCAAATACATGTTTTTGCACTCGATGGTGGCCAATAAGGAAAGCACACTTTAGGTTATTCGTTATTTCAATGTTAATACATCTCATGTGTTCAAAGCAAATGCTGAATAATTATTAGTGCTAATTTCTGCACTCACAGGGGCTACGGCATGATCAAGAATCAATTATTATGGGTACCCTAAAAGTCCTACTATTTACTGCTGATAATACATGCATCTGCACTTCACAAATACATCAATATCACCATTACATTACATTGTGCAGTAAAACTACAGAAAGAGTGACAAGAGTGAAGGTGTCCCATTGCTTCAATACCACTGGTCAGTGTGTACAACCAACATACCCACCAAAGCAATCAAACAATTGTTCAAACTTTCATTCTTTGCTACAGAGCAGACTGCTTAGAAATGTTGATACTGGTAATCATTCTCCATGCAAAAATAATAATAGGAAGTCTCTGACTTTGTCCCCAAAAAGCAAATTTATACCACACTACATACTTCAGAGGGATGAACAAGACTTCGGCCAGTTTTTATGCCTGGCCTTCTCTTCTTCATGAAGGATGAGTGGATGTGCTGTCACTTCCTTGAGCACCAAAGATCACATTCAATCTCTATGATTGGGGGACTCTGCAAATACAGCCTTTATGTCTAAAGACAGGCTTCAAGACAGCTGCTTTTCACTGAAGCAGTAGCAGGAAAAGGTAAATCGTTTTACAGTTCGCAATGGGAGAAATAGCTATGGAACTCTACCAATATATTAATGTGCAGGATAACAGCATAATAATGTGCACTGTGAAGAATAACACCAATGCAACTGTAGCAGAAAGAATTTCTATCCCTACAAATATCTCCATACTTGTTGTCAGACTGGGTATTGATGAAAAGAGACTAGATGGCATTGAAGCCCACACAGCCGTGCTCAGGGATGAGGACAAGAAATATTGAACCCTGGCAGGAAATATGTATAGTGCAAAGCAGAATTAAGAGACACACTATCAGGTTTTCATTTGAGCTGGAAAATGTGCAAAAGTCAAACATGATATCACTTTTGACAACGTTCATCCTTGACCTCAGCTGTTGGAAATTAATTTTATGCACCCCAATATTCAGATAATTTCTCTCCCTCAACAAAAGAGAGTCTTACCATGGGCTAATACTTCATGCTTCCTCGGGCACCAATAAACCAGACACTTCATCATGCCAGCAAAACATCATAAACCATATTAATATTGTAACCACAGGGAACCTGATTCACATAGGCAAACTTATACTTTTGTGTATGTTTACTATTTTGTGCTATTCACAAACTACAAGTTAATAGTATGTTTACAAATGTGGAGACTCCGCATTCTGGGCAGGAGATTCCACACATGAAAAGATAGACATGTCCAAGCTTAAAATTGTTAAAGTAGCATAACAGAAACATGTTTTAAGACCTTTTTTTTCCTATAGACAGTTTTAGGGTCCATGTAAGCCACACATGAGGTCCATCAGGTGAACTCTGTGGTTCATCCTGGGATGAAGCCAAACAGGTCAACTCTTCATTCTAGGTTTCAGACAGCATGGCTGTCTTTTTCTGGTCTTTACTGGGCCACTAGTGATGCTTTTGCATTTTGAGAATGCAATCTTTATACCCAGTGGTAGCCTGCAGGTGGATAAGATGTATGTTTGACCACAAAAAAACGGTTTGCTGAGTTCCCTTATCCTACTTAGGTGTGTATCCTGCCTGTCTGGTGAGATCTTCCTGAATGGAGGCTTGGAATCAGTTTCCTCTATGTGTGCTTTGCTCATTGCCCTATGGAAGACAAGTGGGGCAGGTACGAGGTCCACCCCACCCATGCCAGCAGCATACTCCACTCAACACCCAGCCTCTATTGTTCACTGTCTCATACAAATATACTTTCCAGGGTGACTAAAACCTTAACCCTAAGTGCAGCAGGGAGGTTCCAGCCAGACCCCTGAAAGTTTATTCTGTCCTTTGCCAATCGCTATAAAGGTTTTAGAAATTACTATTCAAAATGTACATTAAAGAGAATGTTTCATTATTATAGGAAAGGGTAGAGTAAGCATCCTTATTGCATTCCTGTAACTGATTTTAAAAATCATTATGATTAAGGAAGTTTACAAGTGTTAGTGTATGGTAGTGCCAGGTATACACTATGGAAAATAGCTATTCGATTATATTAAGTAGTCAAACATATTTACACATTAAATGTGCATGTGTTACATTCAATATACTATGCTACCAACCTTCTGGTCTTGTGGAGCTTACCCTAGATGTGTATTATAAGTAGAGGAAATTTGTTTATACTTGAAATGTTGTTTGAAAGAAAAATACATTGCCACATAACAATAACACATGATCTTTCTGACAAAATGCAAGACCCACAGTACAAATTTGTTTGGCAGTATGAGGAATAGAGTCATCACAATATTTGTGTTAGAAAAAAACATCATCAACACTTTTTAATAATGTTGTAAAGTACATAGAACAATATAAAGAAAACAGTGCTACAATAAATTAAAGTAGTTTTCTTTCTCATGTGAGAATCATACCAAGCTGGCGAAGGAGGCTTTGCCCAAGAAGGTGGGGAGCAGGACGTCCTCTGGGAGTCTGAAGGTACTAAGACCTAAGCATCCACTGGCATGGAGGGTGACAGTGCCTCCAAATTGGAGACAGAAAGCACATCTGGTAGCCTTAAGTAGTGCTGGACCCTAGACCATCTATAGGATTTACTACCTTGTCCACCACCACCAGATCCATTAGCCCCTCCCCACTGAATTCCTCGGTGTAGGCCAACACCCAGGCCCCAAAAAGGCTGGGGTCTTCTTTTCCCCAGACACCAAAGCTCCTGCCCCTTTCCACCCATCAGTACTCTCTGAGGAAGCTATATATCTGTTGAGGAGCGCCTCTGGAGGGCAGACTCCACTGCTGTGTGTGATCCAGGGAATAAGCCAGTAACTCACCCAGTTAGTACCATTCCTGCATGGCATACACTGTGCTATGTCTGCAATACAGAGAGGTTTGGGCTAGAACAGAGCCCTCTCAAACATCACTGCCTCCCACCCACAACCACCTGCCCACTATCGGTGGACCCTTTGCTTTCCAAACAGATCCTCAAACCACCATTCTGCCACCAATCTTCTCTCCCCAAACAACCCCAATCCCAGACCCATGCACTACTCCAACATCCCATACACACACAAACAAAACACAGGGATTTCAATTTAGAGTCTTATGCAGAAGACACTCAATTAATGCTTGAACACAGGGGTTTCAATTTGGTGATATGCAGACAACACACAATTAATGCTTTTCTTTAAGCAGATTGCTGTGGCTGTTGGTGGGTAGGACTTTGGCCTGTCTCTCTGAAGTGGCAAATTGGATGAAAGAAAACGAATTAAAGCTTATATCAGGCAAATCAAATTTTCTTTTCTTTGGGAACTACAATCCTTGTAATCTTTTGCACTGGTGGCTGGCGGATCTTGGAGAAGACCAGCAATGTCCAAGTGGTAAAAAATCTGGATGTACATTTTGACCAGAGCTTTGTTTCAAAACATAAATTAGGGCTATTACAGAAGCTTGCTGAGACATATTGAAATCCTCAAAAACATTCTAAAAATCTTACCAGTCAAGACTGGGAAGCCAATTGTTCTAGCTCTAGTTCTACCTCTAACCACATCTAGACTAGATTATGCCAACTCCCTTTATCTAGGAACTTGCACATAACAAACTACAGCTGGTCCACAGTGCAGCCACCATGGCAATTCTTTACAGTCCAATGACTCATTTTATTTGCAATAGAATAAAGCAACTTCACTGGTTGCCAATAAATGAACACATTAAGTTTACAGCCTTGTTGATTATGTTCCAGGTGGTTGGTTTTGTGAATATCAACCAATAGGAGCCCTATGGTCCACTGAATTTCCCTGCTGTCTAGCGCTGGCATGCTTCATTGTGAAGCTGCTGTTCACACAATACAAAAAGGCAATTCAATTAAATTCAAAATTCAAACGCAAGCACCCACCCACAGCATTACCCTCCCAACAAAATCAAAAGACACACATAAACACACCAACACACGAGAAAACTACACCACCACATACTCATCCAACACACAGACAATCTCACATATACCCACCACAAATCACAACCATTACAACCACCACCACAGACCCATTAGACACATGGTCTCACATACACCCTTGCACTCACCACAAATCACAAAGATAATGACCATCACAACAGACACCAGCAACACAGACACTCACCTACACCCCAACATCCACGTATAACAAGACCCTTACGCTCTGCCAAACACTCAGCCAAAACCACTCACTCACCCAAACAGCCACCCAAACCCACACACTCACCCAAACCCACACCCTCTCCCAAGCACACACTCTCACCCAAAAATATACCAAAGTCTATACTCTCACACAAGCACCCACCTAAAACTACACCCCACTAAACAGTCATTCAAAACCACATCACCCACACCCAAAGACCCATTCCAAACTACCACCACAACTGAAGCTATCACAAGACACCTAAACACTCACCTTCATCCCAACACACACAACCCTTGCAAAGCACCACACCCATCCTAGCACCCTGTACCTCCCAAACACCCACTTCACCCACCCAATATCTCTTAACACCTCCCTCACAGAAATCCACTCCTATCACCAAACCCCTTAAGAAAAGAGCCACACCTCCACCCCACAATTCCTTGAGGTGTCTGAGTGTGAGAAATTGAGTTATTGATTGAGGGAGTTGAAAACCTTTCTCATGTGACAACCACAATCCTTGTCTGTGTAAACAACAAAACACACTAATTTAACATGTGCTTAATCCTCAGGTTGGCTTGGCACAAAAGCAGTCAAGCTTAGCTTAGAGGCACTGTGTTAATTATTTATGCAGCATACCAATTTAGAAATAAATAGAGTAAAATGTAATGAATAAAATGAGACCAAAATTACAAAAATCCAGTAGGCACAACTGGAGGTATGCAATTTTAAAGGTTCAGGTAAAATAGTGCCAAGAAGCAGAACATACTAAGTGTGAGTATCTGATCACATTAGACTGGGATAAAGTCACAAGGAAAAAGGGACCAGGTTAGTCCTGCTGAAAATGTTACCTTCTCAATGTCTGGCAGACAGAGTTGAAAACCTCAGGATTTCACAGGAATAGTTCAATAAATGCTAGTCAAGGTTCAAGAACTGGGGAAGTACCTTCTGGGGATCAGGAACTCACTTCAGCAGAGGCCAGAAGGTCTCAGGCAGGTCCAGTTGAAGGTCCAAGCAGTTCAATTGCAGGTCTAGGCATGGCCAGTTGAAGCACGTCAGCTGTGCTGTTGCAGGGAGATCTGTGAAGCTTGTTGTGTTCCTCTAGACCAGAAAAGGCGTTAGAGGCATTCTGGTAGTCCGGGTTTCAAGGAGATTGTCCTCTCTCTGCAAAGCAGCAAGGTAGGCCTCAAGCAGCTGAGCAATCTTCTGAAGATGAAGGCAGGCCTCAAGTAGCAGGGCAGACCTATGGTAGCAATTGGCAGTCCTCTCAGAAACAAGGCAAGCCTCAAAAAGCAGAGCAGGCCTCTGCATACAAGGCAGTACTTTAGTAGTCTTCCACAACTGAAGAGTTGGTCTGAGGATGCACTATTTCTTTCTAGTGCCAGCTTTGAAATGGAAGAAACTTTTGAGTTATCCCCATAGATGGTTCTGAAACATCTTTCCTCCCTACCCTGGTCCTGTGATCTAGGGGAACACATGGCTAGTGTGAAGGTCTTGGTGTGTGGGCTGAAGCAGCTTATTTGAAGTGTAAGTGGGCCTGTGCACAACTCTGTCCATTCCATCCTATCATTTGCCCATCTTGCCAACACCAATTCCCCTTTTGTGGAAATGCCTGGGAGGAATACACAAAGACCAACTACACCTAGTCATGTGGCTCATGAACAGGCTGCAGGTACCAAAGGGTTAGGACAGGAAAATGACAACTTTCTAAATGTGGCATTTTCAGAACTGTGACTTAAAATATGACTTTACAATTAAAGGGGGTTTTAAATAACAATTCCTTAGATACCAAACATTATATTTTTCCTGCTCCCAAACAAAAGTTATCAGTTATTAAATATAAAAAGGTAACCTTGTGTTGTACAATGGGAGAGGTAGGTCTATGGGAAAGGTCGAGCTCACAGTAGTGAAAAATAAATTTGTGAATGTTTCACTACCATGAAATGTAAATATTAAAAGTATATGTCCAACATTTTAAATACTCTGTACCCTGCCATATGGCCTGTTTAGAGCCTATGCTAGTGGTGACCTATGTCTGTTAAAAAGGAAGGTTTAGGCTAGGTCAAAATGGCAATTTAAAACAGCACACATCCTGCAATGGCAAGCCTGATACATGTCTTTTTCAAAAGGTCTACTTAAGTAGGTGGCACAATAAATGTGGCAGGCCTACTAGTAGCATTTAACTCACAGGCACTGGGTACAAGTAGTACCCCTTTACCATGGAATCATACGTAGATTATATGCGTCATTTGGGTGTAAGCTTAGTGTGGTATTCTGAGCATAGAATGTAAAATTAGAGAATGCTCACTATGTAACCAGGGAAACCGGGTGGCAGTTGATGGGAGACATTGGAGGAAAGAAGGAGCATTTGCAAAGGCTGGGGTGTACTAAATATTATCTACTTAAATAAATCTGAAGATATCATCCCTTCACATTGTCTCCCTATCCTCATTTGATTGGTGACAACCTGAGGAGCTTGTGGTCCTGCCGGCATCGTCATCACCCCAACTTGCCGCTATTCTTTAATAACCCCATCAAATTGAATGTTCGTTTAAATACTTGCCTCAACAACAACCAGCAAAAAAGGATTAAAAAATATAATATATATAATATAATTATGTCTTTAATTACAATATAAATACCTTCATGGCGCGTGCTGTGTTCACAGCGTGTGCAGTGCTCCTCGCTTGAAGAAATCAGTTAGTGCAGAATTCATTACACTTAGCATTGCTCCAGCATGCCAGTGCTCCACCAGCTTCAGAAACAAGCGTGAAAACCTCACGCTCTTGAAACAAGCCTGATTTTCTCTCGAGCACTATGTCTTCACATTTCTGGCAGCCATCTTGAAGCTTTGGGCTGTTTTCTACCTGATTCAACTAACTCAATGTCATTTGGTGACAGGCACACCCGTTTACGATTGCACGGGGTGCTTTCAATATACATATTGTGCCTTCATCTTCGTTGATACGCACACCAGGAACAGCAGTTGCGACAGACCAGTGGTTTAACCTGCTGTGTCTAACTTTTAGTGGAACTCTGTAATTGCCTCATGTTTCTTCATTATTTTAATTGTGCTTTCATCTTTCAATGGAAGACAGGCATATCCCTAATGTGACGGATGGTGCTTTGGACACTTTCTGTATTTTCTACAAATTGCTAATCAGTGACCAGTACATCTTCTGTTAGTTTATAGGCGCTTACATGTTTTCATTACTCAAGTAGATTAATTTTATTATTTTACTTCATTTGTTAACAAGCCACTTTGGTATTTCCAAACATAATGCAAAACGTACTTTGTCCATCATTTTTTTTTTTACTTCTCCAGGTGAGCCACAAATTCCTTGGAAGAAGTGGAAATCTGTGTTTGCACATTATGCAAGAGGTTGTGGTACTTCTTTGAGTGCAGAATGTAAAATGTCACTTTTAATGCATTGATTAGGTTACGAAGAGCAAGACGTTCTTGAAAATTTGCCAGAACACCCCATAGAAGAAGCTGGTGATCTGAACGACTTTGAAATTTGCATAAAAAAAGTAGAACTACATTATTTGCCAAAAATGTCCACGGTCTTGGAAAGATACCAATTTGGCAAAAGAGTTAAAAAATCAGGTGAATCTGTCGAAAAGTATGTGGCTGTTTTACGAAGGTTAGCCTCAACGTGCAGTTTTGGGGGAAGTAAGGGAGAGCGATTGAGAGACCAATTCATGTTAGGGTGTAAAATTGAGAAAACAAAAATATCCTTTTGGCATAAAGATAATTTTTCTCTCAATGAGGTTATAACAATTGCCAAGACATGTGAGCATAGATCGGCATGTCTTGAAGAGATAAAAAAGGCAAGTTTTCAAGACAAAGAAAGTGAAGTACAATCTGTTAATCAAGGGACGAAAATAATTGATTGTGTGGTGACTCAGAAGACAACAAAGGAATTTAATAAAAATAGTAATGGGAAAAAACAGGAGCAAGGAAAGTGTTCTAGGTGTGGTGAGTTTAGTCACTATGCAAATTACAATGGTTGTGATGGATGGAAAGTCGCTTGTAAAAATTGTGTCAAGAAAGGAATTGTTACCATATGTTGTAGAAGTGTAAATTTTAAAAATAAGAAAGTTCAAGAAGTCACATTTTAAGATGATGATTCTTCATCTGAGTAAATTATTTTGTAATTGAAAAATGGTATTAGTGGTCCAGTAGAAATTGTACAAATTGAAGATGTATCTGTTCCCATGATGTTTGATTCAGGAGCAAAAATAACACTTATTCCCAGGGTTAAGTTATTCAAACCAGGTATTTGTCCTAAGGGTTATGGCGGTGAGCCCATTAAGGTGTTAAGCTAATTTATGGGGTCAATATAATTTAAAGATAGGTTCACTGCAGGAAAGATCTATATCTCCATAAAAGGTGACTCTCCTATTAGTTGGTTACATTAGATGGATTTGAAGGTATATCTTGATCCTAATGAAACTCTTTCAGTCAGGTTAAAAGACATGCAATGTGATGACACAGTAACTAGTTCTAGGCCACCATATGAACTAGAATTTCCAGAAGTGCGCCAGAGCAAACTTGGTTGTTTAAAGGACTATGGACATAAGATTAATATAAAGAAAGGAACTACACCTGTAGTGAGCAAAGTAAGGGGTGTACCTTTGATGGTTAAAGAAAAGATGATGGCAGAATTGGATAAACTAAAACAGAATGGCATTATTGAGGAGGTGGAAGCCACTGAATGGTTAGGTCACAAGGTCATGGCAGTGAAGGCTAACGGTGAGCCGAGATTATGTATTGACTTGAGAAAGTTAAATAAGTGTGTGGTTGTTGATCATTACCATCTGCCAAACATTAATGAGATGTTATCCATGTTAAAGAATGCAAAATGTATCTCATCCATTGATTTAACATCTGCCTACCACCAAATAGGATTACACAAGGACTCGCAACATTTAACAGCATTCATAACCCCTTTTGGTACTTATAAATGTATTTGCATGCCCTGTGGTCTGATTTCACCAGCCGCTGTATTCCAACATGCCATGGAAAGAGTACTGGTGGGAGTACTAGCATTCAAAATATACCAAGATGACATCTTGGTTTATGGTAAAAATGATAAAGAGCCTAATGAAATAGTACGTGAGGTTCTTCGGAGACTTAAAGAGAGTGGTCTGACTTTGAAAGCTGAAGAGTGTAAGTTCAATGTTGATGCAATTAACTATCTAGGACACAGAATTTCTTCCAAGGGCATTGAACCTAAAAAAAAATTAGTAGACACTATTGTCAGACTTGTGAGTCCATCCTCCAAGGATGAGGTGATCACGTTTCTTGGCATGGCAGAATATTACAATAAATTTGGAGGCAATTTTGCGGAAAAGACTAAATTGATGAGGGAACTGGTAAAAAAGGGTGTTACATTTAAATGGAGTGAACAATGTGAAGGGGAATTCATGAACATGAAACGCAATCTAAGGAATGCCTCTAGTTTACAAAGTCTTGAACATGGTCAGGAAACTGTGATAATGTCTGATGCCAGTGCCAAAGGACTTGGGGCTCTGTTGATACAAAAACTAAATTGTGCGGAGAGAACAATTCTCTTTATTTCCAGATGCTTGAAAGGAGCAGAGTTAAATTACTCTGTCATAGAAAAAGAAGCATTGGCTGTGTTTTGTGCGGTGCAAAAATTGTGGTTTGTCTGGAGTAGCAATTTTTTAATAAGGACTGATCACAAACCTCTAAAAGAGATTTTTGAAAAGAAAGGATTGTATGTTGTATCTGGAAGGATTAGAAAGTGGGTATTGCCCTTACAGGAATTTCATTTTGAAGTACAGTACATACCTGGTGGGGAAAATAACATTGCTGATTGTTGTTCAAGGTTGGTGAATGATATCCCTGATTTTGAAGAGGATATTAAATGTAAGGAAGATGATTTTGAAGTATGTGTGGTAAGAGAGGGACTAATTAAAGAAGGTGAAAGGGTGGCAGAACTAGATAGGGACGAGATAATACAG
This sequence comes from Pleurodeles waltl, assembly GCF_031143425.1. Lineage (NCBI taxonomy): Eukaryota > Metazoa > Chordata > Amphibia > Caudata > Salamandridae > Pleurodeles > Pleurodeles waltl. The sequence goes on along the minus strand of NC_090437.1, from coordinate 870,023,627 downwards.
CAGGCGGTATGGAAGATCAGTAATGGGTGGAATGGAAGTGAAAACATGATCAGCTACTGGGTGGATTCTGGAGGGTTAAAGATGAATTATCCTCACAAGGTGGATTATTACTGAGATGGACAAGATTGGTTCCTTCATCGAAATTAAGAGAAGAGTTAATATTACTGGTTCATGAGAGTCACCCTGGAATTTCTAAAACTAAAGGGAGGTTGAGACTGATGTATTGGTGGCCAGGAATGGATGTTCAAGTTGAGCGGTGTGTTAGGGAATGTGTAGAATGTTCTAGAGCAGATAAAACGCTCACGTGCAAGGTTCAATCTATGAAAGTGAGGGAAATACCAAAGGAACCATGGCAAGACATCTCAATGGTCCTGTAAGGCATTCCAATATAGACAAATATGTTATAGTGTTAATGGATATGTACTCATGGTGGCCTGAAATAGTAATTAACACCTCTGTAGAAACACATGATGTTATACGTTTTCTTGACCAAATTTTCAAAAAGGAAGGTATTCTGTCTTTTATCCTGACGGATAATGGTGTGCAATTTGTCTCAGACTATATGGAACAGTATCTGAGTGATAGGGGCATTAAGCACAAAAAGCCTCACTTTATCATCCAGAAACTAATGGCATGGTAGAGAGACTGAACAGGTTGTTGAAGGAAACTATACAAATGGCCTTAGCAGATAACAAGTGTTGGAAGGAGGAGATATTTTGCAAGAATAAAAACTATTGATTAAATCCTCACACAACCACTGGTATTTCGCCTTTTGAGTTATTTAAGAGGAGAAAACCCAACATACTTATTTGTCCTGGATGGACAAATAACAAGGTGGGAGAAAAAGTGGAAAGTGGTAGTAATGATGAAAAGAAATGTGAAAGAGAACAGAAGAAAATTTTGGAAAGGAAAATTGGGTTTGATAGACAATGGAAAGCTGTAAAAAAAAGTAGTGATTAAGGTGGGTGATGTTGTCAAAGTGGAAAATCCTCGTTTGGGTTTTTCAAAAGATCATTCTAAGTATTATTCTCCTCTCAAAGTAACAAAAGTTTTAGGGAATGCTATAAGGACTGAAGATCATAAGATGTGGAATATGGAAAGAGTTGTAAAAATCAAGACTGGGATGGACATTGTTGAGAAAGATAACTCAGTCAGGAACAGAGTAAGAGAAAGGAAGGTTGATGAAGATTTTCCAGAACTAAGAAAGAGTTCAAGAGTTATTAAGCGTCCAAAATTTCTGGAAGACTTTGTAAAAAAATAATTGTTGTCATGGAAAAGGGAAAGTTTCTTGTTAGTTATGTAAGAAAATGTTTCTGAATTTATCTGAAGTATATTATTTTATTTATGTTCTTTTGTCATATTAATTTTGTGTTATAATGGTAGGAGGGAGGTGTGTGGTATTCTGAGCATAGAATGTACAATGAGAGAATGCTCATAATGTAACCAGGGAGAGCGGGTGGCAGTTGAAGGGAGACATTGGAGGAAAGAAGAATCATTTGCGAAGGATGGGGTGTACTTAATATTATCTACTTAAATAAATCTGAAGATATCATCCCTTCACATCGTCTCCCTATCCTCATTTCACTAAGTTTACCCTTTTTAAAGGAGAGAGCAGAAACACATTAGCACTGGTAGCAGTGGTAAAGTGCACAGAAGCCTCATGCCAAAACAAATTAAAAAAAAAACCTAAGGGGGGGGGGAGCCAAAAAACAAGTTTTGGGATGCCCTTACAGAAAGGGCCAAGTCTAACACTGAGCTACAACAGCTGGTGGAGTGAGAGAAACCCCTTAAGGAGGAGGAACTTCTAGTACAATGTTATTTGGAGAGCAAGAGTTTTAGCAGTACAAAACTGTTACATCTATCTGTTTATTATATTTCTCTTAAAACTCAGAAATGGATATTTGTTTATTTTTATGAGCCAGAGAAATTTATCTCAAGAAATAAATTTTATTTATTTTTATAAGCGCATTGTTTGATTTATCTTTTTCACATGCACAAAAATATATAAAGTTGAATTTGCATACCATCCACAAATACAATTTTGACATTTAGTTAACATGATATATTTGTGTATATTCATTTAAATGGATTTAAATAACATAGAATGTGAAAAAATAAACATGAAGAGATAAAATAAGAAGACTGAAATACAGCTAAGCTAAGGAGAAAACTAGAAAGGGTTTTGTATTTTTGCCCTTTAATTTAAAGTATAGCAAAGATCAATATGTGATAGTTTATGATAAGGTAACATCATGGAAAAGTTATGAAAGCAATATTCTACGAAATATGTATTAACAATTGACTACACATGTAAGTGTATATCTGAAGATTGTTTTAAACCTTTTTTGAGTGTAAATGCAATAATCACACAATAAATATGCTTCATTACAAATAACTAAATAAACAACACATTTTCGAATGGGAAAGTATAAAAGAAATATCCAAAATTAGGTTGGCAACATCGTATCTCTTCATCCATATAAAACAGCAGGTAAGCAAAGCCTTGCAACATCAAATTCATGGTGAAAGATACATTTGAAATGTAAGGGAGTGGGGTACTCCCTTTTATTGTTATGAGACCACCAGATCAGGTGTGGAGGTTTAGCCGTTATGGACACGATGACAGAAAGCAAAGTTGTAATCTGAAGTGCAGAGTTATGACTCAAATGCCTCCATCTGCTGCTTTTCCACGAGTACTCTGTCAATGGAGCAGTCTGAGAGTGAAGGAGATGGCAAAGGTTTGACAGGCTTTCTTCTGTCATATCGCTAACCTGTAAATCGGGAGGTTGGAAAGTCACAATTCTGGATGTTGCCACGATGATTTTCGACAGTCTGCACACATCTGCCAAGATCTAAATTGGGCCTTCTATGAGCACAATTTTACTATACACATGAATACCCCACATGTACCCCACTATTTGGAAGGCTTTGATCCAGAGAGTTCCCTAATGTACCAACTCACATATTTAAGAAATGTGTAGAGCAAACATCTCTGGGATGTTGAATCTTGCTTACTAACACCTTCGATGCACAAGTGTGTACGTCACTATATAGATATTGACATGACAAAATTGCCTTACCATAATTTCCTTGAATGCAAATTGGCTAACACACAGGATCAAATGAAAGAACCTATTAAACTGCATTCCGTATTTGTTCTATTCCAAGACATACAACATATGTCAAAAGAATGAGATAAACTGAAAGGGACTGGCTGGGCAGCAGGGCACATGCATGCAACTCCAGGAAAACTGAATACCTTTTTGGCCTGCTCTGAATGCAAGATATTGCCTTACTGTTCAGAACATCACTGCCTGTAAGATTACTGAAGACATGCTCAAACCTTTTGAGACACATTGGCTTTGGAAAGGCGAAGGTACAAGGCAAGAGGTTGAATATGGGCTCAATAAATAGATCTGTTGGAAGTAAAGGTAAGTGTCTATGTTATTTACTGAATTTAGACTGTTGGAAGTTATAATTTGAAGAGACATGCCCATAACTGACCTTATGCTAAATCCGGTGAGGCAGACCAGATTTTGCAAGAGGTGGTTGTTATAATGCATAGTTAGCCTTTGCAGCATTGTGTTAGTTTAAGTGAATTCTTTGTGATTTAATGTTCTCTCACAGAAGGCTAATGAGCGTGAGTTCCATTCACCAGCACTTGCCTGCTGACTGGAGAAGAGGGCACCATGACGGAGTATTCCTAGCATTTGAATAAACATTGCGAACCATACTTGTGGAGAGCAGTCTATTCACTACATTTTGGCAATGATAACCAGTGCAGACCTGGGCTATTTTCAAAGATATTAGCGTAGACAGCGTGCTGGCCAATCCGTGAGGCTTGCTACACTCCAAAACACAGTACTACATGTTCCTCTCATTTGGGAATTGCACTTTCACCATTATTGATTTTTACTTGATACTGCCAGAGATTGTGGTTTTTTTTTGCATCACGGGCAGTGGTATTTTTGACTCTTCTCCCACCAGGCTCATACTATTTCCAAGCACGGTAGCCTTGGTATTGTGAGTATGGCTACAAAATACAGTAAAGTACAAAATGCCAGAAGACAAAATGCGCTATATTTGCATTAAACATTTTGGATGAAAAGAAAATCTGACTTAACAAGGGCCATGTTCAGGGACCCAACACTGGAGTGAAATAAATTTGTGGAGAATCATCTGATGCTGGAACGATTTGTGAGAAACTTCACAGTCGAATGTAACACTACGCCATCAATAATCACACTTGGAAAATAGATCAAAGCTAAGTATTGCCTCAATGCCTTTTTCACATCACTGGCACTGTTAGAAATGGGGTCTTTGGTTGGCAGTCAGGTTACCCCCTGTCCAAGCAAGGACCCTCACTCTAGTCAGGGTAAGTCACACACAATCCAAATTATCCTGTTCCCACCCTTGGGTAGCTTGGCACTGAGCAGTCAGGCTTAACTTAGAAGGCAATGTGTAAGGTATTTGTGCAATAAATCATACAATAACACAATATAGCACCACAAAAATACACCACACAGTGTTTAGAAAAATATATGATATTTATCTCGATATTTGCACGTCAAAAACGATCAAAGACGCATTAAGAAAATGTAAAGATATCACTGAAAAGTGATATAAAGTGTCTTAAGTCTTTCAAGAGCAAAGTCTCTTTCAGGCACAAAGTACCTGGTTTGAGTGAAAAATCTCTGCAAAGGGCCGCAGAGGAGGAGATGCGTGGAAAAATGGTGTGTGCATCGGTTTCGCCCCTTCACACACAGACTTGCGTCATTATTTTCCATGCGGGGAAGACGTTGCGCCGATTTCCGGTGCGCGGACGGGCCTCCTCTTCGGGTTGCGGGTTTTTCAGACGCCCCGGGATCTGTGCGTGGAATCCTGGGCTTGCTGGCAAGCTCTGCGTCATTCTGGTGGGCGATGCAGGAAATTTCTCCCTCACGGCAGGCGCTGCGTCTATTTCCCCTCTGGGAGTCGGGCGTCGTCGTCCCAGGTCGGCTGTGTGTTGATCTGGTGGGCCGTGCGTCGACGTTCCGCTCGCACCGCAGGCGCCGCGTCGATCTTTCTCTTGCGAAGTCGAGCGGCAGCGTCCTGGGTCGGCGTGCAGTGAATTTTTCACCGCGGAGCCAGCTGTGCATCGAACTTTTCACCGCACAAGGAGTCCAGTTGCAAGAGAGAAGTCTTTTTGGTCCTGAGACCTCAGGGAACAGGAGGCAAGCTCTATCCAAGCCCTTGGAGAGCACTTCTTCACCACAGCCAGGGAACAGCAAGGCAGCAGGGCAACAGCAAGGCAGCAGTCCTTCAGAGAAAGCAGTCAGATGAGTCCTTTGGGCAGCCAGGTAGTCCTTCTTGGCAGGTTGCAGGTTCTGGTTACAAGTTTCTTCTCCAGGAAGTGTCTGAGGTGGTAGGGCAGAGGCCCTGTTTTATACCCAAATGTGCCTTTGAAGTGGGGGAGACTTCAAAGAGTGGCTTAGAAGTGCACCAGGTCCCCTTTCAGTTCAATCCTGTCTGCCAGGGTCCGAGTAGGGGGTGTGGCAGTCCTTTGTGTAAGAGCAGGCCCTCCACCCTTCCTGCCCAGGAAGACCCATTCAAAATGCAGTTGTATGCAAGTGAGGCTGAGTACCCTGTGTTTGGTGGGTGTCTGAGGGAATGCACAGGGAGCTGTCAACTAAACCCAGCCAGACGTGGATTGTAAGGCACAGAAAGATTTAAGTGCAGAGAAATACTTACTTTCTAAAAGTGGCATTTCTACAATAGTAATCCAAATATTAAATCCAACTTCACCAGTCAGCTGGATTTGGTATTACCATTCTGACCATGCTAAATATGACCTTCCTACTCTTTTCAGATCAGCAGCTACCACTTCAATAATGTATGCGGGCAGCCCCAATGTTAGCCTATGAAAGGAGCAGGCCTCCCAGTAGTGTAAAAACGAATTTAGGAGTTTTACACTACCAGGACATGTAAACTACACAGGTACATGTCCTGCCTTTTACCCACACAGCACCCTGCTCTAGGGGTTACCTAGGGCACACCTTAGGGGTGACCTATATGTAAGAAAAGGGGAGTTCTAGGCTTTGCAAGTACTTTTAAATGCCAAGTCGAAGTGGCAGTGAAACTGCACACACAGGCCTTGCAATGGCAGGCCTGAGACAAGGTTAAGGGGCTACTTAAGTGGGTGGCACAACCAGTGCTGCAGGCCCACTAGTAGCATTTAATCTACAGGCCCTGGGCACATACAGTGAACATTACTAGGGACTTATAAGTAAATTTAATAGTCCAATTGGGTATGATGCAATGTTACCATGTTTAAAGGGAGAGAGCATATGCACTTTAGCACTGGTTAGCAGTGGTAAAGTGTGCAGAGTCTAAAAACCAGCAAAAACAGTGTCCAAAAAGTGGAGGTAGGCAGGCAAAAATTTAGGGGTGACCACCCTAAGGCTGTCAGGTCTAACAGGCACAATGTGCAATTACAAGTATTAAGTTTAGACATTACAAACACCGGGATGAATCTGGACGAATGTGTGCTGCATAGCTCAAGGCGAGAAGTTCGTCAGCCAGTGAACTACCAATGCTCCCCTTCGATATCACTAAAGATATTTCCTCATTCTTTGGATATGCATGCCACTCAGGCTGCAGTAACATGTTTGTAGTGGAAGAGCATTTCCTGAAAAAACTACTATCGGAAGATTTTGGAAAGCAATTGATGGGTCTGTAACAGAGAAGAAACTAAACTAGTAATTAAAAGTATACTCACTGGAAAAGATAGTTTTTCAATTGGGCTTTAGAAGATGAATTGATGCAGAAATGATATGACCATTTTCCAGACCTAAAAAAGAGTAACATTATCTGTGTTTCCAAGAAGAGGAAAAGAGCCAATTGCTTGCGAAATTTAGGGGCCAATTTCCCTGTTGAATGAAGATGGTAAAATTTTAGTCAAGGTCTTTGCAAATGACAGAGTATGGTACTGCTATCAATAGTTCACACCCTGCAAGTTACATTTCTTTCGATCCAATTTTAAAGAAACAATGCAAACTCTGCTGTTCCTACTCTCAGAAGGCAGAAATGAGGAACAAGCATTGGCAAAGTCAATAGGTCTTGCCAATGGGCAGGCTATTGGCTTTGGTAATCGGGTGGTGGTGGGTATGTGGAGGGGTGGGCAGTGGTGGATAATGGGATGTTTAAAAAAAGTACTATGAAGTGTCCAGCACTGGCCGCTTCATATTGCTTCTTTTTCCTTCTGTTGGTATGTGGGAGAAGAAAGAGAGAGGGACCGGAGAGTGGGAAGGAAGGATAGATGAAACATGGGTGGATGTCAGGAGTGGTAGAAGAAACAGAGGTGGGTGACAGTAGGGTGGAGTAGATGGAACAGAGATGGAAGCATGGGTAGGAGGGAGGGGTAGAAGGAACTGGGGTGGGGTGGGTGTATGTGCAAGCAAGGACAGCACAGAAGGGTGAGGGATGGGGAGAGCAATTAGGAAAAGTGGTGGGTGGGTGGTGAAGCAAGGAAGATGAGTAAAAAAGAGAAGGTCAGAAGCTGCTAGAGGCAAAATAAAATAGAAAGGAGTCTTGTTACTAATGCAGAACAAGGGTGTGTATGACCTAGCCAACAAGGAAAATGGACGCAGGAGTGATGAGCTCAGGCAGCCAGCTCCATGCAGACAGCATCCTGGTTCCCCACCTGGGTGATCCTGAGTCAGGGTGCAGATTGTGGAGTCCCAGAGGCATACAGCCCTGAGAAAGGGGCTGAAAGAGCAAAGGAAGTGCGGCAAGTGTGATGCGGGTGCTGCGCTGAGAATCCCTAAACAGCATCAATAAATAAAAATAACATTTCAGGAAGCATGTGCAGGAAGCGCAGCAGCCGTGAAGGGGTACCACACTAAGCATCCCCAAAAAGCGTAAATAATTAAAAACAGCCACGCGAAGCATGTGCAAAAATTGAAAAAAATAACATCCCTGAAGCATGTGCCACAAGGGAACTGCTCGATTAAACTGAATTGCAGTGGCCATGAATTGGTGCTGTGCCAAGCGGGAAGTGCTGGCTGGATGCTGAACCTGTGTCCCATTTTGCTTAGAGCGTCCTTATCACCATTCTGAACCTCAAAGTGAGCCAAACCAAAGAAAGAAATTGTGTGCTGACAAATACATTCATCAAAGAACAGATAAGCCTACATGTAACAGTGGCCGTCTCCATTAAAAGAAACAAAGCAATGAAGGGAAGGACAAATACAAGTCAGTGACCAGTAAAAAAATCTGCATTTACGAGAGCACTACAAAGAAGCATTTAAAAGCAATAGGCAGCAATGGGCATGCACTCACTTCACAGAGTAGATAACAGCATGTTTGGAGACAGAGCATGCGCTGCCTAGGAGAGACCTAAAAACGAGCTATCTACATGGCTTTAAAAGAATACGACTGCATGGAATGGGTTTCTTAATTAGAACTGTGGAGAGGGTTGGTGTAGTCAACCCCTTTGTAATTTATACTAAATAGTTGTATGAAGGTGCAAACCACAGCCCATATCAAATCTAGAAATCGGAATAACAATTCTCAGGCCTGAACCGAGAAATAATACCAGTTCTGCACACCAAATGTAGTTTTTGCCTAGTTTCCCTAAAATTAGGAATTTAATGTGTTTCAATGATGACCTAACAACATTCTTCAGCCTTATCTAACACATGGGGATTCACACACTCTGAGACAGGAAGTGTGAATTCTTAAATAAATTTCCATTAATACAAATACAAAACAGTGCTCCATTGAAAGCTCCACTCATTGTTCACATTCTTTAAATATTTGCTCGCCATCCCCATCATATATGCCTAATAGTTATTATTTCTTCAATAAGTGTATTTGACTTGCATCTACTTTCACAAAGATTAAAATAACTATACACCAGTCGAATCCCTCTCTTATCCATTCATCAGAAATTTGCATGTCAACGTTTCACATATCAAATGCATGTCACTCAAATTATGTGCACTACTCAAGCATTCCTCATTTTGACTTCACCTATTAGAAGAAGATGGCCGAATGCGGTAGTGGTACTTGCGTGGCTATGTAGAGGAGACCTTTGTACCTTGTCAAATATGTTTCTACCTTCTTGACAGAGTGAATTATTTCCGTGTTAGGAACTCTGAGACCTAACCGCTAGCTTGAATGATGCAGACCCGTTCTCACCGTCTGGTGAAAAGGAACGGTGTCCCTTGAGAATAAAAAATGAATAATAGAAAAAGCCTTCAAGAAAAACCTTTATACTTGTAGCTGGAGGAGATTTTCTGTTGTGGTCAAAGATGTAACCATGACTGAAGCTCCAGGAGGAAGTAAGGGTTTCACAGACACCGAGTCCTGTCCTTCGATATTCTGTGTGTTGTGGGGCGAGTTACTTATCACCGGCCCTCTATGTGTATACTTACATCTAATGTATGACATAGATTATGATCAGAATATTATAAAGCATATTGAGAGAAACCTTTTTTCTCAATACCTTTTATTATCAATATTGGTGCTAATTTGTGTGTGCACAGATTCAACAGTTGGTACAACAGGGATTGGAGCTGATGAAAGTGTTAGCGATGTTTAGAAATAAAATGCGAATCTCAACTGCAATTTGGAAAATGATGTGCATTTCAATATATCTCAGGGTGTAAAATGTATGTTAATGTGCACTACGCATTATCTGTAGCTGTGGCACATTCTTAATGCAAATAAAGGGAGACAACAAATATGAGGTCACAATACATTGCAAAACCATACTGTGTAATGCTAACTGCATTTGCCGTTCTCGTGTTCCAGATTAGGATACTGGACTATGTTGACTATGTCACCTGTAAAATATTCCTCCAAAATCTAAATGCTTGAATGGATAATTAGAATTCAAATTCTTCTGACTCCTTGCCTATGTTGACATTTGCTGGTGAGAAAAAAAATGCAGCCTCATCTGTGCATTTTGAAAAGCACAATATGGTTCGAATAAATTACATTTCCCATGTGGTTTAACATACTGTTTCTGGCGCAGCACATGTAATTAAGTCACTCATAAACCAATTTGTGGGAGTTTTATTGCTGTTGATTAGTCTGGTACAAGAAGGTTTCGGTGGATTTTTCTCAAGAAAACAATTTTTTAGCGAAATTTTCGTCTCCAGTTTTTTAACTGTGCCAAATTTGTGAAGTTCACAGTATTCTGGACACTCATTACAAGTGATTCATTATTTCGTACGTATGGGGGCTGGAATGAATTATCCCAGTTGGTATCGTCCGGTGAGTTGGGAAGGATTAGGAGTAATTTGTCTAGATTTGGGAAAAGTATTTGGACCTGGAAATAAAGGGTGGACTTCCACCACGTATTCCTCCTTCCAGGCGACATTGGAAGAAGCCCATGGTAAATGTTGGGGGGCGCAGTGAATGTATTTTGGATAAAATTGGAAATCAAGATATCACTGCTGCTGTAAAGACGTTTGGTGTAGGGAGCTAGAGTGCACAGGGACCTAGCCGCAGTCTATGTCTGACTGCAACGGAAGAAGATATGATAGACTAAGTAGGTCATTCGATTCAAAGATTTTATATATTTAATTAGCCTCTGAAATAGAAGTTAAAATCTTTCAAAAGTGCAAAGTCCAAGGCTGGACCGAAGAGGATCCCTCGAAGTTGAATACATCATCATTGAACTCCCACTGGAGCTATGGGTTTTAATGCCAAAAGCTCTGAACAAGACAATCTTGAATTTTGTAAGTGCTGAGGCTATATCGCGGGTTTTTTACGTTTGTACCTCACCCTAGTCCAGAGTATTGTTTTGTTTTGTTCCTCCTCTTTCTTCCCCATTCCATTACCTCTATCTTCTCCCATGTCTCTAGTACACGTTTTCTATTCCATTCCCTTTTTTTTTTTCATTTTCCCTCTCTTTGTTTTGTATTTCATTGTTTCCATCTTGCTTGCATGCCTTTACTTCTCATTTCTCTAGTTTCTCATCATCCCTCTCTACCTCTCCCTGTCGTCCACTTCTCTCACCTCTTTCTGTGTGTTCTTTCTGTTTCCTCCACCTCTCCGTATCTCTTCCTGTTTTAATTTGTATCCCCTCCCCACCTATCTCTTTTTTCTTTCTTTTTACACCTGTAGGAAATGTGACTTCATAAAGGGTCACCCATAATTGTTTTTGCCTTTTTATAGTACACTGTCTTGTTGGCTGCACTGGGACCCTACTCTTCAGCAATCTGCCATCATTGAGCCTTCCTACAAATCCAGTTTGCCCCACCAACTGACTTTTTCTCTATATCTATTTCTAAACCCAAAGGTAAACTTTCCACCCGGATGAACCTGCTTCCTTTATCTGACACACACTCCATCAAAGTCAGTCTTTTCTTCTGATTTTGACCGGGTCTAGCATGATGTGATAACTGAGGTTGGCACTTTGTGATCTTTGGTGCTATTTTAAATTAAACATTCATGTTTCTGGTACTATTCATTGTTTTTTTTCCGTCCTTTTATTTATTAAAGTTACTCTACTTTTCTAAATTGAGTTAGGATTTTTCTTCTGCATTGTTTTCACTTTATTACTGTTTGAGTGCAGCATAAATATGTTGCACATTGCCTTTAAGTTAAGCCTGACTGCTTTGAGTCAATCTACCAGATGGTTAAGCACAGCTTTATTTACTTTAGTGGTTCACCCTGACAAGGGCTGTGATTATTATTTGAGGTGGATTCTCAACCCTCAACTAATACTGCAATGTCTTACAACATCCCTCTGATTATGCATGGCTGTATTATTTTTGCACTTCAACTTAAAACTCAAATGCCTGCTTTACTGAGGCTGAGGATGAGAGTACTGGGTGCAGCTGACACTTTGGTATGTTCTGAAATAGTTCATCTGAAGCATCCTGCATCCTCAGTATGTGGGATGCTTACTGGAAGAAGGTCATTAAATCACTCATCACACATCAGGTGCAAACAATGCTTTGCAACTAGGAAGCATAAAGGCCCTCAACTATCGCTTCATGTTTCAAAGATATTTATAGCATTAGATGGTGAACACAGACCAGTGCTCAAGAGGCCTCCTCAGGGCAAAAATATCTGTCCTTAGGTTATCTCATCAAAAGATGGTGTATCAAAATGAGAGTAGGAAACAAATACACTAGACACAAATAGTGTATTCTTGCACCTTTAAGAACAATATTTATCTTATGAGAAACTTATATGCATCCTCACGAGCTTGTGGTGACCATCCAAACAGTGCTTAGTCACATTACAACAAGGTGTGTGCATTATTGGGGATTAATCCATTCTTGGAGGGGCTCACTTACAACTAAACATGTGTGTCCTTTTAGCTCACGTCTTTCTATTACAACCATATCGTCGGCCTACACAAAAACTGTGACACTGAATGCACCATCAATAGAGAAGATTATCACAACATACATCCTGGATGCTCATTCTAGAAACAGCTCGGGACTCCATTTCAAATACCTTTCCAATTAACATATGAAGGCTCACCTGTTTAAAAGGCTAAATAAACTCTTGTTCATAAGTATATTTGTCAGCCGCTGCTTTCACCATATATATCTTATTTATTGTAATTAGCATTAACAATTCAACTTCTTCAAAGAGGAATCTTGTTACATTAACACCCTTCAACGATACCCCGATGTTTTCGAATTGTTTCAGCCAAATGAGTTGAGTTTAACTAGTGTATACATATTAATGTGAGCTAAACAAAATACTGGAATGGTCCGTTGCAGGTCTTTCATTATTTGTTTATTCTCTCTATTTCTCTGGATATTAACGCTGTTAGGCAAATCAGCCAATCAACCAAGTAAAATATTGGATCCACAGAGACACTAAAAGTCGTTTTTATTAAGTGTTTGTCTGCAAGTACGGTGAAGTAAAATTGGAGGTGTATTCATTGCTGTAAATGTATGGCTTACCTGTATAGAATACAACATATTACTAGTAGATTTCAATTTGGTGGTGCATCTGTCATTCCACAACCTAACTGAAAACTCATGTTTCAATTGAAGGATTATCCCTTTTTTTCAAACAAGAAAGAGGAAGTCTTCATACTTGTCATAAAGCTACATATCTCCGGAACCCCATTTAACCTGACTGCACTACTGTTGCATAGCTTCACAACTGAAGCATCTCTTCACATCTCTAGAAGTAGACATCGCACTCGTGATTGTAGCCTCCCTTCTCATTGGACCTATTCCTGGGAAACTTAAACCTGTCAGCATTCTGCTTCTTAAGAAGAAACCATAGACCAGCCCAAACATCCTAGTCAACCATCGAATGATTTCCAACTTACCCTTTCGTAGAAAGATCATGAAAATAAAAGTCAGAATACAGTTGAAAGAATGATCTTATCCTTCATGATCAGTCATCTGAGTTCGTGCCAGCAAGAGCATGTAATGCATCCTAATTAACATTTGATAAGAATGTTTGCTGTCTTTGGAAGAATATAAAAAACATTCCACCATGCACATAAAACGTGTAGTATTCTATAATTTCGTGGATCATAACAGACTACTAAGTCAACTGAAATAATTGGGTACAGTGGCTTGGTTTGCTCTGGAATGGACCAATTCTCCCTTTTCAATTATAGCTAACATGCTTGGTTTGAGTCAGTGGAACCATCTTCCAGCAAGGCAGGTGTCACATAGAGCACCCATGCTTCTAGTTTGTATCATCTTTAAAAAATTCTTACACCTGCTATCACAGCTCCTTAAGCTGATTTTGCTGCATTTGCCCCAATCCTAGAGGTTGCAGAGATATTGCAATGACAGCAGAAGAGATTAGAGTTCTTCCCTACATACCATGAAAAAACATATTAAAATGCAATAGTAATATGTTCTCCCAAGTCTACCTGCCTCTCCAGGGTAGCTAAACTGAACAGTCAATTTGTAGGTTGCAGGAGATGGTTTAAAAGTTGAGAAAGTGGGTAACATGTCTAACCATATATTTATTTTTTAAGAGAAAATTTGATCTCTAACCTCACCTTGAATATATACGTGCAGTAAAAACAGGATAAAAGCTCTTTAAATTGCTGAAATCAAATAAAGCATTGAAGGCCAAAAATAAATTCTGACACCTATTGTTAGAAACGGGGTCTTTGGTTGGAAGTCAGGTTACCCCCTGTTCAAGCAAGGAGCCTCACTCTAGTCAGGGTAAAAGAGAATCACCCTCAGCTAACCCCTGCTTACCCCCTTGGTAGATTGGCACGAGCAGTAGGCTTAACTTCAGAGTGCTACGTGTAAAGTATTTGTACTGTTGGAGCAGATATGTTAATTAAGAAATTATTAATGACTTATATGTGTGTTTACTAATGAGAAAAATGCAATGGAGAAATTAATAACAGAAAATAATGAGCATGTTTGAAAATGTGCTCTTGGGGAGTGATCACCATATGTACTAAAGTGACTAAAATATGCGAAATAATGAAAATATATGAGAAAAATGTAGTAATATATCATAATAATGAAATGTATAACCTTTGTTTTGTATTGTTAAGTTAGCTGAATCAGAGGCCTAGTTTCACTGGGACTTGCTCGCTCTGAACATGGAGAATTTGAACGCCTTGCAAAGGTCTGGTAACTGGGGACAGAGACCTTGAACTGCTCAGAGTTCAAGTTGCTTAGCTAGAACATTCTGCAATGTACCGACGGACAGGAGATGATGAAGACAATTTGATACAAATATGTGTAGTGTAGGCTAAATGTACTTTCCCAGGACTTGAACCACAGAGGCACTGACTGGAGAGCCATATGCAACAATTTTGATATCTGAAGAGTCGGATGATGTCCTCATCGCAAGAAGAACCAATCAGCTTTCTGTGAATTGAACTGTACGCAAATTAAGAGATTTGGTAAATAAAAACTATAGGTTAGAGTCATATCTGCCGACCGACTGACCAATTAGCAATTAGTGTGATGGACTGGGAGACCCTAATAAAAAGTCATGACAAGGGGCTCAGACTTAAAAAATTATGTGAATTTGGGAAGAAATTGATGACGTCAGGAGACGCTGTCCGAGGTGCTGATATCGGGTTCATACTCTGTGAGCCTGATCGGTTGCTGACTGATTGATGACCTGAAGATGAAGACTGACTTGTTGCTGATCCATCCTGGATAGGTAGCTATGAAAATGTGACTGATGGTTTTGTGCCTTTTCTTCTAGGTACCAACTGCGCTGTTTTATAGATATTCTCACTTAGGTAGAATTTTTCTAAATTAATGTTTTCTCTAAATTGTTTTTGCATGAAGACCCTCATGCTAATGCTAATCTTGGTTAGGTAGGCTGTTAAGGGTGACATTGACGGTGACAAATGACTGACAAACTTAATTGCTGAATTACATTTTTAGTGCTGGTATTCATAGCTTAGGGTATTGCATTGTCGCATGCGTTTTTCTTAGAGAATAATGTTCTTCTATTAACGGATTAATAAAGATTGATTAATAAAGATTGAATTAACAAATGATTAGAATTGTAATCAATAGGGAATACAAATTGTCAACTCTTTCCTGAGTATTGGTTGTTCTTGAGTTTCATGGTTTAAAGTTGTTTTCCGTAAAAACAAATTTGGATTATTGATGTTAGCTACCATTACAGTAGTCACTGCATGGCTAGGGTACTCCATGCGATTCAAAGTGTTCATCAGCCTATACGTGTCCCCTTGTAAGTTTTGTTACAAAGGACCAGGAGTGCTAGCATTTTTTGGTAGCAGCTTGATGGTTAGTTCCTTTGGAGAACAAGTTATGTGGTTATTATCGGTTATGGTAGTAGCTTAAGTTAGGGTTAGTTGCTTGTATTTTTTTTTTTAGGTTTGAATTTTGTTTTTCTGAAATGGCAATAGTAGTAAAGATGATGTCCCCTTAAGCCCCAAAATGACTTTCCCAGATCCTAGATCCTGCTAGTAAAGTTGGGTATGTTCTCAGCGTGTTTTGTGATAGTGCGAAAGTGGTAGGTTGCGCTTGCACAGGCTTAAGCAAACCGCAGGTGAATTGTGATGTCTGTGAGGTAAAGTAGGGAGTCTGCATACTCCAGTTGAGGTTAGTAGGAGTGTGCGTACTCCGTAGTATGAGAGTAGGGAAGTCATCGAACTTCACATGTGTGTGGAGTTTTGTGCTAAAAAATGATCCAAGTGGTTGTTGGTGATGTACGGACCCTGCGTGCTCTGAGACTCCGGAGTATATTGACAAGTGTAGGAGACACTTGGTTATATGTTGTAATCTGTCTCGTTTAGTAGGTTGATTGGGTGTGGTCAACGAGTCGGTGTGTGTGATAATTGGGAAAAAGAAATTTCGACTGAGATTTGGTGAGTTCTATGTACACCATGACAGGCCCATTGATCAGTTGAGAGTAAAATTTGCGGGTCAAATTTTGCTTTCGAATGTGGGAGACTGAGAAAGAGGAACAGCTATATGAGCAAAAGGGCCATTAGTAAAAATCCGTATGGTCTCTGAAACGATTGTCCCCTCCTGTAGAAAACCAGAAGGTTTGTTTTAGTAAATATTTGGTTAAAGGTGCTCGCATTAGTTGTGTGAGTCGAAATAGGAGGACGAGCCACAAGACTTTGTTAGCCACAGTGTGTGAGTGTTACGTCAGAGTGAGCCGTGCTGGGATAGGTTGGTTGGTGAGAAGAGTTGCGAGCGGATTGGCAGCGGTCCACAAGAGGCAATTGGTTGAGTAAGCAGGTGAAGGGAATCTTGGGAGTAAAAGTCATTTCATTATTGAATCAAAGTAAACAAAACACGAAAAATGAAGTTTTTCAAGACAATTAAGACTGCAATGAAGGGTGATACTTACATTAAAGCGTCAGAGGGGGATCCGACCCCACCAGAAAATTCTCCAGCTTACATTGTGATGGAGGTGCGAGGTGTAGCACTGTGTTTGTGGTTGAAGCAGTGGTGTAAGCTAACTAAAAAGCAAGGGGTCTTTAGCGTTTCCGGAGCATCGAACGTTTAATTTGAGAATTTTGGACCAACTGCGAATGGCATTATATAACATGAAGCCGTTACCAAGACCAGCACAGTTTGAGGCTTTAGCGTTTTGGGAGCTAGTGGCCAGACAGCAACAAGAAATGAAGTTCAAAAGGAGAATAAAGCGAGTAGAGAAATCTTTAGCTGAAGCTAGATGGGATTGGGAACAGAAAAGATGGAGAGCAGAGACTCTACAGAATGTCAAGTTGTTTCCTGCCATTATGGAGGGAGATGAGGCATAGAAGGAAGATAGTGCTAAAGAGGATGAAAGTGCAGGAAGAAAGAAAAAGAGAAAATCTTATGTTGATGATGACGATCCTGATGTTGAGGACCTCATTACACAGTTGTTAAGAGATCGATCTCCACCTGTAACGACATATGCAGGGGGTCCAAGTACTAGTGCCACTACTGTTACTCCAGCACAAGCACAGGGAGCTGAGGGAGCAGTTCAGACAGATGGTGGACAAATACCAGGGGTAGTACAGAGTACACCTAATGCAGGGACAACT
The DNA here is from genome assembly GCF_031143425.1 of Pleurodeles waltl. Lineage (NCBI taxonomy): Eukaryota > Metazoa > Chordata > Amphibia > Caudata > Salamandridae > Pleurodeles > Pleurodeles waltl. The sequence continues at coordinate 870,006,154 of NC_090437.1, read as the reverse complement.
ACTGTAGTCCAAGCGCAGATGCATCCACCTTCAGTGCAGAGAATTTATTCAGATGTACCGGTTCTTGAGACAGTCTTGAACATAATGGTACCAAGGGAGCAAGTGCTTCGAAGCCAATGCTGGTTCAGACAGATCCAACAGCAATGCTATTGCCTTCAGCACAGGTGTAGGCTTTACCGAAGTTTACACCAATGACAGGAACACAGTCAGATGTTACACCAGTTATGAATCAGGCAATGGGGGTAACATTTTCACAAGGTGCGAGTGTTAGGGCAGGTCCAGATGCAATATAGCTACCAATTACTGTTGTTCCAGCGTACCCTTATTTGCACAAAAGAAACCAAATGCTGGAGAGCAGAATGAGATGTCACAAAGCATTGTAAGAAGTGGAGTGAGTGATCCTATGCAGATGATGTTGTCCGCATGTCAGACTTTCAATGGATCTAGACTTTTAATGGATCTTAGTCCATTTGTAGCGCTCCCAAATGCAGTGAATGGCCCAAATGCGAGTCAGAATTTGAACCTTTTGACCCCGCAAGCTTCAGGTGCAGTGATGCAACAGATACCAGTGCCAAATGCAAGTAACATTTCAATACAGGGATTGTCAGCTCAGCAATTGAGTGAATGGTTAGATAGTTTAAACACTCCTCAAAATGCATCCCAGAGTGAAGATCAGATAAATCATGTAAGGCTGAATATAGAAGCCACAGAGATAGTTGAGGGAACAATAGGCGTGAACAGATTAGAATCTTACACTGAAGAAGAGCTGAGGAATTTGTGCCAAAAGATTACAAGAGAAATTAGTAAAATATATCAGAAATCGGCAGAGCTATCAGAGAAGCATGATATTGACATTGAGAAAATGAAGCATTTGAAATGCAGTTACAGATTAGATTTGTCAGCAAAAGATTTTGAACACATGAGACCAGCAGGAATTAAGGCACATTTGAGAGAATTGCTGCAGAGTGCTCAGATCTGGGGAGCATTAGAGAAGTGGGAAGGTAGATGGAAAAAAGATAAATGAAATCAGGATTCACAAGAAGAGTCTTAAGACACTCAGAAAGAAAGGGAATCAGTAAAGATGCTCCTGATGAGAGAGATACCAGGAGGGCAGTTTGTTCATGTTCCATGGCATAGGAGTGATGTATTGTCATTTACAAATGATTACCCAAAATTGAGAGAAAAACCAGTCAAATGGTATCAGCAAACAGAGAGATTTGTGAAACGTTCTAAATGTCTGTGGGAAGACTTGAACACGTTATTGGAGATAGTGGTACCAGCTGACTTGTTGGTTGAGTGTAAGAGAGCAGTAGACTGGCCAACGAGTGAACCAGAAAGGGACAGAGTAACAGATGCACCTTCACCTGAGGTAATGAAAAATTATTATAAGGTGATTGAGTTCCTGAAGATAAGAATTTATCCCAAAAATATTGATTGGCAGCGAGTTGATAGAACGATCCAGGCATCTAAAGAGTCAATACATACCTATTATGAAAGATTGTTAAATGCATTCAAGAAGTACAGTGGCAAGGAAGCAATTGAGCCGAAAGACATGTTGCATTTTGTGTGCAGGTTTGTCGAAGGTTTGAGACCAGAGATAGGGCAGATGATTAAGAGTCATTTAATTTGCTGGTAGGTGTGTAATATGCAAAATACTGTAGAGATGAGATTGAATTAAAGCAAAAAAAGTTGAAAGAAAAAGCAATGATGATGCAAATAAAAGCAGCTCAAACAGGAGGGAAGGGAGCTATAGTACCGCCTATGCCGCCGCAACAGCGAGCTGTTATCTTTCAGCCTCAAGTGAGGGGTAGAGGACGTGGAATTGACATGATGCGTGGTCCAAACCTAGGGACTGTGGTTGTTCAGAAGGGCATGCAGGGGATGAAAAAGATGTTGCTGTGTCATTTGTGGGGAAACGTGGGACACTGGAAGCGGGAGTGTCCGTTGATGGTGCAAGATGGTGTTGTTCAGCAAGGTGACGTTAGTACATTTCAAACTGTGAAAGTCCCAAGAATTAAAGGATTTACTCCTAATGTTCAGAATCGAGGACAGAATTTCCTACTGGTGCAGCAAATGCAGGTGCCATGTGCACAATTTACCCCATTGCAACAGTACAGCAGGAGGTCCCCAAGGTACCTAGACAGCAAATGTAGATACCTCAAGCCCCGTTGGAGCAGCAACAGGTGATGCTTACTCAGCAGGTCACAAGTCAAAGACAAGACAGTAGTAATAACATAGTGCATCAGTTTCCACTTTACAGTGAGGATGAAATAAATGAAGAATGGATGAGTGGCAATTCAAAGGAAGGAGCTTGTATGCTTGCCGCTTCCCTAGAAGTAGATCAGAGAGGACCTTTTGTGAAGGGAAAAGTGATGGTCTACAAGGTCTCATTCTTAGTGGATACAGGAACTACGTGCTCTACAGTGAGGAGCATAGAATTCCCAAATTTACCTCTTTCAGGCAGGACAGTTCAAGTTGTGGCAGTGGAGAATAGACAGTTGACAAACCCAATCACAGAACCATTGCAGGTTGAAATTGGAAATTACCAAGGACTGCATAGATTTGTGGTGTGCAATTCAAGCCCCGTATCCCTACTGGGAAGATACTTAGGGCGATATTTATACTTTTTGACGCAAAACTGCGCCAACGCCATTTTGCGTAAAAAAATTTACCACTGGCTAACGCCATTTATTTACGCCACTCGGACGTCAAAATTATACTTTGACGCACGGCTGTGCAAACCACAGGTGTGAGTATTTTTTTTTTACTCAAACCAATGCATCACGTCGTAAAGAAAAACAACGGTAACGCGGCTAAAATGACTGTGAGACGGTTTACAACATCGCAAACCGGATACGCACCTTTTTTTTTACATCAAAAAGCGACGCAAACACTGCAAAATATGCTAAGGAGAGCCAAAATGGATCCCAGATGCTTGGACAGACCCCAGGAAGATGACAACAGACCTGGAACCAGCCAGGAGAACCCACACAAGAACCAGGAGAGGGAGAAGAAAAGAAAGTGTCGCTTCAGTGCAGAGGAGCAGGAAAATCTGGTGAAAGAGGTGACGGAACACCAGCACCAACTTTTTGTCACCTCAAAGTCGCCAATTAGTAGGAGAGAGGCAATATGGCATCAAATTGATGACAAGATAAACAGTGTGGCAGACAGAAGTACGGAGAACAGTCATTGAGTGCAAGAAACGCTTGCATGACTGCAAGTGCAGGACCAAGGAAAAGATGGCCAGGAACAGGAAGGCAGCACTGCAGACTGGAGGTGGGAGTCCAGCACCGCGGAAGGCCCTGGACCACATGGAGGAGATGGTGGCAGCCGTCATCCCTGAGGAGATCATCACAGGGATTCAAGGACAGGACAGTGCAGACTACCAGGAGACAACACAGATGCAGGGTAAGTCGCCTGGGGAATTAAAATGCACAATTGTTAACTGTAAGCAGGGGGGGTGGACATACCTACTGCCAATGCATGTAAGTCATGATATTCAGGGAGTGGTATGGGTAAAGGGGCACAGCATGGGCTGTTCAGAGGAAACCTGGGGCACAGTACTACACTACACCAACAACCTTTGCATGGGGGTATGCTGCCATGCCAAGGATGTTGGAAAGGTAAAGCCAGTCCAGGAGGGTAGGGTACAATGTAAAACTAGCCTGCTGTCACACGACAGCTGGTATTCTCCCTACATTAACTAGGGCTCAATTAACAGTCTCAGGTCATATCCGCAAGTGGAATGTAATACTGACAACAGTTGCCACTACCACCTCTGCTGTGTGTGCAGGTCAAGTAGCTAATGGCAGTAACTTCCCCATGGATCAACACACCGAAATTAGAGGGTTCAGGATGACAATGTTATTAATCCCGTGAAATCAATACAAATGTTCTAATCCTGTCAAATGTGAATGTCCATAGTTGCTGCAAACATCAGCCATTGTCATAAACATTATGAGGTACACAGCACTAATGTCATACCCATGCTGCATATGTCAGGGTCCACCCTGTGCCTGGGTCACAATAGCTCCAATGACACCATGCAACATCCCAAATGTCATACTGCTCAGACAACAGCATTGAGGGGGAGGACATATGTCACCGGCTAGTGAAAATCACCCTCACAGTCAGAAGAGGAAAAAGAAAACTGCTAGGACCATCAGTGCATTCCAATGTAGCAAACATTCCCCAACATAAACATTACACACTACCAATGCTGACATCTGTAGTGTGCTATGCCAATGCTATACATAGTTATGCTAGGTCTAGGCAACATATAGCTGGATGTGAAATATCTGAGACTGGCTCACTTCCAGATTGTTAAGTGTGGTGCAAGTGCCATCAGAACACCCACAGCCAGTGCAAGGCCTCACCATGAGAATGGAAGTAGTTGGAGGGTTGAGTAGGACAAGAAGTTGGTAATATACAATTTGTCCAGAACCAACACCTAGAGGATGTGATGCAGACAAGTCCCCAAACTGACCATACTACATGTGACATGCAGGTGGGGCATATACCTGGAAGAATGCTAATATTATAGACAGGAACAATGAACAGGAACCAAGATCACAATGTGAAACAAATAGGAAGGCAGGCACGTCACATTACAAATCCAACAACACAGAAACACTAATTGTACAATATCTAGTTGAAGAGGACAATGAATCTCCTGGGGATTTTCCTGTACTGGACTTCCCTGATGACATGAATGACGAGCTGAAAAACATCAGCCAGCAGACCCTCCAAGTTGTCCTTGGAACCCTCCAGACCCCCTTTCAGTCGCAAAGAGGAAAATAGATACAGCAACCATCACAGAGGATCCACCCACCACCCTACTTGTACAACCTGCAAGCTCCAACCCAGCTGAGGACTCTGACGACACTGGTACCAGCTTTGAGAGAACTGTAGTTGAAGTATGGTGGGAGCTGGCCAAGGAGGTGTAGGTGGGGATGGAAAATATAGCAGCCAGCCTAGAGGAGGTGCGTTTGTGCATGATGTCAACTGCAGAACAGGCAGTAGCCATGCAAGGCGAACATCAATCTTGCAAGAACTTGAAAAAAGTGTGAAGGAAATCAGCACAGCTGTAAGAGAGTTGACACAACACTTCCAACAACAAACCTTTCAACTCGTGTACAAATGCAATATTGACCTCCTCAGGGCTGACCTGGCTGCCTACCACAGTGATGTGGCTGCTATTCTTAAGAACCAGCAGCTCCTCCTTGCTGCAGTACTGCCTTTAATAGCCCCAAAGTTGGCAGCTACCGGGATGTCTGACTCCACGTCTTCAAACACTGAGGTGTGTGTTGCCCCTTAACACCCACCACCCACCAAGGGCAGAGGAGACAACACACACATCAGAAGATGAAGACGTAGAACAGATCACCTTCACATGTAAGAGAACCCTGTAGCATTAGTCCCTGCCACCTGGCCACTTATAACCAAGGTCCTGTGCTTTGTAACATGCCAGTCTTGCAACAGCTGCTCTCAAGCACTGTTCTCCAGCCCACTGTTTATCTTGTCACTCTGCCCTGTGATTCACTCTCACTAACTCATTGGCAAATCATGTCCCTCTGCACTGTCTGACACTACACCTCAGCATGTCCAATGACATGTCCTTTTGCAATTGTGTAGGATCACAATGGAAGGTGTCACACTAATGGACTCACAATCATGGACAATGTAAACATAGCACTACAGCACTTTATAATAAATAACACTTACACAACCACTTTGTCTCTGTGTAATGTGACACATCAAACGTGAGGGAGAACAGTGATGTTTGCCTCATGTCAATGATCATAGAATGTCAATACAACTGCCCTGAAAGAATGTGGGCTGATAACTATGCACTGTGGTCTGGATTGTACCATCATCTGCCCTTCCTGAGGGTTAATTCTGAGGTAAATAGAAACTATACAGTATAATGCTGTGTTGGACAGAATAAGTCTTCCTCAAGGGATATCTAAGCCAACAATTATTGTCTTCAAATATTTCTTCCAGACAATTTTTACGTATGTGACATTTGACCCAAATTTTTCCTCACACACATCATACAACAGGAATGGATGTGTATGAGTGTACGTACAAATAAGTAACCTGGCTGAACAATTAAACAAATGATAGGTGTGAGCTATGTATACTATACTACATGAGATCACACGACCACTCACCTTATAAGGCTTCAATTGAACATCAGGCTGCAGGCAGAAGTAACACAGTATCTTCAATACCAAATCTGGTCCCAAAGTGTGTGAGATTGAAAACATACATCAAAAATTAACCACACATTGGGATCCATAGTAACCTTGAGTGGTAGGTGCAATGGATGGCAGAATCTTAGCAAAGTAGCTCTGGTGTAGCTGCCAATGTAACAGCTCAATTGGGATTTGGTTGCAGGATTGGACAAATACTAAAGAGACACTGTTCACCCATGCCAAGACCCTGATCCCCAAGCATATGACACATACTGTAAAGGAGTACCTAAATATTTATTTAACAGTAAAAAAAGGATAATAAAACCTGGGGAAACACCTTAACTAACCTAACCTATCCTAACTACACATTGCTCACAACTGGCCCTAACTAACATAAGCTAAACTTACTTATCACATTTAACTAAACACTCTAAACATCAACGCCCCACCCCCCTTATAAGACGGGACACATGGAGGACAACATATACTAACCTAAACACATACTATCTTATACTAAACAAATATTTATATTTTAGTATTTATATATTTTTATATATTTATTTTTTATTTTTTTAAACACCAAAACCCCAACATCATCACACACACATTAATAAAAAAACATTTCAAATTATCATACCCTCACCCCCCAACCCACTACTACTAACTAAACTAACAGCCTATTCTAACCTAACACTAAGCCCCATAAACCTACTAATTAAAATAACTAGGAAAGAGGAGGGAGGGGAGGGATTCATGGCAGAGGGTATAATTGTTACAAGTTCACCCTCCGCAGGGTCTTCTTGATGGCACGCACCCTCCTATTAATTTGTGACACCTTCTGCTGCAGCCTGTTCATTCTCTGCAACATACGTTACATGTCACGTTGCATCACTCGGAAATCTGCAGGGTCAATGACTGCAGCAGGGGTGGTCTGAATGCCATTTATAGATGTGTGTCCAGTTTGGTGGTGCCATGCTTGTAGGGGGAGGTGCAGGTGGTTCTGTCAGTGGTCCGGGAGCAGTGGCGGTCGATGGTCCTGCAGTGGTGCCTGATATGCTTGGTGCCACCTGGGTGGTAGTGGTGGTGCTGGTGGTGGTGGCTGTTGTGGACACCGAAGGGCCCCCTTGGGCAAATGCCTTCCACACTCCTGAGGCTCTTTCATGGCGATAACGCTGTGCCATGTGATGGAACCCAGATTCTACATCCAAAATGTGGCGGTAACGCATTGCCCGGCGGTGAAACTCACGAATCTGGATGGCATTCATATTGGCTGCTGTTAAAAAAGCTAAAGCCAAACATTAGGTACTTCATTGTGTGATATAGCTACTGATGAATATCAGACAATACATCTAATGTAGCTGAAACAGGCCATATCACCATACAGCTCACAGATTCTCCCTGAGGAAGTACATGCCAACGCAGCCTACACATGTCCTATCCAACAGCACAGCAATGCTCTAAAAGATGTGTAACAACTTAAATGACCAATGCATCATTGTTCAGACATTTGTCATGTAAAAAATGCTGCAAGTCCCCCACATGTGACAGGCCAACTAATGACTATCTTCTGGATGACAATCAAGGGCCACAAGATCTATGATTTGTAAATGGAATTGCCAGGATGGTATGCAGTTGCTAATCATGAGTTGGTACCCTAGGTTTGGAAATGATCTATCGAGGGTCCCTGGTATGATCAGTAGCCCATCCAGGAAATATACTTAAGTACAGGGAAAAAGAAAATGAGCTACAATCTATATTCAACACTGTCAAAATAATATACAAAACAAAGGAAATTCAAAAATGATACTGTGTATGTACATGAAAAAAAATAAGGATATCTAAATTATACCAAAGTACAGATATTGCACAGAGAAGTAAACAAATACAAATCAAAATAATCTATAAACACATAAACATATAAAAACACTAATTGACAATAACAGAGTGCCACACAAGACAAGACAGTGAAATAATAAAACCATAACAGTTAACAAATATACAGATCTAAATTTCATAAATATATTTAAATACAATTGAATATGTACAAATTCTCTTTTGGTCACAGCCGTAATACAACTCTCAGTGATACCATCCTATTATTCCAATCACAATTATGTCTCGATCTTGTTTAATAGTAACTCGGAGGGCAAAAAAAAAGAAATTCTAACACCATAAGTTCATAAATCATCAATACAAGCAAAAGTAGGAACCAAGCCTACGCGCGTTTCCGTGGTAACCCTCTAATTTATGAGGCCGCCTTCATCAGGGCAGTTCCTTTTCAATGTTTAACAATATAAAATGCCACAGATTTTGTCAATTCTATTGTCCTTCCCAATTGTATACGTCCTGCATGCCAGGCACAGATGGAAATGGGTTCCCAAAAACACGATGAAAATACTCCACTTTCTAGTTCTAAGATTGATTCACGGAAAGTCTGCAGTAATCTTTATGGCAAGGGATATATCAGGGCATCCTTCATATAACTTTCATACATCATAGCCCTTCCATCTTATAATTAACGGAGATCCTCTGTTCGGAAATCACAAAAACCAAACTAAAACAAGGTTGGACACATGATTTACAGATTTACATGTCTGTGTACTAAACTTGGATCATCACACCTAGGTACACATTTCAAAACCCTAAGCCTGTGCCTCGGGGGGGATGAACAAGCAACAAATACTTTCAAACATCTAGGACACCCAGGAAGCTTTGGACAGCTGTACATGGGTTTGGACAGTCCACCACAGGTAAAGAGGATGTTCAAATAGGATACACCCAATACTTGGACAATCCCATCCATATTTATGTTTGTAAATGCAGACAATTGTCAACATCATTTAATACCATTAATACCTGTCTTACAACAAGCAGATAGATGCAAGCACACATCTGGCCATGAGCTGCATGCACACCTATGACATTGTACTCAAGTGCCACATACACGTAGCACAACATGTGGAGCTAGATGCTGCTAGGAAGTCAAACATACAGTTGAACATGTTCATTAGTGAACAGGGAGGCTCAAGTCTGTGGGTAAGACTTTGGCATCCCTATTCTGTCAGATTCAGGGTCTGACTTGCCGACTAAATCATGATTATGGGCCTCTGCGAATTTTTCTTCATACAAATTTCATGTACAAATGTCACCCTCTTCAGGTCCCAGGATGCTTGTTTCCAGTCCAGGGAAGACCTGGCCTTGCAGTTCGGGCTGGACTGTTCCCATGGGGAACAGGGTCAAGACTGATTTGCATATGGCTGGGTCCAAACTGGAATGGCATGGGCAGCAAAAAAACGATGGATTTAGGCCCAGATCACTGTACTGGGGGTGAATGTTTGACAATGTTCAGCATTCCGTCCATCACTTGTTGTTTTTGCTTTGTCGCCCTAAGTGGGAAGGGTATGCCCAGACGTGGGTCCCGTGCTTCCCATGCCACTGGATTCAAGCTAGCCTGGCTGATGAGGGGTGAAACCCCGAAACCGGTCCCAGGATGCTTGTTTCCAGTCCAGGGAAGACCTGGCCTTGCAGTTCGGGCTGGACTGTTCCCATGGGGAACAGGGTCAAGACTGATTTGCATATGGCTGGGTCCAAACTGGAATGGCATGGGCAGCAAAAAAACGATGGATTTAGGCCCAGATCACTGTACTGGGGGTGAATGTTTGACAATGTTCAGCATTCCGTCCATCACTTGTTGTTTTTGCTTTGTCGCCCTAAGTGGGAAGGGTATGCCCAGACGTGGGTCCCGTGCTTCCCATGCCACTGGATTCAAGCTAGCCTGGCTGATGAGGGGTGAAACCCCGAAACCGGTCCCAGGATGCTTGTTTCCAGTCCAGGGAAGACCTGGCCTTGCAGTTCGGGCTGGACTGTTCCCATGGGGAACAGGGTCAAGACTGATTTGCATATGGCTGGGTCCAAACTGGAATGGCATGGGCAGCAAAAAAACGATGGATTTAGGCCCAGATCACTGTACTGGGGGTGAATGTTTGACAATGTTCAGCATTCCGTCCATCACTTGTTGTTTTTGCTTTGTCGCCCTAAGTGGGAAGGGTATGCCCAGACGTGGGTCCCGTGCTTCCCATGCCACTGGATTCAAGCTAGCCTGGCTGATGAGGGGTGAAACCCCGAAACCGGTCCCAGGATGCTTGTTTCCAGTCCAGGGAAGACCTGGCCTTGCAGTTCGGGCTGGACTGTTCCCATGGGGAACAGGGTCAAGACTGATTTGCATATGGCTGGGTACAAACTGGAATGGCATGGGCAGCAAAAAAACGATGGATTTAGGCCCAGATCACTGTACTGGGGGTGAATGTTTGACAATGTTCAGCATTCCGTCCATCACTTGTTGTTCCTAAGTGGGAAGGGTATGCCCAGACGTGGGTCCCGTGCTTCCCATGCCACTGGATTCAAGCTAACCTGGCTGATGAGGGGTGAAACCCCGAAACCGGTCCCAGGATGCTTGTTTCCAGTCCAGGGAAGACCTGGCCTTGCAGTTCGGGCTGGACTGTTCCCATGGGGAACAGGGTCAAGACTGATTTGCATATGGCTGGGTCCAAACTGGAATGGCATGGGCAGCAAAAAAACGATGGATTTAGGCCCAGATCACTGTACTGGGGGTGAATGTTTGACAATGTTCAGCATTCCGTCCATCACTTGTTGTTTTTGCTTTGTCGCCCTAAGTGGGAAGGGTATGCCCAGACGTGGGTCCCGTGCTTCCCATGCCACTGGATTCAAGCTAGCCTGGCTGATGAGGGGTGAAACCCCGAAACCGGTCCCAGGATGCTTGTTTCCAGTCCAGGGAAGACCTGGCCTTGCAGTTCGGGCTGGACTGTTCCCATGGGGAACAGGGTCAAGACTGATTTGCATATGGCTGGGTCCAAACTGGAATGGCATGGGCAGCAAAAAAACGATGGATTTAGGCCCAGATCACTGTACTGGGGGTGAATGTTTGACAATGTTCAGCATTCCGTCCATCACTTGTTGTTTTTGCTTTGTCGCCCTAAGTGGGAAGGGTATGCCCAGACGTGGGTCCCGTGCTTCCCATGCCACTGGATTCAAGCTAGCCTGGCTGATGAGGGGTGAAACCCCGAAACCGGTCCCAGGATGCTTGTTTCCAGTCCAGGGAAGACCTGGCCTTGCAGTTCGGGCTGGACTGTTCCCATGGGGAACAGGGTCAAGACTGATTTGCATATGGCTGGGTCCAAACTGGAATGGCATGGGCAGCAAAAAAACGATGGATTTAGGCCCAGATCACTGTACTGGGGGTGAATGTTTCACAATGTTCAGCATTCCGTCCATCACTTGTTGTTTTTGCTTTGTCGCCCTAAGTGGGAAGGGTATGCCCAGACGTGGGTCCCGTGCTTCCCATGCCACTGGATTCAAGCTAGCCTCGCTGATGAGGGGTGAAACCCCGAAACCGGTCCCAGGATGCTTGTAGATCACTGTACTGGGGGTGAATGTTTGACAATGTTCAGCATTCCGTCCATCACTTGTTGTTTTTGCTTTGTCGCCCTAAGTGGGAAGGGTATGCCCAGACGTGGGTCCCGTGCTTCCCATGCCACTGGATTCAAGCTAGCCTGGCTGATGAGGGGTGAAACCCCGAAACCGGTCCCAGGATGCTTGTTTCCAGTCCAGGGAAGACCTGGCCTTGCAGTTCGGGCTGGACTGTTCCCATGGGGAACAGGGTCAAGACTGATTTGCATATGGCTGGGTCCAAACTGGAATGGCATGGGCAGCAAAAAAACGATGGATTTAGGCCCAGATCACTGTACTGGGGGTGAATGTTTGACAATGTTCAGCATTCCGTCCATCACTTGTTGTTTTTGCTTTGTCGCCCTAAGTGGGAAGGGTATGCCCAGACGTGGGTCCCGTGCTTCCCATGCCACTGGATTCAAGCTAGCCTGGCTGATGAGGGGTGAAACCCCGAAACCGGTCCCAGGATGCTTGTTTCCAGTCCAGGGAAAACCTGGCCTTGCAGTTCGGGCTGGACTGTTCCCATGGGGAACAGGGTCAAGACTGATTTGCATATGGCTGGGTCCAAACTGGAATGGCATGGGCAGCAAAAAAACGATGGATTTAGGCCCAGATCACTGTACTGGGGGTGAATGTTTGACAATGTTCAGCATTCCGTCCATCACTTGTCCATGCCACTGGATTCAAGCTAGCCTGGCTGATGAGGGGTGAAACCCCGAAACCGGTCCCAGGATGCTTGTTTCCAGTCCAGGGAAGACCTGGCCTTGCAGTTCGGGCTGGACTGTTCCCATGGGGAACAGGGTCAAGACTGATTTGCATATGGCTGGGTCCAAACTGGAATGGCATGGGCAGCAAAAAAACGATGGATTTAGGCCCAGATCACTGTACTGGGGGTGAATGTTTGACAATGTTCAGCATTCCGTCCATCACTTGTTGTTTTTGCCCTCTTCACATGGCCATGCCTACAGGGCTGCGCTATAATCCCAAAATATGACTATACGCTACTGATTTTCCAACTCAAAGATGGAAAAAATTTGATACTCCACTCAAGTAACATATACGATCATTTACCAGCACATCATACCTTGCTATGTGTCCAACACACATGAGTCAATCACACAACAGCTGCAAACACAACACAGAACTGAATTATCAACACTTACTGGATTTATCTGGGTCCGCAAATCAAGCCACTTCTCCAATAGTGTAGGGGGCAGATCCACCTGTAAAGCATGGAAGGAAGAAATGTGCTCAATGTCTGTGCACTGTACAACACTTCCAAGTAAAATTACTGTGTGTAACATTAAATCTGAAAGTCCAGCCTCTCAGGCATGATGATACTGCAACAGACATACTACTGCAAACATGTACAGACCCGGTCCCTCCAGTGAGTGATACACACATATCTGCACACATGCAGTGGCCCTAACTATCATGTGGTGACAAACAGGCTCCATCAATTGTTTGCAGACTCATTTATGGAGTGTACTCCTCTCATTATTTGTAGTAATGAGAGACATGCAAAGCCACTTTCCTGGAGCACTGCAATACCAGTCACTTAGGTATTGTGGCTTGTGCATCAAGGGACAATCATTTACTGTGTGACGCACCTGTGGGTTGTTTTAAGGTCATGATTTATAATGCTTTCTATGGTCCCTTACATGTAGGGACTGTGTTGTGTGTAAGTTACATATGCTACATTAACCGTGTACCCTTACCACATATGCCCCCTATGACACCATAATGGCAGGGATCCTGTGCATTAATTGGTGACAGTTTGAGGCTAGCCATGGATTGACCAGTTTTAATATTTGGATACAACAAGAAGATATATGTTGACAGTGTACATTGTAGTCATCCATGACAGACTGCATGGGCACAGGTGTTGTCATTGCACCTGAAATGTGTCACTCATTGCCCTGTGTACCCATTATGGGTTTTGGAAATCACAATGAGCCACATTCATCATCTTACACTTGCCAAGTTGGTTGATCAACGGCTATACAGCAAACTGACACTGTCATATTATTAACACATGGTTTAGCAAACGTACCACTGTGTCAATCATGATGATGTAGGTTTCAATTTGTATGTACCTTCGGAATAGCAGCAGTCACAGGAATGCTGGTCTTCTGATCTTAGCATACACCCATATCTGTGATAGCCTTCATACTGGGAAGTTAGTTATTAAACATATGCTGCACTAGATCAGCAGGGGGGTGCCAAACAAAACTAGCAAAGTATTAGGGAACTTTATATGTATGATGGAATTGGTCAGGGGTCCCTTGCACGACATCATGCACTTAATACATTGTGACTATGCATTCCCCAACATCAGGTATCCCCTGATGATTCCATAACTTATGAGAAGTTCATGGCTATAGAGTAACACAGATGGCAAATGCATTAGCTCTGTTCCAGCTATTGTGCCCAAGACCAATGTAAAACACACAGGTACAATGAACAGAGGGCCACGGGTAGTAGTTATCCCTCAATTTGTATCATTTGCTTCATTTTATGTGCCACAGCTATGGAAAGTAGCACCAAACATTTAGATATGAACCTGTGTGCATTACTTTTGGCATCCATCCCTAATTTAATTGCGGCACAACCTGGTCAACCTATCAGTCTAAGATGTTACCTGAGGTTAGAAATAACTTGGTACGTATGTGTCAGAATCCAGTTCAGATATGTATCAGAAATAATTGTGGGATACAATAATTCTTGAAAATATCTGGTGAAAAACATGTATTTCCTGGTACACTCACAGACCATGCCTAAAACATATGTTAGAGCCACATTTGCATCATCTATTGACGAGAAGGCAGCCCTAATTTATAGGCTCCTGTTGTGTTTAGTAACTCAGTGCAGCTGTTGCATCAACAAATGACGGTCATGTGTAGCAATTATTGTATAACTTACAGACCACTGTTTGTTTAACTTGCATTCCACATGTCCAAAAACATTGCCTGCACCATATGAACAAATCTGCTACTGTCACTACAGAGCATTTAAATGTGCACATTACTCTGAATTGTACCCACCAACAGGGCCAGCAATCACAATCCCCAGGTGGTCCAGCAGGTCTTGCTCCCTGGCAACAAGGTCAGCCTAACGGTGCTTTAGCTGGCGGTCATTGCGCGGTGTGTTGTATACGCGTTGCAGATGGTACAGGACCTTTGACCACGGAGCCTCCTTGCCTCTGTGTGATACCCCTGTATCACCCTGTCACCTGCTTCTATCATCAATGGGAGGAAGTGGTACACCAGCCAAATGAATCCCCCCAGCTCCTCCTCACCCATTCTACCGAGACGTGGCCCACCCAACATGCTTGAAATAATAAAGGAATTAAGGGGTACAGAGGATAATGAAGGGAAAGGAGGAGAGGGAAATGAAAAGTAACCCTAAAACAGCCCAACTATCCCCAAAGTAGCACTACCCACAACAGACTCCCAACAGTACAATGACAAAATTAGACACCAGAAATGACAAAAATACACTTACGCAGAATACAACAGACACTTAGAAAACACTAAAAGACAATATAAAGAGCACACAGGAGACAAATTCACAATATTCACCAAAAGCCAAGTCCAAACACAGCCACACAGTCAAGAAAAATCACAGACTGCAGACTGAAAGTGAAAGTACACACACTGTACCAATTCTGTAAACAGGATATCCTATTACATCACTTCCTGCCTCAAATGCGGTCCGTTTTTATTATGATGTGTCAAAATATTATAACGCTTACAGTCTAAGCATCATTTTTTTTACGCATAGGCTTAGAAATTACCCCGCATCCATATTTTCAAATAATTTTTCATTTTTAACTAATTTCATGGGGTACAGTGTGGGAATTACTGCTCAGGGCCAATGGATGTATCATGGCAGTGAGCGTCATCTTTCTACATATATGCGGCTTTTTTTGACGCGTATGCATCAAAATGTATGTCTTTAACTGGGTTTGAGTCATTTTTCAAATTTTTATAGTACATGACAGCTGTAACTATACAGAGGTAGGCTGTTTGCACCTACATTGTGCATTCCAGTGTATGGGCACATGTGGCAGACCACACTACTGCGGACCATGATCCTCTAGTTGTTGTACTGGATTTGCACTCTTCACTGATGCAATAGATCCCCAAACATTTGGAATACAAATTGGTATTACCCAGTTTGAGCAGGTTGTGCGTCAATAGAGGGTAGCCAGGCTACGCAATTTAATAGAGTATCTCATTGCCTGTGTGTCAACGTGTGTGAATTGGCTATTACAATTTTAGTTGTCCTACTGTGTGAACATCACAAGATGTGTTTTCATAAATGTGCTTGTGTGCATGTGTTGTCAATGTGGACAACCATCAGATGCTACTCAGCGTGGAAATGAGTAAGGAAATGTGTTTGTCATACACGTAGCAACTAATGCTGTGTGAACTTCCCAGATTTTGGGGACAAAAGCATCTCCCATGACAAACCATGCACAGGATAGATAGAGTACGGTTGATCATGGCAATGTTCTAAGACTAAGCCATCACATGTCGTGGAATGATGGATAACACTTCCTGGTCACCTTTTTCGATACTAACCATAAGTCAGGCATTTGAAAATGCTATGTGGGTATGGTGTTTGTGACACCGAGTCCCAAAACCAATCCACAAATGTAATGTAACTCCACAGTTTGAGTCATATAAAAGACCTATGTTTCTCCTGTGGCAGTGGAGGACCAGCAGACCAAGCAGCACATGTTCACATATTTCCAGTGGTTAATTGCACAAAGGTGGCCAGTTCAATTGTGTGGGCCCATGTGTAGCCTGTGTCATTATTGGGGTCCATGTTGTCACAGTTACGTGCAGGTCTAGTCATGAGTCTGTGGAGCCATTCCCTGCATTAACAAAGTATCCTTCACAGCTGTATTGAACAAAAGCCGAAGAGGAATTGAAAACACACATGGGGAAAGTCCAGCTATGGCAATGCTTTTATGAGAGTGATAACAGGGCAACCTTGGTGTGCTCATAAAGTTAATGGATCAGTAAATTTAAACCTGAAGGTTTCCTCACAACATTTGTACACAGGGTGGCCTTTAGAATTCCCACTGCAGCCGGGAACATCAGTGCCTCTGTGCTGATTAATCTCACAGCTATTCACCACGCAAGTCCCATCAATATGTTGGGGCCCATGTGAATCAGCGTGTGGACCGCCAGGGTACAAACATGTGTTGACATTTCATGCACATTATCTAATGTTGTTTGTTGTGCTGGAGGCACCATACCCAATCCATGCATACAGCCATGGTACCCTGTCACTATTTGTCACTCATACATACATGAAACCCAGACAAGGGATGGGCCGTGATTAGGCTATTTGAAGACATGTCCCACCCCATGATACGATAAGTAAACTGATTACGCTATACAATGTATTTGAGTATTCATTGGAGACCGACCTGACACAATACCACAGGAGGAAAGTGAGGTCATGGAAAGCAACTATGAGACAAATGTAGCCATAGGGAACCTTTATGGTAACGCAAAGACAGGAACCAGTCAGGCTAACAGGATGCAGGGTCAATCAGGAACAAAAATGAACAAGGCAAATACACAGTGAGCAGACTGAGACTGGTCGAAGCTGGAACAACACTGTGGAAAATGTAAACTGTATTAATAACCCAAGGCCTGTGTTACACATGTGATTTATACGGCAATGCATAACAGTGATATACATATAATGACAGTTTCTATGCCGTTCCAGGCAGCAGCAAAGGCAGTGCATGTTCAAATGGCTGGTCTGCATGGAGGTGCTCACAGGTGTGTGCAGCTTCAGTCTCTCACAAGTCATGTAGGTGAGAATCAAGTTCAAAGGGCCAACAGTACCTTTCACATGGAAAGCAATGGACGGTGATTTCAGGTCCTACAGACTACAAGGCAGTGCATTATCCGACCAGAGGTCCATGCAGACAGATGAACTATGACTATGACATCCCATACTAAAGAGGGAAGCACACTGGAGTCAGAATGTGAGTCTTGGTGTGTGTAAATGAAGGATTATCTGGGTACAAATAGTCCATTTCCAGGGCCCCCTAAAGAAGGGTGGGGAGAGACAGAATACATGGCAGTGGCAAGACGTATGACCAGGGGTGGCTTGTTCAGGGGATGTTTTGTGAGCAATGCTTGTCATACCTGGGGCACTTGCGCTATCCATTTGCAGCTTACATGGATTTCTTGTCACACATACTCCTTGCAAAGATAGCTGATGTCACATTTACTGCTGCCAAGGGTCTGGTCATACATTCCTGTTACCAATGCAAAAGCACATTCACTGCCTCATGTATGAAGCATTTCTTTTCCTTATTGAATGATGGTGCCTTTGTTGTGTGCCATATGCTGCAATGAACCATGTTGCCAACATGTATGTGTGAAATAGCTGTGGTCCTCTGATATAGCCCTTCAAATGTGAAATGGACAGGATATATGTTATTTACAGTGTGTGTGAAGTTGGCTGTACATTCATACCCATCAAATGTGATGTGGATTTTTCAGTATCCTAATATGTATTTCTGCAATGCTCCATGAGGCTAAACTCTGATTATGAATCTTAGGGATAATGTGATGCAAAAATGATTACCCAGACCATGATATAGTGATTAGAATAGGTGTTTAATGACATATGGTAAGACAGTGGTGATGGTGACTATAGTTAAAAGAAGTTGTGGACAATGTGTTGCCTCCGACGCAATCCTGCAGCTGTGTTTGGATGGTCCCCCTCATGTTGATGGACAATGTCCTCCTCTTCGTCCTCTTCAGCCATTTATGGGTTTGTTTCATAGAGGGGAATGTTCCTCCTTACACAAATGTTGTGCAGGATGGCACAGGTCAAAATGATCTTGCAGACCATTTCTGGTGAGTATAGGAGGCTGCCTCCAGTGATGTCGAGGCACCTGAATCTTGACTTCAGGATGCCAAAAGTCCTCTCGACTATGGTGGGTGTCCTCCGATGTGCCTCATTGTAGGCACGCTCTGATGCTGTGCTTGGGTTTGCAAATGGGGTCATGATCCATGGCTGGATCCCATACCCCTGATCAGCTGAAAGAGAAAATGAGTGAGAACATTTTAATGTTGCTTGCACCATGATTATCACTTTGCATGGCAGTTGTTCTCTTGTGTTGTCTGTGACTCATTTGTGTTTGTGTACTTGTGTGGAATCCTAGGCTTCTAGGATTTACCATCAGCAGTGGATTGTTTCATTATCTGAACTGGTCTATGGCTGATTGACCAGATGTCAGTGGTATTTTTGTAGATTTGCAGTACATTGTGTACACCCTTGCATTATGTCATGTGAAAGAGGTTTCCATGTGTCTTAACTGGGGGTGACATGATACTTCCATACACAGAATCAATCCCACAGTGGTGGTAACACAGTTGCATCCATATGGCCTGGACATCCCATCCAATTGAACATATGCAATAGAATTTGTTAAACATCAGTGAGGCCCTTTGATTTGGCTAGGTGACAATGTACAATACATCTCCATAGGTTGTCAGCACTGGCGTGTTGACAATTGACAATGCACAAATATCCCATGTGTGACAAGTTCTCTGCAGACCTAGTTCTCTGCCCTTGCCGAGTTGACTCGTGTTCAAACCTGTACCTATACTACTGAACCTGGTACAGTTCATCTGGCTAACTTGGTTGTGAGGTTGATGTTTGGAGTGTCATAAGGTCCATAGGCCTGTACATCTGTGGTGTCTATGTGTAATTGTCTCAAACCCTATGTGTAGCAATGAGCACTTTCCCTATTGTCACATCAATATGTGTTCTTAGCACAGTCCACTTGCTTATTGGTAGTGGGCAATGTCAGAGCAGGAGTGATGTGAGACATTGGTACTGCCTCAATGATTCCATGTCACCTTCATTAGACTCATCAACATTATGCTATGTGTCTCATGGTGTTTGACCTGCAGCTAAACATATTACACAGCCCTTACACAGTACTTATTGCTTAGAAGGGTGTTTGATTGAGTATTATTGATATGATATTGAAAGATTAATCTTCCAAGTTGTACTGCCAGTTGAGGCCATGCCATTGTCATTGTGTTGTTGTAAATTGGTTCTTTGTGTCTGTGGAGTGGCATCTGTTGTTATTTGGATCTGTCATTTGTCCATAGGTGTGTATCCAAATGGGTCAGGATATCACACATGCCTAGCAGTGTCACAACCTGAGTGTCTTCCTGGCCACGTGTCAATGTAGTGATGTATGTGTTGTGTGTCATACAGGGTTGCTGTGCTGTGTGTATATAAGTAGGTTGATTGATGGTGCAGTGGGGGAAGATGAATGAATCATGTACACTCCCAGGATACTTTGCCACGGTGTTGGTGATCAATCCCCGATAATCGACAAGGGCCTGCACATTGATGGAGTGTGTGTGCTTCCTGCTGCGGTATAGATGTTCGGTTGCAGCAGGTGGCACAATGCGTACATGTGTGCAGTCAATGGCACCAAGCACGTGTGGGAAGCTGTTGATTTGGTAGAAGCCCTGTTTGGTCTTCTGCTGTTTCAGCTGTGTGTTGGGGAAGCTGATGTGGCAGGTGTGAGGGAGATGATGGCATCCAATACCTTGGGTAGGAAGGCAGAGATTGAGGGCTGTGAGATCCCGGCTGCCAGGGCACCAGTGGTTTGAAACCTGCCACTTGCCAACATGTGGAGGACAGCTAGCAGCTTGGTCTCTGGTGGAATGATGTGGGGTGTCTGCATGGTGGGTGCCAACTGTGGCTCAATGTTGCAGAACAGCTGCTGAATGGCTTGCCAGTTGAGTCTGTACCTATGGATGATGTCTTGTTTCCGGAGTCCCAGAAAGGTTGTCCTGGTCCTGATATCCTCTCCTGCCTTCTGTGTTGCCTTTGGGGTCCTTGCTGGTGTTGTGGAAGCTGCTCGTGTTAGTCCTGTACTCTGCGTCTTCGTGCATGCTGGATGGAAAGCACCTCCATGTCTTCCTTTTGGAGCTCAGCTGTTGCTTCTGTGTGTTTTCCTTAAGTACTGGTGTGTTTGCCCCATTTTAACACCTGCCCTGACCCAGTCATTATTTTTTTACGCAAATCAGGCTGTGAGCCACTTTCCGACTCCACCTTCCGGCCGTGCGGCATTTTTGCACAGTAGCATAAATATGGGTGTTAAAGTCTTTTTTTGGACGGGAATGCCTACCTTGCCTGTCATTAACGCAAGGCGGTTTCCCGCATCCAGAAAATTATGCACACGGCGGAATTTTGGCGTTTGCAGGGTCGGGCGTCATAGTATAAATATGGTGCAAGGTTTGAGCTGAATGTGTGTCAAAATGTTTGATGCACATTCGGCGCAGACAGAGTACAAATATGACCCTCACTGTGTAAGACAAAATGCTCAATTAATTGTTCGGACACTGGGATAGAAGTCCAGACAAATAGTGATGATGAGGAAGAATAGGTGACTGAAATGATGGTTAACAACGCTTACGGAGAATACCCGTTGATTGAATTTTTCGCAATGTTTACTGTGAAGGAATTGCATGCAGACTTGCAGTGAACAGTGAAGGAAGAAGTCTGAGACTTGACAGGGAAAGAAGTTGGTCTGATTAAGGGGGTAGAGCCGATTAAAATCACTCTGAAGCCCAATGCAGTGTTTCCACAGCTTCCACAGTTTAACATGCCACAAGATGTTTTGATGAAGGTGGCACAAATAATTGGAGACTTTCTAAAACAAGGAGTTTTGAAGGAAGTGTTAAGCAGCCCATATAATTCACGGACAATGGGCTTAAAGAAGCCATGTGGGAAAGTGCGTGTTGTGCAGGACTTGCGAAAAGTGAATGACATGGTGGTGTTGTCCAGTAGTGGCGAATCCAGCAGAGATACTATTTCAGATTCCTTGCGATGCAGAGTGGTTCACAGTGGTAGATCTGTCACAAGCTTTCTTTTCTGTGCCACTTCATGAGGATAGTCAGTTTCTTTTTAGTTTCAAATTCCTAGACCGAGTCTACAGCTGGTGCAGGCTTCCACAAGGGTATATGGAGTCACCATCTCTGTTTAATCAGATCTTGAAAAAGAACCTGGAGTCATTAGAATTGCCATACCAATCGACTCTAAAGCAGTATATTGATGATTTGTTAATCGCATCCAGAACAAGGGACGAGTGTAAACATGACTCGATTGCCCTGTTGAATCATTTGGGAGAATGTGGACATAAAGTTTCACCAAGCGATACTGCTGAAATTAAAAAAGAGGAAGATATTGAGCATGATTGTCTTGAGGTGACTGAAGGGTGTACAAAACCAAGGCCTGATATTAGAGACTCACGTTTAGAAGAAAATTACCAAATTGCCTTTGTTGATGGTTCGTGTCTCAGAGATGGAACAGGCACACTGAGAGCAGGATATGCCGTATGAACAATTACAGGCACATTAGGAGCTTCATGGCTTCCAGGTGTATACTCTGCACAAGTGGCAGAATTAGTAGCTCTTACTAGAGCCCGCTATGTCTCTGCAAGATTAAGAGTCACAATCTACTGTATACTGATAGTCAATACGGATTTGGAATTGTTCATGATTTTGGCCAAGTGTGGTTGCAGAGAGGTTTTATGAACTCTACTGGAACCCCAGTGAGAAATGGCGACCCAATAAAAGAGTTGTTGTACGCAATACAGTTACCTGAAGAAATTGCTGTGGTGAAATGCAGTGCTAACCAAAAGACACAGGATTAAATTTCATTAGGAAATGGATATGCAGATCAAGTCGCAAGGTTTTGCACCTTGAACTGTATATCGTTTAAAGACAAGTGGGAACTAATGCCTGAAGAAGAAAATAATTGTGCAAGTTTTGCTTTAAAAGTAATTGACACATTGGAAGAATTGAAAACATTGCAAGAGAACGCAGATAAGGAAGAGAAGCAAAGCTGGATTAGACTTAAATGTATTCAAAGACCTGATGAAGTTTGGGTTTCTGAGGAGGGTCAGATGGTGTTGCCAAATAGTTTGTTAACTCAGATGGCCAGGTATTACCATGAAAAAAGAAAAGGGGAACTGGGCGATTGACTGGTCCAGTGCACGTTCTCCCAGTGAACTGTAAGACAATTAATGAGTGCACTGTACCAGAAAGTGGAGGGTATTGAAACACCTTTCAATGGCACACATGCATTAACAAGCAGTAGCCCTCATGCATCATCATCACGTTTCGCTACACGTCAGACTGGCGCTGCAATGTCTGACGGGGTCCTGCATGGGACCATCAGGCCATTAAAAAATGTGCATATCTTAGTACGAAAAATCTTCGGTTGCTAAGAAACAGCTGGAGAAATATAAAATAAAATTGACTCGGGTACCTCCTCAGTGTAAAAATATATTTAATAAACGAGCGAGGACACGTCAAGGTTAAAAGCACAGGAAAAGTGAAGGGGAAGCAATGATCCCACGATCAAAAGGTAAAGCACAATGACTATAACCTCTTCAAAAAGTCAACATGTTTTGCGGCTAAAAATTGGCCAAAAAGGATCCGCTGGCACTTCATCAGGACTAGAACAATAATCTTTCTCCAGAACGTCAAAGATATAAATGTAATCTGTTCATTCCGCGGTCATGAACTATGTTACGCTGGTGATTAACACGGTGCTTCAATGTCCAGAAGGAGTCTGGACATATGTTCTCCTTGGAAGTAGTTCTTCTTTTAACCATGGCCGGTTACCAGTAGTCTTGTGCTAATAGACACAGACCTGTAGTGAGTAAAAAAATGAATTTTACTCTCTCTTTATTTTCGTTTTTTGAATGAACAGACTGCATTTATACCTTTGACGTTCTGGAGAAAGATTATTCAGGTTGCTGCGTGTGAAACTGAACTGTGAGAAAGAAATATTTTTCTTCATTCTTTTGATTTTTCCTGTTGCACTTTATCTAAGAGTTGATTCTACTTTCTGATTCTTTACAGATCATGGCTGAATTAAATGACTGTGTTCGAAATATTAGATATTGTAGGTATTTGAGTGTTGGAATAGCAATTATGTGTGGAATAATGTTTATAATAATGATTGTGGGTATGTCTGTTCATGAAATGAAAGAGGCTACTATTGCTTCTGTTCCTGAGACTACTACACTAACAGCTTCAGATAGGTTTAAATTAGATGAAAAATATTTGCATGATTATACTAATGCTCAAGGAGAGCTTTTCTTCGAATGTGTTCTATCGGTTGTTGAATGAGTATGTGGAGGCGATGAATGTAAGGAATTGTCTTGTGTGTACGTAAATTCCTTCCTCTGTGGAAGAAGGGGTTACGTACCATAGCTTGCCTTTAACTTATGGCATAACTTGTAGTCGGCTACTAACCAGATTAAATAACCAAGAGTATGTTCAATATTTTTATTCCAACCATGATGTTGTGTTTTCCTTTGTTCCAATTATTAGATATTTGAGTAAAGTAGCTAGGGAGCATGATATAGTATTACTTAGGGGATTCTTTGAGCCAATGCTAACATTCAGTTCTGCTTATGCGCATAGAAATAACCTAACTTGCTTACTAATCCCATTAGAGAAGAGCTTCATAGTGCATACTGATGATAGAAGGAAGGCATTGAAAGAGAAGATGGAGGAAGGGTTGGAGAAAAGGACTTATAAAAATAACTATGCTTATACTGCTATTAAAACGCAAAGGAAATTAGCTTTAGATGCAATAAATGTAGGGAAGCTTTGTATATATAGGCTGTAATCACACACTGGCACTTTATATGTGGGAATGAACGAATGTAGGCACTTGTTTCTGTTTCAGAGTAAATTGACTTTTATGCTGAATGGTCAGGACCCTGCGATTCCTGGAATCTACTGTATTTGTGGACTTAATGCTTATTACCGTCTTCCTAGAGTCTTTCTGAGGTATGGGACATGCTATTTGGGGATAGTTTTCACTAAAATCTAACAGATAGATGATTTAAAGAAATTCCCAAAAGTGACTGAATTGCATCATGAGCGTCAGAGGAGGGAAACCTCTTCTGCAATTGTGGGAGATATTTGTGCTGCAGTAATTCCTTCTGTAGGAGTTATTCTGAATGCAATCAAGATACGAAAGTTGTCTACTATTGTGGATAACATGCTGACAAACTTTACAGGGGCAATACTCAATCTACTGTTAGATACTGAATTGGCTGTGGATAGAGCTATGACGCTTCAAAAGAGGCTTGCTTTAGACATAATTTTGTCGAAAGACAGCAGAGTCTGTAAAATGAATAATGCTAGGCATTGTTGTCCTTATATTCCTAACAATGATAAGAAGATAAGAGACTTACTTACTAACTTAACTAATATGAGTAAGGATTTGAAGGAATTGAAGGAACCAGGAGTTTGGGAAAAGGTTGGAAATGGATTTGCTTCTGTGGGTAGTTGGTTTAGTCAAATTTGGAATTGGGTATTGTGGAAAATAGTCCATAATGCAATTTATAGAAACAAATAAAATTAAGGAAATCTAAGAATGATCAGAGGAAGGAAGAACCTCCTAGGAGAAGAATTTATAGAAAAAATTCAAGGAGAAGGCAAAGTACATCTGAGGCAGAATTGTAAAGTGTTGTCAAGAAAGGGTGTGATGACATATTTAGTCATCAGAGGAGGGACTGTAGAACAAATATGTTAATTAACAAAATATTAATGACATATGTGTGTTTACTAATGAGAAAAATGCATAGAGAAATTAATAACAGAAAATAATGTGCACGTTTGAAAATGTGCCCTCGGGGAGTGATCACCATATGTACTAAAGTGGCTAAAATATGTGAAATAATGAAAATATATGAGAAAATGTAGTAATATATCATAATGAAATGTATAACCTTTGTTTTGTATTGTTAAGTTAGCTGAACCAGATGCCTAGTTTCACTGGGCCTTGCTCGCTCTGAATATGGAGAATTCGAACGCCTTGCAAAGGAAAGGAAACTGGGGACAGAGACCTTGAACCGCTCAGAGTTCAAGTTGCTTAACCAGAACATTCTGTAATGTACCAATGGACAGGAGATGATGAAGACAATTTGATACAAATGTGTGTAGTGTAGGCTAAATTTACTTTCCCAGGACTTGAACAATAGAGGCACTGACTGGAGAGCCACATGCAACAATTTTGATACCTGAAGAGTCGGATGATGTCCTCATCGCAAGAAGAACCAATCAGCTTTCTGTGAATTGAACTGTACACAAATTAAGAGATTTTATAAATAAAAACTATAGGTTAGAGTCATATCTGCCGTCCGACTGACCAATTAGCAATTAGTGGGATGGACTGGGAGACCCTAATAAAAAGTCATGACAAGGGGCTAAGACTTCCGAAATTATGTGAATTTGGGAAGAAATTGATGACGTCAGAAGGCGCTGTCTGAGGTGGTGATATCGGGTTCATACTCTGTGAGCCTGATCCGTAGCTCACTGATTGATGGCCTGAAGATGAAGACTGACTTGTTGCTGATCCATCCTGGATAGGTAGCTATGAAAATGTGACTGATGGTTTTGTGCATTTTCTTCTAGGTACCAACTGCGCTGTTTTATAGATATTCTCACTTAGGTAGAATTTTTCTAAATTAATGTTTTCTCTAAATTGTTTTCGCATGAAGACCCATAAGCTAATGCTAATCTTGGCTAGGTAGGCTGTTAAGGGTGACGTTGACGGTGACAAATGACTGACGAACTTAATTGCTGAATTACATTTTTAGCGCTGGTATTCATAGCTTATGGTACTGCATTGTCACTTATGTTTTTCTTTCGGAATAATGTTCTTCTATTAACGGATTAATAAAGATTGATTAATAAAGATTGAATTAACAAATGATTAAAATTGTAATCAATAGGGAACAAAAATTGTTAACTCTTTCCTGAGTAGTGGTTGTTCTTGACTTTCACGGTTTAAAGTTGTTTTCCATAAATGTTTTTTTGATTATTGATGTTACAGTAGTCGCTGCATGGCTAGGATACTCCATGCGATTCACCTTGTAAGTTTATTTACTAAGGACCAGGTGCTTTAGCAGTACCAACACACACACAGTAACTTAATGAAAACACTACAAAATGACACAACACAGGTTTAGAAAAATCGAATATATTTATCTAAAAAAACAAGACAAAAATGACAAAAATACTCAATACCCAAGTCAAGTTATCTCTAAAAATGCAAAAAGAGTCTTCATGTAGTTTTAAACACAACAGTAGCACTGCTAGCGTGAAAATGTACCTTGGGTGCGTCAAAAATAACCCTGCATGGGCGAGTGTGCGTCAAAAAGGGCTTGCGATGCATCTATTTCACTCACGAGCGAGACCTTGCATCATATCTTCTTTCGTCGGGTCAGGCACGTCGTTTCTTCTCTCTGCAGGAGAGTGATGCGTCAATCCAGTCAGCACTGTCGGGTCTGCGCAGGTCTTGCGTTATTTTTACACGCCCATCAGTACTTGCGTCGGAAATCCAGCTGTACGATGTTCCAAAAACCACGCAGCGCAGGTTGCGATCTCACCAGCCTCCATCAGCGATGCTGTGTGTCCTTTCTCCAGCTCCGGGCATCGATCTTCGGGTCGCGTTGCAGGCAAGTGTCGGTTTTCAGCCGCGAAACCGGCGGCCCTTTTAGGCTGCCAGCTTCTCCTTTCAGGTCCCAGGAACTGGATAGGCACCACTTGGCAGAGAGAAGTCTTTGCTGTCCCTGAGACTTGAAACAACAGGAGGCAAGCTCTAAATCAAGCCCTTGGAGATCTTCACAAGATGGAAGGCACACAAAGTCCAGTATTTGCCCTCTTAGTCTGGCAGAAGCAGCAACTGCAGGATAGCTCCACAAAGCACAGTCACAGGCAGGGCAGCTCTTCTTCCTCAGCTCTTCAGCTCTTCTCCAGGCAGAGGTTCCTCTTGGTTTCCAGAAGTGTTCTAAAGTGTGTGGTTTTGGGTGCCCTTCTTGCACCCATTTTCTCCTTTGAAGTAGGCCTACTTCAAAGCAAAGTCTCTGTTGATTGTGAAATCCTGCCTTGCCCAGGCCCCAGACACTCACCTGGGGGTTGGAGACTGCATTGTGTGAGGGCAGGCACAGCCCTTTCAGGTGTGAGTAACCACTTTTCCCCTCCCTTCTAGCCCAGATGGCTCATCAGGAAATGCAGACTACACCCAGCTCCCGTTGTGCCACTGTCTAGTGTGAGGTGCAACCAGCCCAACTGTCAATCTGACCCAGACAGGGAATCCACAAACAGGCAGAGTCACAGAAATGGTATAAGCAAGAAAATGCTCACTTTCTAAAAGTGGCATTTTCAAACACACAATCTTAAAATCAACTTTACTAAAAGATGTATTTTTAAATTGCGAGTGCAGAGACCCCAAACTCCACATGTGCATCCACTCCCAAAGGGAATCTACACTTTAATCAGATTTAATGGTAGCCCCCATGTTAACCTATGAGAGGGACAGGCCTTGCAACAGTGAAAAACAAATTTAGCGAAATTCACAGTCAGGACATATAAAACACATTACTACATGTCCTACCTTAACCATACACTGCACCCTGCCCTTGGGCTACCTAGGGCCTACCTTAAGGGTGCCTTACATGTAATAAAGGGGAAGATGTAGGCCTGGCAAGTGGGTACACTTGCCAAGTCGAATTTACAGCTTAGAATTGCACACACAGACACTGCAGTGACAGGTCTGAGACATGATTACAGGGCTACTCATGTGGGTGGCACAACCAGTGCTGCAGGTCCCACTAGTAGCATTTGGTTTACAGGCCCTGGGCACCTGTAGTGGACTTTACAAGGGACTTACTAGTAAATCAAATATGCCAATCATGGATCAACCAATTACATAAACATTTTGTATAGGAGCACTTGCACTTTAGCACTGGTTAGTAGAGGTAAAGTGCCCAGAGTCACAAAACCAGCAAAGAGTCCAGCACACATCAACGACCCGGGAAACAAAGGCAAAAATTTAAGGGAGACCATGCCAAGGATGAAAAGTCTAACACCTATCATACACCATAATTGAGCTGTTCAGTATCAAGGTGAAGTAGTTGCCAATGTTGTGCTGTTCATAAATAATTGAGAACTTAAGGTATAGTGATCCTTTGCCAAACGCTGCCTTTCCTAGTTCATCATTTACAATTGCTCTCTGACTGCGATCACTATAAAATTAACAATAAACACACAATATAGTGAATGCAACCTATGGGGAAGCACATTTGTGTGCAGTGTCATTTGACCAATACATTTCCTGGTTTAAAATTAGGGTTGCATAGTGCTTTTAAAGTTGCATATCGCTTGACCCAACTGTGTTATCAACACTTTGAGCTTGGTTAGCAGGTTGAACTCAGACCAAAAGGATGCTAAACCTCTGATCAACAAGGAACTCCAAAGTGTGCTTGGTGACCCTTCTACTTCATCTTGTCTGCTGAAGGTGGACAATGACTTTTTTGCATGTCACACCAGATGTATGCCAGTGAGTACAAGGCCAGGATCAAGTAGGAAGTTTCCACAAAGATGACATCACAATCAAACATTGGTATTGGTGGGGTGCTGGTGCCCCAACTATATTTACCACCCAGCTTTCTTGCACTTGTAGGTGAATCTTGGGTGGCCCCTCTCTGATCTTTGGTGAGGAGTAGAGCAAGCTTTTGTCACGCACTGTCCATTATTTTTAGTGCCCGGGCAGAAAAGCAGATTGTTATCAGTGTCTCAGCTTTGGTACCACTTTTGAATCAACACATACGGATATATTTCAGTAGCCTGTGTGGGGCCCTAGGGTCTATTCACAATCCTGGAAAATGGCCAGCAGCCCACCACCAATTATTTAAAGTGAATTTTTTGAATTTAAAATGGGGCAGATGTTTACATCTCATTCATGATGCTGGGAAGAGTAGAACTTCCTTACTCCTAGAAAGCATTATGCATGCTAGCATTAACATTTCAACAGGCATGCACATTTTCCAAGGGACAGCGGAGGATTAAGAAGTCCCTGTTGGTTCGCTGTGAGAGGCTGTTATCCTCATCTTACTAGCACTGTTTGTACAAAAATATATTTGTGTCATGTGAAGTTAATCCTAATAACAGGACACTGAAAGCAATTGCAATCAGTCTTCTGTGTGAATTGTTTTCAAATGTTTGCAATTATTATTGCAAATGTAATATAGATGCAATACAAGAAAATTTCCATTCAATAAAAAATACGCAGAAAGAGGACATGTGCATCACTGTTTGAAACAGTAACTTCATCCCAAACCTGGCATCCCCATAGGGGCTGGAGTGGAAAAACATCAAGATCACTATGTGGGACCCCACTTCACGAGTTCCATTGTCCTAGGGCAAAACAAGGTTCAAAGCTTATAAGTTTTTTGGATCCCTTGGAACTTGAACCTAGACTTATCAAAAAAGATGGCTCACAAGGGGCAACAGAAACATCTGATAAAATGGAATTTATGCTTAAGTGTATAAATCATATCCAATTGGGCAAATTTGTCAACAAACCTGCCCAAGATCTCCACACGCCTAGTCCACATTTTTCATTGGAAGTAAGAAAGCTTGCCTTGCCTGAGACCCTAATGCTGGGATAAACTGAATACAGGTCAATTTCTATTTACTACTCTCACAACCTTGGAGCCCCCATCTTCAACCATACATGAAGTAAGATATCAGGCAGTGAATCCAGTGGTTGAAAGCACCAGTCCACCTTTCTCTAGAAATGTATTTAGGGTTGTTTGAAATCCACATAAGCACAACAGTGCCATGTACTCTGTAGTATCACCCTTCATCACCTAAAATGCTTGAAATGGCTCATGCGTTGATGATAGTCCTGTAAAGTTTATGTTTGTAGCCCAAATGTAATCAAAGGCTGAGTGCTAAATCAAATTAATTTTCTTCAGCAAACAACCAATAGAAGAACAGACTAGCTCATTGACACTTGAAAACCATGAGAGTTTGCCAGCAATTTAGGGAAATTAGATTGTGTTCTCCCTTCAATTATTAAAATGTGCCCCCGCCCCCATTTCACCAAAGTATACAAAAAAATAATGGATGAAATGCTTGAATTAAGCTCAACTACTGGTAATTACTCGGGACCCATTCAAATCCATTGTTATTTTGCACCCATGCCATCTCAGATTGGACACTGCTATATGCAAGGCTGAACTGCCAAGCTAGATCGACCCTGAACAAAAGACAAGCAACCCAGGACCAGTTTCACCCTACTTAGAGCCAGCCAGGTATATCTTGGTTCGAGGGACACAATGTGCATGGAATTCAGGCTTGGGCATACTAGTCCCAATTAGGGCAACGCACTAAAGTATACAGAAAAGTGATGGATGGAATTCTTGAATTAATCTCAGCCACTGGTAACCAGTCTACTTTTTCAGCACAAAATGCATCCTCACTACCAGAATGCTAAAATATAGCTCTATATGCTATATGAAATTTTGCATAGTTTTTCAGAATTTTACTTATTTATGCAAAAGCAAATTTTGGAAATTTGCACACCCCCAGTGTACAGCGCAATTATATTGTGACTAAATGATGTCTTAGAGGCAGGACCGTGGGCATTACAGGATAGGTTCATTAACGAGTAGTTATACATACTTGATGATAGTTTCACACCCTAAAGATGGTCAGAGACTTAGGGCCTAATTAGGACATTGGTGGTGCCACTAGGGACAACCAGTGTCGTAGGGAGGATGCCACAGGCATGCTGGCAGCGTCCCTCACCAGTCATATTACAATGTTCCTGTCAGGCTGACAGTGTGCATTCAGATGGTGCTGGGCAAGGGGTCCCCGGCACTGGCTTTCCGCCACTCTTTCCATGGCAGAGTGACTGCCATGGAAAGGCTAGCAGAAAGCGGAGTTGTAATCAGCATGGCAGCACTGAGTTCATGGGCGCCATGGCTGAGTACAACTCAGACTGCCATCAACCCGTTGGGAACAATGTTCCTGGCAGTGATGGAGGCCTTTAGGCAGTCCCGCCCGCCAGAGTCATAATGTGGTGGTGGGACTGCATGGAGTGTTGCGGTCCCACTGTCACTAAAAGTGTGGTAGTCTGAAGACTGCCACACTCATAACAATTCCCTTACTCTTGCCAGGGGCAGGAGTAAAGCATTTGTTTATAAGAACAGTGAGGGAACATCCCCAAATTTGGATTGGGTTACAGGTGAAGTAGTTTAAAAACATTTCTTCCAAAATATAAACATAAATATAAACCTTAACAAGTGCTAATGCCCTTAGTGTCAAATTTAATCTTATGGAAATTCACACTTGAACATTTCTGTGTGCATAAATTACTACAGCCGTTAGCACTTAAAGATATTTGGGTCAGCCATGACGTCTCATGACACTTCTGTAGGAATTCTATGAAAGTCGTGAATTAATATAATAGAATCTTGAGCCCATGTGAGTAAATGTATGACTCTCAGCCTGGGAGTTGTTGAATTGAGTTCTCTGAAAACCTAAAATCTACAGGCCTGATATTGAGGGCCATTCTGCAGTTCAGAGAATTGACAGAGTTTATGAACTAAAAATGACTATTTGTTAAATACTAAACCTATTTTGCGATAGACAACAGATTAAGAAATCGCAAAATGGGTCGAGAAACTCATAACGAAATTTATTTGGAAAGAACTTGTTTAGGGTATCCCTGTCAAATAGTTTTTCATTGTTTATCAAGGTTTTCCTACTGTGATCCAGTCACAAAACATTAAAAAGCTACCAGCTCCAAAGGCGGGTGGTAACACGGCCACAAAAGGTGAATGTAAAAAAAAGGCTGTTGGGGAGTAAGCACTAGTCCTGGGAACCTCTTCAACAAACTTTAAAAAAAAAAAAACTATATGCCATTCTGTTTTCTTTACAGATTTTTTTTTTTTTAAACAAAGTGATTGCATTCACTCATGGTAAGGCAAATTTTGCAACCTATATCATGAAAATTAATGCAGTAAGTCTGATAGTGACCCACTAGGAGCCAGAATTGTTTTAACCGACCTGGAAGTAAATATGTACATTTGCAGAATTCTTTTCAGTTCATAAAAAGTCTGTATACAATTTACGAAATTTTCGTACATCAGGCTTTAAGTGTGTGTTGTGTGCAAAATTTTTAAGAATCTAACCGCACCATGTACTTGACGTGGCATGCAGTTTTTCAAGTGAGGTGATGTCATCTAATTAATTTAGGTATGAGATTTTATACCTTTATGACATATCTCACTGAGAGTGGAATGTTTAAACTCCTATATCACTACTTTTGTACTCATGAAAGTCTCCAACCTTACAGAGCGCAGCAACATTTTGATTGCGTTGACATTGAAACGATAGGGGTTCCCTAAAAAATCTAAGTAATTTGTACTCATTTTCTCAAGCTCAGGAAAAGGGAAGGATGCTTTGGCCCTGATCGGATTTGAATCTGTGAATGTAGGTTGTACACAGCTATCAGCAGCAGGTGCTTGGCATCTTGAGCTCGCTTACCCGCATACCAGTATAAATTACTAAGTGCAGAATGATTGCCTGTTCTTCTGTAAGCCTACTGGCCGGAAGCTGCTGAGACTTAGATTTACTTAGAAAAGCATTAGCACAACACACGGGCACCCCAGGATTTCATTTACAAATGATTTTTCATCTTCCAAGCAGTGGGCTGTTTGAAAGACATAAATGTCAATTATACCATCATTCCACACCAAATTAGCTGCCGTTTAAGGACGGAAGGCGCTGAAAAATCACCGTTCATTGCCAATTGTGAAAACAAACTATGCGTATGTCTAGGAGGTGGTGTTACATCTAGGCACATTTGCTGGTTTTTAAGAGACACTGGCCCATATTTATACTTTTTGACGCAAAACTGCGCTATCGCAGTTTTGCGTCAAAAAAAATTGCGCCGTCTAACGCCATTTGGATGCGCCATTCGGGCGTCAAATTTATACTTTGACGTACGGCGGCGCAACCAACAGGTGGGAGTCATTATTTTGTGACGCAAACAGCGTCGGTCTGTCGTAAGGGAAACCCACGTAAAAGTGACGCAAATCACTGTGGGTCGATTTACGACAGCGCAATCGTGAAAACGCCGTTTTTTTTCACGCTATTGCGTGACATTTTTGTGCGAAAACTGCACTTACAGGAGAGGAGACCCAAAATGGATCCTAGATGCCCCAACAGACCCCAGGAGGATGAGAGCAGACCAGGAACCAGCCAGGAGGAAGCATACAGGAACCAGGACATGTTAAAGAAAAAAAGAAAGTGTCGCTTCAGTGCAGAGGAGCAGGAAATCCTGGTGAAAGAGGTGACGGAACACCAGCACCAACTTTTCATATCCTCAAAATTGCCACTCAGTAGGAGAGAGGCCATCTGGAAAGAAATTGTGGACAAGATAAACAGTGTGGCTGAAGAACGCCGGACAGTCACCGAGTGTAAGAAACGCTGGCATGACTGTAAACGTAGGACCAAAGAGAAAATGGCCAGGAACAGGAAGGCAGCAATGCAGACTGGAGGGGGGAGTCCAGCACAACAGGAGGCCCTGGACCACATGGAGGAAATGGTCGCAGCCGTCATCCCGGAGGAGATCGTCACAGGGATACAAGGACTGGACAGCGCAGACTACCACGACACTACGCACATGCAGGGTAAGTCGCATGGGGAATTACAATGCAATAATGGGGACTGTAAGCAGGGGGGGATACCTACTACAGAATGCATGTAACTTAGCACATATATGAAGTGGCATGGGGAAAGGGGCACGGCAGGTGGGAATGGCCAGTACTGACCATAGCCGGGGCACGACAAAATACTGCCACCACTACAGTCCCACGGGGACATCCTGTAATTACAACAAGAGAGCCAAGGGAAACCAGTGACAGGTGGGAAGGACACTACCCTGAATCCACATCCAGGCACTTGTTTTGCACAAACTATTCCCCATCAACTAGGTCCCTACCTGTAATGCAGTAGCAAATACAACAACTGCAACTTAACTGCCACCACAGTTGACAATAACACCTCTCATCTCTGGGCAGCTATAGTACCAAATGGCAGGAACCCCACCCTGGAACATACATTCCTAAATTAGGGGGTGAGGATGACATCTGCAACTACTCCTAGAAATAAGACAAAGGTACCAGTACACTTAAATGCCGAATGTCCATAACTGACACATACATAAGCCTAAGTAAACAGCAATAGGAGCCACACAGCACTAACGACACACACATGCTGCATACGTCAGGGTCCCTCACGTGCCTGCCTAACAATGCTACATCACAAATGTCATACTGCTCAGACAACAACATTGACGAGGGGACACAGGCAACTGGTCAATGAAACACATCTGCACAGTCTAACCAAAAAATAGGACATTCATACGATAAACAGGCCAATCCAGTAAGACACACATGAGACCCCATCAGATACAAACATCAACAATGTTTACATCCATACCACATCCTAACATTGACATACATAGGTCATGCCACCTAACATGTACAGATCATGCAATGTGAATAAAAAGTGTATGGTGCAGGGCCTGTGAGGCAAGTGTGCTGGCAGGGCAGTCACAACACCCACAGTCAGTCAAAGTGTAGGGTGGCAAGTGAAACGTATACTTTGCGCAATAGCCTCAGGCTGGAGGCCTTTGTGCATCTTACCCTGAATGTACTTATACTCATTTGCTCACATCTAAGTGCCTCAGAGCACTTTGCACTAAATGAATCTCATTGCCCTTCCTATCAGTTAATGTAGCAAATAGTCATTCCTAAGGTGTTGGCAATTAGTCAAATCACCCTGTTTTGCCTACTTCTGCACTGGAGTTTGCCAGAACATATTCACTCTGTGCCCCAGTCAAGGATACCGTCTGGTTCGTTGATGATAGATGTGGTAGGGGTTAAGGTTTGCCATTCCTGCGTAGGGAAACTTTGTCATCACAATGACATATGTCTTTTAAATTCACTTCCTCGTCCCAAGACACACATGGGGGAGTTTACAAACAGAAAATCACATCTAGATGCTGCCTGCCTTGCTGCTGATGCACAACCAGATCCCAGCCCATTCCTCTGATATGAGGGATGATGTCTCCCCTGTGATTCAGACAGCCAAGCTCCAAACTTAACATGCTGTGCTATATATAGAAAAAGCAGAGGGAGAGTAGAAACTGTTAGGCACCATGATAGCTGTGTACCAATGTATTACTCTCCTGCGGACTATTTCAGTTCTAACTGTGTGTATTGTTTTGGTTATTGGGGCTCACACCTAAATTCCTACAAGTCAGTTGTACAATGAAACTTCATATCAAACAAATACTGTCTGTGTCATTTGTGTATGGGAACATACCGGAAAAGATAGAAATGTGTAGGACCTGAGTGACCACCACTTCCCTGAGAAGTCCCAAAGATGTCATGGGCTTGGACTTCTAAACATTCCTCTGTTGTGGGAGACCAGAGGCACTGCTAGTCTGTCTGAGCTAAATAGAATATCTGGGTGACAGAGTTATTTACAAGTGGGTCAAACTTAGTCCCCCACACCATTAGCTATCCTGCTGCCTAGAAAGCCAAGAATCACATGTAGGATAATGAGAGCCCACCCAAACAAATGTCCCTCCATAACAATAGTGAAACACCGAGGGAGGAGTAGGACAAAAAAATACATATTCCGAAATAATTACAAATCAACACCTAGAGATGACCTGGCAGGCATGTCTGATAGCTCCATATCATACATGTGACACACAGGTGGGCCATAGGCCTACAACAATGCCCTATGACGGACAGCAGATACCAAGACAAAATCAGAGTACAAAGTTAAGGCATCCAAAGGCTTGTATCTTAGTGCTAAATGATCTCAACACAGACACACTAATTGTACCCTGTTTCTTTGCAGAGGAACACGGATCTCCTGCCGATATGCCTGTCCATGAGTTCCCTGATGACATGAATGACGAGACCATCAACCTCACACAAGAGACCATTGACATGGTCCTCGAAAGCCTCCAAACCCCCCCTTCAGTAACAAGGAGGAGCCAAGAAGAAGCAGCCACCACAGTAGAACCACCCGCCACCCCAATTGTAAGACCTGCCAGTTCCAACACAGCTGAGGACTCTGACGACACTGGCACCAGCTTCGAAAGAACAGTCGTTGGGGTCCAGCGGGAGCTGGCCAAGGAGGTGCGGGTGGGGATGCAAACTATGGCAGCCAGCCTTGAGGGGGTGCGTTCGTGCATGCTGTCAACTGCTGATCAGGCAGCTGCAATGCAAGCCAGAACATCGCTGTTGGAGGAACTTTTAGTAACACAGAAGGCAATCTGCACAGCTGTCATCCAGTTGACCAAACAACTCCAACAGCAAGCCAGTCAGCGTGTGCACGAATGCAACATCAAACCCCTCAGGGCCGACCTGGCTGCCTACCATCGGGATGTGGCTGCCATTCTGAAAAACCAGCACGCTCTCCTTGCTGCAGTACTGCCCTTCATAACTGGACAGGGATCAGCCCCCGGGATGTCTGCCTCCATGTCTTCTGACACTGAGGTGTGTGTTGCCCCTTCACAACCAACAACAACAAGGACACACCAGGCAACACACACATCAGAAGAAGAAGACATGGAACAGATAACATTCACTCGCAAGAGTACCCGGAAGCCCTAGTCCCTGCACCATGCCCTACTCTGACCAAGGTCCTACGTTTTGACACATGCCAGCCTCACTCCAACTACCCTCAATGACTGTTCGGCAATCTACTGTTTAACTTGTCCACATTGGCTGTAAATGTTTCTCTCCTACCATTTGGCAATTCCTGTTCCTCTGCACCATCTGTGACATCACCCCAGCATGTCAGGAGCATCATCCACACCCTGTAAATAGGATCACCATTTAAGAATGCACCAGAACGGACTCACCTAACATTGTTAATGGACTTTTTGCACTACTCCACCTAAAAATAAATATCACTTGCACCCCTATTGTGTCTCTGTGTCATTTCACACTTCAACTGTGCAGTACATAACTCCAAAGTGGCTGTGTGGCAACCATGTCGATTCTCTATACTACTGTCCTGATTTCATGTATACTGAAACATCTGTGCAGTGGCCAGGATTGCATCATAGCTTTACTAGACTGAGGAAAATAACTGATGTAGGGACTAAGCACACACAATCATGCTGTGTTGGACAGAATGAGGCCCCATCCATAGCTATTCTAGACAACTAATGGTGGCTGAGAAATGTAGGCACCTTGCAATACTAAAACAAGACATTATGCTGTAAAATGAAAGGAATGATAACCAAATTACACTGCATCAATCACCCTTACAGCGTATACTACCATGAAGGAAAGTCATGCTCAAGCAGTACACACATGATGTAGGTCAGCAATGACAGCAACAAGACAAGAGTGTGAACAAATACTCATCTACAAAGCTCTTCCTGAACTTCACAATGCTGTCCGACCTATCTATTTACCTACAAAATCAACTCTGGAAGCACTCTTTGTGAAGTAGGATACATACCAACCCCAAATCTTGATGATCTATGCACACTACCAATGGTGGCTCTCCCACATGGTGGATACTTACCAAGTTAGCACACGGGTAGCTGGCATGTTAAACCTCAATAGCCTGGGGATAGCGAGCATAGGACACAAATGTCATATTAAAACTTTCTGCTACACTGATGTCAAGGCCATGAAAAGGTAGCACCTAACGCATCAGGTAAAGGGTTAACAAAATTTTTATTTCCAATAAGTAATAAAAGAGGCAACTAAGGGAAAGATAAACCTACACTAATCTAACCTGACTACTACTAACCCACAACTGTCCCTAACTAACCTAAGCTAAACTTACTCTACACATGTAACGAAACCATCTAAACATCAACCCCCCACCCACCATTATGAGACAAGACACATGCAGGACAACACTTACTAACCTACACACATACTACACTATCCTAAACAAACATATATTATTTTTTTTTATTTTTTTTATAGTTTTTTTTTATATATTTTTTTTTTTTTTTTTTTTTTTTAAACAGGAATTCCAACATTGCCCCCCACCCACCCACCCACACAAAAAGATAAGATATAAAGAAGAAGGACCCCCCACCCTCTTACCTAACACTAACTAAGCTAATTGCTTACACTTATCCTATAACTAACCCCCCAAACCCAACTAACAGTATGAAATAGGAAAGAGGTGAGAGGGGAGGGGTAAAAGTTCTGGAGGGCAAAATGTCTACTGATTTGGCCTCCGTAGTGTTCGCCGGATGGAGCGCACCTTCTCCTTCACCTCAGCCATGTCCTCCGTCAGGGTGTCAACTTTTCCAATCAACCTGTCCAATTTCCTTGACAATGCGTGGAAGTCCGCTGGGTTGATCGGAGGGTCAGTGCAGGTCTGGGTGCCGGTGGAGGTGGATTGTGTTGGAGGAGTGGTGTGGGCACGGGACTGCCCTGCTCCCACCACACGGCTGGGTCCAGGTCTGGATGAGGATGCCTGGTCCGTTGCTGGGTCCACTTGGCCAGGTCTGGTGGATGTAGTGGCGGGGGTTGTTGGGGGCACCGTTGGGGGAGCCTGTGGTGTGGCATACCACGCCCCGGAGGCCCGTTTCGAATTGTATCTGCGGGCCATCCTCCGATACCCACACTGCACCTGCAGGATGTGGCTGTACCTCATTGCCCGGCGCTCAAACTGGTTGCGAGCTGCAGCACTCAGGTTTGCAGCTGTGAAGAGAAAAGGCAAATATTGAGCATAGAATTTACAGTGGGTTGAATACCACAATGGGTAATTTGTCCATTACTAGCAATGTATTGGTTGCAGCAATTGTTACAACATAGTTCACGGGAAGGCTCAGAGGAAGTACATGTGAATCATGCATGCTGAAGGGCATATCACATATAGCATATCCATGTCTCTACATGATGGATGACATCACCCTAAACTACTCATACAATTCATACCTAAGGCATTATACATTATGGCACCAGCTCGTCCGCATACTGACTTCACTACATATGTCATTCTATGTGATAAGAATCACACTCCTCACTCAATGGCATTTCGAAATAGTTGTGTGCTAAGATTGAACCCCTGGCCATGAATCATATGTCGACCCTATGGGCCAGATGTAGGAATTGATGGGAAATCAACTAGCAAATTGCAAAGCTGAACGGTGTCTCTGACACCGTCTGCGAGTCACTATGGGGTCCCTAAATCCCACCTCATGAACATCAATGATGTGGGTTCCAACTTGCACCACCTTAGCAACTATGGGCACTCACGGGGATGGAGGCCTGCTGGGAACAGCAGAACTCCATAGACGTGACTGCTTTTAAATGAAGCAAGTTATTTTTCACCAAGTGTAGGCCCTTTATCTGAAAGGAAAATGAGCTGCGATTTGTTTAAATTCACAACAATAGATTTTTCGTAATTTACACAATAATTATTGCTCCCCTAGACCACTGGCTGTTTTGTGCAGGAGTATTTTGGTCCACTCACAAAGGTGAAGGTTCACAATGAGGACCCCTTCCAGTCAGCAAGTTGGTTAGCATCCACTTCAAGTGGATGATAACAGCTACTCACTTTGCAACCACGTACTCGTTAGCAAATGGGATTGCCTACCACTGTGATTTGCAAGTAGGGCTGGTAAACTCCTTTATTTTTTTCATTTAGAAAAGCTTTTTGCGAATATGTACATGACCACCAAAAACATTTCGGATTAGGAAACAGACGTTTGCAACTCACTAACATCAAATTATGCTATTTGCAATGTGTAGACATTTTGCTACATCTGGACCTAGGTACAAACTCAAGTCACAAAAGGTGTTAAGTACGAGTAACATACTGGTTGCTACAGTCCTAGGTACCCTGTTTCACAGTAACATCCCAGTCTTTGTGGGTGGTGTGGGAAGAACAAACACCAATCCCATGATCAATGCACAACCAGGAGTGTACAGAAAGTTCAACAAGCATGTGCCTTCACACACAACACCTATGAAGGGCTAGCAACACGTTGGAGTCAGCCCAACCTTGTCACATCCCAGGTCCACACATGTCAAAATGATATGACTTAGCCCAACATAACATACTATTAGTGAGGCATGTTTTACAACACACACAGAGGAGGTAGAACACCCATTCACATGATTCAACAGAACACCTAGGCCATTGCACTCAAGTCACACACACTTCGAGGTCACCTTGTGGAAGTACATGCCCCCGGAAGATCCGACCTACAGTGTACACAGTCCATCCTCAACTAGGAAGAAGCACTTGTCATCGAAGCCATGTGCCTAAGCTATCTGGGAGACTGTCAGTCTGATATGCTGACTCAGTTAATGGCAAGTTCCTGACCAAGTCTAACATTGACCAGTGTATTCAAAATGAGTCATGCTATTCCCAATTGTCGCACTAATTGAATGACCTACTGCCCCTCAATCTGAGAGATGACTAGGTATTGCTTTACAGAAACATTATTCCAATTTGATATCAAACCAAAACAACAAAGCCAATGAACGGCCAGCACATCAAATCATGAATTATCCTGAACACACAGTAATCCATCATGCTTCATTTCCAAACAATGTAAATAGCACTTAGGCAACACTCACTGTAGGTATCGGGGTCGTCAAAATGGGCCACCTCACCAACGGTGTACGGGGCTGGTCCACCTGTAAAGCATGAAAGGAAGATTATACTCAGACTGGGTGAACAGACAAATAATTTCTGTTACAATGACAGTGTGTGAATATTACATGGTAATGATACACTTTCACACATGCTCATCCTGCCTGGCTGACTTTGTATTCTAGATTATCATTGGATGAGTCTCCTGCTCCAGTGACACACCCTACTACACTCATGCAGTGGCCAGGACAGTCATGTGTCGTCCAAGTTAATCCTCCATTAGTAGGCCCCAACAATCATGTGATCCATACATCTCAGCATGTGCATCCCAGAGAGATACATTCCACAACTGGTTCCATGAGGACTGCATGACCACTCACAATCAAACAGGCTATGTGGACAGGTTCAACACACAGCAACCAGACACACATGTGACATATGTGTGGACAACATGACTAACTTCATGTGACGTGAAGGCAACACACAGGTGTAGCATCATCATGTGTTTGCAATTTTCGGTCTAGCTATGGCGTCTACATATGTAGGTATGTTGTTTCTACATGACGTACTCACTGGCCATTATGACCAGTAGAGTACAAATAGAGCAGTTCACGTGTTGCTTTTCAGACACAAATGCAACAGTACATTCCATGCACCTACAGCCATCTGGTATGTGTTGCAAAAATGAGGCATCGGCCTGGTAGCATAGGTCTTCATACACATCCTGCAACAAATACACATTTGGACACATATGTATACCTTTGTAGCGCAGCATTTGCATCATTTTGTGACGCAGAGAGGGGGCTACTTAGCAAAATACAAATAGATGTTGCATTTTACTGCTGTTATTGGGTGTACATGTGTAGCAAAAATGGGGATTTATGTGTATGCCCATGGGCCTAGGTTTCCCTAGCATAACACGCAGTCAGCTACTTATTTTGCAGATTGGCTACCAATCATCACATGTTCACACACACATTCCTATTATTCCCATGTAATTGATTAGTACTCACCAACATAGCCACCAATCCGGAGTCCCAGGTGGTCCAGCAGGTCCTGTTCCCTGCTGATCAGATCTGCCCAGCGGTGCTTGAGTTGATGTATATTCCTCAGACTCCCGTAGACCCGGACCAGGTGATGGCGCACCTTCTCCCAACGGATTTTCCTCGCCTCCGTGTGATACCCCTGTATCACACGGCCCCCAGCCTCCAGCATCAGTGGGAGGAAATGGCTTACGAGCCATATGAAGCCCCCCAATTCGTCCTCACCCATCCTGGACAGGCGAGGCCTACCTGACATGATGAGAGGTGTAAAAAAGTACAAAAGAAAAATGAAAGAAAAAGTGGGAAATGGGGAAAGGTAGAGGTGTGAAAGAAAAAGAAGAAGGAGAAAAATAGCCCAACTAACCCCCCAAACTATGCTACCCACAACAGACTCCCACAGACAATACAAACTATCACAGGTATAGACAAAATAACACTAAACAGACTGAGACAATGTTAGACAACAATAAAAGATTGACACAAAGACAAAATACAAGGCACACAGGACACTAAAGCAGTAAAACACAGGACAACACCTTTCACACAACCACACAGTCTAGATAACTCTGAGACTGCAAAGTGAAAGTGAAAGTCAACTCCCAGTACAGATTTGGTAAACAGGATATCCTATTACATCACTTCCTGCATAAAATGGCCGCCGTTTTTATTTTCCGTAATGCGTCATATTTTCACGCATACACAGATGTGCGTCATATTTTTTTGACGCATTACAGTGCACATGATGCGGAGTGTAAAAAAATGATATGAATATTAATATTCCAAATTGTACATGAGATGACCAACATATTGTGCATGTAGCGTCAATTTCACCACGCACTCATCGTGGGCGTCGTTTTTTTTACACGTACAGTGGTGCACATGATGCGGAGTCAAAAAATATTATATGAATATTAATAATTAATACTGTACATGAGATGACCAACATATTGTCCATGTAGCGTCATTTTTACCACGCATACATCATGGGCGTCATTTTTTTTACACGTACAGTGGTGCACATGATGCGGAGTGAAAAAATATGATATGAATATTAATAATTAATACTGTACATGAAATGACCAATATATTGTGCATATAGCGTCAATTTCACAACGCATACATCATGGGCGTGGTTTTTTTTACACGTACAGTAGTGCACATGATGCAGAGTCAAAAATATTGTGGATGTAAATAATAATTTGAAGGTGAAATATCAAGACACTTTTGGATACATTTGTATCTGACTCTGCATTGTGTGCACTCATGTACATGAACAAATTATGACGGCCATGCTGTATGCGTAGAATATGGAGCAAATTTATCCAAATGTCTTCATGTGTTTAGCTTTGGAAACGTGATTTGTCATGGTAAAACGGTGCGATGTGAGACACATTTGTGTTTGTATATGACAAATGTCCGTACTTTTATGTATAGACGGCCTTCACACTGTGATGTTTGGGATACGTTAACTAATGTATTGACCATATTTGACAACATATTTGGTGTAATTGCTGATGGCTATTTTGAAATGAGGTTTTTGATACCATTATGTATTCCGTCTCCAAAATGTCCCCACCTTTATGATGGGGATGCTTTTATCTGTAGTCCTAACAGGGAGTGGGAGAGTCACTTTCAGTTTTTATGGGGCTGACCATGTCCCATTATGATTTTGTGTTTCATATTTGTGTAGGACTTGTGACATGGAGGCCACACATGTGCCTTATGCATGTGTTTAGTTCACAAGTACATGATTCTTGTATGTTTTGAGGGTGGTAGAGGTGGAGTTAGGCCCCCAGCACCCTAGGATTTGACCATCCAGAATAGCTACTGTATCCATGGAGTATTTTTATCATATCCTGGCAAACCTGCAGCAGCGGGCGAATGTAAGGCCATATGGTATGAATGACTGTTGACCATTCATTCATCTCATTAGCCCATTTGACGTTTGCAGTAATGATGATTTGGAGCTAAGTTGCATACCATTTTCATATGACTAAGGGGGTCATTCTGACCGCGGCGGTCGGCGGTCGCCGCCCGCCAAGCGGTTCCCACCGAAAGACCGCGGCGGTCATTCTGGCTTTCCCACTGGGCTGGCGGGCGACCGCCAAAAGTCCACCCGCCAGCCCAGCGGGAAACACCCTTCCCACGAGGACGCCGGCTCAGAATGGAGCCGGCGGAGTGGGAAGGTGCGACGGGTGCAGTTGCACCTGTCGCGAATTTCAGTGTCTGCAAAGCAGACACTGAAATTCTTTGTGGGGCCCTCTTACGGGGGCCCCTGCAGTGCCCATGCCATTGGCATGGGCACTGCAGGGGCCCCCAGGGGCCCCGCGGCACCCCCTACCGCCATCCTGTTCCTGGCGGGAGACCCGCCAGTAACAGGATGGCGGTAGGGGGTGTCAGAATCCCCATGGCGGCGGAGCGCGCTCCGCCGCCATGGCGGATTCTCAAGGGCAGCGGGAAGTCGGCGGTACACCGCCGACTTCCCGTTTCTGGCCGCGGCTGAACCGCCGCGGTCAGAATGCCCATCGGTGCACCGCCAGCCTGTTGGCGGTGCTACCGCCGACCTCCGCCATGGCGGTAATTACCGCCAGGGTCAGAATGACCCCCTAAGTTTGCAAGA
The DNA here is from genome assembly GCF_031143425.1 of Pleurodeles waltl. Classification (NCBI taxonomy): domain Eukaryota; kingdom Metazoa; phylum Chordata; class Amphibia; order Caudata; family Salamandridae; genus Pleurodeles; species Pleurodeles waltl. Next base: position 869,961,267 of record NC_090437.1, on the reverse strand, counting down.
CTCTCAGCGTTCACGATGTGATAATGCGAAGATTGTTTTGCTTGTCTGTGTCCCTTTCTGCATAAACTGGTTTAGTGTCATGTTACAATCTTCCTGCTAGGTTCAAACTGGGACACAACTGTGATGGTCTACTTTCAAATATTAGGTTGGTTGTATGACATATGTGTACATGTGTGTGGGAATGTGGATCCAGTATGACCTGTCTGTGTGTATGTTGTCACTGTAACTTCAAGGTCTCCTCCTGAGTTAGTGGCAGATGATGTTGTTGCAATTGTGTATTGTTCACATCATACACTTGAGAGAAGCCATTGATGACATGTTCACGTACACATGGATGGTCCCACCCTGTCTCTGAACACGTGTGATGTGACTTTCAAATGATCTCCAATTTTGGGCTGGATGAGAGACTGTTTCAGTTGTTTGGATCCGGCATGTGTAATTGTCACATTTGTACTCTTGTTGGGCTCTGTGTATGGTAATGTAACATGTCACATCCTACCCTCTGTGCATACAGTTGTGATGTTTATTTTTGGTGTGATGAATTTTAATGGCATTCTTGATCAATGAGACGACATTCATCTTCAGCTATTTCAAACTAAAGGTGGTCAGAAATGAATAGGCCAAAGCATGATGTGGTGTTTGTGATCTGTGTTTATTTACAAGTGTGGAATACAAGTGATTATAATAACTTAAGTAAAAAAATAGTTCACAAGCTGTTGGCGCCTACGCACTCCTGCTGCGGTGTTAGGTTGTTCCCCCTCCTGTTGCAGGCCAGCATCCTCCTCATCATCATCCTCAGGCATGTCTGGGTCCGGTTCAAGGAGGGGAATGTTCCTTTGTACACAAATATTGTGTAATATGGCACAAGTGAGTATGATTTTGCATACCATCTCTGGGGAGTATAGTAGGCTTCCGCCAGTGATGTCAAGGCAGCGGAACCTTGACTTTAGGATCCCAAAGGTCCTCTCCACAATGCTGCGGGTCCTCTTGTGGGCGTCATTGTATGCCCGCTCAGCAGCAGTATTTGGGTTCCCATATGGTGTCATTAGCCAAGGCTGGATGCCATACCCCTGATCAGCTGAAAGAGAAACACAGAATGGTATCAATTAGATGTAGGAGGCACTGTTGTACGTATCTTTGATGGCAGTAGTTGTGTTGTGTTGTCTGTGACTATTTTGTGTACTAATGTGACAACCTATGGTTGTTGGTGGAAACTTTGGCATTGTTTTTTTTCCTTGGCTGAGCAAGTGTTTGTTGTCTAACTGTTTGTCAGCAGGATGTATTGGTTTCTCAAGTACAGTGTGCCCTCCCTTGCATTGTGACTTGTGACACAGGTGTCCGTGTGTCCTCACTGGGGGTGTGATGATAGTTCCATGCAGAGTTGAAACATGAAAGGGTATTAGAAACGTTCATATGAACATAGCCAGGCCATCCCATCCCTTAAAAGTTATGCATTGTATTAGTGTACAGGTTATTGTGAGACTTCCAATTTGCAAGGTGACATTTAGGCAACCACAGTCATGAATGTCTTCACACTAAGCTGTGGAGTAAATTCAAATGTGTGAGAGGTTCAATGGTGACTTGTGACACATGGCTAGTGATGTGAGTACCTCAGTGTGTTCCTGTCTAGGTGTTGCTATTGTGGTGTATGGGTTGTTTATCCTAGAGTGTTTCTGTGCAGTGAGTATATAAGTAGATTTTTGTCCTTACCAACAAGTAGTCCATTGCCATACCGTCCATCCTGGAAGTGTTGGTTGATGGTGCAGTGACGGAAGATGAATGCGTCATGTACACTCCCAGGATATTTAGCCACAATGTTGCTGATCAGTCCTTGGTGATCGACTATGGCCTGCACGTTGATGGAATGTGTGTGCTTCCTGTTGCGGTAGAGGTGTTCACTCACAGCAGGTGGCACAAGGCGTACGTGTGTGCAGTCGATTGCACCAAGGACGTGCGGAAAGCCACTGATGGCGTAGAACCCCTGTTTTGTTTCCTGCTGCTTCTGCAGTGTGTTAGGGAAGCAGATGTGGCGGGGTGTCAGTCCAATGATGGCATCCAGTAATTTAGGCAGGGATGCGGAGAAAGATGGTTGTGAGATTCCACCAACCAGGGCACCAGTTGTCTGAAACGAGCCACTTGCCAGCAGGTGAAGTATGGCAAGCAGCTTTGTTTCGGTTGGGATAGTGCGTGGGGTCACTAAAGTGGGGGCCAATTGCTGTTCAATATTTGTCAGCAGCTGCTGAATGGCCTGCCAGTTCAACCGGTACCTCTGGATGATGTCTCGTTCCCTGAGGCCATGCAGGGTTGTTCGTGGGCGGAATATCCTCTCCTGCCTTCTGCGCTGTCTTTGTGGTCCCTGCTGTTGTTGTTGTGGCTGCTGTTGTTGCTGCAGGGCTCTGCGTCTACGTGCACGTTGAAGAAAAAGCACCTCCATGTCTCCCTGTTGCTGCTCTGCTGCTCTGCTGCTCTGTTGTTTGTTCTGTGTGTTCTGATTAAGTACAGTTGTGTTTGCCCCATTTTAACGCCTGCCCTGACCCAGGCGTTAAAATTTCACGCTATTCGTGCTTTGCGCCATTTTTTTGCGCCGCCTGCCGCGCGGGAGTGATTTTTGCCCTGGAGCATAAATACCACGCACCGCTATGTGCGTCTGTTTTTAGACGGGAACGCCTTCCTTGCATCTCATTAACGCAAGGAAGGCGTTCACGCAAAAAAATGACGCTATTTGCCCATACTTTGCCGCTAGACGCGTCTAACGCCAAAGTATAAATATGGCGTTAGTTTTGCGCCGAATTTGCGTCGAAAAAAACTACGCTAATTCGGCGCAAACGGAGTATAAATATGCCCCACTGTTTTGCCAACAGATTGCGCCTGTGTGGTTGTTCAGGGTCCTTCTACCGAGTTTGGGTAGCCGGGGGCCTGGCGCGCATCAAAGGGCTCCATTCGTGACCAGCGGATGATGTACGGCGGTGCTCTAATGCTCCAAGGAGCCAGTTAGCGGGGAGGCGCGCAGCCGTACCAGAGGGGCATTAGACAGCATTGCCATCCAGCCTCCGAACTGTAGACATTGATTCGCACTAAATTGTGACTGATGATCAGTCAATGACGATTTCCATAATCATTATGCCGTCAGTAATTCATCAGAGTAATGATATTCGTGTCCCTGATGTCACATTTATCGTGGGGTGAGGGACTGGAGAAACATGCTGTGATTTCTAAAAGCCGTTTCTAACAAACAAGCAGATTTCTCATCCTCTACAGTCCGTCAGAATGACGCGTGATCGCCACGAGGACAACATCTGCGTGGAAGAAGGCGATCTGGGGAGAGTTCTGATAATAAATATCTTGCTGAAAAGATCCCTTTTTTATTTTCCTTGAAGAGATCTGATGTGTGCAGCGCCTTAGTTTCTCATTCATTTCCAACGTGTTTTAGTTGAACAGTTGTAAAAGCCGGTGTTACAGAACAGAGGGCAAGCCAGTGTGACAAATAAGTTTGGTTCCGTCTAAAACTAGAAATATTACGCACTGATTTACCTACGATAAATGCTTATGATGTTGGAGATCCTGTTATGTCTCCGCGACAGACACCTTTATCTGTCTGAAAGAAGAGATATTAATTCCAAAGAAGAGTGGTGGTTTGAGTCAGCCTTTGCTCATAATTGGATCGCTTTGTTGCCTTTCTCCGATGTGTATCCTGATTTGATGGCTTGTTTCTCCATCCTTGTGGTTGACCCACAAGGATGGAGAAAAAAGCCATCAGAGCATTTCGGTATCACTGTCTTCTGATTGGACAAGTTGTGTCCTTTGATTGCTTACCTGAGGGGACGCTTTATAAGTTTAATTTTCAGCTCTATAGTGTATTTCCTTGTTCTCTCCACTTATTTTTCCTCCCTCTCCTTACACTTTCTTAATTCGCCTCCCTCACCCCGGGCACCCAACCTGCTCTCAATCCTGCTGTGTTGAACATACACTTTTTTAAATTCGCATTTTTTTATGTGGGCCAAAATGCACGTGCACTTCTTTTTAATTTACAATTTTAACATGGCATTCCTTCATGTTATATTCTTAATTGAAAATGGTAGACTGCATCATGATGCATGCACACTTGCATATCATAACCTACATGTCATGTTGCATGTATGTGTGCGCATGCTCCGGAACATAGGCGTGGACATCAGTATCCATTTTGGGAAAGGGTTTTGTTTAACTTAACACCCCTTTCAAATAGCTCACACGCGGAATCTGCAAAAGTATGGGCAAATCCAAAAGCTCAGTAAAGACGTGACCAATTGAGTTTGCCAATACTTGTTTAGTACGGTATTGGTTTGAGATGGTTCATAAAGTGCTTTATGACTTGAATCACTACAAGGTATCTTCTATGCAAGCACTTCTTCTTCCCGCATTGGCTGGAGACCAACTTCCTGCAGCACATGCACAACCAATAAGATCAACATTGTACTCTCAGAGTTCTTTTCTGTTTGGAAACCGTCATGCAGACATTGTCAGGGGTAATTTAAAGACAAATAACAGCATAGTAATTGAAAGGCATATTCACATAAGGGGCACTATTACTAGGGGCATGGTGCAGTGATAAATGCCCAACAGTTAAAGGGCTAAGTGCAAACCATTTGAAGGACAGTTTTACACCAGGTGACAAAATTGCCACCCAGGACCGTCTTTGCAGTTAAAATACCTGAGGACGAGTATATTATCTTGAAGGGTGAGGAATTGCCAGTTAGATTCCCCGCCTCTATTGGAAATTTGGGACCAGAGTGACTGGTTCAACAAAGTTTGCCTTATTCAGCCAAGCGGTTTTACTGAACTGCATTTATTGAGAGTGCCTTGAATTAAAGATTACATGTTTCTTTTACACACGTTTTACAGACTGAGACCACAATGGAGTTCAGACATGCTAAACTACACACCTAATTCAGCTTTCTTAGTAGAGTTTGGAACCGGACATAAATGTGGCATCTCACCTACCCACCATCTCCATGAGTGTCATCTTAAGGACACACCTCTGCCTGAGGAAAGAGACACAGGGAACTCATTCTGCATTGGTTGGAGATACGAATTTCAAAGACTTGTTTATTGACATTTGGAATGGATATGGAAAAGCCCTCCAACATCAAAAACAAGTAAAGACCACACAGAGGTTAGAATGTAGGAGACAATGGTAGGCTGGTAGGTCTGTTGTCAAGACCACGCCTTGCCTGTAGCACTTTTATAAGGAAGTCTGTTTGTAACAAAGCAGAGGAGTCCAGGAATAGAGCTGTAGTGGAGGGTTCTAATACATTTCCCTTTTGCACATGGGTCCTAATTAAGAGAGTCCCAGTAATTGGTGTGATATTCATCTCACCGGATAAAATCAGACCCCACCAAGTCACAATTTATCAGGTGAACTAAATGCCACCCAATCCACCCTTTTTGGAATATGTACTGCACAAATACCCTCATGAGCCAGTATATGAAAGACATTTTCAAAGGATAAATATCAGCAAGCTTGACCTGTTGGCGTTTATCACAAAACTCGTGGTTGTAATATGTGCGGTAACAGGTGTTATCACGCACAGTACAATTACCCCGACCTCTCTTCATGAGAGCCATAGCGTCAACTTTAGGTGTTTTTTGTTTATCGCCTTTAACAGTAGCACCTCCTTCCAGCTCACTCCAACCGGCTCTCTCACACCAACCGTTAGTTAGGATCTTGTTCATGAACGTTCCTGAGTGGAACCCTCATGAGCACAATTCGGACACAACAATAAATCTTTTGCCAGACCAAAACCTTTTCTTTTTAATACATATAAATCAGCCCTAAGGTACCCTTAGGACAGTCTAGAGGGCAGGGTGCAATGTACTTAAAAAACAGGACATATATTTGTAAGTTTTACATGCACTGGTATGAAAAACCCGTAAATTCATTTTCCCTACTGCAAGGCCTATCTGTCCCAAAGAATAACATTGGATTTTCCTTGTTATACTTAATAAGTTTAATTTCCAAGTGGGAAGAAATAGTCAGTTCATGTTTCGTGTTCCTGGAATCCTAATTTAAAATCCTAATTCATGGTTATGTCGTATTTTAAATTACAATTCTGAAAATGACACTTTTAGAAAGTAGCATTTTCTTGCCTTAGCCATTTGGTGTCTGCAACCTATCTCTGGTCACATGACTGGGTGTGGCTGGCGGTTGGGCTTTGGGCCTTCCTTCTAGACAGCCACACATAATGGGAGTGGGAGCTTAGTTGTGACTGGTAGGGCAGGAGGGAGGAGCTGGGCCCAGCCTCGCTTACACCTGAATAGGCTGTGTTCTGTCTATGCATACCCCTGTAGTTAGTCTGGAGCCAGGGCAGGGACTGCAGGGCATCTGTGCAATTTTAAAGCATGCCTCTAGAAGCTTCTCCCCACTTTAAAGGCACAACTGTGGATACAAGGAGGACCTCAGACACCATCTCTTCAGTACACTTCTAGACCTGTGGATACTCTGTCAGGGAGAACGACTGCTGTGTTGCTACAAGGACTGCCGTGCTGCTAGACTACACTGTGCTGGACTGCTTTGCTGTGACAAGCTGTTTCCGCCTGCCCTTCTGCCTGGATGAGAAGTTCTGGAGCTGCATTTCTTGAACCCAGAGTAAATGCAAGGGCTAATTTTCTGTCATCCTGATCTGAAACCTCAGGGTCAGGACAGGCTTCCAACAACAAATTTGCATCTGCACTTGGACTCTGCCATCTGTGACTTTACCCTGCCAATCGGTGCCACCCTATTCTTGGACCCTTGGAAGGGGGCTTAAGGTGCTTTGCCAGACACTAAGGATCCAGCAGAACCAACGCATCTCCTCTGCTGTTCAGCGCAATCCAGAGTAGAATCGACTCATCCCCGCTACTGCACAAAGATCTGCATCACTGCCATTGCACAATGCACCCTTGGCACAGGCCCTCGCATCTCTCATCTACGGTAGATTTGATGATGATGACATACTTTGCAATTCAGCCTCAGAGCTCCTCAGAACCAATGCATCACCTGACTGAGAAGCGCATCCCTAACTCCAGACTTTGCATCGCAACCCTTCACTGACAGGACCCTCGGCATTGATGCAGCAGGCAACATCTCAGAACTGACAAATCACTTCATTTGTGCAATGCACCTTTGACAGATCCATGCAATTCTCTGGAAATCAGGTATTCTGTTCAGCGAGCCTAACTGGGTCCCTGTATCCATCCCGCACTTCATCGTAGTCAGCCTGAACTTGTGACTTTGACCAGATATCCACAGCCAGTGCTTTATGTCTTTTGGTGCTATTTTCTCTATAAACTTTAACATTCATTATTTCTGGTTCTACTGATCGGATTTTTGTCATTTTGGTTGTGTTTTTTTTTAAATTACATATCACTCTATTATTCTCATACTGTTTGGGGTCCCATTTGTGGTATGTTTTCACTGTTTTATTGTTGAAGTGTTGCACAAATACTTTATATATTACCTCTGAGTTAACCCTGACTGCTCTGCGCAAAGCTACCCAAGGGTTGAGCGCAGGTTAATTTAGGGTTTGCTTGTGACTTCACCCTGACAAGGTTTGTGGTTGCTTCTTGACCAGGGCTCATACCCCAGTCAAACAGTAACCACATTTCTTACAGAGATGCATTGCATTGATTGATAAAGCTTTCAAGGTGATGTACATGACATTGGCATAGCACAGGCACAAGGGAGTGAACACTCTATTCAATTAAGTATTCTGCACCGTTGACAGGAATGCAGGGATATTTTTCAAGTTACCCACATTAATGGAAATACAGTCACACCTCTGAGATTTGGTTCTTGGAAGAGGAGTACACCAAACCCTTAAAGCTTTATGTGTTGTGAGGTGGAGAATCCATGACCATCACTTTTGGCCAAGCAAATGGAAGTATGTTTTGATCAGCTATTTGTAGGAATCTACCATTTTTACAAAGTTTATCCATATTTTTGGATCCCTTATTGTGGACTAGTTTGCTTGTATATTTAGACTTCTGGATAATCGAAGGCTTCTCCCAATCCATGTTTTCTAGCCCTTAAAACATGCCATTTATTCGTCTAACTATATATGGTTTTTAGGTAAGGTGCTGGTAAAAATGCACAAAAGCTCAGGAAGTAGCAGACAAGTCAGATGTCACAATAGGGCTGCAGCATGACTTTGCACCATCTACACAAAATACTTTAATAACCTTTAAAAAATATCAATATCCACCCTGTACACTTACACCAGAAGTGATCTAGCACCAGCTGCAGCAAGTACAAAGGAGAACTTGTTCAAAAGCCTAAGTATAATTTTAAAGAAGTTACTGATACAGTATGTCCTGGATCTCAAAAGGTCAAAGTGCATAATGTGTGGAAGGCATGCCAAATATGTAACTGCAATGACTCTGCAGTAATATAATTCACAAGCTAAAGTAGACTTTACCTTTCCCTTTCATCAGTCCCAGGAAAACGCATTGTAGATCTGAGAACTGGCAGCCTTTTGTGGGAGGTGGAGCAGACTGAGTATCTGTTAAATAGCAGGTGGATTTGGGGAGTTAGCTGAAGATTCCACAGAGATCTGAGAAATAATTTCATGACTCCTCCATAAACAAGGTAGCTGATATATGTGCCAGCAGAACGTTGTGGTGTTCTGATTAGTTTCTGTAAAAAGGTATTAGAAAGATCAGGTCTGCAGAAGCAGATATGTTCATGGTGGGCAAACTAACTGGCCCTGGCCAAGGTCAATCTGGACTGAAACACAGAAGAGGGCAGCTTTTGCCTGAGATAAGTTCTATAGTGCACCATAGGCTGTGACCTATCTTAGGGGGAAAGTGAGAGTGTAAGTACCAAGGTTGTCCCACTGCAGACCCAAGAGATAGAAAAGGGCAAGAAGGTGGTTGTGACCTTCAGTAGTCAGATAAGTGAGGTAGGGGGTACCAACTCTGAGAGAAGGGGACTCTAAGACTGTCACTGGTGAGGCCACTACTGCCCTCTAGGCACAGCCTGTGCTTACTGAGAGACAATCAACAGAAGACTTGGACCAGGTAGAACCATGCTTGACACAAACAAAGTGAGTCACCTTTAAGCACTTGAAGAAAGTACTAAATAAGAAAGTACTGGACTACCAGGTAAGTTGTACATCTCAGGTACAGAATCCTATCAGTATGGCCCAACTTGAGGGCACATCCTATGAGGCAGTAGAAGTGTGTGTGTAAAAATGTGCCATCCCACTTGAGGGTGCAGCCCCTACTTTGAGGGGATACATACACCTGGGAAGCATCAGTGGGTCAGAAACAGGATAATTTTCTTAGAATGAGGAATGTAAAGTGCTGATTATCCTGTTCCTAGGGAGAGAAAACACTAAGCATACATAAAATGTAAGCTGTCAATATTTTACACCGTTATTGTTCGGATTGGGGACATTGAGGGTAGCATACTGTGATTGCATGGACAATGCAATCCCTATTGTGAAATTCATGATGTGCCCATTTACAGCATTGTGATCTGTGTTCGTTTTAAAAGCAAATGCTGTTCCATACAGATTTTTATCCCACCCTTTGCTAATTTTGCAATGATCCACAGTGGCATTGCTTGCTGTGTGAAGAGACAAACTTGCGCTAGCTCACCCTGATTCTTCATGTGAATGGGGCAGTTCCAGTGGAAACGGCACTGTTCCAGTTCAAGTGGGCCCGTTTGCAGTCACAATGGCCCAAAAGCTTGATTTCAGGAGAGGAGCATAAAACCACGTTGAAGGGCCCAAGACTGACGGGGTGCCCCTTAAGGGTCAGGAACTGGTTGAAGATGGCTCCAGAAACTGTAAAAGATGTGTTGAAAGTCTTTTGTGCCCCTGAGACTTCAGAAGAACAGGAGACAAGCCAGCAAGCCCTTGGAGTCACTCTGGTCAGGGTTGGAGAGATTTAGGTCCAGTCCATCTCACTACAAGGCAAGGAGGGCAGCAGGCCAGCAGAACGGAGTCCAGCAGAGCCTGCAGAATCCAGCAGAGCAATAGTCCTTTCAGCAGCACAGCAGTCTTTCTTCCTGGCAGAGTATCCACAGGTCTAGAAATGTCCTGAGCTGGTGGTGTCTGAGGTTCAGTTCTTATACCCATTGGTGCCTTTGAAGTGGGAGGAGACTTAAAAGATAGGCCTTTGTAGTGCACAGTGTCCCTGCCCTTCCTGTCCTGGGTATAAACTCACTACAGGGGTTATGCAGCCTTTTGTGTGGGATCAGGACACAGCTCATTCAGGTGTAAGTTTCAGCTCCCCCCACCCCCTCACCCTGCCTAGGATGGGCCATCAGGATGTGGATGGCCCACCAATCACAGCTAAGCTCCCTTTGTGTGTGTCTGTCTGGAGGGAATGAACAAGCGCCCAGCTGTCAGCCAGCTAGACATGTATTAAGAGACAGGCAGAAGTCACCAAATCAATAAAGTAAGAAAATTCAAACTTTCCAAAAGTGGCATTTTCAGAATTGCAATTTAAAATCTGAATTCACTATAAGTTGTGATTTTAAATTGTGAATCCGGAGACACCAAAACTTAGAGGTCCCATCTCTTCCCAATTGGAAATCTCAGTTATAAAAATGTAACAGAGCAATCCCAATGTTATCCCACTGGTAGGCCCTGTAGTAATATTAAAGTAAATTTAAGAGTTTTTCACTACTAGGACAAGTAAAACTGAAAAGTACATGTCCTACATTTTGAATACAGTGCACCCTGCCCTTGGGCTGGCTAGGGCCTATCTTAGGGGTGTCTTATATGTATTACAAAATAATGTTTGGGCCTGGCAAGAGGGTTAACTGGCCAGGTCGACGTGGCAGTTTAAAACTGCACACACAGGCTCTGCAATGGCAGGCCTGAGACAAATGTTTCAGGGCTCCCTAAGTGGCTGGCACAATCAGTGCTGCAGCCCTACTAGTAGCATTTCATTTACAGACCCTGGGCACATGTAGTACAGTTTACTAGGGACTTATAAGTAAATTAAACATGCCAATTTTGGATAAGCCTATGTTACCTTGTTTTAAGTAGAGAGGACATGCACTTTCGCACTGGTTGACAGTGGTAAAGTACCCAGAGTCCTAAAGCCAACAAAAATAAATTCAGCAAAACAGGAGGTCAAAAGACTATACGTTTGGGAATGACTTTGCAGAAAGGGCCAGGTCGAAGAGTAGGTGTAATGTAATTCTGTATTAAGCACTATTTCTTAGTTCAAAAATGGACACAAGGATGCATTTTGCTACAAGAAATAGTGATAAATGCAACAGAACTCGAATAGCGACTGCCAGAAGAAGCTCTCACTGGCTGAATATGCTCTTGGGATAGGTTTTTTTTCCCTACATTGCTCTTAATTATGCAAGCAGGAGTAATAACATTAATAATGGTAATTCTGCATCAAAGAATAAGGTGAAATTATTCATATTACTCCAGTATAATTGAATGTGCCCCCATACCTGATTTTAATGAATGAAGCCCCAGACATAGAAAATGTTGCTGCAGCTACATGTATGCAAGTGACTCCACCAGTTTAAGATGTGGTCCAATGTGTGTCCCCCTAAAATTAAATTCCATAGATGCCACTGGCCGTAACAGTTGCTTGACAGTTGATTAATTCAATGAGGTGCGTACGGAAGTTGGACAATTCGTGGCACAACATTACATTAAGCAGTCCTCAAGCATTATGAAAAGTTTGAAATGTATAGTTGCGGACTACAATACACTTGAGGCATATTGTAACAACTTTTTTAAAATCAGGATTCAGAGATACATCACATGGGATCAATATGGATCAAGTGGACATCGGTTACGTTTTTCAGACCACTCCAGTTTGGAAACATCGTGATGGTGTGGTTTTCGTTAAAAATAACAAAACTGAACTGACTTAATCGTAAGAAAAAAACATACCAAGCATGGTGCTTTCTTCAATGCAATTTTACATTTTGAAATAGCGAGTTGTTTGGGTCAGAATATTAAGGAGCCTTGATGTACAAGGTATCTGAACCTACTGTACAATTGTTTTTCAAGGACCGTCTGCACTTGAAGAGCAAAATTGAGTAGCGCCGGCTCCTATGCTCGATGAATCGAGGAATGGTTCTTTTATTCTATGCGCGAAGATGTGTTTTTGGAAAGGAAAACCAATCATATTTCGGTCCATAATGCACGCTGTGTTTACCTCGTTAAAGACAAGCACTACAAGTCACTGCGGCCAAGCATTTCCATTAGTTTTCTCAATTCAAACCGAGCCAAATCCTAAATAAATTATCTTTCTCCTTTCATTGCATATCAGCAATTTGGTAAAAAAGAAATGACACAAACACAGTGCACTGAGGTGTGTCAAGGTACGTGATAGCACCCTTCTTTAACCCCTTCGCTGCCAGGCCTTTTCCCCCTCAGGTGCCAGGCCTTTTTTTGGGGTATTTGGAGCAGTTCGCGCTTAGGACCTCATAACTTTTTGTCCACATAAGATACCCACGCCAAATTTGTGCCCTTTTTTCCCAACATCCTAGGGATTCTAGAGGTACCCAGAGTTTGTAGTTTCCCCTGGGGGAGACCAAGAAATTAGCCAAAATGCAGCGACACATTTGCTTTAAAAAAAGAAATGGGAAAAAAGGGCTTCAGAAGAAAGCTTGTGTTTTTTCCTTGAAAATGGCACAAACAAAGGGTTAATGGTGCCAAAATCACCATCTTCCCAGCTTTCAGGAACAGGCAGACTTGAATCAGAAAACCCAATTTTTCCACACAATTTTGGCATTTTACTGGGACATACCCCATTTTTACTATTTTTGTGCTTGCAGCTTCCTTCCACTTAGTGACAGAAATGGGTGTAAAACCAGTGCTGTATCCCAAACAGCTAAACCGTTCTGAAAAGTAGATAACATTATGAATTCAGCAAGGGGTCACTTGTGTAGATCCTTCAAGGTTTTCCTATAGAAAGTAACAGCTAAAATAAAAAAACATTGAAATTGAGGTGAAAAAAAGAGCCATTTCTGTCCACATTTTCTTCTATAACTTTTTCCAGCTATGGCAGATTTTTTAAAGCAATATACTGTTATGTCTGCTAGACTTTTCTTATTGTGGGGATATATAGGGCTTGTAGGTTCATCAAGAACCCTAGGTACACAGGGCCAATAAAGGAGCATCACCTTGCAATGGGTTTTCATTGTTTACTGAGTATACAGCAATTCATTTGGTGAAATATAACAAGTGAAAAATAGGTATCAAGTAAACCTTTGTATTTCAAAATGGGCACAAGATAAAGTGTTGAGAAGCAGTGGTAATTTGCACATCTCTGAATTCTGGGGTCCCCATAATAATATGTGGATTACAGGGCATTTCCCAAATAGAACTCTTCTTTCCACACTGTCTTATATTTTGGAAGGAACAAATGTAGAGAAAGATAAAGGGCAATAACACTTGTTCTTCTATTATGTGTTACCCCAAGTCTCCTGATAAAAATGGTACCTCACGTGTGTGGGTAGGCCTAATGTCCGTGACAGGAAACGCAACATGGACACATCATATTTTTACATTGAAATCAGATTTTTTTTAAAGTGCCTAGCACAGCTGGCACATAGGGAAACTTACCAAACCTGTGCATTTTTCAAAACTATACACCTTGGGGAATCCAGGATGGGGTGACGTGTGGGGCTCTTACCAGGTTCTGTTACTCAGAATCCTTTGCAAACCTCCATTTTTGGCAAAAAAAACACCTTTTCCTCACATTTCGGTGATGGAAAGTTCTGGAATCTGAGGGGAGCCATAAACTTCCTTCTACCCAGCATTCCTCCAAGTCTCCCAATAAAAATGGTACCACACTTGTGTGGGTAGACCTAGTGCCCACGACAGGAAATTCCCCAAAACACAACATGGACACATCACATTTTCCCAAAGAAAAAAGACCTGTTTTTTGCAAAGTGCCTAGCTGTGGATTTTGGCCTCTAGCTTATCCAGCACCTAGGGAAACCTACCACACCTGTGGATTATTTAAAACTAGACACCTAGGGGAACTCTGGATGGGTTAACTTGTGGTGCTCTGAACAGGTTCTGTTACCCAGAATCCTTAGCAAACCTCAAAATTTGGCAACAAAAAAAAACAGTCCTCACATTTCGGTGAGGCAAAGTTCCGGAATCTGAGGGAAGCCATAAACTTCCTTCTACTCAGCATTCCCCCAGGTCTCCCAATAAAAATGGTACCTCACCTGTGTGGGTAGGTGTTGTATTAGGATGAGTATAGAACTGAGAATGTCTAAGGAGAATGTGAAAGGTTGGGAGAGAATTCTGGGGTTGGAATGTATTGGCAGTTGCTGTTCCGTGCCCACCCTGTGAAGACACATCTCAACTGAATAAACCACTTCAATAAGGAATTTCCGTGTGGCTACTTACTTCAGTTTGGCGACGAGTGAGAGCCCTTATGAACACAGAGTGGAGCACATCTTCACTCGGTGCAACGTCGTTGGAGAAGATTATATGGTGATCGTCTTTGGGAGCAGCACAGTAGGCGTGAGACGGTGTCTACAACTGGAAGGGTAGTGTCGGCCCTTGCTCAGCATTTCTGGTGACTCATGGTGGTAACTTTCTGCAGTATTTCTTTAAAAAAAAAAAGCGTGTTCACTTTACACTCAGCGCGAGTTGCCTTCCAGTCTTGTGCGTGCCTTGAGCGGTGAACGGTTGCTGGGATACGCATCGTGGTAATGACGCTTATTTGATAACAAGCCCCTGGTGTGGTTGCCATGGCAGTGGAGAACATGCTGGGAACGCTATTTACACAAAAAAGAAATATGCCTTGTTGAAGCATTCCTTAGGCATGGAAGGTAGGAACATTTTAAAACACTTACCCCAAATCTTGGTTACGGGTGAGGGGGGATGAATTAGATGAATATGAGTCACCCATGAAAGCTTTAGATGTACATTTCAAGAAAAACAAATGTCATAATGGAGTGGCATACATTTGATAAGAGACAACAATTGCCTGGTGTACCTATAGCAACCTTTGTGAGGGAGTTAAGAGTGTTGGCTGCAACTTGTGACTTTAAGTCATTCGAGGATGAGGTTATACGTGATCACGTTGTTGAGAAATCTAATAATAGGAGAATTCAGGAGAAATCTCACTATGGAGAAAGCGATAGAAGTCACAAGCAATATCGAATCGACCACGAAGTTCATGGAGCAGATGAGTATTAAATCGGAGGCACATAGCATTCAGACACAGAACACCAGCAAACAACTGGATAAAAAAGTAACATCCTTCAGTAGCAACAAAAAGAAATCCATGGAGTGCTATTGTTGTGGTAGCGAAAGACATTTAGGAAATCCTAAGGGTGTCCTGCTGTGGGTAAGTTCTGCAATAAATGTAAAAAAGGGTCATTTCATCAAGGTTTTAAAGGCAATTGGGTTGCAGATTCTGTGAAAAAGTCTGTGTATACTGTAGAGGAAGGTACTGCTGAATGTCCAAATGACTCCGAGAAAGATGGTGTTGTATTTGCGATACAGGAAATACAGGATACGGAAAAGACAACCTTGGATTTCAAATTCAAAGGAAATCATACAAAGTCAATGGTGTATGTGGCTCTCAAAGGAGGGAATTTGTTGGGGTGGGTGCATCAACTGAATTTGGAGATTGTTTTGGATCCCAATAGTTATGAACAAGTTTTACTACGCAAGGATGTAATCAATTCTATTTCAGTGGACCGTAGTCTTTGGGTGGACAGATTTCAGGTGCCCTTGGCAAAATCAAAGGATTCTGCCATAGTATGCAGCTGAAAGCTAGAGTGGAACCGGTTGTACACAAACCTAGACATGTTCCCATAGCGGTTAGGCATGAATTGGTGGAGGGGTTACAAAAGTTGTATGATCAGAATATTATCGAACCTATTGAGAGTTCAGAATGGTTATCTCCGGTGGGTTTGGCCAGGAAATCGAATGGTAAGATGAGAATTTGTATAGACTGAGGGATCTCAATGAGAGAATTTGGGTGGATAGGCATCCTTTGCCTAACATCACAGAGATGTTGTCCACCTTAAAGGGAGCAAAAGTATTTACGACTCTCGACCTGTCGTCAGCCTACCATCAAGTGGTGCTGCACAAAGATTTGAGTCATTTAACATCAATCATTTCTCCCTCGTCAGTATTCCAAAGGGTAATGGAGGTCATGTTTAACTGAATTGATAAAGTAAGGTGTTTCCAGGATGATATTTTAGTGTGGGGATCAAATAATGAAGAACATGATGAGACCTTTCTTAAAGTATTGATGGTTTTGAAAGATAAAGGAGTAACTTTAGAAGCAAGAAAATTTAATTTTGGGGTGGAAAGTGTGGAATATTTGGGTCATAAATTGTCAGAGAAGGGAGTAGAACTAAAGGAGAGTCTCGTTAAGGCTATAATGAACTTTCCTTCTCCTCAGAATAAGGATCAGTTAAAATCTTTTTTTGGCCTCTTAGAATTCTATGCACGTTTCATTCCAAAGTGTGCTGAATGGACCTCAGTCATGTGATCTTTGTTGAAGAGTGGGGCCAAGTTCAATTGGACAAGGGAATCTGAAAAAGAGTTCAATGAAATGAAGTGGAGTGTTGCTGAAGCTTTGCCACTGAAACCGTTTGATACGCAGGATCAGAGTATAGCAGTGACTGATGCCAGCCAATTTGGGTTGGGAGCTGTGTTGATGCAGTCCAGGAATGGTAGAGAGGAAGTGGTGGCTTTTGCGTCTCGAGCTTTGAGAGGGGCTGAGTCAACATATTCGGTTATTGAGAGGGAAGCTTTGGCATGTTGGTGGGATGTGAATTACTTCAGAAAATATTTATGGGGTACTCATTTCATATTGCGAATGGACCACAAACCCTTGTTAAATCTGTTCTCTACTAAAGGAGCTTCCAAGGCAACTCCTAGAATTGTGAAGTGGCATTATAGGCTGCAAGAGTTTCAATTTTGCAGTGAATATATTCCAGGAGCCAAAAACATTTTTGCATATTGCTTATCTCGTCTTCTGATGGTATCGGATGTGGAGGAGGTTGATGATGATTATTCAGTAGTGGCTTGTACCATGTTGGATGAAAAGGAATGTGTGATGGAGGAAGAATGGAAGAGGACAAAGTTTTGCAATTATTGAGTGGATGGTTGGAGGTTGGGTGGCCTAAGACTAAGGTGGACGACGAAGTAAAAGTCTACAAGAACATTGATCAGGAATTAAGTCTAGCGGATGGAATTTTGAGATGAACAAATGTTTTGGTGGTACCTCAGGTTATGCATGGGAAGGTGATGAAATTGGCACATGATGGGCATATTGGAATGAGTGCAATGAAGAGAAGGATCAGGGATATGTTTTGGTGGCCGGGCATTAAAAGGGACATTGTGCATTGGGTTAGAGAATGTTTATCTTGTGCTTTAAGTGATAAGTCACAAGTTACTGTACCCAGTCCTGTGGAAGCAGTTCCAGTGTCAAACAAGCCATGGTACAAGTTGGGATTAGACATTATTGGACCAATGAATATGCTCAGTGACAACTGTAGATTTGGTATTGTTTTAGTGGACTATTTTTCTCGTTGACCTGAGGTAAAGTTTGTTAAAGCAGCCAACACCAGTGCTGTGATAAAAAATTTACCTGATTTATTCTTGAGAGAAGGCACTCCTGGGAAGATTGTCACTGATATTGGTGTACAATTCAACTCCAGGGAATTCAGAAACTTCATGTGTGAGTGGGGTGTGGAACACATTACCACTTCTCTGTTCATCCGAGGAGCAATGGCTTGGTAGAAAGGTTTAACTGTGTGATAAAGGATAATGTTCAGTTATCGTTAGTGAATGGGTCGAATTGGAAGAAGGAAATGAGAGAGTTGGTCTGGGCTCTATGTACCACTCCCAGTGTGACCACGGGGGTGTCGCTATTTGCGTTACCCAGGGGAAGGGAAGCTGTGAACAAACTGGTTCATCCTTGGATGACTGATGGGGTTGTGTCTGAAGACAAAAGGAGGAAGATGATGGAAAAACAGGAGAGGGCTCAGAACAAGTATGTTACAAGGAAGGAAGGAAGTGGCTTGGAGGTAAAGGAAGGTGATTGGGTTTGAGATAGGTTACCAGGGATTGTAGTCAAAGGAAATTCCAAATTCTCTTCCCCGAAAAAAGTGATTTGTGTGAAATGATGTGTGGTTAAATTGGATGATGGTAAATGGTGGAACAAAGAGAGGTTAGCTGTACAACGCACAGAGGGTGTCATTCAAGAAGGTGATAAAGTGGGAGGAATGGAATGTGGAAAAAAGAATAATAATAATGAGTTTAATGGTTCGTGTAACAAATGGTCATTAAGGAAAAAGAAAGAACCGGCATGGTTGCATGATTAGGTAAAATAAGAATTTTATGAATGTTTAATTTGTCAAAATTAAAAAAACGTTTTTTGTTAATCATTATCAGGATTTAGGTTCTCCATGTTAATTTTGTTTATCCTTAGTTAATTGTTATTTTTATGCATGTTCTTCCAAAGTAATTTTGTATAAAAGTGGAAGATGTGTTGTATTAGGATGAGGAAAGAACTGAGAATGTCTAAGGAGAATGTGGAAGGTTGGGAGAGAATTCTGGGGTTGGAATGTATTGGCAGTTGCTGCTCCATGCCCACCCTGAAAAGACACATCTCAACTGAATAAACCACTTCAATCAGGAATTTCCATGTGACTACTTACTTCAGTAGGCCTAGTGCCCGCGACAGGAAATGCCTCAAAACACTACGTGGACACATCAAAATGTGCAGCGGTTTTGGTCCTGGGCTCAGCAGCCATATAGGGAAACCTACCAAACCCAGACATTTCTGAAAACTAGACACCCAAGGGAGTCCAGTGAGGTGTGACTTGCGTGGATCTCCCAGTGTTTTCTTACCCAGAATCCTCAGCAAATGTCATATTTGGCTGAAAAAACAATTTTTCCCCACATTTCTGTGTGGGATCACCGCACCAGTACAAATCTCCCTACCACCCAACGTTTCCCTAAGTCTTCCGATAAAAAAATACCTCACTTGTGTAGGTGGGCCATGTGCCTGTGACAGGGAAGAGCCAAACATGTCGAAATTGAGGGGGAATCAAAGCGGGTCCAAAAGGGCGATTTGAAAAAACAAACGTTTTTAGGCTGACAAGTGGGGCAGAATTTTTTTCAGTCTAGATGCGACAATGCTGGGTGGTAGGAATTTTGTGGATTCCTGCAGATTCCGGAAGGTTCCATAACAAAAATGTGGGGAAAATTGTGATTTCAAGCAAATTTGGAGGTTTGCAGGGCATTATGGGTAGAATAATGGTGTGGGGTGCATGTGAAGCACCCCACCCTGGACTTACCCAGATGTTTAGTTTTCAGATGTGTCTAGGTCTCATAGATTTTTCTACATAGCAGCGTCCCAAAGTCCAAAAAGTGCAGCCCTCACCATTCCAAGTGGGACGATTTTGAGAGTTAGACAAGCTCTCATGGACCAAATGTAAAACCAAAACCCAAAATAATCAAACGTTCTCTTGCTTTCTGTGGGATAAGATGTTTTAGTGTGCGGAGGGAGAGCTGAAAGACTGTTACCCCCTTCAGTTGGGTGGGGGCATAACCATGCCCATACTGGTAGGTAGCCACAACCCCACAATTTTATTTTAATTCCCTGGCATCTAGTAGGTTTTCTGGCCCCCTGGGGAGTGGATCGGAGGTAATTGCCCCATCTGCCCACCGGTGGGCACAACAACTCTGGCCCGTTTATTTGGGGTGGTAGTATGGCCATACCCCAACCCTCTTTTTTAATATGAAATCTTCCCTGGTCTCTGGTGGGCTTTCTGTCCCCCTTGGGGGCAGATGAGAATTACAAAAATAGGCTGATCTGCCCCCAAGGGGGGCAGAAATGGCCAACAGTAATGTGCCCCATGGGGAGCAACCCTTGACCAAGGGCCTGCCCCCTCAAAAAAACACACACATCAATCCCTGGTGCCTAAGTGGTTTCAGATCAGCCTAATAAAAATAGGCCGATCTGAGCAGAAATGGTCTAAAATAAATTTGCCCCTCAGGTGAGCAACCCTTGCCATATGAGGTTACTCCCATCCGTAAAAAAAAAAAAAAATCCCTGGTGCTTATCGGGCTAATTAAAATAGGCTGATCTGCCCCCAAGGGGGGCAGAAATGGCCTAAAATAAATTTGCACCCCAGGGAAGGGACCCTTGCCTAATGGGTCGCTCCCCTTGCGTGAAACTGACATAAAAAAAAATCCCTGGCGTCTAGTGGTTTCTGCCCCCCCTTGGGGGCAGAGAGGCCTAAGAAAAATAGGCCAATCTACCCCCAAGGGGGGCAGAAATGGCCTAAAAACAATTTGCCCCCAGGGGAGTGACCCTTGCCTAAGTGGTCACTCCCCACATGTAAAAAATAGATTTTTTTTTTATCCTTGGTGTCTAGTGGGTTCTGTCCACCCAGGGGCAGATCAGCCTAATAATAATTTTTCCCCTGGGGAGCGGCCCTTGCCAAAGGGGCCGCCCCCCTTTTTACATATATACAAAATAAACAAACAAAACACAAAATCCCTGGTGTCTAGTGGGCATTTCTGCAGCCCGATCACTTCACGATCAGGCTGCAGAAATGCTCAAAAAGACATGAAAGGAAAGGCCTTTCCTTTCCTTTTATGCCTCTGCCTGCCTCCACCCCGTGATCGGAAGAGAAATGAAAAGCATTTCCCTTCTGATCGCGCTGGAAGCTGAGGGGATCTTCCAGCATGATTGGGGTGGCCTCTGATGAGGTCAGCGTGCGATTATGCGCTGACGTCCTCAGACGTTACTGGGAGGGGTCCAGGGGTGGAAGGGGAAGCGATTCCCCTTCCATTCCTGCTCATGAGAGGGGGGTGGGAGGCTCATGGGGGGAGCGCTAGTGATCCCCCCATGAGCCAGGTCCAGGACATGACGATTACATCCTTCATGCCTCAGCACTGCAGCCAAGGACGTAACCGTTACGTCGTGGTGGGGAAGTGGTTAAACACTTCATAAAACCAAATCAGTACCAGCAACAAACACTAAAGGTGGCTAAAAGTTATGACTGATTGATAAATGATTAAGTTCACAACTGCCTACATGAAACAGATAAAACACATCTCTGCTCTGCAAGAATTTAATATTTTTTTCCAACATAAATTAGTCCGATTGCTGCATATTCCATTTCTACCCGTTTGTGAAGTTCAGCTTAAAACATTAGGGCCCTGATTGACAAAGATCACTTACACTTTTAAATAAGTTTACCCCTTTTATCTTATTCACAGAACCCAAGAATAAAAAAGAGTAGTAAATGCAGCCCCATATATGCAGAGAGGGAATTAATATGAAAACCCACAGGAAATAATGTTAAATTAAATCAAACTATTTCAAATAGATAGTCATATAAATACATAAAATTTAATGCTAGCAAAAGTAATACAAATAGTACACATTTACTATTTAAGGATAACACAGTTTAATACACTATTTTGAATTTAAAAAATAAGGTACCGATATATTTGAAAAAATATAACTAAATTAATTATAGTTATTATTGTACATCACTTTCAATAATCATTAATGCATATTAAAATATACATTTTTAGGTGGACATTTATTTATAATTAAAACATCAGAAATATAATTTTGAATTTAATATGTTTCCATTAATCAAAGATTTATTTCAAAATTAAGCTAAAAATGCTGAAGCATTTTTTTTGTTCAACATTTAAAATAATCATGAACTTACATTAATATTAAATAGACATATGTTTAATATTTATTTTTAGTTAAAACATTTTTATTTATTTTCCCTATACTTTACCATGATGGAACACTGCAGGGAGACAGAACATTCCACAGCATAAAGTATTGGGAAAATTAAGAAAGTCTATTTAACTCAAAATGTATTTATCCTTAATATTAATAAAAATAAATTGTATATATTTATTTAACTGTAGAACAAATAAAAAATACTACTGTATGATTACCTTAACGTTGAATTTAAATGTAATACATTGAAATATATTGAGTTACATTCTAAATATTTTAATGAAGTTCAATTTAAAATAAAAAATAAATTCCCCAAAAAAGTTTGCATTCTGTGTTTTATGTCAGCGATGGAGGCACAGATGTGTTGATGTGTTAATCATACCCAAAAATACTCCAGAAATAAAAATTCATAAAAGACGCAATAGATTTCATTCAGTTCAATATTTAATGGGCTTTAAGTATTGTTGGCTGAAGGGAAGGATTCTATTTTGGAATTAAGGCCCTCATTAGAACCCTGGTGGTCGGTGTTAAAGCGGCGGTAATACCGCCAACAGGCCAGCAGTAAGAAAAATAGAATCACGACCACGGCGGGAACCGCCAATATAGACAGCCATTTTAACACTCTGACCGCCACGGCGGTAGCAACAAACACCCCGGCGGTAACCGTCAACAGCCAGGCAGAAGACAATGTACCGACCACCCCATTACAACCCGCCCATCTGCCAGCTTTTCCGGGGTGGTACCAACGCCATCAAAAGCACGGCGGAAACAGCGTTTGGAAGGGAAACCACTCACCTCTCGACACTCAACGAAGAACCAGGACGCCATGGAGCCCAAACTACAGGTGTTACCAATGTTGGTGTATCTTCTCATCTACCAGGAGACCACGGTGAGTACTGCACATAGCACACAAGGGAGAGGGGGAGGAAAAAGAGAGTGACACACACACGCAACACGCAGCACACCTACCCCCACCCTCACCCCTAACACCATACACACAAACACATGCATCAACATTACATATACACCCCGAAACCCTCTGGAAGAATGCAAGGACAAAAAGAATTGAGTCAAATCAGTGTCATGTTAGAAAGAGTCAGAAATACGTTACAAATTCAAAAACAGTAGTTACAATATATACAATATGTACATAAGGCGGTACATTGTCCACTCAAAATGTCCGTACGCCACTGGGCCAAAACTCATAGGCGAAGCCCACAATTGACTCTTGCCTCAATACGAAGAGAACACTGCTGGGGCATCAGGTTGAAAACACACAGGCACCACTGGGGGACGAGGAAGGGAGGGGGCACCTCAGCTGGAAGATGGGACAATGCCACTGCTCCTGGAGGGGGCTCCATGCCCACTGCTTGGTCCTGGGGAGTGCAAAGCCACAGTCTCTCAAGTGGCTGGGTTTCCCACTTCTTGGCCCTGGGGAGTGCAAGGCCCCAGTCTCTCAAGTGGGTGGGTTGTCCACTGCTTGGTCCTGGGGAGTGCAAAGCCACAGTCTCTCAAGTCTCTCAAGTGGGTGGGTTGCCCACTGCTTGGTCCTTGGGAGTGCAAGGCCACAGTCTCTCAAGTGGGTGGGTTGCCCACTGCTTGGTCCTGGGGAGTGCAAAGCCACAGTCTCTCAAGTGGGTGGGTTGCCCACTGCTTTGTCCTGGGGAATGCAAAGCCACAGCCTCTCAAGAGGGTGGTTTGCCCACTGCTTGGTCCTGGGGAGTGCAAAGCCACAGTCTCTCAAGTGGGTGACACGTTCCACTGGTTCTGGAGGGGGGGTTGTGCCCAGTGTGCTCCATCCTGCCTAGGATGGGTGAGTGGATGCATTTCTCCACTGGTTCTGGAGGTGGCTTGGTGCTCAGTCTGCTTCATCCTGCCAAGGATAGGGTGAGTGGATGCATTTCTCCGCTGGTTCTGGGGAAGGCTTGGTGCCCAGTCTGCTTCATCCTGCCAAGGATGGGTGAGTGGTTGCATTTCTCCACTGGTTCGGGAGGGGGCTTGGTGCCCAGTGTGCTTCATCCTGCCAAGGATAGGGTGAGTGGATACCTCTCTCCACTTGTTCTGGAGGGGGCTTGGTGCCCTGTGTGCTTCATCCTGCCAAGGATGGGTGAGTGGGTGCATTTCTCCACTGGTTCTGGAGAGGGCTTGGTGCCCAGTGTGCTTCATCCAGACAAGGATAGGGTGAGTGGATGCACTTCTCCACTGGTTCTGGAGGGGGCTTGGTGCCCAGTAATGCGACACTTGGGCGGTGGCAGTTCACAGTCCCTCACCTGGTGGTCTGAGCCACGAGATTTGCAGTGACCAGGATGCATGATAGTACATGGAGGCAGGGCTAGAGTCCATCCGGCGGCGATCACGGCTGCCCAGTAGTGATAGTGCCGGTGCTGGTGGGGGTGTTGGCAGTGGTGGAGGGAGGCTCCAGTCCTTCTCCTGCAGCCTCGGACTGCTGCCCACTGGGGCTGCTGCTGCCAGTGGTCCTACTGTCAGCGGTGAAGGTGGCAGTGCTTGCGGCGGGGCTTGCGACGGGGCTTGCGGCGGGGCTTGCAGCGGTGCTTGTGGTGGTGCTTGTGGCGGTGCAGGCTGCGGTGGTGGTGCCGGTGCTGCCAGTGGTGTGGGGAGGTTCCAGTCCTTCTCCTGCAGCCTCGGACGGCTGACCACTGGGGCTGCTGATGCTGTCAGTAGTGGTGCAGGTGGCGGTGCTTGCAGCGGGGCTGCTGGTGGTGCTGGCTGCGGTGAAGGTGGCTGTGCTGGCGGTTGTGCTGGTAGCCACCAGCCCTTCTCCTGCAGCCTCGGATGGCTGAAGTGCCTTGCCTGTTGTTTTGTGCCCCTTCCTGACCTTAGCAGATGGTAGTGTCACCTTGGGTCTGGCAGCTGGAGTCCTTGAGGTGGGCTTGCTGGGTGGTTGTGGCTCCTTCCCCTTGCTGGATGTTTTCCCCTTCTTCACCTTGCCAGATGGCGAAATGGATTTTGCCTTGGCAGGGGTTTGGTGGCACACTGGCTGGCCTGACAGGTGTCCCCTTTGAGCCTCTGAATGCTGCAGGAACCACAGCGGACGTGAACTTGGTGTCTGAGGTGCGGGGCAGGGTCTTGGCCACCCTGGCCTGAGGAGAAAGACGTGGGGAGAGCTAGGGAACAGGTCAAAGTTTGCCAGGAAAAGTTTCTTAGGGACACTGGAACGGGAAGAGGGAGAAGGTTTGGGAGTAGAGGAAGAGGGAGTGGTTGTAGGAGGTGTCTGTCTGCTGAGTTTGGGTGCAAGTGCATGGGCTGGATGCTGTTATGAGGTGGATGGCTGTTGGCTAGGTGGGTGCTTGCGTTTGTGTACTTTGGGAGGGGGGTCACAGACACAGTGGGAGAGGACACAGGGGACGTGTGCATGGATGTGAGGGTGGTGACTGCCAGTGAGGGGTGTGTAGTGATGGGCGTGCTGGTGATGGAGGTAGTGGATGAGGATGTAGTGCATGCAGGTGTGAGTGGAGACCTACTGGGAAGGAGGTGGACGGCGAGGAGGAGGGGGACACAGTGGAGGCAGTGGATGTTGATGTGTCTGCATGGGGAGGGTGCTTGTGTGAGTGCCTGTAAGATGAAGTGTGGTGCTTGTGTTTGCCTGAGCCACTTTTGTGTGTTGATTTGTGTGAATGCTGGTCAGAAGGTGTGCTTGGAATAGGCTGGGGTTGAGGGGATTGGGACTGGGTAGAGGAAGATGGAGGGGGGAGGCTAGAGACAGGGACAATGGCTGCTATCAGTGCGGAGGCCAGAGCCTGAAATGCTCTCTGTTGGTCTGCCACGCCAGAGTGAGTGCCCTCCAGGTATGCATTTGTTTGTTGCAAATGCCTCTTGACACCCTGGATGGCATTCAGAATGGTTGACTGCCCAATAGTGAGGGATCTCAGGAGGTCAATAGCCTCCTCACTGAGGGCAGCAGGGCTTACTGGGGCAGGGCCTGAGGTGCCTGGGGCAAAGGAGATGCCCACCCTCCTGGGTGAGCGGGCACAGGAAACACACTGAGGGGCTGCTGAAAAGGCGGTGCTGGTAGGGTGGGTGGTGACTATACCTGTTGTTTGCTGGGATGGGCAGTGAGGTGTCCGCCACCGCCAGGGAGCTTCCATCTGAGGAGGAGTCGCTGTCTGTGGTGTCCCCTCCTGTCCCCGTCATGGTTCTCCCCTCGCCCTCCATCCCACTGGTGCCCTCACCCTCAGAGCATTCGGCCTCCAGGCCCATGTGGGATGCAGCTCCCTCCGGCGCCGGTGCCTCTGCTCCTCCGCCAGATGATGCTAATGCACACAAGAACAGGGTGACAAAACAAAAAGGGGGGGAGAGACAGAGGATACACCTGGTCAATGCCAGCAACAACACTACTGTTGGCACACACAACACACACGGGGACAGCCCTATGCACTAGGCTATGCACTACCAGTTACAATGCTAGTCACCAGCCCCTGGGGTACAATGCCTAACGCCATCAGCTGCACTCCTGAAACCAACAGGTCCCTGCCCAGTAGTAGAGGACCACTAAAACTATTGGGGTTGGAGTGCCTTAGAGCCTGCCCAACAAGGGACCTATCCTGCCATGCTCGCCCTGGCCTAGGGGCACCCACAGTCCACATCCCCCACCCAGGTAAAACCTCAACGTGCGCCAACTCATGAATCTGAATTTGTACTCACCCCCTTGTGGCTGCTGTGATGCCCTCAAGAGCCCATCTAACTCCGGATAGGCCACCGCCAGGATGCGAAACATCAGGGGGGGTCACGGTATGACAGGCACCCCTTCCTCGTTGGGAGGCCTGCCCCATCTGGGCCTCCACCGTCTTCCTTGCCCAGTGGCGCAGATCCTCCCACTGTTTGCGGCAGTTGGTGCTCCGCCTGTCAAACACCCCAAGGGTCCGCACCTCCTTGGCGATGGCATGCCAAATACCCTTTTTCTGGTGGGCGCTGACCTGCAGGAAAAAGACAGCAGAAGAGGGAATTAGTTAACCGTCTGGACCATCACACTCATGGCCCACCATATCCCTCCCATCCCTGATGCACATACATTTACCACCATACAAGCAACAATCTGGCCAGGACGCCTCAGTCCCCCCCTTACATGTGGCCTACACATGCAGCACTCCATCCATTCATGGCCCACGCATCATGCTCACAGTGTACTCGCCTGTTTGTCTGGAGGACCGTAGAATAAAGTATCCTGGGGTAGGACCCCATCCACCAGTCTCTCCAACTCCTCTGCAGTGAAGGCAGGGGCTCTTTCCCCAGACACATGAGCCATTGTCGCTTCCAGACACAGGTCAACGCAGCACTTGCAGTGTAGGTCCTCTCCTGTTGAAGGTCAGGTACCAGTGAGTGAATGGATAGAAAATGGCAGTCACTTCTGCGGCGGTGTGTATCGTCACCGCCGGCGTACATCGCCATTGGCTCCTGGAACCCATAGGGCCCAGTGATAACCAATGCGAAGTTGAGCGGCGGTCGTCATCCGCCTACCACAACGGCGCACAACGCCAGCGGAATTACCTCATTTCCACTTGTCCCTCCTCACAGGTGAGGCAGCCGCCATATCAGGGGGGCACAGGCCATGGCACCTAACTGCGTCACAGCAGACATTGGCACACCAACTGACTCTCGGATTCACATACTGGTTCTGTAAATGTGGAAATGCATCATTATTGCAATGATTGTGTGATTATGACCCTCTGATCACTGTTTTCCTCCATAGGCTTCGACCGCTGAGGATGCATATGAGATGGAGACATCCTCCAGTGTACAGACATCTGGTGCACCTAACGACAATGGAGGACAGGCACATTATCCTAACCTATAGACTTGATTGGGCCGCAATCCAAGAACTGTGTGACCAATTGGAGCCAGACCTGATTTCAGCTATCTGCCAGCCCACAGGTATTCCCCCTCTAGTGCAGGTCCTGTCAGTGATCCACTTCCTGGCAAGTGGTTCCTTCCAAACAACAGTGGCCATGGCATCAGGGATGTCTCAGCCAATGTTCTCCAACTTGGTGACCAGAGTGTTGTTTGCCCTGCTGAAACACATACGCAGCTACCTTGTATTCCCACAGGTGGAGGACTTGGCCACAGGGAAAGCTGACTTATATGCCCTGGGACATATCCCCAACATCATTGGTGCCATTGATTGTACACATAGGGGGTCATTCTGACCTCGGCAGTAAAAGGCCCTTACCGCCGGTCAGAAGTCCGCCATTCTACCGCCGCGGCCGCGGTAGACCGCCACGGTCATTCTGACCACCAACTGTGAAACCGCCAAAAATCCGACATCCAAGGAAGGCCGCCACAACAGCGGGCCGCGGAAAACTGGAGATGACCAAACCTCCACCGTCACGCCAACACAAACACGCCCATGCCATTCTGACCCACGAATCCACGCAGCGGTCTTTCAACCGCAGTATTCCATTGGCGGTACACGCCGCCACACTCAAAATACACACACAGCTCCAAAACACAGCCACATTGGACAATTTGAAATACACACACCTGACACACATACAAACAACGCTCCCACACATCCAATCAACTATAAAACACACACCCACATCACCCACAAACCCCCACTAGTTGGAAATCGGAGCGAAGGCGAGAGCGAGAGCGAGAGATAGCGATAGCGAGCACAGCATTAGAAAACCCCAACACACACAGGAACACAACTTCATCACCCACACCACATCTACGCACACATCACCACATATCACCACGCACATCACCACAAACACCACCCCACACCTCATCCACACCACCCCATGGCACCCCAAAGACACCCAAGGTTTTCGGACCAAGAACTCCGGGTCATGGTGGAGGAAATCATGAGGGTTGAGCCCCAGCTCTTCGGCACACAGGTGCAGCACACCACCATAGCAAGGAAGGCTGAACTATGGCAAAGGATCGTAGACAGGGTCAACGCTGTGGGACAGCATCCCAGAAATCGGGAAGATATAAGAAAGCGATGGAACGACCTACGGGGGAAGGTACGCTCGATGATCTCCAGGCACAACATCGCTGTGCAGAAGACTGGCGGCGGACCCCCACCCACCCCATCCCAATTCACAGCATGGGAGCAAGAGGTGGTAAACATCCTGCATCCTGATGGCCTCGCTGGAGTACAAGGAGGAATGGACTCCGGTAAGTAGAATCTCAACCACTTCACCCCCCCCAAACACCAGCATGCCAACCCCCCCCCTCACCCCCAATCTCACCCCCCAGCACATAACCTCCCTGCCAATGTCTCACCAGCACAACCCACCCTAAACAACACCAACCCCTGAATGCCAACACAAACCATAGACAGCCACCACCAAAGCATGACCATTGCACATACCCATACACCCCCCCAAACCCTCACAACACCTCCCACAAGGGAATGCCAGCACTGGGGGACAAGGGCACCCAAAATGCACGCCATGGCACACACAGAAACAATAACCATACTCCTTTACCCCTGCAGGGCCCGAACGACAACACACCGCCACGGAGGGTCCAGAGATGTCCATCCCACCCCCAGAACAGGCCCCCAGCGAGGACAGCAGCTCTGTCGACCTAGAACCTGACGACCAGCCCGGACCATCGGAGACCTCTGGACAGTCGGTTCCCCACACACAGGCCACAGCAGACCCAAACCCCCCTGGGAACACCAGCACAGCTCCCACCCAGCGGGCCCATGCCTCTGTCCCGCGGACGCGTCAATCAGCGGTGTGTCCGCCACTACAGGGCACCCAGGCTGACCCAACACCCCAACAACAACAGGGACCTGGGGGCAGTGGTAGTGGGCACACCGTCCAGGGGACAGAGGCCCGGGGAAACAGGGCAACTGGGAGGGCTGCTGTGCGACAGGGGGGGGAGGACACACCCAGGGAACCGACTCTCCAAGAGGCCCTCACCACCATCATGGGAGCGTATCATCACTCCCAGGAGACGATGGTGACGGTACTGGCCAGGTTCACCGAGATCCAGGCACAGCAGGAGGAACGGAACATGGGGTTCAGCAATGAACTCCGGGCCATCGCTACCGCAATGGGGACCATAGTCCAGGCCCTAAACCGCATTGAAACCACATTGCGGGACCATTTGGCACCGCAAAGGGCCCCTGTCACTAGCCAGGAACAGCCTACCACCTCCGCCGGCGCTAGTGGTCAGGAGGCCCCCACAGAACGACGGGCCACCAGAACCCCACCTCCTGCTGAAGAACAACCACCCCGCAAGAGGAACCTGAGATCTCAAAGGAAGACAGAGTAGGATGCCAGGACCCCCGCCAGTCTAATATCCCCCCGGATGTCATTCCACTGTCCCACAGTGTCACCCTGTCCAACCTTGAACTGCCCCTGCTCCATCCTTCCACTGCCATATGAACAATGCACCTGTGCGACCGAGAACTGGACTCTGCCATGGACATAACTCCACCCTCACCCTTCACCGTTTAATATCATGTACCAAAATATAGCACTAAAAATAAATCACTCATTGCACATAAATCATTCTGGAGTCAGCCTGTATTATTTACAAATGTATAACACATTACTTATCAATAATGTTCTGTTATATATGTGTGGACAACATAACGATGTCAATAAGCATTAGTCCATGGGCTAACCAGGCAGAAGTCACGCAGTGGGTCATACAGCACTGAAAAGGGAAGGGAAAAGTAAACTTCAGGTTAAAAGAACTGGGGGGCAATGCACAAAGTAAAGATGCAGGGGGCATTCACTAAATGGTAAATGGCGTGGGAGATTCCTACCTGTGTGCTACTGAAAATACTGTAGGATAACTCTGTCCCTGTTGTCTGGGTCGTCCTCTTCGTCTTCCTCCTCTTCACTCTCCGCAGGCTCCACAGCTGCTTCAACACCACCATCTGGACCATCCTCCTGCAGGAAGGGCACCTGACGTCGCAATGCCAGATTGTGAAGCATACAGCAGGCCACGATGATCTGGCACACCTTCTTTGGTGAGTACATCAGGGATCCCCCTGTCATATGTAGGCACCTAAACCTGGCCTTCAGGAGGCCAAAGGTTCTTTCAATGACCCTCCTAGTTCGCCCATGGGCCTCATTGTACCGTTCCTCTGCCCTGGTCCGGGGATTCCTCACTGGGGTCAATAGCCAAGGCAGGTTGGGGTAACCAGAGTCACCAATTAGCCACACACGTTGTCTCTGTAGCTGTTCCATCACATAAGGGATGCTGCTATTTCGCATCACATACGCGTCATGCACTGACCCAGGGAACATGGCATTCACATGGGAGATGTACTGGTCAGCCAAACAGACCACCTGGACGTTCATCGAATGGTAGCTTTTCCTGTTTCTGTACACCTGCTCATCGTCTTTTGGGGGTACTAAAGCCACATGGGTCCCATCAATGGCACCAATTATGTTGGGGATATGTCCAAGGGCATAAAAATCACCCTTCACAGTGGCCAAATCAACCTCCTCAGGGAATACAATGTAGCGCTGCATGTGTTTCGTCAGGGCAGACAACACTCTAGACAAGATTTTTGAAAACATAGGCTGAGACATTCCAGATGACATGGCCACTGTTGTCTGGAATGAGCCACTTGCCAAAAAATGGAGGACTGACAGAACCTGCACTAGAGGGGGTATTCCTGTGGGTTGGCGGATGGGGGACATCAGGTCTGGCTCCAGCTGGGCACACAGTTCATGTATAGTGGCTCGGTCAAGCCGGTATCGTAGTATGATGTGGCGTTCTTCCATTGTCGACAGGTCCACCAGCGGGCGGTACACGCGAGGATTCATCCTTCTCCTCGCAAGTCCCAGCGGACGGTGCCTAGGAAGGACAACATGGAGCACAGAGTCAAGCAAGTCACAGGTACGTTCACCACTGCATGCACAGTACACGAAAAGTAATGGATGGCTATGTTTGGATGTGTGGCAATGCAAGGCCTGTGTGACGCAGTTGAAATTAAGCCATGTGGGCCCTTGAAATGGCGGCTGCCTGACCGGTGAAGTGGGACAATGGGATGTGAGGTCAATGCGCTGGTGTGGCACACCGTGGCGGTAGGCGGTCGAAGACCGCTATACGAACCCGCATTGGTTAACATTGAACCCTATGGGATTCAGGAGCCAATGACGATGTGCGCCGGCGGTCGCGGTACGCACCGCCGCGGTACGCACCGCCGCGGCCGTGACCGCCATTTTCTATCTGCCTAATCACTCGATACCTGATCATCCACAGGAGAGGACCTATACTGCAAGTGCTGCTGTGACCTCGGTCTGGAAGTGACAATGGCTGCTGCGACTGGGGAAAGGGCCCCGGCCTTCACGTCTGAAGAGTTGGAGAAACTAGTGGATGGGGTCCTCCCCCAGTATGCGCTACTCTACGGTCCTCCAGACCAACAGGTGAGTACACTGAGTGCACATTGAATGGGTTATGGCTGTGTGGAGTGGGGTGGATGTAAGTTGTTGGGGTGGGGAGAAAATGAGGACTGCAACGCACGACAGATGAGAGAATGGGCCACATGGCAAGGTTGGGGAGGGGGGGGCATGTACTCCAAACATGCCGAAAATTCACGTTTTCTCTTTCCCACCCTGTACATGTCTAACAGGTGAGCGCCCATCAGAAAATCGACATTTGGCGTGCCATCGCCAAGGAAGTCCGGGCCCTGGGGGTCTACACCAGACGGGGCACCCACTGCCGGGAACCCGAAAGACCGCCGAGTCACTGCTGGGGATGGCCTCCCGACCTAGGAGGGGTGCCAGTCGTACCCTGACCCCCCTGATGTCCCGGATCCTGGCGGTGGCCTACCCTGATTTGGATGGGCGCTTGAGGACATCACAGCAGACACAAGGGGGTGAGTACCTGCACATTCTGCTATCCTTAAGCGCAGTTGAGGCGTCTGGGTGGGGGAGGAGGGCCGTGGGTGACATTAGGCCAGGGCGCTTTCTGTAGTGTAGTCCCCTCCCTTAGACATGGCCCTGTGCCCCCACCCCCCCACCCCCCACCCCTGTAGGGTGCCAAGTACAGCTATCCATGGTCCTGCATCACCCATGTGCGCGTCTGTTGTCCCTAGAACTGTTGGCCTAGTCAGAAGTACTGAGTAGTGCACCCCAATTTCACGGCTTAGTGCATGAGGCACCTGTGTCTGTCCTCTCCGCCAACGGTATTGACAAGGCATACACTCAACTTTGTATTATTTCTCCCCCCACCCTTATTCTTTGTCTTCTTGTGCATCAGCATCATCAGGCGGAGGAGAATTGGCGTCGGAGCACGAGGGAGCTGCAAGTCACAATGCCCCGGTGGGCACTGGAACAGACACCGAGGGCACCAGTGATCCGGAGGGCGAGGGGAGCACCACAACGGGGACCGGTGAAGACACCAGCGACACGGACACGCCCTCGTTTGGGAGCTCCTGAGCGGGGGCGGCAACATCCGGGCCCCCCGCCTCCACAGGTACAGCCGCCACCCAGCGCTCCAGCTCCGCCCTCCCAGCAGCCCCTCAGCCTTCGCTCCGTGCCCGCTCGCCCAGGAAGGCAGGCGTCTCCTTCGCCCCAGGCACCTCAGCCCCTGCCCCAGTTACCCCTGCTGCCCTCAGTGCGGAGCTCATTGACCTCGTGAGGACGCTCATTGTTGGGCAGACTACCCTTTTGAATGCCATCCAGGGGGTGAAAAGGGAGGTGCATCGGAGCAATGCCTATCTGGAGGGCATTCATTCGGGTCAGGCTGCCCATCAACGATCGTTCACTGCTCTGGCCTCAGCACTGACGGCAGCCCTTGTCCCTGTCTCCAGCCTCCCTCTTCTAACTGCCTCCACCCTTTCTCTGTCTCCTGTCCCTCAGCCTATCCCATCCACACCATCAGACCAGCCTGCACACACCTCAACACCCAAGGCCAGATCATCCAGACACAAGCACCACAGGACACACAAGCGTTCACCCCAGCAACACCCAGATGCAGACATTCCAACAGTCACTACCACCTCTGTGTCCCCCTCCTCCTCGTCTCCCTCCTCCCTCCCTGTGACGTCTACACTCACACCTGCATGCACACCACCATCAGCCAGTGCTTCCATCACCAGCACACCCTCCACTACAGTCCTCACACGTGCAGTCACCACCCCCACTGCCATCTACACGTCCCCTGTGTCCTCTCCCACTGTGTCTGTCACTCCCTCTTCCAAGACACATAAACGCAGGCAGACACCCAAACAACAGCCAACCACCTCACGACAGCCTACGCCTCAGTCACCTGCACCCAAATACAGCACACCTGACTCTCCTACAACCACATCCTCTTCCTCCACTTCCATCACCACTACTCGTACCCTTTACCTTGGTCCTAAGAAATGTTACCTCTCTAATCTTAACCTCTTTCCCTCCCCTGACCCACCCCCTCCATCGGTTAAGAGTCCCAAGAGCACCTCAGCCACCACCAGCCCAGCATCGAGGGTCCAAGTGGTGCATGGCTTCTGGAGTCCACCCTTTGGCGGCAGTGACACTTCACTGAGCAGCAAGGGGACATCCAGCCCACCCCCAGGCAAGAGGACACATAAAGTGAAGGGCCGCCGTGAGAGGACTGAGACGGCTGCCCCCAAGGAGCCAACAACGGCCACTTCACCTGCCACAACAGCCAGGGGAGGCAAGGGCTCGAGAGCCCCATCTAAGGAGCGAAAGGGCAGCAGGGCGGAGAGGTCATCCATCAGGAGCGCGGAGCTGGAGGGCCCGCAAGCCCCATCCCGCCTGCAAGGGACGACAGCAAAGGGCCCAGGACTCCGTCCCCGAAGGGGCCTGCCACTGCACATTCGGAGGGCGAGTGATCAGGGTGTCCAGCCCAGGTCTGGCTCCCTAGACTTCCTGAAAGAGGACCGCTGAAGAGGGCACCGACGTGCAGAAGAGCACCGCTGAACAGGGCCCCGCCGTGCAGAAGAGCACCGCTGAACAGGGCCCCGCCGTGAAGACAGGCACCGCTGAACAGGGCCCCACCGTGCAGAAGAGCACCGCTGAACAGGGCCCCGCCGTGCAGAAGAGCACCGCTGAACAGGACCCCGCCGTGAAGACAGGCACCGCTGAACAGGGCCCCGCCGTGCAGAAGAGCACCGCTGAACAGGGCCCCGCCGTGAAGACAGGCACCGCTGAAGAGGGCCCCGCCGTGAAGACAGGCACCTCTGAACAGGGCCCCGCCGTGCCGAAGAGCACCGCTGAACAGGGCCCCCCATCTCAAGCACCGCTCCGCTGGGCCCTTCCTGTCAAGCACCGCTCCTCTGGGCCCCTCCGTCTCAAGCACCGCTCCGCTGGGCCCTTCCTGTCAAGCACCGCTCCGCTGGGCCCCGCCGTCTCAAGCACCGCTCCGCTGGGCCCTTCCTGTCAAGCACCGCTCCGCTGGGCCCTTCCTGTCAAGCACCGCTCCGCTGGGCCCCGCCGTCTCAAGCACCGCTCCGCTGGGCCCTTCCTGTCAAGCACCGCTCCGCTGGGCCCCGCCGTCTCAAGCACCGCTCCGCTGGGCCCTTCTTGTCAAGCACCGCTCCGCTGGGCCTTTCCTGTCAAGCACCGCTCCGCTGGGCCCCGCCGTCTCAAGCACCGCTCCGCTGGGCCCTTCCTGTCAAGCACCGCTCCACTGGGCCCTTCCTGTCAAGCACCGCTCCGCTGGGCCCCGCCGTCTCAAGCACCGCTCCGCTGGGCCCTTCCTGTCAAGCACTGCTCCGCTGGGCCCCGCCGTCTCAAGCACCGCTCCGCTGGGCCCTTCCTGTCAAGCACCGCTCCGCTGGGCCCTTCCTGTCAAGCACCGCTCCGCTGGGCCCTGCCGTTTCAAGCACCGCTCCGCTGGGCCCCGCCGTCTCAAGCACCGCTCCGCTGGGCCCTTCCTGTCAAGCACCGCTCCGCTGGGCCCCGCCGTCTCAAGCACCGCTCCGCTGGGCCCTTCCTGTCAAGCACCGCTCCGCTGGGCCCCGCCGTCTCAAGCACCGCTCCGCTGGGCCCTTCCTGTCAAGCACCGCTCCGCTGGGCCCTTCCTGTCAAGCACCGCTCCGCTGGGCCCCGCCGTCTCAAGCACCGCTCCGCTGGGCCCCTCCTGTCAAGCACTACTCCGCTGGGCCCTTCCTGTCAAGCACCGCTCCGCTGGGCCCCGCTGTCTCAAGCACCGCTCCGCTGGGCCCTTCCTGTCAAGCACCGCTCCGCTGGGCCCTTCCTGTCAAGCACTCCCCAGGATATGGCACTGGGCATGGTGGCCCCTTCGTGGGTCTTGCGTCGTGGACTCATGTGGCTGAGGTGCCCCCCCTTCCCTTCCCCCTGAGGTGCCTGTAGTTTTGTCATCAGATGCCCCTGCAGTGTTCTCTCCAAAGGACTCAGGTCTCGTGTGTGGGCTTTGCCCTTGTGTTGCTACACTTTGGCCCACGGACAAATCGTTACTACGTAAAATGTGCAGGACTGATTTCTGCAGTTGTCCACTGCTGTGTATATTGACTTTATAAATGTAAATATTCTGGCTAGTTGACCAATACTTATCGGAGGCTATTTTGGACATAAATATTTATTGACAATTTTGAAATGTCATTGCATTTTTTACGGGGGTTTGGTTGGTGTCACTGTGACTTGTTGCTCCGCATTGGTGTGTACATATTGGGGGGGGGGGGGGTTGCATATGTGTGTGCCCGTAACCTTTCGTCCTCCCCCCTCCCGTGTGTCGTAGGTGCTGTACTCACCGTTGACGTCTGCGCCGGAGTTTGTACTCGTGGTAGATGAGCAGGTAGACGAGAGCAGGTATGATGTTCAATTCGGGTTCCATGCTGTCCTCCGTACTCGTGGAGTGCGTAGAGGTGAGCGTTTTCACATTCGTAGTCTGTTTCCGCCGTGTTTTTATCAGCGGGGCTCCCGCCCCGGAAAAGGTGGCGGATTGGTGGGTCATGATAGTGTGGGCGGTACATTGTCTGCCGCCTGGCTGTTGGCGGTGACCGCCGCGCTGTTTGTCGGTCCCGCCGTGGCGGTCGGAGTGTTAAAGTGGCGGGCTGTGTTGGCGGTTCCCGCCAGGGTCAGAATTCCATTTTTTGGACCACCGGCCTGTTGGCGGTTTGGCCGCCGCTTTATCACCGACCGCCAGGGTTAGAATCACCCCCATATTGCCTTTGTCCCCCCGAGGAGAAATGAACAAGTGTTCAGGAATAGAAAAAGCTATCACTCTCTGAATGTGCAGATGGTGTGTTTGGCGGACCAGTACATCTCCCATGTGAACGCCAAGTATCCTGGCTCTGTGCATGACGCCTTTATCTTGAGGAATAGCAGCATCCTATATGTGACGTCTCAACTCCAGAGGCACTGGGTGTGGCTAATGGGTGAGCCCATGGTCCCCACCCAGTTGATATAGGTATATGGGTGTGGGGTTGTCCCTAAGGGTGAGTGTATGTCTAACAGGTATCCCTCGAATATTTGCAGGTGACTCTGGTTACCCCAACCTCTCATGGCTACTGACCCCAGTGATGAATGCCAGGACAAGGGCAGAGGAATGTTACAATGAGGCACATGGGCGAACAAGGAGGATAATTGAAAGAACCTTTGGCCTCCTGAAGGCCAGGTTCCGGTGCCTCCATCTGACAGGTGGATCCCTGTACTACTCATCCAAGAAGGTGTGCCAGATCATCGTTGCATGTTGCATGTTGCACAACCTGGACTTGAGACGCCAGGTGCCTTTTCTGCAGGTGGATGAGCCTGGAGATGGTCTTGTGGCAGCGGTGGAGCCTGTGGACAGTGAGGAAGAAGAGGCAGAGGAAGATGTGGAAAACATAAGTTATATCATACTGCAGTACTTCCAGTGACACACAGGTAAGACACTGTTGGACATTGTACAAGGCAGCCTGATTTCCCTATGTCTATGGCCACTTACTGTACCCTTTGGCATCTCTATTTTTAGATCTCTGTCGCCCACTCTAGCTCCTGGTATGTTTACTGCTGCCCACTAAAGGTCATACCAATGTATATATAACTGGCACTGTTTTCAGAATGTTGTACTAATACATATTTAAATCATTTGACAGACACCAGATTTGTATTTGTTCCAAGGGTGTTTATTTAAGTGCTAAGAAGTAGAGGGGGATGTTCAATGGGCTGAGGTGATGGTGGAGGAATGTCCAGTTAGAGTCCAGTCTCTTGGTATCACAGGTGCATTGTCCAATGGGGCATAGGAAGGGGAGCAAAGGCAGTTCAAGGTGGACAGGGTGACAGAGTGAGACAGAAGGG
This sequence comes from Pleurodeles waltl, assembly GCF_031143425.1. Taxonomy (NCBI): domain Eukaryota; kingdom Metazoa; phylum Chordata; class Amphibia; order Caudata; family Salamandridae; genus Pleurodeles; species Pleurodeles waltl. The sequence goes on along the minus strand of NC_090437.1, from coordinate 869,923,372 downwards.
TGACAATCAGGAGAGTCTTATTTCCTGGCGGGGGTCTTGGCAATGTTCTCTGGCTTCTGCCTGGATCGCAGGGACCGTTTGTGAGGTGGTTCTCCTTCTGCAGGGGGTGGGGTGCTGGTGGCCTGTTGGTCCAGTGGCAGGGCCTCCTGTCCACTAGCACTGGAAGAGGTGGAGGGCTGTTCTTCAGTGTGGCTAGTGTCAGGGGCCCATTGGTGTGCCACTGCCTCCCTCATGGTGTTGGCCATATCAGCCAGCACCTCTGCTATGGTGACCAGGATAGTGTAGATGTGTTTGAGGTCCTCCATGATCCCCAGGTACTGTCCCTCCTGCAGCCGCTGGGTCTCCTGCAACTTGGCCAGTATCTGGCCGATGGTCTCCTGGGAATGGTGGTATGCTCCCAGGATGTTGCTGAGTGCCTCCTGGAGAGTGGGTTCTCTGGGCCTGTCCTCCCCGTTGCACAGCAGTCCTCCCAGCTTCCCTGTTGCCCTGTGCCTCTGTCCCCTGAACCGTGTGCCCACTGCCACTGACCCCAGGTCCCTGATTGTCCTGTATTTGTGGGGTTGCCTGGGGTCCCTTTAATGGTGGACACACTGCTGATTGACTTGTCCTGGGGACAGTGGCATAGGCCTGCTGGGTGGGTGCTGTGGTGGTGTTTCCAGAGGGGGGAGGCTCTGTGGTGGTATGGGACTGTGGCAGGGTAACCGATCCAGGTGATCCAGGTGTGCAGAGCTGCTGTCATCACTGTGGGCTTCCTCAGGGGAGGGACTGGATGTTGGTAGCAACTCCTCTCCATTGACATTGAGTAGGGGTCCTGTGGGGATGCAAATGCAGTGTTATTGTATCTGTGTGTGCCATCTTGTGCATGGGTGTGTTTCCCTGTATGGTAGTGATTGCCCTGTCAGCTTTGCCTTGTGTGCTTGTTGATTTTGTGGGCTAGGTGATTCTCTCTAATGGGCATGCTGTGGTGATGGGTGTCCCTGCAGGTCTGTGATGGGTGTCCATGGTTTGGTGTGGCATGCAGGGCTGGGTATTGGGATGGGTGGGTTGTGATAGTGGGCTATATGAGAGGCAGTGGAGTGATGGGGGTGAGGGTAGGGGGTAGGAGTTTACTCCTGTGAGGCCCTCAGGATGCCTGTCGCACAGCAGTCCTCCCAGCTTCCCTGTTGTCCTGTGCCTCTGTCCCCTGAACCGTGTGCCCAGGGCCACTGACCCCAGGTCCCTGATCTTCCTGTGTTTGTGGGGTTGCCTGGGGTCCCCTTAAAGGTGGACACACTGCTGATTGACGTGTCCTGGGGACAGTGGCATAGGCCCGCTGGGTGGGTGCTGAGGTGGTGTTTCCTGAGGGGGGAGGCTCTGTGGTGGTATGGGACTGTGGTAGGGTAACCAACTGTTCAAAGGTCCCTGATGGGCCAGGTTGGTCATCGTGATCCAGGTGTGCAGAGCTGCTGTCATCACTGTGGGCTTCCTCGGGGGAGGGACTGGATGTTGGTAGCAACTGACGTTGAGTAGGGGTCCTGTGGGGATGCAAATGCAGTGTTATTGTATCTGCGTGTGCCATCTTGTGCATGGGTGTGTTTCCCTGTATGGTAGTGATTGGCTTGGCTTGTCAGCTTTGCCCTGTGTGCTTGTTGATTTTGTGGACTAGGTGATTCTCTCTAATAGGCATGCTGTGGTGATGGGTGTCCCTGCAGGTCTGTGATGGGTGTCCAGGGGCTGGGTATTGGGATGGGTGGGTTCTGATAGTGGGCTATATGAGAGGCAGTAGAGTGATGGGGGTGAAGATAGGGGTAGGAGTTTGTGATGGCATGTAGGTGGGGGGGGTGAGAGTAGTAGAGCTTTGACTTACAAGAGTCCAGTCCTTCTATTACTCCTGTGAGGCCCTCAGGATCGCCAAGACTTGTTCCTCTCATGTTGTTAGTTGTGGGGGGTCCACCGCCAGTCCTCAGTACTGCTACCTGGTGTCTTGCAACCACGGAACGCACCTTCCCCCATAGGTCATTCCACCTCTTCCTGATGTCATCCCTTGTTCTGGGGTGCTGTCCCACGGCATTGACCCTGTCCACGATTCTCCGCCACGGTATGTTGGCGGCCATCAGCACGGCGGTAGGCGGTATTTACCGCCAAGGTTGTAATGAGGGCCTAAGTTGCTTCAACTCAAGACTAAGCCCCCACTATTCTCATTCTTACATGGCATCCCAAAGAGCAGGCAGTTCCCTGACAGTGTAGTATACCCTCATGTTTGAAACCCACTCCACAGAGCTGCCCCTGTTCCTTAAAATCTCATTCTGTTTAATGTGTAGGCATCACTACATTATTTTATTCCCAGTGGTACCAAAGGGATAGCAGTTTTCTGAAACTGCTAGATGCCCTCAAGCTTGACCATCGCCCAAGCGAATTACTCACTGCTCATATTTAAATATACCATGCTATGACAACATGGCAGTTATGACAGGGAACCATCTGCTTCTCCTTAGCCTGAGGCACACACTATGAAAGCTATCTTTATCTCCCTTTCTAGGATGATCATAGAAATAGCAGCGATCACTCGGGCCACAGACACAATTTATTACTTAACATTGTAGAAGGCCAGCCAGTGTTCAGGCAAACACTCTCTGATTGGATTTGCCGCTTTTGACACAAATACAATACTGACTATAGGAAGTGTATCACTGTACCTACTCTCCTTGCACTGCTGGTATTTCAGAGTTAGCAGAGGTGTTCTGGGATATTTGTGGAATATATTGCCATTTTAGGTAGATCTCATTTTGTCAGTATCAATGACATAGCAGACAACAGGTGGCTGACAAAATAATTTCCAAAAAAGCACTCTGACCTTGAAAGGAGGAGCGCAATGGTAATTTACCATCTGCTTAACTTGAGTGAGATGACACATCCCAGCATCTACTACTATCCTGAATTAGGCAGAAGAGGCTGCTGGGAGAGCTGGGTAGTTGGGTGGAACGGTGATTTGTATCTAAACTACTGATGTGCTTGAATAACACCAGCAGCAGAGCCACAGAAATTGGACGTGCATGAATCCCTCTTGGAGTGTCACTCAAAGTTGTCAACGGAGCAAGTCAAGAGAAGTTGTATACCTCCATGTTATCACTAACGCATGAAATGTAGCATACTCCAGATTTTTTTTTCAAGACTATGACAGTATCAACCACTAATTTCCTTCATGCGTTTGCAGTTGCAGACATCAACACTTTTCTAGTCTGCGTCCACCCAATAAAACTGGCCGATAAATGTAAGCATGTATTGCGGTCCGCAACAAACATGCCACTGACTGGATAGCATTCAATGACAAAATGTGTTACCAAATGTGAAGAACATTTGGTAAGCAAAAAATCCAGAGTGCTGTTCAACCTTTGAACCGCAACGACATTTGACTATTAGTGACTGCCATGAGCCAAGCCCTTGCTTTTAGGGTCACAGATACTTTTTCACCACTTCACTGCTTTCTCCTATATGCCCACTCCGCCTTGGCTCTTGTCATCAAAAGGTGCATGTTGGTGATAAACATGCACCTGCCGAAACTCCAACTTTTGCCTCCATAGGAAAGCATGCGAACCACTACAGGTTATACCAACGAGACCTGTGCTATGCCCACTTGTCCACATACCCACCGTGAACTCTGCCTTCTATTCTCCTATGCATCAAGTGTTTCCTACTGCTAGAAATATTTGATCCTGCATTTGCATAACCGATTGGCATGAACTGAAAATTTGCTAGAAAGAATCATCACTTTGCAACAGCTCTATTAAACCCACAAAGGAGTAAGACAGAGAGTTCACATAAACTATTGTCCTCACAACTAAACATACATATTCTATTTTAGTTAATATGTTATTATTGGTTGTGCTCAGTGGGCTCTCTGGGGCCTGGCTGGTACACAAATGGCTGAATTCTATTTCTTGAGATGCTACTTGCTCTACTGAGCACTTGGAAATCCTCTTGTCCAGTGAAATATTTGTGGTTGTTTGTCAAGACGAGTTACAGGATACTGTTTACAGCTTGCTGGTCTTTGGAAGTGCCTTTCCCATTTTTGTTCACAGTGTCACTTTTTAGGGCTCGGCAAAGACAAAGTACCCTGGTTGTTCCGTGGGCATCATTTTTATTGTACAAAGGGCAGATGGAAAGACTTAGGGGGTCATTCTGACCCTGGCGGTCATTGACCGCCAGGGCCAACGACCACGGAAGCACCGCCAACAGGCTGGCGGTGCTTCCTGGCCAATTCTGACCGCGGCGGTAAAGCCGCGGTCAGAAGAGGGAAACCGGCGGTTTCCCGCCGGTTTTCCCCTGGCCAAAGGAATCCTCCATGGCGGCGCTGCAAGCAGCGCCGCCATGGGGATTTCGACCCCCTTCCCGCCAGCCTGTTTGGCGGGAACGGGTGTCGTGGGGACCCTGGGGGCCCCTGCACTGCCCATGCCACAGGCATGGGCAGTGCAGGGGCCCCCTAACAGGGCCCCAGCAAGATTTTCAGTGTCTGCTTGGCAGACACTGAAAATCGCGACGGGTGCCACTGCACCCGTCGCACCCCAGCAACTCTGCCGGCTCCAATCGGAGCCGGCTTCATCGTTGCTGGGTCTTTCCCGCTGGGCCGGCGGGCGGCCTTTTGGCGGTCGCCCGCCGGCCCAGCGGGAATGTCAGAATGACCGCCGCGGTCATTTGACCGCGGTGCGGTCTTCTGGCGGTCTCCGCCCGGCGGGCAGCGCCCGCCGCCCGCTGGGGTCGGAATGACCCCCTTAATGCTTATCTTTAGTGAAAACATTCCACAACCATGAACAGCATTCTCATGTCATGAGCGGGTCAGGCTATGGCTGTAGTCTTGGGGACGGGGTGAGCAAATTTAAAATAGTACATAGGCATCACATGTTTTGCGCACTGGCTGCACTTACTGTGCTGCTGCCATAGGTTGAGGTATTGCCGTGGCTGTTTACTGAGGTCTTGCAATCAGTATAGATTCACCATTTTTTTTATCGTAAATGTGTGTGTGATGTCACTGATTTTGGATGGGGTGATTTCCCCTTCATAATGTTGTTCTCTGTTGCATCAGGGTTGGATGTCATATTGTTGGTGCTCTGGATTACCTTTGCCAGTGTCCTCCTCGAGGATGAACCCGACAAATGATGTGATGATCTCCATCACCAAATCCAAGTCAACTGCACTATTGCAAAGAATAGAAGAGGCAGTTTATGTGCAAGCGAGATTTTAAATAATGGGCAGTTCTAGCAAATGGCCTTAGCCTGACCTGCTCATGAAAACCTGTTACACCCAAAGATGGAACTCACCAGAGTGTGTCTTTGGTTCCATGGCGGTATTGGCATGTACAGCTGGCCCCACATAAGCACACTAAAAAGGAAAGCATCTCTCATGTACTCTGCTTCTCTCCGAAAGGTCCTTGTAGCAGGTACTCAGGAAGGATTCCCTGCATGCTGCTTCATCCAGTAGCATGAGCTGACTTTGGTATGTGCAAAACCATGGAACCCTTGATGGTTTCCTTCTGGTAGCGGGCTTCTCCACACATGATGCAGGACACCGTGCTGAGAAGAAGGAGCATGGGTATATGGAGAGTCTGAGACACCAGGTGGATCAAGAGCAATATGTCAAACTTTGTGTTTCCTTTCTTGTAATATATGGGCAGTGCTATTTTACTGAGGGGGGGACTTGGGTAGGAGTATATTCACACCAAACCAAGATAGCTAAGAGGAGTCACCCTTTTTCTGTGAATCAGGAAGGGAGGAAGGGAGACCTTCACTGCACCCAGCCTCGACAAAACCATGACTCTGGGGAGTTTTAGGCAGATCCTTTGATTTTTTTTTTCATACATCTGTTTATTTGCATTTTATTTCTACATAACATCCAAATATGAATCACTGACATGCGAATAATTAGTATTGTGTAATTACAATGCACTTAGATATCCATTCGGATTGAAAAGAACAAAGGAAAAATTCGGGTAACATGACAAACTGCTGTCTGATCTCTAGTCATTCCGTTAGGCCACACAGAGGTTGAGTTCCAACGGCGTACTGTTTTCAAGAGAACCACACTGATACAGAGAGAAATGCTTACTCTTATGGCCTCAAATAATGAGTGTTAGTGCCGAAGTATTGAATAAATGCATTACGTAACAAGACAGATCGTTGTGCCATATTACCTCCACTCGCATTAGAGCATGAGTATGGTTGGCTGGTAGGCAAATGCTGTAAACAGGTTACAAACAAACAATACAAACAATAACAACCGCTAGTTACTGGACATACATGCAATAAATTGCCATGTGAGCGCATCCTGACCGGTCTGAGGTCTGATCCGCATCAATCCGGCATAACGGCGGAGTGGCAGAGCCTATCACCAATTCCAGCCAACAATACCCTGCGGAACTCCAGCACTGCATCAGGTCCCGCCAGTGAGCACACACAATGCCCGTCGCAGCGCACCACACCCCTAGCAAACACTCATCCAGGCTAGACCGAGCCCTCCACTTCCGGATCCCCGTTCGTGTTCCGAAGTCGCAACATCAGCTCCTCCCAGTTAGCCGACAACGGAAACTGACGCAGCCCTAACACCTCTTCCCTCCTCAGCGCTGCTCCCTCGGCCCTCGCCCACACCTCAAAGGAGCATTTCCAAGCCTGTACCGACGGGGGGTCCGATGACTTCCACCTGCGAGTCACCAGCCTCTTTGCCGTAATTAGTCCCAGATCTGTGAATCGCACTGTGGCTCTATGCCTCTTGCCTCTGGGAAACAATCCCAGCATACACGCTTCCCAGGTGAATGGAACCCGCCGAGCTGTTCATTCCGACAGACAGGCGACCACTACTTTCCAGTAGGAGCACAAAGAAGGGCAAGACCACAACATGTGGAGCAAATCCACGCCCAAAGCACAATAGCGGGGACAAGCAGCATCCTGACAAGCAAAATATCTATTCACTCGTGCCGGAGTGAGATAAGCTCTGTGAACAATGTAGAATTGAATTAAACAAAATCTGGAATTACGGGGTATGGTAAGGTGGCCAGAAAGGGCTAACCTCCAGTGTGTTTGTGAAATTGAGCTGCCTGCATCCTCCTCCCAGGCCATACGCAGTGCACCACTCTCCGCAACGCGTCTGCAAACCAGCTAATCAAGAGCCGACCCCGACCCATCACCTGCAAGTATTGAATCAGCAAATGCTTGGGGGGAGGCACCTACACATCTCCCTATTTGGATCTCAGGGCTCTCAGTAAGGAGTTGTATAGGAGGAACTGCCCCAACGGTAGCCCTAACTCCTGAAGCCTAGAGAACGAAAGCAATTGGCCATCCTCATAGAGATCGCCCAGTGTACACTCCACTTCATGCCACGCGCGTAGTTCCGAGTCCGATTTAATCCTGGGACCTCGTGGCGTGCCCAGCAGCGCTAAGGATGGTGCAAATGGAACTACCCGCCCAGTGAGTCGGAGGGATCTATGAAAACATCTGTATGCCACCCTGAGGAACACCTGTCGCGGGGCCGGAACTCGCGTAAGCAGATGAAATAAATGCAGAATCTGCTGTGGTGACCAGGGGCCCCGCTCAGATGCTGTATCAGTGAGCTGGATGCCCGCCAGCCACCTGGACACCCACTGAAGCTGAGCGGCCAAGTAGTAGTGCTCCAGGTTAGGGACCGCTAACCCTCCCCTTTCAGAAGGTAAGTACAGTTTCTTCAGGGCAACCCTGCAACAGCCTCCATTCCAGATAAAGTCTCTCAGCTCTGACTCCAGGGTTCTAAAGAAACCGGGGGGACATAGTGCGGTAGGTTTGAAAAAAAATACAATAAGCGCGGCAGGACCACCATCTTCAAAAGTGCTATTCTACCAGCCACTGACAGCGGCAGCGTCCTCCAAAAGGACATCTGAGACTTAATCGAAGACACCGCTCTCGTGAGGTTGCCATCAACCAGATCCTCCTCACGATGGTAAACACGGACACCTAAGTATCGGATCGTGCATGGCTGCCACAGAACAGGACTCCCACCCAAGCTGAGTCCCGGATCCAGGAGCCCAGGGTCAAAAGGGAAAAGGCACGATTTAGGCCAATTGATCCTGAGGCCGGATATCGTTGCGGAGTGCTGCAACAGCATCCCAACCTCTGAGGGGATCTGTGTGATATCGCTAAAGAACAGGAGGAGGTCATCAGCATACAATGATCCTATGTGTATGCCGTCCCCTAGGGTAATGCCCAAGTCAGTCCCCTCTCCACGCAGGGCCGCCGCCAAGGGCTCCATGGCTAGAGAAAACAACAGCGGTGAGAGAGGGCAGCCCTGCCTCGTGCCCCTGCACACATGGATCGGCTCCAATATCACGCTTCCCGGTTTTACCCGAACCTGTAGCTGAGTATACAACAGTTTAACCAGCCGGGCAAAGGAGGATCCTATACCAAACTGCTGCAACACCCTGAACTGCATCTAGCTTCTGGCTGTCCTGCACCGCCGTGTCCTGCGTCCTCCCAGCTCCGGTACCAGTTCGCAGCCGTCCCGTCCCCGCCATGTTCCAGGCCTCAGGTAAGTTCAACCTGCTCCCAAGTCGACACTCGCCGTCTCACCACCAACTCCACTTGCTCCATACCTTTAACTGACCTCAATTGGCGCAAAGGGACTAATTCAAGAATTTGCCACAAAGAGTACAATTGTCTGATGCCGAGTGGAACAGCCAATGCCCACTCCCAACTCCACCCCATCAATGCCTAGTCACAACTGGATCCACAGCAACAGGTACCAAAAGTGATCCTCTACGCGGCGCTTTCCTCGCTGTTGATAGATGGCTTACCACGCAGGTCCCCACAGTTCCTCCACTCCTACAGCTGCTCAAGATGATGGATCGGGCCGGGCCCGCTTGCCGGGGCTACCAGGTCACTACCACACGGCAGCACGAGCAGCCCGGCCCTCAATCACTGCACCTCTGGGCTCCCAACACCCTGTCCAGCTCCGCGGGCCCCACCACCGGCCCCCGAACCCCAGGGGGATCAGCCAGGTCCGGGGGGGGCGCGGGTGCGATTCAGTGGCCTCCGCTGGGCCCGACACGGCCCCGATCACATCCTGTCCACAAGCAGCATGGTCGTGTCCCAGAAGAGGCACCAGTTCCTCAGGGCGCCCTCCTTCTTCTGACTCCCTCACATGGGCCCCGCCCAGGCACAACCGCGCCCCCGCTAGGCCCCAAGGGGGGTCAAGGCGGCCTGTTCCGGGTCCCCGACCAGTCCCCAGGAGGCACCCACCGGTGGCCCGCCTGCTCCGCTCACCTCTCCTCCTCTGGGCTGTCCCTACCTCCAACGGGGCAGCAGCGGCCGCACGGGAACCTCGCCATGGGGCCGCCCCCGTGTGCGGACCCCACCGTTACCGCGCTCACCGCTCCACGCAGCGCGGCCGCACCAGCGCTCGGCCCGGCCCCGCAGGCCCCGACCCACGTGGCTCCAGACCAAATCCTCCACGGGCAGGCTCAGGAAGTCGACCCGCTGCTCCAAAGTGTCCCAACGCCGTTTGGGCCCGAGCCCGGCCACCTACGAGGCATCTCTGGTCCCCTGCCCCCTCAGATGGTGCCGGATAAGCCGGGTGCGACACGGAGCTCCTTCAGCTCGCATCCGCCATGATCAGCGGCTTGGCCATGCCCCCCTGAGGCAGATCCTTTGATGCAACAGATTCAGTGGAACACTTGAAATTTGACTTAGCAGCACATGAAATTGTATTGCTATATGTGTTAACAGAGGACAGTGCGGTACTTATCCACTTGAGCTGACCGTGATGTTACGACAGGCTACCTTTAAGCCTCCTGTAGTCCAATACCACAGATGATGAATCAGTTCCCATAAACAGTGATTTGGTGGCCCATCTGCTACTTGTGTTTGCTGGCAGCACTATAGCACATAGAAAGCGGGCATGCATCATCAATGCAGTGGGAGAACTTTCAGCAGTAAACTACTCAGGGTTTTCATGCCTTCTCCAACCCTTGTTACATTGGGAGGTATTGATGAGAACATGTTAATTAAGGAATCAATTTTTCCTGACAATCTGCAGTAGCTGGGAGCTTGGCGTTTCGGAGACATGCTGTCAGTGCTGCGTTTTGGGTGCAATATCACCTGCCAAATCACACCCATCTGTTTCACAAACTGTAACATGTTCCCAAAGTAATGATGAATTGCATGGCTGACAAACATTCCTGTTTTAGCCTTGCAGCATGCACAATTTCACAGTTCTCTAGGTTTTTTCCAGTGTTCTAGGAAGGCTTCACAACCTGGCAAGTTATACCAATCCCTTTACAAACTAAAGCCCTTCAAAAAGGTGGTGTTGTTCAAACAGACATGCCTGACATCGTGCATGGAACACAAAACCATCAGTGGTATTCAATCAACATACTTAGCAACCTGTCAAGTTACACATTCTTCTTACACACAATGTAACATTTCCCCAAAGTGGTGATGTTAGAAATGGGGTCTTTGTTTGGCAGTCAGGTTACCCCCTGTCCAAACAAGGACCCTCACACACAATCCAAATTATCCTGTGCCCACCCACTGGTAGCTTGGTACTGAGCAGTCAGGCTTAACTTATAAGGCAATGTGTAAAGTATTTGTGCAATAAATCATATAATACCACAATATAGCACCACAAAAATACACCACACAGTGTTTACAAAAATATATTTATCTTGATAAATGCAGGTCAAAACGATCACATAACTGAAAAGTGATATGAAGTGTCTTAAGTCTTTAAAAAGCAAACAAAGTTTCTTTCAAGCACAAAGTACCTGGTTTCTGTGAAAAATCTCTGCAAAGGGCCTCAGAGGAGGAAATGCGTGGAAACAAAAGGGTGTGCATCCATTTCTCAGGCCACACACAGCAATGCGTTGTTTAGTTTTCACACAGGGACGGCTGTGCATCGATTTCCAGTGCTCGGTCGTGGATCTTCTTTGGGTTGCAGGGGTTTCAGATACCCCGGGGACGATGCATAGATTTCCGGCGCTGTGAAGACGAAGTCACAGGAGCTGCGTCAATCCGGTAGGCGTTGCTTCGAATTTTCTACTGTACGGCAGGCGCTGGAAGTCGGGCTGCGTTGTTCAGGCTCAGCTGTGCGTCGATCTGGTGAGGTCATGTGTAGAATTTTCGGTCTCTATGCTGGCACTGCGTCGATCTTCTCGTTGCGAAGTCAGGGTGAGTCGTTCCGGTTCAGCATGTGATGAAATTTTCACAGCGGTGCATGCTGTACGTCGTTTCTGGCAGGCTGTGTGTCGATTTTCGCCGCACAACGAGTCCTTCTTGCATAGATTAAGTCTTTTTGGGATGTGTCTGAGTGAATGCACAAGGAGCTGTCAACTAAACTCAGCCAGACATGGATTGTAAGGCACAGAAAGATTTAGTGCAGAGAAATGCTCACTTTCTAAAAGTGGCATTTCTAAAATAGAAATATTAAATTCAGCTTCACCAGTCAGCAGGATTTTGTATTACCATTCTGGCCATACTAAATATGACCTTTCTACTCCTTTCAGATCAACAGCTACCACTCAAACAATGTATGAGGGCAGCCCCCATGTTAGCCTATGAAGGGAGCAGGCCCCACAACAGGTTAAAAATGAACTTAGGAGTTTTACACTACCAGGACATGTAAACTACATAGGTACATGTCCTGCCTTTTGCCTACACAGCACTATGCCCAAGGGGTTACCCAGGGCACACCTTAGGGGTGACGTATATGTAGGAAAAGGGGTGTTTTTAGGCTTGGCAAGTACTTTTAAATGCCAAGTCGAATTGGCAGTGAAACTGCACACAGGCCTTGCAGTGGAAGGCCTGAGACAAGGTTAAGGGGCTACTGAAGTGGCTGGCACAATCAGTGCTGCAGGCCCACCAGTAGCATTTAATCTACAGGCCCTGGGCACATATAGTGCACTCTACTAGGGACTTATAAGTAAATCAACTAGCCCAATTGGGTATGATCCTATGTCCCCATGTTTAAAGGGAGAGAGCATATGCAAGTTAGCACTGGTTAGCAGTGGTAAAGTGCACAGAGTATAAAAACCAGCAAAAACAGTATCTCAAAAGTGGAGGGAGGCAGGTAAAATGTTAGGGATGACCACCCTAAGGCTGTCAAGTCTAACAGGTAGTGAGGGTGACATTTGGTGCCGATAAATCGGCCCTATGTCTCACATTAACATCAATACAGTACACTTACAGACGCTATTGTGTCATAGTTTGAACAATCTGCCAAGTGTCACACGATAGCTTCTGAAAATGTAACACTGTCCTAAAGTGACACAAAAATATTATGCAGATAAATGTGAATGACGTAGCACTTGAAATACAAATTCATAATCACTTCTGAGGTAAATACTCTACCTGTACCCTCAAGGGCTCTAACATCAGAGACCCTACTGCAAGATAATAAAGAAGCATCACCAATTTAGCAGAGAGTTCTTTACATGAAAAGTATTTAGTGCTTTGTCATGTAAGGAACAGATTCAGTACCCTGTTACCATCCCAAAGTAATTAATATCTAGGTTGTGGGAAAAGAGAATGTCTAACACCTCACAATAGTTTCCTACCAAACGGATGCCCAATTGTTGGGTGACCATCAATAGGTTCATGACCTGCTGAAATAGCTGAACGGAAAGTATTTACTGACCTATAAACTATCCCATGTTCTGTCATAGCTACAAAGAAGTTTAAAATACTGACAACATCAGACCCCACAGAATCTAAATCCCTTTGCATGCACCAATAAACCCGTTAGGACCAGCAGATGAAGATCTTTTAACGGTTTGATCCATCCATCCTTTTGGATAGGAGGAATTCAGATTGTTTCAAAAGGCCTAGGGGGGACCAACTCCAGGCCATATGATATAGCATGCCCTTCATTACTAGGGGATACAGATTCCCCAGAGGATCTAGACGAAGATCTGGGCATTGGGGTAGTGGAATGAGAGAATCCCAGGAAATTTCCTTCAGAGCTGTATATAATAACTGAGACCTCGACGTTGGAGTCACCATTGTGACCCCTCGTCTGAGTTGAGAAATGAGTCAGCATTGAGAAAGAAGGAAAGGCATAGCCATTCGCTGTGAATGCTGAAGAAAAGCATCTGTTGCATCTGGGTCTGGCATTCAACTGAAATATCTGGGAAGTTGATAGTCTTATTTGGAGGCAAAGAGATCTGTCAAAAATAGGCCCAAAGGCTTCATAATTTTTTTAATATCCCTGGTTGTAATTTCCATGCACTTGAATCCTGAAAATGACAAGCGTGCCAGTCTGCAATGATGTTTGGTGCACCGGGTAGATACTCTGCCATCACAGAGATATTTTTCTTCAGGCAAATTTCCCACAACTTTCATTCCAATTCTGCCAAAGTCTTTAATCTCATACTTCCTAAGCGATTGACATACCAAACTGCCACTACATTGTCCATCTTCAGAAGAAACTTGGAATTAATTTTGTCCCTGGTCCAACATTGGCCTGCAAAGGAACCTGCTAGAAGAAAGAAGCAATTGAAGATGAAATTCTAAGAAAATTTCCTCCTTTGGAGAAATCTCCACATCAGGCTCTCAGCCCTCTCTGCTGGTATCTGATTCTTTGACAATATCTGGACTGGAGCTGAAGATCACACTTCCATTCTATGCTTTCTTATTGTACAGCCACCAACCCATTTCCTCTTTTGCTTCTTGTGTTAGCAAAACCTTCTGCGAATAAGTGAGACCTCTCCTGAAATGATGTGCTTTAAGACAATGAAATCCCTGTAATGAAGGGGTCCTGGAACAATAGCTTGTATCAAGGACAAAAGAAACCCAACCAAGCAAGGCAGTTGTCGAAGAGGAGTTTCTTTCTTTGCAAGGATTTTGCAAAGCTAGTGTCTGCTCTTATTTATCTTTCCAGATGGAAGTTTACTGAGTTTACTGAGTCTGTCACAAAACTTAGAAAGGTAATGTTTCTTTATAGAACCAGAATGGATTTCTTTTTGTTTATGACAAAACCTAACCATTCCAAAGGGATATTGCTTGTTGGAGATGTTCCAGCTATCCCTTTGAATACTGATCTATAATGAGCATTTTGTCCCGCTAGACAATGGGACTCCCTTTTGTACAAAGATATTCTACGGCAGACGCACGTTTGTGAAGCACCAGGACACTGAAGACAGACTGAAAGGAAGAGTTATGAACTTGTACATTTAATTACCCCAAATGAACTGGAGAAACATGTAATGAAGATGATACATCAGAATTGAACGATAAGTGTCCTTCAGAACTAAACGTATCATCCAATCATTGAATTGCAAGAGATCCCTGAAGAGGTCAATATCCTCCATTTTGAAGTTACAAAAAAAAACGCATTTGTTGAATTCACCTGTTTATCATTGGTCGATGATCAAGATCCCTTTTTTCCTCTTAGCAAATATTGCTTAAAAAGCCTCTTGAATGGACTCCTGTTGGAATAATTGCCCTTTTTGCAAGAAAATTAGTCATACATGTTTCAACCTCAGGAGTGAATTCCACCATGCGCCATGAGGTGATTACACACTTTCTTACCTAAGGGTTTACAAATTCAAGCTGCTGCAAAAGCAACAACCTCTACCCAGGGATCCATTCAGAAGAGCGCGGATGAAGAATATCGTTAGGGAACAACATATCACACTTAGAGATTGATTATCATTTCATGGATACCCTCCATGGTAGGAACATCTGTGGAAGGGTGCCGAGGCCTTTCATGTTTGAAATCACCATCATAATCAAAAGGGGAATCATCCCTTTCACACAATCAGGGATGCAATTACAGGGAAACCTTGCAGAAGGAATATCTTTGTAGGGGTAGTCATGATCTAGGGCCTCAAACCCAAGATTCTAAAAAGAAACTCGCTCTGACCTCAAAACCTTCTCTAATTTTGTATATGCATCAAGGTCAACCCATTGATCATGTTTCTTTTTGGCAGTAGCCTTATGGTGTGGAGATTTTCCTGATTGCCCTTGAGGTGGAGAGGTCAGAGATGACCAAGGGCGTTCTTCCCTCCAAGAAAAGTGGCTCTTTACATTTGCACTGAAAAATAGCCAGATTCTTCTAAAGGGTGCAATAACCCTAGCTACTGCCTTACATATAGAATCATCCACAGCTTCAAAAACGTCGTCAACTCAAAGCAAGCCTTGAACGGACTCTCCCTCCTCAGGTATTTGAGGCTATTGCATCATGAGGGCTCAATTAAGGGCTGGGAATCAGAGAAATATGCATAGACCAAATTTGTCAAATTGGGATAAAACCCAAGGATAAACACACCCCATTAATTATATTTATTAAGGGAATCAACACTGAATCAATGTCCTATATGCCGTGTTCATACAGACTCAAGTACAGGCATGTATATGCTAGCCATGCAGAAATATCAACACGCAGAGCCTGATTAAGATTTTGGTGGTCCCAATGCCAGTTCTCTGTCAGAAAACCCATACACAGCCTTGGCGGTCCGCCCACCTCAATGGTGACATTGGAAATAAGGGCTGATGGCAGGACCCCAGCCACCTTTAGCAAAGAGCAGATTTAGATGTGCCTTACTGCCAAGCCAACTGTGGTGGCCTGACCTTGGTGGATAGGGGGAAATGAGGTACAAACCTAACTTTTTTCTACATTCCTCTTCTGTTTTCAACTGGACACAACTGGACAAGACCTCCTGTTGCTGCTGTTACAGGACCACAGAGAAAACTCCCCCCCTCCCTCCAATGCCGGACTCGAAGGTAGGGAACCTGCATTGGCTGTGTACATTGTGCAGTCACGATATATGAGTTGGGACCACTGCTGTCCTATTTATGACACAGTAATGTTTTTAATTACTGTGACATGCATATGTCAGGAACACATTTGTGTGGGACATGGATGGGGACCCGGTGGAATATGACACATATCACACACATACACAACTGTCATTCTGGGGTCAGTATTCATTGCCAAATGAATGCTGGCACCACAATCACATTACAATTACCCCCATTGACTATGTTGGTGTCCATCGTGGCGGTCGGCGGCTCAGTTGCAGTACATCTAAATACAGCAGGAGGAACACTATTGTCTTGACAATTTTTTTCGGTTCCACTGCCATGGTGGATTGGCAGTATTACTGCCAAGATCTAAATCAGGCCCAGAATCCACACTATACAGACCCTGCCAGGCGTCCGACTTCAGTATTGTTCAAGGCAAATTTAACCAAAATAACATTTAAATGCTGTTTTCAGGACTGAAATTCTGACAGAAAATACTACAAAACAAGGTTTCATACTTAGAAACAGTCAGCACGGAGCTCCAATATGCAAGAAATGTGAGGAGTGTGGAAGCAAAGTTTGTACTGGTAAAATATTGAGTCTTTATATAATTATGCTTACAGATTAATGTGTGAATTCATTAAATAATAATGTTATGTTTACGAAAATGTGACTAATTGAATGGCCATCATCTTATGCAAGGCCTATATTTTGTCCATGCTAACTTAAGCTGATGAAATTATTCTGTCTGTACGAGAGAGTGTGTTTCTTAACTAAAACAAATAGTAGAAATAAATGTGTATTTTGTGGCCTCTTCTGGACTGAAGTAGAAGGAGATGCAAGGTCATTGTGTATTGCAAGCTGTATCAAATGTTTCTAATGTGTTCCGTTGTTTGACTGACTTCATTGTTTAAAGATATGTTTCTAATTTGCATTTCTTCCTTCAACGGTAAAAGAATGATGAAGTAACATATTTTGTAATCATTCTTCCTGTGACTTCATATATCGTGGAGTGGAAACAAAGGATCCACAGATGAGGCGGAATAGAGGAAGTCTAGAATATAAAATTCATAAGTTTAGATTTCATCACTGGAATAACAGCAAATAGAAGAGCTCGGAGGAAGCTAATTGTATAATTTTGACACGGTCACCGTCAGGTATTTGGAGGACTACTCTTGCACAGGCACAATCAATAAGATGAGTCACGAAAGGAATGGCAAAACACTCCTGTTCCTTAAATCCCTAATGATATTAGCCAACATAAGCCAAAGACTCAATAATTAATAAGGAAATAACATCAAGAACAAAACCACTTACGTGAATTGCTGCTGGAGCAGTGAAGACAGAGGGGGCTTAATCTTTGAACGAAGACTTTATGAACTATCCTTTATCGTGATTGGCTGACTGTTCGTTCTTCTTTTCCCTAAGGTTCTTGGGAAATATAGTTTTGTTGTTCACTATTACATATAGCTGCCGGAGTAAATAAATTAAGAAATTGTAAGCATAATCCTCACCTCCGGTCCTGTTAGAGAATTAAAGAGATGTCTAAAGTGTTCAAGTGTAAACTTTCAATGTTTTCAATGTGACAGATTTGTCATGGGTCTTAAGTCCTAATAGGAAAGTAGACAGTAGTAGATTATTTTAAATGATTCTAAGGGATAAGAGGCAGGCCATGGAACATTGTAACTATGTTAGCTTTTGACACCTTTCCTATCTACCACATGAAAATTAGAAAGGCAGAATTAAACTAAAGGAACAAATGAAATAAGCCAAAAAGGATGTATGGGTACTGAAGGGCCATAAGACTTTGAAATTATTCCTGGGCTTAGCAGTTTTAGCTGATCTATACAAAAGTGTGACTGCTAGGATTCTAAATTCATGGTGCCCTGCCTTTTTATGGTCTGCCTTGACAGCGCAGCTGTTGCCAGACAATTACGTGCATATCACTAAAGAGGGGCTTTGGCTCCACCCACATGTTGGGAGCCAGGAGTACCTGTTTTGATTGGGCAGAAGCTGTGTGCTTCCTAAAAGCGTTTGCCTTCCTCCCAGCTGTAATTCTTTTGTTTATTTATCCAGCTGCATGACACTGAGCTTTTAGGGGCACAGACAAGACATTGTGAAGCTATTAAAGTGTCTTACATAACATGGATGTTTAGTTCTGGCTTGACAGTGCAACTGCCACCTGACCTTTTAAACTCTACCAAAATTATTCAGTGGTTCTTTGCTTCATCACAAATACATATCCATTCTCATACTGTTCACTTGTAATGTTTCACATTAACATACAACATTACTTCAAAGCCAGACCTATTGGCATTGCAAATGCTTGTTTAAGTTGGAGCACTAAAACGGTTTTCTTGATGCTAATAAGTGGGCCAAACCTAGAATAAAGTAGCCACACTTTTGGATATAAAGGTCAGCTTATGCCCCAATAGAACTTGGTAAAGTTCGAACAGTTTCTTATCATTATACTCTGTTCTCTAGGTAGTCATTGCAAATTTGACAGCAGGAAGTGTTATGCTACCGGTTCCAATATAGGCTGTGGCATTATGGGGACATTGAAGACGTGAGGTGTTGTGGCAGTCTAAAATAAATGCTATTGAAGTAGTTATTTCTGGTTGAAATGCTAGCTCCAGCCACAGTGATTATGACAAAGGCAATGTCAGCAGTAGAGAAAGCCCAATATAGTTATCCTCCAGTGAAAGGGTTTAATACACAAATAATCGTTGCAAATGATGCTAGTGGTACACATGTTGGATTGTTGCAGACACAGGAATCTAAAGAGGGTGATAAAATTATAGCCTTTGCTTCAGGATTCCAAAGATTAGGTAAGGAGAGGTATTCTGGGGGTTATTCCAACTTTGGAGGAAGTGGTAATCCGTCCCAAAAGTGACGGTAAAGTGACGGATATACCACCAGCCGTATTACGAGTCCATTATATCCTATGGAACTCGTAATACGGCTGGTGGTAAATCCACCACATTTGGGACGGATTACCACCTCCTCCAAAGTTGGAATAACCCCCTCTGTCATTTAAAGGAAAGGCCTTGAATTTGTGTAGGGATTGATAATTAGCAACAGCTAATGAGGGGGCAAACGTTTTGTTTTCGAAGTGAACTTTGCCTTTGACTGTGGGAATGTTAAAGGTGTTGGCACATCATTTGACTTTCTATAAAACTACATGATAACACATGCCGAGTCATATTGACACCATGCGCAAAAAGTGATAAATCACTTCCATTACATACTGTAAAGATGTCTGCTTGGTAATGTCCAAGAAAAATGCCAAACACCAGGAATCACAGTAAGTGGAATGCGTTTAATCCTAATAAAAGAGCCCCAACTGCAGCACACGGACTGGTTACATCCATCCACTCCTCCAGTCCGCTGTCCTCCAACTGTCCACGAATCCCACACAACATTCTTTTCTTAACGTTCCCCTGTTCTCTGGCTCGTGCGCATAACTAGCGCGAGCCCGACAACATGGGTACATACATTCTTTAACAATAACTACAATTCTAAGATATAACACATATAGAGGCGAAAAGGGAACCTGGATGGCATGACCTTGCAGTGGTTGGTATTTATAGAGGTCTTCATGAAATAAGAGAGAGACTAACCTTTTTTTAAGGGGTTTCTGTCTTTTGCACCGTGAGCCCCTTTGCATGATAATTGCAGTACATAAACTGAGAGTAACTTGGCATAACAAAATGAACAGGAGAATAGCCGTGGAGAAAAAGTAAGACAATCACAAAGTACTGTTACTGTAAGAGTACATAAATTTGGTTTTAGAGATTAACAATGCTCACTTTGGGAGTGGCGAAATTATATGTTTAATCAGGGAATGCTGAACCGACTGACCTTGTGAGGAAGATTACATTGCTTACCTAAAGTTATGAGATTTACAGAACAAAGAAAATAGCGTGTGACAAAATGCGGATCATTCTTAAACTTACTTCGGTGTCATGTTGTTAGCATATAAGTGGTAGGGGGCAATGGCATCAATATTTTGTGGTCAGAATGTTTTTAGACTAATAATAATTAATGCTTGGCTGTGCTTATGGAATACTCGTCTGAGTGACTTCGATGTGAGGATGTGGAAGTTATGACTAGTGCTCTCCTATAAAAACTGTAAACTTTGCACTTGTATAATGCACTACTCACCTGTTAGGATCTCAAGGTGCTGTACGCATACTGCTGTGGAACCCCTCTGGGCTTTTCCCTGTGAGGCACCCACTCCTGGACAGCCCCAGGATGAAGCCAGGCATCCAAATGCCATGAGGGCTGTTGGGGAGATTAAGCAAGCTATTGCCCAGAGTGGGAGCCATTAATTAGATTAGGCACTGAGGCGAGAATTCCCTGGTCCAAGGGAATTGAGCCCAAGAGCAGCTGAGGTGGGAATTGAACCCTGGTCCCAGGCCAAAGTTCTGCATCAGGTACTGCTGCTCTAACCATTGTGCCACACTTCTGCTGCCTCGATGAGTGATAATGGGGTGAACTGAAATTTTATAAAATTTAAAGATAGAACATTGGCAGCTCTTTTGAACCTCGCTCTACTCCCTGAGCTATGATGGGTTAATGGAGAGGCTTAACAAGGTTATTAGTCGTATTATGCAGAAGGTTGTTAAGTGAACTTGTGTTGAACTAAGAATTTGTTGGACATGTTGTGATCTTACAAAAAAAACTCGTTGGTTACAAAACCCTCACACTGCAGGCTGATGGGTAACGCGTTTCTGTACTGTAAAGGAATATGTGTTTTAATCTAATCTAAGGAGGTCAGAAGAACCACTGGAGAAATCATGGGAAGGATCGCAACCCAGAGATAATTGTTAAATGCAATTTCTTGACCTACTGAGAAGAGCGCATGTTCCCAGGATACAGGCAGGGACATTGGAGTTCTCGTGAAGCAATTGATTTGTTTAGAGATATACATATAGCTTCCACAACAAATTACATCAGTAGTTAAGTGCATCAATGTGTTTAATATAAACAGGATTCCTCCATTACTTCAATTAAAACACCACATTGAGGTTGTATGGGCCTCACTAATGTTTGCCTGAACTATTGCACCATACTCTGCATCGTGGCACTTAGGAAAAGAAAGACCAATAAAAATAAAAAAAAATGCAAAATCAAGCTGATAGACTAAGGGGGTCATTATGACCCCGGCAGTCAGTGTAATAGTGGCGGTAGAACCGCCAACAGGATGGCGTTACAGACCGCCACTATTATGACATTGGCGGTTTGGCCAAAGCCAAACCAGCAAGTTAACACACCGACCGCCACGGCGGTAACGACCGCAGGGCTCAAGACTACAGTTGAGACAAAGGGGGGGGAGGGACCGGGAGATTGATGGTCCAGTGTACAGTCTCCCAATAATGGTAATCACAGCAATAAAGGGTACATTGCTCCAAGTTAACTGGCTAAGTCAAAGAAAGGTCGCCCATCCCCAAACTCGAGATGAGGCTCCTTGGGAAGCGCATACCAAGGACTCAAGCTGACAAATTATGTCGATGGTCCTATGCCATGGACCTACCCTCCGGTCGGCGCTCCCATATAATGCGTTTTGTTAACTTGGAACAGTGTACCCTTTATTGCTGTAAAGACTACACTCTCCAGCCCGGCCGCCGTCACTAGCCCCTCCATGGCATTTTGACCCCACCCACCGCCATGGTTTCCATGGTTTTGGAACTGCCACGAAAACCATAGCAGTTGGCTCTATCAGTGCCAGGAAATTCCTTCCCTGGCACTGATAGGGGTCTCCCCTGCCCCCTCCCCAGACTTCTCCCCTACCATCCCCCTCCCACTCCTGACCCCCGACATGTACACACATACATGCACATACATACACACCCATACACACATGCATTCCCATATACATGCATACATTCATACCCACTCACAGCAACACTCACTAACATATATCCAGGCATGCACGCAATCACAGAACACAACATGCACGTACATACACAACCATTCATGCACACACATATTACACCCGCATTCACACACAGTCACCCCCCCACACATGCACACAACACCCCCAACCCCCCTCCTGTCAAGGAACCCGACTTACCTGCTTGCAGGGGGCCTCTGGCAGGGGACGGGACACAGCACTGCTACCAGTAGCAGCGTCCGCCAGCAAAACACCGCCAGGCCATATCATAGTTCATGATACGGTCCGTGGAGTTTTGCTGGTGTGGCGCTGCTGCTGGCAGCAGCGCCACCTTACCGCCAACCGCCACCATGATGGTAGCTGGAATTCTGCCAGCCTTGTCGGTAGCCACGGCGACGGTATGTTGGCGGCCGTCACCGTGGCGGTAGGTGGCATTTGCTGCCAATCTTATAATGAGGGCCTTAGTATGGTCATAAAAAATGTGTCACATTACCCCGTTTTAGAAACCTCCCTGTTAGACTTTTCATCCTTGGCGTGGTCTCCCTTAACTTTTTGCCTCTGTTCCCCAGGTTATTGATGTGTACTGGACTCTGATTTTGCTGTTTTTATTACTCTGGGCACTTTACCACTGCTAACCAGGGCTAAAGTGCAAGTGCTCCTGTTTGAAACGTGTATGTAACTGGTTCTCCATGATTGGCATATTTGTTTTACTGTTAAGTCCCTAGTAAAGTGCACTAGAGGTGCCCAGGGCCTGTAAATCAAATGTTACTAGTGGGCCTGCAGCACTGGTTGTGCCACCCACACAAGTAACCCTGTAATCATGTCTCAGACCTGCCACTGCAGTGTCTGTAAGTGTATTTTTACACTGTAAATTCGACTTGGCAAGTGTACCCACTTGCCAGGCCTAAACCTTCCCTTTTCTTACATGTAAGGCACCCCTAAAGTAGGCCCTCGGTAGCCCCAAGGGCAGGGTGCAGTGTATGGATAAGGTAGGACATATAGGGGGTTATTATAACTTTGGAGGAGGTGTTAATCCGTCCCAAAAGTGACGGAAAAGTGACGGATTTACCACCAGCCGTATTACAAGTCCATTATATCCTATGGAACTCGTAATACGGCTGGTGGTATATCCGTCACTGTACCGTCACTTTTGGGACGGATTAACACTCCTCCAAAGTTAGAATAACCCCCATAGTAATGTGCTTTATGGGGGTGATTCTGACCGCGGTGGTTGGCGGTGGCCGCCCGCCAAGCGGTTCCCGCCGAAAGACCGCTCCGCGGTCAAAAGACTGCGGCGGTCATTCTGGCTTTCCCGCGGGGCCGGCGGGCGACCGCCAGAAGACCGCCGGCCGGCCCAGCGAGAAAGCCCCGTCAACAAGGAAGCCGGCTCAGAATTGAGCCGGCGGAGTTGAAGGGGTGCGACGGGTGCAGTGGCACCCGTCGCGATTTTCACTGTCTGCAAAGCAGACAGTGAAAATCTTTGTGGGGCCCTCTTACGGGGGCCCCTGCAGTGCCCATGTCATTGGCATGGGCACTGCAGGGGCCCCCAGGGGCTCCTCGACACCCCATACCGCCATCCTGGATCGCCGCCTTCAGGAACAGGATGGCGGTATGGGGTGTCAGAATCCCCATGGCGGCGCAGCAAGCTGCGCCGCCATGGCGGATTCCCATGGGCAGCGGAAAGTCGGCGGTACACCGCCGGCTTTCCGCTTCTGGCCGCGGCTGTACCGCCGCGGTCAGAATGCCCAGTGGAGCACCGCCAGCCTGTTGGCGGTGCTACCGCCAACCTCCGCCCTGGCGGTAATTACCGCCAGGGTCAGAATGACCCCCTATATGTGCTGACAGTGAAATACTGCCAATTTCGTTTTTCACTGTTGCAAGGTCTGTCTCTCTCATAGGATAATATGGGGGCTACCTTTAAATATGATTAAAGTGTAGATTCCCCTAGAGAGTAGATGGACATGTGGAGTTTGGGGTCCCTGAACTCACAATTTAAAAATACATCTTTTAGTAAAGTTGATTTTAAGATTGTGCGTTTGAAAATGCCACTTTTAGAAAGTGAGCATTTCCTTGCTTAAACCATTCTGTGACTCTGCCTTGTTTGTGGATTCCCTGTCTGGGTCAGTTTGACAGTTGGGTTGTTTTTCACCTCACACTAGACAGTGACACAAAGGGAGCTGGGGTGTAACCTGCATTTCCTGATTAGCCATCTCTGCTAGGAGGGAGGGGTGGAGTGGTCACTCTCATCTGAAAGGACTGTGCCTGCCTCTGACAATGCAGACTCCAACCCCCTGGTGTGTGTCTGAGGCCTTGCCTGGGCAAGGCAGGATTTCACAAGTAGGTGTGAGTCCCCTTTGAAGAAAGGTGACTTCAAAGACTAAAATGGGTATAAGAAGGGCACCCAAATCTACAGACTTTAGAAACACTTCTGGAACCAAGAGGAACCTCTACCTGGAGAAGAGCTGACAGCTGAGGAAGAAGTGCTGCCCTGCCTGTGACTGTGCTTTGTGGAGCTTTCCTGTAGTGCTGCTTCTGCCAGAGTAAGAGGGCAAAGACTGGACTTTGTGTGCCTTCCATCTTGTGAAGAAATCTTCAAGGGCTTGAGTTAGAGCATGCCTCCTGTTGTTTGAAATCTCAGGGACAGCAAAGACTTCTCTCTGCCAGCACCTGGAGTCTCTGGAGAGACTCCTGCTCTGACAAGTGGTGCCCTATCCAGTCCCTGGGCCCTTGAAAGGAAGGCTGGTGGAAATCCAAGGAAAGCGACTTCGCACGACTCTGGACCGACGCCGCTGCTGAATCCGGTGACGCCGCCTGCACCCGACGCCGTAACCTTCACTGGAAACGCACCGCTCTTCGCAGGCCCGAAGCCGCTGCAGCCCTGCTGAAGTCCGCAACTCCGTGGAAGTCGCCACACCCCGTCGTGACCGACGCTGCTCGAAGTGCGCGGATTCAACGTTTCGCATCGACGCCGCGATCCCCGACTTCGCGCACTGGTTTGTTTTCACTCTTCACCAAAGGTGCTGTACTTAGGGGTCTACACGACTCCGTGTCTGGTGCCGCTGGTGTCGGCTTGTCGGGAACGACTTCGTCACGATGCCGTGTTAACATCTCTTCGAAGCATTTTTGTTTCTAAGAGCTATTTTTGAGTTTAATCTTTAAAAATTCATAACTCGACTTGTGTATGTTGGATTTTTGTTGTTTTGGTCTTGTTTTGTTTAGATAAATATTTCCTATTTTTCTAAACCGGTGTTGTGTCATTTTGTAGTGTTTTCATTAAGTTACTGTGTGTGTTGGTACAAATACTTTACACCTAGCACTCTGAAGTTAAGCCTACTGCTCTGCCAAGCTACCAAGGGGGTAAGCCGGGGTTAGCTGAGGGTGATTCTCTTTTACCCTGACTAGAGTGAGGGTCCTTGCTTGAACAGGGGGTAACCTGACTGTCAACTAAAGACCCCATTTCTAGCAATCCCTAACTCCAATGGTACTGATACTAATGTTAAAAAACAGCTGTTTTCAGACAGCATTGGGACCAATCAATTTACAGAAACTGACTTTGCATTATACACCAAGTAGAAACTTTAGATCAAGTAAACTTATCATGGACCCACAAAATGTATTTAATCGAAAGATCCATGGAGGAAGTTCAATCTGAATAAAGGGCAAACGTCCATTGACGGAAACATCATTGCAGACATCATTGCCTCCCTTGCACTCAGCTCCAGCTCCTTCATCCTTCTCAGCAACCTCCAATTACACATGGAGGATCACACAGATCTAAACACATAACACTAGCAACCTCTTGGAAAACCTGAGCAAACCCATACTTACCCAAGAAGTGAAGGATCCCACCCACACCACCAGACATCTAAACCCTATGGTCAATGACTTCTCTGACACCACAGGGGACAACTCCACCCACCTCACCTGGACTGACCACTCCCCTATTCGGTCCAACCTACACCTAACCTGCCAACAAAGAACTGCTTCCACCAAAACCAAACAATGCACTGGAGCACAATCTACAAGGACACCTGCACCACAGAATTCTCTGTTCACTACCCAAAGCACAAAGGAGACCCTCGTGATTAATCTACAACTACAACAACTATATCGCCTCCTATTTAGATATACAGTCCCCACTCTAAATTTCTACCACCCTTTGGAACAAACCTCAAGCAAGTTGGTACACAACCTGTGGCTCACCAAGTGCCACTACAAACAGCTGGGGCACCGGAGACTCATTCACAATGATGGACAGACCTACAAATCAGCCCTCCAACACTACCACCAGCAACTCAGAGCAACCAAGCTCTCAGCTGTGACTGGATCGAAAACAGCAAAGGAAAGGTAATCTTCTTTATAATAAGTAATTCACTTTCCCTACCAACGGCTACATTGCCGTCACCCACCTCACTGACTCAGCTCCTGGCTCGTTCTGTATTTTTTCAGCAAGATAATCACAATATACAACAGCTTTGCACTCTATTCAGCCACAGCACTTAACTCTCACACCCCTCCAATACAATGATAACACAACAGAAAACTTCATCATCTGCTGGCCCACAATCATTCCCATGGAATCCATCAACACCATGGGGGTTATTATAACTTTGGAGGAGGTGTTAATCCGTCCCAAAAGTGACGGAAAAGTGACGGATTTACCACCAGCCGTATTACGAGTCCATTATATCCTATGGAACTCGTAATACGGCTGGTGGTATATCCGTCACTTTACCGTCACTTTTGGGACGGATTAACACTCCTCCAAAGTTAGAATAACCCCCCATGTGTTCTATCCATTTGTGAGCTTCCTCAGACCCTTGCTAGCTCTTCCTTTGACTGATGTACTCAAACCATCTGCATCTCCCTCAACTAGATCATCAATGACTCTCTCACCACTGCTACCATCCCTCACACGTGGAAATATGCCACCATCGTGCCACTATTGAAAAAACCCACAGCAAATCCAAACACACCAGCAAACTACAGACATACTTCCCAGCTACCCATGGAAAAACTCATCAACAACCTCATGGATCCATTCCAATAAAGATTGAATCCAAACCAAAAAATGTAGACAGCCCTCACCACTGCTACCAATGACATAATTCTCATCATAATTCAGGGTGACACCACAACCTCATGCATCTTGACATCTTCGTGGCCTTCATCATCATTTCCCACCCAATACTCATCCAACTTCTTGACAAGAAATTACATCACAGATCACCTCATCAGTGGATCAGCTCCGTCTTCACAGGCCACAAGCAGACTGTCAGTCTGGCCCCCTACACCTCCAAACCATTTAGTGTGATCTGCAGCGTCCCCCAAGACTCATCTCTCAGCCCCACACTCTTCAATACCTACATGGCCCCCCTTGCCAATATCATTCACACCTGTGGTCACAACATCATCTTGCATGCTGATGACACACTTTTCATCCTTTCCCACTTCAATGAAACTCATAGCTCCCAGGCAAAGTTTATCGACTGCATGTCAGAAGACTCCCTCTGGATGAAGTCCAAATGCCTGAAGCTCAGCATAGATAAGACGGAGGTAGTACTCTTAGGTAGAGACACCTCACTCTGGTTCTCAACCTCATGCCCATCAAAACTAGGATCCACCCCATCAAACCAAGCTAGGAATCTAGAAATTGTGATTGACAGATGCAGCTCGATGTCCAGCCAGGGTAACTTGATTGCCTCTTCCTGTTTCCAAACCCTCATGGTCCTCTGGAAGTTCTTCAAATTGCTTTCTTTTAGCACTTGATCCTAAATCTCCAAACTCTAACCACCAGCAAGCTAGACTACAGACACTCACTTTATGTGGAAATCTCAGCTCAACTCACCAAGAGACTCCAAGTCATCCAGAATTCAGTGGCCAGACTTACACTCAACCTCCCAACATGCTTCACCTATCCACTATCCTCAAAGACTTCCATTGGCTCTGATCCACAAATATGCCCTCTTCAAACTACTCATACACACATACAAAGCTCTGCACAACCTAGGACCATTACTACTGAAATGTAGCATCAATTTTCAGATCCCCACCAGACAGCTTCACTCTGCTAGCCTTCTGCTCGCCTCTGTCGCTCGGATCAGAAGAGCCAGATCCTCTGGCCACGCCTTTTTGTTCTTGGGTCCCAAAGCCCCCTCACATCAGAGCCATCAGCCCCGTCCTAGAATTCTGAAAGAAACTGAAAACTTGGCCCTTACAATAGGCCCTAGTTAGGGCAGCTTCTCCTTCTCTAAGCACTAGTATACCCACCGACTGACTTGCGTGCTCTCCAAGTACACATCGCACAACATAACATGTAACATGTCATAACAAACATAACGTAACATAAAAATTTAAACCATGTACTCTGAGGCAAAAGATGTTTAGGATGTTGTTGGTTGTGTTCTGAAGCAGGGTTGTTGAGTAATTTGGAACTACAGTACAGATGCAGGGGCATAGCTTCCATTGGAATGAAGGGCCCACCACTGCTCTGGCTGCTTGTGCTTCTCCAGTGAATTTGTTCAGTTCCACCGAGCAGTAACAAAGATAGTGTCTTGGTTTTTGAAGAAGGAAAGGGTGATTGTTCCCTTTACTGTATATGATAAAGTCATCTTGAGCACCTTTCGATGGTGTACAGAAGAGAGTTTACAAGAGCTCTACTGCTGTTCGACTAATGAACCCATAGGTTCATGATTTGAAATCTGGTGGCTACTAAGAGGTCTGGTATCATAAGGTAGTAAGCCTAATAACAACCTGATCTCTTTAGGTGACCAAACACAAGACAATATGCAGACTAGAGCTCTGTGCATAATATTTTCTGATATCCTGACTTGGCCATTGTGACTCTGCCAGGTGTGCTTGGCAGAAGACTTCCTTCAACAACATGCATAATCGAAATGGATTGAACAAGAACTTGACTGTCAGATCATGAGGCTCCAGTTATTGCAGTGAGAAGTCAAGCAACTGGTGCATGGCAAGGAAATTAAACTATGACTCCAAAGCATAGAGAAAAATCCCCCTCCATATCCGGGTTATACTGTTGTTTGTTTTCAAGAGTATTTTGCTGAAAAACAAAGCAGGTTTATTCCACACGGGTTTTTCCATTAAAGGCACAGAAATGCCTATATGCCTGGCAGTTTCTACTATTTTAACTCTGTAGGCACAATGAAAATGGCTTACCTAAATTAATCTCAGATAAATAAATATGTTCAAGTCAAGTTATATTTAATTTGGCTGGATATATCAATCATAAAAGTCCAAATAAAAGCAATAAAACAAATGCATTTGCAATCCTAAAATACATACGTACAACAGATACTGATAAAATCCATGGAAATCAATTAATGAATTTCTGCAATTTGATAACGCAGTCGAAATCTCACCACAGCCCTGCAAATGTACAACTGGGGTAACGAGTGAATAGAAGCCATAGCTTCTTTACAACGTGTAAGGTGTGCATCTTTCGAAATGTACAGCAAGAAGCGAGGTCTAGGGGAAGCATAATATTTACAAAAAACAATAAGTGCAATGTGCATTGTGCAAAACAATCATCACAGGGGCAGAAAGGTAAATTCACTTGATATGAAGTCAGCGACGAAAAGGCCACCATAAAGCGCAGGGTGCTGAATCTCAGAAATGTTAACAGGTGTTTATGGAAAGTATTTGGAACTTAAACTAAATATGAGTCAACCAATGTGCTAATAGTGTGCAAAGACTAGTTAGGCACGGGGGATATCCTGACTTCCTTTCACGTTCTCGGTGAACGGCAAAAGTCAAGGAATCTGTCCTTTAGGACTGGCTTGAATGAGATAGCCAAACCACTCTGATTGTCAAAGAGGTTAGTGGTATTGAGGATGCAACTTATCTTCTTGATATACATCAACTAGGTGATTTTATTTGCCAAGTCAAGACGTAGACAATCTTCTACAACTTAGTGCGTAAAGTTGTTTGAGGGGTTCGGCCAGACTGACACCCACAGTAGGGTGAGGCGGAGTCTGATACCGTTGTTGATGTAATCCCGTCCCTTTTCAGCATGCCACAAATATGTGGAGGCATGTTGGGAGACTGACAACAGACAACTCAAAAATCTGTTCTCCGCTTTCTGCATCATGTCATACTTCTGCAAACCCCACAGCTCGGCACCATATGTGATAATCCAGAGACATCAAGTTCTATAAATTTCGACAAGTTCTTTGATGGGCTTGTGGCCTAATTTAAGTACAAATTTCAGGAGCACCTCTACATTTCTCCCAAACATAGCTGCCCTATTTCGGCCTAACGCAGACCAACCACCAGAGTCATGAAAAAGAACACCCAGATAGGAGAAGGTAGAAACAGGGTGGATCTTAGAACGGCTAACAGTGAATGACCTGCTCTTAAATTTCTTAGCCCCTAAAACCATCATATTTGTCTTAGACTGGTTTAAGGTAAAATCAAGATTTGTCATAAAATTTGAGAACCTATAAAAAAACATCTGAAGACGAAATAGGGTTCGGGTGATGAGGACGACATTGTCCGCAAACAGGAGTGCAGGAATGGGGAGAGGGCCAATGTATGGGATGTCAACGGGAGAGTTAAGGAGATATTTTTCCTGGCCATTAATGCAAAACAGATCTCTAAGGGAGCCAAAACACAATCCGGTCTAACTCCTCTAACAATCTGGAAGGGTTTAGTTGTCTCTCCATTTGCGTTATGCCTGAAGCTCGCGGTTAGTAGATAAAAAATGTACGAAATTACACTCACCAAGGTATTTGCTCCCACGTAACATTACACCAGCATGATGTAATATTAAGTGTGAGAAAATCTACTGATAGGGTCCCCTTGTGTGCTTTCCATGGCAAGGATGCACGCATATTAGGTAGACATTTTCAAATAGCAAGTTTGTGGACAGGTAAGCTTGTGTTTATTAGCAAACGTTTGGCAGGCACGCTCCCAACTAAACTACAGTGCAAAATATACTCTTGTCCCGGGCAGGGGCAAACCCCTCTATATGGCGACGGTTGAAAAGAAACACCCGCACAATTGATGGGCTGTGGGTGAAGGTGTTCCTCTAAACGGAAATAGATTGCACCCGTGGAGAAGTAAAAAAAGAGTAAAAGTGAAAATTCACTTTTTCTTTATGCATATACATTGCAGAAATGTAAACCTGTTAAACGCATGCATGCTGAATAACCTAGGTGTGCATATCTAATTTTTAGGTCACATCCAAATATTCACCCAACATTAAAGAAGTTCCAGAAAACCCTTAAGTCTGCATTTATCAGTGAGAGCTACTCTTCATAGACAAGCACCTAGTCACCTACACATTGCTAGATTCCCCAGAATATTATTTTGCCCACTTTCAGGTCCCACAACCTAGACCTGCACAGCCAATTTAATAACACCCAAAAGATGCAGCCGCTTCTGTCAAAGAACAACGACCGAACAACAGACTCCTACCATATCTATAAAAACAAAGTTATGACCTACAAGTGTGCTGTGCAAACTGAATGTAGTGGTCTAAATGTCCTCTGACATAAACACCGAATCCTAAAAATTGCGTAAAATATCGCTCCTTTGATGTTAATAACAGTAAATGTCCACTCACTGAATAAGATTTTTTGTTGGCAATATATAGGATCTAATATTAATTCAGACGATATTTCTGTATGAGAATATTCAGACATACATCCCATGTTATATGTATCTTTGTAATCATCTTCTTCCATGCCAATTAGAAAGAATTGATTCATGCCTATCGCTTTTACTAGAAAGTAAACACAATTAGTTTTTGCGTCCAGGAACTATAAATACATATATTTAATAAACCAAGTAAAATATAACTTCCCGATTATCAACAAAAGGCTATGCTCAGGAAAGAAAACTAACTTTAAAAGGAAACACTTGAGAGGTTTGGCACAAATGATATGGCCAAAGATCTGTGGGGAGGCTATTCCATTGTCTGAGGGTGGCTGCAACAACAGCTTGGCACAAGGGTCTCTCTTTCTTCACACAGGTGTTTGAAGTACAGTAGTGCGACAGCTATGTGTATATCTCTCAAGATGTAAAAGGGCTAGCTTTTGATCGAGATAAAAAGGAGTTGAGAAAATGTGGGCTATGTGTGATGCAGGGAAGCTTGTAACACAAACCAGAATCCACTAAAACCAGCGCTGTGAATTTAAGAGGGAAGCAACAGGACCAAAAACAAGCCTGAATGAAAAAAAATCGAATATCCTAAGAAAAGCAGAGTTGATTTCAGGGAAAGTCATAAATAAATACTGTTACCGGTCAGCTACATTTCTAGTACATAGTTTGGGATATAACAAGAACTACACATAATGGATTGTACTTACATTCAAGATACTGCGGTGCTTATGCCGTACAGAGTTGTAAAATATTTACAAGGAGACAGATGCATTGCTTTGAGAACAGTAAACGCGAGCTATTGCAGGATAGAAATAACCAACTTTGAAGTAACCATTAACTTTGAAGTAGACTGAGCTTAGTGAGTGATGTGAAGTGATAGAAAGGCAGTTCTGTGGAGTTATGCTTCAGTGAGCCCTGGCCTCCTACAGACTCATTATGTGATCTTGAGCATACAAGCATGTTTACGTCCCTGTGTTTTAGTGAAGTACATTTATACTCCAATCATAAACAAACAAAGCTGCATACTGTCTTACCAATCATTCCTTAACAACCATTGGCTACAGCACAGAGATTTGATCGCTGCAATTGGACAGGTTCATAATCATTAGTCTGATGCGCTGCATGAACTCTTTAAAATAAATCTATTTCATACTCAAACCACCCTCAGTTTCCTTTCATGTACTGTCAGGTTCCAGAAGTCCTTCCTAAGACTTTTCATACTTCATCATGTATGTATGTTTGGTTGACGAATGTGTATGTGAAAGCATGCGCGGTTCCTTCACTAGGGCAGAGCAGTGTCACCCCCCGCCAGCAGCAGCAGCTGCAAACCTTTTAATACAAAACGATTATTATAGTTTTGTATTAATAGGGGCGGGCATTGGAGTGACGAGCCCTGAGGGGAGTGCACAGAGCCGGCCGTCTCAGGCCCCCCAAACACACATGTGCACAGGGCTCTCCCCAGACAGGCACTGTGTTGCCAGGCTGGAGACAGCCTGCACAGGCTCCCAGTCTGCCTGGGAGTGCCCTGGCTGACGGCTCCCAGCGAATCCTGACGCTGCTCTGAGCAGTGTCTGGATTGGCTGCAGGGCAGGCTGGGAGCCTGTGCCTGCAGCCTGCAGCGACGACAGACGAGCGGAGGAGCAGTGTGGTGCGGAATTAAGGTATGTTTTTCAGTTTTTACATTTTTTTATTATTTTATTTTATTCCCCCTCCGCCACCCCGCCCCTCCCCTTTTCCCTCCCCTAAGCCACCACTGTGTGAAAGGCACATCTCCTTATTTACCTCTCTACCAGATAAATATTAATTGGGCAGAATTATCCATTGATAAGGAGGAATGCATGCAGTTGCACTCTGGCTTGTACAGCACCTGTCCACATGTGCCACAACCTATTGCACCTCCTAACCGGAGTACATCACAATCCATCAAAGAGTACCCACCGACAGTACAACAAAGGAGGCGTGACAGGCTGGTTAATTCATTTAGAGGAACAGCATCGCCACTGCTGTAAATGAAGGAGGTGGGAACTCCTTAAGTGGAGGAAGTGATGTTTGTGCACTAAATGTGGCAGAATGAGATCCACTTAGTGATCAGTCAAATCTCCCAACCTAAAGTTGTAAATGTGGAACTCAATGGGAGCCTAAAACTGCGCACCCTCAGGAAATGACACAGGTAGTAGTCAGAGGCGAAGCTTGGTCAATAAGACTGTGGGGGGGGGGTGTGAGCCTCATACTTTCAGGCTGGCATATAATGTTTAAATACATCATACCCAAGCAGGGCGCCTGAGAGGGGCCTTTGGGGCAGTAGAAAGGGAGAGGAATGTGGATTGGTAGAAATACTAAGAGAGAAAACAATATTTTGTAAAATAGCCTACGTTTCTGAAGACTTTCAAAACAGAGAGGGATTGTGTGTGTGTGTGTGTGTAATTTTGTCTTTGTGCATGTAACCATTCCTGGTGAAACCTGACAGACATCTCACCATCCCCACCTGCGAGCTCCTGTACCCAAATATTTAGAAGAAAATACATTTATTGGAGGATATAACACCCCATACACCCCCATGAAGCTACACCCCTTGTGTGTGCGTTTTTGTCTGTGTATGAAAAAATCTTGGTGAAATATGACTGACATCTCACAATACCCAAATTAAAGAACCTGTACACAACTATTTATAAAAAAAAACCATTTATTACGGGACTGTAACACCTAAACACCCCCTGAAATTACGCCCCCTGCTAATAGTGCACAATTCAAAATTCCAAATGCAAAACTGACCTCAATCCTTGTCTCGACAAGTCTTTGTATCGACTCTCAGGGAAAGTGTGCAAGTTCTGCACAGATTTTTATTATAGGTACCTTTCCGTATTCCTTGATGCCATGGGTCGATCGATTAAATACGGGAAAAAAGTTTGAATCCTTACAGAAGTCGAAAACATAAACCTCGACATATAGTTGTCAGCGTAGAAAAGCAAAACTTAGTCGGCCGAGCAAACAGATGGACTGCAAAGTCTACAAGCCAGCTTCACACAAACTCAACAAAGGCCAGGCGAAAATAGCACTATTACACATAAACACGCCCATGAAACCTGTCCAAATCACTTAGTCCACGTACGGCCCTCTTACCACACATAAAGCATGTAACCACCTCTTCCAACAAATGAACTTTACCACAAGAAGAAAAAAAAGTGAAAACTCAATGCATGTGCAAACTCATTAACACGGCACCATCGCCACTATGATTTTCTACACGTGTCAATGCGAATACAGCAAGCACACTTGTGGGAGCATGTGGCCATGCCTACAGGGACAACCAAGTGTACTCCGAGATGCACTATTCATGAATAGCTACATAATGCTGCACATTATCAACAATGGCATAGTGCTACCAGTGCAAAGCGTGCAAAGGAGTTCACTATTAACCCACCCCATCACGTATTATCATTCCCATTCCCAAAGAAATATTTTCACGCATAATTGACTCTCTTTTAAAGACCTACACACCGGTAGATAAAATAACCTTCTAATATATCAGATAACTGTAACCCCAATACCTACTTTTTTCAACTGTTACCTAGATGCCTATGAGCTCCCTGAGACACAACCTGCCAGGCAAGGGCCCTATAAATGACTCTCAAATAGTGGTACAAAGACATGAAGCAATGCCAACATGAACATGGTACAGCAACGTCCAGGTTCCTTCACCAACAAAGGTATTCCACACTGGTTAATTTCATTCCTGAGGGCAGCAGACCTACAAGAAAGGTAAGGTCATTTCATTTTCTGACCTTAACAGCTCACTTTTTGGTTCTAATCTACAAAACTGAGTGTGATTCTCCCTTTCTTTTTAACTCCCCCCTCGTTTATAATACTTACGTAAGCAGAGTGAAACAAAAATTGCTCAATCACTATGTCCATGAGCCTGATTGCTCTTGACGTGCATGGTTTTCCAACTTTTCTCTCGCAAAAACATGTAACTAAAAAAAACACACTGCTTGAGGCTTAGTACACTGATGTATGCATAATGTATCCCTGCTCATGGATCACAGTGCCTTTAACTCCACATATGGAGTATGTGAAATGCAGGCTTACATCTAATAGTAGTCCAGCTTGTGGTCAACATACAGGATGAAAGTCACATCCACAAATGGCATGTGATATGAGTAAAGGAACAACAGTGAGAACTGAACTTATTACAGACATTGCCTGAGTGAGCTGGAGATGTAAAATAACCCTTATGCTGGGGTTGGAGGGCTGAATGTCATGCCTGAAATGCAAAATGAAATAGTGATTTCAGAGGATGTAGCTTTTCCACAGGATATACCATACTGGGGTTGGCCAAGGAATGAAGTTAGACCAGACATCAACACACAATGATAGGGGCCAGGGTCTTCAGGAAAGAAGAAATCCAAGTATAGGTATGTAGTGAGAAGGAAGCCGATAACACACAATCAGTATTTGTACAGTGTGGCACTGTCACCCCTGGGGGTACGTGGGTGCTGAGGTGTGAGGTTTCATTCAAAGAGCTAGGGCTTGAGTTTTTTCCTGAAGTCCGCAAGTGAGGATGCTCTTCAGAGGGGGATGTCATTCCAGGCCTTGGCAGCGATGTAGGGGAAACAGTGGCCCGATGCGCTCCGGCTGTGATGGATTTGTGGTGTGTGTGCAAGGGCCAGCAGGGAGGAGTGAAGGTGTCTGGCGGGTTGGTAGAAGGTCAGTCGGTGGCTAATGTAGACCCATCCTTGATTGTGTAAGGCCTTGTACGCATGTTCACACAGAGGGCTTTGCAGCTCGTATGAGATGGTAGAGTGAGGTGGTGTCTGCTATCTCAAGTAGATAGAGTGGTGAGTGCAGGTATAAACAAACATTGTGAGCTGTGTGACGTACAGGAGGCAGCATGAGAAACGATAAAGCAAAAGTGGTAAGCATTTTATAAAATACATAACATTACAGATAAAACAGAAGAGTGATGGATAAGAAATTCAATAAAAAGTCGGTCTTTGGGAAATGTATGGTACCAAATGCATCAGAATGCGTTGCTTGGCTACTTAGGAAGGAGGGAGCATAAGTCAACTGCATCATCTGTCTGCTGCGTCTTTGGTGTTTTTATCTTTAGGCTAGCTGTTTTTATGCTTTCTTATAAATTGGAGAGCTTGACCTCGCTGCTCTCCTTTTTATTTGCAATTTTAATTAATGGTCTTGGGAGTTATCTTATTAACTTTCTGTTCGTGAGTGTTTCACACCTTTATTTTAATTAGCTATTGGTTTCCAGGAGCTGCGTTGCTCCGCTCTGCAGGAAAAGGTCTGGACTCCACTGCCTGACTATTTTCATTAACTGTTTTTTTATTTTATTTGCTGGAGTGCGCTAGCAACGTCTGCTAATGGTGATTACTATGTCCCCCTCCTACTTTAACATAGGTCTTATTATTATGAACCTTTCATTTCCAAGAGCTGCCTTACCTTGCAACATGGGCTCTGGGCTCCAATTTTTAGGCCTTGCTTGGTAGTGCAGCTCTCACCAAATGCAGTGTGATCAAAATACAAAAGAGCTTTCAGGAGTACTACAGACAGGGGGCTTTGACTCACCACACATATGGGTAGCCAAAAGTACACGTTTTGATTGACAGAAGTTGTGTGCTTTCACTGAAAGAAAATGCTTCTCCTCCACAAAAGTGTAATTATTTTGTTTAACTATCCAGCTGCATGAGCCAGCAGCAGGATAGGTGCCTGAGGTTGAACTTTCAGGGGCAAACACAGGACATTCTAATGGCTTAGATAACTAGATAATTTACGGTGCTTGGTTTTCAACGGCAGCAGCACAGATAGGAAGAGGGTAGCAATATATTGCAGGCCCAGCACCCTCCTATCCCATAATTAACTTTAGACTTCAGAGTTTAGTTTGTGTTTGAGAGCAGTATGGGGTGCCCAGGGTAAACTAATTGATGTGGATTTTTAGGTCTGACTTCATAGTGCAACTTTCGCCTTACCTTAATTGATCAACAAAAAAGTTCTACTGACAAAGAGGCTTGGGTTCTTCCCATATGTTGGATCCCCCGAGAACAAGATTTGATTGGACCAAATTGGTGTGCTTCTACTAAAAAAGACTACTTGTATTCCACTTTTTGGCTTGGGGTAAAGCTTATACTCAATACTGTAGGACTGAGATGTTTATGGTGGCAAGCTAATGGTCTTGACATAGGTCTGATCTGTTTATTAAGATATTTTATGATGAAGACACAAGGGCTGACGCATTTACTGTGAAACGTGTATGATAAATTAAATAGCCATCTGTAGTTTGCATTTCTTCCT
Source organism: Pleurodeles waltl (assembly GCF_031143425.1). Lineage (NCBI taxonomy): Eukaryota > Metazoa > Chordata > Amphibia > Caudata > Salamandridae > Pleurodeles > Pleurodeles waltl. The sequence goes on along the minus strand of NC_090437.1, from coordinate 869,885,821 downwards.
CATTTTATGAAAACGGGTCTGGTGCCTGACTTGTGCAAAAGCTTATACTCATGACTGAAGGCCTGATTTGGTTATGGAGACAAGCTAGGGGAATGGTTGGTGCACTGTGAAACCTTAAATCAGATATCAGAGTACTGCTCTGCTTATTATAAAATGTTATGACAAAGGAAGTTGGTCTCCCTTAGTTGGTTTGTTATCAAAGCTAGCAGGCCTGACAAACTTATTGTAATAAGCATGTGTTACAGAAAATAGACTTTTAAGGATGTATTCTTATTACTCTGTTGTAAAGCCTGTGGGCAGGTATTTTGTGACATTGAATTACACAGATTTCCGCAGTAGGCAAGGGTTTTGGTGTGGATGATCCACCTGTACAAACTATGAGGACAGAAGCTATGCACTACAATAAAATTGCTTAGGGTCTCCTAGTAGAGAGAATATTTTGCTTTGCCATCTGTGACTTTGTATACATTAGTACTATTGTGACTGTATACCCAATGGTTGTTATGTGGAAAATCTATGGTCAATACAGTAGACTTGAGTTGATTATGGTAACAAGCTAATGATAAAGGCTATAGGGTGTGATCGGTTATTATGAACAAGTATGCTAAAGTTATTGATTGTGAAAAGCATATGTTAAAGTCAATAGGTATTTACGGGTAGATTGATAACACTCTGGTTTAAAGCCTACAGGTAGCTTTTTCGTTGTATGGAATCTCTACAGGGGTATAGAAGATTTACATTGTAAGAACCCTGGTTAAGACCTGCTAGCTGTGATAGCATTTTCCTTTGCAAACTGTAAATATGCATACAGTTTTATGACTAAATACCTGATGTCCGAATTGTAGGTAAGCTTATGCTCAATACAGGGGCCCTGAGCTGGTACTGGTTAGAAGCCTATGATAACAACCATGCTGGTGTGGTTGATTGGTATGTATCAAATGTTGAGCCAGATGCCATAGGTTGAATGTTCATTATGAAACATTATTATAAAAGCAACAGGCCTTGCTTATTTCTTGTGAAAAGCATATGGTAAAGTCAGTGGGCCTTTAAAAGTGGATTGTTTATAGGTCATAGAAAAGTATCTGGTTACATGGAATCTCAAAGATTACAACAGTAGGCAGAGGTTTAGATGTTTGTCAACCACTCAGACAAACCATGGGAGGAGAATTTCACTGTGATGATTCTTTTTAGGCCCAAATGAGAGAGGTTATATATTGCCTTGCCAACTGAGAGCCTGATTCAGAAATGTAAACTTACACATTTGTGTAAGTTAACTTTTTTAATTATTCACAAACTATGAGTTAATAGTAAGTTTGCGACTGCAGAGACTCTGGGTGGAGAACTTGTCGTAGTTTGGACTCTTGCTCTGGGCAAGACTGCTGGTTAAAGGATGACAGTACTTTTGTCTGTAGGCAACTATGCCTATCCTACAACAAATCGCAACTGTTGTCCCAACCTTACTGGCTCACTAGCAGCACCTCACCAGAAGCACAATAGTAAAATGTGATTTGTGGCAGCCTTTACGCATGGACTCAAGAATAAGAAATCTCATGGAGTGTCATGGTTAAACGGAGATTACCCCTTTCTCACAGATATATCATGTCTCATACAAGCACAGGCAATGACAAAGATGCAGTAAAGTTTCAATAGTTTTTATTTAATATAACTGCAATTTGCGATAAGTTGCATGGGCTGCAATGAGCAGGATAATGAATAATGCAAGAAACAGAATTGTGAAAATGAGAGTCATTACTACGAAGACCCCCACCATCTTGCAATGCATAAGAGAGACCTACGAGATTTAATATGCCCTAATACCCTAATGTGAGAGGCCTAACCTCCTACCTAAAGGAGAGCTGGGTTTGCTAAACCTAATCTGCCAATGATATGTCATGAGAGGAGCCCCCAACCCTCGTTACCTTGGAATGAGGTCTCTATCTCAGACTCCGCAGGGACACGAAGACTGGGTCACTGTCAAGACGACGTGCAGCATCGATATCAGCGATGGTAGCGCTGCCCTCTGGTCGGAATCCCTCTGATTATCTGTCTAAAGTGCGATGTATTTATACAGATCTACAAGGACCCCTGACGTAGGTGTGTTCCCAAACAATAGAGAACAGACATACTTGGGACGGCAATTAATATAAACAATCCCTCGAAAGTATAGAGAGGGAAAATCCCTAAGTGTGAACACCTACTCTTTGTTTGTCTTTTTTGCTTGATGTTGACGCCTTAGCGCTGTGACACTGATAATGCAAAGCATAACAAGTGTCCAAACTATAATCAAGGCAGCCATCTTAGAAGAATTAAATAATTAAATGGGCTAATACAGAGCAAGCTAAGTAGGTGAAAAGTCACTAGGTGACGGGGGCACGAGTCTGCAAGCCAGAGGCTAAGCAAACTCCTGTTATCCCATTAAAACGAACTAGGATTCACTACACCCTCCCCATTGCAGTAACGGGTATGACAAAGGTACAGGAACCCAAATGCTAAAATTGCTCTGAACTAAAAAGCTAAAAACATAAAAAAAAGCAAAAAAAATCTTTAAAATGTGTTAAAAAAGGTAATAAAAACAATTCCGCTAAAACACATACAGAGATGTTAATGTCAACCATGACAAGCACAGCGTGCCAAAGCAAGTTAATTTAAATGCATAATTTTGAATGAGGAATGGCAAGTCAATTCATCAAATTATTTGCTGTGCACATGATCTTGAAGAGTGTCATCGAAGTCACCAACCAATGACCTAAAAAATGAGTCAACATCATCCGATGTTAAATCGTGTGCAGGGCGGACAAACGGATCCACAGAGCAGTAGTGAGCAGTACTTTCTGGTGTAACATCATTCGTTGCAGTGCCCTCGTCCATGGTAGATCTCAAAACGGAAGGCTCATAGGTGGCCTCGTGGAGCAACCTCAGTCTCAAGGGGCATGACTGTGTATGAACCCTCATCGGGGACATCAGCAGTTCGTGGTCCACAGGAGATGTCAGTGCAACAGCAAGACAGACCATAGGCAGATGTTCAAAGAGGCACCATATGCAGCGGAAGACTGGTTGTACGCACCAGAGAAGGGGCCAAAATGACAACAACCAATCGTGCTCCAGTTCCACCAGCAATGGTGCACCTAAGATCCGAACCATGCGTTCACGGCACAGTGGAGTTGGTGGGAGCAGCTCCATTGCCCTGCATAGCTGGAAAGAAACAAACACTGCGACTCAGAAGAAATAGCAGTAGTAGTCTGCCAATCAAAGCCAAAATAATTGGAAAGCCACCAAACACGCTTGAGAAGAGTGAGTGGAAGGCTGACGGGATGACTCCGAAGACAGTCTGGAAAATGGACACGAAACCAGACCCGAGAGCCTTAAAGAAATGAACAATCCCAGTGGTGCTTGAAGCATTGAATATTCTGGATACCAGCTCTCCAAAGTGCTTGGGGAAGTTGGTATTTAATAGGGATTGTATCTCGGCTGATGATCTCGCAATCTGGAGAGCATACGTCTCCTTTGCGGATGTCAAGGCGATATGTTTTTGAAACAATATCGGCTTTAGCCCGCTCAGCTTGTCATAGTTCACATTAATAGTATCTATGTGGGGCCACATGTCAGATACTTTTATCTCTTGTGTGGGGGAAACAAAACATGTCCACAACACGTAATGACCTTCGAGACCGAGATTGCATAGGCAATTCCTGGTCACATGCCGCAACAACTTTGATCGTTCAGTACCACATAACTTCCATTGGAAAGTACATGAAATACTGGGCGAATCAAAGGGACGGGAGTACCGTTCAGCAAACAGGCCAAATTCGCGACCCCCGCATTGCAAAGACCGTGAAGGGACACCTGCTTGCATATCATAGAATGACTAACAGCAGTCTCACATTCGCTTCCGCTAAGAAAGACCTCTGTTTCGCTGTTCAGATATTTGTAATCAAAGGGCAACTCCCATTCTTCCATAATATAGCTATCTCCTAGTTGCTCGTACCTTCCCACTGCAAGATGTTTCAGGCAGTTTGAGAAATGAAAGGTCGAAATGGGTAAATTAATTATGCCATGTAAGAGCCAGATAGTTGAAGGACTCTCTGCTACCGTGAAGGGCAACTTATCTAACTTTTCTACATAAAGCATGGTGAAACTAGCCTCCCTTTTAGCCATTGTCTGTTGTTCTCTTGAAAAATTAAAAGCAGTGAAGAATTCACTCCTGTTAATATACTTCCATGGAATGCGGTCATTTTTCAGTGTCTGTAAAGTCCAACCCAGCTGCATGATGGAACGTAGCTGTGTTTGCCCATGATATAACCGGGACAAGTCTGTCTGAGTGATATCAATAGCAGACAACACTATATTTGAAAGTGAATAAATCCTGTTGGACAGAGTGTTCATGCCGTTGTCGACAACCGCTAAAGCCTTTTCTAAATTTTCCTTATCTAATTACCTTAAACGCGCAGCGGCCTCAATCTGTGAACGTTTCCAAAGTTAATTATACATAGCATATAAAAACCTTTTCGAACGCTTTTTTCTAGGACCCAGCAGAAAATCCTGCAAATCTATATCTTTGGAAAGGGTGCTCAGGTGTTGCTTAACTGTGGCTAACATGTTGGTCCGTACCCATTACTGGCACAGCTTACCCACACTGAATGTTGACCCGATATAAAGCGAGGGTTTGACCTGTTAATTGAAAAAAACCCTGAAGAGTTAAAAAAACACGCTTGACACTCATTTGTGTCTGTGGGCCATATTAACCACCTGCCCGGACTGGAAAGTGAAGAATTATAGGTACCAGCCTGAACCATTGCGTCTAGCCTATCCTCGGTGATAATAAGGAAGTATTGCCATGCTTTAAACCTTGCCGGAGTAGGGATATTGGGTGAGTTCAAGTCTTTAATTTTTGCTAACCCCAGACAGGATGTCTGCTGAATTGTGTCATTTAAGAAAATCATTTGCACAGGGATCAGGCATGCTCGAAATAAAGCTTCCCTACCCTGTATCTGCCAATCTTGTGTTCTCCATACACTTTTCAAATCAATAGTGCTCTTCCAGTATTCGTAACCTTCAACTGCAAGTTGGGAAACAAAGGGATCTGAAAAAATCAGTTTTGTATCAGTTAGCACAATTTTCCTAATTTGTGCAGGAAGTATTTTAAAATAATACGACTCTGCTTTTTTTGTGTCATGCCCAGAAAAGTATGTACATTTATCACTATAGTACTTTGGGCTCCCCACCGATGGTGTAGAACAGTGTTCCCACTGTGTGTAGTTAATACTGGCCAGTATCTAGTGGCACGGTGTAGGTAGTAATGTCCCCAATTATCATAGCAGAACATTTCCCCATAATTCATTGTATGTTCATATACATCATCACTTTCAGAAGCGGAATAGTCCTTCTTTTCAGTTAGCATGGAATCAACTGTTTGGACATCCCAATCATCAGAGACAACATCAGGTGTAATTACATCTGTCATAGAAATTTTGAACATGTATGGTATTTGAATAATTTCTGTGGGCCCGTATATATCAAATGGAACTTTGTCCCACACAGTCCCATCAGAAATTGGTATTGCTGTAACATTTACAGGGGACAAGTCTCTTCAGGCCTTATGTGAGGAATGATATGGAGTTAAAACTTCAACAGGCTCAACAGAGGAGTGATCAGGAATATAGTGACCATTTATAAGCAAAAAGAAAACAGTCACAAAACCAATCCATAAAAATAATGCAACAAATGTCAAACAGAACCATAAATAGTTCCATGGGTATATCAAATAGTTATTTTTAAGCCATTGATACAGCTTACTCCATTTTGAAACAGTGTCAATCACAGTAGTGGATGAGTCAGAAGAAAAGTCATCAATGTCAATGAAATAGCCAGAGGCAGTCTCTGCAAACACGGGGGCCGGTGCACTATCCGTACTTTGGTCCACTTCATGTGGAGGGTCTTGGTAGACGGTCATTAGTCTGTGATGTGTTTGTGTAAAAAACAGCCAAATCTTGGACAGGAGTTGTTACTGAAGTGGTGACAGGAACTAACAAGAGCTCATTTTCTGCCCTCCCCATGGTCGAGGAGGTATCAGGAACATTGTTGCATAGTCCGCAGTAATGTTGTGCATCCTACTGTGTAGATGTATGTCAAGTTGGGTAGTGAGAGGGGATCGGGAACCACCCAAGAAACCTCTTGGTCTACTGTGAAGGATCGGCCACGTGGTGTAGTTTGATGTCATCAATGGAGATGAATCTGTTCATTCTAGAGCCAGACAGCGGTGGTAAGATGACCGTCCTGGTGCCTTGAATTCCCAAGACCTGTACAGGTGCTCTGTATGATGGACCAAACTCCTTCTTCACTGCGATCTTCTCACGAACCAGATCCCCAACTTTAGGAATCCAGCCAGTCGAAGTTTTTGCTAAATCCCTTATTCCTAAGGTGGTAGCACTTGCAGATGATTTATAATCACAAAATTGCTGAAGCTCCTGTAAAACAGTGAGACGTTCATTTATGTCAAATGGTGTTTCTGCTGCCACCATACCAGGGGCATCAAGATCTGTGACATACATAGGTATCCCAAAGAGAACCTCATATGGAGTGCGTCCCCCCAAGGACCATCTTGGCAGATTGTTCAGTGCTCTCTGGACCCCGTATAGGTGATGTAACCAGCTGCAGCCTGAACCTAATACTCGAGCTGTTAAGGACTGCTTTAGATCACAATTCTGTCTCTCCACGACCAAATTTCCCTTGGGATGGTATGGTGAGGAGTAATGGAGTTCAACATCCATCGTCCCCATGGTGTCCCTGAATGCCTTAGAGGCAAATGCAGGGCCCTGGTCCGAATGGAATGCTGCAACCGCATATGTACTGATTAAGATCAGCAAGTCTTTTATAACAGTCTGGGCGTCAGCCGACCGCTGTGGCCATACCCACAGGAATCTAGAACAAGAATCTACAGCAACTAAAATGTATTTGTATGCACCATTAGGCTGTAAGGGACCACAATGGTCCAGGTACACACACTGTAGTGTCCTGTTGGACACTAAGAGGGATGTATGCGGTGGTCGTTTGATATTAGAGCCCTCTATCTGCTGGCAAATGTCACAGCAAAGGATATACTGTTTTGTTTGTCTGAATAGACCAGGCCACTAGAAGCGTTTCTGTAGGAGTGTTATCGTGGCCGATATACAAGCATGTGCAGAAGCGACGCCCTCATGTGCTGCTTTAATTAGGTCTAATCTCTGATCTTCATTGGGGATCACTCAATCTCCAACCCCAGGAATTGTTGTGTAAGCAACATTCTGCGCACTGATATGGTAAGTATAGTTTGTTGGGTATCCTTTCGGAAGGGGCTTGCCTGCAGCTGAAGCTTTAACGGCAGTCAATATTTCATTATCCAATCTCCTCTGTGAACGAAGCACTGCGGCCACAGAAGCCGTAGCTACTGCTGCTTTGGCTGCTTCATCAGCCAATGTATTACCAGCAACGTGTACTCCTACACGTTGGTGTCCCAATGTCTGTACTACATGGACACACAGCAGCTTATCCTTAAGATCAGCCACCCTCCCCCACAATATTTTGTGTTAAATGGTGTTGCCTTTAGATTCTCTAAACCCGTTCAGTTTCCAATGATTGAGAAAGTCTTTGTAGGACAGAATGCAGTAATAAGAGTCACAGACTATTAAAGTCCGGCATCCTGGCTCAGTATGTTCAAGCGCCAGAATAAGAGCCTTAAGTTCAGCCAACTGGGCCGTGCAGTCCCCTAGGGCCTGCGTGTAGGTATTGTGCAGGTGGAAGACTCCATCTTCCATCACTCCGCTCACGGCTGCGCAAGCTGCGGAGTATTGATGTTTAGTACCTACAGCCGGTTGTGCTGAACCATCAGTATGTATGACAGTATTGTATCTGTCCAGGGGCAAGATATTTAGAGGAGCGGGGTATTCCTGTTCGGATCAAAAAATTTAATCGACATCAGTGGCAGTCAGAGACGTTGCCCATTGAATCCAAGGTGGATGTAATGCTTTAGCATTCGTAACGCTAGCTTTGGTGACAGCCTCTAAGGCCGGCACCGGGGAGACAACAATAATACGCTTCCCCGGGGCAAGTGGCCTCTCTTTTGTGACGGCATCTGAACTGCTGTCAGAATCTTTTCTGTAGGTGCAAAACGTTGATCTGCATTGGAGTATAAATGTGATTTATATGCTATGGGTTCTGTGTCACCCTCGTTGAAGGTGACATAAGTAAATCCAATTGCACCAGCAATTATTCTGATGACCAAATTTGTTTTATTGTCACGTGTGTGCAAGTGTTCAGCTTCTAGCAGGTCCTGTTGCAATTCCCTAAGGATGCAGCTGTGTTCAACCATCCAATGTCTGCTAGAAAAATTGGGCTGAACCAAATAATAAAGTGGCTTGATATGCTGTGCATAATCTGGAATGTATGTTCTGCCAAAGTTTAAGAAACCTAGTAATGACTGTAGTTTCTGAAGTGTGTTAGGAGGGTGTAGTTGAGTACATTTTTCCAGAAAGTGTGGGGCCATGCTCTTTCCCTCGTTTGATAGCTCATATCCTAGGAATAATACACTGAGAAAGGCAATCTTGCTTTTCTTAAAGTTGAATTTGTAACCGAGGTCTGCAAATCCTAAAATGATCTGATTGACCCTTGCAAGATGAATGTCGAGGACGTCGTCTGTGAGATATATGTCATCCACGTAGGATAACGCCTCAGAATCAATATCATGTAATATTAATGTTACACCGGCTGAAAATAGCCCTGGGCTGTTTTTATAGCCTTGAGGTAAACGACAAAAGTGTTTCTGAGAGCAAAATGAGAATGCACTCAGGTCCCGACTTTCGTGTTCTAAGTTCTGGCAGAAAAAGCCATTAGATATGTCTAATGTTGTTTTATATTTTTTACGCATTATATTGTTTATTAGTGCTGTGCTATGTGAATTTTGTATAGCATATGTGCGTGTATGACTATTTAAATGTCTATAATCAATGACTATTCTATCTGAATGGTCCGGCTTTGCAACGGGGAATAACGGATTATTCATTGCAGATGTACAGGGCTCAATCACTCCATGGTACTCAAACTGGGTGAGGATCTCCCTCACCGGAGCTTTCGCTTCATGTTTAACAGGATATTGTGGTTGCGGTTGGGCTGCAGAACTAACAGGAATAACATGACAAGGAGACTCCTTGCCCCAACCCACATGATTGCGATATAATGCAGGTGCCTGCGCTAAAGCCCATTCAGCAGCATAGGCTTCTTTGTCTGCTTCCGGAACAAGATCGGATAAAGAAGGCAAAATGACATCTTCCCCATGCAGGAGCTTGCGGATGTGTTCAAGTGGCCAGTCTCTTTCGGCCAATTGGATATCACTATTAAGTTCATCCCAAAATATCACACTAATAGTGCGCTCCACGTCTCCCTCTATCTGAATTTTTAAATCATAAACCCTATCGGGGGGAGAACGCGTCTATCCACTGTTTCAACTGCGATGTAATCGCTAGTTGCTGTCGCATCCAGATGATCTTTCAGACTCTGGCGACATATCGTGACCTCTGCTGTGCTCTCTAACAGAGTCACTGCCCACGTCTTATTCCTTAACAGTGTTCTCAAGTATACTGGCATTTTTAGCTGTCAGTGCTGCCACCTTCTTCTTTTTAAACTGTGGCTTTTGCTGAGGAGTCTTTTCTTCCTTTTTAATGGTAGACTGCTGTGAGTCTTTCTTTTCTTTCACGTATTCAAGACGTCGATCTGGACAGCTCCCTCTCTCGCTACGTCTATCCGGTGCATCCTTAAAGGAACAAGAGGACGTGAATCAGTATATCTGTCTGGAGTTTTAATGTTCTCCCTATTTCTGAGATTGTATCTCCTTTCGGAGTTCTCCGTGTGTGGAGAATCAGCTCTCTTATTCCTTCTCTCTTTGAAATCTTTTTGTTTGTCCCGGCACTTCTTAGGGGCCTCTTGTGCCTGCTTTGTATCTTCCTTATGGGTGGTACCTTGTAACTCCAAATTCTTTGGTTTGGCTCCCAAACTATACCGCCCTATACTAGTATAGGTATCGGAAATAATTTTCAGTAACTGTCTCTCTTTTTCCTGGTGTGGAGTTTCCCAGAGACGCTGGCGTATTGCCAGTGCTACTGCTTCCCCTTTAATGTTACTGAGTATTATTGAGGAAACCGCGTCAAAATTACGCATTAATTTCATCCCCAAATCCAAGGCTGGTGCTGCCCCATGCTCATTTTGTATTTGTTTTAACACTTCCGGTAAATTGGCTAGTGTCGGGGTCCCATGTGTGGTAGTATATATAGCAGCGAAGACTGTACTCCATGTGGCACTGTCATCCACCGAGGGAACCATTCCAAAAGGCAAGCACATAGTGAGCAGTCTATGTTTTTCCTGTGGTCCCGTATGGGGAAACACAGCTTCCAGCTGATTCATTTTCTGGGCAATCCAGAACGGTATTTTTTCCCATTCCGCTGGCACTTTACCCATAATAGTATGCACTGTTTGTGGATTAATCCCAATAGCCAATTGATAACCACCATGCGCTGGTGGTGCTAGGCGCGCTGGTGTCGTGTTCAATTTTCGCATTACGAACTGAACTAATCGTCTATATAATGTCGCCAATTCATTATATAAATATCGCAGATCTGCTATTTGCATATTCTGTATGCCTGGGTGAGGTGTGTATGTGGAAAACATAGGCCATGTAGGTCCGTCATTACTTAAGGGACCTAACCTCACTCTTTGTAGTACATGTGGTAGGGCGCCTTCACACCAGTTCTGATGCTCTTGGTATGTGAGCGATATCTCATGATACTGGTATGCTCGGTACCGTAAAGGTACGTTTGCAACTTCATATGTGTGGAATGTATGCGGTGTTTGGTCTACCTCAGTAAAGGTGACCCAACAGTAAAATGTTTCTGTTTGGTATGCTCATTAGCTTCTACTATAAGAGTAACATCCCCGCCCTCATCTGTAAGGCCATGCATTAATAAATGTTGTGTTAGTGCTTGTCAAGCATTTTCAGGAATGTCTATGGCAGCAGCCATTTTTGTTTAGAGAAACGGAACACCAAAATGGGGAGTAAAAGTCCTTTTATGAGTTCGAGCTCGAACAACCTACAGCTTAATCAGGTGTTACCTTTTCAGGTGAGGAGGATTTTCCCAAAGACCACGGACGTCCCTGTATAATGGTATTTAGGGTACCTGTTGTCTGTGAGACAGTGATAGTCAGGGTATCCGTAAATTAGTGCCTAAACACCATTGTTGGTGGTGCCATGTCATAGTTTGCACTCTTGCTCTGGGCAAGACTGCTGGTTAAAGGATGACAGTACTTTTGTCTGTAGGCGACTATGCCTATCCTACAACAAATCGCAACTGTTGTCCCAACCTTACCGGCTCACTAGCAGCACCTCACCAGAAACACAATAGTAAAAGGTGAATTGTGGCAGCCTTTACGCATGGACTTGAGAATAAGACATCTCAGGGAGTGTCGTGGTTAAACGGAGATTACCCTTTCTCACAGATATATCATGTCTCATACAAACACAGGCAATGACAAAGATGCAGTAAAGTTTCAATAGTTATTATTTAACATAACTGCAATTTGCGATAAGTTGCATGGGCTGCAATGATCAGGATAATGAATAATGCAAGAAACAGAATTGTGAAAACGAGAGTCATTATTACGAAGACACCCACCATCTTGCAATGCATAAGAGAGACTTATGAGATGTAATATGCCTACATCTGAGGTGAGAGGCCTAACCTTCTACCTAAAGGAGAGCTGGGTTTGCTAAACCTAATCTGCCAATGCCATGTCATGAGAGGAGCCCCCAACCCTCGTTACCTTGGAATGAGGTCTCTATCTCAGACTCAGCAGGGACACAAAGACTGGGTCAGTGTCAAGATGGCGTACAGCATCGACATCAGCGATGGTGGCGATGCCCTCTGGTCGGAATATCTCTGATTATCTGTCTAAAGTGAAATGTATTTATACAGATCTACAAGGACCTCTGAGGTATGTGTGTTCCCAAACAATAGATAATAGACATGCTTGGGACGGCAGTTAATATAAACAATCCCTCGAAAGTATAGAGAGGGAAAATCCCTAAGTGTGAACACCTACTGTTTGTTTGTCTTTGTTGCTTGATCTTGACGCCTTAGCGCAGTGACACTGATAATGCAAAGCATAACAAGTGGCCTAACTATAAACAAGGCAGCCATCTTAGAAGAATTAAATAATTAAATAGGCTAAGACAGAGCAAGCTAAGTAGGTTAAAAGTCACTAGGTGACGGGGGCACGAGTCTACAAGCCAGAGGCTAAGCTAACTCCTGTTATCCCATTAAAATGAACTAGGATTCACTACAAACTCCACACAGGACAGTCCTACCCTGCACAAAACAATCCTGCCTGTAATGCAGGCACCCTTGCATCATAGCACAAGGATGCCTGCTTTGGCACTAGGCAGTATACAGTGGGCCAGCCTGTGAGGCAGCAGAAATGCACCATATCTTTGTAAATATGGTGCATTTCTGCGATTTCCCTTTCATGGAACACATCACAGCAAATTGCCTTCCTGAGGTGTGTTGCATTGAATGTTAGTAAATCTGCCCATGGGTATTGTCACACTGCCTGGTTGCACAGCTGTGCTTAAAATGTACTGTAATAGCCCCGGTATCTGAAAACAAGAGACGTTTTCTAGTATGGCTATTGTGTTGACTTTGGAGATTATCTTCTGATTCTGTACATGATATACCTGCTAAAACAATCTGTATTTCCTACTCTGTATTTTGAAATGAAATGTGTTATTTCTCTGAGCTGTAATGCAATAAAGGTTGACAGTGGCAACAGCGATACCACTCTATATGCTGTTTACTAAGCAGAACTACCTTAACTGTTAAGCAATAATGTTTAATGGTTCTGCTTAAATTCCATGTAACTGGTTAAAAACTGCAATATGAAAGCTATTCATTACTATTTTATAATAATGTATCTATACTCTTGATAATCGTATATTCACTATTATCATTATCTTAGAACCATATTTGTCTAATAACAACATTTCTCTGTCTGCATGATTTCACTGACTTCTCTTATGAAATCATTGCATTCATTACCACATGCCTAGGCATGCAGACATCGTTTGGTGAAAATATTATAGTAAAATATAGAATTCATAATCCGAATGATGTCTTCTTGTGGAAGGATCAGGGTCAATAAGTTTGCACTCCTAAGGGATACGTTCTGGTGAAAATAAAAGGGTGTAAAATAGATTTTTTAATACCAAGGGAGGATTTGTGATGAAAATAAACAAAGAGCAAAAGAGGGTTCTAAGTACTAATCAATTAATCTTGTGGAAAACATTAAGTGCAATTCTACATCCCTTGCATGTGTGGCGTGAGAATACAGTTCTGTTTTCAAGGATGTCTTTTACCAACTGCTCAGGATAATAGTTTTAGAATTCTAAATTCCAACAGCAGGTCCAGGCTGCAGCAGTTATGTATCACAATTGCCTAGCAATGGCATTATGTACCACCGAGAGCTTTTACCAAAGTTATTCAAGAAAAATGTCACCACCAGCAAGTATCATGAGATTTCTCTGGCTGAATAGGACATGTAGTCCTTCTTGACTTTACTTAAGTTTTTAACACAGCACATCACTCTAAGATGCAATCACTTCTGTCCAGATGGTGCTCACACCCTGTGCAACCCTCCACACCTGACGGCGTGCAAATTCAGGAGCTTTGGAGTAGCGCATTCTATGGGATCAGTGCATAAAGGTAAGCACACAGTACACCGCATCCTGACATTAGTGGCCAAGGTGCATTCAGAAGGAAATTTCCAAAGCAGCTGCAGACTGGGTGTACCGTGTGGCAGCAGTTGCAATTGCACATAGGCAAGGAGCATCAGCAATGGATTAAGAGGACGAACAGTGGTTTTAAAGGCCAGAAGAAAGGAAGAGTAACACGTCTATAGACTAGACTGTGCACTACGCCCTGTGAATCCTGAATGTAGTCTGTTTAGAGGCAGACAGACTTAAGGTCAGTGGACATTATGCAAGCAGGATGGGAGCGGAGAAGAGCTGGAGGTCCCATATGCAAAGTGTAGCCAATTTGCATTACCAAAAGCTGTTTCCATTGGGCTGAGCCAAAAGAACTGAGCTCATGTCATGACCTTACGTTATACACTGATTCGACACTTCACCCACCTGGGCCCCAACCACAGTAATTTCAGAGGCATGCTTGTTGGGCACACAATGTGGTTGAATGGTACACCTGCTACTCAGTGTCTGTGTAAAGCAGATTCACAGTCAGGAAGGATGGGTGCAGTGTGGGGATGGAAACAACGCCTGTGCTTCCTGGTCGATGAACACCACTGAAAGTTATATACAGTGGTTCTGGAGCAGGAAGAAATACCACGCATTCAGTGGCTGTTTCACAGTGGGTTTAGGTATGAGAAAAATGGGTGCAGGGTACAGCTGGAAGCCATGTCCTGCTCTGCATGGTTGGAGGCTGTGCACAATCCCTAAAATGACAGATAATTTAACCAAGCACTGGCAATGCTAATAAGGATATCTTGCAAAATAAATTGTTTCTTGAGTCACTGGTGAGACTGAGACCAAATAAATAGTCGCACATGCACTTTGACACTCATCCTTGCACACATGCATGCATCCATTAATTCATTTTTGTCACCCAAGCTCATTCTTACTTTTTCCCACTTATCCATTCATGACAAAACAGAAGCCCTAATTGACAGGTATTTGCAAGATACGGCAAAAGACAAAAAGTAGGAAAAAGAAAACTTGTTTGAGTCTCAATTTTGACATTATAGGCTTGCCATAAAAATAAAATCAAGCAGAGCAGTGGACATCTGTATTGCAATGGAATTGTATATAACGTACAGTTGTTTTAAAGTTCTAACATGGCCACCATGATTAGAAGCAATGTGTTGGACATCAATGAAAAATACAGCAAAAATACACTGAGCACAGCACCACTGCAAAATGACCACTGAGAATATTGCACTGAGGAAATTTTGGAATGGTATTGTGCGAAAGTTATCACTGTTGTAGCAATCCAAGATGGCCTAAATTTGGCAGATATTTTGGAACAATAAAACAATTATACTGTATAGTTAATACCATTCCAAGCTTGCTGGCTGGTTTAGAATTAATAGTTATACAGGTGAAGCACACTGCAAATGAATTTAGTGGCACATTAGCAGATCGATATATTGTGGGGAAGAGCTGCTGAAAACCACAAATAAAACAACATAAAAAAAAAAAGGAAAGAAATGAAAGGGGACAAAAAAGAAGAATGTAGGAAAAAAGTGACTGACTTAAGGACTGACCCACCTACCCTGAAAACGAAGCACACTCATTTTCAAGCCAATTTTGATATCTGATCACACTTAAGGCGGTCTTATGAACACAGCGGGAAACACCGCCGACCGCCGGGGCAGAGGAGAACAGAATCCCGCCGTTGGCGGTGAATGGAAACCCGCCATATAATGAACGAAAATCCCATCCCCACCAAAAATCACCAGACTACCACTCCCCGCCATGACCCTGTTGGCGGGAATCCCGGACCTCCCCACCCCGCCACCGCCAAGCACACCCACATCCCGCCCTCCAAATAATGATGCACAAATCACCTTGGCGGACAGTGGAGGACGGACAACCATTGGCGGCTGCGACCGCCACGGGCGACAAGTGGACTCACCAGCAAGAAGTGCACACATTGGATAAGCGTATAACCCACACACCTGATACACATCCATAACCCCATAAACACCCCCAGACATACCCCACAATCCTTTGCAACTAAAGTAGGCCAAGAAGACTGAGAGCACCAGAGGCAGACAGCGAACACCAGCATACAGGAGACGCACACCGACCCACAGCAGAGCACCCTCACCTCGTTCCCAGCACCGACACCATTCACCACACTCACCATGTCACCCCCCAAACATCCACGCTTCAACGAAAGGGAGTTAGGGGCCATGGTGGACGAGATCTTGAAGGTGGAGCCACAGATATTCAGGCCGACGTGCAGCACACACCCATCACCCATCGCAAGGAAGATGGAGCTGTGGCAGACCATTGTGAACAGGGTCAATGCAGTGGGACACCATCCATGCACCAGGGATGACATCCGGAAGAGATGGAACGACCTGCGAGGGAAGGTCAGGGGCATGACATCAAGGCACCACATTGCAGTGCAGAAGACTGGGGGAGGACGCCACCAACACCACCAGAATACACAGACTGGGAGGAAAAGGTACTGGCCATCCTGAGGGACTCACTGGAGGAATGGACTTGGGTAAATCATCAACATATACCCCATATACACCATACCTGTAATGCATGCACCACCCCACCCACACCCACCAGGACTAACACCCCACCCAGGCATCTGTCACTAACTCCACCCCCCCTGCATGACCACAAACCCACTAACAGGTCCTCATCGCTCCCCCTGTGCACAGCCACCTACCCCTGTAAGTACCCAAAATGGAACAACACCCCCACCACAATGCAACCCAACACTGCCACTAAATGCAATGTCAACCTCACAAAGGCACCCTGGAAGGCCACTGAAAGTAACACCAGCACAAAATACCCTAGTCCTGTTCACCTCAAACGTTCATGCAGCTGTAACAGTCATGTCTATGTCCCCCAACAGGCACCACCACCCATGCAACCCTAACGGATGGTACAAGGAGTGCCAGTGCTCCCCAGGGAGACAGAGGCACCTCACAGGACACTGGTGAAGGATCCCTGGACACTGATCAGCAAGCAGGCCCCTCACACAGCCCTGGACTCTTACCATGCAGCAACCCCACCCAGGAAACCATTGTCACCTCTACCACCCAGTCAAGACCAGCAGCCCAGTCAAGACCAGCATCCCCACACCAGTGTATCCAGGCCACAGACTGGTGGAACACAGGTACAGAGACCACAGTCTCCCACTCCCAACATGCAGGAAGGTGAGGGCCCCAGTACAAGTGGTACTGCCAGACCTGTGCAGGGGACACAGGCACAGGGGGCTAGGGCAAGTGAAAGGGAGGCAGTGGGTCAGGGGGGAGGCCAGAGTTTGGATGCAGCAGCCCAGGACGTGATATCAGAGGTATTGGGGGCCTACCAGCATACCTATGACAGGCTGGCACAGATTATGTCCACCCTGGAGCACAGTCAGAGGATGCAGCAGGAACACCACCAACAGGCCATGGAGCATTGGAAACAGCACAATGCCACAATGGCCACCATAGCAGGAGCACTGCTGCAGCTGGTCCAAAAGCAGTCTGACACCCACACAGGACAAGAGGCCCCCACAACAGCACCAGAAAACCACCATGAGATTACCCCATCAGCAGAAACATCCCAGGAACTACCCTAACAGGAAACCCAAGGGCCTAACATGCCATCCCCTGAAGATCAACAGCAGGCACCCAGACGGACCCTCAGGCCTAGATATGGCACTGGAACCCCAGCAAAGAACAAGGCTCCCTTCAAGAAGTAACTCAACAACAATCTGTACAGCAACCATCCCACTCAATCACCAACCACACATTGCTAAGAGGCAATATGAACTACTGTAAGAAAGGATGGACCCATCATTAGTACCAACAACGCTGCCACCATGTTGGTCTTGAGGATACCCACCTCTTACTACTTGCCATCACTGTAAATAACACTATTCACTCACATCAACCATTAAAACACATATCACACCTGTAACACTGTCCCCTGTGTTAAATTGTGAACAAAGTGAAGTATGGATGCAACTGGCTGAGAACTACTTTATTGTCAAATCTGTGCATGAAGGGGGTCATGTGTGCCTAAATGGTGGCTGTTAGAAATGGGGTCTTTGGTTGACAGTCAGGTTACCCCCTGTTCAAGCAAGGACCCTCACTCTAGTCAGGCTAAAAGAGAATCACCCTCATCTAACCCCTGCTTACCCCCTTGGTAGCTTGGCAGAGCAGTAGGCTTAACTTCAGAGTGCTAGGTGTAAAGTATTTGTACCAACACACACAGTTACTTAAGGAAAACCCTACAAAATGACACAACACCAGTTTAGAAAAATAGGAAATAGTTATCTAAACAAGACCAAAACGACAAAAATCCACAATACACAAGTCAAGTTATCAATAAAAATGCAAAAAGAGTTTTTAAGTAGTTGTAAACACACACTAACGCTGTCAGCGTGAAAAAAGTACCTTGGGCGCGCCAAAAATAACCCTGCACGGGCGAGTGCACATCAAAAAGGGCTTGCGATGCGTTGATTCCACTCATGAGCGGGACCGTGCATCGTTTCTCCTTTCGCCAGGTCGGGTGCGTCATTTCTTCTCTCTGCAGGAGAACAATGTGTCGATCCGGTCAGCACTCTCGGGTCCGGGCAGGTCTTGCGTTGTTTTTCCATGCACAGCAGTACTTAAGTTGGAAATCCAGCTGCACGATGATCCGAAAACCCCGCAGTGCGGGTTGTGATCTCCAGCCTCCGTCAGCGATGCTGCACGTCATTTCTCCTGCTCCGTGCGTCGATTCTTCAGTCGCGTTTCCTGCGAGTGGCGTTTCTCAGCTGTGGAGCCGGCGGCGTGACGTTTCTTCAGCCGCAGATCGGATTTGCGCCGATCTTTTCCTAGCACGGCACTCTGTGCGTGGATTTCCTTGTCTTTAGGCTGCCAGCTCTCCTTTCAGGGTCCCAGGAACTGGATGGGCACCACAGGGCAGAGTAGGAGTCTCTCCAGAGACTGCAGGTGCTGGCAGAGAGAAGTTCTCTGCTGCCCCTGAGACTTCAAACAAGAGGAGGCAAGCTCTAAATCAAGCCCTTGGAGATTTCTTCTCAAGATGGAAGGCATACAAAGTCCAGTCTTTGCCATCTTACTCTGGCAGAAGCAGCAACTGCAGGATAGCTCCACAAAGCACAGTCACAGGCAGGGCAGCTCTTCTTCCTCAGCTCTTTAGCTCTTTCACAGGCAGAGGTTCCTCTTGTTTCCAGAAGAGTTTCAAAAGTCTGTGGTTTTGGGTGCCCTTCTTATACCCAATTTCTCTTTTGAAGTAGGCCTACTTCAAAGTAAAGTCTCTTGTGAATGTGAAACCCTGCCTTGCCCAGGCCTGGCCCGAGACACTCACCTGGGGGTTGGAAACTGCATTGTGTGAGGGCAGGCACAGCCTTTTCAGGTGTGAGTGACCACTCCTCCCCTCCCTCCTAGCACAGATGGCTCATCAGGACAAGCAGGCCACACACCAGCTCCCTTTGTGTGACTGTCTAGTGTGAGGTGAAACCGGCCCAACTGTCAAACTGACCCAGACAGGGAATCCACAAACAGGCAGTCACAGAAATGGTATAAGCAAGAAAATGCTCACTTTCTAAAAGTGGCATTTTCAAAACACACAATCTCAAAATCATCTTTACTAAAAGATGTATTTTTTAAATAGTGAGCTCAGAGACCCCAAACTCCACATGTCCATCCGCTCTCAAAGGGAATCTACACTTTAATCAGATTTAAAGGTAGCCCCCATGTTAACCTATGAGAGGGACAGGCCTTGCAACAGTGAAAAACGAATTTAGCAATATTTCACTGTCAGTACATATAAAACACATTACTATGGGGGTCATTACAACCCTGGCGGACGGTGTTAAAGCTGCGGAAATACCGCAAACAGGCCGGCGGACAAAAAAAGGGAATTATGACCCTGGCGGAAACCGCTAACAAAGACAGCCACTTTAACACACCGCCCGCCACGGCGGTGCAAACAAGCAGCGCGGCAGTCACCGCCAACAGACAGGCGGGAGACAATGTACCGCCCACAGTATTAGAACCCGCCAATCCGCCACCTTTTCCGGGGCGGATTCTCGGTGGATAAAAACACGGCGGAAACAGCTTTTGCTATGGGAAAACGCTCACCTGAACACATCCCACGAGGAACGAGGACTCCATGGAGCCGGAACTCCAAATACTACCTGCCCTTGTGTTTCTGCTCCTCTACGACCAACAGCTACGTAGGCGCCAAAGACAACGGTGAGTACTGCACCTACGACACGGGGGAGGGGGGATGCAAAAGTTAGGGGGACACCCACCAAACACCCCCACCCTCGTATATTACAACATACACACCAATGCATTCACAAAAATCACAGTAACAACCCACAATCCCCCCCCGGAAGAATGAAAAGACAATGCGCAATTCGGTCAAACATTGTAATATGGCAATATACATGTCATACAAAAATATACAGATATATATTTGAAAATCAGTCATAATTATATACAATACGAGAAGTAGTGCAGATATGTAAATAACAATGTCCGTGCACCAACAGTCCAAAAATGCATGGGCGAGGCCCACAAAGGATACCTGACCACAATCGGAGAGAACACTGCCGGGGCATCAGATAGAAATACTACAGGCAGCTCAGGGGGAAGGAAAGGGGGGCACCTCAGCCGGATGACTGCAAAGCCAGATCCACGACAGGGCTCCATGCCCATTGATGTATCCTGGGGGGTCCAAAGCCAGTCTCTCAAGTCTCTACAGTGGGTGGGGTGCCCACTGTGCCATCCTGGGGAGTGCAAAGCCACAGTCTCTCAAGTCTCTACAGTGGGTGGGTTGCCCACTCTACCATCCTGGGGAGTGCAAAGCCACAGTCTCTCAAGTATCTACAGTGGGTGGGTTGCCCACTCTACCATCCTGGGGAGTGCAAAGCCACAGTCACTCAAGTAGATGCAGGTCTCTACTGGTACTGGGGGGGACTGGTGCCCAGACTGGATGAGTCTCCCTGTGAAAGTTCCTGTCCTGTCACTGTCCCAGCTGCACATGGGATAAGGATGCCTGATGTGGCGGGCCATTCATTCCTACCCGGTGCTTGCCCTGGTCAGCTGTGCTTTGCCATGGCGGTTCCGGACTGTTCAGCAGTGCTTTTCCATGGCGGTCTTTGCCCTGTTCAGCAGTGCTTTGACATGGCGGTCTTTGCCCTGTTCAGCGGTGCTTTGACATGGCGGTCTATGCCCTGTTCAGAGGTGCTTTGCCATGGCGGTCTTTGCCCTGTTCAGAGGTGCTTTGCCATGGCGGTTCCGGACTGTTCAGCGGTGCTTAGCCATGGCGGTCTTTGCCCTGTTCAGCGGTGCTCTGACATGGCGGTCTTTGCCCTGTTCAGCGGTGCTTTGCCATGGCGGTTCCGGACTGTTCAGCGGTGCTTAGCCATGGCGGTTCTAATACGGACATTGGTGTGTGGCATGACGTTCTCTACACTGGGCATTGGTGTGTGGCATGACGTTCTCTACACTGGGCATTGGTGTGTGGCATGACGTTCCATCATTGCCCAGCGGGGCTGTGGCAGCCGGGGCCCTCCAGGGCACTGACTCTGGCGGTGGTCTCTGGACCAGTGACGATACTTGTGCCCTCCTGGGCTGTGACTCTGGCGGTGGTCTCTGGACCAGTGACGATACTTGGGCCCTCCTGGGCTGTGACTCTGGCGGTGGTCTCTGGACCAGTGACGATACTTGGGCCCTCCTGGGCTGTGACTCCGGCGGTGGTCTCCTGACCAGTGAATACTTGGGCCATCCTGGGCTGTGACTCCGGCGGTGGTCTCCTGACCAGTGACGATACTTGGGCCCTCCTGGGCTGTGACTCTGGCGGTCGTCTCTGGACCAGTGACGATACTTGGGCCCTCCTGGGCTGTGACTCCGGCGGTGGTCTCCTGACCAGTGACGATACTTGGGCCTTCCTGGGCTGTGACTCTGGCGGTGGTCTCTGGACCAGTGACGATACTTGGGCCCTCCTGGGCTGTGACTCTGGCGGTGGTCTCTGGACCAGTGACGATACTTGGGCCCTCCTGGGCTGTGACTCTGGCAGTGGTCTCTGGACCAGTGACAATACTTGGGCCCTCCTGGGCTGTGACTCCGGCGGTGGTCTCCTGACCAGTGATGATACTTGGGCCCTCCTGGGCTGTGACTCTGGCGGTGGTCTCCTGACCAGTGACGATACTTGGGCCCTCCTGGGCTGTGACTCTGGCGGTGGTCTCTGGACCAGTGACGATACTTGGGCCCTCCTGGGCTGTGACTCTTGCGGTGGTGGTCTCTGGACCAGTGACGATACTTGGGCCCTCCTGGGCTGTGACTCTGGCGGTGGTCTCTGGACCAGTGACGATACTTGGGCCCTCCTGGGCTGTGACTCCGGCGGTGGTCTCCTGACCAGTGACGATACTTGGGCCCTCCTGGGCTGTGACTCTGGCGGTGGTCTCCTGACCAGTGACGATACATGGGCCCTCCTGGGCTGTGACTCTGGCGGTGGTCTCTGGACCAGTGACGATACTTGGGCCCTCCTGGGCTGTTATCGGGCGGTGGTCTCCTGACCAGTGACGATACTTGGGCCCTCCTGGGCTTGTGACTCCGGCGGTGGTCTCCTGACCAGTGACGATACTTGGGCCCTACTGGGCTGTGACTCTGGCGGTGGTCTCCTGACCAGTGACAACGGTGCTGGCGGTTGTGTGTCGACCGCCGGAAATGATGGCTCACTTCTCCGCCGTGACACTCACAACAGGTTGGGCAGACTTCCTCTGGCCCTTCCCCACCTTTGGTGGAGTCACAGCTGACTCTCCAATCCCCTTGGAACCCATGTCAGTTGTTTTCCCACCAGGAGTCTTAACACGGTCCCGTCGTCCACTCTCCAATTTTAGAGCCTTTACAGGGGGTGGGCTGCCAGTGCCTTGGCTCCAGGTCCTACTGCCTGCCCTGGTGGCCGGTGCACTCCACAAACCTTGAACAGGCACCACTTGTATTGGAGGCTTTTTGGCTGAGGCGCTACGACGGGACTGATGAATTGGAGGGGGTGGGGTGGGGTGGGGGCAAAAAGGTCAACTTTACAGAGGGACAGTTTCTGACGAACACTGGGATGGGTAGCTGGAGGGGGTCTGGGAGTGGAGGAAGAGGAGGTGGTTGTCGGAGGTGTCACTTTAGGTGTTTTGGGTGCAGGTACTGGAGGCTGTTGTGAGGTGGATGGATGTTGGGTGAGTGATTGCCGGCGTTTGTGTACTTTGGGAGGGGGCGTCACAGACACACTGGGAGAGGACACAGGGGACGTGTAAATGGCAGTGGAGGTGGTGAGTGCAGGTGAGCGGCTTGTGGTGCTGGGTGCCCTTGTGCGATTCATGGTGCCTGTAGATGTGGTGCATGCAGGTGTGTGTGTAGACGAGACTGGGAGGGAGGAGGGAGAAGAGGAGAAGGGGGACATAGTGGAGGCAGTGGATGTTGCTGTGTCTGTACGTGGGTGAGGCTTGCGTGAGTGCCTGTGGTGTGTGTGGTGCCTATGTTTGCTTGAGCTACTTGCGTGTGTTGACTTGTGTGCAAGCTGCTCTGTAGGTGTGCTTGGGATGGGCTGGGGTACAGGAGATTGGGTCTGGGTGGAGGAAGTTGGAGGGGGGAGGCTAGACACAGGGACAATGGCTGCCATCAGTGCTGAGGCCAGAGATTGCAGGGTTCGCTGAAGGACAGCCTGACCAGAATGAATGCCCTCCAGGAATGCATTACTGTGTTGCAACTCTCGTTCTACACCCTGGATGGCATTCACAATGGTAGACTGCCCAACATTGAGTGACCTGAGGAGGTCAATGGCCTCCTCACTGAGGGCAGCAGGGGTGACTGGGGCAGGGCCTGAGGTGCCTGGGGCGAAGGTGATGCCCACCCTCCTGGGTGAGCGGGCACGGGGCGAACGCTGAGGGGCTGCTGGGAGGGCGGGCTGGTAGGGGAGGTGGCGGCTGTACCTGTAGAGGTGGGGGGCACAGATGGTGCTGCCACCACAAGGGAGCCCCCATCGGCGAACGAGTCTGTGTCGCTGCTTGGTGATCCGGTGGCCGACGTGAAGCTCCCCTCCGTCCCACTGGTGCATTCAGAGTCTGTGGTGTGGCCCTCCATGGCCATGTGGGATGCAGCTCCCTCGTGCTCCGGTGCCACTGTACCTCCGCTTGTTGATGCTAATGTCCAAAAGGACAGGGAGAGCAGAAAAAGGGGGGGGGGAGACAGAAGAAAGAGAGTTTTAGTGCATGGATTACCGCTACTGTTGGCGGACAAGACAGACGCAGCAGCCCCCTGCATTACGCCGTGCTCCTGCCCTCTGCACATGCAATTTCTGGGATATGGCCTACATGGCAATGGTGGACATCTGCGCACATGTATGCCACAGGGACAACTGTACCTCGACTTGGCACTATGCTGAGGTGGGGTAGAGTGCCACATGGCTTACATTACGGAGGGGCCTTGCCTACCTAACTCGCCCTGGCCTAGGGACACCCACAGCCCACCTCCCCCACCCAGACCCCTCCACTACGCCCAAAGTCAGCAGAATTAGGTTGTACTCACCCCCTTGTGTCTGCTGTGATGCCCTCAAGCGCCCATCCAACTCCGAGTAGGCCACCGCCAGGATCCGGAACATCAGGGGGGTCATGGTGCGACGGGCACCCCTCCCACGTTGGGAGGCCATCCCCAGCTGAGCCTCCGCTGTCTTCTTGCTGCAGCGGCAAATGTCCTCCCATCTCTTACGGCAGTGGGTGCCCCGTCTCTGGTGGGCCCCCAGGGTCCGGACCTCCTTGGCGATGGCACGCCAAATGTCCCTCTTCTGGTGGGCGCTGACCTACATGACATGCACAAGGGAAGAGGAACAGTCATTAACAACTGCACCGTCGTTGTGTGTGGCCCCCTCCCTTCTCTGGCCAGAAGGGAGGGGTGGTTACCTACGTGTCAACTGCTTGCATCCTTCAAGGGCTTGTGATGTGTGACATAGGTATGTTAGCCTTACAGTGGTAAACCCATTATGACACTGTCATTGATAATACATATTTACTAAATCACAGACTGACTCCAGATTGTTTTGTGTTTCAAGGGTGTTTATTGAAGTGCTCTGAAATGCGAGGGGTTTGTAAAATGAGGATGGGTGATGGCGGAGGAATGTCCATGGCAGAGTCCAGTCTATTAGTCTTGCAGGTGTATTGCCCATCTGGGCATAGGAAGTGGAGCTGGTGCAGTTTAAGTATGGACAGGGTAACAAAGTGGGACAGCGGGGTGACAATCAGGGTGGTTTCATTTCCTGGCGGGGGTCTTGCCATCTTGCTCTGTCCTGTTCCTGGATCTCAGGGCCCGCTTGCGTGGTGGTTGTCCGTCTGCAGGGGTTGGGGTGCTGGTGTGTTGGTCCTGTGGCGGGGCGTCCTGTCCACTAGCGCCGGCGGAGGTGGTGGGCAGTTCATAGTCCTGGCTAGTGTCAGGGGCCCCTTGGAGTGCCATGGTGTCCCTCAAGGTCTGCTGTATGTCCTTCAGCACCCCTACGATGGTGCCCAGGGCGGAGCTGATGGTCCTGAGCTCCTCCCTGAACCCCAAATACAGTTCGTCCTGCAACTTGTCCAGGACCGTCGCCATCGTCTCCTGGGAGTGGTGGTATGCTCCCATGATGGAGGATAGGGCCTCGTGGAGAGTGGGTTCCCTTGGCCTGCCCGCCCCCTGTCGCACAGCAGCCCTCCCAGTTCCACTGTGTTCCAGTGCCTCCGTCCCCTGGACTGTGTGCCCACTACCACTGCCCCCAGGTCCCTGTTGTTGTTGGGGTGGCGGGTTATCCTGGATTCCCTGTAGTGGTGGACACACCGCTGATTGACCTGTCCTGGGTAGGGAGGTTTGGGCCCGCTGGGTGGGTGCTGTGCTGGTGTTACCAGAGGGTGGAAGGTCAGTGTTGGGCTGTGCCTGTGCAAGGGGAACCAACAGTCCCGAGGCCCACGATGGTCCGGGCTGGTCATCAGGATCCAGTAGGGCAGAGCTGCTCTCGTCACTGTGGGCCTCTTCTGGGGGTGGAGTGATGTTGTCTGGACCCTCTGGTGTGGTGACGGTCATTCGGGTTCCTGCAGGGGCATAAGAGCATGATTATTGCATGTGTGTGTGTAATGGTGTGCAATGGGTGGGTGTTTGTGTACCCCAGTGCAAGCATTTCTGTGTGTGGGTTTGTGTGATGATGGTTGGGGGGGTGTTCTGGGTATGTGCAGTGAGCATGCTTTAGTGAGGGGTGTCCATGCTTAGTTGTGTCATGCAGGGCTTGGTGTTGGGATGGGTGGTTTGTGTTATGGGTAGATTAGTGAGGATTTGGAGTGAAAGGGGAGGGTGTGAGGGTGGGGGTGTGTGATAACATGCAGGTAGGGTGGGGGATATGATAGTTAAGATTTGACTTACCGGTGTCCCATCCTCCACCGACTCCTCCGAGGCCCTCAGGATGCAAGATGGTCAAGACTTGCTCCTCCCATGTTGTTAGTTGTGGGGGAGGAGGTGGGGGTCCGCCGCCAGTCCGCTGTACCGCGATGTTGTGCCTGGAGACCGTTGAACGCACCTTCCCCCGTAGATCGTTCCACCTCTTCCTGATGTCCTCCCTATTTCTTGGGTGCTGTCCCACGGCGTTCACCCTGTCCACTATTCTGCGCCATAACTCCATCTTCCTGGCTATTGATGTGTGCTGTACCTGTGAGCCAAATAGCTGTGGCTCTACCCGGACGATTTCCTCCACCATGACCCTCAGCTCCTCCTCGGAGAAGCGGGGGTGTCTTTGGCGTGACATGGGGTGGTGTGGGTGATGTGTGGGGTGGTGTATGTGGTGATGAGTGTGGTGAGTGTAGTGGTGTGTGGTGTTTTGTGCGTGGATGTTGTGTGGGTGATGGTGTTGTGTGCCTCTGTGTGATGGGGTTGTCTATTCTGTGCTCTCTCTGGCCTTCGTTCATGATTTTTTGGTCGTAGGGGTTTGAGGGCGATGTGGGTGTGTGTTTTATATTGTGTGGGGTGTGTGGGAGTGGTGTTTGTATGTGTATCAGGTGTGTGTATTTGCAATTGTCCAATGTGGCGGTGTTTTGGAGATGTGTGTGTATTTTGAGAGCGGCGGTGTGTACCGCCAATGGAATACCGCGGTTGAAAGACCGCCGCGTGGATTCGTGGGTCGTAATAGCATGGCCGTGTTTCTGTTGGCGTGGAGGATTTGTTTCCACCAGTTTATCACTGACCTTTGGTGTGGCGTTGTTGTGTGGGTGTCTGAATTTCGGCGGATTCCAAGATGTGTGTCATAATAGCTGTGGCGGAATAGCGCCGCCGCGGAGGTGTATTGGCGGTCTTCTGCACGGCGGTAAGCGCCTTTTACCGCCAATGTTGTAATGACCCCCTATATGTCCTGCCTTAACCATACACTGCACCCTGCCCTTGGAGCTACCTAGGGCTAACTTAGGGGTGTCTGACATGTAGGAAAAGGGAATGGTTAGGCCTGGCAAGTGGGTACACTTGCCAAGTCGAATTTGCAGTTAAAACTGCACACACAGACACTGCAGTGGCAGGTCTGAGACATGACTACAGAGCTACTTATGTGGGTGTCACAACCAATGCTGCAGGCCCACTAGTGCACTTTACTAGGGACTTACTAATAAACAAAATAGGCCAATCATGGATACACCGATTACATACACATTTTGTAAAGGAGCACTTGCACTTTAGCACTGGTTAGCAGTGGTAAAGTGCCCAGAGTAACAAAAACAGTAAAATCAGAGTCCAGCACATATAAACAACCTGGGGAACAGAGGCAAAAAGTTAAGGGAGACCACGCCAAGGATGAAAAGTCTAACAGTGGTTTTGAGTAAATGCATAAAATTTCAATCTGTACCATGCAAAAGTGGAACATGTTTCACCTATCATTACCAACCCCCCCTATATGACTGAGCACACTGACAGTATTTGTCACAAACCCCAATGTCAGGCCCAAGTCCAACACATTTACTGGAAGTAGAGATGTATCAATTGGTTCCTGGAATTTACATCTTCCCCTTCCTCATCATCACCATCACTCTCCTCCACTCTCTGAGGTAGCTGGTCAGGACATACAGCACCCTCCACCTCCAAGAGGGGGATAGAATGTCTCACTGCCAATTTGTGCAGCATGCAGCAGGCCTCCACTATTCTACACACCTTATCAGGCCCATAGGCCAGGGAGCCCACAGAGATATGTAGACAACGAAATCTAGCCTTCAGGAGACCTATAGTTCCCTCTATCACCCTCCTAGTACGTCCATGGGCCTCATTGTAATTCCTCTCTGCATCCGTCCCGGGATTCCTCACTGGTGTCAGGAGCCAACGCAATTTTGGATAGCCAGAATCACCTAGAAAAAGGTGCAATACAGAGTTGTCATTGTTATGCCCCTTAGTCAGACAGCCTGGCTGTCTGCTATGTGTCAGTTAGTGACAGGCACACTTATCTTTGATCCACCCTCTGTCGTCTTGGAGTTGTTCCATCTTCTGTGGCACATTACTGTTCCTCAACACAAAGAAATCATGGACTGAACCTGGGAACATGGCATTCACATGTGAGATGTACTGGTCTACAGTACATACCAATTGGATGTTCATAGAGTGAAAGGTGTTTCTGTTTCTGTACACCTGTTCACTCACTCTTGGGGGGATGATCGGTATGTGGGTGCCATCGATGGCGCCTATAACATGGTATATGTTGGCAAAGGCATAGAATTCCGACTTGATGGCAGGGAGGTCAGTACTTTGGGGAAACCTCACATAGGACTGCAGGTGTCGTACAAATGCACTCAGAAATCTTGTCAGAACCATGCTGAACATTGGCTGTGAAAATCCAGCAACCATGCCCACTGTCACTTGCAATGAGCCCGTGGCCAGGAAATGGAGTGCGGAGAGCACCTGCACTTCAGTTGGGGTGGCATGCTGATTACGATTTCTCAGAGTTAGTACAGGATCCAGTAAAGCACAAAGTTGCTGAATTGTTGCACGTGTGAGTCTGTAATTATGATCCGATGCTTGACCATGGTCCTCATATCCACAAGTGGTCTGTACACCGATGGTGCCCTTCCTCTCCACAAGGGTCGGTACCTACGAGGGGTTTCAAAAAGGTGTGATAAGGACACATACAATGGCACACTTGTCATCATTTGTGCACTGCATAGTTCATTGTAGTGACTCTACATTAGGGCTTCCTGACAGATATACATGTACATCACAAAGAGGGAACAGAGTATTTCATGTGTGGTAGAATACGGAATGGACAGAGGCTTAGGTGCTTCATGTGGCTAGTAGGGCCTGCATTGTGAAAAGTTTATTTTTAGATGCATAGCTCATGGGAAAATGTCTGCCCACTGTAATTCTGCCCTTTCATTGTGGAAGTGATCTCATACCGCTAGCGGTTGACGTCACAGCGTAAGGCGGTGTTTACCACCGTTTACCACCGTTCACAACCTCATTGGTTAACATGGATGTCAATGGGAATCCTGGCGTATGATGATCGCCGCCGGCATTGACGGTGCACACCGCCGCAGAACGTACGCAAGTTCGTCATCAATTATTCACTTGACTCCCTGATCTTGTGCGGACAGGTACTCCACTGTGTGTACTGCTGTTGCCTGCCTCTGGCTATGGATCTGCCTCATATTGCAGGGGAAAGGGCCCAAGCCTTCACCCAGGAGGAACTGGAGAAGCTAGTGGACGGGGTCCTGCCCCTGTACGCAACACTGTACGGACGGCCAGAGGTACAGGTGAGTCTGGGTTTAGGGGGCACTGTGTGTGTGTAATATATGGTGTTGATTGGACATATGTGTGCACCTCTGAGCCTGCATGGGCCATGGTGCATGGCATGCTGCGTGCGTATGTCCTGTATGTGTGACAGTACTGTCTGTCCCATAGTGGACGAATAGCCAGCTGTACCTATTGTGCAAGTGCCTGACCTCTGTGTTCCATTTCTTTGCCACCCTTTTAGGTCAGCGCCCACCAGAAGAGGGCACTTTGGCATGCCATCGCCAAGGAGGTGTGGACCCTTGGGGTCTACAACCGGTGGAGCACCCACTGCAGAAAGAGGTGGGAGGACCTGGGGTGCTGAGCGCATAAGATCAGTGAAGCCCAGCTGGGGAAGTCCTCCCAACATGGAAGGGGTGCCCATCAGGTACTGACCCCCCTCATGCGACGGATCCTGGCGGTGATGTACCCAGACCTGGATGGGCGCTTGAAGGCTGCACAGCAGTCACAAGGGGGTGAGTACTCATTTCACATACTTCAGTCTGGAAGGATGTCTGTGTGTGTATTAGGGTTCATGCTGCTTAGAGGCAGGGACTTCGACTGGTGTCCATCTACTTTATGGTGCCCAAAGGGTGTAGGGGTGTCTTTGTTAGGTCTCCCACATGTCACCTCCTTAGGTAGTCCAGGGGATGGGTGTAGAGCAGTACTCTGGTCAGTAGTCAGGGGCATGGCCATGGGCATAGTGAACAGTGCTGCTTGTTGGGTGTGGCTTCTGGGTGGGTATATGTCTGGCCATTATGTACCTACATTCAGCTACTTACAATTGTCCCTCCTGTTTTGTCTCCCCATCCCTGTTCTCTTCTGTTGGTTTGGTACAGCATCAACATCTGGCGAGGGAGCTGAGGCACCGGCAAGTGGGGAAGCAGCGGCCCACGGATCCTCGGAGGCAGAGACAACCGACGCCCAGGGGACCAGTGGGTGGGAGGGCAAGGGGAGTTCCACGGGGGAGACAACTACCACAGGAGGTAGTGACTCTGAGACCTCCTCCGATGGGGGCTCCGCCACCCAATGAGTTGCCCGCTCACCCAGAAAGGTGGGCATCTCCTTTGCCCCAGGCACCTCCTTCCCTGCCCCAGTCAGCCCTGCTGCCCTCACAAAGGAGGCTATTGACCTCCTGAGAACCATCTCTGTAGGGCAGACAACCATCGTCAATGCCATCCAGGGGCTAGCATCAGAGGTGCAGCAGACAAATGCCTATCTGGATGGCATTCACGGTGCTGTGTCTGCTCTACAGAGATCTTTTCAGGCTCTGGCCTCCTTTTGGACGGCAGCCAGTTTCCCTAGCCATTCCGTCCCCCCTCCAACCTCTTCTACCCCTTCCAGCACCCCACTCCCTTCACCCGTCCAAGGCACACATTCAGACACGCAGTAAAGCACATCAACACACAAGAAGCACACTCAAAACACAAGCACCACACCTCTCACCACAAGCATTCGCACAGCCAACATACACATGCACACACAACAACATTCACTTCCCCCAGTGTGCCCACCTCTTCGACTCTCTATCTGTCCCCTCTACATCCACACCCTCATGCACTGCACCTTCACTCACTGTTGCTGCTCCTCTTACTGCACTCACTACAGTAGCAGACATCCATACATGCACCCCATGCACCACACCTGCACTCACCACAACTACTGTCGTTGACACATGCAGCACACTCACCAGACTTGCAGACACCCACACAACATACAGCCACGCTATCTGTCTGCCTTCTCCCACTGTGTCCACCCCCTCCTCCAAAAACACACAAACTCACCAAGACACCCACCCATCAGACATCCACCACACCACAGCATACTGTCCAGTCACCTGCACCCCCTACACGCACCCCTACACCACATACATCCACTGCCTCTGCCTCCACTTCCACGCCCTCATCCAGGACCACCCCAAATGCTCCGAAAAAAAAAGGCCTCTCCCGTGCTGACCTCTTCCAACCCACTGGCCCAGCCTGTCTTTTCCACAAGTGTGATCCCCTCCTTGCCCTTTCCACTCCTTCCACATCACAGCCCACCCCTGTCCGCCCCTTCACATTCCCGTGCCCCTTCCCCAGATCAAAAAAAGGCCCGGACTGAGCCGAGTCCATCTAGCTCCACCCGATCTAAACACCCCCACCACCTTCAAAGGACAAACCTGTCCTGCCTCCATCTCCCAAACAAAAGTCCAAGGCCCACCCCTGTCGCAAATTCCCACCCCCACAACCTCCTGCCCCCGTTCCGTGAGGTGCCTGGATGCCCAGATTTTGCCCTATTGGTGGAGTACCATGCACTTGTGGGAGTCAGGTTGGGTCCGTTGTGGCCCATGGCAATTGTAGCCATACAGACTGGCCATTGGCCCTGTTTGGACTGTTTGGCTCTGTGAGCTTCACATTCAAGATTTCTGTGTCGCCTGTGTTTTGCCGGCACGCTGTTGAACCCTGTTCTTTTGTTTAATTGTTTATGGGTGTGGGGCATTTGTATGTACTATGGTCAAGTTGGATTAGCCTTTTGTCGGGTAAGTACCTCTTTCTGTGGGATGTATGACTTGTGCTGCTGTGAAGGGTTGGGGGGGCGTAGCAGGGTGGGAGGGGTGGGTGGATATGTAACTGTGCCCTTTCCTCCCTTGTTTTGTACGTTGTGGTACTTACCGTCGTCGTCTTCGTCGGCGGTCTCGGTCGTGGAGGTATATGGTAAGGAGCAGGGCTGGCATGATCTGCAGCTCTCTATCCATGTCTGCTTCAGCACGTTGTGTGGCCCTCCAGTGAGTGTTTCCTTATATTTGGTTCCCTTCCGCCTGGCTTTGCATGGTGGTGGTTCCAGCCCCGGAACTGGTGGCGGAGTGGTGGTTTATTACTTGACGGGCAGCTTGGGCCTTTCCGTTGGCCTGTGGGCGGACTCTGCCGTCGTCGTCTGCACTCCTCTGCTGGCAGTGGGTGGTTTTCGGGATGCCTGTCTTTCTTTTGGTTCATTATTTGGCGGTTCCACCCTCTTCTCTGTTGGCAGTTTTTACCGCCAAGGCCGGAGGCGTGGAACGGACCGCCATGTTCATAATGAGGGCCTTAATATCAGGTGTCCCATGAATAAGGAGCCAATCGATAAAGTAGACTGATCCACTGCTCCATGCTTTCATGAACGGAAGCAAAGTGGGAATGACACTCGAATAGACCAACGGCTGAAGAGGGCAGACCCAAAGCTCCTCTATGTATGTGTGTGTATAGGCATAACCAAAGCGCTCCTCTATGTTTGTTTGTGTGTGTGTGTGAGTGTAAATATATATATGTATATATATGCATATATATATATATATATATATATATATATATATATATATGTATATATATATATCATCAAAACAATGCGGTCGAAATGGCGGTGCGCTCATACAGCTGGTGCGGAGCCCGAGGGCAGACAGTCCCCTCAATTTAATTGCAAAACATAAAGATGATGGCAAAGCACTCCATTGAGTCTTAATCCTTTACTTTTAATCAGTGCAGCAAAACAAAATGCCACATAATATAATTTAAAGTTTACATATTCACACAAATTATTTTTACAAAATTAAATTAATAGTACATTTGAGAGAAAAAAACTGTGAAATTCCAATATTATATAAAATATTCTCAAGAATGGTTTATTAGCTTTAAATTCTTGTTAATTTTAAAGCATCTTCGAGGTTTTTTAGAGAGCCCAATATACTTAATCTTTATTTATATAAGAACTATAAAATATTATTAAAGTGTTTTCTCATTCTAATGACCCAATGGGTCGACACATGATTAAGACTCAACGGAGTGCGTTGCCATCATCTTTGTGTTTTGCAATATATATATGTGTGTATTTATATTTAATACAATACAATGCACTTCTATAGCGCACAGCTACCAGAAAGGTGTCATGGTGCTTGTGCAGAAGATTGCTCAATTGTGAGTTCACAAAAAAGAAGTTTCATTGTGATGAGTCAAACAAAAATGTTTTTAAATCATTCCTGATTATCCATTACGATGGGGCGTTTCTGAGGGAAAAAGGAAGAGCTTTCCACAATCTGGCTGCCAGGCAGGAAAAGGAGCGACCACGGCTTCTTGACTTGGGCATGTTAGGAAATAGAAACAATTTGGGGTGATTGGAACACAGAGCGTAAGCTTGTATCGATACTTTAAACCGGTTCCTAAGGTACCTGGACGGCTATGATTAAAAAGTCAAAATGCAAGAATGAGAGCCTTGAATTGTATTCTACTCTTGACTGGAAGCCAGTGAAGTTCCCACAGATGGTTAGAAATTGAGATCCATTGGGGTATCTTACAAAACAGGTGAGCCACCACATTTAGAATGATATGCACTGGATCAAAATAGTTTGGTAGGCCTAAATACAAACTATTTAAATAATCTAGTTTCAATGTACTCATGGCAAGCACAATAGTCCACAGGATTAAAGTATAGCATATACCTAAATGATCTCATGGTCAAGAAGCAGGAGCATGACAGAGCTTTGATCTGGGTTCCTAAAGTGAGCTCTGAATAAAAAAGGTGAGGTGTCCAGGCATGAGTAATTAATAGAGGGATGGTTGTTCATGTTCCCCCCTCTTGAGCTTAATTAGCCCCCAGGGACCCTGTCCCCCTGTGCTGAAATGTAAATAAAAGCGGAAGGGTTTATGTTCTCCTCAATCCTTTATAGGCCCAACAGACCCCCATCCCCTGTGGTTGAACCTTTTTTTTAAAGTAGAAAGGGACCCTCTCCCTGACACTTTTTGGGCCCCAGGGATCCCATTTTCTGGGGCCTCAATAAAATATAGGTGGATGCCCCAGTGCCCACCTGTGGCACCCATCTAGCACATGGTTGGGGGCTACAGGGTGAGCCCCAGGCCCCCAGTGGCTGCAGCCAGCTCCCCGCATGGTGCAGGAGCCAGCATTGCTCCCACCTGGAGGGAGCATCTGTTTATGCTGCTCCCTCCGGGCGGGAGGAATATGGGTTCAATTTCCCTGTCTGCATCAGGGAAAGCAGAGAAACAGAACATAAGTCTGCTCTGAGATAGAAGGAGCCTTTTTAAAGCTTCTGCCAGCTGGGAGCAGTCTTATGTGCTTGCTCCTGTTTAGTGGGAGGTTTGAAAATGCTCCCTCCACTGTCCCAGGGTGGGTTCTTAGTGACACAGCAAGTGAAATCTCAGGAAAGGGGGTTCTGTGACCCTCTTTTTAATTAAAGTGACAACCCTGACCACCGACGTGCGCATGGCCATCCAGCGGTTGCAGCTAGGCAAGGCGCCGGGCCCGAACGGATACACGGCAGACTTTTATAAAACTTCTGTACCAATACTAGCGTCTCTTTTAGCTCACATATTTAATTTGTTCAGTGCAACTGGCATTCTCACTGATACAATGAAATTGGCAACCATCACAGTCATTCATAAACAGGGTAAAGACCCCACTCAATGTTCCTCCATCGCCCCATCTTGTTATTACATATGGACACCAGGATATTTACAAGTATCCTGGCAACTCTCTTGGCCCCTTACATGCAAGATCCGTAGGTTCTGATCAGGCTGGGTTCATACCTGAATGCAACTGCAATGATAATACCAAGTGTCTTTGTCACCTCCTTGATAAAGCCTAGTGACTGAGTATTCCAGCCATTTTGCTATTGGTTGACGCTGAAAAGGCCTTTGATCGGGTCCACTGGCCATATCTATAACTTGTTCTCACTAAAATGGAACTTGCCCACGATTCTGCCATTGGACATGGTCCAGTTACACGCAGCCTAAGGCAGCAATTCGGGTTAATGGCCAATTGTCAGAGCCTTTTGATATCACTAGGGGCACACAGCAGGACTGTCCACTGTCCACACTATTATTTGCCCTTTATATGGAGCCCTTTGCTAAATTAATATGCAGGAACATTGATATTGGGGGCTTGCCGATGGGTGGCAGGGACAATAAACTGGCGCTCTATGCGGACAATATGGTGATAGTACGGACGAATCCTCTTTCCTTGTAGCCTCCGCTGATGAGGGAGATGGATGCATTCAGACAAGCCTCTGACTTCAAAGTCAGTTTCTGAAATCTGCTATCCTAAACCTTACTCTCCTCAAGGTGAACAAAGTTTGCTTGGAACATCTTTTCCCCTTCACTTAGGCACTTCAGGGTGTGGGCTATTTGGGTCTTCAGATACTCCCAACCCCACGCCAAACCACAGAAAGCAACAATGCAAAACGTCTGGCCTCTATTCAGTCTGACCTTTCCTCCTGGAAGAGATACACCTTTTCCTGGATGGGGCGACTGGTGGTGGTTAAAATGACCCTTCTACAGAATATTCTCTTTGTAATGCAAAGGGTGCCCCTTTGGCCTCCCCCACATGTCCTAAGCAAACTGCAGCATCCTATAGATGACTATCTAGGTTGGGAAGAAAGCATGTGTGGCAAAGAAGTAGACTTACTGGGCTCCTTCGGAGTGTGGACTGGCCATTCCCTATGTAATAAGACACTATCAAGCGGCCCAACTCTGCTACATGGTGGAATGGCTCTGGCCATCCATGGAGAGACATTGGTGCTTCATAGATCAAGCTGTAGCCGGTATACACATTTGGAAAATACTATGGCTACCTAAACCTTGAAGGCTTCCAGGAGTATACGTGTCCCCAGTGACCATTGCCACAGTAGGGGCTTAGGACACTGTCCAATCCAGACACAAACTCTCCACACACATATTACTCTTGACCCCCTTTATAGGCAACCCTGAATTTCTGCCAGTGGAGCTGGACCGTTCCTTTGGGCCCTGGCAGGAAGCCAACTGTAAAAGAATGGGAGACCTATTTGAGGCTGATGGTATTATGGATTTTGCGTGCCTCCAGTCTAACTACAGCCTTTTGTCCACTGCCCGCTGGCAATATATAGCCCTTAGACATTAGCCTAATATTTGTCCCCATGCCAGTTGACCCCTGACCCCCTTAGAAAAAAGGCTCATCACCCAATCTTCTGACAAACGCACTCTCTCAGACCTCTAAAAATTCCTTAACACCCAATTAGCAACCTCTAAGTCCTCGGCACAAAACCGTTGGGAGCTCGAATGTGAACGCACCTTCACTGCCAAGGAAAGGGGTGACTTTTGTAGCATGGCCCGTACCTCTGCCTGTAGTGTGACGAGTATGGAAAAGATGCTCAAGATTGTACATTATTGGTATTAAATGCCAGCAGGGGTGGCTCAGTGGAAACAAGATAATGATGCATCTTGTTGGAAATGCTGTGGACAGTCTGGCATGCTCATCACCTCCTTTGGCACTGCCCTAAGGTACAACCATTCTGGGTGGAAGTCCTTGCAGACATTAAAGAGACTTATGATACTGAAATTTTTAGGTTTCCCAGTTACATCTCACTAGGCCTCCTGAACCCTCTCACGTACCCACTTAAATCATCAAAGGGGCAGTCCATCACATTGAGGCAGGGTGCAGCCACTTAGTGCTCTTGTGCCTAGAATGGATCTATTGGTTGTGGGACCTCCTAGGAATGGAAAATTAAAATGAAAAATTTATAGCAGACGCAAATTATATGCTACCACGCTTTCACAAAAGTTGGGGCGCTGCATACGACTCCTGTGAAATGAATTTACGGAGCTAACTTGTCCGGCCTACATACAGGTTCTTGGCCTTACCTGGGTATGTCACACTGCACAACAATTGTTGGGGTCGGCTTTTCCCATTTCTTCACATTCCTAAACACTAATAGTCTACTGCTTTCACCCCTAGTCAGCAGTCAAGGAAGTTCTTCCCTAATCCTACACCCTTCCCTCTCCCTCCCCTGCCCTCTCTCCAGTTTTGTCCCCTCTTCTCGCCCACTTCCATTCCTTCTACTCCCCAGAACGTATGGCCCATTTAGCACCCCCACCGGCCCTTAGATGTGGGTGGGATGTATGTTGTATTTGTATTTAATAACAACAATAAATAGATATAAACTATAAAGTAACAGCCCTGGGGGATGAAGTCCCCTGGACCCTTTTTATGGCCAAGGGAGGGGGTCATGCAGCCCCTCTCCTTAATAACTAATTTGAGTCCCGGGAGATGGGTCCCTGGTGGAAAAAATAGCTCAGAGAGGGGGCTGTGGGCACCAAACCCTATTCAATAACACACCTGTCCCAGGGAATAGGGCTTGAGGTGGGGGGCCATACTCACACACCCACCATATATAAATGAAACATTTGCAATCACTATTTTTTTGCACTTATCTCACAGGACTCCTGAGGGCCCACTGCAAAATGTGCCTATTTTTAAAACATTTGGCCCCTCGGGGGTCCCTCTGTGTCCCCCTAATAGGGACTGGGGGCAGAGTATCCATATCCTGCACCCTTATATCATATTTCTATCTTCAGGATAGTCCTGTAATGGCTGTCATTTTCCATATATATATATATATATATATATATATATTCGTAACCAAGTCCCGGAATGCAGGTGCTCCACACAGCGGTCCTGGATGGGTTCCGAGAGACCCTAATATAACCTTAAACACTCCTTCCAATATCAGGAGAACCAGGACACCTCCAATATGAAAATTCAGTTTATTTCAGCACAAAATCCAACGCGTTTCGGCAACAGCCTTACTCATGGACATCACATAAATAAAGTGCTTCACATATATACAGCCCAAGTTGGTCATAGAAATAAAGATAAGAGTGAAAATAAAAATAAAAATAAAAATACAAATAAACAACAGACAAATCCTAATACACCCACAGAAGAACACGTATTTGTGGTGGCCATCTTTAAAGTGCACATTCAGTCTTAATACCATGTAATAAATGTTAAATAATTTTTAAATAGTTTTTAAATCACACTGATATCCCTCATAAGATTTACATTATCAAAAAGACTTATTAAAAGTTACTTCTCATGATGTTACTCTTCAGACAATTGGTAGAAAATATAATAAATAAATAAATATTTGATACACCATTGCAAATTTATAAAATAATTCAATTTTTAAATATCTCAATTAAATATTACAATTAAATAACAAATACTAAATATTAAATATTTCATTTCCATGACGTTTGAGTAGAAATATCCATATATATTTTATCAAGTTAAAATCCAATATATTTTATAAAATAATTCATATAAATATTTAATACTCAAACCCATGTCTCAATTACTACCATTGTATCATGTACTGCCCAAGTGGGCATATACATTCGCAAGTAACTATCCTGGAGGATAACATATCATTTCTGATGTTATACATAAACGACCTCGTTCTACTAGTGCATCATGACTTCTTAACCCAAGTGGGTGGACATACAAATTTCATTCATAATAAAAAACTAACACCTCTCCATATCTTAATATACATTGAAATAACACCAACACTACAAAATACTATTGTAATAAAAAATGCTCATTGTACTACAAATCTCCACATATCTTCAAAATATATTAATTACTCTAGATGGATACTCAGTTCCTCACTCGAATTCAGCCCTACAGGTTCCAATGTCTCAAACTCAATTATGTATTTAGACTCCAAAGTGCGTAACGTCCTTACTCTATTACCGCCCCTTTTGTTGATCTTAACTTGATCAATGACCACAAATTTCAATAAATTCTCATTACCAGAGTGTTGCTTAAAGAAGTGCCTCGCTACCGGATAGTTTTTATCATAATTCTTAATAGCTCGTCTATGTTCCAGAACTCTTTTCTTTGCGCTATGTATCGTGCTCCCCACGTACAATTTGTCACATGGACATATCAGACAATAAACACAATAAGTTGTGTTACAATTAAAGTTCCCCCTAATTGTAAAACTGTCTGACATCCCTGGAACATTTAATGTTCTGCAGTTGTTACTAGTTCTGCAAGCTTTGCATTTCATACAACAAGCAAAAACTGCCAATTTAGTATTCTCCATATGTCCCTTCAGTGTTACATCATTACGACATAAATTGTCTTTCAAAGATCTATTTCTCCTAAAGGTTATTTGAGGATTGTCACCAATCCAATTGTTTATGGTGGAGTCAGTCTGTAGAATGTGCCAGCTTTTGCTAAGAATAGACCGTATTTTATAAGACTGATTGTTGTATGTCGTAATGAATCTGATTGGGTCATTGTCCTTCACCTGACTCTCATTCGTCCTATACAAAACATCATCTCTCTTCAAGGACTCTACTTTCCGTCTAGCTTGATTAATAACTTTAACCCCATAGCCTCTACTTCTAAATCTTTCACACATTACCTCACATTCCTTTTGGAAATCTGCTGTCTCACTACAGTTCCTCCGGGCTCTCAGCAATTCCCCATATGGGATGCTGCGTATCAAGGTCCCTGGGAGTGCACTATGGGCACAGAGCAAGCTGTTACCAGCTGTCGCTTTCCTAAACAATTTGGTCACCAATCTGTTATCTCTTACATAGACTTCCACATCAAGGAACTCAATACAATTTGGATTCACATGTTCAGTAAATCTCAAATTGTAATCATTATTGTTCAAGTCTTGTACAAATTGTCTAGCTCCTTTCTCATCACCCTTCCAGATTACAAAAATGTCGTCAATAAAACGGCACCATAGGACCACATTGACATCAAATTGAGTGATCACTTCAGACACCTGTTCCTCCCACCAGCCCATGAATAGATTGGCATAGCTGGGGGCGAAGCAGGTGCCCATAGCTGTCCCTTGCAACTGTTTGTACAGATGATCTTAAAAAATAAATAAATTGTTCTTGAGACAGAACTCAATCATAGTACATAACATCTCTGAGTGAAAAAGGAAAGACAAAGATCTCGCTCTAAGAAAATGTCTAATAGCTTTTACCCCTAAGTCATGATCTATACTTGTATACAAGCTGGTCACATCTAGGGTCAATAATAAAAAGTCATCATCCCATTGAATGTCCTCGATGATTTTTAAAAAGTGTGTAGTGTCTCTCACATAGGAGGGTATTGACTCAACAAAGGGGCGTAGAAAATAATCGATATATTTCGAAGTATTTTCCAAAAGAGAATCCATAGCCGAAACTATAGGTCTCCCCGGTGGACTAACCATATCTTTGTGAATCTTCGGAAGGAGATATAGCACTGGGATCTTTGGATGATCACACTTAAGAAATAGGAACTCGTCCCATTCTATCATACCCTGATCTTTCCAATCTATAAGCATGGCATGATATTTCTCATTCATTAATCTCACATCACCCCAGCTCACTTCCTCATAACATTGGACATTACTGAGCTGTCTCACTCCCTCTGCCACATATT
Source organism: Pleurodeles waltl (assembly GCF_031143425.1). Lineage (NCBI taxonomy): Eukaryota > Metazoa > Chordata > Amphibia > Caudata > Salamandridae > Pleurodeles > Pleurodeles waltl. The sequence goes on along the minus strand of NC_090437.1, from coordinate 869,845,018 downwards.
TGCTGGTATCCTGAATAACCACATTGCCCCCCTTGTCAGACTGTCTAATGACAATAGTGAGATCTTTTTTCAATTCTTGGAGAGCTTGCCACTGCTCACCCGACAGATTACTATTTTTCACATTCAATACACCATATTTCAACTTTTTCAGTTGTTTGGTCATTTCTCTTTCAAAAACATCAAGAGCATCACACTGGATGGCAGGAAGAAAGGTCGATTTCGGTTTAAACTTGCTAGGACATGTACTGTCTAAGGCGATATCTAATCCCATCAAATTTAGAATAGGATCCTCATGAGAATCCACCCCCTCACACAAATCCATTGCTGTGTGAAGTACATCAATATCCGAAATGCATAGTTTACTCTCATTATCTATTACCACCACTTTCTCATCACTTTTAACTTTAGTATGGTACCACTTTTTTAATTTCAATTTTCTGATGAATTTGAAGGTGTCAATCCTAGTTTGAGTATAGTTAAAACCACCAGTTGGGCAAAAGGATAAGCCAAGAGAAAGGAGATCCTCTTCAACAGCAGACAATACTCTGCTGGAGAGGTTAACGACATTCATAGTTTTTACTTGCGTGCACGAGTTACCACTCCCAAGGGCTTTGCGTCTTCTCCTGCGCCCCCTCTCCTTGGCTTGTCTGTTCCTCTTCCTCTTCCTCTGATTCCTCGTCCTCTGCCCCTCTGGGGATGAATTCCTTTGTGTTGTTCCAACCTTCCCATATTCAACAGTCTGAATTGTTTTAAAAAAAAATTATTTTTATTTTCACTCTTATCTTTATTTCTATGACCAACTTGGGCTGTATATATGTGAAGCACTTTATTTATGTGATGTCCATGAGTAAGGCTGTTGCCGAAACGCGTTGGATTTTGTGCTGAAATAAACTGAATTTTCATATTGGAGGTGTCCTGGTTCTCCTGATATTGGAAGGAGTGTTTAAGGTTTTATATATATATATATATATATATATATATATATATATATATATATATATAAACAAAGGTTACAGAGATGTTATTGTTAAATTATGAATTTACTCATGCAAAACCATAAAAATTTAGTTGTAATTACTGGCATCCTTTTTTTGAAAAATGTAATGAAGCTTTGTCACACTGTACCAAAGATATAGGCAAGTCAAAAAACACTTTTTCTATGGAAATATGGTTCTAACTACCGCCAGTAGGTAAAAAATAAATATATATAATAATAATAATTATTATTATTTATATATATATATATATATATATATATATATATATATATATATATATATATATATATACATATATATATAAAGAACCAAAGGTTACGAGGACGTTAGAGTTAGGTTCAGATTTTACACTCACAAAACCATAGAAATTCAACAGTAATAGTTAGACGTATCTCAAGAAGCTATAACTTCTGTCTTAAGATAGCTATAACTCCCCCCACCGCCATGTACAGTTTTCTCATCACTAACTTTATTGCAAATGTTGCAGGTATATTAGGAATGACGTCATAGAACATGTCAGGTAAGTAGCAGTGCATGGCAAGGGTGCGAGTTTTAGTTACCTTAGTGCACAAGATGGCCGCAGTGTGATACAAAGTAACCTTTCTCCATACAGTAAACAGTTTACAGTACCCACTTTTCTACTCATGTCAACTTCAGTTCTCAGTGTAGGTTCAGTGACTGTGAGGGGTTTTATACAGATAAAAGCAATCCATTGAGGACATTCATTTTGGGACAGACATTGAGTATCTTGAGGAATGTGGCTTTCTCTAAACAGTTGTATACATATTGAACACAGTGTGGTTTCCCATACATCAGTGGATGATTGCTAATGTGAACCAGGATACCCTTGAAGTGCATGGTATAAGGTCAATGTTGCACATAACACATGTCTGCCACACCTAAGGGAGCTGTGTCTCTGATGGCATTGAGGATGCTTCATATTATTCTAAGCTAGTTTGTACTTACTTTCAGGCGTCTAACGCCAAACTAATTTATAAATTAATGTGCACCAAAGAAGCTTGGATGATGTCATCAGTGATCTCATCACAAATGTCATCAATTATGTCATCTGAGATGTCATCAGAAATGTCATAAATGATGTCATAGAACATATCATGAGTGATGTAATACATTAGGTCATAAGCAGTAAATGGGGGAATCACAAGTTATAATTAACAATGTTAACTATAAATGGTGATTTTCTGTATTTTTTCAGCTCAAAACATTAATGATGCCACTGACATATTCATCTAATATAATGTTACTTTAACCTCTGTTTTGTGAGTGCATTTCTATTTTTTTTTCAAATAAAAACAGATATTTTTATCACACCTAACTATAACGTATTTTAACCTTTGTTTTTTTTTCGGTGAATGTCTAGGTTTTTTTTCACGTAAAGTAAAAGTACTATTTTATTACCATACGTAAAGCCAACCTCCATTGGCAGAAGGTTGTCCGTAAGGGCTGCGGCACACATTCCACATGCAGCCAAACCCACAATGCGCACAGCATGAGTTTCACAACAGGTCCTGGCCTGCAGCCATACCCAGTGGCCAACCCTCCCTGAGGCAAACAATATAACCCTGCACATGGCCTTTCATCGTGTGCAATGTGGGGTTGGCCGTAGGACCTACCTTGCCCTGTGTTCAACTCCCCGCTGGCAGCCACCTGGACGCAACAAACCCCACACTGCCTTTGCTCATGTGTGGTGTAGGGTTAGTCACAGATAGGCCCTTCTTCCAACTTCCCGCAAGCAGCCAACCCCATGCTGTTCACATCCTTTGGACATGCGCAGTGGACAGTGGTCACAGGGTTTGGCCTGCACTCCTCAAGTCTTACTAGACCCTGAAGATTCCATCACTAAAGCAAAAACAATAAAAAAGGGAGGTGTCTGTGTTGCCCCTCCCCATTCCTTCATAGGCCCCAGGTAGCCCTTCCTCCAGATCTTTTCTTTGTTTAACAGTGGAAGGGGGCTGCATGGCCCCCTTAGCAAGCCAAAGCCAATTAAAAAGAGGAGGGGTTGTGCAGCCCCCCCACCCAAGCATTTTTGGCCCTGGGGACCAATTTAATAATAAAAGTCACGGGCCTTATTGGGCATCTTGGTTTCCATGACCCAGGGCTGAGCAACTAATAGAGGGAGGGGGCATGTGCCCCCCAAGCCAAATTAGACCCTAGGGACCCCCATCTCCAGAGCCAACATGTAAATAAAAGGGGAATAAGCTGTGCACCCCCCTCCCTGAGCCTTAGTGGGGTCCAGGGACAACATCCTCTGTGGACATCTAGTTTTTTTAAGGGGAGCTATGTGTCCCCCCGAACCTCATTAGGCCTTTGGGACCCCAACCCCCAAGGCCATATTTAATTTATATGGGACGGAAACCTCATCCCCCACTCCCTGGGCCTTATAAGGCTCTGGCGACCCAATCACCCAGGGCCGTATCTTTCTTTAAAGGCCATGCAGCCCCTTCCCTGAGCCTCATTAGGCCCTTTGGACCTCGTCCCCAGGGCCATATGTATATTAAAAGAGGAGGGGAGGAATTCCCTGGGACCTCTTTTTTAAAAAGGTGGGTGCCCTGGGGCCCACCCAGGGCACACACCATGCACACATTGGGGCCACGAGTAAAATACCAGGGCCCATGAGGCCACATCCGGCTTCCCGCAAGCTGCAGGAGTCAGCATTCCTCCTACCCATAATGAGCAGTTATTTATGATGTTCCCTCGGGGCAGGACCAATCAGCTATTCTGTTTCCCTACCCACATCAGTGCGACCAGGGAAACAGATTTCAAGTCTGCTTCCAGCTGGCAGGAGCATTCTTAAAGCTCCCACTTACTGGGACCAGACTGTGGGCCTTCTTACGACCTTGACGCAGGGGTTTCCTCTATCACAAATGTGAAGGAGGAAACCCCCCAAATAAGGCCCTTTGAGGTTCCTATCATTTGGTGGAAGCTTTCAAAATGCTCCCACTAAATGACAGCAAACACTTTTTTAAGGCTGCGCCAGTGCAGGCAGGGAAACCACTGTGTTCCAGGAATGAGCTCCCTGGGACACAGCCAGTGAGACGGCCTTAGGCAATGGGGTCCCCAACCCATTAAAGGGGGTCACACAGCCCTTTTCCCCCTAAAAATTACTTTGATCCCTGGGGGATAGGGTCCCAGGGCCAAATGAGGCTTGGGGAGGGAGCCCACACACCCTCGCCCATAAACACTGAATTGGTCAATGGGGATGAGATCCCCAGGGCCAGAAATGCCTCAGTGTGGGGAGGCCACACACCCCATCTCCTTTTTAAAAGCATTGGGTCCTGGGGATGGGTTTTCCAGGGCCAAATATGGCTCAGAGAGAGAGCCATGCACCCCTTCCCCTAAAAAACACGGTACACAAGACTGAAAATAAAAATGAGGCTCTAGGCCGTCATATTTTTTATTTTGCAGCAATCCTGCGGGACTCCTGTAGGATCATGACAACATTTGCCATTTTTCTTTTATTTTGGACCTGGGGGAAGTCCCACTGGGCCAATCAGACCATTCTGTTTTTTAAACTGGTGCTCCTGCAAGACTCTCTAGCGACTCTCACATATCCAACCATCCAGATACACAAATATTTTTAAACCTTAATTTATAAAACAAACTACTGAACGGATGTACACCAAATCACAAAAAGCACCATCTGAGGACCAAGATCTAGCTTCTTGCTAAATTTTGTGTAATCCTGTTCAGCAGTTTTTGTTGTAGTGCTTCTTAAAAAAGTCCATGGAACATGCATGGGAAATTTGCTTTGGGTAGAGCCCGTTTTACTTCACTCCTTCTTGATGGATCACTTTGAAACTTTACGGGCAGGAGCTGAAGTGAATTTGCTTTATTTTTTTGTTTTGTGAAGATTCCTCAAATGGTGCCAAAGCAAACCAAAAAACTCCTTGCCTATGGAGAAACAATCCTAACTATAACTACCCAGTGGAGAACGTCACCACATATAAATATACATGAATTTTTTAATTACAAGAGCCTGGCAGACCAACCAGTTAGGACCTCATAATAGGCCCTAGCAAGGATTATTAGCATGCAAATCTTCTGTCTCTAAGGTATATCAAAGTGGATAACCAATATCAAAAACTTTACTCTGCTAAGGTAAACTATGAGTTCCAAGTAACAAATGACCTGTTTACAAGTTCTAACACAGCATAATAACAATCTACACTTAAAAGGGTATTGGGTTTAACATACGATTTTCATAAGAAATTAGGCCTAATATCTTTGTCATACCTTTTTATAATAAACAGATTAGATCTATGGCCTCAGACTTATATTTTCCCATATGAACTAAACCCGCCTATGTCCCTTAAAAATAAGTGACCATAACCAACTCATAAAATTACAGATGTGTACAGCATTACAGTTGGCAAAACAATATACTCTCCACCCCCTTTGAAAGAGCACCACAAGGATTATCGCAGGGCAATTCTTGTATCCCAAGGGTTTGTGAGAGGGGGTGGCCAACGGCAAAACTCTGGTCTTGTACGGTACTCTTTGAGGATCTATGCAACATGTCTACAGCTTTTAACACAATCTAATACCAATCCACCTTAAAGGTCTATTCACCTTCATATGTTTTTCTCAATAAATATTTCAGGTCTACTGCTTTTGTCTAAACTTCCATTATACAATGTTCAGATCTATGGCATCTGACATAACTTAAGCAATCACACCTATAGCCTTCATAATTGGCTTGCCACCATAAACAAATCAAGCCTATGGTATTGCACATAACCTACCACACAAGTCAACCAAAATATTAAACAATAACAAAATTGCAATTTGGCAGAATAATACACAATCCATCTATATAAGGTCCTAGCAAGGACTTTAACAATTCATTGCTATTAAATGTCAGGCCTACTGCCTATGGCATAGGACATAATTATTTCCAATGAACCAATCTGATCTGTAATTTTCATCATTGACTTGTCCCCATAACAAACCTGGGCTTACTGTATTACACATACGTTGTACCACATGCTAATCATCTGCATGCAGTCATAAAACTGCAGATACATAGATCACAGTAGACAAAACATAAACCTTTTAAGAGGGCCTAACAGGGATTTTCACAGTGTAAATCATCTACCCTAAGAGTCTGTCAAGTACTTAATTTGGAAACTATTTTCACAGTGTTAATCATCTTCCCTAAGAGTCTGTCAAGTACTTAATTTGGAGACTGGTACGTATTTTTCTGCATCAGACATTTACAGGAAGCTGGAGTAGAAAATACACAAAGATGGAAAGAATGAGGAAGATAAAGATGGAATGCTGTCACTAAGGAAAAAATCAGGAACATGCAAGAGTGAGCTGAAGAACTAGAGAGTTTCCGGTAGTGGATTAAAAAGGCCTGAGTTGGATTTAAGACTATGGAGCCTTGGTATTTGGTGTGAAGACATTTAATTGTACAGGCCAGAGACTTCTGAGCAGAGCTGCGGGCACCGACACTCATTATTGTACAAATGAAGCACTGCAAAAACGTTTGTCTACTATGGCAATATATCAAATTCCATGTAGCAAAATATCTCCCTATGTGTGTTAACATACTATAATTATAACCCCACATTTAAAACCTAATGAAAACAAATGGATTCGGTATTTAGCCATGATCACTTGGTGACTAAGCAGCTTAGACCCACTGTATTGACAATAAAGCACTATTCTTCAACAGAAGCATACACTTTCGGGTCAATCAATTCTGTATAGAGTCAACATGGGGGTGGGGCTAAAGTCACTCTCTCAGCATTGCTTCGTAGAGCTCTTTTTCTTTTTATCACATAATCCACTCAGAAATGCTCAGTCAACATTTCCATTTCCTTCCTGGGTGTGATTAAAAAAACAATTTGTGAGTATGGTAAGTGGTGATTTAAAGGTAATCTTTTACATACTTGTACACGTCTTTGTGAATCAGCCCAGAAGCGTCCAACTCCATTTAATGTGAAATTTAAAAGAATGTACAATCCTTTCTATTTTCACTAATTTTATATAAATATTCCCTGAATGCACCCACTTTATTCCCATTTTAAATGTTTTTCACAAATTCACAAAGGCATAAAGGGGTATGTAAATGAGTGCTACAAATGTGGTACTATACGTATTCCGAAATGCCTTTGTCAATAGTCTTCGATACATTTTTCATCCATACTCAACTGCTCTCAGCACCAGCATCAGTATACTGCAGAGCTCTATCATTTCACTACTCCTTATTAAAACATACTTCAAACCTCTCCAAACTGCATTACATCATTCAATCTACAATCTTCAATCTACTTATATCTTCAAAATGGAAACGAAGTTCTTCAAAATATGCCCATCCTCTCCTCTTTCATTTCTCCCTCTTTATGATCTTATCAGTAATGGATTAACTCTTACATAAGTTCTAGTCACCTCTCTGAAACTTTTATTCACTTCCTCTCATCTTCTCCATGTTCCTCCTTGCATTTAATCTATATGGTACTTAAATCATCGGTTTATATTTCTACTCCTACTTCACACATGGTACTCATCAGTGAGTAACAACTATAAACTCTCGAGCAGCCATTTTTTTTTTAGAACTGGCTAAACCATAACGGAAGAACCATGGAGTGTGATGGAGTAAGTGGAATTGCTAATTCTGAAATTACGCGAGCTGCTAGAATCATTTTGAGAACTATATTTTTGCTGCTACAAAATGCTGTCTAAAGAAACAAATGTTTCTGTCAGCAGAGAAATGTTTAATGCAACAAAAGTAAATCATATATAACAATAGTCATAAAATGAAAAATGTGTATATTGTTAAATCAATGCTTTCAAGGTTTTATCTGTCAGGTTTACCTTTAAATATTAAACACCATCAACCAGTTCTGGCCTTTTAGTCTATAGCTTGCAATTTTGTTGTTACCATTCTTATAATTCACTTATAAATTTACAAAAATATAAAATGGCGCTGTCCTAAAAACCTAGAACTGGATGAAGATGTCACACACATCATTGGGAAATCAGGAAATTACACAATTCTACATCATCATGTGTCTCATATGTAAGTTGCCCTGCGCCCTCTTTTGCACACCACACTGTGTCCAGAAGACATGATAAGTAATGTGCCAATGAACTATGCCTTTCCCAATGCTCTACTGATGCACAGCACTCATGGCAGATTTACAAATCACTTGCATTGTCCTTGCATGAAGCAAGTCATTGCAAGGAAGCAAAAGTACTTATCAGGGATTTACTAAGCCACTCAAAGCCACTTTATGTGGCTTTGTGTAATTCAATAAATACAAAGTAACACAAAGCAGCAAATAGTGTTAACCTTGTGTGAGTTGGTGTGGGGTAGGCATTACAAGGGTGGGGTATGGGTGTTCCTATGCATCCACCTTTTTATTTTGGTGGAAACCCATACTTACAACCACTTAGAAACCTGGGTTTGCACCAAAATGGTGTGCCTACTTGACATAGGCATAACAAGGAGAATTATCCTTATTTCTCCTTGTTAATTCTTTTCTATATGCATACTGCATTTTACAGCACACATAGAAAGATGAATATGCCTTTAAGTATTTTGTTTTGTACAGGGAGATGCATCTTCCAACACAAAAACAATACTGCTGTAACACAGACACCCTTGCACTGTGGTGCCAGGGTGCCTGTGTTGGTGCTAAGGAGCACACAGTGCCCTAGCTCAAGGAGAGGGCAGAAATGGGGTAGATATGGACCATTCATCTTCTCTACCTTTCAGCCAGTTGCTTTCCTGCACCACCTTGCATGTAGAAATAGTAAATCTGCACCTCAGTGTTTCCAAGAGGTGGATCACAGAGTACGCGGGTGAGTTACTGAAAAGTACATCATCTAGTGTAAGGAAATGCCTCTTTTTGCATGTTCACCCCCACATTTTTGGACTGCTGTTTCTACTCTGAGAGTTCACTGAGTTCTCCCAACCAGACCTCAGTGTCAGTGTTTTAACCTATACAAATTGCATGTCGAAATGGGTACATTCAATTGACACGGCCTGGCTTACTTATAAGTCTCTAGTATATGGTGCCCAGGATACCCATGGCATGCAAGGCAGAGGATCCACTCAGCGCTGCAACACTGTTTGTGCCACCCTTTCTGTGACAAGGTGCAAAATGACTCCTAGCCTGCCGCTGCAGCCTGGAAGGAAAGTGTTTTCACTGCCAATTCGACTTTGCCATTTAAACAAATTAAGCAGGGAGACGTATAGAGTCCTATGGCAGGGAGCTATATTTTGTTAAGTAAGACATATGTTTTACAATATGTCTTAGCAGAAACACTTCCAAATTGTTGTTTTGCTGGGGGTAAACATGGTAACTCCATTGCCTAACACAGAGTTACCCGGTGGCATCCTAACTCAGTTAACTTTTGACTGTGACTATAAAACTGGGTCATGTAAGGTATCAAATTAATCGTGGCATTACATTTGACCTAATGCCCAGGTTGTAACTAATATCATTATTACAGGTAGGCAACTTTTAGAAACTTGCCATTCTGTGCTTTGCTTGTCCAGCAGACTCACAAAGGCATATACAGACAGACAGCTTTGTGACAGCCTGGGGAGATATGTGAATGACTCTGAGGATCAGGAACACAGGCAGTGCTGCAGTAGCGAGGCATCATCTCCTCTTCTTTCAGGATGGCCACTCGGGGGTTAGCCCAGAGGCTTGCTTCAAATGGGAAGCCACCTTACATGGGCCACCAGGCCCAACACTCCTGAGCAGGATGCCTTTTGTTTCTGTAGATAGCATGGAGACAAGACCACCCTCAAACTGGTTTTCCTGTGGGCGTGTTGCCCTTAGGTAGCCACACCTCTAGGGTGAGCTACCTTGCTCATGAGGATAGAAGAATGGTCGTACCATCTCGAAGGGGCAAGAATGTGGCATTCTGGCATAACCAGATACCACACATCACAAGAACTTCATCACTAGAAAGGAGGGAACTCAGGAGCCCATTGGCAAGTGACTGCATGGTCCCCTCAGGGCACTTTCCTAGGATAAATGTGGCGCCCCTGGCATGTTGACACTTAGTACTCACTAGACTTGGAAAGATGATGAGAAGAAGACCACTTTGCACCTGTTGGAAGCACACAAAGAGAGGCTGCGACGCTGGAGCGACTGAAACTGTCGCACTTTGAGCCAGCGAAGTTTGGACCTTGTCCTGCATGCCTGGCTTGTGGAAAATCTGAATCCCGGCCCCAGTCCAAAGCACAGACTCCAAGGATCACTTGGCTGACGTCTCAGAATGGCACTGGGGACATTAAAGCTGAAAGAGCCCAAGTTGCATCTCTGGTGGCACTGCAGATGTTTTTCTGCTACTAGACATTGGGCACCCAAAAGGACAATTTGGAGATTTCCAAAAGTTCACCCATGTCTGCTGGATCCATGGCTGTTGGTTGTGGCCAGATTTATTGACCAAGAGGGACACCAGCCTCCACCAAAGGTTTGTATTGTGACTGCTGTGTTGCAAAAGCGCATAGTTTTGCAAAAGTGCAAGGTCTGCATCAGAAGTCCTTAAAGCCTGCATATATGACTTTGTGGGGCCCCAAGATCCATGGACAGTCATCTCCACTCACCTGTGGACCGAGGGCTAGAATTGACTTCACCTCCATAGACTGCACAGCATCAGAAGCATCCTTTAGCATCTTTAGGCTGCATTCCTCAGCACCAGGACCACTCCATCGTCTATTGCGGTCATTCTGTAAAGTTTGGATCTTCCTCTAAAAATGTGCTGGTGGCCAGGTAACTGTCCAAAGCAATCTTTCTGGACCCATAGACCTCTGTCCTGCTGGACATGGTCTCCCAACTCAGGCCAGAGTTGCTGACTTAACTTTTACAAACTTTTCAAAAGTTTCCAAACTTTTTGTTGAGCAATGCTTGTTTGCGGTTGATATAAAAGTTATTTATTATTTCTAAAATCTGTATCTCTGGAACCCTCCAGTGGTTCTAGTGCTTAGGGTCTCTAAAAGTGTATAAAAAATTTGACATATTTTTTTAAGGTGGTATCTTGTGTCTTTCTTGTTGTGTGACTTTCTTATTGTGTTGTTTGGTGCTGTTTAACACTTTACACATTGTTCCTTTGTTAAGCCTTCTTGCTTACGGCCACAGCAACCAAGGGCTGAGCTTAAGGTTAAGCGAATGTACTTGACTATGAGTGTACTGCGCAGTAGGGCTTCCCAGCCATACCATATAGTATACCCAAATCCTCCCACCTAGTGTTCTCCAGCAGCGCAAAATCTAATTGAGGTGCACTGCTAAAGCATCCCTGGAGCACATCGTCATGCATTCATCACCCTGAGTTCTTCTGCTACACAACACACTGTGCGCCCTTAAGTACATCATCTTGTACCCCCACCACACACTACCTTATGTTCAAGTGATGCAGTGCTTTGTTAATACATATCACCTTGTGACCCCTGCTACACACCATTGTAAGCTCCACTAATGACTCGTACTGTGCGGGTTTATGTCTGACTGCTAGAATGTGTTCATTCATGTATGCGTATTTGTTGATCTAGTTTGGGTGTCTGTAGGCATTTCACTTACCATTTTGAGTCTCTGAGGAGGGTGCGAGTGAGTAGTTTTGGAGAATGAGCCCAAAGAAATCAATTGAGATTACATGTTTTTTCGGAGTGCAGGACCCTGACCCTGTTCAATTTTATGGAAGCGTAACTTGAGATGTATATTGTTTGTCATAGTTGACTTTGTGAAACTGGATGTCTGTAGTAGGTGTCTTGCAATGTGTGTTTGTGTGTGTGTGTGTGTACTTTCTATGTGTGAGTATGTATTCCTATGTTTTCTGGCTCTCTGTGCACATACATTTCAAATTCTAAATCTATTGGCTTTGCCATTATTTGTTTCGCTTTTATCTGCTAAACTAATTTGCCGTGGTCTTGTTCTCTCTCATACGTTATTTCAACTGTCTTCATCAGATGTTTCTTTTGTTTTTTTTTCTTTCTCTTCTTCATTGGAACTCTCTATTATCCACCAAGAGCTGAAAAGTTTCCTTTTCTCATCCCACTGTTTGCTATCACACTTTTTGCCACTTAGCAATGTACATTTGACTTCTGTTTTGTTCTACTCACTTCATCCAATCATCTAATGATACACTGTTTTATGTTAGCGCTTCATCTAATAATGTCTTAAAGTTCAATACTTGCACAAAAGATAAATATGACATTATTGTTTTAGTTCGAGAAAACATACAAGGAACTCTGAGCCACTTTACAAAGAACTGCCAGGGCGTATTTTGCTGTCTTTCAGATTTAAAGGATGCGTTCAGCTGCCATTTCAGACCTTTCTGCGTGACCCAAAGAAAAGAGAGAAGAAAGAAAGACTTCTTGGAAGAGATAAGCAGCGCTTGAGACGTGCACTCCGTCCACGGAAGTCCCATTTTCTCTTCACTCTGTCTGCTCACAGCAAAAAAAATATGTAGTTAATAACGATTCCGAACATGCAGAAATGATCAGAATGCTAGGTTTCAAATGCAGCTTGATATATCCGTCAATTTGCCTCTCTCTTGGGAGGATCGACGCCGTTTTTATGCCAGCAATAGTAAAAGTGTCAATAGGACGGATCTGTTAACTTTCTCAGGTAAACCTAATGCAGCCCTTTAGCTGTTTCTATTCTCTAACCCAGGGCACATCACATGTTGATCCTTGCAGGCATTGTTAGTTAACCCAGAAAGGGAATGTTGAATAGGATTATGGTTAAGGCTCCAGGTTTTATAATGTTGATTTTTTTTTTTTACATTTCTGTCTGTATTTATCCATATTTATTTTTTGAGCCATCTTATTATGTGCCTATCCATATTTATTTTGAGTTCGGTGAAGAAATGAAGTTGTAAAAATGTATATTTACACATTTATTAACTGATAAACGCGCACTGAGACTTTGTCAGGTCATATTTTAACAAATTAAGCAGAAACATATAGCAGCTAAACAAAACAGTGCACCCACAGGTAAATATAAGCATTACGCTACAAATGTCTGTTTACATATGCCATTATATAATGAAATTGCTTCCTGTTTTTTAACCTCTCATGCTGTGCATCAGCTCAGCTGTTTGTGGAATTCATGAAAAACAGCATGGAAAGACACTTAAAAGAAGCCATATTTTCTGTGTTTTTCCGCTTTTAAAAATAAAAGCAGGGAGAAAACACATTGTTTTATTTATTTATCTGTAAAACATTCAGTAACATCGGAATACCAAGATCCTTACTTAAGATTTCATATAATCACTACAGCCATCTGCTTTGTCACTACCCAATCAGCCCTGTCTTCAATTCTGTGACGCCTTGGCAATGAGCCAGAACCAAGGAGATCTGTGCGATAGACATGCTCATTATAAACAAAGATTAGAAGCTGACTCAAAGAGTAAAACTCCTAGGCGTGCTATTAGCCTTCCTATACCGGTGCCTCAACATCCTCGGGATGGAGGTGCTCTCAAAAGCAGCAGAGAGCACTAAAGAATTCTGGATTTATTTGGTTTTCATTATAAGTGCAACAGTATGTGATGCACTATTTATCACACTTACAAATATCTGACATTGATGTGTTTGGATTTTATCAGGTGTTAGAATGATCACCTATTACAAATGTTGTCCTTGTCATGGAGCATAACCTTCAGATTTTGGTTCTTACTTACAAAATCTACATGTTCTAGCACTTACCAGGCAATTTTCCCCTTTCAAATTCCAGTAAGTTTAACCTGCCGAAATATAAGAGAGATGAACACTTCATTGTACCTGACAATGGCTAGAAGCAATGAAAATTACAACACTCATAACTGCAATCTTTTCCCAAACAGGTATTAGCAAAACGACTGCAATTTACTAGACCACTAGAAATTAAGGTCTTAGTGCTATGCTAGAACACAAGAAGAAATGAGAAATAAATAATTAGATGTGTAGTGAAAATAGTATACATTTTTTCATTGGAAGATAGAAGCCACTTGCTACATCATTAGGGTTGAAAAAATCCTAGAGAATGCTAATAATCGTTAAAAAATAATTATTTATTTTACTTCAACTAAGTACTTTTGCTTCAACCAGAGTTTCTTGTGGATCCATCATCATTTTGATCGCAAGCAGCACAATAAGGGGGAACTAAGTTAGCAGATGGTCTGGAACTCGTCTTGATCCACTAGATGTAACTCAGCAAGTAATACTATGATACTGCAAGGCAAATAGGTAACTATAGACTAATTGATTATGACTGTGTGACCATTGTTTAGGGTATATATTTAATTCACTCTAATGATATTTACAGAGGTGTTCATTAGTATTCTTACTCACATTATTTGAATGGCATGAATTCATATTTAGTACTAATTGTTATCAAATGAAACCGTTTTTTCACTTACTCTAAGGACCAGAGTAGCCCGCTTTATCTTTACCATGTATGAGATTCTATGACAGACCTGTCAGTTCTAAACACCCTTTAACTCTGAAAAGTAGATTTCAGTGAAATGTCTGAGAAATGCCTACCCTTTTTCCATTTCTCTCCAAAAGACAGCAGCTGCTCTTGCAGGCTAGAGAAATCTTTGAAGTGTGACCCCAAAAACAGTGGGATTCCCACAACACAGAGTTGATGGGGCTGGTGAGGAGAGGAAAATCGATGGGTTTTAATGATGCTGAATGAAACGTCAGGCAGAGGCTGGCTACACAGTGGAAGATGGCTGTGAGGTGGGATAATCGTGGGAGAAGAGGTATGGAAATTAGAAGAACGTACTTCTGACTCATCTTTGATCCAACACTCTTGCAGTGTTGGCGATAATCAAGTGATAGTTTGCCTTTTGAATTTCCTGATTACACTCTTCCCTTGCCCACCCATGAGTAGCATCAAGAATAGTGTTTCAAGCAGCTGTCGCTATAAAAATGTAAAGATAGTTATTACGAAATCTCTCATATACTGAACAGAAGCGCTTCAATCTCATGAGGTGGTTTTTCATATTACAAATATAGCATAATTTTGTGTTCTCTTTTATCTCATCCATTTCGTCACACACCTATTTTCATCAAAATGTTTCTGGCTCATTAATATGGATGGCCCTGTAGAAGTGCCTGCACACTTTGTTATTTTCTTATATAAAATTTTACTCATACAACATGGCACATATAGAAGACTAAGGTCCTCACTACTAGTTCGCGGCTGAACTGCACGAACTCCGATACAGGAGCGGGAAAGCTGCCATCAAGCCAGTGGCTCCCCACCATTGTATTAGGATTTTCTCCTGGGCTAACTGGTGGAAACAGTGCAGCGACATTGGGATCAGCTCCCTGAGGGAGCCAAAATCAATGCCATTGCTGATGCGCTCGTGGATATCTTCTTCCCGCCTCGGGTTCAGAAATCACAAGCACACTGCTGAGACACCATCACTATTCTCATCACTAGAGGTTGACTGAATCTTTGGACTTGGCGAAGAGTGTAGTAGTCAAAGTCATGAAATCACAAATCAATTTCATAAATCATAAACAATTCTAAACACCATGAACAGTTTAACATGAAATCAAACTCCAAACTGAAATACATTTCAAAGCTTTATTACAATCCCAAAATCAATGTCACATCTTTGATGCACATACTAAATTATAAACATACATGAAAACCACTGGCTGGCCAAAACATCTACAAAGATTTAACCTACTGAACATCAATACTGTTGAACACTCCAAAAGAACAATATAAATTAACAACACAACATACACATTATAATTATTAGACTTCAAAGCAGATGATGGTGACATCAGTAAATCATCAAAATACAGTTTTGACAAACAGACTTTGAGACCAGGTTTCAGGACTGAGCCATCCCTATCACTAACGCAAATTTAGACTTGCAGGTGTGGGAACGGGCTCACGCATGTGGGCAACAATAAAAGAAAGAAAGAGACAAAAATAATTTAACTAGGGCAACTCACTATAAAAATATGGTAGTGTAATTATCTTAACTGAAAATGGAAACACAAAACCACATTTACATATACCTCCCCTCATGGGACAGCAGACAGGAATGCTTCATCCAGCAGAAAGGTAAATTTCTTCCGGCATCAGTTGGCAGCAGCAACAAGACAGCAACAAGACAGTACAGAACAGGTGCTGCACATAGGAAATATCAACAGTTCAGACTCAGTTGGGCATATTAGTACTGAACAGCATAACAATATAGGACAATTAGACTAAGATGAGAAAAGTCATCTGGGGACTTAAAGAATCAGAGGGTCACAGCAGACTTAGGCAGAGTAGACCGACTGACAGAATTCTGAATAGCTTTTAGACAGGGAAAGAATTCATTTTAAATTCCAAAGTTTCTCACTAATTAGAAATATGCACAATCCATTCATTGGTCCTTCAGGTGAACACACTCTAGTCCTCAAATTAGGTGCCCAATGGCTGTTGATGGCACCACTAAGTTTGCAAATGCTCTGGATTTTACATTCTCAAATAACTTGAAATATCTGGATCTTCTCTCACGGTACACTAAATAAACTAAATCAATTTCATAGGACTCATAAGTTTTCTGTCTTGTTCGACAGCTAGTACAAATAATGCATCATTGTTAATAACATATTCTTTGTCTATAATATAATAGGACATTCAACATCACATCAATGTCTTAAGAAATAATTCAGATAAAAGAGGACAAAATAAACAAGTGATTTTCCATTACTGCTGCAAAATAAGTCTGTCAGGCCTAGTCAAGCTAAAAGCCTAAACACATATTAATACATTAATAAACCTATTGCAAACCTTGCAATTCAAATCAAATATTCAAAGCAAATGATCAAATTTAATTTCAAACAGTATTTATGACGTTAGCATTAATTTAAATGTGCATTTATTTTTCTGCACACATGTAACACATGTTAATAAAATTCATTTTAATTAATATAAGTACAATTAATTCATATCTAATTAGTACTTCATTTCTAATATTCACCTAACAAAAGTTTTTTTTTTGTATTATCTCATGTCAGTAATTCAATCAAATATAAGTGCACAATGACTTCACGTTAAACGTGATGTCAAAATATGAATGGCAACCACAATGTCCACCATAATTCAAACATGCACAATTTACATTTCCAAGTTAATTTCACTTTTAGGCCTTTAAATGTAGGTTAATTAATCACCATATGCTAACTTTTATGCCTCCTTTGATGGCAATCTATGCTTCCAAAAAAGAAATGTTCTCATTTACAAAGAGACAAAATCAAATCCTTGGAGTCTGATATCCACAGGTTTATGTTTGCAGTAATTGTCAATCCTCTTCATTGTATGATAATATCTGTTTCTCTTGTTCTCCATTTCCATTTCTTCCCTTCTCTGTTAATTCTTTACTCTGACTTTTCCAGAAACGGTAAGCCTTGTAAAATCCACATGCACAAAGTATGCACATTGCCACGATCAATAAAGGTTTCAGAATCATTCTCACAAATCTATTTCACAAGTTTCCAAACCAAAATCCTACTTTTGAGAATCCTTCCCCTATAGTTTCCCAAACATTTGCCTGTTTCAGGTCATTCAAGTTGTGTCTTCAAACTTGTCAAATTAGATAAGTATTTCCTTAACTCCCTGCTGTTATTGGGTATAGAAGTGCAGCAGTGCTGTAACTTTAAAACTCAGCAGACTCTCCCTTGCATTGCTAAAATGATGTCTAACGCAAGGGGATTCTGTAGAATCATAGACCTTGCTGCAACCATTTCTGTGTCCATTAGGAGCATTGCCCCTGAAAAATTAGTTGACATCTTATCTACAATAGTTGATAACGTCCTTGTCTTTACGTCATTCAAGATCACACCCACTGACGAAATAAAAGCTCAAACAATTCCTTCTCTAATCTGTGAACTACTTGTGCTCTCTTCAATCTCATTTTAAATATTTCAATGCCAGCTGGATTGCCAATGTTGTCTATTGGTAGATTTTTGGAAAAAACACTCCTAGATAGCGTATGCCGTACCGACTTATCAGTGACTTATAAAATGCGTTCTTACCACAGATGTAATAGATACCGGGTACAGCGGGGTCTTGCCAGTTAGCAGAAAATCCCATACACTCTTAAACAGAAACACATGTCTGCATTCACCCGTTCCTACAAATTTATTGTCAGCTTTTGATTGCAGCCTAAATATACAAAGTTTCACTACTTGTTGCCAATCTAAAGCTAAGCATTCTTGTGTGTCTGGTGTGTTATGAACAGATCAGTTCCGGATAACTATACCTTTTTCTATGTTTTATTTCATTTCTTTAATTGCCTTTCTTCTATCATCTACATGATTAATAAACTCCTTTCCACCCATGTAAGAAGACATGTTATATTATTCCGGTGTGCATATGCTGTGGCAAAAGTCAGTTTAGCTTCAAAGAATCCACCTACTATATCTATGTTCTTAGCCTTTGCAATGCTGCTCAAATTTTGATTAATGGGAACAAAAGAGAAGACTAAATCATAATTATAATAGAAGCAGTAGATGTACACTTGATTTTACAAACATGTTAGGAATAGATTACAACTAATACCATACCTAAGTGGTAAACTATGATAAGTGATTCCTTCTTTGTGTACACAATAACAATCATGCACATTCATTGTGTCCACGTACTCATACAACAAACTATAACAAACATTGGAAGATAAATCTCCCCCTGTGTCATCTAAATGAAGCAATCCCTCATCCTTATAGAAGTTATCCTGTTTGGATGTTGTGATTCTCTGCATTGGAGTTGCCATGCTTTTCACCTCTTCTTTCCTTGAAACACTAATTCCTCCACTCAATAAAATGCACACAGTCATACATAATATAACTAAACCTCTACACGCATATTTACATTTACTACGTTTGCCCTGTCCAGGGTTCATAGCTTCTGTAGAATCAAAGAAGAAAGAAAAAAGAAAAAGAAATATATATAAAAAAATTAAGCCAAAATCAAAAATAAAGCAGCTTCTCAAAACCTTCGCTCTATTTACAGCAGTTTCTCAGTCTCTAAAAACAAGGAAAAATCTTCAAGTTCAGCTAAAGGTTCTAAAAAACAGTTCAAATGTTCGTTTGCAGTAGAACACAGTCTGATGAAAGGTTATGGTTATTTCCAGAGTGTAATATCTTTGTTGATCAATTGGCAAGTTTATTTCAACGCACAGTTCAGATGTGATTTCAATTTCCAGAATGTTCAACTAAATTCTCACGATCAAAACAAAAGGCCATAATCTCGCTCTCCCATTTATTTTTGACAAAATAGATCCATTCAGGTGAAGGGTATCTGCGACTTGCCACTTTTTTCCTTTTCGTTCTCCTTACAGCACCATCTTCATCTTCACTCTGATTTTACTCTTTGACTGCTTCTGTTATTGATGGGAGTTCATCAGAAACCAGTTCATGTGCAGCTGAAGGCCATTTGTCTCCTTTCACAGTTCTCTTTTCAGATGCAACTATATTCACCACATTTGCCCAGCTTGCAGGAGTCCTTTGACTTTGCTCTCCTGCACTTTTGTCTACACTCAGACTGCTTGCACCTTCATCACTTTGTACATTTTCAGCTTCAGACACTGGTTCCATCCCCATGGCTTGATCAAGCTGAACTTCTTCTTCATGAGCATTTGCTCTAGTGTGATCAGATTCTGTGTTTTCGAGAGGACACAGAAATTTGCACATGTGGCATGCGTGGATCCAGTTCGTAAGAGCAGCATAAGTCAAAGTTGTTGTTGTCACCAAGATAACTTGAAACAGACTTTTCCACCTTGGCTCTAGGCAAGTCTTCCAGAAGTGCTTCTTAACTAGTATGCAGTCACCAGCCTTCACGCTCTGATACTGTTCTTGAGTCATTTGAACTGTTGCTGCTTCAACCTGGTTAGGCAAAGAATGAACAACATCAGCCAGACCTTTGGAATAATCCAGCACTAAGTCAGCTCTTATGTTCACAAGTGCTTTTGCAGGTACTGCTGATAGCCTCATTGCATGACCCATTAGAATCTAGTGGGAAGGCAGTCCTGTCTTTCTGTCTGGGGTGCTACGCATGCTCATAAGGACAAGTGGTAATGCATCCAGGCCGTTTCAATGCTGTAGAGGCACAAACCATTGCAGATCAAGCTTTCAATATTCCATTCATCTGTTCCACCAATCCAGTTGCCTCTAGTCTATAACTGCAGTGCAATTTTTGCTCAATGTTCAGTGCTGCACACAACTCTATAATTGCATTATTAAAATGAGTTCCTCAATCTGATTCTGAAGAAGTTGGGAACCCATATCTGGGTATCAGTTCGCCGAGCAGCAGCTTAGCTACAGTGAGACTATCCTTCCTTTGTGTAGGATAAGCCTCAATTCAATGGGAGAACATGCACATAATAACTAATACATACTCAATCCATTGCATGTAGGCACATAAATGAAACCAAGTTGAATTCTGTTGCATTCTGTTGAATGGACCTCCTGATCTGCCTTTGTGGCTCAAATTAACCAGTGTGCGTTTTCCTAGCTTGTTGGCATGTAGCACATCTGTGACTGTGATCGCTTTTGAAATCAATCTAAATCTGGGGTTGTACCATGTCTGCTTGAATGTGCAAATCATTGCATCGCTGCCAAGATGAACCTGACCATGATATTTAGCCATTGAGTTAAACAAACAATCTGGCAACATAACTTTCCCATCATTTGAAATCCAGACATAATCATTCAACCTTTGGTGGACTGTACACTTCAACACCACAATTCTCTCAGGTAACTGTAAAGCATTCAACAAATTCAGAATTCTTTCACCATTTTGAATGGATGATCCTGATGAGGTCATGAAACCTCGCTGGTGCCATAACTGCCTGAATTTGTGGACAACACCAAATCCATACTGACCTTCTATGAATATTGTCACTTTGAGCTGCTCTGATATGCTGCATGCTCTTGTCAGAACAACCAATTTGGCTACTTGGACAGAAACAACTCCTTGAAGCCATAATGCTTTGACCACTCCTGAGAGGATGCAAACTGCATATCCAGCTCTCAGAGTACCTTCAATGTCTCTTAAGCAGGAGCCATCAACAAAAACAACTTGATCATTCTCCTTTAAAGGAGTATCCGGAATATCAGGTCTGCGTTTGGTGTACAGTTCAGTGACATCAAGGTAGTTCTGGTCCATTTCATTAATATCATTTGAATCATTAACATTAACAGGCAGTGATGTGGCAGGGTTTAAAACTACAGACCTCTTAACAGTTAAATTGGCTGACTCAAGGATCAATAATTCATAACAGGTAAGATGGGCATTGGTCAAATCTTGGGTCTTAGTCCTAGTTAGGAGAACTTCAACTGAATGTGGGACATAAACTGTTAAAGGATGTCCCAACATAATACATTTGCATTGACTTATGCTTACCCCAGCGCTGGCCCTAGCTTTTAAACAGTTGGGCAAAGCAGCAGCTACAGTATCCAATGTGGTGAAAAAACAGGCCACTGGCCTGTTTGTTCCTCCATGTAACTGTGTCAAAACAGAAAGAGCACAATCATCACATTCATGACAATACAGTGCAAAATATTTTGTGTAGTAAGGCATTCCCAGAGCTGGAGCTCTGGACAAACTCTCTCTCAACTCAGTAAATGTTTCCATGCATTCTTCATTAAAGCGATCTTGATATGTGACTTCTTTGTGCATTAACTTCTGCAACGGTTTGGAAATTACTGAAAATATTGTTATCCATTGGTGAAAGTAGCTCACCATACCCAAAAACATTCTGACATTTCTCTGTGTAACTGGAGGGTTCATTTGTATAATTGCTGCAACTCTTTCTCAGGACACGTTCCTTGCACCTTTCTCAATTTGGTGACCAAAATACTTTAATTCTTTCTGACAATATTGTAACTTAGATGGGGAAAGCCTGTGTCTGTTCTCACCCAAATGATTCAATAATGCTATGGTATCATGTCTGCAAGCTTCACGTGGATTGGTCATCAATGTACTTCACTAAAGCAGACTGAAATGGCATGTTCAAAGACTCTAAGTTCTTCTTCAGGATCTGCTTAAAAATGGACTGTGATTCTGAAAACCCCTGAGGAGTACGGCACCATGAATACACACGGTTGCCGAATCTGAATGAAAAGAGAAATTGACTATCCTTTGTCCAAAGGCACTGAGAAAAATGCATGTGACAAATCAATAACTGAAAAACATTCTGCTTCACATGGAATCTGAAATCAAATCAAGGATTGATTAAGCACAACAGGACAACAGGATACCACAATTTCATTCACCTTTCTCAGAACCTGTACCATGCGATATTTCCCACCAGGCTTTCCCAATCCCATGATTGGAGAAATACATGCGCTGCCCATCACTTCTTTCAGAACTCCCTGCTCACCAAAATCTACAGTTACTTGTGTTATTCCTTTAATTGCTTCTGGAGTCATGTTCCACTGTGGGGTTCTGGTGAAGACTGGATTTGGCATAACAATCACTTTGACTGGTTCAACACCTTGAATGAGTCCAATATCTTTTCCAGAAAGGTCCCAAACTCTCAGTATGACTGTGTCTTGTAATTCATCAGGCATGTCTTCAACTGTTGTAGCAGGAAACAGTGTAATGAGAGGGTACATCTCATCCATTTGACTGGAAGTCTAATCATCACTATTGGTTTGATTTGCTATCCCTTCACGTGTACAAGTGATGGAACATTTCAATTTGCTTTGAAACCTGTATGTAACTTTCGACAGTGGCCTTTTGAACAAACAGTTACTCTTCCAGCTATGACTTCCTCACATGCCCAAGTAAGATTTGACCAACAAACCTCACTGGTACTGGTATAGATTCTCTTTTTGCACTCAGGATTCACCTAATACCAACCAACAACACACACACCCAAGGGAAATCTACTGGCATTGTCAACAGCGCTCAATTGACCAACCTGCAGAAAATAATTAACCAAGTGTCTCCATAGACGTTTACAATACTACAGAGTCTTCGGCCTCACAGGTCCCATTGACAGCAACAGCCACATGGGCAACTTTTTTAACACAAAGCGCAACATTCATTTGGAGTACACCAACTCCCCACTCCCTTACTTGGAGTACACAAACTCCCTGTTCTACTACCTGAAATACGCAAACTCCTTATTGACACTTCACTGCGATTTAGCCAAAGCACTGCAAGTGCAAACCCTACTCGAAACACAAACCTGGAATTTCATCACCCCTAACACTACACGAAGAGCAACTCACTATGTGTGCAAATTCTGACTCTATTCTTCACAAGACATAACCATAACTCTGCTACCAAAACTGCAGAAACTGCGCTTGTGGAAGTCTTCTTCACTCCTCATGCTCAGAGACCACAAGCGTGCTGATGAGACACCATCACTATTCTCACCATTAGAGGTCGACTGAATCCTTGGACTTGGTAAAGAGTGAGTTAGTCAGAATCATTCAATCACAAATCAGTGATGTAAATCATAAAAAATAATAAACGCCATTAACAATTTAACATCACCTTAAACTCCAAACTGAAATACGTTTCAAAGTGTTCTTAAAATTCCAAAATCAATGTCACATATATGGTGCACAACACTAAATTATAAACATGTATGAAAACCATTGGCTGGCCAACACGTCTGAAAAGATTTAACCTACTAAACATCAATACTGTTAAACACTCCAAAAGAACAATATAACTTAGTAGCAACACAATAAACACATTATTATTAGATTTCAAAGCAGATGATGGTGACATCAGTAAATCCTCAAAATACAGTTTTGACAATCAGACTTTCGATTTCAGTTTTCAGGACTGTGCCATCCCTATCACTAACATGAATTTAGACTGAGATGTGCAGGAACGGGCTCACACATGCAGGCAAAAGCAAAAAGAAAAGAAAAAGAGACAAAATTAATTTGGAAAAATCATCTAACTGGGGCAACTCACATAAAAATATGCTGGTGTGATTATCTTAACTGAAAAAGGAAACACGAAACCACATTTAGTTATAACTCTCCTCATGGGACAGCAGACAGGAATGCTACATCCGTCAGAACTGTCACTTTCTTCCGAGGTCAGTTGACAGAAGCATCAGGACAAAGCAGTACAGGGGCTGCACATAGGACATATCAACAGTTCAGACTTAGTTGGGCATATTAGTACTGAGCAGCATAACATTATAGGACAATTAGACTAAGAACGAGAAAACTCATCTGGGGACTTACAGAATCAGAGGGTGACAGCAGCCTTAAGCAAAGTAAACCGACTCTGACAGAATCCTGAACAGCTTTGAGACAGGGAGAGAACTAACTTTCAATTCAAAATTTTCTCACTAATAAGACTATGCACAAACCATTCATTGGTCCTTCAGGTGCACACAAACCAGACGGTAAATTCGGTGTCCTCTGCCTGACACCACTAAGTTTGCAACTACTCAAGACTTTTTCAGCAAAAGTGCATTGTCATTTCACTGGTTTCATACAGTACCGACAAATTATTACATTCTCAAATAACTTGCAATATTGGGATCTTCTCTCATGGTACACTAAAAACTAATACAATTTATTGGGAATTATGTTTCCTGTCTTGTTCGACAGCTAGAACAAATAATGTAACATGGTTAACAACATACATATTCTTTGCTTACAATACAGTAGAACATTCAACATCAAATCAACATCCTTGGAAAGAATTCAGGTCAAAGAGGACAAAATAAACAAGTGATTTTCCATTACTGCTGCAAAATAAGTCTTTCAGGCCTAGTCAAGCTAAAAGCCCAAATGCATTTTAATATATTAATACATTAATAAATCGATTGTGCACCTTGCAATTCAAATCAAATATGCAAAGCAAACATTTGCATGTTTATTTCTTTGTTAGACCTTTACATGTAGGTTAATTTGTCACCATATGCTAACTTCTATGTCACTAAAGTATTAATTAAATTTGATCTCTCACACTGTTGCACACAGCACCCTCAGAATGCGCACTGTCTGCCACAGTTGACAGTGCCATTCCGAGGGTGCTGACAGAGAGGCCCCTGCAGTGCATATGACACGGTTGTGGGCAGTGCAAGGGCCCCCCTGTGGACCCAACTCTGCATTTCTACCAGCCTTTTCATGGCAGAGACCCTGCAATGATAGGCTGGTGGAAAGTCATGATCAACATGGCAGTGGAAAACTTGACACCGTCGTGGCTGACCACGACTTTCACCACCTCCAACCCGTCAGGATTGTTGATACCGGTGGTGGCGGCGGTCTCCTGTCAGTCCAACCACCAGAATCATAATCTGGTGGTCAGACCAGTTAGACTGCCAGGATTGCAGCGTTCGGACCACCGACGTGAGTTTGGCCGTCCTAGGACAGCCAAACTCGTAATCAGGCCCTATAATTTGAACAGTTCTCTTCTGTCTTCATATAACATGTTGACTGCCTTAATGGATGTGAGCATGTAAATCAGGTTTTTGAGGTTCGCCACATTCATTATGTAGCTCAGAATATATCACCTTTACTGGGTGGCTTAACTGTAGGTATTTTATGCTCATAAAATAAAACTTTTTAAAACTCACATAAGCAAGTGAATTTGTCAGAAAGTGTTAGGTGTTAAAGAAAAATATATAAAAGCGCTCCTTAATTTTCATCACCTAAACTAACGTACAACACAATCATTATTTCAGTCTTAGGAGGAAGACGGATTCATGTGGACAACATATATGTATTCTAGTCATATGGTTATTCGTAGGACAGCCGAGTTCCTAAGACACATGCTATACAAATGCACCTTGTTTAATGACAGAAACAATTGCAGAATGTATGAAACCAAAATAAACATCTAGGAAGCTACTGATAAACTAGGTTCTACTATTTTGGCACACTGTGAAGGGGAAAGACTGTAACAGGCAGTTAACCATAACCTTTGTCCCCTCGAACAGAGATAAAGGCAACCAAGCAAGAGACTGGTGGATTTTAAGTGACTATTCATAAAATGACACTTTTAGAGAGTTGGCATTTTCTGCTGAAGCCAAATGTTCCTTTCTGCCAGTGCGCAGGGTAACACAACAGTTAATGGCTCTCCGGTGGTGTGATGTGTGTTCCTTCCAGACAGAAGACAAAAGGGCCTGTGGTGTGAGGCAGGCTGTTCCCCTCATTAGCAGGATAACAGGGGCTGTGTACTCAGCCCTTCCTGAACTTAAAAGTGTAGCATGATGGAAGTGCCCCCCCTTTCTGACTTTTGTAGCTGCCTGCCCTGTCACCAGCAAATACAGCTTACACCTGTGCCTGCCGGCCCATTGTCACCTTACACTGTTTGGAGGCAAACCCAAGCTGACACTTTGTATAAACATGACACCCTCAAAATCCCTCATCAGAACTCACTTGGACCTGCTGAAGATTCAAATGCAGTACTGCCCTGTTGTCTGAAAAAGGAAGACTGGACATGTTTGCCTTGAAGCCAGGACATCAGACATGGCTCCTGGGGTCAGCTGGCTGACCTCCTATTTGAGCTACAGGGACCTGACAAGTTTCCAGAGGCCTCTTCTGCTTCCCAATTGATCATACTCAAATGGATCTAGCCTGGTCTCTTCTGCTGGCCTGTGTGTGTGTGAGTCCTGGCTCACTAAGTGCTGCCCTCAAGGTATTGGACCCTTGGCTGCAGAGATGTTTTAAGGCATGTGCAATGTGGGCTCTGGCCCAGGGCCCCAAACTTTCAGGGCCCCCCCTGATAGAGCCAGCTCTGTTCAGATGAGAGTCTTGCCCTGATGACCTAGAATAATTCTTAAACAGCTTGTTTTACATACTGCTTCCCTTTAATTTATTTTTAATGTGGGTAAGAGTTTATTACCGACATTTTTCAGGGAACTGCTGTGTTTGTGTTTCATGCACCAGTCATAAAAAACAAGAAATGGAGGGAGTTAGAGAGATTTTTTGCATTAACATTAGTGAGCTGTTGTTGTGATACAATATTGAAAACACACATGAAGATTAGATGTCGATACATTTAGAATTTGGACGAGTGTGCCTGTGGACAAAGAGGTCATGAAAGAGCTGAAATTGGATCATAACTTCAAAACTCTGAACAGGGGCCTGTAAAATACATTTGGCCCAGGGCCCACAAAATCCTTACAACATCCCTGCTTGGCTGGAATCAGATTGTACTCATCACTGCGCAACTGAAGGCTTATGGATACAGGGCCCTGCATTGCAGCACCTTGCAACTCCTGATTGTGGCATTTGCCGGACCTGATGCAGAAGAGGCAGGACAACTCACAGCATCACAGCACCTTCTTCCTCCTGATTAGCAGCTTCTTCAAATCTGATGCAGCATGGCTTAGACTATTGCAAGATTTTGCATCACAGAATGTTGAAGCTCTTGATCATAGCTCCATCAGACCCAGTGCATAAAGCTGCAGGACAGCACAGAGGCTTTGAATTGTAGCACCTCAGAGTGCTTGATTGGTGATGATGGAATCTTCCAGAATTATGTCAAGCCATGTAGCCCCAACATGAAGGTCGAATGTTACAAATCCCAGTGCAATTTCCATACCCAACAGAAGCTCCAACTTGCTCGACCTGAACTAGTGACTTTGTCTCAATCAAGCACAGCCTTTAAACCCACAGTTGGCGCTTCGCTCCACTCTAATTCTCCACCCTAAACTTTAAAAACCCATAACTCCTGTTCTACTGTTTGGATTTTGTGTCATTTTAGTGTCTTTTTTAACTTGGTTTTTCCTCTATTATTGTAAATCAGTTTGGGATTTCTTTTTTGTATTGTTTTTTCACTTTATTACTATTTGAGTGACGCACAGTTACTTTACACATTGCCTCTAGATAGGCCTGACTGATTTTTGTGGCAAGCTACCAGAGGTTTAAGTAGAGGTTTATTTAGTGACTTTTGTGGTTTCACCCTGCCAAGGATTGTGTTTATTACTTGAGTAAGACTCACACCGCTCTCATCAAATAACACAATTACTAAGGGATCATGATACATACATGCACAAATTCATTAAGCATTGTTGGTGGCAAATGAAAGCAATCAAACTTGAATCTCATTTGACTTCAGAAAATGTTAAGATGAATGTTTTTTCACCACGTGAATGTGCCAGTTTCAATTACTTCAACATTAATATTCCTGGAAGTTTCACTAGTGATACCACAGGGGTGAACAAATCTCACAAGCATCTTCTAGAATGGTTGAAATGCTAATTGCCCAGCAAAAGAAAACTTCAGTAAGTGAGTTAGTGTTAATGCACGTTGATGGGTGCCGTAATAGCCAAAAAAAGCAAAACTGGACTTGGTCAAAAGTATATTATCATTACTTTTTTCTGTGTTCTTTTACATGAAAGAGCATAGTGAGTCCAATGTGTTGAGAAAAGTTATGTGCACAGTGATAACCAATTATGTGGCATATTTCTGTTGCATTCTATGTGTGTGAATGTTCTCACTAAAGTGTACTACTATTGGACGGTGTGCAAGTGGTGTCTGATTTGAGGTGTGTGATACTGTGTTCAGGAAGACCAGCCAATCATATGACATTAGTGTTACTACCCTGTTGAGGGTTTATGAGTGTTACCCATGCTTATGATGTTTATGAGAAAGCATGGGTAAAGCTTGGAACTAATAAAGCCAGCCAGTGTGCCATAGGATGTACGTCGAAATAATGACAACAAAAATGTCGTCTGGCATACATATTTTGGCTTAAATACGTTTTAGAACGATACTGTTCGATTGTTTGTAGATTTTCTGTTATCAACTCCAATGTAGCAGTATTCTTGCAAATGATATTTAGGTCACAATATTTTTGTTAGAGGATGTTTTCGCCTCGTGTTCTGGTCCCACACAGAGCAGTAATTACAAAAGGAAAGTCAGAAAGGAAAAAACAAAACATGTAGCTCTTAGGGGAGAAGCTGGGAAGGGCGGAGATGCTATTGACCGCTGAAGAATGTGGAGAAGCAGAAACTGCTCGGAACTAATGGAAACGGGAGTGAGCAGATATGATTAGGAGTGAGTGGATTATTATTACTTGGAACAGCCTGTCTATTATCTACTTGGAGGAGAGGTGAGAAGAAATTGTCTTGCAGAGGAATGATCAGTAAGTGCCTAGAAGAGACGGAAGCAAGCACTGCTGGCAGAAACAACAGTAGAACTTGCAGAGAAGGGGAGGTGTTCATTAGAGCTGAGTAGAGGCCTTTGTGAGAAGCTCTCCAGAAGACAACAAAAAGCACTATTCCTCTCATACATAGGCGGCGAAAATAGGAGTATAAATGTTCGACACCGTTAGCAAATTATGTACTATTATGCAGGTCACACGAAAGGTCCACTGAAATGTGTGCTGCTCTGAAAGAGTGCGTTTTTTATCTGATTCCTAACTTGAGGATATAATTAGAGAACAAACATTGACTTTAAAAAGTTTAGTATGCAAGATAGTATACAATAATAGAAACAGTTTAAGAGAATTCGGAGTATCGTTGTAGAATAATTCTTGTCCGCGCAGAGCACCAGAGTAAATGTGTTCAAGCACATTTCTTCGAGACACCCTTTGATCAAGCTACTTCTACTTTAGCATAATTTATGTCTCATCTCCAGTGTAGCACAGTTAGAGAGAGTACCGGAAGTGTTCAGTTCTATATAAGCAAATGGTTGAGTACTTGCTTCCTGCTGCAAATGTATCAGGAACAGCTAATGCTTACTTTTAGTATAGGGGTGCTTTGAGCACTGACGATGGACTTACACCACTATGAGCGATGTATTTTTGCTGCAGAAGTATTTGCATAATGTGTTGGCTCCATGTACAGTATGCTCACAGCAGGAAACATCAGTACAAATCTGGCGCACTTGTGACAGGAGATTCCCTGCTCCCTTCAGCTCATGCCATAGGGATAGCACACCACAGAGAGCATGTTACGTCATACTCTCACCCCCCCCCCCCCCCCAGAGAACGGTTTTCATGGGAATGAGAGCAGCAGGTGTTGGTATTACCCCCAAGGCTATACTGACCTGGCCAGGTATCCTTCAGATGTTGCCTAAGTGTGCATCAGGAGGAAGGACCCTCACACTTATGAGAACTATAGGCAATACAATGTCAGAGAATATAATTGACTCTGTGAAGTATCCAAAGCGCATAGGGTCTATTTAATTGAAGGGTTAGCACAGATCAAGCCAAGGAACTTCGTATAAACCGAACTTCTAATGACAAAGCAGAAAAGCAATGTATTTATGTACAATATTATTCAAAAGGACCTGGATCTTTGACTCTTTTCTGTGAAAAACAGTGGCAGTCCTCCGCTAAGGCGGAGGAGCGTTGCCCTACTGGATTATGGACAAAGGAAAAATAATATGATAATAACATCATGTTATTATCATTTTATTTCTCCTGGGAGAAGGGGTGGCTGGGGTTGGTCTGGAAGGAGGGTGCCGGAGGAGGCTATGTGCACATAAAGTGCGCATCACTTTTTGGCCGGCCGTGTTGGGCCGGCCAAAAAGACATGCGCAATTTGCATGTTCTCTACCCGGCTGTACCGCACAGCTGAGTGGAGGATATGCCCAGGCTCCCATTCCTAGTCTGAGCAGCAAAGCAGGCCACTCAGATCAATCACAATGCTGCTGTTGCTGGTGACAGAGGCACCGTGATTGGCTGGGAGCCTGGGAACAGGAAGAGGATGAGGATGGAGGGGAGACAAACGCATCTCCCCCACAGGTAAGCTTTTTTTTTTAACCCGTTCGCCCCCACACCCCTGGCTGCCCCATCCCCACCTCCCCCCCGTTGAGGGACAGCCTCCACTAATGTAACAGACTTTTGGCGCGTGCAGAAATATTAATTTTACGTGCTGCCTATCTTCTAAGTAACCCAGAAATACTGAAAGAGAGACACACAATAATGAAGTGAAGGCCCTATCGATTTGATTCTACATTGAAAAGACCAGAGCACATTAGACATTGATTAGTAATTGGTTAATCACCATTTAGTGCAGATGCCCCACAGTTACAATGTGAGTTGTTAGCGGAATTGCCATACTGGAAAGCTGGAGACACACTAAATTGGCAAGTCAATAGACTGCTATTTAGAAATGTTAACTATTTTAGATTGGGAAGTTATTGTTGCCTCACTAGCCTTGGGCGAAAATTATGGTTACTGGATGCAGATTATGTTTTGCTGGAGGACAAGCATTTGTTCATATACCCCTGAGCTGGAGTCTACTAACCTTGCACTGGAAAATATAATTAGTGTTTTATAATATAGGTAATTTGCTGCACTCTGAATGCTTTATGTGGGTTGTGACATTTGATATGTATGTGGTGTTTTACATTGTTGTGTGTCCCTATGCTGTGCGACTGCTGTCTCCTACAGAAGCTTTACAAAAGAAGCACAACATGTGGGTTGGCTGTCAGGTTGTCATTCTACTGGTGGATGAGATAGTCAAGGTGAACTTTCTCATGTGTCTCAGTGGAAGATTTGAGGGCTTGCATGCTCCACACCCAGACAGCCTTGTGAGACCTCACCTCAACAAAAGGCAGCCTAAGACAATCTTCTGCTCATATTTTCTGATCTGTGTCGGCTCTCATATGGGTAAGCAAATGAGGCCATCTGTTGCTTCCACCTATGCATTTGCTAGGCAGGTTACAGCTGCTTAGTAAATGGAGAGACTATGTTGAAGAAGTCTGCATGGAACTTCTCATCCACTTCCTTGAAGAGAGAGAGAGAAACAGAGAGAAAGAGAGAGAAAAAGCGAGAGAGAGAGAGAGAGAGAGAGACCTAGGGTTTCCCTTCATTTCTTTTTCTCCTTCCATTGTGGATGTACTTGCTCCACGTACAAGTATCTCTGTCTCGCCCCCTCTCTCTCTCCTGATCTTTTGTTCTGCAGTTCATACTAAGGTAATAGGACTGCATATTCAGACAACAGTACTTCAGGATGTGGGAAAAGAAGTCCACCCACACCACCAGGAGTGGTCCACCCAATTTCTGGCTACCTCACAGTGCCTCACCTCCACTCTTAACCTTACCAGGGTGGAAGGTGATTGTGGCAACCTAAACATGACTCTCTGACTCTCAAGGAAGTTGTGGAAACAGATCTCACCCTTTTGTTGTATTGCTTATGCACACCCAGGTGAAACACAAGAGGGTTACAAAATAAGTTTTAAATACATTTATTGAAACAATCGTAGTCTTGCATAGACAGAATAAGCTACAATAATTAGGCAAATAAAACAAAGCAAAGTAACCAGCATTACAAACATAGATTGAGCAATCCAACTATGGTATGTGATTTCTTGATATTACTACAGAATCCTAAGCCTATACTGGGAGCATACTGGGTGTACACTTCTGCCTTGGACTGATCTAGGACTACAGCCATAGCCCCATACCTGTGGATCAGGAGTCAACCTGTTGTATGACCGACAATCCTTTCAGAAATCTAGTAGATTAGCACCAGCAAAGCTGCATGTCAAACACAGTTTTCATTCCAGGATGGTTGCGGCTGGAGGGTCACCCTGCTCTTACCAAGGCAGTGCATTGTTTATATAATAGAAGCTTCACTGTGTTAGAGGCACAGCTCTGATGCAATGATATGTCTAGATGTTAGAAGCTGACTACAAACAGGCAAAGCACACACTAGGATATTGTGTACTTTGTTCCTAGCCTTGAACAGAATGTACTGATTACATGTAGAGAAAAAGGCTACCTAAAACAAGCATGCGTACAATATATTCCTACAATAATATCACGCATGCAAAGTCAGCATGGCTGTAGAAGTCAACAGTTCCTCTGATGCGGCAGGTCAGACGCCATTTACGAGTGTGCCCAGCTTGGGACACCAACTGTAATCACCTACTCATTATTTGAATTAGATGAATTAGACTTCATTTGATTAGATTAGATTAGATTAGATTAATTCATTAGATGATTTAGACTTCTACAGGTATGTAGAATAGGAAGTTGAATTAAGAAACACGTTCTGTTAACCAGGCAAATTTAAATCTCTGATATATTGAGTGAGCACCAAGACTACAAGTAGAGTGTTTCACCTTCACTATCAATGTAAAATGTGTAACATCATTGTGGTACTTGGTCACTTATTAAACGCCGGTCCTGAAGAGGCCTGAAAATTTGTGAAGGCTAAGCGCCTCAACCTGTTGTTTTTTGCAGAGCTCAGAGAAGATGAACTTTCTAAATGCTCAGCCTGGAAAAGCCTCAAATTTGTCAGACATATATTTAGTTTCAACCATACCTTTCCCTTGCTATCTTCTAGTGGATTATGAATTTTTAAAGAACATTTATCAACACCTCCTATTGTTTTCAAATCTGTGGTTGGGACAGGCAAGCAATGCTCCAACATGCCAATGTTTGTCTTCCTGTATCTTCCTTTTTAGTTTAGAACATTGTACTCTGATTGAGTGGACTGTGCTAATAGCCTTATAGCCCTTTTCCCTCTGGCTATACCATATTTTAAGGGCCATCTCCCTTGTTATAGGCCCTCACTGCACAGCTTGGGCTCAGGGGCCTTTGACAACCAGTATAGCCCTTGGTAGTGGGCTATAAGACTACAGTACAACCAGAGAATCATTTAGTTTGGTCCTCTGTAGCACTTACCCCAGTATGAAGGAGTGTGTATGTGTCTGTGCTCCTGTTCAGGCAGAGGTTGTTAATGAATTTATTAATGATAAATTAAATATAAATTATAATTTTCCACTGTGCTAACCAAATGCTTGTAGCTGAAATCCTTTCTCATGAGAACTGCTTGCTAGAAGATGATGTACTTGCTAGTGAAACAATGTTTAATGTAGTATGTGTGAGACTGACTTTCCCAGGAAAAGACAATGAAAGCACTGACTGGAGTATAAGCTGCAACAATATTGTTACCTGATGAGCGCAATGACGAGAATGGAAGAAAAGGAGCCGATTATTGACATGTAAACCATGTACTAGTAGACCATTCGATTTGAAGTTTTATTATTCATTGGATTAACTGAAAACATGTGATTCTTGAACCAATATGGACATGGGAAGTATGTAAGATATTCAGCACTTACTGCACCTATGGAGGTGAAAGACTTTATTACTTTTTGAATGGACTACGAATTCGACTGCATTTACCATGGTGCTTTGGGGTCACACTTTGTTGCTGGAGTGTAGGCAGTGTGCTCCCTTTATTTGAAACTGTCTTATTGACGGCTCCCTTGAGCCACGACTGATGAGCCTTGGGAGGCACCTGTGCACCATGAGTGTTACTTTAACTTGAGAAGACATTTGGCGGCATTTCAGGCAAGCCCCTATACCACGCTGCTCCCTGCTGATGACGGGCTAAACCCAGAAAAACGTGTACAGGGCTATACAGCACTTGCTGCACCTATGGAGGTGAAAAACTTTATTACTTTTTGAATGGACTACGAATTCGACTGCATTTACCATTATGCCTTGGGGGCATACTTTGTTGCTGGAGTGTAGGCAGTGTGCTCCCTTTCTTTGAAACTGTCTTATTGACGGCTCCCTTGAGCCATGGCTGACAAGCCTTGGGAAGCACTTGTGCACCATGAGTGGTACTTTAACCCAAGAAGACATTTGGTGGCATTTCAAGCAAGCCCCTCTACCATGCTGCTCCCTGCTGATGATGGGCTAAACCCAGAAACACGTGTTCAGGGATATACAGCACTTGCTGCACCTACGGAGGTTAAAGACTTTATTACTTTTTGAATGGATTATGAATTCAACTGCATTTACCATGATGCTTTGGGGTCATACTTTGTTGCTGGAGTGTAGGCAGTGTGCTCCCTTTCTTTGAAACTGTCTTATTGACGGCTCCCTTGAGCCACGGCTGACGAGCCTTGGGAAGCACCTGTGCGCCATGAGTGGTACTTTAACCCAAGAAGACATTTGGTGGCATTTCAAGCAAGCCCCTATACCATGCTGCTCCCTGCTGATGATGGGCTAAACCCAGAAACACATGTAAAGGGATATACAGCACTTGTTGCACCTACGGAGGTGAAAGACTTTATTACTTTTAGAATGGACTACGAATTTGACTGCATTTATCATGATGTGTTGGGGTCATACTTTGTTGCTGGAGTGTGCTCCCTTTCTTTGAAACAAAGAGACATGGTAAGTAGTTTTAGGAAATCTAACTTAGCCGGACTGCACGGAGAGGAGGACACCTTTTGCCCATTTTTCTGTTTTGCCATAAGGCCATTACTTTCTTGAGCGTCTTGAAAAGAGACTTGCTTATCTTTATTTCATATCTTTATTGCTTTTTCCGAACTTTGATGCAGAATCCTGATGCCTCGCTGACCAGACTGATGTCCTGATGACAAAGACTGTCTTAGTTTGCCGATCCAATTGAGGAGAGGTATACCGATAATGTTATTGACTGCCATGCCTATTTGCTTTTGCCTCTAGGTACCAACCACTAATTTTATGGAGCCATTGTTAGATAATTTCCAAATTTGTGTGACTAAATTGTTTTGCATGAAGCCCAAACATGCTATCCTAATCTGATGTTATTTAGGGTTCTCACTAACGAAGTTTGATACATGTAATAACATGTTGATGTTTTTTCTTTGCTGAATTCTAAATGTATGTTATTTCATTTGCACAGTTATTCTTGCTATTCATTTGTATTATAACCTTAGAATGTGTGGTAGCTTTGATTAGATTGCGATTCCTTAGCCGCTTTCGTCAGCCATTGTTGTTTCTGTATGTTTATCATTTGATTTTGAGACTAAGGGCCTGATTACGACTTTGGCGGAGTTGATTTCTCCGTCTCAAATGTGATGGATTTCCCACCCACTGTATCATGAGTTCCATAGGATATAATGGATCTTGTTACTTGATATTAGCATTGTTAATATAGGGAAATAAACATTCTAACTTTTACATAAAGGTGTGGTTATTCATGGCCGCGAGGTCATGGTGTGAGGAAATTACTGACTACTATTGATTATTGATGTCATGATTGTTATTGGTTATTGATCTGTATTGGTACGGGTTTATATGGTGGTAAAAACTCAAAGCGCAGTGAAAAGGTCCATCGACAAATTTGCGTCTCCTTGTAAGTTTACTTATTAAGGTCTGACGCGCTAACACTCCCACACCTGTGTCAGGATAGTTTACACACCAGCTCATATGCTGTATGTGTGTGTGTGTGTATTATACCTTCCGTATTGGTGAAGGAAGCTTACACTGCTGCCTTAGACCTGTGCCTAGTTTATGTGCAAGGAATTATCACATTGCTGCTGCCAATCATGTACCGATTATTGTTTGTTGCTCCTGGCACTCATAAAAATATATTTGCTATTTAAAC
Source organism: Pleurodeles waltl (assembly GCF_031143425.1). Lineage (NCBI taxonomy): Eukaryota > Metazoa > Chordata > Amphibia > Caudata > Salamandridae > Pleurodeles > Pleurodeles waltl. The sequence goes on along the minus strand of NC_090437.1, from coordinate 869,808,767 downwards.
GTCGAAACATCTGGCTATGTGATTATTTCTTTACAATATTACACAATTCGGGCCTAGCACTCAAGAAAGTCATGGATTAGCTGACAGATTTAATTTGACAGATGAGCAAATCTTGCCGTATTTTTCAACATGAAACATTATTCTGTGTTGCAACTGTGTATACATTATGTATTATAAAAAGTTTTAGTCAGGGAACCAATAATGTCAGTGTATGCCCATTTAGCAAGTTTGAAATGAAGCACATAATCCCCCATTGTGATAGGCAGGATATATAATAATAATATAATAATAAGGGTAATGGTCAAAAACTGTTCTGTTAACCCAGTGAGTTAATTAGGGACATATGAAAGATGGTCCCATTGTAGGCAAAGACAAACTAATGACTCAATCTTCCGATCATTATCTCTGACGGTAGGAGTAATGATTATTGGATGGATTTTCACATTACGACTGGTCAGACAAAATGCTCGAAGAACTTTTTATGTTGCTCAGGAATAATAATTATTTTATTATGATGTCTTCCTCTCATTGTTACAAAATATTTTTTTTTAAGCGTGCTTGATTTTTACCAAATTATTTTTGTTATTTATATGCATGTGCTGTTTCCTGTATATTTTACTTTTCTGTATTGCTGCTTGCATGTGTTGCTTCTCCCTATCTTCAAGCCGGTGTCCCTACATGGCTGCCCCATTATAGCATATATCCTTTAAAGCCATAGCACCACTTTGAAGCCGCCTCCGTGTTGTTTTTTTTTTTTTTTTTTCTGCAGCCAGCGTCTCACTCCTTGGTACATACTTTTGAAGTATGCACTTGAATTCCGCTTTCCGCTTTCGTTAGTATTCCTGGTTTTGAGAAGGCGGTGCTTGATATTTCAACTAATGCCACTGGACATCTGATGATAAAAAGCAATTATAGTTTTCGACTGACAAAATGCTATGAGTTTAGGCCCACCAACTCTTCAGGAGAAGCCTGTTCGGCCATTTTCTCCTGGCTTATTTTCCCACCCTCTCGGGGCATCCACGACTCATCAAAATATTTCTATAACTGAAGCAGAGACTCAGATTTGAATACAAGTGACCCTATATTCCTATTGCTCCTTTCAGAGAGTACCCTAACTCCTTGCCTGAGGCCACCCAACATGACAATTAGTATTCACAGCTAAGGGTTTTTCAAAACAAGTTGTATGAACCTGCCCTGCTGACAGAATCTCTTTATGCTGCGAAATGAACCTCAACATGGCTCTCCAATTAATGACTTCATTTCTGCCATAACATCGCCTCACTTGGACTGTCCATAGCCTGAACAATTGTTTGCCACGTTCACAACTTCAATGAGATCCTAATAGCTATCATAGACATTTGCCAGCTCCTCTTGGGACCACAAGATAAGCCATCATCCAAATGATGACCACAACTTCCCCCCATCCTGCACAGATGCCCCAGCCCGTAGTGCCACCTTCAAATACTCACAGCCTCAACAAGACTGGAGGCACTCCTGTCCTGTTTTGTGCTAATGGAGGTCCAGAATTTCAGCTCTAGAGTTCAAGCCCTGAAAGGCATCACTGATTTCTTTAATGTAATTTAAAATGTTATAAGGGATGCAGTATGTGAGGTCATAATCAGTGCATGACAGAGGAACAAGTTATAACTATAGTTAGTACACAAGATATGCTTGTAACTAGTTGCAAGAGAAGTTGTATGCGGATGATTTATTAGCAGTTAAGCAGGAAGCGACATCCCAGTGCTAATCTCAGAGGATACGGGACACAGACCCAAACAGATGAGCAAGGGTATCTTTATGCATGGTATATCAGATACACCTCTGTGATTAATCTGACATTACACTTTGAATGCTGTCCCCGTGGTTCATCTGCAGACACAGAAGGAGGAAGATAGCAACTGCATATTCTGATGAAGTAAAGGGGACACATGCAGCATCTTTTCCTTGTGTGAGCTTTCCTGCACTTTCAGTTAAGATCTACACAGACATGAGGTGTGGAAACTTCACAGGCTGAAGTGTCAATCGTCCCATAAGGTAAGTGATCATTGTCTACAATAGGTGTGATCTGCATTTTATGTGTTACAAAACATGCAGCCCTTTTTCAGAGTCTGATACACTATTTACCGTGAAGCTGGATAACCATGACATTATCTGCTACTTATAGAACTTAAGAATAAACAGTTTTAAGAGGTTGGTAGTAAATACTTGCAATTTTAAAATTGATACCTTAAATTGTGTGTCCCTGCCACACAGCAGGTGACCAAGAGCAACACCTTTGGCACATATGTCAAGTTTCTATCTTTACAAATGAAGCACACTTAAAGTAAATGTCAGTAGTCAATGTTTCGACCTGCACCTTGTTGTTTTGTGATATCCTACTCAGGTAAATTTTTTAAATCTAAGTCTCCAATTAATAATTTTGGGATGCCAGACTACACTTGCGAAACATTCAAAAGCCATTTCTTTCCCCTCTCCCTTTGCCCAGCAGTAACTGAAATTTAAATGTAAACAATTATTGGCACAGCCACCAGGTCGCCCCACTAGCAGAGCTATTGGCTTTGTAAATTTTCTTTCAGCCATGTTGTACTGTGGTTTTTATTTTTAAATGGCAGTTCTTATCTCTTTTCAACATCTATCTATGACGTCACTTAAAACGTTGTTTTTGTTAATGATGTCCTGTGTTTTTCATCATAATCTAAGTTAAGTATTCACCCAACTCCCTCAGGCAACCTGTGGCAAACCCACCGATGCTAACAGCAATCAGTCATGAGTAGCGGGGGTTAACTGTGAGGTCTGGCATCCATCCAGGCCTTGCATCCAACTTCCTATGGGTGCCCAACAATTCACAGGTGGTGAACCATACCGCTGTCATGGCCTTTGGCCCTGTGCAACAGGGATTTTACCGCATGGCCTCACCTCTGGCCAGACCCTTCACGAAAACTTTTATGGTATTAATTTTGAATGGTATCGCTAGCGGGGTATAAACTTACAAGGGGACACGTATAGGTCGATCAAGCTTTTGGATCGCATGGAGTATCCTAGTCAAGTGGTAATCAATGGATTATTCTATAAACATAGCAATCAACATAAATCATCAAGAAAAAGCTGTATCTAATAAGAAAATACCATCACTCTCAACAAGGTTAATCGTATTTATTCCCTATTAGTTACAATTCTAATCAAAACCTTTATCCGACTTATTGTTTATCAAACTTTATTAGCATCATAAGCAACTATTCACCAAGATTCACTGATATGCAAAAACGAGCATCAACATAAGTCAGCAAATTCTTTAACATTTTGAATAATTCAGCAATGCAAGTCAGTCAGTTAACTGTTACCATTAAGTCTCCCTTGTCAGCCTACCTAACTCAAATTAGCATCAGCATGTGGGTCTGCATGCGAAAATAATTTAGACAAAAATCATTAATTTGGAAAATCTATCTAGAGAGGGAAAACATTTTAAAACAGCGCAGTTGGTACCTAGAAGGAAAAGCACACATTAGTCAGTCACATTGCTACCTATCCAAGATAGATCAGCAACGAGTCAGCCTTCGTCTCCAGGTCATCGGTCATCAGCAAGTATCAGGCTCACAGAGAGTAAGTCAATTATCAGTAATTCGGACAGAGTCTCCTGACGTCATCAACTTTCGCCTCTCCGCTCTGATTTTCCCTCCCTTGTCATGACTTTTTATTAGGGTCTCTTAGTCCGTCCCACAAATTTCTAATTGGTCAACCTCATCAGGGGTTATGACTCTAACCCATGGTTTTTGTTTACCACTTGTTTGCGTTGGTTCAAGCATCAAGTTCCATTAGTGTGATTGGTCCTTCTGTCGATGAGAACATCATCCAGCTCTTCAGGTAACAAAATTGTTGCCCATAGTCTTTCAGTCAGTGCCTCTTTTGTTCAATTCCTAGGAAAGTACATTTAGCCTACTCTACACATAAGTGTATCAATTTGGCCTCATCATCTCCTGTTCTCTGGTACATATGTAGAAATTTCTAGCAGAGCCCATCTGAACTTTGTGCAGTTCACGGTCCTTTTCTCCAGTTCCAGTCCGTGGCAGCTCATCGCGTCTCCACATTTAAGCAAGCAAGGCCCAGCGCCGACCAGGCCTCTATTTCGGCTAAGTTAAGAATATGAAGCATCATAAAACATAGGTTATACATTCAAATATGACATATTAGCACATAAATTCAATATCTTTTCATTATTTTAGCATGGTTAACACACATGGTGACCACTCCCCATGGGCACATTTTACTCATACACGTTATTTAAATTATAAGTTTCTTTTATGATAAGTATGTATACGCAAATCATTAGAAATTTCTCATATTATCATATCTGCTCCAACAGTCCCTCCTCTGATTACTAAATATGTCATTACACCTTTCCCTTGTCAATCATTTTACAAATCACTTTCAGCTACATTTTGATCTCTTCTCCTTACATTTTCCCTATAGATTCTTCTTCTGGGTTGTTTTTCCCTCCTCTGATCATCTTTAGCCCTATTTAATTACATTTTCTGCCATAATTTACATGCCCCCCATAATCCTAATATAGCAGTGATCACAATTAATATTCCTCGGGCAATTTTTCACAGTATCCCACCCCAAATTTGACTACACCAATTTCCCATAGTAACAAATCCATTTCCAACCTTTTCCCACACTCCTGGTTCCTTCAGTTCTTTCAAATCCTTACTTGCATTAGTTACAATAGTTAGCAAATCTTTGATCTCTTTCTCATTCTCAGGTATATATGAACAGCAGTGCCTTGCATTAATCATTTTACAGACTCCTCCTTCCTTCGCTAATATTATGTCTAAAGCTAGCCTATTGTGAAGCGTCATAGCTCTATCCACAGCTAATTCCGTGTTTAGTAAAAGTATGGCTCCTGTAAAATTGGTTAACATATTATCCACTATAGTAGATAATGTTTGTATCTTATTTGCATTCAATATAACTCCTACAGAAGGAATTATTGCTCCAAAAATATCCCCTACAATTGCAGAGGCTGTCTCTCTCCTTTGTCTCATCTGGTATAACTCAGTCATTTTTGGTATCTTTTTCAAATCATCTATTTGATAAATCTTAGGAAAAACTATTCCCAAGTAACATGTCCCATACCATCCTCTAGGAAGACAGTAATAAGAATTAAGTCCACAAATATAATAAATTCCAGGAATCACAGGGTCGGCACCATTCAGCATAAATTTCCATTTACTCTGAAACAAAAACACATGCCTTCATTCATTCGTTCCCACAAATAAAGTGTCAGGGCATGATTTTGGCCTATATATACAAAGCTTCCCTACATGCAAGGCATCTAAAGCTAATTTCCCTTGTGTTTTAATAGTAGTGTGAGCATAATCATTCTTGTAAGTTCTTTTCTCTAACCCTTTCTCTAGTTTCTCTTTTAGTGCTTTTCTCCTGTCGTCAGTATGCCCAATAAAGCTCTTTTCCATAGGTGTTAATAAGCAAGTTAAATTATTACGATGCACATAAGCCGTGCCAAAGGTCAGTGTAGGCTCAAGGAATCCTCTAACTAATACTATATCATGATCCTTAGCCATCTTACTCAAATATCTAATTATAGGAACAAAAGAAAATACCATGTCATAATTTGAATAAAAGTATCGTATATACTCCTGATTATAGACTCGAGTTAGTAGAAAACTACAAGTTCTACCGTAAGTCAGAGGTAGACTATGGTAAGTGACCTCTTCTTCCACAGAGGAAGGTATTTGTGTGCACACAAGACAATCCTTCGCATCCATCGTTTCCACATACTCACTCAATAAACAAAGTTAGTAGACAGCTCTCCCTTTGCGTTAGTATATTAATGCAAATATTGCTCATCCAACTTAAACCTCTCTATAGCTGTTAGTGTATTAGTCTCAAGTACAGATGTAACTTCAGCCTCTCTCATCTCATGAATTGACATTCCCACAATCATTATTATAAACAATATGCCACACACAATCACCATTCCTACATACAAATATCTACAATACCAAATGTTCCTAATGTTATTATCTAATCCAGCCATGAACTGTAAAGAATCAGAAAGTAGAATTTAACTCTTAATTAATATGCAACATGAAAAAATCAAAAATCAAAAATATACTTCTTCTCCACACTTCAGCTTCACACAACAAGACCCTTTTTTCTTCCTTTGTCAAAAATCGGTTAGCAGCTGGTCATCTCTGGGATTCTAAGTGTCATATTAGGCTATCAGTGTCTCTTCCGGTAAAATCAATAAACTCAGTTTCTTTTTCCTTTGCTCAACGACTCAGTCTACTGATTTCCTCCTTCAGGTTGCATCAAAATACTGATTTGGAACTTCTCTGTCAAGCAAAAAGACATAAACTTGTTTTGCGAATCACTTGTTGCAGCATATAGCCACTCTGGTACTGAGTATCTTTGACTTGCTACTCTCTTTCTTTTAAACTTTCTTTCTCCTGTTAGTTCTCCATCACTCAATTTTTCTTTCTTTGTGGTGTCTATTTCTTCTTCTATTGTCTCATTTATAACCAAGTCCTTTTTCTTGCCTGATTGAGATTCAGGCCAGTGGTCTCCCTTTCTTGCCCCTTCTGTCAACAATCTCTTCAAGATTGGACTCTCCTCCTTCACCTTATCTGTAGTGCCTTCTCTTGATGGACCTGCAAAGGGTTAAGGAGGAGTCAGATCTCTTTGGCTTTGACCTGTCTCAACTCTTTCCCCCTAGGGCTCTGGCACTTGGGCGGTCATTCTGACCACGGCGGGCGGCAGTCGCCGCCCGCCATGCGGTTACCGCCGAATGACCGCCCTGCGGTCAAAAGACCGCGGCTGCCATTCCAACTTTCCCACTGGGCCGGCGGGCGACCGCCAAAAGGCCCCCCACCGGCCCAGCGGGAAAGCCCCTGCAACGAGGAAGCCGGCTCCGAATGGGGTCGGCGGAGTTGCAGGGGTGCGACGGGTGCAGTGGCACCCGTCGCGATTTTCACTGTCTGCTAAGCAGACAGTGAAAATCTGTATGGGGCCCTGTGAGGGGGCCCCTGCACTGCCCATGCTTGTGGCATGGGCAGTGCAGGGGCCCCCAGGGGCCCATGACACCCGTTCCCGCCATCCTGGTTCTGGCGGTGACAACCGCCAGAAACAGGCTGGCGGGAAGGTGGTCGGAATCCCCGTGGCGGTGCTGCAAGCAGCGCCGCCATGGAGGATTCCCTGGGCCAGGGGAAAACCGGCGGGAAACCGCCGGTTCCCCTTTTCTGACCTCGGCTTTACCGCCGCGGTCAGAATAGCCCAGGAAGCACCGCCAGCCTGTTGGCGGTGCTTCCGCTGCCCTCCACCCTGGCGGTCATGGACAGCCAGGGTCGGAATGACCCCCTTGGTCTCTTTGTGGTTCAGCACTCTTTGCTTCTGTGAGAACCTCTCCTGTGCATGGATCTCTTGTCACTTCTACCGGGTTGATCTCTCGTTCTGTCTCCTGAATTTCCGCACCCTCGTCTCTTACTGGGATGATCAATCCTTTTTCCGACAATTCTGAATCTACTTCCGGTTCGACCTGCTCTAGTTCTGGTTCAGGTAGAACTATTTGCTTTGCTGCTGTTGGCCTCCTCAACAACACTTCTTCATGATCCTGAGGACTCACCACTTTCTTTGTATGGCTTGCATGTATCCAGTTAGGCAAACCTGCACACTTCACAGCTGTTGTAGTTGTCAGCACCACTTGATGCGGACCTCTCCAATGTGGCTCCAGGCAAGTCTTTCGCACATGTTTTTTGATCACGACCCAATCTCCTGCTCTTAGATTGTGACCTGGGTCATGGATATGTGGCAGGGTAACGGCTTGTACCTGCTGAGAAAAAGACCCTTGCAGTAGTCCAACACCATATCATCTGTAATATTGACAAGAGCATTGGCTGGTATTGCTGGCAACCTCATTGCTCTTCCCATAAAAATCTCATGTGGGGACAGCCCTGTCTTTCTGTCAGGTATGTTTCTCATTGACATCAACACTAGAGGCAATGCTTCCAGCCATTTCAGATTTGTGGCAACGCACATTTTAGCAATTCTTGATTTCAGAGTACCATTCATTTGCTCTACGAGTCCTGACGCCTCCGGAAAATAGCTACAGTGGAGCTTCTGTTCAATGTTCAGTGCTGCACATAAAAGCTTAATCACTTCGTTATTAAAGTGCGTTCCCCTATCTGATTCTAAAGAGATCGGAAATCCGAACATTGATATCAACTCTCTGAATAACAACTTTAAGACTATCATTTCTACTTGTGGGGCATGCTTCAATCCAATGACTAAACACACACACAATCACCAACACATACTTCAATCCACCACATGCAGGCATTTCAATGAAATACAATTGCATTCTGCTGAATGGTCCACCTGCTCTTCCAATGAGGCTCAGATTCACCACTGTCCCTTTTCCCACATTTAACTGCTGACAGATCATACATCTGTGACACACTGCTTCAGCTGCTTGCCTAAATTTTGGATTGAACCAATCAACCTTGAACAACCTAATCATGGCATCTCTTCCAATGTGTGCCTGACCATGGTAATACCAAGCCATCTGAGTCAGCAGACAATTCGGCAATACCATCTGACCCTCCTCAGATACCCAGATCTCATATGGCCTCTGTACACATTTCAGCTTTGCCCACAGCTTTTTCTCTTCCTTGTCTGCATTTTCTTGCAATGTTTTCAATTCTTCTAGAGTATCGAATATTTTCAATGCAAAACTTGCACAACTGGTCTCTTCTTCTGGTATCAATTCCCACTTGTCTTTGAACGATATACAGTTCAGGGCACAAAACCTTGCAATCTGATCTGCATACCCATTTCCCAAAGAAATGTAATCTTGCGTTTTTTGATGTGTACTGCATTTCACCACAGCAATCTCCTCAGGCTTTTGGATTGCATACAGTAATTATTTTATCCTGTCATCATTTCATGCTGGGGTTCCACTGGAGGTCATGGGACCTCTTTGCAACCACAATTGACCAAAATCATGAACAATTCCAAATCCATACTGACTATCAGTGTATATTGTCACTCGTAGCCTGGTAGAGACATATCAAGCTCTAGTAAGAGCCACCAGTTCTGGTACTTGTGCTGAATATACACCAGGAAGCCAAGATGCTTCTAGGGTTCCTGTAATAGTACACACAGCATATCCTGCTCTCAAAGTGCCCGTTCCATCTCTAAGACATGAACTATCAACAAAGACAATTTGGTCATTTTCTTCTTACCGAGTAGCTCTGATATCAGGTCTAGGCTTTGTACATAGCTCGGTTACTTCAAGACAATCATTCTCTATATCCTCCTTCTTTTCAATTTCAACCGTATCACTTGGCAATAATGTTGCTGGATTCAACACTGTACATCTTTTCAAAATTACATTTGGAGCTCCCAATATGGTTGTCTCATACCTTGTCAGTCTGGCCCCGTCAAATTTTGTGTTTTCGTCCTTGTCAGTAAAATCTCAACAGAATGTGGTACCATTACTGTCACTGGGAATCCCATGACCACCCCTTCACATTGGGAAAGACTTTGACCAACTGCGGCTACTGCTCGAAGACAACCTAGTAAAGCTGCTGCAACCGGGTCCAAGGTAGCTGAAAAATAAGCTACTGGGCGATAAGCACCTCCATGGACCTGTGTCAAAACAGATAAAGAACAAGCATCACGTTCATGACAAAATCATGTGAAAGACTTTGTGTAATCAGGCATTCCCAACGCTGGAGCTCTGCACAAACTCTCTCTCAATTCAGTGAAAGCCTTCATCTGATCCTCATCTAGGCTAATGGGATCTGTAACTCCTTTGTGTGTCAACTGCTGTAGGGGTTTTGCTATCTCAGCAAAATTCAGAATCCACTGTCTACAGTACCCTACCATTCCCAGAAACATGCACACATCCTTCTGGGAAGTCGGGGGATTTCTCTGCAAAATCATTGTAATCCTGTCTAAGAAAATTCTTCTCAGCCCTTTCTCAGTTTGATGACCCAAGTATTTGACAGACTTCTGTCAATACTTCAATTTCGCAGTGTGAAATCTTGTGTCCGAACTCTCCCAAATGATTCAACAGGGCAATCGAGTCGTGCTTACACTCGTCCCTTGTTCTGGATGCAATCAATAAATCATCAATGTACTGCACAAGAGTCGATTGGCTGGGTAATTCCAATGACTCCAAATTGTTCTTCAGAATCTGAATGAAAAAGGATGGTGACTCCATATACCCTCGTGGAAGCCTGCACCAGCTATAGACTTTATCTAGGAATTTGAAACTGAAAAGAAACTGACTATCCTCATGAAGCGGCACCGAAAAGAAAGCTTGTGACAAGTCAACCACTGTGAACCACTCTACCTCACAAGGAATCTGAAACAGTATCACTGCTGGATTGGGTACAATCGGACAGCACTTAACCACCATGTCATTCACTTTTCGCAAGTCCTGCACAACCCGTACCCTCCCACATGGCTTTTTTAGTCCCAATTATCGATGAATTACATGGGCTGCTCAACACTTCCTTTAGAACTCCCTGTTTTAGGAAATCTCCAATTATCTGCGCCTCTTTCATCATCACATTGTGTGCTATGTAATACTGTGGACATTTTGGGAACTCAACATGCGGCTTCAAAGTGATTTTAATAGGTTCTACTCCTTTGATCCATACCACTTCCTTTTCTGTCAGATCCCAAACCTTCTCCTTTACGGTTCCCTGCAAGTCTGCATGCAACTCCTTTATAGTGAACATCGGAAAAATTTCAATCAATGGGTATTCTTCATAAGCATTATTGAATACCATGGTTGACGCCTGTTCCTCCTCATCATCACTATTTGTTTGGACTTCTATCCGTGCATCTGTACAATTTATGGAACATTTGGCCTTGCACAATAAATCTCTGCCTAACAAGGACACAGGACTTGAGTCACACACTACAAATCTATACAGTCCCAAATAATTTCCAATTTCAACTTGCACTGGTTCTGTGATAGGGTTTGTTAACTGCCTATTCTCCACTCCTACGACCTGAACTGTCCTGCCAGAAAGGGGTAAATTCGGTACTTCCACACTCCTCACTGTGGAGCGCGTGGCTCCAGTGTCAACCAAAAATGGGACCTTATGTCCCATTACTTTTCCTTTCACCAAAGGCCCTCTCTGATCTACCTCTAGGGATGCAGCAAGAATAAAAGCTCCTTCATCTGAACTGTCACTGATCCATTCATTGTTTATTTCATCCTCACTGTGAAATGGGAACTGATGTACTGTATTGTTACTATTGACTGGTCTCTGACCTGTGACCTGTTGAGTAAGTATACCTCATTGCTGCTCCATCGGTGCTTGGGGTATGTGCATTTGCTGTCTAGGCACCATAGAAACCTGCTGCTGTACTGGTGTTAGAGAAGTAAATTGTGCTTAAGGCACCTGCAACTGTTGTACAGGCAAGAAATTCTGACTTCGATTTTGAGCATTCAGAACTATGCCCCTCATTCTTGGGACCCTTACAGTTTGAACTGCACCAACATCACTTTGCTGAATCATTCATTCCTGCACCATCAATAGGCACTCCCGCTTCCAGTGTCCCACGTTTCCACACAAATGGCATGGCAACATCCTTTTCATGCCCTGCATGTAATTATGAACAACTACAGTGCTTATATATGGACCACGCATCATATCCATCCCAGGTCGTCTACCCCTCACTTGAGGTTGAAACATAACAGCTCTCTGTTGCGGCGGCATCGGCGGCACTAAAGCTCCTTGTACTCCTGATTGTGCTGCCTTAATCTGCATCACCATTGCCTTTTCTTTCAAATTCTTTTGCTTTAATTCGATCTTATCACTACAATATTTAGCATACTGCAGTACCTCATCAATCAGCTTTGCGTGCCATCCTTCAACAAATCTAAACATGAAATACAACATGTCTTTTGGTTCAACCGCTTCCTTGCCACTGTACTCCTTGAAAGCTTTTAACAACCTTTCATAGTAAGTATGTATTGACTCTTTAGTTTCCTGGACTTTCTTGTCAATCCTCTGCCAATCAATGTTTTTACGAGAAATCCTACTCTTCAGGAACTCAATTAACTTATAATAATTCTTCATTACCTCAGGTGATGGTGCACCTGTAATCTTGTTCCTCCCAAGATCACTCATTGGCCACTCTACTGCCCTCTTACGCTCGACCCATAAGTCGGCTGGCACAACTATCTTGAATAAGGTATTCAAGTTTTGCCACAAACACTTAGAGAGTTTCATGAACCTCTCAGTCTGCTGATGCCACTCAACTGGCTTCTCTTTCAATCTGGGATAATCATTCGTAAAAGACAATATGTCACTTCTGTGCCATGGGACATGAACAAGCTGACCCCCTGGAATCTCTTTCATCTGAAGCATTTTAACTGATTCCCCTTTCTCAGCTCCCTCTGCTTCTTCTTGAGAATCTCGTTTTCGTTTCTCTTTTTTCCTTGCCCATCTGCCTTCCCACTTCTCTAATGCTCCCCAGATTTGCGCACTCTGCAGTAAGTCCCTCAAATGTGCCTTCATTCCAGCTGATCTCATGTGTTCAAAATCTTTTGCCTCGAAATCTAATCTGTAACTTTGTCTCAAATGCTTCGTTGTTTTAAGATCAATGTAATGCTTCTCTGCCACTTCCGCTAATTTCTTGTGTATTTTCCCTACATCTTCTGTGATACTTGGGCATAAATACCTCAGCTCTTCTTCGGTTTAGGATTCCAACCTATTCAATCCCATTGTTCCCTCGACTAATTCAATTGCCCCGATATTTAATCCTACTCGGTTCAGCTGATATTCCCCTTTTGATGCACCTTGTGAAGATTTCAGACTATCCAGCCAACTAGTTAACTGCTGAGCTGTTAACCCTTGCAATGAGATATTAATCGCATTCGGGACTGGCAGCTACTATACCCGAGGCTTGCGGTGTCAGGTGTTTCAAGCTCTGATTTGCATTAGAGACAGTTGTCGCATCCGGCAATGTTACAAGAGGACTAAAACCCATAGGAAATCTAAGCTCACCAGGACCCTGTCCTGCAGATTATGTCGCTTGTGTTGAATCTCCCGCTCCCCTTCTCATCAAACTCTGTGACATCTCAATCTGTTCCCCTGCTTCCGTTTTCTTCTGCGCATATAAAGGTACCGATGGACCAACAGTAATCAGTAGCGTATTGCATCTGGAGCTGCCCTAGCACCTGCACCCTGTGTGAGTGATATTCCCATTGCCTGATTCATAACTGGTGTGAGATCAACCGAAGTCCCTGTCAATGGGGTAAACTTCATCATACCCTGCGTCTGTGCTGGGGGTAATAACATTGGTGTCGGGTCTGTCTGAACCAACATTGGCTTTGGAAGCACCCGCTCCCTTGGCGCTACGATATTTGAAACAGTCTCAAGAACTGGCACATCTGGATAAACTCTCGGTACTGAAGGTGTTTGTACCTGTGCCTGAGCTACAGCACTGGTTCCTTTGACGGGTGTACTCTGTACTGCCCCTGGAAACTGTCCTCCATCTGCTTGTACAGCTCCCACAGCTCCCTGGGATGTTCCAGGAGTATCAGGAGGGGCTGTAGCACTAGTTCCCGGACCCCCTGCATAGGTCGTCATAGGTGGAGGTCTATCTCTCAGCAACTGCGTAGTAAGATCCTCAACATCAGAATCATCATCATCCACATAAGACGTCTTCCTTTTCTTTTTTCCCTCACTCTCCTCTTCCTTGGCACTATCCCCTTTATCTGAGTCATCACCCTCTGTGATTGCAGGAAACATCTTAATCTCTTTCATAGTCACCATCCTCCATCTCTTCTGCTCCCAATCCCATCTAGCTTCCGCTAGTGATTTTTCTACCTTCTTCATCCTTCTATTGAACTTCAGCTCTTGCTGCTGTCTGGCCACTAGCTCCCAAACTGCTAAAGCCTCAAACTGTGCTGGTCTCGGTAATGGCTTCATGTCATACAATGCTAATCGCAACTGGTCCAAAATTTTCACATTAAACGTTCCATGATCCGGAAAAGCTAATGTCCCTTGATTCTTAGTCAATTTACTCCACTGCTTTAACCAAAGACACAAAGCTATGCCTTTCTCTGTCATCACAAGATGCACCGGAGTATGGTCCGGTGGGGGTTGGCTCCCCCACTGATGCTTTAAAGTAGGAATCGCCTCTCATCGCACTCTTAAATGCCTTGAAAAACTTCATTTTTACCTGTTTTTGTGTAGTACTAATTCAATAAATGAAATGACTTTTACTCCCAAGATTCCCTTCACCCGTTTGCTCAACCAATTTCCTCTTATGGACGGCTGCCAATCCAGTCGCAGCTCTTCTCACTAACCGACCTATCCCAGCGCGGCACACACTGATGTCAAACTGACACACAGCGGCTGACAAACTCGTGCGGCTTGTCCTCCTCAACTCGATTTCTCTCAACTAATGCCATTTATTGCGAGCGCCTTCACCAAATAATAACTAAAACAAATCAGCTGGTTTACTACAGGAAGGGACACAATCTCTTCAGGGACCTTACGGATTTTCACTAATGCTCTTTCTGGCTCTTTAGCTATTCTTCTTTCTCAGTCCCCCACATTCACAAGTAAAATTTCGACCCACAAACTTTACTCTCAACTGATCAATGGGTCTGTCCTGGTGCTCATAGGACTCGCCAAATTTCAGTCAAAGCTTCTTTTACTCATCTAACATTCACTCCGACTTGTTGACCGCACCCGATCAACCTACTAAACCAGACAGATTACAACATATAAGCAAGTGTCTCCCATACTTGTCAATATACTCCAGAGTCTTAGACCACGCAGGGTCCGTACATCACCAACAACCATGTGGACAATTTTTTAACATAAAGCGCCACACACATATGAAGTTCGTTGACTTCCCTACTCTCACAATATGGAGTACGCACACTCCTACTAAACCTTGACTGGAGTACGCAGACTCCCTACTTTTACCTCACATACATCACAATTCACCTGCAATTTGCTCAAGCTTGTGCAAGCGCAACCTATTACTTTTATACTATCTCAAAATACGCCGAGAACATACCCAATCTTACCAACGGGATCCAGAATCTGGGAAAGTCATTTCTGGGTTTAAGGGGCCATCATCTTTGCTACCATTGCCATTTCAGAAAAACAAAATTCAAATCTCATAAAAATTCAAACAACTGTACCTAACTTAAACTACTACCATAACCACTAGTCACCACTTAACTAGTTTCCCAAGGAAACTAACCATCCTCTGCTACCAAAAACTGTTAGAGTGCCTTGTCCTTAGTAAGTAAACGTACAAAAGGACGTGTATAGGTCGATGAACCTTTTGGATCACATGGAGTATCCTAGTCAAGCGGTAACCAATGGGTCATCTATAAACATAGCAATCAACATAAAAAATCAAGAAAAATCCCTATCTAATAAGAAAATACCATCACTCTCAACAAGGTTAATCATTTTTATTCCCTATTAGTTACAATTCTAATCAAAACCTTTATTTGACTTATTGTTAATCAAACTTTATTAGCATCACAAGCAACTATTCACCAAGATTCATTGATGTGCAAAAACGAGCATCAACATAAGTCAGCAAATTCTTTCACATTTTTAATAATTCAGCAATGCAAGTCAGTCAGTCAAATGTCACCATTAAGTCACCCTTGTCAGCCTACCTAACTCAAATTAGCATCAGCATGTGGGCCTGCATGCGAAAAATAATTTAGACAAAAATCATTCATTTGAAAATCTGTCTAGAGAGGGAAAACATTTTAAAACAGCGCAGTTGGTACCTTGAAGGAAAAGCATATGTTAGTCAGTCACATTGTTATAGCCACCTATCCAAGATAGATCAGCAACGAGTCAGTCTTCGTCTCCAGGACATCAGTCACCAGCAAGTATTAGGCTCACAGAGAGTAAGCCAATTATCAGTAATTTGGACAGCGTCTCCTGACGTCATCAACTTTAGCCTCTCCGCTCTGATTTTCCCTTCCTTGTCATGATTTTTATTGGGGTCTCTCAGTCCGTCCCACAAATTGCTAATTGGTCAATCTCATCAGGGGTTATGACTCTAATCTATAGTTTTTGTTTACCACTTGTTTGCGTTGGTTCAAGAATCAAGTTCCATTCGTGTGATTGGTCCTTGTGTCGATGAGAACATCATCCGGCTCTTCAAGTAACAAAATTGTTGCCCACAGTTTTTTAGTCAGTGCCTCTATTGTTTAAGTCCTGGGAAAGTACATTTAGCCTACTCTACAAATAATTGTATCAATTTGTCCTCATCATCTCCTGTCCTCTAGTACATTTGCATACATTTCTAGCAGAGCCCGTCTGAACTTTGTGCAATTCAAGGTCCTTTTCTCCAGTTCCAGTCCTCAGCAGCTCATCGTGTCTCGCAAGGCCCAGAGCCAACCAGGCCCCTATTTCGGCTAAGAATATGAAGCATCATAAAACATAGGTTATACATTCAAATATGACATATTAGTACATAATTTCAATATCTTTTCATTATTTTAGCATGGTTAACGCACATGGTGACCACTCCCCGTGGGCACATTTTACTCATACACGTTATTTTCAAATATTAGTTTCTTTTATCAATATTTCTCCTAAGTATGTATACGCAAATCCTTAGACATTTCTCATATTAGCATATCTGCTCCAACAGTATCATCAATGTTACCACTGTTAACCCAGAAATGTCACAAGGCTCTTTGCTATAGGCATAGAGGGGCAAGCCTTCCAGTAAGCTGTTGTCAAGCTGCATTGCTGCTGCTGCTGCATCTGTTGGTGTTGGGGCTTGAAAGATTGATGACTAAGCCCCTGGGGATAACCAAAGGAAACACGTGTGAAACATTTGCAAGATAGGGGCTGGCCCAGGCATTTGCTGTCTTTAGCAAGTGTACAAAAGATGTGTGAGTGTAGAAAGAAGGACATTTGGGGTGTGCCAGAGAGTGGTGGAATCAGCAGGCTTTGAGCTGGTGCCTCTGTCAGGATAATAGGCCTGAAATAGCAGTCTGTCATGTCTGCTGCCATACCATTTGCAATGCACCCTCTCAAATCAGATCTCAGCAGCTGATAATAGCAGGTCTGGTTCTCACTTAAAAGACAGAGAGACAGATTTACAGGGCCCTAGCCCCACCAGAGCGTCACTTTCAGTGAAGCTCGGTGGCACTTTTCACTGCACCATATTTACAAGGAGGCGTTAAGCCCCTTTTTGTGGCTTATCACCCCCTTGTAAATATGGGCTCCTCTGATGCAGTTTTCTGTGAGCATACCACTGCAACACCTATTGCTTTTGACGGTGCCCCAGATTTACAAGAAGGTGTAAATCTGAGGTGTAAATCTGAGGCAGAGACAAAAAAACGAACGCCATCCAAAGAGTGGCGTTAGGATTGGCACAACGAATAGTTTTATTCCTACTTGTTTTTTGCTCTTTCTATGTGTGCTGTATTCTGCATTCACATAGATGGAACAAAAGGCCATGAATGATTGTTTATGTGGAGGAAGGTGTCCCTTCCTGCATATACACTATCATTCCATAATGGCGCTTTGGTACTTCTATATGTGCCGCATTTTAAAGAACACATAGAAGTGCCAAATCACCATTGTAGATTGTTTATGTGCAGGAAGGAACACCTTCCTGCACAAAAAACAATCTATCCCCTCAAAGCAGACACCCTTGCACTATGGTGAAAGGATATCTGTGTTGGTGCAGGCAACTTAATTCCCTGTGTTTCAAAAGTGCCCCAGCAGGGCGCTGCTATTTTTGGCACAGCACTGCACCACTTTGTTGTCAATCTGGGCCAAAGTGCCTTTGAATATTAGGTTGTCTATAGTATTGTACTGTACTGAGGGTGCAAAATTTATATAGCGCTGAAATACTTGCCCACATAAGTAGCATGCTACACTGAGTAGGTTGTGAGGTTGGAAGTATGTTGACTTTGATTGGATCATATGTGGGAAGTATTGCCATGTCATGTGTAATAATCACCAAACTGTGATTATCATGTTATGAGACGTTTCGCTTAGTGCACCGCATGAAGAAGTGTGAAAGAGAAGTGCACAGTTTATTGTTTTCAGTAAATTGGAAGAGTTTGAGCATCTCTGCAGGTTCCTTTGTGGTAATTCTTATGATCATGGTCCATGTAGCTGAGTACTGCACTGGGTTGTTCATTTTGAGATATTTTATTTAAAGTTTGTGGTCTAGAGCAGGATAGGTTAGAGGGAGAAATGGTGGAGAGATCTTCTGGGATGCAGTTTGATAATATCAACCCACATCTGATTGTCATTGTGAGATGTCAAGAAGCAGCTGTAGTATGTACCTTGTTGGGACATGAAGTGACACACTAAATTAAGGTCCATCATTGGCCAGCAGCATGTGGCATATCTTTTCTGTTGTTATGCACCTGTGCTGTTGGTAATGGGTGTTTTATTACTGTGGACAAGTTCAATACTGGATGATGAACATAGCTTACTCCAATATTGTAAATGTAAATTCATGCAATGGTTGGTGGTAGTAGTAGATGAGCTACAGATGATTAGGTATTGTTAGGTTGCAGGGTATGACTTAAAGGAGAAATTGTGATCTTTGAAATGAGGTGTGTGAAACTTGCAGACATACAATAATAGGGTTTAGGGCAAACATGCATTTGACATAGGGGATGCTGTAGCCAGAGAGAAGATGCATGCAGGGGACTTTAATGAAATGAGAAAGTCACTCAAAAGAAAAAGGTGAGTCAACAATCAGAAGTTTTAAAATCGTTGTTCATGTAGGGCTTTTAGGAATATTGTGGAGACTGACTATGAAATCATACTGTTAGACCTAGCATCTTTTGGCATGTTTCCCCTGTCTTTTTGCATTCTCACCTCCTGTTTTTTATGGTATGCTGCACTCTGTTTTTGCTGGTTTATTGTCTCTGCACACTTTACCACTGTTGATCAGTGCTAAAGTGCAAGTGCTCCCTATGTAAACTGTAATGGTGATTGGTTTATCAATGATTAGCGTATTTGATTTACTCATAAGTCCCTATCAAAGTGCAATACGCGTTATGCATGCCCAGGGATTGTAAATCAAATGCTACTAGTGGGCCTGCAGCACTGATTGTGCCACCCACAAGAGTAACCCTGTGAACATGTCTCAGACCTGCCACTGCAGTGTCTGTGTGTGCAGTTTTAAATTGCCAACTCGACAAGGCAAGTGTACCCACTTGCCAGGCCCATGCCTTCCATTTTACTACATGCAAGTCACTCCTAAGGTAGGCCCTAGGTAGCCCCAAGGGAAGGGTGAAGTATATGTTAAAGGTAGGACATGTACTAATGTGTTTTACATGTCCTGACAGTGAAGTACTACCAAATTCGTTTTTCACTGTTGAAAGGCCTATCTCTCTCATAGGTCAATATATTTTAAGTGCAGTTTCTCATTGGGAACAGATAGAGATTTGGAGTTTGGGGTCTCCAAACTCACAATTTAAAATTACACCTTTTGGTAAAGTTGATTTTAAGATTGTCAATTTGAAAATACCACTTTTAGAAGTGGGTATTTTCTTGCTTAAACAATGTTGTGTCTCTGCCTGCTTGTGTAATCCACGTCTGGGTCAGACTGACAGTTGGCTGTTGTGAATCCCCTCTAGACAGTGACACAAAGGGAGCTGGAATGTAGCCTGCATATCCTGATGAGTCTCCTGGGCCAGAGTGGTGAGGGAGGAGCTGACACTTACACCTGAATGGGCTGTGCCTGTCCTCACACAGTGCAGTCTTCAACCTCCTGGTGTTGTCTGGGGCCAGGGCTCGGCAAGGCAAGACCTTGTCAACAACAGAGACTTTCCTTTGAATTTTACCTACTTCAAAGGTGGAGAGACTTTCAGAACACTTCTGGATCAAGAGGAACCTCTGCCAAGGAAAAGAGCAGTAGAGGTGGAGGAGGAGTCCTGCCCTTTGCTGTGTATGCTTTGCTGGGTTGGCCTACCATAAATGCTTCTGTCTTAAAGCGGACAAAGACTGGACCTTGCTGTGTATCCTGCTTGTGAAGTTTCTCCAAGGGCTTGAAGTAGAGATTGCCTCCTGTTGGAAGTCTCAGGGATATCAAAGACTTCAACTTCATCTATCTACAGCACTGGGAACTGTGTGTTTTGTGCTGCAACAGAAGAAAAAACACAGTGACGCCGTCAATGACGTCACTGTCTGCACCGTGTCGTGATGATGCTACACGGAGCCATGCCCCACATCGTATCTCAACCCTGGTTTCACCAACCGCACAACCTGATCCCATCACCGAGCTGCTGCTTGCACCAGGAACTGTGGGCCCACACTCCGCATCGCCTTGCTCACACTGCAGCCTAGGCATCCCGACGACGAGGCTTCACGCTGACACCGACGCCACCGCCTGCACCATGGCCTGAGGACACCACTTGTGAGCTATATGATGGACCGTCCTGTCCTGCACCACAGCCCAGTCCACTGACACCAGCGCCATCAACTCCAGTGCCCTTGTCTGCACCATGACCCAGGGGCGCTGCACGGAGTCTGCCCCGCGACACACCGCCGCCATGGGCCTACCCACAACAGCACTTCAGCAACGATGATGCCGCTGCCTGCACCGTGACGTGGAGACATCTCACGTCGCACCGCCCTGCTTCACACCACAGTCCTGGTCTCACCAACATCACAGGACGCCGTACCCGAGCCGCTGCCTGCACTGTGACCTGTGGGCACCACACGTCGCAATCGCACAGCTTTGCACCGCAGTCCCAACGCCATCCACACCAGTGCTCCTAACTTTGTCATTGGCCAAGAGTTTGATCTGCAACACGTGTGACTTCAAGGGCCCAACCACCCTTGCACTGACCTTCGGAACCGACGCCAGCAACTCCGCAGTCCGGATTTCATTGGGAGGACCACAACGCCCTATATTTCCAAGGTACTGTTTGCGGGTCTTTCCGACACCGTAGCTGGCCCACGGTGCTTGAACTGGATTTGTTGTTCATGATGCCGTGATAGCCCCAGAAGGAGCTACTGACTTTAAGGAACTATGGGCCTCATTACAACCCTGGAGGTCAAAGACCGCCAGGGCTGTTTTGGCGATTGTACCGCCAACAGGCTGGTGGTACAGTTTTGAGATTACGACCGCTGCAGAAGCGGCAGTTTACCGCCATGGTTGTCCCAGCGGTGTTAATCCTCCAGGGCAACACCGCCGGCTCCATTAGGAGGCAGCTCCTATGTTGCGGCCGACATCCCAGCTGGGCCGGCGGGCGGAAACTCTGTTTCAGCCCGCCGGCCCAGCGGGGATATCAAAATGGGGCTGGTGGGGGTTGTAATGAGGGCCTATATTTTTAAGTTAATTTTGTAAAATGCATATCTTTATTACTGTATGTTGAGTTTTTCTAAAGCTGGTGTGGTGTCCTTTGTAGTGTTTTCACTGTATTACTGTGTGTTAGGTGGAAATGCTTTATGCATTGCTTCTGAGATAAGCCTGACTGCTTATACCAAGCTAACCAAAGGGGTAAACAAGGGTTGTCTGAGCTGGGTATCTCCCTTATCCTGACTAGAGTGAGGGTCCCTACTTGGACATGGTGCAAAGTGACTGCCAACTACAGACCCATCTAACATTGGTTGTCAGCAGTGAGGATAGGACTTGCATTTGCCCTTGATCTACAGTGATTGGTGTAAACTACCACCATAATGCAGACCACTACGTACCACATAGAGGGCCATATTTATACTTTTTGACGCAAAACTGCGCTAACGCAGTTTTGCGCCAAATAAATTAGCGCCGGCTAACGCCATTCTGAAGCGCCATGCAGGCGCCGTATTTAATCAATGACGTTAGCCGGCGTTAGCCACCGGCGCTGCCTGGTGTGCATGGAAAAAAACGACGTACACCAGGCAGCGCCGGCGTAGGGGGATATGGAGCTTGGGTGTCAAAAAATGGGGCAAGTCAGGCTGAGGCAAATTTTTCGCCTCAACCCGATTTGCGCCATTTTTTTCGACTCCCAAACCCCATAGAAATGACTCCTGTCTTAGCAAAGACAGGAGTCATGCCCCCTTGCCCAATGGCCATGCCCAGGGGACTTCTGTCCCCTGGGCATGGTCATTGGGCATAGTGGCATGTAGGGGGGCACAAATCAGGCCCCCCTATGCCACCCAAAAAAAAAAAAAGAAATACCTACCTGAACTTACCTTAATGTCCCTGGGATGGGTCCCTCCAGCCTTGGGTGTCCTCCTGGGGTGGGCAAGGGTGACAGGGGCTGTCCCTGGGGGCATGGGAGGGCACCTCTGGGCTCCTTCAGAGCCCACAGGTCCCTTAACGCCTGCCTTTTCCAGGCGCTAAAAAACGGCGCAAAAGCGTCCGTACGTCATTTTTTTTGACCCGCCCACTCCTGGGCGTGAATTTTGCCCGGGAGTGTAAATACGGCGCACATGCCTCTGAGTCCATTTTTTAGACGGGAACGCCTACCTTGCATATCATTAACGCAAAGTAGGTGTCCACGCTAAAAAATTACGCCAACTCCATGGACTTTGGCGCTAGACGCGTCTAACGCCAAAGTATAAATATGGAGTTAGTTTTGCATCGAAATTGCGTCAAAAAAAATGACGCAATTCCGGCGCAAACAGAGTATAAATATGCCCCATAGTTTTTGGGTTTGGGATTTTTCCTTTGATCTATTTTTGGTCTTGAGTTCAAGTTGAACTTCCTATTACATCATGTCTCAGTCAAGAGCATCATCAGTTACATCCCTGGATTTGTTTTTTGAGGAGGATAGGTTGGAAATCTACACTGTGAAGGAACTGAAGCCAGTTTGCAAAAGCCTCAAAGTCCAAGTTAGAGTCCTCACCAAGAAGTTGGAGCTACAAAGGGCGCTGAGGGCCTGGGTAGCAGCCAGAAATGCCAGTGACCATTCTGAGGATCCAATTGAGTAGACCATGGAGCCAAATCTAAGGGAAGATGTGCTGAGGATTCAGGAGCTGCCAGGGGAAGTTGCCCTCTTGGCCAGGCAGCAGTAGTAGTGTTTCCCAGGGTCTGACCCAAGAAGAGTTGGAGGACTAGAGAGAAACTAGGAGATATCAGATAGAGTTGGAGAGGATAAAAATAGAGGCCCAAATGGAGAAGCGAACCATGGAGGAAAGGAAAATGATTTTAAACCATGAGCTCAGAGTAAAGGAGCTGGATCAGAGGGGTAGATCCAGCAGCAATGGTGGCAGCAAGAACTCAATGCACTCAGAGAGGATAGTACACATTCCCAAGAATGTAGGAAAGGAGTACAAAAAGGGAGATGCTATCCAGAGGTGGTTTCAGGGATATGAGGCATCCATCCACATAAATGAGGTACCTGAGAAGAATTGGGGAGCAGGATTGTGGAACCACTTCACAGAGGAGGAGAGGGACACATTGTTAGCTTTGGGTAGGGGTACAACCTCACCTATTCTGGTATGAAGGAGGCCCTTCTCACCAGGTATGGTCTCACTCATGACAAGTACAGGGATCAGATTAGAGGGAGTATGAAAACTGATTCACAGACCTGGTTAGAAAGAATGTATTCTTTTTGAAAGGCACTGGATGGTTGGATGAAGGGCAGTAATGTCACAGATTTTCAGGGGCTGTACAACTTACTTGCAGGGGAGCACTTGTCTAGTGTGTGTTTTGCAGAGCTGTGCCAGCATGTAACTGATAGTAAGCTGACTGGCCCCAGGAAGCTTGCTATTGAGGTGAACAGCTGGATGAGTACCAGTATATACAGGAAGGTGTATGGGGGAGACTGTGCCAAAATTGGGAAAGGTCCACAGCAACAGAGTAGGGGGGACAAGGGTAAACAAAAGGAGTTCTCCAAAGGGCCCCAATCTAGTACCCATGGTAAGGATTCCAACCCCCAGGAGATAACAAACCATGGGCCTCTTCAGGAAGGCCTGCAGAGGAGGACCCCGTAAATGCTTTGCTTATGACTAGGTGGATAACATCAAGGGGGATCCCAAATGTCCCAAGTGGACACAGCTACCCACCGGTGGGCAGACTAAGGGGTTGGACAGTATAGCGCTTGAGGAGGAGTTAGTCCCAGGTAGGTGTGGGGAACTAACCAATATAATCCTTGTCTCACGAGGGGATGGTGAGATGGTCCAGAGAAACCTAATGCCTGATAACACTAAAAAATAAAGGCAATGGGTGATCATCAATGGGCAGAGGGTAGAGGCTCTCAGAGATACTGGAGCCATTGTGACCTTGGTCCGATGTCATCTGGTATCTGGAGAGCAGATAATCCTTGTTGTATTCCACCAAGTAGTTGCAGTGGACAACTCAGAGTGCCAGTGCAAGGTGACACAGGTTCCCTTTGAGTGGGGGGGTCTCTGGTTCCTTGAGGGTAGTTGTGAGTCCCACCATACCTGTTGATTGTCTGTTGGGCACATTTGGGGATGTTGGGGTTGTCAGAGTGGGCGTGTGTGACCACTCGGTCAATGGCAACCAGCTAGAGTGATCAGAAGGACCTGGAGCCTGAAACACTAGCCCAGGTGCCTGCAAGAGAAAGGGCAAGGGGTGCGGGAAACCCACCCCTGAAGTTCTGATGGTCCGGGAGGAGGCTGAGCTCAAAGGTGGACCCCCTGGTACCTACAGGGGAACAAGTGGCCAAACTGGCCTGCCTGGAATGCCTGAGCTGACCCATTGGCAGCAAGAAGGGGGTCCCACCAGGGAGGAGTTCTTTGCAGAGCAGAAGGTGTGCCCTACTCTCATAGGTCTTACTCAGCAGGCCAATGACCAGGCAGCTGGTGCTAAGCCCAAGGATCAACTGATCTATTGGGATAATGGTCTTCTGTATAGCGAGCCTAAGACTGCTGAGCCTGGGGCAGCCCATGTGCTGGTGGTACCCCAGTGCTTTAGAGCCTTCCTACTGGGTGTGGCTCATGATGTGCCTCTGGCTGGACATTTGGGGCAGGGCAAGACCTTTGACAGGCATGTCTCCCACTTCTACTGCCCCCAAATGAGAAAAAATACAGATGCTTACTGTAGGACCTGTCAGACTTGCCATGCAAACAGCATAAGTGGAAGAAAACCAACAAACCCTTTCCTGTCGTGAGCACCCCCTTTGTGTGGGTGGGCATTGACATAGTTGAGCCTCTGGATTCCAGGACAGTCCTGGGCAAGAGGTTCATCCTGGTCTTGGTGGACCATACACTATAACACCTGTTACCCTGAAGCTATCCCTCCGAGGACAGTGACAGCGCCTGTTGTGGCCCGGGCACTGATGGGGATCTTTACTTGAGTGGGTTTCCCCAAGGAAAGATGGTATCTGACTGGGGTACCAACTTTATGTACATGTACATAAAGGCCATAAGGAAGGAATATGGGGTCAGCCACAAGTTCACTGCTCCTCACCACCCCAAAAGTAACAGGTTGGTTGAGAGATTCAACTGGACCCTGAAAGGTATGATTTGGGGTATGTAAGACTCTGTGAGCCGTAAGTAGGACGACCTATTGTTATGACTTCTTTTTGCATACCGAGAAGTACCACGGAAGAGGGATGGCTTTAGCCTCTTTTACCTGTTGTATGAGCACCTCGTCATAGGATCTCTAAGTCTGGTAAAAGAGGGCTGGAAGCAAGATCCGAGGAAGTTACCCCAGGATGTATTTAGTTACATGCTGGCCTTCATAAACCAGACTTCCCGCTTCAGGAAGCTTGCTCAAGAGAACCTAAAGGCAAGCAGGAGGACATGAAACACTGGTACGACCAGAAAACCACTCTGTTTGAGTTTCAGCCTGGCCAGAAAGTGTGGGTCATGTACCCAGTAGTGCCTTATGCTCTACAGGACAAGTGGACAGGGCCATTTGAGGTAAAAGTGCTCAAGAATGTTATCACCTACTTGGTGGACTTACAGACTCCACGGAACCCCTTGAGGGTCCTACATGTGAACCGCCCCAAACACCACTTTGAGAGGTCTGAATTAACCATGCTTCTGGCTACAGATGATGGGGTGGAAGAGGAGAGTAAACCTCTCCCTGACCTCCTGTCTGCCAGGGAGCAGGATGGGTCAGTAGAAGGTGTGTTTCTCTCCCCTTCTCTGAATCTAGAGCAGCAGAGTGACTGTCGCCAATTACTGGGACAATTTTCAGGTCTGTTCTCACTCACTCCTGGTGTCACTCATCCATGGATGCATGATGTAGACACTGGGGGAAGCCTGCCTATGAAACACAAGGTTTACAGGTTAACTGACAGAGTGAAGGCCAGCATCAAGGATGAGGTATCCAAGATGTTGGCTTTTTGGGGTGATTGAGCACTCCAGCAGCCCTTGGTCCAGCCCAGTGGTTTTGGTATCTAAGGCGGCAGCACCTGGTGCCACACCAGAACTTCGGTTCTCTGTGGACTACTGTGTACTCAATGCCAACATTAACGCTCAGCCCAACCTCAGAGCTTATGAGCTCATTGATCGTTTGGGCCTGCCAAGTTCATCAGCGCGTTTGATTTAACATCTGGGTACTGGCATTTTGCCTTAACTGATGGGGCCAAGGAGATGTCGGATTTCACAACACCAGAGGGGCATTTCCAGTTCTGGGTCATGCCCTTCAGGTTGAAGAACGCCCCTGCCACCTTCCAGAGGTTGGTCAATCAGGTCCTAGCTGGGCTTGGAAACTTCAGTACCGCCTACCTTGACAACATTGCTGTTTTCAGCTCCAGTTGGAAGCACCACTTGCACCATCTCTGGGAAGTGTTGAAGGTGCTGCAAGCTGCAGGCCTCACTATGAAGGCCAGGAAGTGCCAGATAGAGCTGGGGTCAGAGGTATACTTGGGACACCAGGTAGGAAGCAGCCGGTGGTGCCCCTACAATCCAAGATTAATGCCATTCAGGTTTGGGCACCCCCAAGACCCAGATAGAGGAGAACCTTCTTAGGTCTCACTGGGTACCACAGGAGATTTGTCAAGGAGTATGGCACCATTGTTGCCCCCTTGACAGAGCGGACTTCCAAGAAGCAGCCTAGACAGGTGATATGGGCTGAGGTGTGCCAAACTGCGTTTGACACCCTCAAGGAGTCCATGTGCAGAACGCCTGTGCTGCTGGCTCCTGACTTCTCAAGGAGTTTGTGGTACAGACAGATGCTTCAGAGCTGAACAAAAAGGGCCTAGATCAGCCTGTAGTCTTCCTTAGCAAGACACTACTCCCCAGGGAACTAAAGTGGAGTGCAATTGAAAGGGAAGCTTTTGCCGTGGTCTGGGTGCTGAAGAAGCGAAGACCCTACTTGTTTGAGACTCAGTTCAGACCGACCACATGCCCCTCAGATGGTTAATGCAGATGAGGGGTGAGCACCCAAAACTGGTGAGGTGGTCCATTTCCCTACAGGGGATGGACTTTATGGTGGAACACCATCCTGGCAAGGAGCACGCCAACGCGGATTGTCTGTCTAGGTTCTTCCACCTTGGTTCTCCCTACTGTCAGCTGGAAAGGACACGTGTTAGACCTAGCATCTTTTGGCGTGTTTCCCCTGTCTTTTTGCCTTCTGACCTCCTGTTTGTATGGTATGTTGGACTCTGTTTTTGCTGCTTTATTGTCTCTGCACACTTTACCACTGCTGATCAGTGGTAAAGTGCAAGTGCACCTTATATAAATTGCATTGTGATTGGTTTATCCATGATTGGCATATCTGATTTACTCATAAGTCGCTAGTAAAGTGTACTATGCATGCCCAGGGCCTGTAAATCAAATGCTACTAGTGGTCCTGCAGCACTGATTGTGTCACCTACATGAACATGGGAACATGTCTCAGACGTGCCACTGCAGTGTCTGTGTGTACAGCCAATTGGACCTGGCAAGTGTATCCACTTGCCAGGCCCAAACCTTCCATTTTACTACATGTAAGTCACTCCTAAGGTAGGTCTTAGGTAGTCCCATGGGCAGGATACAGTGTATGTTAAAGCTGGGACATGTACTGGTGTGTTTTACATGTCCTGACAGTGAAGTACTGCCAAATTAGTTTTTCACTGTTGCGAGGCCTATCTCTCTCATAGGTTAACATGGGGACTGCCTTTAAATATCTTTTAAATGCAGTTTCCCATTGGGAGAAGATAGAGACATGGATTTTGAGGTCTCTGAACTAACACTTTAAAAATACACCTTTGGTGAAGTTGGTTTTTAGATTGTCAGTTTGAAAATTCCACTTTTAAAAACGTGTCTCTGCCTGCTTGTGTATTCCACGTCTGGGTCAGACTGACAGTTGGGCTGTTGTGAATTCCCTCTAGACAGTGACACAAAGTGAGCTGGGGTGTAGCCTGCACATCCTGATGTGTCTTCTGGGCCAGAGTGGGGAGGGAGGAGCTGACACTTACATCTGAAATGGCTGTGGCTGTCCTCACACATTGCAGTCTCCAACCCTCTGGTGTGTGTCTGGGGCCAGGCCTGGGCAAGGCAGGATCTTGCTAACAACAGAGACTTTCCTTTGAAGTTTGCTTACTTCAAAGGTGGAAACGGGTATAAGTAGTGGACCCAAAACACCAGCCTTTCAGAACACTTCTGGAACAAGAGGAACCTCTGCCAGGTGATGAGCTGAAGTGCTGAAGGAGAAGTACTGCCCCTTTGCTGTGTGTGCTTTGCTGAGTTGACCTGCAGTTGTGCCTTAAATAGGACAAATGCTGAACCTTGCTGTGTATCCTGCTTGCGAAGTTTCTCCAATGGCTTGAAGTAGAGCTTGCCTCCTGTTGGAAGTCTCAGGGATCTCAAAGACTTCAGCTTCATCTGCCTACAGCACTGGGAAGTGTGTGTTTTGTGCTGCAACAGAAGAGAAACCATTGTGATGCCATCAACAACACCACTGCCTGCACCGTGACCTGACGACCCCACACAAAGTGTTCAACGTCGCACCGTAACACTGGTCTCACCGCTGCCACCACCTGATGCCGTCACTGAGCCGCTGCTTGCACCATGACCTGTGGGCCCTGGATTCAGCATCGCCTTGCTCACACGGCAGTCTTGTCATCCCCGACAACAATGCTCCACGCTGACCCCAATGCTGCTGTCTGCACCATGGCTTGAGGGCACTGCTCGTGAGGTACACAACGCTCAGTCTTGGCCTGCACCGCAGCCCTGTTCCACGAATGCCAGTGACATTTACTTCAGTGTCATCAACAGATGCCCTGTCTACATCATGGCCTGTGGGTGTCGCACAGAGCCTGCCCCGCGCTGCACTGTCACCTTGGGCCTACCAACAACAGCACTTCAGCAATGCCGACGATGCTGCCTGTACCGTGACCTGGGGACACTGCACGTTGCACCTGGTCTCACTGACACCACAGGATGCCGTCACCGAGCCGCTGCCTGCACCGTGACCTGTGGGCACCACACATCCCTTCATCCAGCTTCGTACCGCAGCCCAGACGCCATCCACGCCAGAGCTCCTGACTTTATCATCAGCCCAGATTTTGATCTGCCACACGTGTGACTTCAAGGGCCTGACGGCCACTGCACCAACCTCCGGAACCAATGGCAGTGTCATTGCACTCTGGATCTCAACGCGAGGATTACAACACCCTACATTTCCAAGGTACTGTTTGCGGGTCTTCCTGACACCATAGCTGGCCCATGACGCTTTGGCCGGTTTGAACTGCTGGATTTGTTGTTCACAACACTGTGATAGCCCCAGACAGAGCTAGTGACTTCAAGGAACTGTATTTTTAAGTTAATTCTTGCAAAATTCATATCTTTATCACTGTATGTTAGATTGTTCTCATTTTGGTCTTGTTTTACACAGATACATATTGGCTATTTTTCTAAAACTGGTGTGGTGTCCTTCTGTAGTGTTTTCATTGTATTACTGTGTGTTCTGTGCAAATGCTTTACACATTGTTTCTGAGATAAGCCTGACTGCTTGTGCCAAGCTTCCAAATGGGTGAGCATGGGTAATCTGAGTCTGGTATCTATAATGCAATGCAATGTTAGGTACTTATGATAGGTACTAGAATCTAGGCTACTGCTAGACCACCACTTCAGCATGGACAGCTGATCTGCTCAGGGGTTGGAAGTGGTAGGTAATTGCTGACAGCACATACAGTGAAATATTCAAAGCTTTAGGCTGCGCTCAAAAGAAGCAGTAACCTCATGATCATATCAACATGAGATTGCTTACAGTGTAAACAATGCGGTATTGAAAAAGGGATTCTGCAACCGCTGGAGTGGATGTTTTAAGATGTTCACTCTTGAGGTTTGGGCCACAGTTTTCATTAGAAATGAAAAAAGGTATCCATCATGGATGCACCTGCTTTAGTATGACGGAGGATTTTGGTGAGAACAGCCTTTTTTGGTAGTGGATTTTTTTTGCCTACAATCCCGTGGTTTGAGGGAGGAGACCAGGCACTGAAGTGAGGTGGGATGAACTTTAATGTTTGGAAGGGTCTGCTGATTAACTGAGTTTCCTGAGCATTTTTAGGTTTGGTAGATGGTAAGTGTGAGCTGTGGAACTGCTGTTTCTATTGCTCGAGGTGAGAAGGTTTTTAGGTAGAGCCTTTCCTTTTGAGTCTCTGATTACTGCAATAGGAAGGCTGAGTGACAACTAGGCCTGGGAGTGATATTTATTACGCCAGAGTAATTGGATTGATTTCAATAACTCAATGTTACTCTTTGATGAGGAATTACCAATAATAATGTTATTATGCCTGCTCGCTTAATTAGGAGTAATTTGAAGGAATTGTATTAAGAAATCACATTTAGCAAGCTGCTGTTTATGTTCTGCTGTATTTAGTGTTATTTTCTTAGAGCCAAATTGCCAGGAGTAAGTTGGGGAACAATCCTACACCATGTGCACATTTAGAAAGCATGAGTGGCTGGTCATACATTCTATTCATGTTCTGTTGCATTTATTGCTATTTTGGAGCACAAAATGCATCCTCATGTCCACTTTGGACATGAGGGCAATTTTGCCCTAAGAAAATAAAACTAAATGCAGAAATACTCTTCGTGCATAATTCAGTGTAAACTTGTGGAATTTTTAAGCAATTCCATGTGATTATGCTACACAGAATTATGTGATTTACACCCACCTACAGTAACAACCAGGTGTAAAATCTCACACTCCAATGTACCTATGTTGTTTTCGCTCCAGACTGGTTACAGTCCCTATAGGAAATCTACGTTTTTTGTGTGGTCATCCCAGATTTTTTGCTTTTTTAGGAACCCTCTTTTTGCTGTACTTAGACTTCTATGCACTGCTACTCTTGCTAACCAGGAGTGTGCTCCCTTTTAAACATGGTCAAATTAGCTTACCTCGCTTGACACATTTATCTTGCCTATAAGTCCCTAGTGACTACTCAGGGCCTGGAAGTTAAATGCCAAATGTTAACTTCAGCACCTATAGCGCCATCCACAGAGTCGGCCTAAAAAACATGACTTCAAGCCTAACATTATAGTCTGATGGCTGCAATGTAAAACCTGCAGTACGACCTGGCAAACAAACCATTTTTAACAGGCAAAGACCTCCCTATTAAACTTTAATAGGTTACCCCTATGTAGGTCATATAGCCCACAAAGTGGGATGCATGGTATTTAAAAGTGGAATATGTAATAAATGAATGCCACTGTTGGTAAAGTGCACTACATGTGACAAGGTCATGAAAAATGTAATGTTACTAGTGGACCTGCAACACTGATTGTGCCACCCACAGAAGTAGTGCTTTAAACATGTCTCAGGCCTGCCATTGCAGAGCCTGAGTTTGTGCAGTTCCAACTGTCATTTTGGCCTGGCAAAGCCTTTTGCCAAGGTCAAATCGTCCTTTTTAATGCATATGAGTCACCCCTAGTGCAGTCCTTGGACAGCCCAGAGGGTAGAGGGTAGGGTGCAGTGTATGCAAAAGGTGGACATGTAGTTTAAATTTTACATGTCCTGGTAGTGAAAAACCCTTAAGTTTGTTTATCACTACTGCAAGGCTTACCTCTTTCACAGGTTAACACTGGAGACACCTCATAAGTTTAGGGTCTCTGGAAACATAATTTAAAATTCTAGCTTATCGTGGTCACATTTAAGTTACAATTCTGAAAATGCCACTTTAAAAAACCATTTGGTGAATGCAACCTTTCTCTGGTCACATGATTAGGTGTAGTTGGCATTTGGGCTGTGTACACAATGGGAGCTTAGGTGTGACAGGATGTGTCATTCTTGGCACGATGGGGGGGGAGGTGTTGGGTACAGACTCACTTACACCTGAATTGGCAGTGTCCTGTCACTCACAAAGGGAAGTATACTCCCTGTTGTTAGTCTGGAGCCAGGTTAGGGAGGGCAGGACATTTGTGGTGCCCTTCAAGGGCATGTCTGTGAAGTCGCCAACACATCACAGATACCACTGGGTATAAGAACTGGACCTCAGAAACTACTACTTTAGTACAACTCTGGACCTGTGGATAATCAGCCAGGAAGAAGGAATGTGTGCTGCTGAAGGACTGCTACTCTGCAGTACTGCACTCTGCTAGACTACTGCTTTGCTGCATTGACCTTTTGCCTGATGTGTTCATGCCGGGGAATGAGAAGTAATGGACCTGCTTCTCTCCAACCCAAAGTGATTCAAAGGGTTAGTTGGCTGGCCTCCTGATCTGAGGTCTCAGGGACACTAAAGACTTACAGTCCCACTGCTTCTGCACCTGGACTCTGCCATCTGTGAGTCCTTGGAAGTGGGCCTAAGGTGCTTCCCAGTGAAACCAATGAATCCTTTCTGCTGAGAGGTGCATCCCCGAGCAGAACTGATGCTTCTCCTCAGCTGAGCGGCATATCCTGAACCAGAACCAATGCATTGCTGCTGCTGTGTGGATTGGACCTGGTGCAAAAGAACTACTGACTGGATTGTTGTTATTTTGGACTTGTTTTATTTATTAAATTAAGTTATAATTGTGTGTTGTGTTTTCAATGTTTACGGTTTGAAGTGTTGCACAAATAGTTTACACATGGCCTTCGAGTTAAGCCTGACTACTCTGTGACAAGCTCCTAGAGGGTGGGCGCAGGTTAATTTGAGGGTTTGCTTGTGTCTTACTCTGACATGAATGGTAGTGGCTGTTTGACCAGGGCTGTTTGTCCCACAGTCACCATTCCCCTACAGTGACAAGACCCTAAAAATTATTTTCACTATAGTAAGCCTGGCTTTCCTATATAGAAAACCAGAGTACAGATGTACGTATTAATTTTGTATCTCAGACTTGGAACCAGCAAGAAAAATAATTCAACCACTTTTTTTTTCAATATTTATTCAAAGCCCAATTCCATAGTGAAGTTTGATTTTTAATAGATATTTGGGAAAAATAAGGTTTATAAAGTTACCTTTTTCCCCTGGAGGCTAATTTACATTAGCACTAAAGCTACTGTCAAATAAGTGCTTGATCTTCATGAAGTGGAAAAACTGCTCCAAGAGCAGAGACAATGGCCTGGTAGAGAGAAGGCATTTCCATCCCCTGGCAGAAAGTGATGGGGTTAATTTGAAAGGGATCTGTCTTGTCATAAGTAAATATTAGGTGACACATGGAAAGTCTCCAGCCTATGTCTCCCTAGTCAGGCTGGCTCCAAAAACAGTGGAAGGAAAGCTACTCACACATTAGGTAACTGTTCATTACCCTAGCTATGCCCATATGGGCACACAGGCTCTGCACAAAAGGAGAATGTTTTCTCCATCTTTGATTTTGGGGATAAGGCACACTCTTTGACTGTTTGCAGTAAGACAAACATGAACTGCTGTAAAAATGGATGTAGTTGCCCATTGGAACTTTTACTCACTTAGTTAGGGAAAACCAGGGGTCACCTCTACTGGTGAAAGGTATAAATGTGGTAACCTAGGGTACGATCATAAGAACACTTTCTGGACCTACATAAGAGCAGAAGAGGACTGGACCTTCTGTCTGTGACTTGAGAGGAGCCATGAAGGACTGGAATTGCTCCCTCTTGCACCTAGGACAACAAAGTGGACTCCAAGGGTCAGTTGGCTATCTCTTGTAAGGCTACAGAGACAGAGAGGTGTTTTCCATGAGGTGCCCAGCCGGCCAGCGCAACGGGATGCGGACTGGACTTTGCTGTTGGCCTTTTCCAGCACTTTGAGAGTCTCTAATTGCCTTCCCCTGAGGTTCTAGGGCCTTAGACATGTATGTCTGTACTTGTTTGGGCACCAGAAAGGTTGGACATCTTTGAAAACGTTTCCTCCAGAGTTCCAGAGCTTTAAAGGGAACTGCAGCAAAACGTATCTGAACAGCAAATTGGATTCCAGCACTGCCCCTCCAAAAGATCCCCACACTTATGAAAAATGAAAAAAGTCTAATCCTGTTGAGATTCTTCAGCAAGAAATCTGCAACGCTCCAGAGCACCAGCAGGACCAATCTACTTCAGATATCCAGCCTTCAATTTGCAGCGGTGGCTACGATTTCAGTAGCAGCTTGCTCGCAGAGGATTTTTCTTCTCAAAAAGTGACAAAGTTGCCTTCTGTGTTGGGACTTAGAAGAAATTTCTAAGTCTTTCTCCAGAAAAGTAACAAAGTCCCTTTCTGATTTGAGACTTAGAGACTTTTTTGACATTTTGGACTTCTAGACTTTCACTTGGACAAATCCACTTGGTGTATCGCACCCTGTCTCATCTTAAATTCATACTTGGGTCCAAGTCTATCACTTTCACAGGCCATCATTGGCTCTTAGAGCATTTTGCCGCTATCTGTACTTATAAGTCATCCTTGCCCTTTGAAATATACCATCATCTCACCTCTTTAAGATACCTTCAGCTGGCTCTTGGATAACTTAATGCTGATCTCTATCTCAAAAGCCATTAAGTCAGGGAAAGGAATGGAGGACACAAGATTATGTGAAACTGAACAATCTCCTTCATGGTGATCAGTCTGGGTTGAGGTCTTTGTTTAGTGCAATGCAGCCTTGGTGAACATCTGAACATAATTGTCTTCTTCCAATGGTATTGACTCTCTGCTTCTTACAATACAGTCAACAACAGCATACTAATGTGAATGATAACTGAACAGATAGTTATGTACAGATCTAGCCCACAGTGTATGTAATCTGTAGCCTCTAAACCCAGCTGAAAAATAGTTTTTAGTGCAATGGAGACAGCATAAAAGAATTCAATCTTGCAGATTGTAATATGAGTCATCCTCTCCTTACTTCATCAACAAAGAGAAATGTAAAGGATGGCCAATTTCTACTACTTTTTGCCTCACTAGTCTGGCGTAGTGACTAAGTACAGATGATGATCACTAGGAGATGATCGCTTTATGCTACTTTGTGCTATATAAGAGTCCATGTTGGTTGCACCCCTTCCAGATAATTGTTTCTTGTGTAGCAGTGAGCTATACTGGTAACTGTTTGCTGCCAAAACAATGATTGCTTGTACACAACAGACAACTTTGAAAATAAAACAGACTCTCATAAATGCATGCCTATATATTAAGCACCAGGTCTAGACACCACAAAGAAAGATGTGGTTATGATGGCAGACTGACAGGTGGATGAGAAGTCTGGTGAAGGGCTCCAACGACAACTTAGGGTCTGTGAGGCTCAGAAGAATGGGACTGAGGATATAAAGCAGGCCCTTGGATCAGAGTGGTAGCTCACTGGTAAACATAGGTGGTTGGACTATTGACAGATTTGGGTTGAAGAGGCCATATTCAGTAAAGGTCAGGTAGATGTACCCTGAGTCAGTGCTTCATGTGGATTACAGCTGAGCCCTAGCAAAAGAAAACATACAAGGGGTAACACTGGTTCAGATCAATCTGTCTTTTCATGGCTTCCCTCAACATGAAAGTCCACTAAAAAAACTGAGTGTCAGGCTTGGATGCAGAGCAGGCTAGCCAGCATCATAATATGGTCAATTTTGCTTTGAAGCCAGCATCTCTGTGGGTTTGGACCCAGCCCTCTGCTGGTTTAGGGTGACCACCATGCTGATACAGGGCCTCTTCGCTGACGGTGTCCAAATTCTTCCTTTTCTAAAAGTAAAAATGTGTTTGTAAAGCATACCCCTCATTGGCATCTCTTCAAAGCTCTGTTCACAATGCTCAGGGCTGTGAGAGGGACATCGAGAGGTTCCAGTCTTCACTCATTAGAGTTCAAACTTGTCTGAATTCTGTTGGAATGGGATGGGGGTGTGAAAAGAAAGACAAAGAGGATGATTTGCTGAGGGGTTGGACCAAGAGAAAAAAGAAAGGCCAGCAAGAGGAGGAATACCATTAATTTTAAGGGGAAGACTTAAAAAAGATGAAAAGGTTAGAAAGGATGTGAAGATCATGACAAACACAAGGCAGCCTTGACCTGGAAATTCAGGTGGACTAGCACCACCAGCAAGAGCAGGGGGACTAGGAAGAGAAGTACAGGACCACCAGGAGGAATAGGAACGGCAAGAGCATCACCAGAACCCATACAACTAGGACAAGGAGGATCATTATGTGCAGGGGGACTAGGAGGAGGATCAGGAAGATTAGGAGGAGGAAAAGAGGGTAATGATGAACAGTAGGACAGTGACCACCATTGCAACTAGGACAAACCCTACCAGGAAGATCAAGGCAAGGATAAAAGTCCAGAATGAGGAAGAAACAGGTCTGGAAACGCAAAGAAGATGAGAAGGATAAAAACTTGGATGTGGAAGAGAGTCAAGAGTATGAAGAGGAGACTTAGAAGGATCAGGAGGAGGGTGAGTTACATGAAGAGGTGAACTAAAATCACCAGGAGGGCCAGGAACACTCAGACCGCTAGGAAGAACTGGGCAACATAGGTGCAGGAGGACCTAAAGGGCTCACAACTAACCAGAATTAAACGATGGAGGCCTTGTAATCATTTACCACTCTTCTTTTGAGAGTTTAGTCGACAAGCTAAAAGATTTTCAAGATGCAGAATATTATTCTTTAATTAAAAAAATAACATCTATTTTTTTCTTCTCTAGTGCTCTTATTTAGCAGCCTCCTAGATACTATTCTCCATTTGCTAAATCTCTCACTGAACTTATTGTCTTTCTTTACATTCAAGTATATACTTTGCTAAGCAAATTCTACGTACAATCTGAAGGCAGTGTTAATGCTTCTGCTTGTTCCTTGCTTGATGCCTGAACTACCATCACCACCCATACACATTCCAGGGTATGTTATCGATCTGATCTTCTGCAATGTGTACACTACTCAAGTTTTGATGCCTTATCTATAATGTTGATTCCATTCAATTTTCCCAGTGTTCCACTGCCAACTCCTGCCTCACCCCAACCAAAACCCTTTGCCTTCTGGGGTAATAGCAATCCTGGCCACCTTATTCAAGCACTGTCTTCATCAAAAACATTCCTCAGTGGAACTATACCAAACAATATTAGCAAAGTTTTTTCATTTCTTTATTGCATTTTTTAACATATAGGTGCTACCAGCTTGACAAAGCGATATTTACCCATAAGCAATTGACAGTTATATTGATGCAATTGTGGGTACCAATAACTGTGTTGAAGATACAACAGAGACATATTTACAACATCATGCGACCGTATCATCCACTTACTATTTTCATTACCTCCGTAAGATATAGCAATTGGAAAGAACATTCACAGAGGCGAAACCATAAAAAAACTAAAGAACAGGCTGCAAACGGTCATGACTCTCAGAATGTATTGGGGGCACCCTTGCCATTTCATTAGATACAGTGAAGAAGTAAGTGTAACTTAGCAGTGTGTACCCACACTACCCCTTATGTGGGAATCAGAGAAGAAGAACATGGGCAACACAGCTAATATGAGTCAGGTGAGAATATAGACAAGGCCCCCTGAAAACTTAGCAGAAGAAGGATGTCAAACAATGCAGTGCAAGAGGTCGGAGCAAAACTGATTCAGGCTGTACCAGCAGCAAGGGGGCTTTAAAGCAGTGTATGCTTCGGCCCACTAATGTCGGAAAGGAGTCATCTTTGGCCTCTGCTTGGAAATAGAGCACCAGAACATCCCAGTACACTGAAATAGGATGATTCAGAGACCTCTAGGCTCCTCAGTTCTCACAGGTGCGACCACCGGCTTGCCCTTTGCAACTCCAGGCATTCCATTTGTGACCCCTGGCCTCAGAAGTGGCAAAATCAGTGCCAGGAACAATGGGGCAGCTCGCCTGTATAAACATCATTTGGAGCTCAGATTTCCTTGTTTTTTCCAATGTTTTTTGTTATAGTAATAGTGAATAATAATATTCAGTATTATTATAATAAAAATGGAGTCCAATTAGTTGGAATGTGAACCTTCCTGACAGCTGAAGTAAGTAACAGATGCTTTTAAATGTATGTTGTGTGCATGTGTGCACCTGAGAGCGCATTTATGAGGGAGAGAGTGTTTGTATGTGTGATCATGTATGCATATGTAAACATGTGTATGTGAGTGAACGTAAAGGTCAAATGGTTGTGATGTCACTTCCACTACCCCTGCCTTTTGGTCAATTGACGTTCATGGAGGGTACTCTCCTCTGTTGCCCATGCAACTAGTCACTGCTGTAAAGGTGCAACCATAGGGGGATAGGGGCATTTCAGTGGCACAGTACAGCATGCTTAGCCAAGAGCAGTGTGAAATCAATAGGTCAAAGTATTGTTTTATTTTTACTTGTACTCAGGTATAATTCCAAGGCGCTCACCTCCCAAGTAGTTGCAGTGGTCATCTGTGTTGTATGTGTGAGTTGTGCAATAGGCACTGGCCAGTATTGGGAGACTGTGGAGTAGGGCCGCAACATATGGCACAGGTCAGCCTCGGGGACGAGGCAGCAGGGGCAGCATACATGCCCCAGTACAATGTGTTAATCTTGACAAGAGATAGAAATGCCCTGCACAGTATAAAATATTGGATGAGTTTGAACCATGTGTTTCGAGAGATGTCGCTGGGAAAGCAAGAGCTCTGTCCCAGTTTTATTCCTGAGAACTCAGCCAAATTTTCCCTTTGAAGTGAAGGTGGACAAGGGAAACTTGGTTGTGTTCACCAAGAACTTTAGCGAGACAATGTCTAGCTAGTTAACAACTTGTTATCTTCTGCATTCAACAAACTTACCCCTCTTAAAAATAATCATTCCAAGACTCTGTGCCCCATAGTTGCCCTTGGGATTAATATCAGAAAAATGCAAATGGAAAAACCTGAAAAGAAAATGGAAAAGGAACTACATTAAAGCAGCCATTAAAATTTACCATAAAGTGATAAGATGTGGGCAGGCCTATTTCTTCTCCTATAAAATATTTGTGCGATCTAACATCCCATAGAGATCTTTAAAATTGTCAAATCCAGCTATCATACCTCCTCTCTCTATGCAAGAATCTCTTACTGTTTTATCATGTTTAAAACTCCAAAAGTCATTATGAGTTCTCAGATGTACCGGAAATTCCTACTTTAATAGAAAGTTCTTTTCACTCCTCCTCCCTGTTCTGAACCTCCCTACCTCAGTTTAATAACATATCTTTAGCCGAATCTGAACAAGCCCTTCTCATGTGTAAATCAGGATCATCTGAGGACCCATGCACATCCCGTTTCCTGGTGATTTCTAGTCAGGTCAATAACCCTGTGCCAAGCTCCTTGTTCAGTTTGTCTTTAAAGAAAGCCACAGTCTCTCTAATCTGGAAACATGCCAATGTTTTCCTTTTACTGACATAAACCCTCTGCTGAGCCAGCCATCCGAGCAAATTTCAGGCTCTCATAGTTTCTACCTGTTGTGTCTGAGATGCTGAATAAAATAGGTAATACTCAACTTTCAAAGTGTCCTAAACAACACTCTCTGCTGCATACATCTCAATCAGTGTTCTGACCCAAACACAGTACTTAATCTGCTCTCCTAGGAGTATCTGAATTACTCAAAATTACCTTAGCTCGTAGCAGCTCAGCGGCCTTGGTATTACTTGACTGCCAGTGGGTTATGACAATATAGCCCATACTATTCTATTACAAAGGTTAGTCGCATTATGCATTTATGGTTCTGTGCTACAATGGTTACACTCTTTTCTCTTAAAAATGTGTCAAACAGTCTCTCTTCCACCTTTCTCTTCCACCACAATGGCTCTTATCTATGAAGTTCCACAGGGCTCATTCCTTAGCCCTACCCTTTTTAATGTGTATATGGCCCCACTTGCTTCACTGATTCTTTCTTTTGGATTCAGTTTTGTCTCACATGCAAATTACATGCAATGTATGATCTTTATCACAGATAATCATACTTGACACTATAATCATTCCAAACCTGTCTTACTGTAGTAGTGACATGGAAGAAAAGTAATTTCCATGAGTTAAATACTATTAAATCGGAAATCCTGATTTCTGGCAATCCACACTCTGTCTGTTCCCACTCCTGGTGGCTCACTGACCTAGGCACTTCACCTAGAGATTTAGGAGTCAAATTTGACTTGCATCCTTCTTTCCATCCTCAGATCCTGGCTGTCCTTGCAACATGATTTTCTCTGCTTTGCTCTCTAAAAAATCTACTTGAAATGGTCCCTTCCGACACATGCAAAATAATTGCCCATGCTTTAACCACTGAAAGACTGGACTATACCTCAGCCTGCCACACTACCAGATGAATCATCTTCAGATCATCCAAAATGCAGCAGTGAGGCTCCTTCTTAGGGTTCCCCACCACCAGTCAGCTACATATCTCAAAACATTTCAAATCATCTTTGACCATCACACACAAAACATTCTACAAAAGAAGTATGAAATACCTCCTGGACAGATTGACCCCCTTACTGTTTAACTAGAGCACTTAGGTCATCCAGGGCTAACCCAGATTTCCCCGGACCAGAAAAAGAGGGCTCTCATTCTACTTGCTAGCTGCCAAATTGGGAAATGTGCTCACTTTAAAGCTAAACACAAACCCATTCAAATCTGGCCCTTCGAAAAGAACTGAAAACCTGACTATTTAAGACTAACAACTGCTTCTGCACCCCCAATGTCACATAGCACTGGCATGCTCTCTAAGGGGAAGCTGTTGCGCATTCCAATTTCCTTTCATTCGTTCATTCATTCATTCACTCACTCACTACAGGGACCAGACAAACCAATACTGAGCATCCGGATGCTGGGATGTGAGGCAGTGTGCTTCCATTCTCCTGTTAAAAAAGGCTCCCTAGAGCACATAAGCTGAGGAGCTCTCGTTGATGCACCTGTGTGTCAGTGGATGGTACAGAGACCTTAGAAGACTTTGACAGCATTTCCAGCAACCCCAGAAAGAAGCCTGCTGCTCTCTACTGATGAAGGACTAAATCCATAAACAAGTGTCTAGCGATATACAGTATTAGCTGCAACAACAAGGCTGAAAAACTACAGCCTACCACTGAAGTAAACGTGAACTTGAACCACATTTACCATAATAAATTGGGGGGAAACTGAATGCTGGGATTTGAGACAGTGTGCTCCCACCCTCCTTCTGTTTAAAATCGACCATCAGTAGAGAAGGTTTAGGTCAGTGGCTCCCAAACTTTTTAGGACAATGGCCCACTTTTTAGAATTGTAAACATTCATGATCCACCTACCTTTAACCCCTTCCATACGGAGGACAGCTGGGAGCCATCCTCCGCCACAGTGCTCATGTGCGTCAGGCGGCTCCCAGCCGCCCATACACAAGAGCCAGGAAATGAGTGGGCACTAGAGGGAATCCCTGCTGCAAAAAACAGCCTCCAGAGGTAGGGAACAGCTTCCCCACATCCCAAAGCTGTATTTTGGTTTTCAGGAAAATGACGATCAGCACGCACGGCGAGCTGACGTGATTTCTCTGAAAACTAAAGTGAAATGAGCTGATCGACTCATTTCCCTTTCTCTGCATCAGTGCTCATGGGGTTATCTCAGCCCCCAGAGCATCTATCTGGACCAGAGAGATATCGTTTGAAAGGGGAGAATCTCGGGTGATCCCCAAAGAAGGATCCACTCTACTAGAGGCCAGGGAGGAGGAGGCCCCTTTGGCAATGGCCTTTCTTCCCCTTATATTTTTTTGCCACAATGCAGTCTTTCTGCCCCCCCCCGGGGGTCAGATGGGGGCAACAACCCTCTGATCTGCCCCTTGCGGGGACTGAAAGTCCACTAAGCACCAGGGATTTCACAGCAATGCCCCTACCCCCCTAAATAATAGACACAGTCTTTCTTCCCCCTTGGGGGGCATATGGGGCTATTGCCCCCAGGGGGACAGAAAGTCCACTAAACAATAAGAATTTATTTTTAATAAAAGAGGGGTAGGGATATAGCCATGCCCCACACCATATAAATGGAGGCCAAAGTATTTCTGCCCCCAGGAGAGCAGACAGGAGCAGTAGTCCCGTTCTGGCCCTCCAGTGGGGGTGAAAGCCCACTAGGCACCAGGGATTCATTTTTTAGTGTGTAGGGGTGGGAGGGCTGCCCAAAATGGGCATGACAGTGCCCCAAACACAAGTAGCCACAGTTTTTCTGCCCCATTGGGGGGCAGATAGGGGTTATCACCCCCGATCTTCCCCCATGGGGAGCAAAAAGACCACTAGACACCAGGGACTATTTTGGTTAGTGTAAAGGTAGGGTTGCCCCCACAACCACAAAAAAGGCCACAGTCTTTATGCCCCCTGGGGGTACAGATGGGGATTATTACTCCTGATCTGCCCCCGGGGGAGGGTAGAAGGCCCACTAGACACCAGAATTTTTTTTATTTTTTAAAAGAGGGGTCGGGCCATGGCCATGCCCCCACCATGAATAAATGAGGACAAAGTATTTCTGCCCCTCTGGGGGGAGATGCGGTAATTACCCCTGATACCCCCTCCCCCCGGGGGCAGACAATCCACTAGTAGACACCAGAGAATTTAAAAAATAGCTGGGTGGGGGCTGCCCATCTCCATGGGCATGGTTATGCCCCCCCACCCCAACTGAAGGGGGTAACTGTCTTTCTGCCACTCCCGTGGACTAAAGCATCTCATCCCAAAGGCACGCAAGAGGACACTTGACTCTTTTGGGTTTTGATTTTACATATGGGTCAAGAGAGCTTGACTAACTCCCAATATCATCCCACTTGCAATCGTGAGCAGCTGCACTTTTTGTACTTGGGTACGCTGCCACCTAGAAAAATCTACCGGACCCAGACACTTCTGAAAACGAAACATCTGTGGGAGTCCAGGGTGGTGTGCTTCACATGCATCCCACACTATTTCCTTACCTACAATGCCCTGCAAAACTCCAACTTTGCCTGAAATCATGCATTTTCCCTACATTTCTGTGATGGAAACTTCCAGAATCCGCATGAATCCACAACATTCCTACCACCTAGCATTGTACCATCTGTACCAATAAAAATTCTGGCCCACTTGTGTCAGTGCCCAAAGCAGAGTTAGCCTAAAAACGTATGAAAGAAACCTGGCTTTTTGGACCTGCTTTGGTTCCCCCTCAATACCACCTTACATGAAAAGAGAGATCTGAGAGGTAAATCCTCCACACATCCTCCCAATGTCAAACCAATATACACAAATGGTGTGGAGGAAATGAGATCCACTAATTGTCATTATATAATTATTTGCTGTTCAGACAGTTGTATTGGTACCTTTTCAGGAAATTCCTCCTTATGGAATAGGTGGTCTCACACACTTAGTAGTGTCATGCTTCATCATAGACCACCTATCCCCACCTTAGTAGGACAGTGCCACCAGGGAGGACTCAACCTCTCAGTGAAAACACCCGGAGAGAGTTCTTAGATAAGGCATTCTGGATAGTAAAGGGATCCAGTTGAATTAAGATTACCTAGCGGACAACCAGTGCCAATACATCTTTAATAATGGTGTCCGTTGGTAAGGTTAAAAAATAAAACAACAATATACGTGAATCTAACGACTCACCCTGTCTTATAAAAAGCAGATATGTTTCTGCCCTCACTACGAACCTAACCAGGTCTGGGGCATTCTTCAGGGCCACGAAACCCTAACCATACTTCAGGGTGCAAACTATTCTGTTTTTGCTAGAGAGGAATACTCAGTGTCCAAACAGTCACGGCATACTTGAGTGGTAGCAAAAAAACATTTACCTAATTAAGGAGAGAAACAAAGTGATGAAAAAGCACAAATGCTCTTGGAATAACATGCACCGCAATCTAAATTGGTGAACATGCCTCGTGATGAAACACTGCAAACCACTGCAAACATAGGTGCCAGTGCCAGAATCCATGCTAAAACGATACAACATGCACGTCTATATGCATATTAAGGTAGTGCCTAATGATATTAAGCACTACATCCTGTCTTACCCTAAACAATAGGGATGTGGGCCTCTGGTCTGGGGCAGGG
This sequence comes from Pleurodeles waltl, assembly GCF_031143425.1. NCBI lineage: Eukaryota > Metazoa > Chordata > Amphibia > Caudata > Salamandridae > Pleurodeles > Pleurodeles waltl. The sequence goes on along the minus strand of NC_090437.1, from coordinate 869,764,560 downwards.
ATGATGCCCCTTGTAGTCACACACTGCAGAAGAAATAAGGCACTAAGAAAATGCAAGTACTGCACTAACATCTGCCACTTTCTGCAGCTGTGTCTTTCCTTTGAAGTAAACCCAACCAGGAGTGTATCCTATTAGGAAAATATTCAAGAAGGTCCCTGTGGGAAAAGTCTTGTAGTCTGTGTGTGTAAAATCCATAATAAAGTAACCCAGAACTCTCCACGGGCAGGGCTGAGGACTGCTATGCATACTGCCCTTCTATACTCCTGAATAAATATCAGTACTGATAGTGATGTGCAAGGTGCTCATACTATGTATATATAGGCTCAGAAAATTGGGTGAAATGAACTCTGCGGACAGGATAGAGGACATTGGTGCATGTTGATCACTGAGGTATGTATGCAGTTGTTCTTGCTGATGACTGACAGCCCACTGAAGGGAAACCCATAGCAAAACCATATTGGAAAGAATGAATGAGGTCTCCATTATCTGGTGATTATGGTCCCATGTGCCCCCAGGAGGACGGGGCCTTGTGGAAAGGGCTTGAGGGGTATTTGTAGAGACTCAATAATAATATAACCCAAAAAAACACTCCACGGGCAGGACATAGGACTGTGACGCATTCTGTCCAACACATGCTAAACACATTTCGAGGTTTGCAAAGGCTTCTGGGTAACAGAACCTGGTGAGAGCCCCACAAGTCCCCCATCCTGGATTCTCCCAGGTGTCTAGTTTTTTAAAAAACACAGGTTTGCTATGTTTCTCTAGGTGCTGGCTGAGCTGTGCACATTGCAAAAAAGGGTCAGCTAACAGTGGAAAAATATGCTGTATCCACATTGCGTTTGGGCCGTTACCTGTTGCGAGCACTATGCATACCCACACAAGCCAGGTACCATTTTTATTGGGTGACTTGTAGGAACACAAAATAGTAGAACTTGTGCTATTACCAATTGTCTTTCTCTGTATTTGTGCCTTCTAATTGTAAGACAGTGTGTAAGAAAGAAGTCATTTTGAGAAATGCCTTCTAATTCACACGCTAGTATGGGTGCCCCCAAATTCAGACATGTGCAAATAACCACTGCTTCTAAACTTCGCATCTTGTGTCCATTTCAGCAATACATAAGTTTACTTGATACCTATATTTCACTCTTTCTATTTTACCAAATGACTTGTTATATAGCTGGTACACAATGAAAAACCATTGCAAGTTGCAGTTCAGTTATTGGCTCTGCGTACTCTGGGTTCTTGGTGAACGTACAAGCCCTATATATCCCTGCAAACAGAAAGGTCTAGCAGACATAACAGTAAATTGCTTTAAAAGATCTGCCATAATTAGAAGAAGTTACAGGTGAAAAGATAGACACAAATGGGTGTTTTTTCAACTCAATTTCAATATTTTTTTTATTTCAACTGTTGCTTTCTATAGAAAAACCTTGTAAGGTGTACACAAATGACCCCTTGCTGAATACATAATTTTGTCTATTTTACAGAAATAATTAGTTTTTCAGGATTCACTACTGGTTTCACACTGATTTCTACCACTAACTGGAAAGAGGTTGAATGCACAGAAAATAATACAAATGGTCTATCTCCCAGTAAAATGCAAACACTGTGTTGTAAAATTAGATTTTTGGATTCAAGTCTGCCTGTTCCAGAAGGCTGGGAAATAGTGATTTTAGCACCACAAACCCTTTATTGATTCCATTTGCAGGGAAAAAAATATGTTTTCTTCTGTAGCACCTTTTCCCATTTTCCCCCAAAAACCCATATTTAGCTATATTTTGGATACTTTCTCGATCCCCTCCACAGGAATCCACAAACCCTGGGTACCTTTTGAATTTCCAGGATGTTGAAAAAAGGGCGCAAATTTGGCTTGGTTCCCTCATGTGGACAAAAAGTTATAGGGACCTAAGAACGAATTACTCCAAATAGCCAAAAAAGGGCTCAGCACTGGGGGAGGGGAGAAAGGCCTACCAGTGAAAGAGTTGATGGACATAATGAGGGGCGATTTTTTAATGTAAATAAAGCTTTGTGTGGTAGCGCACTGTCATTTACAGATAGCACTATTCCCATTGAAATGGCCACTACCCTTGCACAGACATACAGTTTTCCTGACAGAACAATACAGCACACAAATGATAATGCGTGGAGATCAGGTTTCTGTGTATAATTATCATTTCTATATGGCAAGTAAAGTATCTTGGTTTGTTTTTATCTTATTAAAATCTCTGTTTCCATCACATTCCAGAGTTACAAAACAAAAGGGCTTAATTTGTGCTTTCCTAACTGCTAAATGCATGCAGTGCATTTACAGGTATTAATATATTATTGTGTGTTGCAAACAACATCCCAGAGCCTTTCAGAGAAAAGGAAACACTAATCCTGCAGCAATTCATCAGAAGGCATAGCCTGACATTTGACATCTGTCTTTGCAATGCAGCAAATATCACAAGTAAAACAATTAATTTAAAAGCATATTTATTTATTGCTCCCAACAGTGGGCTGTGACCTACAGTTTGGGAGACCCTTGTTTAGGGTCTCTCAGGGCCACCAGAAAGTCTCACAGAGTCAGCAGCGCTGTTATCAACATTCATAGATTGGTAGTATGTTAGATCTAAGTTCACAAGCATGAGGCTCAAAAGGTTCGTTAGAAGGTGTTTCTGTAGGGATAGCCTGGATTGGTGGAGTACAGTCTAGCTTGCACCTTATAGAAGAGTATTGATGTGGCCATTTCGATGGCTGAGTCTAGACAAGGTTAGTGCAGAGGGAGTCTACAATTTGTGATGTACCCACCACATGCCAAAAGTCTTCTTTTCTTTTTAATCCTGAAGCCTTTATTCAGCTTTAAATGCTTTCCAGTTTTGTCTATCCACATCTGCGTTTATGATAACCATATTAGTGGCAATAAAAGGCTTATATCTGAAAATATGTTGATTACTATTTTTCTAGATTATTGCTTCAAGACCTGGAAATTGTGTTGATAAATTCGCACATATAAACTCATCTATTATTGTTCAAAGAAATGTTGCTAGTTACATGGCTGTTGTCTAAATATGAGTGGTTACATGCTGTGTGCAGCAGCAAGGCAGGAACAAAAACGTCCCTTTAGATTGATTAAATAGCATATTTTCTCTAGGATTTACTGCTCCTCCACATAAATAGTGAGGTTTATTTGGCCATTTATCCTTTAGCTATTTAAACTATACAGGTTCTATAATATTTGCATGCCACAAGTTAAATAGTGGCACTCTCTGCTATGAGATCAGTGGTAACAAATGTTCTGTTTTATACCTGGCTGATAGCTGAGTAGTACAGAAATTCCACTATTTATTTACCCAGCTGCTGGATGAATACTACAGAATATGTGACATTTTCCCTTGGGCCTTTGCAGGCAAATCCAGGTAGAGAGCAGAGATCCTGTACTATTTAGACTGCAGTCAGGCATTGAACAGAGAGGCTGCCAGCAGCCTGGTATACAACACAAATTATGCATTACCTGTCCAACCACTGGCCATAGAGTGGATACATGTAATTAGTTACTTGGTGGCCAGGTAAACAACATATATATTGTTTAGATTGTGAAAAGGTTAAATAGCAGTGACTATGTATTACTAAATCAGTAGCGGATGACCAGACACACATAGATTCTAAATGTTTTCACTGGTGACTGAGAAAATATCAGAGGAACATGTACTTTTGATCCAGTGGCCCACTAAATAGCATAGATTAATTACTATTAGTCAAACAGGCAAGCAGATTGCAGAAAAAACCTTTCCATTTAGATTGAAAATGTCTAAAAGATAAAGATCTGATTAATATTATCAAGCCAGGGAACATTTACGCTTTTATATTTGCTTGTCTACTGGCAAGTATGTACATAATCTCTACCATTAACCAGTGGCCAGATAAAAGAGGAATATCTCAGGTATTTACCCAGCAGCTGGGTAAGCAAAGTATTTTTTTTGTGATATTTGCATGAGTGCCAGACAAATCAGATATTTTGTCTGTTAATTAGTTAGCAGCCAGGAAATTGTGAAGTTCCTTCGCTAATGGCATGGCCACCAGCAAAGCCACGCATTATCTCATCTATTCAGGCAGTGGCTGGGTAAACAGTGAAGTTATTTTGCTATTTCCTTGGCCAGGGGACAAGCTTTACAAAACCGCAGGTATTTAGCCAACAACTGAGTAAATATAGAAGTTTCTTTGCATAATCTATGCATAAACTTTGCTATTTAGCCAGTGGCCTGAAAAATTGTGATTTTTTTCTGTTTGTAGGGCCACCAGACAAACAGTGCATAGTATCTGCTATTTAGCCAGCAGCCCCGTAAGTAGTGAAGCTTCTTGATATTTACAGGACCACTGGTCAAACAGTACATATCTATTTATTTGAAAGCAGGATAAATAATTAAATTAACTATTTACACGCCCATGAGCCAAACACTCCATGCTCTGTGCTATTTATCATGCAGTTGGGTAAATTATATTGGAAATATGCTAAATACTCAGCGAACCAGTAAATAGCCACGACCTTAAAATGTATTGTTTACTTAGCAGAGTGTTGATGTTGGTACTTTGTGCTTAATGGAATTGCATCGCAATGTTTTGTGGGTGATTTCTACATGCATTTGATTGATCTCATTTGTCAGCGCTCTAGGCATCAAATGCTATACCATGTTTACTCTCTTGCTTTCCCATAGAACTTTACCTTCACAATATTCTTGTCCTGGATATTCTAACACAATATTTTGTTCACTTGGTATTTTTAACTCTATATTTTGTCCACACAATGACCACAGAGTCTACAGAGGGACACAAGGGAGTGGGGGTGAAGAGGAAGACTTACTCCTAAAAGGGTTGGGTTAGGGAGGAATAATACATGTTCAGAGAAGATTGGGGAGGAGTTTAGGGAGGAATGCCACCCACCCACACAAGGGTAAGTCACTTGCTTGACTTTGGGGTTGGGGACATGTAACTTACACTTTTGTAGTAAGTTTACAGTCAGTGTTTGTGAATACCAAAAGTAGTCAACTTATTCCAAAGTTTAAATTTACTCAAAAATGTAAGTTATCTTTGTAAATCACACTCTGTGTGTCTATAAGGTATACATATTTTTGAAAGTGTAGCCATTCTCACTTGCTATTCTTGGCTGTTTTTGACATTTGATATTTCAAATAATAAATTATGATAATCTAACAATACTTGGCTACCCGTACTGCAATTGATTCCTATGAAAGTGACATTGATGATAATTGTTTTGGGGTTATAGTGATTTCCACTGATGTATTTATTGTGTTGATGATATCAAATAAAATACACAAAACTCAGGTCCTCCTAATCTATGGAATAGTTTGTCAATTGCCAGTTCGAGCAAAGATTGAGGAGATGAATCGTGAGCTTCATGCATCTTTAATGGAGAGAATGTTAGTCTCAATCTTGGTCTGGAATTAGATCTTCATATAAAGGCCCTGAAAATGTCAGCAAATGAAAATCTGTACAGCTGGGGATTGTCCTCGACTTTATACCAGTAGCAGACTGTAATGCAGTGATGCAGGCTATTGGCTCTCTTTCAACTGGACTACTAATTTTTCTAGGTCTTCCTAAAAACTGCCTTTCTCTGATTAAGGTAGAGCTACATTTCACAAACAGGCTGACTGCATGGACTGGAAAGTTCAGTTTTATTATGCATCTACTTTGGGACCTTAATTTGTTTACCTGAGAGGCCAGGCAGAAGATTAGGAAGCCAATTGGGCTGTTAAAGAAGTTTTTCAGGGAAGCCCAACAAACAGAAAAGCTGACAATTTCAGAAGGCATACAGAGGACCAGAAGCGATTAAATCTAGAGGCTGCTGAATCAAATATTTAAATTGTCTGTAACTTGGAAACAGTTCTTTACAGGTTTGACCACAATGTGGTACGTCTGCCAACTTCGTTGAGACAGGAGGATTCCCTGGTAAATGTGTATATAAACTGAAAACACTACTTTTCTTGAGTATCCAAATCTGACTTTTTAAATTCGGGACTTTGTCTAATACTTTTATCACTCTCTCTTTTGTATTGTTTTACATTTACAAACGGTATTTATTATAAGTTTAGCATTTCTTTTGTCTGTGGTTGCCATTTTATATCTTTATTTTAGTGTACTCCACTGCCGTGTTATGGCGCTTTTTTAAAAACGTTTAAAATAATAATAACATCTAAAATTAAAGTCCAAACTAATACAAGTAGTATGTAGCCAGCAAATCAACTTAAACAAATACTCTTCCTACGTCTAGGTTTTAAATGCTACTTGGACTCGAGTCATTATTTCTGGTCTGTATTAGATTTAGCACCGTGTAACATTTTATACCTGGAGCGTAAAAATTTCAATTTCTTTCTGATGCTGCCCGTCTTTAAAGAATCAAAAATCAGTAATTATGTTGTCAAATCTATACACAATTTTGATATGAATGACTGCAACAAAAGGAATAGACCAAAAACTCACCCTACCTACAAGTTAAGAGCGTTTAAACTTAAAAAGTCAAAGTTGTGCAATGTCGGCAAACTTCACGCCTCGTGTAGAGAGAAGTTTTACGAATTCTGAAACCTCACTTGGAGGAGAATATTTACACAAAACGATTTTGCAAGAAAGTTTGCTTGGATAAAGTATCGAGAGAATGCTATCACCACTTGTACATTTTTGCAGAGCTTTTCTCCACGCAGACATTTAAGCAAACGATATCGCCATCAAAGACTGTAAAGTTTAAAAACTTTAGCGAGAATTGAATGGAAATTATTTGCTTCGCACATCCCTAAAATGCATAATGCGGTGCTAAATAGTTAATCAGTGTAAATGAACACACACAGAAAAGCAGCACACCTGGGGCACTTTACGTAATCATGCCCCTGACGATACAATCAGTAACACTGAGTTGGATTATAATAACACCTGTTATTATAGTGATTTGAGGCTTAGCTGATAAAGCATTGCCTTGTTATCAAATCAATGTCATGTTTTTCAGCGGTACATATTTTATGAGGCGATCAACCGAAGTGAAGCCTTTGGACCTATTTCTTGAAAACAATTACCTGCGATTCACTGCAGCAGTGCCGGAAGCCTCTGCAGGCATCATGGGAACATGGAAGACTTGAGGACCAAATCCCCCTATTGATTTTCCAGAGAGCCACTCAATACTTGTTTTGCAGGATATTATATGTCAATTAGCGAGGGTGATTAGCGGACATTAATGAAACGTTTTTGGAATATGGATTTGGGAAATCATTTGCAAATTTGTGACGGATTGTAAATACAATGAGCGAGTTTCCTGTTGACAGGCAGTTGCGTGTGAGAAGTGAAGTGTAAATGCTAGGGGCCGGGATATGACAAAAGAGTAGCTACGATATATAATACGAAATTTCCTAGCTATCGTGAAGGAAAGTTTCAATTCTATTAAGGACACGGAGGCGAGGATTATGCAAATCTTTCTTCACTCTTTATTCAACAGCAAGTTCAAAGTTAAACAAAACATGAACAGAAAAACTACAAGTTCCATGAGCCCGCCGCCATGGTAACGAGTATCCAATGAGGTGCCCTCCTTCACGTCAGTATAAATGGCCCGAGACACGTCACACTTCCTCGACTTCACTGCGGAAGGAATCCTGGTAGAGTCAATTGGTCGTAGTTTCGGAACCTAAAAAATAGGTGTAATTAGATGCAAGTCCGATAGAACACAGGGAACCTACCAAAGGCAACAAAGTTATGAACTCTAAAACACATATAAATGAAAATATATCTGAATCAAGTGTTTACCTGAAAAATTAAAATATGAGCAGAGTAACCAATAAACAAAGGCATAAACGCAAGTATACCACCTTGCTACGCAGATAGATGTAATCGGGAGGGAACATATCCGCGAAATGTATGTGGGTGGGATAATCCTCGCCTCCGTGTCCTTAATAGAATTGAAACTTTCCTTCACGATAGCTAGGAAATTTCGTATTCTATCACAGGACCGGAGGCGAGGATTATGCAAGTTCAAAGCTTACTTACCACCAGTGCGGCTGCGTCGTGAATTGGTTTAAAGTAAAACTTTTTAAAAGTAGATTCAGAAGACCAATCCGCAGCATGCATGATGTCCTCCAATCTACCCCCCCACTTGTATGGCCTTAGAGGCCATGGCTCCCTGTGTACAATGGGCGCCAAAAACCTGAATATCGATACCTGCCTCAGACAGAATGCATCGGATCCATCTGGCAATGGAAGGAGAAGAAACCGCCTTAAACGGTCTTTTTACGGAAATCAATAATTGATTTTCACCTGGAGGTCTATGATCCACGGTTATTTCCTCATAGACCTTGAGACATCTAACCACGCATAATTTTGGGGAATCAGGAAAAGCTGGATAGGATACTGACCTGGTAATATTCTTTGTTCTCCTAGAAATAGTAAACGTGACTCCTTCTGGAGTAAAGACACGAGCTGATACATCCAGAGCTCTGATATCTGACACACGTTTACATGAAATGAGGCATAAAAGCATGGCTAATTTGGCAGACAACTCCTTCCGTGACAAATACTGATTACCCTGTCATGAGGCTAAAAGATTAAGGACTATGTTTACATCCCAGAGATTCGCATATCTGGGTTGTGGAGGTCTGGAGAGTCTAATACCCTTGAGAAGTTTACACATCCAGGGATGTTCGCCGACCGGGAGGTTGTTCAGAGGGGGGTGACCCGCAGATATAGCTGAACGAAAAGAGTCAATCGTACAATAAGCGAGACCAGATTCCGCTAATTCTGCAAGGAAATTTATGATGTCTGTAATACTGGCCCCCATGGGATCACGGTGTTTGCCCACACACCAACAAGACCATCTGTTCCATGCTGAACTGTATCGTTTGCATGTCCCAGGGGCCCAGGCCTGCGCAATTGAGTTTTTAGCTTCCTGTGAAAGGCGGTCGTCTTGCCAACGATGCCTGAAATCATCCAAGCTATGAGAGAGATGACCCTGAAGGACCAGGGGGTGAAAAAATCCCGACGGGTCCCGGAGGAGCGAGGAAAAAACTGGGAGACGAAGGGGGCACTCGCAGGAGAGTTCCAGCAGAGTCGGGAACCAAGCCTGAGACCTCCACCAGGGGGTGATAAGAACTATTGTCGCCTCGTGACGGCGAACCTGAGCTGCGACCCACGGGATAAGAAGAAACGGTGGGAAAGCATAACCTTGAAGTGTCCCCCAATGTTGGAGAAACGCATCTACTGCCGCCACTCCCGGATCCGGGCGCCAGCTGAAGTATAGGGGAAGATGAGCATTCCACCTGGACGCAAAGAGGTCTACTGTGCAGGGACCCCAATGGGTCATGATCGCCTGAAAAATCGGTCGATGTAACTGCCAATCGCTGGAATCCATGAGAAAACGGGATTTCCAATCCGCCCAAGTATTCTATATTGGATAAAAGTTGAGACCTGGATTGATCCAATAAAAGGATGTCGTCCAGGTAAATGATGAGCCGTATGCCCTGCAACCTCAGTGTTTCCACCACTGGTTTGAGGAGTTTGGTAAAGCACCACGGTGCCGATGAGAGACCGAACAGGAGAGTGGTAAATTCGAATACCTGATCGTTCCAGATGAATTGAAGGAATCCGCGATGAGGGGGAAAAATAGGGGCGGTGAGGTATGCGTCCTTGAGATCTAGGCGCACCATCCAGTCCCCCTGAAGAAGGAGGTCGCGGAGCAAATGAATACCTTCCATTTTGAAATGCCTGTAAACAACCCATTCGTTGAATGCACGAAGAATGATAACAGGCCGAAAACCCTTGTCCTTTTTTTTTTTTTTTTTTTTTTTTTTTTTTCTACTAAGAAGATGTTGCTTACAAAACCCCTGGGGTGCCGGGAAGTTAAGGCCATGGCGCCCTTATCCAGAAGATCCTGAACTTCAAAATCCATGAGTTCGCAGTCTGCTGCAGAAAACACTATCGGTGGTGGCAGTTTCCCTTGAATTGGGGTACCCCAGAATTCTATTTGAAACCCCGACACTGTCTGTGGCACCCAAGCGTCTGATGTAATACGTCTACAGTTGGCCTTGAAATACCGCAATCTCCCTCCGAAATTTCGAGGGGAAAAAGGGATAAGCCTTACCAGAGGGACCTCCTGGGGCATTGGCTGCCCTACGTGCGGTTCTGGAAGCTCTGCCTTTTCCCCTTCCTCTGTTGGGGAAGAACATTCCCTGTCGGCCATCATGCCAACCGTTGTTTCGGAAGGAACCGGGGCCTTGTTGGTAAGGACGGCCGGAAGAGCGACCCCTGCCTCGTCCGGCCCTGCCAAAAACCTTACTGGGAAAAATCTTTTTAATGGATGACTGAGCCTTATCCAGAGCCGAAAAAGTAGCAACGAATTTACCCGAGTCTTTTACAAAAGGGTCTATATCCGAAGTAAAAGCGACCTTATCTGATAAAGATGGGCGTGGGCATTCGGCCCGTAAACGAGCACGCACTTCCTTGTCCAAGGGTTGCCTAATTTTACTGGCGACATACTCCGCAACCTTGAGGTCCGGCCGCCACTCAGAGGAACGTGGATGGTAGATACCCTCCGGTTCAAACATATCTGAGTCAGAATCCCCAGGGTCAGAAGGATCCGGTAGGGTAGCATTAGGACGCCAAGGGCGACCTGAGTCACCGTCCAAAGATGAGGAATCCTCGTCTGAACCACCCATGATGCCTTTAGGTGAACCTGAATCAGGGTTCCATAGATGGTGAAGCATGTCACCCATTATTCCGGGCAATCGACCCTCCCGGGAGGGTAAACGCGTATGCGCGCGCGCACTCTTGGAGTGTGATAAAAAATCGCCATCCTCCAGGTGCCCCGCGTCGCGCTTGCGCCTATTCTTGGGAGCTGGAAGGGTAGATGTATCACCCTCCGCTCCCGTCACGCCAAACATGCCCGTATCCTTGGACACCTGTTCTGTGACTTCAGCTACGGTCTCCCTAAGAGGGGCCAAAGCGTGCGAAAACGCTTGCGAGAACAAAGCGTCCACCCCAGGGGGAATGGTACGGTGAGAGGGACCCTCACCTGGGGACATGTTGGCAAAAGACTCATGTTCCTGAGAGGATTGCATGCTGAGGTTCAGACGAAGCACAATAATGTGACAGAGAATTACACCCTATAAAAAATATATAAAGGGTAATTCCCTACCCCCTCTGTCAAGAAAATCACAATTATAAACAAAAAATGTCTTCCCCTCGGGGGTATTACCGACCAACAGGTGTCACGGGGTAGGGAACAGCAAAAAACACAGAGGTGTCGAAAAATATGGAAGAAATAAATCCACAAACCGAGCGCCCAGTGTTCAGAACACCCGAGCGCTTAAACACGCTTTAAACAACCACTGCGCGCCCTCAGTCGAGTGCGACGCGTGCGTAGAAGACTGAAAGTAATGAAAAATAAAGGCGCTCGAGCGGAACGCGTGTTCCGAGCACCTTCGTAGCAACGCTCGTTGCCACAACAGCTGAAACGGAAAAAATGTAAAAGTCAAAGCGCTCGAGCGGAACGCGTGCTCCGAGTCGAGCACACTCCCGTAGCAACACTCGTTGCAACCACAGTCGAAACAAAAGGCAATAACGCGCCAAGCAAAGCAAACACAAAGCCAAGAGCAAATTTAAACGGAGGCAGTAAAGGCACTTATCTGACGGAGCAGTGAAGAAAGAGGAAGTGTGACGTGTCTCGGGCCATTTATACTGACGTGAAGGAGGGCACCTCATTGGATACTCGTTACCATGGCGGCGGGCTCATGGAACTTGTAGTTTTTCTGTTCATGTTTTGTTTAACTTTGAACTTGCTGTTGAATAAAGAGTGAAGAAAGATTTGCATAATCCTCGCCTCCGGTCCTGTGATAGAATTGGCAAACCAGAAAAGGAAATACATCCTGCCTGTCAAAAACAGTAAAAGACACAGGCCAACTGTGCGAACAGGTTCGGGGTGGCCTACAGGGCATTCAGACAGTGCGCGACGGCTGATTGGAGAGGTCATTTTGCAGGGGCGGCTCCTCCATGAGGGCGGAGGAGTGTCGCCCCCCCTGCCAGAAACAGCCACTGCAAACCCTTTCACAAGGATGGGATTATTCCTTCCTTGTGAAAGGGGTGGGCCACAGGAGGTGACGAGCAGAGGGGTGTGCTCTGTGCACTCCCCTCAGAGTGCATGTGTGTCTGGCCGGCCTGAGACGGCCAGCCAAACACACATGCGCAATAGCCTGCACAGGCTCCCAGTCTGCTTGGGAGCGCCCAGCCAGGGCGCTCCCAGACAATCCTGACACTGCCTTGAAAAGCGTCAGGATTGGCCACAGGGCAGGCTGGGAACCTGCTCCTGCAGGAAGAGGTGAGGAGCGGCGCAGTTCTCCAGGCAGCGCAATGGATGCCCAGGTAAGTTTATTTATTTATTTTAAAATTTTATTATTATTCCCATCCCACCCCCACGCCGCACGCTGCCCACCCCTTCTAACACTGTGAGCCACGACTGTCAGTTTGTGGGCTTATTTTTTTTTTGTGGCTGTTTCGGATGTACTTCGGCTTGTGGGACGATTGTTAATATTGATTTCACTGATATTAAGGCAAACATTGCCTGCAGCAAGATCAAATCTATACATCCTTTCATACCTTGCAAAACACGTATAGGGCACGACTTTACAGGTTCTAAACCAAGAAAATTGCAAACATGAGACACTTTTTTCACTACTGAGGATCACTTTTATTTGCTTGCTTGGGCCTATTTTTTGTCGCAGCCGGACCCTGAGTGCAAATGTGCTTATACTAAGAAAATCATCATAAATATTCATACAGGAAGACAACTTTTGTTTTTAAATCTCTTAGCAGCGATGACTGTGAACATTTTAGTGCATTATTTCTCAATTATGTGCTTTTAGGTATGTTAGAACTACAAAATATCAAAGGTACATTGAAGTGATTTTATCAAACGGAGAAAGAGCTGGTGCATAGGAACAAGGCTTAAGGACTTGAACGAAAGAATGTGCAGAGCTGTAGAAAAAAAAGAGGTGATTTGATTGGTGCACAAAGGTACATTACCGCTTTTGCATCTGTCACTTTGGATGCATACTACCTTGACATCATAGAAAGAAACAATTTCGCTGTCACTTTTCAAATAAATATGATACTTTCTTTGGCGTTGGGTTCGTACATGGCCATTGTGTGATTCCTTGCTCAACCTCAGATGAAAGAAATGTGATGAAGATTCATTGGTGTCTGTGCATTGTACAACTGGGTCCCAAGATAAGGATTAACATTGTCGTGCACCCTGAGACTGAAGGAACTTGTGGCTGCTGTTGTCAAGGATGAGAAGACCAGTAGCAGTGGAGCAATCCAAACCCTCTAATATTTTACTTGGTTCTAGTGGTCTGATGGAGAAGGACTCTTGTCTTCTTTGTAATGTAGTTCACCTATTTGTTTTTATTTTAATCCTGGGGTTTCCAAGACAACAAATACAAAACATCCGTTGCTCTGTTGATACCATAGGCTATGGGTGTTTGATCAAGAAATCTGGGGTACACAGAGTAACTGTGGTTCCAAACCCAATCATTTGGAAAACATACCAGTTTGTGATCTGAAAGTAGTGTTTCAAAATTTAATAGACCACTTTTGTAAAACAACAAAGCCCTTCTGACATATAAAAGGGGTTCTATGAATCTTTCGAAACTGAAATTAGCAGTGGGTATTCAACATGTGTCCCCTCCTAATTGCGATTTGAGATCACATGGATAAAAGTTTTGGTTCTGCACCGGGATGTGGCCTAGCAAAAGAAGATGGCAGACTTGATGTACTGAGCTCCTGAGGCCTCCCAGTAATAACATTCCTATGAAAAAGAGAGGACAGAGGAGGCCCATTAATGGTGAAACAAATTCAAAAAGCCTGGTGACGTGGAAGACCCTAAGGTCATATGGCTTGCCCACTGAATTTTCTGAGACATAAGTAGACAGACTAAAAATATGTGAGACCACAATTCAGATAAGGAAACTACTTAATACAGCTATCAATGCTTTGATGATACCGATCACCAAATCTGACAATGGAGAGAGAAATAAAATGCAAAAAGGCCGCTTTCAATGGTAAACATTGACTATAAAATGCTTACTAACATCAGAGCTGCCCATCTCTTGAAAGTACTGCTGATCCTGGTTCACCTAGACCAGAGCAGCCTTGTATCTATACACCAAAAAAAGGGATGAGAGGAAAAATTCCTTGTCCGCCCTCCCAAATACCTAAATCACAATCACACCATGGACAAGAAAAATTTGTAAATACCTCCAAGATCTCAACCCATATATCAGGCACCACTAGGGTGCTTAAATTTTCCCTCACCCACTAATAGTAGCTTGCTTCCTCATTGGGCTTTATATCCACATTTCTATGAGGGCCCAAATCAGGGATGGAGCAATAGGGAAAGGGGAGCACAAGACAACACAAAAGCATGTAGGGATCAATTAAACAGAAAATATACAACCATTTAAAACTACCTCATGGGTATCCAGTTTGGTTCTTTATTTGGGGATTAGGGGACCCCATGGATAGTATTAAAACTTCAAACTAATGGTGGTAATTGTGCTCCGATATCACCACCATTAGTTTTAAATTTTAAAACGTTTGGCCAGGTGTGATGGAAATTTCTATCTGAAGTCCTAAAGGGAGTGGGAGTAGAAGAGAAGATAATCAGTTAGATGAAAATAGTTTATGCGCTCCTGCAGCAAGGCTGAAAACCCAGAGGACAATATAATACTCACAAGTGGTACAAAGAGACACATAGCCCGTTCCCCACTAATCCTTTAGAAATTTGCACTAATAATGGAAATACTAACTGGTAGACTCTGTAGGAGATGGGGTGTTAGAAATGGGTTTAATGGTTGTGTGAAGAAGTTTGAAGACTCAGAAGTAGTTGAAAAAAGTAATTAAGCATTTATTAAGCTTCAGGTTACCAAAGAATGTCTCATCCTCAGGTCCAGCCAGCAGTAACAGACTAACGCACACATTCTACATTCACTTACCTCATACATTCTACAACAACCCAGATCATACCTACTATTCTCATTAAAGTAATACCACACACATCTCCTCCCCAAAATCAATACTCCAACTCATATATATATTAGAAAATATTAATATATCAAACCTAACTAAAGTAAAATAGTTCTATAGCATTCAATTACAATTCTAAACCTCTAAGCATATCCTAAGCTCAATAATATGAAAGCCAAGATACAAAATGTTCCATTACACATAATTATCCCAATACTTGGGGCAGATCACGGCACGTTTTATTTTCCTAAGTCTCAGAACATTACAACTTTTCTCTTTGTAATGACCAAACCACCCCATCCCTTCTGAACACACAAGCCTGTTTAAATTCCAAATGTGGTTATCCTTCAATTTCACTGAGTTATTGAACAATTTGATAACTGAATATGGCTCAGAAAATTTTGAAGTGTCACCCTTCTGGGGAATTTTTACTCTCACAACATCACTAATTTCACTTTAGTTTTTGACACAGCAAGTCTTAAATCAAAATTATATTTCCTTTTCTTCATCATCTCATTTTGTCTTCCATTACATTTCACATTTTCAGAGGACACCCCCATATATTATTAAACATCCAAGGACACATTATACAACTAGGTACTCTTCCTCTAAACAAATCAAAAGGTACCTTGTCAGTGATGAAATATAGTGTTAGTCTGTACATTTGTACCCTCTCAATTATTTCAGTCATCCAATCTCTATTTTGTGATTTAGCAATCCAAATCGATTCCTTCAAAACCCTCTCAATCATGCCATTTGTTTCAGGATGATAAAGAGAGCATTTATTGTATTTTATTCCCTTCTTAGATAGAAATTCCTCCATCTCTATGGAAACTAGTTGGACTCTATTGTTGGTTAGGATAGTCTCATGAATACCTTCTCTGTTAAAAATGTTCTCAATAACCTTGTTTCTGTACTTTGTGTAATACATAAAACAAGCCCTCTCAAGAACATGTCTATCAGAACCATAATTTAATACTGGCCCATCTTGCTACACACTGGCCCTAGGATGTCTAATGCCATTTCCTGCCAAACTCTACTTGGAGTGTCCCTCACAATCATCGTCTCTACTCTGGTCTTGTAGATTTGATCACTCAAATTGTATTCAAGACACTACCATACCAATCTCTGCACCTATGTGTCAATACCTGGCCACCAAAAGAAAAGCCTAACCCTCTCTTATGTCTTTGAAAATCATTGGTGACCTTGATGGGCAAACTCTATGAGTTTCTCACTAATCTGAGGATCTGGAACTAGTCTTGTTCGACACCATAACAAATCTTCACTCACAGGCAACTCATCTCTCACATTCCAGTATTTTCTACCTTTATTGTTCACTTCTCTTTTCATGCCCAACCTAAAGAAATGTTCCTCCTCACATCTTGTAGAACATTCATCCTCACCTACCATCTGTTGGACCTGGCTTTTTGACAGGGTCATCCCCAAACTTTTTGCCTCCTTCCTCCTATTTTTTTCTAACCTGTTGTTGTTGGCTTTTGACCTCTGGGCACTTTACCACTGCTAACCAGTGCTAAAGTGCATATGCTCTCTGTGTAAAATGTACTATTGATTGGTTTATCCATGATTGGCTATTTAATTTACTTGTAAGTCCCTAGTATAGTGCACTATATGTGCCTAGGGCCTGTAGATTAAATGCTACTAGTGGGCCTGCAGCACTGGTTGTGCCACCCACTTCAGTAGCCCCTTAACCTTGTCTCAGGCCTGCCATTGCAAGGCCTGTGTGTGCAGTTTCACCGCCACTTCGACTTGCCATTTAAAAGTACTTGCCAAGCCTAGAACTCCCCTTTTTCTACATATGAGTCACTCCTAATTTGTGCCCTAGGTAACCCCTAGAGCAGGGTGCTGTGTGGGTAAAAGGCAGGACATGTACCTGTGTAGTTATATGTCCTGTTAGTGTAAAACTCCTAAAATCGTTTTTACACTACTTTGAGGCCTGCTCCCTTCATAGGCTAACATTGGGGCTGCCCTCATACATTGTTGAAGTGGCAGCTGCTGATCTGAAAGGAGCAGGAAGGTCATATTTAGTATGCCAGAATGGTAATTCAAAGTCCTGCTGACTGGTGAAGTCGGATTTAATATTACTATTCTATAAATGCCACTTTTAGAACGTGAGCATTTCTTTGCACTTAAATCTTTCTGTGCCCTTCAATCCACGTCTGGCTAGGTTTAGTTGACAGGTCCTTGTGCATTCACTCAGACACACCCCAAACACATGGTACTCAGCCTCACTTGCATACATCTGCATTTTGAATGGGTCTTCCTGGGCTGGGAGGGTGGAGGGCCTGCCCTCACACAAAGGACTGCCACACCCCCTACTGGGACCCTTTCAGACAGGATTGAACTGAAAGGGGACCTGGTGCATTTCTTAGACACTCTTTTAAGTCACCCCCCCTTAAAGGCACAATTTAGTATAAAACAGGGCCTCTGCCCTACCTCATCAGACACTTGCTGGAGAAGAAACCTGAACCAGAAACTACATCCTGCCAAGAAGAACTGCCTGGCTGCTCAAAGGACTCACCTGTCTGCTTTCTCCAAAGGACTGCTGCCTTGCTGTTGGCCTGCTGCCTTGCTGAACTCTTGTCTGGCTGTAAAAGTGCTCTCCAAGGGCTTGGATAGAGCTTGCCTCCTGTTCCCTGAATTCTCAGGACCAAAAAGACTTCTCTTTTTCACTTGGACGCTTCGTGCGGCCAATTTTTCGAGGCACAGCTTGTTCCGCGGCTAGAAAAACGCGGCACACAGATGCTGATCGACGTGCTGCCTTCGGGACGACCGGAACTTCGACGCACGGCCTCGCAAGGACAACGCTGCCCGACTTCCAGAGGAGAAATCGACACGACGCCTGCCGTGAGAGCGAAACTTTGACGCACAGCCCCACGGAACGAGGCGCAGCCAGAAAACAAGCAGGAGAATCCACGCACAGACCCGGGACTTCTGGTAATCCCCGCGATCCACAGAAAGAGACTGTCCGCGCACCAGAAAACGACGCACGACTTCCCTGCGTGAAAAATAACGACGCAAGTCCATGTGTGCTGGGGAGAAATCGACGCACACCCCATTTTTCCATGTATCTCTTCTTCTGTGGCCCTTTGCGGAGATTTTCCACTCCAAACCAGGTACTTTGTGCTTGAAAGAGACTTTGTTTGCTTTTTAAAGACTTAAGACACTTCATATCACTTTTCAGTGATATCTTTACAAATTCATATTGCATCTTTGATCGTTTTGACCTGCAAATACCTAGATAAATATTATATATTTTTCTAAACACTGTGTGGTGTATTTTTGTGGTGTTATATTATGGTATTGTATGATTTATTGCACAGATGCTTTACACATTGCCTTCTATGTTAAGCCTGACTGCTCGTGCCAAGCTACCAGAAGGTGGGCACAGGCTAATTTTGGATTGTGTGTGACTTACCCTGACTACAGTGAGGGTTCTTGCTTGGACAGAGGGTAACCTGACTGCCAACCAAAAACCCCATTTCTAACACCATCCCATCAGTAACTTCACTCACTTTCAAACAAGCAAAACCTTCATCATTCACTCTAGATTCTTCTCTCATTTGCTTCAAAACTCATTGGGAGAGATAATCAGCCACTCTATTCTCTGAACCAGGTTTGTATTCAACTTTAAAATCATATTCCTGTAAAGCAATAATCCACTTACAGATCCTAGATGAAATTACTTCCAAACTTTCTTTTGAAAAAAAGTCTTTTAGAGGTTTGTGAGAAGATCTAACCTCAATTAGAACATTGGAATGCTGGGGGCTCCATTGAAAACAATGGAGTGCTGCGGGCTTTTACTGGCCGGTAAAAGCCCGCAGCGCCAACATTCCAATGTTCGCTTTGTTCACAGCAACAGCTGTGAACAAAGCCTCACGGAGCCCGAGGGGATTTAAATCCCCTCGGGCTCCGTGAAATTTTTTTTTTTTTATAGAACATTCTGCCCTTTGTGGCAGAATGTTCTAATAGCCTTAGAACACGCCGTAGCAGGCTCTACCGGCTATTCAAGTCCCTCTCCCTTGTTAAATGCCCTCGCCTTCGGCTCGGGCATTTAACGCGGGGAGCGGACCTTTAATAGCCGGTAGAGCCCGGTACGGCGGGTTCTAAGGCTATAATACACTGCCCCAGAAACATTTCTTTAGTTTCTTTATGGCCCAATATATGCACAGGACTTCTTTTTCAATGACTGAGTATTGATTTTCATGGCCCACTCATGCTCTGGATATGAACACAATGGTAGTTTCTTTCCCATTTTTTATATGCTTGCGCACCACACCCAAATCCTTAGCACTGGCGTCGGTGACCAGAATAGATACATTTGTGGTATCAAAACTTTTTAACGTTTATGCCATTTTCAAAGCAGTTTTTATGTCTTGGAATTCTCACAGACATTGGTGTGACCATGCACATTTTATACCTTTCTTTAAAAGTGACCTAAGGGTATGTGTATGACTTGCGAAATTAGGCACAAATTTGTTTTAGTACACAGCCATAACAAAAAATTCATACCAGATCTTCTTTACATCAGAAACAGGCAGGTTTTCATTGGTTTTAACTAAGTGTTATTTTGGGTTTAACTCACTCTTTGGTCAATATATGACCTAGATAGTCTATGTGTGAAAGATTAAACCTTTACTTGGCATCTCTTAATGTGAGACCTCTGTCTTTGATCCTCTTCAAAACTGACCTCAACCTATTATCATGCTCCTCTTGAGAAGAGTCATAAATCAACACATTGTCCTGGTAAATTTTTACTCTTGATATTCCTCGTAAAAAGTCACCCATGGCTCTTTGGAATACAGAAGCCGCTGAATTCAAACCAAATGGCAATCAAGTAAGTTTGAACAAGACAAAAGGTGTAATAAATGAGGTCAGATTGGCTGACTCGTTGTTCAACTTAATTTGGTGATACACAGCTCTGAGATCTAGGGTTGAAAACACCACATCACTGTCAAACTGAGTAAGGATTCCGTAATGTTAGGAAGTGGATACCTATCTACTACTATGTTCTTGTTAAGGGCTTGCAAGTTTACTGAGAGTCTTACTTCTCACAAGGCTTTGTGTGCAAGTACTACTGGAGCAAGCCATCCCATCACTTCTTTTACTATTATTATACCTTCAATTTTTAACGTATCAATTTCAGTAAGCATTAAGGGCCAGATGTATCATCACGGCCATTTGCGATTCGGTAATAGCGATTTTTAAGAAATCGCTATTACCGACTCGCAAAGTGCCATGTATCACATTTGGGAATCGGTAATAACGATTTCTTAAAAATCGCAAATGCTATTACCGAATCGCAAATTGCGATACCGGCCCCATTCGCAGCTATGGGCCTATTGGCCCATATCTGCAAATTTTTTGCATTTCCAAAATTGCGATTTCTGAAACAGAAATCGCAATTTTGGAAATGCAAATCCCAGGGTGCTGGGGGCCTATGGCCCCCTCTGCTGCACCCCAAAAATGTTTTGGGGGACATGTAAGGTGCACATATGACAAAAGGGCATGTGTGCTTTACATGTTCAATTTAAAAATGCATTTTAAATGCATTTTTTAATTTTGCACCAGGTTACCACTTGGTTGCAGTCCATGGTATTTTGCATGTGCAAAATGCCATTCTGTGAAAAATCGCAATTTGCGATTTTTTCCAGCATTGCCTTGCGATGTGGATTTTGCGAATCGCAAATTGCGATTCGCAAAACCCAGGTTGCAACGCAAGAAATCGCTATTTTAGCAATTTCTGCTTTGTGGTCTGCGAATGCCTTTCATGCATTGCAGACCACTGTTTTGCACTCGCAAATGGCCGAATTTTGCGATTCACACCGTTTGCGAGTGCAAAACATTTTCATACATCTGGCCCATAATCCCTTAGACCCAAAGATACACTCCTCAATTTGCATGCTACTGTATTTGTTTTTTCTTTAAGCACAATTGTATGCATAGAATCAGAAAGGCAACCTATATTTTCACTGAAAAGTTGCTTGAACTCACATTTTAGACTGTCAATAGATCCAGTTTCCCTCTTGTCAACCACGTTGGTCATAACCTCATGCAACTCTGTTTTGCAAGCCGGCACTTCTTTAAGAATAATGCAAGGTTCACTGTTGGTGTACAACATGACATTAAGATCCCTCTGGTGAAACCAGCTGATGATATTATCACCTTTAAAAGAAATGTAGATTTTGCAGTAAAACACCCTTTGTATTCAATATCTCTCATGAAATACCTCAGCAACTTTATGGGTTGACCACCATTTGCTAAAGGTTTGATATCAGGCCAGAACAAATTGACTGTTACTTTCAACTTGTTTTAATAAAAGTCTTTTGGGATCAAAGAACTTTTTGCACCAGAGTCAAATAACATTTTAATCTCTTGCCCACTCACTTTAACCACGTCAATAGGACTTGGTATTTTTGCATTGACTATGCTGGTTAACCTCGAGTACTACCTCTCCACAATGCAATACATTGTACTAACAATCACTATCAACATCAAGCTCAACTTCTTTCACTCTTTTAGATTTATTTGCATTTTACAAAACTTAACAAAATGTCCCTTTTTCCCACAAGTACAGCACTTGACTAAAAGTGTGGGGCAAGACTTATCATTTGCCGGATGATTTTCAGAACCACAACAATATCATTTTCCTTTCACAGTTTTCCTAGATTTAAACTTTGACAGATCTTATTTTTTCCCATAGCTATCATGCGCTCTGTAGATGGGTTATCAGTATGAACATTAGGAGGCTTGCACACTGTTTATACTTTGTCCAAATGTGTTACATTATTTTTTTATGGCCTTGACGTAGTCTAGAGAGTGTTCAATTCTTTTTGCAATGGGTGCAACTTCATCCAATTTAGGATTGTCACAGATCATGTTTAATAATATTATTCCCTAACAGGAATTGGCCTCTTTTGTATTATTCTAAAGTATTCACAAAGTTACAAGCAATATATTTCTTTAAAGATTGTTGTGAATTCTGAAATTTCTTCCTGAATTGATATCATTTTAGAATGGTACTTCCTTTCAGGAGATAATGTTTATCTAACTTTCGTAAGCATACTTCCTTTACATTGTTTGCTTCACTTTGTTCAAGATCTGGGAGATGTTCAAAGACTTTCTGGCCTTCAAAATCCAAGCACTGGAGCAGTTTTTCTTACTGCACTCAAAGAAGTTCCACAAACGTGAGCATAGTGCAAAAAATCTTTCTTCCACTTGGACCATCTAATTTCAGACTCTCCTGGCAAAGACAAATAAAATGGAGGCGGTGTAATGTTTTGCATTTTTCCCACCTATCATAAGACGTTAAGCTAAACGTATGAATGTAGACAAGTGAGCCACTAATGTAAAACAATGTTCAGTTATTAAATATGTGCTTTTATTGAAACCTTGTGTAGTTTGTAAAACTTTGTGCAGTCATATACCGTGCATATATATATATATATATATATTTTTTTTTGTGTGCATGTCTCTGTGACTGCAAAGAATGTAGGCACACCATCATGAACTTTATAGTGTGTGTGTCACCCTTAAAACTAAAGAAGGAGACACATAAGTATGTGAATATCTTGTTATCACAACAGGTGTGCGTGTCACCGTAGATAAGGTTTAATATGATGCATCGAAGAACATCAAGTAGATATGCTTTTTAAGGTGTGTGCATTATCAAGATGCATCATCGTAAAGTAAATGAGGTTCCATTGAAGAATTGCAGAGCTGTGCATCACCGACTTTTAAATCATACGGACGTGCATTCAGAGGGATGATTGCCTAGACAACACCACGCAGTCTCCCTTGCTGTGGGATGCTTATTCAAGATAGGTCATCCAGCCAACACTCAGGAAGTCAGTCGATGATGTGAAGTGTGCTCACCATGACGTTGATGCATCAGAAGAACAATCGCATTGAGGTGGAATTTTCAAAGGAGAATATGAAGCACTAGCCGCTGACTCAGTGAGCCAAAGCAAACACACACAGCAGGAGGGAAGTGTTATTCAATCTTCAAAGTAGGAGTTTGAAGCGTGAGATGCTGACTTGGTAAGCCAAAGCAAAGCGCAGCACGAGGGAAGCGCTATTTAATATGTACAGTCTATATTTGAATAGTGCATGTTACAAATCCAAAACTTCTCTTTTTGCCTAAAAAGTTAGGGAGCACTTTAGCATTATTATGCGGTGTTCGCAAATTGTACCAAGAATGGCACACCTCAGAAGTATACAGTCACAAGATGTCATGGTGTAGGTAAATAATAAAAAGCACTAAATGCTGCAGTGCCATTAGGCAGTGCATCAGTGCAGTGTTAAGCAGTGCATTGGTTCATGCAAGAAATGGTACTTCCCAATATAAGTTGAGATGTTCCTTTCCGCATAAGTCACGGTGTGAGGACACCAAGATTCCTAAAAGCAGAGTGCATAGATAGCCAGCTTGCTGCCAATGTGAAGAAGTCGGAAGACTCAGAAGTAATGGAAAATAGTAAATAAGTATTTATTAAACTTCAGGTTAACAAGGAGCGTCTCATCCTCAGGTCCAGCCAGCAGTAACTGATCGTCTCACACATTCCACATTCTATTACCACATTCTACAACCACCTAGATCATACCTATTATTCTCATTAAAGAGATACCACAGATTGACAAATGTGAGACCTGGTCAAGCAGCAACCACATCTCTGTCAAGGTAAGGCACAAGCAAATACCAAATTAACCTGTGCTCAATCCTCTGGTAGTTTGACACACATCAGTCAGGCTTAATTGAGAGGCAATATGTATAGTATTTGTGCAAAACACCAAACAGTAAAACGGTGAAAAGACCACACAAAAAGGATGCCACACCGAGTTAGGAAATTAGAGCTTAATAAATAAAACAAGATTAAAACTATCAAACTCCAATCACTAGACCCATAGTGATGATTGTTTTAAAGAGTAAAGTGAAAAATAGTGCCTAAAAGCATAAAGTACCAACCATGGCCATCCGGTCGCCCTGGACCAGATCAAAGTCAAAAGTTCATGCCAACCGCAAAGGAGTATGGGTTGAATACAGTCCCAGATTAGTCCCACTGAAGGTTTACGTTCTCAAGTTTTGTGTCAAGAATCCCATTTACATTGGAGAGGGTCGCAGGGAATAAGGACAGGGTCGCAGGTGGTAGTCGGCGTGGCAGGAAGAGCAGGCTGGGTGTCCCTGACAGGAAGGCTGGAGCGTTGTGGTGGTAGTCCCCCAAAAGCAAACAATGCTTGTTGTGCGAAGAGATGGGCTGGCAGTGACTCACCATCAACTTCATTGCAAGTGATGAGGTTCCATTGGAACTGGCCTGTTTGTAGTTGTGAAGTTCTCAAACATTTGATTTAAAGAACCCATGAGCCACACCATGGGTCCAGAAACTAAGACGCACCACTTGGGGGTCAGGAACTGGCTGCAACTAGTTCCAGGAACTGGTTAGGGAGCTTTTTATGTCCATGAAGCTCAGCTCAGGAGTCCAGCAGACTAGCCCTTTGACTCAGTCTGAGGTCCTGGGATCAAGCTGAAGTTGCAGGTCGAGTTCATCTTCCCCAGGCAGAAGGGGAGCAGACAGCAGGTCAACAAAGTAGGGCAGCAGTTCCTTCAGAGCATCAGTCCCGCAGAGGGACAGTCCTTGCAGCAGCAGAGCAATCCTTCTTTCTGGGAGAGTATCCACAGGTCCAGAAGTGTACTGAAGAATTGGTCTCTGTGGTCTTTCTTTTATACCCTGGTGCCCTGGTTCTGGAAGGTGCTTTAAATGTGGCTTTAAAGTGCATTGAATTTCCTGCCTCCCAAGCCCTAGCTTCAAGCTGGCTGAAGTGAAAATACAGGGTTGTTAGGCCCTTTGTGTGAAGGCAGGGTACAGGCTATTCAGGTGTAAGTGGGGCTGTTCTCAGCTCCACCCTCCATCCTGGCTGCAGGTGGACCACTCAGACACACCTAATATCTCTATTGCATGACTGTCTGATTGGAATTCACAAAGTCAGTCAGCTACACCCAGTCACGTGACCCAAGACAATCTATAGACACAAAAGGATTAAAGACAGGGAAATTCCAACTTTCTAAATGTGGCATTTTCAAAACTTTACTAACAAATCTGACTTTTCTATTAAAGAGGTTTAATTATTATAAATTCTTAGACACCAAACATGAGATAGCCACCAACTCCCAATTGGGAATTACAACTTCCTGAATGTAATAAGGAATCCCCAATGTTATCCTATAGGAGGGGTAGGCCTCACAGTAGTGAAAAACAAATGTAGGTGTTTTTCACTACCAGGATATGTAAATCTTAAAAGTATGTGTCTAAACTTTTAATTACACAGCACCTTACCCTATCGGCTACACAGGGCCTACTTATTGAGTGACTTGTTTGTAATAAAAGGGGAGTTTAAGGGTAGTCAAAGAGATTTCAATGCCAAGTCAACATGGCAGTTAAGCACTGCATTTAGACTGCAATAGAAGGCCTGTGACATGTTTTAAAAGGCGACTTAAGTGGGTGGCGCAAGCTGCCCTGCAGGCCCACTAGTAGCATTTAATTTTCACGCCCTGGGTATATGGTATGCAATTATCCAAGAGACTTATAAGTGAATTAAATAGGCCAATCAGGTGTACTCCAATCAAACCATGTTTTAGGGAGAGAGCAGAAGCACTTTAGCACTGGCCAGCAGTGGTAACATGCACACAGTCCTAAGGCCAACAAAAATGAATTCAGCAAAACTGGAGGGTCAAAGGGAGATAGATTGGGGCGACCCTGCAGAGAGGGCCACGTCCAAAAGGGGGCAATCCTGGAATTAACATAACTGTAATAACACATATTATTTCTCAATTTGTAGACTGTTGGACCTGGCCCTTTCTACAGTGTCATTCCCCAAACCTTTTGCCTTCTCCTCCTAATTTTTCTGACCCTTTTTGGCTGACGTTATGACTCTGGTCACTTTATCACTGCTAATCAGTGCTAAAGTGCATGTGCTCTCCCTTTTAAACTTGGTATGATTGGCTTACACCTGATTGGCACATTTAATTTACCCGTAAGTCCCTTGTACAGTGGTATCCCTATACCCAGGGCCTTTAAATTAAATGCTGGTAGTGGCCCTGCAGCACTGACTGTGACACCCACATGTGTAGCCCCTTAACCACGTCTCAGGCCTGCCATTGCAAGACCTGTGCCTGCAGTTTCACTGCCACTTCGATTTGGCATTTAAAACTATTTGCTAAGCCCTAAACTCTCTTTTTTCTACATATAAGTCACTCCTAAGGTAGGCCCTAGGCAACCCAAAGGACAGGGTGTTATGTAGGTAAAAGGCAGGCCATGTACATATGTTTTTTACATGTCCTGGTGGTGAAAAACTCCTAAATTAATTTTCCACTACTGTGAGGCCTGCTCTTCTCATAGACTAGCATTAGAACTGCCCTCATATACTCTTAAGTGGTAGATTCTGATCTGGAAGGAGTAGCCATGTCTTGTTTGGTATTGCCAGACTGGTAATAGAAAATCCTGCTTAATGGTGAAGTTGGATTCAATATTACTATTTTAGAAATGTCACTTTAAGACAGTGGGCATGTATCTGCACTTACTGTCATCTGTGCCTTACAGCCTGTCTCCAGTCCGTGTCTGGTCTGTGCTGGTTGACAGCTCCCCTTGTGCATTCCACCCAGACACCCATAAACACAGGACACTCAGTCACATCTGCATTTATCGGCATACTGAATGGGTCTTCCTGGGCAGGAACGGTGGAAGGCCTCACACTTACATTCCAAAGGACAGTGGCCTGCACTCACCCAAAGGACTGATAATCCCCCACAGGGATCCTGGCAGACAGGACTGGGCTGGAAAGGGAACTTGTGCACCTAAAAACCAGAGGAACTGGCTGGCTGCCCAAAGGACTCATCTGGACTGCTGCCCTGCTTGTTGCACTGCTGGCCTCTGACTCTTCTGGAAAGACTCTGCCTTCCCTCTGATGTGTTCTCCAAGGGCTCGGATTGAGCTTGCCTCCTGTTTGTGATGTTACAGAGTCAACAAAGACTTCACCTCTTTAAAGAAAGTCCTTGTGCATCGCAAATTGATGCAACACCTGCAGAAATTGAAGCAAAGCCTGCATCGCGGCTGAAAAATCGCTGCACCGCTGACCGGAACGGCACAGCACCGACTTCTTGACTGGAAATTTGACGCAGTGTCTGCCTTGCGACAGAAAATTTGACGCATCGCCTACCGTATGAATGCAGCGCCTCATCCTTCGACCAGCACATCAGGGATTTTCAGCACATCGTCCCTGGATGTCAAAATACCCACGCATCGCAATAAGGAACCAAGACTGCATGCTGGAAAAAAGACACAAACCCTTGCAACGTGGAAAAAAACAATGCTTCATCTCTGCCGCGCCGGAAAATCTGATGCAACACCTTATTTTTCCACGCATCTCCTCCTCTGCGGTCTCCATGCGTCATTATTTTTGACGCATCCCAGGTACTGTGTGTTACAAAGAAACATCTATTTATTTCTAAGGATTGAGACTCTTTTAAATCTTTTAAAAGTGATATTTCAACATGTGCTAATTGGATCTTTGCCGTTCTGACCTTATTTTATTCAGATAAATATTACCTATTTTTCTAAACCTGTGTGGTGTATTTTTGTGGTGTTTTCACTGTGTTACTGTAAGACTTATTTCACAAAGGCTTTACACATTGCCTTCTAATTTAAACCTGACTGCTCAGTGCCAAGCTATGATAGGGTGGGCACATGATAATTTGGATTGTGTTGTGACTTACCCTGAGTAGGATTGTGTTCCCTATTTTGACAAGGGTGTATACCTCTGCCAACTAGAGATCCCATGCGATATTAAAGCAGACTCTTGACAGAACTGACTTGCCGAGTCCGTGGACTGGTCTATTAGGACTGTTCACATGCCCTAGGATGACAAAAGTGAAAAGTAAATTCCTCAAACTTGTCTTGAAAGTAGGTAGTAATAATAATAAATATAATATTAATAATAAATATAATAATAATAAAGTGATTTATAAAGCACATAGTTACTTCCAACCGAAGTATCTCAGCACTCAAAGTCGGAACCAGACAGCATACTAATAAAGTAGCACAATTAGGCCAATCTGAACAGCCATGTTTTTATCTTTTTAGATAACGATAATACAAAATGTTCCTGTCTAATTTGAAGGGGAAGAGAGTTCCACCTCTTAGCTGCTAAGAAAGTAAAACAGCACCCCCCAGTACATGCTCTCTTTACAATGGGAATGCATGCCAACAAGGCCCCAGCAGATCTTCGGCTCTTTGTAGGAGAGTAAGGCTTTAAAAAAGGGTGCAAGTAACAAGGACCCTTATCCTTGAGGACTCTATAGGAATTGTGCATGGCTTCAAATGTAAGCCTTTTCTTCAGGGTTAGCCAGTACGGTTTTGAGAGTGCAGAGCCCATGGAGGGAGGACCTTTTAGGGAGATTCAGTAGCAGAAGGGCTGCAGCATTCGGTACACGTTGAAGTCTCATCAGCCGAGACCGTGAGACTCCCAGATAAAGGACATTGCAGTAATTCAACTGGGGCCTGGACTACTGTCTTCCTAGCAGCTTCGAGAGGAAGTCCAAGAATCTTCCTGATAGTTTTTAAGATTCTAATACACTTGCACATTAAGACAGTGATCTGGCTGTCAAAAGAAAGATTAGCATCAAACCAAATGCTGAGGTTCTTAAGTTTCGTGTTTGGAGGAGGTAAAGAACCAAGCAGGTCTGTCTGGCCACCAGGCAGAGGACCATATTGAAGGATAGCTACCTAAGACAAGGACCGCTGCTTTCCCAGCATTAAATTTGAAACAATTGAGATCCATCCACTGAACCAGCTCCGACAAGTAGATCCTTAACAGAGCTGAAATATCAGCTTCCTTCTGCAACAGGGTAATAATCAGCTGCACATCATCAGCGTACAATATGATGTTAAATCTGTACCACTCATTGGTATCAACCAGGGGGCACATATACAGATTGAATAAAGTAGGGCTCGAAGAAGAGCTCTGAGGCACCCCCTGCTGCAGAAAAACCTGAAATACAAAGGTTTTAACAAGACCTGAAAGTTACAGTGCTGCAAAAAAAGAAGCTATCCACTGCAAGACTTTGAGACCAGTACTGCAGCTCCACAAGCTTTTAAGTAGAAGTTCTGCGATATGGTGTCGAAGGCTGGCTGAGTTCCAGCATCAGCAGTGCTGCAGCTTCACCCCTGTCAACAACTGAATGGATGGACTCAGAGGTGAGCAACAACGCCGGCTCTGTGCTATGAAGGGTGCAAAATCCCTACTGAGTCCCGTGGAGAAGGTATTTTGCCTCAATAAAGGCCAAAAGCTGCTGATTTACGTATTTTTCTGCAACCTTAAAGGCAAAGTGAAGCTGTGAGATGGAGCTAAATTGTTCAGGCTTGTTGGATCTAAACACAACTTTTTAAAAAGTGGAAACACAATAGCTTGTTTCCAACGTTGAGGAACTTGGCCTATCTTAAAGGAGCTGTTCAATAGATCACAAAGCACAGATAATGTTGCTGCCATTTCTTGCTCCAAGATTGCAGAAGCAGCAGTATCAGAAGGGGAGCCTGACTTGACTGCTGCCACTAGAGTGGACAGCTCCTCTGGTTCAATAGATTTAAACAAAGATAGCCCTGAACTATCAACAAAAGGTTTGAACCACAAATTGAGACATGGAGCACCCCTAGGCACCTCAGGAAAGGTGGGTAGATGGAAGCAACTTTATCAGACAAAAAATGAGTTACAGCATCATTGCAATCCTTTGAAGGCAGAGTAGCCACTGAAACTCAGTCCAAGGAGAATAAGGACTTCAGAATTGAGAACATTTCTCAAGAGGAATTTTGAGCCATCTTGGTTTTGCCAGCATAAAAGTTGCAGCAGGTAACCCTAATGTGCCTAGATAATGCCTTTAAGGCAGACAGATAGTTGACCTAAGTAGGATTAAAATGTTTGCACCAAGCGCGCTCCAGGCGTTTGCAGTTCTTTTTAAGAGCAAGCAATTTGTTCCAAAACCATTCCATTGAGGGTTTAGATCTTTTAGTAATATGATCAGCCAGTGGTGCAATAAATGCATGGCATTAACATTGAAATTGCTCAGAGGCCCAGGAATATACCAATAGAATAAAATGCTGCTACATTGAGCTGATCTGGAAGGAGAACTACTTCAACTGAAAGATTGTAAGGGCAAAGATATAAGGGAATTCAACTTAGAGTGTTATGGCACTATTATTTTGTTCTGTGCTGCCATTCAAGAGTTTTACTACTATTAATAACAATTTCATGAAAAAGCACCTAGGAATTACTAAGGTATTCATATGGATATCATAGTGATACCTGGTGTTAGAGGTGCACATTGTAAACCTGTGCAGGGGTGCTAAGCTCCTTCCAAAATTCCCCTATGCTGACCCAATTTCAGTACACACTGAGAAAACACATAACAGTGATATTTGATTTTAAAACTTCATGTAAGAGATTGGAGTATTAGTTGAATGTGGCGAGAACCCACCTCAAATTATAAGCACATTTCTTCTTGGGGTGAACCACAAAAGTAATTAAACAAACCTATGCTTAACCCTCTTTGATGGAGTGTGAGACAAATACTGTGACCAGTTTTGTCCTAGTGAAAAGTTTTACCTTCAGACTTAGTGCCTGATTTCGAGTTTGGAAGACTGATTTCTCCAAAGCAAATGTGACGGATATCCTGTCCGCCGTATTGTGGTCTCAATAGGCTATAATGCGATCGTGTTAGAGCTGATGGGATATCCATCAGGTTTGTGATGGAGTAAACCACCCCGCCAAATGCTAAATCAGGCCCTTAGTCTCTGAAATGGAAATCAAATGACCTCAGTGGTACAATATAGCAGCCTGTGACCAAAGAGGGTTCCACATCTTTGAATTGCCTCTGGACGAGGTCTCAGTGAAATTGTTAACTTTTGAAAGGAAAGCTTCAAAAGGGAGAAATTAAAATTTTGTGCAGAGAGAAGGTCCCTCACAAATGCTGAATAATTTTAGTGCCTTCATCCAGAGAAGTGTTCTACCTTTGTACTTACTCACTTTATTGGAGTGTGGAATTTTCCAGTGAGGCAAGGCTTAAGGCAAAAGATGAGTAGAAATCCACAACGGTGGACACCTTCTCCCTGATATCATGCAGAATCAGATTTACTCCTACGGAGAAGAAAGGTTTCTAGGCCCCAGGTTTCAGGAATCTTAAGTAAGACTACACTTTGACACCAGCCAAGGGTGCAGGACCTTTGGACAGCACTTGGGGTTCAAGGCTGACTCCAGCAGAGGCCATCAGAAGGGTTCTGAGAAGGTCCAGTTGGAACTGGTCAGCTGAGAATGTAGGAAAGGTCTCTTGGAGCTTGTTGTGGCCTAAACAAAGGGGTACAGCCTTATGACCCCTAAAGTCCACTTCGCTGTGCTGGGTACAAGAGGGAGAGCAGGTCTAGTCTTCAAGGCTCTTCTCAGGTCACAGCTAGCAAGGCCAGTCCTCTGCAGTTCTTCCACAGGTCCAGAAGTGAACTGAGAAGAGTATTGGAATGCCACATTTATACCCAATGCCAGACTGTAGGTAGGGAAACTCCTGCCACCCCTTAACCAATGGGGTAAAAGTTTCATACCAACTTAACGCTTGCGGTAGCTCCTTTGTCTTTACTGTAAAATATCACACAGTGCCCCTTTCTACCTAAATCCAACATGACAGATCCTATCTTCCCCTGTTCAGAGCTCCCTGTGGTCTGCCAAAGGTGGGCTTTGTAATGGGCAATGAGTAATGGGTAATAGTCGTGGTCCATTTAAACCAGATCTGTTGCAACCTTTCTCCCTGTTGACTGAAGACAGTAGGGGGCAGGCTTGGGTATAAGCTACATCTGCCAGTGGTAGGGCAAGCACACGTCGAAGCTCAGGAAAAGGCTGTCACAACCCCCAGGCCATACTGCTCAAGAAAGAAAAACAAGCCCTCTTGTCCACTGTCTGGGAACAATACACATAACACTGCAAAAAAGCCATTTATAGTCAGTTGGCATGGGACGTTGTGAAGAGGCACATTTGGCTTCGGCAAAGAAATGATACTTTCTATAACTATCATCTATAAAATAGTAATATATAATTTGACTTTTCAATTAAGTTGGATTTTTACATTACTTTTAAAATGAACCCTCAATGCCTGGTTATTTCTTCTCTCAAACTGAGGTTAAGCATTATAAATTGTTAAAATGTAACCCAGTGTTTTCTAATGTGAGGGCTAGCCTTGCCACAGTAAAAAACGACTTTGAAGGTTTTTTTCCTGTTAGGATAGGTAAAACAATAAAGGCCTAATTCACAGGTCAATTTACAGTTTTGTGTAAGTTTAGTATTTTTTGGAATTCATGAACTACAAAATAAATTTTACTAATAGTAATTTCACAACTGCAGAGACTCCCCACATAAAATAACAAGCATGTCCCATATTTTTGTCTGTGGAGTTCTCCTCCCCGACTGCAGACTTTCCACAGTCATATAATTACTATAAGTAAAATTAGGCTTGTAGCTTGTGAGTACTAACAAAATAGCTAACTTGCACATAAATGTAAAGTTACCTTTGTGACAATACATGCCCTAACTATGCATGTCCTAATTTTTTATTAAAATGCACTGTACCCTATTGCATTTAAGGCTTACCGTAGGGATGACTTTCAGGTATTAAAAAGCAAGGTTTGGCCTAGCAAAGACTTTATTTTTTCAGATCAAAATGGCACTTTAAACCTGCACACACAGGATACGGGTGCAGGCCTGGAGACATGTGCACTGTTACTATCTTGCGTGGCACAATGAGTGCTGAAGCCCACTTGTAGCATTTAATTTAGGTTTCTGGGTAAATGTAGTGCCATATGTTAGGGACTTATAAGTGAATTAAATGTGCCAATTACGTGTATTCCAAATTATCTATGTTTAGAAGGGGGAATCACAAGCCCTTTACCTCTAGTTGGCAGATTAATAGGTCCAGCAAAGAAAGGTTTAGCTATAGAAGGCAAACAATCTGGGGAAATACCACTCACAAGATGGTCATCCCCAACACTTCAGACCATGTAACTGGCAAAGCACAGCATAAAATAAATCTTAAATGACATATGACACTACCACCTAGCAAAGTATAAACGTTGAAAGAGGATATCAGATTAACATTTTAGCTACATTCAAAATTGAAGTGATGATACTGTATGTCCAATGTCATACTGTAAATGAGCAAGTATGAGGTATAAGTTATGTCTGAAGAATGTCAAAGAGCAAAACCAAATAAAAATGTTTAAAAATAAAAGGTTTGCAGCCGCAGTTAATCAGATAGTGCCACCGTAGTTGGGAGGTATCTGATTCACAAAACAGGAGAAAGCTTCCACCTTGTGAATTTTGTTGGACAGCCTCAATGGAAGCAGACAGTGACTATACTGGCTGACCACTGCATGTTCCCCTATGATACAGAGGTCTGATGTCCCCTGCATGCCACTTTCCCTCCATTTGCAGCCCATCTCCCGCATTGCAAATTGTGACCTGCCTATCGATGTTCAGTAGGCAGGTCATAGTCAACTTATTATTTGTGTAAGGTTGGGACTCTGATCTCTTTGGTACCAAGCTGAGAGTAGTTTTAGTAATAGAAGCCACTTATACCATTGGTATTATTAATCACCAGTTTATAATGGGTACTTTCTTCTTTATGTGGCTCAAAGTAGGTGGAAGGAAAGGTAATTTCATGTGTTGCTCTTGTATCAAAGTCACAGAATTGTGCGTGAATAAACTGAATCACAGGTGAGAAGGAGGTTCATGAAGTGGGTGTCACACAGGGAAAGTAAACAACAACACAAGGTGGTTATTGTATTGTATTATGACATCTAGGCATACACTTGAGGCAGTACCCCCTGCTGTAGTGTACATTAGCAGCTATCAGATCCTGTGCACATCATCACAAACTGGCTCTGCAATGCTGCAGAAACAATTGGTTTCTTCTTAACTCCCCCCCTCAATTTGACTCCACCTACATCTAGAGCCATAAGTGCCATTCGGGTGGGGAATGGAGGACAGTGGCACTAACACATCAGGATGTTTCAACTGTGCATGAAATTCCATGCTAAAACCATGTCTTAGCCAACCAGACCAGAAGGTTGCCCATGCCCATCAGCTGCAAAGGTGCATGAAGATATAAACAATCTCAGGAGTTGAGGCTTCTCAAATATGGCAACTCAAGAAAAGAGGTTATAGTAAATTCTATAGATACCTTTGGATCATATCCTACACCGTATGTGTGCTTGCCACCTTTAATGCCTATTCCTCATTTCATTCCCATGAAAGAGATATTCTATCTCAGACTCAGATATAAGGAAAGCTTGCAAGAAAGACAGTCTTCCTGCCAAGGTCAAACCAGGTCTGAACTACTGACTGGTATGTCAGTGGTATTAGTGAATCCAGTGACAAAAACTGCTAACTTTTCCATGGTGTAATAGACAACATAGGCATGGCCTTGTACCAATAGGCAGATGATAGAACACTTTGGAAGGCTTGGGAAATGATTTAGTGTTGAAAGCACAGCCTACCTATTTGGGAAAGTCAAGGTGCTCTTTTTTAGAAAGCTGATGAGAATGCTAGCTGAATAAGACAAAAGAGTGCTTGTAGCTCCCTAAGCTTGGCCTCAGCAGAGTGCGGAAGTTGTGGTCTGCTGATTACAAGGTTATGTACTTATTGGGTCAGTTTTTGAGTCCACTTGCATGCTTTTCACAGTCTGAAAGGGTAATGACTTGCATTGTTGTATTATAGAGTGGTAAAACATTCTGTATTAACACCTCTGCACTGTATTTCCTGCACCCATTCTTTCAGGTAATATGTATTGTTGTGTGCTTGGTGAACAACCTCAGAAGCAAGTTAAATTCACATACAACTCAGAAGCAGAAATTGTATGTAACGCTTGCAGCTGATTTCAGAATTAACTCTGGACTCAGAATGAGCCTGACTGAAAGCAGAGAAAGGCTCAAATGTATTTCTTGCAAGTTACATTTAGCTGTTACATGATGGCATGGACTATTTCAATGGGATTAAAACAAACCACTGACAATATCTGATATCTTTGTTTTTTTCCAAGAATGGCATCATCAAAAGGTTTGCTGCGCCAAGCCAGTCCTCCTCTTAGCTTTCAGGAACAGGCAGAGTTATTTACAAAATACTTTTCCTTTTCTCAACAGTTTTAGCAATTTTCTAAGTATTAGTCATTTTTTTCTAATTTTCGTTGTTCCTGCCTATTTGCAGTTTGTGGAAGAATGAGGGGTGAAACCCATGGGTGAACCTGGAATGTTATACATGTATGATATTGATAAGGAGAACAATTCTGAATTCAGCAAGCTATCATTAATGCATCTCATTTATTGTTTTCACAAAGAAACTAATTGTTGGAATAAAAAACTAATAAAAGTAAGTAGGGAAAAAGAAATAGGAGACAGAGGGGGTCATTCTGACCCTGGCGGCCGGTGGCCGCCAGGGCCACCGACCACGGGAGCACCGCCAACAGGCTGGCGGTGCTCCCGAGGGCATTCTGACCGCAGCGGTTCAGCCGCGGTCAGAAAGGGTAAACCGGCGGTCTCCCGCCGGTTTACCACTGCCCGTTGGAATCCTCCAAGGCGGCGCAGCTTGCTGCGCCGCCGAGGGGATTCCGACCCCCCCTACCGCCATCCAGTTCCCGGCGGTCCGCCCGCCGGGAACCGGATGGCGGTAGGGGGGGTCGCGGGGCCCCTGGGGGCACCTGCAGTGCCCATGCCATTGGCATGGGCACTGCAGGGGCCCCCGTAAGAGGGCCCCTACAAGTATTTCACTGTCTGCTTGGCAGACAGTGAAATACGCGACGGGTGCAACAGCACCCGTCGCACCTTCCCACTCCGCCGGCTCGATTACGAGCCGGCATCCTCGTGGGAAGGGAGTTTTTCCCTGGGCTGGCGGGCGGTCTTTTGGCGACCGCCCGCCAGCCCAGGGAAAAACTTAGAATACCTTCCGCGGTCTTTCGACCGCGGAGCGGTATTTCGGAGGGGGGAACTCTGGCGGGCGGCCTCCGCCGCCCGTCAGGGTCAGAATGACCCCCAGAGTTTCTATCTGCCAGAATGACCTGACTACAAAAGTAATATACTGTTGCATCTGTTAAACGTTTCTGGTCACAATGATATATAGTGTTTGTTGGTTGTCCAAAAACACACAATTGCCAGAGCCATAAACTGAACTGCAGTGTCTGTTTTTCGTTGTGTACCTACCATGCATTAATTCATAAGGTAAAAGATCAACAATTAAAAATGAGTAGAAGGAAAGCTATTCATTTTTTAAAATGTGTTAACAAATTTGAGTTCACAAATGGTGTTATTTGTACCACTGAATTTGTGGTTATCCATAATGCTGTGTGCATTAGGTGTCCTTTTTACAAAATATTTTCATTCTTACACACTCACATGCGTTTGAAAACCAGAAATGGAGCACAATTCAATAGATAATAGCAATCACCTGTGTAGGTGGGATTATGTCCCGTGCCAGCAAAGGGAACCATAAGTAGCATGGAGACATAGAGATTTATTTCCACTGAAATTGATTCTTTCTGGAGATGTGGGTAGCTAAGTTTTATAAGCATAGGGTTGTTTTGCACCCAAATACACCTATCAACCCCCAGATATTTCTGAAACCTAGATACCTGGGAAAGTCAAGAGTGGTTCTCTTACATGGATACCATTATTTTTACTTGCATAGAATGACGTGTAAACATCAATTTTGGTTATTACCCCAGATTTTTGTGTATCACCTGCACATGGAAAGGTCCCAAAATACCATTTGGAGGTGTCTAGACTTTTCTATTGCTTTTCAATGTTTCTGGAGATGCCAGTACAGGGGTGTTGTGAACCCACCACTTTAGCAGCTACAGTGAGGGTGGAGATATTTATGGGTCTCTTCTGCCTGAAGCTCAGCAGGCAAAATCTCATATTTAACCTTGTAAAGGAATACCTGTGTCAATAAGAAAGCAGCGGGAGAAAGGAAGAACAAAGGATGGTAAATAGAAAAGGAAAAAAAGGATATTGAATGGAAGAAAGGGTGAAAGGAAGGAAGAGTGAAAGGTAGGAAGGGTGTTAAGATGGATGGATGAATAGGTGTATGAATAAGTGGGTGCAAGGTAGAGTGGATGGACTGGTGCATACACAGGTGAAAGGATGGCAGAATGTAGGGAAATCTGAGCATGTGGATGGATGGATGGGTGACAGGACGAATGTGTGAGTGGATGGCTGTGTGGATTGATGCATGCATTGATGATGAACTTGTGAATGACTGGATGGATGGAACGGTTGATGGATGTAATTGGGAAAGATTGGATGGTGGATGAAAGAATGAAAGGATGCTAGAATGTAAAGGTGAAATAGTGATATCAGCAGGTGGATGGAAAAGTGAATGGATGAATGGATAGATGCTTGGATGGGAGAGACAAGGGAAGTCTTCTAGGAAGGTTCAGCTTTGTGCCATCACAACTTTGGTAAAATTAGGGTGGCATTTTAGTTTCCTGGCTACTCCCTTGAGTGGGCAGATCTGTTATTTGGTATTTAGTGGAATCTGGCTTGCATGGATTACACTACTTTGTCTTACCCAGAATAGCCTGCAAATGTTACAATCACAGATTTGTTTTTCATTTTATTGTGAGAGAAAATGTCAAAATCTGTAGGAATTAATTAAAGTCCTATGACCTGTTATTAGAAATTGGGTATTTGGTTGGCAGTCAGGTTTTCCCGGTCCAAGCAAGGACCCTCACTCTAGTCAGGGTGAAGGGGAATCACCCTCAGTTAACCCCTGCTCGCCCCCTCGGTAGCTTGGCACAAGCAGGCAGGCTTAACTTCAGAGTCTAGGTGTAAAGTATTTGTACCAACAGACACAGTAACTCAGTGAAAACACCACAAAATGACAGAAAACAGGTTTAGAAAAATAGGAATATTTATCTAAACAAAACAAGACCAAAATGACAAAAATCCAACATACACAAGTCAAGTTATTAATTTTAAAAGCAAAAGAGTCTTAAATCCTTGAGAAAACAGTAAAAACACTGTTAACGTTGAAAAGTACCTGGGTGAAGACAAAACAACATGCACAGGTGAGTTTGCATCGGAAAAAGCTAGTGATGCATGGATTTCTCACACACAAGCGCAGCCGTGCATCGTTCTCCTCCTCTGGTCGGTTTGCCATTTGTGCCATTTTTCCTCTCTGCAGGACAGCGATGCGTCGATCCAGGCAAGCACTCGGGTCCGGGCAGGCATTGCGTCATTTTTCTGTGCCCAGCAAGGATTGCGTTCGAAAATCCTGCTGCACGGTATCAGCAAATCTGCGCCAAGTGGTTTTCAACGTTATCAGCCTCCCTCAGCGGGTGTTGCATGTTGTTTCTCTAGCTGTGTGCATCAGTCTTCCAGCTGCGATGCCAGTGGATAGTCGATTTCTGCTGTAAAGCCAGTGGTGCGCCATTTTTCAGCCATGTCTCGGAAGGTGCGCCAATATTTTCCCCGCATGGTGTTCTGTGCATGGATTTTTAGTCTTGGTCTGCCAGCTTCACCTTCCAAGACCCCTGGAACTGGATAGGGCGCCACTTGGCAGGGCAGGAGTCTCAGCAGAGAGTCCAGGTGCTGGCAGGAGAAGTCTTTGATGGCCCTGAGACTTCAACAACAGGAGGAAAGTTCAGGAAAAGCCGTTGGAGATTTCTTCACAAGCAGGAATGCACAACAAAGTCCATTCTTCCCCCTTGCACAGACAGAAGCAGCGACTGCAGGATATCTCCACAAAGCACAGTCACAGGCAGGGCAGCACTTCTCATCATCTCTTCAGCTCTTCTCCAGGCAGAGGTTCCTCTTGATTTCCAGAAGTGATCTAAAATCTGTGGTTTGGGGTGCCCTTCTTATACCCATTTTGGCCTTTGAAGTAGGCTTAATTCAAAGAAAAGTCTCTCTTGTTTGTGAAATCCTGCCTTGCCCCAGGCCAGGCCCCAGACACACACCAGGGCGTTGGAGACTGCATTGTGTGAGGGCAGGCACAGCCCTTTCAGGTGTAAGTGACCACTCCTCCTCTCCCTCCTAGCACAGATGTCTCATCAGTATATGCAGGCTACACCCCTGCTCCCTTTGTGTCACTGTCTAAAGAGAGGTTCAAGCAGCCCAACTGTCAAACTGACCCAGACAGGGAATTCACAAACAGGCAGAGTCACAGAATGGTTTCAGCAAGAAAATGGCCACTTCTAAAAGTGGCATTTTCAAACATACACTCTCAAAACCAACTTTACTAAAAGATGTATTTTTAAATTGTGAGCTAAGAGACCCCAAACTCCTCATGTCTATCTGCTCCCAAAGGGAATCTACCCTTTAATCATTTTTAAAGGCAACCCCCATGTTAACCTATGAGAGAGATAGGCCATGCAACAGTGAAACATTAATGTGGCAGTATTTCACTGTCAGGACATATAAAACACATTAGTATATGTCCTACCTTAAACATACACTGCACCCTGCCCATCGGGCTACCTAGGGCCTACCTTAGGGGTGTCTTACATGTAAGAAAAGGGAGGATTTAGGCCTGGCAAGTGGCTACAATTGCCAAGTCGAATTGGCAGTTTTAAAACTGCACACACAGACACTGCAGTGGCAGGCCTGAGCCATGTTTACAGGGCTACTAATGTGGGTGGCACAACCAGTGCTGCAGGCCCACTAGTAGCATTTGATTTGCAGGCCCTGGGCACATCTAGTGTACTGTACTAGGGACTTACCAGTAAAACAAATATGCAAATCATGGATAAACCAATCAACAATACAATTTACACAGAGAGCATATATACTTTAGCACTGGTTAGCAGTGGTAAAGTGCTCAGAGTTCAAAAGCCAACAAACACAGGTCAGAAATAATAGGAGGCAGAAGGCAAAAAGATTAGGGATGACCCTGCAAAGGAAAAAAGTCCAACACGACCCCCTACCATCCTAAAGCCAGGGGAGACCAATCAATACTTTGATGGACTTCCCTG
This sequence comes from Pleurodeles waltl, assembly GCF_031143425.1. Lineage (NCBI taxonomy): Eukaryota > Metazoa > Chordata > Amphibia > Caudata > Salamandridae > Pleurodeles > Pleurodeles waltl. Next base: position 869,724,458 of record NC_090437.1, on the reverse strand, counting down.
ATTAGGGCAATAGAAAAGGGACCCAGGCCCACAACAGCAGGGGCATGTTCCAGCAGTATGCCTTCCTGACTCCAGTTGGAACCCTCTGTCCATACTCTCAGGGCCCACTAAGCTAACCCATGGGGAACTCTTCTACTCATCTGCAGATACCATCTGTGTAGCACCTAACTTTACTTTGCTCACAGAGGTATCCCAGGGGGTAGATAGTGCCACCAGGGCCAACATAGTGGTGTGGCCTACTCCACCCTCAGGGTGTAACTCTTGCCCCCCCCACCCAGGGGAACTCTGTCTACCAGGACAGCAAGCCACAGTGGCCATTGACAGATGTCAGGCATGAGAGCCAGGCCCCAGGTCTCCCAAGGCTCTCCCACCACTGTGACTGTGGGGAGTAGGGGGTGGTAGCTCCAGGTGCCTGCCACCCTTTGACCTTCCACCAGATCAGGGATGACAGCCTGACCCTGGTCATCCCCTATGAGGTTCTGTACCCTCCCTCTAGGAGTGGCACCCCCAGAGTCCAGAATTGTCAGGGTGTTTGTAAAAGCAGTCCTGCACAATTTACCTATCAGTGCAGGGATGTTAACCTGCAACCGGGTTCCCAACCTGGGGTCTGTTGGGCAAACCGCCCCTCCGCATCAGGTCAGGGTTTACCCCCTGCACCTGATACTCCAGTCTAGGGTCTGTACCCTCAGACTGGACCACTGCCTGGCAACCCAGGACTCCCTGGGGAGCACACCTACCCCCACCAGGTCTGACCTTACCCCCTGAACCTGACCATCCAACCTAGAGTCACCACCCTGCAGTTAAACCATTGCCTGGTGCACTAGGACTTCCTGGGGGGCACACCTACCCCCCACAAGGGAAACACCTTCCCCAAGGGCCACACAAGAGTCTGCCAGAGTCTGGATTCTCCCCAACCCAGAAATGGTCTCACCAAGGTTATTCCTGGGGGGCTCTGACCTCAGAGCTAACCCTTGACCCTCCAGGTTCTCCACTGGGGTCTGCAACCACCTCGCAACCCTCTGTCTGGAGTTCTGCACCCCCTAACTAGGAGTAGTACTGCCAGACACCAGAACCGGTGGGACCCTGGCTACAGCCGCCCCCCCAAATTCTCCTGACACTGTGGGGTCTCCCTCAGCAGCTGGCCCTACAGCACAGGCTAGGCTCCCCTCCTGGCGGTCTCTCATGGAACCCTCCAGGACCAGGGACTGGATCTCAGGCACCCTGGGCCTCAGCCCAACCCCATTCCTTCTTATCTGAGACTGGACAGGGGATGCCTCACTAATCCCACTACACTGGGACCTACCTGCAACACTAAAATCCTTCCCTACCTCCCCTGTTTGGGAAATACCTAGACCACTCACCTCAGGAGCACCCCGAAATGCCTCTTAAGACTCTCTGGTACTCACCCAGAGGTCTGCCTCCAGTGTAAGTTCCCTGGGGTCAGAGAACTCACATTCCACCTGGTGTTGGCGTAGCTATGGAAAATAAGGACTAGACATATGCTCTCCAGCAATAACATCACTCAGCCCCTCACATTAATTAACCAAACTACCCTTCACCCAACCATCCAGTGACTCAGATTTGGAAAAGTACCCCACATCACCCTCCTGAGACTGGTGAGACAATACCTCACTGTCCTTGACACTCAACCCACACTCTTCAGGGATTTCTTCACACTCCATAACCAAGACCTCTACTTGGGGGGAACCCATCTCCCTATTACTCTTACCTAGAGCCAGTAGAGTGTCCCTCCCACTACAAGGAATATGACTCCACATGCCAGCTCCCCAATCCACCTCAGAGACCCTGTGCATCACTGGGGCTACCTCATACCCCTGAACTTCCTGGTGTGTGTTAACCCCCTCCTTCAAGTAGGGCACTACGTCTCTGGGCATGTGCACTTCTTCAGTACTGAATATAGAGTTGTTACTGCCACCATCTAAGCTGGACTCAGCCCCCAGGACTTCCAGCTTCCTCAATCGTAGCTCAAAAGCCAAGATTATCCTTTCCTCTTCTAAGGACATACTCAGCTTCTCTAACTCCAACTGGTGAGCCCTCTCCTCCTGTCTGTCCTGCAACTCTTCAGGATTCAGACCTCTGGATGACACACCGCTACCTAACCTGAAGACCCTCCCCCCAGGTGTAACAGGTACATCCACTACACCATTATGAACCCTCTGCACCTCCTCATCCTCCTCCTCTGTGTGCCCTCCAGCCCCCTTGACTGCCACCCAGGCCCTCAATGCCTTTTGCAGCACCTCCTTCCCGGTGGAGCTCCTGATGGGGCAGGCAAGATCTTTACAAAACCGTTTCAGTTGAGCAACTGTGTAACTCTCCAGTTTCTCCAACTCAAAAACAGCCTTTGCAGACACAGCTGATGCATCCCCAGATTGAGGCATGTTGGTAAGGTTTCACTTCAAATACAAAGTTCCAAAATCAACAAGGAGGTCACCAAAAATATGGAAGCAGGAAAAAGTCTAAAAAGAGAAGAAAAAAAAAATCACAAGACAAGTAGTATGTGGTGATGTAGTGGTCTGCACTGAAAATAGTAGTGTACACTTAATCACTGTATGTCAATCACGAATACAAGTCCAATCCCAACAGCTGATCACGAATGTTAGAAATGGGGCCTTTTTGTTTGGCAGTCAGGTTACCTCCTGTCCAAGCAAGGACCCTTACTCTAGCCAGGGTAAACAGAAATCACCCTCAGTTAACCCCTGCTCACCCCCTTGGTAGCTTGGCACAAGCAGGCAGGCTTAACTTCAGAGTCTAGGTGTAAAGTATTTGTACCAACACACACAGTAACTCAGTAAAAACACCACAAAATGACAGAAAACAGGTTTAGGAAAATAGGAAATATTTATCTAAACAAAACAAGACCAAAATGACAAAAATCCAACATACACAAGTCAAGTTATTAATATTTAAAAGCAAAAGAGTCCTAAATCCTTGAGAAAACAGTAAAAACACTGTTAGCGTTGAAAAGTACTTGGGTAGCGTCAAAATAACACATATGGGCAATTGTGTGTCGGTAAAGGCTAGCGCTGCGTTGATTTCTCATCTGCAAGTGAGACTGTGTGTTGTTCTCCTCCTCCGGTCGGGTCGGCATGCATCGTTTTTCCTCTCCGCATGAGAGCGATGCATCGATCTGGGCAAGCACTCGGTCTGGGCAGGCTTTGCGTAGTTTTTCCGTGCCCAGCAAGATTTGCGTTAGAAAATCCTGCCGAACGGTATCAGGAAAACCGCGCTATGTGGGTTACGACATTATCAGCCTTCGTCAGCTGGTGTTGGGCGTCGTTTCTCTAGCTGCGTGCGTCGATCTTCCAGTCGCGAGGCCGGTGGAGCATTGATTTCTGCTGTAAAGTTGGCGGCGCGTCGTTTTTCAGCCGCGTCTTGGAAGGTGCGTTGATATTTTCCTCGCACGGCGGTCTGTGCATGTATTTTCAGTCTTGGTCTGCCAGCTTCACCTTCCAAGGCCCCAGTAACTGGATAGGACACCACTGTGCAGGGCAGGGGTCTCAGCAGAGAGTCCAGGTGCTGGCAGGAGAAGTCTTTGATGGCCCTGAGATTTCAACAACAGAAGGCAAGTTCAGGACAAGCCCATGGAGATTTCTTCACAAGCAGGAATGCACAACAAAGTCCAGTCTTTGTCCCCTTGCACAGGCAGAAGCAGCAACTGCAGGATAGCGCCACAAAGCACAGGAAGGGCAGCACTTCTCCTCAGTTCTTCAGCTCTTCTCCAGGCAGAGGTTCCCCTTGATGTCCAGAAGCAATCTAAAAATCTGTGGTTTTGGTGCCCTTCTTATACCCATTGTGGCCTTTGAAGTAGGCTTACTTCAAAGAAAAGTCTCTCTTGTTTGTGAAATCCTGCCTTGCCCGGGCCAGGGCCCAGACACACATCAGGGGGTTTAGTCTGCATTGTGTGAGGGCAGGCATAGCCATTTTTAAATTATGAGCTGCTCAGAGACCCCAAACTCCATATGTCTATCTGCTCCCAAAGGGAATCTATGATTTAATCATTTTTAAAGGCAGCCCCCATGTTAACCTATGAGAGAGATAGGCCTTGCAACAGTGTAAAAACGAATTTGCCAGTATTTCACTGTCAGGACATATAAAACACATTAGTATATGTCCTACCTTAAACATACACTGCACCCTGCCCATGAGGCTACCTAGGGCCTACCTTAAGGGTGTCTTACATGTAAGAAAAGGGAGGGTTTAGGCCTGGCAAGTCGGTACAATTGCCAAGTCGAATTGGCAGTTTTAAAACTGCACACACAGACACTGCAGTGGCAGGTCTGAGCCATGTTTACAGGGCTACTAATGTGGGTGGCACAAACAGTGCTGCAGGCCCACTCGTAGCATTCGATTTACAGGCCCTGGGCACTTCTAGGGCCTTACCAGTAAAACAAATATGCCAATCATGGATAAATCAATCAACAATACAATTTACACAGAGAACATACACACTTTAGCACTGGTTAACAGTGGTAAAGTGCTCAGAGTTCACAAGCTAACAAAAACAGGTAAAAAAAAATAGGAGGCAGGAGGCAAAAAGATTGGAGATGACCCTGCAAAGGAAAAAAGTCCAACACCTGTCAATAAAAAAAAGAAAAGAACATGGCACCTACATCATTCTGTGGGCCTGCAAATGCATGATGACCCATTTGTGCCTACAGAATGATGTGACCACCAACATTGGCTGCATCGGTGCTCCTTTTCCCCTGAAGCTGTAAAATAGCATTTGCAAAAAGCATTGTGCTTTTGCCAATACTGTTTATCTTAAAAGCGAGGCCTCTTGGCTTTACCAATGCTTGTTTTTAATGAGATAAGCATGCAAAAGCAAGTTTATCAAGTATCTTTTCGGTCCACTGCTTTCCTTGTCGTTTCCAAAAAGGTACAGGGTAAAACCTAACTAGAAAAGGACCTCAGTTAAAAAAGTATGTATTATAAATTTGTGTAGGGCGTGAAATCGCTAAACTGTGTTTGGCTAAGCATATGCCTTACCTGACTTTTCCAAATGAGAATGTGGCTAGACCTTCTCTTGTAGTACTTTAAGGTCTCACAATACAATTCGCCCCAGACTTATAGCAATGTAGTCCATTCTCAAATCCCCTGAAATGTAATGGGGCAGTTATAATCGATGCTAAATTCAACAGTGAGCTCGAGAAACAAAAACAATTAAATTCACCTAGAATACAAATTGTGCAGTGGAACTCATTATCACCTAGGCCCCCACATGGACAACTCACCGATTACTCATTTCGTGTTCTAAAAGTAGCACGAAAAATTGTGTTTTGGAAAAATAAATTCCAAAGAAAAATTACCCTGCTCTCAAGTGATAGCATCTCAAAACAAGGTGGTCAGCGGCCTGATGATTGCAAAGCGTCTAATTCTACACAACCTTTCAAACGAAGGCTCCTTGCCCCTCAGTAGTCAGCTCCACACTGATAAATAAATGCTACAATTTTACATTCCAAGAAATATTAATATTACTTGGGTGACAGTGAGATAAACCGAAATACCAGATGTGTGATAGAATGCAATGGCCGTGGGTGAAGATGACGAAAGACAGAGACAGTTCCCTTCTGCAGACCATACTGTTGCCGTCAGATCCGAAAGACGCTACCTTTACATTAGACATAGATACCTCGTAATGTTTGTTCTAAATTTAACCCCCTGGTGAACTTAAGGGGATTATCCTTGGTGTCTGTCAACAAGTCCTAGCGGCTTCGCTTGCATATATGATGGTCACCCACTAAACGTCCTGCGCCGTCTGCGCAGTGTCCTGGCCCCGCCTTGCAGGGGAGTTCTCAGTGAAGGACGGCTCCCTTCCCATTAGCGTGCCTTCGGTTTAACTTCTCCAACGGCGTTTCAAACATTTTTGAGTTTTTAAAAACACATTAAAGAAAGGGAATGATCCTTTTCCGTCTTAAATACTGTACGCGTCATAAAACAGATGTAGTAGAAACGTCGCACCTGACACTGTGACATAATATCGCATATAATTTGACATAAGTATTACAGGGTCTGCAGAGGCAGGTTAAGAAAGAAAGCTGAGCTGACACCAGGGCCCATATCTATACTTTTTTGTGCCGCATTTGCTTCATTTTGTGATGCTTTACAAAATATAGGAGGGCCAGATTTATGGAAAAGTGGCGCAGCGATATGCTGTGCCAAAATTGGCAGCGCCACCCTGCGTCACTTTAGATACTCAGTGATTCGCCATATTTAACTGAATAAAGCGCACCCCTGTGTTGTCCCCTGCGCTGGTGCAAAATTCAGCTGCCAGTGGCAATGCAGGCATCCTGGCACCATCGTGCAACGATGTCTGCGTTGAGGGGTGCGATTGTTTATGTGGGGGAAGGTGTCCCTTCCTGCACATAAACAAACATTTGAAAATGACGCTTTGGCACTTCTGTGTGTGCTGCAAAATGCAGCACATACAGAAGTGCCAAAGCGTCATTTTCAAATGTTTGTTTATGTGCAAGAAGGGACACCTTCCCGCACATAAGCAATCATTTCTGGCATTTGCTCTTTCTATGCCTGCTGCAGAATGCAGCAGGCATAGAAAAGCAAAAAACGAGGAGGAACAAAACTATTCCTCCACGTTGCGCCCTGCTAACGCTACCCTTTAGGGTGTCGTTAGATTTTGGCACTGGCTCAACTTTACGAAATTTAATAAATCTGAGGCAGCATCAAAATGCAATGGGTGTTGCTGTGGCACACCCACAGCAACACCCACTGCACGCCCCTTCCACGCACAGTGCTTAGTGGGAAGAGGGCGTATTTACAAGGTGACATTAAGCCACAAAAAGTGGCTTAACACCACCTTCTAAATACAGCGTAGTGCTTAGCGCCACAGGAGCCTCCCAAAAAGTGACACTCCTGTGGCGCTAGGGGCCTATAAATATGCCCTATAATTGTATTTTGTACGTTTGCATTGCTTTTGCGTCAAAAAATTACGCAAATGTGACACAAAAAAAGTATAAATATGGGCCCAAAGTGCTCTTGTTTTCGGCACGTCTTTGCAGGTGCAAGAGAGAGCCTGCTCCCTTGTGCCATATCTGGCAGGGATTTTTCTCTCGTAAATGTCAAAGGAATGTGGGTGAAAGGCAGTGGTTTCGATGGTTCACCACTAGCACTGAATAGTTCAAACAACATGCTTGGAAAATACTGCTTTGGTCCATCTTTGCTTTCCATTTAGTAGCGAAGAACTTTCAGAAAACATTGCCCGAAATAATGATTTAACCCTATTTTGTCTCCTCGTATGTCTCGGATGTTTTAAGTGGGGCTGTAGAAAAACATCACCTTCCAACGTCGGTGTATACCACCCTGTTCATGAATATAGCTACTGAAGATGGTGACCGTGAGGGGATTTTACCTTCCATTGGGGAAAACTGCGAGGGAGAACCACAGGCTGAGGTTTGTAGAGCTGCCAACAATTAACGACTGAGCAGTCGAGTGGTTAATAATTTGAATTTGCTGATAACAGGCTCCCTTTGTAGGATGTTCGTAGGTGGAAATGTCTTGCAGCATCCTTGCTTGTGGAAACCTTCCATACATCTAATGTAACTTAATATCATGAGCATACCGCTTGACCACTCACAACAGCTTCTTCCCCCCCAAAATGACGTTATTTAACCTGTCTGGAAATGCTAAAATTCCTGTGTTTTAAATACACAGAGATTTGTTAAAGATGGACATTGCTGTGTTATTTATCTTTTAGATGTCTCCCTTTTGAAAGTATCACTGTTTTGATGCCTGGCCTCTGGAGTGGCTCCAACATCAAGAAGGCCATGATGTAAAAAGGTCTATGTGTAGGCACTCTGAGCAGAGCTTGCACTGGCCTCAGAACTGCAGCAGAATCTATAGCATGCAACAAGTTGACCCAAGCGAAAGAAGGAGGGATGCTGGTAGGCTGTAAGACCCTGTCCGATCCTCTTTCAGGCGAACAAGGGGCACGCAGGGCTACTGGACCCAACAGAGGGGTTGGCACTCTTCATTTGCGATGTCCTGGGGCCTGGCCTACTATGTATTCTCAGCAACTGGGCTTACTATCTCTTCTGCACTTGATCTCACTGGTATACATGGTTGAGCAGTCCCTTGGAGGTGTGTGTTGGGGGGTGGGGACTGTGGGTACAAATTAGTGGACATGGACTCACAACTCAAAATGTGTGCAGCAATAAATCATTGCCCAATAAACACTAACTTTTATGAAAAAGGAGAATTTTATTTCTCAGGCGAACCACGCAAAGAAAAATACAAAGTTCACAAACAATAACACAATTCCCCTTGAGGTCCAGGCTCTAGTGTTTCAATGGCAATTCCCTGTCCCACTCCCTACTCAAGTTACCAATACTAGTCATGCCCCATTCATACTTGGCAACTTCCAGGGAATGCCCTACTAGCAGTCCGCGTCTCAAGAGTCTACTCTGGCTCTTAAATTTCCTCCCGGTGTCTGCAGGTCTGAAACAAGTCTTATCCTCTCCGGTAGGAGTTAAGCATGCAGAGTACTGTAGTGTGCCCCATCCGTGGGCACTTGCAGCAGCTCAAGTCCTGTGTTCTCTGCATGCTGGCGCATTGGCTGCACTCAGCAGGCACAGGCTCTCTCTCCGTCGCGCTGCACTCTGTCAGTGCCTGAGGTTTTCTCCACCCCTCTTGCTGGTATGTGCCCCCATGCTTCTAATGGGGAGAAGGGTGATTCAGATGCTCCAATCTTTGGTCCCAAACATGGGTGAGACTGCTTCCCTCAGACTAGTGACAGTCCTCATTGCTCCCGGTGATCTATGGGTCACTACCACTTGCAGTGTCTGAACTCTGGCCCGATGAACACGGCACAAGTGTTCCCAGGCATATGAGGTTGCCGCATAGCTGCCACACAAGGCTTTGGCCTTTATTGCACAGCTCACTTTACCATGGGTGCCCCTCCTGGCATACATGATTACCACAATGTTACTGCGCAGGCTTCTGCCCTTGCTGCACAGCAGTCTTTACCACAGACGCTCCTTCTGTCATACGGTGTAGCCCAACGTTAGAGCAAAAGGCTTCAGCCCTTACTGCACAGCAGTCTTTTCCATGTCTTTCTTCACAGTGACCCTCTCCTGACATACGATGGCCGCCAACTCAGTACTACACATGGGCAAGGACCTGATTGGTGCACTAGCCATTTCTTCACACCTTGTACAGAGAGTACACTCGAAAGGGCTCCCCACTGGAACTTGCTCTCTTCAACACCCTCCTCTTCCTCAAAGGGCAGACTGGTCTTGACAAGCAGGTTTGCACGGGATCTCCAGGGCCTAGGGAAGATAGCCTTTGATTTCCTCTCACCCAGCTAGGAGACTAGAAGGCCTTGTCCCCAAGTGCAGAACTTCCACTCCTCAGGAAGCCCGTCTGACTGCTTAGCAGATTAAACTTTTGGGAGTCTCAACCTCCTCTTCTTATAGTCCATTTTGAGACACCAAATGTGATTAAGGGTCTGAATCTTTTAAGTATTATGTTGGAGTTCTGCTTCCTTTGAAGTATCTACTTCTCTGTTCCATCTTTTTTTTTTTAAATCCATGTAACACAGAAGCAATGTCTCTGAATATGGATGTCAGCTACAGTGATATGTGTCTCAAAAGCTTGGCCCAGAGCTCCCAGCCTTAGTCATACTCTTTATGGTGTTCTTATCAGCCCCATCTTCTTCCTGAGATGTGCCCAGGCCTCTTCCTTATGTCCTCTCACTAAATCAAAGAGCACTCTTTGAATTATACAGGAGAGACCTTGCCCTCTACTCTCCAGTGTGTGCCCCCACCCCCAGCTTACAGGAATGTAGCAATCCACAAATCTGTCTTGGGGAATCTCTTTTCCTCCACTTCACGTTTCACCATGCAGGCATGGGTCTTCCAAAATGGAAAAGGAACCCACAGCCCTCCTTGTATTGTATCTTCCACAGGCACACATAAACCCAGTGCATGTATACAGCACTGGGTGTATGTGTGTGCCTCTGGATGTGTGCTTGTGAACAGTACTGTATCCACCATGTACTGTACCAATCACAGGCACACATACTTCCAGTATATGCATTTAACATACATGGACTGCACAGTACTGTATCCTTTATGTACTGTACCACTTACAGGCACACATATATCCAGCACATGAATTTAACATGCACACACTTGTGCTGTACTATTCAAAGGGACAGATACAACCAGCAAATGCACTTATTCTGCATGCACTGAACAGCACTACATACTGAAGGTATTGTACCACTCATGGGTACATGCGCCTCCAGCACGTGGATACACCATGTACCCACCAATCAGTACTCCATTAACCCTGTATGGCATCCTCCCCAGGCACACTCACCCAGCACAAGTAAACCACTTCTGGACTTTGCAGTGCTTCACACCAACCTGATGTAAGCCAAGGGTGAGTTAAGGACACAGCAGCAGAACATTTAAAAATCAAGTGAGCCTGTAGGTCTCACACCAGTAACGCAGACTAACATTTTCACTCCTACTGATCACTACATGTTATACTGCCACTACACTGCTTGTGCTGTTTAACTCCTGGCAAAGGTAGTAATCTTCCACCACTACTGGGGCAGTACTTTGGATGCCCCTCCAGGTCCAACAAGACTGCAATTCACGAGACAGGCCTATGTCATGGTGCAGATGATCCATGTTTGCCTATGACAACAAAAATAAACATTAGGAATCCAGACATCAGTACAGTGGGGATCTCTGGGCAGGGGTGCATGTCCCCGCAGAGCATTTATCAAAGTGGATGATGTAAGAAGTGTGCAATACAAAAGCATTTCTCCTCCGATTACGTGGAGGGGCCGAGAGAGGCATCAAAGGAAAGGAAAGGCCTTTCCTTTCCTTTGATGTCTCTTTCTGCATTTCTGCTGCCCCATTGTGATGCGATTTTTGAAATTTTTTATTACTGAATAAGGGGAGCAATTTATTTTTAGGCCATTTCTGCCCCCCCAGAGGGCAGATTGGCCTATTATAATTAGGCTGATTTGCCTAGGGGGTTGGGGGGGGTGGTTGCAGAAACCGCTAGACACCAGGGATACTTTTTTGTGTCTTTTTTTATTTTTATATTTGGGGAGCGACCTCTTAGGCAAGGGCCGCTCCCCTGGGGGCAAAATTACTTTTAGGCCATTTCTGCCCCCCCTTTCCGGAGTCTGCAGGAATCCACAAAATTCCTACCACCCAGCATTGTCTCATCTATACCGATAAAAATTCTGCTGCACTTGTCAGCCTAAAAATGTTTTTTTTTAAACTGCCCTTTTGGACTCGCTTTGGTTCCCCCTCAATTTCGACATGTTTTTTGCTCTTCCCTGCCACAGGCCCTTGGCCCACCTACACAAGTGAGGTATCATTTTTACCGGGAGACTGGGGGAACGTTGGGTGGTAGGAAATTTGTCCCAGTGCGGTGATCCCACACAGAAATGTGGGAAAATTTTATTTCTTTAGCTAAATTTGAGGTTTGCTGAGGATTCTGGGTAAGAAAAAACTGGGGGATCCATGCAAATCCCCCCTCTCTGGATTCCCTCGGGTGTCTAGTTTTCAGAACTGTTTGGATTTGGTAGGTTTCCCTATATGGCTCCTGAGCCCATGACCAAAAAACTCAGGTCTGCAACTCCACAAAAACAGGTAGTTTAGTATTTGATCATTTTGATGTGTGCACATAGTGTTTTGGGGCATTTCCTTTCACGGGCACTAGACCTACCCACACAAGTGAGGTAAAAAATTTATCGGGAAACTTGGGGGAATGCTGGGAGAAAGGAAATTTGTGGCACCTCTCAGATTCCATAACTTTCTGTCACCGAAATGTGAGGAAAATGTTTTTTGGGCCAAATTTTGAGGTTTGCAAAATATTCTAGATAATAGTACCTGGTGAGAGTCCCACAAGACACCACATCATGAATTCCCCTAGGTGTCTACATTTAAAAAATGCCCTAGGTGCCGGCTGAGCTAGAAGCCAAAATCCACAGCTTGCCACTTTGCAAAAAACAGCTCTGTTTTCTTTGGGAAAATGTGATGTGTCCATGTAGTGTTTTGGGGCATTTCCTGTCACGGGCGCTAGGCCTACCCACACAAGTGAGGTACCATTTTTATTGGGAGACTTGGAGGAACGCTCGGTGGATGAGTATTTGTGGCACCTCTCAGATTCCAGAACTTTCTGTCACTGAAATGTGAGGAAAAAGTGTTTTTTTTAGCCAAATTTTGAGGTTTGCAAAAGATTCTGGGTAACAGAACCTGGTAAGATCCCCAAAAGTCACCCCATCTTGTATTCCCTTAGGTGTCTAGTTTTCAAAAATGCACAAGTTTGGTAGGTTTTCCTAGGTGCTGGCTGAACTTGAGGCCAAAATCCACAACTAGGCACTTTCCAAAAATCACGCCAGTTTTCTTAGGGAAAATGTGATGTGTCCATGTTGCATTTCCTGTCATGGGCATTACGCCTACCCACGCAAGTGAGGTACCATTTTTATCAGGGGACTTGGGGAAACACAGAATAGCAGAACAATTGTTATTGCCCCTTGTGTTTCTCTACCTTTTCTCCTTACAAATGTAAGAGAGTGTGCAAAAAGAAGTCTATTTGAGAAATGCCCTGTAATTCACCTGCTAGTATGGGGACCCCATAATTCAGAGATGTGAAAATGACTACTGCTTCTCCACACCTTATCTTGTGCCAATTTTGGAGAAAAAAAAAAGGTTTTCTTGATACCTATTTTTTCACTCTTTATATTTCACCAAATGAATTGCTGTATACCCGGTATAGAATGACAACCCATTGCAAGGTGCAGCTCATTTATTGGCTCTGGGTACTTAGGGTTCTTGATGAACCTACAAGCCCCATATATCCCCACAACTAGAAGAGTACAGCAGACGTAACGGTACATTGCTTTATAAAAATCTGACATCGCAGTAAAAAGTTACAGAGTATAACATGAAGAAAAATTGCAGTTTTTTACCTCAATTTCAATATTTTTTTATTCCAGCTGTTATGGAATTCTGTAGAAAAACCTTGTAGGATCTACACAAATGACGCTTGCTGAATTCAGAATTTTGTCTACTTTTGATAAATGTTTTGCATTCTGGGATCCAGCATTGGTTTCACACCTATTTCTGTCACTAACTGGAAGGAGGCTAAAAGCACAAACATAGTAAAAATGGGGAATGTCCCAGTAAAATGCCAAACTTGTGTTGAAAAATTTGGTTTTCTGATTCAAGTCTGCCTGTTCCTGAAAGCTGTGAAGATGGTGATTTTAGCACTGCAAACCTTTTGTTGATGCTATTTTCAGGGACAAAAAACACAAGCCTTCTTCTGCAGTCCTTTTTTCCAATTTTCTTTTTAAAAAACAAACAAAATATTCACTTTATTTTGACTAATTTCTTGGTCTCCTTCAGGGGAATCCACAAACTCTGGGTACCTCTAGAATCCCTAGGATGTTGGAAAAAAAAGACGCAAATTTGGCATGGATAGCTTACGTGGACAAAAAGTTAGGAGAGTCTAAATGCAAACTGCCCCAAGTAGCCAAAAAATGTCCTGGCACCTGAGGGGGAAAGCGCCTGGCAGCGAAGAGGTTAAAGTATATGAAGAAAGCTGGTTACACATAATCCTTGTCCATCTGTTAACTTGATCTACTCTTAAGAGAGCTCTTAATTTCAATAAATCAGCCTAGTGAAACCACTGCCTTGCCATGTGGACTTGTATAACAGAGCCATCTTCCATAAGACAGATCACCTGTGGATGGTGATCACACTCTAGAGGACTACTACTTAAACCATTCAAATAAACTGTATGTTGCAACATGAAGGAAAGTAGAATCCAAAACTATATATTTAGCAAATTGATTACCTTACCCATTTGATCTCCTTCCATATCCCCAGTTAATATCCACATATTCATATATAAGCGACGTTAACAGGGCTTTTCCGTGTCATCGAGAAAGGATTGTAGGAATTCAGGTGCAGGCATCAACAATACCTTATGAACACTGGAAACAATGTGCTCTACTGGCAAAGGTACCATCCAATTGGCATTTATATCACCACTTAATGTGATTAGCAGATTTCCATTATCTACAGCGATCTTGGCAAATATTATTCCAAGGGTATCCAATACATGTTCATAACTAATGAAGGTGAAAGCAGTATATTAACAAAAATGCATCGAGAACAATATTTCCCAGCTTTACGATTTTCAAGAGACGAGTATATAGGATTCAGAGGAGCAAATTAATTCACGTCAGGAATAACATATTAATTTAGAAGGTGCAAGCATTAAATGACCATATGGCCTACCCTGCACGATTCAAAGGCAGTTGTGCTGCTTCCAAGAACATCGCCTGACAATACTGTTGGCGCAGGCATGCAACTGAATCAAAGCGAAAGATAGAATGGCAGGCTATTTATTGCTCCCTCACACAAGTTTATTATCGCCTCCTGTCCCCAGCCACGACTGCCCTCTGATAGCACTGTCCTGGGCCAGGTTTATTTTTATGCAGAAAGACAGAACACACAACATTCACTGAATTATCTATAGGCTCTAAAATAAAAAATGTCATATCTACTCACTAAATGGGTATTATAACTGCTATAATAAAATTGATGATATCAATTAATTTATTTATGTTAAACTGTAAAATGTTAAGTAGTGCAGTACTGAATTATGGTCTACAAAGATAGAAGAAAACATTGCTTAAAATTATCTTTGACATAAGGGGAGGGAGAGCATGATGTTCTGCTTTCTTCCAAAGACTCATTTGTTTCACACCATCCCACAATAATACTTTGCTAAACACAGAAATGAGAGCTGTACAATGCACCTAAATGTATGTAATGGATGTAGAACCAGCTAGTCATGGGGAAGGGGGGGGGTCAACGTGGAATGAATGTGAGGGGTTTCTTTTTATTTAGAGCTGTAACAACTATTTCAGTGCTCCTGGCTGGTTCACTAACAGAATTCCCGTTACATTTATTATAATCAGTTATTTTTAACACATGAACTTCTTTAAGTCGTGTTATGGGATTTGGGGTCTGAGACCTTCAAGAAAGCTCTAAGGCCTTCCATGAATTCAAGAACTGATCTGATCCATGTAACAGTAAGCACTGCTCATTTTGTGTGACCATCCTGAAGAATGACATTGGTGTGGTGTTTTTGTGAGATAATCAATACTGGGTGATGCAATGTGTGTTGCAATAACTTTATTACATGCGACTGTGTTTTCATAATTGTGTGTTTCAAAGAGAACTTTCATATTTACACACCATGTTTTATGTACTATTAAATACATAAGCTTTTCTGCAAAACATACATTCACCCAATGCATTTCTAGACATATTATAGCAGATATTTATTTTTCATCAACTCCATGGCATTCATTTTGTTTACCTTGGGAGCGTGCAAGGCAGAGAGGATTACTGGGTTACAAACATTTGATCATGGGGTCGAAGTAAGATACGTTCATTAGATGCATTAGTACCCTGATCCACCACATGTGACTTTTGTGGTATGTTCCCATAACTTGTGGGAGTCAACAAGGAAAGGTAAATCTATATACAGAGATATCCGTAAATGTAGATTCATAACTGGGTCTGGGCATACAACTCTGCCAAGATCAAATTAAAAAGTAGCAGACATAGATGTATGCTTAGTGTTGGACCTGGCCCTCTCTGCAGGGTCAGACTTTTTGACTTTTCCTTCCACATTTTTCTGACTCTCTTGTTGCTGGCTTTAGGATTCTGTTTATTTTACAATGCTGACCAGTGCTAAAGTGCAGGTGCTCTGTACTCCAAACATGGGGGTATTGGTTTATCCACAATTGGCATATTTAATTTACTTATAAGTCCCTGGTAAAGTGCACTATATGTGCCCAGGACCTGTAAATTAAATGCTTCAAGTTGGCCTGCAGCACTGATTGTGCCACCCACTACAGTAGCCCTTAGAATATGTCTCAGGCCCCCCACTGCAGAGGCTGTGTGTGCAGTTTTGAACTGCCATTTTGACCTGGGAAGTGCACCCACTTGCAAGTACAAAAACTTCCTTCTTAGTACATATAAGTCATCCCTGAGGTAGGCCTAGTTAGCCCCAAGGGCAGGGTGCAGTGTATTTAAAAAGTGTGACATGTACTTTTAAGTTTAATGTCATGGTAATGAAAAACCATTCGTTTTTCACTACTGCAAGGCCTATCTCTCCCATAGGTTAACATCGGGGTTACCTTAAAACAACTTGTAAGCGTAACTTCCAATTGGGAAAAAATAGAAATTTTGAGTTTGGTGTCTGTGGACTCACAATTTAAAATCACAACTTACTTATGGTGAAGTTGTGTTTCAAATTGTAAGTCTGAAAATGGCACTTTTAGAAAGTTGGTATTTTCTTACAGTAACTATTCTGTGCCTGTCTGTTCCTGAATACACATCTGGGGTGAATGGCAGCTGGGCTTTGTGCATTCCCTCTAGACAGTCACACACAAAGGGAGCTGGGGTGTAACATTTGCATCATGATGGCCATCACCAGGCTGGAGGGTTTTCCTGGGCTAGATGGGAGGGATACGCTGACAATTACAACTGAATGGGGCTGTGCCTCTCGTCACACAAAGGGCTGCATACCCCCAGCCCCTGTAAAGTGTCTGGATGTAGGGAAGGATGGGCAGGGAGCTTGTGCACTTCAAATACCTCTTTTTTAAGTCTTCCCCACTTCAAAGGCTCAAGGGGTGGAAGTACTGGTCCCCAAACCCCAGCAAACCAGAACTCTACTGGAACTAATGACATTTTGCCAGGAAGAAGGACAGCCACTCTTCTAACTGCATTGCTGTGTTGGCCTACTGCTTGTTGTGTGATGTGCTGTTAGAGGGACTGCCACTTTGCTTCTTACTTTGCTGTTTTGGCCTGCTGTCTGCTGCTTCTTGCCTAGAATGAGAAGGACTGGATCTGTTCCCTACATCACTGAACCCAAGATTCTCCAAGGGCTTGTTGACTTGCCTCTTGTTCCCGAAGTTTCAGGGCCATCAAAGACTTCAATCCCTGCTGTGGGACTCTGCCAAATGGGAATCTGGCAATTACATTTCAGCTATCAACCACTGGTGCATGCTCGCTAGCTTGTGCTTCCCTAAATCAAGCTCCTTATTGGGAGCAGAAATCGAGCGTTGGCCACTTCGCCTGACTCAGCGTGGCTGGAGAAAAGATTTAGGCCCATATTTAAACTTTTTGACGCACAACTGCGCCAACTCAGTTGTGCGTCAAAAATGTTACCGCCGGCTAACGCCATTCCAACGCGCCATGCGGGTGCCTTATTTATGGAATGACGTTAGCCGGCGCTGCGGACTGGTGTGGGTAAAAAAAAAATGACTCACACCAGGCAGCGCCGGCGTATGGGAAAATGGGGGTTGTGCGTCAAAAAATGGGGCAAGTCAGGTCTGAGGCAAAATTCAGGCCTCAAACCGGTTTTGCGCCATTTATTTTGACGCCCAACCTCCATTGACATGACTCCTGTCTTAGCAAAGACAGGAGTCATGCCCCCTTGCCCAATGGCCATGCCCAGGGGACTTATGTCCCCTGGGCATGGCCATTGGGCATAGTGGCATGTAGGGGGGCCCAAATCAGGCCCCCCTATGCCACAAAAAAAATCTGAAAAAAACACTTACCCGAACTTACCTTTACTTCCCTGGGATGGGTCCCTCCATCCTTGGGTGTCCTCCTGGGGTGGGCAAGGGTGGCAGGGGGTGTCCCTGGGGGCAGGGGAGGGCACCTCTGGGCTCCTTCCGAGCCCACAGGTCCCTTAACGCCTGCCCTGACCCAGGCGTTAAAAAACAGCGCACATCAGGCTGTGTGTCGTTTTTTAAGGCCCACCCCCTCCTGTGCGTCAAAATGACATCAGAGTATAAATATGGGGCACAGGCCTTAAAGTCATTTTTTCGAAGGGAACGCCTACCTTGCATATAATTAACGCAAGGCTGGTCCCCCCTTCCAAAAAATGACGCACATGGTGGAATTTTGACGCCCGCGGGGTCGGACGTCAAAGCATAAATATGGGGCAGGGTTTGCGCCGATTGTGCGTCAAAATTTTTGACGCACATTTGGCGCAAACAGAGTATAAATATTGGCCTTAATGCCAACTTCACCCTGACTCAGCGCTGCTAGAGAGAAGGTTGAGTGCGTTGCTGTAGTAATGCTCTGAGCACCTGTTACCAACACTGCTGCAGTGCAGAGGAAAGCCCTTTCTGTGTTGCCCTGCCTGGTTGCCTTGATGACGAGAGTCTCGGTATCAGACCTGGCACCCACGTGGGGCTCTCCGACACTGAGGGCCGACCTTGACCAGAGTGACATGAGGCCCCTACGGCTTCTGAAAGGTACTGTGATTCCAAACTTGGTTCTGTGATGTCTGTGAACTCACCTGCACGCTAGCAGGCAACTCTACTTTGCTGCATGGGCCAGTCCCAAGGACACATGTTGAATTCCCAACAAGTGCCAGTTGGAAACGACCTGTGTTTGTAAACACCTAACGATCCTCTGCTTGGATCAAGAACCCATTAGCTAGCATTTGCCCTAGCATTAGCGTAAAGAATCAAGTAGGAGTAAATGCGCTTTGAGCACTGTTTCTTTTACATGTTTAATGTAATAACTTGAAACATACTCATCACATTTTTATCGATTTAGTCTTCCTTTGTTCAGAATATAATAATCTATTTTTCTAAACCTGTGTGTAATCTTTTTGTGGTGTATTCATTGTGTTACTGTGTGTGAGTTACACAAATACTTTACACATTGCCACTTTAGTTTAGCCTGACTGCTCTGTGCCAAGCTACCAGAGGGTGACCACCGGTAAATGTTTAGTGTGTATTTTACTTGATCTGACTAGAGTGGTGGTTCCTGCATGGCCTGGGTGCATACCTCAGCCAACCAGGAATCCCATTCTTAACACTTCGTAAAAGGCAAATATGTCCCCACCACTTTACAGGAGGGTGTGGAGACCAGTAAAAGAAAACATAAGAAAGGGGATGGCAGCACACTGCCCAGCATCCCAGCACATAGATGCATTGTGGTAAATGCAGAACATGATAACACTCACTTTAGTTGAAAGTCTTTGCAGTATTCATTATTGTAGGCACGGCCAGTGCAGCACATTTCTAGGAACTTACTTGAGATTATTAGTTCTTCTTCGATAGAGAGTAGCGCTTAAATACGGTGGTTCTGTAAATGCTACTCACAATCTTCTCAGGTTTCTGTACCACTCCTAGAGTGCATGTACATCCTAAGGGGCTGGTCAGCCCAATAACTCAACATGAGCCAATCAAGAAAAGGGGGAGGGGGCACACTGCATAGCAGATCAGCACATATTTTCAATAATTGACAAGAAAGATTCATTTCATTAAAGTTGGCACACCCAGGTACAAGAGGATGAGTCAGGTTTAGATTAGGTCTTGCTTGTTCTCCTTGACAAACAGCAGGAATTCTGCTTTGGTAGGATTTAGCTTCAGATACATGCTGAACATCCATTTCTGGGCGAGATATAAGCAGTGCATGAGGTGTTGGATGCCTGGAGCGAAGCACACTTTCAAATATAGCTGTTTGTCATTGGTATATTAGTTACTTTTGGTCTATCTGTGGACAAAGCCACAATAAGTTCCATGCAGATGTTGAAGATGATGTGGGACAAATAATAATGGGGAACTCTGCAGCCAATTGAAATCTTCTGGAATCTAATGTGCCTGTGCGAATGAACGAGTGTCAGTGGGGTGCACAGAAATAAAACCAGAGAAGTATGTTCTCATTGAGTCCGATTCAAGACTTTAAGGTGTGGATAAAAATGGGGTAGTCAATGGTGTAGAAAGAAGCGGGGAGTTAGAGTAAAAACTGGAACCAGGGGCTATCTTTATCTGTTGTCAGTAGGGCATTTTCTGTGATCTGTAAAGGAGCTATCACCCTGAAGTCAGAAAGAAGTTGTACAGAGACTGTTTTTTTATGATCTTGCTTATGAAGGATTCATGAGTGACAAGCCGGTAGATCGTAACACTATCCAGGTCTAATGTGGGTTTCTTCAGAAGTAGGAGGCTCAGGCCTGTCTGAAGAGCTTCAAAATAGATTCTGTGAGGGAGAGAAATGATGAGTACTGGTGAGAAAGCTTCTCCAGAGAGGGCTTGATGAAGTGAGAAGGGCAATATATCATCTTCAAGGTTGATTGCTTTGAGGGAGTTAAGGAGGTAGAGAAAGTGTTTGCGCAGGAATGGTTTGAAGGATGGCCATTGTGGGATACAGGGATACAGGGTGAAGGAGTGGGTGTCAGAGGAAAAGCAGTGTTTCGGTTATCGATGTGCAATGAGATCTGTATTTATTCATTGTAGAAGTAGGTAATGGCGTTGCGCTTATCCGTGGAGAGTTGGATAGGAGGGCCGGTTGGTTAGCCCATTTAACAAACTTCTGGCCCTGCACTATTGTAAGACGTATTTGCATTTGGAGAAAATCCTCTGGCAACACGGTGCAGGTTAGAGATCTGTAGTGCTGAAATACTTAAAACCCACTCTTTTATACCTGATTGTGCTTGGATGCCCTTGTTTTTCAATAGAGATGTATGGATAACTAGGAAACAACTGTGCAGCATATTTGCACTACTTCATCATACCTTTGATTAACACTCTATCCCAAGGAGCAGTGACAGCAGTTTACAGAGAAAAAATCAATGGAAACGGAATATGAACAACTGTTTCACCATATAAGGATATTCTTTCTATTTCAACACTGAATTGCATTAATGTTGTAAAATGAATAAACGAATATTACAATTGCTAAAGAGTCACCACATGTGTGGGTAAATACATGACTGGTTTGCCAGGCGTTCTTAATTCCCTACTTTGTGAATATTGGCGACATATAATCATTTAAAACACGTTTTCAAATAGTGCTTCTTGATTTATGTTTTTTTTAACACTTTAGTCTGTATTTATGCACATGCATTTGTTGCTGGCATTTTCGATATGAATAATAATATATTCTGTGTTCCGTGAAAATGTAAAGTTGCAAGTCATATATTTCCAGATTTACTTAAATAACCCATGTACACTGACAGTTAAATGCCTGTCTTGAAACCATATATAATACGACAGTCTCGTCTGTAAACATTGAAGTACAAACTGAAACATCTAGAGCTATGTAAGGAAACTTCCGCTATCTTTTTTAAAACCCAATAATGCCAATCCGCAAAGATAACGGCCGGAGTCGACCGAATATCTGTATTTGTCCGTCTTTTGAAATGAAAACGGACAGGGAAGCTTGTGTGTAGCTTATGGGTTAAAACCGTAAAAATTGAAAAAGGAAGCAATGCTTAGACATACGATTCGAAATTGTTCGTTTTTTTAAAACCAATAAATGTTCTGTATACTTTTTTTAATAAGTACTGAATGCAGAAAAAATGTATCTACAATGTACGGTCAATGAACATTTTCATATTTCATTTTAAATAACATCAGACTAGCCATATAAACAAAATATTTTACATACTGTTCAGACTGCCGAAAATCGTCAACGCGAAACAGACAGGAAAACAGCTGGAGAAAGTCAACCTGAAAAGAGGAAGAAAATCTGTTAAATAAAACAGGTAAGTAAAAAGGTGATTTAATCAAGTCCTTCTAGAAACATTAGCTTTAATAATGCAGAGTTCTCATGAGATGAATGAAACAATTTGGGATGATGATCTCACACTAGTTGATGGTGTGGTAGACAGTGCAAAATCAAATTATTTCCGGTTGGATGAGCACAGATGGCTATTTCATGACAATACTCCCTATTACATGTATTTATCTTCCTGAAAGCAACCCCTTGTTATTAAAGATTTTTAGAGATTTCTAGCAGCCTTGCTCTCCTACTTATCCAAATAATCTGAGGTTCCCACTTTACCAAAAAGGGCTTCAAACAGTATTTCACTTAGACATTTATCTGTGCAGGAAGAGAACTAGTACAGTGCATGGTTTTGTTCTGTATTTGCACGCTTCTAGGAATGGAGCACAGCATATTACTGGATGTCTTTATTTTGGATGAGAAGTGTTTAAACATTTCTCATCTAGGAGCAGGAACGTGGTTAAATTTATACCTGTCAATTTGGAGGGTTCTGGGGTAGAAATTTATGATCATTACTATTTCAATAATGCACCTAGCAAAGCACTCTTTGTGAGATTGCACACACGTGCACTAGAGAAAGCGATTTAGTTGTCTGAATTAAAGATGTACTTATCTACTAATGTTCATTTAAATATGTTTTGCTTCATAATCAGACTCTTCCACCAATGCAATGCAGCCAGCGAAGGAAAATGCTGTAACTGCAAAGCTATTTTATTACTGTCCAAATATATTGTCAGTGTTAGAAGGTTTATTATTTCAAATTCAATTTTCAATTCTGAATAAAAGGATATATATACTCGTGATCTAAGGTAACTATAACTTACACCCTTGCCATGCACTGCTAATTACCCCACATGTTGCTACACTAATGGCATCTTTGATACCATCATTGATAATATCAATGTAATAATGCTTGCAGTAACATTTTTGTGGAGAAAAAAAACTGTGCATGGCGGGGCGTGATTTATAGTTACCTTAGGGCACGAGTTATAGTTACTTGAAATAAATATAACTGCTGAATTTTTATGATTTTGCATTTTTAAATTGTGAGCCTAAGTATAACTTCCATGTAACCTTTCGCTCTTCAAGTGAATATATATATATGTGTGTGTCTGTGTATGTATATCAGTACATATATATTAACTGAAAAAAACAAAGGATTAAGTGATATCATAGTCAGATGTTGGAACGGATTATAGCGTTTAGAAATACAAAAAAATGAACTCCATCAGTTACAGTTCAGTGAACTAACTATAACTTGCACAGCCTTCATGCACTGCTTGTGACCTCACATACTGCATCACCCTGACATGTTAAATTACATCACAGATGGCATCACTGATGACATCATCTAAGCTGCTTATTCTCTAATTATTCTATATATTGCTACATCATTTTATGTTATAGCTTGTATTCATATAAAAACTCAGAGTGGTTTGAGGGCTGTCATTGTCGTGAAAACAATCTATATTTCAAAAGCAACTGAGAAATATTTTTCATACATCTCATTTCCCTGTGATATATTTGGGTTTTGTATCACTACTTATTGTGCAATAAAATAATCCAAAGATGTTATGCATGTATATGTTACACAGTTGGGGTTGCAATGGGGTAGTTGTATTTAAGAGTTTTCATATGAAGAGTGTTTTTTGGTTTGCTAATAACTTTGGTGACATTTGACAAATCTTTATGAAACTTTCCAAAAGAAATGTTCATTTACCTCAAAACCTTCATGAAAAGTTTTGCTCCGTCAAGCAATAAGAGGGGTTGCGAAGTGCTAAATGGAGTTACGACAAATTTGGCTAAATGTTAAAACTTTATTCTGAAAGACTACTGTTTGTGATGTGGTGTAATTCTATGCAGCCATTTTCAAGACATTATCATTTAAATAGAAGCCCAGGTTGGGCATCAAGGGGTTAAACAGTTAGGTATGTCTGGACTGTTTGACTGTTGGTGCCCGATATGCTCAAATTGGCCAGTTTAAAGTGGACTAATAAATACTGATTGGCAGCCATTGTAGGTCTCATGTACATGTATTGTTCGGAAAAAGAATGACCCAGGGGCGTGACTGGTCACAACAGTGAAAGCATATAATTGCAGCCATAACAGGAGTCGGGATCATGGTCCCTACTGAAAAGCATTGTAGTGGAAGCCTGTTTTTGAAGGTCACAAAAAGGAACATGTGTGAAGGATAACAGATTTTAATCATAACATAAATCATTTTTAGTGGTGTTATACTCTGGTGGGATTTGATGAACTGTTTTCTCTCATGATTTTCTGAAAGAGGTTATAGAAAGTGCTTCAGAAACTAAAATGAGAGCACATTTACTATAGGTTCACACTGTGTCCTCAACCATGTGAGAATAAACCCTAATATTCTAAGGAAAACATCTTCTTTCAACAGCAGCACCCGCCTGATAGTTGAATCCATAGTGTTCTACTACAGCTTCCCACAGTGTTCTGGTGAACAAACAATGCTCTAAAAATTCTGCAATTATGTTCAACATGTGAAACACCTAAATGTCATCTTAATAGAATGAAAGGTGTAAGACTTAAACCATTTCCTTCATAAATGAATGAAATGAGGGGGTTAATATTTGCCATAGAAATTATAGTTAGTGCTATGCTGTGTTGACCTGCTTCAGCCTGCCCTCTTGCCTGGGTGAGAAGGACATGGCCTGAATCGATTGAACCCAGAGTGACTGCAAGGACAAGTTGGCTGGTCTCCTGATCTAAGGCCTTGGGGACATAACAGGCTTCCAACAACCTTCCATATACACCTGGCCCCTGGCCATACGTGAGTTTACCCTGCCAAGTTGTGCTACCCCAGTCCTGGACCCTTAGAATTGGGCTTAACATGTTGGGCCAGACTCTGTGGAACCATCGGAATGGCCCATCACCTCTGCTGTGCAGAGCAACCACAAGCAGAACTGACAGATCTCTGCTGCTGTGTGGATTGAACCTGTTGCAAAGACTAACATCACTGCCAAAGCCCGCATTACCTTCGGAGCCACCACTTCTTGCATCTCTTATTAACGGCAGCCTCGATGATGACCTCAGACTATTGCAGCTTCACAGCTCCTCTGAACCAATCCATTGCCCCCATTGCACACTGCATTTCCAATGTCTGACTTTGCATCCAAAGCCCCACCAATGTGATCCTCGATGTTGGTGCAACAGGATCTCACACCTCAACCTCACCACATCTCAGAACTCATCTGCGTGACACATCTTTGATGTGGATCCACACAACACTCTGCAACCCAGGATTTAAGGTACTTTGTTCAGCTGGCCTAACTGGGTCCCTGTAGCCAGTCAATGCTCCGTCATGGTCACCCTGAGTTTGTGACTTTGTCCCAATCTGGTCTGGGTCAGATATCCACAATTGATGCTTTATGCCTTTTGGCACTATTGTTCTAAAACATTTTTAATTCAATGTCTCTGGTACCAATGATTGGATAATTATTGTGTTGGCCTTGTTCTATTTATTAAATGAAGCTCTATTTTTCTAACCTAGTGTGGGGATCTTTTTGTATGGTTTTTTTTCATTGATTTTCTATTTGAAATGTTGCACAAATACTCTACACATTGCCTCTACTTTCTGTCTGGCTGCTCTGTGCCAAGCTAGCAGAGGTTGAGAACAGGTTAATTTGAGGTTTGCTTGTGCCTTACCCTGACTAGGTTTGTGGTTGCTGCTTGACCAGGGCTCATACCTCAGTCATCCAGTAACCCAATTTCTAATGGCTGCCTTTTCATATGTCTCCTAGCTAGGTACTTGCTTTATTATTACACCCGCGAACGTCATAATTGGTTGCATATGATGAAGCCACAGTGGGGTCTCAGTATTCAACACTCCTTCCCATCTGCAGTCTGTAAGTTTGCTGTCTTGTGATCAACTACAGCTTCACCACAGATTACTAAAATTCAACTACAGCACTAACATTCTCTGTTTATGACAAAAGTCACACCTGAACACCATCTTGATGGAATCAAAGCTATACAACTGACAGTATTGTCTACAGAAGAGACTTGAGAACAAAGTGAGGAGTTTTTTTCATCATAGAAATTATGGTTAGTGCTCTAGAAACCTAAAGGGAAACACATTTTCTATTAGTTCTCAAATACCTTCCTCAACCATTTCAGTAAAGCAGTCTGACATAAAAGTGAAACATACTTGCAAGACCAGCATTAGTCTGTCCTTAGTAATCAACTGCAGGATCAGCACAGATATTTCATGACCAACTAGAAAACTAACTTTATGTATTAAATACAAAATACAGTACTCTTGAGCAAATTTTTTCAGAATAGGAGCTTTTCAATTCAAAGACTTTCCTGAGAAGAGGGCTGTAGTTATTGAATATTGCAATGTTAATGCAAACATGAAAGCAGCTGGTTTAAAATGTGAGGCACATTTAGTGATTTGAGGTATCATTGGTTAAAAATTGTTAAAGAGAAAGACGCCATTCCCTTTCCACATCTGTTTACTCAGATTATGTGTTCAGTCGCTTTACAGCTCTGTCATTTCAAAATAGTAACATTTTCATAGACAAATGTTATATATATATATATATGTAAATGTATATATATATATATATATATATATATATATTACCTAGTGGCGATTGCCACTAGGTAGTTACAGTTAGGACCCAGTTTCCATGTTTCCAGGAAGAGCATTTTTTGTTTTGCCTATAACTTTATCGCCGCTTGATGAATCTTCACAAAATTTTAAAAACATGTAATTTGCTACGTTCAGCTTCTGTCTTGAATGTTTGAAAGTGACCCGTCAGCTGGGGGCCGAGAAAAAGGGGTGCCCCATAATTTTTCCATAGTAACTTGAGACACACCTACAGCCTGAACCACTGAATGGAATTACACCAAATTTGGCACAAAGCTAAATTATGGTCTGCAGATTACGCTTTCTGTCATTTGGTGCAAATCCATTCAGTAGTTTCAGAGTAATTTAAGGACAAAAAATATAGAGATTTAGGGATGCAGATCCTCCACAGATCCAACTGTCCCCATGCTGATATCTGATCGGCTGCCAACACTTCAACAAGAAAGTGTTGGCAGCCATCTTGGGACTCGGCTTCAGTCGAGTCCCAGAAAAAAAGACAAAAAAAGAAAAGGGGCCATGGTAGAGCAACGATGACCCCGCCAGGGCTAAAAAGCATGGTGAGGGCATGAGTTATAGTTACCTTAGGGTAGCAGATATAATTACTTGAGATAATTATAACTGGCAAATTTCAAAATTTTGTACATTTGAAATGTGAGCCTAACTATAACGTCCCTGTAACTTTGTTTTTTCAGGGAATTTCTATGTGTTTTTAAAATTCTATTTCATAACTATAACATCCCTGTAACCTTTGGTTTATATATATATATTTCTCACGTTGTAGTTAGTATAGTTAAGTGCTAAGACATTAACTTATGCTAAAAAACTAAACAAAAATTAATTGAAAAAAAGGAAATGCTTAAAGTAATGCTATAACGCTATAGTTAGGCTTTGGAATGAGACAACAACTAAAGTTAAAAAGCCCAAAAAGCCACTGAAATACATCAGTTATTGGTTAGTGAATTAACTATAAATTGTACCATTGTCATGCGCTGCTTATGACCTCATATATCACTCATGGCATGTTAAATGACATCTTTGACAACATCAGTCAAGTCATCTCAGTCATATCCTAGTGCCAGACCCTGTAGCCAATCTGCATTGCAACTTGGACTAAGTGCCTATGCCCTGGCAAGGCCCTGCAGCCAATCCTCTGCAAGCATCAAACCTCTACTGCATGTGATCTTCGGCCATATGTATGACAGGTTTGACAAGGGGCTTAGCCCGTGGCCAGGGTCTGCACCTTTCAATTTCTTCTGCATCTTGAGCTTATATGTGTTCAACGATCAATTTAGATAGTTGTATTATGCCTCATTCGCAAAGCCTATAGCACACTGTCAAAATCAATGATGGATTTCACTAGTAATTCCAACAATGTTGGTATTTAAGTATAATCAGTATTATCATCAATAATGTAATTTAACATATCTTGAGTGATGCATATGTGAAGTCATAAGCAGTGCATGATGGCAGTGGAAGCTGTTATAGTTCACTGATCTAAAAATGGTGTATTTTTATTGAGCTACCTATAACTTGTGCCCCCTATCATGCCCAGTGTTGTCATCAATTATGTTATTTGAGATGTTTTCAGTGATATCATCATCCCTGTCATTGAACATGTCATGAGTGAGGCAATCTGTGAGGTCATATAAGCAGAGAATGGTGAGGGCACACGTTCTAGATAGCTCAGGTAACTATAATTGGTGAATTTCAGTGTTTCAGTGAGTTTAAGATGTCAAGTTTTTATTTACATTTTCACTGACATGTCACTTTAAACTTTGTATTCTTTAGGTGAATTTCAGAGGTTTTTAAAAATGTTTAGATATTACTACCATACCTAACTATAGCATCACTTTAACCTTTGCTTTTTCAGGAAAATTGTGTAAATTAAGATCAAATTACCGTACCCATACCCTTTGGGCGACCAACCTCCCAGCCAAGCACAGCAATAGGTAATGCGCGTGTGGGGTTGGCATTAGAGTCGAGCCTGCACCCTATGCCCTGCACCCTATGCCCTGCTCTGAGCACTCTACGGCCCTGTGCAGTGAGGGGGTTGGGCACAGGACCTGGCTAGACAAGAATTGTCTTATTGTATATGGGATACAGGACATTTCAAGCTCGGTAACGCAGCCCTTTCCTCCCAATTGTTAAAATGTTTATGCAACTGATTTTGAAAAAACTGCTTTACCACTCTATAGAATAGCTCGTAGATGCAACTCATGATCGTAATAATGATATTCAGTTAGTAGAAAGTCATGCCTACTTACAGATGGAACACGTTATATATATACCAAGAGGATTTCCACTGCCATAAAATACTACATAGTAAAAATGAACCAATTTTCGATATTTTATTCGCTATGATATGCGTCATACTCTACATGACTAAAATACACAGTATATAGTTTTCTTCATAACATTTAAAAATATCTATATTTATGATTGTCAGTTCATCGTAATCCTTCCAAACCCATGGCAAAGGCTCAATATACATGAAAAAGCATGGCCATATTACGAAAATGACACTATAAATATGCATTCAAATTCGATGCTTGGTCGAGTTCTAACCTCGAGGCTCTGTAAAATGTGAATGATTTTTGCTTGAACTCTTTTTGTTGGGAAATATTTCTGACGCAAGAGATAAAAAAAGCATTATGCTATAGACTCGTAACATGTGGAACTCTTTTGTTAATACATTCACCGCACAGGCAGCATTACTTGCGTTTTTACATGCTATGTATCTGTTTTCCTTGCAGATGTATGTGTTGATTTCATTTTTTTTCAAGGAACTTTTTATGGGCACCAATACCAGGAGGTCTGAAATTAAAGTGACATTACTTCTGGAATCATACATGATATTTGGTATCTTATCAACGTGAGTCGTCAAACGAGAGGTAATGGAACTTAAGGATAACCTGAATAGTAGGACGGTGGAAAGAATATTCTGAAAGAAGTGGATGACAAGAAGCAAGAAAAAGGAAAGAAGGAAATTAGCTAAGTTAAAAGAAGAGGAAGGAGGTAGAGCATGTTAGATATGAGGAGAAAGATTGAAAGGCGAGAGGATAGGTGTGAGAAATCTGGTTC
Source organism: Pleurodeles waltl (assembly GCF_031143425.1). Lineage (NCBI taxonomy): Eukaryota > Metazoa > Chordata > Amphibia > Caudata > Salamandridae > Pleurodeles > Pleurodeles waltl. Next base: position 869,695,148 of record NC_090437.1, on the reverse strand, counting down.
TGGGGCCCAGGACAATAAGAAATTAATGGGTCACAAGTTAGTCAGTGGGTATCTCTGGCAGTGCTTAATTTGTAAATAAAAACGTGCTGGTGCCCAAATCTCCCCTCTGAAACACGCAGCTCCTGCAATTAAATGTGCGAGCACGAAATACTGAGACAGCATAATCCTGAAGCCTCTCTGGCCTCTTTAATTCATTTACTGCCACTCCCTGCCCCTTAAGCTCACTCTCGCGGCTTTCTGCTTTCTCTCTTTGTGATGCTCATCGTTTTTCTCTTCCTCCGTCTTTCCTATATGTGTATTTTGCTCGCAGTAAATCCTTGAGACAGAAAAATAAGTGCTGTCCCTCAAAAATTATAGCTATAGCGTTCCGAGTCCTGAAGATTAAAGTCTCGCTGGCAATTATCAAAGGCGAGGATGTCCCAACCATGAATGAGGTCTCAAATGGTGAGGCAGCACCCCTCCCTCCATAAGTCAAAGGGCCCTGAAGTGCTGGTGTGAATGCCGGATTACAGTGAATTTGAGTGAATGGGGAGACAAAGGTGGTCCACTCAGTGGATCGAATTACCTCATCCCACACGTTTAGAGTCATTTTAGTAGGGGTACTAGGGTAAGCCTTAGGAGGGGGATCTACCTTTGGCTTTTATAGTAGATCCCATATATACCTGCCTACCAAAGCTCTATTCATGTGTCACCAGGGCTAGGCCTCCCGAGACTTTCAGTAGCCTCAACATTTTGCATAGCAATCACACTCTGTGGTTTTGCCAGATAAAGTGGGTGATTAAAGAATGAAAGTAAGGCAAGAAGTCATGATCTAGCTCAATGGAGAGCACCTGAAAGAGATATAGAAGTTTAGGTAAGATAATAATTTTGATTACATGGATATGCCCATGCACGAGACATACAGACATACATGGTTGCCCATCTCTTGTGGTCAGATTTTAGTTGCTGTAAGAGCAGGTGATAGTTTGCGTGTAGAGATCTGATATTGTAGGGGTGATTTTAATGCTGAGGTAGGTGATGTCTTTTTTAACCCATTGGAAAGGAGCAAAGTTCACAAGGACTTCCATTTCATGAGCAGGAAGAGTCAGGTTAAGCAATAAAGATTTGTGCAAGTTGATGTGGAATCCTGCCACTTCCTTGTACAGATTGAGCTCAATTTGTAAAGCTGCCAATGAGGTCTGAGGGGAATTGAACGACAGCAGCTCGTCATCTGCAAATAAAGAGATTTTACGTTCTGTTGATCTAAAGAAAAGGCCTTGAATGAAGGGAGTCATGTAAACTGTGGCCACCAGGAGTTCGGTACTAAGGGCAAACAAGAGTGGGGAGTGGGGGCATCCCTATATCGTCACCATCCCCAAACAAAGAGATCAGAACCCACTCCAGTAAACAGCACTTGTGATTCTGACTTGGCATAGTTGGCCTTCACCATGTCTATGAATTGATCACAGAAGCCAAACCATTGTGGAGTGTGGCAGAGAAAGGACCAGTTCACCCCGTCAAAAGGCTTCTCTGCATCAAGGGCCAATAGTACTGCATGTATGTTTTTCTTTGTAGTTTTTTCGGCCAGGTAGGTCACCCTCTGTAGATTATCGTGCATTTTTCTGCCCTCGATAAATCCAGACTGGTATAGGTGGATCAGGTCAGGCACATTATCATCCAGTCGTTGCTAGGACCTTAGAGTATAATTTGGTATCCAGGTTGAGTAACAAGATAGGTTAATATGAGCCTCAAGAGTGTGGGTCCTTGCCCAGTTTCGGGAGAACCATCACTTATGTTTCACTCATGGAGAAGGTAACTGCATGAGCCTCGGCTATGTGGTTGAACAAGCTGTCAGGTGAGGTACCAGGTCAGAACCAATAGTTTTGTAAACTTGGGCTGTGAACCTGTGAGGTCCAGGTGATTTATGGAGTTTCGAGGCATTGATTGCGTTCTGGGCCTCTCATGTAGGGCCCCTTAGAAGTTTGTTTTGGGCCTCGGTCACCTGGGGGAGCTTCACTCCCGCTAGGAAGTCTAATTGCTTCATTTCATTTTCTGGGTCCATGGCATAGAACTTTTCATAGAACTGACCAAACGTCTTTGCCTTCCCATCTTCTGAGACAGCTAATGGGCCATCCTCCCGGTTAATGCTCCCTATGTATTCTTTTTCACATTTGTTTTGAATTTGTCTCGCTAAATGGGAATCTGCTTTGTTACCCTGTTCATAAGTCATATGTTTGAGGCATAAGAGAGTGAACTGTTCCCTACTGGTGAAGATTGCCTTGAGTTTTCCCCTTAGAGCTGTTACTTTCTCTTGTAGGGCTAAAGTCAGATTATCTTTATGGGCTTGCTCATCTCTCAGGAGCTCAGTCTCCTATGCTTTTTTGTCTAATGATCTCTGTTTGTTCAGGGTGGATAAGAGTGCTATGCATTTCCCTCTTAACAATGCTTTAAATGTATCTCAATTGTTCAATAAATTAGTATCCCATGGGTCATTCAATTGAAGAATTCTCTAATGGTTTTGGGGATTTTGTCACAAAAGAGGCAGTATCTAGTAAGGGATCCAGAAGAAAACCAGCAGCAGTATTTTGGCGTCAGAGTGTCCCATTCCAGTGTCAGTTCCACCGGAGCCTGGAGGGAAGGTGGAGAGAAAGTGATGGGGCAAAACAAGGCCTCTATTTGCATATGAGTGAGGGATTGACTAATGAAATCATAATTCAGTCGTTCGTACATGCATTGGGAATGTGAAGAGAACATGAAGGCCTTCATTATGATATTGGTGGTAAATCCCACTTACCACCAGTCTGACTGCTGCCAACATACCGCTGCTGCGGACATCTGCTCACCATATTATGACACACACACACCAATCCGTCACTATACAGACACAAATCCGCCACACCAAAGGTCAGTGATAAACTGGTGAATTCTAAACCCACACCGTTACGCCAACAGAACTACGCCCACCACATTATGACCTGCGAATCACCACGGCGGACATTCAACGGCGGTAAACCATTGGCGGTACATACTGCTGCACTCAAAATACACACACTCAAACAACACAGCACCACATTGGACAATTCTACACACACCTGACACACATGCACACACCACACCCACACACCCACACCACTATAAAACAAACACCCACAGTACCCATAACCCTTTACGAATAGAAACAATTGGCATGAGAAAGACACCACCACCACAGACAAGACCAGAGCCACACACCACCATCAACTATACACCACCCACGCACATTACATCACACACCCCAAAACATCACCCTACACAGCCTTACCCAGAATACTCACACAACACCCATGACAGCACAACGACACCCCCGATTCTCAGAGGAAGAGCTAAGGGTCATGGTGGAGGAAATCATCCAGGTAGAGCCACAGCTATTTGGAGCACGGGTGCAGCATATATCCATTGCTAGGAAGATGGAGCTATGGCGGAGGATCGTGGACAGGGTTAACGCCATGGGACAGCACCCAAGAACAAGGGATGACATCAGGAAGAGGTGGAACAACCTACAGGGGAAGGTACGTTCCATTGCAGCAAGACACCAACTCGCTGTAAAGAGGACTGGTGGTGGACCCCCATCTCCTCCCCCACAACTAACAACATGGGAGGAGCAAGTCTTGGCAATCATGCATCCTGAGGGCCTGGCAGGAGTAGCAGGAGGACTGGACTCTGGTAAGTCAACTTTCTACTACTACTACCCCCCTACCTTCATGCCATCACATACCCTCACCCTCACTCCCATCACTCCACCACCTCCCACACACCTTACCATCACATATCACTCATCCCAATGCCAAGCCCTGCATGCACCACCAATGCATGGATACCACTCACAGCCCTCCATGGACACCTATCACTAAAGCATGTACTAGAGGGAATCAGCTAACCCACCATATACCAACTCACACAAGTGAAAGCTGCCAGGGCGAATATAACCAAAGAGGCCAACCCACAGATGCACAGTATGTCATACACAGAAACAATAACACTGCATTCACATCCTCATATGTACCCCAGCCTATGTCAGCGGAGAAGAGGTGCCAGCACTATCCAGTCCTCCCGCAGAAGAAGCCCACAGTGATGACAGTGACTCTGGTCTCCTGGATCCAGATGACCAACCTGGCCCATCAGGGACCTCTGGCCAGTCGGTTAACCAGCCACAGTCACACACCACCACAGAGCCTCCCCCCTCAGGAAACACCACCACGGCACCCACCCAGCGTACCCATACCTCTGTCCCCAGGACACGTCAATCAGCAGTGTGTCCATGACTAGAGGGGCCACACGGCACACCTCACCCCCAAGACAATCAGGGACCTGGGGGTCAGTGGCAGTGGGCACACAGTTCAGGGGACAGAGGCACAGGACTGCGGTGAACCAGGGAGAGGACAGGCCCAGGGAACCGACTCTCCAGGAGGCACTCACTGAGATCCTGGGAGCATACCAACATTCCCAGGATACGCTGGGCCAGATCCTGGCCAACTTGCAGGAGAACAGGCGGCTGGAGGAGGGACAATTCCAGGGGATCAGGGAGGACTTGCAGGGCATTAACACCACCCTGGTCTCCATTTCAGGGGTGCTGTCAGACACAGCCAACATTATGAGGGAGGCAGCCTCACAACAGCGGGCCCCTGCCACTAGCTAGACATCTGAACTGCCTTCCACCTCCACTGCTGCTAGTGAACAGTAGGTCCCGCCACAGGACTAACAGGCCACCAGCACCCCTCCCCCTGTAGAAGAAGAACCACCCTGCAAATGTTCCCTGTGATCCAGGCAGAAGCCAGAGACTATTGCCAAGAACCCCGCCAGGAAATGAGACTCTCCTGATTGTCACTCCTGTGTCCCACTCTGTCACCATGTCCACCTTGAACTGCCATTCCTCCCCTTACTATGTCCCCTTGGACAATGCACCTCTGCTACCAATAGACTGGAACAATACCCTGGACTTTCCTCCATCATCACCCCAGCCCATTGCACTTGCCCCTCTACTTCTTAGCACTTAAATAAACACCCTTTGAAAAAATACCAGTATGGAGTATGTCAAATGATTTACATATGTATTTGTTTAACCAGGTTCAAACATTGCATTTCAGATGTACAGTAATGTTCACATTGCAAAGACCTGTAGTTGGCTGCAGTGATCACACCAGGAGCGATAGTGGGGCACCAACATCTGCAAAATGAGTTAGCAAAGGGTACAGTGAGTTGGCATAGAAGTGGGAAATAACAGTATGCCAGTGACAAAGATAAACAAGAAACTGTCAATGAAAGATGAAGTAGCACTGTCCTACCTGTGTGTCATTGGAAGTATTGTCTGATCACTGCAGTTCTGTTGTCCTCATCTTCATCCTCTGCCTCCTCATCTTCACTGTCCACAGGGTCCACTGCTGCCACACTGCATTTCCAGCCTCCTCCTCCTGCAGAAAAGGTACATGGCGTCTTAAGGCAAGGTTGTGCAACATACAGCATGCCACGATTATCTGGCAGACCTTCTTGGGTGAGTAGCACAGGGATCCACCTGTTAGGTGGAGGCACCAAAACCTCGCTTTCAGGAGGCCAAAGGTACGTTCTATTATCCTTCTTGTATGCCCAAGTGCCTCATTGTAACATTCTTCTGCCCTTGTCCTGGGATTCCTTACAGGGGTCAGTAGCCATGATAGGTTGGGGTAACCTGAGTCACCAGCAAATATGGAGTGACAACATTTAGCCAGACACTATCCCATATGGCCTACACCATACCCATACGTCAACATCCACTGGGTGGGAACCAGGGCTCACCTATTAGCGGCACCCTGTGCCTCTGTAGTTGGGCCATCACATTTGGGATGCTGCTATTTCTCAGGATAAAGGCATCATGCACAGACCCAGGATACTTAGCATTGACAACCACCACCAGCAGCACCACCACCACCAGCTGTCGGCAGCTGTCTGAGGCTGCAGGTGATGGGCAGGAGCTTCCCCCCACAACCACCACCGGCAGCAGCACCACCACCACCACCAGCAGTGGGAAGCCATCCGAGGCTGCAGGGGATGGGTTGGAACCTCACCCCAACACAACCAGCATCAGCACCACTACCACCACTGAGCAGCCGTCACTGCCGGTGGCTGGTCTGTAGACCTGCCTCCATGGGCTGTTGTGCGCCCTGACCCCTGCAAGTTCTGTGGGTATGACACCCAGCTGAGAAACTGTGACCTTGCACTCCCCAGGATCAGAAACACAGGGCATGATGCCCCCTCCAGAACCATTGGGTATGGCACCCACTCACCCCATCCTCAGCAGAAGCACAGGGCACGATGCTTCCTCCAGAACCAATGAGTATGACACCCACTCACTCCATCCTCAGCAGGATCAGAAATACAGGGCACAATGCCCCCTCCCGAACCAGTGGGGCATTCACCCACTTGAGAGACTGTGGCCTTGCACTTCCCAGGACCAAGCACAGGGCATGTGGCCCCCTCCAGAGCAAGTGGGAAAGTCACACACTTGAGAGACTGTGGTCTATCACTCCCCAGGACCAATAACAGGGCATGTTGCCCTCTCCGGAGCATGTGGGAAAGTCACCCACTTGAGAGACTGTGGCCTTGCACTCCACAGGACCAAGCACAGGGTATGTTGTCCCCTCCAGGACCAGCGGTGTTGTTCCATCTGCTGGCTGAGGTCCCCTCCGTTCCCTGTTCCCCTGAGGTTCCTGCTTATTTTCCAACTGATGCCCCTGCAGTGTTCTCTCCGTGTTGGTGTAGGAGACAAATGGGGCCTTGGACTTTGTCATGTGGCCCTGTGGCCCACACACATTGAGGACTGGGCAGTGTCCCTTGAACTGTACATATGTATATACTTTTAGATTGAATGTTCTAATTTTTTACTGTATTTATATTATTACACTCATTTGTGTTGTCCTTGCATTATTCCTGAGGGGTATGGGGTAAATATGTTTTATTACTGCAGCTGTATGTGTGTATGGTGTTGGGGGGGTGTATTGTGCATGTGTGTGTCACTCTCTTTTTCCTCCCCCCTCCCCTGTGTGCTAGGCGGCTGTACTCATCATGGTGGTCTTCGCCGTCGTTGGTGTTCGTGGTGGAGCAGGACGTAAAATATCATAGGGAAGATTGCCAGCTCGGGCTCCATGGTGTCGTGGTTGTTCCCTGTGTCTCCAACGGTGAGTCCTTTCCCTTCTGTGTAATGTTTCCACCAGGCTTTTGCTGTCATTGGTACTGCTCCAGAAAAGGTGGCAGTTTCAAGGGTCTCCATATGGTGGGCGGAACATTGACTTCTGCCTGGCTGTAGGCGGCTACCGCCGTGGTACCTGTTGTTTCCGCCCTGGCAGTCGGTGTGGTAAAGTGGCTGTCTCTCTGAGTTATCAATGCCATGGTCATAATTTGACGGTAGTTACCGCCAGCCTGTTGGCGGTATTACCGCCACTTTATTACCGATCACCAGGGTTGTAATGAGGGCCATAGTCTTGGGTGGAGGATTCTCCAGGCATCTACTAACTGTATTGAGTAGATGGCCTGCTTCAAGGTTTTAGGAAAACTTCCAGGAGAAATATATAGGGGTGAGTAGTATCCATCACTGAATCCCAGATTAAACTGAAGTCTCCCATCTGCAAAATTTTGACTTCTGCAAAGCCCCTTATTAAGGTTACCGGTGTGTGTGAAAATGGTACTTGATTATTGTTTGTGGCAAAAATGGAAGCAAAGATACACATTCCGCAAGCCAGGCATCCCTTCATTATTACAATTCTATCCTCCTTAGCAGTTTTGCATTCCTCAGGCTGGAATTTTAAGTATGAATGAAAGAAAATGGCCACCCAGTTATGCTTGGTAGGTGCAGGTGATTTGCAAATTAAGAGGTATGCTGTGTGTCACAGTCTATGATCCTCATTCCATCTGAGATATGTCCCCTTAGTGCCACCACATTGTGCTATTTGTCAAGCTGGTATTTCCGGAGCTTGTGGTGTTTGCTTGGAGAGTTAAGCCATTTGGTTTTCCATCTGAGTGTGGTGATTACCATGATGGCCTAGTACTAATGAGAGCCAAAGTCATTCCTCAGGTGCCCCCGGTTTAATCTCCCCCATCCGTTTCAAATCCCATTAATAGTTGTAATGCAATTGCTTCCTCCTCCCCTGTCTCTCCCATGCCGTAAAAACATCCAGTCTCCCATCTGCCATAAAAACAAACATCTTAGACTACATAACAATAATAAATAGGGCAATAAGTCCCCAACTTAGTACAGTTACATCAGCAAAATACATCTATTCAGGAGTGTAGGTCAAAAATCATGAGTGCATTTCAAGAGAAGCATATTGTTATCAAGGCACACTGACGTTACATAGTGAGGAGCCCACTAGAGGAGAGTCTACCATCCTGCAGGCCACAGCTTCTTACCAAGTCAGCAGCTGCTGCCCGAAAGGAAAAAAGGGGAACTCACATTCACTCGGCCCACAAGTGATTACGTGGTTGCAGCATATCATGGCACTCAGGTCATAAGTAAAAGTTTACATGTTGAGGAATTACGTTGCTGTCACTAGGCTAACATTTTCTCTGGTTCCTTGGACGTTGTTGTGTAAGCCATTGTCCCTTCTCTGTGTTAACTGTGGAGCTTTTGGTTGGGCCCTTTAAGGTTCCCTTGGGGCGCTGAGTCTCTGGGTCCACACTCGAAGCTGGGCCACTGCGCCTGCAAGTTCCATGAAGTGGTGCATTTTGTAATAAGATGACCCAATGTTATTCAGTGGAAGAGATAGGCCTTAAAGTGGTGAAAAACAAATGTAGGCATTTTTTACTACCATGGCATGTACACTTAACCACACATGTTCAGGTTTTTAAATAAATTGGGCTATATATGGCAGACCCTTAGAATGACTTATTTGTATGTAAAAAGGAAGGCTTGGATCTGGCAAGAGGTACATTTTGCCAGGTTAGAATGGTAGTTTAAAATGGAACTACAGGCTTTAGTGGCAGGCCTGAGACATGTTTTAAATGGCTGATTTGGTAGGTAGCACAATGATACAGAAGTCCCACAAGAAGCACTTAATTCACCGGCCTAGGTTATATGTAGTACCAAACTGTGAGGAGGAACAAATGACTGGGATGGATTCCAAGGTGGCTTACACGGTAGGGCACGGTCAAGAGCATAGCAACACTCTAGTGCTCCAGACTGATGAGAGGTCTGAGTGGTCATGCCCCCCTGGTGGACAAATAAGGAATCGAGAGGAGAAGTGGGCTTCTTCAGAACAACATGGGGCGGAAGATGCATGGAAACGAGGTCAGGCAATACTGAATTTCGAGGAGTGCATGGAAGATGGAGGAGGGGTTCCTGTAGAGAGTGGGATGAGTGAGAACCTAGAAAGAGCCAACAGAGAAGGAAAGTGGAAAACGGGATGGAACGAGTGAGGAGAGGTAAACAGCGTCCCATGTGTGAGCAGAAAGGAGGCGATTCAGGTGCAGCTGGACTGCCCAGTCTTGCTAGCGAGCCGGATGACCAGGAAAGTGACATGGACGCCCTGGGTCCCAGTGCCACAGCCCAGGAAAATGGTTGTAGCTTGGGGCAAATGCCGGGGGCAGCTCAGTCATTTTGGTGGGGTTGGTGGAGCATGCACACTTCTGACTGAAGGAGTTTTGGTGGTGTTTTACACTACGGAAAAAAGTGCAGTTAGAAACAAGCATGTCAGGGAGACACACTTGTAGTGGTGAAGGTAGCAGTGGTGAAGGTCAGTTAAAAAGGAAAAACCCCAGGTCATAGTACTGATATTTGTTCTCGTGGGTGTTTTTTTACTGAGGGGGACTGTGGAAAAGACTCTAGAGGGAGAGCCAAAACACAGGCAGAGGAATAGGATCAGAATTAATTACCTGTGGGAAAGCCTGACGTATACCATTGTCTTTTAAATTCCTTTGGGCAATTTGTTATTATTATTATTTTTTTGGGATACCAAAAAAAATGTAGGGATATAAATCTAGGGAGAATTGTGCGGTCCGGTGCATCAATCTCTTTACATGAACCTATAATTGATAGTTTACTTGGGCACCTTTAATCAATTTTAGCAATTTTCCCAGCCACTCTCACATCCACTCACTACCAACATTCTGTTTTTAAAAAGATCTCCGGCAAAGAGCCCTCTAGTAGGACCCTTCAGACATTGAGGTGCCGGCCTGACGAGGAGCATGACCAGATGATGAAGCATGTCACCCAATGGTGAGTTAGGGCTACTGTTCCTGTAAGACTAATGCATGTGGTGACTGAAAAGACCCCTACACTAATTGGTGAAATGGAGTCTGTTCTTTTGGAACAGTGCATCTTAATTCAGTTATAGGTTTATTTTGTTTTCGACCTAATAAAAAGCAACACAGTGACAACTGCTGGGTCTACAACTCCTTAAACCAAGCCAAGTGGTGCCAGAAGTGGGATAGTTCCTGTTTTACATCATGACACAACCCATGCCAATAGGAGAAATGATCACCCAACTAGATGAGGGACAAAGGCTCCTACAGCTGGTGCTGGAGCAACAGGCACAGGTGGTGCAGCAGGATCGGGATGCACTACAGGAGGCCCTAAGGGGCGATGGCAAATGCCTTACAAATAACCAGCAGGTCCTAGATACCACCATCCTACATCTTATGGATGCTATAGCCAGTGCTAGAGTGAGACCCAATGTGCCCGGATCAGTCCTTCAAAAATATCAGGAGGGGGTGCCCCAGACTATTTCTTTATACATTTTTAACCTGTAGCCACCACCGCAGCCTTGCACGTAGATTGATGGGGGCAATATATAGCTCTGTTATTATAAGGAGAATTGCAGGCTAACCCAGCTGTCACCGCAGCCTATGCAGATATCAAAAAGGAAATATTAGAGCATTTAGGATGCTACTCTGAGTATTAGCAGTTAACGTTTAGAAAGGAAAGGAGGGTCACTGGGGACAATCCTAGAGCCCTCTACTATAGGATCAGGGATCTGAGGAATAGATGGCTACAGCTACACTAAAGCAGTGTAGAAGAACATACTGAGAAACATATTTGGAACAATTTCCATATGCATTACCAGTGAGTGCCTAGAACTGTGTAAAGCAACACCCCAATCTCACATCTGCCACAACGGTCCCAAGACTTCAAATCTAACACAAGCCGCCCCCCCCAGTCACCAGAGGGACACCTAAGTCAGAGCCCAGAGCACAGTACCACCCAAAACTCCCATTAAACTAATTCCAGGGATCAGTTGACAGGGGCTGGAATGATACAATTGTGCAGAATGGGGTCACATAGCGAGATACTGCCCCATGTGCTCCTCCTGCTGAACCCATGGGAGTGGGGTACACAAAGGGCACATCTTCACCAGTGGAAAACAACCAAGTCATTACACAAAGAAAATCTATCTCAATGGGAAACCACAATGGGAAACTACAAGAGGCCCTGTTAGACACAGGCACGTTGTTGATCAAACGTTGGTAACCAAACCTCCAATAAGGAAGGGTGAGTGAGTGTGTGTCACATGTGTGCACAGTGACAAAACGGTGTACCCTGTGGCTGAGGTACTACTGGATTTAGCATCCATTAGCTTGAGCATTATTTAGACACCATTAAAAATGCTCCACTGTTGTGGTTACAGAAAGCTCTGTTCAACGAGGTTGATAGTGTTGTAGGAAATTTAAAAAATAAGCGCACTACAATGAATATGACCTGTGAAAAATTGCACAACATCCAGCACCAATAGAGGCCACACCGCTGTTCACACTCAAAAGGCAGTTGATGCCAAACCCCACACTGACACGAGTAAAGTGAAAGGTTCATGCAAGGATGCAGCTAATAAGACAGAAAAGGGTCATCTGTTAAAGGTCAACTCATGTCTGACCAACCTGCAGGTATTAACAACACAAGCACACGAGTACCCGGCACACTCTCCATGCCTACAAACAAGATCACGAATAGATTAGACACAGGGCACATAACTCAATTAGCCCAAAGCACACAGGTGCACGACTTACAATAGGTGCAGGGAAGAAACCAGATTCTGAGCATCCAGGAGTCTTAGACACACAATGCTGTCAGAACAAACTTCAAACAAAAATAGATTTACAAAAGAGCATGTACACATTCATAGGCCAAAGGATGCATGGTCATAAACCTTTGTTAACACTATAATGAAGAGCGAGTATTGTTTTAACTTAGTGTTTTCTATTTTAATTTGTAACTTGTAAGTTATCTATTGTTAATCATGTATAATAAAGTATTGTACAGATTTGTAGAAAATTGCCTATCTGTGAACAGGCTGTTGAGAAAAACTGTAAAAGCAGGACTGAGGTGCAGTCTGCATTGTTTTCTACCTGTTGCGACAGTTAGTAAATACTGTCTTTGGAACTGTCCAGAGAAGTCTGTGTGGTCATTTCTGAGTATTGAGAGCATCTTCGTTCACCCCGTATTAGTTGGCAAACCACCCATAGAGGTTCTTTAGTTCCTCTATCTGACGATGGAACTGGAAGACCTCCTGCCCCCCGCTGCAGAGAGAGACCAGTGAACACAAACTTGATGAGGTGAGCAGAAGCCAAGTTAATTGTAGTTCTTCCTGTGTACTGGGGGGGGGGTGTTGGGAAGGCTCCCGGGACCGCTGTCCTCTTAAAGGTGAGAACAAAGCAAACCAAAATCCTCATGCTAAATAAGCTGGCTCCTCTTGGCAATACTAAACGCAGCCCTAACAGTAATATAAGCACATGCAATTTGTTTTTTTTTATTGTTGAAGGATTGCGTACATGTGTTGCACAATCAGCAGAAATATATGTCTTTGTGAATTAGGAAAGCTGTAAGGGTACTGCATTCGATTTCTTGTTTTTTATTGTTGAAGGATTGCGTACATGTGTTGTGCAATCAGCAGAAATATATGTCTTTGAGAACTAGCAAGGCTGTAAGGGTACCACTTGCGATTTGTTGTTTTTTATTGTTGAAGGATTGCGTACATGTGTTGCGCAATCAGTAGAAATATATGTTTTTTTGGACTAGACAGGCCATAAGGGTTCTGCATGTAATTTGTTGTTTTTCATTGTTGAAGGACTGCTTACATGTGTTGCACAAACAACAGAATTATATGTCTTTGTGAACTAGTAAGGCCTTAAGGGTACTGCATGCGATTTGTTGTTTTTTTATCTGTTGTGCAATCAGCAAAAATATATACCTTTGTGAACTAGTAAGGCCATTAGGGTACCACATGCGATTTGTTGTTTCATTTTGTTAAAGGATTGCGTACATGTGTTGTGCAATCATCAGAAATATGTCTTTGTGGACTAGAAAGGTTGCAAGGGTACCACATGCAACTTGTTGTTACTTATTATTGAAGGACTGCATGCATGTGTTGCGCAATCAGCAGAAACATATGTTTGTGAATTAGTAAGGCCGTAAGGGTACCGCATTTGATTTGCTGTTTTTTATTGTTGAAGGATTGCGTGCATGTGTTGTGTAATCAGCAGAAATATGTGTGCTTATCAATTAGTAAGGCCTTAAGGGTACCGCATGCGATTTGTGGTTTTTATTGTTGAAGTATTGCATACATGTGTTGCGCAATCAGCAGAAATGTATGTCTTTCTGAATTATTAAGACTGAAAGGGTACCGCATGCAATTTGTTATTTTTTGACTGTTGAAGGATTGTATACATGTGTCGCGCAATCAACAGAAATATATGTCTTTGTGAATTAGTAAGGCCGGAAGGGTACTGCATGCAATTTGTTGTCCTTTATGTCTTCGTGAATTAGTAAGGCCGGAAGGGTATTGCATGCAATATGATTTTATTAAAGTTTGGTTTGTTGCATGACTGAAGGCAACCGCATATAGCATAATGAAGTGTGGCCACATTGTGATGTTTTTGTGAGATATTGTGCAAATATGCACACAGTTTTTTTTCAACTGTACATTACATGTAAGGAAAACCTGGTAAACAGAGCTATGAACTAAAAGCCCTTTGTAAAAAACTGTAAAATAGAAAAGGTAGACATTATTTCTCACCAGAAATGTCGTATGAGTTAAAATTATTGAATTTGGTAGCAGAAAAGGTAAAAAGTAAAAGATTAAGAACACCTGAATATGGAGACCCCCTTATAACATATGCAGAAGATATTCCCCAGTGACAGAAAGAAATTACAAAAGTATAACCAGGAGTGGTTTAAAGCCACTCAAAAGCATGTGTATCCTTGGCCAAAAGAAGAAATGTTCAATGATAGAGCAATCAAGCATGTTGTCACTTAACTTCCAAATAAAAATGCAGGAGCCAAATGAAAGAAAAGAGAAGCCACCTTACAGTTATGGAAATTGTTTAGTGAGGATTAAAAAGATTCCCTAGAGGAAGAGACCACCAGCACCCCATCTGTTGCCCCACCCCCATGTGACCCTAAAAGCACTACACCCACAGTGCTCAGCAACTACCCATTAGTGGAGTTGCAAGAAGCAGCAGTAGGATTCAAAAACCCTGAAATTGGAACCCCTTCACACTCCCCTAAAGTGACCTTCAAGGTAACTCAGCAAATACCAAAACCAAAGAGGGCAAGCACACCTAGACAGCAAACTAGAATAGGGGATCCACAATTTTCACAGCAATTAGAGGAACGGTTTGTACTACATCTAGACCCTACTTTTCCCCAAGAGGAGAAAAGCAAGAGCAGAGTTCAGGAGGTATCTATGACCAGTCGCATATTTCATCAGCAACGTTGCTTCGGGAAAAGGGATACTTCAGGTAAAGTAATTAGGAAACAAGTGTCCACCCCACAACAAAGGGGTGCAGAGAATGCAGGGTGAAGCGACTCTGTGCTTGGGACTATAGAAATGATGTTACAACTTGTATCCCAAGGAAGGGAACAAGAAACATGAAGGACTGAAAGTAGTTTGCCACCTTGCCAAAAGGAGAAGGGGGTATAGTAGTCTCATCAGAGAGTGCACAGGACTGGCTATCACGCAGTGAGGACAGGAGAAAGATAAGTGGAGTAAGGAGAGAAGGGCATGATGATGACTGTACTAAGCAAACTCAGAGGAGCCTGGAGAAATTAGCAGATAGGATAGCATTCATACACAGGCATGTGGAGAGCATGGATTGTCGCTTAGGTTCTCATTATTCTAATGAGACTGCTGGATTTTGAGCGGCAGAATCGCCCGCCGTGTGGGAGACTTAGAGGGTCATTCTGACCCTGGCGGCGGGTGGCCGCCAGGGCCACCGACCACGGGAGCACCGCCAACAGGCTGGCGGTGCTCCAACGAGCATTCTGACCGCGGCGGTTCAGCCGCGGTCAGAAGCGGAAAGTCAGCGGTCTACCGCTGACTTTCCGCTGCTCGTTTGAATCCTCCATGGCTGCGGAGCGCGCTCCGCAGCCATGAGGATTCTGACCCCCCCTTCCGCCATCCTGTTCATGGTGGCAAAGCCGCCATGAACAGGATGGCGGTAGGGGGGGTCGCGGGGCCCCTGGGGGCCCCTGCCGTGCCCATGCCAATGGCATGGGCACGGCAGGGGCCCCCATAAGAGGGCCCCGCAAAGTATTTCAGTGTCTGCCTTGCAGACACTGAAATACGCGACGGGTGCCACTGCACCCGTCGCACCTTCCCACTCCGCCGGCTCGATTACGAGCCGGCATCCTCGTGGGAAGGTCGTTTTCCCCTGGGCTGGCGGGCGGTTTTTCAGCAACCGCCCGCCAGCCCAGGGGAAAACTTGTAATACCCGCCACGGTCTTTTGACCGCGGCGCGGTATTTTGGACGGCGGCATCCTGGCGGGCGGCGGAGGCCGCCCGCCAGGATCATAATGAGGCCCTTAGTCTAACCCACTGCTGGTGACACCTGTCGCTCCAATCCGGGTTTTGCTCCGGCTATCTAGCAGCACCTCATCTCTACCCAAGAATAGGGATGACTGGGCAGCCAAGCGCATGAAATATTTGGCTTCTCAGGAAAGTCGTGGTCACTCAGGTCACATCCGGTTCTCTCACTTACAATTCAGTCTCATATATAAATGACAAACAGAAGCAGTATATGTTTCAATAATGAGTTTAATAAAAGGACTGCATCTTAGGTAGCAAGACGTGAGCTGCAATAACCAGGACGACACAACATGACAGTATTAAAATTGTGACGAGTAGAGTGAAGCATAAGAACAACGCTATCATATTGTCACTATTGTCAATGGACTAATCCCTACCTAGGCTAGGATAGAGCACAGCATGTTAAGGTCTAAGTCTGCCCTTCAGGTTCCCCTGGGAAGACATCAACCCCCATAACTGAGCAAAGGCCTGCGGTCTGTGTTAGCATCTGTAGCGAAGCATTCGGCAATCAAAATACAGTTGTGGTTCTCTGGCTGGAATCTCCCTCTAACGTGTAAGGGACAGGGAAGTGTTTTTATAATAACACAGCTGATATTCTGAGAAAGTGTCCCTACGTAAAGGTATGTATTTTCTATGAATGTTGGAGAATAAACTTCTACCACGTTCACCGGCAATGTACCATGCTGTAGCCTTGGAAAAAGCACAGAGTGATCAAGAATGTCTTGTTTGAGAACAGAGTGCTGGCCTAGGCAAAAACAGTTAGATAGACGGAAATAAAACAAGACCGTAAAAATGGTTATTGTAACAATAATAAGACGAAGCTGAATAAAATATATGTAGTTTAAAGTGCACAGCAGCCTTGTGTGTTAAAATAATGTCCATGGAGCTATAACTAAAATGGCTACACAACAGGATGAATTCCTCCAAACCAAAGAAGTAAGTCACCATATCTACGGTCTCCAAGAAAGACCACTCATTGGCCTACATTGCACAAGGGACACATGGAGACTACCTAAGTCAATTGTTGCAAGGGGAGAAGAATGAGATGTGCTCCCTAGAAGCCCCAATCTACAGAGCTTGAATGGCTACAATTCTAAAGTACCCAGGGTCAGCCAGACCCCGTAATGGAATCAGGTGAGGGTGGGGGATGGATGACTCTCCACAACAGACCCACCCAGCATCTGGCCTCACCCCCAGCGAGTCTGTCTTTGAAGGAGATGCTGGCTGGCATTTTGTTGTACCATTTGTGGAAAGCTCAGCAGATGAGCCCCTGGCCAGAAGAGGGGTCCTTTGATCCACACGACATGGCAAATGCTGAAGACTTCATTCTGTATGGTGAGGATGATCCAAATTGAGACGACCATTACATGAAGAAACTTCTGCTTACATGGCAGAAGTACACCAGACAGCATCATCGCCAGCGCGCCACCACCCCTTTACATCAGATGCGCCAGATACTTAAGGCCCCATGGGAACCACAGTATGTTCCTTGGCCACAAATGGACAAGGAAAACCTCTGAAAACAGTTGCCAGTGCTTACAGAGGGATCAGGGAAATGGATCAGAGTATTTGAGAAGCAAACTGCAGGCATCACCCTGCCAGTAGAGTAATGTAAAAAGTCTGCTTAGTTCTCTCGTAGGTGATGAAACAGACACAGTATTTCAAAAGGCTGGAGTTAGAAATGTGACCCTCACTGAGACCAAGTATGATGGACCATCATTTAACCTGGTCAGATCTGTGGTGTGGGATCAGCTGAGGAAAATGAACTCCGATAGACCACACATTGGATCACTCTTGACTCAGTCAATGCAACCGATTGAAGGTCCCGCAAGTACATCAATAAAATAAAAGAAAAAAGGGACCCAGGAAGTGGGTCAGGGATGGGAAGTGACAGGAGGTAATGGCGTGTTATTCTACAGTGCAGTTAAAAAAGGATTCCCTTCTGATGTACAGGACAGCTTAGATAACATAGTGGCATTGAAAGCTAAGCCCTTGATTGAAACTCAAGCATACATAGCCATTTTTGCAAGAAGAATCAGGAAAAGGAGAAAAGATACAGGAAGTAGCAGAGAAAGTGCCAGCCAAGTTGGTGCAGCAGAAGTTAGCAAAGAAGGGAGCAATGGAAGGGGTTGTAGTGGCAGCGGCCACACAGATGACTGCAATATCTGTGGGAACGGTCCCAGGGATCACCCGACCACCTTACTGACAGCAGCAGGACGATATAAGGACACAAGGAAATAGTAGAGGGGGACGAGGAGAAGTAGGAAGAGGTACGATTGGTCCTCGAAGAAGTAATCAAGCATATTATTATTGTGAGAGGTTTGGGCATTTTATTAGGGGCTGTAATTTGAAGAGATAGAATGAGCAAAATGGAAGAATGAAAATGTATGGTCCATGCAGAAATATGACAGTGCAGCTACAGCAGAATCCACAGATCACATACGTGCCGCAGACACCCTCGCCAAATGAGCAGTCATCAGAAATGCCTCAAGCACAGCAAGGACTGCCTCAACAGAACTATCAAGTACCATCCACGGAAATCCCACCCCAAAATGGACAAGGGTAGCTGTGAGGGAGGAAATCCCTTCTAGGTAACTCTGCAAGAGGTTACGCACAATGAGGATGCCAGAAGAGTATTTCTATGTGTACAGTCTTGTCAGTCAGTGACACACAGGCCAGAATCCTTAAAGTATTAAAGAGGGAGGACTCCGGATTTCCAACAGATTAATGGACACACAGGGATTCTCTGGAGAAATTATTAGGGTTCCTTTTACCAAACCAGTAGAAATGGAAGTAGGGCTGCTTACTGTTCTCACCAGCTGCCCCAGTGAATTTGTTAGAAAGAGACTTGATATCAAAATTTAATATGACCTTTTATTTTAAGCCAGATGGCAGCATGGTTTGCTCCACACCTTGAGTTCCATCTTCCAGAGTCATGGTACTAATGGAAGACTCCTCCAACAGAGACTAGACTAGAACATGATCCACTGATGTGAATGTATTTACTGCAGCATTATACACCATCTTAGCAGAGATACGAGAGCTATTGGGGAGGGAGGTTCAATTGCCCAAAGATTTCCTTTTTAGGCAGCAAGGACAGGACTCTGGACTATCAAAAGCAAAGGTATAATGTAGAAAGAGGCTCTGGAACTAACATCTACCTAAAGCGCCTTGACAGCAAGCGACCATAATGTTGCTTTGTGGGCATGTGTCATCTTCCTTGAGCGAGGAAATATGATTGGGGAGATACTGGACAACAAGCTGTTTGATGATAATCCCAGGAAAAGGATTATACTATTCCAGGATGACATACCACTAAGGACTGTGCTAGAAGTCAGAACGCCCTCACAAGCAGAGCTTTGAATGCAGTACAAGAAGCCAATCTGTCACAGGTGACAGATATCTCGTGGACTAAGGGGCCTCACGATGTTGGCTTCATCCACACTACCACACCATTCTGGATTACATTGAAGGAAGGTGCAATTTTACCCAGAGAAAAACAATACCCCTATTTCAAGGAGGCAGAGGAGGACATAGCCCCCACTATACGGGCAGTATTGGAACAGGGAGTAATTTGCCCTGGAGTGTCACCTTTGTAACACCCCTATATACGTGGTTAAGAAAGCTAAGAGCAATACTTGGTGCATGGTTGAAGACCTGTGCCCATTGAAAAATATTGTGTTACCTGAATTCCCAACTGTCCATCATCCCCACAAACATCCTGCAGGTCACCAGGTAAATGATCTGTAAAATTTTCAATGTGGCAGCACTCTGTTGCAACATGTCGATGACATATTGGTGTATAGTCCAACCGAGCAACAGTGTAGAAGGAAAACTATGGCCCTCATTATGACTTCAGCTTTCTTTTCAGCAGACCGCCGAAGCCACGGGTGCCAGAAAGCTGCCAATGCTGGCAGTCTTCTGACCACCATATTATGAGTACTGAAGGATTTCCACCACAATTTGGGCTGAAATACTTCAGTAATCGTGCTGGCAGTCGGAGGCACATGGATGGTTCCACCACCGGCCCACCCCACCAAAAGGACTCCACCAGCCGCATTATGACCTGTAATACTGCCTGGCGGTGTCCTGATTGTGGGGACGCTGCCGACAGTGGAAGCACCCGTTCCCATTCCCTGCCGGACAACCTCCTCGCCAGACAAGGTAAGTTGATCATCTGACAGGGGAGGAGTGTGTTAGGATTGGGGGGGGGGGGTGTGTGCGTGTGGGAGAGGGTGTTGTCTGTGTGTAAATGTAAGTGTGTATGCGTGTGTGTATGGGAGCTTGAATGCGTGTTTGAATGTGTGTGTGCATGCATGTGTGTATGGGTGTGTGTATGGGTATTTGAATGCATGCATGATTGTTGAAGTGAGTGCGTGTTGGAATGTCTGTGTGAATACCTGGATGGATGTGTGTGTGTGTAAATGCGTGTATGGATGCATGTGAGTGAATGCATGTGTCTGAATGTGTGTATGGATGCATGTGTGTGAATGTGTGTATGGATGCGTGTGAGTGAATGCATGTATGTCAGTGTTTGTGAATGAGTGCATGCAGGGTGCGTATGGGGTGTGTGTACGTGGATGTGGGGGAAGGGGTGTTCTGGTATGGAACAGGGGTCGGGGAGGGGGTTCTGGTATGAAAGGGGGGTGGGGAGTGTTGGGATTGCAGGGGGGGCGGGAGAGTCATCTACCAGTGACAGGAAATACATTTCCTGACACCAGTAGCCTTTCTGTCAGGGTTTCTATGGCGGTGCTACCGCTGTGGAAACCCTGTTGGAAAGGCGACTCTTGATATCTCCGGCTGTCTTCATTGGACCACCGGGTGAGAGATGCTAATCTCCGGCCGGCTGTCCAACCGCCCTGGCGGTACAGGTGGGGATGAGGCAGGTTCGCAGAGGCCAACCCAGACTCATAATGTGGTGGTCTTCACTGCCGGCCCGTCGCCCAGACTCGTAATGTGGTGGTCTTCACTGCCGGCCCATCGGCGGTCGGACTGCCAGGGTTATAATGAAGCTCCTAATCTCTTCTAGCCACTCTTGCCCAGAGAAGATACAAAATGAAGAAAGGAAAAAATTCAGTTCTGCAAGGAAAAAGTCTATTTTTTGGGACAATTGCTGTCAGCATCGGGTAGACTTGTAACACCTGAAAAGACACCCTCCATTGGAAAATGTCAGAGCCAGAAACAGTCAGAGGAATGCAGAAGATTCTAGGCCTCTGTTACTACATGAGACAATGGGTTTTTGACTATAGCACTCGAATAGCTCCATTATTAATGGCTATGAAGTAGACAAGAGGGATGAGGAAAACTTTTCAGAAACTGAAGGATGAGATAGCAAATACCCCTGTCCTGGGAGCTCCAGATTACACCAAGGAGTTCAACCTATTCTGCTACTGAAATGGTCAGGTGATGACAGCTGTCCTCAAACTGAAGTGTTCGCCAGGCTCAAACCAATTGTGTACTTCAGTGGGCTTCTGAACTTAGTCACGAAAGGACACCATCACTGTGAACAAGCTCTGGCATCTGCAGAATTTGCAGTACAGTAGAGCGCACCCATAGTTATGGGGGGCCCATTGACACTCTGCAAAACATGAAGTGTTTGCCATCATCAAGAAGTCCAAGACCATTCTGACTACTCAGAGAGTGTCAGGATATGAGGTGATACTGTCACTACCATCCTTGAAGGTTGTGAACTGTCATAATGTCAATTCTGCAACATTCTTCAACCACCCACTATTAAACCCCAAGGAGGATGAGCACAACTGTGCAACACACAGTCTTGATGATTGCAATCAAGCTATGGAGGACCCTGTACCAGACTGTGTGACTTTGTGGACGGTTCCTCCACGATTGACAAAGAAACAGGAATTATATACACAGGAGCAGCAGTAGTCAGGGCTCAGAGACACAGCTCCTTGGATACCCTACAGGTCATACAACAGTTGCCCCCACCCACACACTATTCAGCCCAGACAGCAAGGCTGACAGCATTAAAAGAGACCCTAAAGTCAGGAGCAGTGGAAATAGTTACAATATACTCAGATTCAGCATATGTAACAACCACAGTGCACTCCAGTATCATGAGATGGAGTAGGCGACTGACAGGATTTTGTGTCCCGTGGTAATGCACTGGAGGCTCAACCAGCTAAGGATACAGCCAGAGGCACACCCCCAAAGGTAACATCAGACCCCCAACCAGCGCCTATCCTTGTGGCTCGTATTGCCTCACCAGCAGAGGCTGAACCAAAGACTACCATAGACAAGGCCACAACAGATTAAACTGAGTCAGCAAGGGTACATTTGAGGGAACTACAGGAAGCTGCATCATCACATGAAAAGCAGTTGTGTGAAAATAGAGGGTGCATCCAGTCCCGGAGCGACTTAGGGCCAGATGTAGCAAAGAAACATTTTGCGAGTTGTAAATAGCGAGTCATAGCGACTCGCTATTTGCAACTTGCAAAATGTTATGCAGAACGGTGTCTCAGACACCGTCTGCGAGTCGGTATGGGGTCGCAATGACCCACCTCATGAATATTCATGAGGTGGGTTGCAAATTGCGGCCCCATACCGACTATGGGCACTCGCAAACATGGAGGCCTGCTGTAGTCAGCAGACCTCCGTGTTCGTGACTGCTTTAAATAAAGCAGTTTTTTTTTTTTTTAAGTGTAGCCCGTTTTCCTTAAAGGAAAACGAGCTGCACTTAAAAAAAAAAACGAAACCTTTAGTTTCGGTATTTTTTCAGGGCAGGGAGTGGTCCCTTGGACCACTCCCTGCCCTGAAATAATGTTTTTGGGTCCAGTCACAAACTGGAAGGGGTCCCATGGGGACCCCTTCCAATTTGCGAGTGGGTTACCATCCACTTGAAGTGGATGGTAACTGCAACACCATTTGCGGCCGCATATGCGGTCGCAAATGGTATTGCATACCACTAGGAATCGCAAATAGGAAGGGAACACCCCTTCCTATTTGCGATTCTGAAATGCATTTTGCGCGTCGGTCCGACTCGCAGAATGCATTTCTGCATAGGAAAATGCGATTTGCAACTCGCAAACAGCAGTTTTTGCCGTTTGCGAGTTGCAAATCCTTTCCTACATCTGGCCCCTTGTGTATAGACAGTTAGCTACAGGAAAGTCAGTTATGCCACAAGCTCTGCTTGCAATAGCCCTGGATCAGATTCATTTACCAGCTCACAATTCGAGAGACCATTTTGCAACCCAAATATAGCACGACTGGTTGTTCCCCAAATTACATGATACAATAAACATGTATGTACATAGCTGTACAATTTGTTAACAGTATTCTTCTAATTCCACTCTAAACGTGATAAAATCCACCATTCTACAACCACAAGGTCCCTGTAAGGTCCTTCATTTGGACATTGTGGGCATGATTGACAAGCCTAACAACTACTGGTACCTCATAATTGTAGTCTGCCCATTCTCCAGATAGATTGAGGCAGGACCATGTGTCCATTGTGATGCCAAATCAGCAGCCAAGCTCCTAGTTCGGGAAGGGATTCCCCGATAGGGGATTCCAGATGCCTTAAGATGATCCGACAATGACACTCATTTTTCGATTACACTTTTTTAACCCCTGACTGCACTATTAAGGATAAAGCACAAATTGTCCTCTGCATACCACCCACAAAGTAATGGAACTATAGAGCACCTGAATGGCCTGGAGTAAGATCAGCAAGTTGTGCGTCACCCTGAATAAAAAGTAGCTACACTGCATGCCAATAGCACTGTTTTCCCTGAGGAATACCCCAAGCTCAGATCCTCACTTGACCCCCCGCACCAATTAGTGACAGGGAGATCCATCAATGTCCAAGCCCCTGTAACTAGAAATAAAATTCAGGGAGAGAGTTTGTTCCAAATACTGAGGTCCTCATTATGACTTTAGCGGGCGGCGGAGGCCGCCTGCCAAAGTCCAGCATCAGGATGACCGCATATGCGGCCGCCCCTCCGCGGTACCTACTACAAGTTTTCTGGTGGGCCGGCGTGTGGAAACAGCATTTCCGACCGCCGGCCCAGTGGGAAACAGACCACAACATTAATGCCGGATCATTATAGAGCCGGCAGCAATGTTGCAGTGCATAGGGTGCAACAGCACCTGTCGCGCTTTTCACTGCCCGTAATTTAGGCAGTGAAAAGCGCAACAGGGCTTTCCATGGAGGCCCCTGCACCACCCATGCCAACTGCTTGGGCAGTGCAGGGGCCCCAATGGGGCCCCCGGCACACCCTTTCCGCTAGCCATTGCATGGCAATGGGACCGCCATTCTAAGGCTGGCAGAAATGGGGGCCGTAATCCGGAGGGCAGTGCTGCTTGAAGAGCTGTCCTGGCAAACTGAGACCACCAGCTCCGCCAGGCCGTCGGCTGGCAGCAACCTGGTGGTGCCGGCGGTTAGACCGTGGCAGTTCCACCACTGTCATAATGTGGTAGTTGGACCAGCCCTGTTGGTGGCAGTCTGAGTGCCACCATGAGTCAGCCAAACTCATAATGAGGCCCTGAGTGATAAGGTTCATATATATTTGTGCAAATTGACAAAATGTGCAAAGTTAATTTCTGAACAGAAAACCAAAGGACAGGAGAAGGCGCTGACGCTGAGGTAGAGGTCCAAGAAGCAAAAGTAGGAGATCAAGTGTTCATGCAGAACTTTGTTCACTGATGGAACGAGAAATGTTTCATAGATCCCTACACCGTCACCGTGGTTACGCCAATGGCTCTCAAAGTGGATGGCAGGAAACCTTGGATCCATCACAGCCATGTCCATCTCGACCCAGCTGCTCGCCAAAAATAATGGACAGTTCAAAAGAAACAAAAGGGTGGGTGAAGATTGTCACCATAAAACGGCCACCTCCAACTATATTTTTGGACTACCTTTTAAATGGACTTTACCATAGATATGTATTTTTGTTTTTGTATTTCCATTTTATCTCCTAAATCTATTCTTTTTCATCCTTGCTAACAAAGTACCCCCAAAGTCTAATATCTTACCTGTTAGAAGAGAGCTCTCTAGTAACAATGACACCCCTAATGCTCATGTTAAAGTGTCAGACAACATGTGCTATCAGCACATGTCACATGTTAGAAATAGGTGCAGGTTCCACAAATGAGTCATGCTTTGTGTGCACTCTTGCTGCCTATTACACCTGTACTTGTGCAGAATGAAGGCCCAAATGCAACTGACACATGTCAGAGTAGTATGCTTTCTAGTCAATGCCACAAAATACGACATGTTAACAGAAGAATTATACATTCTCACAGGCAGACAACAGATAAGAGAGGACATGATTATGCATGAGAAAAACAGGATGCCCCACCACTGTAGATTGGACTCAGATGGTCCTAAATCTAGGTTTCATACGGGTAACAGACCCACCAACCAACTGTAACAGCTATGTTGCAAACCCCGTGCCCCCAGATTGTGTCCGCGGGCAAGGGCTCAGAATCAGAGGGTCAGTCTTTGCTCATAATCAGTGACATTCCGACATTGAATTTTCCTGTAAGGCCATGTCTTTATGGGATAGCACTGAAATTAGCCAGGATGCCATAGGCGAATGTTCACCCATCTGGGATGAAAATATTTCATGCTACCTGGTTAGATCGCATTGAAAGTCCTCCGACTGTCATGAAACTAACGCCTGTTTCTTTATATTTCAGGGGAAATGAGACCATTGATGTGGGTCAGAATGTTGGTTGAAAGGTCACAGTCTTTCACACCCACTTGTGGGGGGTACCTCCAGCCTTATGGGCTTCTTCTGGCAGTGTGGAGAACTTCTGTAGGCCCAGTTGCCACCTAACTGGGGAGTAATTAGTTCTATGGTAACTTTGCACACTCCAGTTTTAGTAATATCCACGATACACACATCTGCTTTGCATGAGCACCCCTTGAGCAATCCAACTACCTTGCTACATCACAGCCGGAAGAAGAGAACTGCAGAATACTAGGGCACAAGCACCTAGAATGAAATCCCTCAAGAATACAGCTTGTTCCATGAGTCTGAGCTTTTCTTTGGGAACATCTTGCCATTTGTCCAAGCTAAGGCAGCTACTCGTTGGCTCCAGCTCACAAGGTGGGAACTCTTCAAAGTATTGGACTCAGATGGTCCTAAATCTAGGTTTCATACGGGTAACAGACCCACCAACCAACTGTAACAGCTATGTTGCAAACCCCGTGCCCCCAGATTGTGTCCGCGGGCAAGGGCTCAGAATCAGAGGGTCAGTCTTTGCTCATAATCAGTGACATTCCGACATTGAATTTTCCTGTAAGGCCATGTCTTTATGGGATAGCACTGAAATTAGCCAGGATGCCATAGGCGAATGTTCACCCATCTGGGATGAAAATATTTCATGCTACCTGGTTAGATCGCATTGAAAGTCCTCCGACTGTCATGAAACTAACGCCTGTTTCTTTATATTTCAGGGGAAATGAGACCATTGATGTGGGTCAGAATGTTGGTTGAAAGGTCACAGTCTTTCACACCCACTTGTGGGGGGTACCTCCAGCCTTATGGGCTTCTTCTGGCAGTGTGGAGAACTTCTGTAGGCCCAGTTGCCACCTAACTGGGGAGTAATTAGTTCTATGGTAACTTTGCACACTCCAGTTTTAGTAATATCCACGATACACACATCTGCTTTGCATGAGCACCCCTTGAGCAATCCAACTACCTTGCTACATCACAGCCGGAAGAAGAGAACTGCAGAATACTAGGGCACAAGCACCTAGAATGAAATCCCTCAAGAATACAACTTGTTCCATGAGTCTGAGCTTTTCTTTGGGAACATCTTGCCATTTGTCCAAGCTAAGGCAGCTACTCGTTGGCTCCAGCTCACAAGGTGGGAACTCTTCAAAGTAATAACACCACAAATTAGGGCTTCAATGCAATAAAAGAAGAACTGCATGACCTGAGGATAATGGTGCTACAACACTGTTATGTATTGGACCTTATGATGACCATGCAAGGAGGTGTCTGTAAAAAGATAGGTACTGTATGCTGCACGTTTATTCCTGCAAATGATGCAGAAAATGAAATTTTGTCAGAAGCAATAAAGACACTGCATGATTTGCAAACTAAAATCATGGATAAAGGAGGTGTCCCAGATAGCTGGTTTAGTGGTTGCTTTCTAGCACTGACATCTTGGATGTAGGGACTGTTGGTGGCTTTGTTACCAATGACTGTGATCTTGGTACTAATACATTGTGTAATACAGGCAATACTAGCATGTGTTATGAAATTAGGCACTAAGACGGGAGGTATGTTTTCAATGAGGGCACCAACACAGGTATTGGATGCCCATGAAAATAAGTATCACCTGCTACCAAAGGCAGACCAAGATTTAGATGAGGTAGTTGGAATATCAAATAGAGGGGGAAAAGTTATTGGAACTTTTAAAACTGTGAATATAAAATGTGAAAACATCATGAAATATCCATCACCAATAGAGGCCACACCGCCTTTCACACTAAAAACAGTTTAGGCCACAACCCCACACTGTCAAAAGTAGTGTGAAAGGTTCATTCAAGGATGTAGCGGAAAAAGGAACATGAAAGGGTCATCTGTTAAAGGCCAACTCATGTCTGACCAACCTACAGGTCTTTACAACAAAACCACATGAGTCCCTGGCACACTCTTCGTGCCTACAAACAGGAACGTGGACGGATTATACACTTGGCACATAATCGAATTAACCCAAAGCACACAGGTGCACAACTTACAATGAGAGCAGGGAAGAAACCAAATTATGAGCACCCAGGAGTCTCGGATACACAATGCTATCAGCATATAATTCAAACAAATTAGATTTACAAAAGAGCATGTACACATTAATTGGTCAAAGAATGCTTGATCATAAACCTTTGTCAAATGTATAATAAATAGCGAGCAATGTCTTAACCTAGGAATTGGGGGTTCTGTGGTCACATGTTTCTGAGTATTTTCTATTTTAATCTGTATTGTACAAGTTATCTATTGTTAATCATTTGTAATAAAATATTGTAAAGATTTGCATAAAAGGGCCTGGCTATGAACAGGCTGTTGAGAAAAACTATAAAGGCAGGTCATGCAGGACAGAGGTGCGGTTCACAGTGTTTTTCTCCCTGTCGAAACAATTAGAAAATACCATCTTTGGAACTGCCAAGAAGAGTCTGCATGGTCATTTCCAAGTAGTGAGAGTGTATTCATTCACCCCGTAACAATATAGAGCCAGCTAGGACTGGAGCACAACTTGGAAAATCCAGACAAGAAAGGTGGCTTGACAAAAAAATGAAGTAGACTCCAGCCTAATCAGTATCCTGCTTTTGTTCTTTTAGATCCACAGCGGTCCCCCCAGACCAGCTTTTGTGCTGCTTGGAGAGAAGATGACACCCAAAGGCATGCCTGGGAGAGAGCACAGGAACCCAAAACAAACCAGGTAGAACCCCACTTTTGGATAAACTGACTCCCAATCTGGTGGACAAATTGGCAGTTGAGAGAAGAAGTGGGTTTCTTCAGAACAATGAAGGGAGGAAGATACGTGGAAACAAGAATTGGCAACACCGAATGTGGAGGAGAAAGCAGACAATGGAGGAGGAACCCCGGTAAAGAGGGCAACAAGCGAGAACCCAGACAGAGCCGATGGTATAGGAAAGTGGAGACTGGGAAGGGACGAGTGAGGAGAGGTGAACAGCATCTCACATGTGATTGAAAAGGAGGTGGATTCAGGAGCAGCTGAACTGCCCAGTCTTGCGGGCAAGCCCGGCAGCCAGGGAAAGTGACACAAATGTCCCGGGTTCCAGCGCCACATCCCAGGAGAAACGTCATCACTTGAGGCAAGTGCCAGAGGCTGATCAGTCATTTTAGTGGGGTTGGTGGGTCACGCACATGCACTTCTTAGTGAAGTACCTGTGGTTTGGGGAGTTTTTTACACTACAGGAAAAAGCGCAGATGGAAACAACCATGTCAGGGTGACACACTTGTGGTGGTGAAGGTAGCACCAGTGAACATCAGTTAAAAAGGAAAACCCAAAGTCGAAGAACGAGATTTGTTATCTTGAATGTTTTTCTTCCTTAGGGGGGCTATGTTACTTTGTGGCCTGACAATTGAGAGAAGACTCTAGAGGGAAGGGCAAAACACATACAGAGGATTAGGACCAGACCTGATTGCCTGTGGGGAAGCTTGACTCATACCATCCTCTTTTAAATTCCTTTGGCCCATTTGTCTTTAGTTTTTTGACTTAATAAAAAGCAACACAGTGACAACTGCTTGGTCCTCAACTCCTTAAACTACATCACAGATATTAGAGACTTACAAGTAGATTATATGTGCCAATGAGGCATAAGCCAATTATTCCATATTTAAGGTAAAATAAAATTAGCAATTTAGCTATTGTTAGTAGTGGTAGAGTGCACAGAGCCTTAAATCAAACTGTCTTAGTTTGACTCTTGCTCTAGGCAAGACTGCTGGTTTAGGGATGACAGCACTTTTGTATGTAGGCGACTAGGCCAATCCTACAACCAGTCGTAACTTTGGGCCCAACCCTCCTGGCTCACAAGCAGTGCCTCACCAAAAACTCAAACAGTAAAAGGTGATTTGTGTCAGCCTTTACGTATTGACTCAAGAGTGCAACATCTCAAGGGATTCGTTGTTAAACAGAGATTACCCTTTTCTCACATGAGCAACAGGTCTCATTCATACACACAGGCAACGAAGGAGATGCAGTAAAGTTTCAATAGGTTTTATTAACAGGACTGCAGTCTACTGTAAAATGCGTGGGCTGCAAATATTAGGATAATGCACAATGCAAGAAACAAAAAGATTACAAACACCCCCACCATCTTGCAATAACATGTAATATGAAATAGATGTGAAATAGGCCCTAATACCCTAGCATGACAAACCTAATCTCTAACATAAAGATAGCTAAGTGTGTTAAACCAAATCTGCCAGTACCATGCCCATGAGAAGAGCCCTCCAATCCTTGTTACCTTGGAATGAGGTCTCTATATCAGACTCTGTGGTGACACAAAGGCTGGGTCAGCATCAAGGTGATGTGTAGCATAGATAGCACCAATGGCAACTGGTAGGAATCCCTCTTATTATCCTGTCCGTGTAAGATGTATTTATACAGATCTGCTAGGACCCCAGACGCAGGTTTTTTCCCAAACAATAGACAAGATGGCATGCTTTGTGAGGCACTTATATAAACAATTCCCTGAAAAGGTACACTATGTGACTGTCACACAAAAGTGGGAAGTACGTGATGTGAAAACATACGTATCTCATTTATCTTTGATGCTCATAGTGACACTTTTACAGAGTGCCACTGATAACGTGAAACTAAAACATCTTCTTAACTATAAATATGGCAGCAATCTAGGAAGAAATAATTAAATAAATGTGCTAAAACAGAGTAAGCTAAGTAGGTTAAAAGTCACTAGGTGCCGGGGGCACAGGCCTGCAAGCAAGAAGCCTAAGCTAAACTCCTGATTCCCATTAAAACTAAACAGGATCCACTACAAAACAAAAAAACAAATTCAGCAAAAAAGGCAGGGTGAAGGAAAATGTTTTGGAGACTACCACCCAAGATTGTCAAGTTTAACAGTTTTTATAATGTAAAGTAACATAATATTACCTTTAATAAGTATAACAACACTTTCACCTTTTTTTTTTTCAGCAGTATTCTTTAGCTTTTTAATATGAAGTAAGATGTCCATTGCTGTACGTGGTCTGGGGTTGCATGTAGGGGCTGTCCTTTGCCCAGGTGCTTTGCCAAAACCTACACTGGCACCCAACCCAAGGGAGAGAGGCGCTAGGAAAAAGGGCCAATCAGATTGCTTTATTATTTGAGGTTGTGTGTCCCTGGGACTCCTGAGAGTGTCCTGCAAACACAATCATCCAAATATATATAGATATATATATGTATATATATATATATATATGTACATAAGCTTTGAAAATGATTTTCTTAAAAAGTACTGAACTGATTTACACAAAGTCACAAAAAGCAATTGATCTCGGTAAAGATCTAGCTATCTAGCTTGGGTTGATTAACTTTTTTTTGGAACATTTTGTGAAGATTCATCAAACTGCGCGAAAGTTAGTAGCAAAATAAAAAATATGTTTCTTATGTAGTAACTGGGTCCTAAATATAAATACACAATGGTGACCACCACAGTGTAGCACATACATATACATATACATATACATATATATATTAATATATTTATATATATATATATATATATATATATATATATATATATATATATATATATATATATGTATAGCTATATTGATAACAAAACACATACCATGGGTTGTTTTGCTCATTACAGGTCGGCTTGGCTTGTATTATACTAATCCAAAGCTGTAATATGAGCCTGGAGTGGTGAAATGCTTTGCTTTGCCATTTTGCAGCTCGGCTAGGATGGGACTGTGACAATCAAATGCTTAAAGATTTTGCTGCATACATGGCAAAAGTCTGTTATTTTCTAGATCGGGATGGATGACACTATGCTAATCTTATGCTTAAAAACGTTAAGAAATTTTTTCATTTGTTTACTAAAAAACAAAGGTTTAATTTACATTATAGAGACAGCATTAACTTTTTGAACTAAAAAAAGACAAACATTCACCAATTATAGTTAGTAGCGCTAAGTATAAGTTGCTCCCCCTCCATGCACTGCTTATGACCTCACATATGACATCACTCATGAAATGTTCTATGATATCATTTATGACATCACAGGTGACATCTCACATGACATCTTTGATGACATCATCCAATCTTCTTTTGTACACATTACTCTTTAAGAGGATATACCATTAGAGCTATGAAAATAAGTGCAGAATAGCTTAGAATAAATAATATGAAACATCTTTACTGCTATCATATGTACAAGTCCCACAGGTGAAGCAAGTATGTGTTATGTGCAACATTGACCGTATACCATAGCCCATAATGTGGGGAAGAAGCTAGTTTGTCGTCCTTTTCCTGCAGACATTTCGATCATGAATTCTATCCCCCAGAAGACACATGGGACAGAAATACAGGATCGACTTCTGAGTCTTCTCCTTGTGGCACAAAATGGGACTAAAATGGAATTCCTTATGCAACCCATTAGGTAGATAGCAATTCTAACCCCAGGAAGCCCCCAAAATGAAAGTAGCTTACTTGGCTGTGAGCTTAGCTACACCCACCACTGAGGAAAAAATGTTTTAGCAAGAACTCAGTCAAACATTTGAATTGTCCTTATCTTCAACTGCCTTTCCTCCCATTTGCTTAGAAGTTGATCTTTTTCACTTTTTCCTGGACACACTCATTCATATCTAAGGCTATTTTAATTTGTATTGATGGACTGAAACTGAGAAGCAAAAGAAAATATACTCTTACTCCATGTGAGGACTGATGTCTCTGTTCATCTCACACATGTCAATGATAAAGTAATCAAAGGGAAACACAAGCCTCTAGCTCCCCAACTGCAGAGTCTATTGTAGACTATAGGAAAAAGTAAAAAAGTTTATAGAACCTGGAAAAAAATACTAAAATATTTTGTTAAATATTAATGTAAATGCACATTCATTTTTAACTCAAAAAGGTTGAGATAACTCATGGTGGAGGTCTGACAGCCACACTTCTGGCAGTCCGACTGCCAGATTGCGACCGTTGCATTCAGACGGCCAGGAGACCGCCACCACCACCAGGATCACTGATCTTGATGGGTTGGCAGCAGTCGAAGACGGGTTCAGCACCGCCTTGCTGATCACAACTTCCCTTTCCGCTAGCCTTTTCATGGCGGGGTCCCCACCATGAAAAGGCTGGTGAAAAGACTGCTGGGATTGAAATACTGCAATAATATTTATACATGTGTAGTATTCCTTTCTGATGTCATCTCCGACATCAGAGTGGAATGAGAACGGTGACGTGTGAGAATGATGAGGGAGCAGCGAGGAGAGACGGAGTAACGTTTCTTTCTTCTTGGATGGCTGAGCCTTTGTAACCCTTTCACTTCAATAAACAAAGGTTATACACTTCTTTTGTGTGAAGTGCACTTTGTTTCACTGGCGATGAGACTGGGATCTTTTCAAGGCTCAACATTCTTCAAGACATTCAGGAACCCGCTGTTCATGAACGCGTTCGCAAGTTGAAGACTCAACTCGCCTTTCAAAGACTTGTTCATATTTTCTATTACTTGGGTTTTACGAGGGATTTTCCCAATTAGTTACGGTTGGTCACTTTGTTTTTGTTTGCCTCAGGTGCGAGGATTCATCACCTAGGCAACCATCCCCTAACACATGCCAGTTCCCTTCGCTCAACAATTGTTTTCAGCATGTTTCCATGGCAACCTAGGATGCTCGGTTTTCTTGCTTTGGGCTGGTGTCGATGCATTTATTAAAGCGCGTTTTGTGCTGTTCATCAAAATAGGACCTCTGGTCAGCTATCTGAACACAAGTTGTACAGAATCCTGAATTTAAAAAAAAAAGAGGAAGAAGATACAAATATAAACAGTAGCAAAGGCACTGTTATGATTGTGTTTCATATCATTTCTGAATCTACAGTTCTTCGAGTGACTGAAATAGTTTTATTCTTGACCTTCATTTTCAACTCTTTTTCTCTGCATTGTATTGGAGTTCTGACACTTTCAACTCTTTGCATTATTTAACGGTGAAGGTGAACAAATGGGCCAAATGGAAAAAAGTATTTGAACATTATGCAAAAGTATGTGGAATCTCTTTAAGTGCTGAAAGGAGAACTGCACTATTACTTCACTGTTTGGGCTCAGAAGGTCAGGAAGTATTTGATCATCTACCGGATATTCCAGACAGTGAAGCAGTAGATCTTAATGAGTATGAAACTTGTATATGCAAGTTGGATATTCACTATCTTCCCAAGGTAAGCACCATATTAGAGCGTTATTACTTTGGGAAGAGATTACAAAGAGAAGGTGAATCTATTGAGAATTATGTAACAGATCTCAGACGTCTTGCACCTTCGTGTAAATCTTGGGTGTTAACTGATGAAAGAATAAGAGATCAGTTCATGTTAGGATGCCACATTGAGAAAGTACGTGAGGAGTTATGGCTCAGGGATGAACCTACTCTTGAAGAAGTGCTTGCCATTGCAAAAAACAATTAACATTCTCTAAAATGTGTTGATGTAATTAAGAATGATACGTCCAACCAGGTATGTGCTGTTACCAAAAGTAATAATACTTGTTTGGGTATTAAGCAGAAGGATAACAAGGGGTCCGCAAGAGAAAAGAGATGTTTCAGATGTGATAGATCAGGTCATTTTGCCAATGATAAAAACTGTCCTGCACTAAAAGCTGTATGCACATATTGTAAGAAACTAGGTCATTTCTTTTCATTTTGTAAGATGAGGAAATATAAACAAACCGTCTGTGAGGTTCTTACTAAGGATATTGAGAATTTGTGCTCTGCGGATTTTGATTGTGGACAAATTGTTTTTAGAGATAGGAACTGGGAACTGTGTTGGCCCTTTAGATTTCATTCAGGTTAAAAGCAAAGGAAACAAAGTTCTGTTTGATTCTGGTGCCAAGATCGCAATTGTCTCTAATGACTTCTTCAGTCTTCATTTGAAGAATACTGTTGAGTTGCTCAAACCTGACATTAAACCATGTGTCTATGGAGGTGAAATGATACCACTATATGGATATTTCATAGGCAAAGTATATGTGTCAAAGAAGGTTGATAGTATTGTAAGCTGGTGGCATCAAAGGGACCTAGGAGTTATGTTGGATCCCAATAGTGATAATCCTATTGTATTAAAAGAGACATTTCCTGTCAATGCAGTTATACAACAATCTACGGAGATGGATTTGAATTTACAGCAAGCATTGCTAGCTGAGTTTCCCAGTGTGTTTAAGAGTGAGCTGGGATGTTTAAAGGGTTTTCAGCACAAAATGAAAAAATTTCCTGATTCAGTTCCTGTTTGTAGCAAGGTAAGGAGTGTTCCGGTAAACATAAGAGGGGAAATGCAGTGTGAGTTGAACAAACTCAGGAATCAAGGTGTAATTGAGGAGGTGGAGGGTACTGTTTGGTTGGCTCCTGTTGTTGTTGCTAGAAAGCCTAACGGTCCTCTTAGACTATGCATTTTGGTCCTGATGAAGCGTCAATGGATCCAGCTGGACCACTAGATGTGAAACATGTTGACCATAGATTAGAGGTTCTATGATATTTTCGGGCCTCTCATTTAATTTTTCTGAAAGTGACTGAGCATGACCACACATACTTCACTTTCAACTTGTTTTTAACCTTGGCCTACATCTCTTACTAGCTGAATAAATTGGTGATGTGAGTTGAGGTTTAGAGCCAATTTTAGTTTTTTCCTCTCCTGATTGCTTAGTGTCTACAGATAGGCATTGTCCACAACATAGTCAATTACAGCAGTCACTATTAAAGAACTCCAGCAAAGAGCCCCCTTCTGGGGAGCCCGTCAGACATTGCAGTGCCAGGCTGACGAGGAGCATTCCCGATGATGAAGCATGACATCCATTGGGATGTGTGAGGGCTGTTGCTCCTAAAGAGTTAGGTCTCCCTGCTTCTCCATTTTGGAACAGTGTACTCTATGGTTTTTGTATGCATTGATCTTAGACAGCTGAACAAATGTGTTGTGGTTGATAAGTACCCTTTACCCAACATTGCCCAATTACTCATGATGTTAGGTGATGCTAAGGTTTTCAGTACTATTGATCTAGCATGAGCCTATCACCAGATACAGCTTGATGAAAAGTCTATGGATCTCACTGCGTTCATCACGCCCTTTGGTACGTTCAGGTATACCCGACTTCCTTTTGGGCTAATCTTGGCTGCCTCTGTTTTCCAAAGGGTTATGGAAAATGTTTTGAAAGCCTTGGAGGGGAACTGTGTGTATCAGGACGACATTTTAGTGTATGGTAAGGGCAGGGGTGAACATGATGCAAGAGTCAGGCAGATTTTGAAGAGGTTATGTGATCACAATTTGACTGTTAAGTTTGAGAAATGCAAATTTGGTACGAAAACCATTGACTACCTGGGCCACACTATAACAGGTGATGGTGTCATTCCGAAAGCTGATCTGGTGAATACTATTCAAGAGATGGTTCCTCCCACTACTAAAGAAGAGTTCATGCATTTTCTGGGGATGGTGGAGTACTACCACAAATTTTTTAAGAACTTTTGCCGATGTTACATATAATATGACGGGTCTTTTAAAAAAGGGAGCAAACTTTGCATGGAATGAGGAGTGAGGGAAGGAGTTTGAATCGATCAAGAGAATTTTGGCTCTAGACCCTAAACTTAAACATTTTGATCCAAAGAAACATTCTATCATTACCCCTGATGCCAGCCTTAAAGGTCTTGGTGAGGTCTTACAGCAAAGTGGGTGTGGTCAGGATAATACTATTATGTTTTTATCTAGAAGCCTCAAAGGTGCAGAATGCAGGTATTCTGTGATTGAAAGAGAAGCTCTGGCAGTACATTGGGCTATTAAAAAACTGAAAACATTTTTGTGGGGTATCACGTTCATGGTTAAGACCGAACACAAACCTTTGTGTGAAGTTTTCAATTAGAAGGGCATTGATTCTATTTCATCCAGAATATCCAAATGGGTGATTGATTTACAAGAGTATAGATTTAAAGTGAAATACATTCCTGGTGTGGAAAATGTAATTGCTGATACCTTATCTAGGTTAGTGGGGGAGGCCCAGCTGATACCATTGAGGACTATGCAAGTTTTATATGTGAACCAGATTGTGAAATCATTTCGGCGGATAGATGGCGTGAAGAGGTTAAGGGTGATTCTACATTGCAAAAGGTAATGGATCTAATAAGTCATAGTTGGACATACAAGCATCAGGGGGGAGAGCTGTGTAAGGTTGGTCAAAGATCAGCTGGCAACCAGGGAACGCTTGCTATTACGTGGTACAACACTAATCCGTCCAGTCAAATTAAGTGAAGATTTGCTAAACATAGCCCATGAGTGTCATTTAGGCATCTCTAAAACGAAGTAGAGGCTGCAGTCCAGCTATTGGTGGCCAGGGATGGATACGCAATTTCAACGCCTGGTAAGAGAATGTATGCAATGTGCCGTGAGTGAGAAAAGCAGGAAGCCAAAAGTTCAACCGATGATGATAAGAAATCGTCGTGATAAACCATGGAAAGACATTGCGTTAGACATTTTAGGGCCAATACATTGTGGTGGACAAGAAAGATATAGTAGAGTTGTGATAGATATGTTTTCACGTTGGCCCGAGATTTGTTTTTCCAGAGGCATTGACATGTCATAAAGTTTTTAAAAGATCTGTTCATAAGGGAAGGTATTCCTGACACGTTGCTTACCGACAATGGGGTACAGCTAATTTCCAAACATATGGAGACATTTCTTGGGGTGTGTGATATAAGGCACAAATAAAATGTGCTCTGTACCATCCGGAATCCAATGGAATGGTTCAGAGATTCAATAGAGTATTGAAAGAAACCATTGCCTTAGCTAAATGTGACAGTTGGCAGGATGAAACCCTCGAAAGAGTTGGAGTATACAGGTTTACACCTCATACAACCACAGGTATGTCTCCTTTTGAATTATTTCGGGGGAGGCGTCCCAATAGTGTACTTGAACCACCTTGAGCGACCTACCCTTGACCCAAGGGTAGGTCGCTCCCCCTGCCGCTGCAGACACCTCCCAGCAAGACCTGCTAAAAACAGTAAGTACTCCCCCCGCCCAGCCCCTCGCCCAGCCCCACGCTACTCACCTCTCTTCTCCTGTACCTCTGTCTTCTCTCTCCGCAACTCTGCTGTCCTTCTTCCCTTCGCTCTCTGCTCCTCTTCTGCAGCCCTCTTGCTGCGTGTTCTGCTCTTCCTCGGCCCCGCTCCTCTTCCTCACCGCGTTCTCTTCCTGCTTCTTTCTCCATCTGTGGTCTTCTTCTGTGTCCTTCTTCTGTGTCCTTCTTCTGTGTTCTTCATCTGTGTCCTTCTTCTGTGTTCTTCATCTGTGTTCTTCATCTGTGTTCTTCATCTGTGTTTCTTCTTTCTCCTCTGCACCCCGTCCTGCGTGTTCTCTCTTCTTCTGTGTCCTTCTTCTGTGTTCTTCATCTGTGTTCTTCATCTGTGTTCTTCATCTGTGTTTCTTCTTCCTCCCCTGCACCGCGATCTGCGTGCCCTTTCTTCTTTCTTCATCTGTGTTCTTCTCTGCACCCCGACCTGCGCGTTCTTTCTCCTCCTCTGTACTTTCCTCTGCGTGTTTCTTCTCTTCCTCTGTGGCCTCTCATCATCTTCTGGACGCTTCCCCTCTGCTTCTCAGGTCTCTCCTCTTCTGCCTGACTCTTCTTCTTCCTGACTCTTCTCTCTTCTCTCCGGACTCTTCTACTCTCCTTCTTCACTCTTCTCTCTTCTCTCTTGACTCTTCTCTCTTCTGTTCTTCATTCTTCTCTCTTCTGTTCTTCACTCTTCTCTCTTCTGTTCTTCACTCTTCTCTCCTCTCCTCTTCTGTTCTTCCTTACTCCCCTCCTCTTCTGCTCTTCCATACTCCCCTCCACCTCTGTTCTTCCTTACTCCCCTCCACCTCTTTAACCCCCCTCCCCTATCTTTTCTCCCCTCCCCTCTACTTGACCCCCCCACTCTCCGCTTTCCCGCCACCACCTCCTGTTCAGCCCCGCCCCCCGTTCCCATTCGTTGCCCCCCTCCCACCCCCGCCACCAGCTGACCCCTCCCCCCTCTCCTCCCTCTTATGGCGGCCGCTGCGCGCCAAAGGCAAGCCCGTCTGCGCCTGTCCGCGCATGGACCGCGCCCAGCGCCACGACCCCTGGCCCCCAGCACTCCCAATCCCCACAGCACCGCTACGACCCCTACACCCTCCACGCCCTCAACCCGGGGCGCTCCAGTACCTGCTTCCAAGCCAACCCTAAACGCACCCATGGACCCTTCGCATGCCTCACCTGCAAACTCACCTTCCACCGCAAAACCAGCCCGTCCGCCATCCCACTCGCCAACAACCACCTCAAATGCATCCTGATCAACGCACGTTCCGTCCACAAGCACGGCGTTGAACTATGGGACCTCCTGGACTCCACTGCACCGGACGTCGCCTTCATCACTGAGACCTGGATGAACGCCTCTTCGGCCCCCGACATCGCCATAGCCATCCCCAACGGCTAAAAGATCTCCAGGACAGACCGCTCCAACCAAGTCGGTGGAGGAATCGCCATTGTCTTCAAGGACTCCATCAACGTCACCACCTCCACCGAAGAAACCCCCCTTGCCGCCGAACACCTGCACTTCCAGATCCACACTGACCCCAGGACCACCCTGAGAGGAACTCTCATCTACAGACCCCATGGACCACGCGCCCTCTTCAGCGACTCTATCACTGACTTCATCTCCCCGCACGCCCTTGCCTCGCCGGACTACATCCTCCTCGGTGACCTCAACTTCCACCTGGAACAGAACAACGACCCCCAACACCACCGCCCTGCTCGACAACCTCGCCAACCTCGGTCTCAAGCAACTGGTGAACACCCCCACCCACATCGCCGGACACACGCTCGACCCCATCTTCTCCGCCAGCAACCACGTATCCTTCAGCCACTCCTCCATAATACACTGGACCGACCACAGATGTGTCCACTTCACATTCCAACGCGAGACTCGCGACCTCCGCACACAATCCATCCCACGCCGACATTGGAACAAAATCCCCGCGGAACAGCTTCTCTCCACTCTCAGCGACAACCAACCCACCTTCTCCACTGACCCCAACGACGCAGCCCTCAGCCTCACGCATTGGATCACCAACTGCACAGACAACCTCGCTCCCCTCAGACGCCTCCCAAGACAGACTAACACCAAAAAACCTCTCTGGTTCACAGACACCCTCAAGGAATCTAAAAAAACCTGCCGCACCCTCGAGAAAGCCTGGTGCAAGGACCACACCGCAGAGAACATGTCTGCCCTCAAGAACGCTACCTGCGAACACCACCAACTGATCCGCGCCACCAAAAGAAATTCCTTCACAGACAGAATGGACAAGAACACTTACAACAGCAAAGAAGTCTTCAACATTGTCAAAGAGCTCTCCAACCCCAACGCCAACGCCAACACCATCACGCCCTCACAAGACCTCTGCAACTCCCTCGCCACCTTCTTCCATCGTAAGATCACCGACCTTCACGACAGCTTCGGTCACCAGACCCAGCCAACCACCACAGAACCTGCAACCCCAGCCATCACCCTCAACGCCTGGACTCACATCAACACGGAAGAGACCAAAGCCACCATGAACTCCATCCACTCCGGTGCCCCCTCGGACCCCAGCCCACACTTCATCTTCAACAAAGCCGACTACATCATCGCCCCGCATCTCCAGACCATCATCAACAGCTCGTTTGCTTCTGCCACCTTCCCCGAGAGCTGGAAACACGCCGAAGTCAACGCCCTACTGAAGAAACCTACGACAGACCCCAGCGACCTGAAGAACTTCCGTCCCATCTCGCTCCTCCCCTTCCTTGCCAAAGTCATAGAAAAGAAGGTCAACAAGCAACTTACCAACTTCCTTGAAGACAACAACCTACTCGACCCCTCTCAGTCCGGATTCCGAGCCAATCACAGCACAGAAACCGCCCTCATCTCAGTCACAGACGACATCAGAACTCTGATGGACAACAGAGAAACAGTCGCCCTCATCCTCCTCGACCTCTCGGATGCCTTCGACACCATCTGCCACCGAACCCTAATATCCCGCCTCCGCTCCACCGGGATCCAAGGACAGGCCCTGGACTGGATCACCTCCTTCCTCTCCAACCGCTCCTAAAGAGTCTACCTCCCACCTTTCCGCTCAGACCCCACCGAGATCATCTGCGGCGTCCCACAAGGCTCCTCGCTCAGCCCGACTCTCTTCAATGTCTACATGAGCCCCCTCGCCGACATCGTACGCAGAACATCAACATCACCTCCTACGCCGACGACACTCAGCTGATACTCTCCCTCACCAAGGACCCCACCAGCACCAAGACCAACCTGCAAGATGGAATGAAAGACGTCGCAGAATGGATGAAACTCAGCCGTCTGAAACTGAACTCAGACAAAACGGAAGTCCTCATCCTCGGAAACACCCCGTCCGCCTGGGACGACTCCTGGTGGCCCACGGCCCTTGGCACCGCACCAACCCCCTCTGACCACGCACGCAACCTCGGATTCATCCTGGACCCACTTCTCACCATGACCAAACAAGTCAACGCCGTATCATCCTCCTGCTTCCTCACCCTTTGCATGCTCCAAAAGATCTTCCGTTGGATCCCTGCCGACACCAGAAAGACAGTGACCCACGCCCTCGTCACAAGCCGCCTGGACTACGGCAACACCCTATACGCAGTAACCATCGCTAAACTCCAGAAACGTCTGCAGCAAATTCAAAACGCCTCCGCCCGCCTCGTCCTCGACATACCCCGCAACAGCCACATCTCCGCCCACCTGAGACACCTGCACTGGCTTCCCGTCAACAAAAGGATCACCTTCCGACTCCTCACCCACGCACACAAAGCCCTCCACAACAAGGGACCCGAATACCTCAACCGTCGCCTCAGCTTCTACACGCCCACCCGTCAATTTCGCTCCACCAACCTCTCGTTCGCCACCGTCCCTCACATCCGCCGCACCACGGCAGGTGGGTTATCCTTCTCCTACCTGGCGGCCAAGACATGGAATTCCCTCCCCACCAACCTCAGGACCACCCAGGACCACCTCGCATTCCGGAGGCAACTCAAGATCTGGCTCTTCGAGCAGCAGTAACCCCATCCCCTAGCGCCTTGAGACCCGCACGGGTGAGTAGCGCGCTTTATAAATGCTTGTGATTTGATTTGATTTGGGTTAACACATTTTTGAGGAACAACAATCAGACCGAAAAAGATAAACAATGGAAAGAGAGAGAATATGCTGAAACAAGTAATTGCAAGCTATATTTTTATCATAATAATTCTGTTAAGGTGACTAAGGTAAATGTAGGTGACCTGGTTATGACAAAACGTCCTGGATTACAGTCTGGTTGTAACAGGTTGTCTAAACCAATGGGAGTCATCAAAGTTTTCAATAATGCCATCAGAACTGATGATCATCATGTGTGGAATCTCAATAGAGTGGTCGCGTATAAAGGGAGAGTTCTACAAGACGCTGAGCTGAACAACAAGATTAACTGGAGAAAGGAAGAAGACAACATTCCCATTGGTGTATCGCTAAGGAAGTCTGATAGAAAGATGCGAAGCCCGGCTTATTTTAAAGACTATGTTTAATTCATATGGTGTTCTCCAAGTACTTCTGATTGAAGTGCAGGATTCAGATTCTCTTTTTCTGAAAGTTATTATTATTATTATTATTAATAATATTTTTTTTGTAGTTGTCATTTGTATATATGTTTTTTTTTTATCCTTGATTCTTGTACAGCAATGTTTTACTCCCTCAGTCATGAATCTTTTTCTGTATATAAAGGGGGGGATGTAGTATTCCTTTCTGATGTCATCTACGACATCAGAGTGGAATGAGAACAGTGACGCATGAGAATGATGAGGGAGCGGTGAGGAGAGACGGATTAACATTTCTTTCTTCTTGGATGGCAGTGCACTTTGTTTCAACATGTTTTTATGCACATCATTCCAATCCTCTCTTTCTGTGTTAATCCATTCCATTTCCAATGGACTATCTGTGTCAGTTCACTATTTCAGCAGTTGATCTCTGTTTTTCATTCTTGCTTCAATTCTTCAAATGTTCATTTTCTTATTTGCCTTCTATTTGTCGCTCTTCCTCCTGTTATTCTGTTTTAAATCTTGCATTTCCTCATTCTTTCTATCCCCTATCTTCTTGATTCCTTATTTTTCTCTCAATTATTCTGCCTCCTCCCCTTCTTCACATACCATACCACTTACTTTTTTCATTGTCATTTGCTTTTCATAACCACATTACACTGATGTATTTGGGCTTAGATATTGTTGTTTTGTTATGATAACTTGTAAAATCGAAAAAAAGCAGTGTGCCCTGTTTTTCTTTACTAAGTGAGATCTCACTCACTTCAGCTCTATTTGAAAAAAGGTAGATCAGCGCTCTTATTTTTGATGTAAAGAAGGTGAGCACAACAACTATCAGACAACAATTAACTGGCTGTTTGTTGTTGCAGTTTCACATGTCTTTTTTTCCATGAACAAAATTGGTAGAATGAAGAAACACTCACAGGCCTTTTACTCTGTCTGACATACTGAGAGCCAAGAAGCCTAGTCAGATCAGGGATCTGTGCCCAGGTTCTGCGAGGAACTAATGCTCAAACAAGGTTTTTTTGGGATAAGTTGTGGAGATGTTTGCTAATTAAAGCTTGGCCAAAATGGAAAAATCTTGGCACGTGAGTTTTGTAAAAACATATATATTTTTTTACTATCGTATAGTTACTGTAGTGTTGTGTGAGTTAAACATGACGGAATCCTTTTGGCTTTTGAAAGACTCCATCAAACTGTGACACAAGTGTTAGAATGTAATGAAATGAATGCAGTTAGAACGCTGAGTTGGCGGTTACACACAAGTGAATACATTTGTGTAACACACAGCTCCGTGCGTGGCATAGCTATTTTTGGGAACCGCTGGCTGGGAAAGATGCCCCAAATGGTGACGAGATAAGAGATAAGTAATCTGAAGATCGATAATGTTCTCCAAGACAGTTTGCCATAGTCCAAGCGACTACTCCTGTGTGCCACGTATGCCTCAGTTGAAGTACAGAGTCAACATTTGTCGCATGTGTTCAAAGTGCAGCTCCAGCCAGTGTGAAGTGTTTGAAGATAAGGAAAGCTTCACTTAGAAGTCTACACATTGGTGGTGAAGAACCTTCTAGCAAGGCCATAAAGAGAGGTACCATGCTGCTAGTCAATCTAAAGCTATACATTAGACACAGTGATAATGCTGAAGGCAGATATAAACGTTTTTTTGAAAATGCAGCAAACAGTGACAGCAAACTGTAAGATAATGCTGCAATCAGAAGCGCTGTGAGGCACAGATCAACCAGGTGTCAAAACCATAAAAGGACGCCTAAAAAAAACAGCAAAGCAATTCACCATTAGAGGAAAATGCTTTATCCTGCAAATGCTGTGTAAAGACACAATGAGGTAAGTTAAAATATCTTTACCCACAGA
This sequence comes from Pleurodeles waltl, assembly GCF_031143425.1. NCBI lineage: Eukaryota > Metazoa > Chordata > Amphibia > Caudata > Salamandridae > Pleurodeles > Pleurodeles waltl. Next base: position 869,651,234 of record NC_090437.1, on the reverse strand, counting down.
TGTCGTGCTTCATCATAGTCAACAACAAATTTTTTATAACCAGTGCTTTTCACTTCAAATATTCTTATTACAAGCATCCAATGAATCCCTCCTTCAATGTAATTACCAATTTGTGTGCATATCGAGCTGCATACATAAAGAACCTGATTCACAAAGGTTAATTTGCATGTCCACATTTACTCATATGTAGATCTGCGCCTACATCTAGGTGTAACTCTCCACTTTTTTGCCATTCACCCTTGCAGAGAGTAGATTAACATATTTTCACCCTATACAGTAGAATTTGTTGGCCTGACTCACAAAAGTAACTTACACTTTTATGTAAATGTACACTTTTGAGTAGGTTTCTACTTTTTGGTATTCACAAACTACACTTTTGCAGTAACTTTAACGCTTACTGTTATAGTTACCTTAGGGCACGAGTTATAGTTACTTCAAATATCTCCAACGATAACTGCTGAATTTCTATGGTTTTGTACAAGTAAATTCAAAACCTAACTATAACGTCCGCGTAACCTTTTTTTAATGAGAATTTCAATTTTTTTAATTCTATTTCCTAAATAACGTCTCTGTAACCTTTGTCCTTTTCTGTGAATTTCGAAGGTTTTTTTAACGTAAAGAAATTTGAATTACTATACATAAATCCAAAAACCCCCACGCATAGTGTTCAGCCGTGCGTGGTGGCGGTTGGACGCAGAGCTTGCTGTGGCCAGGCCCTGCAGCCAACCCCCTATTACGCCCCAACACTGCATTGCGTTGCACTCCCCAGGCCAATCTTGCCCCCAGTGACGCAATCCCCTGAGGCACGGCCTAATTATTTATTTTTTGGGTGGGGAGGCAAACAGTGGAGCACCCCTCGCCAGGCAGATCTCGGACCTGGGGACCACATCCCCCAGGGCCCAGCCCTGTGATGTGGGTTCCCCCCCAGGGCACCCACTCACGTTGTTGGGGACTATGGGGGGAGCCTGAAAGCCCCAGCTGGCTCCCCACCTCTCTGTGAGAGCGATTGTTTCCTCTGTCTCCCTGCCTGGATCTTTGCAGGCATGGAGATAGAGGAAACCTCTGCTGGAAGCAAGGCAGAGCTACTTGACAGTTCTGTCTTGCTGTGAGCAGAGTGTTTGCTGTGGCTGGGTAGCACTTGTCCCCCTGCCAACAAAAAGAGTCCCAGGGAGGTGGTGGTCCCCAGAAGTGAGCGGGTCCAAAATGGATCCCTTCCCTCTTTTTTGGGAATATATCCCCTGGGGATGTGGTAGTCCCCAGGGCTACGGGGGGGCCCCCACTTCACATTACAGTAAAGCCCAGAGGAGGTGGTGGTTCCCAGGGCTACGGGGAAAACCACGAGGCCCCTCACAATACTTTTGCATACTGGCCCGGGGAGGTGGCAGTCCCTGGGGCTGCGGGGGGCCCACGTAACACCCCACATTTATTCTAACAATAGCCCAAGGGAAGTGATGGTCTACAGGGCTGGGGGTGGCAGGAGTCTCCCCATTAAAAAAAACAATGCCCCCAGGACCTGGCCCACCCAGGGTCTTATAAAAAAAAAAGTGCAGGGGCCTTTTTAAAAAAAACATTCCTGTGACGTCACAATGAAGTCATGATTTCACTGCAAATGCATTTGAAAATTACTTTTTAGCTTTGGGGTGGTCCCTCTCGGACCATGCACCAGAGCTAAGGGGCCAGGGTGTCCCTACCCTGGTCCCTTGTTTTTTATTTTTTTTTGTAGGATTTAGCTGAAGCAGAGTCTCAGGATAGCTGTCAACACTTCCGGGTTTGAAGTGTTGGAAGCCAATCAGAGCTGTGCACTTCCCTGCATAATCTTTTTTTTTTTTTTTGTGCAAAGTATATATATATATTAATAATAAAAAATAAAGATTAAAAGGATGTTATAGTTAGGTGATATTAGAAACTGGGTTTCTGGTTAACAGAGGTACGCACCCTGATCAAGCCGGAACCATAATCCTAGTCAGGGAAAGGCACAAACACACTCTTAATTATCCTGTGCTCACTCACTTGGCACAAAGTAGTCTGGCTTAACTTAAGACGCAATGTGTAAAGCATTTGTGCAACACGTCAAACAGTAAAACAGTGAAACCAACACACACAAAGATTCCACACCAGGTTAGAAGAATAGACCTTCATTTAATAAATAAAATAAGACCAAAACAACAAAAACAACAAAAAATCCATTAAGTAAAGCTTGAGATATGAATTTCTAAAGAATAAACTGTAGAAATGCACTTAAAAGCAAAAAGCTCCAACAGGGGACATCTGGTCAAGCTAGACCAGGACAAAGTCAAAAGTTCATGCCAGCTGCGATGGAGCGCGGACCGAACACAGGGACATTTTGGGCCCGCTGAACAAAAGTACCTTAAACCTGGTTGCGCCGATGTAGAAGATGCTGGGAGCAGGCTAAAACTGTGCATCGATTTTGAACCCACAGTGTCGGTGATGTGTCGATCCTCCCCATGCAGCAGCAGAGATGCATCAAATTTCTTTACATGACAGTCGCAATGCGTCACGTCTCCATCGTGAAAGCAATGTGCCTAGGTTGATCAGTGATGGAGAAGTAATGCTCTGATCCATGTAAGGGGGCTGATGCGCTGGTTCTGATCCTTGCAACAGGGATGATGTGCCCGTTCCAATTTGTGCAGAGGCGGTTATGTGTCATTTCAGGTGCAGTAAACATCTTAGGCCCATTTCCAAGGATACAGAACTGGGGTGGCACCACTTGGCAGGACAGACTCACAGATCCATGGGTAGATGTAGGAGGGTTGGAAGTCTTTTATGTTCTAGAGACTTCAATCAGGAAACCATTAGGCTGGCTCTTGGACTCACTCTAGGTTCTGGGTTGGAGAGATGCTGGTCCAGTCCTTCTCACTCCCAGGCAAAAGAGCAGCAAGCAGCAGGTTATCACAGCAAAGTAGAGGCCCAGCAGAGCAAGAGTCTAGCAGAGTGGAAGTCCTTGTAGCAGCACAGCAGTCTGCCTTCCTGGCAGGGTATCCACAGGTCCAGAGGTGTTCTTAGTTGCTGGTTCTCCATTTCGGCATTTGAAGTGGAGGAGACTTCAACAACAGGCATTTGAAGTGCACAGAGGTCCTGTTCTTCCTTCCCTGGCTCCAGGCTCACTACATAGATTTATGCAGCCCTTTGTGTGGGCATAGGACACAGCCCATTCGGATTTAAGTGTGAGGCTATGCCCAGCTCCTGCCTCCCAGCCTGTCTAGGATGACCCATCAGGCTGAGGATAGCCCATCAGTTCATACCTAAGCTCACAATGCGTGTGGCTGTTTACCTACCTCCCATCCTGCCCAGGATGACCCATCAGGGTGTGGATAGCCCATCAGTTCACACCTAAGCTCACATTACGTGTAGCTGTTTAGGGGGAATACACAAAGCCCAGCTGTCACCCATCACAGTGGTCATCCACCCCAGACAAGTTGTCAGAGACTGGCAGTAGGCACCTAATGGCTAAGGTAAGAAAATGCCAACTTTCTAAAAGTAAAAAGAGCAGATGATGGACAGAGTGCTGAACAATGTCAAACATTCACCCCTAGTCACAGATCTGGGCCTAAATCCATTGTTTTTTTGCTCACCATGCCAATCCAGTTTGGACCCAGCTATATGCATATCAGTCTTGACCCTGCTCTCCATGGGAACAGCCCACCCTGTTGACCCTGGGGACTGCAACCCTCAGGGCAGGCTCCTGCTATGTCCTGGGGTGGCCACCCCCAGGACATAGCTGTTTGCTGTGACTTGGTGGGAGTTTTGACAGGTCCCACCAAGTCAGAGCAAACACTCTTGTCACAGTGAGGGAGAGCTGTCAAACAGCTCTCCCTCACTGTGAGCGGTGGTTTCTTCTCTTTCCCTGCACACAGAGAGGCAGGCAGGAAAACAGAGGAAACATTGCCCTCACAGAGAGGTCGGGAGCCTCCAGGGACCATGGAGGCCTTCAGGGGCCAAAGGCCATGGGCAGCATGGGGCAGGGTGTCAGAGGGGTTGGCCACAGGGCCTGGCTGAAGCTATCTTTTCACAGACACAGCAACTCACTCTCCGATACAGAGACTTACACACAAAGTAGTTCACCTATACTACTACCACAACCAGTCACTCACCCCTACAAACACTGACACATCTAGTCAGTCACCCATGCATACACTAACCCATCAACTCACTTCCTGAGGACTGTTCACACATCCACTTACTGTCCCTTCCAGTCACTGATATAGCCTGTCACTCATACACCCACTTAGTCACCGATACAGTCGCTGACTCACTCAGTCACTCACTCCCTCACTCATTCACAAATACAGTCACTAGCACATCCACTAACTCATCCATACAACCACTTACACACCCACTCACTCACCCATGCAGCAACTTATACACCCACTCACTCACCAATGCACACACTGACACACCCAGTGACTATCCGATATAGCTACTCACACATTCATTCATTCTCCCATAAAGGCACTGACACATCCACACACTAATGCAAAACGAAGTGATACATCCACTCACTCACCCGTACAGGCACTGACTCACCCACTCACTCACTGATACAGTTACAAACACACTTTGTCACTCACCAATACAAGCAAACATGCACCCAGTCACCTGTACAGCCACTCACACTCTGCCTCACACATCTATACAGCCTCTTACACTTATTTAATGATGTCAACAGTGATGTCATTGGAGATGTCATCAGTGATGTCATCAGTGATGCCACTGACCATGTCATGAGTGATGTAATATGTGAAATCATAAGCAGTGCATTATGGGGGCACAAGGTATAGTTAGCTGAGGTAACTATAGCTGTTAAATTTCACTAGTTTTGTACATGTGAAATGTGAGCCTAACTATAACATCCCTGTAACCTTTGTTTTATATATATATATATATATATATATATATATATATATATATATATATATATATATATATATATTTATATATATATACATATAAATCAAAGGTTACAGGGACAATATAGTTAGGCTCACATTTTAAACCTACAAAACCACAGAAACCACAGAAATTGACCAGTTATAATTAGAGTTACCTCAAGTAACTATAAATCGTGCCCTAAGGTAACTATAACTTGAGCCCTCGCCATGCATATTTTTTTCATCAAACGTTTTACTGCAAATATTACACTGATATCCAGCTGGAGTCATTTCCTTCTTTTTTTAAATATAAAAAAATAATTCATTTTTTTTAAAATAACAACTATTTTTTTATTTCAAATCGAACGCAAATATCTCATTCTAAACGTATGAGATATGAAAGCCTAAAAAATCTCTTTCTCTTTCCCTTTCACTTTCGTTCTCTTTTTCTGTCTCTCTTTCCATCAATTTCTCCCACTCACACACCCACTCAGACAATTACGGACCCTCTCAAAGACCCACAGAGACACTCACGCACTCACTAACAGACCCACTGATACCCTCATGCACCCACTCACAGATCCCTGCACACACTAACGCACAGGGGTGAGTGCCACTCTCACCCCCAGATAACCCTCTCGCACCTATTCTCACACCCAGAGAAACTGTGTCCAACTCCTGCGGTGCATAGCCAAAGGGCTGTGCACAGCATGGGTTTGGGTGGTTAGTCGGTATTGGGCGCAGGGCCTGCCTACAGGCCAGGGTTTTACCTGCAATCTCCCTTGAGCATGGGTGAATGCTGTGCATGGTGCAGGCAAGGCCCTGTGGCCAACCACCGCCGTGCACGGCCGAATTACTATACATTAAAAATAAAAAAATCACTGAAAAAATTGAAGGTTATAGGGATGTTATAGTTATTAAATTGAATTAAAAAGCCATAGAAATTCACTTAAAAAATACAAAAGTTACATGGATGCTATAGTTAGGCTCACATTTTAAACTTACAAAACCATAGAAATTCAACTGTTATAGTTAGAGTGCCCTGAGGTGACTCTAACTCGCACCCTTGCCATGCACTGCTAATTACCCTAAAAATTACAGCAATCATGACCTCTTTGATAACATTAATGATAATACCAATGTAATATTTGCAGTAAAAATGTTGACGAAAACCTGTACCTGGTGTGGCCACAAGTTAGAGTTACCTTAGGGCACGACATCCCTGTAATTTATGATGCTAGTCCCCCTGACTGACGCCATGGTGCGTCATATTTTAAATACGACACACACATGGTGACGTTAGGAGGGCGCTAAGGGGCGCAAGAAAAGTGGCGCTGTACTGCAAAAATCTGCCCCTCCATTTTTTAATGCAAAGTAAGATATAATTACACTTCTGAACCATAACATCAGTTTAACCTTTGTTTTTTTCAGTGAAACTCTGGGTTTTTTAAAATGTAAATTAATATTGTATTACCATACATAAAGCCAACCTCACACACAGCCTTTGGCTGTATGAGAAGTGGGGTGACTGCAGGGACTGGCCTCTGGTGAGGAGATGGCACTGGGGAGTTTGGATGCAATGGACTGGAGCCCAAACCCTGTGGGAGAGCAGAGCTGATTATGGAATGTTACAGTTCTGAGATGTTACAATATAAACTATGTCATTTTAAGTAAGGAAGACATTCTATCTTTGTCAATTGGTCAGAACAATAAATTATAAAAGTGGGCCTATTAGATGTATGAGGGGGTCAACATATCAACATATATAATGCACAGCTATTAACTGTAAAAAAAATCACCAAAATATAATGAATTGTATGTTGCATTAATTCTCACAGTTTAATCTGTAATAAAAGTGACTGTCATCAAAAATCAATACAGTTTTATTTAAATATATATATATCTTTGGGTCTTTTTAAAACACATTTAAGTTACAAAATACAGCTATTGAAGTACCCACAAGGAGGCTCCGCACTCCAGCTGAAGAGAATACAGGCCCAGATAGAAGCACTTAAAAAAATATGGTAAGCTTCCTAGGTGTCACAGTTTTAATGACCCAAGAGACCTACTGTATTTTTTTTTACTGTTGCTGAGGGGCTGCTGCACTTCCTGTAGTTTCACACAAAGTTAAAAATGATTGGTGGTGGCAAAACCCCTTTTTGGGACACCACCAAGAACCAAAAATAACTAAATAGACCACCCACAAGGCATTATGGGGCACTCCCTGGCTGAATATGAAAACAGCAGCTACTCTGGGTAGTTCTCTGCACAGGCTACAAGGGTAAGGCCCAAAGGTTGCTCTGATCAGAAGTATAGGAATAGCAGTCCTCAACCTCTAAATTGAAGGATCAATTTTTTGTGTGGCACAATGGTGCACCTGTTCCATGGGGGAGAGGGGTCCAATAACCAAAGTTACCATATGAAGAATACAGCTGTCTTGTATGGAATGTCTTCTTTGCGGCAAGTACGTTTAGGTCCTGGCACCACCCTCAGATCACTGCATAGTTGTGGTTGTAAATTTTGCAGGTAGCTCTTGTCCTGAAAGGCCTTTTATGATGAGGTTTGGTTGTTTTACTTCTGGTGGCATGTTCCCGTTCGAGGAGTGCTCTTTTGGGGTCTTCTGCTCGGATATGGGGCTGGAAGGGTCACTTAACATTAAGCCTGGGCCGAGTACAAGGGGGCATTAACTTTAATGCATCTATGCTGCAAGCCTTTCAGCAAAGGAAAGAATGGAAGTCATCACAGAGTGCTGGAGCTGGCTTGCACAACAAATACACCATGAAGCTGAACACAAGGAGTGAACTATGTTTCTCGGTAGGCCACAAACTCTGGCCTGTATAGCAAGGCCAGGCAAATACAACTTTCTGTATTGTGCATTGCATTCATGCTAAAGGGCTTCTGCAATCAGGACCTTACTACTGGATGCAGGATTTCAAGTGTTAAGACTTCTTGCTCATGAAATTATTGTACTATAAACAGTTTAGATTTGAGAGAACAAGCCTTGAGGCACATGTGATTGAAAGTAAAACTATTACGTTTGCATATTTATTTGGAACTCTAAAGATAGGGATATTACTTTCTACACTCTTTGACTAGGGTTGTATATTCTGTTAAGAGTTCCTGTAAAGGAATAGTATGGATTCTTAATTTATGCAGTATACTAGGTATTAGATTTCCAATCTGTGTATGTATGATTAGGAGTAAGAGACCACCAATGGTAATGGTGTTCCTTATTTTTAATTTTTACAGAAGTCAATAGAAACTATGCTCATCTTGAGGTAGATATTTTAAGCATAAGAAGAGGTATATGTGTACATGTAAGATGTTCACTTTTGCTTACGTTTCTATTCAAGTATTACCTCTCAAAATACAGAGAGTTGGCCCTACAGAGATATTGCTATGGTATATCAAGTCACAATAACATTTATTTTTAATATTACCTAAGACTCCTCTTCATCTTGTAGAGATCCTCAACAACCTGCAGACCTCCTTACTGGTGATGATTGATGAAGTAGTTTATGGAGACCTGTATCTCTGTTTTCCCTCTTCTCTCATTCCCTTTTCTAAAGTGGTGATATTTTCAGAGGAATTCTTATGTCCTGCCTGTCATACAGCTCCTTCCTCCTCCTTGGCAGCAGCATTTCTGCAAGGACTCTGACCTGCTCTACTGCTCAGCCATTGGTAACCTCCTGACCTGTCATCTTCCTGCTTTCCCTGGTTCTCAAATCCGGCCATACTCTGCACCTGCACTGCCTAACCCCCAGGCCTTTAAATATTTACCAGGTGACAGTGCTACTGTGTCCAGAAGAAGGCTAAGATACTCCACCCTAAGACACCAACAGCTAGAATCAGTCCACAGAATTCCAAGGGAGCACTCTTTTATAAGGACCCCAGCAACTCTACCTTGTACTGATTCCCAGGAGGGAGAAGGGGAGCTAGTGACACTGCCTATGGAGTCAGGGTCCAAGATAAGCCAAAAAGTAGAGGCTCAGCGTGTACTACCACTCCAGACAGGTGATGATCCATCGTGTGGGTCCTCCTACTCCTTCTGTTGCTCCTCTTCTCCTCAAAGATTATGCCTGAAGCAGGGTTTAAAAATGAATGTTTCAATTTCTGGAAGGTTGGGGCCTTAACCAATCTTCCCTCCCTGGCTACCACCTCCAGTGGGATCTCATCTTTTGTCATACTACCATGTTCAACAGTATAGGAAGAATCAAAATGGCAGCTGAAGGGGCACTGGACAGAATCTTCTCTCTGAGCTAAGCTCTGTGTTGACTTGAGCCAGAGTTCTACCTGCTATCTGTTTGCAAGGAAACACATGGTCTGTTCTTCCCAGGGAGATTTGGGTAATTACCTTTTGGAGATTTTACCCTTCCCTTCCTCTGCCTGGAGAAGACTAATCTTCCAAGATGACTGCATTTTTAAGGGGGGGTCTTAGATCATCCAACCGGTCAACAGTGTAATTCACTGGCCCAGCATGTAAATCAAGACATGAATTCCATCTAGCCTTGCTCATGAAATATGCTCAATTTCATAAATGCATAAAAAACATTTAAAGTAAAAATAACTCTGGAAATGCTTTTGTAATCCAAGACATTGTAGACAAAGTCATTTCAATGACTTTCCTAATGCTAGAAAGTGGGCAAGTGTTACTGTTTACCACTTAATATCATTTGTGTGCAGGAAAGGGGGACTTCAAATCCACTCCCACTAGATTCTTTCAGAAAATGAAAGGCTGGCATTCATCAATAGGATAGGTCATTTTGCAGTCGTAAATAACTCAAGTAGAAATTTTAAGGCATCTTCCTCTTGTTGGGGTATACTGATAAAGCTTTAGGTAGTTAGTCAAAACAGGGAGAGGTGCTTGTTCACTTGCATATTTAAGATACTTTTTTTTGATTCACTAGTATCTATGAGACACAAGTTTTATAAACAGAGAGAGCTGCTTACACAGAGATATTGTAAAGTTATATCCATTTAAAATTACACTTATATTTAGCACACAACAGCATCAGAGTGTTTTTACAGCATGCATGGTACAGTGACAGCATGCAAAAGTGAAAGTAAAATTAGTTATTATGCTCATTTTACTTTAATTTCTATCTGTGCTCTGAGGCATATCTGAGTCCCCAAGATCTTATTCCCAATTCTGATGGAAAGGTACCTTTTGAACAAGGAGAATCTTCCCTTTTCAATGGTATCACTCCTTAGAGGCTTCCTGCTTCGGTATCAACATAGGAAAGTGATCCCCTCACAAGGATGAAGTAACTAGGCACCAGGGAGGAAGGGAGTAGCTCCCCAGGCATGGGGAAGTGCGTCCCTCCAAAGGAAATGACCATTTACTAGTCCTTCTGCCGCCCTAAAGTTTGACTAGGGTTTTACTCACAGTCTATCCCCCAGAGGGGCAGATATCCCACTAGCTCTCTAATTTGTTTCTCTAAAAAAAGAAATGGATCCCGGGCGGTGTGCCCTGGCATTGACCTTTTTCCCCACCGCCTAACTAGCCTACACACGTTTCTTACCCCTGGGGGGGGGGTGATTTACGGGATACCTCCAACCTGCTTCCCCGGGGGGGCAGAAAGCCCACTAGATACAAGGGATGCAGGCCCCCCCCAAAAAATGGGATGGGAAGGCCCACCCAGGCATAAGGGCTAACACACAACCCTAAGGCTCAACAGTTTTTCTGTCCCCACTAGGGGGCATAGTACAGTTTTTCTCCAATCTCCCTACCATGGTAGGGGTCAGAAATCCTATTTGACATCAGGGGTTAATTATGTTAGTTTTTAGCAAAATAAATATATGGGTTGTGGGTGGCCTGCACAGGATTGGGCCACTTCTCCTTCCCTAAAGCCTAATAGATTTTGTTCCCCCACCCCCACCCCACTGACAGAAAATGAAAGGATTTACTCCCAAATTGCCCTTGGGTGGCAGTTAGCCCACTGAATGCTATGGTTAGATTAAAAAAAACAAAAAACTGAGGTGCCGACAGACCAGCCTTGGCATTGTGCTGCATGTCCATCCCTGAATAACCATCTGTCTTTGCACCCCATTCCCCTCTCAGAGCCTAGAGAATCCCCATTCCCATGACAAGCATGAGGAAATGTGGATTATTTTGATGTAGTTTTAAAAGATTGGTCGGCCGAGGGAAAGGAGGAAGCATCCTAATTTCCTCTAATTTGCAATGACGAATGGCTGCACTATTTGGGAACCCTTGCAACCCTGGCATTTCTGAAACCTAGTAATGTAAGTGAATCAAGGGTGGTGTGGATTATGTAACTCCCAGGATATTGTTTATCCAGAATCTCCTGTAAACATTTAAGGATGTGTTTGGAATGGCTATTTTTCCCATATTTAAGTGAAATTCAGACACTTCCTGGCAATGGCCAAAGTCTAACCACTCTGTGTTCCCAAACCTCTAATTGAAACACTGATTCTAGTGCATGAATGGACATAATGCATGTCAGTGGAATGGACCAAATTTGTAACCATGTGAAGGCCTCCTTGACTGCTCATTGACTTCACACAGTATACGTTTTGTCTGGTTCCTGTCATGGGCAAGAGGACAAGCCAAACAAGTGATATGCAGTTTTTTTCAGGAAAACTATGTGAATGCCTGTTCGTAGGAATTTTGTGGATCCCCATGGATTCAAAAACTTTAAAAATTAAGGGAAATACATGATTTTAGGCAAAGTTTAAAGTGTGCAGGGCTTTCTGGGTAAGAATTGTAGGGGGATCCCATTTGTGACATCACTCTGGACTTCAATGGGTGTCCATTGTTCAGAAATGTCTGAATTATGTAGGTTGCTTTGGGTGGAGGGTGAGCCTGGAACAAAATACTGCATCTACCTCCATTGTCAAAATGGACTCATTTTCAAGTGTTTTGAGGCCTTTTCTGTCACTGTTGACATACCCAGACTCACAAATGAGGTACCTTTTTATTAAGAGAAGGGTGAGAAAGCTGGGTGGTTGCAATTTTATAGATCACTACAGATTCAAGAACTTTCCCTCACAGAAATGTAAGGAAGCAATTTCGCGGATCCCTACACATTCCAGAACTTTCCCTCACAGAAATGTGAGGAAAATTTGTGATCTTAGCCAAAATTGTATGTTTTAGGGCATTCTGGGTAAGAAAACAAAGGAGGATCCATGCAACACGCACAATCTTGGACTTCCCTTGGTGTCTAACCTTCAGAAACATCTGAGTTTGGTATGTTTCCGTGGTGCGCGACGGAGCTCGGGCCAAATTACAACTACAATGCAAAATGGGTCAGTATTCAAATCGAAAATTTGATATCTCTACATTGCATTGTGGCATTTTGGGGCCTTTCCTGTTGTGGGTGATAAGTCCAGCCACAAAAGAGGGGGGGCCTATATTATCAGTAGAAGTGTGGGAAAAATGGCAGGGAGGAATGCTGTGGTTCCATGCAGGTTCCAGACTGTTTCCTCACATACATATGTGTGGTTTTAGGCAACGTTTGATGTTTACAGGGCACTCTAGGTAACAAATCTAGTGGAGTTCATGCATGTCACACCATCTTGAACTCCTTTGAGTGCCTAGTTCTCAGAAATGTCTTGTTTTGTTAGGTTTCACTCGGTGGCAGCCAAGCCTGCACCCAATTACCATAGCTACCCACATCGCCAAAATGAGTCAGTTTTCAAGTTGAAAATTGTATATGTCTATCTTGTATTTTGGGGCTTTTCCTGTCATGGGTGCCAGGCACAGCCACCCAAGTGGCATATTATTCTTATTGGACAACGTTTGGAAATGCTGGTTGATGAGAATTATGTAGGTTCCCGTAGATTAAGGAACGTTCCCTCACAGAAATATAAGGAAGATGTTTGATTTTTCTATAATTTGAGACATTTGAAGGGCAGTTTGGGTAGTGAACCTTAGGGGAACCCACACAAGTCACACCATCTTGGACTCCGCAAGGGGCCTACGTTTCAGAAATGTCTGATTGTGGTAGATTTCCTTGGGTGGTGGCAGAACCAGTGTCCAAATACTGCAAAGTGGATGAGTTCTCAAGTCTCTATGTTGCGTTTCTGGGCCTTTTCTGCTGTGATCCACACAATGAAGGGGGTGGGGCACCATTTTATCAAGAGAAGCATGAAAACACAGAATAGTGCAGCATTTGTTATCATCAATTCATTTTTTTCTTCATTTTTGGCTTCCAAGTGAGCAAGAACATTTTTTTTAAAAATCACATCACATGACATCACATGATAGTATGGGTAACCCATAATTTAGAGTCATGCAAATAACTGGTATTCCTAAAGTCAGTGTCTTTGTCACATTTAAAAATGCATAGATTTTCTTCATACCCATTTTTCCTTGATTAGATTTTACCATATGAATTACACTGCATAGTCAGTACACAATAAAAAATCATTACAAGCTGCGGATCAGATGTTGACTTTCTGTCTACCCTTTTGTACAACTAACCAACACCATATATTTTTACAACCAGAATGGTCTGATGGATGGGAAAGTATATTACCTTTGCAAACCAGCAATCAGGGCAAAAAATATTACTTTGATTTGATTAATGATTGAATGTAATTCTTATTATTTTTTTAGAAAACTCCGAGGAATCTTCTTAAATGGCGTCTTAGTGAATTCCAGATTTTGACACGTTTATTGGATGCAGTGCTTAATTTGTCAATAAAAAGGTGCTGGTGACCAAAGTCCTCCTCTTAAAAATGCGGCTGCTGCAATTAAATTTGCGACCACGGAATACTGAGGCAGCTTAATCCTGAACCCATTTCGGCCTCATTAATCCATTTACAGCCACTCTTTGCACCTACAGCTCACTCCAGCAGCTTTCTGCTTTCTCCTATTGTGACACATTTTCGTTTTTCTCTTCCTCCGTCTTTCCCATATGTGTCTTTTGCTTGCAGGAAATGCCTGAGGAAGAAAAATAAGCGCTGGCCCCCAAAAATAAGTGCCAGTGCTCCGCCCCGGAAATAACAAGCACAAATTAAGCACTGATTGGATGCAACCAGGGCAAAACATGATCATGCCGCTCAATACAGAACATATTATGGTCTCTAAATTGGAGGTTCAAACTCACGATGACCCACTTTAATCTGTAACTCTTGTGCTGCAGATTTAAGGGGTAGAAACCTTAGATCATGTAATTCCACCCTGAATGGCTAAATAAAATAGGAAATAATATTAGTGCATCTTTCAGAAGAAGTGATATAATATTGCAAACGAATGTGATAAATGTGGCATGTTATTTCATTTCAACAGTGAACTACCATTTTGGCTTGATTATTACATTTTAACTATTCAGAAGTCTAGCTGTGTAGATTGTGCCAGTGACAGAACAAATTTGCACTCACATCTTCGCATTTGCATTACACAGACTGGACTGGTGCAATTTTGCACTGACATTGGCACCAACCTATCAAAATTCTGGTTTGTCCTGTGCAGTTCCTCTAATTGGCCCTTGGCCATGTGGGACACGCAAATGTTGGTAAACAAATTGCACCACTGTGCACTTTGTGATCTTTATATCCTGCTGTCAAATTTCACTGGCACATGTGCATTATTGGTAATCATTCTCCTTATTTTGCAAACACGCTATTGCCTCCAGAATGGCCACACACTGCATTTCATAATAAGCAATCTGGGATTGTTTACCTTGGTCTCCTGGAATAGTGGCATTTCTTTACCATTACTTGTAGCTTTTGTATTGTTATACTGAAGCTGTACCACTCAGCTAATTACTATAATTATTATAACATTGACGACTCTGTTGAAGTCTAAATTTGTTGGATGAAGCCACTTAGGAATGTAAATATGTGTAGCAGCACATTAAAAAGAAAGGCCATTTCATGCCAAACACAATTACAAGAACACATCCATTCTGCACACAGAAGGCGGACAATTAGAGTAGTGTGATAAATTGTTCTTACTGCCATGGAGAATGAGAGCCCATAAAAATCTTCTGCTGGAGTTTATCCCTTTAACACAGCACAGGCATCGCCTGCGACATCCTGCTTTTAAGCCCACCTCTTCGTTTCCCAAGTCTGAACTGTGCCATAATGTATTCATAGCGTGTGTACGATATGTATTTTTTAGACGCCTTTGTACAATGTTTGTCTCAGTGAAGTTAAGATTAAAAGATTAGTTCTCATTCATATTTGAAACATTTAATTCTGCAGAAGCCCGTGTCAGGTTTCTTTTTGTCTACTTTCACCTGGTGTATCTCACAGTTAAATTAATCCGCCCTGTTCACAGCACACTCTGTCCTTAAAGAATGCTTCGAGGGTAATTTGAGTTATAATGAAATCTGGACTGCACTAAAGTAGAATATAAAAAGTCATGCCCCGCAAAAAAAAGTTGAAACAAATACTTTATTTTAAAAAATATGACAGAATGCGGCATAATGAAAAGTCAGGAGATATTTAAAAAAAAGATAAGGGCATCATATGAAAATAAGAAAAGAAAAAAAGTGCCATATGTTCTCAAGCTTTGTATAGTCGATCCAGTAAACAATACAGTCAGGGAAACAGCATGCTAAATGTATTTATTGGCAGCAAAAAACACAGAGAAAACAAACGCACAAAGTGATAAACCTGCAGATGGTTTAGAAAGGACACAAAAGTAAGTGTGTGAGGAATGGATACATCGTGACTAGAAGAAAATTATTTTTATTCCCTTTCATTCTGTTATTTTAATGCCTGCGTAAGGTTTTTGTGCATAGTCTGTTTTTTTTGGCCAGCCCGTCAGGGCACCAGGTGCGCTTTATAAAACCTATTTCAGTCATTCATTCATTCGTGGAGAAGACTCTCCTGTTTCTCTGTGATAGTGGCGTGGATATATTCGGAGCCCCAAAGAAAGAACCAAAACGTGTTTAACAATAAATAGAGAAATACAATCGAGGACTCGTGGTTGTCATTAGTGCGGAATAATTTGGCTTAAGAGTTATTTTATATGGCCATTTTGCAAGCTACATATAAACACTAAGGCGCGTATTTACAAGAAACTGGTGCATCAGTGCTGATGTGCCAGTTTTCTTCGGTTGCCCCTTTCCCACCTAACAACACCACTGGTGCGCCGTATTGTAGCGTCACAATTTGACGTTATTATGGTGCTTTGCTGCACTAGTTTTGATGCTAGTGCAGCAAAATGGAATGCGTCCCAATTATTAAAATGGGTGCATCACTTTAACACCTGCTTTGTAGATTTCACTGCTCCATTTTTGTGGGCCTCCTAATGCTGGAACGCCCCCCCCCTGCATACATTACACCTGACGAAGGCATAATGTGGCATAAGGGGTCGCAAAGTGGTGCAATGCATGCATTGCGTCACTTTGTACATATGGCAGCGAAAATTGCCTCCTCAAGCCTCATTAGTATAAAAACAAATGACGTTAGTCCGGCACAAGGAGGCACTAGGGCTTTGTAAATCTGTCCCTAAGTACTTTGGTGAAAGAAGGAACCTAATGCAGTATATTTATTTTAGTTTTATATAGATAGTGATGGACAACCAAAAGTATGTGAGTCCTTTACAAGAACAACAGCGTCAAAGGACATACAGATAAAACAATAAAACAAATAAGATGCTTAATGCAATAATCATAGATTTGTTAATAGTTACAACATGACGAATTACGGGAGAAGAGGAACCAGTGAGGGCAATGAGAACTCAAAAGAAGTACACAATGTGAGATAGTGGGTAGGAGGGGGCAATTGTGCTTGGCATGAGATTGCCTTTCTTTTTAATGTGATGCTGCAAGTTTACATTCCTACCCTCTAAAAATAAGTGTGCAAACGGGATCCACCTTACTGAGAACTTTTGTTTGAACGGATGAAAGACCCTCACCCACAGTAAGGTGGCATGGTTCATCACAGAACCCCTCCCCTCATTGGTCGAAGATGTTCTTCCAGTGCAGGCTACTGCCCTTAGTTGGGGAGCTCTTTTTGATCCCACTTCATATAATTGTTATGGCGAGGGAATTTATCCAAACAGAAGGAGAAAGAAATAGGATAAAACGTTTTACCAGTTGATGAATGTGGGGAAATAATTCAAACTTCTCAGGAGGTCGACATGTTTCAGACCTGTGTCACCCTGCATTAAAATCGGCATGCATGGGTCACAAGGCTTTTTTCAGGATGTGTGAATTGCTGGTTCTCACAACTACCTACTTCGCTGAAGAGAGTGGTCATACTGCATTCTGACATCGACCAGTAGTGAAGGAATTAATGGTATCCGATCCAACTCAGTCCTCGGTGGGCTAGCTATCTCAACAGGTATTTCTCTTTTAACCATTTTTTATTGGAACTGGTATGCTTTAGTAAGCTCACTATAGTGCTGTTGGTTGTGTTATTCCATTGAATGCCCAAGTCCTCAATAAAACTCAGTTAGAGCCAGAAAGACACTGTAGTAGTGAATTGTGGGATTATAGATGTGCGTTTCCCAAACCTATATTGCACAAGCAATGCACTTGTTCCAAAAAATGTACTCATATCCTTATAGAAACATTACTTCAGGAAAATACAATGAAATTATTTTCAGGGCCGTCGGGTATCATATGTGCTCCTGAGAGTCCAAGATGGAGGAAAGTTCAAATAATCTGTGGTTAAAATTATCTTCTAACTTCACATTCTAGTACTTCATGTAAATCAGGGCGAATCCATCTTGAAAAGCAGAACCGAGTGACTGATCTTATTCTTGAGTGTATTTCCGGCGAGATTCTTCCTTTAAGTAGCTAATGATGTGACATACCATGGAGTTCATGGAAATTAATTGGCATCAAATCTTGAAATGCATAAAGAAATTAAAAAGCAGCTCTAGTGAGTATTTCTTGTATTTGCCGTGAATAGTACTGTAGGTTACATCTTTATAAACTAATAGATTAAAAACCTAAGATCACAACTACAATGCCAAATAGGTGAGGTTTTACAGCATTTTATTGTTGGGAAGGAGGCCTTTGTCTCATTCATCTTAAAAAACAAAACACTAGCTAATCGCATGTTTTGGTCTTAAAAAGCTCACATTGCCTTAGCAGTACCTGGCACTTAAGGAAGTCATTTGTGCGGATGTGCTATTAGTGAAAGGGCAGAATGCCATCACTCACAGTGAGGTTAACCAATGCCTGAAGTGGTCTTGTTGTATGCTGTAATGGGCTGAAGAAAACTGTTAATGATACAACAGATAATGGGTGAAGAAGGCTGGTTGAAAGCCTCTTCAATTGAGTAAATAATGTGTATATTTGCAGTAAAGTCAAATGGTATTTTTGGCTGACACCAGACCTAAGAAAGCCCTTATGTGTACAGCATTAAGACTAACCTGGAATGGGCTGCCCTCTTGTCACATAGCCCTGTGCTAAACAGAGACATGTTTGTCCATTTTAACAAATACACATGATCGCTAAGGCAGTTACCATGGCCCTAGGTTACAGTGATGCCCAGAAATCAGAGTACAGAAATTGTAACAGACTCTTCACACATGCACCCTCAGTGAAACTAGTGAAAATATTTTTTGTTCAAAGCTAAGAAAATGTAGACTCCATATGCCGTGGCTGGGTTACTCCCTCTCACTCGCGGTACACTATGAAGTCTAAAGATTGGATGGAATACTGTAGGCAACCTCAGAAGCTTTTACATTTCTACTGCAGCAGTTGGATTCGCTATGAGGATCTATCATCTGGTTAGATTGTGAAGCAGTTTCCAATAAATTTGACATAGGGTCTTTGAAGACCAATTTATATGAAATGTCTCCCTCTCAAAGGTACAGGTCTCCAACTGATAAAGGCTGCAGGTTGTTCAAAAACGGAGTTCCTTATGTTGCCTAGGTCTGATCGGATCTGGGGTATTAAGTGAGCGTCTTTCAAGGATTCAAAGACATTTTGACAATTCAGGCTCCAATTAACCACTTCTTGCTGTATCCTTGAAGTGAGTACAGTTAAAGTTGTTAGTGTGGCTGTACAATCTTTAGCATTGTTTCTATACTACCCACTGAAGCCACTGTCTTGGTACCATTTTGCTGTGCGCATATAGGAAGCATGGATCCATTTTCAATATGAGCAAATGAAAGTTGATGTAGGTAGGTACTGGGTTTAATGATAGGCGGAATGAAGAATTCATGTTAAAACGATGTGTCCATGTTTGCATGTGTGTGATTCAATTTCCATGTGTCTCCATTAGGTTTTTGTAGGCAGTAATCATATAGGCGTAATCATAAAATACCGTTTCTTCCAACAATTTTTATTTTCCCATTTAAAGTCTGGATATTTATTTCTGACAATATAAGCCAGCCCTCCACCAATCTAGGGTATGCCTAGCTCTAGATGAAGTGAAGCATTCTCCTTTGTATTTGGAGCCCTATGGCACCAACCATATTTCTCAAAGAGATATATCAGGATTTTCCATGTCTGCTTTGAAAGGCTGAGCCAAATAGTTCTTTTTAGATCGTCTAAAAACTTAAATCTTTCCCTACTGTTAACTTCTTAAGAGAGATTGTGTATTTTCCAAGACCAACTCTGAATATGGCATTTAGGTCTTTTTTGAGGTGGAGACACGGGCATCTTTCTACTTATTTACTACAAACACACCTACGGACATATGTGAACTTCCAGTGAAAGCAGAAACCTTGTTGCTGTGAAGTTAACCAGAGTTAGTAGAAAGAGGCAGGTTGCCTTATGTATGGGTTAAAGCTGATATTGAAATAATCTTGTGGGACTTCGTAATTCGCATCATATTTTTGCTCCAGGAAGTCATGGTTTTTTAAATTAGAACCCAGCAAGAAAATCCCACGGAATGCGAGAGAAGGAATCACCATATGGCACATAAGTGACAGATGAACTGCTAGCAAAAGTATATCCCACAGGTGATCACCCGGGACTATATTCCAATGCTGTTTTAATGTCCACCATGCAACTTCTGACTGGGACTAGCCTTCTGCAAATTAGAGTTGACTCTGTTGCAAAAGGAATAGCGAATAGAAACACAAGCAATCCCAGACCCTTTTCAGCTTTTTTGGCCTTATCGTGAGATGCAGCTTGAGTGTTTTGACACAGAAAATATGGGACCCACATCTGGGTATATCCGCCATACTTAGGGCATGATACTGAAACACCAAGGAGATGAGTGGAATGCTTGTGAACATCTCTGCTACTAGAAGTTCTCTGCTCCATTCCAGACCATCCTTTTCTGTTAACACAGAGTAGATTTCCACTCCAAGTAATTGTCAGTGGCTGATATGTTTGCAGATTTTCCAACCATCAACTTTGCGTTTTAAAAGAAGTGCCAATATGAAATCAAACTGGTATTTTGACTTGGTTCCATTCTGGTTCTACGGATAGATAAAATGTTCTTCAGATTAAGACAAAAATACTAATGATTAAAACACCCAAAAAAGTTTAACACATTTCAAATTGGCACCTTTTCTTTTTGACCCGGGAGATAGCCCCAGAGCAATCCACATTCTATATTTTATGACCTGGACTTCATCTGACAACTGGTCAACTGTCTCTTTGATTGTCCGCAGAGGCTACCAAATCTGAGGATATCCATCACAGTAAAACACAAGGTAATGGGTCAAATGCTTGCAGAAGTCTCGTACACTGGAAATTGCTCACTATATTTTGGTCTACTTGTTCTTGACAGCTAAGATGGACTGTCTCACCAGCGTCTGCAATGTGTGTAAATATTCCAGCTCTCAGGTTTGTGTTACAGCAGGATTGGTCATTTCAGACGAAACTGACATCCTTACCTGGATTTCATCTTGCACATTATCACTTTTTGACCAAAAGGATAGCTCTAGAGCAAGCAGCATCTAGTACATTGTGATTAGGACTTCATCTGACAGCTGGCCTGCCTCTTGTTGGTTGGTTTAAGTGACTGTTGGACTTTTTTCCTTATGCAGGGTCATCCCCAGTCTTTTTGCCTCCTTCCTCCTGGTTTTTCTGACCTCTCGCTGTTGGCTTTAGGACTTTGAGTACTTTATCACTGCTGACCAGTGCTAAAGTGCAGGTGCTCTCCCATCTAAAGTTGGTATGATTGGCTTATACCTAATTGGCATATTTAATTTACCTGTAAGTCCCTTGTACAGTGGTATCTCTATACCCAGGGCCTGTAAATTAAATACTACCAGTGGGCCTGCAGCGCTGCTTGCACCACCCACTGAAGTAGACTTTCGAACCTGTCCCAGGCCTGCTAGCGCAGGGCCTGGGTGCGCAGTTTTCTGCCACAGGGACCTGGCATTTAAATTTACTTGCCAGGCCCAGAACTTCCCTTTTACTACATGTAAGTCATCCCTAAGGTATGCCCTAGCAAGCCCTATGGGCAGGGTTCCATGTATGTAGAAGGCAGAACATGTCCCAGGTTGCGTGGCCTGTCCTGGTAGTGACAAACAGCCTAACTTGGTGTCTCACTGCTGTGAGTGCTGCTTTCTCATAGGATTGCATTAGAAATGCCCTGTCTTATGTGTAAGGGGTATTGTCTGATTTATGAGGGGTAATGTAGGCGTGTTTGGTATGGTTGTGATGGTGATAATAAATGCTGCTTTCTGGTGTAGGTGTATTTTTTATTACTATTACAGAAATGCCACTTCTAGAAAGTGTGCATTTATCTGTGCTTATGACTCTGGTGTTTTGCAGCTTGACTCCAATCCACGTCTGAGCAGAGTGACAGTTGGGGCTTTGTGCATACTTTTCCGACAGCCTGTACACAGGGAGGGTGGAGGTGTTGCAGAGGTGCATCTGCATACTGAATAGTCTTCCTGGGCTGAGAGAAGGGAGAGGTGGGGCACACTTACATTTGTAAAGGCTGTGCCCTGGCCTCACACAATAAGGTTGTTAACACCCCACTGATGTTTGGAGCCTGTGCTGAAGGAGAGAGGGGGCACTCCCAGAACCAGCTGTAACTGGCTGGAACCTCCTCTCCCTACCATTGCAAAACATTGTAAGGACTGAGAATAAGTACAGGGGAATTTTCCCCACAATTTGGAGACTCCTTGAACTTATCTGGAACTGGACACAGACTGCTGGAATGACTCACCAGGAACCGCCATGGACGACTGCTGCTGTGCTGACCTGTGACATGCTTGGTCCCTAAAGAGGACTTGCTCCATATTCCTTGTGCTGGCCTGTTGTTGGGCCCTCCTCCTGTGGGCCTGTTCCTGCAAACTTTGCTCCCCAGGGGAGGATGCTGTGGCCCCTGACCCCTACATTCCACCCTGAAGCACGAGGGGTGCTTCACTGTGCTGGAACGCTAAGCGCTCCTTAGGGGATTTCTTTAGCGCTTGGAAGTGCTTCCCCTTGCTGGTGCGTTGTGCTGCTGATCGCATTTGTTATCCTCGTGGTAAAAGGAAATCACCGCTGCAGCCAGGCCCCGTGAATTCCTGAAGCGCATCGGAGCGCGCTGTGTTTCAGCCTCAGGGCACTTTTGGAGAAAAGAGGAGCCGGCGCGCTCCTCTCCATGCCCCCTGGGCACCGAAGTATCCTCTACCAACAAACATGGAGCACGAGCGCTCCTGTCGTGCCCCCGGGGAGAAGGGCACTCTGTGGAGTGCCCCCGGGGTAATTGGCAGGCACCGACTTTGGTGCCTGCTTCTTTCTTAACGGCCGGGCGGGCCGCAGTGTACAACTTGAAGCCGGGCGGGGAGAAGGAAACCTCATTGAGGTCCCCCACGCCACCGGTCCTTGGTTTGGCCCTTGTGTGGGCCAGTATTGATCTTTTGGTCCCCCCTTTTCATGGAGGGCCAGTTAAGGCTTGGGGGGGCCCTACAACATTCATGGGTCCCTGGTGGGGCCCACCCTTGAAACAGAGGTGGTGCGTGGCACCCCCTCCCCCTTGCATTTCTTCCTAGATTGTGGCCCCCCTTGTGAGGGCTGGCAGAGGCCCGGGGGCCCCAGTGATTCTGGGCCCCAGGAGGGACCCGTTAGGAGTACAGAGGGGGTGCGTGCCACCCCCCTCTCACCCACAATTGTCAGGGAGGCCCCCACGTTGTGCAGAGGAGCGCCGAGGGCCCCTTCTTTGTTCTTCTAGGCACTGGAGGTGCCGGCTTCATCAACCCAGGTACTTTTAAAGGACCAATATATTTATAATCTAAGTTCTTTATAAAGACTTTTGCTGATTGATATATTGCCTGCCTGTTTGATGATGTTCTTACATATGTGTGCAAATGTTCCTTTTATGGACATGACTTGCTGATATGTATTCCTATGACTTGCCATATGTTTTCAAATGTTCCGACTATGAGCGTTTTATGGTATTCTTATGACAAGTGTTGTGGTGTAATAACATGTTTCCTGACCACTGCTTCTGTTGTAGAATACTGAGTAACCTGTGTGTTATATGTGACTACTGCTAGTTTTGCAGAGTAACTAATGTGTAACGTTCTGACAAGTTGGCAGGATAGTACTAATATGTGATGTTTGGTCTAATAATTGTGTTGTGTACAATACAGTATATTTTCATATAATCTAGTGTTCTATTTCCTTTGTGGTGGGGATATTGTGTCACATGTGTTGTGTGTGTTGTGCAAACGCTTTACACACTGCCTAAGGGATAGGCCTGACTGCTCGTGCCAAGCTACCAAAGGGGTGAGCAGGGGTTATCTTGGACGTGTAACTCCCTTACCCTGACTAGAGTGAGGAGGTTCTGCCCGGCTGAGGTGCATACCCTAGCCAACCAGAAACCCCATTTCTAACAGTGACTAACTCAAATGTGCCTGAATTCAGAAAAAATAACTCCACTGCATAGTCAAAAAAGCCCATTTTGGGGCCTAACTGAACCCAGGTATTCATTCCACTGATGTTTTTCATGTTCAAAATCACCATTTAACCATTTTGTGAACAATTTTGCATCTGGTCACTCACTGTCATCTTCCATCATTTTAAATATATTGAAATTTCTAAGTCAGTTGGTGCAAACTGATTCTTTTTGTCTTCAAAGAAATGTTTACTTGAAATTATTCTAGCCCCTTTATCTTTCTTCCATTATATAATTACATTTCTTCCTAGTTCTAATTATCTGCAATCACATTTTGAAACTTAAATTGATTTTATTTATTCATGTTGTTTCATCAAACAAGGATGTGCACATTTTTAATTAGTACTCCTTTGTAAGATAATATGACATAACATAACATAACATAACTAACATTTATTTGTTAAGTGTGTGTTCCTTACTTGAAGCGCAGTGCAGCTGAATAATAGAAGCTTCTTGTGAGATATGCCGTGTTTGGTTGGGTGTTAACTTGGATCAGAAAGCCAAAGCATGGAGAATTAGAGGGTCATTCTGACCCTGGCGGCCGGTGGCCTCCAGGGCCACCGACCACGGGAGCACCGCCGACAGGCTGGCGGTGCTCCAATGAGCATTCTGACCGCGGCGGTTCAGCCGCGGTCAGAAGCGGAAAGTCAGCGGTCTCCCGCTGACTTTCCGCTGCTCATTGGAATCCTCCATGGCTGCGGAGCGCGCTCCGCAGCCATGAGGATTCTGACCCCCCCTACCGCCATCCAGTTCATGGCGGGAAAGCCGCCATGAACAGGATGGCGGTAGGGGGGGTCGCCAATGGCATGGGCACGGCAGGGGCCCCCGTAAGAGGGCCCCAAAATGTATTTCACTGTCTGCCTTGCAGACAGTGAAATACGCGACGGGTGCAGTAGCACCCGTCGCACCTTCCCACTCCGCCGGCTCGATTACGAGCCGGCATCCTCGTGGGAAGGTCGTTTTCCCCTGGGCTGGCGGGCGGTTTAACTGGAACCGCCCGCCAGCCCAGGGGAAAACTCGTAATACCCGCCGCGGTCTTTTGACCGCGGCGCGGTAATTTGGAGGGCGGGATCCTGGCGGGCGGCCTCCGCCGCCCGCCAGGGTCATAATGAGGCCCTTAGTTTTTCTCCTGCAAGAAGATAGTTTACGAAAATACTTAGAATAAGGGCCTACGAAAGGTCCTCCATGGCATTCAGCGTAAGTCACACTAGCTAGCATGATTGATCCAGATGCGGTCAAGTAGGAAGCAAATCCGCTCAGGTGATTTACAACCGTTGTCTAAAACAAATGAGTGAGCAAAAATACTTAGACATAAGTAGGGCACTAAATCCAAGAACGACACTATTAAAACAGTATACTTAATGCTCTCTGTGGTATCCACAGAAGATATTAAACTGAGCTTGATAATATACAATATGAACCATTCATTCAGGCGATCGAAATGAAAAACAAAATACTAAGGGTAATTCTGAGATTTACAGGAGCTAGTAGAATTCACATCAGCATGCTCTTTAGCAGAAAGACTAGGAAAGAAAAGTAGATCGGAAGACTTAGTCCAGAAGACCACATTCAATCTACAACAAATAAAACTAAGTGTAACACTGTTGGAGGCGGTACGTTCTGGTTGGCTGAGGTAAGGCCCTAGCCAGGAAGAACCTACCACTCCCATCAGGGGTGTGTGATTACACTCACTGTATAACCTGCACTCACCCTTGGGTAGCTTGGTACTGAGGAGTCAGGCTTATCACAGGGGCAATATGTAAAACATTGGCACAGCACTCTTAGAAAATAAATACACTGAGCGTCACAAAAGACACTTCACATGAGGTGAATGTAAAGAAAGTTTGTATTCAACACACATATTAGTTAACACAGTATAAACATTATGTAAGCATGGGCAGAAATCACATTCAGAAACATCACTAGCAGTAGTGAGCCCAATCGTGTTAAAAACAATATTAGCAATATGTACACTTGGGAAAAATCTTTTGTTCCCTCACAGCACCCTCATGCAGTGCAAAACGTCGTCAGCACTAGACCCATTGCAGCAAGAATCCCAATTCAGTATCTCACAGTTCTAGGTGGCACCCCAGTTTACAAAGTTATCAGCAACATGTACACACTCAGCCCTTTTAAATAGCTCCGTGGCCGAGGCCACACAGGTAGGAACCAATGTTAACCGTGACGGTCTTTTGGCATAGAAACAATGTGTATGGCAAAACACCACCTTGCGGTGTGGTCAATCACAGGCAGTCACTCCCATACACTCACTCCACACCACTATGCAGAGCCACAGATATCAGGTAGATTTGAATATCACACACTCGCACATACTCTCTCAGCACCCTAATGTGGTGCACGTCAGTTGTTACTGTACTTGCAGAACGATGTGCCCAACCCTCCATCCAATCATCAACCAATCCCTACTCACCCCCCAAACGAGCTGGAGATGAAAGCAACCTTTCCCCCAGATACTAGGCTGATCATGGCCGGAGTCAAACTTATTCTGGGTTCTAGGGGAAGGGTGTTGAGGGAGAAAAGATAGCGGGCTGATCAGGCAACAGTTGACAAATGGAGGTTTGCCCACAACTTGGGAAGTTCATTCAAAGGTCTCCGCACCATTCCTTCTGGTGTGGGCCCATGTCTACAAAGCACGGGGGAGGGTGGCTGTAGGACACCCGCTGACCTCGAGTACACAAATAGGTACCATTTCTGAATATCCCTGGAATGAGGCACAATGTCTGGTACGCAATGACTTGAGTCACAGCAGATAATCTGATCACACAAAAAGTGGCACTAGTTTTGTTGTCATGGGTTCATTTTACACTCTGTTTGGGTACACATATTTTAGCTCAGCTTAGCTTAGGCCTGCGGCCTGTGCCCTTTTACCTACAAATGTGTGCTAATTTCATTTATTCCATTTTATTTCATTATTAGTTAGCCTTCTTTCAGCGGGATGTTTTAGTTTTCTAATCAGCTGTAACTTTGTGATTCTGCAAAAGCTTTGTTATTATTATTCTGTGCACAACATTTCACCATGTACTCCTGTCCAAGGTTGACGAGTCAGAGTACATAATAATCCCGCTAGCAATTGTCTCCACAAGAGTTTGTAAGCAGTCCAACACTCAGGCACTTGCTCATGTCAGACCTTTTCACAGAATGAATATTTGTGTCTTATCAAAATGCCGTAAAGGCCAAGGGACAACAGAGAGGTCATTCTAGCAAGGATTCTGTCCACGTTGCATGCCATTTCATTGCTAACCATGGCCAACTACAGCCAAACCCCAGAAATGGTGAGCAGATCCCTACTCTCCAGGTAATAGGGTGGGTGCTCCTCTCATGGACTTAGTACAGATAGCTTGAGTTATCACTGCTATGCTCTCGCTTAGGAGTTAGGAGTTAGGGGTTAGGTAGAATTAATTTATGTAAGTTATTCCAATATGTTGGGAATGTTTATTTTCTTCTCGCTGGTTGCCACCATTCAAATACTGTTATGTCTCATTGTCCTATTAATTGCAGCTCATATATTTGATTACAGATTGCAGTCTTTTCAATAAATGTATTGAAAACCATCCTGCATCTCTTTCTTTGGCCTATGTGTGTGTATGAGACCTTTTGCTAACAAGGGGTGAGACTCGTTGATCACAACTTCTCCTGAGAAGCCACAGGGTGTCATGATTCAGGCCATCACAAACCACCCTTTCTTCCAGGGTTTGGTGAGGTGCTGCAAGATAGCCAAAAGGGTTTGGCCGACAGCTGCAAAGATGGTGTGGGACTGCTGAGTCACCCACAAAAACTGGTACTACCACCCCTAATATAGCAGTCTCATTCTAAAAATGTAAGTCCTATGACATGGAGCTGCCAATGATGGGTAGGCACTAATTATACAGGTTCCCTGAGTATCTCTGTCTCACACACACTAAGTACAATTTTATGGAGACATCCATGGTCTTAGGGAAATCCTCCTCAGCTGAATGAGGACCACCTATCTAGGCTGTAGGTTGTTCAAGCTTGAACCTCACAAGGATTCTCCCATTGTTGTTCTGGACTCTGATACCTATTGCTTAATATGGCACAACCAGTAAACATTTGAGAGCACTGTTGACAACTTGTTAAATTGTTTCTTTTAGCTAATGGCTTAACAAATTAAGGCAGACATGTCACATTTGTAGTTGAAGCTCAAGACGCGTACAGAACAGAAATATTCTACTCAAGGGTCACCTGCCTTTAAATAAATGCGGACTAACACATTTCATACATACAGAGTAGC
This sequence comes from Pleurodeles waltl, assembly GCF_031143425.1. Taxonomy (NCBI): domain Eukaryota; kingdom Metazoa; phylum Chordata; class Amphibia; order Caudata; family Salamandridae; genus Pleurodeles; species Pleurodeles waltl. Next base: position 869,623,349 of record NC_090437.1, on the reverse strand, counting down.
GAAAGTACCCTTAAAGTATACAACATATCAATATTTAGAAATACCTCTAAATTATTAAGCACATCAATATTGGTTCAGTGGCGCTCTTCCACATGTAATACAACTGTTAGGTAAAGTCATTTAAGCAATTAAGGTGCAACGTGGCCAACATTGTCCACATATATACCACATCCCAATGTGCAAGCTCTGTCAGTAGCAGAAGTATGCACGCTATACAACGTGCTAATAGCAATAAACAGATGATTAATGCAATTCGTAATGCAGACTTTAAACTCTGCCCCAGTGAGGGCTGCTCCAGCTAAAAATCAATTGGCCATTACAGGGATTAATCCAAAAACTCTCCATTTAACATTGGGAAAAGCACCCACTGAGCAGGAAAAGATTCCATTCTAGGTTGCGCAAAAAACAAATCACCTGGAAGCAGTGTTTCCTCATACAGGACCTCAAGATAAACATAGAATTCTTTAGATATACTTGCCATTTGGAATGGTTATCTCAATAGAGGACTGCGCCACTTGGGGCACAGTCTTTGTGGCAAAATATATACCACTATGCATGGTACACCAACACTTGTGAATAAACCTGAAGTGCTGAAGCAAATGAACACAGAGAGGCCCCAGCCCTGGATTTAGGGATGAAACCGATGCACCATTTTGACATGGTGTCTAATAATTTTAAGCAATATTTAAGGGGAAGCAGCAGCACTTGCAATTCACTAGCAGCTCCTGAAGGCCCCTCAAGGGAACCAGGAGAACGAGCTGCCAAAGATTATTTCCAAACTTATACTAGTATTTGTCAGGATAGTCCGGGAGCCAGACCAACTAAACCTCAACTTCAGAGTACTACCAATAAGCACAGGAAAGTGCTAAAGAACTCGGATAAACAAAAATGAAATAAAGATATAAGACCACAAAGATGAGAATCTCCACCACTTGAGACCTCAGAAAAAAGATACAACCTTAGAAATAGGGATACTTTAAAAACACCAGATAGATATTAATATACTGACAGTTGCCAATCTTGTTCCTTCCAGGACACACTGGATGAACAAAGTGACAGAGGAGGATGGTTAGAACACCAAAGTGACTATGTGAAGCTGAAAAAGACTCACAACACTCATTATCAAACAATCAATCAGTGATTTCTAAAACACGGCTAATCACCCGTAGGGTCTCAAGGTGCTGTTTGTGGGTGTGCTGTTCAGACGATGAGCCAGGTCTTGAGGTCCTTCATGAACTGCTTCAGTGATGTGGTCTGCCTGAGTTTGAGAGGTAATGTGTTCCATGTCCAGGCTGCAAGGACGGAGAAGGATCTTCCTCCTTCTGTGCTTTTCCGAATCTCGGGAATGGCAGTGAGGGCAAGCTGGGAAGAACGGAGTTGTCTGTTGGGTGTGTAAAAGGCAGAGGTTGAGGTATGCCAATCCTATGCTGTGCAGTGCCTTGTAGGTGTGGATCAGGAGTTTGTGTGTGATGTGCTTGCTGAGTGGAAGCCAGTCTTCGGTTGATTTGCAGTTACTCCAATTCAGTTCCAGTCATCAGCAGGAGCATTTGGACTGTTGTAGGTCTGTCGTAAACCATTTAGGGGTTTTGTTATGTTGGTTTCCTGCTGGTTTCCTCAGAGGGGCTATGTTGTTGGCGCATTCCGATAACCAGCGGTGTAGATTACGTGCTGCTTCATTAGCTTCTGCTGAGTCTGGTGGAGGGGTGTGACTGAGAGCATTGGTGAGTTGTGCTTCTGTAACTTTGCCACAGCATCTGCCGGGGGACTGGGGCATAGTGGCCTGCAGTGTTCTTTGTGAAGGTAAGGTGGATGTACTTGTGGTTAGTTCAATGGTGTTCGAAGGAGTGGCAGATGGTGATGTTGTTCCCTGCTGAGAAGACAGGGTCAAGGATATGTCTGGCTCTGTGGGTGGGGATGTTGACAATTTGTTTAAGTGTTGCGAGGTTGTCCAAGAGGTTTGTGGTGGTGGGGTCATCATGGATATCAAGGTGGAAGTTGAGGTCACCGAATAGGATGTAATGGGAGGAGGTGAGTGATTGAGGGTCGACGGGGTCGACGATGTCTTTGCAGAATTGAGGTTGGGGTCTGGGCAGCCTGTACATGTGTGTACCGCAGAGGGAGGAGTTAGGGTCGGTCTGAATCTGGAACTATAAGTGTTCATGTGTTGGCTGAGACTGTGACTCATTGGTGGTTGTCAGGCAGAGGATGTTTTTGTAGACTATGGTAATGCCACCTACAGGCCGGTTGGCTCTGTACTTGTGGATGACTTTTTAGTTGTCCGGGTGCTGTCCGGGGCCGAGGTGTGGTGATCCACATCTCTGTGAGGAAGGCGACGTCCAGGGCGGTGGAGTCGAGGCGGTCCCAGACTTCTACTGCATGCTTGATGAGGGAGCATGTGTTGAGGAGTATGCACTAGAGGTGGCCGCCCATGCTCAGTATGGGATCATGTGGTGGTCCTTGGAGAGTGTGGGAGCGTGCCCGGCAGGAAAAAGGACCATGAGTATTCCTCAGGTTGGCTAGATGGCATGCTGAGGGTCTTCCCGGGTTGAGGACATGTAGTGTGTTGAAGTTGAACCAGCGGAGGGAGCGAGGACTAGGGTTCATGGTGCTAGGGGCTGTCCAGGTGCATACAGGTGCAGATGGGCTTGCCTTAAGCACACCTTTGGCTGACCAGCAGCATGGCCACTCAGCGGCCACCATTAAAAAGGGAAGGGAGGTGAGGGGTCCAGTCAGTTGGGAGGCGGGAGGGTGATAAAAACACTTTGCAAGGAGGGAGGCGGCAGTGCCGCGGGGGCAGCAGCGGTAAAGGAAAACGTGGGGAGAGTGAAAGGTCAGAGAAAGAAACAAGAAGGAAAGAAAAGCAAAAAGCAAAATGGAACAAAAAGAGAGAAAAGTAAACAGAAGTAAAAGCAGAAGTAGAAGCAGGAATAAAGAGAGAGATGCAGATGGCCACCAGGCCACCAGGGATGAGGAGCAAGTAGGAGACTGTAGGTGGAGGTAGGCCTAAAACTGAGAGTTAGGCAGGCTCTCAGTTCACTCGAGGAAGAGGCGGCACCAGCAACAAACTTACTCAGAGACTTTCACAAAAAAGGAAGAGAAACGTCTGCATCAAAAGCCCCAATTTAAAAGGAAAAGGTGGAAGGACATTCAATTAAAGATGCCTCTTGTACTGAAAACGGTGTTGAAGAACAGGACATTGGCAGTGATTCTGCTAGACAGTGCAGCAGAGGTCACAATATGTCACCAGAGTCTTATAGATCTTCTGGATGGGACACTGACTAACGACTTCCTTGAAGATGAGACAGCAGAGAGGCATTTCTCCCCAGCCAACAGGGTCTACAGAGTAAATATCCAGATTGAGGGAGACGTTGAACACACTATCAAAGTAATCTTCTGGAGAAGACTGACACTAAAGTATGATATTTTATTGGTGGAAAAAGATTGTACACCTGTATTTGTCTGTGTGCTCCCACAAGGGGTTGATGTCATTTTGTCTTCTTTCTCAGTCCTAGTTCCAGACGTAGTAAAGGAAGCCTACGTTGCTGATTGGGCTTTGGCACAGGCTCCTGCACTGTATCACAACCACGTAGGGTGAGATACGGATTCCCCTTACCACGTAATACAAATTAGATCTACTCCACAGATCCAGCCTCAAAATCCAATTAAACATGAAGTTAAATCACCGGTGAGAGAGATCCTCACATAACTTGAGCACCAGGGAGTGCTTCCTGTTACTGTGCAATACATAACGCATTATTCCCCATAGCAAAACCCGACCAGTCATTCAGAATAGTACAGACACTTAAACAGTCATATACGCATATTTGCAATCCAAAATTTACACAGCAGAGAAAAATTACAAAGCAACCTTGGACATTTCCAATGTTTTGTTCTGCCAAAATCTAGCACCTGAAAGCTGGACTCTAAGAACCTTTATCACATTAAGCTCTCAGTGTCACTTTTGTTGCTTGCCCCAAGGGTATAAGAACAGCCCTGGGGTATATTCTGCCCATGTAACATCAATATTACATGATATTGATCCCGTAGTGTTGTCTTCTGCTGACGACATTTATCTAACAGATGATGACCTAGATGCACATTTGGCCCAGGTAGATTGCATTGTTTTAGGATCTGCTGCCCACGGCTACAAATTCAACTTTAAGAAAACCAATATTGCATTCCTAAGTGTCTTATTTCTAGGAAATGAACTATCTGATGTAGGCAAAAGCCTAGCCCCGCACTTTCTCAAATTCAACTTTAAGAAAACCAATATTGCATTCTTAAGTGTCTTATTTCTAGGATATGAACTATGTGATAAAGGCAAAAGCCTAGCCCCTCACTTTCTCAAAAAGTGCTCTCAACTTCAACCTCAAACACAATTAAGAAACTGCAGCCATTACTTGGTTTCTTTCGTTTTGGCAGAACATACATTCCAGATTATACACAACGCATAAAACCACTTTATGATCTAATTAATTCGTTTTCGGACAAACACTGGACATCAGAACATACATGCATACTTAGAGATTTGCAACAAGACATGCTAGAAGCACCTTACTTACACATGAGTTAACAAAACAAATATGGACATCAGAATAATTCCTGGTGCCATCAGGTTCACCTATGTCACATTCAATGAGGATGAGACAGTACCCATAGCATATAATCCACAATTGTACTCCAATGCAGAACAATGTTTTGCAACAACAGAAACATTACTGACTGCTGTATAAATTGTTGTCAATAAGCAGCGGCCACTTGCCCAAGGGAAACACATTATTGTCCACACTGGATTCAATGGGCAACCTCCCTGATTGCCACTGATGTTGATTGTGTTTTTGACCCAAAATTACAGACCCAAGATTTTCTACAGTATGAATTTGACTACCCCGCCCTCTAACCTCATGCCTCTTGATCAATACAGAATGACTGTTTACACTGATGGCTCAGCACAACCAGCAGTACGTACAAAACATCAATACTCTGGTGCTTGTGCAGAAGTTAGAGGAATCATGGGGGGTGGATCTTTCCACCCTCAACATTCATACATGCAGGCCCTAGAGGACTGCACCACACAACTTGCAAATCTCAAGGCTCTAATCTTGGCACTGGAACATATGGATACTGAAAAATCCACATTGATTGAATGTGATTCGTAGTACTGTGTCCAGTCCTACAAAGACTACTTACATCATTGGCACCTGAACGGGTTCAGAGATTCAAAAAGGGAAGACCATCAAACACAAAAGCTTGTAAGGTTGGGTAGCTAATAATATGGACAGACTACCAAGGGCTCATGTATTCCATACATTAGGCCACCAACATGTACGATTACACATTGTAGGAAACACTTTAGCTGATGTAGCTGCCAAATCAGCAGTCGCTGTGGCTCCTGTTGCTGCAATTACTCATTCTCGCTTGAGACTGGACAATGAGACATTGGCTGCCGTGAAAGCCTCAGCTGAAGTGCAAGCCCCTACTAAAGGCATAACCTGCTAAATATACTTACTATTTCAGTGCCCAAAATATTGCAATAGCAACAATTCCAGGGGTGGGCACTCATATGATCCCCAACCAAGATAGCAGACCAGATCTCATTAAAATAGCACATTAGAGTGTTGCTTCTACCCATGATGTTGTGGCACAATTATATCACTTCTACAAAAATGCTGTTGGTGGCCAGGTCTATACAAACAGACCATACAGTATGTCCTTTGCTGTGACATCTGTCAACAAATTAAAGGGTCCACTATCAAATGCCCACCACCGACACACCTCTTGGGGCCTCATTTACTACGAAGTGGTGTAGTGGTGTCTCTTCAGAAATACAGGGATGCACCATATTTAAAACAATACAACGCACCCCGGTGTTTTCCTTTGCACTGGTGCTAAAATTAGCTGCCTAGCACCAAGGCAGGCACCCTTGCACCATAGTTGCAGGGAATGATTGTTTATGTGCAGGAAGGGAAACCTTTCTGCACATAAACAATCATTAATGGTGATTTGCTAATCCTATGTATGCTGCACAACACAGCACACATAGGAGTAGCAAATCTTCATTTTTTAATGATTGTTATTTGCAGAAAGAGACACCTTCCTGCACATAAACAATCAATAATGGAGTTTTGTTCTTCCTATGTGTGCTGCAGGATGCAGCACACAAAGGAAGAGAAAAAAATAGGAGAAATAAAAGTATTTTTCCTCACTGCACCTTGCTAACGCCACCCCTGCGGTGGCGTTAGTTTTTGGCGCTGCCTCAGGTTTACGAATCCTCGTAAATATGGGGCAGCGTCAAAATGCAATGGGCGTTGCAGTGGAACGCCCACAGCAACACCCATTGCACGCCCCTTCACGTGATTTGTGTAAAGGGGCCATATTTACAAAGCAGTGTTAAGCCGTAAAAAGTGGCATTGTGCCACTGGAACATCGGTAAAAGTGACCTTCCGGTGGTGGAATGCCCTTGTAAATGATGACCTTCGTGTCAAATATACCACTACTATGTGTGTACCTTGACCATTGTGGTCCCTTACAACCTGATGGTGCATACAAATACATCTTAGTCGCTGTTTATTCATATTCTAGATTCCTTGGGTATGGCCACAGTGATCGGCTGACACCCAAACTGTTATCAAAGATTTACAAGTCTTTATCAGGACATATGCGGTTGCTGGATTCCACTTGGACCAGGGCCCTGTTTTTGCCTCCAGGGCATTCAGGGACACCATGGCAACGATGGGTGTTCAACTCCATTATTCCTCACCTTAGCACTCTGAGGGAATTTCTGTTTTGGGGAATTAAAACCGAGACTTAAGGCAATCCTTAACAGCAAGGATATTGTGTTCTGGTTGTAATTGGCTTAATCACCTATATGGGGTCCAGAGAGCACTACATAATCTTCCCAGAAGGTCCTTGGGAGGACACACCCCTTATGAGGTCTTGTTTGGGATACCTATGTTTGCCCCAGATCTTGATGGCCCTGGTGCGGTGGCAGCGGAAACACCATTTGACATAAATGAATGTATCCATGCAGATTCTCAAAAGTGGCCGCATGCCCTGGCAGCATGTCAACTCTACGGAGTTGTTTGGAACCTTTAATTTGACCAGATAACAACAGATAATTGGTTGGAAAAGTTGCCTTTTACTGTAGAAGAAATTCCATCAGCAGTCTGGCTAATACATAGGGTAATCAACCTGCCCATTTTAACATTTCAGTTTAGCAAGTGTTTCAAACATTTTGGAGTTGGTAGACTTGAGCAGTTAGGGGACAGTTACATCCACGAGGTGTGGGAGTTGCCTTTCAATTACAAATGTTTAAACAGTGAAACAGAGGTTTTTCTTAGCAGAAGCAAATATGAGACTGCTGTTAGTCATTCTATGATTTGCAAACAGGTGTCCTTGCACGCCACTTGTAACGCTGCCATAGCAAATTTGGCATGCTATCTGAAGGGAACTTTCATCTCTTTGATTTACACACTATTTCAGATAATTTTGAATGGAAGTTATGTGATGCTGAACAGTGAAAGGTGTTTTGGAATGAAGCATGGAATTGACTATGTAATTTTGTTTTTTCAAATTGTAACTTGCTGCAGCCAAGTGTTGTATCTCCTCACACGAGAGATAAGAGTAGCAGAAATGTGGCTGCACATTGCTACTTCAAATGTAAATTTTGACAAGCTGAGCACACCACAGGTGCTATTGTTCCAAAAACATCTAGCTCTGACATCAGCCAGAAATACTCCTGACCGCCAACTTGCAAGGTCATCAGCAGAGGTGCAGTCCTTATTAAATACCAACTTCCCCAATCATTTTGGAGAGTTGGTGAACAGAACTTTTAACACATCCAACACTGCAGGAATTATGCACTTTTTTAAGGTTGTTGAGTCTGGATTTGTGTGCACTTTCCTGACTTTATTTGGAGTGATTCCTTCAGCCATCCATTCACTCTTCTTAAGTGTCTTTGGTGGATTCCCAATAACTTTGGCACTGATTGGTGGCATTCCGCTGTTACTATTTTTCATATGCAGTTGCTGTTCCATCTCAGCTAAGTGGAGTACCATCATCCCATCTGTGTCATGATTGCATGATGCAGTACTTCAGAGCTTCATAGCTGGAGGATCTTAAGCTAAATTGGTCATTAACATTTTGACTTGTGTGCAGCTTGTTTTCCACTGCTTGAGGTGCTTCTTTGAGTGTGTACCAAATGTTTGCTTTGCTGTGAAGTCTGTACCTTCTATGGACACAGTTTTGTTAATGTTGTTGCTGAGGGCTCATTCACAAACGTGTCCCTTGAGACTGTGGTTGATACGCAAGGCATCCCATGAGCTGCCACTTGTGGATTTTTTGGCTCCTTCAACCTCTACTGTGGCCAGGAGTGTGGCTGCCTCAGTCGGTCCTAAGGTTGGGGCTACTGCACACATATGCTCTGTGGATGCTTCAGCTGACGTGCTAGTCAACTTGTCACTTGCTGAGGTGGAATTCTTCTTGGCTTACATCACCATTAAAGACATCAGAGATTTACCTCAGGACCATAACTATTGTAGAATTCATTTGTTTGGCATTTTTGTCTAATACTAAAATTGCCCGTTAATTTGGTATGCCTGTAGGCTTGCCTTACTTGTCATCTTTGACATTTTTTCTCTTTTATGTATATTTTAACAAACTTTTAGTGTATTAAGTTTAGGAGCTCTGTTATGATAACACTCTTGACCCTACTATGTGGGTTCATTTTACACTTTGCTTGGGCACACATATTTCAGCTAAGCTTAGGCCTGTATCCTGTGCCCTTTTACCTACATATGTGCGCTGATTTCATTTATTCTGTTTTATTTCATTTTTAGTTACCTGCTTTCAGCGGGGATGTTTGATTTTTCTAATCAGCTGTAACTTTGTGATTCTGCGAAAGCTTTGTTATTGTTGTTCTGTGCACAATGTTTCACCATGTACCCCCGGTCCAAGGTTGATGAGTCCGAGTACATGATAATTCAGCTAGCAATTGTCACCAAAAGAGTTTGTAAACAGTTCGACACCTAAGCACTTGCCCACGCCCGGCCTTTTGTGGAACAAAAATGTTTCTTATAATAACACTTTATAGGCCAAGGTACAACAGGGAGGTCATTCCAACCAGCATTCTGTCCATGCTGCATGCCATTTCATGGCTGACTTCGGCTCTGTCTCCACAATTAATTCCCAGTGACGGCGGGCAGACCACTATCCTTCAGGTAATGGGAGTGGGTGCTCCTCTCATGGACTAAGTATGGGCAGATTGGGCTATCACCTCTATGCTCTGGCTTAGGAGTTAAGGGGTTAGGTAGAATTCATTTATGTATGTAATTCCAATGTTAGAACTGTTTCTTCTATTTTCTTCTCACTGGTCACCATCATTTTTATAGTGTGTTGCCTTATTGGTCTATTAATTGTAGCTCATATATTTTATTGTAGATTGCAGTCTTTTCAATAAACATATTGTAAACCATCCTGCATCTCTTTCTTTGGCCTATGTTTGTGTATTAGACCTTTTGCTAACGGGAGAAAGGGGTGACACTTGTCAATCATGACTTCCTTTGAGAAGCCACAGACTGTCATGTTTCAGGCTGCCACAAATCACCTTTTTTTTGGATTTGGTGAGGTGCTGCAAGCTACCCAAAAGGGGTTAGGCCGGCAGCTGCCAAGACGGGGTAGGATTGCCTCAATTAGCCACAAAATATGGTGTTGCCACCCCTAATCTAGCAGTCGTGTTCTAACTACAGGAGTTTTACAACACCGTGCCTCCATGGGATGAGGCACAGCATCTGGTACTTGATGACCTGAGTCACATTATTTGATTCCAATTACCCACAAAAAGTTACCAAATACCGTAGCACCCTGGAATGTGGCATGTCTAGTACACGATGACTTGAGTCACACCATGCAATTCCGATTACACATGAAAAGTGACCAGTGCGTACCTCCCTGGAATGAGGCACAACATCTGGTGCATAATGATTTGAGTCGCACCAGACAATTCTGGTCACACAGAAAGTTACCAATGTCCGTTCCTTCTCTGGAATGAGTCACAACGTCTGGTGCGCAATGACTTGAGTTTCACAAGACAATTTCAAACACATACGAAGAGTTATCAACTTTTGTCCCCCTCTGAAATGAGGTACACGGTCTGGTGAGCAATGACTTGAGTTGCACTAGACAATTTCGGCCACACACCCAAGTTCAATGGTGCAACACGAGGCCGACTGTGGCACTGCTCCAGGTAGGCTTCCACCTCCGAGGGTTGCAACCTGTGAATCGGACACCGCATGCAATGAACATGCAGTCAGCGTGTCGCACAAGAGAAATGCAGCACGATGAACAAAGCGGGCCCAGCGGGGTCCCACAACCGAACCGGTAAATCCGCTCACAGCCAACAAAACACTTATGTGTGTCGTGGCCATCCAGTTACCAGGCACAATACTTAGTTCCACACTCGCACTGCTGCTACCAGGTGGAATCCAGCAGACACTGTAGGCGCTTAGCAGGTCTCCAGATGACACAGATAGAAGATGTAGGTCTCTTGAAGGAGGTCTTTAATTTCCCTGACACCTTCACAGAAAACTGGGGACAAGCCCTTGAAGAGCACACTTCAGAGTGGCACACACCAACAGGCAGTCTGCCCATGCCTGCCATTATGCAGGAACGGTGTGCAGTCCCTTCCAAGGGCATTAAATACTCCTGTGCACAACAGATTCCTCTGGCAGTGTGCACAATGTGGTCCAGGGTTTCTTGTCCCACGTCCCTTCAAGTGTATCTCTTTTATGCTGCAGTGGGGCACCAGTAGCTATACTGCAGTGTGCCTTTGATGTTGGAGGTGGTTCAGAGGGTTGCCCTTTCACTCACAGATGTCTCCCCTAAATTTTCATCCTGTCTGCCATGGAGCCATGGAACGCAGATCTTAATCTTTAGTAGGGCCAAGATCTGGCTGCGAGAGGCCAAGTGTCAAAACCTCTCCCTCCATTCTGTCCAGCCAGGCCCTCAAATGACAGAGGTATGTCATTCCAGCTGTGTGCCCAAGGTGTATAGCTGTCGCTGAGGAATGCACAGATATGCTCCCCAGCCTCCATTGTGGAATAGAGTGAATTTAAAAAGGCACACAAAGCGTTTTAGAGCAGAGAAATGTTCATTTTCTAAAAGTGGCATTTCTCAGTGATTATTGACAAAACCACCTTTGCCATAGGAAGGGGTTTGTCAGGACGATTTCAATGATAGGAAATATTATGAGGCTGCTCCCCTGCAATCTATTATTGGAGTTAAGAGTAATGGTAAACGTTCCTCATGTTAACCCACTGGCGGAGCAATCCTCTTTGGAAGTGAAATAACACATGGGTATTCTCAACTCCCTGGGAACATGTGCCCTGGAACATACACAAGCCTGCAGGGGCAGGCTGGACACAAGTATAAGAACACCCAAAGGTGCAGGTGCGCACACACAGGTCTTCTCTGAAAAAGTCAGTACATACTAAAACACCATTGTGCAAGTGCGGACACACTGGCCTACAGTAGCAGGCTCAGTATATATTAAACCATCATTGTGCAAGTGCGCACACACTGGCCTACAGCGGCAGGCTGAGTGTGTATTAAAACATAATTGTGCAAGTGTGCACACACAGGCCTACAATAGCAGGCTCAGCACATGTTAACACTATTGTGCAAAAACACACACACACACTGGTTAGCGCCACTTCCTAACATAAGTAGGAAGGCAGCGCACGCTTTCCCACTGTACTTACAGTAGGAAAGTGCCCAGGGCCCTAAGGCCACTAAGAGAGAATTGGCAAAACCTACGGGAGGAGTCAACCTCATAGGTAGGGAAAATCCACATGGGGGTTCTTTCCTACGAGGACATGGAACACCCTTCATTACCTGCCCTGATCTCCACCTACCACCTGCTACGTCCTTCAGAGGGGCTCTAGGGGTGGAATAAGGCCTATTCTGGGTTGGCCATGGTGTGGGAAATGCCACTCTGAGGGAAAGTGCAACAGCACGTCAGCCAATCACATAAGCACCCCTTCCTGGCATGTGTAGGAAAGGCGCTCACACTTTCCCACTGCATTACAGTGGGCAAGTGCCCAGAGCCCTAAGGCCATGCAAAGAGAGCCAGCAAAAATTAGAAAGGAAAAAGCCAAATGTTTCAGGGATATCCTTTAAGAATGGCCATGTCCAAAAAACAGCTACTTGAATAGTCAACAAGAGGAGGGCACTGGATAATGTAAAACATTCCTAAGATGTTAAAATCAACAATAGAGTGGATAATAACAACAAACTACTCACCTTCCCACAACATTTCTACAGATTTGGGCCTGCCCACTGCTCTATATGAATACCAGGAAATGTCAGAGTGTTCCGAATGTTTTGGATTGGTGTGCGAAATATTGCCAAAGTTTCTTCTCAACTGTTTTTAATTCACAAAATAGTGGAATTTAACAGTCTCTCCCCTAGGATCCACTTCAGCAATACAAAAGAAGGAAGTGCTGAAACTTTTTAAACCCTCACCCCCCAGTCACAGATCTGGGTTTATTCCATCGTTCTTTTGCTCACCATGCCACCCTAGTTTGGACCTAGCTATATGCAAATCAGTCTCGACCCTGCTCCCAGGGCAACAGTCCAGCCCGAACGTCCAGGTAATGTCCTCCCTGGACTGGAAAAAAAGCATCCTGGGATCGGTTTTGGGGTATCACCCCTCATCAGCCAGGCTAGCTTGAATCCTGTGGCACAGTGATCAAGGGACCCACGTATGGGCATACCTTGGCCACCAGTGGTGACTGGGAGTGAGATCTTGAAAATTTTCAAAACTCCATCCATTATTTTATTTTGTTGTGTTGCTCTCTCCTAGGATCACCTTCAATATTTAAAAAGGTTTAATGAAGCCTTTTAAAGTGATATACAGCTCAAAGTACCTATGAGAACTGCTAATTAGACTTATTTATTTGAGGGTTCTTTAGTCACAGCAATCACACGATGAGTCTCATTCCAGTGAAAATTGACTTTTCTGTTACTGCCTTTGGATTTTCTGTTGTTCTCCCGTTCACAAAGAATTTAACCTTATCTTCTCCTCCATCCGTTCTCCCTACCAAAAGCTCTCTTATGATACAGTGAGGAAGTTTGCAGCACATCATAAAAACCCTCATTAAAGTATGAATCTTTTAAGGCAACACTAATAATTAACTGTTTGTTAGTGTCCCTCCTGATGCCTCCTCTGTACTTTCTCAGAGAGAACACCAAGGGAGTCCTCATTCCTGCTTCCATCAAGGAAACCCAAATAAACCTCATCACGATGCCCATCTTCTGCTATTCATAGACCCCTCTTTTAACCTCCTTACCTCTTCACAGTTCACCCTCCTCCCCCTCATTCTCCTCGTGCACTCTGCATTTCTTGCAGCACAAAGAGACACTTTTCACAAATGTCCTTATCCATATTAACAAGAAAATGAAGACGTGCTGCCAGAATCTAATTCGTTACCTAGCAACCCATCCTCCACCTGTTGCCAAACTGGGTAGCCAATTAACAATGTCTAATATATCCTTGGACGCAGATGAGTCTGATGCACGCATTCCTGTTCATGGCTATTATCCCCCAAATTTGGTATTTATCTATGTCCATGGTGAGGAGCATTACAGAGTGTGAGCCATTCAACCAGCAGATTGTTCTGATATGTCTTCCTGTCCTGATAAGTCGGGCCACCTCACAGTGCCGTGATGGATCAAGAGAAGAGGGCTGATAATGATCAACATGGAGGTCAAGGCACAGAAATGAGGAATTCAGAATTCCTAGAAAAAGTGTGGGTTAGAAGATAGCAAAGTAGGCACATCTAGTGACACATGCGAAAGAGAGATGCTCAATGAATAGCAAAACAAAGATTAAAAGAAGCAAGCAAGGCGCAAGGGGAATGGTCAGATGAAGGATGGAGCAGGAACTGAACAAGGTATTTGAAGGTGTATCTGGCATCTGTGCCTAGTTCATTCAATCAACGCTGGCATCAGCTTTCAGTCTAGATACATGAAATTTATCGTGTGGGAAGTATCACATCGACTCTACCTAAAACCACAGCATCTCAGATCATTTATGGTGAGCAATGTTACAACCCAGACTCTTCAACATAGTGTTTAATGAGTGCAGTGAGGGAAGAAAATCTTTGTAATGGATTTGTATGGAGACAACACCCACGTAAGTGTGTCATATAGCCAAACTAGCAAAATGAAACAGTAGGCACAGTGGGTTTGTCAATCAGCATTTGTGAATAATGGAGTAAACTATATTGGACTATTTCTGTTTATTTTAAACATGGTGGAAAAGGTCAATGTGATTCTTCCACTTCACGTGATAATACATCCGCCCACAAGCACCTTCCTGAACTCTCTCAAATGGTGGTCTAGGTAAGACAAGCTATTATGATTGGCAGGCGTAAAGCACAATAACTGCAATTAAGCCGTCACGTAGATGAATCTAAGAGCAGGACTGCAGGAATTATGAAGCACTTCACATCTTTGGGTTCAGATGTTACTGGCTGCATTTTAGGATCTCTAAAAGCAATGACTGGTATACTAGCAACAGAAGTAGTTTGCCCTGAGGGTCACTGTAAACTGATTCGCATATAATGTCTTTCACCTCATTAGTGAATCAATCTGAAAAGCTCATCATAAGGCAAGAAATCATCAGATTAGCGTGTAAATAATATCTCTGATGGCTGTTTCTGTTTCATGTCTGCATACAATTAATCTCAAGAAGAAGTTGTCAGGAACGATTAAGCGGTCTCAGTGACATGATGTCAGTTCACATGGGCCCTCTGCAGTGACCTTTTCCACTTTTTTATTTATGCTAATGTCACCATGACGTTCGCTTTCAGCTCCATTTGAGATTATGATTTGGAAAATCGCTTACTTCTGACAGCTTTTTGCTGCTCAAGATGAAAGCTGCACATTTTGCCTATCCTGAAGTAATCACACAAGGAAACATACTTATGAAATCTCCCTAAACATTGTGTGAAAAGTAGTTTAAGGAACCTGCAAGATAACGGGCCATTAGTTGTGTGGCACACACAAGTAATGGGTCCACATTTGTCCTCCCCTGGGAGCCAAGCACCGCATTGTAGCGCGGGTAGAAAAGCAGAGCAGCCCAAGGCCTACCTAAGGGAGTTGGTGTGGATTAGTAGTCACAATTAAAAACCACACAACAATAACACTCAATACATTATTTTCTTTTGAAAATGGAAAAAGAACATTTATCATACATACTGCTCATTACTACCCAGTAATTTACAGGTATACATAAACTGATGGAAATACCCCTTGATGACATTAGGTCATCACTCCTAACCCTCCCAAAGGGGATCTAATTCAACAAATCACATGTCAAAATATTCACTCGTAGTTAAAGGCAATAACTGAATATAACTTTGAATGAACGCATTTATTACTGGCAACAAAATATTTATACTATGGACACGACTGGATGTCAGCATCATTGCTTCAAAAAAGCATTTACAGGAAAAAATGTAGATGCATGACTCAGTGATTTGTGACTCATAGTAACTTTTAGCATGAAAACTACAAATAAAGCATAGCCCCTAGAGAGGATTACATTTCTGATCACAAGTGTAATTACAGACCTTCGCCACTAGAAGGTGTTTTACAGCATGAAAATTCATGTTGAACACCTTCAGGCCCCAGAGGCTACAGCCATAGACATTGCCCTTATATGAGGTTGCACTCCCAGCTGAACAGTGCATACTCTTGCCTGTGGAGTGCTTGGAAACACTTTGGGAAACCTGGGAGGTTATTCTTTCATTTGTTTCAATAGTATTATTTTACATACCTGTCTTGTATATTTTAATATGTAGTGTTTGGAATCTATGTAATTTGAAAATATTTGTGTTTTAGGCCTACACATATCATTAAGTTTTTCCTTCAACATTCATTGTGGAGTTGTTCTCTCTTGAATGTTTCTTTCGAGAAGCAGGTGTTAGGAGTGGAGACGGAGTCAACAAGAAGCTCATTGGGCATGAAAGCCTGGGACGAACTATGCAAGGACGAAGAGAGGAGTGTTCTGGAAGCTTGGCAGTCGTAACTATTTTGAATTTGCTGAGACCAAGAGTTTTAAGATGGAATGTGTCATAGATTGGAAATTGTAGCTTCCACTTAATTTTAATTAGGGTTTCATTCGAGAAGCTTTGACTATGTGCCATTGTCCTGGGAAATTGTGATTTAAGGAGGTAGTGAAACTACATACCGTTTCCTATCTTTAGAGCTGTATGGACCCTTCTGAGGTACAGGCCTTATACTTTTATGTGGCTTCATGCAATCACACCTCTCTTAAGAGAATATTCTACTCAATTTCTGTTTTCAGACCTCTCTCAAATATTTTAGTATTAGGAAGGTTAGAGTTTAGTTTAAATGGTTAGGCAGGAGAGATTGGTTCTCGTGATCAGGAATCATGCTTTTCCTAATCTTTTCTAACATTGCAATAGACATTTTAGTCTTGTATATGCTAACTAGGTTTAACAGTATGCAACACTTTAATTCTCCTTTAGTGATGTTATATGTTTAGACTATAGTTTGAGACTCATTTATGTAACTTTGACTTTGTGTCTGCAATAAACCCACTTAACCCTATGAATTGACTCCAAATGTTTTTTTTTTATATTTGGCTTATAAAGAAACTGTTTGATAAGATTGAAATTTGTTGCTCTGAACCCACGGAACTGAGAAGAAAAAGATTAATAGGACCCCAGAATAAGTGAACGGACCCTAGGCTCTGTCAGATGAAAGACATGATTTTGTTTATTGTTGTTAATGAATGCAAGTAATAATAAGAGTGAAGGGCTGTGAGCTAATTAATCCCTCGAACATGTAACTCTTTGAATGTTTTAGAATGAAAGAAGCAAACACACAAAGGAAACAGTAAATGGCATTTTTAGGGGTAACTAACGATACATATTTAAATTTCCCTTGCAGTATTTTGAACCAAACATCATACTTTGAAGGCACTAGGCTTGTTAAACTTGGGTGGGGACAGAAATTGTGTTTATCGAATATTGCAACTAAACCAAAAGGGCAAATCATTAAGGGAAATTTATTTTGCTAAACTGTTCACCCAATTGCTCTTGGAGTCAACTCTCAATTAGTCAAGCCATGATAGGTGGTCTAGTAGAGATCACTTAAATAAAACAGACACCTCTTGGTTTTGCTACTGCTTTTTCTGATGCTGCTGAGCATTGACAAGAAGATAACAATCAATGTGCGCATTGATATGGAGGCAGAACAATACACTCCCGATCGAGAATAGCATTAGTTGAGAGATGACTACTCCAATGGTCTGATGCAAAACATGATTGGCAATGTATGAAGCTAATAGCTGATGTCTGGAAGAGGCTGATCAGAAATAGTAAATGAGTGAAAGGGGTGGACCCAAAGCCCACTCTATGTATATTGTTAGTGATAGGTGTGTTTGACACGTGAGCTGTCAAAATCTAGACCTACAAAATTCCCATTGAGATGATGTTAATGCTCACATGCATCACTAGGCATGTGCACATATATATCTTGACACTATGGTGGTCCCAGCCTGATGGCGTATGCACATATCCATTACAAATGTTCACGCATAGTTCATGGCGAAGAGGCTGTTTTGGCTTTTGAGTACAATATAGTGCTACAAGTGAATGCACAGGTCATGACACAGTGGGCTTTTTTAATTTTTCAGTTTAAAAATGACAAACACTCATCTTGGATTAGTAAATTAAAAAATAATAAATTGAAGCTGCCGGGCTTTACCTAAAAATCGGGACATACAGGGTCAAAAGAGCAATAGAGGAGCAGAACAGATAATCAAGTCAACACCAACAAAGAGCAGTAATGTAAAGGGGGACCAATAAACCAATGGAGAAACCAAAGGCAGAGATGAGTTAAGAGATGCTGAGTGGGACAGGGATGGTGGGGGAGCAAGGGATGAGCTGGGGAATGTAAGAGCACAATGGACAACAGGGGCACAAGGGAGAAGGGAGAGAGTGCAAGAAAACACATGCTCTCCCATGGAGTGTCGAAAGCAAAATTAAAAAGTAGCCCCGTAAATGTAAGCAGTGTAAAATACCAAGAATGGTAAAGAGGCTGTGCTGCAAGAGAGGGAAAAACACAAATGGATAAAAGAAAGCCATATACAAATACAAAGGGTTAATTCAAAGGCCATTGCAAGAGCAGGTACTGTGCAAAATATTTTTTTTTCATCAAAAGACAGACAAATCCTGTAAGGAAATGCCTCCTTGGCATTGTTACCCCCTGACATTTTGCCTTTTGTTGATGCCAGTTATGATTAAAAGTGTGCTGGGACCCTGCTAACCAGTCCCCAGCACCAGTGTTCTTTCCCTAAACTGTACCTTTGTTCCACAATTGGCACAGCCCTGGCACACAGATAAGTCCCTTGTAAATGGTACCCCTGGTACCAAGGGCCCTAATGCCAGGGAAGGTCTCTAGGGGCTGCAGCATGTCTTATGCCACCCTGGGGACCCCTCACTCAGCAAACACACACTGCTTCACAGCTTGTGTGTGCTGGTGGGGAGAAAATGACTAAGTCGGCATGGCACTCACCTCAGAGTGCCATGCCCACCTCACACTGCCTGTGGCATAGGTAAGTCACCCCTCTAGCAGGCCTCACAGCCCTAAGGCAGTGTGCACTATACCACAGGTGAGGGCATATGTGCATGAGCACTATGCCCCCACAGTGTTTAAGCAAAACCTACGACATTGTAAGTGCAGGGTAGCTATAAAGAGTATATGCTCTGGGAGTTTGTCAAACATGAACTCCACAGTTCCATAATGGCTACACTGAGATCTGGGAAGTTTGGTATCAAACCTTTCAGCACAATAAATGCACACTGATGCCAGTGTGGAACTTATTGTAAAATGCACCCAGAGGGTATCTTAGCGATGTCCCCTGAATACAAGTCCGACTCCTAGTGCTAGGCTGACCAGTTTCTGCCAGCCTGCCACAACCAGAAGAGTTTCTGGCCACATGGGGAGAGTGCCTTTGTCACTCTGTGGCCAGGAAAAAATCCAGTACTGGGTGGAGGTGCTTCTCACCTCCCCTTGCAGGAACTGTAACACCTGGTAGTGAGCCTCAAAGGCTCATGCCTATTGTTACAGCACCCCAGGGCATCCCAGGTAGTGGAGATACCCGCCCCTCTGGCCACTGGCCCCACTTTTGGCAGCTAGGCTGGGGGACATAATGAGAAAAACAAGGAGGAGTCACCCACCAGTCAGGACAGCCCCTAAGGTGCCCTGAGCAGAGGTGACCCCTGCCTTTACAAATCCTCCATCTTGGTTTTAGAGGATTCCCCCAATAGGAATAGGGATGTGCCCCCTCCCCTCAGGGAGGAGGCACAAGGAAAGTGTAGCCACCCTCAAAGACAGTAGCCATTGGCTACTGCCCCCCAGACCTTAACCGCCCCCTAAATTCAGTATTTAGGGCCGACCCTGAACCCAGGAAATCAGATTAGTTGCAACCTACAACAAGAAGAAGGACTGGTGGCCTGAAAGCCCCGCAGAGACGACAGAGACACCAACAGACTTGGCCCCAGCCCTACTGGCCTGTCTCCAGACTCAAAGAACCTTCACAGCAACACATCCGACAGGGACCAGCGACCTCTGAAGCCTCAGAGAACTGCCCTTAAACTGAAGGACCAAGAAACTCCTGAGAACAGTGGCGCTGTTCAAAAACAGTAACAACTTTGCAACTTTTTAGCAACTTTCAAAGACCTCACTCTTCCCCCCAGAAGCGTGAGACTTCACACTCTGCACCCGACGCCCCCGGCACGAGCTCCAGATTACTAACACTGCAGAAAGGACTCCCAGGCGACTGCAACCACGTGAGTGATCTGAGACGACCCCCCTGCACACCCACAGCGACGCATGCAGAGAGGATCCAGAGGCTCCACCTGACCGCGACTGCCTGGAATAAAGAACCCGATACATGGACCAAGCACTGCACCCGCAGCCCCCAGGATCAAAAGGAACCAAACTCCAGTGCAGGAGTGACCATCAGGGGACCCTCTGCCTAGCCCAGTCGGTGGCTGGCCCGAGAAGCCCCCCTGTGCCCTGCCTGCACCGCTAGAGTGACCCCTGGGTCCCTCCATTGACTTCTATTGAAAACCAGACACCTGCTAGGCACACTGCACCAGGCCACCCCTGTGCCACTGAGGGTGTGTTTTGTGTGCCTACTTGTCTCCCCCCCAGTGCTCTACAAAACCCCCCTGGTCTGCCCTCCAAAGACGCACCTGTTGGCAGACTGGAACTGGAGCAGCCCTGTTCTCCATAGGTGCCTAAGTCTTTTGGGCCCTCCTTTGACCTCTGCACCTGACTGGCCCTGTGTTGCTGGTGCAGTAACTTTGGGGGTGCCTAGAACCCCCAACGGTGGGCTGCCTATGCCCAGGAAACTGAACTTGTAAGTGCCTTACTTACCTGAAAAACAAACTAATACTTACCTCCCCCAGGAACTGTTGATTTTTGCAGTGTCCACTTTTAAAATAGCTTATTGCCATTTTAACTAAAACTGTGCATGTTACTGCTCTAATTCAAAGTTCCTTACTTACCTGTGTGGAGTACCTTACATGTTATGTATTTACTTCAAATCTTGAATCTTGTGGTTCTAATATAAATTAAGAAAATATATTTTTCTAAATAAAAACTATTGGCTGGGAGTTAAGTCTTTGAGTGTGTGTTCCTCATTTATTGCCTGTGTGTGTACAACAAATGCTTAACACTACCCTCTGATAAGCCTACTGCTCGACCACACTACCACAAAATAGAGCATTAGAATTATCTAATTTTGCCACTATCAACCTCTAAGCGGAACCCTTGGACTCTGTGCACACTATCTCTGACTTTGAGATACTATATACAGAGCCAACTTACTACAAATGCTAAATATGGGGTTGTGATTATAGCTCTGAATGAAAATTTAGCATTTGTGCATGGTGCATATGAGATGCTTGATATCAAAATACTCAGGAAAATCAACATACAGTTAGGTCAGGCTATCATCTAAGTACACCTATAAAGCTGCCACACCTACATACCCCTAAAAGGAGGTAAGTAATGAAACTGGGAATGGGGCCGGGATGTTAAAGTATTTAATAAATGGTCAAGCTCATGATGTAGTTGTTGAAAGGGCAGTGGCCAAAAGACAACCCTCTCTTGCTTCAGTAACAATCCAAATTTCTTCCTTAAACTCTCTTGAACAGATAATCCAGACCTAACGATATTTGCAGCAATAAAATGCGTTACACCAGCTTAGTTTGCATCTCTGATGATCTCAACAGACATATCTCAACTGATTAAAGTATACTGGATGAATTGCGTGATAGCACTGCCAATGGTTCTACTTATCTGTGTAAAGGAAGCTATATGTGCTGATGGGGAAGAGAAGACCCATGGAGTCACATCCTAACACTTACTGCAGACAACTTGCTGAATGGAAAAAAACACCCATAAGCTAGCTATGAAGCATGCTGCAATGTAAAAGGTACATGATTCACTATTGCTAAGTTAAAACACAACAAACAGTCCAAAATTGTTCTTTAAACCGCTTATGGGCCCATGCAGCTTACACCAACTGAGTCATGAAGCACTTTACGAAAATAAAGTTTGAGTTGGTTATAAGATGGGGTCTTAAGGTGTTTGGCTTCATTTCCCCCCTATAAAAAAGAAAATGCAGGGCTCAACTGATTTTGGAGTATGTGAAATAGTCCTCCAGTGGCACAATTTACTTACAACAACATACAATTCACAAACCTCCATATAGATGTTTTCACTCTCCTATCTTTTCTGCTTGGGGATCTTCGTCACATGTGTGGAGATCTCCGTACACATAGGTATACGTTTATGTAGTAATTGTGGGAGGGACAAATATGAAGTGGATAGAAAATGGAAGTGAGTGGAAAAATTACTAAATGGGAGGGGTTTATGAAAACTAAAGTAAAGATTTACAGAGGGACATGAAAGTACAAAATCACACCCTCAAAGTGTAGGACAACTACTATTCAGAAAATAACCTTCTACACCTACTGCTGCTGTAATGGAGTTGCTACAATTAAATCCAGCCAAGCCAAGGAGTAATTCAAGCACCACACATGGCAAACCAGTTGCATTTTGCAACTACAAATGGCAAACCACTTGTACTGCAAGATACTCTTAACAATGGAGACAATAAATTTTGAATAACAGGAGAATTAGTCATTTTTATCGCTTTACCATTTTCAAAAATATTAAATGTAATCTAATTTATTTAACATATAAATATTTCTTACAATTTTATCTTAGATATTTTTTATAAAACATACTCCAACTTTCCCCCCTAAACATAGCCCTCCACTACTAATGCAAGGGGCAAGGAAGTGATCACTACTGGCTCTATCAACCACCTGCAGGTGAACTTCATTACAAATCCAACCAATAACATATAGGTTAGCTACATAAAAAATAACTCATACATCAAAATACCTTTTAGATTCGCAATGTTTGTAAATTTCTTTGTAGTTTTAACCCTCATTTTGAGGTACAAGTATTTGAGGAGGATACAGAGAGTTTACAGGCAAAGGATCAGCATCTTTTCCATGTTCAGGGAAGCAGTCATCGCCAGATATCACTTATCCCTTGAAGTGATCCTAGACATGGTTGCGGACTGGGAGAAGGAGTTAGAATCACCTAAAGCCTGCTCCCAGAAAATCATTTTAAGGCCACTTACTGCTTCCAGTGGGACACTTCTGACAATGTATGAATCTCACAAGTGAGTAAGTATTAATGGTTGCACCTGATACTGAAATGCATAACCCATACCAGTTCATTGCCATGTCACAGTCAGTGGAAGAAAGGGAAAGGTTGACAAGGGAATTCCATGCCTTTCTCTGTGTATTAGACACCACAGGGCACATCATTTACCTCACAACAGACATCCTTTCAGCAACAGATACTGCTGGGACTCCATTAATGTGCAAGATGTTCAGGATTCAAGGGATGCCTCATTGATGTCTCTGCTGCCTTTCCTGCAAGCACCCATGACAGCAATATTTTTGACAGTCATTTCTTGCTTGCCGGAGATTTGTTGGGGTTTTCAGTGGCATGTGGCTCATTGGTAAGTTATAACATCTTACGGTAGGGCAGCATGTGCATCTGGAGTATGGCATTTAAAGCATACCTACTCAATACTTACTAAAAAGAGAACAGACACAAATAACTCTAACAGTGATCACTTTAATTTATAGATGACATATTATATTTGAAATAGAATTACCTCATAAGAAATATCAGGCCTTTATTGCAGGTGGCCTCAGGTATGCTCTCTCTACCCATCTTGGCTTTCCCACATGACATCTAACCAAACAGCCTTAGCAGATGCACAATAGGGCACACACATGTATGTATACAAACTATAACTGAACAGACTTTTATCATCTTTTATTATCCTTCACCCTTCAGATGTTTTGCCCATACAAGGGGGTTCTGCTGTACTCAACAGAAGCAGTGTGCAAGAGGGTTTAGCTTGTTGAGTGATACACATCACCCTGTGACAATGGGTATAAATGTGTAAGTATAATGGAGGAGCTACTAGAGGATTAAAGTTGTGAAAATATTCAAACGGAGAAATAATGGTTGATGTCAGATAAATCCAACTGATATATCCTAATTAATACGTATTAGAAAAGCAAACATAGATGTAAAGATATGAATGTTTAGAGGTGTAATCAGCATTGACATAATCAGATCAAACAACTTTATCAGGTGTTAAATTGCGATGATATACAGTGTCAAAAAAGAGCACACACTGACAATGGCCACTGTTAGAAATTGGGTTTCTGGTTTGCAGATGTATGTACCCTGTCCAAACAGTAACCACAATCCTAGTCAGGGTAAGTGAGATACACACCTCAAATTAATCTGTGCTCAACATCTTGAAGCTTGACACACAGCAGGCAGGCTTAAATTTGGAGGCAATGCGTGCAGCCGTTAAAGCAGTAATACAGTGACAGTGAAAACATCACACAAAAATAATACACACTAGGTTAGGAAAATAGAGATTATTTTAATTAACACTATAAGAGCAAAACAACAAAAATCCAAAAGTAGTATATATATGAATTTTTATATCTGCAATTGTAGTGTATAGAAACTTAAAGCACCAACTGGGGTTATCTGGTCATGTTACATTGGGGTAAATCCAAAAGTTCAGGCTGACTGCAATGGATCATGGACTGGCTACAGTGACCTCGCTTGCCCCGCTAAAACATCAGCATTGAGGAGAGATGCAGTGGTTCTGATGAGCAGAGCAAAGGGCGTGCATGGATTTTCTCAGAACACAGCTGCAGAATCCACTTCCAAGGGCTCAGGCCTGGATTGGCACCACATGGAAAGGGGAGACTCACAGTTGGTAGAGTCCAGAAGCTGTAGCAGAGGTGAGTGAAGCCTTTGATGTCCCTGAGACTTCAGAAAAGTAGGCAAGCCATCAAGCCCTTGGAGTCACTTTGGTTGTGGAAATGTAAATATTCATGTTCTACTCACTCTCAGACAGAAGTCTAGCAAATTTCAGTAGAGCAACAGTCTCTTAGGTACCATAGCAGTCCTCCTCCCTGTTTGAATGTCCTCAGGTAGAGAAGTTCACTGTTTTGGTGGGCCTCGTTGTCCAGTTCACAAAGCCCCTTTCCTTCCTTCCCTGGCTCCAGACACACTACAGGGGGTTATGCAGCTCTTTGTGAGGGCTCAGGACCCAGCATATTCCGGTGTGTCAGATCCTCCCTCCCATCCTGCTCAGGATGACCCATTAAGATGTTAATCTGACCCCAATTGGAAACTACACTTATAATAGACAATAAGGAAATCCCAATGTTAACTGATAGGAGAGCTAGGCCTTGCAGTAGTGAAAATGAATGTAAGAGGTTTTCACTTCTCAGACATGTAAAACATAGAAGTACATGTCAAAATTTTAAATACACTGCACCCGGCCCATGGGGCTGACCAGGGCCTAACTTAGCGGTGGCGTCTATGTATTAAAAAGAAAGGTTTGAGCCTGACAAGAGGGTTGACTTGCCTGGTTGACATGGCAGTTTAACAGTGGGTGAGTACAGTGCCCATCATTACTACTAACTCCTGGTGGGGTGGTATGAGGGTGGTGGATGTGTGTCAGTAGGTGCCCCTAGGCCAGGCCTGACATTGCAGGGTAGGTCCCCTGGTGGCTAGGGTTCTGAAGGGATAATCCTGCTACCTAGCTCGTAGGCATCCACTACTGGTCAGGGCTGTGTGGGTCCAAGGTGTACGGGATTTGCCGGTGTGTGCCCCTCCCCATGCCTTGGTGGCTAGCAATATCACTTGTAGTGCAATGCATAGTGCGTAGGCCTGTTCCCTGTGTGTGACTGTGCTGTGTACGCCAACGGTGGTGTTGGTGCAGCCATTTACCAAGTGTATCCTTTGTCTCCCCCCTTCTTGTTATGTCACCCTGTCCTTATGTGCATTAGCATCATCTGGCGGAGGAGCAGAGGCACCGGCGACAGAGAGAGCTGCATCCCACAGGACCCCGGAAGCAGAGTCCACTGACGGTGAGGGCACCAGTGGGATGGAGGGTGAGGGGAGCACCACGGCGGAGACTGGAGGGGACAGTTCTGACACAGATACCTCCCTGGTGGTGGCAGACACCTCTGAGACCACCCCAGCTACAGGTACATCCGCCATCCCCGCAGCCCCTCATTGAATTGCCCATGCCCGCTCACCCAGGAGGGTGGGCATCTACTTCGCACCAGGCACCTCAGGCCCTGCCCCAGTGAGCCCTGCTGTCCTGAGTGAGGAGGCTATTGACCTCCTGAGATCCCTTTCTGTAGGGCGGTCAACCATTGTGAATGCCATCCAGGGGCTGGCAGCCCAGATGCAACAGAGTAATGCATTCCTGGAGGGCATTCACACTGGCTTGGCGGCCCAACAGAGATTGATCCAGGCTCTAGCCTCTTCTCTGATGGCAGCCATTGTCCCTGTTTCCTCCCTCCAACTTCCTCTTCCCAATCCCATTCTCCTCAACCCCAACCTATCCCAAGCACACCGGCAGATGAGCATGCACACAAGACAACACACAGGAGTGGCAGAGGCAAACACAATCACCACACTTCATCACACAGGCACTCACACAAACACCATCCAGATGCAGACACACCAACATCCATAATTTCCACTGTGTCCCCCTCCTCCTCTCATTCACTTCCCTCCCAGTTCTGTCTACACTCACACCTGCATGCGCAACATCATCATCCACTACCAGCATCACCACCACACCAAGCAGAACACACACTCTTCACTGGCAAACACCTCCACAACAGCCATGCATACGTCCCCTGTATCCTCTCCCACTGTGTCTGTCCCCCGTACCAGCACTGCCCTCCCAGCAGCCCCTCAGCGGGTTTCCCATGCCCGCTCACCCAGGAGGGTGGGCATCTCCTTTGCCCCAGGCACCTCAGGCCCTGCCCCAAGTCAGCCCTGCTGCCCTCAGTGAGAAGGCTATTGACCTCCTGAGATCCCTCTCTGTTGGGCAGTCAACCATACTGAACGCCATCCAGGGTGTACCAGGGCATTTGCAACAAACAAATGCATACCTGGAGGGCATTCACTCTGGCATGGTGGTCCAACACTGAGCATTCCAGGCTCTGGCCAATGCACTGATGGCAGCCATTGTCCCTGTCTCCAGCCTCCCCCCTCCAACTTCCTCTACCCAGTCCCAATCCCCTCAACCCCAACCTATCCCAAGCACACAGGCAGACCAGCATGCACACAAGACAACACACAGGAGTGGCTCCCCACAGGCACTCACACAAACACCATCTAGAATCAGACATACCAACATCCACTGCCTCCACTGTGACCCATCCACCTCCCTCCCAGTAGCGTCTACACTCACACCTGCATGCACTACATCCTCATCCACTACCACCATCACGTCTATCACTACACGCCCCTCACTGGCAGTCACCACCCCCACAACCATGCACACGTCCCGTGTGTCCTCTCCCACTGTGTCTGTGCCCCCTCCTCCCAAGGTACACAAACCCAGGCACTCAGACACCTAACAGCCATCCACCTCACAACAGCATCCAGCCCATGCACCTGCACGTAAAACCAGCAGACAGACACCTCCTACAACCACTCCCTCTTCCTCCACTCCCAAACCTTCTTCCTCTTCCTCCCCAATGTCCCTAAAAAACTTTCCTATCCACCTCTTCCCTACCCCTCCCCCCTGTCCTGGATGTCTGGCCAAGGTGGGAAGAACCCAGCAAAGCACCTCAGCCACCCAGTCCATGGGCCCAGTCATCACCACACCCACTTGTGGTGGAAAAGGATCCAGGGCACATGTCCTGATGGTGAAGGAGCCTGCACCAGGCAGCCTCAAAGGAAAGGAGCCTACCCCAGCTGCCAGAAGGAGCAAGGATCCTGCCCAAGCTGCTGACAGGAAGGCAAAGGAACCTGCCCAGCTGCTGCCAGGAAGACTAAGGAGCCTGCCCCAGCTGCTCCCAGGAAAACTAAGGAGCCTGCCCCAGCTACTGGTAAGAAGTTAAAGGAGCCTGTCCCAGCTGCTGCCAGGAAGTCTTAGGATCCTGCACCAGCAGGTACGAAGGGCAAGGGGCCTGGGGCAGGATCTGTGAGAGAGCCCCCACCACCAACCATGGCTGTGCAGCTGTCCGAGGTTGCAGGGGATGGGCAGGAGCCTCCCCCCCAGCAGCAGCAGAAGCAGCACCACCACCACCAGTGAGCAGCTGTCCGAGGTTGCAGGGGAAAGGCAGGAGACTCCCCCTCTAGTAGCAGCCCCACCAGCACCAGTGAGAAGCTGTCCAAAGTTGCAGGGGATGGGCAGGAGCCTCCCCCCCAACAGCAACAGCAGCAGCACCACCACCACCAGTGAGCAGCCGTCTAAGGTTGCAGGGGATAGGCAGGAGCCCCCCCCAGCAGCAGCAGCACCACCAGCGAGCAGCCGTCCGAGGTAGCAGGGGATGGGCAGGAGCCACCCCCCCAGCAGAAGCACCCCCCCCAGCAGCAGCACCACCAGTGAGCGGCTGTCCGAGGTTGCAGGGGATGGGCAGGAGGCTCCCCCCCCCAGCAGCAGAAGCCCCAAGACCACCAGTGAGCATCCGTCTGAGGTTGCAGGGATGGGCAGGAGACCCCCCCCAGCAGCAACAGCAACACCACCATCACCAGTTAGCAGCCATCCGAGGTTGCAGGGGATGGGCAGGAGCTTCCCCCCCAGCAGCAGCACTACCACCACCACCAGTGAGCAGCCATCCAAGGTTGCAGGAGATGGGCAGGAGCCTCTCCCCCAACAGCAGCAGGACCACCACCACCAGTGAGCAGCCATCCGAGGTTGCAGGGGATGGGCAGGAGCCTCCCCCCTCAGCAGCAGGAGCACCACCAGTGAGCAGCCATCTGAGGTTGCAGGGGATGGGCAGGAGCCTCCCCCCAGCAGCAGCACCACCACCACCAGTGAGCAGCTGTCTGAGGTTGCAAGGGATGGGCAGGAGCCTCACCTCAGCAGCACCACCACCACCACCAGTGAGCAGCCGTCCGAGGTTGCAGGGGATGGGCAGGAGCCTCCCCTCCCCAGCAGCAGCACCACTGCCACCACCAGTGAGCAGCCATCCGAGGTTGCAGGGGATAGGTAGGAGCCTCCCCCCCAGCAGCAGCAGCACCACCACCACCACCACCAGTGAGCAGCCGTCCGAGGTTGCAGGGGATGGACAGGAGGCCCCCCAGCTGCGGTACCACCACCAGTGAGCAGCCATCACTGCCGGCGGACGGTATGCAATCCTGCCTTCATGGGTTGGTGTGAGGCCTGTCCCCTGCAAATCCAGTGGGTATGACATCCACCTGAGAGACTGTGACCTTGCACTCCCCAAGAGCAAGAGCACAGGGCACGAGGCCCGCTCCAGAACCAGTGGGTAAGACACCCATCCATCTACCCAGACTCCCCAGGATCAAGAGCACAGGGCACGATGCCCCCTCCAGAACCAGTGGGTAAGACACCCACCTACCCCAGACTCCCCAGAATCAAGAGCACAGGGCACGATGCCCCCTCCAGAACCAGTGGGTATGACAACCACTTGAGAGACTGTGGCCTATCACTCCCCGAGACCAGGCAGAGAGCATGTTGCCCCCTCCAGAGCATGTGGCCAAGTCACCCACTTGTGAGACTGTGGCCTTGTACTCCCCAGGACCAAGCAGAGGGCATGTTTACCTCCTCCATAGCATGTGGGCAAGTCACCCACTTGTGAGACTGTGGCCTTGCACTCCCCAGGAGCAAGCAAAGGGCATGTTGCTCCCTCCAGAGCATGTGGGCAAGTCACCCACTTGAGTGATTGTGGCCTTGCACTCCCCAGGACCAAGCAAAGGGCATTTTGCCCCCTCCAGAGCATGTGGGCAAGTCACCCACCAGATCCAGTGGTCTT
The DNA here is from genome assembly GCF_031143425.1 of Pleurodeles waltl. Classification (NCBI taxonomy): domain Eukaryota; kingdom Metazoa; phylum Chordata; class Amphibia; order Caudata; family Salamandridae; genus Pleurodeles; species Pleurodeles waltl. The sequence goes on along the minus strand of NC_090437.1, from coordinate 869,593,869 downwards.
GGTCCATCTGCCGGCTGAAGTGCCCCCCTGGCCCCTGGCCCCCTGAGGGGCCTGCCTATTTCCAAACTGATGCCACGGCAATATTCTCTCCATGTTGAGGCAGGTGCCATGTGTGGCCTTGGAATTTGGCCTGTGGCCAAGTGAACGGCATACATTGTGGACTGGGCTGTGTCCCATTTTATGCATATATGTATGTATCTATTATCTTGCCTCACTTATTTATCTTGATGTGTTGTTCTCATTACATTCTCTTTTTCAAAATCGTTTTGTCCTTGCATTATTCAAATATGTTTTAGTACTGTAGCTGATTGTGTGTATGGTGTTGGGGGGGTGTTGTGCATGTGTGTGTCACTCTTTTTTTCCTCCCTCCTTGTGTGCTAGGTTGCTGTACTCACTGTTGTCATCTTCACCGTCATTGGTGTTCGTGGTGGAGCAGCACGTAGAAGATCATGGGGAAGACATGCAGCTCAGGCTCCATGGCGGTGTGGTTGTTCCCTGTGTCTCCAATGGTGAGTCCTTTCCCTTCTGAGGTCTTTTTCCGCCAGGCTTTTGATGTCATTGGTACCGCCCAGGAAAATGTGGCGGTTTCCTAGGTCACAAAATGGTGGGCGGAACATTGACTTCCGCCTGGCTGTAGGCGGCTACCTCCGTGGTGCCTGTTGTTTCCGCACTGGTCAGTGTGGTACATTGGCTGTCTATTGGAGATCTATCTGCCATGGTCATAATTAAGTGGTAATTACCACCGGCCTGTTGGCAGTATTACTGCCACTTTAACACCAACCGCCAGGGTTTTAATGAGGTCCATAATAATTGATATGAGACTAGATGTGCATGGTTGACCTTAGTCACCGAAGCAACCAGGCAAAGAATGCCCTATAAGTAGTCTTTGTAGTCCTTTAAAGAATGCACTATGTGGCAATATTTATAGGCTGATGTGGAACGTTCTTTGATGATTAGGTTTCTCTAGGCATCAAACATTTCATCTGTTCTGGAGCCTTGCCTTGTGTTTGTGTTTTCTTTGCGTCACTCCAAGGCGGGTTGGAAAAGTTGTTTCCCTAACAGTTGCGGGCAATTTAAAAAAAAAAATTATCTTTAAAGGTCTCTCTAAGCCTTAAAAATGTGTGCAGGGAAATATATGTTTGCTCCTACCTGTGGGGAGCATTATTAAATCTCCTGGCAGGTGGGAGCAAACATGTCTTCATTGTCTGCAGCAGCGCAGGCAGGGAAGGCATGTCTGGTCCCTTCCAGTGGGAGATTTAAACATGCTCCTGCCTTTGAGGGAGTAGACTTCTGTTTATCTGCCGACACTCCTGCAGGCAGTGAAACAGGCATTGCTCCCACTTGTAGGAGCATGCAAAGACAGCTGCTCCCTTGGGTTGGGAGTAAGATCAGCTTCTGTACTATATATAGAGTCAGCTGGGCCTGTGGGAGCTGTGCGGCTCCCCTTGTGGTCACTAACTTTTGGTTTATGTGTGCCCCGGTTGGGCACCCACCTGTGGTCCTGGGGAATGGGGTCCCAGTGTCCCAGGAAGGCTCAAGGAGGGGGGCTATGCAGCCGCAACCCTTTTCATAGCATTTCACCCCAGGGGATGTAATCTTTGGGTCACAATAGGCTTTTAAAGAGGGGCCATGCGGGGGTGATGTCCTCATGGCCCACTTGGGCTTGGGGAGTAGTGCCACTTGCTCTCTCCCCAAACAGTAAGGTATTTGGCCTCTGGTGATGGGGTCCCTGGGGCCTCTTAATGCTTGGGTGGGAACATGCCCCCTCCCCTATAATTAAACTATTTTCCTGGCCGATGCAGTCCCTGGGGCTCATATGTGCTTTGGGAGTGGGTGCCATGTACTCCTTCTCGCCTAGTGTAAAAGTATTTGATCCCAGGGGATGGGGTCCTCAGGACCTCTTAAGGTTCAGGGAGGGGGGGTCTAAATGCCCTCTTCCCCTATAGTTAAAGAAATGCATCAAGGATAGGGTGTGTAAGTTCTTTTTGAGATGGGGGGTCATATGCCCCCTTCCCCTAATGTAAAAGTATTTGTCCAGAGGAGATGGATCCCCAGTCCCTCTTAAGGCACGGGGAGAGGGACATGCACCCGCTAGCCTATAATTATAGTATGGCCCCAGGTGATGGGCTCACCAGGGCCCACGTGGGCTGGGTGAGGGGGCTGAGGGAGGGAGGTCCACTAACTATATGTTGTTGTTTTTTTTTACCTCAGAGGATGTGGTCCAAACAGTGGCTTGGGGGTGTGCACTCCTTCCCCTTTTTAAAAACAAAGGGCCTCTAGGTCCATGGGGCCAAGAGTGTCTTAAGGAGGGGGCTGCATGATCCCCTCCCCCAGTGGGGGTTGGCAGCTTATGGGGAGGTTGAATGCAGGGACTTCCTGCGGGCCATATTGCCAACCCCACACATTGCATAGCCGAAGGCTGTGCGCAGCATGGGGTTCTTTGGCAACAAGGGGTTGCCTACAGGGACTGATAGCAGGCCCCCTGCTAATGGGTGTAAGTGTTTACAAAACATGTGTGTTTCTAATGTATCGTAGGTGTATAGAAATATATTGGACATGTTATAAATCTTTGTATTCAGGAATATATCTTTGTGCAGGTGACAGTTGATAACCTGTGTCCAGAATATTCCACTCAAGATTTTTTAGTTCTGCAGAAAACGTTTCCAACAAGGCAAAGATCCTATGCAGTAGATACTAAGAGCCTGATTTAGATCTTGGCGGTCACAGTCCCCCCTTTGATTTTTTTTATGAAAAACCCATACATCTACTAGGCGGTCCACCCGCCCGATTTAGATGTTGGCAGGACCCTAGCAGAAAAGCCGCCTGAGGCCTGCAGACTCCGCCTGAACTTCCCAACTACGTTGACGGTGCCATTGGAGAAAGTGGCTGACTGTGAGACTCCAGCCACTCTTGCTGCCAAACTGATTTGATTGTGCCTTCTCACCAAGCCAACTGTCGGGGTGCTGCCTCCACACCTGAGTTGGCAGATTAGGGGGAAAATGAGGTAAACACCTATTTTCTTTTCTCAACTCCACTTCTGTTTTTGACTGGACATGACCTTCCATCGCTGCTGCCACCGGACCACGAAGAATAAACTACCCAACCTGTCGTCTGACTCAATGGTAGGGAATTAGCATAGTCTGTCTATGTTATGTGGTCATTGCACATGAGCTCGGAACCACTGTAGTCATATACATGTCACAGTCGGACATGGATGGGGTCTAACTGGACCAAGGCACATATTGCACACATACACAGATGCCATTTTTGAATCAGTATTCACTGCCAAATGAATGCTGGCACCACAATGATGTAGCATCCACACTTGTCAACTATGTTCATGTGTGCACATGGCAAGGGATCTGTACCTGTGATGTTGTGCCTCCAGTTGTGTATATGAGTCTGTACGTGTATGTGTGTGCGCAATTGGATTGGCTGGTTGCAGTGGAGGAAGCTGTAGTGTGTGATGTGGTTGTGTCAGACTATGTGCCTCTTGCATATGGGTCTGATGTTATTGTGTATGTTTGCTTGTGTGTTGTGTTGTGTTGCTGTGTGCAACATTCAGGTGAGTATTGTTCTTGTGTGGTGACTGTTGTTGTGATGTGTGGAGTTGTGTTTTTTGTGACTGTGTGTAGATGAGTGTGTAGTTGTGTTGGTTGTTGTGGTTGTATCATGTGTGGGTGTAGTGGAAATAATGTGTGTACGTTATGTAATGGAGTATGGCAATGTGGGTTTTCAGCATCTATGTGTTGTGCTGTGGGGGAATGGCACTGGATATTAGTGTGTATGTGGTGGGTGTGTTGAGCAGGGGGACATATATGTCTAAGGTACAGTGTGTGCATTTGACTTCCCTCTTTTCCATAGCCACTGCCATTGTACAATGGGTCCTGCTATGCCCTCCCTCCATCAACAGTCCGTGGCCAATACACAGCCTGCAGAACTGTAACATCTAAATATAGTTAGCGGGAACCTGCCAGCCTGACAGCTCGGAAGCTCATTCCGTCATGGCGGTTGGCTGCCCAGTCGCCATACATCTAAATATGATGGTCGGAACACTGTCTATTTACTCTGGTCCACCACCACAGCGGATTGACAGTAATACGATAAAGGTCTAAATGAGGCCCTAAGTGTTGTAAGCAGCCTAGAGTATTTAGACAAAATTGTCCCAGCATGACAATTTCTGCATCTGATAGATGACTGTGTGCATCAGGTACTGAACTATGTACATGTGATTGACTAGCTTCAGAAAAACTGTAACGTTTTCACCACATTATGAATCCTGCAGGTAGAATGACCTTTAGCATCTTTAGACCTTGGGTATTTCAAGTGAATAGTATCTCTTTGGACAGGTTTTGCATAGAGTGAATACTGTTCTTAGTAGATACTTGTTTTAATACGTTGTGGTCTATTTCACATGACACTTTCACTGTCTGCAAACCGTGCACTAACGAGTAAATTCTATCTATAAACAGTTTACAGTACCCACTTTTGTATTCATGTCCACTTCCACCTTTCTATACATATCTGATATATAAATATAAAAAAAATATAGATACACACATATATATTAGTGTAAAAAAAGAAATACGAATTAATTATTGATTAGTTTATTATTATAAACCTTAATAATACACGTAGTGTAATTATGGCAGTTCAAGTGGCAGATTAGAGAAACAAAATCATTGATTTAATAGTTTCCTTTCTCATATTTACATAGTGAATAGTGAAATCTACTTATTTCACTTTAGAGGAAAACGTGACCACGTGTCCTAAAGTGTGATCGTTTATTTACGTCAGTTTACATGGATTGTTGAAAGATATAAAATAAACCAGAGTAAAAACGCCACTAATTGCATATCCTTCGTACTGGCTGGTACAGTTGAGATCACTATCTCTAAAGCGATTTCTAGGGTTAGTTTGGAGTGGAAGCTCCCCTCATGCAGTGTGCAAGAGACTTGCAAACGCAGTTGAAACTCATTGACTAATAAAGCTATCTTCCTTTGGTAGAATAGCCGGATATATTCTGAAAATATCTGTTTTCATATAACGCAAGTTATCTGTTGATTTTCAGTTAATACAGTCATAGATCTGTGGACTGGTGCTTCTCATGCCTCTACTCTATTCTGGGATGACTCTTTGGTGGGAACGGCTTATTTGACAGAAAACGCTATTATTACCAGTGGAGTTTAATAATAAAAAGGGGGTTGTGGGCGATTGAACGGCAAGGCTATCGTTTGCACCATCTTTCAAGGCATTGTATATTGAAATATGATGTGCAGAGGTTCAGAAACTAACACCATTTTAACCTGCAACTACAAACTTTCCTTTTAAGACACGTACTTTTAAGGCATGAGACTTAGGGCTACATGCATGAAAGATTTGATTTGCAACTCGCACATTGCAAGTCAGAGCGACTCACAATTTGTGAGTCGCAAAACCTTATGTTGAACAGTGTCAATGACACTGTTTGCGATTCGCAAGGTGGTCGCACATTCCCTACCTCATAAATATTCATGAGGTAGGTCTCAATTTGCGACCCCTTGGAAATGGCTGCCCTCACAGGGATGGTGGCCTGATGGAGACAGCAGACCACCATGTCTGTGACTGCTTTTAAATAAAGCAGTTTTTTTTAAATGCAGCCCCTTTTCCTTAAAGGAAAACGAGATGCATTTCAAAAACAAACAAAAATAAGGTTTTCTTTCCATTTTTTCAGAGCAGGGAGTGGTCCATAGGACCATTCCCTGCTCTGAAAAATTTTTTTTACTGCCATTCACAAAGGGGAAAGGGTCCCATGGGGACCCCTTCATGTTTGTGAATGGGTTAGCACCAGTGTGACACTGGTGCTGTGATTGTTTTATGACCGCATTTGCGGTCACAAAACAATCATACATGGGACTGCAACTCACAATTAGGAAGGGAATACCCCTTCCTAATTGTGACTCATAATCCCTTTTTGCAATTCGGTAAATAGTTTACCGAATCACAAAAGGGGTACACCAAAGTGCACTTTGCACGTCGCAAATGACCCGATTTGCTGTTTTCGATGTGCATAATGCTACGCACATGTGGCCCTTACTTACTTTTTCATTTAGATTTTTTGTTTTGACTGAGGATGCTGTGAGAAAAGCAAGCGCATTCATTGCCCTGGAATAACAGAACTAATTCAGAACTAATTCAAAGAAGTTCCCTCCCGCAACACATTATTTCATGTTGCTTTGAGTAATTCCACAGATCATATAAAGAAATACGTTTGTAGCGTTTGTTCTCGACAAAATTAACACTGCATTTTTTGTCACTTACAGGTGCAGTGATTAAATATTTAATAATCTACATTTAACTGTTTGTGATTCCAATTCCAAAGCAGTGTGATAGAAAATGTCCTTTAAAACAGTGGTGTTCAATCGTTTTAATTGTGAGCCCTCCCAGAATGAAAAAGTATTTTTTGACAATTACGCTATAAAACAGACAGCTCTAAACATATTTAACAATCCAAACATTGAATTGGGTTCTGTTATCCCTTTAAAAAATAAAGTCAAATACACGATTTCCCTTAGCCGATTAGTCTCTCTGAAGGGTAGGTTTCCACAGTGGGATTCCTTATTGCAAACTGTGGTGAAAGACTTTGGGGGCCATTTGGAAACCCTCACCTCACACACATACACCTTTAATAAATACTTTCAGCTAGGAAATGGATGGCAAAAGAAGCTACTAATGGCCTGTTGCAGAACGGCTCATCACCGCTCTGTTTACAGTGATACCTTCAGCATGATGCCGCTTTAGAACAGTGCCACCATCACGCCCGAGATCAGGCCCGGACCCCAGTTTGAAGAACTAATGATAGTAAAACATGGCTGCAGGAGAAAATTTATATTTGAAATTTATATAGTGTTTCACAAGATTATACAGAATTATACTTTTACTGACTTCGCTCTGATTCAAACACCTCACTACGCACTTTGTAAGAAACGTCAGAAACACTCTTTCTTGTTTTAAGGATCGCTGCTCGTGTATCTAGCATGCAAAAATAGTGCTGGTTCTGCCACCAGTGACTATGCCTCGTACTCTGGAATCAAAGCTATACCTAATCCGAGTTCCAGAGATGTAGATTATTGCACGGACAAAGGGGTGATTATCACCTACCAAACACTTAATGGTGTATACCTTACAAAGGGAAGAGCCACAGAACCGTATCCTGGTCCGTGGGCAAATGTTCTATTACCTTCCCAACATGCTGGTTATAAGGAGGCTCCACAAGGATCTTCTGAACAGTTCTGCCCCCGCCCCTCCGAAAGAATACAGATGGAAAGTTCTACATGCCATCTCAAGCAAACTGGTGGTACCAGTACCTGAGGCCCGCCACAGTGATTGTCTATCAACGTGCAGGGCCAAACACGGCCACCTGGGAATGCTAGTGTCGGCATTTTCTGTGTTTGTATATCTGCAAATATGTAGAGCTCATGTATGAATATATGTTTCTATGTATTTGGGATTTATATACTGCAAACATAGCCAGAAGGAAGCAGAGCTCTGTACAGAGTCAGAACAAGCAAAAAGTCAATGAGTGATAGGAAAGGTAGCTGTTTTGTGGACAGTCAATTTATTGTGGTGCAGTGTTCTTGAAAAAAGGTGTGTCTTCAACTCTTCCCTATATTGGAGCAGCATTGAGTTATCTATGCTGGATATGGGGATGGTGTTCCAGGTCCAGAAAGCATAGATGGAAAAGTCCTGTGAGTCAATATAGATGTACACAGCAAAGAAATTCTGGATACCTCATTGTTTTCCTATGACTCCTGCATGCCTCCTTTTGCCAAAATCTGATGTTTTGCGTTTTTTTTTCTCTAAGCTGTCTCACAAATCAGAGAACAACCTGCATCTCAGTAGTAAGTGCGGTCCCACGCTGCTGCTCCAGTGTCTGCTACACCTTTCAGTTCTGAAGCATGAAATGGAAACTTGCTCCTAACAATTGAGTTGTAGGTAAAAAGTATGAACTAGATACACTGCTCTAGAAGGGGAGAGCACCAACAATGATTACTATTGCAAGAGGCAGGCTGACTGGTGACAGGTCTTTTGGCTACCAGGTAACTCACTCAGGAGGAAGAATTTATCTTTGTTCCGTGGCGAGGGGGTGCTGCAGACTGCAGGGGACAACAATCAGTAATGAAAGGTTTAAGGGGAAATGATGTAATGAGGAGCTCTGGGAACTGAGACAGAGATACATAAAGTGATCCGGAAACATGTTGGTGAAGTGGTGTAGCTGGCATTAAAAAGCCTGATTTTTCAAGCTCTGAACTGTGTGACTTAGCCTCAGAACTGCATCTCTTCCAAGGTAATCATATTCTTAGGGTTACTTGAAAAGAGATGAGTTTGAGTTGAGGCGGCGACAGCCTAGAACCTTTGGCATTTTGAGTTCCATCAAGTGGTGAATGGAAGGGGTGAATCTACCATTTCAACAAGCAATGTTTTTGAGTTCAAGGTCTGTGAAACACATTGCAATTGGAGAGTGGTGGTCTTCAGAGGTGTTTCTTATGCAGCAAAAAAGCTGCCATAGCATAAGTTTTTACTTCTGGGCAGTTGGTTGGTGGTATTCTTGATGAACTGTGTCTGTCAGATGAGGCACAGGCCTGTGAGGGAGAGTTGTGCTGTTGCATGACCTGGAGTGACTTAGGGCCAGATGTACAAAGCGTTTTGCATGGCGCAAACTGAGAAATTCGTAGTTTGCGCCATGCAAAACGCGCATCGCGATGCACATTCCCATTTTGCGAGTCGGTTCCGACTCGCAAAATGGGAATGTGACTCGCAAATAGAAAGGGGTGTTCCCTTCCTATTTGCAATTCGCACCGCGATGCGGAATTGCTTTGTGACTGCGAACGCGGTCTCAAAGCAATTCGCAGTTAGCACCCATGTCAAGTGGGTGCTAACTCATTCGCAAAAGGGAAGGGGTCCCCAGGGGACCCCTTCCCCTTTGTGAATGTCGCCATAAATATTTTTCCGGAGCAGGCAGTGGTCCATTGGACCACTGCCTACTCTGAAAAAACGAAACCAATTTGTTCATTTTTTCTTTTGTATTGCAACTCGTTTTCCTTTAAGGAAAACGGGCTGCAATACAAAAAAAAAACTGCTTTATGAAAAAAGCAGTCACAGACATGGAGGTCTGCTGTCTCCAGCAGGCCACCATCCCTGTGAGTGCAGGGAATCGCAAGGGGGTCGCAAATTGCGACCCACCTCATTAATATTAATGAGGTGGGTCTTTGCGACCCCCTTGTGATTCGCAGAAGGTGTCTGAGACACCATTCTGCATATGATTTTGTGACTCGGAAATTGCGAGTCGCACCAACTCGCAATTTCCGAGTCGCAAAATCAAATCTTCTTACATCTGGCCCTATATGTCTTTTAATGTAGATGATCACCATTAATTTGATGGTTATTAATTTGTTCTTTGTCATCAACAATCAGAGAGGTTTTAAGGCTTTGGCAAAGCCGACTCGGGCCCAGAGCCCCAGCTTTTTTAAGGGGGCCCCTTTATACAGCCAACTCGGTTCTGTAGAGCCTTGTCCTGATAATGCTGATTAATTCATAAAGAGATTGTTTCAAATACCGTTTTCCTTTTATTTATTTTTATTGTGGATAATGTGAAACTATTACAGATAGTTTGCAGAGAGATGCTGTGTTTATGTCTCATGCATCTCATAACGTGACCTCACATACGAAAAATGGGAGGATGCATCAGATATTATTTGCAGTAATATTACTGAGCTGCTACTGTGTTACAATATTTAAAACACACATCACTATCCCAGTGTAATAGATGTAAACACATTTAGATGAGTGTGCTTGTACACTGCAAGTGACTCGGCCAAAGAAAGCATGAAAGAGCTTCAGCTGAAACACAAATTCAAAAGTGTTCCGAACAGGGCCCTCCAAATATGTTTATCCCAGGGCCCCCAAAATCGTGAAGATGTCCCTGTCGGCAATTCATTTTCGCTTGCATTTTGAGCATGAACATTTTTGGAGATGAGGGTAAGCTGCCTTTTAGAAGGGATTGAGCTGTGGAGGGGGGAGGATGTGGAGTGTCCTTATAGGACAGTAGTACTGGTTCAGTTCAGATGGTGTGGGTTATGTTCCCAGGACTCACCAAGTAAAACATCATTAGGATCTGATTAGCCGCCCCAATCCCATTATAGTGCCCTATACTGGCACTTTAGGGTTTCTACAAAGAGAACATTCAACTCAAACCATCATTGAGCCCACAGCTGATAAGTGCAAAGGGAATGAAAATGGGGTGGGAATAAAACACATCATTTGAATGTAGTGAACTGCATCACGTTTACTGGTTCCACAGACATGGCACTGTTTAGCAGATACTTGACACCCAAGGCCAGTGCGACTATAAACTTTGGAGGCAAACGGCATATTGAGACAGAGTGGATTCTGTTACTTTATTGTCTTGAGAACTTTAAACTTTGCTGAAGATTTGCTGGAACATGTGTAAGGAAAGCAGTTTTCCAATAGTATAATTAATTTTGAAAGTTTACGAAAAGTAGTATTTATGATTATATTATCGAAGCTTGTCAGTTGATCTGATTGTCAATGCCTTTTGTGACATGGACTAATTCTGTCACTGCATAATCACTTTTTTTTTAAATGGCAGGCCCATCATGCTTTCTCCTTTGGCCCAAATAAAATGCTGTTTTTATTATTTGCAAAAAGTTAACTTATATTTGTCTTTCACAACCCCTTGGCATTTTCAAATACTTTTTGTTCCTCCTTCTTTCTGAAGATCATGCAGAAAATAATGTATTAAGTATGCCTGAATTTGATTCGTCTAACACATATGGGGCCAGATGTAGGAAGCTAAAAAATTGTGAATCGGAAATTGCGAGTCGTTGCGACTCGCAATATCCGACTCGCAAAATGGTATCCAACAAGAAAAAGAGACTTCATTTTGCGACTCGCAAATTAAGTCGCACAGCAGATTGAGCGTCCACTGTTAGGGAGATCGCTTTTTGCGACCTCGCTAAAAACGGACTCGCAAATTGCAGGTGCAGCAAAACAGTCTGAAAAACACTTCCTGGCTCTTGCTGATGACATCACAGCCAGGAAGTTATCAAATACACCTGGGAGGAGGGAGGACCACACCCTTTTCTAACTGCTGAGCAACCACCTGGAGGAACAGCAGCAAGAATGGAAGACTCAGGCAGTGCAGGCAGGAAGAGAAAACTGAAGTTCTCTGAAAAGGAACTTGAGGTGCTGACAGAGGAATGCTGCCAGCACCATGACCAGCTGTTTGGAAGGGCTGCCCTGAGTGTTCCAGACATGGAAAAGAGGAGGATCTGGCAAGACATCCAGGAGAGGGTCAACGCCATAGGGGTGAGCCATCGGAGTATAGAAGAAGAAAAAAAAGAGGTGGTATGACCTGGGCTCCAGGACAAAGGAGAGGGTGGCAGAGCGCCTCAGGGAGATGAGGGGCACAGGAGGAGGCCCATCCACCGTCCCACTAACCACACCCACGGAGGAACTGGTGGAACAGACCCTTGAGCCTGAGGCAGTGGTAGGAATGGGAGCACTGGACACGTCAGCGCCAGGGACATCAAAAAGTGAGTACCATGAAACATGCATGTACACCCATAACTGCCATACCCCCACCTACCCAGTACACAGCAGCATGCACAACCAAACTAGCTCCATTCTAGACTTGCAACAATCAGAATGGTGCATTATGGGCAATGTAGTACAGTAGTCAGCTTATAGGCAACAGTTTATTAGGAGGCATACAACAGATGTTAGATACTGACAGTGTGTTCCCTATGTCCCACAGGTCTCCCACAAGACACCCCCACCAGCTAGTCTGTCCAGGGTGCAGAAAGCAGCCAACAGGCAGCACAGGAGTCTGAAGCAGCCACTACAGGGCCCAGCACCACACCACCACAGTTCCCTCCAGCTGAACCAATGGACATGGTGGAAAAAGACACAGCACCTGGTCCCAGCCACAGTGTCAGACAGCAGGACCCTGAAGCACCACCGCGTCGCAGACGCAGAATCCATGTCCAAGCATTGTCCCAGGAGGATGGAGGTGACTCATCCATGTCCGCAGCGGAGGCAGCCCTCATATCTGGTCAGCGCCTGCAAACAAGGCAGATGAGAATCATATCTGGGGCAATGCAACAGATGGAGAATAATTTCACCACTGGGCTGGCACAACTGAACACACAGTTCACACGTTTGAACGATAATGTTGGTGACCTTGCTCTCTCCATACGTCAACTGGTAACAGAACTAGTGTCAGAGAGACAGAGTGCAAGGCGCCGCGAGCGGCAACTGGTACACAGATTGGAGGCTGCATCCATCGTCTGCCTCGCAGTCAACACCACAGGGCTGTCACCCCGTACTGTGAGTTTGCAGGTAGACTTGGGCCACTTTTCAGGGGATATGGCTCGGGGACTGGGTCACATTAGCCACGCTGTGGACATGCTGGATGCTAGACAGGTGGCTAGGGGCACGGCAGAGACACCTCAGGATAGTGAGGAGGGGTCCACCGTCAGCAGCGCATCTGCCACAGACACACGTGTCTTGAGGAGTGGCAGTGCACGTCAGGGGTCTGCTGACACACCGAGCACTAGCCATGCTGGGCGTCCCAGGCGGAGGTGTTAGGCCCATGCACTGCAGGACACATGAGGCACATGAAGTGAATGTGTCCTCATTGCAGGTGGACATTTACAGCCCCTTCACAAAAGTTCAGTTCTTCACTTATTAGGTTCACGTAATAAAACTTCTTGTTTGTTCCACTTCACAACTGGGCTCTTTGTGTGTGACATTAGTGTGTGTGGTGACAGTTACCACGTACCTTCCAAAGTATTGGTTTGCAATGTGGTCCAGTCTCTGTCTGCCTTGATTTGCAATGCTTCTATCCCCAGGATGGCGATGTGGTAGCTCTTGCTCGTCATTCTCTGAATCTGGGTCTTCAGGGGTGAGATGTAGCCCACGTCTGGTGGCAATGTTGTGCAGTATAGCGCATGCGCCAACTATCTTGAATGCTGTTATTGAGGCATACTGGAGCGCACCTCCCTTCTGTGGAGGCATCGGAATCTTGCCTTTAACAGTCCAAAGGTCCTCTCTATGACATTTCTGGTCCTCCTATGTGCACTCTTATATCGCCTCTCATTCTCATTGCTGGGTGTTAGGTACGGAGTAAGTATCCATGGTCGTAGCGCATATGCACTGTCACCTGTTTGGCAAAAATTAACAATGTTAGCAGGGCATGGATAGTTTCTACAGTGACCTGTGTGTATGTCTTCATGGTGTCTGCAGCAATACCTGATAGATATCCGTCTCCAAACTCCCCACATTCTAGGCGTTGGTGTATCCCACTGTGCCTGAAAATGTACAAGTAATGTGTACTCCCTGGAAATTTGGGTACCATGTCAGTGATGACATAATGGGCGTAACATACCACCTGGATGTTCAGTGAGTGGGTACACTTCCGGTTGCGGAACAGATATTCCAGATTTGCAGGAGGGCATATTTGTATATGTGTCCCGTCTACACACCCTATCACATGAGGGAAGTTGGCAATTCTGTAGAATTCCAACTTGATGCTGTTGATTTCTGCCTCATTCCTGGGTAGGTATATGTATCTGGACATGTGTGTGAGTATGGCATCTAAGAAACATCTGAAGAACCGTGAGAGTGCACTTTTGGATACCCCACCTGCCACAGCAATGACCCCCTGATAGCTACCCGAGGCCAAGAGGTGCAGTGAGCATAGCACTTGCACATGTGTGGGGATGGCGCTGCCGCGCACAGTCTGGCATTGAAGCTACGGATTGAGTAGATCTATTAATTCTAATATTGCTGCACCGCTGAGTCTGTACTTATCATATATCTCCTCCTCTGTTTGTTGGAAAAGTGTCTGCCTGGTTCTGTATATCCTCTCCTGTCTCTGGCTCCTCCTCCTCCTCTGCTGTGCGGCGTGGACTCTCCTCCTCCTTGCTATCGCATATATCTCAGCCATCTTGAGTAACCCAGATGCCTTCTGGGTCTCCTTTTATACTTTGGTTATGGTTAACACCTGCTCTGACTTAGTGGTAATTTGGGTGTGCAAAATGGGCTTTTTGCGACTAGTCGCAATTTGCAAGTGGCTTTTTCATATGGTTTGTGACTCGCAAATTGCGTCTCCCTATTTGCGAGTCACACAATGGGGTCGTAGAATTTGCGAGTCGGTAATGGCTCGCGTCGCAATTTGCGATTCGGGAATGGGGTTCTGGCATCCCATTTCCGATTTTGCTGGGTCGCAAATTGCGATTCGGGCCATTTGCGACTCGCAAATTTTTGCTACATCTGGCGCATGGTTTCAAATTTAGCAGATTAAATTAAAGAGCAGACTTCTCCTTCTAAAGCAGAGGCGGTGCCTCCATAGGGTCGGAAGAGAATGTCCCTTAGCTGTCAGGGCAGAAAACATGAAAAATAAAATGGTAATAAAACAAAGTTAGTACAATTTTATTTTTCGTGCTGGCAGCAGCTGAGTATGAGGACAGGTCCAGAAGCAGGGAGGAGCAGTGTGCTCTTCAGTTTAAAGTGTGCATGTAACTTTGGCTGACTGTCTTGTGACGGCCAGCCCGACATGCACACTTTAAACACTTCAACCCAAGCTGTTTTAGAGAGCTGGGTTGGTGAGCAAGTACAGGCTCATAGAGTTTGAAGGAGTGTCAAACCAGTGTGCTTTAGCCAATCCTAGGGATCCTCTTATGCTGGGCAGCATGGGAGCAGCAACAGGATTGGTAGCGGGGAGCTAGATGAAGCTCTGGGAACCTGTGCTAAAGCCATCAACTGCAAGAGGAAAAAGAGGAGTACCAAACAAGAGGCAGTAGTAAGTGAATCTTTTATTTTATTTTTTAAGTTCATTTAATTCACTTACCATCACTGTGAGAAACTTGTAGTGCCTTCAGCTTTCAATCATGGCCCATTAAAAACACTGTTTAAAATGGACCACAACTGAGAGCTTTGCGTTGATATTAATGGCACTGCTGTTTTTTTTATTTTTTTATCAGTGTCTGTCAGTCGCCCCACCAGTTTCATCTGCCACTGGCTGCCACTGATCTCAAGCTTATATAAGCCAATTCATCCATGATTATAGAACTGCGTTTTATGTTTTACGCCATCTTAATGATTATTTAGTCAGACACAGATATTCAGTTTTTCTGTGTCAGATGTGAGCTACCGATCTATCGTGATTTATTTCCTTACATTGCAGTACCTGCAGTTTGCATTTCCACTTATAACTCCAGCAAGGGATTAGCCAGACAATTAAAATACCCTCACTTTGAATCAAAGCTCCGAAGGCATCATATAAGGGCAAGTGAACTCGAACATTCCTAGAAGTGCTCCGTTGTCTCTTCCATCTAAACATCTATCCATTCAACCTTCCATCTGCCCTCTGATAGCCACAATTTTACCTTTACCTTCAGTCATACATACATTTTTCATTCAATTTTCACCATCTATCCATTCACACATCCACCATCCATGCATACATTCATCCATATATCCATCCACCCATACATTCATCCTCTGATTTACACATCCATCAATAAAGGTTTTCATCCATCAATTGTTCCTTTTTGCCATCCATGCACACAGATTCTATTTACTTTGCCATCCTTTAACCCATCCATCCACCTCTCTATTCACCTACCCATACATGTGCCCACTCATTCATCTAATCATTCATCCACCTACACATCCGTCGTTTTACTCTTCATATCATTCTTTCGCCCTTCCTTCCCTGTCATCTTTCCTTCCTTTTAATCTCTTATTCGTCTTTCCCTTTTCTATCAACACTTATTTCGTATTTCCTTAACGAGCTAACTGTGAACTTTTTTTCTATCGAACTGGAGACTGAAGAGTCCTATAAAGAATCCACCCCCCTCTGTAGCTGCTAAGGTGTTGGGGAGGGGGATTGTCACTACGCCTCTGAACTCCAGGATTTCAGGTAGCAGAATGGGAGGAAAAGAGCGCATAGTGTGGACTACTCTCGAGACAATTTTGATGTTTAGCTAGATACAGACCAGTTACTGCATGAGCATATGAATCAATAATAAAAATTCTACTCTTGGCTGTGAATACTTTCCCGCGCCTTTAACCGCACCCTTTTCGTCATTCTAGTAACTGTCGTAGTGCCTCATTTAACATCACTTCCGGTGGTGTTACATGGATCAAGGGTCGTGGGCTACAGGACAGGCACTTTTCCTGCTTGGAAAAGTGGGAAGTCGGATTTTCTGTTGTCCCTTACCAAGCATCTATGCCACATAGAGCAAGAGAGTATTATCTACTACCACACGAATGAGTATCTTACTACCTCGCTAAACATCATCTTTGCATGGCCATAGTAGGCAGTGCTGAATGTACGGCTGCAAAGCTAACACCAGTGCACAAAATCAAAAATCTTTGCGGCACAACAAATCCACACTATTTCGAAAAATGTACTTTCTTAAAGCAACTGGGGAGCGTTTTATAGTTTAGATTTTATTCCGTAAAATGTAAGATTTATATTTTACTTAGTTATGTTATTTTTAATAGAAATGTTCATCCATAAGCTCCTTTTAATTTTTGCAATTTGCCTAAACAGATTCTTTGACAAAAAATAATATTGTAACTGATGAAATATTTGTGCTTATGCTTGTTGTACAAACACAGCTTCAAAGGTAGAATCTATACTTTTTCGGTTTATTATTTTTCTTAAACTCTGAATGTATTTAATTGGAAGAAACAATTTCCACAGAATAAACTCCCACACAGATTGGCTGGTAACGTTGATACTAAACCATTCTCGAAGAGCAAACATAATTCTGTAATTGAAGAAGGTTTTAATAATAACCAGAAGGAGCAGAGCAAATTAAATTTTCCATGCTCTACACATATGCAACATCTTCAACTCCAATTCTGATTGCTAATAGGATATTCCGTTTGCAATTTAAGCTGCTAATCGCGCTGTTAATAAGAAACAGGAAATAGCTCAACTAAATTCTAAATAGGAAAACAGAGTCGTTGAACATGAAGAGACTCTTCATCACCACCACAAACTATGTGCCGACTCTTAATCATTCAAATTAAATGTGCCCTTGGGGGATGATTTAGAGGCAATGCCTTTAGGAGGCTGTAGACTACTGTTGTTAGACAAAGAGATATTCGACCATGAGCTTTGTAAGCATATGAAAAATGTACCTGTTCAGTACATGTGGCCAGTTGTACAAGCTACTGGCTGCAAAATAGTGGTTGCAAAGTGCGATCAGTATTTCTGTGACCAGTAAATAATACGAACTGATCTATTTAACGGTATTTAATAATAATGAAGTAGCTCATAAATTGTGACTCTGATTGGATGCCATGGTGGCCTGCTAGGGTCAGCAGATCACCATGTATGTGATTGACTGTTAATAAAGCAAACTTCAACAAGTTATCCCTAAAGGAAATGGTTCTGTGTTCAAAAACAAAAGTTTTACTTTTTCGCAAAACTTTGGTTTGAGATGGTAGTGGTCACTTGAACCACTAACTTCTCCCTAACAAACTTTTTTTTTAAATTCGCAAACAGGAGGGAGCCCAAGGCGATACCTTCCGTTTTGTGAAGGCACTACCACCCGACTCTAGAGGGTATAATCTTTTCAATGTTTTGTGACCCGATTTCAGTTTCAAAATAATGATAAATATCATATAGAAATTTGGAATAGAGGCTTAGAACACGTCCCCTCCAAATATCAACTTGGTAAAGGGTCGCACACTCATTTTTGGAGCCAGTAAAAGTTTATCGACTAGAAATATGGGGTTAACACATTCAAAAACATATTTTAACAGTCACAAATACCGAATCAGCATATTTCGCCCATTAAAATGCTTAGTACATCTAGGGCCAGATGCAGCAAAGGATTTGCGCGTCGCAAACGGCGAAAATCGCCGTTTGCGAGGCGCAAATGCCTCTTTGCTATGCAGAAATGCATATTGCGAGTCGGGACCGACTCGCAATATGCATTTCAGAATCGCAAATAGGAAGGGGTGTTCCCTTCCTATTTGCGATTCGGAGTGGCATGCAATACCATTTGCGACCGCATATGCGGTCGCAAATGGTATCGCAGTTACCATCCACTTCAAGTAGATGGTAACCCACTCGCAAATTGGAAGGGGTCCCCATGGGACCCCTTCCTCTTTGCGAATGGACCCAAAACAATTTTTGCAGGGCAGGTAGTGGTCCAAGGGACCACTTCCCGCCCTGAAAAAATACCGAAACTAAAGGTTTCAGGTTTTTTTTCAGTGCAGCTCGTTTTCCTTCAAGGAAAACGGGCTACACTTAAAAAAAAAAAACTGCTTTATTGATAAAGCAGTCACGAACATGGAGGTCTGCTGACGACAGCAGGCCTCCATGTTTGCGAGTGCCTAGACTCGCTATGGGGCCGCAATTTGCGACCCACCTCATGAATATTAATGAGGTGGGTCATTGCAACCCCATAGCGAGTCGCAGACGGTGTCTGAGACACCGTTCTGCATTGGAAATTGCGACTTGCGATTTGAGAGTCGCTCCGACTCGCAAAATGCAAGTCGCAATTTCCAACTTTGCTACATCTGGCCCCAAGTCCCCTATTTATACTCTTAGGCAAAGAATGAGTAGTTCTAAATAACATTTTTACAGATGGATCGATTCCAGAGTTAAGTAGTCTACATTTGCTAAGGAGAACATATGTTACTATAAGAGATCCGAATTTATGATACACTTTGTACAGCTTCAATGACTGCATTGACAGGTCTTCATCATTAAACCTTTGTGTGTGAAATGCTATCAATTTTATTCAAGCAAAAGCTCGAAGACCTTATATATCCTGAATGACCAAATAGTCTCCAATTCTGCAAATCTGTCAACCAAGCAACAACTGTAATTGATGTCAAGATAATAGTAAACAGCTTACCAGGACCACTTTATGGTTGAGGAGATTGTTCTACTGTTTTTTAAGTAAACAGTAGTCATTGTCATAGCCTGTTTTCTGCAATCTTTTTACCACTTGTATAGTTACACTTAACTATCATGGTCCAGAGGAAGGATTTGTCGTAATGGATTTTAGGTTAGAGTTTGTGCTTACAAAATACTCCCCTTTAGTAACTATGGCTCTCATTATGAGCTTGGCGGGTGGCGGAGGCTGTACGCCAAACTTATTCATTCAAGGAAGACCACAACGCTGGTCTTCCACCCGCCGGCCCTATTACGAAGTTCCCCGCTCAGCCGGTGGGCGGAAACAGCATTTTTGCCCACCGACCCAGCAGGGAACTGGGCCTTAACATTGACACAGGCTCATAATTGAGCCAGAGGCAATGTGGCAGTGCTTCGGGTGCAACAGCACTCGTTGTGCTTTTCACTGTCCGTAATTCGGGCAGTGAAAAGCACAATGGCGCTGTCAATGGGGTCCCCTGCACTGCCCATGCCAAGTGCATGGGCAGTGCAGGACCTCCCCATGGGGCCCCCAGCACCTCCCTTCTGCCAGCGTTTGCATGGCAGTAGCCATGCAAAGGCTGGTGGAAAGGGGACTCGTAATCTCCATGGCAGTGCTGCAAGTAGCGCTGCTCTGGCGGATTGAGACAGGAAGCACTGCCAGGTTATCGGCTGGCACCAGCCTGGCGGTAGTGGCAGTCGTACAATGGTGTCTCCACCAAGGTCATATTAGAGTGGTCGGACAGCCCATTTCGGCGAGGGTCTGGGTACCACGTGAGTCTGGTGGTCCATAGTCCCCAGACTAGTAATGAGGGCCTGTGTTCTGCATTTACTGGACCATGAATCAAGAAGATAGTGTTATATTTGACAATGGTGGATAACCTAGAACAAAAGACAGGGTAGTTGAGAGGATCAGAGAGCATTGTTGTGTGCAATTTTGACTTACTATCTTGTGAGCAGCTACCTCGCATTGTGAATAACATTTATTCATCGTTTGAGGGCTGCGATTTAGTCTGAACACACAAGAAGGTTTCAGGTTGAAGGCAACTTTGCTCTCCTAAAGAGACCAGTGCAACACCTTGATAGACATCTCCAATTGTTGTAATATTTCCAACCTCCAAGATCCTAAATGGTCAAATAACAATCAACTTGAAAATCCATAACTGCTTCCAAAGTGTCCTTTCCTGGTTTCATATGTGTTTTGGGGCTGAGACTTAGAATAGATAATTTATTAATCCGTCTCATTTAAAACCTCTGCTTACTACAGAACAATGCAAATAGTGTGTACCATAAAGATCTAATCCCAATTTTAATCTTGTTTCAGGAAAACATATCTCAGTAGAACTCTTTAAGTGTTCTCCTTTCGGATGTGAAAGCATATAATTTGGTAACAATACCTCACTGAGAATTTCAGTAGAGTCTCTCAGTAATATGTTCAAGCTGAATAAAGTCAGTTTCAGAATAAATCCAAGACATCAGTAATAGAATGAGAAAAATCGACAAAAGTGTCTGCATGTGCAGAGAATTTAAGAAAAGTGAGCATGAGGGTAGGGTCTGTGTATGCAAGCTCTCTAATAAGAACCACACTGTTCCACCACTCCTATCTTATTTTGGGAACACACTTTAATAATAATTTACGAAGGAACAAGTTGCAAAGTATTTGTGGCTAATCTTCAGCTCCAGCAAATCATCTCCTGGAGTCTTCTTGTGAACAAGACAGCTTCTGTCGATATAGCAAGTTTTACCAAAGAACATTCTAAATAGGTGATACATTTAACTACTTTTTTTTTACCAGGAATGAAACGTTCAAGTTTCTTCCCCTGGTTGAATGTCTATGGGATAAAGAACAGTTTAGTAGGTACAAAACATTTTTAAAAAGATATGTTTTCCACTCTCACACATCTTTCTAGCAAAGCCTTTTTCATAAAGAAACAGTTTTAAGATTAATCTAACATTACAATAATACCTTTCATGGGTTAAATGGACATGAAACAAAGCACTAATATTCTCTCTATTCAATTGTTTTTACTATAGGTCATTTGCGTCATGAAAAGTTATACTTATGGCCATGACACAGGTCGAAACTAACAAAGGGGAAAGAACAAAAGAAAAAGAAAGAAACATAAATCTGCTCTTGCAGTTAGCTTCAGCCGAGTACATGTTGTGCAGGATTCAGAAGCAAAATCTACTTTTAAATGCAGAGTATGGCTAAGGTCTACAAAATCCTTTCATTCAGGTTAATTAGTATGATGTCTTTAAAGTCTTAACAATTCTCTCTCATATGCCAGGGGGCTGAGACCACAGTGGTTATGTCAGAAGACCACCTTGAATTTTGCGATGTCGGTACACTAGCATCACTGCTGCTATTAGGCATATCTATTGTGAAACTAGCAAAATATCTTTCAATGCATACAGAGATTTGATAAAGAGATGGCTCTGACCACATACTGTAAACTAATACTACTGCGATGCCTTCAAAGAGATCATGTTCAAGAAACCCTAAGTTTTTTGTCATTGTTGTTCCTTTTAAATGTCTAAATGTTGTGTTTAGTCCCGATGTATACTCAATATTAGTTTCAGTCCTAAGTATAAACTATTGTTAAAACTGCCTCTGGCTGGAGAATGGTAAAGAGAAGCGCAGCACATCAGTGAGTGAGAAATTGTTATTGCTGGAAGGAAGTATGCTGATGCCTGTAACGTTCCTAAATAGTGGTAGGTAACATTGTTGATTACACTATATTATTTGACCAGCCCCAGCAGAGGATGTCAAATATTTAAAAAAAATTAACATGATTATTAGTTCACAACATAGATAGGGACCATGAATAAGAATATAGGCTGTCAGCTTTTAGCGCTAAGGAAAATATCACAACTCACCTGGGCAACCTGGGCCTCAAACCTACGAAGCCACTAGTGCAGTGCTTTCTGAAAAACACAATAGTCTACAGTTCTTCCTAAACGAAGTACAACATCTTCAAAGATCTAAACTACATGCTGCTGTTCTATGCCTAGAACAGAGAAAAAACTGACCTCATAACACCCTTCCTCAAAGCACTCCAAGATACACAGCAGAGAAGGAGATCAAGTTTAATATATTGAGAACCAGACAAAAAAGTTTATAGTAGCCGAGTAAAATAACTTCACTCCCCACCACACCCCTACCTAAACATCAAATCCAGGCCAAAAGCAGTAGAAAACACAGAACTGTAACATTTGCTTCAAGATATTTAGACCTTTATGGACCCTCATCTGAAAGTTCTATATAGTCTTACTGCCTTTAAAATGAACCTAATAATGATCACCTTGAAGGAACCTTTTCTACTTTGCTCCACACTACTCAGACTATCCTTGCATTAGAGACAGATCAGCCCAGATTTACTATTTAATTTAATATGTTTTCATGCAACTTAACACTTCATACATATTTGCTGTGCTATATTGTGCAAGGGTACAAACAACTGCTGGGACATATATACAGAAATTGTCATCATTGCACCTGTGTGTAAAGAATGTTTCGATATACAACACACAGCTTCACACATGGGGCAGTGGTAACTGCACTATATCTAGCTCAGGATTCCAGTACAAACTATTTTGCATAGACAAACTCAGAACTTTCCCATGCTTTGTGCTAGTGCTGTGCACTTGAGCACACATGCAATATATTTGTTTGGAGAAGTGAACACATTTCCACTTACTTGTGTCTGCTACATGTATGTATTATTTCTGATGCAAAGCCTGATCTGGCTATCTCAGTACCATGATTTACATCAAACATATGTGTGTTTGTGCTGCAATACATGCAAAGTGGTGCAAAGCTGCTTCTGTGTTGTGAAGACTGTACCTTTCCAGCACAAAACACCATTTGAGATGGGCATGCGCCACACTAGCGCAGGTATAAAGCCAAAGGAAATCTGGACCATCACAATTTACAAACATCATCCTCACTGTCCAGTATTATGCAGTGACAGAGAAATGTCTTTCATTCCAACCCTCCACCCATGACTTCTCAAGAGAAGAGATAAGCCTATGATTTTACCAATATTCAGATTAACACAATGCTCAAAATAGACTTAAGGGGACAGGTTATTGTTAAAAAACAAATGAATAAAACTAGAATGTAATGAAGCAAAGGTCATTTCTTCTTATCTTCTTTGTTTTGGTGAATAAATGTAAATATCAATCATGAATGACTTGAAAACATTTGGCAATTCAAATGTAAAGATGCACATCTTTTGATTCTGCTTGGAGGGGGAGGTTGTGATTGATGATACAAATGCACTCTTGGTGAAAGTTGCCCAGGGTTTCACAAGCTAAGTCTAAAAAAGGGTATATTTTTTATCCAGTAGCTCATACACATGCATATGTTGATATTTTTCAAAGTGAGGGTTCTGATGTTACACACACCAATGCGTATCTGCATACAAACAAGTGAAATCATGGGTTTGAATCATGGTTGCGAAAGTGTTGCAATACTTATGTTTAGCGACTGTTTTATTTTGTGCTTCCTCAGTAATTTATTTGGCTTTTGAGGTAATACTTATTACAGATATTATGAATTCAGGAAAAGTGATGAGAATCAATTTTCTTTCCAGGGAAGTTAGATTTAAATTAATTCAAATTGGTTATAAAGAACATCTGCAGTTTGACACATGGTCAAGGGAGACCAGACAAAATAAGGGGGAGCTTATTTCCCATTATATTTGTTACTGACATAGGAAAATATGTCTACATCAGGTATGATACTGGTCTTTAAAACAACTATGTGAATGTGTTGGAAATTTACCTTTTCTGTGGTGTCATGCTATTTTTTTTCCTTTTCTGCTGAACCAGATTTTTTGCTGTCTATAGAACTGTGTGCACTTTACCCTGTTAACAAGTGGTAAAGTGTTTGTGCTCCTCTTTTCATCATGATAAAACTGGCATAGCAGGTTGCAGGTTTAAACTGCAATATTGACTTGTTCAAATAACCCCTTTTGACAATCGTAAATAACCCCTAAGTAGGTCTTTACTGCCCATTCAAGCAGGGTCCGTGGTATTTAAGAGTACGGCATGCAAATGTTTAGTCTTAAACATGTCCTTATAGTGAAAAGGTCCAAAAGGATATATTCACTGTTGGAGAGTAAGATGTTCTACAGGAAAGCATTGGGATGAAGTTTAATCAATGTTATCTCCTTGGAAACAGCTAAAGAAATATATATGGTATGTATATGGTAGAGTTAAATTTTGTCTGTTTCAGAAAATGTACTTTTTTCTATCTAAAAGACTAAGGACTTTCAGTAACTTCCAAATGTCCCCTGGCAGTTGAAAGGCTCCACTGGGGTGACTTGTTAACTGCTCCCATGACCAATGAATTGGCTGACATTAATGGGCAGAAAAGACCCATCTGAACCTAACAGGATTTGCAGGGGAAGCTGGAAGGGTCCTCTTAGACATGTAAATGTCAAGTCCTGCTTGAATGTCACATCCTGCTTGACAGGGGGCTTTCATGTGACACTTATGGCTCACTTCAAAGAGGCCTCCTCTGTCACAGGCAAATGTTAGCTGACACCTTTATACTTCCAATCAGGCCCCAATCACAGTAGGACTCTCGTTGACATTACAGTGTCACAGACTATTTGACATATCTGCTGGGTTTACATATTACATATATTATTTGAAACACATTTCAAAGGAGGGAATCAAAATTGCAAAACATTGTGAGTATTCATTGTCTGACGGCTGAAAGCTGAGCTTTAATTCCAGGCTTCTAAATCTGATTTTGTGTGAGGCACAGGGACGGCCTAAAATTGGATTTTAGTGTTAGGTGAGTAAGGGCACAAGGATTACCATAGTACACTCCCATTCCTCCACAAACACAGAGCCCTCTGATCCCAAGTTTTGGGTGGCCAAAGACTTCCATCAAGTTTAGCTTTAACTTTTGAACAAATTACCATAGTTGGAGCTATGTGCTTTTTGGTACTATTTTTGATTCAAACTTTAACAATTCATACTTCTTAGATTTTTGTCATTTTGGTGTTGTTTTAGTTATTGAAATTTTCTCTAATTTTCTAAATTGGTTTTTAATTTGTCTCTTTCTGGGTTTTCAATCAATCAATCCATCAACTTGGATTTGTAAAGCGTGTCTAATCACCCGACAGGGTGTCCAGGCATTAGGTTCTTGTTGGGATCAGTCGAAAAGCCAGGTCTTGAGTCCCTTTCTGAATTCTGAGAGAGAATTTGAGGTCCAGAAATGAAGGGAAAGCTTGTTCTAGAGTTTGGTTGCGTGGTAGAAGAATCATACTCAACTGTGGCTTTGGCAGATGCAGGGAGTGTGTGCGAGGGGGAGAGAGGCAGAGCGCAGGTGGGTGGTGGGTTGGTGGAAGTTCAGGCAAAGGTTGAAGTATGCTGGTGCTTTGTCTTCAAAGGCCTTGCAGAGCCTAGTAGGTGTGTATCAGCATCTTGAAGTGACATATTTTCTGGATGGGGAGACAGTGGAGGTTCCTGAGGTGGGGGGTGATGTGGGTCAATTTAGGGAGGTGGGGGATAAGTCTGGCAGCTCAGTTCTGATTTGGCTGGAACCTCCTCTGGATTTGGGAAGAGATTCCAACCTTGAGCATGTTGCCGTAGTCCAACCGGCTGGGGACTAGGGTTTCAGTGACAGATTTTCTGGTGCTGATGGGGAGTAATCTGAAGATTTTTCCAAACATACGGAGCGTTTGAGAAAAGCGGAGGAGATTGCATTGATCTGGTGTTTCATGGTGAGTTTGCTGTCTAGGATGATGCCAAGGCTGCAGGCATGGTCTGTCGGTGTGGGACCGACTTTGTAGGGCCACCAGGTTTCGTCCCAGGGGGATGTGTTTTGCCAAACATCAGCAAATCTATCTTGTCCGTGTTGGGCATTAGGCAGTTGGTCATCATCCAATCTGCAACACTCACCGTACAGTTGTGGAAGGTATTCCTAGTGGTGGAGGGGTCTTCAGAGAGTGAGAAAATGAGCTGGATGTTGTCTGCGTAGGATGTTATGTTGAGGCTATGTGTTCTGATGATGTTGGTCAAGGGCGGGGTGGAGGGATGACCCTTGCAGAACTCCTCAGATTGTGCTCCTGGTTTCCAAAGTGAAGGGTGTTAGGCAGCATCTCTGGGTTCATCCTCCGAGAAAGGATGCAACCCATTTGAGAGCATCTTCCTGGATCCCAATGTAGTAGATTCTCTTGATGAGTGTGTAGTGGGATACAGTGTCAAACACTGTTAAGAGGTAGAGGACAATCAGGTCCACTGCTTCCCCTGGTCAAGTCGGGTTCTGATGTCACCAGTGGCAGTGGTCAGGTCCGCCTTTATGCTGTGGCTGGTGTGGAAACATTTTCAAGTATCGTTCCAATCAACTTTTCTGTGAGTGATTTCACTTAAAATAATATTCACCAATGCTCCAAACAATCAGCCTGCAAGGACAAAAACAAAGCTGTCTGACTCATCTTTAGCCTAAAAAAATGTTCCTAGAACCTCAAATATATATCAATCATTATTGAACAATAAATTAATTCACCACACCTTTCGCACATTGTTCGCACAATCAATCTGACCATTCCTCTAATCAGGCATAAAGGATGAGGTAGGTGTTTCTCCGCCATAACCAATGCCACCTCAGCTGAAAATCAATTTCCACTGATTGATCACTAAAGCTTTTAGCTGATGCAATTCAAAGTTGTTCTCGAAATCTCTTTATACCTTGCTCATACTCCTCTTCCTATTCAAGCATCACCTAGTGTTTCATGTATAATATGCCGTAACCTGGGTTCAAGATCCCTACAATGTAAGCAATCTAATCACTTTGGTTTCACCTTGGTCTCTTCTTACAGCTGCTCACTACAATGCCCAGAACATTATGGAACTAAGATTCCAAGTACTTGAAACAATTCTGCAGCTCAAGCTTGGCAGGAAACAAAAACGTTTATCCCACAATAAATCTATTAAACAAACCATCTACTCACAATGCACTCAAAAACATC
This sequence comes from Pleurodeles waltl, assembly GCF_031143425.1. NCBI lineage: Eukaryota > Metazoa > Chordata > Amphibia > Caudata > Salamandridae > Pleurodeles > Pleurodeles waltl. Next base: position 869,566,917 of record NC_090437.1, on the reverse strand, counting down.
TAATGGCAAGGGGGAATTGACTTGCTATTTGTTACTGCAGTAGAGTCTTTTGGTACCCAGAATTCAAATCTTGAGTATTAGTCACATTCCATTAAAAATGTCCTTTTTAATTTGACCATGGAACATGGTTCCCAAAGAATCATCAACTCTGCTGCATCAACACAGTCTCTTCACCGTTTGTCAAAGCAGTCTAAAGACATATATGCAGAATGTATGTACCGGAACTGTGCAAGATGAATTTGATCAATCAAGGGTTCATTGAAGTGACAATCTATTGGTACCAAATATCAAGATTGCACATGTTCTTTTCTACCTATTTGACTACCCAATATGGCACCCAAAGGGTTCCAACTTTCTGCCCTATATATTTCCTCTAAAATGCGCTCCTCTGAACCATAACGTCAATTGGTGCACAGTATGGGCCTGATTTATGAAAAGTTAGTGCTGGCTTTACATCATTTTTTGACACAAAAGTGGCACAAATTTAAGCTTGTGCCGCTTTTGCATCAAAAAATGACGTAAAGGCGGCGGTAACTTTTCGTAAATTAGGCCCCATAGAGGTAACCTACAAAAGAAACGCCAACTGCGTGATGTTAAATGATCCAGGAGAACGTGGCAGTTTTTCACAGCTGTACGAACACGAGTATAATAGGGTTAGGCAGCGTTCAATTAAGTTACAACCACTTTCAGATAGACTGATTTGTGTAGATCCCACCGTCTCTCCATGGTTTTATTACAGGAACCCCCTGTATGAAAGTTTGTGATTTGTTACATTTATTTTCTTGAGATATCAATAAGCCAGAAGTGATGATTCTTTCGAGACAGACTTTCCCAGAATGTTCTCTATTTACTAGTATACTTTGTACATTTAACCTTTTGAATAGATACTGTGATTTCTTAAGTATATCACATAGCACTTGAGAGCAGAACACTCAAGGATACAGTTATCGCCACGGACAGAACAGGGCACGTTGTTTAATTGTTCTTTCTCTTCCTATCTTCTTTATTCGACATTCCTACACAGTCCTAGAGACCATGACTCCCATGAAATTACTGTGAGCATTATAGTATGTTGGGCAACCGTTTGGAACAGTTCTTTACATATCAGTGTATACATTTTCATTGAAACAATATACACTGTTGACTTATCCTATTGACCAGCGGGAGGAATATGTCTGAAAGTACAGAAGCATAATAACATTAGTTGATACTTATGTAAGTGTTGATAATCTTGCACGCACTATTTATCTCCGAATATGCAATACAGTACATAGATCTCCATATTCCATCCACAGTAGTAAAATAAATCGGCTTTCTGAAGAAAAGTGCGGGCTCAAAATGCATTGGCGCTTCATCAAGTCTTTGGATGATGAACAAATTATTGTTGAACACTTCATAAAGAATGAGTTTCTTACTACAATGCACTTATGGATCTGTGAAGAAATCAACTGTTGATTGCTCACTCTGATTTGACAGCATAAGTGAATCTTCAAAAATAGTAGTGAACATACCACGATTGTGTTCTATGCAGAGCCGAGTTTCACAGTACAAAGAACATGGTGTACTTCTTTGCTGCATGTTAACCTTGACATTCTCAGCAAAACATCCACCTGAATGACTGTGACCAAAGTTACACAACTCCTGTTTCCTGGCTCATGTTTGAACACCAAATGCTCAACCACTGCCCACTGTCTTAAATTTAACACCCGTTCCCTGCTTACTACCATCATAGTTACTGCTTCTGCTCTTGGTTCATGTTACCTGCTGACTTGCATACTCTGCATTATCTAGTTGTATATATTACACTACCAGTAGAAAATCTTGCACTCTAACTGATCCTATTCTGGCGAATCTAGTCTTATACATCATCTGATGGAGGGTAGTATGAAAAGCTTGGTGTCACTTACTGTGGTACCTTTAAGCTGATATACCAAGTGCACAGGATAAATCCTATCTTTTGCAGTCAGCCAATTAATGCATTTATGAGACATTTAACATGCCTTCCATACTGTCTGAACTAGCCCAACTGGTGGCAGATTACATTATGAACATGTTGATAATAATATTAGTGAATTTACAGCAGCTAAAGTTACATCGTTGTAAAGATTGCCAAACAGCTGTGGGAGTATAACATAATGTTACATATAATAGTTCAAATACATAACTGGTAAGCTGTATTATGGTCTGGTGCTCTGGGGATCAATAGACAATCTTCACTTAATGTTTGCTGTTTGTTATATGCAATTCTGTTACTCCTGACAACCCCCTTAATTCATATTCTTGCATTATTTCCGTTTTGTTGGGAACTGTAGTTTTGTTGCTGGTCTGGCGGTTAGATCACCATTTCATTTCTAGCCATTTGCAGTGACGTTTAGATTCTTGGGGGCTGTCTGTGTACCAGCTGGCCTGTTTGATAGCATTTATTTGTTGGTTTTGATGGTTGTGAGAGTCTGCACAGTTCTTGATTCATTCAGTCAAGTTGGTGATGTCCTCGTTCAGATTGTTGGTGATGTTGGGTTGGTCTTGAGCCAGTCTGCTTCTGAGATTTTTTTCCAGCGGCAGCTCGGTAGGCTGGATACTACTGGGTGCGTTGACTTGTGAGGTTGTGATTTGGAAGTGGAAGATGGAGCGGTCTGTCCTAGTGAGCGATGAGGTAGAGTTTTATATGATCTTGTTGCTGGTGGTGAAGATTGGATCCAGGGTTTCTCCTGCAATGTGCGTTGGGTCTGTGATGATCTGGGTGAGCTCAATGTTGTCCAGGCTTTCAAGGAGGGCTGTGGAGCTGGGGGTCTGTTCAGTCCTGTAGGTGAAAACAGAGATCACCCAGTAGTATGCAGTCCCATGAGGTGATGCTGAAGGGAGTGATGAAGTCCTTGATGGGGCTGCTGAATCTGGTTTGTGGACCTGGTGGTTGGTAGGCAAGGGTTCCTTTAAGGGTCAAGCTGCCATTTGTTTGCAGTTTGAAATGCATGTGTTATATGAAGGGGGTGTTGTTCTCTGTGGATGTAGAGCATTTAATTGTGTCCTTGTGGATGATGGTTGAGTTCTCCTCCTGGTTTCTGATGGCGCTCCTGATTTGTGGTCTTTGCAGTCCATTGGGATTGTCACAGCAATGTCGGGTGCTGATGTGGGGGTGAGCCAGGTTTTGGTGAAGAGGTCTGGAGGATTGATGCTGAAGAGATCGCAGATATCTGTAGAAAGTTTACTGCGACATAAGCACTCATTATGACACTGACGGTAAATCCTGCTCACTGCCACGCTGACGGTCGCCAACTTACCGCTGCAGTGGCAGATATGTGTTCGCCATATCATGACACACACACATCAATCTTACAGAATACAGCCACATACTCAAATTCACCAGACCAAAGGTCAGTGATAAACTGCCGGTACCAAAACCTACACTATTAAACCAACAGATCAAAGCCCACCACATTATGACCCACAAATCACCACGGCGGACATTCAACAGCGATAAACTATTGGCGGTACATGCTGCCATGCACAGAATGGACACCCACATACAAAACAACACTACATTTGACAATTCAAACAACACACACCTGACACCCATACACACACCACACCCACATACCCAAACCACTATGAAACACACACCCACAGTACCAAAACCCCATACAAATACAAATCATTGGCACAAGACTGACACCAGGACCACTGCAACAACTATACACACACACACCACTCACACCCATACACCCCTCACACACTCCACATCACACACCCCAACATAATACCCACACACCCTCACCAACACACATCACATAACACCCATGGCACCACAAAGGCACCCCCGTTTCACTGAGGAGGAGTAAAGGGTCATGGTGGAGGAAATTGTCAGGGTAGATCCACAGTTATTAGGAGCACAGGTGCAGCAAATATCAATAGCAAGGAAGATGGATCTATAACAGAGAATCGTGGACAGGGTCAACGCCGTGGGACAGCACCCCAGAACAAGGGACGGCATCAGGAAGAGGTGGAACAACCTATGGGGAAGGTACGTTCCATTGCAGCAAGACACCAGCTTGCTATATAGAGGACTGGCAGTGGACCCCCACCTCCTCCCCCACAACTCACAGCATGGGAGGAGCAGGTACTGGCAATACTGCATCCTGAGGGCCTGGCCAGAGTTGGAGGAGGACTGGACTCTGGTAAGTCAACTTTCAACAATTATCACCCAACAATACCTGCATGCCATCACACAACCTCACTCCCATCACTCCACTCCATCCCACATACTCCACCATCACATCACACTAAAATCCCAATGCCAACCCCTGCATGCTATACCAATGCATGGACACCCCTCACAGCCCTGCATGGACACTCATCACTAAAGCATGCACAACATAGGGAAACTAACAATCCCACCATACCCCAACATACACAAGTACAAGCTGGCAGGGCAACAACAGCCATAGAGGGGAAGCCAGGGATGTACAATATGTCTTACACATGAAGCATAATACATCAATTCCATCCCCACAGGTACCCCAGACAATCCCAACGGAGAGGAGGTGCCATCACTTTCCAGTCCCCCAACAGAAGTGGCCCACAGTGATGACAGTAACTCTGGTCTTCAGGATCTGGGCCATCTTCCTGGACCATCAGGGACACTGGACAGTCGGTCACCCATGCCCAGTCACAGTCCACCACAGAGCCTCCCGCATCAGGAACCCACATCACAGCACTCACCAAACATCCTCAAACCTCTGTCCCCAGGACACATCAAACAGCAGTGTGCCCACCTGTACAGGGACCCCAGGCCACACCTTGCACACAAGACAATCAGGGACCTGGGGTCAGTGGCTGTGGGCACACCATTCAGGGGACAGAGGCACAGTCCAACATGGACACTGGGAGGACTACTGTGTACCAGGAAGAGGACAGGAGCAGGGAACTGACTCCAGGAGGCACTCTCTGAGATCCTGGGAGCCTACCAACATTCCCAGGACAAGATGGGCCAGATCCTAAACAACGTGCAGAAGAATAGGCGGCTGCAGGAGGGACAGTATCAGGTGATCAGGGAGAACTTGCAGGCCATCAACAACACCCTGATCTCCATAGCAGGGCTGCTGGCAGACATAGCCAACATTATGAAGGAGGCAGTGTCACACCAGCGGGCCCCTGCCACTAGCCAGTCATCTGAACAGCCCTCCACTTCAGTTACCGCTGATGGCCAGGAGGCCCCGCCACAGGACCAACAGGCCACCAGCATCCCTCCCCCTGCAGAAGGTGAACCACCCCGCCAATGTTCCCTGCAAACCAGACAAAAGCCAGAGACACTTGCCAAGACCCCCACCTGGAAATGAGACTCTCCTGATTGTCCCCCTGATATCCCACTCAGTCACCTTGTCCACCTTGAACTGCCATTGCTCCCCTTCTTATGTCCCCATGGACAATGCACTTGTGCTACGGACAGACTGGCACAATATCCTGGACTTTCCTCCATCATTACCCTATCCATTTGCACTTTTCCCTCTACATATTAGCACTACAATAAACACGCTTGGATAAAAATCAACTTCGAGTATGTCATGTATTTCAAATACGTTTTGATTGAAACCGCTACAACCTTTGCAAGTGAACTGTACATAGAATGAGCATAGAATTAATGACCTGTAGCTGGCTGTTGTGACCACACCAGGAGTATTTGTCACATCACCAACATCTGCAAAGTGAATATCCAGAGGTAACAGTAAGTGGGCAAAAAAGTGGAAAATGCAAGCATGCCAATGCCACACAGAATACAACCAAAGTCATAGAAATTTAAAGTTGCACTGTGTTACCTGTGTGTCACTGGCGGTACTGACACTTCACCAATGTTCTGTTTTCCACATTCTCATCCTCTGTCTCTTCATCCTCATTGTCCACAGAGTCCACTGCTGTGACAGGGGCAACTCCAGTCTCCTCCTCCTGCAGAAAAGGTACATGGTGTCTGAGTGCCAGGTTCTTAAACATACAGCATGCCACTACTACCTGGCAGACCTTCTTGGGTGAGTAGCACAGACTACAGAGGCACAGGGCGTGGCTAATAGGTGAGCCCTGGTTCCCACACAGTTCCTGTCAGATGGAGGCACCAGAGGCCCATGTGCCTCATTATAACGTTCTTCTGCCCTTGTCCTAGCATTCCTCACAGGGGTCAGCAGCCATGATAAGTTTGGGTAACCAGAGTCACTTTCAATTTTTAGAGACAACATTCAGCCACACACTATTCTATATGGACAACAGCATAGGCATACAGCAACATATACTGTGTGGGAACCAGGGCTCACCTATTAGCCACGCCCTGTGCCTCTGTAGTTGGGCCATCACATTTGGGATGCTGCTATTCCACAGGACAAAGGCATGCTGCACCGACCCAGGATACGTAGCATTAATGTGGGAGATGTACTGGTCCACCAAGCACACCATCTGCACATTCATGGAGTGGAAACTCTTACGATTCCTGAACACCTGTTCATTCTGGCGGGGGACAAATGCAATCAATTGCACCAATTATATTGGGGATATGTCCCATTGCATAGAATCCAGCCTTCACAGTGGCCAAATCCTCAACCTGGGGGAATGCAAAGTAGCTGCACATGTGTTTTATCAGGGCAGACAACACTCTTGTCAGCACATTTGAGAACATTGGCGAGTGTTTATCAGGGCAGACAACACTCTTGTCAGCACATTTGAGAACATTGGCAGTGACATTCCTGCTGCCAAGCCCACTGTCACTTAGAAAGAACCAGTTGCCAGGAAATGGAGAAATGATAGCACTTGCACAAGATGGGGGATCCCAGTGGGGTGACGGATAGCAAATATCAGGCCAGGCTCCAACTGGGCACACATCTTCGTGATTGTGGCCCTGTCCAGTCTATAGGTGAGTCCTCCAGTGTAGCCAAGTCCTCCACTGTAGCCAAGTCCACCAGGAGTCTGTACATGGGGGTATGTCTCCATCTCCTATTCATCCACAATGGTAGGTATCTAAGGGACACAAGAGTGAGGAGCTTGTCAGAACCTGAGCAATAGAGCCACAACAGCAGTCAGCAATGTGCAAACATGTTAGAAGACAGTGTAATTTGTGAAGTATGTGCCTATTTATCCTATGATGCAGCATTAATCCATAGGCCTGCCCCCCCCCCCGAAATGGCGGTCGCCTGTCCTGTGTGAAGAGAAAGGTTGAAGTGAGGTAATGCCGCTGACTTTGTGAGCCATGGCAGTAGGCGGTCGTGAACCACAGTGAAATTCCTCATTGGTTATAATTGGGCCCTATGGAGTACAATGGTCAATGGTGATCTACGCTGTTTGTGACGGCATGCACTCACTTGTTTCCTGACCTTCCATAGGAGAGGACCTACATTGCATGTGCTGCTGTGACCTGTGTCGGAAACTTACCATGACCCGTGTGACCGGGGAAAGGGCCCCAGCCTTCACTTCTGAGGAGTTGGAGCGACTGGTGGATGGGGTTCTACCCCGGTATGGACTGCTGTATGGGCTTCCAGGCCAACTGGTGAGTACACTTTGGGCACGAAGCATGTGGCATGAATGCATGGAGTTTTGTCTGTGTTTGTGAAGGCCTCATGTAAGGGGGGTATGTGGATGTCCTCCTTGCGGTGTACACGTTGTGTGTTGGGATATGTGTGTGTCAATGGTCATGGAAAAGGATATGGTGGGCCATTTGTGTTACTGACTGGACTGTTTGTCTAATGGTGTTCTCCTTTCTGTATTGCCTCTGCAGGTCATTGCCCATCAAAAGAAGGGAATATGGCGTGCCATCACCAAGGACATGTGGACCCTGAGGGTCTATGGCAGGGAGAGCACTCACTGTCACAAACGGTGGGAGGACCTGAGAAGCTGGGCATGGAAGACCGCGGAGGCCCAGCTGAGGATAGGTTCCCAACAAGGAAGGGGTGCCCGTCGGACCCTGACCCCCCTGATGGCCCGCATACTGGCGGTGGCCTACGCTGAGCTGGATGGGCGCATGAGGGCATCACAGCAGCCACAAGGGGGTGAGTGCAGTGGCCATCATTGAAGATCACGGCTGTAGGGGTGTTATGCGGGTGATGATTGAGTGTCAGTGGGGGCCCCTAGGCCAGGCCAGGCATAGCAGTGTAGGTCCTCTGGTGGCTAAGGGTTTGATTATTAAATACTGCTTACCTAGCTTGTTAGTATTCACTACTGGTCAGGTCTGCGTGGGTCCCAGGTGTGATGAGGTTGGCAGTGTGTACCCCTCCTCATTCCTTTTTGAGTAGCCATTTCACTGGTAGTACAGTGCATAGTGCGTAGGCCTGTTCCCTGTGTGTGTGGGTGCTGTGTACGCCAACGGTGGTGTTCATGCAGTCATTGACCCAGTATATCCTTTGTCTCTCTCCCTCCCTTTCTTGTTTTGTCATCCTGTACTCCTGTACAATAGCATCATCTGGAGGAGGAGAAGGGGCACCAGCAACAGAGGGAGCTGCATCCCACATGACCCTGGAGTCAGAGTCCACTGACGCTGAGGGCACCAGTGGAACGGAGGGCGAGGAGAGCACCACAGCTGAGACTGGAGGGGACAATACAGACTCAGATACCTCCTCCGATGGAAGCTCCCTGGTGGTGGCGGACACCTCTTTGCCCACCCCAGCTGCAGGTACATCCGTCACCATGTATGAGCACCAGGCACCTCAGGCCCTGCCTCAGGGAGCCTTGCTGCCCTGAATGATGAGGCTATTGACCTTCTGAGATCCATCTCTGTAGGGCAAAAATCCATTGTGAATGCCATCCAGGGTCTGGCAGCCCAGATGCTGCAATCTAATGCATTCCTGGAGGGCATTCACAGTGGATTGGCGGCCCAACAGAGATCGATTCAGGCTCTATCCTCCTCTCTGATGGCAGCCATTGGCCCTGTTTCAACCGTCCCCCCTCCAACTTCCACTTCCCAGTCCCATTCTCCTCAACCCCAACCGATCCCAAGCACACAGCCAGACGAGCGTGCACACAAGACAACACCCAAGAGTGTCACAGGCAAACACAAGCACCACACTTCATCCCACAGTCACTCACACAAACAACATTCATTTGCAGACACAACAACATCCTCTGTCTCCACTGTCTACCCCTCCTCCTCCTCCTCCACCTTCCACCCAGTTACATTCACACTCACACCTGCATGCACATCATCATTATCCACTACCAGCATCATCACCACAGCAAGCAGAACATACACCTCACTGGCAGACACCTACACAACATCCATACCGATGTCCCCTGTGTCCTCTCCCACCGTGTCTGCCCCCACAAAGTACACAAACGCAGCACCGAGACACCAAACAGCCATGCACCTCACAACAGCATACAGCCCATGCACCTGCACCATAATCCAGCAGACAAACACCTCCAACAACGACTCCCTCTTCCTCCACTCCCATTACTCCTCCCTTTTCCCATCCCATCGTCCCTAAAAAGCTTTTCCTTTCCCAGATTGACCTCTTCCCTACCCCTCCACCCCCTATCCTGCACGTGTGGGCAGGGTAGCAAGGACCCAGCCAAGTCAATGGGCCCAGTGGTAGCAGCACCTGCTCGTGTGGAAAGGATTCCAGGCCAACAATACTGAAGAAGAAGGAGCCTGCACCTGCCACAAAGAAGGGGAAGGAGCCTGCACCAGCTGCAAAAAAGGGGAAGGAGCCTGCACCAGCTACAAAGAAGGGGAAGGAGCCTGCACCAGCAGCTGTCACAGAGCCCCCACCGCCAGACATGGTTGTGCAGCCATCAGAGAGTGCAGGGGCTGAGCAGGAGCCTCCCAAAACCACCCCCACAGTGCAACCATCAGTGTGCAGGGGCTGAGCAGGAGCTTCCCACAACCACCACCACAGTGCAGCCATTGGAGGGTACAGGGGCTGAGCAGGAGCCTCCAACAACCACCACCACAGTGCAGCCTTCACTGCAAGGGGAAGCCATATAATCCAGCCTCCAGGGGCTGCTGTGCGGCCTGCCCCTCCAGAACCAGTGAGCAAGTCACCCACTAGAGAGACTGTGGAGTTGCACTCCCCAGGACCAAGCACAGGGCATGTTGCTGCCTCCAGAACCAGTGAGCAAGTCACCCACTAGAGAGACTGTGGAGTTGCACTCCCCAGGACCAAGCACAGGGCATGTTGCTGCCTCCAGAACCAGTAGGCAAGTCACCCACTTGAGAGAATGTGGCCTTGCACTCCACAGGACCAAGCACAGGGCATGTTGCCCCTCCAGAACCAGTGGGCAAGTCACCCACCTGAGAGACTGTGGCCTTGCACTCCCCAGGACCAAGCACAGGTCAGGTTGCCCCCTCCAGAACCAGTGGGCAAGTCACCCACCTGAGAGACTGTGGCCTTGCACTCCCCAGGACCAAGCACAGGGCATGTTGCCCTCTCCAGGACCGGTGGGCAAGTCACCCACTCGAGAGACTGTGGCCTTGCACTCCCCAGGACCAAGCACAGGGCATGCTGCCCCCTCCAGAACCAGTGGGAAAGTCACCCACCTGAGAGACTGTGGTCTTGCACTCCCTAGGACCAAGCACAGGGCATGTTGCTGTCTCCAGAACCAGTAGGCAAGTCACCCACTTGAGAGAATGTGGCCTTGCACTCCACAGGACCAAGCACAGGGCATGTTGCCTCTCCAGAACCAGTGGGCAAGTCACCCACCTGAGAGACTGTGGCCTTGAACTCCCCAGGACCAAGCACAGGGCATGTTGCCCCCTCAGAACCAGTGGGCAAGTCACCAACTAGAAAGACTGTGGCCTTGCACTCCCCAGGACCAAGCACAGGTCAGGTTGCCCCCTCCAGAACCAGTGGGCAAGTCACCCACCTGAGAGACTGTGGCCTTGCACTCCCCAGGACCAAGCACAGGGCATGTTGCCCTCTCCAGGACCGGTGGGCAAGTCACCCACTCGAGAGACTGTGGCCTTGCACTCCCCAGGACAAAGCACAGGGCATGCTGCCCCCTCCAGTACTAGTGGGCTTGTTTCCGCATCCGGCTGAGGTGCCCCCACTCCCCCTGAGGTGCCTGCCTATTTGCCAACTGATTCTCTTGCAGTGTTGTCTCCAGATTGGGGCAGGATTCAAGTGGGGCTTTGGACTTTGCCCTGTGGCCATGTGGGCCCTGTGAACTATGGACTAGGCAGTGTCCCTTTTTTATGCACTTGTTCAGATCTGTTTAATGTGTAAATCGGATTGGTGAATTTATTAATGGACTGATTACAATCACTTTCATCAATTCCTGTTGTCCTTGCATTATTCTGCAGATTTTCAAATTGTTTTTGTAATGTATATGGTTGTGTGTATGATGTGTGTGTGTCGGGTGTGTGTTGTGCGTGAGTGTGTCACTCTTGTTTTCTTCCCACCCTTCCTTGTGTGCTGGGCGGCTGTAATCACCGTTGTCATGTGGCGTTGGTGTTCCAGGTGGAGCATAATGTAGATCATCGGGAAAACTTGCAGTTCGGATTTCATGGCGGCGTGGTTCTTCCCTGTGTGTCCAAGTGGGAGTCCTTTAACTTTTGTGCTCTGTTTCAGCCAGGCTTTCAATGGCGTTGGTGCCACCACAGAAAAGGTGGTGGTTTCCTGTGTCACAATATGATGGGCGGTACTTTGTTTTCCACCTGGCTGTAGGTGGCTACCACTGTGGTGACTGTTGTTTCTGCCCTGGCGGTCCGTGTGGTACATTGGCTGTCTATCGGAGATATCACCGCCATGGTCATAATTTGGCAGTAGTTACCGCCAGCCTGTTGGCGGTATTACCGCCACCTTATCACCCTCCGCCGGTGTCGTAATGAGGGCCATAGTGTGTTGAAATGCATACATTTGAGTGGCTGTTGGGGTGTGGGTTTGGTGTGTTTATCTGTGTAAAGGCAAGGTACTGTTGGTGCTGTTGGTGTTTGAAGGGTCTGTGTGGATGCTGCTGCAGGCGAACCAGCATTTACCACTTTATTATGAGGTAACGCAGCTTATTTCAATGGCAGCAAAGGAGGCATAAAGAACTATGGGCCAGATGTAGCAAACGTTTTGCGACTCGCAAACGGCAAAATTTGCCGTTTGCGAGTCGCAAAACGCGTATCCCAATGCAGAAATGCATTTTGCGAGTCGTTAACGACTCGCAAAATGCATTTCAGACTCGCAAATAGGAAGGGATGTTCCCTTCCTATTTGCGAGTCGCATTGGGATGCAATACCATTTGCGACCGCATATGCGGTCGCAAATGGCATCGCAGTTACCATCCACTTCAAGTGGATGGTAAGCCAATCGCAAATTGGAAGGGGTCCCCATGGGACCCCTTCCAGTTTGTGACTGGAGCCCAAAATATTTTTTTAGGGCAGGGAGTGGTCCAAGGGACCACTCCCTGCCCTGAAAAAAAACCGAAACTAAAGGTTTCGTTTTTTTTTTAAGTGCAGCTCGTTTTCCCTTAGGGAAAACGGGCTACACTTCAAAAAAAAAAACTGCTTTATTTAAAAGCAGGTCGCTAACATGGAGGTCTGCTGACGTTAGCAGGCCTCCATGTTAGCGAGTGCCTATACTCGCAATGGGGCCGCAATTTGCGACCCACCTCATGAATATTCATGAGGTGGGTCATTGCGACCCCATTGCGAGTTGCAGTCGGTGTCTGAGACACCGTACTGCATAGCAATTTGCGACTTGCAGGGACTCGCAATTTGCAAGTCGCAAATTGCTTTTTTCCTACATCTGGCCCTATATATTATAAAGCTACTAGACACAGGGCACAATATCTTGTCTGGGAAAGGCAATACTCGGCAAAGTCAGCAATGATGGGGCCACTTTATATTAGATACTCATGAACAAATTGACAACTGTCAGGTTTATTGTCTCAGCGGACTAGCACAGCCACCCCAGAAACCTGTGTTTGTCCTCCTGGCAACAGGTTGTTCAAATCCTGGCGAGTACACTAAGCCTTCCATCAATTTAAGGTCAATAAAATGAATTCTATTGTGTTTGGTAAAAATAAACACCTGTTATTCTGTGTGAATATACCCAAGGAGTGAGATGCGCTTTACAATTGGATGTGTTATGTTACGACTATATGGTCTATAGTTGAAAAGCCTCATTTGCTGTGCGTGGAAAATAAAGAAAGAGAGTCACTGAAACCTATAAGGTTGGTGGACTGATGAGCCTTGCGTTCAACAGCTTCGGGTGTTCTTTGTGTCATATAGAAAGGGAAAAGTGCTTTTCTTGTGGAGTTTTGAAGAGTAAGGAATTTGGTGGTTATGAGCATGTATGGAACTGTAAAACCTTAGGGGCAAATTTACCAAAGTTGTGTGTTGCCTTTGTGCCCTACAAGGGTGATGCAAAACCTAGATGAGATTTAACCAAGCCATGCAAATCCACCTTGCATGTGCTTGGTAAATCTAGAGTAACGCAAAGAAGCGTAAGTAGCTGCCTTGCTTTACTCTGCCACTGGGAGGTGTTCCATGGGTGGAGCAGGGATTTTCCCATGCATACACCCATTTATTTTAGCACATTCCCAGATTCACCTTGAGTGATAGACCTGAGAATGCATAAAAAATGCTACACCTTCCCTGGAAAGGCATAACAAGGAGAAATATCTTTATGTTTCCTATTTGTTTCCTTTTTCTATGTGTGCTGCATTTTGCAGCACTCTTAGAAAGAAAAAGAAGCCTCAAAGGTCTGTTTTTTGTACAGGAAGGAGACCCTTCCTGCATAAAAGCAATCCTGTCTAAAATGCCGGCAACCTTGCACCATGTTGCAAAGGTGCCTGCATTAGCACTAGGCAGCCAAAAATGCACCAGTGCGAGGAGAGAGCAGGAATGTTCCGTATTATGATAGATATGGTGCATTCCTGCCCTCTCCCTTTCCTGCAGTGCAGTGGACCAAGAAGCCTTTCCTTGTTGTGCTGAATGGAAACATTATAAGTATGGCCCTTACATTTCTGTTAGAGAGAAAGACTGTGGTTAAATATTTTCGTTTTTACTGCAGTTGGTAGGTAGTACATGCTGGAGGTATAAAGGAAAATCTAGGTACTGTTGCGAGCCCAACACTTCTGTTCCTCAGTACTAGTAGTTAGATTCAGGTAATAGCTACATTACTGCCTTGAGGGTGTGGATTCCATGCTAGTTATTCACCTAGGGGAGATTGGCCATTAATGTTTTATTGGCAACTGTCTGATTCTGCATCCTGATCCGTTCCTATCCCTTTAGCTTTACCACTGCCAACGGTTTCAGAATGTAAAGAGGTGCAGCACATACACCAAAGAATGTGTCTACGCCTTAGAGGTAGCTGCACACACAGGCGTGTAAGGGATGACAGGCTATTCTCACACGTGTGTCTGAGGAGATCTTGCAATAAAGCAGAAGGCAAGGGGCAAGCTGCGGTATAAGACCATAGCAGTCTCCAATGTCTTCACACTCCTCCTTTGGTGTTCTATTGACCCACCAGACTTGCTGTTGTTAGAAACCTCTTGGATATGTTTGGTCCATTAGCTGCATACAAAGAGAGACTCCCCGCTCTGTACCCCATCATGAACCATTCATTCAACCTCCTACACAACATTTACAGTACTGCTTTGCTTCCAGTGCAGGTCTACAGTGCAGAACTACCACTATCACCTTGATTATGAGCTCCTTGACTCCATGGACATCATTTAGGGATTCCCAGGGGTCGCAACTCTAAATAGTTGCGACCCCTGCATTTCCCCTTGCAACCCCTGGCACTGCCATTGTGACCTCTGGCCTCAGATTTGACAAAATGAGTGCCTGGAATACAGGATCAGCTATCCTAAGGGGCGTCGGTTGGGGTTCCACTTTCCTGTTTTTTTGTCAAATGTTTTATTACCTAAATAGTGAATAATAATATTCCCTAGTTGTGTAATGAAAGATTGAGTACAGTTAGCTGGCAAATGGCCATATCTGGCAACTAAGGTAAGTATAAAATGCTTCTAAATGTATGTGGTGTGCATTCTTGCAGATGAGAGTGTTTATGTGAGTGTGTGAATATGCATGTATGTATAAGCATGTATGTGAGTCAAAGTAAAAGTGAAATGGCGTGGCGTGTGAAGTCACTTCCGCTACCCCTGGCATTTTGGTGAATAGACAGACACCCATGGATGATTCACGTGGGGCCTCTAAGAATATTCCGATCCCCGTTGAAATTACAAGATCCTCCGTTAGTCACTGAGTCTATTGTTTTTCTACATAGCGACTGTGGCTG
The DNA here is from genome assembly GCF_031143425.1 of Pleurodeles waltl. NCBI lineage: Eukaryota > Metazoa > Chordata > Amphibia > Caudata > Salamandridae > Pleurodeles > Pleurodeles waltl. The sequence continues at coordinate 869,551,723 of NC_090437.1, read as the reverse complement.
CTGAAACTCCAGGGAAAAATGTAGGGGCTATCAGTGGTGCTGACCCTGGAATTACTGATTACCGTGATACTGTCAAGCTTTAAAGGGACCTTCGGTGTCCTTTTTGAAAATCCTTATTAACTCCTCTCCCTGCCCCCAAGAGTCGGGAAACCTTCGAAATTGGTAACTCCTGGGGTGGGGGCAAATAAGATACAGTATGTGAAAAACGGGAATCTCGTTATCAGGGTCTAATAATTCATCTGACCACAAGCACATTTAGCTTTGGGAGAGCTTCTATAATGGTTTTGCCACAGAGGTGAAGAGGTCAGGGTGCTCTATTTTCTCATGCTCTTCAGTACCACCAGATAAAGAGGCCGATCAATTATTGCTGTGTATTCTGTAAAACCAGCACATACTATTGTTTTACACTCAAGCCAAATGTTTATTCTCGGCCATTTCAAAGCATTGATCCAAAGTTTGTGTAATGAATATTCAATGTGTCATCCTGCATAATTCCCGAGCACCAGGGATTGAGTATCGAAAGGTACAAACCAATAAAAAAAAAGAACAAAACTCAACCGCCACACTGCGTGCATTAAAAGATTTAGCTGGCAGATCGCTTATCTCGTTCCTTCGTCTGTTTAGGGTTTTTATTTCACTGTGTGAGCAAATTTCACCTGACAAGGACTTTACAGAGAACAGCCAGAGCTAAACAAAAAAAGAAAGATCTACTATTTCAAAGAGATAAAATATCCCATGAAGGGACATTTATTGTCTCAAAAATAGCATGCCTACTACTTTTTTTCGATAAGCTGTCAAAAGAGAAAATCCTTTGTTGTCTTAGTGCTCGTGAGCGCAGATCTGTAAGAGGAAATAAACCTTAACAAGACCAGCATGATCGCATTGCCATGTACACAGCCTATCCGTGAAGCAAGGTGCATTTAACGCACGCAGTGTTCATGTTCACGGCAAAGCATACGTGCTCTACATAGCTGTGGTTCTGAGGTCCTTTGACTGTCCCCGCAATATACAGTAAAATGCTCCCACAGAATATTACTTTGTCATGACCTTCAAATTTTTTTTTTTTAAACTGTCACTTCGCTTGCTATCATGTATTGCTAGTGCAGCGCCTTTAAGATTGTTTTTACCTGCGAATAAACCTTTTTTTATCTTTCGCTTTGTTAATGGAAATGCGTCCTGTGGAGCCATTTTCTAGCAGCCAGCTAATCAAGATATTAATTGAGCTGGAAAAAATGGCCCCATGTTAGCATTCAAATGTGTATTCAAAGTAGTCAATAAAAAGGCCCCCGGGAAGGCATAAAGGTGTGTGGGCTGGGTGCCCGGAAGCGCGCTGAGGTGCTCACCTTTAACCGTGACCCCATTGCCATTGATTGGTGTCTTTGCCAGTCTGATTGGTGTTGACGGTTTCCCACTGTTGACGTAATGTAAAATCACTGTAAAACAGGAAATGGAATTATCAACCAGTAGAGGGGCAACACAGGGCCGGCGATGTAAGTCCTCGAAAGAAAAATAAAGGTTTTACCCTTCAGCGCGCTAGCACATGCTCGCGAAATAACGCAATGTCCACATTTAGACCGCGTGGCAAAGGTTAATGAAAACACAGAAGTGCCTAATATAAACAATGCTAATTAAAGATTTTAAGATCTTCCGAGAGGCATCCCAGAAGACCAATGGATGCACGATGTGGCTCACATCAACCCTCCCAGCGGAAAGCTAATAACTAGCCAGCAGGGAGTGCAGAAAGTGCAGGCTAGACTATAAATGAGAGAGAACTCGCTCACACAACACAGAGCAACAAAATGAGACCATAGCTTACCTTACCAGGAACGTGTTTTATTAATAACGTCAACGGTAGCGCAGGTTTTTTGAGTGAAACATTCTTTATATCTGCCTGTCTGGCAGAAAATATGTTTTTGGTATTCATAGAGGAAACCGTCGCTGAAGCCTTAAGGCTTTCGCAGATCCACAGCATGCACAGGCCAACGAGACAGTAAAACAGAGCTGTGCAGTGGGCCCTGTAGTGTGCCTTATGCCCCGGAAATAAAGTAAAGCAAACGACAGCCCGCAAGCTATGAAGTTCACGACTAGCTAAAAAAAACCTGAAGCTACATAGGTGGAAAGAGAGATGGCCGCAAATGCTGGCAAATGCTGCCAATGTTCAGGGCAGGGTCAACTGGAGTGACCAAGAGAAACACACCGAATAATAAAGTGATGATAGTAAATGTGGGAAACATTTGCAAAGATGGAAAGGCATTGACAAGGGTAACAGAGCAGTTATAATTGTTTGTTTAATGTATTGATGTTTTCTTAGAAGTCACTTGAAGCCTGCACACTACTGAGCACTAAAGTGAGTGGGGGATCCGAGGGAAAACGGAAGTGACTGGCGAATAAAACAAAGTGAGAAGACAGTTACTGTACAAATAGGAAAATTATGCCTGCTAACCACTTACGTTCAATTCTCGCTTTGCCACAAAAGAACTCTGCGCATACAGCCTTCACAAAGTGAGCAATTCACAACATGACAGCCTTTGACTTTGCAAAAGTATAGAGAGGATTGTGGAAAAGGAACATGGCATGTTGGAAATGACTTTCTGACCAATAACCATTTGCAAAGATAAGTGTTTGGTGAGGCATTTCCGAAGTGGAAGTTGTACTTCAGGGACAATTCCACCCAGTGAAGATTAGCTGCCTCCCAGTGCTTAATTTAGGCAGGTGGTTGCTGGTGGGGACGCTGGCCCTCATTTTTGGGAAGAATTGCTTCTTCTTCCTCATAAGACATTTATCATAAGGAACAGAGGGGAAACACAGAAAGGAGTAAGGAGGAGGAAGATAAAGACGGGAAAATATCATAAAGGGAGAAAGTAGGAATTTGCAAGAGTGAGACAAAGGGGCAGGGAGTGTCTGATAGTGGATTAAAGAGGTATGAAGTTAATTCAAGACTACACAGCTTTGGTATTGGGCATACCACGGACTCTATGAGCAGAACTTTGGGGGAATGGCATTCTTTCTTTAACAAATCAAGCACTACTGCCACTGTTGGGAGGAGCAGACAGTAGCCCCTTAGACTACAGCATGCTCCTCCCAGTGCCCCTCACTCAAGGCCGACTTTTAATTTTTTTAACTGAAGTCTGCAGTTTATGGAACAGGAGCTGCTTTAAAAACGATGGCATTCAGTAAATGTTAATGCAAGAATGGAAACTTGCAGTCCCTTGCAGGTATCCATCACTTAATTCACAGCCATTCTCGGGGAGTTACGAATAAATCCTGCCTTATAAATGTTAATATGGCAGGAGGTTTTGCAGCTCCTTATTGTTAGAAATGGGGTCTTTGGTTGACTGTCAGGTTGCCCCCTGTTCAAGCAAGGACCCTCACTCTAGTCAGGGTAAAAGAGAATCACCCTCAGCTAACCCCTGCTTACCCCCTTGGTAGCTTGACAGAGCATTAGGCTTAACTTCAGAGTGCTAGGTGTAAAGTATTTGTATCAACACACACAGTAACTTAATGAAAACACATAAAAATGACACAACACCAGTTTAGAAAAATAGGAAATATTTATCTAAACAAAACAAGCCCAAAATGACAAAAATCCGACATACACAAGTCAAGTTATGAATTTTTGAAGATTAAACTCAAAAATAGTGCTTAGAAACACAAAATGCTTCAATGAGGTGTTAACACGGCATCGTGACGGAGTCGTTCCCAAAAAGCCGACACCAGCGGTGCCGGACACAGAGTCGCGTAGACCCCCAAGTACAGTACCTTTGGTGAAGAGTGAAAACAAGTCGGGGATTGCGGCGTCAGAGCGAAACGTTGAATCCGCGCACTTTGAGTGGCGTCGGTCACTACGTGGTGTGGCAACTTCCACGGAGTCGCGAACTTCAGCGGGGCTGCAGCGGCGTCGGGCCTGCGAAGGTCGTCTCATTCCAGTGAAGATCACGGAGTCGGTTGCAGGCAGCGTCACTGGATTCAGCAGCGGCGTCGGTCCGAAGTCGTCTGAAGTCGATTTCCTTGGATTTCCACCAGATTTCCTTTCAAGGGCCCAGGGACTGGATAGGGCACCACTTGTCAGAGCAGGAGTCTCTCCAGAGACTCCAGGTGCTGGCAGAGAGAAGTCTTTGCTGTCCCTGAGACTTCAAACAACAGGAGGCAAGCTCTAAATCAAGCCCTTGAAGATTTCTTCACAAGATGGAAGGCACACAAAGTCCAGTCTTTGCCCTCTTACTCTGGCAGAAGCAGCAACTGCAGGATAGCTCCACAAAGCACAGTCACAGGCAGGGCCACACTTCTCCTCAGCTCTTCAGCTCTTCTCCAGGCAGAGGTTCCTCTTGATGTCCAGAAGTGATCTAAAGCCTGTGGTTTTGGGTGCCCTTCTTATAACAATTTCTCCTTTGAAGTAGGCCTACTTCAAAGTAGAATCTCTTTTGAATGTGAAATCCTGACTTGCCCAGGCCAGGCCCCAGACACTCACCAGGGGGTCGGAGACGGCATTGTGTGAGGACAGGCACAGCCCTTTCAGGTGTAAGTGAGCACTCCTCCCTTTCCTCCTAGCATAGATGGCTCATCAGGAAATGCAGACTACACCCCAGCTCCTTATGTGTCACTGTCTAGTGTGAGGTGCAACCAGCCCAGCTGTCAAACTGACCCAGAAAGGGAATCCACAAACAGGCAGAGTCATAGAAATGGTATAAGCATGAAAATGCTCACTTTCTAAAAGTGGCATTTTCAAACACACAATTCTAAAATCAACTTTACTAAAATGTGTATTTTTAAATTGTGAGCTCAGAGACCCCAAACTCCACATGTCCACCCGCTCTCAAAGGGAATCTACACTTTAATCAGATTTAAAGGTAGCCCCAATGTTAACCTATGAGAGGGACAGGCCTTGCAACAGTGAAAAACGAATTTAGCAATATTTCACTGTCAGGACACATAAAACACATTACTATATGTCCCACCTTAACCAGACACTGCACCCTGCCCTTGGGGCCACCTAGGGCCTACCTTAGGGGTGCCTTACATGTAAGAAAAGGGAAGGTTTGGGCCTGGCAAGTGGGTAAACTTGGCAAGTCGAATTTACAGTTAAAACTGCACACAGAGACACTGCAGTAGCAGGTCTGAGACATGATTACAGAGCTACTTATGTGGGTGGCACAACCAGTGCTGCAGGCCCACTAGTAGCATTTGATTTACAGGCCCTGGCACTTCTAGTGCACTTTACTAGGGACGTACTAGTAAATCAAATATGCCAATCATGGATAAACCAATTGCATACAATTTTACACAGAGAGCATATGCACTTTAGCACTGGTTAGCAGTGGTAAAGTGCTCAGAGTTCAAAAGCCAACAGCAACAGGTCAGAAAAAAATAGGAGGCAGGAGGGAAAAAGACTGGGGATGACCCTGCAAAAAGGGCCCTTTCCAACACAACCCCCCCACCAGCCTAACGCCAGGGGAGAACAATCAATAACTTGCTGTACTTCCTGATTGGGGCGATAGAACAAGGACCCAGGCCGACAACAGCAGGGGCATGTTCCAGTTCTACGCCTTCCTGACTCCAGTTGGATCCCTCTGTCCATACTCTCAGGGCCCACTAAGCTACCCCATGGGGAAGCTTTCTCCACATCTGCAGATACCATCTGCGCAGCACCTAACTTTACTTTGCTCACAGATGTATCCCAATGGGCAGATAGTACCACAAGGGCCAACACAGTGGTGTTGCCCACTCCACCCCTGGGGTGTTACTCTCTTCCCCCCCCCGCCCAGTGGAAACTCTGTCCACCAGGACAGCAAGCCACAGTGACCCCTGACAACTGTCAGGGATGAGAGCCTGACCTCAGGCCTGTCCAACCACTGTGAGTGTGGCGAGTCGGGGGCTGTAGCCCCAGGTGCCTGACACCCTTTGACCACTCCCCCTTCCACCAGGTCAGGGATGACAACCCGACCCTGGTCCTCCCCTCTGGGGCTCTGTACCCTCCCTGCAGGAGCGGCACCCCGAGTCTAAAATTGTCAGAGTGCTTGTAGAAGCAGTCCTGCACAATTCTCCCACCAGGACAGGGATGTAAACCTGCAACTAGTCCTCCAACCAGGGGTCCATACCTTCAGGTTGGAACAGGGCCAGGGGTGAGGCTTCCCTCCCCCTGCCCTCCCTTCTGGGGTCCTGCACCCCCCAACAAGGAGTTGCCACCCCAGAAGACAACATGGTAGGGACACAGTTAGAGGTAGCCCCTTCCTCCAGGACTGGGGGGACACCCTGAACCTGGCCTTCCAATCCTGGGTCTGTACCCTTAGATTGCACTGGGGCCAGGGGTGAGGCTCTCTCTCCCCTGCCCCTACTTTCAGGGTTCTGCACCCCCCCCCCGCACTCAGGGATAGTAGCCCTTGAAATCACACCAGGGGGGTAATTGGGCAAACCTCCCACACCTTCAGATCAGGGTTTACCCCCTGCACCTGATCCTCCAGTCCAGGGTCTGGACCCACAGACTGGACCACCACCTGGCAACCCAGGACTTCCTTGGGGGCATACCTACCCCCCACCAGGTCAGAGTTTACCCTCTGAACCTGGTCATCCAACCCAGAGTCACCACACTGAGGTTGAACCACTGCCTGGCGCACCAGGACTTCCTTGGGAGCACACTTACCCCCCCATCAGGTCAGATTTTACCCCCTGAACCTGATCATTCAACCCAGAGTCACCACCCTGTGGTTGAACCATTGCCTGGCACACAAGGACTTCCAGGGGGGCACACTTACCCCCTCAAGGGACACACTATCCCCAAGGGCCACACAAGAGTCTGGCTGGTGCAGGTCTCCTGACCTCTGCCCATCTGACAGAGTCTGGATTCCCCCCAACCCAGAAATGGTCTCACCAAGTTAATTCATGGGGGGCTCTGCTCTCAGAGCTGACCCCTGACCCTCCAGGTTCTCCACTGGGGTCCGCAACTCCCTCTCAACCCTCTGTCTGGACTTCTGCACCCCCTCACTAGGAGTGGTACTGCCAGACACCAGAACTGGTGGTACGCTGGCTCCAGCCACCGCCCCCCCCCAAGTTCTCCTGATACTGTGGGGTCTCCCTCAACAGATGGCTCTATGGCACAGGCTAGCCTCCCCTCCTGGTGTTCCCTCATGGAACCCTCCAGGACCTGGGACTGGATCCCGGGCACCTTGGGCCTCAACCCATACCCATTCCCTCTCCTCTGAGACTGGACATGGGATCCCTCACCCATCCCACTACACTGGGACCTACCTGGGACACTACAATCCTTCCCTACCTCACCTGGTTGGGAACTACCTAGACCACTCCTCTCAGGAGCACCCCCAATGCCTCTTCAGACTCTCTGGTACTCACCCAAAGGTCTGCCTCCAGTGTAAGTTCCCTGGGGTCAGAGAACTCACACTCCACTGGGTGTTGGCGTAGCTCTGGAAAATAAGGACTAGACATATGCTCTCCAGCAATTACATCACTCAGCCCTTCCCATGAATTAACCAAAGTACCCTTCACCCAACCATCCAGTGACTCTGCTTTGAAAGACCATCCCACATCACCCTCCTGAGACTGGTGAGACAGTACCTGACTGTCTCTGACACTCAACCCACACTCTTCTGTGATGTCTTCACACTCCATAACCAGGACTTCTACCAGGGGGGAACCCCTCTCATTGTCACTCTCACCTAGTGTCAGTAGAGTGTCCCTCCCACCAGTAGGAATATGACTCCCCATGCCAGTTCCCCAATCCACCTCAGGGACCCTGTGCATCACTGGAGCTACCTCATACCCCTGAACCTCCTAGCATGTGTTAAGTCCCTCCTCCAAGTAGGGCACCCCATCTCTGGGCATGTGGACTTCTTCAGCAGCACTGGATATGAAATTGTTGCTGCCACCATTCCAGCTGGACTCAGCCCTCCTGACTGCCAGCTCTTCCAGTTTTAGCTCAGAAGCCAAAATCATAGTTTTTATCTCTAAGTCCCTTTTCCACTTGTCAAACTCCCTTTGCATCCTCAACTTTTCTGCATCCAACCAGCGAGCCCTTTCTGCCTGCCTGTCCTGCACATCTTTAGGAGTCAGACCCTTAGAGGACCTACTGCTACCAGTCCTGGAGACCCTCCCGCCAGGTGTAACAGGTACCTCTAATACACCACGGTGTAGACTTTGCACTTTCCCATCCATTTCTTCTGTGTGCCCCCAGCTTCCTTGGCTGTCACCCAGGCCCTCAATGCCTCTTGCAGCTCCACCTTCCTAGCAGAGCTCTAAACGGGACAGGCAAGATCTTCACAGAACTGTTTCAATTGAGCAACTGAGTACCTCTTCAGTTTCCCTAATTCAAACACAGCTCCAGATGTTGCATCTCCAGATTGAGACATGATGGCAACAAGTGCAAAGTTCCAACGGCAGAAAACAAGTTCCCAATGAAGTAAAAAGAATCAGTCAAGGGATCAGCAAAATCATGGAAGTAGAACAAAAAGGAGTCCCAAAGAGAAAAATGAAAGATCACCAAACAAGTAGTATGTGGTCACGTAGTGGTCTGAGATCAAAACAGTAGTGTACACTTAATCACTGTATGTCAAGTACAAATACAAGTCCAAATCCCAACCGCTGATCACCAATGTTAGAAATGGGGTCTTTGGTTGACAAGTCAGGTTACCCCCTGTTCAAGCAAGGACCCTCACTCTAGTCACTTCGAGTGGCGTCGGTCATGACATGGTGCGGCGACTTCCACTGAGTCGCGGACTTCAGCGGGGCTGCAGCGGCATCTGGCCTGCGCAGGTCGTCGTGTTCCAGTGAAGATCACGGAGTCGGTTGCCGGCGGCGTCACTGGATTCAGCAGCGGCGTTGGTCCAAAGTCGTCCAAAGTCGATTTCCTTGGATTTCCACCAGCTTTCCTTTCGAGGGCCCAGGGACTGGATAGGGCACCACTTGTCAGAGCAGGAGTCTTTCCAGAGACTCCAGGTGCTGGCAGAGAGAAGTCTTTGCTGTCCCTTTGGCTTCAAACAACAGGAGGCAGCCTCTAAATCAAGCCCTTGGAGATTTCTTCACAAGATGGAAGGCACACAAAGTCCAGTCTTTGCCCTCTTACTCTGGCAGAAGCGGCAACTGCAGGATAGCTCCACAAAAACAAAGTCACAGGCAGGGCAACACTTCCCCTCAGCTCTTCAGCTCTTCTCCAGGCAGAGGTTCCTCTTGATGTCCAGAAGTGATCTAAAGTCTGTGGTTTTGGGTGCCCTTCTTATACCCAATTTCTCCTTTGAAGTAGGCCTACTTCAAAGTAAAGTCTCTTTTGAATGTGAAATCCTGCCTTTCCCAGGCCAGGCCCCAGACCCTCACCAGGGGGTCGGAGACGGCATTGTGTGAGGACAGGCACAGCCCTTTCAGGTGTAAGTGACCACTCCTCCCCTCCCTCCTAGCACAGATGGCTCATCAGGAAATGCAGACTACACCCCAGCTCCTTTTGTGTCACTGTCTAGTGTGATGTGCAACCAGCCCAACTGTCAAACTGACCCAGACAGGGAATCTACAAACAGGCAGAGTCACAGAAATGGTATAAACAAGAAAATGCTCACTTTCTAAAAGTGGCATTTTCAAAAACACAATTCTAAAATCAACTTTACTAAAAGATGTATTTTTAAATTGTGAGCTCAGAGACCCCAAACTCCACATGTCCATCCGCTCCCAAAGGGAATCTACACTTTAATCATATTTAAAGGTAGCTCCCATGTTAACCTATGAGAGGGACAGGCCTTGCAACAGTGAAAAACGAATTTAGCAATATTTCACTGTCAGGACATATACAACACATTGCTATATGTCCTACCTTAACCAGACACTGCACCCTGCCCTTGGGGCTACCTAGGGTCTACCTTAGGGGTGCCTTACATGTTAGAAAAGGGAAGGTTTGGGCCTGGCAAATGGGTACACTTGCCAAGTCGATTTTACAGTTAAAACTGCACATACATACACTGCAGTGGCAGGTCTGAGACATGATTACAGAGCTACCTATGTGGGTGGCACAACCAGTGCTGCAGGCCCACTAGTAGCATTTGATTTACAGGCCCTGGCACCTCTAGTGCACTTTACTAGGGACTTACTAGTAAATCAAATATGCCAATCATGGATAAACCAATTACATACAATTTTACACAGAGAGCATATGCACTTTAGCACTGGTTAGCAGTGGGAAAGTGCTCAGAGTTCAAAAGCCAACAGCAACATGCCAGAAAAAAATAGGAGGCAGGAAGCAAAAAGACTGGGGATGACCCTCCAAAGGGGCCATTTCCAACACTTATGAATGGACATTTCACAATGTGACTGATTAGAATATTAGTTGCAATCAAATAGAATGTGGGGTTGCAAGGCAGTCAGTGTGGAAACAAGAAATTCATTGAAACCCCACCTTGGTATACCAGACCCAAGGTTCATTGCCAAAGAAAGGTTCAACAGAAAAAGGAGATTTGAGATAGTTTCGAAACATTATTTCATTCTGTTACATTTCTAAATTTATGTAAATTAAAATAAGTTCATGATTTTTAAGGTCATAGTAAAAGTACTGTTTCAGAGAAGGAAGTAATCTGTACAAATGTGAACCATTGGCACTCCTAGCACCACCTCTTTTGCCCAATCTTAGATTCCATCACCTCCTAGATGATGCAGATTATAGCCATGGCCTCATATCTTGGGTACTTTTTATGACTGTGTTTCCATACTTCCTTACATTATGTGATTCATGATGTTAGCGTAGACCAGTGGTTCTTAACTTGTGGTCTGGGAACCCCTAGGGTTCTGCTACACCTACTAAGGGGGTCTGCGACTGCTTAGAACATTACATAACATTAACATAATAACATAGTATGTATGACTAAAAAGCAAAATTGAAAATTGAAAATTTTAAAACATTACAAAAATGTGAAGGAATTTGAAATTGAAAGCTAAAAAGTAAGTTGGTGTCTTCAGGTTGATTCTTTGAAGCAGTGCAAATGCATCAAACAGAATACAATATGCACAATAGATGTCCTTTGTTGAATTTAGTAAAGCTCGACCTTCCCATTAAAATGAGAATGTAGACTTTTAAAATTAATTGTGAATTAAATTCAGTATTTCAACATTTATGTTTTCTTTCAAGACTGCTTGTTTCTGTATTTTTGTGTATTGCTTTGAGGTTCAAATCATCGAAATTGCTTAAGACAGTGTCCCCAGCTTCCTGTAATATCTCAGTGGAGGTCCCCGGATATCAATAATGATTCACTGGGGGTTCCTAGATTCCAGTAATGATTACATGTGGGTCTAGAGAAGTCAAACGGTTAAGAACCACTGGCATAAACAATTGGATGGCCCAAGAGCATGTGAAATTAATCTTACTGTCAAGTAATAATTTTGAGCGTTGTTGTCAATGCAGACTTCCCACAAAAAGAATTCATACCTGTAAGTGTACTGAATAGAAAATCACAATTTGGACAGATGTATGTGTGTAATCACACACCTCATTAGCGAATGAGACTTTCAGACCTACAAAGCATAATTGCTGTACAAGCAAAAAAGATTTGTAGAGGAGGTTTTTTGACAGTCGCCTGGGTGTAGGCAATGGGGGCTTGAGTTTGAAAAAAGTTTAGCAAATTGAACTAAACTCCTCTCAGCGTCATAAAGGCACAAGAACAACCCTCTCATGTCCTTTGAATTGGAGGTTAATTTACCATATTTGTCATGGGGAAAATTGTGGTGGTGCAAATAAAAATTCGGAACCATACACTGGGGTTATAGCCCACCACCATAAAGAGGAGTGAGATACGGCTGCAGCTACAGAACTGGTGTCAATACATCAGAGTCTCCTATCGTCTTCAATCCTCGGTAGTGCCTTCTGCACTTCTACAAGAGTAAGGGCATTTTTAGAGTTGTGCATCATCTGCCAAGAAAGAAGTCTTCACTCCAGTAATAACATTTCAGTGATGTAAAAGGCACTTTACATATGGTGAATGTATGTCAAACTATATATAAAAGGACCCAAGGTCGTGATCAAATCTCTGGGGATAAGTTCGTTTTGGGTGCAAACTTCTGTTTGCATCTTCTATTTAATCATAAGGTTTCCCCCTGTAAAACCTGACAGGAATCATGTTGGCAAACACTGTCACACTCTGATTTGCCCATGGAAGGCGTTTAGGGTGCATGTATTGGAGCTCTGCGTGCTTGAAACTAGTCTGGAGTATGCAAATTAGAATGTAATGCTAATAATCAGTCGTTACCAGGCTTTAACTGCCTTAAATGTGTGGACAGGGAGTGCAGCATGTGCAATTTTCCCAAGGGGGTGCAGCACATGTGAAAGTATCTGATGGGCAAATATCAAAAGAGGTGGAATCTGGGTAACTTTGGGTTGGAAACGGAATTAGTCTTCTAGTAGTAACCAAAGCCAAAGTGTGAACGACAAACTTTCCTGTGGTTTTTTTTTTAATCCAGACACTCTTCTTCTGCTGTTTTAATTCTCCCTCTCTCATAAATGTGTAAGCTCAAGAAATGACACAATATATCTGCTGGCTTCCGCCAAGGGCTTTGGTGTATTGTGAACTGAACAACCATACTTAACTAACAATTTAGGATTCACGGAAATAAATGCATTTCTTTTGATAAGAGACACCGTCTGGAGATTTCAATCTTAATGCAAGATACATGTTCTAATTGAAAACATTCGATAGCACAACCAAGTTCCAATAGTAAGTTTTTACTGCTGGCCCTCTCTATCCCCAGACAATCAACTTCCAAAAAGGGGATACTTGGGGAATCAGTGATCGCTCAGTTGTAATTGGGTCCTGTGGGTCCACAGACAACAGCAACATCTATCACAAAGATTGGCTACTGCCCCCCTGAGTTGCACAGATCCCAGAGAACTGGCCTTTGGTGAAAGAAGTTTTTGCTGGATGTCTTGTGATGCAGCCAGTGCCACCTGGCCAAGTGCCTACTTGCTGAACAGGGTAAACCACAATTGTCACCCTGTCCAGAGTCACATTTAATTGCTTGGTACCTATATTTGGTATCAAGTAAATCAGCAGCAGATTTGCCTTTGAGCATCCCATGTAAGAAATACCTTAATACCAGGTTGTACTAGGTAGGGAGAGCAAGGATAATCTGCAGCAGCCGCTACAGCTGTGAATTCAGCTTATCTTACATTGCATCTTATCATCACTCAGGACACAAAAAACTCTTCCTCTGTTGTTTCGTAATAATAATAATATAGCAAGTTAGGGGTGAGAGGTAACCTCACCTAGGACTACAAATTACAATTTCGGACTCTTCTTCGAATAACCTGGCATCAATGAAACTGAAGGATAACAACCTGAGGTATCTAACACCACAAGCCAGAACAAAAAAGCTACAATGCTGTATAGTCCATGTCAGCAGCATTTAGTATTTGACTTTAAAATAACATCTGCTGTGTTAGTCTTTTCTGCAAACTGTTTGCCACCATCTCCACCTCGCGCTTTATTGCTCATGCTCGCATTAAAGGCAGTCTTCAGAATCCCCTCAGGAGGACTGAGTACACCGGGGGGACCCATCTTCTGCAGAACAGCATCTGACTGCGTGAGCGATGCACTGCGGAACTGGGGGTGGGAATGGGCAGCCGGCAATGGTATTCCCATTCTGGGGATATTTACAGCGCAGTTGACAGCTAGTTACCTTCCTATTGTGCTAGTTATAAAACCAGAATGAATACTGCATTAGTCACCCACCAGGCGCCACAGGGGCAGTAAAAGAAAATAATTAAAAACCTTAGGACACCAAGATTTCCCACCTCTAATGCAGCTAATTGAGAGGAGGGCCTGATGGAGGAAAATGAACATGAATAGAAATGAGGTAGCTCCAGATGGAGCAAGAGCTAATAGGCTGAAATAAATCTTGATTTCGACAAGAATAACTCAGTAAAATTTATTTGAATATGCCATCCTGCAGTTAATAGAGACTAAAACATACTTGTGAGCCTTGTTTCAATGAATCAAGCTGGAGGGCTTCAGCCTTGGCTTTGCCGAAAGAGGGCTCAGCATCAGGGTGTGTTTGTACCATTTGCACACAGCAAGGGGGCGCTGCAGAGTAAAGGCGAATTGTCATCTTGTAGGATAAATAGGGCACAGGAACAAATACATCCATCTAAGGTTATGAATTAAGCACATTCAAAGTACGTATCGCTTCCACCTGGCAAGTGCAAGAAAACACAAAGTTTTGCTCCTTGTTTGCTTATGTTAGATTAGACATGCAATATAAAATTCAAATTGTATCACTCAGCTTGAGCACAAATAAGACATTCGACGGCTTTAAAGACCTGCTTTTCATACGTTTGAGTCATGTAATAGAATATTTTTGTACCAGACTAACACAATGTGACTCTTCCAGGACTTCTCTTCCATTGTTTGGCTACTCTCATAACTATTACTCTCCCCTTGCCTTTGGCTCTGAGTAAGTAACTTGAGTGGTGGGGAATTATATACTGATAATGCGTTTTGGAACTCTCTGTAATGACATATGTTCTTCATTTTATTTGTGTTCCCTTTCTTGTTTGAAAAATTAAGTTATTTTTAGTGGCATGTGACCATTACGTACCTTTAGGTTTATTTACAAAGCCAGCGATTACCACGTGTAATGTATGGCGTTCTCGCAACATACCCGAACATATGTATAGCTGATAGCACGTGTTCTTAAGCAGACCCTTTGAGAGATGCAAGTAATGTGTGTATTCCCACACGTTCTAACCCATGCGTTCCTAAACTATTTGGGTTTAAATCGCATGTGAACCTAAGTGTGGGAAATGTATCTCGTGATTTTTGTGAATTCCCTACAACATGTGAATTAGCATATGATAACAAGAATTGCATGCCATTTCTCAGGAGATTCTCCGGAATGCCCAGTAGTTTAATATGACCGGAAGTATACGTATGTCTGCGTGTGTTTAATTATGCACATAAACAGCCTGCCCAAATGCATAATTTGATGATGCCTTCTACTTTCTGAACCCTGGGTACAGTACACCTTGGCAAACGTCATGAATTGATGCGATATGCTTGTCCGCGGTAGTGCAAGCTAACTGTTCTACTACAAGGCACTGCCATTCGCATTTGACAATTACCTACATTCACAGATGCAAACGATGTGAAGAACAATGTGAGAATATGTACAAGTGTGTGACGGCTGCAGCCAATGTCATTTTTGGGGACCAGGGTCTAAATTTCATTATCAGACTCCGGGAAAGGGAGTGAAAAGCAAAAAAGAGAAAGGCATTAAAATCATGAAACGAAGGATAGTGGAAGAGGTAGGAGGTACAATCAAAAGCGGGCAGACTTGGCATTTATCAATTCTGGTGTTCGACGAAGACGGAAGGGAGGCTCCGAAGACAAGCATTGGCAAAGCTAATAGGTTTTGCCTCTGCGAAATCTACTGGATTTGGCAATGTTTTTTAGACACGTTACATAGCAGCATGGCTTAAAGATGAAAAAAAGTGCTATAGTACGATCAACGCTGCCCATGTCATAGTGTTTTCTTTTTAACTAAAAAGTGCCGCTGTGCAACATATCTTAAAAAAAATTGCTAAAACCAATAGATTTCGCAGAGACGAAACATATTGGCTTGGCCAATGCTTGATGTCTGGTGTTACCTCTTTACTGAGCCTCTAACGCTGCGGGGGACCTTGCCATTCCTAGGCCCGTGTTGGACACAAGGCTCTTACAGCTGTCTAGAGTGTGTCTTTGATTTGTGTGATAATCTTGCACTTCTCTAACTTGTGACATGTGTAGTGCGTCAGAGAGATATGCTTTCATCTGCAGGGGCGGTAACGTGCTTTGACAAGAAAATTAATAATCAAAACAGAGCAGATATGTCTGCAGCCGCATACTCAGGAGTGGACTATCAGTGTCACGCGACGTGTCTCACCTCAGAAATGATTCTACATAAATACTTTCAAAATGACTTGAAAAGATGGTTTCCTTGGACATCTTTCAAACTGCCCATTCTCGGATCACTGCAAGGACGCGCTCTCCCCATACTGTGCGAAGACCTTTAAAAGAGTTTTTGGGGGTGGGGGAGAAGAATGGTGCCAAACTCCTGGCCACTCTCCACTAATGGACAGCGCGAGGAGGTGGGGTTAGGTGGTGAGAAACAGACGGTGGGCGGAGGGGGCGGGGGTCCAGAGAAGCAGAACATGGTCAAAAGCATAGGAAAAAAGTGAGGCGCAGCAGGAAGAAAAATTGTGGAAAATGGTGGTGTGTGCCAGCAAAGTCACTGAGGACACCCTCTTCCACCTCCACATTGACTAGAGGGCCTGGGTAAAAATGGACAGCAGGAGGAGTGGGTGGCTCAGAGGTGTTGTGAAATTAACCATGGGATGATGGGTGCTGAGACAGAAGAGGACACGAAGTATGATATAGGAGGAGGGCTGGTAAACAACCGACATGGGAGGATTGTGGTAAGACAATGGATAGCATAGGGTAAGGGGTCAGGGGTGAAGAGGAAAAATTAATTAATTAATTAGAAACACTAGATACTGGAAAACAGTACGTGGTCCAGTCTCCGTGGCATGAGGATGGAGGAGAGGGGGAGGCACTGACAGTAAGGAACCACGTGGGAGTCAACCAATGGTAAGTAGAGTGATGTGGAGTCACGTGGGAGCCAGCCAGTGGTAAGTCAAAGTAAGTAATTGGGGGGCCCTAAACCCCTTTTAAGAGTTTTTTTTTAATACAAGATATTTCGCAAGCACAGCACAAGCGCTGTGCAGAAAAAAGCTGAAGCACAGTGGGCACTTGCACTTATGTTTTTTGTAAATTTAGCACTGGGGCTGAATGCAGCAATTCCGTTTGAAATATTCCTATAGGAAGTAAACAGTATTATCTTTAGTAACTCAACTTATTTTGCAAGGGCTTGTTTGAGAAGATCAACCCTGCAAGCTCTTAATTGAATAAATGGCTGCAAAACGTCAGCTGGAGGTGGTTTAGAACTGTCCTGCTCAGAATGAATCAGCTAAGTAAGATAGATCAGAATTGCAAAACTGAAGATGCATTTTGATGCAATGGCACTTATGCTACAAAATGAGTTTTCTAGTGGAATTTATTTCTATTTTGAGTTTCTTGGGTGGTCAAGACTTTCTTCCTTAACTGTTGTATATAGCAAAACTAGACTGTTGTTACAGGTTTAGTGAGTAGTGACGACTTGTACAGAGCTCACATAATATGATGTATTAAGTATAATCATGGATTTGACAAAACCAAAGGGTGTTTCAATGGTAATTGACCCGCTTGCCACTGAACTGCATTGAGATTGAACCTGCTTGTCTCTTAACTATGTCTGTGTTCACACACTTTGATTACTGAGCTGTTGTATTCTTGTGACTTACCCTATTGTCAAGGCTTAGTTGCTGGTTGTGGGTCCTCACTGTCAATCGTTATGGCCTTTCCATTATGATACTAACAAGTATTGAGTGCTGAGTTCTTACGACGTGACAGACGTCGCTAAGGACAGATTTATGACATGTTTTGCATCTGGTATTTGTCATGTTAGTGGTTTGAGGTTTCTTCAGGATAGGCTCACTGATCTGTAGTGTTGAGTTGTGGTGTAGGTGTATTTCCTTGTGCAATACCAAATAATATTCTTACAGATAACTGCAATGAACTTGAGAGCATTTATATTAACTGCATAGAACAGTGAGATCACTGACACTTGATAGTTGGGTGCCAAAAAAATCCCAATTATAAAATTGAACATATTTTCAAACTTTACAATTTAGTTTCCCATGCAGGAAAACAAACACTGTAAAATACAGGATCCTGCAGGGCTACCTTTCTGCAGAGAGGGGCAGGACAAGGAAATCCTGGAGACTCCTCCAAAAAAGCAGTACATTGGTCGATTCCAGTTTCCTAGAATTTAGTATATGTCAAAAAGCTACGTCTGTTCACAATTTCACAATTTAACAAACATTTGTTTGCGCTAAGCAGATAACTGCATCACAGAAGGTTGGTTTAAACCTAAGAAAAAAGGCCACTGAACCTCTTCATTTAATGTGAATTAGGGAAATTGAAAATAGGCTACAGAGAAATAATCCTGCCCTGCTTCCATATGGCAAAGACCTGAAAACCTGAAGTGCAAAGTATCTAATGGGAATGGTGAACGGCTATATATCTAACTATATGAAAATCTAATACTGTGAAATATAATATATTTTTGTTCAAAGCTCTAGGATAGCACCTGCTGTTCTTGAAATGGACCAGTTATGTTTTTGTTGCTGCTAAAATGTTTCTGAAATGTAAATATATGATAAAAGCACAACAGAGATTAAAAAGTCATTTTCATCTTGCAAATACTGTGATGGGAACCTTGGTGACCAGCTATTCAGAGAGGCATCACTTACTCAAGCTTATGCTGGGGACAGTTTTATGAGCTTTACGGAACATTACTACAAAAAGAAGTGATATGAAGCCTCTAGGAAACACATTCCCTTGAGTAATAACTGATACCAAAAAAGGCAAGGTGATAGGGAAAAGTGTAGAATTTTACCAAAGTGTTTCAAGGAGCTCACCATAGTATGTACCCAAATCGAATACATATATGTCAGAGGAGTTTGGTAACTACTCACCAATAAGATTCATTTGCAACCAAAATTCAGCATCAAAATAAAGCATAGGAACAATTTGTATTTTTTGTTTTCATTATAGTAGATGTTGTAAGTTTGAAGTAGGTATGTTCGAGAGGATAGATCTTGTACAAAATGTAATGATTGTATGATCTTTTATGACATGCAGGGCCGTCTATTCGCGTCATGGTGTAGAGATAGGTGGTAAAATATACTCTACCCTAAAGCATTGTGTAAGTTTGAGTTCAACCACAGGATTTTTTTAATCAAAGGAATTACCATCTTTACCCTTTAAAATGACAATAGTAATACAGTATCTAATGGAAATAGATTTCATGGATACAGTTACATAATTTCCACCCTAAGTGTCATTTGAACTAAAGATTTGGATGCTTGAGGATCCTCTTCACTGTGCTGCAGCACGGCAGCGGGAATTTTTCAGGCAGGGACTAATCCACAGAACATACCTATTTAAAAGAGATAATGGAACCACTGAGCACTGGAGGATTACAAATGATCACTCATCTTTAAATTAGGCTCTTCCTCTAGAATAGGATTGAGGCCCAGGATTAGAGTTAAATGGCCACTTTCCTGAAGTGGAAAATCAGGCAGCTGAATTATACCCAACACATTATTCCTACCACAGAGGTAATCCTTCTTGCATACATACTAGCAAACGACAAACCTCCAAAGGATGTTTCATCACATTCTCAGGGAATTTTCCATCACCACCCAATTTTTAATCAAGCCTATATTCTAGTGGTTACATTGCTAACATTGTTATATATAAATTCTTACCGCAAGTGAAGAAAAACCTGTTAAATTCATGGCAATCCTCTGCAGCTCCCTATTTTTTTTAATTGTAAGATTGTGTAAAGAAATGAAATTGTGTAAGATAAATATGTTCTCCTTACTACATCCGTATATATTCATATTCACTTCTCAGCACTGTGTTTTGCGTAAGCAAACCATGTTTAGGAAGTCTTTTCCACAATGATACTGCATTCTGTGAAGATATCTACTGCTCCTGTAGGCCAAGTATTTACCAGGCAAAAATATAAAATTAAAGTTATAGATATAAATAAAAGTTATTTAGGCAGAACATCTGAAAAACACTAATATCGGCAGTGCAATGTCAAGAAATCAAACCCAGCACACCAAATTGCAAAGTATCACTGAGTTAAGTCAGAGTTATGATTCGTTCCCTCAATCTAGCAAACTCCAAAGACTACTTTAACCACAGTGGCTTCCTATGGAGAATATAGATAGCAACAAAACGGAAAGCTTGTATTATTTTCCTTCACATAATATGAAACCTCTTTGACAATTGTCATAGTCCATCACTTGGTTAACTTATTGAAATGTTAAATACATGTTAAAATACGTGAGATTTTAAAAAAATAATAAACTACCTACTGTTACCACGACCAAAAATACTTAGAAGAAATACACGGGAAAACTAATGCCGTGATGTCAAGTTAATTATCTAATTTATAAATAATCAGCTTGGCAGGTGTCTAGCTTGCACAGCAAGTACATTAATCAAAGATGCTTTTGTAAAAGTAACCTACTTCCTTTTTTAAATGAAAAGTCAGAAAATCTCAAGGGCAAATAGTTCTTCTGATGCACCAGTATCCTACACTGTCTTCTACGAGGTTCAAACGTAATAGTGAAATCGAATCTCGTTTTAAGTATGAGTCTCTGACCTACATTTATATATACTATGATGTACACTTAACCAATTCATCTAAATGTTCAAACCGCTGTTCTCAAAACTAAAGTTACGAAAAGTTAAAACTCGGAAAAAATAAAGCGTAGTATTAAATTCTGTGTGATATGCACAATTCTAGATATGGTTGAAATTTCCTGCAAAATAAACTATAATAACATAGTTTTCTGTAAAACAGGTTTCTTCCTTTTACATTTGTAGACTTTTTCACTTGTATTATTTTAAAGAGCACCTACGTCC
This sequence comes from Pleurodeles waltl, assembly GCF_031143425.1. Taxonomy (NCBI): domain Eukaryota; kingdom Metazoa; phylum Chordata; class Amphibia; order Caudata; family Salamandridae; genus Pleurodeles; species Pleurodeles waltl. The sequence continues at coordinate 869,531,174 of NC_090437.1, read as the reverse complement.
CTGTAGGTAAGACTGAAATAGAGCTAACAGTGTGCTCTCAGAAAGACCATCTAATGAGTGTTCAGGAAGATTATGGATATTATGTACGTTTCAGGAAGATGATATATGTGCTAGATGTAGTTCACTTTTATTGCTCCCAATAGGATTGCAACACTGTACGTCAAGCCACTGATACAGCACAAATCCAGCAATACAGCATTTCTTCATCTACCCAAATGCTTTCAGAAACGTTCCGAATGGATTACATATAAGGGAGGGTAGGATATATAAGGTCTCAATCGTCTCCCCGACTCACAGCAGGCAGATTTTCTGTCCTTGCTTGTCTTGTCCAAGATCAGTAATGTTTGTTGCAGGTAGTGGAAGTCACAGAAAGTACTAACTCGTTAGTAATTTGTGAATTGTTTACACTGTCACTGTTAAGTCCTCTCAAGAATCCCTTCTCATTGTTTCAGTTTTACTAATTTCTATTCAAACTTCCCCACAAAGTCCTATTTTAAAAGTCATTTAAGATGGATTGATACTGCACTATACTTCGGGGTTGGGATTTGTGCCAGCATTTTTTGGTTTTGTACTCCAGAGATAGGCAACCATTGGAGCACATGTTTTATGGTGCCAGCACTCCTGATCAATTAGTGAAACTCTTAACTAAATGAACATCAGCTCTCATCCCTTCCACCAAGAAGAGGCTAGGTGGTGCAGCAGCAGAGCTTCAGTAAAAGATGAAGTGGTGCATAATTGTGCTGGGGAGTCGAAGGCGATTAGTTTGAGCCAATGAGGTGACCAGCATTTATTTTTTGAGGACCAGCACTTATTTTTCTTCATCAAACAATTCCAGAGAAAAGAGAGGAAAAAACACACAAACAGTAAAGAAGGAGGAAGAGAAAGACAGGACAACAATCACAAATGTAGAAGATAAGACCCTGCAAGAGTGAGAAAAAGTGACAGAGAGTGCCTGGTAGTGGATTTAAGCGGCATCAGGTGAATTTCAGACAACACAGCCCTAGTATTCGGTGCACCTGTGCCAGCCTCGGGCTTCTGAGTACAGCTTTGGGCAGAGGCACTCATTCTCTTACAAACAAACAAACTGGGTTTAAAGCTACATTGTGTTTTGTAGCAGTAGGCACCGGAGGGGAACTGTCTAAATATGCTGGTACCTTTGTGGAATACCAGCACCGCAGGAAATTATGCTTGATACAGCTAAACTGATGTGCTAAAGCAGTGAGCTTGGGAGTATTGGGAATTGAAGGGCTGACTTGACATGGGCCCTGTGGCCCCCACTTACCAGGCCAATTTGATGACACTGTCAAAAAGTCATTGGTTAAAGTGAAATTGTCCTTTCTGTTGCATTTCTGCCGCGAATCGCGTCCCACTCGAGCCCTCTTCCCAAGTCTTGCTCTGCAGGTGCAGAAAGAGGCGTATGGATGCCATAGTCTAAACGTGCCTTATGGCAGCTGGCTAGCTGATATAGTTTTGGGGCATGCTGCTGCTCTCCTTGGGGAATGCCACAGTGTCTCCATCTTGGTCCTCCTTCTTACTGGTCCAAGGCATTCTGAAACGTAAAAGGTACCCGATTCAAGATGGCCACCATGTAATGCTTCCCTATGTTTTGTTCCCACTCTGAGATGGCAGCCAAGGTCCTTGATGCAATTTCTTGCATTTTTCTATAAAAACGAGGAAATCAATTTTTGCTCCTTGCATTGCAATGCAAGGAGTAGTGGATTTTGTTGTGTTCTCTGCTCCTGGCCTATCTCCTGGTGATTTGTCTGCAATATTTTTGCCAATCTCTTCTTCCCTTGTTCTTTTGTTTCCTACTGCTGTTGTTTCCTCTGTCACTGTGTTTCAAACACCCAGAAGCCTGCCTCCACAAACTGCAATTTTTTTATTTTTGCCTTTGTGGCTTTTTCCTTCAATGGGCTCCTTGAAGGCACTACACTTGTCAGCAGTTTCGTGGCTACTGGAAGGGGTCGCCCTTACCTCAAGCAAACCAAGTCTGGGAAGTTCAGACTGTCACGAGATACAGACAGCGCTAAGAGTTAATCTAGATGCCAGCCGAGTGACATTTGGTGGACCTGAAGAAGGAGATAAATAATGAGTGAATCCGTGGGTTATCATGAGATGGGCCCTGAAGCACAATGATGCTAAAAAGGCAACAAACAAGACTTGCAGGTTCTTTATTCAACTAAAGGCAGTGACTTCTCAACAGAGACAAAAAGAATTTGAAATGGAGGACCCTCAGGTTGGAAATCTGACACTAGTGGAGGTGCTGTTGCATATCCTCCAAAAGACATGCGAGAATCAACCGGGGCATTGCCTGAAAGATGTTTTCCTTTGTAGATAGCCTTATGGTTCTCAAAATAAAAGTGGGTGGCAACAAAATGAAGTTGGGATGGCTTATCTACACCTAATTTATTTTATTGATATTTTTTATTTAAGTTTCTTGTAGAACGCGGCTGTCACCTAATAGGTACCCTGGCACTGAGGGAAAGAATGAAAGAGGTAAGGGAGGGTGGAGAATTCCAAGTAATTTACAACAGACGCTGCCACTCCCAAGATGCCTCCAGGTGTCAAACATCAATGAGGAGAAATCCAAGTTTTTAACGCTTTTCGAAAATGCGTCAAATTCAGAAGGTGTTGCAGAGTGTCAGGGAGGTGATTCCAGAGAAGAACTGCTTAATCATAAAAGCACGGCGTCCTTGTCTAGATTTCCTGCACTTTGCAACTTGGGCCAGATTTGCAGAAGAGGAACGAAGTCTCCTATTATGGGCATACCAACATATTTCCTTTTGTAAAGGGGCTGGGCCAAGTTTGTGCAGAGATTTATAAACAATACACAGAGATCTGAACAGAATTATTTGCCTTAGAGGGGTCCACTGTAGATCCTGCAGAGCTAGGGAGGCCGGAGATCTTCTGGGCAGGTTCAAGGCCAATTTGGCCACAACAACTTGAACTCTTTGGAGTCTGTCAAGCAGGCATTCAGGTGCATCTAATAGCAAAGCAATAATCTAACCTGCTCAGGATTGCGCTGCACACTGCCAACATCTTTGAGGCAGGGGGCAGCAGAACCAAGATGCCTGAATTACGTTTTTGCAGTTTTAATCACATTAGCTTCAAGGCTCAACTTTTTCTCAAACAATACCCTCAAATTCCTGACATTATCTGATAGAACCAGAGTTCCATTGGACAGAGCTGGCCAAAAGTTGGCTGGCAGTGTGGCCATAGTCTTGTTTGCGAGCAACAGAGAAATGCAGTTTTGCCCCCATTACATTTTAAGGAATTTGCTCTGTGCCACACAATAATGTGGTTCATGCATTCAATAATAGGCAAGATTTAAGGGCACGTGTAAATATAAAAAAGTATGGGACTCATTGACAAGCCTTGTGGAACCCCAGATTTAATGGCCCAGAACTCTAACAAAAAGGTGGCAGAGGCACCACTTGTTGCCTATCTGATAGACAAGACTGGAGCCACTTCGCAGCCGTGCCTCTTATTCCGATTGCTTCCAGCCTTGCCAGTAACGTGTTATGATTAACCGTATCAAAAGCGGCAGCAAGGTCTAAAAGAAGAAGAAACACTGAGTGGCCACTATCAACACATACACACAGCTCATTCATAGCAGAAAACAGAGATGTGGTTGAATGCCCTGGTCGAATTCCAAATTGCTCTTCCTCCAGGATTTGGTTGTTTTCCAAACAGTCTGATAGGGACTTAATGATTAACATTCCAAAATCTTAACCGTATAAGGCAAGAGAGAGAGATAGGTCGGTAGTTGCTGTGAATGGTCGGGTCCAGCAAAATTTTTTTAGTAATGTAGTCACAGTGGCCTTTTTCCACATCGTAGATACCAGGTCAGTCTGCAGAGATTGACAGTGTATATGCCAGAGTATTGGAAAGAGTTCTGATGAGAACTCCTTCCAAATTCAGAGGGTCAGAGGGTCAGCCGGTGATCCAGATGACGTAGACATTGCCAAGGATTCAAACTCATCCTGCATAGGGCATTCAAAATATTCCAATGCGTTTACAAGGATATTGTGTCTGGTAATAAATATAGTATCCTTTCCTGTGTTGGTCCCCATGGGGCCACTGACATACTGGATCACCTGAGGTAGAATATTCTGGCCCTTGATAATTGTATTCATTTTTTCCTCAAAAACATTTGCGACATTGTCGCACAGTGGTTGGGAGACAGGTATGGGATGGTTCAGACAGTCTGATTGTGACAGTGCACACATAGGCCCTCATTACAACCTTGGCGGTTTTTCCTAAAGACCACCTAGACTGTGGGCGCCAGAATACCGCCATTACTGGCGGTATGTCTGGCTCCCTATTTCAACTTTTCCGCTGGTCCAGCGGACGGTAACACTGTTACCGTCCACTGGCCCAGCGGAAAAGTCACATCAACATTGCTGCCGGCTCGTAATAGAGCCTTTTGGCGGTACTAATGCCACTGTGGCCCTGGTGGTCACCGACCGCCAGGGTTATAATGAGGGCCATAATTTTGAGCACTTTCTTCTCGCTGTTGGATGCAGCCAAGATGGCACTAGCGTAGTGTTTTGTCTTCGCCTTTACAATTTCGATCTTATACTGTCTCAGTGCTTCTTTCAGGGCAATCTTGTTCTCATCTCTATAGGCCTTCCACAGCTGTCTCTTGGCTTGCTTTCATGTCAGTTTTAGGGCTCTCAGTGAGGAACTATTACAGGGACCTGAAGGTCTCCCAGTAGTTCTCAGTGCTTTCATAGGCATAATCTGATCAATGACATTTCTAATGCTGCTATCCAGCTCTGCATATTTTTACTCCACTGAGCTGTCCTGAGTATAGGAAGAAGAATAATTGTAGAAGGGAGTATCCCTCAACATTTTGAGAAATGTATTCTATGTTCTACCTACCCAGCTTGTGAGTGTTTTTGCCCACAGTGGGGTTAAGTCTCTAGCCTGTAGGGATAAAGTCACCAGTAGCGAGGTTATGAGGGGAAAAAAATAAGATTTAGGCATTATTATTTGTCTTTTCCTGATATGACCACCCCTATGTGTAGGTCCTAGCACAAGTTGTTGCAGTCTAAAGTTGTCACAGGATCCAAGAAGATCTTTTAATGCAGGGCCAGGGGCCCCGTTAGCCCAGAGGCTAAAATTGCCCAAAATAAGAAATCTAGGATGGGCTAAGGCCACATTACCAATGATATCAATGAGCAATTGTAAATAAGGCCCTGAGGGTCCTGGTGGATTGTAGCCCAAAATTCCTGAAAAAGAGAAGCCATTACTATCTTTAAGGAAAAAGCCAAGCAACTCAGGGCCCACCAACTCATCCAGGCTTAGTGGGACAAAATCCCACTTGTCCTTAAAAACTAGGCCTACTCCACCGCCCTTTCTCAGAGCGCGGGGTTTGTGAAAGATTTTGCAACCTGGAAGACAGGCGAAGTCGAGATCAACATTGGAGTACTTTGAGGTCCAGGTTTCCATCAGAAATGGAGCATCCGAATCCCCCTTTTGAAGCTGTAAAAATACTTCGGTGGAGTGTTTAATCAGAAATCTAACATTGAGGAGTCTGCATCTCAAAGTGATAGGCCTAACACCCTCTACAGGAGTACATTTTACAACCTCTGAGCAATTTAATTTAACAGTTGTAATTTCCTCAAAATATAGTACAGGTGTAATAGCAGAGGGAATTGTTGTAAAAGTGCTAGGTAATGCCTCACTGTTAGAAATGGGGTCATTGGTTGACAGTCAGGTTACCCCCTGTTCAAGCAAGGACCCTCACTCTAGTCAGGGTAAAAGAGAATCACCCTCAGCTAACCCCTGCTTACCCCCTTGGTAGCTTGGCAGAGCAGTAGGCTTAACTTCAGAGTGCTAGGTGTAAAGTATTTGTACCAACACACACAGTAACTTCATGAAAACACTACAAAATGACACAACACCGGTTTAGAAGAATAGGAAATATTCATCTAAACAAAACAAGACCTAAACGACAAAAGTCCGACATACACAAGTCAAGTTATGAATTTGTAAAGATTAAACTCAAAAATAGCGCTTAGAAACAAAAGTGCTTCGATGAGATGTTAACACGGCGTCGTGACGGAGTCGTTCCCAACAAGCCGACACCAGCGGCGCCGGACACGGAGTCGTGTAGACCCCCAAGTACAATACCTTTGGTGAAGAGTGAAAACAAGCCGATGCGCGAAGTCAGGAATCACGGCGTCTGTGCGAAACGTTGAATCTGTGCACTTCTAGCGGCGTCGGTCACGACGTGGTGCGGCGACTTCCATGGAGTCGCTGACTTCAGCGGGGCTGCTGCGGCGTCGGGCCTGCAGAGAGCGTCGCGTTCCAGCGAAGGTCACGGCGTCAGGTGCAGGCGGCGTTACCGGATTCAGCGGCGGCGTTGGTCCGAAGTCGTCCAAAGTCGATTTCCTTGGATTCCACCAGCTTTCCTTTCAAGGGCCCAGGGACTGGATAGGGCACCACTTGTTGGGGCAGGAGTCTCTCCAGAGACTCCAGGTGCTGGCAGAGAGAAGTCTTTGCTGTCCCTGAGACTTCAAACAACAGGAGGCAAGCTCTACCTCAAGCCCTTGGAGATTTCTTCACAAGATGGAAGGCACACAAAGTCCAGTCTTTGCCCTCTTACTCTGGCAGAAGCAGCACTGCAGGAAAGCTCCACAAAGCACAGTCACAGGCAGGGCAGCACTTCTTCCTCAGCTATCAGCTCTTCTCCAGGCAGAGGTTCCTCTTGGTCCCAGAAGTGTTTCTAAAGTCTGTAGATTTGGGTGCCCTTCTTATACCCATTTTAGTCTTTGAAGTCACCTTTCTTCAAAGGGGACTCACACCTACTTGTGAAATACTGCCTTGCCCAGGCAAGGCCTCAGACACACAGCAGGGGGTTGGAGCCGGCATTGTCAGAGGCAGGCACAGTCCTTTCAGATGAGAGTGACCACTCCACCCCTCCCTCCTAGCAGAGATGGCTAATCAGGAAATGCAGGTTACACCCTAGCTCCCTTTGTGTCACTGTCTAGTGTGAGGTGAAAAACAACCCAACTGTCAAACTGACCCAGACAGGGAATCCACAAACATTTACTGGAGCATGATAAATAGTTTAAAAGATGTGCCATACCGTTCTGTTTCTTCAGGAGCGAGTGGTCAAAATTATAAGCAATGCAGACAGAGCATCTGACTGTAGATTTTTTCTGCCATCATGCGAAGATAAAGGTATTAAGAAGGTGGCTCAGGAACATCTACAAATTGAAGTGTGGGGTCTGTGCTAGTATACCACTGTATGTTTATAGGGTGTTTTGCGTACAAATGGCCTAAGAGAATAAATACTGTGTGATGGGACTATCATGGTTGATCTATGGACACCCTAAACAATCTAAAGCTGTCACCGTTGTAAATGCAGTAGCTTAGCATACAGAAGAAGTAATGCCAGGAAGAGAGAACTCTAAGCAAGCACAATGAGTTTTTGGAAGGGGGCTGGCTGCCTCCCTTCAATTCAGAAAGAGTTGTAAAGGGTGGGATTATTCTCCCAGAAAGCCACTAACTGTAATGAACAGGATAACTGAAAATTAAGCAACAAGGCTGGGCCACATAGGGTGATGTAACTTCAGAAATGGATAACAAATGATGATGGAGGTGTCTGGGTAATCTGGACCGATTCCCCACCATTGGAGCAGATCATAACTTATTTTTTAACACTGATTTTATGAAGCAGTGCTTTTTCTGCTTTCTCCTACCTTACCCTCAATTATTTCCTTTGTGTCCTTCCTTTATTTATCACCTAACTCCCAGAGAATTATATGTTAATATGCTATTGTAAGGAAAATTAACAGAGGCTGCATATGAAGATTTGAAGTTCTCTTTTTTTGGACTGCATTGTTTGAGCTAAACGTAGGCTGTGGACTGTTTATTATTTTGTGTTAGTGTTCAAAATACAAGATTTATATATAAAAGTGAAATGACTAAATGTAGAAACAGGTGTTTAAACATATTCTGAAATATGTATCTTTAAGCTTTGGGTACGTTTCTGATGTCATAGCTAACTGGGCAACTATGTCTTGTACTGCTGAGAATACAAGAATGCCCTGGTCGAATTCCAAATTGCTCTTCCTCCAGGATTTGGTTGTTTTCCAAACAGTCTGATAGGGACTTAATGATTAACATTCCAAAATCTTAACCGTATAAGGCAAGAGAGAGAGATAGGTCGGTAGTTGCTGTGAATGGTCGGGTCCAGCAAACATTTTTTTAGTAATGTAGTCACAGTGGCCTTTTTCCACATCGTAGATACCAGGTCAGTCTGCAGAGATTGACAGTGTATATGCCAGAGTATTGGAAAGAGTTCTGATGAGAACTCCTTCCAAATTCAGAGGGTCAGAGGGTCAGCCGGTGATCCAGATGACGTAGACATTGCCAAGGATTCAAACTCATCCTGCATAGGGCATTCAAAATATTCCAATGCGTTTACAAGGATATTGTGTCTGGTAATAAATATAGTATCCTTTCCTGTGTTGGTCCCCATGGGGCCACTGACATACTGGATCACCTGAGGTAGAATATTCTGGCCCTTGATAATTGTATTCATTTTTTCCTCAAAAACATTTGCGACATTGTCGCACAGTGGTTGGGAGACAGGTATGGGATGGTTCAGACAGTCTGATTGTGACAGTGCACACATAGGCCCTCATTACAACCTTGGCGGTTTTTCCTAAAGACCACCTAGACTGTGGGCGCCAGAATACCGCCATTACTGGCGGTATGTCTGGCTCCCTATTTCAACTTTTCCGCTGGTCCAGCGGACGGTAACACTGTTACCGTCCACTGGCCCAGCGGAAAAGTCACATCAACATTGCTGCCGGCTCGTAATAGAGCCTTTTGGCGGTACTAATGCCACTGTGGCCCTGGTGGTCACCGACCGCCAGGGTTATAATGAGGGCCATAATTTTGAGCACTTTCTTCTCGCTGTTGGATGCAGCCAAGATGGCACTAGCGTAGTGTTTTGTCTTCGCCTTTACAATTTCGATCTTATACTGTCTCAGTGCTTCTTTCAGGGCAATCTTGTTCTCATCTCTATAGGCCTTCCACAGCTGTCTCTTGGCTTGCTTTCATGTCAGTTTTAGGGCTCTCAGTGAGGAACTATTACAGGGACCTGAAGGTCTCCCAGTAGTTCTCAGTGCTTTCATAGGCATAATCTGATCAATGACATTTCTAATGCTGCTATCCAGCTCTGCATATTTTTACTCCACTGAGCTGTCCTGAGTATAGGAAGAAGAATAATTGTAGAAGGGAGTATCCCTCAACATTTTGAGAAATGTATTCTATGTTCTACCTACCCAGCTTGTGAGTGTTTTTGCCCACAGTGGGGTTAAGTCTCTAGCCTGTAGGGATAAAGTCACCAGTAGCGAGGTTATGAGGGGAAAAAAATAAGATTTAGGCATTATTATTTGTCTTTTCCTGATATGACCACCCCTATGTGTAGGTCCTAGCACAAGTTGTTGCAGTCTAAAGTTGTCACAGGATCCAAGAAGATCTTTTAATGCAGGGCCAGGGGCCCCGTTAGCCCAGAGGCTAAAATTGCCCAAAATAAGAAATCTAGGATGGGCTAAGGCCACATTACCAATGATATCAATGAGCAATTGTAAATAAGGCCCTGAGGGTCCTGGTGGATTGTAGCCCAAAATTCCTGAAAAAGAGAAGCCATTACTATCTTTAAGGAAAAAGCCAAGCAACTCAGGGCCCACCAACTCATCCAGGCTTAGTGGGACAAAATCCCACTTGTCCTTAAAAACTAGGCCTACTCCACCGCCCTTTCTCAGAGCGCGGGGTTTGTGAAAGATTTTGCAACCTGGAAGACAGGCGAAGTCGAGATCAACATTGGAGTACTTTGAGGTCCAGGTTTCCATCAGAAATGGAGCATCCGAATCCCCCTTTTGAAGCTGTAAAAATACTTCGGTGGAGTGTTTAATCAGAAATCTAACATTGAGGAGTCTGCATCTCAAAGTGATAGGCCTAACACCCTCTACAGGAGTACATTTTACAACCTCTGAGCAATTTAATTTAACAGTTGTAATTTCCTCAAAATATAGTACAGGTGTAATAGCAGAGGGAATTGTTGTAAAAGTGCTAGGTAATGCCTCACTGTTAGAAATGGGGTCATTGGTTGACAGTCAGGTTACCCCCTGTTCAAGCAAGGACCCTCACTCTAGTCAGGGTAAAAGAGAATCACCCTCAGCTAACCCCTGCTTACCCCCTTGGTAGCTTGGCAGAGCAGTAGGCTTAACTTCAGAGTGCTAGGTGTAAAGTATTTGTACCAACACACACAGTAACTTCATGAAAACACTACAAAATGACACAACACCGGTTTAGAAGAATAGGAAATATTTATCTAAACAAAACAAGACCTAAACGACAAAAGTCCGACATACACAAGTCAAGTTATGAATTTGTAAAGATTAAACTCAAAAATAGCGCTTAGAAACAAAAGTGCTTCGATGAGATGTTAACACGGCGTCGTGACGGAGTCGTTCCCAACAAGCCGACACCAGCGGCGCCGGACACGGAGTCGTGTAGACCCCCAAGTACAATACCTTTGGTGAAGAGTGAAAACAAGCCGATGCGCGAAGTCAGGAATCGCGGCGTCTGTGCGAAACGTTGAATCTGTGCACTTCTAGCGGCGTCGGTCACGACGTGGTGCGGCGACTTCCATGGAGTCGCTGACTTCAGCGGGGCTGCTGCGGCGTCGGGCCTGCAGAGAGCGTCGCGTTCCAGCGAAGGTCACGGCGTCAGGTGCAGGCGGCGTTACCGGATTCAGCGGCGGCATTGGTCCGAAGTCGTCCAAAGTCGATTTCCTTGGATTCCACCAGCTTTCCTTTCAAGGGCCCAGGGACTGGATAGGGCACCACTTGTTGGGGCAGGAGTCTCTCCAGAGACTCCAGGTGCTGGCAGAGAGAAGTCTTTGCTGTCCCTGAGACTTCAAACAACAGGAGGCAAGCTCTACCTCAAGCCCTTGGAGATTTCTTCACAAGATGGAAGGCACACAAAGTCCAGTCTTTGCCCTCTTACTCTGGCAGAAGCAGCACTGCAGGAAAGCTCCACAAAGCACAGTCACAGGCAGGGCAGCACTTCTTCCTCAGCTATCAGCTCTTCTCCAGGCAGAGGTTCCTCTTGGTCCCAGAAGTGTTTCTAAAGTCTGTAGATTTGGGTGCCCTTCTTATACCCATTTTAGTCTTTGAAGTCACCTTTCTTCAAAGGGGACTCACACCTACTTGTGAAATACTGCCTTGCCCAGGCAAGGCCTCAGACACACAGCAGGGGGTTGGAGCCGGCATTGTCAGAGGCAGGCACAGTCCTTTCAGATGAGAGTGACCACTCCACCCCTCCCTCCTAGCAGAGATGGCTAATCAGGAAATGCAGGTTACACCCTAGCTCCCTTTGTGTCACTGTCTAGTGTGAGGTGAAAAACAACCCAACTGTCAAACTGACCCAGACAGGGAATCCACAAACATTTACTGGAGCATGATAAATAGTTTAAAAGATGTGCCATACCGTTCTGTTTCTTCAGGAGCGAGTGGTCAAAATTATAAGCAATGCAGACAGAGCATCTGACTGTAGATTTTTTCTGCCATCATGCGAAGATAAAGGTATTAAGAAGGTGGCTCAGGAACATCTACAAATTGAAGTGTGGGGTCTGTGCTAGTATACCACTGTATGTTTATAGGGTGTTTTGCGTACAAATGGCCTAAGAGAATAAATACTGTGTGATGGGACTATCATGGTTGATCTATGGACACCCTAAACAATCTAAAGCTGTCACCGTTGTAAATGCAGTAGCTTAGCATACAGAAGAAGTAATGCCAGGAAGAGAGAACTCTAAGCAAGCACAATGAGTTTTTGGAAGGGGGCTGGCTGCCTCCCTTCAATTCAGAAAGAGTTGTAAAGGGTGGGATTATTCTCCCAGAAAGCCACTAACTGTAATGAACAGGATAACTGAAAATTAAGCAACAAGGCTGGGCCACATAGGGTGATGTAACTTCAGAAATGGATAACAAATGATGATGGAGGTGTCTGGGTAATCTGGACCGATTCCCCACCATTGGAGCAGATCATAACTTATTTTTTAACACTGATTTTATGAAGCAGTGCTTTTTCTGCTTTCTCCTACCTTACCCTCAATTATTTCCTTTGTGTCCTTCCTTTATTTATCACCTAACTCCCAGAGAATTATATGTTAATATGCTATTGTAAGGAAAATTAACAGAGGCTGCATATGAAGATTTGAAGTTCTCTTTTTTTGGACTGCATTGTTTGAGCTAAACGTAGGCTGTGGACTGTTTATTATTTTGTGTTAGTGTTCAAAATACAAGATTTATATATAAAAGTGAAATGACTAAATGTAGAAACAGGTGTTTAAACATATTCTGAAATATGTATCTTTAAGCTTTGGGTACGTTTCTGATGTCATAGCTAACTGGGCAACTATGTCTTGTACTGCTGAGAAATGTTATCCCTCCAATTTAAAATGACTGCAGATCCCTATTTAATTAACATAAAATGACGTCAGCCTCCACATGAATAAACCTAACACTAAATAGAATTAACCTTTGAGTTCCCAATTTCAGGTACCTCTGGTAGTCAAGGAATTACAACTCCTATAACTCAAGGGACTAACTGATAAGGATAGCCTTGTGAAAATCATAGGCCTGCATGCCTTTTTGGGGTAAAACACTTGTTGATTGAACAATCAAATGTGGAATCTTTGATTAATTATATGGCAAATTAAATATTCATCACTCACTTCTATAGTTAAAGCTTCTAAATCTTTTGTCAGAAATATGATGCTAACAAAAAATACTTATATGTGTTGTGACAACTGCTGTCTAACTCTACTTGGTGTGTGCTTCCATTTGTCATAAATGATAAATTGGCAGTGCTCCGAACCCATAAAACTGGCAGTTTCCCCATCAGTTCAAAGATAGGGGAACCACAAGGTTTCTACTGGTGAAATGTCAGCTGGCTCTGCTGTCTGGGAAACCCTGGATCTTGAGGCCTGTCCACATGTCAGACTTCAATCCACAGTGACAGTAGCAGCAATATGTTGTTGAATATCTCCCTGTGTGTCAGGGGTATTATTATTTGGCTTTTCAGCTATAAGCCCTCACTTTGGGGCTTTCCTGCAAGAGAATGTCAAGACTGGTTTATAAAAAAACAGGAGCCCACTCGCCATTCCTAAGTGATGAAAGTGCATCTGCCACATCAATGGATGCTCTTTCATCACAGAGATCTTGCCCAGGCAGATGATCAGCTCAAGATATGACAGACAATCATCTTTCATGAGGGGGGGGGGGGCATTTAGATAAAAACAGAGTATTCATTCCGCTGCAGAGATTGTATAGAGTTTTGGAGAGAGTTGATAAATTGTTTCAGAATAGTATGATAGCTGTAAGCACACAAGACAGATAACTTTGAGAATCTTCGTTAATGTAACAGACTGAGCATTCCATTCCAAACTTTCCCAGACCGAGAAAACAGAATTATTCAGACTATTGCATTTGTGAGATGAAGACGAATAGAGTTGGGACAGACACAGGACTCTCTTCATCTGTGAATCTATAACTTGAAAATTGCTGAACAATAAAGACTATTTTAGATTTACAATAAATGATTTGAAACTCTAAAGCACTCTCTTCATTAAGTGCAAAAGAACTCATTTGGAAAATAGGTAACAATTATTCCAGCTTAAGGCTTCTCCGGCCACTCTTAAAGATCCATATTGAGGGCTCAGTCAAAGTAAATAATTGGGACATGCACCCAGCAATTCTGCAAACATTCTGGCATAAGGCGCGTGTGGCAATGTCTGAAATTCTTCAGAACACAGATGAGGTAAGCCCCACTTTCATCTTTTTTGTTATCATAACCCAAGACGCGAAAGAAAGAGTAAGAGCAGTAATCCCTCCCAATGGGCATAAGCTATTGTTTTATATCGTACTACTGGCAAGAAAAGAAATCTGTAAACAGTACCCCACTATACACAGATTGACCGAATTATATGAAATACATAAGCGCATTAGACTTGTTTTGTGTGAAGCAGAAGAATTCCTTGATGTGGGATCCGTTCACAAGGTCGATAAACACCTTCCTTTATGAAAGTTAAATGATGACTCCAGGCTGAGGTTTTGGATAGAAAGACTCATAGGAAGGGCTAGCACCATTTTGATATTTCAAAGCTTAAATGGCTAAAACTGGAATAGATGCACGTGTGGATGGGGAATTTATTCTACCTCAGATAAAACATCTAAGGTGATATGAGAAATAACATAAAGATGGATGAGTTAGGAGAAAAAAAAGTGAAATATCCAGCTTACAGACAGAAGTGTGGTGTGGTCCAAGCAAATGCCTTAACCATCATCTGGTCTGCCTTTTACTTTTTCACTGGAATATGTTTTTTCTTTAATTGCTTCCCTTTGGGGGACTCAAATGTATGCACTTAGCAGCGTAGGCAGAAACCTTGCTGTCACTATATTGAACATACAGATGGGGGGCCGCTAATATCCATTACAGAAGGGACATATGCAGCCACGCATTAGTGCCTAAAGCATTAAGTGCTTTCTGATGGCATTCCAAAGTGATAATTGTCAGCCTATGATTACAAAAGTATATGATTCATCAGATATGATATGAAAAATAAACCTGGAGCTGGCATTGCTACGTATATTTCATGTACAGTTGTAATTTGGGAAACAGAGATTACAACATGGTCAAAACCACGCATTACTGTTACCGTGAGCCCATTACCACGCGTGTCTTTAGAATTTCGTTCTAGAGGCAAGAATGGTAAAGGCATATGCGTGGTAAAGGTTTTACAGGTAAGTGCAGGTAAGTATTAAGGGCCTCATTATGACAGGGAGGTTGCTACCATGCTGGCTACCTCCAACCGGGCCCATTACTGTTTCCCAATGGGTTTCCGCCCGTCAGCCCATCGGGAAAGTGGTGGTAGCATTGTAACTGGCTCATAATCGAACCCGCGGCAATGTTGCTGCTGCATGGGGTACCAGCACCCTTGCAATGCTCACTGTCTGCAAGGGCATGGGCAGTGCAGGGCTCCCCATGTGGCCCCCTGCACCTGTTCTCTGCAAGCTTATGGTGGTTATACCACCATGAAAAGGCAGGCGGAGAACCAGGTCATAATCAACAGGGCAGTGCTGCATGCAGAGCTACCCTGGCTGATTCCGACCTCCACCACCGTCAACCTACATCCATGGCCATACACTTCATACTGAAAGAGGCCTAAATCCTGCCCCTTCCACTAATTCTCTGAAAGACCCAGGCTAACGAAGAATGAATGAATAAATGAATGAATTAGTGAATGAATGAATGCAATAAAGAGCTCTACACTCGCCTAAAGAGTGCATCTCAGAAGGGGGCCAGCAAAGGACCAACCAAACATTGACATTTAACAGTACTGAATAGCCAAGTTTTCAGCTGTTTCCTGAAACAGGTTTAAGATATGCAAATAAACTGTTTTGTGCAATCTGGTGTTTTAGAGAAACCAACTTCTTTAAGCCATTCCAGGGTTTCCAGACCCTACATGTGCCCCAGTACAGAAGAGCTCCACAAATATTGGCATCTGTGTCTGTTTGAAGCATTGTGGGCAGCAGGAAGAGTTCGTAATTGTCACCTCCATCATTTATGTCCAGACTTCAAATCAGAGCGTAAAATTATTTGAAGGACTGCACCTGCAGACTTGGCGGTTCTCCCTGTAAAACCTGCATAGCCTTATCCACACTGACGTGAGCAGCTTGAAAGCCCTCAAGAAGCTCTGCACCCATCGTTGCTGTAAAAGAAAGTGTCTCACTTGCCTCATACTACTACTGTTGAAGCTCTGACATTTCTCCTCAGCTGGCTACACTGAATTTAGTGGATTTAGCTGCCAGTAAGTCGTATTCCGTTCAACGTTCCCAATGTGTTGATGATGTTGTCCGAGGGTGTTTCATATGCAGCCAGTGTGAATGGGAAATCCTGCTGTTCCTGTCACTGCTCCAGGGCAGTTGCCAAGAGTATATGTTTGTATGGGCGTGGCATCCAGTAAAGACAAGGAATTGTTCCTGCTGTATGGACATGGGCCAGTGTTGTAGCTATTGAAAAAATGTTATACCAGCAGAGACATGCTAAAGCATGCAGTTAGCTTCATTTAGATGTGGAAGTGGGTGACACATGGTTTATTTTAAAGCATTTTAATCAAAACTGAACCTAAGTCAAACACAAGCATAGGGGCAGAGAGTATCAAGTTCCCCGAAGGAGTAGGTGGGAACATTATTGTCCCATGTTGTCCACATAACACATTTGATCTACAAGTGGTCAAAACTTGCTAAGAGTTCAAGAAACCTTTGCAGTTGGTTTGGAGGTTCTTTTGCAGTCGAGTCTTTAATAAATTGTGGAATATGAAAATCACAAAGCGAATAGGAACAGTCACATTAATTAAAATCACATACAATTTAAATGCAACTTTACAGATGATTTGGAGATACCCCATATAACTTAAGGATTGTGTGAGATAATTGGGACCAGTGACACATTTCCAAGTACAATGTGTCAGTGAGATTGATGAAAACCTAATAGAAATAACTGTACATTTACAGGTCATGGATTGGTACTTCAAGAAATCCAAGAGTAAAGTATATGTTTAAAACAATTTTAGACAAAGTCATCAGTGTGCACTGGGTATGGTTTGGTGTAATTTCTGATCCTGATGAGTAAAAATATTTGGAATTGATGCACATTAGTTCCACCTCCTCACTGTGGGCCAATGTATTTATAAAATAGACAATCAGAAACCAAAAGAAAAATCCACATTGACTAATCACTCCAGTCCTCAAACAGCTCCACAAATGTGTGGTGTGCCAATATTCTTTAGCAACACCCATTATTCAGAAGAAAGATGTCATATTAAAGTAGTAATAAAATGCTATTTAAAATGTATATCCTTAAATGCGATGCTATTGTCTCCAAACATCAGATTTTTAATTTATGAAAATACACATATTCGCTATCAAATGCAAGTTTTTTTATTTAAAAAAATGATCTCAATTTCTCAAAACACAAACATATTAGTACATGGAAAAATGAATTTTTACCATTAAATATTAGTGTTTTCATTTTCAGTAAATGTGTGTTTGGTGTGTGACTTTTATCAAGCTTGTACAAGTACTAATACGACGAAGTGAGAGATTGTGTCTGCTCTGCACAACTCCCACATCTTGGCATACTAGTCCCTCTTAGGGCAACACATTGAAGTGCCCAAACGTGGGTGCCTTGCCACCGGAACCAAGCTATAGCTGGCTGATGAGCCCTAACTAGGACAAAATAGGTCCTGGATTGCTTGTGTTCCAGTTCAGGGATGGCCTAGCCTGTCAGTTGAGTTGGACTATTCACACTGGAGTACTGTCAGGATAGATTTGCATATTCCTTTGTACAATCTGAGGTGGCATGATGTGCAAAGTAATGAAGGACTGGGATGTGACCCAAATAATTACCAGTGGCTGAGATTAATTGAAGCATTCCATCCATCACTTTTTTGTATACTTTCATAATATACCAGAACCAGTGTACTACCACTGATAAACCATATGTGCACATATTACAGCAAAAATACCTTCATTAAGCCACACCCTGCTTCATATAAGAAGTGGGCAACATCATGCCATACATACCAAAAGTTAGCAATGTGTATGCCAGGGCAAGCAACATAAAATGCAATAGATGTGCACAATATGCCAAGAATTAACCCTTATATATAAGAGTCAACTTTTTAACTGAATATGCGCAAGCAGGTCATGAATGGGTGGACATATTATATGATCTTCCTAATGCATCTCCCTTATGCATGCACACTTACATACTTGCTCACACACACAAGCATTCACACCAGCAGCATTCAAAGTATTTTTAGGTACTCACTCTGCCAAGTCCCTCTCCAAATAGCACTCCTGTGCTCACCTCTAGCTGCTTATCAGGCCCTCTGTCACAGTTACACCGTGACTGACAGTTCAGTGGTTATAATACAGCCTATCACCATGTGGCTTGAGTCACATAAATTCTAGCTTTCATAGGTCGTGTACTGTTTGTCATATTGGAAGTGGGACACAAGTCCTGTTTTTGGCTTTGGAGTGCTATGGATACCTGAGTGATATGTTTTCCAGAGTCCTTGCACCGCTCTCCCATTTGCCACTCATCCTGCTGCCTGGAAGTCCGCATTTGCCCCTGCTCTTCTGCTGTTGTGCCTGCTTCTCGCTCTCCTTTTCCCTACTCGTACTGCCCTCTGCGCCCCTTTAGCCTCTTCTCTCTCCTTCGATCCACTTTGTGCCCTATAGGCCTCTTTTCCTTCCTTCTACGCTCCTGCATTTAAGCCTCATCTTCCTCCATCAGCTCCGTTCTGTGCCTTTTACCATCTTTTCTATCCTCCTGCTTTTTTAGCTCCTCTATCCTAGCCTCCTGCCTTTTTAGCCTCCTCTTCCACCTCCATTTGCCCCATTCTGAGCCCTTCTGCACCCTTCTAGACCCTTTTCCTCCATTCTGCCCACATGGCTTTTTGACTTCTTTGCCTCTGTTTTTCTCCATTTTGCTTTGTTCTGTGCCTGGTTCATGCCTGCTCAGTCCTGGCCCCCCCACCTCGCATCCTGTCATTTCTGGCCCTTCACCTCCTGCCCCCCCTCATGCCCCGCTAGGACTTACTTAATGGCAGTTGCTGCACGACCGTACCACTGGTGCACCAAAATTGAGCCCGTTTGTGCCGATCTGCACATGGACCGCGTCCAGTGCCAGAACCCCTGGCTCCTCGACCTCCCACTGTTAATCATCAAACAAAATGAAGAACCTCAGACCCAAGACCCAGAGCCCCTACTGATGCATTGCCATCCCCCAAACCATCATTGGACCCTTCTCCTGCCTCACATGCCACTTAACCTCCAACGTAAATTCCACCAAGACTCCAACACGACAGAGTCCCCACCACAAGCCCCAATTCCACTGTACTCTACTCACTGTTCGATCCGTTGGCAAATATGTCACCGAAACCTGGAACACTACCAACACCCTCAACCCAGACATTCTGTTCATCACAGAAACCTGGCTCACTTCTTCATCTGCTCTGGACATCGCCAGTGCCACCCCCACCCGCTACAAGAAGATCCACAGCAACCACTCAAGTAGACACAGTGGAAGAATAGAAATCATCCACAAAGACCACATCAACTGCTCTTCCACAGATGATGACATTACTCCAATCATGGAACACTTCAACTTCCAGATCAAGCTAAGCACCAATACCACCTTCAGGGGAACCCTCGCATAAAGACCCCTGGGTCCCGCTCCAACTTTTGCAACCACTTCTCCAACTTCATTGCTCCCTTGGCTCCAACCACTACCTCTTCCAAGGGGAACTCAACTTTCACCTAGAAGACCTGGACGACTATAACTAAGTCAAACGCCTCAAAAACATGAGCATTTTAGGCCTCTCTCAGCTGGTCACTACCCCAACTCACTGCACAGGACACATCCTCGACCCCATCTTCTCATCGAGTGAAAAAATCAAGTTCTCCCACACCATCGAGGTAACCTGTACAGACCACAACATCATACACTTCACCATTGACCGATTACCCAAAGCCACTGCCAGACTCTCCTCTCTCCTGCGTTGAAGTTGGACCAAGGTAAAGGAAACCACATGAATCACTGCACTAAAAAAATCCAGACCTAACTCCGCTGTATTCCTCGAAAACCGCTTTCGAAACCTCTCCACCTGGCTCACATCCAGCGCTGACTCTGTCGCCCCAATCAGAAACTTCCACAAACCCAACAAACACGCTCCTTGGCTCACCACTGAACTCCAGAAACTCAAACGAGACTGCAGGAAGCTGGAAAGACACTGGTGCACCAACAAAACATCGGACAACCTCGATCACTTTAAGGCTGCCCTCTGCCTCTACCACCACCAACTCAGGGAGTACAGGAAATTAATCCTGGCCACCGCATCGAATCCTGAACCAATCGCATAAAAGAACTCTTTAGAGTCATCAAAGAATTCTACTGCCCGACCACCATCGAGAACACCATCCACCCCTCGCAATACCTCTGCAACAAACTATCGGACTACTTCCACTTCAAGATAATGAACATCTACAGCATCTTCTAACCCCAGTCCCCTGACATTGTTCGTCCTTCCTCACACTGCAACTCACCCCACCCTTCCTCACCAGATCACAGAATGGAAACAAATCTCCATAGGAAACACAGTCATAATCATGTATTCCACTCATTCAGATTCCTCTCCTGACATCTGTCCCCCCCAGTTACAGAATTACTCATCTGCAGAAGCAAACCTTCCCCCTGGATGGCTCGTGATGGCCACCTACCCTCTGATCCACACCTGAGAACCAAGCATGCAACCTCAGAATCATCCTGGACACTCAACTAACCATGAGGCAACAGGTCAATACTGTCTCCTCCTCATGCTTTCACATCCTCCAAATGCTCCGGACGAAGTGGATTATTGGTAAAGAAAGGTAAGTACCTCCACTTAGCAATAAGCCACAAACCTCCACTAGGTCTAGTCAAGGTCTCAATAAATTAATCCTGGCTCAACCCTTGGTAGCTTGACCATGAGCAGTTAGGCTTAACTTAGGAGACAGGTGTGTAAAGCATTTCATATCAACAAACCAGTTCATAAGTAAAATACAATAAAAATACAACACCAATTTATAAAAATGGATTACATTTTTATTTTTAAAATTACACCAAAACAACAAAAATCCAATATAGGGAACCAGAGATATGAATTTTTAAAGATTAAGGCCCTCATTACAACCTTGGCCATCGGTGATAAAGCGGCGGTAATACTGCCAAATGGGCGGCAGTAAGAAATATGAAACAATGACCACGGCGGAAACCGCTCAGACAGACAGCCACTTTAACACACCGAGCACCAGGGCAAAATCAACACAAACCACGGCGGTAACCATCAACAGCCAGGCAGAAGGCAAAGTGTGGCCCACAGTAATATGACCACTAATCCGCCACTTTTTCCCAGGGCGGTACCAACGACATCAAAAGCCTGGCGGAAACACTACACAGAAGGGAAACGACTCACCTCTGGACATTCAAGGGAGAACCACGCCACCATGGAGCCCGAGTTGCATGTCTTCCCCATGTTCTTCTACCTTCTGCTCCACTATGAACACCAATGCCGGCGAAGACGACCACAGTGAGTACTGCCACCTAGCACACAGGGGAGGGGGAAGGAAAAAGACAGTGACAAACACACGCAACACCCCCACCCCCAGCACCACACACACAACCAGATGCAATAACATTACATATTCACCCCGTACCCCTGAGGAATAATGCAAGGACAACCAAAATAGAGTAAAAAGAGTGTAATAAGATAAATATAGCAGTAATACGTGCATTCAAATCAAAATGTATGTACATATTTACAATGCAAGGGACACTGCCCAGTCCTCAATGTCCGTGGGCCACAGGGCCACATCACAAAGTCCAAGGCCCAACCTCACCCCTGCAAAAACATGGAGAGAATACTGCAGGGGCATCAGGTCGAAAATAGACAGGCCCCTCAGGGGGACGGGGAATGGGGGGCACCTGAGCCGGAAGATGGTACAACGCCACTGGTCCTGGAGGGGGCAACATGTCCATCACCCTATTCTAGGGAGTGCAAAGGCCACAGTCTCTCAAGTGGGTGACTTGCCGACTGCTTGGTCCTGGAGAGTGCAAGGCCACAGACGTTCACGTGGGTGATTTACCCATTGCGTGGTCCTGGGGAGTGCAAGGCCACAGTCTCTCAAGTGGGTGATTTGCCCACTGCTTGGTCCTGGGGGTTGCAATGCTACGGTCTTTCAAGTGGGTGATTTGCCCACTGCTAGGCCCTGGGGAGTGCAAGGCCACAGTCTCTCAAGTGGGTGATTTGCCCACTGCTTGGCCCTGGGGAGTGCAAGGCCACAGTTTCTCAAGTGGGTGATTTGTCCACCGCTTGGTCCTTGGGAGTGCAAGGCCACAGTCTCTCAAGTGGTTGATTTGCCCACTGCTTGGTCTTGGGGAGTGCAAGGTCACAGTCTCTCAGGTGGGTTATTTGCCCACTGCTTGGTCCTGAGGAGTGCAAGGCCACGGTCTTTCAAGTGGGTGATTTGCCCACTGCTTGGTCCTGGGGAGTTCAAGGCCACAGTCTCTCTAGTGGATGGCTTCTCCACTGGTTCTGGAGGGGGCATTGTGTCCAGTGTGCTTCATCCTGGGAAGGATGCGGTGAGTGGATGGCTTCGCCACTAGTTCTGGAGCGGGGCATTGTGCCCTGTGATGCAGATCTTGGGGAGTGCAAGGTCACAGTATCTCACCACAGTGTCAGACCCACAGGATTTGCAGGGGCCAGGCCGCACAACAGTCCATGGATGCAGGACTACACACTGTCTGCCAGTGGTGACGGCTGCTCAGTGGTGGCAGTGCTGGTGGTGGTGCTGGCAGTGGTGGGGGGAGGCTGCAGCCCTTCCCCTGCAGCCTCTGATGGCTGCAGCCCTTCCCCTGCAGCCTCGGATGGCTGCCCTTACGGGCTGCTGCTGTTGGAGGTTGTGCTGGTGGCGGTGCTGGCAGTGGTGGGGGGGAGGCTCCAGACCTTCTTCTGCAGCCTCGGATGGCTGCCCACTCAGGCTGCTGCTGGCAGTGGTGGCGGTGCTGGCAGTGGTGGGGGGAGGCTCCAGCCCTTCCCCTGTAGCCTCAGACGGCTGCCCACTCGGGCTGCTGCTGCTGGCAGTAGTGCTGGTGGCGGTGCTGGCAGTGGTGGGGGAAGGCTCCAGCCCTTCCCCTGCAGCCTCAGATTGCTGAACCACCATGGATGGTGGTGGGGGCTCCAATTGAGTCCCAGCACGAGGCCTCTTGTCCTTTTTGCCTTCTGGTGCAGGCCCCTTGCCCTTCCTACCAGCAGCTTGGGATGGCTTCTTGCTCCTCATGGAGCTGGGGACTGCTACTTGCCCTTCCTTTTACCAGCTGGTGGGGCCTCCTTGCAGCAGCTGTGGGTGCCTCCTTGCCCTTCTTTGCAGCAGCTGGGAGTGCCTCCTTGCCCTTCCTTGCAGCACTTAGTGCAGGCACCCTATCAGTGTGGCTGCGTGTTGCCCGGGATCCTCTCCCACCTGGTGTAGCTGTGGACACTACTGTGCCCCTGGACTGGGAGGCTGAGGTGCTCGCCTGGGTTCTGACCACTCTGGCCTGACGTGAGGGACGGGGTGTGGGAGGGCTAGGGAAGAGGTCAAAGGTGGAGAGGAAAAGCGTCTTAGGGAGTTTGGGGTGGGAAGAGGGAGATGGTCTGGGAGTGGAGGTAGAGGGAGTGGTTGTAGGAGGTGTCTGTCTGCTGTGTTTGGGTGCAGGTGCATCGGCTGGATGCTGTTGTGAGGTGGATGGCTGTTGAGTGTCTGAGTGCTTGCGTTTGTGTACTTTGGGAGGAAAGCACAGACACAGTGGGAGAGGACACAGGGGACATGTGCATGGATGTGGGGGTGGTGACTGCCAGTGAGGGGCGTGTGCTGATAGGTGTGCTGGTGATGGGGGTAGTGGATGAGGATGCAGTGCATGCAGGTGTGAGTGTAAATGCAACTGGGAGGGAGGTGGACAACGAGGAAAAGGGGGCCACAATGGAGGCGGTGGAGTTTGGTATGTCTGCTTCTGGATGGTGTTTGTGTGAGTGCCTGTGGGATGGAGTGTGGTGCTTGTGTTTGCCATGTCCACTCTTGTGTGTTGTCCTGGATGCATACTGGTCTGACTGTGTGCTTGGGATAGGTTGGGGTTGAGGGGAATGGGATTGGGAAGAGGAAGTTGGACGGGGGAAGGAGTAAACATGGACAATGGCTGCCATCAGAGAGGAGGCCAGAGCCTGGATTGATCTCTGTTGGGCCGTCATGCCAGTGTGAAAGCCCTCCATGAATGCATTTGTCTGTTGCAATTGGGCTGCCAGGCCCTGGATGGCATTCACAATGGTTGACTGCCCAACAGAGATGGATCGCAGGAGGTCAATAGCCTCTTCACTCAGGGCAGCAGGGCTAACTGGGGCAGGGCCTGAGGTGCCTGGGGCAAAGAAGATGCCCACCCTCCAGGGTGAGCGGGCACAGGAAACACGCTGAAGGGCTGCAGGGAGGGTGGGCCTGGTACGGGGGCAGCAGCTGTACCTGTAGATGGGGTGGGCACAGAGGTGTCCGTCACCACAAGGGAGCTTCCATGGAAGGAGGAATCGTGTCAGTACTCTCCCGTCCCGTCCCCGCCATGGTGCTCCCCTCGCCCTCTGTCCCACTGGTGCCCTCACCGTTGGTGGATTCGGCCTCCTGGGTCCTGTGGGATGCAGCTCCCTCCGTCGCCCGTGCCTCAGCTCCTCTGCCAGAAGATGCTAATGCACATAAGGACAAGATGACAAAATGAAAAGGGGGGGAAGAGACAAAGGATACACTTGGTCAATGGTGCAAACAACACCAATGTTGGAATACATGACACACACACACAATGGGAGCAGCCCTAAGCACTATGAAATGCACTACCAGTCACAATGCTAGTCACCAGCCCAGGGATAGGGACACCTAACGCCTCTTGCAGCATAGCTGAGACCCACAGACCCCTGCCCAGTAGTGGATGCCTACTAGCTTGGTTGGAGGAATTTTACATCAGAACCCTGCCCAACACGGGACCTACGCTGCAATGTCAGGCCTGGCCTAGGGGCACCCACAGGCACATCCCCCACCTGGATACCACCCCAACATGCGTAAGTTGTATATTGGGGCACTGTACTCACCCCCTTGTGGCTGCTGTGATGCTCCCAAGCGCCCATCCAGCTCTGGATAGACCACCACCAGTATGCAGGGCAACAGGGGGGTCAGAGTTAAATGGGCACCCCTTCCTTGTTGGGAAGCCATCCCCAGCTGGGCCTCCGCCATCTTCCGTGCCAAGCGTCTCAGGCCTCCCACCGTTTGCGACAGTGGGTGCTCTGCCTGCCGTAGACCCCCAGGGCCCACATCTCCTTGGTGATGCCATGCCATATACCCTTTTTCTGATGGGTGCTGACCTGCAGGGAAATGGACGCAGGGAAATATATTTGTCCGACCATCCTTCCTGTTACACTCATGGCCCACCATGCCCCTTCCCATCCCCATTAGCACAGACATGGCCCACCATACGTGCAGCACGCTGCCCAATGCCCATCCACCAACCCCCTCCTACATGAGGCTTTCACACACAGCACTCCATGCATTCACGCCCCATGCATCGTACTCACAGTGTACTCACCTGTTGGTCTGGAGACCCATACAGCATTTGGTAGTGGGGTAGGACCCCATCCACCGGTTTCTCCATCTCCACAGAGGTGAAGGCAGGGGCCCTTTCCCCAGTGACACGAGACATGGTCAGTTCCAGACACAGGTCACAGCAGCACTTGCAGTGTAGGGCCTCTTCTGATGAAGGTCAGGTAGCAAGTAAGTGAACAGATAGAAAATGTTGGTTACGTCCGCAGCGGTGCATACCGTCACACCGGCGTACATCACCATTGGCCACTGTAACCCATAGGTCCCAATGTTAACCAATGAGTAGTTGCACAGCGGTTTTCGACTGCCTCTTGCTACTGCGCACAACGTCAGCTGAATTACCTCATTTCCACCTGTCCCTCTAAACACGACAGGTGGACGCCATTTCGGGGGGGCAGGCCATGGCTCCTAACTGTGTCACAGTACACATATACACCATTTGGACCCCTCCTACAAAATACTGTTACAATCACGACATGCATTGAAGTGTAGTGGTTGGAAATAGGAGATACTATCCAGCTCCTCACCATTTTGCCCCATAGATGATTACCAGTGCTGATGAATAGGAAATGGAGACATAACCCCGTGTACAGACCCCTGGTGGACTTGGCAACGATGGAGGAAAGGCACATTATCCTCACCTATAGACTGGCCAGGGCCACAATCACAGAGCTGTGTGCCCAGTTGGAGCCTGACCTGATATCTGCTATCCCTCACCCCACTGGGATCCCCCCTCTTGTGCAAGTCCTATCAGTGCTCCATTTCCTGGCAACTGGCTCCTTCCAAGTGACAGTGGATTGGCAGCAGAAATGTCTCAGTATATGTTCTCAATAGTACTGACCAGAGTGTTGTCTGCCCTGATAAAACACATGCACAGCTACATCGTTTTCCCCCAGGTGGAGGATTTGGCCACAGTGAAAGCTGACTTCTATGCAATGGGACATATCCCCAACATTATTGGGGCAATTGATGGTACACATATAGCATTTGTCCCCCCCATGGTGAAATGAACAGGTGTTCAGAAATCAAAAGAACTTTCACTCCATGAATGTGCAGATGGTGTGCCTGGCGGACCTGTACATCTCCCACGTCAATGCAAAATATCCTGGGTCTGTGCAATATACCTTTATTCTGAGGAATAGCAGCATCCCATATGTGATGGCTCAACTCTAGAGGCACAGGGTGTGGCTAATAGGCGAGCCCTGGTTCCCACCCAGTGGGTGTTGGTGTATGGGTATGGTGTGGGCCCTAAGGGTTCATGTGTGGCTAACAGTTGTCCCTCGATATTTGCAGGTGACTCTGGTTGCCCCAACCTCTCATGGCTACTGACCTCTGTGAGGAATGCCAGGACAAGGGCAGAAGAACGTTACAATGAGGCACATGGGTGAACAAGAAGAATTATAGAGAGGACCTTCGGCCTCCTGAAGGCCAGGATTCATTGCCTACATCTAACAAGTGGATCCCTGTACTACTCACCGAAGAAGGTGTGCCAGATCATCGTGGCATGATGTATGTTGCACAACCTTGCCTTACGTCGCCATGTGGCTTTTTTGGAGGAGGAGGAGGCTGGAGATGGCCGCGTGGCAGCAGTGGACCCTGTGGACAGTGAAGATGAGGAGGCAAAGGTTGAGGATGAGGACAAAAGAAGTGCAATAATTTGTCAATACTCCCAATCACACACAGGTAAGAAAGTGTAACTGCACATTTAATTGACATTTTTGTGCTTGACATTATCACTGGCAGGCTGTTTTTCCCATTTCTATGGCCACTCACTGTAGCCTTTGGCATCTCTATTTGCAGATATTTGTGCCCCACTATCGCTCCTGGTGTGTTGACTGCAGCCAACTACAGGTCATTCCTATGTTTAAATTTCTGTACAGTTGATTATCAATGTTTGAACCTTGTTGAACTTGAGTTTGACATACTCTATACATGTATTTTTTCAAAGGGTGTTTATTTAAGTGCTAAGAGGTAGAAGGGGATGTGCAATGGGCTGGGATGATGATGGAGGAAAGTCCAGGGTATAGTTCCAGTCTATTTGTATCACAGGTGCATTGTCCAAGGGGGCATAGGAAGGGGCGCAATGCCAGTTCAAGGTGGACAGGGTAACAGAGTGGACCACAAGGGTGACAATCAGGAGAGTCTTATTTCCTAGTGTGGTCTTGACAATAGTCTCTGGCTTCTGCCTGGATCGCAGGGAACGTTTTTGGGGTGGTTCTCCTGCAGGGGGAGGGGTGCTGGTGGCCTGTTGGTCCGGTGGCGGGGCCTCCTGTCCACTAGTGGCAGCGGAGGTGGAGGGCTGTTCATCGGTTTGGCTAGTGGCAGAGGCCCGGTAGGGTGCCACTGCCTCCCTCATCATGTTGGCCATGTCTGCCAGCCCCCCTGCAATGAAGACCAGGGTGGTGTTAATGTTATTCAAGTCCTCCCTGATCCCCAGGTACTGTTCCTCCTGCAGCCGCATGTTCTCCTGCAACTTGTCCAGTATCTGTCCCATTGTCTCCTGGGAATGGTGGTATGCTCCCAGGATCGCAGTGAGTGCCTCCTGGAGAGATGGTTCCCTGGGCCTGTCCTCGCCCTGTCGCACAGCAGTCCTCCCAGCTTCCCTGTTGTCCTGTGCCTCTGTCCCCTGAACCCTATGATCATCCTGTGTTTGTGGGGTGGCCTAGGGTCCCTGTGGTGGTGGACACACTGCTGATTGACGTGTCCTGGGGACAGAGGTATGGGCCCACTGGGTGGGTGCTGTTGTGGTGTTTCCTGAGGGTGGAGGCTCTGTGGTGGTGTGAGAGTGTGCCTGGGTAACCGGCTGTCCGGAGATCCCTGATGGGCCAGGTTGGTCATCCAGATCTAGGTGAGCAGAGCTGCTGTCATCACTGTGGGCCTCTTCTGTGGGGGGACTGGATGTTGCTGGCACCTCTTCTCCGGTGACATTGGCTGGGAGACCTGTGGGGATGTAAATGCAGTGTTATTGTTCCTGTGTGTGACATCGTGTGTGTGTTGCCCTCTATGGTTGTTGTTGCCCTGGCAGATTTGCCTTTCAGTGAGTAGCTATTTGTTGGGCTGGGTGATTCTCGCCAGTGTGCATGAGGTGGTGATAGGTGTCCATGCAGGTCTGTGAGGGGTGTCCATGCATTGGTGTTACATGCAGGGCTTGGTATTGGGATGAGTGGGTTGTAATGGTGGGGTATGTGGGAGGTGGTGCAGTGATGGGAGTGAAGGTATGGGTGGGAGTTTGTGATGGCATGCAGGTGGGGGGGTGATAGTAGTAAAGATTTGACTTACCAGAGTCAAGTCCTCCTCCTACTCCTGCCAGGCCCTCAGGATGCATGATTGCCAAGACTTGTTCCTCTCATGTTGTTAGTTGTGGGGGAGGAGGGGGGATCCACCACCTGTCCTCTGTACAGCTAGTTGGTGTCTTGCTGCTGTGGAATGCACCTTCCCCCGTAGGTCGTTCCACCTCTTCCTGATGTCGTCCCTTGTTCTGGGGTGCTGTCCCACAGCGTTGACCCTGTCCATGATTCTCTGCCATAGCTCCATCTTCCTAGCAATGGATGTCTGCTGCACCTGTGCTCCAAATAGCTTTGACTCTACCCGGATGATTTCCTCCACCACGGCCCTCAGCTTCTCCTCAGAGAATCTGGGGTGTCGTTGCAGTGGCATGGGTGTAGTGTGAGTGGTGAGTGTATGGGGTGATGTGTTGGGGTGTGTGATGTAAAGTGTGTGTATGGTGTATGGGTGATGATGTTATGTGGCTCCGGTTGTGTGAGTGCTCTTGCTGTCTCTCTCTGGTATCAATTATTTCTAGTTGTAAAGGGTTGTGGATAGTGTGTGTGTGTGTTTTATAGTGGTGTGGATGTGTGGGTGTGGTGGGTGTATGTGTGTCAGGTGTGTGTGTAGTTTGAATTGTCCAATGTGGTGCTGTTTTGTTAGTGTGTGTGCATTTTGAGCACAGCAGTATGTCCCGCCAATGGTTTACTGCCATTGAATGTCCGCTGCGGTGATTCGTGGGTCATAAGGCTGTGTGCGTAGTTCTGTTGGTGCAACGGTGTGGGTTTGCATACCGCCAGTATATCACTGACCTTTGGGCTGGCGGACTTGTGTGTGTGGCTGTATAGTGACGGATTGGTATGTGTGTGTCATAATATGGTTGGTGGTTATCCGTCGCGGCAGCGTTATTGTGGTATTTACATCTGCAGTTTATGTAGCCCATTCATCTCTATTCATGGAATACTTCTTGGTACATGGAATGTTGTAATGGGAATTCTAGATGAGAGGGTTAAGACAGGAGATGGTAGGAAGATGATGTGAGGAGAGCTGTTGGCTGATTTTCTTTGGATGAGATATTTATCTTGGATCCAATAAAAGATTTCAAGACACATCGTCTATGGATATCTTTTCTACACTGGCGACGAGGATGGGATACGTTCAATAGGATATCTCAACACAGCAGTCATACCGTTGGATCTCCATTGACAGTTGGATCTTTCCTTACTATATTCATAATTTCCTCTTGGTGAGTTCTTCCTGTCTTTTTACATCTTTTGGATCTACCTAAATACTAAAAGGAAAATATTAAGGAAATCAATATAGAGGAGGACCTGAAGGGACTAAGAGATCCAGTTATTCTACTAAGTTCCTGAGGAAAGATTTTAACTGAAGGTTGTTGTAAAGCGAAGGATCTGTCTGTGTCGTGTTGGATCTTTGACTGATTTATTTTTTAATGCGCTTTAAGCAATAAAGAGACTTTTTCTTAATCCTGTCAAGCGCGTGCAACTCCTCGACGTTTTGTTTGTGTTTAAAACACAAACAACTGCCGGACTCCTGCCTCGAGCGCTGTCACGCTCCATCGCACTTTGTGCATGAATTGATTTGTGCCCGTGCGTTCCTCTTTTCCATCTGGGGGCCGCGTGTTTGTTTACCGCGCGCTCCTCTTGTACTAGTTTTAGCGCGGGGCACAGTCTAGGTGCTGCGTGCTCCCCTTTTATTAGTTTTAACGTGTGGCACAGTCGAGGTGCCGCTAGCGCATTAATTTCAGTATCTTCTGGACAAGTATAAAGCAGGAAAGATAACTCACCAGCGTTATTCTACCATCAGCTTCAGGTCTCAGATTGAAGAGATAATAAAAGGAGGAAGGAATAGGTTTTCTTTAACACAATACAAGATGGACTGCCTTTAGAAAATGAACTTCTGGTTTAGACTTTCCTAATGAGAGATATAATCTACAAAACATTTCATAGTAGTTGAAAGGAAGTAATATGTGTATATAAAAATAAAAAAAATAGTAATAGATAGTTATTAATAACAATAACACAATTTATATAAGAAAGAACATTATTATTTATCTTATTATTTTTTTTTTCTCTTTTTCTTTTCTACAAAACTACAATAATGCAAAATATACCTCAACCTCCTTTTTTCTTGACGGTGCCTGGCGAAGCCCTATTATATGGTCAAAATGGAAAAAGTCGTTTCTTCACTATACAAGAGTATGTGGTTCCTCATTATCAAATGAAAGGAAAGTTTCCCTTCTCATGCTTTGTTTAGGATGTGAAGGGCTGGAGATTTTTGAGACATTACCTGAACCGGAAGATGATGGGACGGATTTAAATGAATTTGACCTTTGTCTAAAGAAACTAGATCTGCAATATCTTCCAAAGATTAGCACGATTTTAGAACCGTATCACTTTGGTATGTGGGAACAAGGTCCAAATGAATCTATTGAGGAGTACATCACTGCCTTAAGGAAACTGGCGGCTATATGCAAATTTGGATTAACGCTTGAAGAACGCATAAGAGATCAATTTATGCTTAAGTGCTCTAGTGACAAAATTAGACAAGAACTTTGGAGTAAGGATGATCCATCTCTACAAGAAGTGGTGACGATTGCCAAAAGTGTGGAGCATACCTTAGCATGTGTGGCGGAATTGGAAAAAACAGATTTCCTCCTGTAAATAAAATTTCTCCTAAGAACGAGCAACAGGAAAGCCACACATTAGAAGGAGAAGGAGGAAAGGATGACACAAAACTAACACAAATTCAAAGATCTAAGTACAAAGATACCAAGTGCTTTCGATGTGGAAATTTGGGGCATTTCGCATCTTTTAAAAAGTGTCCTGCTATCAATGCTATCTGCAAAGTATGCGGGAAACGTGGACACTTCGCCAAATGTTGTAGGTCGCAGAAGGATTCTCCGTCAACTTCAGTCAAAATGGTACAGGACTGCATATTGAAGGTGGATGAACAAGGAAAGAAGAAGAATTATCCGAGAAATATGGTAACAATGTGTGGAATTAAGTGTGAAGTTATCTTTGATTCAGGAGCATGGTTAACCTTAATGTCTAATGAGATATTTGATAAGTATTTGAGTCACAGTATAAAGTTGGAAGATCCTGATGTAATCCCAGGGGGCTATGGAGGTCAAACCATAGAGCTAAGGGGATACTTTGAATCTGAGATTATCTTTAAGTCAAACTCTATTGTTGCAAAGATCTATGTTCCAGTAAAAGGGGACAGCGTGAATTGTTTTTATAATAAAACAGCTGATGTTCTGAGAAAATGTCCCTACGTAAGGATATGTGTTTTTCTACGAATGTCGAAGACTGAACTTATACCATGTTCACCGGCAACCTATCTTGCTGCAGCCTTGGAAGAAGCACTGAGTGAGCAAGAATGTCTTGTTTGAGAACAGAGTGCTGGCCTAGGCAAAGAGAGTAAGATAGATAGAAAATAAAACAAGACCGTAAAAGCGGCTACTGTAACAATAATAAACAAAGCCGAATAAAATACATCTAGGTTAAAGTGCACAGCGGCAGGCCTAGTGTGTTAAAACAATGTGCAATGGAGCTATAACTAAAATGGCTACACATCTGTGTCAGGGTCATATTTATGCAAAGGGTGGACAGTGAGAATAACACCATCTTGTACATGTGTAAATTCCGACAATAAAAAGCTTGCATTTGAAAAGTATTCCGTAATGAAATGTTGCCATCTCTACGCGCTTTACGTAACAAATGGCATGGTTACTCAATTTACCCACCTTCAGAAGGATGGGATGCTGAGTTCATATGCTGAAAGCTTATGACCTGGAGGTCTCAAACAGATGTCATGGCGAGTTTATACCTCACTGAATATCTTTCCACCATTTCCACTTTTAAGAAAACTGTATTTCTAATGCGTGTCAGCACTATCATACTGTTTGCTATGACTGGAATTTTTCAGGAATTTACCATTCTTAAATTTCATGACAGAAATGGTGTAGGTGAAGTCCTTTTAAAAGAAACATGATGGCACAAAACAAATAATGTTTACTTTAAACAAACTTCACCTACACCGTTGCTGTCATGAAATATAATAATGGCAAAGTTGTGACCAATTCCAGTCATAGCAAACTGTATTACGATGTTAAGATACGCCAAAAATAAAGTTTCACTGCGCCTCACCCAACCCACTGTTAAGAATGTGCAGAATATACGGATTGTATGTCAGGGCCTTCTTTAAGAAAGTGGTAGAGAATAAGCACATCGCCCTCTCATATGTGTAACTAAAACTCGAGTCCCTGCCATGCACAATTTTCTCACAAATAAATATATTGCAACTGTTGCAAATATATTAGGAACAATGTCATAGAGGATGTCATTACTGATGTAATATGAGGGGTAAGTAGCAGTGCATGGAGAAGACACAAGTTATAATTACCTTAGGGCAAGAGTTATAGTTTCTCGAGATAAGTAAAAATATAACTGTTGAATTTCTATTTTTTTGTGCATGTAAAATTTGAATCTAACTATAGCGTCCCTGTAAGCTTTTGTTTTTTTCAGTGAATTTCTAAAGTTTTCTAATTCTATTCCCTAATTATAATGTCCCTGTAACCTTTGTTTTATTCCAGTGAATATCTAGGGTTTTTATTTTTGACGTTAAGTGATATTTAATTAACTTATATTAATCCAACCCCCGCCGCACATGGCCAAAGGGCTGGTCATAGGGCCTGGCCTGCAGCAAGGCCCTGCTGCCAACCCCACAAAACGCACTCAACCAGCACTGCGCATCGCCTTCAGAAATGTTTGGTGGGGGTTGGCCACAGGGCCTGGGGACAGCTCCCCCAGGCATCCAGCCCCACGCCACACTACATTTGGCCGCGTGCAGCAGGGGTTTGCCACAGGGCCTGAAGCCAACCTCCTGTAGGCACCCAGCCCAGCTCCACTCACGGCCTTTGCCCGTGTGTGGCAGTGGTTGGATGCAGGGCCTGGCCTGCAGCCAGGCCCTGCAGCCAACCACTCGCAGGCACCTACCCCCACATGTAGCATGACCTTTGGCCATGCTGGGCGGAGAGTTGGACACACCCACCATATGCGGGCCACCCATCCCCAAGCCAAATATGGCTCCCATCCCCCAAAGCCCACCTAATTAGTAAAAGGGGAGGGAGCCACACTGCACCCCCTGCCTGGGCCGATTTTGGCCTCAGGGACCCCTTGCACTGGAGCCGAGCCAAATAGTAAGAGGAGAAGGGGGGACATGTGCCCCACCATCCCTGGGAAAATTTCAGCCTAAGAGGCACTAGCTCCCAGGCCCCAGTCTCAGCCTGAGTTCCAACAAAACACAAAAAAACAAAGGGGCAGTGTAGAAGTACCCTGACCCCTTAGGCCTGGTGATGGGGTCCTACAGGGGCCTCACCAGGGGCAATTTCTTTTTTTGTTTTAATTTTCCAACGGTAAATTTTAAAAAAAGCAAGCACAGTTGCCAGGGATTGCTGTTATTAGTCCCCCCCGGGGGGGCAGATCCTGGGTGGGAATTTCTCGTAATTTTAATTGGGGAAGGGGGCTTCTGTGCCCCCCTTTTGGGGCCACTTTTGGCCCCGGGGGGACCACCAACCCCCAGGCATGGCCAATATTTACAAGGTGAGGGGGGCTGTGCAACCACCCTCCCTGGGCAGATTTCAGTCACAGGGACCCCACCCTCCCAGGACCCAGCCCTTTGTAATATTGGAAGTGTGGCATTCAACCCCTCTCCTGGGTCATTTTCGGGCCTAGGGACCACCACATTCAGGGCCTGGTCAAAACAATGAATGGGAGGGGGCATGCATAACCCCTCCCAGGCTGATTTCGGCCCTGGGGAGCGTCACCCCTGTGATGCCCGGCCATGAAAAGAAGGGGGATGATCCCCTTTCCTGGGCCTATTTCACCCCAATGTACCCAGATACCCAGTCCCTGCCCATGCAAACAAATGGGAGAGGGGGCAGTGCAGTCCCTTCCCTAAGCTGTTAATGGCCTGGGAAGTCCATCCCTTAGTGCCTTAGCCTTGTGTGTCCATCTGCACAACATTCTACACTATACACTTCAAACACACTATTATCCGTTGCCATTCCACCACAACATTTGTACATGCAGAAAACACACCATACATTCATGAGAAAACATACACATACCATTGATATTACACCCACATACAACACAATCACAACAACCTACACAACTACACACTTATCAATGCAAAGACAGTCACAGAAGAGCACAAGTACAAACATCATGGCAACGACCACCACACAACCACAACACTCACATGAATGTTGCAAACAGCAACACAAGACATGACCAAACATACACAACAAATATCAGACTCACATGCAAGTGGCACACATACTGACACCCCCCCATCACCAACTCTAGCTCCCTTTACCTCAACCGGCCAATCCACTCACACACACACACATGCATGGATTCACATGCACAATTGGATGCACAACATTACAGGTACAGGTCCCATTGCATTGTCCACACATGGCCATAGTTGACGAGTGTGATGTTATCGCGATTTGGTGCAATCATTCATTTGGTAATGAAAGAATAAAATAAAAAAAATACTGTGACATGTGTGTGACTGCAGTGGTCCCGAGCTCATGTACAATGACTGTACAATGTACTCAGGTAATGTAAAATGCTTACCTTTGAGTCAGGTGACAGCAGGGTCATTTGGCCTCCGTGGCCCAGTGGCAACAGCGATGGCAGGTCTTGTACAGTCATGTCTAGTCAAAAACAGAAGTGGAAACAGGAAAAAGGTAGGTCTTTACCTAATTTCCCTTCCCATCTATCAAATCAGGTGTGGAAGTATTCTTTGTTTGTCATGCCTCCTTGCTCCAAGTTGTTGTTTTACCATGTGGCTGGAAGCTATTTTGTGCATCCAGCCCCCATGCCTTTCCCATAGGCTTGCATTGGTTATTCTTTCCTCCCCATGCCTCCTTGCTCTGTGTTGTTGTTGTTTGATCATGTGGCTGACAGCCA
This sequence comes from Pleurodeles waltl, assembly GCF_031143425.1. Classification (NCBI taxonomy): domain Eukaryota; kingdom Metazoa; phylum Chordata; class Amphibia; order Caudata; family Salamandridae; genus Pleurodeles; species Pleurodeles waltl. Next base: position 869,495,599 of record NC_090437.1, on the reverse strand, counting down.
TTTTTTCCATCCAGCCAGTGTCCAGTGTCCCTTTACCATAGGCTTGTCATACCACCTTGCTCCTTGTTGTTGTATTACCATGTGGCTGGCAGCCATTTTGTGCATCCAGCCAGTGCGTCTTTGCCATAGGCCAGCATGGGTTCTTCTTTGTTCCTCATGCCTCCTTGTTATTTGACCATGTGGCTGGTGGCCATTTTCTCCATCCAGCAAGTGTCCCTTTGCTATAGGCTTCCATGTGTTCTTTTTTTGCCATGCCACCTTGCTCCTTATTGTTTTACTATGTGGCTAGCAGCCATGTTGTGCATCCAGCCAGTGTGTCTCTGCCATTGGCTTGGATGGGTTTTCTTTGTCCCCCATGCCTCCTTGCTCCTTGTTGTTATTGTGTTTAACCATGTGAGTGGCAGCCATTTTGTCCATCCAGCCAGTATCCCTTTGCTATGGGCTTGCAAGTGTTTTTTGTTTGCCATGCCTCCTTGCTCCTTGTTGTTCTATTACCATGGGGCTGGTAGCCATTTTGTCTGTGCAGTGTGTCTTTGACTTAGACTTACATTCACACATTGTTAATTATTGATCATTTGTTTATTTTAGGTTTATATTTAAAAAAAATATATTTTAATGTTCTATTTTAATTACATTTTAACTTTTCTATTTAATTTTTATTTCATGTTTTTAATTTTTAACTTTGTATTTTTTAATTTTAAATTTTTATTGCAATTTTGATTTTTATTTTTTTAATTTCTTGTGTTTTTATTTTAATTCAATTTTTATTTCATGTTTTTAATTTTTGTTTTTTTATTTTTTATTTTAATATTTTATTGTAATTTTGATTGTTTTTTTTATTTCTTGTTTTTTCATTTTCATTTTATTTTTATTTTTAAATTGTTTTCGTTTGCTTTTAAAAAAAAAAAATTATTTCATTTTATTTAATTCTGTGTTTTTAATCCATCCATCCAAATCCATTCCTCCATCCATCCGCCAAAGGTGCACAGCCGTACTACAGCATTTGGTTTCTTTAGGTGAATAATAATTCATTTTCCTCCTGGACACACTGGCTGCGGTGCACTGCAGCCAGATCAGCAGCATAATTTATCTAGTTAATGATTATTCCACTTCCCCTTGACCAACCTGCCACCATAGATTTTTGAAGGATTATTCTATTTACCCATGCACCTCTCTCTAACTACCACATGTGTCTTCTTTAAAATAGATGGACATAAAGCAAAGAACTATGGCCCTCATTTTGACATTGGTGGTAAAAAACCACATACCGCCACGGCGACGGCCGCAAAAAGACCACAGCCACGGCTTCCGTCCATCCTCCACAATATGACCACAGCCAGATTTCCACCACAAGAAGGGCGGAAATCTGACTGTGCATGAATGCAAGTGTGTGTAGTGTTGTTTGCGTGCGTGTATGAATGTGTGTGAGTGCATAAATGAATGTATGCATGCATAAATGTATGTGTGGATGAGTGTGTGTCTGTGTGTCTGCGTGTGTGTGTGTTTTGGGGGGGTGTGGATGTAGGGGGTGTCTGCGGAGGGTTGGCAGACGGGCCTCCTATCATTGACAGGGAAGGAGTTCCCTGTCACTGACAGGGCCTAAAACCATGGCGGCACAATGGCAGCCACCGGGCTGGAGATTCTCATCTCCAGCCCGGCGGCTGCTACCCCCATCACTGTCGGAGTGGTACATTGGCGGGTTAGCTTCAGCCAACCCGCCAATGCCATAATGTGGCGGTAAGTACCACCAGCCTGTTGACGGTACTACCGCCCCATTAGCACCGACTGCCATGGTCATAATGATCCTCTATATCTGCATGTTGCGCTGTCCGATTTGAAATTACATTTTTATGGTGTGGTGTTGTGGTTTGAATTTACAATGTATGAATAAACTGGTATTTATTCTATAAGTAATCAACCACACTAATATTGAATTTGTATGTATTATTTCAACCTGCAACAATGCCACATTTCACTAAATACTTGTTTTTCTTGCTTGGGTGCTTTTAGGTGCACAAGAAAAGAGATGGCACATCACCTGCAGTACTGGCAAACAGAAGGCCTCTATAGTTAAGTCCTCAAATCTCTTCAGCTTGTGCAGCTCACTGCCACTGCCAAATAAGAGCTTTACGATGGCCTAAAAGAAAGTTGCTTCCAGGAAAGTGGGCAGTGAGAAGAAGCAGCTTTCCACCAGTAATGTGCTGACTGTAACCTTTTTTGGGAGAAGTGTGCCTGCCACACCGGCCTCCGGGAAGGAACCTAGGAGCAGCACTCCTGATGCTATAGCACCACTCCAACCTAAGCCCAAGACCATGTCTGTCGGTGAGGCAGCCAGTGCAATCCTAGTGACGTTGACAAGCAGTGACATTGAATTGGATTTGTCCCTTTCACAAAGTAGTACCCAATTGATTTAGAAAACACAGAAAAGTGGTACAGCAGCCAAAGCCAGCAACAGTAGATCTTCCCAAAGCTGGAGCAGAACAGGAGGTTGAACTTCCTGCTGAGCAAGAACCTCCCTTTTTAGGATCAATGGCTCCCAGATCTCCAGCAAGAAAAACAAAGGGTACTATTCCACCATTTTCTCCAAGCACCATTACTGATGATGATAGGGGCATACAGTGGACCCTGGCAGAGTCTGGGAGATGCCAGGAGAGTCAAGGGAAAATAAAAGTTCCAGAAAGCCTTAGAATCATAGAATGGTGAGGAGAATGATGATGATGAGCCATTCATTATGGAAGTTGGCACAGAGAAGTCCATTATTACTATCCAACCTGCTCCGAGGGATGTGGCACAGGCAGCACTGCCAGCTCCCATATTTATAAGGCCCCAGCAGAGACCTGCACCAACCCATCTCTCAATAGAAGTATGCACTGTAGAGAGGTAATCAATACACCCACCTGTCACCAGTTTTTCTATAGGCATTGGCAGAGGCCCCGTAAGAAAGTACTCCTCCACACTTTGGGAATTTAAGTTTAGCAAACAGGAGGAGATCATTGCGATATACTCCATTTGCCATGTTGGTTCTCATCAAGGTAAGCCTGGTTCACTTTATGGCATTGAAGGACAATGACCCATATGAAGCATTTCCTTTCCTAAGTTTAGTTTTTAAATAGTAGCTCCCCATTGCTCAGTTGATACTGCTAGTTTTTATTATCATATCAGGTTGTGTTTGTTGTGTGTCAAATGCTGTAATTGTGGTAATCTGTCTCAGTCTTCCTAAAGTTATGATATAATATATATGATCCACTAATTTGCTGTTTTCTTTCAATCTAGTTGACAGTGATTGATAACCCTTGGATTAATCCTGCAGTTGGGGTTCGCATAGGTGGGAGTGGCACCTTGTGTCTTCCCTGTTAGCGTGTCAACCTGCTACTCCTACTACCACCCCCTTAAGACGCCACCTTGGGAAGTAACCTGCAGCAAGAAGCCTGAGGTATTCGCCCTCACTTCATCTATTCAGGTAAGAGAAGAACAATGGATTGCAGTGAATATGTTTAGCTAGAGATTAACTTCTACTGAAGAAGATATTATTTGTGTGTATCTAGGTTTTAGTAGGCAAAATAGGCAATCACAATCATCCCCTAGTGGTTAATATAGTTACTGAGGGGAGGTGATGGTGCACATAAAACACCAGTGCTGCCACCTCCACCTCACAAAAGATGGGCCAGGGCTGCACTATTGGTGGTGCTGCTGCTCACAAGGTAGGCGGCTGCTCCTGCTGGCTGCCCGGGCGGGCCTTTTGCTGCTGCTCCCCTGGTCACTGACACCACCCTACTCAGCCATAGTGCTGGGTGGGGGTAAAGAAAATGAAAAGAAACAAAAGAAGGAAGAAAGAAATAATGAAGTAAGGGGAAAAGTAAACAAAAATAAAAAAAATCACAAAACAATTTTTTTTTAAAAGACTTAAAATACACAAACATAAAAACACACTAATATAATAAATAAAAATGAGGGGTAGATTAATTAGGAGGGTGGTGGATTGAAAAGATATGGAAGGATTTGTAAAATAGACCCAGCACCTTGAACAGAGTAAGAAAAACAAGATGGCCGCACCCATGCAAACCACGTGGTGCTGTTCGCGTGCGATTTTGAACGCAAACATACATTGTTTGACATAAAACGCAATGTGAACGGGCACAATGGGAAACTCCACTCACCTGTGGAACTCCGCGTAGCACGGCTGAGTTTTTTTTACTTCTTTGCAGAGTTCCGCAAGTAGGACTCCATGAGCTCCACCCACCCCTAACTAACACTCTGTGAGTCTCTAAGTACCTCGGCTGAGGTCCTGGGTTTTTAGCAGTGTGCTCCTTTGGCAGACTAGGACTAAAGAACTAAGTCAGAATGTAAAATCTTTAACTAAGACTGACCTAGTTGGTGTATGGAAAAAGCGCTCTATCATTGTCAGCCTCAAATTGCGCCTAGGTTCCAACCCAAACCGACCAATTACTATCATTTGTACTTTGTACTTTTTGGCACTATTCTAGTTAGAACTTTCAAAATTCATACACAGAGGCATTTGAGAGGTGCACGCTTCTGTAGTCAGTGTGAGAAGCCAATATCATAGTGCTGCTCAAGCCCGGTATGGATCATACAGACTGTGACTCTTACCACCCGTGATCGATGATTAATGTGGATGCAAAAATATTCAGGGAAATACTGGCTCACTGTCTCACTAAAGTCGTTGACGAGGTCATACATATGGATCGATTGGGGTTTGTGGGCGGCCGAACTACCACCACTAATATTCAGTAGGCCATTTTGATTATGGAACAAGCAAAAAGGGGATGGAACCTTGTGAGGTGGCCAGCTTGGATGCACACAAGGCATTTGATACTGCAAACTGGGCATTCATGAAGCAGGCATTGTGCAGATATAACTAAGGATCTGACTATTTAAAATGGGTGGTGCTACTATACACAAACAGTAGAGTAGAGCCAAAGTGAACGTAGGCTATAGGGTTAATGATGACTGACCGATCAAGTGGGGACCCGGCAAAGAGGCCCCTCTCCCCACTAATCTTTACCATGATAATCGAACCACTAGCCTGACTTATATGCTCCTGACATAAGGACGCTGGGATAAGGGTGGGAGGTAAACGGGAGGTTATATCACTTTATGCGGATAATATATTGCTGGCAATAAGGAACCCCACGGACTCTTGGCCTGCAATATATGATACAATAAAGACAGTGGGCTTCCACTCAAGATTTAAATTGAATGCAGGTAAGTCCATACTTTATCATATTTAGCAGGCGGAGCCCACGAGGATAAATCTCCCCAACATTAAAGTGCAGACTACACCTGTTAAATACCTAGGAGTCAACTCAGATTATCCCTGCCAGAGCAGGGTAAGACACTATTGGCCATCTGGAACGAAGCAACAAAATGGGAGCGGGAGGCATACATCTACTTAGAAAAGTTAGTATCCTGGCACACAGCCATAAGTCACTCCACACCACTAAACTTGAAACAGAGGGGTGGATGACACTGGACCACAGTGTTTGGGGGACCTGTATGTAAATAGTAGAATGCTGTGCTATGTGGACTATTGCAGCTAGTGGGGTGCCATGGCTGGCTGCTTCCTCGCATATGCTGGATATTCAACGGGCATCAGAGGAGCTTGGCCAGGGTTCCCACAGGAACCTGATATACATACTGTATCAAACACTTCTGAACGGGCGTAATGTTATATTGCGCCTGTATACACTACTTGTCCTGCACACAGCCACCCGAATCGCAACACTAAAGGGACACTGGGAGAGGGACATGGCTGAGGAACTGCATGAGTGGGCCTCTGCACTAGGCAACTGTAGGAGGGTGACCCATAATGCAAGGTTGAAACTAATACATTACAAATTTATAGACAGGGATTATGTCAGATTACAATGGTTACACTGATTAGACCAGACCAAACAGGAAAATTGCCAAAAATGCTGCTAGACCCTTGGGTCTTATCTCCACATGTGGTGGGCATGCCCAGCTGTGGGGGCTTTCTGGGAAGCAGCGATCCGGGTATTCGCAGACTTAACTGATATGCATCTGCCCCCTACAATACGACTGTGCCTCTTAGGCCTTGTGTCTTGTTCCGAACATACAAAATATGCTGAAAAGGTGATGGGATTTGGAGTAGCTGTTCAAAGAAATGCATAGCACTGTGCTGGATGACCAATCGGTGTCATACCAGGAAACAATGGCTGTGGGAACTGACACAATGGGTATGAGAAGAATATGGAGTATGTCACTAGCTAATATACAGTGAGACTAACCAGGGTGGTACAATGGAATGGGATATAGTAGAGACCCACTTACAGAAAATTATGGAAGGCAAACATACAGAGAGTACCCTAGATTTAGGAAATGAGTAGTTAAGCTACCCTGATGGAGCACCTGAAGAGGGAGGCCTATACCAGGTGTTGACACCTACGGGTGTGAACTGATCGGTTATACCAATGTTTATTGGACATTGTGATCTGGTATTATACAAACATTTGACAATGAAGGTATGCCTGTCGCCCTGGCTGCGTGGAGGGGTGGGGGAAGAAAGGGGAAACCTGTTACCATTCTGTTGTGATGGTTTTAACTTGAGAAATCAATAAAAGAAATATGAAAAAAAACAGTTTATGGGCTTAATAATAGGTATGTATGCTTATGTTTTCCTTTAAGCTGATCATTATTTATAAAGGAGTTTTGTTTGGTTTGTTGATTAATTTTTGTAGGATACTGAGAATTACACCAGTAAAACAGCTTATAAAGATTTTAAACAAATCAAATCAAACTAACTTTTCTCTTTTTGCTGTATTTGGCTGAATTTCACATTTTGAATTGTCTTCTAAGTTAAGGCTAACTGCTCAGTGCCAAACTACCGAGGGTGGGCACAGGATAATTTGGATTGTGTGTGACATACCCTGACTAGAGTGAGGATCCTTGCTTGGACAGGGGTTAACCTGACTGCCAACCAAAGACCCCATTTCTAACAACTATGATGACCACAGATCACATGGTCATGGACTTGCCCCTCAAAAGCAGGCTCCAACAGCACTCAGCGATCAACAGGTAGCCCGGGAAGCCTAGGGCTGAAAGCTAAAGCATCCGCAGTTACAGTAAAAAGTGACACTGGCTGTGCGTAATCTAGTGCTGTGACACCAAGGTTCTGAAGAATGGCAGGCCAGGGCTGGGTCAAGGTAAGGTCTAGCTTATTCAACAAAGTTACGATTGATGGCAAATGCTCACTAGTGCATGTGCCTGAGAAAAGGTGCCTTTCTGCCTTACTCTTGCTCAAGTGAAAGTCTGAAAGTAACAAATGGTCAGGCTTTATTAATTATCTATAATATTATAGTAGTATTATAATACTATCTGTTATACTAGTAGTTAGAAAATGTGCATGTTTGTGAGGCAAGGAATTGGGTGAGTGGAGCCTCAAAGCCCTATGTAGCAAGCCTCCCCTGAGATCCATGCGCATAACTGCAATGGATCTCAGGCCATGTAAGCCATGTTTTGGCTAATTGCTGCTGTTCCCTGTGTGGTACTCAGACCTGTTTGTTTTTTTACTGGAGAGACAGGCCTGTTGTTCTTGGGGTGGGCTAGTCTATGCAGGGATATATTATTATTCAATGTCAGATTACATTATCCTCCTGGAAACAAATAGTTTTCTAGAAGCCTCTGAAGCTTGCAGTATCGTAAAACATTTTTTTAAAATCTCTAGTTAGACACTGAAAACCAGTGCTTGGCATTTCTGTTCTCATTTTCCGTTCATGTTAAAATATTTAGGTGCATCCCATGGGAAATACCATGCTATACCTTGGCCAAAGCTGTTTACATTCGGAAGTGAAAGTCTGCTTTTGTATCCCGCTGGCCTCAAACACAGCCTGCCCTCGTAATGTCACTCCCCCAGGGAGTTCGGAGTGCTGAAACATTTTTTTTTTACATAGCATGTCTCTTCTGGTGCGAAAAAGCAATTCAGAAGGCTAACAATATTCCTGCATATGTGATGCAGACAGCTGTGAAACGGCAAAATGGAAAAAAGTGAAGAATGCCACTTTGGAATAGTGTTCAAGTAAAACATGGCCGCTGTTCTGATTTGTTCAGAAAAAACAATAAACAATGCGCGTCTTTGGCCATATGCGATATGTTACTGTAGCTGAACATGTACACTGGTTATGTTAACGATATTTGTTGTTACGTTACAGCAGGTCAAACATATTGTCTTGAGACCCATATCTTGCATTCCTTTTACCGACTAGAGACACTGAAAGTCTGAGCCATCCTGCCCCGTATTAGATGGCAGCGCTTCTATACTACACAGGCTGATCTTTGTATTTGCTTGGTAGAATGAATAATTAGGGCAAAAGCATAGCACAGTAAGTGGTTATATAACCCAATGGTGCATGCGTATGGGGCCACCCAGCAAAACAAAAAAATATAACACCTTCTTTTAACCAACTAACATCCTCAATGGTCACCATTTATAAGGATCGCAGAATGGAACTTGCAACTTTGTTAGATGATGCCTGCTTGGGTTGTAAAACCTATTGTGACATCATTCATTAGATGTCCACTTTAACATCGTTTCTTCTATGGAATAAACTGTTTTTGTCCAACTGTTATTTGTGGGGTTGGTGATTACGTTGATTTAGAATTGATGACAGCATTGACCAACCGGGAGCCCACATGGCAACATAAAAAGGATAGGCGCTAGTGAAGGTGAGCGCATGCTCCTGCTGCATTTGTTACTAATGAGGAGGAAGACAGTCCCTGCAGTTCCATCTTCTGCCAAAGAAAAAAATCTTGTGCCTGATATAGGGTTTGGCAGAATTTACTCTGTCCATCAGGGGCGCAGAGAATATTACATCCGCCTCCCTGACAGACAGTTGACCACTATATGTAGCGTTCACCGCTGGACGAGCGACAGGGCCAATGGGGCCACTGCCGATGGAAATCTTACATTCTGACAACCTACAACAGGACGGCAGACCAATACCTTGGTGGGCAAAGTTTTCCATCGTGTATGACAGAGTACCTTTCACCCAACATCTAAGTCAGGCACCAAGTCAAAGTTCACCAACATTCACCAACATCACCAACAGTCCCTACTGTCTGATTACATTTGTAACCTTTGCATTGTTCAATTATACTTTCCATGAGTCACCGGTGTGTGTCATAAAAGGTAGGGCCATCAGTCGCATTGATGGATTACTGTGACTAACATGTTCTAGTTTGTACGGCCAGGAATGCAGAAGAAGAGGGAGGGGCATAGTGAGTGAGAATAAATTGTTGGCAAGCTAGCAAAGATGCTTGCACTTAATAAAATAATAAATAAGTTGAGTCTAGTGAATGTTGACTAGCCAAAAAATGCACTTTTATTATAAATATTTAATTTCAATTTTCTATAGGTAAATACTCTGTATCGAACATTGCGGCCTCACGAATTAGTAGTTTTTGAAGGATCTGTTTTTATTCTTGTTAAATGTTAATGTAGTATTTTGCATATCGGTTATAAATTAACTAGACAACGAAATATGTAATTGCTTCCTGGTGCAATCACAAGCCCAGGCAGAACTGGAACACCGGAACTGGAGCTCTTTGTCTAATGAATCCGATAGTAAGACCAACTATCTTGCATTTTCTAGAAATCGACAGCTCAGTTGTTGATCTTTTTAATGACAAAGTGAGCTATCACATTGAAATCTGCACACCTTAAAAAAAAACCTTCGTGTTGTAGGACGCCACACTGACACTATGGTATCTGGTGGCACTAGGAGCGATATTGATTGCATGGGGAGAGCTATAACCCATTGCATGCCCTTTCACCTTAATGCAGAGGGCTGTGCTATGCTGTCTAGCATAACAAAGAAGGCCAAAGAAACTGAAGGGGTTCTGTATTAACAACGCAAAAGGGCTGCACAGAAGATGGTGGTGCAGGACCTGGATCAATACATGCTTTTTGAGAAATTAAGACACAAAGTACTAACACAACTGCAGACTCAGAACGGTACTGGGACTTGGCCTCTGCTCTATGGCAGTTATTGCCTGCCAGTAGTTTGTGCACTCCCACCCCTAAAGGACCACATATTCGCAGAATCGCCCGTTGCGACTAGAAAAATGTTTCTGGGATGTATGAAGCTCAAATTGCAATTTGGTAACTTGTTACCAAATCACAATTTGGATTTTGCGATTCAGCATTAGGAATGGGCATGTTCAGAGTGTCCCTTTCAAATACCGAATCTGAATGGTATGTATGATTGATTTGAGATAGTGAATGTGGTTGCAAAACAATCACAGTTAACACCAATTTCAAATTGGTGCTAACCCATTCGCAGACAGGAAGGGGTCACTAAGGCACCCCTTCCCCTTTGTGAATGATAGTGAAAATATTTTTTCAGAGCAGGCAGTGGCCACACGCACCACAGCATACTCAGGAAAAATTTTAAAGAAAACTTTTCATATGTCTTTTTGAAATGCATCCCGTTTTAGTTGAAGGAAAACAAGCTGCATTAAAAAAAACTTCTTTATTTAAAAACAGTCACAGACATGGTGGTTTGCTGTCCCCAGTAGGCCACCATCCTTGTGAATGTGGCCATTCCCAATGGGGTCGCAAATTGCAACCTATGTCATGAATATTGATGAGGTAGGTAATTTGCGAACCCACTGGGAATCGCAAACAGAGTACTTAACACGGCTGTACATTTTGTTTTGCAACTCGCAATTTGCGATTCCAAAACGGGTGGTTAATTGCGAGTTGCAACACAAAAGGTCGTATATCTAGCCCAAGGTTTCTTATGACATGTAGCTGCATATCCTCATTGAAACATACCAGCTTTAGTGATATTGACTTTGTGGGGTTTGCTGCTATGTAGGATGGGTTGAGAGTCACTAAATGGAAACTTCACTCACCATTTCTAAAAAGCGATATTTATTGGTCCAAGAGCAGTTCCCTGACGGAGAAATAGATAAAAGCACAATTAATGCTGCATGTTTACACAGTGCATGACATACATCAGTGCAATCATTCTAGAAGACATATCAACTGTAAATGCAGCTCTAAGACAGGTATTTCGTTCATGGGAAGCTATCATAAATTATCAACACACCCTAGAGGGGTTCTCTTTTTAGGCATGCATGTGTGAACAACACAGCTTGCAAAAATCAGTTCCACACTCATATAATCTGCTTGCACGGGTTGGTAGAACTTTATTAGTGATGAAGGAAGTCCCCGTGCTGGGAGGAATTGTCCTGAGTTTGAATACAAATAGCGTCCAAAAAATAAGTCAGTAATCATAGTGTACAAGTGTGAAAACGATTTGACATCATTTAACTATAGTAAACGCAGGTCCTTTTGTAATAACACATTTCCACATAGAGAATGGATCAACCCATGTGACATATCAGGCCTCCACCTTCTGGAGTTCCCTCGCCTCTCTACTTATCAAGAATTGGTTAGTTGTTCTTTGAAGTGTAAAATAAGTAGCCAGTATAGTGGCTTGGTTATCCAGTACTTTTTCTTGCATAGTTATACGGAAGAAGGTTTTGGTACTGTATGTAGTTGTGCTTTTACAAGGGTGCCACATATCTGCAGTAAGGTGGGTAAGGCTATCCTGCTGGTAATGCTAACCCTTAAGATAAAGTCGAGGCCCAACAATAAAAAACAGATAGCAAAACTAGGAAAGGACATGGACACTGTGAGTACAATATATTGAAAATACATGTGTTATTATATTTTACAGGATTGGGAATTAATTTCCAGGATTTTGTCAGAAGGCACAGATGAGAGGCAACTACTGTGCTGGCATTCCTTGAGCAGTTTGTAAGTCAGTCAACACAGATTTGAATGGACTGATTAAAACAAATGTTCAGACAAATCAATATCAAAGCAAGTTTGGATTTGACAAACCAGCAAAACTGTTCTTTTCGTACAGCAAGATAAATGCTCTGAATAATTCTGTATTTATTTCAGTTGCCCTTTGTGAAGTGCGTACAGTTTTTGAAGTGGCCAATGTTGATATTAACTACCATATTCCTCGGAAGGCAGAGATATCTTTAATCACAAAGGATTTTACTAAGAAGCACCTAGTACATGCTGATTTTCCACAATAGCTACGAATAATGTATGCAGAGGAATTAATGTTTCATTTTTACATTCTTTCCGATGTAGTTAATAGCTATGAATGGGAAACTGGTTCTGTGAAGTATCTTTGACTTAGTTTACTACATTTGTGGAATCTGTGATGTCCACAGGCGTATATAAAAATAAGAAAATCCTTTCAGGTTAAGTGTCTGGTTAGAAGGGGTAGCGTAAAGCAACCCTCACTCATAGACCCCCTAGAGTGCACCTCCTTGACTTCGACCTGGGCGCTTCAGATTTAAGCCCTGAAGCACAAAGGGCGAGTGTCAATCAGTGACACCTCGTCACAGAGTGGGGAGGGGTCAGCAGTCTCACTGACCTCATCCCGCTCTGTGACGAAGTTGGGACTGCTGCCTTCCCGAGGGAAGGCTGCAGTCCAAACCCTCCTGGGACCTCCGAGCTGAAGGTAAGCGTGTGTGTGTGTTTTTTAAATGAATGTTTGGTGCATGCGTGTATGTTTGAATGTTGATGAGTGTTGTGAATGGATGTGCGTGCGTGTGTGAATGAATGAGTGTGAGTGGGCTACCTGCCCCACTCCCTCCTGAAATTACTGGCTGCCATTGCTAGTAGGTTCACAAAGCCATAGGAAGAAGGTAGCCTGTTAAATTTTATATTGACTGAAGTCCTAATTAGGCCTGGAAGACTTTCAATTACACAGGCGTAATCTGAGTAATTTTGATTATCTGCGTTACTCTTTGACATGGAATTACTAATGATAATATGAATGTTCCCGCTCGCATAATTAAGAGTAATTTAAGGGAAAAACTCCTTGTACAAGAGCACATAAAGCAAACATGTGTGGCTGCTTGAGCTCTCTATTCATGTTCCATTTGGACGTAAGGGTTCATTTTGCGCTAAGGAAATAATGCTAAATGCTGGGAGTAAATTGTAGGGCAATCCTAACTGACCTGCTATTTGCAAGCACAAGCAGCTACTCATGCTCCCTATTCATGCTTTCTTGCACTTACACCAATTTCATAGTGCAAAATGAATTCTTGTATCTATTTTGGATGCAAGGGATCATTTTTATGCCAAGATAATAGCACTAAATGCAGAATTACTCTTCTAGCATAATTCTGTGTAGCTTTGCAGGATTGTGTGATATTCAGAGTGATCCTGCTACCCAGAATTAAGCTAGTTATGTCCATCTGTAGTCTTGATAGATGTTGGTTGATCCAGGAGGTGTGGAAAATTCTGAAGTGGACTGACTGAAGGTGGGCACAATTTTAACTGGATACCTGGGTAGACGTTAGATTGATTTCATGAAGGCTAACGTGACAGCACAAGGCTGGGAAGAGGAACACAAAAAACAGGAATGAGACAGCAGTAGTACAGGTAATCAAGGCAAAGGCAAAACTGAGAAATGAACAATGACAAAGGAGCAAGCATAAAGCAGGGCAGAGTTCTAGAGCGAAGACAATATATATAACAGAGTAAGATGGGAGCTGGTGAAGACAACAGGAGACGAGGCAGGTTAGCAGGTTGTTGTACAGAAACTGTTGAATTCAGTTTTAAAGTATTCAACTGAAGCAAAAGGTCATCTTAGTATCTCATGGCCCACAAATGTACTAAACAATTCAAAAACAATGTTGTCAGTTTGGAACAATCACATACATTCTGAAGTCTGTGCTCCTGGGTCAGACTGAAACAGTATTTCTCTTTTAATGTACTTCATTCTACTTATGGATCTCTTGGCTCCTAGGGACATACCACATGATGCCCCATTAGGCATATGGAATGTCATCTTAAAATGTTGTCCATTGAAAGAGCCCATAAGATTGCTGCACTCTCTATTCTCTTGTAGCCTTGCCTGCAAGACCGAAACTCAGGCACAACCTCAGCCTCAACAGACAAAAATACAGAAAGAAAGGCATGCTGAATAAACCATTTAAGTCAACAATTTAAGGAGCTAGTAGAACAGCCAAAGAAAATGAAGTTTCAGCTGGAATGCTCACAGGAGATGCATTAGACATCTGAACAAATGATGCTAAACAAATCTAGATGAAGGTATCACAACACCAGGCTACTTTTCACATCTCAGCTGAAGTAGATGCACCTCAGAACATGTGGGTGGAATACATATCCCAGCCCTATGTAGATGAAGTGACAGACTTGGACTGGAGGATATCTGGGGCCTAAATATTACACTATGCCTGTCCCCAAGTTTCTAGGGTGGCCTGACATTGTAAGCTTTAGATACTTTTTCAAGAATTTCTGAAAGTTTTTTTCTTGATATGAAGAAAAAAATCTATATCATTCCAATATTAGATTTCAGTAAATTCCACCCAATTACCTTCCACCCATTTTGCTTGAATTGGCGATAGACCAGAAAACATAGTCAAGTCAACAGTGTTCCGCCCACCATATTTAGATGTATTGCGGCTAAGCCACAGACCAATACAATGGAGTGCTCTTCCTACCTGTCAGGCTGGTGGTTTCTTGCCAACCAAATTTAGGTGTTACAATCCTGCAGGCGGTGTACTGCCAGTGGTTTGCTGATGGAGGGAGTCCGTCACCGGGCCCAATGGACATCGTACAATAACAGTGGAAAAGGAATAGAGGTCAGTCACACACACACACACACACACTGTACCTTAGCCACAACACACACCACATACACAGTATTTCCATTACCGTTCCACCACAACACAACACGTATATGCTAAAAACACATTGCCATTCATCCATGACACATCCATGACAAAACACACACACACACATCATTGACACTGCAACCACAAACAACACAAACACAAGAACCAACACAACTACACGCTCAGCTACACAGACTCACACATAAGCACAACTAAACACATCTCAACAATGACTACCACACACCAACACTCATCTGAATGTTGCACACACCATCACAACACACACCAAACAAACACAACACAGAACCGACATGCAAGTGCCACACATACAGACACAACCACACCACCCACTCCAGCTCCCTCAGCCTCAACCAGCTAATCGCATCACACATACACATAAACGTACTGACTCGCATACACAACTGGTAGCATAACATCAAAGCTACAGGTCCCCTTGCAATGTGTACACATGCATATGGTCGACAGGTGTGAATGAAACATCACTTTGGTGCCAGGATTTATTTGGCATTGAATACTGACACCACAATGACAGTTGTGTATGTGTGCAATATGTGTCATGTACCAGTATGTCTCCATCAATGTCCCACACAAAGGTATTCCGGACGTATGCATGTCACAGTAATTAAAAAAATTACTGTGACATATATATGACTGCAGTAGTCCTGAGCTCATATGGGGTGACCACACAATGTACACAGCCAATGCGCGTTACCTGCCTTTGTGTTCGGCTACGGGCGATCATGTTTTCTCCATGGTACAGTGGCAACAGCGACAGAAGATGTTGTTAAGTCGTGTCCAGTCGAAAATGGTAGTAGAACTGGGGAAAAAGGTAGGTTTTTACCTCATTTCCCCCATCTTCCAACTCAGGTGTGAAGGTCAAACCACCACAGTAAGGTTGTAAGGCGGTAAGGCACATCCAAATCTGCTTAGTGGTCAAGGTGGCTGGCCATCAGCACCTATTCCCAATGTCACCATCGAGGTTGCTGGAGATTCCTAGCAGAGTCAACGGGATTCGGGCACTCTTCTGCCTATGGAACTGCATACATCTAAATTGGGAGGGAGGACCACCAAGGAGGTGAACGGGTTTTATGTCAGAAAATCGGCAGCAGGACCATTACCACCAAGAACTAAATCAGGTCCTAACATTTATCTTCAGATTCTGCTAGTGATAGTGCACCTTCAGGTCTCCATAGCAGAAGTACTTCCCTCACCCCTTTAGGTTCCCATTCTGATAGTGAATCGCTAAGTGCATGTCAAGACTGTCAGTTTCTCTTTCATGGGAGAGTTCTGAATTCCTACATTAACCAGACCTTTTTCAACTACAGATAGAAGTTCTAGCAGAACACTTTAAGTATTCAAATGTTGATCTATCTGTGGTGGGAACAATATTGAATTTAGGGGAAAAATAAAATGGCCTCAGTACTCCATTTCTTTTTAGGTAAGAGTATTCTCAAAAACTGGTGGTTCATTTTCAGAATTACCACCCACTTTAAGATATGAGGTCCCTAATATTCTTCAAAGTTTGAAGTGTCCAACCACCTTTTACTTTAGCACACAGCTTAATTTGAGCCATTTAACAAGACTTTCCGGTCTGTGTTGAAGAGCCAGCTCTTTCTCAAAAGCAGGAAAGGTTTTTGAAAATGTTTAAAATACACTAGAACAGTGTAATGCTTCTTGCCACATATATGAGGCCACCTTGTGAGAGCAAAGCGTACTCCCATCTTGGAAAACAGTACTTTGTTTTGGGTAATAATCAGACAGAGTTCCATTTTCATAACTCTACCACTCTTTGAGTAGTCCTTATCTCTAATTATCATGTAGGCACTGACTTATTTCTTCTTTGTAATTTCACAGAATGTATTTCATCTGAGATAAAGCATAGTAAAACATCTTTGTTTTTGGTAAATGAAGTAACCATAGACAAACGTATCTACCGTACTAAGCACTTGTTAAATTGTAAGTGCCAGAGGGCCACAGAATACGGCTATATCATACATGCAAACGTCTGAATTTCAAAGCACCACACACAATTTTGGTTTACCTGCTTCACACTCGAGTCATTTGTAGCTAGTATAATGATGAACAATAAATGAGAAAGAGGTCAACCCCTTCAAATTTAGTGGTAGATTCGCTGCGTTTTCACACACTGCAGTGCAGCAATCTAAGTTGCTGCTCTGCTTCAATGGGAGAGTGCAGAACATCACCATATCTATTACAACATGGTTTTGTTTTCTCCCTTTCCTGTGCTGGTGCACTTTAGACACACCCTTGCACCATAGTGCAATATGTGTCCATTCTATCAAGCATAGGTGGTATACTGAACAGTTACCCTTGAGTACAAAAACTATGCTTTAGGCCATCAACATTGTGTTTGCTGTACAATGCAGCACACATGCAATGTTGGAAAAAAGTGGAGAGTTTTAAAATGTACTCCTCAATAGCACCTGCCTTGAGTATGTATACGTGTTTGGTGAAAATCCCTCTCTAATAATATTAGTAGATAGGTATTTCCCCCAAAATCCATGAATGGTTGCATGGGAAAGCACATGTACCACCCATGGTACATCCACTTGACGCAAAGCAGCACAGAGTAGTGCATAGCACTGCTTCAGATTACATTGGCCTACTTTATAAAGCAAATCCTAATCTTAACTTGCATTGAAAAGTAAATACCACCACAACACTTTGGGCCTGATTATGAGTTCGGCGGATGGTTTACACTGTCTGCCAAACATCTGACCGGGAGGTTGCCGCCATACTGGCTACCTTCCCGCCAGGCCCATTGAGAGTTTTCCGCTAGGTCAGTGAGCAGAAATCTGAGTTTCCACCCACTGGCCTAGTGGGAAACAGCCTACATCATTGTCTCTGGCTCATAATCGAGCCGGCGTCAATGCTGTAGGATGCAGGATGCACCAGCACCATCACAATGTTCACTGTCTGCAAAGCAGACAGTGAACATTGTGATGGTGCTGGCCAGGGGGGCCCTGCACTGCCCATGCCAAATGCATGGGCAGCGCAGGAGCCCCCCTGAGGCCCCCTGCATCTGTTCTCCGCCAGCCTTTTCATTGTGGTGCTACCACCATGAAATGGCTGGTAGGGCCCCCACCCTCCGCCAAACTGGCGGGATCCCTGATCCTAGCGGAGCTAGTGGTCCCACGGCTGCCCAACCGCCAGCGTTGAAATATGGCACGAGTTTGGCTGTCTAGTGACTGCCAGACTCGTAATGAGGGCCTTTGTGTTTGGTTTGCTTTAAAAAAGGAATGCAAACCATGTGCAAAAATGTTAGTAAATGTGAGCTGTAGAGTCTTCTGCCCCAGTAAAAAGAAGTGCAAAGTTGCAAAGTACATGAATGATATCGTGGAAAGAATTGTGGCTCTTAAGTTGTAAGCATAAAGACACTGAAAGGTGCCTTTTCTTCCACCATTGCACGCAACAGTACCAAAAGCAAGAACCTCACTGCCCTACCTAAACAGCAACAGTGTTTATTAGTCTTAGTAACTAAAATGTTCTCTAAAAGATATGATCCATATGATACATTTTTTAGGGATTGGAGATTTGACAAACTCTCCAACTCATTCAAGATGTGATATCCAAGATTCAGCATCAGTCCATTTCCCTCAGAGTTGAAACTTTTTTTTTTCATTTTCGCTGCTGGGTTTGATTTGAGAAGATTCTGTTATACCCATTTCTTCTGACATCATCCACAATATATTTCTTGTTGTTGTTCATCTCAATTTGGGTTCTCCACATCCACTTATCCATTAACTTTTTTAAGATCTTTTGCAGAGAGATTATGCCACAATTGTGAACTATCTTAAATCAATCCTTTACTCATACCAAGCCCCCTCTCTTTTTAAAGACTCAGGGGGTCATTCTGACCCCGGCGGTTGCCGCCCGCCTGGTGGGAACCGCCATTTTGCCGCACCGCGGTCAAAAGACCGCTGGTGCCATTTCAACTTTCCCGCTGGGCCGGCGGGAAAGAGGCCTGCAACACTGAAGCCGGCTCCGAATGGAGCCGGCGGTGTTGCAGGTGCACCCGTCGCGCTTTTCACTGTCTGCTAGGCAGACAGTGAAAAGCATGCTGGGGCCCTGTTAGGGGGCCCCTAGACACCCGTTACCGCCAGCCTCTTCCTGGCGGTGACAACCGCCAGAAAGAGGCTGGCGGTAAGGGTGTCAGAATCCCCAGGGTGGCGCTGCAATGCCACCATGGCGGATTCGCCCAGCCGGGGGTAAACCGGCGGGAAACCGCCGGCCCCGGTTTTCTGACTGCGGCTTTACAGCTGCAGTCAGAATGGGAAAGGAAGCACCGCCAGCCTGTTGGCGGTGCTTCCGTCATTCGCGGCCCTGGCGGTCTTTGACCGCCAGGGTCGGAATGACCCCCTCAGTGTTCAAACCCCTTCTTAACATATTTATTTATTTTATTGATGGATTTCTACAGCGCAGGTAAGACCCCGCGTTGTCAAAGTACTTTGCTTATAAATTAGTATGCAAAACACAAGATGTTTGAGACTAAAGTAGCAGCATAGTATGCTGTAAGCTTCAGTAGGCAGATCCAAAAATATAATGGGCCCTATTACGACCGTGGCGGAGGGGATTACTCCATCTCAAAAGTGACTGATATCCCACCCGCCATATAACAAGTTCCATCATATCCTATGGAACTTGTAACACAGCAGCTAGGAAATCTGTCATCTTTGGGACACAGTAATCCCCTCTGACAAGATTGCAATCAGGCCCAAAGTCTTTATTAAAATATATCAAAATTTCCTGGATAATAGCAAGGCTGAGATTCAAATCATGGGAGACAAAAATAGACATAAGATCCCCAGTGAGAGAATCATTCTCATTTGAGCAAAGGGTTGGAAGCTTGGTAGTTTTTAGTTACTAAGGGGGTGATTCTAACCCTGGCGGTCGGTGTTAAAGCGGCGGCCAACCCGCCAACAGGCTGGCGGTAAAAAAAATGGGATTCTGAGCCTGGCGGGAACCGCCAACACAGACAGCCACCTTAACACTCCGACCGCCACGGCGGTACAAACAAACAGCGCGGCGGTCACCGCCAACAGACAGGCGGCAGACAATGTACCGCCCACACTATTCCAACTCACCAATACGCCACCTTTTCCGGGGCGGGAGCACTGCCGATAAAAACACGGCGGAAACAGACTACGGACGGGAAAACGCTCACCACTACGCACTCCAGGAGGAAGGAGGACAGCATGGAACCCGAATTAAACATCCTACCTGCTCTCGTCTACCTTCTCATCTACCACGAGTACGAAGTCCAGCGCAGACGACAACGGTGAGTACTGCACCTACGACACACGGGAGGGGGAGGACGAAAGGTTACGGGCACACACATATGCGACCCCCCCTCCAACTATGTACTCACCAATGCAGAGCACCAAGTCACAGTGACACCACCCAAACACCCCTGAAAAATGCTAGGACATAATCAAATTTGGAATAAATATTTATGTACCAAAAAGCTCCAGAAAATTATCGTACAACCATGAAAGATATTCACAACAAAACTAATGACATACACATCAGTGTATAACTGAAGTACCAAGTCCTGCACATCCTACGAATTCAGCATGTCCGTGGGCCAAAGTCTTGAGAAATAAGGGCAAAGCCCACACAGGAGACCTGAGTCCTTTGGAGAGAACACTGCAGGGGCATCAGATGTAAAAACTACAGGCACCTCAGGGGGAAGGGAAGGGGGGGGCACCACAGCCACATGAGTCCACGACACCAGATCCACGAGGAGCCACCATGCCCACTGGACCATCCTGGGGAGTGCAAAGCCACAGTCTCTCAATGTCTCTACAGTGGGTGGGCTGCACACTGGAGCATCCTGGGGAGTGCAAAGCCACAGTCTCTCAATGTCTCTACAGTGGGTGGGCTGCCCACTGGACCATCCTCGGGAGTGCAAAGCCACAGTCTCTCAATGTCTCTACAGTGGGTGGGCTGCCCACTGGACCATCCTGGGGAGTGCAAAGCCACAGTCTCTCAATGTCTCTACAGTGGGTGGGCTGCCCACTGGACCATCCTGGGGAGTGCAAAGCCACAGTCCATCAGGTGGATGACAGTCTCCACTGGTCAAGGAGGAGGCATGGTGGGCACAGTGAACCATAAACGGTGCTTGAGACGGCGGTGCCCAGCGGAGCGGGGCTTGAGATGGCGGTGCCCAGCGGAGCGGTGCTTGAGAGGAAGGGCCCAGCGGAGCGGTGCTTGAGATGAAGGGCCCAGCGGAGCGGTGCTTGAGAGGAAGGGCCCAGCGGAGCGGTGCTTGAGATGAAGGGCCCAGCGGAGCGGTGCTTGAGATGGCGGGGCCCAGCGGAGCGGTGCTTGAGATGAAGGGCCCAGCGGAGCGGTGCTTGAGAGGAAGGGCCCAGCGGAGCGGTGCTTGAGAGGAAGGGCCCAGCGGAGCGGTGCTTGAGACGGCGGTGCCCAGCGGAGCGGTGCTTGAGAGGAAGGGCCCAGCGGAGCGGTGCTTGAGATGAAGGGCCCAGCGGAGCGGTGCTTGAGACGGCGGTGCCCAGCGTAGCGGTGCTTGAGAGGAATGGCCCAGCGGAGCGGTGCTTGAGACGGCGGTGCCCAGCGGAGCGGTGCTTGAGAGGAAGGGCCCAGCGGAGCGGTGCTTGAGACGGCGGTGCCCAGCGGAGCGGTGCTTGAGAGGAAGGGCCCAGCGGAGCGGTGCTTGAGATGACGGTGCCCAGCGGAGCGGTGCTTGAGATGAAGGGCCCAGCGGAGCGGTGTTTGAGACGGCGGTGCCCTGTTCAGCGGTGCTTGACAGGAAGGGCCCAGCGGAGCGGTGCTTGAGATGGCGGGGCCCTGTTCAGCGGTGCTCTTCTCCACGGCGGGGCCCTGTTCAGCAGTGCTCTTCTTCACCGCGGGCCCTGTTCAGCGGTGCTCTTCTCCACGGCGGGCCCTGTTCAGCGGTGCTCTTCTGCACCGCGGGCCCTGTTCAGCGGTGCTCTTCTCCACGGCGGGCCCTGTTCAGCGGTGCTCTTCTTCACCGCGGGCCCTGTTCAGCGGTGCCTATCTCCACGGCGGGCCCTGTTCAGCGGTGCTCTTCTGCACCGCGGGCCCTGTTCAGCGGTGCCTATCTCCACGGCGGGGCCCTGTTCAGCGGTGCTCTACTCCACGGCGGGGCCCTGTTCAGCGATGCTCTTCTCCACGGCGGGGCCCTGTTCAGCGGTGCCTATCTCCACGGCGGGCCCTGTTCAGCGGTGCTCTTCTTCACCGCGGGCCCTGTTCAGCGGTGCTCTTCTCCACGGCGGGCCCTGTTCAGCGGTGCTCTTCTGCACCGCGGGCCCTGATCAGCGGTGCTCTTCTCCACGGCGGGCCCTGTTCAGCGGTGCTCTTCTTCACCGCGGGCCCTGTTCAGCGGTGCCTATCTCCACGGCGGGCCCTGTTCAGCGGTGCTCTTCTGCACCGCGGGCCCTGTTCAGCGGTGCCTATCTCCACGACGGGGCCCTGTTCAGCGGTGCTCTACTCCACGGCGGGGCCCTGTTCAGCGGTGCTCTTCTCCACGGCGGGGCCCTGTTCAGCGGTGCCTATCTCCACGGCGGGCCCTGTTCAGCGGTGCTCTTCCGCACCGCGGGCCCTGTTCAGCGGTGCTCTACTCCACGGCGGGCCCTGTTCAGCGGTGCTCTTCTGCACCGCGGGCCCTGTTCAGCGGTGCTCTTCTGCACCGCGGGCCCTGTTCAGCGGTGCCTATCTCCACGGCGGGCCCTGTTCAGCGGTGCTCTTCTGCACCGCGGGCCCTGTTCAGCCGTGCTCATCCAGCAGGTCAAGGGAGCCAGACCTGGACTCCCTGCTCAGTCGCCCTCGGACCGTGACGTTTTTGGACCCTTCGGGGACGGACTCCTGGCCTCCTTAGTGTCCTCCTTCCCAGCTGGGATGTGGCATGTGGGGTCCACCTTCTCCGCGCTCCTGCTGCCCTTCCGCTCCTTTGATGGGGCTCTCGGGCCCTTGCCTCCCCTAGATGGTGTGGGTGGTGAAGTGGCCGCACAGTGCTCCTTGGGGGCAGCCCTGTCGGTCCTCGCACGGCGGCCCTTGTTTTTGCGGGTCCTCTTGCCGGCGGGGGGGCTGGACGTGTCCTTGCTGCTGATCGATGTGTCACTGCTGGCAAAGGGTGGGCTCCAGAACCCAGGCACAACAGTGACACCCGAAGCTGGGCTGGTGGTGGCTGCGGTGCTCTTGGGACTCTTTGAAGATGGATGGGGGAGCACATCGGGGGGAAAGAGGTTAAGGTTAGCCAGGAAAAGTTTTTTAGGGCCAAGGTAAAGGGTAGGAGAAGTGGAGATGGAAGTGGAGGTAGAGGAGGTGGTTGTAGGAGAGTCAGGTGTGCTGTCATTGGGTGAAGGTGCTGGTGCTGTAGGCTGTCGTGAGGTGGATGGCTGTTGGGTGGGTGGCTGCCTGCGTTTGTGTGTCTTGGAAGAGGGGGTGACAGACACAGTGGGAGAGGACACAGGGGACGTGTAAATGGCAGTGGGGGTGGTGACTGCACGAGTGTGGACTGTACTGGAGGGTGAGGTGGTGATGGAAGCACTGGCTGATGTTGGGGTGCATGCAGGTGTGAGTGTAGACGTCACAGGGAGGGAAGAGGGAGACGAGGAGGAGGGGGACACAGGGGTGGCAGTGGCTGTTGGCATGTCTGCATCTGGGTGTTGCTTGGGTGAGTGTTTGTGGGATCTGTGGTGCTTGTGTTTGGATGAGCTGCTCTTGGGGGTTGAGGTGTGTGCAGGCTGGTCTGATGGTGTGGATGGGATAGGCTGAGGAACAGGAGACAGAGAAAGGCTGGAGGCAGTAAGAAGAGGGAGGCTGGAAACAGGGACAATGGCTGCCGTCCGTGCTGAGGCCAGAGCAGTGAACGCTCGTTGATGGGCAGCCTGACCCGAATGAATGCCCTCCAGGTACGCATTGCTCTGTTGCACCTCCCTTTGCACACCCTGGATGGCATTCAAAAGGGTCGTCTGCCCAACAATGAGCGTCCTTACCAGGTTAATGAGCTCCGCACTGAGGGCAGCAGGGGCAACAGGGGCAGGGGCTGAGGTGCCTGGGGCGAAGGAGACGCGCGCCTTCCTGGCCGAACCGGCACGGAGCGAAGACTGAGGGGCTGCTGGGAGGGCGGGGCTGGTGCGCTGGGTGGCGGCTGTACCTGTAGAGGCGGGGGGCACGGATGTTGCCGCCACCCCTAGGGAGCTCCCATCCGAGGACGTGTCGCTTTCGCTGCTCTCACCAGCGGTCCCCGTCGTGGTGCTCCCCTCGCCCTCCGGATCACTGGTGCCCTCGGTGTCTGTTCCTGGGCCCACCGGGGCCTTGTGTCCTGCAGCTCCCTCGTGCTCTGATGCCAAATCTCCTCCGCCTGATGATGCTAATGCACACATGCACAAGAAGATGAAGAGAAAGGGTGGGGGGAGAAAAAAGAAGACCAGGTTGAGTGCATGCAATGTCAACACCGTTGGCGGAGAGGACAGACACAGGTGCCTAATGCACTAAGCCTCGCATTCGGGGTACACTACTCAGTACTACTGACTACGACAACAGGCCAAGAGACGTCAAACGCGCACATGGGAGATGCTGGACCTTCAATGGCTGTACTTGTCACCCTACCGAGGTGGGGGCCGGGGGCACAGGGCCATGCCTAAGGGAGAGGACTACACTACAGAAAGCGCCCTGGCCTAATGTCACCCACAGCCCTCCTCCCCCACCCAGACGCCTCCACTGCGCAGAAAGATAGGAGAATGTGCTGATACTCACCCCCTTGTGTCTGCTGTGATGTCTTATAGCGCCCATCCAATTCAGGGTAGGCCACCGCCAGGATCCGGGACATCAGGGGGGTCATGGTGAGACTGGCACCCCTCCTAGGTTGGGAGGCCATCCCCAGCAGTGTTTCTGCGGTCTTCCTTGTTCCGCGGCGGATGTCCTCCCACCTCTTGCGGCAGTGGGTGCCCCGTCTGTTGTGGACCCCCAAGTTCCGGACTTCCTTGGCGATGGCACGCCAAATCTCGATCTTCTGATGGGCGCTGACCTATTTGACATGTACAGGGTGGAAAGGAGGAAATCATGAATGACCTGCATGTTAGATGTGATTGGCCCCCCCCACCAACTTTGCCATATGGCACATGCTCTCATCTGTCGGGCGTTGCACTCCTCATTCGCCCCCCACCCCACCAACTTACATCCACCCCAATCCACACAGGCATAGCCCATTCCATGTGCACCCGGTGTACTCACTTGTTGGTCTGGAGGACCGTAGAGTAGCGCATACTGGGGGAGGACCCCATCCACGAGCTTCTCCAACTCTTCAGACGTGAAGGCAGGGGCCCTTTCCCCAGTCGCAGCAGCCATTGTATCTTCCAGACCGAGGTCACAGCAGCACTTGCAGTATAGGTCCTCTCCTGTGGATGATCAGGTCTCGAGTGATTAAGCAGATAGAAAATGGCGGTCACACCCGCGGCGGTGCGTACCGCGGCGGTGCGTACCGCGACCGCCGGCGCACTTCGTCATTGGCTCCTGAAACCCATAGGCTTCAATGTTAACCAATGCGGCTTTGCGCCGCGGTCTTCGACCGCCTACCGCCACGGTGTGCCCCGCCAGCGCATTGACCTCACATCCCATTGTCCCACTTCACAGGTCAGGCAGCCGCCATTTCAAGGGCCTACATGGCTTAATTTTGACTGCGACACACAGGCCTAGGCCTTGCATTGCCACACATACACGCCTTTCAACCCATTGCCATTCTTTAACTGTGCAAGCTGTCTGTACGTACCTGTGGTTTGGCTGACTCTGTGCTCCATGTTGTCCTTCCTAGGCCCCGTCCGCTGGGACTTGCGATGAGAAGGAGGAATCCTCGCGTGTACCGACCGCTGGTGGACCTGTCGACAATGGAAGAACGCCATATATTACTTCGATACAGACTTGACCGTGCCACTATCCATGAACTGTGTGCCCAGCTGGAGCCAGCCCTGATGTCCCCCATCCGCCAACCCACAGGGATTCCCCCTCTGGTGCAGGTTTTGTCAGTCCTCCATTTTTTGGCCAGTGGGTCATTCCAGACCACAGTGGCCATGTCATCTGGAATGTCTCAGCCTATGTTTTCTAAGATTTTGAGCAGAGTGTTGTCTGCCCTGATGAAACTCATGCGGAGCTACATCATTTTCCCAGAGGAGGGTGACTTGCCTACAGTGAAGGGTGATTTCTATGCCCTTGGACATATCCCCAACATCATTGGTGCCATTGATGGGACCCATGTGGCTTTGGTACCCCCAAAAGACGATGAGCAGGTGTACCGAAACAGAAAAAGTTATCATTCGATGAATGTCCAGGTGGTCTGTTTGGCTGACCAGTACATCTCCCATGTAAATGCCAAGTTCCCAGGGTCAGTGCATGACGCGTATGTGATGCGAAATAGCAGCATCCCCTCTGTGATGGAGCAGCTACAGAGACAACGTGTGTGGCTAATAGGTGACTCTGGTTACCCCAACCTGCCGTGGCTACTGACCCCAGTGAAGAATCCCCGGACAAGGGCAGAGGAACGGTACAATGAGGCCCATGGGCGTACTAGGAGGGTAATTGAGCGAACCTTTGGCCTCCTGAAGGCCAGGTTTAGGTGCCTGCATATGACAGGTGGATCCCTAATGTACTCACCAAAGAAGATGTGCCATATCATCGTGGCGTGCTTTATGCTTCACAACCTGGCTTTGCGACGCCAGGTGCCTTTCCTGCAGGAGGATGGTCCAGATGGTGGTGTTGTAGAAGCCGTGGAGCCTGTGGAGAGTGAAGAGGAGGAAGACTCAGAGGACGACACAGACAATAGGGACAGAGTGATACAACAGTATTTCCAGTAACACCCAGGTAAGAATCACCCACGCCATTTCACAATTGGTTCTAGCCTCCTGCATCTGTACTTTCTGTAGTTCCCACCAGATCTTTTTGGGTAATTTTTGTTTTTCCCTTCCCTTCTCAGTGCTATATGACTCAGTGCCTGACTTCTGCTTGGTTTGCCCATGAACTACAGCGTATTGACATTGGTATGTTGTCATCACTAATTGACAGAACAGATATTGAACAGTAATATGTAATACATTTGCTAATAATACAGCATGACTCCAAACTGATTTGTGTGCAATATGTGATTTATTTACAGGGCTAGATATTGGTACATGTGATTATAAGGGTGATGGGTGGGGGTGGAGTAATGTCCATGGCAGAGTCCAGTTCTCAGTCTCACAGGTGCATTGTCCTTTTGCCTGTGGAAGGATGGAGCAGAGGCAGTTCATGGTTGGACAGGGTGGCAATGTGGGACAGTGGGAAGAGTTCAGGGGGTATGTCCTGCTGGCGGGGGTCTTGACATCCTACTCTGTCTTTTTTTTGGATCTCAGGCTCCTCTTACGGGGTGGTTGTTCTTCAGCAGGAGGTGGGGTTCTGGTGGCCTGCAGTGGTGTTGGGGCCTCCTGTCCACTAGCGCCGGCGGAGGTGGTAGGCTGTTCCTGGTCCGGGCTAGTGACAGGGGCCCTGTGTGGTGCCACATGGTCCCGCAACGCGTCTTCTATCCTGTTGAGGGCCAGGACGATGGTCCCCATTGCGGTCCCAATGATTCTCAGCTCCTCCCTGAACCCCATGTAGCGTTCCTCCTGCTGTGCCTGGATCTCCGTGAACCTGGCCAGTACCGTCGCCATCGTCTCTTGGGAGTGGTGGTAGGACCCCATGATGGTGGTGAGGGCCTCTTGGAGAGTGGGTTCCCTGGGCCTCTCCTCCCCCCCCCTGTCGCACAGCAGCCCTCCGAGCTGCCCGGTTTCCCCCGGCCTCTGTCTCCTGGACGGTGTGCCCGCTCCCACTGCCCCCAGGTCCCTGTTGTTGTTGGGGTGTTGGGTTAGCCTGGGTGCCCTGTAGTGGCAGACACACCGCTGATTGACGTGTCCTAGAGACAGAGGCATGGGCCCGCTGGGTGGGAGCTGTGCTGGTGTTGGCAGAGGGGGTCGAGTCTGGTGTGGCCTGTGTCTGGGTGAGGGGAACCGACTGCCCAGAGGTCCCCGATGGTCCGGGCTGGTCATCAGGTTCAGTGTCGACAGAGCTGCTGTCCTCACTGTGGGCCTGTTCCGGGGGTGGGATGGACATTTCTGGACCCTCCTGGCTGGTGTTTTGGCGTTCGGGTCCTGCATGGGGTAAGAGAGTTTGGTTATTGTTTCTGTGTGTGCAATAGCGTGCGTGTTATGGGTGCCCTCATCCCCCAGTGCAGGCATTCCCTTGAGGGAGGTGTTGTGAGGGTAGTTAGTGGGGGGGGGTAAGTGCAGTGGTCATGCTTGGGTGATGGGTGTCCATGGATTGTGTTGGAATGCAGGAGTTGGTGTTGGGATGGGTGGGTTGTGCTGGTGAGACATTGTCAGGGAGGATGTGTGCTGGGGGGTTGGGGGTGAGGGTGGGGGTGTGGGTTGGCATGCTGGTGGGGTGGGGGGGATCTAGTAGTTGAGATTGGACTTACCAGAGTCCATTCCTCCGGCTACTTTTGCGAGGCCCTGAGGATGCAGGATGTTGAAGACCTCTTGCTCCCATGATGTAAATTCGGGAGGGGTGGGTGGGGGTCCGCCGCCAGTCTTCTGGACCGCGATGTTGTGCCTGGAGACCATCGATCGGACCTTCCCCCGTAGGTCGTTCCATCGTTTGCGGATGTCCTCCCTATTCCTGGGATGCTGTCCCACCGCGTTGACCCTGTCCACGATCCGCTGCCATAGCTCCGCCTTCCTAGCTATACTGGTGTGCTGCACCTGTGAGCCGAAGAGCTGGGGTTCCACTCTTAGGATTTCCTCCACCATGACCCGGAGTTCTTGGTCCGAAAAGCGTGGGTGCCTTTGGGGTGCCATGGGGTGGTGTGGGTGAGGTGTGGGGTGGTGTATGTGATGATGAGTATGTTGGTGTGTGGTGCTTTGTGCTACTATGTGGTGTGTGTGATGGTGTAGTGTGCCTCAGTGTGTATTGCTATGGATTGTCTGCTGTGTCTCTCTCTCCTTCTCTCAGTAATTGTGGTCGTAGGGGTTTGTGGGTGATGTGGGGGTGTGTTTTATAGTTGATTGATTGTGTGGGAGTGGGTTGTGTATGTGTATCAGGTGTGTGTATTTGTAATTGTCCAATGTGCCTGTGTTTTGGTGCTGTGTGTGTATTTTGACCGCGGCGGTGTGTACCGCCAATGGAATACCGCGTTGGAAGTCCCGCCGCGTTGATTCGTGGGTCGTAATGGCATGGGCGTTTTTCTGTTGGCGTGACGGTGGAGGTTTGGTCATCTCCAGTTTATCGCTGCCCGCTGATGTGGCGGCCTGCAGTGGAGGTCGGATTTTTGGAGGTTTGGCCGTTGTGGGTCAGAATGACCGTGGTGGCTTTCCGCGGCCGCGGCGGTGTTATGGCGGTCTTCTGAACGGCGGTAAGCGCCTTTTACCGCCGAGGTCAGAATGACCCCCTAAATCTCTTAAACAATGTATGGTGGACTCTCAATCCACACATATCCCTGCTTACCATAGTTCTATCTTATTCTTGCCCATTGCAGCTAAAAATACTGAAATCCATGTTGCTGATGATTTAAAAGCCCTTGTGGAATGTCAAAATATTCATCATGGAATATGAACTGGTTTTTGACACCACTCCAACACAGTCTATCTTCGTGGACATTTTTGTAAGCCTGCAGATGACATTTGCTACTGTTGACTATTTTACCATCCTTGAAAAACTCCCTAATGGAATAACTGACTTAGGGCCTGATAACGAGTTTTGCGTTCCGTGCTCCACCTTGGCGGCGGAGGCAGTAGGACTGCCATTGGCTTGGCAGACAGACTACTTTATTACAATGCTGGTGGGCCTATAGAGCAATGACTGTCGCGGTCTCACCAGCAGCACAGATCACTGTAGGGACAAAGCAAGACAAATATGCTGGCAGAGCCAGTGTTTCTGGCAGACACATTATAATGTTGCACACCGCCAATGTGACTATGGCTGTCCAACTACCAGCAGGTGGAAACGGAGAGCATAAAGGAAGCAAGTCACCTGCAGGCAGAGTTACACATTATGTGCCACCATGGAGCCCATCACACATTTCCTGATGTGACTGCTGCTCATCGAAGGTGCACAAAATCCATGCTGCCATGGACACAACTGACGGTAAGTCCACACAATACCTGTGTTACTAAGCTCAACAACAGATTTTTGAACCGTCATCCACATGATATGGGGCTCACAATACTGGCACCAAGTACACATGTCATTTTGTACACAGTCAGATTCGTTCACAGAGAATGACATATTCACAGCCACAAAATGCCCCTTCTGGGCAGGGCACTGACACTGCAACACTACACAAAAACACACATCTGCCCATCTCAGGCACAGGGGCGGTGACGTCTACACAACATTGTGTCACACAACAGCAACAACACAGCAACATCACATCTATCAATGCAACTGACACCCTCACATTGAACACATGCCATGGATTGTCATCAGATTGAACACACATATGTATGGATGAGTCATAGAACACAAGCACCATCCCATGAAACAGCCCTGAAATGGACCCACACATCACCCACATTCCAACACAATGGAAGAACAATGGGATGCACAATAGTTAGAGACAAATATAGAAAGCTCACCATGCAAACAATACCTGCACAATAGGGATGTGGCATCAGGAGCACCCAGGGAGGGATGTTGCCCAGGGACATATTTCTCTTTTCACATGCCCCTAAAATAACATTTGCACAGGAACTGGCTCTTCAGGTATCTCTGGGACAAACAATAGTAGAGCCAGTGTCATGCCCATCTGCACAATGTGAAAGTGCAAGTCAAGAAAACACACACAACTGCAACAGCATGGGGCATACATCTACATGAAGTAGCTGCAAGGTACACACATCAAAATGGACACATGTACAGTCAAATTCAGATGAGTAGTGGTCTCTAACGTAGAACTTACACCCACAACAACAAACATTATTTGATTGATCAATGTACACAGCCAAGTGTTGTCCCTGGAGAGCAAATTGTTTGTGGAGTGCACACAGTTATGTCCTAGGTCCCTGGGACAATAGGCAAGCACATCAGTGTGCACCACATTACCTCTCTATATAAACAGTTGCTCATCTACTGTGCCACACATGGCTGATCCTTAATCGTCAGTGTGAGATGTCAGAACCTAACACATTAACTTTGGGTAAGTGACAGGCAAGAATATGCCCTATACTCACCCCCTTGTGGCTGTTGTGTTCCTACCAAATGTTAATGAACACAACATATAGTTCTTTTCACCAGTTCCTGCACTATGTACATCCCATTGATGCCACACAGACTGCAACAACAGGCACACAAAAAGTCCAACTGGCACACAGGCGCACATTGTAGCTTGTGAGGATGGAAAGGATTTTGTTGAACTTAGTAAATTGTGCATATGAGGTACTGACCAGCTCCTCTGGTGAGCCATAGAGCTGTCGATACAGGGGAAGTCCCTCCTTTACAAGCCTCTCCAGCTCCTCTGGAGTGAAGTCAGGGACCACATCACCTGCAGGAGGTGGCATGATTGCTCCCAGAGGTGGCACACAGTAGCTGAAGTAGTGGAGATGTTTTTGGCAGCAGTGTCAGGAGTCAAGTGAGTGAATTTGCACAACATGGCGGTC
Organism: Pleurodeles waltl; assembly: GCF_031143425.1. NCBI lineage: Eukaryota > Metazoa > Chordata > Amphibia > Caudata > Salamandridae > Pleurodeles > Pleurodeles waltl. The sequence goes on along the minus strand of NC_090437.1, from coordinate 869,464,199 downwards.
ACGTCCGCCATGTACACGGTCAACACAGCCGGCGGACAAAGCCATTGGGAAGCAACTGACACAGACAACAACATTAGCCTATGACTGTGTATGCTGCAGTTGAAACCACTTACCAAGCAGATGACTTCTGCGAGCGGTTCCTAAAGTCCAGTGGAGTAGGTCATGCATCCGCCATTTTGGCAGGTGAAAATACTGCATATGTCTGTGTAAACTGTGTAACACATAGGTTATATGTGTAGGATCATCACAAACATCCTTGCGCTGTCTTATTATGTAGGTCCTACTACACAATCACCGGTGTAGTGTGTTGCAGGGCACAGATGCCATATGACAGTGGTGCATGGGCCACCACTGTTGATGGTAGTTTTTGGCAGTCAGAAAATACAGTCACATTTCGAGGGGTAATTGTGTAGCATATAGTTGGGTATCGCACCAATCCATGTTGTGGGCACTTGTAGATAACCATGGGGGTCACATGTGACCCTTGTGTAGTTGCCAGCTGGGATGTGCACTGTGTATCATGCCTATCCAGGTGAAATGCTTTGTCTCATTATATTGTTGAACACATCATGTGTGTTGCTGTGAACACACTGACTAATATTACAAATCATGTCTTGTCACACATAGGTACCCTGGGAAAGGGAGGATGTGACAACCTCCTGTCTACCATCCACAGCCAGACCTTCAGATCATGGAAGAATGCCACATCATACAGCAGTACCATATGAATATGCAAACAACTGTAAACTTATGCTATCAGTTGGAGCCAGATCTGATGCCAGCTAACAGTAATTCAGCCTGCATACCACCCATAGCACAAGTCAGGTCAACATTACAGTTCCTGGCCACAAGGACCTTCAAGCATACAATGGCCCTATCCATTGGTATGTCCCAATCTATATTCATTCTGGTGCTGAAGGATTTCCTATCAGCAATGATGAAACAAATTGACAGCTGTATCATGTTCTCCCGACGTGAGGATTTAGCCAATGTGAAGACTGACTTCTATGGTTTTGCCCACGTCCTACATGTGGTGGGGGCAATTGATGGCACACATGTTGGCATGGTGCCACTGCAGGCCACTGAACAAGTCTATCACAACAGAAAGAACTTCCATTCCATCAATGTGCAAGTTATCTGTTTGCTGGATTTCTACATCTGAAATGTGTGTCCCTGTGGATCAGCCCATGATTTTTCCTAATACAGAACAGCACCTTACCCCAGCTGATGTCACCCCTGCACCCAGAGAGGGCCTGGCTGGTTGGTAAGTCACGTCTGGCCTAATTGTGTGTGAGCAATGTCGTATGCTACAATCATGAAGTCAGTGACTCTTTGTTGCACTTGTGTCCCATTCCTTAACAGGAGACTCAGCATATCCAAACCGTCATTGGTTACTGACGCCGCAGAGGAATCCAACTACGCCAGGGGAAATCAGCTTGACTGAGTCCCATGGAAAAACAATGTGGCCAGTGGAGTGGGCTTTTGTGCTCCTAAAGGCCAGATTACGCTTTCAGGGCAGGACTGGTGGGGCCCTCCTCTAATCACTGGGACAGTGTGTCAGATCACTGTGGCCACAACATCTCCCTGCGTAGGAATATCCCATACATCCCAAAGGAGGGGGAGCCTGCAGTGCCATTGGGTGAGAATCCTGAAATACCAACTGAGGATGACAGTGAAGGAGCTGATGCAAGAGTGTAAGTATGTCATGAGTGTAAGTATGTCATGTGATGTCATGAATATGACTAAAATGAACTGTAGTTGTAAGAATGTTGATTGTTTTGGAAACAGCTAGGGAGCTGATACTCTGCAATATTCAGCCAAAGATTGCTTGATAAGATAGCTTTTGACACATCCCCACCTTGATGATGTTGTTTTGTGTCAGTTTCATTGCAAGTTTGTGTTCCAGATGCATGCTATGTGTCTTGTGTCATATGTATGGTTTCAAGCCTATACTCCTTGTTTTGTTCTTTGTACAGGTACCTTCACCATGACATCTTAATTTGGACATTTTAGAGTTGTGACATTGGCAGATATGTGATGCTGTTCTGACATATAAAGTGGACATGGATTGTTCCAGGTGATGTAGGTTGTAGAGGTTTTGGTGTATGAGGCCTGCACCAAGACAGTTTGCACAGTGTTTGGATGGAGGCTCAGAATTTCCCATTGCACTTGTTTTGTGTCCTGTGGTGGGCCTGATTCATCATGTATGTCATCATGTGGTCATCACAGATGTAGTCCTAGCTTATGAACAAGTCATTGTTCCTTCACATTGGCTAAACCCTTTTTGTGAGACCTGTATGTAGCTGTAGATGTGTTTCATCATTGTAGGCCAGAGTGCCTGTGCCACAACACTGGAATTTGTTTGTATCATAATTCCAGATGCATGAGAATTGGATTCTAATGGCCCTGTGATCAGGTACTGTTGTACTGCCATCTATCTGTATCTTAGATTAGGAGATGCTGAACTACTTTGGTGTGGTATGTGATAAGACTCAAGCTGCTAACATCAACCACATCAATGTTTTCCTATTCTACAGGACAATCTCTTCCATCCATTCCTTTCCATGTTCCGGGCGAGTTCACACCTGTCATATGTTCAGTATGAGTCAATCATGCTTTATTTCCAATAGCTCAGACATATTGACAGGCTAAGTGCTGAACATTGTAGTAAAAATATTGGTTTGACCAGACAATTATATATATGTGTTTGTGTGGGAGAGTTTTAATCCTAAACTGGACACTATGTGCACGCAACATATCCTATCTTGAACAAGTACGTTGGGTCGTCATTGTATGGTTCACATGATCTGACATGTCTACTTGGCTAAATATGAAATCAAAATCAGCAGACAAAGAGTCAATGAGGGGTGATTTGATTGTGTAGCTATGACTAACATAAAAAGAATGTGGCGTGAATCAGTCCACAGTGAATATGTGAATATGTGACATACAAAGGAGGTCTTAAAGGAAGAGGCTTATTACTGGCAGTGGTGAGTGCCTTGCAGCCACACCTCCTGGATTTGTTGCTGAATGTTCCTGCTTGCATGGGGGGTCTGCTGCTACAGAGGAAACGGTGTATGGGGCTTTTTGTTCCTCTGGCAGGGCCTCCCTTTCAGTTGCTGGCCCCGATGTACATAGGCCTTATGTTGATGAGTCAAAGGAAGGGGTCGACTGTTATTGAAAAGCCTTGCTCAGGGTACTTTGTACGTCCCTCAGCAACCCTGTAAGTGAGGCCATGTTGTTATTGTGGGCCTCCATCTGTTACCACATGTCCCTATGCTTGCCCCTCTGTAGCAGTTCCATTTCCTGGAGTTTGGTCAACACCTGGGCCATCATTCCTTGAGACTCCTGTTAGACCCCCATGATGTGGCTGATGGTGTCCTGGCTGAAAGAAGCCCCAATGGCCTCATTTCGCTGGTCCACAATATCCATCCCATGCATCCTACGCCCATGCGTCTGTACCCTTGCCACAGATTGCCACCTCCAACTTGGTCCTGGACCCTCATTGTCTGAAGTGTTGCACTGCAACTCAGGATCCAGGGCTGAGGGGCACAATATGGTAGACACTGTGCTAGGGACTCAAGTTGGGGGGCGAATAGTTTCCTGTGATGTTGATGCAACAGGGCTGGGGGGTGACATTGTGGGCACAGTGAGACTCACTGTGCCATCTTATCAGGGTGCCTATATGAGCTAGAACCGTCCTCCACATCCATAAGTCCAGGGGTATGATCTTCACTTATAGCTTCATCCAGGAGGGTAGTGGCAGTCTGTTCCGTGGCCTCTGTGTGCCCAGTAGTAGCTCGACCTGTTGATGTGGAAACTACAGTTACAGGTTGTATTGTGACATCTACCTCCAATAGTTAGTTTAGAGTTACAGTAAGCAGAGACTTTGTACAAAATTAAGTTATCATTAATCCAATTGTGGCAAGTAACCATAGTATTGGGTGTATTGACATGACGTGCGAAGCATGCCATCCTAATGTGACTCAAGCAGCTTCTGAGATGTGCAGATCAGTTGCACTTGTGAGGATGGCCTGAAAATAACATGTTGCCACCAATGCAGGAAAAACAGTGGCTAGGCAAGATATGGCTTTGACCATTTGGAGGCCTAGTTGGTTGTGAAGCAGGAAGACCCAGAACTTTGCTGAATATGTGACTGGAGCCATCATTTGTCAATGTGTTTGCTGCCATTGCCAATCTGGTGATTCATCTTGAGGCCTTAGGAATACTTGTTGTATACACGGGGTAAGGTATCATTCCTGTCCTCAATATTTTCATCTTGAGTTAGCAGGTCTAGATGGAGCTATGTCAACAGACACCTCTCTGATTTGTGCGTGATCTGTATTTGATCACTCCCAGGTGAGTATACTTCATTTGGGAGTAGACAAATGGGGGTCTGTGGAGAAGTGACCACAGTGCTGATGTTTTGAGTTACAGACACAAGGCCTGCCGGGAGTTACAGTCATGTTACTCTGTCTACTATGCACACTATACAAATGTTCTCCCCCCAGGTGAGTACACTTCACTTGGGAGTTAACAAACAAGGGTATATGGACAAGTGACCACTAGGCTTATGGTTGGAGTTAGAGAAACAGGGCATATGGGGCTTTGAAGTCATGTCACTCCCTCTACTTCCCAACACTTGACAAACTATATCATCCTAGGAGAGTAAACATAATTTGAGAGTTAACAAAAAGGAGTATTTGGGCAAGTGAACACTGGGCTTGTGGCTGGAGTGATAGAAACAGAGCCTGCTGAGAGTTGCAGTCATGTCAGTACCTCTACTTCACACAATATACAAATAGTATACTCCCAGGTGAGTGAACGTCATTTGCGAGTTACCAAACAGGGGTCTTTGGACAAGTGAACACTGAGCTGGTGTTTGCAGTAACAGAAACGGTGCATCCTGGGAGTTGCAGTCAGGTAACTCTCTGTACTACACACACTGGACACATTTTGGGTATTACATGTCTGTATGCAGACTGCATTTAAGTTTGGGCATACATTTACATGTTGAGACATACCATGAGTCCAGGGACTTTTCTGTACATTGAAAGGCTTACAGACACTATTTGGACATATGGCATGTGATGGTCCTGGTTGCTGTGCTGTTGGGTCCAACAATACAGATTGACAGTGTTACTACTCAGACACTCTGGGTATTGAATGTTGGTGGGGTACATGAACAAGACAGTGGCAAAAGGTGAGCTGTGAGCATGCAAGACATTGAATTTTTTGTGACATTATTTGAGTTGTGACTTACCAGACTCCAAAATGTAGGATGGTCAAGACCTTTTCCTCCCACGGAAAAGAATTAATGGAGCACTGGGAGGGCCACCGCCAGTCTTCTTGATCTGCAGCTGGTGCCTGGAGACCAGGGAACAGACCTTACCCTGAGGTCCTTCCACCTATTCCTAATATCCTCCTTTGTGCACAGGGTGGTCTATACAGCATTCACTCTGCCGATGATTCTGTCCCACATTTCCATTTTCCTACTGAAAGGAGTATTCTGGACTTGTGCTTCAAACAATTGTGGCTCTACTCTAATGATTTCATCCACCATGACTCTTAACTCATCTTTTAAAAAACTGGGATTTTTTTTTAACGTGACATGGTGGAACAAAACTACAGGATACAGTGATTTACTTTACAGGGGGATTGCAATAGGGTCTGAATGGACAAAAGTGTGTGCAGGGTGTTCTATGGCATAGTGAATAAAAGGGGTGCCTAATCTATGATGTCTGCGGATTCTTTGACTTGCAGTTGAGATGCAAAGGATTGTGGTCTGTGAAGGGGTATGTTTTATAGTGCCCTTTGCATGTATGTCCACTGTGCCAATGTATGTCAGCCTTATTGTTTTTCAATCCATCCAATGTGCACTTCTCTGTTACTTTGCTGACAGCAAACTGCTGTGGTCCAGACCGTCATTGGCTGACCACCATGAGTGGAGCACGACATTGACTGTGTGATTGTAAGGAGCTCGGTGGTTGGCCACGGTGCTGACGGCATTGGAGGTCGGACAACCTCTTTCCAGGCCACTGCAGAGCTGGTGGTCGGCCATTTTTGCATGCCGGTCAGCGGTCCTGCCTGTATAACTCGTATTGGGATGATCTGGAAGACCACTGGCATGGAGGTCTTTTCAGGACCACCAACATGGTGGTCTGGCAGTCCGGCCACCAAAGTTATAAGGAGGCCCTTAATGTTAATTAAATTAACTCACTAACCTATCACAAAAACAGTGAAAGGAACTTTATGTTTTGTCATTTTATATTGTACTACTGGTGACAATGTAGTAAAAAAATAACTTTAACCAAGAATAGGTCGGAACGGTGCAGAAGTAGGGTGCTTAGGGATGCTTCACATTGGAGTGAAGAATACCCACAGTTTTATAGGGTTTCTATACTGGGGGAACCAGCCACGACAGAAAAGAGAATCACATTTTTTAAGTACTGCACATGAAAAGGTGTGCTGCACCTAGAGCTAACATATACAAGCAAGCATAGCACCTTACTTCTCTTACCATTCCGATCACCAAAGAATGCTTTAATCCCATGCCTTCTTCTCACAGAAAGGTTCATCAAGATAGGGAAAGCACTCTCTCTCTACCAAACACTCACTGTTTGTATTTCAGAATGCTCTATCCTTTACTATGGGAAATGACCTGGCAAAGGCAGGACAGGCTACACTAAAGGGAGTTTTGTGTCTAAAAATGCTACACTCCACAGGCCAAAGCCCTAGAAATATAGAAGTCAGAAGACATAATAAAATTGCAATGAAAATTGCGCAATGCAGGAATGTATTTAGAGGGTAAATTTCTGGAGTAACGGTAAGGCAGATTTAAATGTCTGATGCAGATCCATGATCCCCCATTCCATCTGCACTGTACTGTAGCATGTGCTGTGGTCAATTTGTTTTTGTAATGTCAGCACTCATCCCGCAACCCTGAGCCCAGGAGCCAGATGCAGCACGGTGCACCATGCACAGTGCAGTGACCATGGCTCCTGTTTTTTGTTTTCTGGGAGTACTTCACTAGTTGGTGTAAAAAGCAACATCTCTGAATTTCTTTCTTTCTTTGCAAGGCCTCGTGATGTTCAAATGCTCAAACAATCTGAGGATTTGTGAGGTATATCCAAAGGTTACTTTACAAACCATTACATGATTAACTAAAGATAACTTAACTTTAATTTAGCGTGTGAGCAGCTCATAATTACAACAGGTGAGAAGTGATATTGTCTGTTTTTCTTGTCTGCCCTGCCAATTCTCTGAAAATACTACATCATGAAAACTTGGTATTTCATCTTCACTTTGTTTTTTGATTTCTTGTATAATTTTCATGATGATCCACGAAAATATTGAATAAAAAATAATGATACAAAAATATTGTGTAAAAAAATAGCGTGGCTCAGAATATAGAAGGTAAGAATATTGTTTGTAGGTATATACTCTCTCTTTTTAAATAATATTGTATATCATATTGCCGATTTTACCAAAGTAGTATGACATTTTCTTTTATAATTTTAGTAAATTAGTTATCATATTTTCAAGTATTAGTATTATAATACTAATTGATTTTAGTATAACCTGTAAGCTTTAATGGGCGATTTTTTAAAGATGCAAAAAGTCATTTTTAATTTAATAGTGATTTGTTGAGTTTGTGGTGGATTTATGAGGGAAGTTATTTCAAATATAAAATATTGTATTTTATTTTTAATTCACTTTTATATGAACTAAATGTTTAATTGGTATTACATTATATAAATATTTAATTAAATTTTTCTTATTTTAATTATTGTAGTATAGTTCATAATTTGAGTGTGAAATTTAAATGTTTTAAAATAAATTATTAATTTTAAGTTAGTAGTGGGCTGCTAGATTTGAGGTGGAAAGGTATGTAAAATATGTTTTATCTTTTTATTTGTAATTATTTTTATAGTAAATAATTGATTGCAATTACTAACGTGAATAATTTAGTTATTTACTTTTTTTATTATTTTACTGTACTTTGTGATTTTAATTATATAATTTTAATGTTTTAAATGTAATTAGTAATTTTTAATTTAGTAGCGGACCGTTGGGTTTGCAGGGGAGGTATGTAAAAAATCATTTTAATAATAAAATAACAGCTATTTATTTTTAATTATTCTTTATTTGATTTACATATTATTGATCATTATTTAAATGTCTAGAGGATAAAAAAATGAATATATCTTCTGTGTTTTTAATTAATTGTTAATTCATTGATCAGTTTATTTAATTATGACATTTTGAAAAACGATTTTAAATATTTAGCAATTGATTCAATTTTGATTATTTATTAATTAGTTATTAACAATGATATATATTTTTTAAATTATTTGTATTGTTTGGGTTTTATGGAGTAGAGAGGGACATGTATTTATTTGAAATATTTTTAATTTGTGTTATATTTGCTTATATTCATTTTATATATGACATTTGTTTTATTCATCACATTTTATTTTATTTATCTGTAATGAGTATATTTTCTATTTTTTAAAATGTTTAAATATTCTTATTTAGTTATTTTTTTAAATGTTTCTTTTAAACAGGTTTAGGAAATTGAATGGTTTATCTAACTCCGAATTCCAACATTTTCAATGCTTTTACTTAAACTGGTGTGAGAATATTGAATCTACCCCTCCCAAGTCCAGCAGGTTCCCTAGTGTTGCTGAGATTTTAACAGGAATAGTAAATCTACCCCCTCCACAGCCCATACTTTCAATATTTCTGTTCACATTGGAATGGGAATATTAAATCTAACTTCTTTAGATTAATTTTCCTTACAGTTGCATAGATTGGAGAGGGAATAGTATATCCAGCCTCTGCAAAGTTGAACATTCACCCTGGTTTTGCTTACATTGAAGTGGGAATAGTAAATCTAACCCAACCAAAGACCAACACTTTCCCTACTGTTGCTTGATTTGGACTGGGACTGGCCTATTCAACCACTTCAAAGCTCTACAATTTCTCTGTTTTTTTTGTTTTTTTACATTGGAGTGGAAATATTAAATTTTACCCCTCCAAAGTCCCACATTTTCCATACTGCTGCTAGGATTGGAGTGGGAATGCTCAAAATAACCCCTCCAAAGTTTATCACTTTTCGTGCTTTTGCTTACATAAGAGTGGGAATAATAAACAAAATAATTCTAACACTTTTCCTACTGCTTTTCAGATTGGAATGGGTTTAGTAAATGTAACCCCTCCAAAGTACAACACTTTGGGCCTCATTACAACATTGGCGGTCAGACCAGCCAACTTTCAATGCTGCAAGGGGGGTAGCAAATCTATCCCCCTCCAAATCCAATACTTTTCTTGCTTTTGGGCACATTGGAGGGGGAATAGTAAACCTAACCCCTCCAAAGTCCACAAATGCCCCTGTTTTTGCTTCCATTCAAAGTGGAATAGTACATCTGACTCTTTCAAAGTCCAACACTTTCTATGGTGGTGTTTATTTTGAATTGTTATTTTTTAAAATTTGAATTTAATTGTTACATTGCTTATATAAAACATTTTGTGATTTGTAAATAAAATTATATTTTGTTGCTTTACTATAAAAAAAAGTGTTACTTAAATTTTATATATGTCTTTGCTTTATAAATATTTAAATGTGTGTGTTTGTACATTTTATTTTTTTTAATTATTTCATGTAATATTTTTTAATTGTTTAAATATTATTTGTATATTTTTAAAGTATCAGACCGCCATCAGCCCGACAGGATCAATGTTCCTGGCGGTGATGGTGGTCCGCTGGTGGGTCCGCCCAGCAGGGTTGTAATGTGGTGGTCGGACCACCTGCAGTGCAGTGGTCCAACCGTCACTGCAAGTGTGGTGGTCCTCAGACTGCCACACTTGTAATGAGGTCCTAAGTATTTTTAATTGTCTTATTATTTAGTGGTTTCATATTTTAATAATTTGCAAAGTACTATCCATATATATATCTATTTCAATACATTTATTGACAACATTCTGTAGTTTTTAAATATTTTGATAACTTAAACTTGACTTTTTTTGTTGAAGATAGTTTTAACACAATATTCTTCTATCATGATAACTTTGTAGATGATACAACCATATTCATACTGCAAGTCCGGCTCTTGCGTAGTGTATCAACTCTAACAGGGTTATTTATTCAGTTATGTAATCTGGTGTATTTTTGCACCTGATTAAAACTGGGGCATAAAATAATTAGTAACAAAATGAAAACATATTTTATACTTGATTTGTTTAGCGTATATTATTCCTACCTGCTCATTTTGTTGCATGCACAGTTATCACCAAGCAAATTTTGTTGGTAGTTGCCTTTATCAACATTAGATTCAACATATGTTTGTGCCAACATCAGTGTGAGCAAAAGTGTTAAAAGAGTTACTACAGTTGCACCCAATTTTACTTTTGTGTCATCATCTAAATAATCCACAAATGCTTTATGTTTGATCTCTCACATATCCTGGTTCTCTTTTACTTGCTACTCTCCCTCATCTACTTTCTTTCCCTTTCTTCAATTCTGCTGTCTTTTTTTCACTCTTATGCTCTTTCTCACAGTCACTAGTCCCAATATTATGTTGAAAAAGGAGGTGTCATTATAATTATAATTCCTTTATGTATGCTCTTGAACACTGTAAAATGCTCCAGAATCTCCTTCAAATGTCTTTGAGAGATTCAAGACTTGTGTTCACAAATAGACCAGAGTCTTTTGGAAATAACTTTTTAAAATTAAACTCATTTATAGCACAATATCATAGCAAAGTTGGTCGATGGCAATATCAAAATGTCAAGAAACTGTACTATAATACAATAATGAATGTTTAGATTCTTCATGTATGCCTACTACTGGGTTTGGAGAAGATCAGACAGGCTTTGCATACAGTGTGCATTCCGAGGGTTCTAGGCAGTGGGGGGCCCTGAACTGCCCAAGCCATGGGCTGGCCGGCGGGAAGAGTGCTACTGTATTGGTCTCGGCTGCCTTACCGGAGCCGAGGCCAATGCTGTAGCACACCAGCACCGTTGGAATGCACAGTCTGCAAAGCAGACAGTGCACATTCCGATGGTGCTGAGCAGGGCCGGTGCAGGGACCTCACTGTGGCCCTCGGCACTGGCTTTCCACCAGCCTTTCCATGCACTAAAACACCAGCAGGAGGATCTGCACCAGACTCAGCGCGTCCGTGCTCCGGGATATGCTTTATAGGGGCAAACCTGCCAAACAACTAGACCGCAAACTAAAATGGCAGTTCAAATTAAGGAAATGCGGAAGTGGCACTGAACATGGCCACAGTAATAGCACGTAATAGTGTCCTCAACCCTTCAAGATTATAGCAGTGTTTAGCAGTGTGTTAAAAATAACAAGTTTAAAAACCCTCACAAAGTAACCTAAAAAAAGCTTCCTCAAGATAAATAACGTCAGGAGGATCTCTACAGGACTCAGCACATCTGTGCTCCGGGAAATGCTTTAAAGGGGCAGACCTGCCAAACAACTAGACCACGAAGTAAACTCCTTTACATATGCTCTTGAAAACTGTAAAATGCTTCAGAATCTCCCTCAAATGCCGTTGAGAGATTCAAGACCTGTGTTTGTAAATAGACCAGAACCGTTTGGAAACAATTTTCTAAAATTAGACTCTTTCACAGAACAATATCATTGCAAAGTTGGACAATGGCAATATCAAAATGCAAATAACTTGTCCAGAAATACAAGAATGATTGTTTAGATTCTTCATGTATACCTACTACTGGATTTGGAGATGTTCTGACAGGCTTAATGTGCAGCAGTTGCTTTGGTATGAATTCCAGCGGTAAAAACAATAGACTTAATAACATATGGAGACTAAATTGTGTTGTGTATAAGATTGTTGGGACCACCAAAGTCATAAGGAGGACCAAAGACGTTGCACTGAGTCAGGGAGGTGAGGTGTTGCTGGAGCAGCGTTAGTTCTTTACTGCTACCAGGAAGGAGAGGCATCAGTTCCTTATTGCTAGGCAAGGGAGGTGAAGTGTCGGTTCCTTACGGTTTGAGGGGAGGTGATGCGGGGTCGGTGGCAAGGAGTCGGTTTCTTATGCTCTGGCAGAGGTTGATGAATCTAGTAGGTCAAGATGTGAGGCATCCACTTCACGGTGTCATGATCACACCATGGGGCCACAGGCATTGCGCGAAGTCGGAGCTGGGTGTGATGTTCATCGATGACACAGCACTCTGGACTCACGTTGTGGCAGAACTTTGGAGGCGCTGGAGCTGCATCAGGCCTGTGAAATCAGTTGCGGTTGTTATACTCAAAGGGGACCACAGCTCTGGTGCAGGCAGTGGCACAGAGTTGGCCAGAGGCACCAGTTCCAAAGTCACTCTGAAGTCAATGTGCTTTCTTCTTGGTTGCACCAGAACTCACTCCCAAGGGCCCAAGAACTGGATTTGGCACCACTTGGCAACTCAGGACTCTCAGCAAGAGAGCACAGGTGCTGACATATGAAGACTATGATGTCCCGGAGACTTCTTAACAGGAAGCAAGCTCAGTCCAATCCCTTGGAGAACCTTTGGAAGCAGGGCGTAGAAAGCAGAGTCCAGGTCCTTTCACTGTCAGGACAGAAGCAGCAAGCAGTAGCCGGCAGAGCAACGCAACAGGCAGAGTGACAGTCCCTTCTACAGTATCCAGCTCTTCTTCTTGGCAGAATGTCCTCAGTTCAGAAGGATTCTAACTTTGTGGGGTTAGAGACCCATTACTTATACCCAATTCTGCCTTTGAAGTAGGCAAACTTAAAAAAAGTATTTGTAGTACATAAGACCCTGCCTTTCCTGCCCTAGCCCCAGCCCCACTCCAGGGGGTTGGAGACTGCTTTGTGTAAGGGCAGACCCAGCCCTGTTCAGGCACAAGTGTCAGCTCCCCCGACCCCTCAAGCTCAGTAAGACCCATCAGAATATGCGGGGCACACCTCGGCTCCCTTTATGTGACTGTCTAAAGTGAATTCACAAACAGCCCAACTGCCATCCCGACCTAGACGTGTATTCCATAGACAGGTATAGGCACAGAATGATTAAGCAAGAAAATGCCCACTTCCTAAAAGTGCCATTTTCAAACTTACAATTTAAAATACAACTTCACCAAAAGATGTATTTTTTAAATTGTGAGTTCAGAGACCCCAAACTTCACATCTCTATCTGCGCCAAATTAGATTTTAGACTTAAAAGATATTTCAAGGCAATCACCATGTTACCCTTTGGGAGAGATAGTCCTTGCAATAGAAAAAAACTAATTAAGCAGTATTTCACTAGCAGGACATGTTAAACACTCCAGTACATGCCCTATCTTTCGACACTGCACCCTGCCCAGCGGACTGCCTTGTGCCTGCCTTAGGGGTGATATACATGTAATAAAAGGAGAGGTTTGGTCCAGGGGAAATGGGTGCACTTGCCAGGTCAAAGTGGCAGGTCTGAGACATGATTACAGGGCTACTCATGTGTGTGGTACAATCAGTGCTGCAGGCCCACTGTTAGCATTTGATTTACAGACTCTGGGCACACATAGTGCACTTTAGTAAGGACTTACTAGTAAATAATAAAATATGCCAATCATGGATCAACCAATCACCAAACCCATTTAGACAGAAAGCACTTGTGCTTTAGCACTAGTCAGCAGTTGTAAAGTGCCCAGAGTTCTAAATCCAGCAAAAGTGAAATTCAGCACAGGATCAAAAGACAGGAGGTCAGAAGCCAAAAAGACAGAGATACCCCTTCAGAAAGGGCCATTTCCAACATATAACATTACGGAGGATGGCACTTAAATGCTTGTAATTAAAATACACTGCCTATGGATGCACCCTAGACATCACACAAGCAAACGTAGATCAGACAATCTCTGCTCTTGTATGATGCCACGTTATCAAAATAAAGGTTGGTTAAATTAAAAGATGCACATTTCACTGCTGTTGTCTAACATCTTGGATCAACAAAACTGATAACAAAGGATAAAACCCGAGTTTTGGAGGTAGTGAAGCAGGCAATTTGGAAACCAATTGAAATCCTTCTTGAAAAAAAATGCAACAAATTCTCAAATTTCACTTCATTTTCATCTTGTTAATAGTTTCTTGATTAATCAAACCCTAATGCACCTTGAGAGGATTCCTAAGACGATGTGCCTGGTTACAAGGCTGGAGGTCAGGACCGGCACTGCTGTGCCGCTCAGACTGCCACATTACGACCCTGGTAGTCAGACCACCGGGGTACCAACGTCTCCACCAGGATCGGTGACCCCAACGAGCCGATGAGCTGATAATGGCAGAGGTCTCAATCAGCCAGTGCCGCCCTGCTGATTACGACCTTGTTCTCTGCCAGCCTTTTCATGGTGGTATCACCACCGTGAAAAGGCTGAAGGAGAACAGATGTAGGAGGGCACAGGGGCGCCCATGCACTGCCAGTGCACTTGGCATGGCCAGTGTCCCCCCCTGTCCAGCACCCTTGCAACGCTCACTGCCAGTGACAATGCTGCCGTCACTTTCCTGCTGGGCTGACGGGCGGAAACCAAGTGGGAAGTCGTAATAGGCCCGGTGGGGAGGCAGCCAGCATGGTGGCACTTTGGAGGTTCAGTGGACGGGTAATCCCGTCAGCCAAACTCTTAATGAGACCCCTGATGCCTTGGGAGTTTGTGAAAAAAAAATGGACTGGTCAACTGAAAAAACTTAGAGCCTGATTTTGAATTTGGCAAATGGGGTAAGTCTGTCACAAAGGTGACAGATATACAGTTTGCGTATTACGATACCTTTATGTCCCATGGTAATCGTAATATGATGGATGGTAAATCCTTCATGTTTGTGATGGAGTAACCCATCTGTCAAACTCTAAATCAGGCCTTTAACTTGTAAATTATGTGACAGGATGTGTTAATAGAGACCGGGGGGTGCACTAGATCCCCCAGCTCCACACACGGCAGGAGGGTCCACTATCATCTTGCCTGTGCCCGGAGATGCATAAAGTGAACTCTGCACTCCCACTGCGTGGACACGGGCAGGTCACACCCAAGTGTGCGCCCAGGCCAAGACCAGGCCCGTCTTTGCCCGTCATTGACCGGAGGAGACTGGGCTGGGCCATCCCTTTTTCATCAGTTATATCTTGGTCCTTGTGTGGTGAGTGCCTCCACCTATGCTTTTAAGGATTATCTTGATGCTTGGTAGAGGGCATTATGGGGAAACGTCCCTGGATGCTGAAAAGGGCACCAGTTTTAGTTTGTCCATGTCTGATGGTCAAGATCAGCAAGTCACACAAGTCCTAGAGCCTCTGGATGATCCCCTTGACCTGACCATCCCCCTAAGATTGGCACCTGGTTCAGGAGAATCTTTCTCAGGGCCTTTAGCCCAGGACACACTGAACAGCAGTGAACATGTCCCTTCAACCAAGAGGAAGCGTCAAACAAAGTGCTCGGTGATCCGCGATCCCCCAGGTCTTGCTGTGGATTCAGACTTTATACTGGACAAGTTGAAAACTGTGGTTGAGCACTGTGTGGCTCCCTTACTAGAGAGACTGCATGAATTAGAATTAAATGTTCTTGCACTGTCCAATCCCACAACTAAGGCCAACCTTTCCACTGCCACTAACATGACCCTTTAGCTATTACAGCTCCTGTAGAAGTTTCCAACAGAGATTTAACCGAGGTGACTGGGCCCACTATTTTAGGTAAAGTGCCAGACAATGCTCCCATTGCTCCTGATAGTAATTAGTATGATAACTCAGGTCAGCCCCACACTGTGGCGGGGCCGCCCTTTCCGCTTTGGGTGTTGGAGTGCTGCCAACTACCTTGACTAGTAATAGGTTTTCCCCCCTAACTGACCTGGATTGTAATGATTGACTGTTAAGTAGCACTGTTTTGGGATCTAGCAAAGGGGACGCCAATTGCAATGATCCTTCATCCATAGGAATTACTATTGAAGAGGCTGGGGAACTAAGGTTTATTTCATGGAACTGTGCGGGTCTCAGGGATAAGATCTTTGACTCAGAGTGGCTGACATTTATTTCCCTATTCAATGTGATTTTATTACAAGAAACTAGGACCCAGGGTTCACTCACAGTGGAGAGGTTTGAAAGCTATGTAGTCCCGTCCACCCCCGTCGCTGGGCATAGAGCACGAAGAGGTTTGTTTACCCTGTTACAGATTGCAAAAAATTCCAGGGTCGACCAGGTCCCCTTTTCTGATAATGGGATTCAGATATTAAGGATTTTCTTCTCCCAAAGTTTTCATTTTTTCCTAGTAAACTTTTACAACTCAGTATGTGATTTGGGTTGCCAGATCAAGACACTTTTTCAATTACTTTCTATTTTGGAGGGCAGGTCAGGCTCAAGCTTGGGTTGTTTTAATTTGTTTTGGTGGGAGATTTTAATGCTAAACTGGGTACCACTTCTACCTTTGATGATCCTTTTCTACCAGGGGACATTGCCATGACCCATGAGGGCCCTGATGCCAGAGGAAGGCTGATGTTCAACATGCTTGGGCAGGCTCTCCTCTGCAATCTAATGGAGTTGGTGGGGATTCTCCCAGTAGCCCACCTGCCTCTGTAAGTTGGGGCAGAGGGACTATTACAGTTTATATATTTATCTCTCAATCTCTTTTTAACAGGGTAGAGGTACATGATTCTCCGTACTGTGACCATAACGCAATTGATGTGAGGTTAGTTATGCCAAGCGTTGCTCTCCCATGGTTGACTAGTCAATGTGATATGTTTTTTCCCAATAGATCAGGGACAAAGCATTGGATGGTGTAAAGTCCTGATTCCCAACCTGCAGGAGAAGTTGATAAAAGACAAGCCTGACTATGATTTTAGATTCCTTGCTATCGTTCAAAGCCCCAGTTGAGGTGGTTCTGTCCAATTTCCAGATCTTAAACTGTACTATCAGATCCATTATGTTTGATCTGGCTGGGCCCCTAGAGCCTCAGCAATAGGGTGGTTTGATAAAAATTGTAGACTGGCCAGTAAGCAATTGAATAATGCCCTCAAGATGAAGCGCAGGTACCAACAACTTGTTAAGTCAGCCAGGGCTGCATACAAAGTTGCAGTGGGAAATTGAGAGCAAGTCCCTAAGGAACAATGTGGGGGAAGTTATTGAGCACCTGTCATTTAGGTGACGTCAGAGGCTTTTGGAGCATTGTCAATGGGAAGCCAGCCTATCAAGTTTCTACCGATGGGTTAGCGACTATCATGCCCGCCACAAAGTGGGTGGTGCATTTCAAGAAGGTGTACTCATTGGTTGTTGACGTTTCCTTGACCACAGCAAGGCATTACCACCATTACCACTGGGCATTGATTTTGCAGTAGAGGAGGTCGAGCTTGCTATTAAGGGTAGCCCTTCTAGCAAATCCCCGGGGCCTGATGGGGTCCCTATGGACCTCTATAAGGGGAATACTTGTTTTTGGGCTCCATTTTTGACAATTCTCTTGAACCTTGCTGTCCAAACTGAAATCCCAAGTTCTTAGAAGTCAGTGGTCATGGTCCTGGTCTTTAAAAAGGAATTTAGACAGGAACCAAGCTGTTATCTCTCAATCTCATTACTTGATTCAATGGTCAAGATCGTAGGACGTATTATTTTTATCCACATAGAGGATTGGGCATGGGCTAATAATGTCCTCTGTCCAGCCCAGTATGGGTTTAGAGAGGGTAGGGGGACGATGGAGCAGTGCCTGAACTTAAACCTGCTGGTGCGTAAATATGTAGCGGCAAAGAAGGGAGTGATTTACCTTGCCTTTGTGGACCTGAGATGTGTGTGGACAGGAAAAATTGCTCCAAGCTTTGGAGTACCCTAAAGAACTTTGGATTGCCACAACCTCTGGTTAATTTCTTAAAAACCCTACACACAGGGGTTAATGTCTCAGTAAGGTTCGGCCCCAAGGGTGAGTGCTCTGACTCCTTCAGTCTATAAAGAGGGATCAGGCAAGGGTGTGTTTTGGCACCTATACTATTTCTGCTGTATATAAAAGGGCTGAACCCCTTCCTGGATATCAATGGCAAAGATGTACTGAGGGTAAAGTCCACCTTGGTTCCCTTGCTTTTGTACGCCGATGATGCAGTGTTGCTTTCACACACATTAAATGGCCTTCAGAGCTTGGTGGACCTTTTGTTCAATTCTTGGGGGATCTGGAGCTTGATGTCAACATTGAGAAGACACACTATATGGTTTGTGGGTGGCATCCTTCTAAATTTAGACCAATCATGATGAAGGGGCAGGCTGTTAAGAGGGTTGCCTCATTTCCTTATCTGGGGCTTACCTTTGATCAGTAGTGTTCATGGACCCTTTTTCTTGCTGATCATTGGTCCTTGTTCACATTCTTTTGTATGGTAGGGAGCAAACCAATTTTACCTCTTCTCCAGATTTATAAGCTGAAATGTCTGCCAGGTCTTTTATATTGGGGTGGCTATCTGGGGGTATCGAAATTGCCAGTCCATACAACAGGAAGAAAATTGATTTTGTAGAAGGCTTTTGGGCCTGGGTCCATCAAGCTCTAGGTTCTTCGTACACAATGAGATGGATCTTGACTATGCAGAAGACCTTGCGAAAATTGCTCCACTGCTCTTTTGGATTATTGTTTGGAGTGGCGAGCACACTGCTTTCAATAGAGAGATCATTGAAGACTGCCGTAATTGTGAGCAAGGTCATAAAATCCAGTGGTTAAAGGTTAAATTATATTATAGTGATTGCTTCCCAAATAAGGCACCCAGATTTATTCCGTAGCTCACAGTGAATAACCAGGAGTGAAAGAAGGTTAATCAAGGAGCAATTTCTCTAGCAGACTAGAGAACGTAGAGAGATTCTTGCTCTGGGTAATCCATCTTTGAGACATCTTTTACTCCTGAAAACTACGATTGGCCCAGAAGTGTATCTCTCCTTTATTAGAAATCCATGGGAGAGATTGTGTGTCCTACCAGATTTAGACTGGATATCATTCGGGTCAATCTCTCCTTCCCCCAATGGCAATACGACTTGTCCTCTATCAAGTCTTACCCTTGCAATGGTCCCTCGTTCCAGACTCTTGAGCAATTGTTCTGTTTAGGCATTATGAAACCCGTAGGAGGAGATTTCCAATCCTTAAAGCGAAGGGCTTCCTACAATGTCAACCTGCCTTTCTTTTCCTTGAGCTGCTAAATGATCACACTGTGGTTTGGCAGTTTCATCTTTTATGAAAAGCACCCTGTTTTGGAATACAGTGATGAATTATGTTTTTTAGTATAATGATTAGCAATGAAGAATGACAATGACAAACTCTCTTTAGTTAACTATTTAGCAGTCTTCCGATTATGTATATAGATTGTATTAAATGGTTTTAACTGTATTATGCGTGTTCTCTTTTTAGGTGGTTATGTTGTTTTCTATGAAATGCTTTTAGCTGTTTTTGCGCGTTCTCTTTTTGTGAGGTTATGCTTTTATGATTGTATTTATAATCAAAATAAAGATAATTCAATTCAGTGTAACAACAAGTGTCAGAAACATTTTAAGATCTGTTCACCGCCGAACTGTAAACAGGTAAAGAATGCTAGGAATAGGATTTTGAATATGTTGAGATATTGCAGCATCAACAAACCCCGAAACAATCCAGGAATTCTGACATTCCAACACATTCTCAAAAATAAGCAAATACAAGGGGACCCCAACGCTAATTCAGAAGCTGTGAGGGTCTGATATAACCAAATACACTTTTTAGCACTGCCAGCAACAAACATGCAGTGAGATTTGTGATATTGTGCATCTGTGAATAAACGTTCATCACCATCATACACTTGTGCCAGAATGAAACTCATGCTAATGTGATTTTTATATATTTTATGCTCTGAAAAACTATATTCTGTAAATAATTTTCCACTAACATTCATATGTTGTCTGCAAATATAATTATAGGAAGTTTTGACACATTAATGTCATAGCATGAAAAAAAGGTTTCTCTTGGAATATTTGAAAGACAAGTTTGAAATTTTGCAAACATTTGAAATCGTATCATCTTAAAAATGTTTTGTGTTTACTAAGCTGTTCTTTATCCCATAGACATTCATCCACGAGAAGAAGCTAGAGTGGTTCATTGCTGATGAAAAAGTATTTAAATGCATTGCATATTTAGGATGTTCTTTGTTAAAACTTGCCATATCGACGGAAGCTGCCCTGTTCACATGAAGACTCCAAGAGATGATTGGCTAAAGCCAAAGATTATCTACAAACACTTTACAATTTGTTTCTTTGTAAATTTTTATACATTGTGTTCCCAGCTTAGGATAGCAGCTTCAGTCCAGCATATTATTATTATTCTGAGCCCCCATAGACTGACTTCTCTTGCTAGCTCACTCTTCTCAGATGCTTCCCGGAGTCTCTCTGAGAACCCTCTTATCTTGACATTTTTTACTTTGTTTTCTTTGCCGTTGTCTTCAATTCACCCTGAGACTGACTTTATCTTGCTTCAACCCTGTTACTGAGAGATTCTACTGAAAATCCCAGTGAGCTACTTGACTAGCAAATTTTATGCTTTCACATCTGAAAAAAGAATTCTTTAAGGGTTCTGTGTAATTATATTTTTCGTAAAATTGACTAGAATAGGGATTAGATCTTTTTGAGACAGACTATGTGCATTGTTCTAACTTGTACTTACCTTAATTGATTTGCTAATAAAAATATTGATGAACTAATGATTTAATAAAAGATTTAAACTAAAATCCAAAACTCTTATTATTGACTCTTTAGAGAAAGATGTCATTGAGAAGTTAATAATATTTTATGTTTTCAATTTGCAATTCTTCCCTTCTCACTTACCTCAAAGGTTCATTGCCTGGAGTCCAATAGTAAGTGGAGATTTGAAATGAGACAGATGAACAATGTATTTATTCCAAGCCTCCATTCTAGCAAGTTTGAACTGCCAGGACTGGTCTTCCCTGAACCTGATCAGAAGTGACACAAGGCTGGTTTCTCCAACATTAAGGCTCATCAGTTGTATATAGCTTGGCTCCAATGGCACAGAGAGCAATGGACCCACATCTGGGCATACCCTTGCCACGTAGGGTGTTACTTCAAACACACAAAAGGTGATGGGTGGAATTCTTGCAATTTGACTAACCAATGGAAATCACTCGGGACAGCACCCCAAACCATTGTTCTTTTTCTCACCATGACACCTCTGTTTGGACCCAGCTGTATACAAATAAGTATTTACCCTGCTCCAATAGGAACAGTCCAGCCTCAACTGCCAGGCCAGTTCTTCCCTAAATCAATTTCGTCCTGATTAGGGTTCAGGTTGGTTGCGGTGGAACAGTGAGCAAGTGATCCACATCTGCTGATAGACTTTAATCAAGTCCCAAACTGTTTTTATCCTCGATAAGTATTAAAACATTCATTGTTGTGACACAAGCTGGCTTAGTCTCTCACCTTAGCTGAAAGTACCATAGGCCTTGGTAAAAGGTGTTAGGTAAAGCTCATCGGAAATGGTATTCAGTGCATGCCATGCAGGCATGCCTCTGCATGGTGTTGATTAAATAGTCAGTAACATTGCAAGAGAGGTCGAGTGGGTCAGTGGACTAGTGTGTCAATGACAGGATTCCAAATTGATCTCAGGGGTACATGTCTGAATAATAGAGGATATACTTAGCATTTCTACCTACAGAGGTCAATGAAACAAGTTCTTATGGGAGGTGTAACAACAAATATTGGTTATTCATCATCAAGTTGCCCCATTGGGTGAACATGTATTTTCTTTTGGTAATTTCCAAGGAAATCTGAGGCTGTTGCAGATTCTCAGTGCTACTGGAAAATGTTTTTGAATTCCCCAAATGAGGACCAGTGGAGGCCGGCAGCTTTAAGAGGGGGGGTGGGCCGGATACACACACACACACACACACACTCATTCTTTCACACACAGACATGCATGCACGCACAGACATGCATAACAACACTCATACCATTCAAACATACACCCAGGCACCAAACATTCATTTTAAAAGATTGCACACACTCATTCTTTCACACACACACGCACGCACATCCATTAACAACACTCATAACACCCAAACATGCACGCGTGCACCAAACATTCAAATTAAAACATCACACACATACACACATACACACACACACTTACCTTCAGCCTCCAGGTCCCAGGAGGGTTGGGACTGCTGCCTTCCCTCATTGGCTGACCTTAGGACAGCCAATGAGGGAAGGCAGCAGTCCCAGCCTCGTCACAGAGTGGGATGGGGTCAGTGACACTGCTGACCCCACCCCACTCTGTGACGAAGCGTCACTGATTGACACTCACCCTGGGCACTTCAGGGCTTAAACCTGGAGCGCCCAGGGAGAGTGTCAATTGGTGATGCTTTCCACGTCACCCAGGGGAGGGCCTCCAGGCACCTTTGCTGAGCCGAGGAGGTCACACCCATAGGAGCTGTGACCTCGTCAGCCCCGCAAAATTCAGCTCAGGACACCAGGAGTGTGCACAAATTGCGCATGCCTGAGCTGAACATGGAGAGTGTCTGTCAGGCTGACCATTGTTCAGCCTGACAGACACTCTTCATGAGGGGCAAAAGGTGGGGGGGCGTGGCCCCTCCGCCCTAAAGGACGGGCCGCCACTGATGAGCACATCCACAACCACAGGAAGTCTTACACCTGGAGGTGTAGACACAATTGTGTATTTTTTTGCAAATGGAACTTTGTCTTCTGTGGTGGGAAAACAAAAGGAAGAGTCCTAAATTTTATGAGGGAACACGCTTCTCATTATGGAAACATATGTTCATTGTTAAAGTAAGAAGCACGTTATATTTCAAAACATGTAAATGTGCTGCACTCACTAGTTCCGTTGGTTATATCATTTTTGTAGATGTCCATGCCTGCTCCTATGAGTTTTTAGGAATCTTCAGAAAATCTGGGCTCTATCCAAATCACACGCACATACGTGTGATAAACAGTACAGAATCCATATGGTATTAAATGTTAGAAATTCAGGACCATTTTAAGTTTTGTGGTACAGGGTTATTGTGTGGAGAAATAACAGCATTCGTCTTTCTCTGAAATAATGTTGGTATATAGTGATAGAGCGTTCCGACCTAATAAATTACCTGTATTTGGACGCTCTTGGGTCGATGAATCTTTTGACCAAGTGGGGCTCTCTTCACCCGAGAGTAATCAATTTAATCAAATCAATAATCAATAACGAACATAAGCAATGCCTTGATCAACATAACACTTCACAATTAATCCAGAAAACATTTCGGCGAACCATGACCTTCCGGCCATGAATAACCACACCAGTTTATTCAAAGTTAATGAATTTATTTCCCTATATTAACAAAGCTAGCACGATATAAATGTGTCTCAACACCAAATGATATATGTAAATGAACATTAATAGCTGTCCATAACGGCGGAAAAGATGCAATCTATGCAGCATTTGAATAACAATGCATTCGATGATAGCAACGCAAACCACTAAAACTATAATCTGTAATGGGCTAATTGCATACATTAGTCAGCATAACAAGGTCTCAAATTGCATCGTGCGACAAATGAATCCTCATCTAACCTCAAATTAGCATCTGCATGTGGGATTTCATGCAAAAACAATTTAGCAACATTAATTTGGAAAACTCCTAACTAGGGCTCTTATCAAAAATCAGCAGTTGGTTACCTAAAAAGAAACACAATGCAATTGTACATTTTCCTTTCATATTTACCCAATTCAATCAGCATTCAAGGAAGTCTTCGTCTCACAGGTACCGGTTTCGATCAGCATGGGACGGGGGCAAAGGGGCAGGGTGGACGGGGCAATTGCCTCACAGAGGCAAGATAAAAGGACAAAACTACTACTTCATGCAAAGGGGCAAATCGAAGTTAAAGTCTCTAGGGCGAGAATTACTTAAAGTCTCTTTCTCTCGATTAGAGAAATCATCAAAGTCTCATTCAAAATGGCGTCGAACATCAATTGGCATCGTAGAAGATGGCAAAATGACGAGGTCGACAAGATGAGCCATAATGGCTGCAATGTCCTGCAAATGTCTAATGTCCTTAATGGGTGCAATGGGTAATGGACTCAATGGCTAATGGCTGCTTGCGGGTAATGTTCGTAATGGCTGCTGGCGGGTAAAGTTCGTAATGGGCTGCTTTCTTTTCGTGCACCAGGTTTAAATAAACAACAGTTCAAATCCAGTAGGGTCTTCCATTGGAGGGTTCATAGGTTGGCTTCAAATTGTCCAATCAAAAACAACAATTCACAAGCTTCTACCTAGGCATACATTATCCTTGGAGTCGGGAACGTAAGTTGCAACATATTTTACCAATTAACTCACTTTCAGAGCTTCCATTGTCTGCACCTGCAGATTGACCTTGGAGCAAAGAAGAAGATGCCAGGCTGGCACGAAACCTTAAAGATAAGCATGTGAACCGATCTCACTGGAAAAGTACAGCTTCAAGCAAGAATACACGTTTTATTAGCACATTAGAAAAACACGAGCATCTAAACCGTGAGACAAGGCAACTAGGCCAAAGCCTCCACTAAAGTTATGCTAAGCTAAAACATTTCAAACAAGCAAATCATGGCACACGTTTACGGTTATGTCAAATTAGTACAATTCTAATACATCACGTTATATAAAGCACGCTTATAAATGTTGACAAACTACTCTGAGGGCACATTTGTCCCCGTACAATCTTTATTAGTTCGGTTAAAGTCACACTTGATTATTGCGGTACTACGTTTATGTGCTAATAAATGTAAAACCTTCATTTCTGCGTCATCAATCCCTCCTCTGATGACTACTTGTCATCACACAAAACCATTCCCACAAATTTTATTCCATTAAAATTCTGTCAGTTCTCTTTGCCTTTTAGTTCCCCTTGTTCTTGCCTTGTACTCTTCTGCCATTCTTTTCATCATTTTCTCTTCCTTCTTTCTTTTAATTCTTGCCATGATCATTAGTATTCCCCTCTTTATTCCCCAAATCCCAAAGATGCAAATTAGTACTATTAGTATTCCCTGTATTATTTTTAGTAATATTCCATTCCAAATGCCACCAAGCCAATTTCCCACTGAAGCAATTCCCTTTCCAACCTTCTCCCAAACTCCTGGTTCTTTCAATTCCTTCAAGTCTGCACTCTCTTTTGTTAGATTTGCAAGCATTGTTTTAATTTTCACACTGTTGTCTGGTATATACGTGCAACAGTGACGCGCACCAAGCATTTTGCAAACGCCGCCATCCTTTGCTAAAAGAATGTCTAGGGCAAGCCTGTTTTGAAGAGTCATAGCTCTTTCCGCTGCAAGTTCAGCATCCATCAGGATTATAGCACCTGAAAACTTTGTCAACATGTTATCCACTATAGTAGACAACTTTCTTATTTTGATGGAATTCAACACAACTCCCAATGAAGGAATCATGGCTCCAAATATATCTCCTACCACAGCAGCTGCGGTCTCTCTTTTCTGGATACGATGAGATCCAGACGTCTTTGGAATCACCGATAGGTCATCCAGTTGATAAACCTTTGGGAACACTATACCCAAATAACATCTCCCCCACCATCCCTTTGGAAGACGATAATAGGCATTATGCCCACAAATGTAATACACACCAGGTATGACAGGGTCAAGTCCGTTCAGCATGAATGTCCATTTGGCCTTAAAGATAAACGTATGTTTACATTCACTCGCTCCCACGAAAATGTTAGCATAATAAGATTCACCACGATATATACAAAATTTCCCTACATGCCAAGCGTCTAAAGCTATTTTCCCTTGTGTTTTTATTGCGGCAAAAGCATAATTATCTACAGAAGTCCTCTTACTTAGCTCTTTTTCTAATTTCGCATTCATTTGTGCCCTTCTATCATCTGTGCGATCTAAAAAGCTTATTTCTACTGCAGAGAGGGAGCAGGTAAGGTTTTCCCTATGAGCGTGAGCTGTTTCAAAAGGTTGCATTGGCTCGAAAAATTCCCTCATTATTTGAGCATCCCAATCTTTAGCAATCTGGCTTAGTTGCGTTATTATAGGAACATATGCAAAGGTAACATCATAATTTGAGTAAAAATACTGTATGTTAGTTTGACCATAAAATCTAGAAGTTACTAAACTACATGTAATCCCATATGTAAGAGGCATGTGGTGATAAGTCACCCCTTCCGTTACCGATGTCGGTATCTGTGTACACACATAACAATCTTTCGCATCCATAGTCTCAACATATTCTGTTAGTAGGCGATAGAAAACATTATACGAAAGTTCCTTCTTATCATGCAAGTGTCTCTCATCTAATTCTAGTCTTTTCAATGCGGTTAGTTCAGTGACAGTAACAGGAGCAGAAGTAGAAGCATCAATTTTCTCATTCTCACCCTTACCACGCGTTGCAAGCACTATTGCCATTATTATTAGTACACATGCAGTTATCAAGCCTATACACGCATATTTACAATATTTCACTCTACTGTTTTGTGTAGCGTACTTAGTCATGATCTGTATAGAATCAGAGAGCTAGAAGCACTTATAAAGAAACGATTTAGCAATTAGTTACAAAAGCTGAACGAGCGCAATGTTCACACAGTTTTCTTCAGGAGCCCAGTCACTTATCGGTTAGCAGCATTTGTCTCAATTCGGCAATAACTCAGTCTTTTTTTTTTTTTTTTTTTTTTTCAAAGTTAGCAACGTTGTCTCAAATCGTGTTTAAGAGTCAATCAGGTTATCAAAGTCTTATCAAGTTAGCAAATGTCTCATCCGGTTTAGCAATGTCTCAGCTGGTTGTATCACGTTAGATTATAGCAAGCAATGTCATTTATCAGTTTTCCCTCTTTTTTTTTTTTTTTTTTTTTTCAGTCAATAGTGTCCATAAAACTTTTCTTTTCTATTGGTATCTCTTCTTGTTCGTTCTCGAGGCTAAGAGATACAAATTCGTCGGTCCAATCGTCATTGACTACATATGCCCATTCTGGACCGGAATAACTCCTGTTTGGTATCCTTTTCATTTTCAATTTTGCATCTCTCTTTGATTCTGCCTCACTGGTACTTTCCTCTTTGGCCAAGTCTTTTTCTTCACTTGATGTTGGTATCACGACAGACACTTCCTTTCTTTTCTCTTTCACTCTTGGCCCTTCACTGTCGTTCAACGTTTCTCTAGTCCTTACTTTTACTGGTGATATACT
Source organism: Pleurodeles waltl (assembly GCF_031143425.1). Classification (NCBI taxonomy): domain Eukaryota; kingdom Metazoa; phylum Chordata; class Amphibia; order Caudata; family Salamandridae; genus Pleurodeles; species Pleurodeles waltl. The sequence continues at coordinate 869,437,069 of NC_090437.1, read as the reverse complement.
TGGTCTTCTCTCTGCACTGTGTCCAATTGATGGACCTGCGATCTCTTCTGAAGAAGTTTGAACAGTTTCGTTCTGTTCTGCCTTGTCCCCTCCTTCTGGGGAGTCAATCAGGTTTTCCTTTTCTTTTTCTGTACCGTCTGCTTCTGGGAAAGCCCTCCTCTGATCAGGCTCCCCTGCTTCTTCACCTCTTTCGAGCCCTTTGTCACCGTTACTTTCTTCAGGCTCTTTGTCACTTTCAGCTGCTTCAGGCTCTTTGTTACCCTCAGCTGCTTCGTCGCTGTCTGAGGTTTCTCTTTGGTCTTCCCCAAGTGAATCGGTTGTTTCGTCCTCAGAGAATATTTCTCTCTCCTCTATTTCTGCCTGTTCGCTTCTAGTTCTGTTTTGCTCTGTCTCAGCGCTCGGCACTTTGTTATCAGGTACTGGCAGTTTCAGCGCTTCAACTTCCTCATCTGTGGGACACAACACTTTCTTTGTATGACTGGCGTGGATCCAGTTGGGAACTCCCGCACACTTCACAGCGGTAGTGGTCGTCAGGATCACTTGGAAAGGGCCTTTCCAACGGGGTTCCAGACACGACTTCCTCACGTGCTTCTTTATCACGACCCAGTCACCTGCTTTCAGTGTGTGTCCTGGACCTTGGATCGGTGGCAAGGTGGTTGCTTCCACCTGGTGAGAGAAAGAGCGAACCACGTCAGCCAGACCTTTGCAGTAGTCTAACACCATATCATCTGTAATATTCAAAAGCGCGTTTGCGGGAATTGCAGGAAGTCTCATGGCCCTGCCCATGAGAATTTTGTGCGGGGACAATACAGTCTTTCTGTCAGGGGTGTTTCTCATTGACATTAACACCAAAGGCAATGCGTCAGGCCATTTCAAATTTGTCGATGCACATATTTTTGACATTCTTGATTTCAGTGTACCATTCATTTGTTCCACCAGTCCTGAGGCCTCAGGGCGATAGCTACAATGCAGGTTTTGCTCAATGTTCAGCGCTGCGCAAAGTAACTTTATCACCTCGTTATTGAAGTGACTTCCTCTGTCTGATTCTAAAGAGATCGGGAATCCGAAACGTGGTATCAACTCCCTCAACAATAGTTTTGCAACTGTAAGGCTGTCATTTCTACGTGTGGGGTATGCTTCAATCCAGTGACTAAAAATGCACACAATCACCAACACATACTTCAGACCTCCATGCACAGGCATCTCAATGAAGTCCATCTGCATTCTGCTGAACGGGCCACCCGCCCTGCCAATGTGGCTCACGTTCACAACCGTTCCCTTTCCTGGGTTCATCTGCTGACAAATGACACAACGATGACAAACTGCTTCTGCAACTTGACGGAATCTGGGGTTAAACCAATCAGTTTTGAACAATCTTATCATGGCATCTCTCCCTAGGTGAGCCTGCCCATGATAGAACCGCGCTAGCTGCGATAAGAGACTATTTGGTAAAACAAATTTTCCCTCATTTGAAACCCATAACTCATCTGGTCTCCTTGTACATTGTGACTTAATCCAGGAAGCTCTTTCATCCTCCCTGACGCTATTCTGTAATGCTTTTAGTTCATCCATTGTATCCACGACCTTCAAGGCAAATGCTTCAGCTGGTTCGAGCTCTGGCTCACTTATCAAATTCCATTCATCCCTGAGCAATATACAGTTCAAGGCACAAAATCTTGCGACCTGATCCGCATATGCATTTCCCAGGGAAACAGAGTCCTGTCCTTTTGTATGAGCACTACACTTTACCACTGCAATTTCAGCTGGCATCTGAATGGCGTGTAACAATTCCCTTATTCTCTCCCCGTTTTTCACTGGGGACCCTGAAGAGGTCAGGAAACCTCTCTGTGACCATAGTTGCCCAAAGTCGTGCACAATTCCAAACCCGTACTGACTGTCAGTGTAAATGGTAACCTTCATCAATGTATACAGTTGGCATGCTCTTGTTAGGGCTACAAGCTCTGCTACTTGTGCGGAATAGACTCCTTGAAGCCAGGATGCTTCCAAGACACCTGTTACAGTACATACAGCATATCCTGCTTTCAATATTCCCAATGCATCTCTTAAACATGACCCATCAACAAAAACAATTTGGTCATTTTCATCAAGCTTAGTATCCTTAATGTCAGGTCGGGGTTTTGTGCAAAATTCAGTCACCTGAAGGCAGTCGTGCTCGACATCTTCAGTGTTCTCAATTTCAGCATTTTCACCGGGAAGCAAGGTTGCTGGATTCAACGTAGTGCACCTTTTCAGCTGCACATTCGGTGAGCCCAGAATTATTGTTTCATACCTTGTGAGTCTTGCTCCAGTCATGTGTTGCGTTCGGGAGCGGGTCAAAAGTATCTCAACTGAGTGAGGGACCATGACTGTTAATGGATGTCCCATCACTATTCCTTCACTCTGAGTGAGGCTGATACCAACTGCTGCTACGGCGCGCAAACACCCTGGCAGTGCTGCTGCGACCGGATCCAAAGTAGCTGAAAAATACGCTACTGGTCTGTTTATGCCACCATGGGCTTGGGTCAAGACAGACAAAGAACATGCATCACGTTCATGACAAAACAATGTGAAAGGCTTTGTGTAATCAGGCATACCTAAAGCTGGAGCCCTGCACATGCATTCTTTCAATTCAATAAAAGCATCCATCTCATCTCCTTTCAGCTCAATTTCATCCAAGGCATCCTTCTGGGTCAGTTTCAGTAAAGGCTTTGCTAGAGTTGAGAAGTTGGGAATCCACTGGCGACAGTAGCTCACCATCCCCAAAAACTTCCTCACCTCCCTCCTCGTCTTTGGTGGACTCATTTGAAGTACACTTGTTATTCTTTCCTTCATTATTCTCCGTGACCCTTTCTCTATTTGATGACCCAAGTATTTCACTTTCTTCTGACAGAACTGCAACTTTGAAGGAGACACCTTGTGTCCATTCCTTCCCAACTGGTTCAGTAGAGCAATGGTGTCGGCTGTGCAGCCACTTTCTGTCTTAGATGCAATCAGTAAGTCATCAATGTACTGTACTAGGGTTGACTCGAATGGCAATTCTAACGCTTCCAAGTCTTTCTTTAGAATCTGATTGAAAATTGATGGTGACTCAGAAAACCCTTGAGGAATTCGACACCAACTGTAAACTCTGTCTAAGAATTTGAAACAAAAGAGAAATTGGCTGTCCTCATGAAGAGGCACCGAAAAGAATGCTTGTGACACGTCGATGACTGAGAACCACTCGGCATCGCAAGGGACTTGAAACATTATCACAGCTGGATTCGGTACTACAGGGCAGCATTTAATTATGATGTCATTTATTTTCCTCAAGTCCTGCACGATTCGGACCTTTCCACTCGGCTTTATTAGTCCCATGATTGGTGAATTACATGGACTGCTTAACACTTCTTTCAGTACTCCCTGTTTTACAAACTCGTCAATGAGTTGGGCGACTTTCATGAGGGTGTCTTGTGCCATGTGGTATTGTGGGGTCTGGGGAAAGGTTACATTGGGTTTTACGGTCACTTTCACTGGTTCCACTCCTTTCACCAATCCCACCTCTTTTCCTGTCATATCCCACACTTCCTTTCCGACTGTTTCCCGTAATTCAGCTGGAATATCTTCTTCAGTTATCATCGGAAGAAGGTTAATCAGAGGATATTCTTCATCGACAGTTTCCATCTCATCCCCTTCTACACTGTCCTCTTCTTCCCCATCACTACTCGTCTGAATTCTAATTCCATCGTTCGAACACATAATCGAACATCCCAATTTGCACAATAGGTCTCTCCCTAACAGTGCTATCGGGCTTGAGTCACATACCACAAAACTATGTGACCCTTGATAGTTACCAATTCTGACTTGTACTGGATCTGTGATTGGGTTCGTCAGGTGCCTGTTTGCTACTCCCATTACTTGAACTGTTCTCCCTGAGAGTGGCAAATTTGGTACTTCAATGCTCCTAACAGTTGAACGTGTGGCTCCTGTGTCAACCAAGAATGAAACACGATGACCCATAACTCTTCCCTCCACATATGGACCCTTTTGATCAACTTCCAAGGATGCTGCAAGCACACAATTTCCCTCCTCATCTGAACTTTCACTCTCCCATACATTGTTTATTCCATTCTCACTGTGTAGTGGTAACTGTTGTACTGTGCCATTTGTACTCATCACCTGACCCGAGACCTGTGGAGGAACCATCACTTGCTGCTGACTCACTGGTGCCAAAGGTATTTGCATTTGCTGATTAGGTACCATGGAAAACTGCTGTTGCATTGGCTGCATTTGCGTCATCTGCATACGAGGCATCTGCATATGCTGCGGCTGCATGGGCTGTAATCCCTGCAGCTGATTTATGGTCTGAAAATTTGGGTTTGGACCTCTCATTTTAGGTCCCCTCATTGTCTGGAATGCATGGACATCATTGTTTTGCTGACCAACACCTGCACCTTCCTGCACCACCATCGGGCACTCGCGTTTCCAATGCCCGACGATTCCGCACACGTGACACAGCATCACCCTTTTCATTGCCTGCACACCATTCGGAATCGCAACAGTGTTCAAATCCGGACCATTACTCCCAAAGCCTCCTCTGCCTCTGCCTCTCGCCTGTGGCTGAAACACCATATTTCCCTGCGGCTGCGGCTGCGGTATCTGCTGTTGGAACCCTTGCAACCCTTGCAAACCTGTCTGAGCTGCTTTAAGTTGCATCATCATCACTTTCTCTTTCAACCTTTTCTGTTTCACTTCAATTTCGTCGCTACAGTATTTCGCATAATTCAACACCTCATCAATAGGTTTCGACTGCCAACAAATCAAATGCGTCTTTATCATCTGACTTATCTCTGGTCTCAGCCCTTCCACAAATCTAAACACAAAATGAAGCATGTCCTTCGCCTCTATTGTTTCCGTGCCACTGTAGTTCTTGAACGCCTTCAACAACCTCTCATAGTAACCATGAATCGACTCTTTAGCCTCTTGGGCAGTTCGATCAATCTTCTGCCAATCCACATTTTTCGCGGGAACCTTCGTCTTCAAATGCTCAATCACCTTATAGTACAAGCTCATTACCATAGGTGATGGTGCACCCGTATCCCTGTCTCTCTCTGGTTCACTTGTCGGCCAACCTACAGCCCTTTTGCATTCTTCCCACAAATCTGCCGGAACCACAATCTCAAAGAGGGTGTTCAGGTCTTCCCAAAGACATTTTGCAAGCTTCACAAACCTATCAGTCTGTTGATACCATTCAATCGGTTTCTCTCTCAATTTGGGAAAATCATCCGTAAAAGACTGAATGTCGCTTCTGTGCCACGGTACATGTATTAATTTCCCCCCTGCTGTCTCCCTCATTGGTAACATGGTTATTGCATCACTACTCTATGGTCTTTTCTCCTTGTGCTCTGGGACACTGTCTTTCCTCTTTTCCTTTTTCTTTGCCCATCTGCTTTCCCATTTGTCTAAGCACCTCCACACTTGTGCACTCTGCAGCAATTCTCTAAGGTGCGTTTTCATGCCTGCTGACCTCATGTGTTCAAAGTCTGTGGTCCCGAAATCCAATCTATAGCTCCTGCTCAAGTGTTTTGTCTTGTCTATCTCAACCCCGTTTTTGTCAGCTATTTCTTGCAACCTTCTATGTACCTTGTTCACTTCTCTCGTAATCCTGGGACATAGATACCTCAGCTCTTCTTCCGAGTAGGACTCTAACCTATTTAAACCCATAGTCCCTTCCACCAATTCTTCTGCTTCCATGTTCAACCTTACCCTATTCAGATAGTCTTCTCCCTTCCCACTGGCTGAGCTTTGTGTGGAATTCAGACTGTTGAACCACTGTGTTAGCTGTTGCGCATTCAACCCCATCAGTGTAGCATTCACATCGACTGCCATTGATGGTTGCGGCAACTTTTCAGTGTTCGATGATAGCGGTATCATCAGTGGGGGACTCGACCTCACCACTGTTGACTGAGCACATATGGGACTAAACTCCATCAAGGACCCAGATCCAGTTGGCTGAGCCGCTATCGGAGTTGTCTCTGGAGTGTTTTCTATGCACCTCCTTTCCGTCCCATTCTGCACCACTGATCCTTGACCGCTCATACCTGAGTTGGGCTGAATGTACAAAGGTACCGGTGGACCTACAGTAATGGGTAGGGATATCGCATCTGGGTTCTGTCCATTCCCCAGGTTCTGAGGCATGTTCATTCCCACACTATGGGTCATCATTGCCGGCATGCCCGTCTGACTCCCCGTCATCTGAGCATGTGCGGTTCCCCCCTGCATCTGCTTTTGAGGCATCAAAAACTGGGTTGATTCAGCTTGTGCCAATGTTGGGTTGCGACCATTCTGTACTCCCATTACGGTTGGATCTAGAATCATTCCCGTACTGTTGTCACTGCTGTAGTACCTTGGGACCTGCGGCTGATAATTTTCTGCTGTTTTCAATATAGGCACATCTGGATATATTCTCCCAACCTGCGGTATCTGCGGGGTGAACAGTAAACTCGGGTCCTTAGATCCCGATGGCGTTTCTGAATTCGGAGTTTCATTATTCTGTACCGGTGCCGGAGGGGCAGAACTGGTACTTGGACCTTGTTCACTCTCTGCATAAGGTGGTGGACGGTCGTTCAGCAATTGCATGATGAACTCCTCATCCTGTGACTCGTCTTCCTCTCTATCTTTGGAACACCTCCTGTTTGTCTTACAGGTAGCTTTCTTGCCTGTCGCCTCTTCTTCCTTAGCAATTGCGGGAAACAATTTTATCCCCTGCAATATATCTGACCTCCACACCTTCTGTGCATTATCCCACCTAGCGTCCGCTAGTGTCTTTTCTACCTTTCTTATCCTGGTCTCGAACTTCTTTTGCTGTTGCTGTCTAGCCATTAGTTCCCAAATCGCTAGAGCCTCAAACTGTGCTGGCCTTGGAGGTACCTTCATGTCGTACATCGTGAATCTCAAATTCTCTAGGATCCTTATATTGAATGTCCCATGGATCGGGAACGCTACGCTCCCATGTCTCTCTGTCAGCTTGTGCCATTGCTTTAGCCAAAGGCACGGAGCTACCCCCCTTTCCTCCATTACAATGTAAGCTGGTGTACCTTCGGGTGGCGTCTCCTCTCCTACGCTCGCTTTAATGTAAGACTCCCCCTTCATCGCACTCTTTAATGCTTTAAAAAATTTCATTTTCTCGTCTTTTATTTCACAAAATTTGTAATCAATAAGTGACTTTAATTCCCGGAATACTCTTCGCTTGCCTTTCCCCTTCCAATCGAGCCCCACGGACTGCGTCCAATCCGTGCGCGACCCTTCTCTGCAACCAACCTATCCCAGCGCGGCTCCTAGTGACGTCACACTCACACACTCTGCGGCTGACAAAGCCTCGCGGCTAGTCCTCCTTCACTCAGCTCCTCTCATAACAACTTCTGGCATGTATCGCGAGCAACCAAATAATAATAAAACAGATCTGTCGGTTTACTACAGGAAGGGTAACACAATCGCTTCAGGACCTTAGGGATTTTTCACTAGCCTCAGCAGTTATTCCATCTTTCTCGGTCCCCACTTTCGCAAGCAAATCTGACCCGCAGACTCTGCTCTCAACTTGTCAATGATCTATTCTAGTGCACTTAGAATTTGTCAAAGCCCGAAGTCGAAGTTTTCTTTCACTCCCTTAACACACGTACCGACTCGTTGACCACGCCCGGTCAACCTATTAAACCGACCAGACCACAACATAAAACAAGTGTCTCATACACTTTTCAACATACTCCGGAGTCTCTTGACCTCGCAGGGCCCGTCTCAACAACAACAACCACGTGGACCTTTTTCTGCACAAAGCGCCACATGCACATGAAGTTCGACGACTTCCCTACTCTCACACTCGGAGTCGCACCTCCGCTATTCTCTAAAATCCTCACAACCTTTTCAAACAATCTGCGGCAATAAGCTGTGCAAGCGCAAAATCCTAACTTCACTCATACCGTCACTAGTACCGCCAACGCCGATTCCACACCTCCATTCTCTCCATTCGCAAGCTCCGAGATCCCGGGAAAGTCGCGGGGGACTTAGGGCATCATCATTCTCTCAATCTGTTTTACCCAAGAAAAATCTAATTCAACACCATATACCTCTCGAGTGGGGTCTCAAAGAGCGCAACCGTTACCTCTCGAGCGGGGTCCCAAGGGGCGTAACCGTTACCTCTCGAGCAGGGTCCCAAAGGGCGTAACCGTCACCTCTCGAGCAGGGTCCCAAAGGGCGTAACCGTCCTCTGCTACCATCTACTGATAGAGCGTTCCGACCTAATAAATTACCTGTATTTGGACGCTCTTGGGTCGATGAATCTTTTGACCAAGTGGGGCTCTCTTCACCCGAGAGTAATCAATTTAATCAAATCAATAATCAATAACGAACATAAGCAATGCCCTGATCAACATAACACTTCACAATTAATCCAGAAAACATTTCGGCGAACCATGACCTTCCGGCCATGAATAACCACACCAGTTTATTCAAAGTTAATGAATGTATTTCCCTATATTAACAAAGCTAGCACGATATAAATGTGTCTCAACACCAAATGATATATGTAAATGAACATTAATAGCTGTCCATAACGGCGGAAAAGATGCAATCTATGCAGCATTTGAATAACAATGCATTCGATGATAGCAACGCAAACCACTAAAACTATAATCTGTAATGGGCTAATTGCATACATTAGTCAGCATAACAAGGTCTCAAATTGCATCGTGCGACAAATGAATCCTCATCTAATCTCAAATTAGCATCTGCATGTGGGATTTCATGCAAAAACAATTTAGCAACATTATTTGGAAAACTCCTAACTAGGGCTCTTATAAAAAATCAGCAGTTGGTTACCTAAAAAGAAACACAATGCAATTGTACATTTTCCTTTCATATTTACCCAATTCAATCAGCATTCAAGGAAGTCTTCGTCTCACAGGTACCGGTTTCGATCAGCATGGGACGGGGGCAAAGGGGCAGGGTGGACGGGGCAATTGCCTCACAGCGGCAAGATAAAAGGACAAAACTACTACTTCATGCAAAGGGGCAAATCGAAGTTAAAGTCTCTAGGGCGAGAATTACTTAAAGTCTCTTTCTCTCGATTAGAGAAATCATCAAAGTCTCATTCAAAATGGCGTCGAACATCAATTGGCATCGTAGAAGATGGCAAAATGACGAGGTCGACAAGATGAGCCATAATGGCTGCAATGTCCTGCAAATGTCTAATGTCCTTAATGGGTGCAATGGGTAATGGACTCAATGGCTAATGGCTGCTTGCGGGTAATGTTCGTAATGGCTGCTGGCGGGTAAAGTTCGTAATGGGCTGCTTTCTTTTCGTGCACCAGGTTTAAATAAACAACAGTTCAAATCCAGTAGGGTCTTCCATTGGAGGGTTCATAGATTGGCTTCAAATTGTCCAATCAAAAACAACAATTCACAAGCTTCTACCTAGGCATACATTATCCTTGGAGTCGGGAACGTAAGTTGCAACATATTTTACCAATTAACTCACTTTCAGAGCTTCCATTGTCTGCACCTGCAGATTGACCTTGGAGCAAAGAAGAAGATGCCAGGCTGGCACGAAACCTTAAGCATGTGAACCGATCTCACTGGAAAAGTACAGCTTCAAGCAAGAATACACGTTTTATTAGCACATTAGAAAAACACGAGCATCTAAACGTGAGACAAGGCAACTAGGCCAAAGCCTCCACTAAAGTTATGCTAAGCTAAAACATTTCAAACAAGCAAATCATGGCACACGTTTACGGTTATGTCAAATTAGTACAATTCTAATACATCACGTTATATAAAGCACGCTTATAAATGTTGGCAAACTACTCTGAGGGCACATTTGTCTCCGTACAATCTTTATTAGTTCGGTTAAAGTCACACTTGATTATTGCGGTGCTACGTTTATGCGCTAATAAATGTAAAACCTTCATTTCTGCGTCATCAATAGTATGTACTTGAATAATGCATAAGAAAGTTCTTGGATAATTTAAACCATCTATATTTAGATTGTGTGGCCTTCGGTAAGAACAGATGTCCACAGTTATCGGCATCATATCAGTAATTTGTGTCTAATAAGGCTTAACTTTATCAAGGAAGGGGAACGCAAGAAAACAGCATGAATCAATAGATTTCTTTGAAGGAGTCGCAGGGCCAGAAAGTCTCTTTCTCCTTCATTAATGGGAAGTCCCTCCAGACCGCATCTCAGGCTGAAGGTGCATCCACAAAGTACTGTCGGAGATATGTGCCGCTTTGTACCTGCCGGTAGGTAAACACATCATTTAATTGCATTGCAGGCGCTGCCCCTAGGGTTGGGCTCATATTTGTCACAGAAAAGGGCTAACGAGTGAGATAAACACATGTGGCAGATTAAGTGCTGCGTTAGACTGCCGAGCAAGAGCGACATTTGAGCGCGGTGTGAAAGAGACATATGGGCTAATTTATCAGCGATTTTATTTTCATTCTGTGCATTCTGAGGAAAACAAAAATGCTTGCTAACCACACTTCAGTTTACTTGATTCAATGCCACTGGGCATGGAGTTCAGTGTATCTGTCACCATGGGGTACTTCACACAAGTGATGGGATTAAAGGGCATTCGCTTTGGAAAATCTGAGGGTGCCAAAACCTTCCAACAACTGACCTAGCACTAACGAGGCTGGCAGTTCCTGTCAACAGTGGGAATGCTGTGGGCAGAGGATTGTTAGTTGCTGCCTCCTCAAAAGCTCGCATTTAAGAATGTGAGGATGGAAGGCAGCACAAAATTGTCGATAAAGAAGGCATTGTGCAAAGGAAGAGACAGAAAGAGAAACAGTTGAGAGTAAACAGAGGAGGGGAAGGTCTGGTTATGTTGAAATGTTATGTTATGGAGTGTAATATTGCTTGTTTTTTTACTGTTCTCCCGCCATTGTTGTGGCCTCTTGCCAATACGGGTGACCTTGTAGCTGTGCTGAGCGCTGCCATGGAAACACACATAGACCAGCCTTGTTCTGTCTTGAACACTGTGATTGGATGGCAGTTGTAGTGGAGAAGAACATGGATAGAGTATGTATGTGTGAGAGAGAACTAGAGAGTGTAACTACTATGCAAATACCGAAAGCTGTAATGAAATGGATAGACAGACAGACAGACAGATAGATAGATAGATAGATAGATAGATAGATAGATAGATAGATAGATAGATAGATAGATAGATAGATAGATAGATAGATAGATAGATAGATAGATATTTTATAGGGGGAATACAAACAGAGTAATGAAAGGAGTGGGGATGGAAACTCGAAGCAGGGCAAAATGCAAAAGACAGAGTACAAATAATATTGAGGAAAAACAATGTACTGAAATGAAGCCCAACTAAATTACAAATAGTTTAACAAAGCAAGCATGGAAAGTTACGAAAGAAAGAGAAGAACATTGTTTCCAAAAGCCCCAGTTAATTGGACAGAATGTTCTGGCAACATGATGGCTCCGTGCCATTCAACTATATGAGCCTGCGAGAGTGCAAGTCGCTCCTTTCAGGACTAGAGGCCCAGGTCCTCCGGCTGAGCAATAAAATGTGAGCTGACACGTGTCCTACACGAATGGGAAATAACTGTGTTTGTTTCCATAGCGAGTGAGGTGAAACCGAATTAACTTCTGACAGGCCGGGAAGAAAATGGGACATACAAGCAGAGATTAAAGAGTATCAAATGACAAATCAATGTCCACCCCTGAAAAGTCCATTATTGCATATTCCTAGACCACTAAAATCCACAAATTAAATAAAAAGAGAAAAGAAGGTGTTAAATTACAAGACAAATGTGCCGGGTATGAGCGATCGGAGAAGCATTTCGGAGATAATAGCAGTGGAAGTGCACCCCGAGGAATTCAGTGGAAATTAAGGTTTATAAATCACCCTTTTGATTTAGTGTGATATAATCACAGCATTCCCTGAAGTTATGAATATAGTGCAGTACATATGGACCTGCCTTCAACTGCACATCTCTAAAGTGTCCGAGGATGGATCTTTACAAAAGCACTCTATATAATCTGGCTGTTACTTTAGCAGTGTGATGTTTGAAGTCTCATTTAACCCCCCTCTGCCAGCCCAGCCCCTGCAAAGCTTTGAGAAGTTTATTATTGTTCACCCTTTTGGATGGTCAGAAATACTTCCGGTTTCCTTTATTTGTACACGTTTTGCATTCAGACCGTGAAATAATTTTGATTGGCACTGCCTAGCCAAATAATGCAAATGAATGCAACGTGGAAATTTGTACCATAATTTAATGCTCGAAAGCGTAAGCAGCATTTTTCTCAACAATACGTTTCTGTGAAAAATGGCCTTATGGAGAAAAATAATGATATGTTCTACAAAGTATGGGACTCCAGGACTAGTGTTCTTAGTTGTAAACAAGGATTATATATTAAAATTACTTATCACAATGTCACAATATTCATGCAAATGTCCAGAAGCCAAAATCTTTGCAAGGCATCCAAAGTTGCTACATTTCTATAAACCTTTAATGAAACTTGGAGAGTAAAAACATCACGACTTTGCGCACTGCTGCACCTTAGGTATGGAAAGTGTTAAGAACTCGAGACGCTGTTCCCCAAATGGCAGGCCACAGTACATTTCATGTGAAGAGTCGGTAAAATCCGGAGTGCTTGATCTTTGCAAATTTGAGAAAGATCATTTCATGCAGGTGCTGCACTAGTACTAGTGCCTGTCACATAAGCTGGACAACCTCCCCTCAGGTGCTCACCCTGATGCTTCATGGAATAATAAAACTCAATAACCATGGAACTACACTATGCACACTAAAATCAAGGTCACTGGAATTATGCAATTTTACAACTGCAGCATTTTCCGAATAGGAATGGATTTGCCACATTGTCATATAGTCCATCATCTGCTGCATAAACTGCAGATTTTAGCAGAAAAAAAAATTGCTTCTATCTGAAGCAGTTCAAAAGTTACAAAAAATGTGGCAACGCATGTTACGGTATAGTGGAAGGACCTTTAATTCGCGTATTTATGTATTTCATAGTCAAAATATCAATAATGAAGTGAAACCTTTGCCCATATAGTGTTAACATGGGCAAAAAATTCAAAACAATGAGGTAATACAATTACAAAATGTGCAGCATTAAGGTGCATAACTTGACTTTTGTTGCCTCATTATTTAGCCAACCCTGGCACATAATTTGGTCCTCCCCCGCTGCATAATTCCAGTGGCCCTGACTCGTCGCATACTAAATCCAGCATCTACCTTACCAGATGAAATAGCTCTTCATGTGTACAACACACACCTCAGGTACATACAAATTGCAGAACAACAAAGATAACAATGTCAGTGTCGTGCACCACATATAGGGAACAGTAACTCCTCACAGCTGACAACCCTAGGTTGCATAATTCCACAAAGCATGCGGCAAAGCACAATCAGAAAGCAACACATAACACTGTCCTCACAACACAGTCAGGGAGTGCAGAGTTCAAACAGCTGACAGCAGTACAGGACCATTTTAATGGAATACTGGCACTAAGTAAATACCAAGAGCATAACAGGGACCTTAAGTGGGATGAAAATTGGGTTTTTTAAAAAGGTCATGGCTATTAAGCTTAATTAGGCATTATTTTCAAGAGGCGTGGCCCGTGCGATTAAGGGAGTGTCTTAAAACATGTAAAATAAAATCCTCTACTCCTTATGGTGTGCCACTCAACCAGTATTTTGGTGTCTTAACATGAGCGTTTTGTTATTGCATGCCCAGGCCTGAGTTGGGGCTGGGAAGCGCACATTGTTCCAGTGCAAGGAGGGAGCTATAAATGCTCCACGTAATTGTAAAGATGAAGCATTCCCGCTCTCTCCCTTTCACATAACTTTAATTTCAAGTTCTCTTACTGCAGTGCACTGCAGGAAATAATAGTAAATATGCACCAGAGAGGCAAGTCAGTTCACAGTACACGCTATCCAGGAGTAACACACTGCACAACAAATATAGACACAATATCCTGGACAGAGCAAACACTCATTGGGATCGCCGGTTAAACAAGTGAAATGTAAATAGAAACAGCCTACTGACATGGGTTGCCTTAACGACTTTTACAGGTACTGTTTAGAAACTAATCAGTTTGCCTGCATATTTGAGGACATGAATTCAGGACACTGTTGAGACCCGTTTCAATGTAAATTTATCATTACTGCTGAGGCAAAGACCTGTAATGACCAAACTCACTTAAAGTCCTGGGAATTACAAAAACCAATAAACACAGCATAACATGACAGCATCACAAATCATAACATGATGGAACATAACATAAAAACTACATTTTGTTGAATATCTCTCTAGCGCCTGATTGGTGGAGATGCACGAAGTCTGCTGTGTTATTAAAGAAACACTTAGGATACCATGTCAGGAGACTCTGTAAGGAGGAAATGATATGATGAAAACACCCTTCGGAGTACAGCAGATGTGCAGACCCCGACACGCAGTCCCATAATTAATATAATAATACACATGAAAGAAGCGAACTCATAAGTCACACTGAGACATTGAGCAAGGCCCGGGGTCCGGATAAGTCTCACAAACTGAGGATGGAGGGAATATTTACACCACAATTTCCCAAGGATGCAAGGACTGGCTATCCGCTTGACAAGACAGCAGGGATAAGCGCGCAGAACTGGAATCGCTCAGCTGGAAAATGGAAGAAGGTTCATTGGCACAACAACGTGCCGCAAGATTAGCTGCATGCAGCACAGGTACTGGCGCTTGGTGCCTGCTTGGGCTATTACTGCTGCAGGAGAGCTCCTGGACAACCTTCAAGCACGACAATAAAGGACACAAATGTTGCTTTTCACATGTCCAACAGGCAGCAGCAGCTCTGACAATCCATATCTTGCAACAAGTGTGGTGGATGAAATGAGCTGCTGAGCACAGCAATTAAAATGTGCAAATGAAATTTCATGCTCATTTCTCATCACTTTGGAATCGACGTTATGTGACAGGTTAAATGCTTTTTCAAAAAAGTCTTCATTTAGTTGTATGAACGCTGGCATAGCGGACAGAACACAGCTTTGCTACGTTTTTTCAAAGACAGTCCACAAATGGCAAATAATAATATGTAACAAATTTGACACACCCTTAACACAACCTTTGCAGTACTTGGATGAAAATAAGGTTAAAAGACATATGAGAAAGTAATTCCACTGTATATCAACAACCACAGCTGCTGCCAGCACCACCACTGCTGCCGCCACCACTACCACAGCAAAGAAAGAGCCACAGCAAAATGGAACCTGCATCCAAGTCCTACATCCACATTTATATTCTACAAATACCAGGGTAGTCCATAATGCAGATGCAACTTTAAAACCTATAGATTCTTAGCTGCCAAATGGCCACAATGTCATGTAAGATAAAGTCCACCAAACACAGCTTCAATTCTGGGATTTTTAGTTTCTCTATACATATCAGAAGTATCTGCTCAAAAATCGTAGACTACACTACAATTCCAAAATGAAACTCCCTACTCCTATTTCGAAGAGCACATTGAGCTCAAAAGATGGGGGACATATGGTGCCTAACTTGTTGAATGTCATCCTATCAAAATCACAACATTTCATATTTATCTTCATGTTGTGCAATAATAGCCTCTGTGCAAACAACCCTTTTGCAACTTAAAAAATAATGAAATCATAATAAAACCAATTAAAATGATTTATTTGTATAAAAAGTATCTATTGGCCATTCGAGATTCCCATGAAGAATAGAATTGCCTCTTCTCTGAAACTAACAACCACGCCCTGCAGGCCCTAAATCTCAGCCACACTCTCATGTCCACTCATACCTACTTTTACCTACAGCTTTCAGATTTAAGCATGGAGATAGAAACTTTTGTTAGGGATTTCAAATGCACCAATGCCATGTATAGGATTCAAAAGAAAGAAGAGATAGCCGGACATCTGATTCATAGCCTTACCTCTGTAATAGGTTTTGATACCTGACAGCAGGAAACCTCTACCAACAAAAGTACCTGAAGAGTGGCTTGTACAGCTTCACCAAACAGCAGTAGGCAAATGACCCTCTACATTCTAATGAAGGTGCAACTGAAAGGAACCACCACCACAGTAGAGGACAACATTAAGACCATTTGCTATAACAGTGTTCAAGTGTCTGTGACTGCACCCATCAAGTGCAAAGTAAAGAAACATGTGGGAGCTGGAGGCATACTGACAAACATAATGATCAAAAAACCATCTTTCTTACCCAGGAGACACAGCAACATATGAATCTGCTAGACAGTTCTGGCTACAAGGAGTAGCCCAACAGAAAGCCACCAGGACTAACATCTACAACCAGTTCTGTGTCCAAATGAAACACATTCAGATGCTAGGATATGTGAATGACAAATGCTAGCAGATCAGATAGCAAAGGAAGAAGATTCAAAGGGGCTCATTTATGATTCTGGTGGCCCGACAACCAATACAGCGGCGGGGAGGTGGCCACCAAGCCGGCGGCCTCCTCACCGCCATATCATCACCCCGCCCGGTAAAAACAGTGCAGTGGCTTTGGCTCTCGGGGAGAGCAGAGGCTAATGCCGCCGTACTGTCTGTGACTGCAGCCCTCTCGGAATGTGCTCTATCTGCCATGGCAGACAGTGCCCATTCTGAGTGTGCTGACGGGGGGAGGGGCTGCACTGCCCACAACATGGGCTTGGGCAGTGCAGAGGCCACACTGTGGCCCCACCTCTGCCTTTCCGACAGCCTTTTCATGGTGGTGAGACCACCATGAAAAGGCTGGCAGAAAGCCAAGTCATGATCAGCATGGCAGTGCTGCCATGGACACCGCCATTCTTGACCATGGCTTTTCCCACTGCCAGTACCATGGGATCTTTGATCCTGGTGTTGTCAGCGGTGTTATGGTAGTCTGACTGCTAGCATTCTAATCTGGCGATTGGACTGACAAAGATGCAGCGGTCTGACAGCCACCGTGAGTACAGCGGTCCCAGGACCACCGTACTCGTAATGAGGCCCTAATTCAGAGAACAGCACAGAGAGTAGCTGCAGCAAGAGCTCAACAGACATTGATTTACATGAAAGAATGGTAAAATATTCGGACAAAAAGACTCACCAAGAACCAAGCCACAGGAATCATAATGGTAGACACTGAGCAAAAATGTTAGAACATATATGGGTTTCCATCAGTTCTTCACTGCAATGGAAAACACATAAAGTGTATTGATTAAGGGCTTGTGGGGATCATGTAATTTATGTAATAACAAAAGGCTAATCCTTAATTACACACTTAATGGTGGATTCATGATGAAGCAACATTCTCATAAAGACACTTAATATTCTATGACATCTGAGGCACCTGTTGGGTATGAAGTGGTGCTGGACGTCTGTACTTTTATACTGGGTCCATAGGAGGGGAATTCCAAAAAGCAGAATGTCACAAGGTTCCTTAAGTGTCTATTGAGCTGGAACTTTGCAACTATATAATGGAGCGCACATTATGCTGGCCCTCTGGGATGCCCTTATCCCAGTACTACAAAGCCAGAGTTGCTTTGCATCTGACTGATTGGGGGATATCAACATTCCTTTTGTACACTTTTTGGCATCAAAATACAAAGACCATGGGCTAGTTCCAGAGATGTGTTGAAACTGGAGGCTTGTGTATCATGATTATATAACAAAGAAAATAACGTAGAAATAAAAATATACACTTTTAAATAGTGGTGTACATTTGTACCTACCATTTGTATTTTGACATCACATTTAACATGAAGACATGCATTGGTATTTTGAGTGCATTATTAATTAATATTAATATGAAAGTATTATTTTTAGGTAGAAACAGTAAAAACAAAATGTATAATTAGAATTAAATGAATACGAATTAAACACACTTGTAATGAATTAAATAAATTCCATTATCAAGCAAGGAAAAATAATTATATGTTTAAGTTTGCTTTGACATAACATGAGTAATGTATGAAAATAGACAATTTGCTTTTCATATTTCATTTGAATTTTAAGGTGCACAATAGGTTTTTTATAATGTATTGTTTGTATTAATGTGCATTTAGGTTTCTTAACATGACTAGCCTTTAAGATCCATTTTGCAAGCAGTAATGGAAAATGTATTTGTTTATTCTGTTCCCTCTGACCGGAATTCTTACCCTTAGCAGATAATGTAATGTTGAACGTCCTATTGCATTGTAGGCAAGAGACATGTTTCAGATGCAATAATCTAACAGTATTTGCTCTAGCTGTTGAACCGAATGGGAAATCACAGCACTCATGTGAAAAATTATTAAAAATTATTAATTTAGTTTATTGTGGATAATGTGAAAAGAACTGCAAGTAACACATTATTAGAACTGCAGAGTTGCATTGTCATGAAGCAAACAACGCACTTTTGCTGAGAAGATTCTTAAAAGTATCAGCACTTGGATGTGCCATGTACAGTGACTGGATGCTGAAATTGAGGCCCAGAGTGTACCTTCCTGGAAGACCAATGTAATGGATTTTGGTTATTTTAATTAGTGAAAAACTTTGGAATGAAAGTCAATTCCCTTCTAACCAGTCTTGAAGTCAGTCCATTTTGAGATCTCTTTAGAGTCCGTTCTATGCTTGCTTAGTTTGCTCTCACATCTCTTCTCTGAGTTTCCTGATGAGATTCCTCATAATAGTCTTAACTACCCTATTCTGTTATGTGGTTCAGTACTGATCAGTCCAACTAGTACTGAAATACTGATCTGTTCTATGTGCAGCTCATGTTTTAGCTTAGTCACTTACACCAGCATATTGGTATAGTGAGTTATCTCAGTTAGATGTTTTCCAATTTACTTTGCCTTTCTTTAATTTTTGCTTTTGCCCGCATGCGTTAGCCCATTCCCACACATGCAAGACCCAGTTCTTGTTAGTGTTAGGAATGGCCCAGCTCTAAATTCAATTGTCAAAACTGTATTTTGACGATTTACTGATGTCACCATCATCTGCCTTGTATATTAGTAATCATGTGCATATTGTATTGTTGCTAATCTATATTATTCTTTTGGAGTGTCTAACAGTATTAATGTTTAGTAGGTTGAATCTTTTCAGATGTTTCAGTCAGCCAATGGTTTTCATGTATGTTTATAACTTATATTGCACACCATTTATGTGACATTGATTTTGAGATTGTAATGGAGCTATGAAACTTTATTCAGTTTGGAGTTTTGATTTAGTGTTTAAATTGTTATGCTGTTTAGTATTGTTTATGGTATAGTGTCAACAATTTGTGATTGAATGATTCTGACTTCTACACTCTTTGCCAAGTCCAAAGATTTAGTTGACCTCAGAGGGTGAGAGATTGGTGTTGGTGTGTCTCACTCACCCCGAGCGCTGGCAGTGATTGAGCCTGGAGCTAGAGAGTATGAATTTTCCAGGGCCCCCAGCACTCCAGCAGTACACAGTGTATCAAATCACTTTTCAATACAATTTAAGTCTAACTTGTCTGGTCATACCTTTATATTTAAACATGGTATATTAACAGCCCACATTATTAAGTGTTTCTCTGATCCAAGCTAACTCACAACAGGGCACATGTCCAAAAATAATGCACCATCGGGCATTCCATTGGTGTGATCAAAAAGACGTTCATGGTACTACAGCAGACCGTATGGTGGAGCCGAGTGGACCTACTGAAAGCAAGAGATCTGCTGCATGTCTGGTCAGGCTATTAATCATGGCTGTCACCAGATAACTCCTAATTATGGATGACCACGTGACATTACTGCTAGAATTACCTCCTCAACTACTGTCACATTGGGCAGTGAGGCAACTGCCACAACACCAGTCTTAGGACAGCCACAGAGCACAGAACATGCACTAGCCAGGTGGTTACATCATGGCACATATTTAGGCTAGGGAGTTCAGGAATTATTGGGAATGTTTGATAGTCTCATGAGTTTGAATGGTTGCCACAGCCCTCCTTTTTATGTATGAGACTGGGATCCTAGTGCAAGACTAGACTATGCTTGTCTAACTCAAAGAGAAATTAAAGAAATGACAGGTGGGGGAATTTCAGGTGCACTGGATCAAGAACGTTCAAAACTACAACAGCTGTCTATCAGTGAAGAGGTCGTGATACATGCAGTTGATATAGTTTGCAGATTTATGGAATGCAGAAAGGCCCTTAGCCGAGAAACTGCACTGCATTGACAGTTTGCTGTCTGGTGTGGGGCCAGGGGTTGGCCTGACTTCAGCACAGATCCAGCTCCTAAAACCCACTATGTAAGGCTGAACTCTGTTTGCAGGTCATTTGTGGTACCAAGGGTGGTACCATTACTGACCACAGAACATGCTATGCATTGTCAATGACCTTTGCAGATGATGTAGTGCCACACGGCTGGCAAAGGACCTGCACTCAGAGGCAACTAAATATAAGGCACACATTATGAATTACAGTGGAATTTGGATGCTTAGGGTAGTGAGTGTGTGGCCTGTGGTAAACCCAGCTGTGCATGGGTTCAGCCAAGCACAGTGATGATGGGCATGCAGGACGCGGAGAACAGGCCCTTCTGTAAACCCCTGCTGTACCTATCCAAATGCTGCACGCAGCTGAGAGAATTTCTCCTGATACTTCACCGGGAGAGATCTCCAACCCAGTGTCGGAGAACCCTGCCTACATGAGAAATGTTACTAGTAGTTACTTTTCACTATTAACTTAATTTTGAATTAAATATTTACTTAACTATAGTAAAATAAATTAACATGCGTTTTTGAAGATTTATTTTAAAACATCCACCAAACTAAAATGTTTGCATTTACTTAACATTTTAAAAAATGACTAAAAATGTTTTCAAATATATTAGCATAAAATGTTTATTTTTGCATAACTCTTTAATACATTTGCATATTTTCAAAATAATCAAAATAAGTTAATTTAGTGTAACATTGTTTCCTCTGGGGTTCTATTTCAAATCCCTTTCTTGATTATAATCTACAGGGGGAGTTGTAGTACCAGAGTTTGGCTGTGTGTAATTTCGGATTTACTAAAGGTCTGGGCTACTACTATTTTGGATCCTTTTTGGCTGTAATACCTTTACAACTTTCTTAAGGGATGGAGATATGCACGCTTATACTTTGTAGAAATGTACACTCTAAAATGGTGAATAGGCCAAAGTAGTACATTTACCTCAAAGTGTAGATTTACAAGTGCAGATTTACTTGCATTGAAAATTACCTTTGTGAACAGTCCCTAAGTGTCTGATCCCTGAATCTAGCAATCATCTTTCCTGAAACCTATTGTACTGGTATTGTTTTCGTCTAACTAGAAATCCCTGTTCAGTTTATATATCTAAAAATACAAGCAAATAAACCATGTTGAGTCTAGAAAGAAATACAAAAGTCAGATTTGAGTAATTTTTGGTTAAAGAAGAAAGTGTCAAGGGCAAACCTATACTTTGATCGAGATTTTAAATATGGGAATTTTGCAACAAATATTGTTTTACTTTCACCTCATTGGCACAGTGTCTTGTTCCATCCTATAATAAGGGAACACCACCCTCATTGCAGTGGATACATATAGGAAATTAAATAGGTGTGAAGAGATAAACATTTGTAAAAATTGACTAACATTGGCCACACTTACTTTTTTCCAGTTTCCTAAGGTGAAAAAGAAAGCTTGCCTTGTGCACTTTAATTGAATAGTTGCTTTTAGAAATCCTTCAGAGGAATCTAGTGCATCATATTACACTTCCACCTCATAGGGTATCACTCAGGTCTGGAAAAATTATTTAACTTCCCAAAGGAACACCACGTGTCCCTCCATATTAGGGCACCCAAAAAGCTGTTGATACTGCTGTGAAGATTATCTAGATATGGAATGGCCCCTTTGGCTACTGTCTTTGAGGTAGCTGGGATACCCAGTTCCTATCTAAAAAGGCATTTTAGCATTGTAGGGCAGGCATGAATGAGATTTGATTGTGCCCTGTGTTTATTTTGGTCTAATGATTTTGGTACAGAGCACATTAGAACAATATGACAAAAAAGAGACAATTTTTGCCTCAAAGCCCTCCAAAGGTAGAAGGTTAGAACCCAGAAAATAGCTTGATAATAAAAAACAAGATATGCCTTTTCCATGTCTCTCCATGCTGGATGAGAGGCCCTTAAGATGTGGTTCCCAATTCAAAATGGTTGTATGTCAGAATACTATGGACAGAAATACCAAGTGGCATACTAACTGTGGCCTAAATATTGCTTTCACATATATTCTCCCTATGGGTGAAAAATGTCTGCTATTATCTCAAATGGGGAGATATTTTTGTAAGTGGGATCAAGCACAAGAGAATTATATCAAACAAAAGTCAGGCAACAATATTCCAGGACCATGCCTTCAAGGGAGAGTGAAACATGAGATGTAAGTACTTCTATTAGGTAACTGTTTCAAAGGTAACACCTTCTCCAAACTAAGTGAAACAGCACTTTCCACATCAAAAAGTTATAGCTTTGGATTTTATGCCTTTCATAACCACTTATTGTTGTAATCTGTTATGGTATTCAGAAGTATTTGCACACCAAACTGCACCTGATCCAACATGATCAGATCTGCACATGTGCCAGAATAGGCTTCATATAAAAATATATTTACACTAAATTTAAGATAACGTCCTTGATACATGAAAATCTCAGTAATGAATGACCACTTTCTTAACCCCATAATACAAATACACTTAAACTGTCTTCTCTGTCAGATTGTCATTCCAAGGCTCAATAAAACAAACCTAGGATAAAGCCAGTTCCTGGACTTCAGGGACTGAAAGCACTACCACAAAATCTGGTGACTGTTCAAGAATGAATGACGATCAGAGACACACATCTCATGGGCCTTTACCTTATCTCTTGATCCCTCTATCTAATATACAAAGCACCCTGAAGCATCGTCAGTGGCATGTGGCATAGTTACAACTTTGGCTCAACTCTACAACAGTTGCTTTCTCACCCACAGGTGTCACAGGTTTACTTGTTTGAATGCACCAGCTATGAATGTGAAAGACAAGTCATTGTAGCCCCTCAAAACACTATTCAATGTGTTTTTGCCATAGAAGTAATTCTTTTGGGTTACTAACAATCCCATGAAGGAGTCAGGGGCACCATGGAAACAGCAACAAACCTTATTTCATTGTTCACTGTACTAGGAAGAATGAACACTTTTAAATTACTACCACTTTTACAGTTCTGCAGGAACAATTTGCTTCTCTGTACATCTACACAGAATATTATAAGAACAGCAATGATACACGTTATAAATAACGAGAATAAAAGGAACATTTCCAGTGTTGTGAAAATGTCAGTTAAAACGTTATCTAGAATCCAACACTCTAATGCCTATTTCTATGCGCTATACTATGACAGCATGAAACGCAGAGCAACTTGCACTCTAGAGTATCTTAGGGAGAAGGGATGCACTGCATACCTTGCTGAAAGCAAAGACTGTCTTTATCAGCGGAGGTGTGAAGACAGTGTTCTCCGCGAAGGGCATACACCAACTGCAGCAACAGTCAGTTGGTCTTCCTCTTGGAATGGAATTATAAGCTTCAGGTGAGATATAGAATTCATAGAGTGTGAAGTGCACTGGCAGCAGCTGAGGTTTTCTCTGGCAGAATAACGGACAATAATCTGGGTGAAGGACCTCTCCTGACAAGTGGTCAAGTGATAGGCCATGTATCCTAGATTTGATCAGAGACTGGAATTTCTCTATTAGATTCAACACATCTTTCATGTCTTGTAGATAAGTGGAAGTACCCTTAACCAATGGTTGGAAAAAATGATCACAAAAGATGGACAAGGGTTCAGCACAGAGCCTATCCCAGATACTTTGGGACGTCCAGGGGGTGGAAATATTCCCTTATGGATCTTAGGTAGGCAATGAAAGTAAGGGGTCCGAGGATTCGGAGTGTCTAAGAATGCCACCTCCTTTGGAGATATCCAAGAATTATTTAGAGCTTCTTCTGTCATTGACCTAATCTGGGACTGAAGTGCAGGGGTAGGATCCCTAGTTATCGGGACATAGTAGGTCAAATCACTAAGGAGGCGTAAGCATTCTTGTCTGTAGTCACCAGTATTCATAATAACATTAGCCCCTCCTTTGTCAGCTTGTTTGATGACAATGCTTGAGTCATTGGATAGTCTTGCTAAAGCTTCTCTTTCGACCGTTGAGATATTCTGGAAGGGTTGTTTAGGTCGCAACAAAGAGAGGTCCGATAATACTGCTTTTTCAAATGCAAGGACCTCGCAAGGAACCTTAGAAGATGGAGGGACAAAGGTCGAGGGTGGTCGTAGCCCAGAGTCCAGAGGCAAAGGTATTTCTGGTTTGTTCTGAAAAAAGAAGTGTAACCGGATTTTGCGGAACAATTGAGAGAGTTCACAATTCAATCTAAAGAAGTCTTCTCCCGGGGTAGGGACGAACCCTAAACCCCTATTGAGGACGCGTGCCTCGTCCACTAACAAAAGTTTAGAAGATAGATTTTCCACTAGGTTTTCAGAGTTGGCGTCTTGCCCTGGCTCCTTGTGACCATTTGGGGTTCTTCCTGTACCCATTGTACATGTCTGCCTCTTCCTCTCCTTCTGCTTCTTCCTCTGCCCTGGCCGCAGCTTAAAAAAGGCATGTATGGCATCATGGGGCGCGGTTGGAAGAAGGGAAAGGGTGAATGCCAGGGCATGGGGTGGTTCACAGAATAAGGAGAGTAGTTATAAAAGGACTGTGGGAGATTGTCATCTGTGCTCCATCCATCCGAGGAAGAGCTGTTGCTATTGGAACGGGGTTTTCTGGAGGATGTTTGTGACTCATCTGATGATCGGGATTGGGTGTCTGCTTCAAAATCGTCCTTAGTATAAGGATAGACTTTCTCCCTACTAAATCTTGTAATAGCCTTCTGGAGTTTAGAAATTTTCTGATGTGTTAGAAATTCCTTGGTTTCATTTACTTCAG
Organism: Pleurodeles waltl; assembly: GCF_031143425.1. Lineage (NCBI taxonomy): Eukaryota > Metazoa > Chordata > Amphibia > Caudata > Salamandridae > Pleurodeles > Pleurodeles waltl. The sequence goes on along the minus strand of NC_090437.1, from coordinate 869,412,108 downwards.
CGTTTATCTCTGATAAACGGCTTTTGAAGGCGGTCAGAGTGACTGTGGTTCTAGGAGGGCTCTCTAAGAGATTGATCTGAATCAATATAGAGTCAGAAAGACGCTTAGAAGTGTTGATAATCAAAACTAGCCAGTCCCTTGTGCATTTCCAGGCTATCTGGGCCCAATCTTTCCTGAACGCTAGGTCCTGCAAAAAGATTCTGGGCATGTTGGACACGAGTAAGCCATTAGGAGCTATGTTGGCTCGAAGATATTCTGTCATTATGGTCCCGTGCATTACGGTTTTAATAAGGCCATGCCTCAGGGTAGGCAATTTGTCCCAGTCTTCTTTGAGACTGCCCGAAGGAACAGAGCTGTCATTATTGAGAATACACGGGGTTTGTAAAATAGCTGTGTTCTTATTTAACCTTGCCATGGGAAGAAGTAGGCATTTGACCCAGATGAATGTCGCCATAGATATTGTATCTATGTCACTGATCAAATAACCTGACAACATCACAGTTCCTTGAAAGATAACATCTGGCAACAACTGTATTAAAAGGTAATCATTACAATGATTCTGCATAGATCAGGGAATATGTCACTATCCACTTTCATGCTAAGGACGATAGCAGACTCCATGAGTTAAGATGGAGTTGGGGCCTACCTTAGATGGAGTCAGGCCTTAGGGACTTTATGTCAGGCATGCAGGGCAATACAGATCCTTATATCATACCATATTATGGCATACCATGCAAAACATACAGTACAAAGTATGGTATATGAACAATTATGACTCCACTGCTTAGTGTCTGTTCAGTTTACTCAACAGGAGGGAATCATTGAGCGTGACGTAACAAAGAAAATGCATATGCTAAGCACCTTTTCGGTATCATAAAAAAATTCTTGAAAGAGATGCTGCATGTATTTTAACTTCTAATAGCTATGTGATATAGTTTGGAATTTCTGGTGAGAATGTGCAGTGCCCATGGGTGTAGTCTGTCTTCAGTGCAGCTGTTGCATTGACACTTGGGCCCATGAATGCAAGGGGTTCAGTGTCCCAATAATGAATGTATTTTACTATACAACAGTGGTGGAGAGGGTGTCAATTTTCCTTGATGACATTGGGGCCCAGAGCATTATGTTTATGCCACTGACAGTGCTTACTTGCTTGAAAAACATTAATGAACTTTCACAAGAAGGTCATCTCCATCCCTGATATAAGATGTACAATCAATAGCAAGTGACACTGCAGAGAGACACAAACAGATAAAGTTCAACACATTTCTCAGACTATCACCACACATGCATTTTGCATTTAATAGAATGAATTGTTGAACAGATATTTTAGAGACAGGGCATGTTCTGCAATGCTCTGCACATAAATACACGATTTTCCCATTTCCCATGTGGCAAAGAGTTCTTTTGTAACCAATTCTCTAGCCTTCTTTGACAACAGTGAATGCAGCCCAGAGTTAGCTACACCCCGGCGGTGGGCTAGTGAGGGTTGTACACCTGAAGAGGGTTCTCTCCATCTTGGGAGAGGCCAGTATTGTGCATCCTTGAATCGCCAGATGTAATACTCCACAGGTCATGGTCATCAGGTGAGGGGGGCCTTGTAGCCCATTGTCTACCAACTGCATCCTGCCCTGAGTGCACTTTGCAGGCATAAAGGGGGTACCATTGGCACCTAGACCTTAGATCTAGACCGACTCAGAAGAAGGACTGAAGAAGGACTGCCCTGCTGCACCGATGGAGCAACAAAGAGAGGCTGCACTGATTAAGACTGCACCTGCTGCACCTGTGCCTACTGCGTCCTGCCCAAGGAGGAACCATCTCCAGAGCCCAGTCAAGCCAAGAGAACTCCAAGGGACAGCTGACTGGCCTCTTGTTCTCAGAAAGTGGAGCACAACATTTGAAGAAGTCTGCTGGAGCAAGTTGATAGCCCAAAGACTTCAAGCTGTTAGCACCACCGCTGTGCATCACGTAGGACAAATACCCAATGCACAAAGTTGCAAACAAATTCACTGATTCTGGAGTGCTGTTGCAAAGTTTCTAGGACCCTCAGAAGGCAAGTTATTGAATCAGGAAGGAATCCAGCGGTGGCTAGACTACAACCAAACCTTAGAGGACTTTGTGGGATGTTGACCTTGCAACCAGGACCCCTTCATCATTTTTGTGGACCTAGAAATCTATGCAGTAAGACCCTCATCGACCACATCACATCCACATCATCCTTAGAGCATTGTCTGTATCCTTCATCCCTTGCATACAGACCACTCCATAGGAATCCATTGCAACACAGATAAAGTACCTGGAGCATTTGAAGGACTGCTTCTCCTGTGAAGGTAACTGTTCTTGGCGACCTTGCTGGTCTCCTTGACTATCTCACTGTCAGATTTGGTCACCCCAAGTACTTGTAACTGACTGCAGTGACACTTACCTCTGTTTTCTTTGAAAACATTTCTGTGTCCAATTTGTTGACTTTACCAAGGCTTGTTCATGGTTTAGTGAAATTGCACTGATTTATTATTGCTTGTAAAATCAATATCTCCAGAAACGTTGAGTTTATCTTTTTTGTTTTAGTCGCTAAATTCTTATAAACATATAATCCATTTTTTTTAAATTAGCGTCGGATTTCTTGAGTATTGTGTTGATTTTTGTATTGGTGCTGTTTAAATCTTCAACACTTGTTCCTCAGTGTAAGCCTTTTTTGCACAGTGCCACAGCTACCAAGGATTGAGCTGACAGTTTGACAGATGAAGCCAGAGGGTCCTAAAAGGTTTGGTAAGTGCATTACACGTCGAGTTGCACTACCACACCATATATTACACTCTATTTCCTCACAGTATCCATGAGGTACTTAGGAGCAGATTTAAAAGCCCTGCGTGCCTCCTTACGCCAAATTAGCATCATTATTTTTATACTAATGTGGCCCAAAGATGCCAAAATCTCAGTACCAAATTTACAAAGTGGAGCAATGCATGCATTGCACCACTTGGTAACCCTTTGCACTACGTTATGCTTGTACCACGCATAAAGTATGCAAAGGGGGTTTTCCCCCCGTTAAGGGGGCCGAAAAAATGGCGCAAAGAAATCTAAGAGATTATTTTGCATCATTTTTTTTTTAGCACTTTTAATGCCTGCTCAGAGCACACTTCAAAAGGAGGCACATCGTTGTTTTCAATGGGCCTCAATGGGCTTTGCAGGATTAGTGTCAAAATCGTTTACGGTAAACCTGCAAAGCTCCGAACTAGTATCAATAATTCTGACGTTAGTTCCCTAACTAACTCCATGGTGCACAGTCTCTAGGATATGGCGCACAAATGGTGGCATTAAGGGGCGCTAATGGGTGCAAGAAAAGTGGTGCTGCATTGGGTGCAGTGCCTCTTTTCTTAAATCAGGCCCTTAGAATTCCCACAGCTCCTATCCCCCTCTTCCCTCCCTCCTCCTCTTGTCTTCCTTCATCTGGGACATTGATTGTGGCAGCACTTTGTTCTTGTGATTCTGTTGTTTGCATGGCAATATTTTGGACTGCTCCAAATTTTCTCCCATTTTTTGGAGAACCCCTACTTTTATGTACTACTTTTTCAGCAAGCATGCACCAGTCCATATCTTGTCCCCAGGTTTCAACCTCGAGGATCTTCCTCCACCCGCTAGCATCGAGCAATGCTCCTCTTTGCTAGGCTCATCCTTATCCTTTGGCATCACAGGGCCTCTGCATCTCCTCATATATATAAAATAGATCTTTTTGCTTCTTTAGTCAAGCAAATCCCTCCTGTTTGTTTCATATAGTCTGTGATATCCTCCCAGTACCCTTGGATCATTGGACAGGCCCATAGTATATGAAAGAATGTACCCTCCTATCCACATCTTTGAATACATAGGCTAAACCAGGCCCTACCATTGTTATCAATGTTGTTCAAGAATAATAGCAGCAGCATAGTATTCTCAGTTGAACCAGCCTGAAACCATGTTTTATATCCACCTCACTTGAGTCCGTAAGTGCCTCTTCCCATTCCTCATCATCCAGGGTACTGAAGTCTTTTTCCCATTTGGTTCTAAGCTCGAGCATAATGTTGAGTGAGTTTTTCTGTATCTTTCTATATGTCAGGGATGTGGCTGTCCTGGGCATGAGGTCTCCCAACAGTCTTCCACTGGGGTGGATTCTCCTAGTGTTGTCCCTTGTGCTATACAGGCACGTAAGGCATGCCAAACCTGACGGTAGTGGAAAGTCGGTGTCGGTGGCATGCTATAATCCCTCTCAAGGTCTATTAGAGGCACCACATCCCCTCACTTCCATAGATCCCCAAGTGTGGAAATACCCAGTAAGTCCTATGCATATAAGTACTGCAGCGGTCTCAGGGGTCCCAAGACCACGGCATCCCATAGTGGGGTCATCTGTGTGAGTGCATTTTGCCCTCCAAGGTAACTCAACACTTCTTTCCTTATCTTAATTACTGTGCTTGTACGGGAGGAAAAATAGGGTTTGTATCCTATGTAGTGCTATTGGATACCCTCTGTCTCCCAGCACATATGTGTCCATTCAGAGAGCCGGGTTCATCTGGGCCGCAAAGGCACAAGGTGAGTCACCCACTAGTATTTCGAATATCCAGCAAGACTACACTTCCTTGCCACCAGCTTCCAGTTAAGTTGGACATAGCGATTCTTGCCAGGCTTCTGTCCCACAGAATTGTTTGGATTTTCACCTCTAACTCTCTGCAATAGCTCCCAGGATCTCCAAGGGGAAATTTTGAGATACTTAAAGGAATCAAGGCAGAGAAATCATCTTAAATAGTTCTGCCCTTCCCGTGTAAGACAGCTGGAGGGAGCGCCAATGTTTTGCTCCTCCTATCAGTCTGTGCAGAAGAGGGGTCAGATTGCATATGAAAAATAGTTCCTCGTTTTCTGTTACAAAAAGGCTGAGGTATCAGAATTACCCTCCATGGCCTGTATTCTGCAGCCTGGTGGCAGTATCGACAGCTCAACTCTCAGTGGGTACGGCAAGGACTTATGCCAATGAATCATGGAACCCAAATATTTTCCAAGATTTGTAAACATTTGCAGAAATCTGAATATTGTCATCTCTGAGTCAGCCACATAGAGCAGGACATTATCCGCATACAGGAATATGCCTTCTTCCTATGAGCTGCCCCATTCTAGTCCCCTGATCAGCAGGCCGCTTGCGGCACCAGTGCTATGGTGAAGATCAGTGGTGGTACTGGGCAGCCCTGTTGTGTGCCTCTCTGGGAAGTCAGACCCACTGAATGAATTGTGTTCCAAGTTCAAATCTCTTCAGAATTGCAAACTTACCCCTATGATAGCTTCTTTACACAAGGTTCCCACTTGGCCCAGTAACCCATAAAGATGCCTAATTTTAAGTCTCATGATGCAATAAGGCATAAAGATCACACTAGAGAAGATACCACCCTCTGCAGTCACATCACCAATATCTTCATGAGGATATTGATCTCTAAATTCAGGAGCGAGATGGGCTTGTAAAAAGCACAGTTGTTAGGGGATCGTCCATCCTTCCTTATCACAACATTGGAGGCAATTGTTGATCCAAAGGGAGGGATTCCTCTGTCTACTTTCTTTATACATAATCAGCAAGTGTGGGGATAATTTCGAGGCCATGGCTTGAAATAGCTGCACTGGGAGCCCGTTAGATCCCATTACTTTCCCTGTTTGTAGGTCATGAATTGCATCCTCTATTTCAGTCACCTCCATATTTGCATCCAGGTAGATCTTGCCCTCCAGGGCAGTTGCATATCCAGTTGTATATCTAGGGGGAATTGCCCAACCTCCACACCCATTGTGACTGTCAAAGGCAAGTAGAGACAGCCATAATGTGAGGCAAATACATCATCAATGAGATCACTCCCTCTAATAAGTTCACCCTCTGTATTTCTGGGATCAAGGTTTCAAAACGGCACCCAGTACTGCCCATCCAGCCAACATGGTAGATTCCCAGTTTTATTTCGTACATCATAGAGCAGCTGCCTTACAGCTTCTTGGGCTGCGATTGTCACGTCGGTTGCAAGATCTTTATATTCCTGTTGTTTGAAGTGCGATTTATGTAGCAGTTGGTTATCTGCTGCAGTATGCAGTAAAAGATACATTGTGTGGATCTTCCTCTCCAAGTCTTTCATCTTTCTCCATTTTTACTTTTTGAGTTTCACCACTAGGGATATTGCCCAACCACTGACCACCACTATATAGGCCTCTCATAATGCAAGCATTGACGCTACCAAGCCCTGATTGTCTGCTTTACAATTCTGGGGATTTTAAGGGGCCAGAAATTAAATGGCAACACCCCTTCTTAGTTGGCTGGCCTATTGCAGAGTATCGCCCATCCCGGTGAGTAATCCAAAGTACCCCTAGCCAAGTGAAGCACTTCAGAGTAGAGATAGTTGAGTGTGTTGGGTGAGAAGGTAGTCTATGCATGAAAAATTTCTGTGAGCCCCGGAGTACTAGGTCTATTGGCTCTTGTGTTGTTTGTGAGCCCTCCATAGGTCCACCATCCCCACAGTATTCACAAAATCTTGAAGTGGACCAACTTTCTCCGGCCTTCCTTTATTTGAGGACCTATCCCATTCCGCTCTCAGTGTCAGGTTGAAATCTCCCTGCCAGGTTCATGACACCCTCCGACAGGTGCATTAACTTAGGGTCTGATGTACAGTTTGGGGGAGGGGTTACTTTTGTGACAGATATCCTGTCCATTATATTACAAGTTCCATAGGCTATAATGGAATTGGGATCTCCGCCACATTTGTGATGGTGTAACCCCCTCTGCCAAACTCTAAATCGGGCCCATAGTGCTAATCTCCAGTACGGCTAGTGCAGGGAGTTTTGGCAGTACATAAACAGCACAAAGGGTGAATGTGTGGCCCTCCCATTGTCCTGTAAGCGCAACTCTACCCAGTGGGTCTGTCCATTTCTGCTGGGCACAATAGAAGCTGATTTCTTGATGAGTATACACAACCCAATGGATCCAGTTGTATAGGTACCATTGGTCATTATTTTGTAACCCCCCTCTATTCAGCGCTCTGCAAGTGTTACTCATCAAGTACATCTCTAGGAGCAACACAACATCATGGGATTGTCGTTTGAGGTATTGCAGCATCACCCTATGTTTGATTTTACTACCCAACCATTGACATACCAGGTCAGGACTCTTAGTGCCTTATAGTGTGCCATTTATGGTAAACAACTGTGCAGTGCAGCTGTCCCAGCACCCAATGGGGCAACCGGTGTGGGATTGTGACTTCCTCCTTTTCTTTGGTGCCGGACAGTGAAAATACCCAACTGCAAAAACATAACAAAGCAGCATAACTTCCCAATACAAAGTCCCGTAACATGCACCCCTGCATAGTGAGCTGAAACTTGCCCACCACCCACAACATTGCAAAGCGCTTCTCACCTTGCGGATTTCAGACAGGTAGCCTGGCCAACATCATCATAATAGCTCGTTAAAGTTGTCAGCTGTTCCCAAACAGACTATACAGTACTGATATGTGCTGCAGGCCACCCAAGTGTCATGGGAGGCCTGACCAACCAGAGAGCAGTTTGCCTGTCAGAGGACCATGCTTGAGGGAGGGAGGGGCAGTGCCTGCCTCCACACACTCCTGAATATTGCTCTCTGGAGCACTGCGGGGTCCCCACAGTTCGATTCCCCTGGTCCACATTGGATATGTGGTCCTCTACATTTTCTACCAGTGTCCACGGAAATTTGCTGTTGTCTTAGTCTCTCTCCTTCCTTGCTAGCATCTGATGGCATCTCAGCTTGTCGTTTGTGCTGCACTACAGTGTTGTCAGGTCTCTAGCCCTCAAGCCAGTCCCATGCCTCTGTCTATGTTGCAAAGTTCCAGGTTTTCCCTTCTGCCACTACTCTAAGCTTCGCACGGAACAGCATCATATATTTGAGTTCTTTCTGTCTCAGTATCTTTTTTACCTTGTCGAAACTGCACCTTAGGTTCTGTATGCAAAGCATGAATTCTGAATAGATGTTTATAAATCAGATATATTTAAAGTAACAAATGGTGCACTTGTTATAGAATCTTAATTTTCCAGAGAGAATAACCTCACACATACACACATTTCAAATAGCAAATCCAACCTAAACCATCACATAAACTATCTATGACACAGTGGACTGTCATAGATGTTGTGGGCCCACTGATTGCTATCAGTGAAGTCCAGTTGGTTCCTCAGACTTCTTGGCACAGATTCCACTGCACTATTGAAAACTACGACCCTGATGTTGCACACATGAAAAATAATCAGTTGTTTTAATCTTCCCATGTACGTCTAAACGTTTTTCTTTGTAGTGTGGGGCTATCAAGCTACTTTATCTACATTTTAAACGGCTGAAGGCTAGCGTTTGAAAGGGTGCAGCTGTATTTTGTGACTGTGCATTAGGAGCTTACGCTCTCTGCCATCTTCAATTACGGTTTATGTTTTGTTGCCTGTGCTCTGAGAGCCAGGGACCCCACTGCGCCCGAAAGCCAGAGTGAAAGGCCCATACTCACATCTGCTTATCTGCCGGAGAAAGTGGGACAGATAATGCGAGGGCTCTCGGACTCCTGAGGCTTTGAGCTGGGTTAATGGAAAACTGGGAAATGGGGCCTTAAAATCAGACTGACATGGCTGGCAAGAGTGTAACCCACTCCCTAGGAGCCTCTAAGGTCGCCCACAGAGCTGTTCATGGCAGTCCTCGCCATGACAGGACAGATTCAAAGCTCCAGGTGAAGCTTGCGCTTTAGCCCAATCCATGCCGGAGGCCCTTCAGCACAATGCACCGTGAATATTGAGGGAGGGGTGACGGATCAGTGGGAAGTCGGGTTGGGTCATGAGGCGACGGTACTTGCTGCCTTATTTTTCCCACAAACGTACTGCTCACCTCCAAGGAGCATATTTTTCAATTAGAATAGAGAGGAGCGAGTGCCAAGCTTCCCTGGCAAAGGAATAAAAAAACGTCTTCCTCCTGGTAGAGGTTGATACAGGACTTATTATTATATTCATCATTTCATTCCAAATTAACACTCTGAAATACAGCGGTGTTCGCCGAGGTGGAAAATCTTTGTAATCCGATGCGATATGATACGACCTTGGGAGGGATTTGTCAAAGTTTTATATGACTAGCTTTCTTCTAACCCCAAGCAGATTCGGGGTTTTAAAATTTGCCTTACAAAAGCCCTGCCAGTAAAGCTGCTGTGACAATGATGTTTCTCAACTGGGAGAAGTGGTCTAATTGCAAAGGCTCATGAAAAGAAAAGAGGGCTTAGCAAATAACTGCACCATTGTGAGAGACCGAAAGCAGCAGCAGCAGGGAACGAAACGCGACAAATAACTGAAACGCTAAAGATTTCACGTGCAATGGCGTCTGCATGAGACAACTAGCAAAGATTGCCTCGCTGCAGCACGCTGGCTTTTCGGATGATGGGTTGGAATTTACATGACAAAAGTGAAACATCTGGCCTGTTGCCCATGCTGCCAATTCAACACAGTAACGTCTTTGCCAGGGCTATGGAGAAAGCTAGACATGTACTGTATGTACTTATGTACTTAAGGTGTCCTTGTGGACTCCATCAGTCAGTCCATCTCTTTCTCGGATTTTAGACCCGATAAATCAAAGCTATTACAAAAAAAGCTTTAAAAAAATACCCATGGCTTTTGAAATGATTCACGTAGGTTTGGTAAATCCAGTAATATGCTGTGGTATTTAATAACGATGGCGCCCCTGCTTATCACAAATAATTGACTGGAGTTAGACGGAGAACCTTAACTAGCAAAAGCTGATCCACACCAGGGAATATTTACAAGAAAGTGGCGCATCGGCCCGAGGCACCACTTTTCTTGTGTCGCACTAGCCCCACCTAACAACACCATGGTTGCACCATATTTACAATATGATGCACCATGGCGGTTGTTAGGACAATAGCATCACAATTGTTTATGCTATTGTGCCGCTTTGCTGCACTAACGTCAAAAATGTTGACACTAGTGCAGCAAACCACAGGGAGGCCCATTGATTAAAATGGGTGCATCATTTTAACACATGCTCTGAACAGAAAAACATTGTGCAGCGAAATGTTGTAAATTTCACTGCGCCATTTTTTTGGGCCTCCGTGTGTCGGAACGCACCCCCTTGCCTATAATATGCCTGGCACAGGTATAATGTGGTGCAAGGGTTTACAAAGTTACAAATTAACAAGGTAACTCAATGTTCCCCACAGATCTGGAGAATCTAAACTGTAAAGCACACAATGTTCATGGAGGAATCATTTGCATACAAATATTTCAGCAATATTAAATACTATTAATGTTGTAATTAACCATAGATTAAATTCCATGAATGAATAATTCTTCAAACAGTGTGTAATTTGTTTCTGGGAAAATGAAGAATTTTCATATATTCACTAATAATATCTACATCAACATAGCATAGTAAAACAACAAAGAGTTTTTTTGTGTTTCTATACAAATGCCCTGGTGACCTTTCTTGTCCACAATCCCTTTACATCCAAGGAATGCAAATCTATATGTATATAAATTTGGTGTTGCATGATATGACGATGTGAAAAATGCATGTTTTATATTGAGGTTTATGTAGGTTATTTTTTGGGGTGTCTTGTAATTGGGCGATTCACATGCATGTGCAGAGTGGTTTGATATTCTGCTGCCTTTTAGTGTTGTTTAGCGTTTTATGAATGAGGGTTATTTATTGTGTTGTAGTGCAACAATTATTGTGATTTAACCCACTTTGACACATTGTCCTGAGGATGGTCTCATGGACGGTTTGAGCCTTCGGAGACCAAAACGTCGACCTTATACTCTCCATGACTCTCCATTACACAATTCTTCGTATGAGCTGCTGGAGTCCCTTAGGAGTGATTTTCTGATTGTTTGAAAGAATGCATACAGGACTCAAACCTTTTGTGGTTGGAGAGTCGGGAGTGTTGGTGCTCTCCTTCTGTTGCTCGGATATAAAGGGATTGTGGACAAGAAGGGTCACCAGTGCATCTCTATAAAAACACAACAAATCTCTTTGTTGCTTTGCTGTATTGTTGTATATACTGTATTATTAGTGAATATATATAAATTCTTCATTTTCCCAGAAACAAATTACACGCTGTTTGAAGCTTTATTAATTTATGGAATTTAGTCTATAGTTAATTACAACATTAATAGTATTTAATATTGCTGAAATATTTGTATGCAAATGATTCCTCCATGAACATTGTGTGCTTTACAGTTTAGGGTTTACAAAGTGGCACAATGTAAGCATTGCACCACTTTGCAAATATGGTGCGGGTAAAAGGCCTTCTTAATGTCATTTTAGTGTAAAAAAAAATGAAGCTAGGGTTGGCGCAAGGTGGTACTAGGGACTTGTAAATATGCCCCACAATTTTTTGTTGGTGTTTAGCTCACCTTTGACATTTTTGTGCCCTTCATCAGTGTTGTTTTCCTCCCTGTCAGTGCATTGCTGCCGATTACCTCATATATTATTTTATTGCAGCTCGATCGACCATGAAAATAAATGGCAATTGAAGTTTATGGAGAAAACATGGTGCTCTTAGAAACACATTGGAAAAAGTACTCTTTGTAGTCTTTTTCTGCATTGGTATTCTGTTGTCAAAATCTGCAAACATTTACGTCAGAAACATTTAAGCAGGACGCCAGTCAGACACAAAGAACCAAAGCCGAAGCTCATCTTGACTAGGATGCAGGTTTTTGGGGGTTTAGGGCTTCATGATTGCTGGTGGTGATTGTTGTGCATTGTGTAAAAAACAGCTGTCTGTCACTGGAGAGAGATGGAGAAAGACTGGACAACAGCAACTCTAACATCGTCTGCATTCAAAAAACATTCACCAAAGAGGATTTATGTTGTCTTTTCTCCATCACCACTACCCTTCACTAGCTCCTAAATCTCTCTCAGTCTTACTGTGATTGGGAATGTAGTCTCCACTAGGACCAGGATATGCATGCATTACCTGTTTTCCCTAATACAGAACCCTCATTATGTATTAGGTTGCTTAGATCAACACTTAGTGAGCCATCTATGCATGCACAGCAGGCACTCAGCATAATTGTGAGTTACTGTGTCTGTGCACACACCAGCGCCTCTATGTATAGGTGTGTATAAATGTGTATGTTTATGTGAGAAATTGGGTTACTGGCTTAGAGGGGTGAAACCATACTTGAGGAGAAACCACAATACTCGTCAGGCTCAAGTCACAGGCATATCCCAAATTAACCTGTGTTCAGCCCTCTGGTCAGCACAAGTTGGCAGCAGTTCTTTCAGGCAGCAGTCCAGCAGAGTGGCAGCCCTTTCAACAGCACAGCAGTACTTCTTCCTGACAGAGTCCCCTGGTCCAGAAGTGTAATGAAGATTTGTGTCTAAGGGTCAAATATTAATACCTGGTGCCCTCTTTAGAACAGAGGAAGCCTCTAGAGGTTTCCATCCACTTGAGGTGACAAGCATCCCTTTTTCTCAGTCCTGCGCCCAGCTTGCCTGACATCACAAAACCCTATGTCAAACCCTTGGCAGACATGCCAAACTACAAACAAAATTCACCGTGTGAGAGGTGGTAATGAGGAGGGGAGGGGCCTTGAGACTATCACCAACCTAGCTATGAACGTTTTCTAAGGGAGCAATTGTGAGCCATGCTAATCCAGATAACAAACCAAGGTTTCAAAGGCTACTGCAGATTTCCTCTGAGGTTGCAAAACTCCAATGGAGATCCGCACAGCCTCCACACAGTGGGAGTTGGAACCCCCACTGTAGGGGTTTCCATCTCTTTGTCTGCACAGTGTGATTTGAACTCTTCACCCGATAACTATGTGAAAGGAGCAGATATCATGTGACACACAGTGGCACAGTGTGAGTTGGTAGGTCTGCCCTTTGTGAAAGTGCTCAGGCAGAGCCTTTGTGATGTGCAAGCTTGGTGAGTTACAGCTCCCCCTGCTCCTTAATTCTGAGTGGCCCATTCTGTGAACACCTATCTTACCTTTTTCCCACCCATTGTCTTGGAGCAATACACAAAAACTAACTGCCAGGAACACGGTGTCATTGGACCCAGTTAAAGCTTGCAGACACCAAAAGGATCTGATTTAAAGTCTGTCAAAAAAATGTAACACAGTATCCTGTCCTCCAAAACCCTCAGTCAACCTGTCTCATTTTGAGATGGAGGGACCTTAAGTTTTTGATGGAGATTGGGTTGATTTGTCAGCAGAAAACCTCCTCTGATGACCCGAAGATGTAAGAAGGACATTGCAAAGCTAGCCCTATTTAGGGTTGATAGTATAATGTATTTTTTACTGTCCTTTACTGCCAGGAAAAAACCTGAGTGTAGGGAGCAGTGTTCCATTCAAGAAACCGAGATGACCACTAGTCCTGCAGTCATCTCTAAGTTTGACAGATGATGTCTAGCATGATGGCAGAGGTAAAGTCCTCTGCCACTTTAATGGATGGAGTACTGCCTTTCACACCTTAAATCAAGCTCAATTTTTCATAGAACAACACTTTAGTAATATACCACAATATCTAAACTTCTAAACATATTTTCAGTAACTATAATGACCAAAGGTAAGTAAATTGAATAACCTAACTTATTAAATTGGCACAAAGAAATACAGCTGAAACTTGTTTGAGATCATTAACTGAAAATGAATAATGTACCATTCATAAACACAACAGGGCCATGTAGGTGTGCCCAAGTCATGATTTAGAGTTAGAGTTTGCTGGCACCTTGAAAAATAGATATATTATGAAATGATGGCCCAAGAGTGTAGTGGTCAATGGCTTCACAACAGGGAACAGAACTACAAAATGGAGATAGCTCCACAGGTGCTTGACCCACAAGTATAGTTGACATATAAACCTATCATAACACGGACAGGCACTGGTCATCAGACAACCATCTGGGTTGGAAGAGTGCCCAAGCCAACTCATTGCTTTAAACTCTGCTCTTGTGTTACCTGCACTAAGTCCCTACTTTTCTGTAATGTTTATTGCTAAATGAAGGATGTTCATGGTATTTGGGGGACCACAGAGCAGTTGTTCACCCTGTATCTTGCTCTGGGCCTCCTGCTGGCACTCATAGACCTTGTCATTAAATGACATAAAATAGCCCAAAGCTGCCCAAACAAATGAAATATCAGCAAAGGATTGACACACAAATATTGCCTAACCATAATATTGTGGGGAAGGTATCATGTCTACAAATATATTGTGGACCAAAATATTGAATGTAAGTATATATTTCTAATATTTTACTATAATCTCAAACTTTAAGCCATTATTTACTTTAATATGATGTTTTATATGGTGTATTGAATGAATTAATTTCCTTTATTTCGATTCTAAAAATAATCATAAAAGTACAAACCATTACAAATTACATAATTCATCTAATAAATAATCAAACATGTCAAAAGCCATAAAACATAAAAAAAGCATTGCCATATCATGACCTCAAATTCTTAAATAGGGATCATATGTTCTGTTTTAAGAGACCATAAAGGTTTAGGGCCCAAAGTTCATGATCATGTTCCAAAGCAAGGATTTTTTTTAAAGAAACTGCCACTACAACCATAGATTTATTCAACATTTGTAAATCTATAAAAGCAGGGTGATATTGATAAAATCGTATGGTTTTAAGAATGGGCAGAAGAAATCTTTTTCTAAGTGAAGTCTAAAAACTACAGAACAAGACCAAATGTTCTAAGATCTGGAGCGAGACATTGTCTCAGGGGCACATTTTTATTGCAGAGGGTTTCCATTGTCCAGACGGGACACATAAATTACAATGGATAGAACCTAATCTGAATCTAGTAAGAAGGACTCTTTCCCATGGGCTTCTGACAAAGGAGGGATAGGGTTCCAGACCAGGACTAGTATTTAAAATCATCAGAGCTCTGGCTGATTTGCTACCCAAGGCCACTTTGTTATCTACTTTTGCCAAGCTGTGTTAATAGCAGCTCCTTCACAGTCTTTTTGTCTGCCCGTTTCAACACTTCAGGACTGAGAAATTATTCTGAATACCCCAATGTAGATCTAATATAGTTAAGCCATGGTATTTTGTGACCTATATCACACCGGAGGCAGTCCTCAATGACTTCCCTATTAAAAGTTGCCATTTTCCAACTCCAGACTGTTATCCCCAGCAACATAAGTGCAATTTTTGCATAATCTTCAGCAAAATCCAGACCCAGCTCCTCATGCATACATAGACTTGGACTAGCCAGTCCCACCCCTAATAGCTATCTACAGAAACAATTTTCTTCATGCTGAATGGATTAACAATTAGAGTAGCCCCAAATTCCTGCACCCTATTATAGCACAGGTAAACATTTCATCTTGTAGATTTGCAGCAGCAGTAGAACAGTTTTGCTCCCAACTAAACAAGCAAATCTAAAGAGTGCCCCACATGACTGGTCAAAGTGCTGACAACGGTTTGTGAGACATTGAGCCCACATACAGTGCTCATCAAAGGGGACAATATGAGAAGGAAGTTGCCCTTGTTATCACCTGATCCTTAAGCTTGATCGGTCTAAGTTTCGGGTTTTGCTTCCCACAAACCATAAGATGCAGTTTGGAGGTATTAACAACCAGTTGCAGGTCACCCATAAAATCAACAAACAGATCCACCAGAACTTTAAGACCATTCAGCGTGCGAGAGAGGATGACTGCAACATCTGCATTTAATAATGAGGAAACAGGGTTGTTTTTGACTTTTAAAAAGTCTTTACTATGGGTAACTAGATGCAAATTCAGGCCATTGACATATAATAAAAATAGAATTGGGCCCATAACGCACCCCTGTCTAACTCCCCTTACCAGTTTAAAGGCCTCTGAGCAGTCCCATGCCTTTCCCAAATCTAACTGAGGAATTAACATCGTGATGTAGCGCCCAAAGGAAATTGACCCAAGGTTGGGACAACCCTATACCTTCGAGAATCAACCATAGCTTTGATCTAGTAACCCTATCAAAGGCACAGCTCAGGCCCATAAAAGCCAGGTTGACAGCTCCCTTCTTGGCCACCACATATTTACCCACCAGTAGATTGAGATTAAGACACTGTTCCATTGTCCCTATGCTCTCTCCATATCCATATTAGGCTGGGCAAATAATATTATTTGCTTGGACCCATTCTTTAGTACGAAGCAGAAAAATAAATCCCACTATCTTAACTGTGGAGTCCAACAAGAAAATAGGGCGGTAACTTGCTGGGTGCTGCCTCCACCCTTTTTAAAAAATCAGCACCATTACTGCTGACTTCCATGAGCTAGGAATATCACTTTGCATTGCAACGTTAAGCACATTCGTCTGTAGCAGAGCCCACAAGGCAACGTTTTCCTTATATAAGTCCATAGGGACTCCATCCAAGCCAGGGGCTTTGTTAGAGGGGCTTCCCTTGATGGCAACCTCAACTTCCTCCAAGTTAAAATTTAAGCCCAGAGGGAAGGAAACTTCAGCACCCACCTCCACCAGTTGTTCTGCACTATCCAGTGAGTAAACCCTCTCAAAATGGGCAACCCATTTTTGGGCAGGTATGGTGGTCCCTACAATATCAGGGGGAGCTTGATAAGCAGGATTCCCATTCACTATACTCCAAAAGGACCTCACATCCCTGAGCCTGCAAGCACTCACTAACTGCTCCCACCTCTTTTCCTTGAGACATTGCTTCTTTAGTTTTATTGCCTCCTTGTAACAGCCTGGCTTCAGTGATAGAATGGAGGTTCCTTGGGTAGTCCTTAAGGTCTTTATGGAGGCACTTACTAGCACTGCGGCAATTCTTATCAAACCATCCCTCTTTATGGTCCCCTAACGGTCCTTGGAGATCCAACATAATTGGATCTAATGCTACTATTCAGAGACAGAAAATTGGCCAGAATAACAAGTGGAGGGGCCTCAAATAGTAAGAGGTAGCTAGAAAACACATTCCTGCATCTCTTATCAACCTCTACCAATAAAATAGGGATAGAAACTTTCCATCAGCTGAGCCTCCTACCCTGATCTTTTGGAATCAGCCCAAACACACCTGGAGTCAAGTCCGTAATCCCTGTAGCAGAAATAACTCTTCTAGCTTCAATAGCGTTATGGTCACTAAAACGATGGTCACGAATCAGCCCCTTGGTAAAACACTCAGCAAAACTATTAGAAAAAAATATGTAATCAATTCTAATTCCTTTTCCCCACCCAACAAATGTTGGTTTGTATAAATCCCAGCTTGCCACTCTCTCCAGCATATTGCAGAGGCCAGCGTGCCTCACTTCGGTCACCAGCAGCTTGTTTCTAGCGTCCGGGGGCTCTCCAGGTGATACCCCTTCTTCCATAAGGAAGGCATCTGCATCTAGAGGGACCATACCCATCTTGGCATTGAAATGCCCCACTATAAAGACATTAAAATAGCCCAACTTAGGAGTTTCCCTTTCTTCCAAAGTCGAAAGTGCTTGAAATAAAGTCATGACCTAACACCCCAATTGACAAACTGAGTTATACAAATTTACAAAAAAAAAATGAAAATCTTCAGAAGTTATGACCCAAAATATCTGTATTACACTGTGCCTAAGAGGGATTGGAACATCTCACAGCTGTGCAGATACTCTGAATAATAAAGCCAAACCACCACTAGCTATTGGTCATTGTGAGGAAGTTGCTAATACAACATGTGTCTCAAACCCTCCACAGAAAGTGACCCCTGTGCCCATGTTTCTTGAAGTAATATGATGTCATACTGGGAGATGAACGTAGACCACTGAGGGTCGGAGTTTTTATTCCCCAGACAAGCACAATTCCATGAAAGGAAACTATGGGGGTTATTCTAACTTTGGAGGAGGTGTTAATCCGTCCCAAAAGTGACGGAAAAGTGACGGATTTACCACCAGCCGTATTACGAGTCCATTATATCCTATGGAACTTGTAATACGGCTGGTGGTATATCCGTCACTTTACCGTCACTTTTGGGACGGATTAACACTCCTCCAAAGTTAGAATAACCCCCTATGTTCCCTGTTTGCGCATGTGGAAGTACCCTCCAGAGGGCTGCATACATCTGACTCAATCCCAGCCGGTACCCCTATAGGCACAGTAATAGTCTGTCAGTCGATTTCACAGAGGTCAGACAGGGGGACAAATCTGTTCTGGAAGGGTATCATGAGAACAGAGCACAGCCCTGATCTCTGCTCTAGATAATTAAAACCCCTAGCTCACGATGGGGTGGTGGGCTTATAGAAAAATCCTAGTGGCAAAAATCCTAATGCCATGTTGTAGGAAGCTGGCTCTGTGTGCACTATTTTAAAGTAAGGAATAGCATGCACAGAGTCCAAGGGTTACCCTTAGAGGTAAGATAGTGGCAAAAAGAGATAATTCTAATGCTCTATTTTGTGGTAGTGTGGTCGAGCAGTAGGCTTATCAAAGGAGTAGTGTTAAGCATTTGTTGTACACACACAGGCAATAAATGAGGAACACACACTCAGAGACAATTCCAGGCCAATAGGTTTTTGTATAGAAAAATATATTTTCTTAGTTTATTTTTAGAACCACAGTTTCAAGATTTACATGTAATACTTCAAATGAAAGGTATTGCAGGTAGGTACTTTAGGAACTTTGAATTAGCAAAATAGTATATACAGTTTTCACATAAATCACATATAGCTATTTTAAAACTAGACACTGCAATTTTCAACAGTTCCTGGGGGGAGTAAGAGTTTGTTAGTTTTTGCAGGTAAGTAAAACACCTACGGGGTTCAAGTTTGGGTCCAAGGTAGCCCACCGTTGGGGGTTCAGAGCAACCCCAAAGTTACCACACCAGCAGCTCAGGGCCGGTCAGGTGCAGAGGTCAAAGTCGTGCCCAAAACGCATAGGCTTCAATGGAGAAGGGGGTACCCCGGTTCCAGTCTGCCAGCAGGTAAGTACCCGCGTCTTCGGAGGACAGACCAGGGGGGTTTTGTAGGGCACCAGGGGGGACACAAGTCCACACAGAAAGTACGCCCTCAGCAGCACGGGGCGGCCGGGTGCAGTGTGCAAACACGCGTCGGGGTTGTAATAGAAAGCAATGGGAGACCAAGGGGTCTCTTCAGCGATGCAGGCAGGCAAGGGGGGGCTCCTCGGGGTAGCCACCACCTGGGCAAGGGAGAGGGCCTCCTGGGGGTCACTCCTGCACTGGAGTTCAGATCCTTCAGGTCCTGGGGGCTGCGGGTGCAGAGTCTTTACCAGGCGTCGGGATCTGAGGAGCAGGCAGTCGCGTTCAGGGGGAGCCTCGGAATTCCCTCTGCAGGCGTCGCTGTGGGGGGTCAGGGGGGGCAACTCTGGCTACTCACGGTCTCGCAATCGCCGGGGAGTCCTCCCTGAAGTGATTGTTCTCCACAAGTGGAGCCGGGGGCTTTGGGTGCAGAGTAGCAAATCTCACGCTTCCGGCGGGAAACGCAAGTTGTTTTAAAGTTGCTCCTTTGTTACAAAGTTGCAGTCTTGGGTGAACAGAGCCGCTGTCCTCGGGAGTTCTTGGTCCTTCTAGAGCAGGGCAGTCCTCTGAGGATTCAGAGGTCGCTGGTCCCTGGGGAAAGCGTCGCTGGAGCAGTATCTTTAGAAGTGGGGAGACAGGCCGGTAGAGCTGGGGCCAAAGCAGTTGGTGTCTCCGTCTTCTCTGCAGGGTTTTTCAGCTTAGCAGTCCTCTTCTTCTTAGGTTGCAGGAATCTAGTTTCCCAGGTTCTGGGGAGCCCCTAAATACTGAATTTAGGGGTGTGTTTAGGTCTGGGAGGGCAGTAGCCAATGGCTACTGTCCTTAAGGGTGGCTACACCCTCTTTGTGCCTCCTCCCTGAGGGGAGGGTGGCACATCCCTAATCCTATTGGGGGAATCCTCCATCTGCAAGATGGAGGATTTCTAAAAGTCAGAGTCACCTCAGCTCAGGACACCTTAGGGGCTGTCCTGACTGGCCAGTGACTCCTCCTTGTTTTTCTCATTATCTCTCCTGGACTTGCCGCCAAAAGTGGGGGCTGTGTCCAGGGGGCGGGCATCTCCACTAGCTGGAATGCCCTGGGGCATTGTAACACGAAGCCTGAGCCTTTGAGGCTTACTGCTAGGTGTTACAGTTCCTGCAGGGGGGAGGTGTGAAGCACCTCCACCCAGAGCAGGCTTTTGTTTCTGTCCTCAGAGAGCACAAAGGCTCTCACCACATGGGGTCAGAAACTCGTCTCTCAGCAGCAGGCTGGCACAGACCAGTCAGTCCTGCACTGAACAATTGGGTAAAATACAGGGGGTATCTCTAAGATGCCATCTGTGTGCATTTTTTAATACATCCAACACTGGCATCAGTGTGGGTTTATTATTCTGAGAAGTTTGATACCAAACTTCCCAGTATTCAGTGTAGCCATTATGGAGCTGTGGAGTTCGTTTTTGACAGACTCCCAGACCATATACTCTTATGGCTACCCTGCACGTACAATGTCTAAGGTTTTGTTTAGACACTGTAGGGGCATAGTGCTCATGCACCTATGCCCTCACCTGTGGTATAGTGCACCCTGCCTTAGGGCTGTAAGGCCTGCTAGAGGGGTGACTTACCTATGCCATAGGCAGTGTGAGGTTGGCATGGCACCCTGAGGGGAGTGCCATGTCGACTTAGTCATTTTCTCCTCACTAGCACACACAAGCTGGCAAGCAGTGTGTCTGTGCTGAGTGAGGGGTCCCTAGGGTGGCATAAGACATGCTGCAGCCCTTAGAGACCTTCCCTGGCATCAGGGCCCTTGGTACCAGGGGTACCAGTTACAAGGGACTTACCTGAGTGCCAGGGTTGTGCCAATTGTGGAGACAATGGTACATTTTAGGTGAAAGAACACTGGTGCTGGGGCCTGGTTAGCAGGGTCCCAGCACACTTCTCAGTCAAGTTGGCATCAGTATCAGGCAAAAAGTGGGGGGTAACTGCAACAGGGAGCCATTTCTTTACACAAGCCCCCCCCCCCAGCCCACAGGCCAGGAGACTCAGCTAAAGCTGGGAGAGTCTTCCTAGTCTGTCAGGAGAGGAAGAGTAGAGGAAATAGGCTGGTTTGTTGCAGGGCCTACTCTGCCTTACATCCTCCAGTTCAGGTCATTCCCTCTGGGGAACTGACCCACTTACACACTGATAGGACCTAGTCTGAATTGCCTCTTTTCTGTGTCTTTAATGTCTCCACCCATTCTCTCTATTTTGGGGTTAGAGGTATCCACCTCTGCTAATCTTATCTTAGCCAGGGTCACCCCTAGCTTACCCAAAGAGGTTACCCAGAGCTGGAGTAACCCCACCATGACCAACAGGGTCAGGGGGACTAACTTGCTATTTGGCATGGGGTCAGACCACCATGCCAAGGATAGTGCAGCCATAAAGGCTAACACCCAGCAGAGGCTACTGACAGCTGTCAGTGCCCAGAACCACACCTTTAGCTCTTCACCTACAAGGGAAGGGGCTAAGTTGCAGGCTTCTTTGGGTTTAGGGTGCCTGTCTGCTGTATTAGAGTGGGGGGTTACCACATCTTGTAGTAAACACCCTTCTTCCACTCTTTCTTCTGTTAGCTGAGGCGCCACGCACTCAGGCTTAACAGTTGCCTGACTAGCCAGGACTTCTTGTGGGACAGGTTGGACTTTACCAGTGCCACTTTTGGAGTTCTCCCCTACTGGAGCAGAATCTCCTTGGCTTGCTGGAACTTTGGCTAAAGGTTGTCCACCCTTCCTACACTGTTTTCTTTTCTTTTTCTTCTGGGGCCTGCTTGCAGTTACTGCAGGGGCAGGACCTCCAGAATCCTTGGGAGAGGACTGGCACTGGACCAGTTCCTCTCTTGGGCTCTGACTAACCTCTGGGCAGTCATTTCCAAGGAGACAATCAAGGGGGAGGTCTGTACTGACTACCATCCTTCTCCAGCAAAAAGTCCCACCCACTTCTATGGGCACAAAAGCCACAGGCCTATCAGTGACCCTGTCTGGGCTAACTCTTACTCTGGCAGTCTCACCTGGGATGTACTGGTTTGAGAACACCAACCTGTCATGCACAATAGTGTGACTGGCACAAGTGTCTCTCAGGGCAGTGGCTGGGATTCCATTCACCAGTAGGTGGTGGAAGTGTCTACTTCCCTCTGGAATCTCCAACTCACCTGTTGGGCCCTTTTTCCAGTTGAAGGCTATGAAGACCTCCTCATCTGAGGAGTCATCCCCAATGGCTTCACTGGTCACCCCTGGGATTTTGCTAGGGGGTTTGTTTTTGGGACAAGAAGTGTCCTTGGTGTAGTGCCCTGTCTGTCTACAGTTATGGCACCATGCCTTAGTGGCATCCCAGTTCTTACCCTGGTACCCACCTTTCTTTTGGGTTGTGTCTCCGGGCCCACCCACCTGGTCTGGTTTTTGGGGGCCTACAGAGGACTCTTTTTCTTTGTTTCTAGTGTCACCCACTTTCTCCTGGGGAGGCTTTGTAACCCCTTTCTTTTGGTCACCCCCAGTGGAAGTTTTGGTTACCCTAGTCTTGACCCAGTGGTCTGCCTTCTTTCCCAATTCTTGGGGATAAATTGGACCTAGGTCTACCAGATAGTGATGCAACTTTTCATTGAAGCAGTTACTTAAAATGTGTTCTTTCATAAACAAATTATAAAGCCCAACATAGTCATGCACTTCATTTCCAGTAACCCAACCATCCAGTGTTTTCACTGAGTAGTCTACAAAATCCACCCAGGTCTGGCTCGAGGATTTTTGAGCCCCCCTGAACCTAATCCTGTACTCCTCAGTGGAGAATCCAAAGCTCTCAATCAGGGTAGTCTTCATGAGGTCATAGGATTCTGCATCTTTTCCAGAGAGTGTGAGGAGTCTATCCCTACACTTTCCAGTGAACATTTCCCAAAGGAGAGCACCCCAGTGAGATCTGTTTACTTTTCTGGTTGCACAAGCCCTCTCAAAAGCTGTTAACCATTTGGTGATGTCATCACCATCTTCATATTTAGTTACAATCCCTTTTGGGATTTTCAACATGTCAGGAGAACCTCTGACCCTATTTATGTTGCTGCCACCATTGATGGGACCAAAACCCATCTCTTGTCTTTCCCTTTCTATGGCTGGGATCTGTCTCTCTATAGCCCATCTTTTGACCATCCTGGCTAACAGTAGGTCATCTTCACTGAGGCTATCCTCAGTGATTTCAGAGGTGCCGGCCCCTCCTGTGAGGGAAGCAGCATCTCTGACTATCACAGTTGGAATGAGGGATTGAGGGTCCCTGATCTCCCTAATTAGGACTGGAAGGGGGGAATTCTCCTCCAAGTCACTAACATCATCCTCTGGGTTGTCATCCTCAGAGGGGTTGGCTTTTTCAAACTCTGCCAAAAGCTCCTGGAGCTGTTGTTTGGAGGGTCTTAAGCCAATTGGGATTTTCTTTATTTTGCAGAGAGACATTAGCTCCCTCATCTTAAGATGGAGGTAAGGTGTGAGGTCGAGTTCCACCACATTCTCATCTGCACCAGGCATTATGTTTCTAAATGTTGGAATACTTTTTAAGAAACTAAAACTATCTCTAGAACTTAATTCAAACTTTCACAAAACTTTTAAACTCTAAAAGAAATGCTAACAGGGACTAACACAAGACCCTAGCAGGACTTTTTACAAATTTAGAAAAATAGCTCAAATTGCAAAAATTAGTTTCTAATGACACTTTTTGGAATTTAGTCGTGTGATCAGGTATTGGCTGAGTAGTCCAGCAAATGCAAAGTCTTGTATCCCACCGCTGATCCACCAATGTAGGAAGTTGGCTCTGTATGCACTATTTCAAAGTAAGGAATAGTATGCACAGAGTCCAAGGGTTACCCTTAGAGGTAAGATAGTGGCAAAAAGAGATAATTCTAATGCTCTATTTTGTGGTAGTGTGGTCGAGCAGTAGGCTTATCAAAGGAGTAGTGTTAAGCATTTGTTGTACACACACAGGCAATAAATGAGGAACACAGACTCAGAGACAATTCCAGGCCAATAGGTTTTTGTATAGAAAAATATATTTTCTGAGTTTATTTTTAGAACCACAGTTTCAAGATTTACATATAATACTTCAAATGAAAGGTATTGCAGGTAGGTACTTTAGGAACTTTGAATTAGCAAAATAGTATATACAGTTTTCACATAAATCACATATAGCTATTTTAAAACTAGACACAGTGCAATTTTCAACAGTTCCTGGGGGGAGTAAGAGTTTGTTAGTTTATGCACGTAAGTAAACCACCTACGGGGTTCAAGTTTGGGTCCAAAGTAGCCCACCGTTGGGGGTTCAGAGCAACCCCAAAGTTACCACACCAGCAGCTCAGGGCCGGTCAGGTGCAGAGGTCAAAGTGGTGCCCAAAACGCATAGGCTTCAATGGAGAAGGGGGTGCCCCGGTTCCAGTCTGCCAGCAGGTAAGTACCCGCGTCTTCAGAGGGCAGACCAGGGGGATTTTGAAGGGCACCGGGGGAGACACAAGTCCACACAGAAAGTACACCCTTTTGTAACAGAAAGCAATGGGGGACCAAGGGGTCTCTTCAGCGATGCAGGCAGGCAAGGGGGGGGACTCCTCGGGGTAGCCACCACCTGGGCAAGGGAGAGGGCCTCCTGGGGGTCACTCCTGCACTGGAGTTCGGATCCTTCAGGTCCTGGGGGCTGCGGGTGCAGAGACTTTACCAGGCGTCGGGATCTGAGGAGTAGGCAGTCGCGGTCAGGGGGAGCCTCGGGATTCCCTCTGCAGGCGTCGCTGTGGGGGCTCAGGGGGGGCAACTCTGGCTACTCACGGTCTCGCAGTTGCCGGGAGTCCTCCCTGAAGTGATTGTTCTCCACAAGTCGAGCCGGGGGCTTCGGGTGCAGAGTAGCAAGTCTCACGCTTCCGGCAGGAAACGCAAGTTGTTTTAAAGTTGCTCCTTTGTTACAAAGTTGCAGTCTTGGGTGAACAGAGCCGCTGTCCTCAGGATTTCTTGGTCCTTCTAGAGCAGGGCAGTCCTCTGAGGATTCAGAGGTCGCTGGTCCCTTGGGAAAGCGTCGCTGAAGCAGTGTCTTTAAAAGTGGGGAGACAGGCCGGTAGAGCTGGGGCCAAAGCAGTTGGTGTCTCCGTCTTCTCTGCAGGGTTTTTCAGCTTAGCAGTCCTCTTCTTCTTAGGTTGCAGGAATCTAGTTTCCTAGGTTCTGGGGAGCCCCTAAATACTGAATTTAGGGGTGTATTTAGGTCTGGGAGGGCAGTAGCCAATGGCTACTGTCCTTGAGGGTGGCTACACCCTCTTTGTGCCTCCTACCTGAGGGGAGGGTGGCACATCCCTAATCCTATTGGGGGAATCCTCCATCTGCAAGATGGAGGATTTCTAAAAGTCAGAGTCACCTCAGCACAGGACACCTTAGGGACTGTCCTGACTGGCCAGTGACTCCTCCTTGTTTTTCTCATTATCTCTCCTGGACTTGCCACCAAAAGTGGGGGCTGTGTCCAGGGGGCGGGCATCTCCACTAGCTGGAATGCCCTGGGGCATTGTAACACGAAGCCTGAGCCTTTGAGGCTCACTGCTAGGTGTTACAGTTCCTGCAGGGGGGTGGTGTGAAGCACCTCCACCCAGAGCAGGCTTTTGTTTCTGTCCTCAGAGAGCACAAATGATCTCACCACATGGGGTCAGAAACTCGTCTCTCAGCAGCAGGCTGGCACAGACCAGTCAGTCCTGCACTGAACAATTGGGTAAAATACAGGGGGTATCTCTAAGATGCCCTCTGTGTGCATTTTTTAATACATCCAACACTAGCATCAGTGTGGGTTTATTATTCTGAGAAGTTTGATACCAAACTTCCCAGTATTCAGTGTAGCCATTATGGAGCTGTGGAGTTCGTTTTTGACAGACTCCCAGACCATATACTCTTATGGCTACCCTGCACTTACAATGTCTAAGGTTTTGTTTAAACACTGTAGGGGCATAGTGCACCCTGCCTTAGGGCTATAAGGCCTGCTAGAGAGGTGACTTACCTATGCCATAGGCAGTGTGAGGTTGGCATGGCACCCTGAGGGGAGTGCCATGTCGACTTAGTCATTTTCTCCTCACTAGCACACACAAGCTGGCAAGCAGTGTGTCTGTGCTGAGTGAGGGGTCCCTAGGGTGGCATAAGACATGCTGCAGCCCTTAGAGACCTTCCCTGGCATCAGGGCCCTTGGTACCAGGGGTACCAGTTACAAGGGACTTACCTGAGTGCCAGGGTTGTGGCAATTGTAGAGACAATGGTACATTTTAGGTGAAAGAACACTGGTGCTGGGGCCTGGTTAGCCCCTTCTCAGTCAAGTCGGCATCAGTATCAGGCAAAAAGTGGTGGGTAATGCAACAGGGAGCCATTTCTTTACACATGTCCTATCATAAAAGGTTGCCTGGCAGTGAAAATCAACCTCCCCGCCATATCTGGGGTTCTACAACTAATGACCACGCAGTAACCCTCCGTGGACTTATTCCTAGGGCCAATCCATTCAACTCTCTGAACAAATAATGTATTCCTAGATTCCATAGGGTGAAAACCATATTCTACAGGTTTACAGTTGTCTCAGCCTGGGGAGACTCAAGAGGGGGGACTCCAGCTGATACTGCAACATATGGGTAGCACTCAGGTGGCAAATTCAAATGGGGCAATCTTCTAGATGGCGCATATCGAGCATCTTTGCCCCCATTATTTCTTGGGACCCCTCTGTGGGTTGCCCCTGGTTCACCATTTCCTTCCCAACCTCACGGGATGAGGGGCCCCTTATAGTACTTAATGAAGACCCTGCAGCGCAAGATTGGGAGGATTGAACATTAGGTAGAGTTCAGGGCAAAACTCTAGCGAAAGAACGGCCTCCCTCCCTAAGCTCTGGTTTACTGACAGCCTCTCCCCCCAAGTGACTATCCTTGTCCTCCAACACAGGGGTCCCATTATTGGTCACAGCAGGATCTGGCCTATTAAAGGTAGAAATCAACATCTCTAATTTAGATAACCTTTCTAGAGCTGGAGCCAGACACTGCTCAACAATGTGTTTAAATTTAACCAGTATATGATCCCACTCCTGGCTGCCCCCCAGGACCCCTACCTTGCTGCCCAAAAAAAACCTCTTCTCTCCGGTTGCTTGGGCTGTCACTTCCCTTTTACTGCCAGGACACTCGCTTTGGTTATAGGGGTGGTCTGGGCTAATGAGTCCTCCAAATGCTCCATCCCAACTGCTACCTCTCTTGTGTGGGTGTCATCAAGGAGTCCCAAGGGCAAAACAATCGACGACACTAAAGATTGGCATGGGCAGTGCAGGGGCCCCCTGGCATAGCCCCATGGAGCTTTTCACTGTCTGCATAGCAGACAGTGAAAAGCGCGACGGGTACAACTGCACCAGTTGCATCGAAGCAACACCGCCGGCTCCATTTGAGCGTGATCCCGTGTTGCGGCCGACATCCCCTCTGGGCCGGCGGGCAGAAACTCGGTTTCACCCCGCCGGCCCAGCGGGGATGTTGTAATGGCCACTGCGGAAGTGCGCCTGCATTGGTGGCCGCGCGGCGGCCCGCCAAAGTTGTAATGAGGGCCTTTGTGTGTGGAGAGAATGCATATTTTGGATTACCTGTATATTGGGAGGGCATTTGTTATTTAGTCTTACTTATTTTGAAGATGTATCACATATAGAGCTTAGTGCATTAACAATGACACCAGCACAAGACAGAGATACTTGAAGTATAAATGAAGGCATGCAGGTAGTACACAGATTTGCAATTCTCTAAAGTAAAAGGCACAGTGGATAGAAGTGTAATTTATTCTTAAATTGCTTCTCCCTTCTCTCACTTCACAGAAGAGGTGACCCTTCTTCTCTTTCAAACTGCAGCAACTCAACCATTCAAGACATTTTTGTATTTTATTAAAAAGTATGGGAACTGTTTCGAGCAAAATAATAAACCTTGAGAACATTGTTCCCCTGCCCTCGTTGACCCTTGTTTACCTGGAGGGACAACCATTCCGAGATGATGAGCAGTATGCATACACTTTGGTAGCACTAGTCTACAATTTGTCTACTAGGACATATGATGTCAAGGTAAGAGTGCAAACATCATTTCAGAGGAAAGCCTGAGAACTGAAATGCATCAGCAAGCTGCAGTGTTGAAATAATACTCAGTAAATTGCCTTATTCTGACAGCAGGAATGAGCGCATCTGCATTGCCATCAGAATAGCAGTCTTTTTTGTATTTGTATAAATTAAAAAAGATTCCTACCAAAACCCAACAATAAAACATACATTTAAAGTCAGATACAAAGTTCCAAACACAATGGGCCTGATTATGGAGCCGGCGGTGTTGCTTCGGAGTGCATTTGCACCCATTGCGCTTTTCACTGTCTGCAATGCAGACAGTGAAAAGCTCCTTGGGGCTGTGCCAGGGGGCCCTGCGACTCCCCTTTCCGCCAGCCTTTTCATGGCGGTTTCTACCGCCATGAAAAGGCTGGCGGGAGGGGGACTCGTAATCCCCTGGGCAGCGCTGCAAGCAGCGCTGCCCTGAAGGATTAAGGGGCTGATTCTAACCCCGGCGGTCTCCGACCGCCGGGGCGAGGGTCGGCGGGAGCACCGCCGACAGGCCGGCGGTGCCCCGCAGGGCATTCTGACCGCGGCGCTTTGGCCGCGGTCAGAAAGGGTAAACCGGCGGTCTCCCGCCGGTTTACCGCTGCCCTCAGAATCCCCCATGGCGGCGCAGCTTGCTGCGCCGCCATGGGGGATTCTGACCCCCCCTACCGCCATCCTGTTCATGGCGGGAAAGCCGCCATGAACAGGATGGCGGTAGGGGGGGTCGCGGGGCCCCTGGGGGCCCCTGCCGTGCCCATGCCAATGGCATGGGCACGGCAGGGGCCCCCGTAAGAGGGCCCCGCAAGGTATTTCAGTGTCTGCCTTGCAGACACTGAAATACGCGACGGGTGCTACTGCACCCGTCGCACCTTCCCACTCCGCCGGCTCGATTACGAGCCGGCATCCTCGTGGGGAAGGGAGTTTTTCCCTGGGCTGGCGGGCGGTCTTTTGGAGACCGCCCGCCAGCCCAGGGAAAAACTCATAATACCCTCCGCGGTCTTCTGACCGCGGAGCGGTATT